>NC_133455.1:119036874-121436874 GCF_048565385.1 Saimiri boliviensis
CTTGTCTTTTAGAAGGTTGGTGACAAGTAAATCTCAGATTCTCTAGATCTGAGCACTGTTTTCTCACTCACAAATTAATGTATTCAGTCTATTAAACATGTTTTTTGTTTATTTGGTTTTGTTTTGTTTTTTGTTTTTGTCTTTTTTTTTTTTTTTCAGATAGCTCAAGGATAAGGATGAAAGACGAACTATACAAAGGATGAAAGGCAGACTGTTTCTGGCTACGAGCTACTACCTCCATATATTTTACCCGTCTCACTTTTAGTCTTGAGTCCTCTGCCTGCTAGCCCAAAGTCATTAATAACTTCCTTGACCCATATGGCATCCACTTGGGAGGGTAGATCACTTATCTATCCAAAAAAAAACATAACTGGAAGACCCACGTGCGTTGATAAGCAAGTAGTAATGTTGAAGGTGAGGCTGACACACAGATTTAATTGTACCTTACTAGAATGGGGCCAGATGTTACACTGAGTTCAATCACGAAATTTTTAACAACATGTAAGCAGGCAGAGTACAGGAAGTCTAATTTTAGAAGTCTTATATCTAGGTATATTTTGGTAAGAAGAGTTTATTCTGGAAAGTCATGAGTAAATTGTAGATTGTGTCCCAGAGACTGTATTGTACTAACTAAAAAGAAATGCCACTTAATAAGAATTGTGTCATTGTTGCAAACAGAATCTAGTCTGGATTAAAATACATGCATAAATGCCATGTGACATTATGCTTGTATGTATAAAAATTCAGAGAATTAATATTACTATTTAGTTCAATTTCGTTATGGTTATGTTCATGAGCTTTTATGGTCCTCAGACTAGATAGTCTTGTCAAAGATTTAGCATGGAGTTTACTGCTCATTTCACTTTCACTCTCTTCCTTTTTGTATTTCCTTCATTGTGATGTTTCTCCTCAGGATTCTCAATTAAAGAGGGAAGTGAAACCTTTTAACATGCTAAGAGAAAGTCTGAAGCCACTTATGAGAGAAAAATTAAGGAATGATAACTGCAAGTGAGGCAATATTATTGTTCTAATTAAAACCCTGCCTGAAGAGATTTGACTCTGTAGATAAAGGAATATGTAAACTGGAGGCAACCTATATACAATCATATTTTGCAACTATCAAACATGGTTATCAGAATAAAATAAATTACAATTTCACTAGACCCTTGATTCTAATGTCATGAATTTCATTATTCATGAAATTAAATAGAGAACTGTGGATAACGCTTTATAGTGTTAAGAATTTTACAGCTCAGCTAAGAGAAGAAGCAGTAGCCTACATATTTTATTTTTAACATAGTGGGAAAAGTATTTAGATGTAATGAAAGGGAGCACAGTATTGGTCAGGTTGAACAGGAATCTTAGCCCGAAGTATTCTTCTAGTAGTCAGGTGGACCAGAATTGAACCCATGGGAAAAGTCATCCTAGAGGGTTTTGGCATCAAGGCATGCCTTTTCTCAGCTTGACAGAGTGTCCAGGCAAAGCCATGTGGTTTCTGAGTATGAATTTCAAAGAAAAAAGTCATCTAGAGAGGAATATTGCTGTTACAAGTAAATGTAAGTGTCCTCTGACGTATGAGCTTTGGTGACCTCTGCCTGGTGAACTTCCCACATTGGCTTTCATGGATATGTATGGGTATGCCTGGTATGTATGCCTTAAAAATCCTAGGCTTATCTAGTACATTCCATATGCCTCTACCTAAACTGTAACCATTAGAAAGGGCTTACTGTATACACATTGTCAGGTCTCCATATGCAAGGCTGGAGCCTGCAAGTCTGAAGTCCTGACTATCCTGGCTGATGTCTCCCACCCGCTGCCCGCATTCTCCATTGTCCCTGATCGCGCAGCAGAGCTTCCCCGGACAAGTCCCTCACTCACCCCTGCCATCTTAACTGTTTTTCTTTTTTTTTTTTTTTCTGAGACAGAGTCTCACTCTGTCACCAGGCACCAGGCTGGAGTGCACTGGCGCGACCTCGGCTCACTGCAACCTCTGACTCCCAAGTTCAAGCAATTCTCCTGCCTCAGCCTCCCTAGTAGCTGGGACCACAGGCGCGCGCCACCACACCCAGCTAATTTTTTTGTATTTTTAGTAGAGACAGGGTTTCACCATGTTGGCCAGGATGGTCTCGATCTCTTGACCTTGTGATCCGCCCTCCTCGGCCTCCCTTAACTGTTCTTATGATAATGTAAATACCTCTCACCCAACCCTGCCATTGTAACTGATCTTGTGGTCATGTATACTCCTTGCCCCTACCCCTCCCACCACTGTAACTGATCTTACTCTGCAACACCCCCAGCCCCCAAGAAAACCCCCCAACCTATGAAGCCAATTCCCACCTTACCCCCTTCGCCTGTCCTTTCTCAGATTCCGCCTGCTTGCACCCAAGCAAGAAATAAAACGGCCTTGTTGCTCACACAGAGCCTGTTTGGAAGATCTGTTCATTAAATGCACTTAATATTCGGTACTATTGGACGTGAATAACACACACATGGAAAGCAATTTCACTGAGTGGGCCTCATCACTCTATACATTAATCTCCTTGCTCTAGCATCCAATTTCATTGGGTTGCTAGGTATTAATATGCCTTGCCTCTTTAAACTACTGACATACAAATAGAAGTGATGGTGAGAACCTGGCTCAGGAAATGCAGTAGCAGGCCATATTGCATCCAAAGGTGAGTGCTCTGTAATAGGTGTGATAGTCAGTGTAAGGGCATGAGCATGAGTTTGAGTTATCAGGGACAGGTGTGTTTGGCCAGGAGCCTATTGTTGAGTACAGATGACCCTCCCTGAGCAGTTCTGTGTGGGGGTACACGTGCACACATGGCTTTGAATGACTCCATTCAGTATGTATTAGTGGGTGTATCGTTTGTTTTCTGGGTAGAGATCACGAGTCAGAGCTAGCTGCTGACTGACCCTTTTCTCCACGTGTGCTATGGTAAGAGAGAGTGTGCCCAGAGAACCTCCTCCCCAGAAAGCCAGACTGGTTAAACTGGCTGCTCCCTGAATGAAAATAATTACTTCCGATAATCCCGTAAAAAGGAAGCAAAGAAAAGAAAACTAAGAATGAGAATAGCAGTGCTAAATTTTCTGATAGCCTCCATGAGGTCACCCAGCTGATCCAATGTTTTCTTTTTCAGACCTTCTTCTCTGTGAACACTCTCAAGGCTTTGTTTCTTAAAAGTTTCGTCGCTAGTGCCTGTCCTTCCATGTGGCCTCGAGAATTGTGGAAACTTTCTCAGCCACCTTTCTCCTTGCCTTTTTGGTAGGAGATAGACAGCAAAGTCCACCGCATCTAGTGAACTTTGCTGTCTAACTATTCATCGACGTCTTAGATCCCGTTCTATGTACAAACCCACAGATAAGAATTTCCCTCTTCTGTGCAATTTTCCACCCACTGGCTCCTTTGCTGTTTACCTGGGCTCTGTCAACTAACTACACACTTTGTGTCTCTTGAGTTGTAAGGGAATCGTTTTGCTATTGAACCCACATACAAGTTCATGGTGCTCCAGGAAGACTGGAAAACCGGTAAGGCAGAATCTGGGAAGCTTCTTTACATAGGTCTTTCAGACACGGAGAGACTCTGCCTCAGTAAATAACATTGTGGTTATTGGTAATAAAATAATGCATAATGCAATGGCAGAGGACAGCATAATGTGGCTAATTTAACACCTGTACAATATAGTAGCATATTATATAAGCTCTAGTTCTGATTTTTGTTTTATGTTTTTATCAAGTCACTACAAAACTGGATCACATATTTAGAATTATTTAGCAGAAAAATTACCATATTTTCTTTCAAGTTAATCAGAATTAAAGAAGTAGGCTTTGCTGACTATGGAACTGTGAGCGTGGCTTCTCAAGCAAAGGCAAAATATACATTTTGGAGAGGTATGGAAGAGTAGTAAACATGAATCTCTTTGGAAAGAAGGAACCAAGTTTCTGGGGGTGTTATTTGAAATATATGCTGATTATGTTATATACACTTAACAGAGATACACATAAGAATCCCTTGCCAGACAAACAAGAAACTAACAACTAGAGTCTACTTGGAGGAGAATTAACAACTTGATAAATGGAGAAGAATCTGGTGGGAGAAAGATTTTTATGCTATACAATTTAACATTTCCATTTTTTGAATCACGTGAATTCATTTTCTATTTATTTAAAAGAGTAAGAGAAAGAGAAGATGACTTGGTACTGATACTCCCTTTATATCCTGGTAGGAATGAGTGTCCACGTCTATGTCTGATATGAGCAGGGCAAGCACCTTGAAGCTCTGAGGGATGAGGAATTAAACAGTTTCTATTGATAAATGCTGCTTGCTCCTTGCTTGTGAGGGTGCGGATATTGCAGAAAAAAAGCAAACATATAACTCATATCCTTTAACATCTGTCAATTTTTTTTCATTGTCTGAATTAACTGTGTATAAAAATGAAATTAAATGTTTTGTTTAGAGCTAGGCATGGTAGCTCATACCTGTAATTCCAGAGACTCAGGGGGCGGAGGCAGGAGGATTACTTGGCCCCAAGAGTCTGAGACTTGAATGAGCCGTGATCACACCACTGCACTCAAGCCTGGACTACAGACCAAGATCCCAACCTCAAAAAACGTTTTGCTTAAAAAGTGTGATGCCCAGCTAAAACAATGTATTAAATATGCTTAAGACAATAGGGGAGGTAGATCATGCCCACCTAACCCAAGGATCACAGTTGTTCAGATGGATGTTGTAAATCTGTCATTGATCATGGGAGCAGAAGTCTCGGGTGGGAGGAGACACTTCCAAATAATTTCAGTAGCAATCGAATGAAAGGACAAGACCAGATCAGAGCTGTCTTTGCTGTATAACAGAGAAGCGAGAAATGCTGAGAGGAGGAGGAGGTTGGCAGTATTCTTCCAGCCTGAATATCAGCTAAATAAAGAGACATAAATGGATGACTCAGAGAGGTAGCCATTTACTTAACTAGTGATCTGTAGAGGCAGTTTAAAATTCTGCGTGTGCTCCATTTTATTTTATTTTTCAAGAGCCATTCAACCCTTAGGAATTACTCACAGCTGTGCTCCGTGCATTCTCTGTGGGCCTGGCAGGGAAGAAGACATCCCTGTGGCAATGGGCGTGACACGGATGCTCTTGGAATGCAGTCTCAGTGACAAGTTGTGTGGTAAGTACAGATTCCACAGATGTCTATCCTCTGAATTTAGAATTATGAAGGCTAAGCTCTGGATTGATTCTAGAAGGAGGATGATTTGATTTCCAGTAGAAATGAAGGCAGTGGTGATAAAAGGATGAGGACTAGAAGCCCTTGTCTTTTGGGGAGAGGGTGAGTACTGATCAGAGATACAGATGCTGCATCTTCAGTCTTGGTAGGAAAACTGCCAGAAGCAGCGTCATGCACACTTGAAGGGCTAAGAAACAGGGCCACTGGGATTTCTGATTAGAGAGTTGCTCCCAGCAGCATTTCTGTTGAATGGAAGTAGAGGGGAAGGTAGAAGAGATGACTTTTTCATGTACAGTGAGCTGAGAGCTGGCGGGTAGGGGAAATGGCATGAACACCAGGTAAGGCTTCTTCATTCTCTTCTCTTCCTGTGTGATTGATTACCCAGTCATCCAGGAGAAGCAGTATGAAGTGATTATCGTCCCAACTTTCTTGGTTACTATCTTCCTCATCCTTCTTGGGGTCATCCTGTGGCTTTTTATGAGAGAGCAAAGAACTCAACAGCAGCGTCCTGGACCTCGAGGTAAAAAGTTCAGACTTTGGGGCTGGGCAGGGGCTTAGAGAAGATGGAGATTAGAAAAAAAATGTGGTCCAAGTTTCAATGAGCCCATGTCTAGAAGTCTAAGTACCTGCAATGAGAGAGGCATGTGTTCCCTCCTGTGGAGTTGAGAGCAGGGTGATCTCTTTTCTAGGAAGTCCTGAGTTGGAGTTCAACACATGTTTATTGACTGAAAAGAGAGTGTGCAAGAAAACCTCATATAACCTGTTTCATTTCCTATTGGACTATCAAAACTTTGACCATATGAGAGCCTGAGGACTTAGGAGAAAGACTTAAAGTCCACGGCTTCCTTAGCATCCTAGGAGGATGACATTTCATCCCATTTCATTCATTCCTACTCTTTGCCTCCAGGATATATGATGGAAAGAAGAAGTGGCCTTCATATTGTAATAGTCTTTGAAGTACTAAGTAGGAGATGATAACAGGCTGTTCTGGAGTTCCACCGAGCATTTAATAAAAGGGAATCGGCTCAGACATGAAACTAAGGGTAAAAAGAAGGGAAACGAAAACTCTCATAATGATATGCAACCCTATAGTGGCTGATCATTCGATTTTCTTTAAATTTTATCGCGATTCTCACTTTGCTTTTAGAGAAAACTTCTCAAACAAGTTGTCTAAACTCACTCCTGCTACTTCTACTCATCACGTTCTCTTCTGATCTCACTAAATTAGGGTTTTTTTTTTCTCTATCATTTCACCAAAACAAGTCTTTCCAAGCCCATCAGGGAGAAATATGTTGACAAGCCCAGTGGTCAAGTCTTCATCTTCGTCTTACTTGATCTGTCAAAAGCATTTGAAACAGTTTTGAACTTTTTCTATCTTGAAATACTTTAAAAAACTAAAGCCACTTCCTAAGTGGTATGATCTTTAGTCGTATGGATTCAAATACGTTTTCTATTCCAATGATAGTGCCTTGAACTCAGTTTTCATATTAAACCACCTACTGTACAGTTTCAACAGAATAGAAATCTCTTGTGTAATATGCCCAAAACAAAGGTCCTAAAATTCTTTCACAAATGTTCTCCCTAAAGAGTCTTGCCTGTCTTAGAAAATGGCAAGCCCTGTCTTTTCTGTTTTCTTTCTCAAACCTTGAAGTTATCCTTAACTCCCATCTTTCCCTCACAGTCCATATCTAATTCATACGCAAACACTGTTACTCTATTTTAAAAATAAACCCACGTTACTCTCACCTTTCACAGACCATTGCAATACACTCCTAAGGTCCTGCTTCTGCCCCTGCTCCTTTATAGAGAGGCCATAATTAGTCTTTTAATACAGTCAGTCCTGCTAATTATCAGCTTGAAATCTGTCTGCCACACACACACATGTAGTAGCTTCCCATCTTGCTCAGAGTGAAAAATGGCAAAATTCTTTCCATGGCTTTACATGATCTGTTCCTCCCTGGCCTTATCTCCTGCTACTCTCCAATGATCTCACTTGGCTCCAGCTCACTGGCTTCCTTGCTGTTTCTCAGCTATTCCAGGTATGCTCCTTGCTTAATGCCTTTGCAATTTTGGCTCCTTTTGCCTACAGTACTCTTCCTGACATCAGCATGATTTGCTCCCTAGTTGCTACCGGGCCTTTCTCAAATGTTATCTCATCAGAAAGACCTTTCTTGACCTTCATATATAACATAGGTGACTGATGCTTCTTCTCCCCACATTTTTAAATTTTATTTTAAAGATTGAGTCTTGCTATTTTGCTCAGGCTGACCACTAATTCCTGGGCTCAGGAGATCCTCGTGCCTTGGCCTCCCCAATAGTGGGGATTACAGGCTCATGGCACCACACTCAGCTCCTTCTCCTTCATTTGTTTTCCTCCACAATATTAATTGCCTGATATATTATTAGCTGTTTCCTCTCCCCTACCACTAGAAAGTAATTTTCAGGTGAATCTGGACTTCGCCTGTTCCCAACACCTAGAACAGTACATGGCATGTTAATAGGTGATATTTATTGAATAAATGGATGAATTAATGAATAAATGTAGGTTTAATAAGAGGATGAACCTCTCTTTTTTTCTGGCAAAGGGAGGGAGAAAGTACCAGAAGACTTTTTTTGACCAAGACTCAAGGAAATATGAAATAATTTGACTTTTGGGGCAGCTTCATGGAAGAAGAATAATCATAGCTTGAAGTCGATTAATTATTCATACCTTTGCTTTGAAAGCCATTTGTCTGACTTAAATGACAGTTCTCACTGGCAGTTACCTCCACCTTTAGGCATCTGTGGTTTGGATGCCTATCAGGAACTTTCCTGATTGTCTCCTTACCACCCTCATGGGGAGTGCTCAGCTGGAACCCTGAGGAAAACAGAAAGGAAGTGTTATGAGCACTTTCCTGGGGTCCTTCCTGAGTTGTCCTAAGAAGCTCTGAGGATTATTATGAGGGTTCTACAAGCTTGGCACTGATGCCGGTTTATAGAGAAGTGTCAGAAGACAACTCCACGTTGGCCCAAGAGAAAACTGCTGCAGGAACTTCCTTGCCAAATGGGTTTCAGGCTCTGCTTTCCGGGAATCCCCAGGGCAGGGAAAAACTGGTTGACATCATCTCTCTGTTCTAGACATTGCTCCTGTCCCTCCATCTAGGGACCTAAGCTGGGAAGCAGCTGGATGTGGAGGAAATGTGGCTTTGCCACTTAAGGAGACATCTGTGGAAAACTTTCTGGGAGCTACCACACCTGCCTTGGCTAAGCTGGAGGTGCCCCGGGAGCAACTCTCTGAAGTTCTGGAGCAGATTTGCAATGGTAGCTGTGGGCCCATCTTTCGAGCCAGTATGAACACTGGGGACCCTTCGAAGCCCAAGAGTGTTATTCTCAAAGCTTTAAAAGGTAAAACAAGAAGTGTTTCACCCCTGACTTCCCTGACAGTAAATATTAACAGGATTTGCGAACATTGAGATGTTAATCAACAGATAGTTGTGATCATAACTGTGTACAAAAGAAGGAAATACCTTGAGACAGAAATGTTCTTCTTGGTGTCTTTTTAAAAAAATTATACAAATTGTTTATTTGTGGATCTTCACCCACATCTCCAAATAATAACTAAAATGACTACCCCAAGTAAGTATAATGTTATGATGAGTAAAATGTTAGCTGTGGGTTTTCACACAGTCTTTATTGTGTTGAGGTACATTCCTTCTGTACTTACTATGTTTTCACATGCATAATTTCTTGTATTTTTTATAATAATTTCTGATCCTGAGGCTTCTAAATCAGTAAAATGGGAGTAATAATTATTATAAAAAATACAAGAAATTATGTATGTGAAAACATAGCAGCATTTGGTACAGAGTAAGCACTCCAAATGGCAGTTGTTTAATGATAATTATGTAACAACATGAGTTTGTGTAGTGTTTTTATAATGAAAGGATGTTGAATTTTACCAAATGCCTTTTCTGCATTGATTGAAATGATCACATGATGTTTATCCTTTATTCTGTTACTGTGGTATGTCACAGAATTGATTTGCATATGCTGAAATATCTTTGCATCCTAGGTACCCTGGCTCATCTTTGCCTATTGAGGCTGTTAAAACTCATTTTTTCACCATGAATGTTACTGGGCTAGGATTCCATGGTTGTTTCCTCATTTTACTTTACTCTTTGATACCCCTTTCTGATACGATATTTCTTTCTTTCTTTCTTTCTTTTTTTTTTTTTTTTTGAGACAGTTTCACTCTTGTCACCCAGGCTGGAGTGCAGTGGTGTGATCTAGGCTCACAGCAACCTTCACCTCCCAGGTTTAAGCAATTCTTCTGCCTTAGCCTCCCAAGTGGCTACAATTATAGGCATGTGCCACCATGCCCAGCTAATTTTTGTATTATTAGTAGAGACAGGGTTTCACCATATTGACCAGGCTGGTCTCGAACTCCTGACCTCAGGTGATCCACTTCCCTTGGCCTCCCAAAGTGCTGGGATTACAGATATGAGCCACTGAGCCCACCTGATGTTATATTTCTTTCTCTCTCTCTCTCTCTCTCTCTTCTTTATGACATGGGCCAGTAATGATGGATACATAGAACAAGGATAAGACAAGCAAGGATATTAATCCAAAGGCCTAGACAGTGATAACTTTTTAATGCAAACAGACTATCTCTCTATTTAGGCAGATGAAAGCCTATCCAGTTCTATTAATTGTAATTCCTTGCTACCTTTGATAAAAGTTCAGTGACATTGGGCCTGGTGCAGTGGCTCATGCCTGTAATCCCAGCACTTTGGGAGGCCGAGGCGGGTGGATCACGAGGTCGAGAGATCAAGACCATCCTGGTCAACATGGTGAAACCCCGTCTCTACTAAAAATACAAAAAATTAGCTGGGCATGTTGGCACGTGCCTGTAATCCCAGCTACTCAGGAGGCTGAGGCAGGAGAATTGCCTGAACCCAGGAGGCGGAGGTTGCAGTTGAGCTGAGATGGCGCCATTGCACTCCAGCCTGGGTAACAAGAGCAAAACTCCGTCTCAAAAAAAAAAAAAAAAAAAGGTTCAGGTCCCCTTTGTATTTATTTTTGCCTGCACTCACTCCCACATAGGGCCTTAAGAATTACCATCTTAAGTTGCCACCTGTGCCCTGCCTCCCACTCACTGAGGATGTGCTGACTTCTGACTGCTTGGCTCTTCTGTCCTCTACAGAACCAGCTGGGCTCCATGAGGTACAGGATTTCTTGGGGCGAGTCCAATTCCATCAATACCTGGGGAAACACAAGAACCTGGTGCAGCTGGAAGGCTGCTGCACCGAGAAGCTGCCACTCTATATGGTGCTGGAGGATGTGGTCCATGGAGACCTGCTCAGCTTTCTCTGGACCTGTCGCCGGGTGAGCAGTAGGGTAGAGGTCTTAGGAGGTTAAGACTTGACCTTCTTGATTAGCTTTTCACATGTCAGTTAGTGTGACAAAAGACAAAATGCAGAGACATTATAATAGCATGACAGAATAATTATCACCATCTAAAAGAACTTTTCGTAATTATAGAAATGTTTTATAACTGCTCCATCCAATATAAGCCGCTAATCACAGATGGCTTCTGGACACTTGAAATGTGGCTGATGTGACGGAGAAACTAAATTTTAAATTGTATTTAATTTTAAATAACGTAAGTTGAAATAGCCACATGTGACTAATGAGCACAGAGTGGACAGTGCAAGTTCAGAGCATGGACTTTGGGCTCCACCTCCTGCTAATTACGTGACTGAGCAAGTCACCTTTCTGATCATGAGTCTTCTAAATCAGTAAAATGGGAGTAATAATTATTATAAAAAATACAAGAAATTCTGTATGTGAAAACAGCAATGATTAGTACAGAGTAAGCACTCAAAATGGCAGCTGTTATAATGATAATTACGTAACAACGTGAGTATTTTTGGTAATGATTATAATTTTGTTGTTGCTACTGTCTTTTCCATTCTATAACATCACCATAGTATGGTCGGGCAAACTCAGGGAGAAATTTAGCTGGTAAAGCTTTTGTACCTCAAATTCATGTTTTTTAAAATTAAAATATTCAGAAATTTCTAGCCTCAAATGGTTGTCTCTTTCCTTAAAATTTCCCTTACTCTGTATTCCTCCGTTAGAACTGCTACCTGTTTCCCTACTTTCTCAGCTTGCTGGTGGGCAAGTTCGATATTCACTGAACCTCCTTAATATGCTGAGTATTGTACAACTGAATATGTATGAGAAAGGGACCCTGTTATTGTCTTCCACCCAGTGCTGTCAATAGCACAATGTGCAAGTATTTAGGCATTTTAACCTTTTTAAAGACGTCGCTCATCTAAAACTTGTTTTGTGCTCTAACTGCACTAACTTCTTTCCATTTTTCAGAAATACCATGTGTTTCTATTTCAGATTATCTTTATATATTTTTCTTGTTCCACCAAACTTCTCCCTTCTGTCCTTTTTATAGTTAATGTCTACTCATCCTTCAGATCTCATCAAACACTTTCCCTGTCCCTCCAACTGAATCCACTGTCTTCTGCCCACCATCATATGCTCTCTTGGCACTTTGTACATTTTCTTTATGCCACTTACAGATATGTAACCATTTACTTATGTATGATTATTTGATTCTGACTCACGTGCGTCTGCCACACAACAAGCTCCAGAAGGCAGCAGCCATGCTATTTTACTCATGCTTGTATTTCAAGTTTCTAACATGAAATGAGGGACATTTCAGGCATTCAGTAAAGATGCATTGAGTTAATGTACTAAATTAATCATGAGCATGTGTGTGCTCCCACGTGCCTATGCACACGTGCATACACACAGAGCCCCAGAAAAACTGCTGCCTTATTCAGTGGATAGTCTTAATTATACTTGTCTTACTTACCTGCTGTTCATCTATGTCTGTCATTGTTTTTCCAGTCCAATGGATCATTTTATTTATCTGCCTGTCTCCACGTCAGCCTCACTTTGAACATTAATTCTTATATTTTCTTAGCTTTGATAACTGCATTTCAGAGTATCTCTGCCCAACTTTGTTTCTTTTCCAAATCTGTTCGTGCCATTTTGATACAATGTTTTTTTCCCCTGTCTCTTTAGGATGTGATGACCATGGACGGTCTTCTCTACGATCTCACAGAAAAACAAGTATATCACATCGGAAAGCAGGTCCTTTTGGCTCTGGTAAGATGAGGCAAAAATGACAACTGATGGTGTGACATTTCCTTGTTAGCCTTGTTTTTGATGCCATCTTTCTCATATTCATATTCTCAAGTAGTATATATGTTTCAAAGAAAAGTAGATAGAAATTAGAGGGCAAAAACTCAAGCACGAATACATTGTTTTTAGTCCCTTCTTTGGGGATTTATCTAGACAATTTACTTCACTATTGGTAATTTCAGGAAGAAAGTAGTTAACTTAGGGTTGATACAAGGAACAGAAGGATTGTAAATATTTTTCTGTCTTAAAAATCTACAGCCAGGGCCCAGAGGTATGTGCCCATTTACCTGACACTCTTACATCCCCGTATGTACGTGAAATAGACGTGAAAGAGACAGATAGGGAAGCGAGTAGGGAGAAGATATGGAAAGAGAAACTGAATGGGTAAAAGGCTGCAGCACTAGAAGGAAGTATGCAATTTTGCACCTGAAAAACAAGAAAAACTAGTTCAGAGCATGTTTGCTTGGAGACTTGCTTTGATACTGAATGTGATAGGGAGTACATATAATTATAAAATGATTAAGGAACAAATGAAAGAAGAGCAATGAGAAGAGCAACAGTAGGATCGTTCCTTTATTTTAAACCAACTTAAAGATACAGGTAAGAGAAAGAACTCAGGGTTTAAGGTGTTCAAGATAAAAAATTTACCTTTACCAGAATTACCTAGGAAGTTTATATGTCTATTTCTGTGAAACGATTTAAATAGCTGTGTTTAAAATTAATATTTTCTATGGAAAATCGGGGCTCTGTGAAGCTACTGTTTTAAGAATTTGTTGTATCTTGCTACCTCAAGGTGTGAAATATACCAGGGATTTAAGTGGAATCAGGAAAAGGTTAGAAAAAAAATTAAGGTGGGTAAAGAATCATAGTTATGGTTGAAGCACCCATGGGACAAGGGAGAGTACACAGCATATATATGAATATTGTCTATGGTGTTTGGGTGGGCCTGGTGGGTATGTTCCCTTGATAAAAGGTGTCAGGATACAGCCTACCCTGTACTCAGAACCGCAGTTGTAGAGGTGTTGCACAGGGATGAATTGTTCAAATTGGTGCATTCATCAGGACCCTATGCTACCTGTTACAAGGCAATATCGTACTACTTTTTCTTGCCTTAACAACCTCAAAGTCAGTTATGTTCTTTAATTCTTATCAGGGCAGTATCGTTTCTTATTTTAAAGCTTCACCAGACGCAGAAAACTGCTAGTTTTCTCTGTCATCAATGATTGGAAATTATCACCTTTACCTTTTAATTTTCTATCACCTTTACCTTTTAATTTTCCATCCTTCTTTAGGAATCACAGCCCTCAAGCTCCAGATCTTCAGTCATGTATAGTTTTGCAACTTCTCCTTAAGCCTTAAATAGTTTGATACCAGAGGAAATGACAACACACGTCAGTTACCGTAGGGTGCCGTGGCTCTCCAATGCTTTGTTGACTGTACTAGAATTTGATATTTCTTAAAAATACAGGTTACCAGGTCTTTCTTCCTACATTTTGGTTTAGTAAATCTGGGATGAAAATCTTATGTTTAAAAACTCTCAGGCAATTCCAATATGCAGACCGACTTGAGAATTTTTAGTAGAGTTTGTATAGTACATCCTATGAATTATAATACCTGGTTCTGGTCATTACCACTTAATGGCCTTTTATAATCATTTAGATTGATCTAAAAGAGAATTTCCAAATTCAACTCATGCAGTTATTTTATGGAAAAAATTATCTATATATATAATCACACTCAGTTTTGGTATGTATTACATTGTTTTCGGGTCTACTGATAGAAACTTGGAATCTACTCCCTTCTCCAGTGTCTAGCTGGGAAAGGAAAATCAAGCAAGGGTCGGTGTTTGACACAGAATGGGTAATTATATTTTCAAAATCCAGTATTAATGTCATTTGAATTATTTGCTCAATTTGGTAATCTTAAACACAATGCAGAAATGTGTGATTCATCAGCATGCTTTGGAAGTGACATACCATTATTAGTGAGATTTGTTCAGCGTAGAAAATGTCCTTGTGTTTTCGAAGATTCCTAGAACTGCCTCTCCTTGTTTGTGACCCAAGCTGTGACCTCAGACAACTGATCATATTTGATTTTATACTGATAGGAATTCCTGCAGGATAAGCATTTGTTCCATGGGGATGTGGCAGCCAGGAATATCTTGATCCAAAGTGATCTCACTGCTAAGCTCTGTGGATTGGGCCTGGCTTATGAAGTTTATACCCGAGGGGCCATCTCTTCTCAAACCATACCTCTCAAGTGGCTTGCCCCAGAACGGCTTCTCCTAAGACCTGCTGGCATCAAAGCAGATGTGTAAGGTTTATTCCTGGACTCTGAGTTTACTTTCTTTGTGACTTGGGTGTTCTCCCTGAAAATGATTTGATCTGTTGCCAATTATGTCTCCAAATAAAATCTCTACCTAGAAATTAAACATACTCTCTCAAGCAGAAATGTTATGTGACAGAGTTCATGTTTGTCATCTGTCTGCAATCCTTTTTGGTACCTTTTCAACTATTTCTTTTCTTTTCTTTCTTTTTCTTTTCTTCTCTTTTCTTTTCTTAAGACAGGATCTCACTATGTTGCCCAGGCTGAAGTGCAGTGGCATGATCACAACTCACTGCAGCCTCTACCTCCTGGGCTCAAGCTATCCTCCTACCTCTGCCTCCCTAGAAGCTAGGACTACAGGCATGCACCACCACACTTGGCTAATTTTTTTTTTTTTTTTTGGTAGAGACAGGGTCTCACTCTGCTGCAGAGTGGTCTACAACTTCTGGGCACAAGCTAGGACTACAGGCATTCACCACCACACTTGGCTAATTTTTTTTTTTTTTTTGGTAGAGACAGGGTCTCACTCTGCTGCCCAGGGTGGTCTACAACTTCTGGGCACAAGCTATCCTTTCACTTTGGCCTCCCAAAGTTCTGGGATTCCAGGCATGAGCCACCATGCCCAGCCTCAAATATTTCTTCTGCATTAGATTACCAGTCGAATTCGAAAAAAAAGTGAAACGATTATTCACATTAATATCTAAGGAATTAATCTAGTAAAGTCTCTTTTATCTGAAGGAGGTAGGTCCACTTAACCAAAAGGCCAGTTAAGCCATAAATTGTTAAAATAGAAAGAAATATACATACCTTCAATAACTTATTTTAACAAAAAACTTATAAATGTACATTCATCTATATGGTTTTTTTGAAGGAGGGGCAAGGCTTCTTTTTATGAGGATGAGTCTCCCAAATGAAGTTATATGTTGTTTATTTAGTGTAAATAGTATCTGTAATGATTTCTTTTTGAGTTCCAGTTCAGGATGATTTTAAGTAGAGTGAGAAACTTGAAAATCATTGTGAAATTGTTTGACTGCAGAGTTTTAATGCTACTTTTCCCAATTTTCTACATTTGTCTCCCTCACACAATTTGGTAACACTTGATTTTTAGCAGTTTATTTTTATAAAAATTTTCAAAACGTTCAACTTAATTGGAAGGAAGATAACACTTTTTTGCATTTAATCAGTATATAAAATATTTAATTGATTACATAACTACACATAATTACAATTACATGTAAAATTGGCAATAACAGGATCATAAAGAATCACGCTGGACTTTGGGTAGCCATGTAACTCAATTGCTTGGAGAAGTACATAGATGTAATGTAGAATATCCTACTTGCCATTAATGTCATGAACAGCAGAGGAAATTTAGAATATCAGTTAATATGATGAGTCGGTTATGAGATTTCCATTGCTGCCTCACTGACATCTGCTTTTCAATAGACATCTGGGGGTAATAAACTTAACTGTAAAATATTAATCATTTAATAATGATATTGTAGAATAGTGAACTGTGTATCTCTGAAGTCATACTGCTTAGGCAAATACCTATTCCAACTATGTATAAAGCTTGCTGTTAATATTTTTCCTAGGTTTGGGCAATTAAATCTACTAAGAAAATGTTGACTGACGAAACTTGCTTGGCTTTGCTCTAAGAATAAAGGCTAGAATTTCAGCAGAGAGGGATGGGAAGGAAGAAAAAGATGCAGAGGGAGCTTTCTTTAGGTAAATGTGCTTGTGTGATTACAGGCACTCACGTTGGCAAGTAATAATAAACATCTATTAATTTAAAATACAGGAAAATAGAGATGTAGCGTCAATCCTAAAAGAGATTTGAATCTACAGAAATTGAGTAGAGATGCTTTTGAATGGCAGTTATTTTGTTTTTTAAGCACTCATCCTTGATTCTCCTTCATTGCCTTTTTTATGGGGCTCTTACTAAAGGTTTCTGACTCTTAAATAATCTCTCTTTAGAAAAAGTGGAAATAGAAATTAAGTAGATGGCTTTGTTTCTTTTACAGATGGTCTTTTGGGATCCTGCTCTATGAGATGGTGACTCTAGGTAAGGATGAGCCCCCAAATAGTTTGTACCTGTATGCAAATATGCAAGCTTGTCTATTTAGGGGGTGGATGATGATGTATGCTTTCAGAAAGGGTTTCAGTACAGCTCTGAAGCTATTGAAATGGACTGATATGTCGTCTAAGCCTGATTCCTGGGCTAGTCATATAAAGTGATTATTTTCTGCTTGCCTCACTCTCTTCTTCCTTGTCCTTCTTTGTCCTTTCTTTTGCTCTCTTTCTCTTTCTTTATTTACTCCAAAATATTACCAAATCCAAGGGAAGTTTTCAAATCGCAAGGATAATTCCCAGAGTGGTCTTGTATAAACATAAAAATGTTTACTCCAGACTTAGTAATTCATTTGATTGAGAAACTGCACACTTTCCCATGTATGGGGAGTGGAGGACGGATCTTATGTCTTACTTTGTTTGATCTTGTGTCTTATTTGATTCCTTTTTTTTTTCACAGATGAAGTCTCGCTCTGTAGCCCAGGCTGGATGGAGTGCAGTGGCGTGATCTCAGTTCACTGCAACCTCCACCTCCTGGGTTCAAGTGATTCTCCTGCCTCAGCCTCCCAAGTAGCTGGGACTATAAGCACCTGTCACCACATCCAGCTAACTTTTGTATTTTTAGTAGAGGCATAGTTTCATGATATTGGCCAAGCTGGTCTTGAACTCTTAACCTTGCGATCCACCCACCTCGGCCTTCCAAAGTGCTGGGATTACAGGTGTGAGCCACTGCGCCCAGACTTATTTGATTACTTTCTTAGATAGTCAAAATTTTCCTAATTGACCTGGGGTTTTTTTTCTCCAAAACACCTTTCCTCCCAATTCACTAAATTATGTCCATATTTGATCACCAGGGAGCAACTGAATTGTGTCTAATATTTTTCCTATGGCTATATCTTTTGCAAGCAACCAACCCAAGTGGATGAAGAATAGTGTCAGTTACAGTTCACATTTTAGAGGACCCTAAAGTTCTCATCATTTTCTTAATGACAGGGGCACCACCGTATCCTGAAGTCCCTCCTACCAGCATCCTACAGCATCTCCAAAGAAGGAAAATCATGAAGAGACCCAGTAGCTGCACACATACCATGTAAGTGGTTTTTAAAGGCCTGCTCTTCTTTTTTTTTTTTTTTTTTTTTTTTTTTTTGGAGACGGAGTTTCGCTCTTGTTACCCAGGCTGGAGTGCAATGGCGCGATCTCGGCTCACCGCAACCTCCGCCTCCTGGGTTCAGGCAATTCTCCTGCCTCAGCCTCCTGAGTAGCTGGGATTACAGGCACGCGCCACCATGCCCAGCTAATTTTTTGTATTTTTTGTAGAGACGGGGTTTCACCATGTTGACCAGGATGGTCTCGATCTCTTGACCTCATGATCCACCTGCCTCGGCCTCCCAAAGTGCTGGAATTACAGGCTTGAGCCACCGCGCCCAGCCCAAGACCTGCTCTTCTTTCATTCCAAATATTGTTTGGCCCTCTATCAATTGTGCCCTTTTCAAAGTGCTCAGATGATCCTCACCTGTCTGTATGCACCAGTGTATAGCTTTTAACCAAATCCATGCAGTAAAATGCTTCTGTCTCATATATTATATAACATACATATATATTATATATCTACATATCCATACACAAACACACGCATACACACTCACACATATACCCCCACCACACACTGAGAACTATATTATTAGGAACCTAATTTTATTATAGTTTAGTTCCATGGGAAGCTTCTAAAATAGGTAGCAAGTAAACTAAACCCATTGCAAGTACAGTTAGTTGTGTTTAGTCTAAATGTCAGTTTTCTGCCAGCCACAGTTCAGACAGCTGTCAGAAAATCCATTGCACCAGAGTTATTCATTCAGAGTGTGCCGGCTCTTATTTAGTATTTAACTTTTAAATGACTGTCTCCCTGTTTTTCCAGCTTTCAGTGTGATAAATGCCCACCAGAAGAAGGGGAGATAAGAAGAAATTAGAAAGGCAGAAGGAGGATCCAATGTTGTCAGCAGATAGAGACAGTGAACCAACCTAGAGGCAGGAAATGGAAAAATTAAAAATTACGCAGACAGTTATTACCGATGAAGTTGAAAAAAGAACTGCTGTAGAATGTAAGAAAAGGTTAAATTGTCTATAAAAAGGCAGTAGAGAATATATTAATATTTCGATTAGAATTGTTGCTATTTCGTAAGCTTTTCATCATTGAATAGGTAAATTTACAGTGCTTGGTTTTCCTTATGATAAACAATTGCTGTGTTGAGCAGATTAAGTTTAAATATCTTATATATACTTATATATAAGTTTAAATATCTTATATATACTTATATATATGTATACACACACACACTGAGGATAGTAATGAAGCTAGGTACAATAGAAAGGAATTGATGACAAACATTTCTATGTGTAAAAGGCTGTTCTTGATACTGGAAAAGACATCTAACTGACAAAATACCTGACCTCTGGGACTTGTAATCCAGCTTTGTCATCTGCAGTTCTAGCAGCAGATTCAAGGCACAAGCATAAAAGGATTAGATGAGGAGATATCTGAAACCTGAAAATCAACCTGAAGAATGCAGCAGTATTAATGATTAAAAGCTCTGTCTCCTATCAGAGTAAAAATGGCACGTGTTCTGTTCCACCCAGCCCTGTTACTTTATTGCGCATTGCTTACAATGTACAGCAAACGACGTCTAGTGATAAAACCGTCCTGTCATACTCTAGTTTGGAAAATATTAAGTCATTCCTATCATAAAAGAGCACTTGTTGAGAAAGTGATATTAAGAGACTTGATATAAAAAGGTTGAGAAAGCAGGGTCGGGCCTGGCTAGTACTTGGATGGGAGACCGCCTGGGAATACCGGGTGCTATAGGCTTTTTTAAAAAAAAAAAAAAAAGATTGAGAAGCAGTAGCACGCTTTGGGAAGAATACAAGTAACAGGGCAATCAGAAGAAAATTAAAGAATTGCAGAGTTTTTTGTTAAGGTTTGTGAGGAGAGGAGACAGGTTCCCCATACATTTGCCCTGTCAAGGAAGTCAATTTCTTCTGTTTCCCTCTCAGGTATAATATTATGAAGTCCTGCTGGCGCTGGCATGAGGCTGGCCGCCCCTCACCTGGAGAGCTACGCTTGCGCCTAGAAGCTGCCATTAGAACTGCAGATGACAAGGCTGTGTTACAAGTACCAGAGTTGGTGGTACCTGAACTGTATGCAGCTGTGGCCGGCATCCGAGTGGAGAGCCTCTTCTACAATTACAGCATCCTTTGAAGAGTCCCAGACAAGAAACATTCATGCATGATTATATGTTCTTGGACTCAATTCCTCTAAGAACAGAGAATGGTGTTTCCAGGGGACACAAAGGGAGAAATGGAACATGGATTCTTGATCTTCCTTTGCACATTTCTCTGGAAATCTGAAATGACGGTGGATGAGACTCTACGCACCATACACCCTGAGCTGAGACACATTGTCAGTCTGACTTCTACTGTCCCAGTCCTAGAAACACTGGGTAGAAGTGGTGGGCGTGCGCAAAGGAGGTTTTAGAACTCTGCAGTATTTGTTGGGGCATGACGTAAATAAGCTCATCCCTCCCATCCTAGGCCAGTTTTCTCTGGAACCACATTTTTATCTAGATGATTACAAGGTCCAGAACATTTGGAGTGAAATGAAGGAATAGAAATCCAATAAAAGAGTTGAAGGGAAAGGAAATTTAAGGTTCTGCTTGCTCAGGATTACAGATGTGGACCAACACCTCCTTCAGAGAAAAGGTGGTAGGGCACCTGATCCCTCTTCAGTCCTGATTCCTACCTATAGGATTGGAAGAGAACTATAACGGAAAACCTCTGAGTCTCCCCTTAAGTATAGATAAAACAAAGATGGTCCCCTTTTATCTGAGACACGTAAACTCTGTTTGTTAGTACTTTTTAATTAGAAGGTGGGGTCATTTCACGATTGAGAACATTCAACATGTGTTGTTCATTGAACTAGCTTCCTAGCTCCGATTAGACTAAGGCCATTAAGCCTAGAGAGTCAATGTTAGAATCGTGATAAAAATGCTGTGTGTGCATGTGTGTGTGCACAGTCAATAGGGAGAATAGAAACTAAGCAAGAAGACTTAGCAGCCGCGTCTTTAACAAGGGCTAGAAAAGAATGTCGTCCTATAGGGAAGGATAGTAGCTTCTAATTTTCAATCATCCATTGATATACTGTGAAACCTATTTTATTAAATTCATATTTATTGAATGGAAGTATGTTTTTCTGGTTTACAACTGCTAAAAATCTCTGTCGTGGGGAGGAGAAAATAAATGGAAGTTAATGTCAGTAGAAAAACGAAAAGGATTCTTTATGTGCAAATGGGGATAATACCTATCTCACAAGGTTGTTCTGAATATTGAGTATGTGTTGAGTATGCATTTGTATAGTATCTGGCACATATGTGCTCAATAAATGTGTTTCTCCTTTTCTTTTGCCCTTCCCAACCTGGGATCTTTCATGTCTTTTTTCATTTAAAATCTTCTGTGGCCAAGAAGACAACCTCAGTCTGGAACACTGCAAGGCAGGACGTGCCTGAAGTATGGCACAAGTATTAATATGATACACGTGCAATGATGAAGTCATCATTTTTGCATGCTTTTGGATGATGATAGTGAACTCATACTATTTCAAATAGTATGGAAACATCGTCATGAGGGAAGTTCTGTTGAACATGGTGGTCTGTGATTTTAAAGCACATCTTGGGCACCCTGGAAAGAACATCTAAGGCTGCCATAAGAAAGATGACTGGCAGCCAACAATGTTGTAGAAGTTGGAATCCTGATGGAATCATGATAAGTCAGTTAAGGGAAGCATGATTCTTACCTCTGAGAGAATACCACAATGACTAGTCAGGGATTTAAATGGGTAGTAAGTTGCAGGAGAGAGAAGGGTGGAAAAGTGGGTTCACACAAAATGACAAAGGCCTATGGAATCCCATTGTTGCCTCTCATTTAAGTCAAAATTACAAAGTATTTCCTTATTTATCTGACCACTTAAAAATATTGAGTGTTAAGGCTTGCTGTGCCAGACACTTGGCTAGGTGATAAAAGAAATAGGGAGCTTTTGATACACTCTAGAAGGTGAGACATGTCATACATTTTTTTGTGTGAGTATCTGTTAATTGCAAAATGTTAAGTGCTGTGAAGAAAAAGCACATGATAGTAGAAGGGAGTTTAAAAGGCATATGTCCCTGAAAAGAAATGGACTAAACTGAGACCTTAGGGATGGGTAAGTAACCCAGGCCGAATCAGAAGCGCCTCCCAGGAGGAGAACACGTGTGTGTGAAAATCCTGAGGCAAGGAACTGCGAGGAAACCTATGGGTTGCAGCACAGTGAGTGAAGGGAAAGTGGCACACAGTGAAACGGGACGTTGCTTTTTTGTACTCTCGTATTTGTTTCAGTAGGAGGGAAAGAAGCAGACAATAGACATTTAAATTTTTTATCCCCAATTTTATTTGTTTTTCTGGCCTGGAAAGCTGGATACAGTAATTTTTACTCTAAGAAAACTGGGTCTTTCTCTCACTTGGTCAGATTTCTTCCAGAGGAGGATGATATTTCTGGTATCTTTGACCTTTCAGCCAAACGGTGTTTCCAAACTAATGAATGAAAAGAGAAACAAAATATTTATCATTTAATCAGGTTGACTCTAGATAGATTTTGTTGTATCGTTTTGATTGCCTGCTCTCCAGTCTTGTTTTTCCAATCTATGGTTTATTGTTAAAAAAAAATTCCAGTACTTAGAAACAAAGTGAACACCCACCTAGATACAGTGTCTAAGGGAAACTTGGCAATATCATTTTAAATAGACTAGTCTGAACCAGTAGTTCTCAAATTATGCTCATGGAGAACAGTATGATTTTCATGACAGATTTAGGTATTCTGTTTTTAAAATTAAATAACAGCGGTGGCTTTTTTTTTTTTTTTTTTACCATTTTAGAACAAAAAAAGTAAGTCAGTGGATAGAGTTTTCTTAATCTTAACTTTGTTGCAATATTTTTTAAAAAAATTTTGCTTTGACATGCTCACTGAAATAAATAAACAAGCAGCAAATACAGTGGAAGACCGACTATTACCCTTAAGTTAGCACTGTGTTTACTTGTTTTGTGCAAAAGACTTCAAGATTATGCTATGTGTTTGAAGCATATAATATTGTCATATGCTGGAAAAAATTTTAGATTGAATAATGGAATTAAATATATCATGTCATGATAATCTAGAAATAGCTCCAAGTGCTCACATATGAACATCTGTGATGAAGAATGGTGTGGAAAGTTTGGTGTTTCTGCATGATAGTGATTCTCTTATTTAAAAAGTAATACCTCTGAGTGATAAAAAGACAGATAAGGTTAAATCCACAGGGAAGTCTATTATGGAAAAGAGAAAAGCAAGGTGGGTGGATGAATTAAAAATTAAAATAGACTACCTCATTCTGAATATTTTTAAAAATTTGAACCACATTATGCACTTATTCTTGACTTACTACTCTGATCCATTATTAATAAATGAATGAGATAGTCCCATCTTTTGTTGTGTAAATACAAAATCAAAATGCATCAAACATTACTAATAAATCTAAAACATGAGACTATTATATCTAGTGCTTATCACAATAAAGGTGGAAAATGTTTCTGAAAATTGGAAGTCAGAATGATTTGATCATTTTAAACAGAGAGGCAAAAAGGCAAAAACAGGTAAGAGAACAGAGAGGACCTAAAGGATCAAAGGAAGAAAGAATTTTAGATGTAGGGAAAATCAGCAGAACATTTAAAAAATTAAATTAACAATTATAAGAAAGAACCATCACTGATTTGATTAATCATCATGAAGCTGAAAGAAATAAAGTTAGAAACTCTAGTGGCAGAATCATTATTTTATCAATGAATATTGTGTATTTGAATAAATCATTAAGTCTTAATTTCAGTAGGAATTGGAAAGAAAACATTTATTTCTTACCAACTTCACTTTGTGCTTTGAAATTTTCCACTGTGTCAGCAAAGGTGGAAATAGTATTTTGGCTTCACTTAAGCAATTCAAACATTTATTTTCTTAAGTAAACTGTGTTGATATCAGTAAGTATGTCCCTATTTGGAGCCTATAACAACTGATTTGAAAAATGTTCACAATTTTTTTTTTTTTTTTGCTATTTCTAGCCCAACTTAAAGTGTATGAAAAGAATTATTATATAACTGTGCTGACCAACACAGTAGCTTCTAGCCACATGTGGTTATTCAAATGTTAATATAAATTAGTCGAAATTAAGAATTCAGTTTGAAGTCACACTAGTCACATTTCAAGTGCTCAGCAGCCAAAAAAATATTTCCACATCACTGTTGTGTACATCCAAGAATACCGCAAAACACAAATGCTTTATCACTTATTTTGGCCTAAAATATGAAGAGTTAAGTAAATATGGTTTCATATTTTATCTTACTAACAGGCAGTATTATAGATAGTCTTGAACCCATAAGTCTTTTCTGGAAATCAAGACAGTAACTGGCCCACTTAACAAAGATCTTAAAACTTTGTGCATTCCATAACTTCTACCGACATAGTTACACATTCTGGTATACATAGTTGTATTTAGGTAAACATGAAGACGTTTTGGCACATGTGCCAAAAATGTGAAGGTGATACATTAGGGAATCTAAGATATTGAATGAGGCTTTCCATATAATTCAACAAAATGGATTACAGCTGGTATTTCCAGAAATACTATGGAATACAGTGCTCAAATTTCTGTGAATTATTCTTGTGGTAAGTGTGGTGACCACCTTATCTCAGTTTTCCTGGGTGTTTCCAGGTTTGGAAAGTCCCATGTCCCAGTAAACTCCACAGTCCTGGTCAAACTGGAATAGCTTGTCACTCTAGTGAGAAAACATAGTGCTTCCTGTTTCTTATGTATTTTCCAAAATAGTGACCTATTGTAGGGATTGATTCACTTTTCTATATTAATAGTTATATAACTGCTAATATGGACTCAAGGTAACTTGGCCCAATCTGCCTTTTAATTCATTCTACTTGAACCTTATGCTCTAGCTATACCAAATTTCTTGGCTTTCCCAAAACATGCATTTTCACACCACTGTCTTTGCTCAGGTCATTCTCTGCTGGGAATGCTTTTTCATACCACTAAACATACACAGAACTTACTTCTCAAGGTCCAATTCAAATACCTCTGTTTACAAGCCGCCTTTTTTTTTTCAAATTTCCCTACTCTGCAATAGAATGCATTCGCTTCCTCTGCTGTATTACCGGCATGTTTTACATATATTTATTTTATTTTATTTTATTTTATTTTATTTTATTTCAAGACGAAGTTTCACTCTTGTCACCCACGCTGGAGTACAATTGCATGATCTCGGCTCACTGCAACCTCTGATTCCTGGGTTGAAGCGATTATCCTGCCTCAGCCTCCTGCGTAGCTAGGATTACCAGCACGTGCCACTACACCAGCTAATTTTTGTGTTTTTAGTAGAGACAGGTTTCTGGTCTTGAACTTCTGACCTAGGGTGATCAGCCCGCCTTGGCCTCCCAAAGTGCTGGGATTATAGGCATGAGCCAACGTGCCTGGCTACATATATTCTTAATTATCTTAAATATATTAAGAGCAATTAGCAATTGCTCCCTTGTGCTGATATTTGCCTTACATATTTGCTTTCTTTTCTAGACTACCAGTGCAAATGGCTTATTTCTAGTTTCAAACTTTTTGTCACACAGGAAATGTTTGTTAAAAGCTGTTTTATAAAATTTAAAGCTTATTTTACATATTATTCTCATTTGATCTCTCAAGAATTCTGTGAATTTGACAAAGTAGATTGCTCTATATGCCTGAGACTGATGAACAAACAGGTTTAGAGATCGTGACCTGCCCAAGGTTAGGTAGCTGTTAAGTGTTGGGATTGAATCCCAGGTCTTCTCACTACCACTTTTTACTAAATTCCGTTGAAGGTTGTCAACCGACAGACAGGATCACTCTGTGTGTTGGTAGCAAAAGGGTGATCAATCATATTTGAAAAGCAGACTTTAGTCTTTTCCTTTCCTTCAAACCTACCCTACAACGGAGCATTCTTTCATCCCTCCCATTTAATTCTACCCGGTGAGAAACGTGGGCTAAATATCCTTATTATATCTTAAATCAAATTGCCCAAACTCCACAGGCTACTAAAAGTTAACCCTTACTGAATGAATGAAGAACCTTAGAAGTTCTGCTGTTAAAAGCACGGTGACTGTCAGGATTTTTCAGTGTGTGTGTGTTTTAAGACTTCAGCTCTTCCGTATAATGGATTCCTTCGACTTTGTCTCTATTATTATAGGCTTATAGCTGTTATAACTGTCAGGGTTTTTCAGTGTGTGCGTGTGTGTGTCTGTGTGTGTAAGACTTCAGCTCTTTCGTGTGATAGATTTCTTTGACTTTGTCTCTATTATTATCGGCTTATAGTTCCCAGGTAACTACCAATCATTATCCAAAGGGGAAAGCACCCTGTTACAAACCAAGGAAAACGGTTTATTCTCCCAGTCTGCTATTTCGAGTCTAAGCTTTATCTTCATTTAGCTCACAGTTAGAGGCACATGAAGCCACACCCACCTCACAGATGCCAGATTGGGAGACCAGAAAAGTAAAAGCGACTTGCAAACCTTAGCTCCAAATCCGTAAAAAAGCCTATCATATGCTCAGGTTTCTAGTCTTTGCTAATATACTGTAATCTTTATTTTCAAAATAATGTGCTTCCAATCCCCGTAAAGCGTAAGTCACGTCGCTGCGACCCTGCCTTCGGCGCCTCCGGCCTCTCGAGCGAGACCCTGCCTTCTTGCTTTCCTGCAGGGCTGCACGGATTGAAGAAAAGCGGCGCCTGTCGTGACGCACATAGTCCGCGCGTGACGTCACTGCAAGGCGCCGGGCGACACGTTGTCTCGGTTTTCGGCGGGCTTACCGGGGACGAAAATGTCTATGGCCAGCGATTTCTACCTGCGCTACTACGTAGGGCACAAGGGCAAGTTTGGGCACGAGTTTCTGGAGTTCGAATTTCGGCCAGACGGTGAGAAGAGGCCCACGGCACGCGGTGCTAGAAAAGGGGAGCGAGACCTGGAGTCCGTGGAGGAGGCGAGGGGAGGCCGGGTGGTGTGGGGTGAGCCGAGCTGCGGTCGGCTTGAGAGTGTGCGGGGGGCGGAGGCCACTGCTTTCCTCGAAGCAAATAGGAGCTTAAGAATATAGGGGGCCCAAGTTGGTTTTATAAAGGAAAGAGAAAAGCTAATCCTGTCACAAACTGAAAAATCGAAACTATAGTAATCATAATTTTGTAACAGTGCACCAGAAGGGACTTTAAAGGCTCTGGAGATTGTCGCCCTAATTAAAATTGCTAGCATCTTTTTGAAAACACCCCCACCATTGGTGGGCCAATGGATGAATAAAATCTTGCCACCAGTACGTTTTGTTCATTCAGGCTGTGTGTGTTCTTTGAAGGGGAGGAGCCCGATGTGTTAAGAAATGAGAATAATATGTTTTAGGTGCTTAAGTATAATTGTTCACCACAACATGTATATAGAGTTTCAAAAAAGAGGGGAGAGGCAAAGTTCCACAGGAGGGAGTCAGGAAAATCTTCCTAGATGACGATACTCTTGAGATGAGTCTGGAAATGAGAGACTTGGCCTTTGAAAAAAAAAACCAAAAACCAGACTTCCAGAGCAGAATGACCAGGTGAAACTGCTACCCATGTAGTGTGCAACAATTTGTGTTTTCTGACAGCACTATCCTTAGAGAATGTGATATTGATCTTGCCTACTTGCAACAAGAAAGTTCATTTAGAAACATATTTTTTGTTTTTTTTTTTTTTTGAATGCACATTTTGTGCTGGGCAACAAGCAAATACAAAATTTGAAGGTACAATAGTAAGACTTAAATTTAACTCAAAGAGATTAAATTTTTGGTGGGAGACGCAGACGTTTAACTATAAAGCAATATGCATACTAAGTCCTATAAGCATGCTTTGGACAATGTTCTGTGAGAGCAAGAATAAAAAATTACAGGAGGAGTGTATATTAGGAAAGGAGAAGAGTATCAGGCACTTCAAACGGAACGCACGTCAACTACAGTCCTGCAGTTACTATTTTTTTTTGAGACAGGGTCTCACTCTGTCATTCTGATCTGAGTGCAGTGGCACAATCTCAGCTCACTACAACCTCTGCCTCTCCAGCCCAAATGATCCTCCCACTTCAGCCCCCCGAATTGCTGGTAATAAGGCCCTCGACATCTCTCCCGGCTCTTTTTTTTTTTTTTTTTTTTTGGTAGAGACAGGTTTTACCATGTTGCCCAGGCTGGCCTCAAACTCCTGAGGTCAAGTGATTCAGCAGCCCAAAGTCTTAGGATTACACACATGAGCCACTGTACCCAGCCAGCCCTGCAATTATTTAGAAACCTTAATCGCTGTATTCAACCTTACTCTCCCCATAAATTCAGCTAAATTTACCTGAATTGATCTTTCTTTATGTAATATTATTTTCAGTTCTTCTGGCTGTGAACAACATCATCCTCATCCATATCCCTTTTAGTAGGTCACATAAATTAAGTACCTGAATATTATCGGGGAAATTTTATGCTAGAACAATGGTTCTAATCAGTGTATCTGCCACTGCACTATTCCCCATACTTCCATTGGTAATAGTGAGTCCCGAAGACTGGCATCTTTTTCTTTTTCTTTTTTTTTTTTTTTTTGACAGTGGAATCTTGCTCTGTCGCCCAGGCTGGAGTGCAATGGCATGATCTTGGCTCACTGCAACCTTGGCCTCCTGTGTTCAAGGGATTCTCCTGCCTCAGCCTCCCAAGTAGCTGGGATTGCAGGCATGCGCCACCACATCCAGCTGATTTTTCACCATGTTGGCCAGGCTAGTCTTGAACTGCTGACATCAGGTGATTCAACAACCTCAGCCTCCCAAAATGCTGGGATTACAGGCATGAGCCACTGTGCCCAGCCATCAAAGATTGGCATTTCTATCATTTTAGAGTATCTGTAGTACATTATAGCTGTGTCAGGGCAACTGACTGGCCATAAGGGGAAGTATGCATCAGAGAATACAAAAATCATGATGGATTAAAATTAAACATAAACCAGCTAACAAACTCACCAACTTTGACCCAAAAGCATCGTTTGTATGCTTCTTAGTCAAAATTCTAAAATGTCTGCATTATAATTGTATGCATACACTTGAAGGAAAAAATTAAAACATTTTAGTGTAGTGGAGAAAGCATGAGTATTGAAAGAAAGTAGATTTAGATCTGAATCTTGTGTGACCCTGGTTACGTTACTTAACTTTGTTTTCTGTCCTATGAATAGGTGAGAGAATAAAACTTGTTTTTTAGGATTGTTTTAAAGATTAAATGCTCTGAGTAAGGCACTTAGCACCAATAACGGACACATAACAAACTTGAAAGAATGTTAGTGCCTTTTGCAGATTCTCTTTCTAGTGCTTAAGAAAACAGGCCTTAAAAATGACCCAATATGTAGTATAGGCATGGGCCATTTAAATATTTGGGCAGCTTCAACTTCAGCAAACTTAACCAGCAAATATTTATTGTCTACATGTCTAGCATTGATCTTACACAAGGAGGGAGGAAATATTAATAAAAGTAGTATAAAATGGTTTTTGCCTTCATAATTGTATACAATGTCATTAATTTTTTTTAGCAGTTTTTGCTATTATAAATTGATTTTTTTCTCCACTTCCCACAGGAAAGCTTAGATATGCCAACAACAGCAATTACAAAAATGATGTCATGATCAGAAAAGAGGTAAGTTATATTCAAATGTCTTTTTTTTTTTGTTTAGCCCATTTTCTTCAAGTGTGTGTTGAATTTACAAAAATACATCTAAGGCTCTATTGTAAAGAAGTCAATTTATAGATAGAAAGGCGTTTCTGTTTAGAATAGATACAATTGTTGCATCCATAGTAATGAGAAAGTTCAGAGAACTAACTGTGATGTGAACTATACTTGCATTTATTTATTTATTTATATTTTTTGAGACAGAGTCTCGCTCTGTCGCCTAAGCTGGAGTGCAGTGGTGCAGTCTCAGCTCACTGCAGCCTCTGCTTCTTAGGCTCATGTGATTCTCCTGCCTCAGTATACTTGCATTCATTACTGTTCACCTTATAGATCTTGTGACATCACAAGTTAACCACTCGGAGGCATTTGGATCTCAGTGTTACAAAGGCAGAATACAGTGTTTTCAAAGGCAGTTAATGATAAGAAAAGGGAAAAAATGTATGTTAAAGGAAAGGGCAAGAGATGAAGAAAATTAATATAACAAGGATAAAAGATTCTATTCTATACCGTTGGAATCAATTAAATTTTTCAGTATTTCTCTATTTGAATATTCAGTGTTTGTAACTCTTATTTCCTTCTGAGTTGAGGGGTGACACAAGTGGACATTATCAAATTTTATTATGATTAATTTTTAGGCTTATGTGCACAAGAGTGTAATGGAAGAACTGAAGAGAATTATTGATGACAGTGAAATTACAAAAGAAGATGATGCTTTGTGGCCTCCCCCTGACAGGGTTGGCCGACAGGTTTGTATTTAGTGATTCTTTAAGTGCATAAATATTAAAAAATGATAATACTGTTATGCTTTCCCTTGTTTATTTTAAAGGAGTCTAAGTTGATTCTTTGGCTTTCCATTCAGTAGGCATGTGGCAAATTCTCTTTATCTCTCTTAGTTCCGTTTTCTGTCCTACCTCCGAGTAGTAAAGGAGTCGGTGCATAGTTCTAAATTTAGACATCTTCTCTGTAGTCACCCCAGACAGTGTTAGGATGTTTCCACAGTGCAGTGTTATAAAATTTCGGTTGTGTGTTGATCACTTTTATTAAGAATATGATTATGTAAAATTTACTTTTGCCAAATCATAACTTTCAAAATTCTTATTTGCATCCCTATACCCCAGAGAGAGACTTGATTGGTGGTTTCTTTGTTACAACTGACTATTGCATTTGCCTCTCATATTCCTTCAGAATAATTGATGTTTCTCAAAATGCTTCTGAAGAACTCTGAAGGCCTAATTTCATTCTGTAGAAAGAAAGTTTGGTTTCTGAATTGGGTCTTTTCAACTCTTGGAGAAATGAGATACAACCCCTGGAAGGAAGAAGCATTTAATTTCACTTTTGTGTATTCCTGAGGATTGTACTTTCTATCACCTTCTTTGACTAGAAGAAAATGTGGAGAAATATAACAGATGCTGACATTCTGTAGGAGTACTTAACTCTTCTGTTTAAAGAAACATTATTTAGGAAAGCAAAGGTAATAGTTAACAGTATTTATTCTAAGCATTGTACGTATCACTTTTAAAAAGTAAATTTAGGCCTCAGTTTGTTTTATGCGTATATACATGTGTACTGAAAAGCAGACCACAGCAGCTAACCTTTTATTATCATTTAGACTCAGGGAGAGCCTAGTATTTTATCTACTCGCTTAAGGATGTGTTCCTGGGTTTTGGTTAGCGAGGAGGAGTCGGCATGCTTCAGAAATTGCCTTTTGTATCAAGTCAAAGGTTTTATGGCTGTTAGAGCATCTTAGTTAATTTTCCATTTGGCGTGTGTCATTAAACTGCATAATTAGGCCTTCTGGTTAAATAAATAGCTAGGACTGTATTCAATAGTGTCTGTTAACTTGAAAATTCATTACAGATAGAGCCTTTTCGTTATTGGTTTTAGGCCTACAGATAATATAGAGAAAAATCTATACAGTAATTACAGCACATTAGGAACATCTATAGTATGTTGTATTTGTTTTACTAGTTCTTCATTTTAGTTATTTTACGGAGTATTAGTTTTGAATCTTACAATCTTGAGATCAAATATAAGTACTATCACTTTTTAGTGGTTATTAAATGCAGTTGTTTTCCTCTGCTTTATGAGTTTTGGATTGCACATTTGTAAAATAGATTTTATTTTCAAGATTATAGAGAGTGTAAAGTCCCTAGTACTAGGACCTGACATACAGTAGGTGCTAAAGTGATGTTGGTTATTACTGTTACGTATTTTATTTGTAGGATCTTCCAGAAAGGAAACGTGTGTATTTATCATATTAAAAATGAGCTTATATTCCTATCATTTTTTACAACATGTGCTTCAAAGTGATGTCTTTAGTTTTTACTGACATTGTAAGAAACGTTTCTTTGTCATTTTGTTTCATAATGTCTTCGTTAGGTCTCTGAAAAGCAATTCTTTGTTGGTCCTAAACTTGGGGGTAGTGCTCATGAGTAGTTAAGTTTTTTTTAAAAGATATGTTTGTATCTAATAAACCAAGTTTTTGTTTTTTTTTTTTTTTTTCTCGTCTCCCTCCATTGACTGCTAGAAAACTTACAACTAGAATTGGGATCCATTTGTAGCAGGAATACAGATATTTCTGGGATAGATTTTTGCATTAACTACATTTTTTCTGTTTTTTTTTTTTTTAGGAGCTTGAAATTGTCATTGGAGATGAGCACATATCTTTTACCACATCAAAAATAGGTTCTCTTATTGATGTAAATCAGTCAAAGTAAGTATGTTAAAGCATTTTGGCTAAGTTGTCATTATTAGAAAGACTCATTTTAGAACTATAGTCAGTTTGTTAACCACGATAATTTCAGAGGCATTACAGTGAATTGATAAACCTATCAGTTTGTTATGTAGATGTAATTCTGATTTTTATATCATTAACAACTTCTTATCTTGTCTCTCAGTAGAAGTTAGCAGAGTATTTCATTGATTGTCCAAAAAATTGTAATCTAACAACCATATATAATAATGCCCAAATTGTATTAGCCATTTTGTATAAAAATGTGGATATAGTTTCAGAAAATCCAAAGAAAAGAAATCCTTATTGGATTATATCAGACCTATTAGAGCCATATCATCTCACTTTCCTCCTTGGGCTTAATACTTGGGAAAAAAAAAAATGGAAAAAATTCAGTATAGCCTAAATATCCTTTAGCTACCAATGTCTTCCCAAGATCTGTCTGCCCTCCATCCCGGGTTTTGTAGCATATCCCATTTTCTTGGTCTTCTTTCTGCCCATTCCCCTCAGTGTGTCCCCATAGTACTCTTACTTTTTTCTGTCACCCTAAATTGTGATAACCTATTTGTCTGCTTTACTGGTTTGAATGTAAGCGCCATGAGAACCTTGCTGTATCCTCAAAGTTAGTATAGTGCCCTGCACATTATAGATGCTTTTGATAGATATTTATTAGAGGAAAGGAGAAAGGAATGAATGCATAATAACTGTTGGACACTAAAGTCTGTGTTCACGAGGACCGACCAGATGCTTTTAAACTATCAAATTTATTTTCCTACATTTGGTGCGGATGTGGCGTTGATACCCTACTGGGATTATAAACTGTAGTGGTTTTTGGAAAGCAGTTTGGTAATATGCATCAAAAACTGTAAACATTTTTCATTCACCTTTGGCCTAGTAATTAATTTCTCAGCATCTCTTCTATGGAACTGTTCCTAAATATTGGAAAAGCTTTATTATGCATGAAGATGCTCATTGAAGTATTATTTATAATAGAAAAATAATCTCAGTGTCTAATAAGAGGAGAATTATTAAATTAATCAAAATTATTAGTGAGTTCTTTTGAGTGCCATGGGGAAAGTAATTAAAAAAGGGCACAGGGAATGGTTGTAGTTATTAACGAATAGAGAAATGTCAAAATGTTTGTAGTTATTCTATGAAAATAATGGCATTACAGTATTTTTTTCTGCTTTATTAGACATTTTTATGATGTGGTTATTACATTCATAAGAAGATTAAACTCTTTAAATACTAAAATGAATACTGATGAAGAAATTTTTTTTCTTATAGAAAAGATATTCATTGTATGTTCATTTTAGTTGTTAGCAAAATCCTTCCTTTCTCCTAAATTTTGTTAACTTAATTGTTGTAAGATTTTGATTTTGTTTTGTTTTAGGAATTTAAAGAATTGTTTTATCCTAGGAACAAAAAGTAACTTTTACCTTTTTAAATTTTAGGGATCCTGAAGGCCTTCGAGTATTTTACTATTTGGTACAAGACTTGAAATGTTTAGTTTTCAGTCTCATTGGATTACACTTCAAGATTAAACCAATTTAAATTCCATGTTTTCAAGCTGTTTGTATATTTAATTAAGGGATGGAGGGTTTATTTGTCATTTACAATATTGGGGTTTTTATGAATGTGAAGCAAAAGAAAATTTGTATGTAAACTGAAAATAAGAAAGTACATTAACAGGCTTAATGGTTATCCTAACTTGAGTCCACATGGTTTGGACAGTCCCCACACACATTAAATTTTGTAAATAAAAGCCACCTTTTGTTAAAAATTTGCTTTAATAAAACATGCCAAATCCTGGTTGCAGACTATTTTTTTGTTTGTTTGTTTTTTTCCAGGAGGCCATTCTCCAATTCACTTTAAAGATAATAACAAATTGTTCTGGTAGGTATATCCGGTGATAGAAGATACTTTAGGTGGAAATATGTAGCCAGATTCTCATCCATTAAAAGCAATTGTAGATATTTCCTCCATTCATGATTGAATTTAATTTTGGGGGCTTATGGAAGGTCTGGGTCATTTGCAGTTATCACAAACCCCTCAGGGATTATTCACATTTAAATATTTTCAGTTATAAGCAGTGATGTCCTAAAGTGTTACAAGAGTAAATTCTACCCCATATTAGGCGTGTCTTTGATTATGCCCTTGTTCCTGAATTCACAATATGTTTACTGTGTGGTGGTTGGGGGAGAACTAAATGAGTTTTCAGCTTTATATATTGTTAAATATTTAGACAAACACACAGGTATGTGGGAATGTACATAAATATTTTTAACTCCTATTGAACACAGGTCTCTCTTAAGTTTCCCTGTTCTTTTCAGCCTCTTTCTGATAGTAACCGTGTCCCTCGTTTCCTTTTATTCTTCCATCTGAACCCCCACTCTTTAAGCGTTACGCTGTTTTGGTAATTACGATCCACTTGCCCCAGGAAGGAGTTAGCACTGACTTTTGGGCGGAATAATTAGTTTCTGAAATCTTGCCAGGATTCCTGAGCTAGGCTCTAGAGTTGGGCTGTCCAGTAACTTTTTTGCAATAATGGAAATATTCTAAGTGCAATCCAATAGGATAGCCACTGGCCAAATAAGGTTACTGATTACTTGAGGTATGCGCCTCATATAACTGAATCTGTGGTGCTCTTTAAAGAAATTTTTTCTGATGTGGAAAGGATAAAACATAAAACTTGAGATTTATAAAGTGAATATATGCCAACCTAGATTGTATATTTAACATCCTTTTTACTGTAATATGTCTATTATAGATCATCTTGGTTTTTCACTTAACTAGTGTAATTGGTGCCAGTAAACTACATTTTTTGTCGTGATACTTAGTTTTGATTAAATTTAGATAGCCACATTTGTCTAGGGGCAACCCTTTGGACAGTATAGGTCTAGAGCATGGTTTGGTGACCTTTTTGCCATGGAGCACTAGATGGTCCTTTTCACTGCTCAAAACGAAGACCCACTGTCTTCACATTTGCCATGGAAAGCAACTGATTTCTACTTCATTGTGCAAGTACGGCGTCATCTTCAGGTCTTGTTTGTAAAATATTTCTGTTCCAGTTGTAGACCTTGATAATTGTGCAATACAAAATCGTATAATATTCTTGCATTTGGTGTCAGCCTCAAGAAGAAAGAAGAGCAATTGCCTTTTGAACTTCCAGTGGGCCCATAGTTTTTGGTTGTTCCTCAAAATAACCTTCATTTTGTGGCTCCTGTTGAATAAGATGATTCATTCAAAACTGAACAAGTTTGAGGTGAAATAGTGCTTACATTAAAAAATCTTTAAGTCTTTGTCCCCATTCTCTGACTTATTATGTATTGATTATTTTTTTGCTCTATCCCCACTATCTACTAGGATTTCTCATATTTAAACCAAGATGGGAGACTAGGCCATTAGGAAAATATTATTCACCACAACTTTCTTATACTTTGATCTGTCTTTTATTTGATTGTAAGCTGCTGATGGACAGTGATCATTAGAAACTGAATTTTGTATAGTATTAGTTTTATATGAAACTAGATTTTTATTGCACTCAGGTTATGTTCCTTTTACCTCCTTTCTTAATAAAGAGACCTCTTGAAATAAACTTTTTTCCAAGCACTGTTTCTACACCTCATCCCACCTTTTCCCCTCTCATGAGATAGTGCAGAACCCCAGCACAGTCTTTTCCATGTAGTCTTTTTTATTTTTTTGAGACAGAGTCTCGCTCTGTCGCCCAGGCTGGAGTGCAGTGGTACGATCTCAGCTCACTGCAACCTCCACCTCCCGGGTTCAAGAGATTCACCTGCCTCAGCATCCTGAGTAGCTGGGATTGCAGGTGTATGCCACAACACGTGGCTAATTTTTGTATTTTTAGTAGAGATGGGGGTCTTGTCATGCTGGTCAGGTTGGTCTCAAACTCCTGATCTTGTCTGCTCACCTCAGCCTCCCAAAGTACTGGGATTACAGGCGTGAGCCACTGTGCCTGGCCACTAGGTGTGTTTGAAGTTTGTTGAATTGGTTGCTATTTTGCTCTCTCCTTAGATTATTTGCCTCTAGATTATTTATCTTTGGTATTTCACTGATATCAGGCTGAGTCAATTTGTATGGATATTTTTAATGTGAATACAAATGTAGCTGAGATGATTTATATATTCTATTATTAGACTACTTTGTTTTGATTTGTAACATACGTTGTGCTGTAAGTTTAACCACTGACCCTTTAATGAATAACTGGATTCCTAGCATGAACAGATAATGAACTAGAATAGAAATTTTTTAAAATGAGGCCGGGCGTGGTGACTCATGCTTGTAATCTCAGCACTTTGAGAGGCCGAGGCAGGCGGATCACCTTAGGTCAGGAGTTCAAGACCAGCCTGGCACACATGGTGAAACCCTGTCTTTATAAATAAATTTTTTAAAAATTAAAAATATAATAAAGATAAACAACAAAGGTAAATGAAAGATTTGAGGGTGAGTTCAGAATCTGCCTTGGCTGACTCCCATATGAAGAACAGTAAAGTTGGAGAACTACCACTCAAAATCTTAAGTATCTACGTTATCCTAGTTTGAACCATGTGATATGGTGGAAAGAATGCTGATTTAAGAATCGGAAGTCTTAATTATGGATCAGCTCAACTATTTTCCCTTAAATCGCCATCAGGAATCCTTTTTTTTTTTTTTTTTTTGCCATTATGTAATCATGCTTAACTTAATTCCTGAGGTGGCCCTCTTGTTTGGTTTCTCAGAATAGGAAGGATGGTTACTGTTTGATTGCTGGAAGTCCAGTTGGGACAATATACTTTGAATTTAGAGCATCTGAATATATTGTACTGTAAAGACAAGGACAAAAAGGGTGACAGGGAAACAGAAAATCTCAAGATAGCCATCTTTTTATTTTTATTTTTACTATGAGAACCAGGAAATCGAGTGTCATGCAGTGGCATAAAAAACATTAGGACAAATAAAGCAGGTGGGAACCTGCCTGGGTGAGGTTAGCCCTCCCAGTGAAGTGATTCGGACCATCTTCCCTGCATGCTACGGTTTTTTCCAGACATCCTTTTTAGTCTGGAGCAGGAAGAACAGTGTGCTGCTATGATCTGATAAGTCACTGAGGTTTGAAGGTGTGACTAGAAGCTGTGTGCTAAGCTTCTAGCTAATGGTATGGTCAGAAAGGAGTAAAATGTGTGGCTTCCCAAATCAAAAAGGCTTTTGCAGCAATGCAGCCAGAAAATAAGCAAATTAATACTTCATATATGCATATTTGTGTATGTGCATGTTTTGCACAAAAGTGAATTTGAAAGACAAAGTACCAGAACATTCAAAACTCTTCATATTTCTCTGCTTTCTATTTTATTAACTGGCTGTGATAAAGTTTAGTGCTTCTGACTTTATGCACCTTTGATCAAAAGGCCAGGCAGGGAGTTTCAATTCCGTTTGAAGTTACTGTTATCTTCTGATGCCGATTATGTTTTCATTTAAAGAAGAAATCTGCCTTTTCCAGCAATTCAGAGCCTGGTAATAAAGAGAAAACAGAAGGAGCACTACACAAGTTGGCTTTCCAATAGTCAGTCTCATTCTGCCTCTTCAAAACTATGAACAAATCTTGATTTTATATTTAGTTGGTTTTCACTTTATCCACTTTGTTCATGCACTTGTAGGCATCCTACCTCTTATATGTGCTGCAGTTTCAATAATGAATAAGACAGACTTATGGACTTTATATTGTAAGGGAGGAAACAATATGGAAAAAGTGTAAAAAAGTATGTTCTGCACTTCTCTAGTCTCCATCCTGAGAACTATTCACCTTCTCACCAGCTATGTGGATGTAAATCAAAACAGAAAAATGCCTCAACGTCACTAGTATCTGCATGGGGTTTCTCCAGAGTGATGGTGGTATGCTGCAGTATGTTTCCCAATTCCTAAATTATATTTGTGTGTCATCCCAACCTGTTCTTCCAAACACTGGCACTCCAAGCCTCGAGGCAGGACAGAGAACCTAGCTCAGTATGTTAGGATTTCTGCACTGCAGTCCTGGTGTTTCCCTCTTAGAACCTAAGGGAAAGAAAAACAGAAAACCAAGAAAACAGTTACTTATTTTAAAGTGTAAGAAACCCTGTCTGTAGTGCTAACATTTAATTAGTCCTAGCCTATGAAGTGTGCGATACTTTTATTGAACCTATGAGAAAAGTGAGGGTTAAGGTTTTGGATGACTTGCTCAAATTTTTATAGATAAGAACGATTTGAATCTTGGACTTCAAGTAAAATTTTAACATTTTATGAGAGCCGACCATATATACGGCAGGTTGTGGTTAGGTAATTTGAGCTAGATCTTACCTAATTTAATCCTCACAGCAACCTTGGATGGTAAATAATATCACTATTTACTATGGTGAATACAAGACTTAAAGAAATGAAGTAACTTGCCTGAAGTCACACATAGGAGCTACGGGCTAGCATTTCAAACCAGATTTGCCTGGTTCCAAAATTCGTGCTTTGTGGCAAGAGCCCTGCTGGAAGCCGAGATCCTTCTGAATTCATGGTCCATCGTGCTGTGTCTTCAGTCAGGCTTGATTTTAAACAGGAGTCAAGAATTAGCAATAATGTTTCCTTATGCAAGTCAATGAACCTCTTCACTTTAGTTTCCTAATTTGTAAAAGGGGGGCAATAGTAAATACTTGTCAGTGTTGGGAGATTTTAATATGGTTATATGCCCAGGAGGTACTCCAGTAAATGACAGTGTCTCTGCCACCTTTTCAACAACTGCTATTACTACCCCTCAGCCCTCACCCCTGCTCCTTACTTCCTATCTTCTTTTGCAGAACTAACTTCCTTTATTTATTATTTTGTCATTGAGATAAAGGAATAGGGACCATGTTTACTCTGATTTAGGATTGCCAAAGCCAATCCAGGACTGGGGGAAAGAAGAAAACGCCCAGCAGCAAGTATTCCCGAAGCGTCCAAACTCCACACATGAAACTTCGCCTACATTATTGAGTAAAATGAGCCACTAGGAGATGCTTGGTCTGGTGGCCTGCACATGATGATGTAGCTGACTTCAGGAACTACATATCCCTGTGTCAGCAATTTCCCCTGCTGTTCTGTGCCTCTCTATCCCACACTCCTTATTAACCACTATCACCTGATTTGAAGAACGATTTAAATTGATTTCCTAGAACTGTAATGAGAAGATTGAAAAAGATTGAATCAAATAAAAATGAAAGTCAATGAGAGATTTGAGTACATTCTGGCAGGGTCTACCTCAGAGTAGAGTGATACAAGTGATTTTTTTTTTTTTTAAGTCTTCAATACAGATGAAAATGTGAGTCCTTGCTGGAAGGTTTTAGGGACAGATTTACAAAGTGAGATTTCGTGGGCAAAACTCAAATAGAGAAATAACTTGCAAGCATCTTCTTGAAAAATCAAATGTGAACATTTTCACACACAACTGATGGAACATAAATGGGAACATCTTTTCTGGAAGGCATTTGGTGATATATATGAGAATTCTTTAAATATCTATGCCCTTTGATCGCATAATTTATGCTTAAAAAGTTTCCCTACATTATAAAAAATATTTGATCTGTATTCAAATGTATAGACCAAATATTTTTTACAACAGCAAAAAATTGAAAACAATTTGAATATCTAACAGTAGAGGGTTGCCTAAATAAACGGTGGTTTATCCATGTGGGTAATAACTATATATAATTTAAAAAATAGCATTTCAGATGAATGCTTTTAAAATAATGGAATACATATTATTTATTAGAAAATAATAAATAAAATTATAAAAGGCATGATACCAATCTTAATAGTAAGCATAACATACAGAGAAAAAACTGGAAGAATATATGCCACAATTTTATAGTGGAATTATGGATGTTTTAATGTAACTTCAAAAATATGTTTACCTGAACTAAACATAGATAGAAAAAGGAACTTTAAAAAAATAGTGACATATAGGAAAACATTTTTAACAGAGAGACTATTATTTAAACTAAGGGCTGAATAATTTAATCATTATACTTCTTTTATATATGTCTGTATTTTTATACATAAACATTTTAGTCATCTCTTTTACCAGCAGTTTCTCTAAATAATATTAGTTTTTTGTTAATGATATTAGTTTTATTTTCTCCAAAGATGCGTATAAAATTTACCTTTCAGTCCTCAAATACTGATTTTGAACATTATTTTGCAATGAGGACTAAGTGGTTGGTTAGCTGAGATAGAGGAAGATACAGCTCTTGACCGTCTTTCCTTTCCCATCAACGCCAGCTTTCATTATACAATTTCCTCCTATCACTTTGGTCAAGAGGTGGAGCAGAAAATTTTGAGTTAGAGTAGCATTAGAAGAAAATTTATTTCTGCCTTTCATGTCATAGCCCCTAAGGGATCCAGACTGGAAAGGCCAACTTCTTTCTCATTTTGAAATCAGTTTTCTCCACCTGCACTACTGCATAGCACAGATACAGGTAATATCCACGTTATTTTCTCAGATCTTTCTACCAGATTATCCTTAGTCCTACTAATTCTAGAAATATGGCACTTAATTACGAACGACTTAGCATTACAACAGGAATGATAGGAAAGCATTTGCTCCTGATGGTACTAGCGCTGCATTGCTCTGAAGGACGTTTTAGTTCAGTATTCACAGAAAGTTATTTTCTCTTTCTCAATATGCTATGATTTTTGCTTTGTGTTATCAAAATAAAGAATAGAGATTTGAGGCGTTAATTACTTTTTACTTGGGCCTAATGATTTACATATTATTTTACCCATCTTGAACAATTCTATAATAGAAAATACTATACTTCTTTTTCTTAGGAAGTTAGGGAAAATGTGGTTAGGTTAGAATATTTTATAAATTAAAAAAATTTAGAAAAGAATATGGTTACATTAGTTTTTTCATATTTCCCACTTCTTGGATATTATCTTTTTACATTTTAATATAAGAAGTAAAGTAAATTTTAGGTATTTATTATTTGATTATTCTTTTCTATACTGACATTCATTAATAAGTTGAATCCTTTATGGACATTAATGACTCTCTATTGACAACTTTCATTTTCACATAGGCTTCTCTGGCAACATAATACACTGAAAGATTATTTCTAAAATTGTAATGTACATAGAATCATTTGAGATTAAAAATACATTTATCCGGGCTCCAATTCAAGTGATTTTTATTCAGTACAACTTGTAAAAGGCACTGAATCTGAAATGTTAACCAATTTGTAATATTAACCCTCAAATAATTCTTTTGTAGAGGGTATATGGGATACATTTTGGTACACACTCTGATAGAGTCAAGTAGAGTTGAAAAGAATGCAAGAACATTTTTGTATTTATATGTATGTTAGAATACATGTAAATTTTTAAAAGGCAAGATATTTTTATTTTTTCAGAATTTAGAATTTTTGTTTGTTGAATTGATAGTTTTAAAGTGTTTCAGTGATTTAAGGTGGTATCAATTTTGCCTAACATTTGTATATGTATGTTGAACATTTTGAGCAAAATTGGCTGAGTGAATAGAACAATAATCTATTGGTAGATTTTTTTCTCTCATCCTTTGTGTATTTTCTAATTATCATGGTTGTGATCACTAGAGGTATAAATGCCTTTAACAAAAATGTTGGAAGATTTTTCATTTCTTCTCCAAATGAGGCTGACTCTACATGTTTTAGGCACTTAGTTAATAAACACACACCAACACACACATACACACACACACACACACACACACACACACACACACACACATCTCTTAGCATTAATTCCTGGTGTGTTCCTATTGGCTGACATTTTAATTTTTCTTTTAACAGAAACCATCCTGTTGCAGGATTTGAATGCAAAACATATTTATCTTCTAACTCTAAAGATGAACGATCAGGGAGAGATTTATTTAACCCTGAGATTATTGAAGTTTCCTTCAGAGTCACAATAGATTAAGGCCCGATGATACTCAAAGGGCTGAGAAAACTAATGACAGAGGTATGTGTTTTCAGCATCTAAATTCACCTGTTTCTTATGGATTGTCAAACTTTTGACATTTGAAAAAAGATTCCTATCTGTACTTCTGGTTCTTGGCTGGTAATAAGAAACTATAATGAAGTAGAGTAGTAGAAGTATTTTTTTTTAAGTTGTGAGAATGTAGAAATGAATGAATTCTTTTAAACTTAAGAAGTTGGTGGAATGTTCTTATTTAACTCTGGTCAAGAAGAATTTGTGAGGTCTTGAAAATAAAGGACAGACTAGAGTCTGAAGAAAATATGACATTTCCTAGAGAAATCAAAGTATCAGAGAATGTGTAAGAAATGAAAAATAAATGTTAAAAACATTTTTATTCAGATAGAAGATATTTTAGGTGTCTTAAGTATTTACCAAATCTTACTAGCAATGATGCAGTAACAATGTTTGAATCAAAAGGGGCATTCTAATTTTTCTATGCTTTCTCCCCCTTCAAATACGATCATTGTTCAACTCTACATTGAGAATAACTTTTACTACTTTAACTTAGAGATAATCAGAGATACAACTTTGGACACCGAGGATCTCAAAAGCAAAAGAATGATATAGTATTGTTTAGAGAAAAATGGAACTGATGGAAAAGAAAAGTTGCTTTCTGGAAACTCCCTCAAGGATGGTGGACCCATCCACATTTGCAGCTTCAGAATATCCACTATTGGCTGTACTTTCTTAGCATTATTGACTGCTTTTTCCTTTCTCTTCATGATTAGTTGTGATCACAGGAAGGAGCACATGTCAGCTTGGATTTTGCTAATGTTTTGTGTCTACTGTCATTGATGATTTTATGTGGGATGGACTTTTTAATTCCTATAGAACTATTCCTTTGTGTGGGATTTCTACAATGTGTGCATGTAATTTCTAGATTACAAATTTAAATAAACTTGTATGATATATTTTTTTGTCAAAGTTTTAGAGAAGATTGTCTCTTTGTTTCAAATGGTTTCCCAGATCAAGGTTAGTAGTGAGCCAAGCTCTTCCCTTGGTGATTATTTTCCTTCTTTTTGCATTTAAAGAATTTTCAGTGCCCTGGTGTCTCATTGCAGTGACTCTTGGGATCCTCTGTTAACTTCTTCTGATGATAGTCACAATGTTGGTGACAAAGAGTGAGTAATAAAATGCACCTTCCTGTCTGAGTAGCATCAGTAATCACTGATCGTGCAGATATTAACCATGCTCCATCCATTGTTCCCCGTTCATAATCAGAAAATGTTCCAGGTGACTCTGGCTTTTGTTGGTAATTTTTTTCTGGACATATCACAGTGTCATTTTAAATTTACTTAACCTTGACTCTGAAACTGTGATAAGCTGTTTTACTGTGTATACATGATAATAGTCCTTCTCATAGAGGATTTAGCAACACATGTATTCTGCCATTTGGGCTTGCTTATTATGAATCTGAGATAAACATTCTTTGAGAGACAACAGTTCAAAAGAAATTACGGTTTTCTCTTGACATTTCTCAAAGTATATAATGAGGAAATGGTTTAGTAGCATCTACACATGCTATTACATAATATTAAATTCAAGCTTTATCTTTTGTTTTAATGCTTTCATATGTTTAGAAAAATCACTGATATTTTATATTCAGAAAAAATTACATATCTGGATCTTACTCACTTTTCTGCTGTAGAAATTCCATCTGCTCCAATAATAATTGTGCTATCTCTTCATGTTTCTTAGTTCAGATTTTCATATGCCAAAAATATGGAGTTAGATGTTGGCAAAATGATTTTTACATTGGTGCTTGTTTGTAAATGATGTGTGCTTAAAAGTGAACGAAACTGAAAACTAAGGTGTCACTTTCATAATTTTATTCAGATATTTTATTTATCCTACACTTAAGCTGGTAATGGTGAGAAATTTATGTTTCTATTTTTATAGTCAGTTCGTTGAGGTGTTACTTTCTAAATGTCAAATTATTAATTAAAGTAAATTAAATTGTAAACAATATTGTATAGTCTATTTTAAAATAAATAGAATAGAGAATGAGACCAACAAACATATGAAAAAATGCTCATCATCACTGGTATATTATTAATCACTGGTACTGTATATGTTAATTTTGAATGTCCTCACCACAAAGAAATGATAAATATTTGAAGAGATGGTTAAGCTAATCACCCTGATTCCTGATTTGATCATTACACAATGTTGAAACATCACACTGTACCCCATAAATGTGTACAATTATTATATGTCAATAAAAATAAAATAAAACTAAAAAACCTTATACTATAGTGTGAAATGCTATTTTACAGGGATGCTAAATGTTGCCAAAGCTGTTTCTGGTAGTATATTCAGACAAGCCAATGAAGAGTTCAAGGGTATTTACTGGTCAATGTCAGTGGATCTTACTACTGGTTTCTAGTTTCTCAAAATTAGAATCTCTGGAAGTCAGACTCATCAGCCTGTGGTTTCCAGGTGAATTAAACATCAGATTCACCTGAAAAACCACAGCCTGATGAGTCTGACTTCCAGAGATTCTAGTTCAGTAGTGTAGCGGGTTGAATTATGTCCCCCAAAAAGTAGGCTCTAGTCCTCATCCCCAAGAATGTGAACATGACCTTATTTGTGAACTTCTTTGGGAAAAAGCATCTTTGCATATGTAATTAAGGTAAAGATCTTGAGTTAGTACTAGATTATGGTGGGCCATAAGGTGGACTTAAATCTAATGATGGATGTTCTTTCAAGAGACAGGAAAAGACACAGAGACACAGAGGGGAATGCTATGTGAAGACAGAGGCAGGGATTGTAGTTACGCATCTATAAACCAAGGAAGTCCCAGAGCATGGCACTGGCATTGGAAGGGTCATCTCATGATGAAGGCGTTACATGGAGAGACAACAAGAGAGAGAGCTTGTTTTTACAACAGAGTCACTCCTGGGATAACTATCTCACTCTCAGAAAGGAATTAATCCATTCTTAAGAGTGGAGTCCTTATGACTTAATCAACTCTTCCAGGTCTCACTTCCCAGTACTGACACAGTGGCTATTAAATTCCGACATGAGTTTTGGAAGGAACATTCAAACCAAAGCACCTCTAATGGTAACATCTTGTAAAATTATAATGTAATATCATAACTTAGTTATTGACACTGATACAACTACAGAATGACTCTACCCCAAGGCTCCCTATTATTGCCCTCTTATAGCCACACCTGCTTCCTTTCCTCCATTCCTTGTTCCCAACTCTTCTGATTCTATAATTTTATCATTTCAAGACTGTTAAATAAATGAAATCCTGCAGTCTGTGACCTCAACGTAATTTCCTGAAAATTTATACAAGTCTTTGTAGGTAACAGTTCTTTTTATTGCCGAGTAGGTATGGATGCATCACAGTTTGATTAACCAATTTACCTACTGAGGAATATTTTGATTGTTTCCAGGGTTTTTTGTTTGTTTTTCTCTATTGCAAATAAAGCTGCTATGAACAGGGGATAGAGATTTTTGTGTGAACATAACATGTTTCATTTCGCTGAGATAAATGCCCAAGAATCCAATTACTGAGTCCTATGGTAGTCATGTTTTGGTTTACAAAACGTTGCCAAACTGTTTTCCAAAAAGGCTGTAACATTTTATATACCCATGGTAATTCATTTTCTTTGCATACTGGACATCATTTGGTATTGTCATTCTTTTTAAATTTTATCCCTCTGATATGTATATAGTGATGTCACTAGTATTTTTTAAATAGTAGACTCTATTTTTGAGCCATTTTAGTTTTACAGAAAAATTGAGTGAAAAGTACAGAGAGTTTCCATATACTCCCTCACCCTCCTCCCAGTTTCTCCTATTAATATGTAGCATTAGTGTGGTATACTTACTATAACTGATGATCTAGTATTAATTTTTTCATGGTTTATGTTAGTAAAGTTCATGGTTTATATTAGTTTCACTCTGAATTTCACATTCTATGGGTTTTGACAAATGTGTGACATATATCTACCATTACAGTGTTGTAAAGAATAGGTTTATTGACCTAAAAATGTCCTATGCTTCATCTACTCCTCTACCTCTTCCTCTCTCTGAGGCCCTGGCAAACACTGATTTTTTTTTTATTTTTATTTTTTTATTTTTATTTTTGCCATCTCCATAGTTTTGCCTTTTCCAGAATGTCATATAGTTGGAATCATACCTTATATAGAATTCTCAGATTGGCTACTTTTACTTAGTAGTATGCATTTAAGTTTTCTTGATGACCCTGTAACTTGATACTTACTTGTTTTTAACTGAATAATATTTCATTGTCAGGAAGTACCACTACAGTGATCACACCTGGAGAAGGACTCTTGGTTGCTTCCAAGCTTTGGCAATTATAAAGCTTCTATAAACATTCACATGCAGGTTTTGGTAGATTTAAGCTTTCGGCTCATTTAAATAAATACCAAAGAGTATAGTTGCTGGTTCATATTTTATGTTTAGTTTTCTTCGAAACTGCAAACTCTCTTTCAGAGGTTTTACTATTTTACATTCCCACAGTCACGAATGAGAATGGAGCTGTTGCTCGACATTCTTGTCAGCATTTGGGTTGTCGGTATTTTACGTTTTTACCATGCTAGTGGGTGTGTAGTGGTCTCTCGTTCTCTTAATTTGCAATATCCTAATGGTATACGATGTTTAATGTCTTTTCATATTCTTATTTGCTGTCTGTGAGGTGTCTCTCTATACCCGTTTATACTAGCTTTATAAGAGAAAAGAAATCCAGAAACAACCAAAATGTTCCTCAATAGGTAATCTTTTTCCCATTAAAAAAGTAGTTTGCTTATTTTCCTACTGTCGAGTTTTAAGAGTTCTTTGTATATTTTTGGTACCAGTCCTTTATCAGTTATGTGTTTTGTAAATATTTTCTCCCAATCTGTGGCTTGTCTTTTATATTCTGTTAATTTATTTAGAATTATTGCCATAATCTTTCCCCTACTTGGCAAATAAAATTTCTTGTAATTTCTCCAATGTACACACATTGGCATTTTCCTTATTTGGACATTAAAATCATATTAAATTTCACATGGCATTTTTCTGACACGATGTTGGAAATATTCAAACCCATCTGAGACTTTTAAATGATACTAATAGGGATATGGTACTTACAGAGATCATTGTAACAATCCTATGGCATAATATCATTAACCACACTTTATAGATGAGGAAACTGAGGCTAGGTTATTCAATTAACAGTAAAAGATGGTGTTTAAACCACAGCTGGCTGACTCTACTCTGACAATAATATTAATATGTCTCTGATCTTTATCTTTAGCTCAGATATCTTCCATTATCTTACTAGACTGAGAATAATGGATATTTTCCCAGGTACAAAGGCAGATATATATATCATAGGCATTTGAAAATGGCAGGTGCCATGCTTTCATGCAAGCTATTACGGTAGTTATTTAAAAGAGGTCTTTCAGTCTTTTACAACAGTAATAAGACTAAATGGAGACACAAATTAAACTCAATGAAATAAAAAAGGTTGAGCCTGAAACTGAGTTTATCCTTAATGGTAAATGTTGACTCATGATGCAAAGAAAAGAACATTGGAAATGAATAATGTGGAATAGGGTTTTCAGGGTTTTTTTCTTCGATTTTATCTACCTATCTTTGTCAAAAATCTCAAAGTGGAATCTATTTTGTTTTACACAAAATTCCGGAAGATAATTCAGTTTTAGAAGTGATTGTTGTGTGTTTTGAATTGTCTATGCTAGATGCTGCTTGTTTTGCCCGTTACATGTTCTTGTTGTGTTTCATTTGGCCTGATGTGCTTTATATCTCCCATTTCTACAGCTAAAATTTTTCTGTCAAGAATCAGTGAAGTGGCATACAGTTAGTTTCTCATGTTTCATCTGACCCAGATTAACTACCTATTTTCCTGCTCTATGAAACTCTTTGTCTTTTATTATGTCACTTTGGATTACATTAAGTAAATGTTTGTCATTTGTATTGCACTGAAAAATATTTTTTCATACACTCGTTCACAATTTGTATAAATTTTAAACAGTTTATTTCCTCAGTTAGTAATTTGCCTTTTGTCATTAAAGTGATAACAAAATGAAACCCATTAGGTCCAGATATCTTAAAAGAGAAGTGAACACTTAAAAAGAAGACTCTTTTTAATTGAATATGGAGAAAGTTATCTTTCATTGGCGAAAAGGGTAAGCACAGATGGGGTAGCTCTAAGACTTCATTGGAAAAATCTCTCAGAGCAATTATTATGATAAAACCATCAGAGGAAGCAAGGATCTAAGTGGTATGTGCTTAAGTGTCAAATATCCAAGATGTACTTTAAAGCTAAATAATAAGGAAATATTTAGAATTTACTTTTATTCAGGAATTATTTATTAAGCAACTGCTATATGTAGAAAGCTGTGCTAAGTATTGGATTTCAAATTGGGTATGACATAGTCACTGCCTAAAACCTAGGCTAATTGGCAAAGGGATCATTAACTAAAAGATACGTATCTATGATAGTGAGTAAATTATTGATAAGGAATGACTGTTTTAATTATGGAGCAGTTCAGAATATACATAATATACACTAATACAGGATGGCCATAAAGTTGGGAACTATAGATAACACTTAGTTTTACAGATCAACCTACTTGATTGCTTCTTCCAGAAGATGTTAAAGAAGTAGGTTAATATTGCCGGGCGTGGTGGCTCACGCCTGTAATCCCAGCACTTTGGGAGGCCGAGGCGGGTGGATCACGAGGTCAGGAGATCGAGACCATCCTGGTCAACATGGTGAAACCCCGTCTCTACTAAAAATACAAAAAGTTAGCTGGGCATGGTGGTGCGTGCCTGTAATCCCAGCTACTCAGGAGGCTGAGGCAGGAGAATTGCCTGAACCCAGGAGGCAGAGGTTGCGGTGAGCCGAGATGGCGCCATTGCACTCCAGCCTGGGTAACAAGAGCGAATCTCCATCTCAAAAAAAAAAAAAAAAAAAAAAAAAGAAGAAGTAGGTTAATATTGTAAAAATCAGAGACAAAAATCACGGGAGGCAAAGCATCACAGAAGCATGTGCAAGCATTGATGGAAATGTTGCATTAATGTCCCATGTTGATCCCCATTATGCATGACACATTGCTAATGAGGAACAACACATTTGAACATATGTAATATCACCATAACTCAGAGTGATAGGCATAAATCACCATTATAAAACTTTTCTATGTTTCCAGACTTGGTGATCTTGTTGCATATATAATATGTATTTTATAATATAATTTAAATATTTTGAATGTTTTCCTTTTTTTGAAAGTTGTGCCATTTTCTTCCAAATATTTTTGCAAAGCAGAACATAAGAGCATTGACATTTATAGAAATTACAATTTTCAGGGTTCCAAATCTTTTCTCTGGCTAAGAGATCATTTTTCTATTTCTCGTTCTTCCATAGTTTGAATTGGTAATTTTTTTATAGCAGAGTTTTTTTGTTATTTTCTTCTTGGACTCTATCCGTCACATTGTGGGGGGTGCTGTCAGAACATTCTTGCCTCCTTTTGCTTCTGGCTTGGATTTCCTGTCATCACACAAACATCAAGGAAAGCCAAGATCTCTATATGGAAACCACATGTAAAGTGATGACGCAGGCTCTTAGCTGACGCGTTCACAGTTTTGACTAGATTATTTCTCATTTCACCCCCTGTCTTTTTCCTCTTTTCCTTTGTTTTTTCCATCCTTCGTTGTCTAGTTATCCGTGGTATGATTTTTTTCTCTCCTTTTATCAGTTAAGAATATTTATTTCATAGGTACTTGTTTTTAGCTTTATTCCCTAGGTGAAGAGTGGAAATATACATATCTATGAGAATTCTGACCAGAATAGAAACTGTCAGAATGCCACTGAAATGCCACGATCTCCTATGGTGCTGCTGACAATATTTGCAGTTGTTCTGGACATGGGATGTTTTCTCCCTGTTGGGCGTTTATCAGGGAAAGTGAGCGACTCTCAACTCTATTTCTGACCAAATTGTTTGTGGAGCTTTCAGGGAAAGGACAAAAGTGTCATCAGCTTTTGTTTCTAGGTATTTTGTTAATACCTTTAATTCTATTTGATGGCAATTGATATTTGAAATTCAGAGAGAGTAAATCGAGGACACTAAAACATGAGGAAAGAGGAGTGAATTCCCTGGATTAGAATATTGCCAAGTTGAAGCAAGTTAAATTAAAAGGAGATCATTGATGGCTCACACCTGTAATCCCAGCACTTTGGGAGGCCAAGGTGGTTGGATCACCTGAAGTCAGGGGTTCAAGACCAGCCTGGCTAACATGGTGAAACCCTGTCTCTGCTAAAAATACAAAAATTAGCCAGGCATGGTGGCATGAGCCTGTAATCCTAGCAACTCAGGAAGCTGAGAGAGGAGAATTGCTTGAACCTGGGAGGTAGAGGTTGCAGTGAGCCAAGATGGTGCCACTAAACTCCAGCTTGGGCGACAGAGCAAGACTCTGTCTCAAAAAAAAAACAAAAAAAAACAGGTCATTGAATGGAAGAATTTATGTTCTGGTAATGGAATAATCCTGGGTCTTCTAAGACTTCTTTCTTTTGAAACTGAATAAAGTGAATTACACAGACTAAGAAAATAGAGAAGATATAAGTTTTTCTTTCCTTTTCTTTAGAAATAATAGTACTTTCGTTGAACATTTTGTATCACCTTTATTCTTAGCATATAAACTATAATAATCTAGACAGAGTTTTTTTATTATCTGGATATATACAGACAAACTATTATATGAGTTTTTTCTTTATAAGTTGGAAATTTTTAAAAATAAACTTTGTATTTTCATTTAGAAACAAAGCCATTCGAGTAAATCAAATGGGTCTTTTTAGATGCCTTGATACAGAATTAATTGCTCCTTTTTCTTAGTCTTCCTTGTTTATAATTGTTTCCCTTAACAGAACATTTATTTATTCCTTTATTCATTTGTCCGACAGTTGTTTATTCAACTCCTTCTATGTGCAAGGTATTATACTTAGTACTGAAATTATAAAGGTAAATAAATCACAGATCTTTCCCTCAGAACAGCAATACGGACAAATAATTGAAATGCAATGTCAAGACATATGTCATTGGGCCATAATTACGGTGTTGAAAGAACTCACAGTATGTTATTAAGGAAGTCTTTTCAAAGAATTGCATTCAGTTGACTTTAGAGGAAAAGTATGCAATTTGCCAGTTGGATAAAAGGGAAAATAATATTTTATTCCGATTGATCCTAGTCCAAATGCATAACTTGCCATGGACTATTAGCTCTTCTGGAAGATAGGATAGTGGGCTCTCTCGGGGGAGTTACGAATGGGAATAACCAGCACAGTGTTTCACTGGAGTAGGCAAAAAAAAAAAAAAAAAAGGTTTAAGTAATAGATGTAAGAATGAATACTGTATAGGAACTTAAAAATATACAAATATTTCTGTTCAGGGCCAAACTATTCTTCTTTTCTTCTTTGGTGCAGCTTCGAGAAACTCACCCATCTTTCCTTTTCCCTTTAAAGTCGTTACTGCCTATGGTACTTTTTGATATTACCATTAACCCTGACAGACACCTCAGGTGAACTTTTTCTAAGTCTATTGTTTTCATCTCCTCAAAGGCAATTGCTCAAGTTCCTTTTCTTAAAAGTACTTTTATATTTTTAATTTTTTTTACTGATAATTGCTGCAGGTAAACTAGCAGAAGATCAAGATATCACCAAAAATATAGTATATTGCGTTTCTTTATCCACTATGTACTATGGAATATAGTATACATATTATCCCCTTTCTGGGAAGCGAAAGAGCCCTCTTGGATCTCTGACTTTCATATTTATTTTGGAGAATGAATAATAGGCCCTCAAAAAATGTGTTGTTGTCTGGTTAAATCTTGTGTAACCATTAGTCTCAGTAGCAGAGACTGTTGGCCAATACATGAATCCTTCCATATCTCCTGCCATTCTCACAAGTTACTCACTTTCCCAGCATCCTTGCACCTAGAATGCTCATATGATCCATCTCTGGCCATCAAACTAAGGACAAAGCTGACTAGAGGATTTCTGGAATGGCTTGCTTTTCCTCTATGCTCTTCTTACCTTGAAGACTGATCTGGGGGTATGGCAGCTATGTGTAGCCACAACGTTGTCCACATGCTCAAGGGCAGAAGATTAGAAGGATTTAGAAAGCCAGTGGCATTGATGATGCTGTTGAGCTGCTAACTGGCCCTCAGTCTCTTGCCCTCTAGACTTTTTATTACACGTGTCCAAATACATAAGATCCACCTACCTGTGACTGTTAGAGAGTTCAGTGGGCTCCTTATCACACAAAAAAGAGTGCTCACACTGAATTAAAAGTACATGCATACAAAGATTATCTGACAAATAGAAATGGGCTTGTAGGAAAAACAGAATGAATAAATTAGAATAATTCTAAATTTATTATTGCTGTAGCTATAAATTGTGTTCTTACAATCTGGCATTACAGTACACTGTGCCATACTACAAAACAAGGTGATTGAAGATGAAAAACAAACAAAACAAAACCAAATGAAACAGGAAACCTTAAGATTTGTGGTTTAAAAATTAACAGTGTCTTAAATCTCTCAGAAAGCCAAAGCTGCAGCTTCTCATGTTGCCCTTTGCCTGACAGCTCTGCTTTTGTGTATTCTGACCTGTCATTTTAATTTTCTTCTGATCATAGTAGGAGGAGAGCCTCTTTGAATGATACTATCTTACAGTTTTGTCTCTTTCAAATCAAACTCTTTTTCCACCCATCACTGACGCAACAGCATCCTCAGCCCTATGGAAGACCACAAACGCTGTAAAACTCCAATATACACTTTACGCAGGAAGGCCAGTAAAGAAATGCTTGTAAATGAAGAAAACCTACTCAAATACAATTTTTATTAGCAACTACTTCCATTATGTTGTATGAGATGTATGAATTATAATGATTGTCAAACTCTGTAAACTATCTGGAGATATTTATTTCAAAGCAAATATGAGAGACTGATGGCCCATGACATGGCCCTCAGGAGATCCTGAGAACATGTGTCCAAGGTGGCTGGGCTACAGTTTGGTTTGATAGATTTCAGTGAGACGTAAGACATCAATAACTATATGTAAGATGTACGTTAGTTTGGTCCAGAAAGGTGGGACAACTGGAAGCAGGGACTTTCAGGTCATAGGCAGATTCAGAGATTTTCTGATTGGCAATTGGTTGAAAGAGTTATTATCTAAAGACCTGGAATCAAAAAAAGAAATGTTTGGGTTACAGTAAGGGGTTGTGGAGACCAAGGTTTTATCATGCAGATGAAGCCTCCAGATAGCAGGACTCAGAGAGAATAGGCTGTATATGTTTCTTATGGAACTGAAAGTGTCTGCTCTATCATAAGTTCCAAAAGGGAGGAGGGTGTGATGAGGCATGTCTGACTCCTCCTTCCCATCATGGCCTCAACTAGTTTTTCAGGTTAACTTTGAAATGCTCTTATCTGAGAGGAGAGGTCCATTGAGATGGTTGGGGGGCTTAGAATTTTATTTTTGGTTTACATCTTGAATGATTATGGAGAAAGTTCTTCTTTCCCCATATTTTATCTTGTAATGTTTCTCTACTTTCCAGAGATGACAGAGGAGAATATTTACCGAGGTGAAATCTCATGACAAAAGAAAAAATACAATCTAGAACTACTGGCAGTAAATATGATTATGGTGAGCACCTATCTTCATACAATCTTAAATTTTGAGTAGAATCTTATATCCAACAATTCAAAGAGTTTGTGAATTTCTTTTTACAACTTCCCTGCCAAGTACTTGTCTTTCTGGTCGAATACCTCCAAAGAAATGTAACTATTTCTTCCCAAGGTAGCAGTCATGGACTTTAACTGCTCCTAGACTATTTTTCTTTATCCTAAATCAAAATATTCTTTCTGCATTTGATATATATAAGTTTATAAGCCTTTTATTTATAAACTTGTATATAAATAATAAAAGGCTTACTTCTAAGCCTTTTAACAGCAAAGAAGTGATCTCTTTTAAGTAACATCCCTAATGACTTCTGAGGCTGAGCCCAACAGCTCAGAGCAATACTTCGTCATCTCTTCCTGGATCCATAAATTAACTACAGTGCAGAAAATGCAGGAGAGATTGTTTTGTTTCATCTCTAACAGACTCAATGTATGTTTGCAATTTAAGGAAATAATATGAATGTCAGGCAATTGTGTATAATGCATTATACAGGGATGTTTAGGCCCTTATCACCATTCTTCTAACTCTCTTTTAGTTCTTTTTAAACTATCCTTCTCAGTAATCCAAGAGAATACTTCATGCTGGGCCTTATTTCCTCTATCAACAGATGGTCTTGCCAGTGGAAGAACTGAAGGAAACTTTCTTGTCTTTTGTGACTTTGGCAAGTTTCAGGACGTGCCTGGCATATAAAAGTCTGATTTGTAATTATCTTTGCTCTTGTAGTTGCAAAAAAAAAAAAAAAAAAATCAAAGAAAATAAGAACACATGCTATAATTTGGAGTGAGTGATCTTAGGAAGGTGGGCTTAGGACAAATGTGAGTCATATCAATCCACTCTAGTGATTTATTAAATGTTAAAATTCTGCACATTAGCCTTTTAATCTCAATGTAGAAAGTCATTATTTGCATGCGGAAATGTGTGTGTGCATGCACACAGACACACCCATTAAACAACTTAAGGCAGAGACTGTAGCATGTGTGTTGCATATTTTGATGAAAAGATTTTCTTGCATTCATCTTTTTCAGTGTCTAGTATTTGGCACTATTCCACATTATGCTGTTGCCATCCTCGATAATTTTGTGCCTCTGTAATTTGGTTTTGATCTAGATAATTAATATTTGTTTTGTTTCAAACACTGTGGCAATAATACTTTTAATTTATGTGTTAATTTCTTTCATCTGATTTATCACGCGAGTATGCTCTTGCCGAAATATAATCATGAACTGTTTACTTGCAGGTCACCTGTGTTCCAGGTGCTGTGCTAGCTGCCAGTGATACTAACAAGACACTGTGTTTTGTTGCAGTTGTTTATAAAAATGCTTTCTTCCACTAGACTAACAAATCCTCAAGAATGGCACTTATTCCCAAATACCTATTTTGGTACATTTGAAATCTAAAGGAAAGCCAGTGTGGGAGGAGACGCTAGGATTAGGGAGAGTCACAGAAGATGCAGATGAAGTAGAGGCCAGAGAATGAGATAATTTTTGATGCTTATTTCACATTTGAAGGGAGGTCATTTTTCAAAGGAGGAAAGAAAGAGTAAAAATTGCATTTTAAGAGAATAGGCTGGCTGCAGTGTGGAGGATGTACTAGCTGAAGATGAGTGGATGCAATCTGAAATTTCCTTGTTATGGGAAGTCTTTGCAGTTTACGAGTCTCATATTATAGGAAAAGTAAGGAATGTTTAAATAAATTTAAAACGAACACAAACAAATGATTTGTGAATGTTTTCACATGACTGTAAAATGATTCCATCACCTGTGACTCTTATATCAAATTAAAAAAAAAAGGCCAAATAGCAGTGACACTACTTTTGCCCACTCCTACCTTATAAACCCTAGTGCCACTACTGCTGGACACCACTGTTTCAGCAAATAAGGAAACACATAAGACAAAGAAAATAGGAGTCAGCATTAAAAGGCTTATTTTCGTCAAGTTGTGACAAGTTGGACATTAATAATAATACATTAATTAATTGAAATACACTAGATTTTATAATGCTACGTGTTCCTAATAATACTTAAAAGAAAAAAGTTCTTTAGATTACAATGATGGGTAGTTGTAATCTAAGAGGGGAAATATAATAGATTATATTTTAAAAGTTTATTTCAACAAATTAAACAAATTTTAGTGAGTACTATGTTAATATATCTAAATTATATTTCCTCTGTGTGTTTATAGAACAGTATTTTTAAAAACTTTATACATAAAGGAGAAAAATATTGGGAATTGTGAGTCAAATAGTCTAGAAAAAGCAAAACTAGAAACAGGATGATTATATACTATAAGAAAGGAAAGAGCAAGGGGAGTCGAATACTGTGTTTTAAAACAATGACTTAGCCACATGCCTTAAAAAGGGAGCTTACTGCAAAAGCTTGATTTCTCTTCTCCTAGGATACAGAATTTCTAAGTGGCCCTTAAATTTAAATAATACAATAATAATACAATAAATTAAATATATAATAGAGATAGCATAATACATAATGAAATATTGGGTAAGGGAGACTTAAAACATGTATCATTTATGATGGAGATATTAGGTTATAAAAAGTCAAAACCTATGTAAAAAAAAGATGAGACTTGAAAGTGTCTTATTTTTATAACAAAAGTAGTTTACCTCTAAAATAAGAGCAGACTTCATGGCCCGCAGTTTGAGTTAATCATTGTCGAAAAACAAATATGTCCCAAACTGACTAAAAATCAGTTGCTTGATCAGCCATTTGCTGAAATATTTTGCTTATTGGTCTAGGGAAATTACCACAAGCCACGAAAGACACGAAATGATGCATTCATTGAGGTATCAAGTGGAATTATAGCCTTAGAGAAGATTAAAAATTAGAGGGATAACAAAAAAATGAAGTGTAAGAACTAATGTTCTATTTTAGGATAGGTTTAAGAGTAGCAATACGGTTTGTAATAATTTTCTTTGGGTATATTTGCTACTTAAGGTGTTTGAGGTGCTCAACAGACTTAGCTTAACTAAAACTTTAATTGTAGCTTAAATTTTGTACAGGACTTAATTTGAGTAATTACGTTGAAATCACTATTCGAATGCTTGAATAGCTTTGTTTTTTCTTTTTTGAGAAAGGGTCTCTTACTCTGTTGCCCAGGCTGGAGTGCAATGGGCAATCTCGGCTCACTGCAGCCTCTGCCTCCTGGGTTCAAGAGATTCTCTAGCCTCAGCCTCCTGAGTAGCTGGGATTACAGGCATGTGCCACCATGCCTGACTAATTTTTGTATTTTTAGTAGAGATCTGGTTTCACCATGTTGGCCAGGGTGGTCTTGAACTCCTGTCCTCAAGTGATCCACCTGCCTCAGCCTCCCAGAGTGCTGGGATTACAGGTGTGCTCCACTGTGCCCAGCCTCAAATTCTTTTCATTAATGAATTAGTTGGCTATTTGTGTGTAACAAATGACTAAATTATCCCACAACTTAGCTCATGCTTTTTGGGGTCAGGAATTCATGCATAAGTGACTCTGACTTAGGGTTTCTCACAAGGCTGCCTTTGGGGTGTGGGTGAGGGCTACAGTCATCTGAAGGCTCAGTTGGGGCAAACTCATATCCAATCTCATGCACATACTGTTGGCTGGTCTGAGGTCCTCACTCGCTGTTAATGGGAGAAATGTCAATTCCTTGCCTCATGGACCTCTCCATAGAACTACTCACATCACAACAGTTTGTTAGCTTGTTTTCCATTGGGGGTGTGGATGTGGGAGAGGGAAGAGTGAGAGAAACAGGGAAAGAAAGAGAGAGATGCCAGCTTGAGCACAGTCTCTGGGAAGAAGATTACACAATGGCATGAATACCAGGACATGGAAGGATGACTGGAGTTATTTTAGAGGCTGTCAACCACAATTAGATACTGTACATTTGATAAAATAAAAAATTATCCAAATGACAAATATTAAATATTAGTCACCATTTGCAAAAGCCTTTGGTAAAATTTATAATGGTAAATTTACATTTATGTATCTCCATTAAACTATAAATTCATAGAAATCCTTCACGGAGACTTCCATCTTTTTCATCAGCAGGAAATAGAGTATCTGCCATGTGGTAGGTACTCCAAAAATTCAGGTTGAAATGAGTTTGTAATCTTCATTTTATATGGCTCCTGATAGTTTTTAGAAATCCAAGTAGCAAGAATGCTTTCTGAAAACGTATAAGACTTGTGCTATTTGCCATTACCTTACAAATTTAATTTTGGTCATTACAGTTTTCGGTTTTTTCACTTCTAATTTTGTAATTTTGTACTATGGCCACCAGATGGCACCACCACATAAACCAAGCTCTAAAATCAAGGCTTATGTGAAAATGTCCTGCTGGTAAGAATAAAGTAATAACTATATTCGCATAAACTGCTGTATAAATGTTAGTAGATAAATACTGCATATAAATTTAGCAAAACATACAGGTAGCCTTAAAAATGGTAGTACTGGCCGGGCGCGGTGGCTCACGCCTGTAATCCCAGCACTTTGAGAGGCCAGGTGGGTGGATCACGAGGTCAAGAGATCGAGACCATCCTGGTCAACATGGTGAAACCCCATCTCTACTAAAAATACAAAAAATCAGCTGGGCATGGTGGCACGTGCCTGTAATCCCAGGTACTCAGGAGGTTGAGGCAGGAGAATTGCCTGAACCCAGGAGGCGGAGGTTGCGGTGAGCTGAGATTGTGCCATTGCACTCCAGCCTGGGTAACAAGAGCGAAACTCCATCTCAAAAAAAAAAAAGAACAGAAGAGTTTATGCTGTATGCTGAGGGTCTGATGGAAGACTCCCAGCTTGCCAAACACTGAAGTTGCAATTCTGATAACAGAATCACTGAGCAATCATTTTGAAAGCTGAAAGGTAGGTGCAAAAATGCTTTCCATGGGCCAAGGAGAGTGAACACCCTTATTTAGGCTGCAAAATGACACTTTAGTAGCTCTCTCCCCATTCCACACAGTTCTCTAGAAAACTCCCGATCTGCCTACTTTACAGCCCTCGTATTAGATGCTTCCACTCTTGCCATTCACTGCAAACTCACCTGGAGATAAACATCCAGCTTGTCCCCGTTCTGTTCCTGTAGCTCATAGTTAAATTTGTGTGGGGCTGGGCTCAGTGGCTCATGCCTGTAAATCCCAGCACTTTGGGAGATTAAGGCGGGCGGATCATGAGGTCAGGAGTTTGAGACTGGCCTGGCCAATAGGGTGAAAACCTGTCTCTACTAAAAATACACAAATTAGCCAGGCCTGGTGGCATGCTCCTGTAGTCCCAGCTATTCGGGAGACTGAAGCAGGAGGATTGCTTGAACCTGGGAGGCAGAGGTTGCAGTGGGCCAAGATTGTGCCACTGACTCCAGCCTGGGTGACAGAGCGAGATTCCATCTCAAAAAAAAAAAAAGAAAAGAAAAAAATTGTGTGTGATATTCCTTGAATGTAAAAAACAAAGTGATTTGTATGGAAAGGGCTTTTAAAAAAATTTTTTGACAAACATTTTTTACTTAAAGAAAAGTAGGGTGAGAACAATCACATAATTTATCTTCTTCTTCCTGCCTATAAAAGTGTAAGTGAGGATTAAAATAGACTACATAAAATATAGATGTGCATTTGTCAACTGAGTGGCTTTTTGTGAGTCATCTAATGCCCCTAATTCTTCATCTCTAAAACATGAACATCATTTTGGAGGATTAGATAAGATGACATATGTCAAACAGCAACAATAACAACAAAAAAACTCAACCCCCCAGAAACTGTGTTTGAGGCACATGACTTTTCTATATATTGGTTTGACACAGCTAGTAAATCATGGAATATGAATGACAGCACGAAGAATTAGCAAATGCTTATTTTTGAGGAGAGTCAATAATAAAAGGAATTAGTTATTTTCTCACTTTCAGTTAATAAACCAACCAAGTCGATACTTTACAAACACGGAATCTAAGGTAAAGTATGACTCTAAGAAATCACCAAAAAAATTACAAAGGAAAGCTCTCAAAAGACAAACAAACAAAACCCACCAATCTGGGTCCAAACTTTCTATTTTCAATTATCAGACACTCTAGTACAATATCACATTCTCAAGTGAATGTTTCTTACTGTAAACTTATGGAGAGAATCCATACTCAAAAGGCCAAATTTAAAGCAAGCCAAAGATTTAAAGGTACATCTTAAATCCCTGTTATTTTAAGAAATTAACTTTTTGCCTTGTTCCTAGACCTTGGATGAAGGAGGGAGAAGAGAGGAGGACGTCTTGTCAGGGTCACCTGGGCCCCCGGTACACAGTAAGTGAGCACCTGTGTTTGAGACTTCCTCCGTGGTTTTAGCTCACAGAGCCCAGGTAGCTCTGGCTGCAGCTCCTCCTCGGGTGGGCTGGATGTTGTTAAGTTCTCAGGAAGTATCTGGGTCTATTTTTATGCTGCATTTTCACAGTGTTTTTGACGATGGATTTTCAATCCTCATGAGGTTGGAGCATTGAGTTGGCATAGTGACCTAGAACTCACTTGTTATTAAATTATATATTTTATATACTATTTACTATGATTTCTATTATTATTTGCTATTAGATATTATTTATTATTTATATATAATTTACTATTGGCTTGAATATGCTTTGACAAAATGATATGATGACATGGGCTGAGTTTTAACCAATGGATGGCCAGTGAAAGTGGGCTGAAAAGGTGAGGTACCGGGAAGAATCTAGTGGGCATGAAAAAATGCCAGTGTAAATCCACTAGGTGGAGGAGTTATTGGAATGCATCACTGAGAATGAGTTTAGAGCTCTTTGTCTAGGCTATAAATTGACCCCCTATCAGCAATGTGCCTGCTCTTGATATTATCATCATCGGGTGAGAGGCGATCCTCTATTAGCCTCAACCTGGAGATTATCGTTTTCAGGTTTCAAAAATTGGGATGAGGAAAGAAATCTAAAGCATAATTCAGTCTGGTTTTTATTCTATACATATATAAAGAAATCCTGCTATTTGTGACAACATAGATAAGCTTGGAGGACATTATTCTAAGTGAGATAAGCCAGACACCGGAAGACAAATATTGAATGATCTCACTTGTATGTGAAATCTAAAAAAGTCGAACACACAGTAACAGAGAGTAGAGTGGGGATTAACAGGGGGTGGAGGTTGTGGGGAGAAGTTAGTCAAACTTTTCATTAGAAGATGAGTAGAATCTGGAGACCTAATGTACAGCACGGTGACTATAGTTAATAATAATGTACTGTATACTTGAAATTTGGTAAGAGAGTAGGTCTTAAGGGTTTTTACCACATACACACAAAAATGGTGGCTAGGTGAGGTGATGGTTATGTTAGCTTCATTGTAGTAATTGTTTCACATTGTATATGTATACCAAAACATCAGGCACATTTTAAATATATGCAACTTTTGTCAATCATACCTCATTTAAGCTAGGAAAAAAACCAATGAGATGTTAAAGAAATGATTCAACATATTCCCATTTGTTTCTAGGTTAAGAAAGAATTTTATATTCAGGTATATCCTTACTTTTGAACTATGGTCAACCTCTGATCATTTAACTTTTCAGTTTCTCGTTTTTATTTATCCCAGCCAGGGGATTAACGGTAGGAATTCTTCACCGCTGTGACTCATTTGCTTCCAGCGCTAGCACCAGGGGATTTCAAACTTCAATTGGCATAAAAATCACGTGGAGAGCTTGTTAAACTACAGACTATTGGACCCCATCTCAGAGTTTCTGATTTAGTGATTCGGGCATAGAGCCCAAGAATTTGCATTTCTAACAGTTCCCAGGTGATACTTGTGGCTGGTCCTGGAACCACACCTGTGGGAACTTTCGCTCCAGTTTAGTTTCAATTATTTCCCATTGAAAGTACTAATAATGCTTACCAATACTCTTGGGCAATCTGAAAATTCCTTCCTTGGAATCGCTTTCTCTGGCAGAAAAATATTCTGTTATTTCTTAGGACAAAGCCCCAATTTGCCTTTTCTTTCCAGAGCCTTATTTTCTGATTAAATGTTTTTCCACTAATAGAATCTGTTTTCTTCCCTCAATAAGATTCACCCCGGCCGGGCGGTGGCTCCAGCCTGTAATCCCAGCACTTGGGAGGCCGAGGCGGGTGGATCACAAGGTCAAGAGATCGAGACCATCCTGGTCAACATGTGAAACCCTGTCTCTACTAAAAACACAAAAAATTAGCTGGGCATGGTGGTGCGTGCCTGTAATCCCAGCTACTCAGGAGGCTGAGGCAGGAGAATTGCCTGAACCCAGGAGGCGGAGGTTGCGGTGAGCCGAGACAGTGCCATTGCACTCCAGTCTGGGTAACAAGAGCGAAACTTTACCTCAAAAAAAAAAAAAGATTCACCCCTTCCTGCTGTGGGTAGTGACAGACGGTACCTGCTTTCCTTCCTCTTACAAGAATCCCACTTGTGAATGAAGAAATTCAGTTCAGTTCTGTCTTGACCAGGTGGCGAGACTGTCCCTTTGTGATTCTCAATCCCACACAGGGTGTCCAAGATTCCTACTTTCTCCGTAGGGGATTTAAAAGCGTCTAGAACTGTTGAAGTGGCAAGTTGTCCACAGGTGACAGAGAGAAAATGCATGACTTTGTTTCTGTCTCGTTCTGTCCAAAAGTTCTCTGTTAGCATCCACTACCGCTTCGTCTTGCACTCTGCTTTTCTGCCTTCTTCCCAATGCCTGGGGGAAAAACATTGGGTTCAACAAGTGAACTTTTACTTCAGACTCTTCAGAGTATTTTCTTTTTGAATTATCAAGAAAGAGTGCCTGGCTGGGATACGAATGAGAGGGAGGGAAAAACCTTGAGAATAAGAAAACAACTGGGCTGTTATCCCTGTAACTCTGTCTCTCTGTATTTGGATATTAACTCACACATACATTTGTTCACTCATACATTCTTTCTTTCCACAAATATTTATTGGGCCCTGTGTGCCTTTTGCTAACACTAACCACCATTTTTTAAGAGATTGATTTCCCTCCCCATATACTATTTTCTAGTTAAATTCCAGTGGTATTCATTATACATTAAACATATACTTAAATGTGCACCAGTATAATATATATGTAAGGAGTGGGTTTATTGTGTATGTGTCTTGTTTTTATCTTCAGAATCACCAAGAGTTAAAATACTTTCTTTTTTTGTTTTTTTTTGTTTGTTTTTTTTTTTTTTTTTGCTTTAAGGTGCTATATTATATTGAACACATTTTTGGAGTCTCTCTGCAATGTTCTCCAGTTACTGTGTGCTCTTCTCTATGTGTCTACCTGATAACACATACGACATATGAAATTTTACAAATGTGTTTGTCTAATATTCTCAAATGCATGACAATGTGCAGATTAAATATTTGGAAGTCAGAATGAAATATTATTAGAAATTGTTACGTAAAAGTACAAAGAAAACAAATTTCACCATTTATAATTACTTAAAAATTCTTTTAAAGGTTAAATTCTTTTAAATATCCTTCCAGCCATTTTTAAATTAGAAAAATGCTTGTTTAACTAAACTAACAATTTAAAATACATGATAGATTTTTAAAAAAATACATTATAGGCTCTATACTAAAACTTAAAATTGCAGAAAATTACAAAGGAAAAAAGTTTTTCAACCCAAAATGTTATACATAACTGAGAAATAGTCATTGTGAATATACAATCTACTAATGTATTACAGTTGGAAATATATACAGATGAATAAGTAGAAACATAAAACAGAAATGCATTTAGTAAAATAGAATTATACTATACATTTATGCTTTAATTGCAAAAAGGTATTAAATTTTATGTTAGCAGGATATAGAAGAAAATAAAAGAGAAAATTAAACTAAAAAATTAATATTTAAAATTGTTTCTTTAACATAAGACATTATTTCCTAGGTCTTCCCTTTTAAGATTAAGAAAAATATTATTTTTGCAAAGTATTTGAAGTCGTTAGTCTTTTATTCTTTAAATATATGTTTTACTTTAGTAAAGATTGTTTCCCTGGTATAAAAATGTGAAGGCTTTACCATTTTCATATCTCCTGCCTAAATTTCTAAATGTATTAATTATATCATTATTCTTATTGTCTTTATGTGGATAAAATTCACACTAAGTTATGCAGTCATCATTTTCAGATTAATATAGTATGAATTATATTTAAATCAATTTAAGATAATCACCATTCATTTTCTATGCCTGATTTTCTTATTTTGATTCATTTTTTAGTTAAAAATTATCATGGATTCTTATTTTATAAGCATGTGAAATAAAATATGTAAAATGTAGCCTACAATTCACTTAGTAGAGTGCCATCATTGAAAACCATCCAGAAATATATTTTCACAAAGGACTTTATTCCAGCAGAGCAATATTATAATGATAACTCAGAAACAATGTTTTAACAGAAACTGAACTAGTTAAGGAAAAGTCATCTTGCATGGACTTGTGCTTAGAAAACAAAAAGCCACAGAGATAACTGCTCATATCTGACAACAAGAAGAATCCAGATAATGTGTAAAACCATAACTTTATCAGAGCACATCAGAGTGCTGAGGTCACAAGGCAACCACAAGGGGCACACGCACCACTAAGGAGAGATGGGACTCGGAGATCGTTTCATTTTTGGCAGAGAATAAGAGGAAAAGGTGGCAGCCATAAAAGTAAAATAAAACGCTAAATTTTGAACAAAGTCTTAAGCTCTGTTGGGCTTTCATGTGTCACTCAAAATCCCAGCTGCAAGGGGAGTCTCCAGGGTGTTTCCACAGGCCTCAAGTGGAAGCTCATTAGAAGGCCTGGGGCAGGGCAAAGCCAGAGAAAGCCCCTTAGCCATGCCGGACGTCAAGGCAGGAAACCTCAGCATTTCCCAGCACCTTTTCTCACTTGAAGCAAAACCTTTAATTTGCTTAGGGAGGGCCAATAAACCCTCCAGCTCCCAGGAATCAGGCAGAGTTTGAGTGCTTTTAGAGAAGCGGTACAAGCAAAACGTTTCTTCCCTTGGGGGAGGGGTAGGATAAACCTCTGTTTTTCTCCTGGTCTTAGAGAATGTAAAGTGATGCAAAGAGAAAGCTAGAAGCAAAATTTATTTATAGCAGAGAAAAGAGGAGGAAACCACCATCCCTCCCACCACAAGCCTTGCACCAAGCAACACACAAAAACAGTCTACTGCTTGAAGAGGGGCAGAAAATCCCCCATTACTGATCCTAGACAAAAACATTCTGCTGTTGAAGGAATGAGAGAAGCAAAATATGTTCAAACTGAGAGAAGATCAGGAAACCCTCTGGGGTCAAGGATCCCACAGTGACCCAGGCAGAGATCTGCTATGCCTGCAGAGGAGAAATTCTTTCCTGCCCAAGACTCCCTATAGATGCAAGAAGAGCTTGGCTGCTGAGGAGGACGATGAGGAATGCCGAGGAAGCCACGCTCCTGAGGCCAAGGTACACAGGGCCTTGCCCAAGACTGAGAATAAGCCAAAATAAATTAGAATTTCTCTTTCCTCCCAACACTATCATTATTTTCACATAACAAGGCACAAGAGAGGAGGGTCAAGAGTTTAGAGAGAGAACCCTCTCACAGTGCAGGTGTGCAGGGCCTGCTGAAACAGACTGGACAGGGAAAATGTGGCACATATACACCATGGAATATTATGCAGCCATCAAAAACGATGAGTTCGTGTCCTCTGTAGGGACATGGATGAACCTGGAAACCATCATTCTCAGCAAACTGACACAAGAAAAAGAAAAGCAAACACCACATGTTCTCACTCATAGGTGGGTGTTGAACAGTGAGAACACATGGACACAGGGAGGGGAGCATCACACACTGGGGTCTGTTGGGGGGAAATATGGGAGGGACAGTGGGGGGTGGGGAGTTGGGGAGAAATGCCAGATGTAGGTGAAGGGGAGGAAGGCAGCAAATCACACTGCCATGTGTGTACCTATGCAACGATCTTGCATGCTCTTCACATGTACCCCCAAAGCTAAAATGCAATAAAAAAAAAAGAACAGAACACTAAGAAAAACCCTCCTGCTCCCCAGACCCTGCACGTAGTGCAAGGTAGCAGCAGCACATCACTGGGAGAATGTGAAGTGTACTAAAGGTGACCACAGGAACAGTGAAACATAAACTAGCTCAACACCTCACCTTAATAGATTTACATGCTGGCCTGACATACAGCGTTTGCCATTCAATAAAATTATAAGAGACAAACCCACAAAAAATAAGAAAAGAACTCGTTGCCAAAAGAAATATTAGCTGAAGAAAACTCATATAGGTGTGTTTAAGATGTTGGAATTATGGGTGAGAAACTTAAAATAGCTTCTTTAATATGTCAAAGAAACTGTGGACATTTTAAAAATATGCATTGATATATACTGAAATTTTTCAGAGATGAAAAAATTTTTAAAGAGTCAAATGGAAATGCCAAGGATAAAACTATGATATCAGAAATAAAGAATTCCTTCCATGTGCTTATTAGGAAACTGGACACAGGATGGGGAAAAAAAAATTCAAGTGAACTTGAAGATAGAGTAACAGAAATTATCCCAACTATACTACAAAGAATTAAAAAAAGCGTAAAGAATAATATAACAGGTCACCCAAGAGTTTAGAGACAATAAGAATTATAATTTCACATCTGAAACTTTGCGGATCAGAAGATGATAAAGTGACATTTTTTTAATAGTGAAAGAAAATTCTGTCCATTACTACAACAAAGATAAAGAATATTACATAATGTTGATGAGATCAAAAGCAATAACATGACATATGATTCCAAATACATATGTACCTAGTAACAGATCTGAAGATGCACAGAACCAAAACTGTTACCTGTTACTGGTGGAGGGTGTCCAGATTCCTGGCATTTTGAACAAATAATTGGATAAACACACAAATAAAGCAATAAAAAAAAAAAAGCACAGATTTATTGAAACTAAAGTACACTCCACAAAGTGGGAGTGGGAGAAAGCAGCTCAAGAGGCTGGTTACAGACTTTTCTGGGGTTTAAATACCCTCTAGGGGTTTCCCATTGGTTACTTGGTTTGCATCTTATGTAAATGAAGTAATGGCCTGTGACCAGTCTGATTGGTTGTTGAAGGTGACCAATCAGAGGCTGAAGTAAAATTACAAAGTTACACATAAACACTTGGCCTGTGATCAGTCTGATTGGTTTCAGGAGGGACCCAATCAAAGATACTTTCATTTTTCATCTTCAGTGCCGAAAAGGGGGTGGAGGGTGTTACAAAGGGGTAGGCTCTGATCCTTTCGTTACTTGGGTGTAGAGAGGTGGGGTTTTCCTTTTGATTTTTTTCTAGGAAGTCAACGTGTATCAGCCTTAGGTTCCCTGTCTCCTGATCATATTCTCCTGCCTCAAACTGCCAGGATTGAAAGAAGAAATAGGCAAATCCTCAATTATAGTCAAAAGTGTCAACACACTTCTCTTAGTAGATACTGGAATATTTAGAGAAAAATCAGTAAGGATATAAAAAGTCTGGAAAAGCACTACCAAATTGAAATAACTGGCATATATAGAATACCACACTCAATAATAGAAAAAAACATTCAAGTGCACATAGAACAGTCACCAAGATAGACTATATTTTGGGCCAAAAGAGCCCAAGTGTTTAAAATAATTTAAATTATACATAGCATGTTCTCTGACCACAAATAAATCTAAAAATTCAACAGAAAGATATCTGGAGAATTCCCAAATATAGTAAAATTTTAAAATGCACTTATGAATAACATGTAAGTTAAAGAAGAAATTATAGTCTAAATTAGCAAATATTTTAAATTGAATGAAAATAAACATGCTACATTGCAAAATTTCTGCTACTATTGGAATACTGCTTCGAGGGAATTTATAAAATGCTATTTAGAAAAGAGAGGTCTAAAATAAGTTATCCAATATTCCACCTTTAGAATTTAAAAAATAAGAAAAATTAATTCCAAAGCCAACAGAAGAAAGGAAACAATAACGATAAAAGCAGAAATCCATGAAATAGAAAATAGAAAGGCAACAGAGAAAAATAAACCAAAAGCTCTTTTAACATGTCAACAAAATGGATTATTCCCCCAAACTGTGAGAAGACACAAATTACCAATATTAGCAATAAAAGTAAGAAACGTAATACAGCTCTACAGACATTTAAAGGATAAGTGAATATTAAACATTTTTCTGCTCGTTAATTCTATAACATATAAAGTGTACAAATTTTTGGAAGACAATTCCACAGTCCAGTTAAGAAAGCAAGTTAACTAGTCCTGTATCTATTAAAGTAATTCAATTTGCAGTCAAAAAGCCTTTCCACAAAGAAAAACCCACACTTCCATGGTAAATTCTACCAAACATTTAAGGGCAATGTAATACCTATTCCACTTAAACTCTTCCAGAAATTAGACGAGGAAGGAGCATTTCCCAACTCATTCGATGAGGCCAGAATTACTCTAACATAAAAACTAGACAAGCATGTGGAGGACTGGAGGAAAGAAAGCTGCAAATATCCTCCCTGAATAGAAACAGTCTTTTTAAACAAAATATCAGCAAATCAAATTCAGCAGTGCTCTCAAAGTGGGCCTTGGCAGGAGGCGAGCCTGTGCGGATCCCGCACTGCCCCTGAGCACCACTGCGCCAGCCAGGCCTAGAGGCAAGATTGAAGCCAGGAGGCGGCTGAGCAGGACCCGAGGGCATTAGCCTCCTCCAACAAGTGGTGGCCTTCTGCAGTGGTCACCTCCATCTCCATGACACCCCATGACGTGGTGAAGGTCCAGCTGTGCTCTCAGCGACCTGCTGTGGCTGACGCCTCGCTCCAGTCTCTGGATCTCTCCTACACCAAATTGCCCACCTCCCCACGAGCCACAGGGCAGGGCCTTCTGTACTGCAGTGGTGTCCTGGAGCCCCTGCACCTGGCTCCAAATAGTGTCCGCTGTGCCCCCAGGACCCGCTTCACTGGCACCATGGGTGCATTTGTGAAGATTGTGAGGCATTAGGACACCAGGGCCCTGGTGAGCAGCTTCTAGCTACCCTGGTGATGGCCCTGCCAGCCACCACCATCTACTTCACTAGCTTACAACAAACTCCAAGACATCCTGTGTGACAGAGCCCTGATCTCTGATCTCTGCACACCCTTGGTGGCTGGAGCTTGTGGGGACACAGCTGAAAGCTCAGCACATGACCTGCCATGAGCTCAGCACCTGTGTCCACCTGTGGTGGCTTAGGGCAGCCGGTGCTTCCTGTGGCGGAGTTGGGCCCCACTGCCCTTCCAGATGTGTCCTTCTCAGCCCTGCACTGTTCCAACTCTGAGCTGGAGAAGAGCTGGTTGAATGCCAAAGGACTAGATGTAAGCAGGTGTCAGCTTTGCGGCCATCGGAGTCTCAGGGATCGTGTCTGTGGTCCTGACCCTACCCTTTACGTCGTGAAGACTCAATGGCAGGTTGCCCTGGGAGCCATGGAGGTTGTGAGAGTGATGCCCCACCCACTGCACTGACTCCACGAGGCCCAGTGGGGCACCAGGGGACCCTGCAGACTTCCTCCCGAGGATCCTTTAAGTTGCCCTGTCCAGTGCCATAATGATCAGCCTTTTAGGTTCTGCAAAAGCTTCTTCCAGAGGCTCAATCAGGAATGGCCTCTGGGCCACAGAAGGAGATGAAGAGATGAGGACCCCATCTCTTCACAGGAGGGGAGTCAGGGCAGAAGACTGAGCCAAATGCCTTTTCCTTAGCACTGAGGGGAGGGTCCTTGATTCACTTCCCCGCCCCCAACTGCCAGCCTCAGGGCTATGGCTGCCCCTCTGAGCCACCTAGGCCTTCTAGAGGATCCCCACTTTCCCACCCCCCAAGTTCAAGACCAAAGATCTTAGAAAACTATAAATAAAAGATAGTTAAAATGATTAAATTATTTGTATAGACACTTCACCAGAGAAGATATATAGATGTCAAAACAGCAGTACAAAAATCGTTGATTTTTCTCCAAAGTTTAGTTTTGGAGGATTGTGAGAAGAGGAAAGTCAGAGTGAAAGCAGTAGTGTTTTGTGACTTGATCTCCATTTAGAATTTTCTCCTCCTCAGACTAGTTTTTTTCCAGTCAGCTTATTACCCATTCACACCCTCACTGCAAAATAAGCTACATAAAGCTAGATACATTTTTTTTCTATTTGGTTCACTAAAATGTCATTATCACTTAGAATAATGTCTGTCATGCCACTGATGCTCAATAACTATTTTTAAATGAATCATTCATTCATTCATTCATTCACTCAATGAATGTTTCTTGAAGGGGACCATATGTTAAGCATTACAGTAGATATCAGTATTGCATAAAAGACAGAATTACTGCCCTTAAGGGTCTCATAGTCCAGTTAGAGAGACAGCAAGTAAACAGATTTGGATAAATGCCATATGGAATAAAAGTGGAGTTATGAAAGGTCAAAGAAGGGTATTCTTTCAATAGTTGGTTCAGTAATGAAAGTGGATTATGCAGAAAACTTTTTTGACTAGGATAACTCTGATGGGGATGGAGATAAGGAAGGGTTCCAGGTGAAAGAATAGCATAGACATGGAAGACTGGTCAGCAGTGGTCGGCAGGGTTGTGAATGACTACAGAAGCCAAGTTTTCATAAGTAATATGGAGGAGAAATCAATATGCAAAATACAATTGTGATCATGGGTATGAAAAGGAAAGAATTTTAGTAGCGAGGCACTAAGGAGATAGAATCATCAAAATTTGGTCAGCTGGGCCAGATGTGGTGGCTCACGCCTGTAATCCAACTACTTTGGGAGTCAGAGGGGAGGGTCACTTGAGTCCAGGAGTTTGAGACCAGCCTGGGCAACATAGTGAGACCCCCGTCTCTGCAATAAAAAAAATTAGCCAGGCATGCTGGCGTGCACCTGTAGTCCCAGCTACTTTGGAGGCTAAGGTGGGAGCCTCACTTGAGTCTGGGAGGTTGTGGCTTCAGTGAGTTGAGATCACACCACTTCCCTCCAGCCTGTGTGACAGAGCGAGACCCCATCTCTAAAGGAAAGAAAAAGATTTGGTCAATTGTAGGATGATGGGAATAAAGAGCCAGATATCAATGATAATGTGTGGGCTTTTGCATTGGAAAACTTGAATTGTGGTCCCACTCAGCAAGATGTGAAATGAAGGCAGAGGGTCATGATAGCAGAAGAATAGTAAATTAAGGAGTTCAGCTTTGGACAGTGAGTTTTCAATGCAATGCATGTGGAGAATTCTTGTGAGATTTTTTTTTGAAACTTCAGATACATGAGTATGCAGATTAGGAAAGTGATTATGTTTGGATATGTAAATTTGGGTGTCCGTTATGATATAAGTGGCAGTTGAAGCCATGGCAATAGATGACATCATTCATTGAGATGATACAAATTAGTAATAAAGACCCAAAGACAGATTCTGGATAAAAATTATTTGAAGATTAAACAACAACAATGACAACAAAAACAACTAAAACTAAGTGGGAAATTAATGTAAAACATGAGAAATCTATGAGTGTTGTGATGGAATGCAAGGGAGGAATTTTCCTTTCTCTTTCCACTCAGATACAGGTATTTCTAGTTTCATGAAATGGACTGCCTCCCACTTAACCCTCTGTTGCTTTTGTGTTTTGCTTTCTATGAAAACAGATAATATTAAGCTATTCTGTCCTTTCAATTATTGGTTGGTCTCGATTTTAACAAAGTACAAAGCTGTTGTTTACTTTGTAAGCGTATTTTAGACTTATTTTTTATTAGTAGTTACAGACAAGGATAGGATTTTAAAATATTAATGGCCAGTATGGCACAGGCCCAACCAACCTGAAAATATGCCAGTCTGTAAACATTGGTTGTATCCTGGCTATCTATAAAACATTAAAAAAAATGTTTCTTTAGTTTTGGTAAATTAAATACTTCTTGGAATTTAATCTAATTTTTCAAATGAATTATACTTCCTTTAAAATTACAGTCCTTCACACTCTGTATTCCTCTTTCCTGGGTTATTTCTTACAGAATTTGCCTTCCTCTAATGAACTATATATTTTTAAATATAATAAAAATAACCCTGTGTACAATCTGGTGACTGGCTTTTTAAAAAAATTTAAAATGTGATTTGTTTACACACATTTATGTATTATTACTTCTGAATTAATCTAGAGCCTCTACTCTGTATGTGTGGAGACTAATCGTCTGTATACTAACAATAATAATAATAATAATAATAATAATTGTGTTTTAGAAAAATCTACCTAGGCTTGGAGCTATGGATTCTATTGTTTGCAGTAGTATATGATAGTCCTCTCTGCTTATGCCTCAGCAATTTTCTGGACAAAACAAATCATCTTGGAATTACCACTGTGGTTATCTGCAGCATGAATGTATCTGTAGAATGAATGTCGTCTGAACATTATTGAACACAAACTTACAAAGTTCTTGCTATATGCAAGTCCTCAGCGCTTTATAAATATTAGCTTATTTAGTTCATAAAACTAACCCATGAGTTAGATTTCGTCGTTATTTCACAAATGAAGAAACACAGATATAAAGAATTTAAGTAACTTGCCTAAGCTAAGTCACACAGCTTAGTGGCAAAGTCAAGGGTCAAACCTAGGCAGTTTGGCTCCGGAATCCATGCTCTAATGTTCTTGTTGAAGTTTACCTCAGATAGAGGTGTTGCCAGAGTCTGTGGTGTGGGTCAGCAAGCCTGAGGGTAGTAAAAAAAATATAGTAAAAAAATTAAAATAAAAAATAGTAAAAATATAAAACAGTGTAGAGGCTCTACATTAATTCAAAAGTAGTAAAAGCAGGGATGTGGGGTGCTACTTGTGTCCCCAGTTACCTGGAAAATTGCACGTTTTTCCTCTTACATACATACATAATCTTACCTTTGCCCCTATATTTGCCTCTCTGGGATAATAACCATTCCTGTAGTTATCTCAATATGTTAATTAGTGCTGGGAACATTTATCTTCTGTGAATCATCAGGAAAGAACGGGTTGGAAAGGCCTCACAGAAATGAAGGATTTCATTCCATTTTTTTTTTTTTTTGAGACAGTCTCGCTCTGTCGCCAGGAGCCAGGCTGGAGTGCAGTGGTGTGATCTCCGCTTACTGCAACCTCCGCCTCCTGGGTTCAGGCAATTCTCCTGCCTCAACCTCCCGAGTAGCTGGGATTACAGGCGCACGCCACCACGCCCAGCTAATTTTTTATATTTTAGTAGAGACGGGGTTTCACTATGTTGGCCAGGATGGTCTCGATCTCTTGACCTCGTGATCCACCCGCCTCGGCCTCCTGAGTCTCTTATCACCAGGCTAGAGTGCAGCGGTGATTCCCGGCTCACCGCAACTTCCGTTTTCCGGTTTCAAGCGATTCTCCCGCCTCAGCCTCTGGAGTAGCTGGGATTACCGGCACGCACCACCATGCCCGGCTAACTTTTTGTATTTTTAGTGGAGACGGGGTTTCACCATGTCGGCCAGGATGGTCTCCATCTCTTGACCTCGTGATCCACCCACCTCGGCCTCCCAAAGTGCTGGGATTACAGGCTTGAGCCACCGCGCCGGGCCTGAAGGTTTTCATTCTTATTCTCAGCCTCAGACCTAAGCAAGTCAGCAAATACAAAGAATTACCGAACATACTAGGAATGAAGGTATATGAATATTTCTGTATTTCCATCTTGTCCTGAGAATACTAATGTCCTGAATGTAAGAATGTTGAAATTTTGTCATTGCCTTTTAAGAAACCTATGAGAACTTCATAAGTATAATTTAAACTGCATCCCAATGTATCTTTTAAAAGAAAAAAAAAAAAAGCTCCTTAATAAGATTTTTCAAGTTACCCAAAAAAGAAGGAATTACCTTAGTTATCTCAGTGGAGATTTTAAGAGCAGCATGGAACAGAGACTAGTTTTCCACTTGCAAAAAATTAGGAGTTTTGCAGAATTTAAGGGATCCAACATATGGGCATCCTGCTTCTCTTAGAAAGCACCTGTTTTCTCTCAGAAATAGTGCCTTCACTTCAAATTGTCATCACTAGAAATTGAGGGTAGCATAGCAAAATATGTTTTGGAGCCAGATAAAACTGGTTTTTGATATTTTCAATCAATAATTAGCTATGTGATAGTGGACCAATTCCCTAATTACCAGTCTGATAAAAATCTCAGTTATTGGGACTAAATCATATTGTAGAAGTAAAGCCATTATCATACGGTAGGTATTCAATTTGGGCAGTTACTATCAATTGTCCCCGTAGACATGAAGCATTTTCTAAATAATACCTTTTTTTGCAAAGTACACATTTTTCTTCTTGAGGTTTACATCTTTTCAACATGACAGCTGCAGCCTGGCTAGTTTCTCAGTTTGTTCCTGAGTGAGTCATTCAGCTAATTAAACATGTTTACTGAGTGTATACTTGGAGAAATTGCACCACAGTAGGCTTTTATGGCTGTGACTTGGGCTAGCATGATGAAGTCAAGACAAAAGATCAGGAATGCCTTCACAGTTCTACTGGATTTATTTTCTTCAGAGAATATTTCTAGGACTCGACATGTGTTTTTGTTTTCTTTCTTTCTATATTTTATAAAGATATCCTTTTGCTGTAGTCTGGTATTTCTCCCTTAGCATTTGAATTGAATCTTGGCTAGCTCCCAGTTGACTGTACTATACAGCCTTTTCCAGCTGTTTGCTTTTTTACCCAGAGACATTCTCTGTTCCTGCATCCTTTCTTTGAATAATGGCCTGGGAAGGGGTCCTAATAGTCAACTCTCTTAATTTTAAACTCAGTAGCTTTTATAATTGGTAGTTTGCTATTCGACAGTAAAAATCACACAACTTAGTAGTTCTAAACAAGGGAAATGCCATGCATATTGTAAGCAATTTTAGAAAAGACAAGATTGATGATAAGAAGTAATTTTGAAAATAAGTGAGAATATTACACCCTACCCCCACAACTTTACCATACCATGAAGTACTCTTTAAGGCCACAGCACCAATAACTTCAAAATTAGAGGCAAACACTTCTAATCACTGGTAGGTTTTCCATAATGAGATACCCAGGTGGCCTGAGTGGGTGATAATATCTATTTAATGACAGTACTAATTCATTGAGTAATTTTATTTAATCTGTGTTTTTTTTTTAAATAAAAAACTTTTTGCTGGGATAACAGCTCTTTGAAGGATTGCAACACTTTCTCTGTAATTCCTATATTCTTTTGGACAGGGTTGCAAGCAGTATATTCTGAATGTATTGTTGCAGTAAAATCAGGAAATATGTCTTTAATTCTTTTGTAAATATCAGTAATATTTGTAACTAAGTGTAAGTATTCTACAGAGACTTTATTTCTTATGTTTAATTTTCTCTAAATGTTTTGTTTTTTCTTTCCCAAGGGAGGGATGAAGGGAAAATCTAATGAGATGATCACAGTCTGACATCAGAGAGATATTCTCATTTCCAGGCCTTTCTCTGGATTTGGGGAAAATATCCACAAATTCAAAGCAGAAAGTCTTTAGTAAACAGTCAAGAAGAATTGTGTTTTATTTCTATCTAACATTCCATTTTCTCTGAGAATCAGATACATTTACTCCTTCAATTAAAGAGAAGTAAAGTTTAGCTGTTTCTTCATTTTGATTCTAACATACTTGAGATCACTGGACTATTCTTTACTGGATAAAAATATAATTTTTTGACTGCTGGAATTAGTTCCTCCTGCACATTCACAAATCACTTTTTTCCCCTTCTACCATTTCATGACCAATCAGGGTATAGTGTCTCTCATCTTTCGTTCAACCCAGCACATAATGATTGGTTGTTGCTTAGCATATTTAAAAAACTTTATCAATGTGGATATTAATGAATTTTTCTAGACTTGGAAATATAGAGAGAGTGCCTAGACATTTGCAGTTTCAATGGCTAGCCCCATGATCTAAATCAAATACATACTGTGTTGTATTTTTCTTTAGGTCTTTACTATCCAGCAGTGGGGATTCTAAATCACATACAAGTAGGTACATACTACAAGGAGATGATTTGAAAAAGAATTGGATTGGGCTCAGTGTAAAGTATTTTTTCCCATTTGAAAGCATCTGATCCATGAAATTATAGGTTTTTCGAACTATAAAGAATGTTGCAGATCAGATGATTCAAGTGTTTTGTTTTACAGATGCTAAGTAAATTAAGAAACTCAAAAACCTGTTGGTGGCAGAGATTAAACTCAGAATTAGGTCTTCTATTTCTAATTTTGGTCCTTTATACTATGCTGCTATTTAGATGGCTTTTTTCTTTGCTGTGTTAAATGTTTGCTCTCTGATACACATTGTATGCTGCAAGTTTGCAGTTAGCTCACATGAGATATGCTATTTCATGCCTCTATATTTGCATGTGCTGTATCTTTTGTCTGGATTACCCTTAACTCTACTCTTCATCTGGTTAAACCCTATTCATTAATTTTTAGATAGAGTATTCATTTATTTATTCATGCATTCACTGATTTAATCTTTCATAAACCATGTGTTATTTTCTATATATAGTGGCTGGATGTATAATGAACAGCAAGGTGGATGTGGTTCCTTCTCACAAAGCATGTGTATCTTCTTTACAATTCAGCTTAAATGTTACCACATTCAAATAGCTTTCCCTGGTGTGTTAGGGTCCTCTGGAGAAACAGACCAGGAGAATACATAAATACACATGTATGTGTATGTATATAAGTGTACATATACACATATATATTTACATGTAAATATATATAACATTTACATTTATTTACACATGTATACATGCATGTATAATGTATATATTTTATACATATGAAATAGATATGTAAAATATATAAATTCTACCAATCTCTATATATTTGTATATATTGACCAGTAAATTTACACATATGTATACATATGTAGAAGACACCCACATATATAAATGTGTGTACAACTACATATACACATGTTTATACATATATACATATATGTGTATAACTGTATATACATACATAAAAATTAATATATACATAATTACATATTTACTTCTTTATTATGGGAATTGGCTTACTTATGGGAGCTGAGAAGTCCCACAATATGGTACATGCAAGCTGGAGACCCAGGATAGCTGGTGGTGTAGTTCAGTACCAGTCTGAAGGCCTGGGAACCAGAAGAACTGATAGTGTAACTCTCGGTCAGAGTCTGAATGCCTGAGAATCTACAGGGAGGTGTGTGGAGGGTGGGGACTACTGGTGTAAGTCCCAAATTCTGAAGGCCTGAGACCAGGAGCTTTGATATTCAAGGGTAAGAGAAAATAGAAATGTGTCCCAGTTCAAGAATAGAGAATCTATCCTGTTTTCGTTTCATTCTATCTGGACCTTCAGTAGATTGTATGTTGCCTACTCACGTTGGTGAGGCCAGATCTTCTGTACTTTGTCTAATATGTTCAAGTTCTAATCCAAATGTTAATCTCCTCTGGAAATACCCTCACAATCATACCCAGAAATAATGTCTTACCAGCTACCTGGGCATCTGTTATTCCACTAAAACTGCCATGTACCATCAAACCCAGCAAATTCTTTCCCCCTTTATCTGAATTAGAAACCACTCTTCTTTGCCCCACAATGTGCCATTTATTCAGAGTGTAAACCCCTTGACGATAGGAATAGACCTTTTTTTTGTCTATCCCAGGTCCTGGAGTTATGGTGGTACTTTAGAAATGTTTGTTGAATGAATAAAGAAGTAGAGAAATAGCTAAATATATAACTCTCTTCTTGACTATAGTAGGTTAGATGTTGAAATTGCTTTTTATATTTTCCTATTGGACTCAGTTTTTTCTCCTTTCTTAACAGGGCTCTATAGGGCTCAAATATAAACAACAGCAACTGCGTATACACCACAACAACCAAAGTGACTGCCACCTTCTATACCAAGACATTTTTCTTTATTTATGAGAGGAGTTATGCTAATTCTGATCTCAAATTGGGTGAAGATAAATGAATTAATGAATGGTCTGGTGTGCCTACTACAGGGAAACATTTCCTTGCTCCATTTGTGATATTAATTGCATGTGTAAGGGAGCTTGTAATTTGATGTAGACATTTTTAGTGTCTTAGAGTTTCAACTGCATGGGAAGGAGATTGACAAAAAACTTTGATTATTTATTTTTATTTTTTAGAAAGCATCTCACTCTGTCACACAGGCTGGAGTACAGTGGTGTGATTTTGGCTCACTGCAGCCTCGACCTCCATATGTAAATGATCTTCCCACCTCAGCCTCCTGACTAGCTGGGACTACAGGCATGTGCCACCACATCCACATAATTTTTTTTTTTTTTGTAGAGACAGGATTTCACCATGTTGCCCAGGCTGGTCTTGAACTCCTGAGCACAAGCAATCCACCTGCCTCAGCTTCCCAAAGTGCTGGAATTACAGGTATGAGCCACAGTACCTGGCTGCTTCTTTGTTTTTTTTTTATTCAGATTTCAAACAAATTTTATTTTTATGGAAAAATAAATGTTATAATTCAGGAATAATTAATGACATTCCTTCTTTCTCTATTGTACCTGGATTCTTTGCAACACATCACACTTCCTATATATTTTGTGAAGAAAAGGCCAATACATTTAAGTTTTTAAAAGTGATATTCAGATGATGTGCATTTTAAACCAAGATGGCCCATGACATGACTCCTTCCACATGCTTTTATTTGAGAAGTATATTAAGTACCTGCAGATGGAATGAGCCTAATTTCTGTTATTCCCATTTGATCACTTGCAGAGTTTAAACATTTTCACAAATAATACAAAAATAAGTTGTTGAAAAATAAAACCAATATAGATGCATACTGAATAAAAAGTGACTCCACAACCCCATCTAATTTCCCTCCTCTCTCCAGTGCAAACTGTTGATAATTTCATTTCTATCTTTCCATAGTATTTTCCCCAACATTTGCTACAAATAATGCTACATTAACCTTTTTTATGCTTATATCTTGGTGAATGTGTTTAAATATTTCTTTAAGGTAGAAATCTCGAAGAGAAATTCCTGTGCCAAAAAATGCACTTCTAAAACCTTGAATAATATAAATAAATATTTACCATCTATAAAGGCTGCCAATTATTAGTCACACCTATTTCTTCAAACCCTACCTAATAGTTGATGTTATTGATTTTTAATAGGCACTGATGTCCTTTTATTATTGTTTTAATTAATACTTTCAGTATTACCTGGTAGACAGATGATCTTTTCTGTTGTTTATTGGTTATACATGCTTCTGTGATTGGCTGTTTTCTATATTCATGATTTTTCTACTTGCTTGCTTTCCTTCTTTATGTGATTATAAAAAATAATTTGTCTTTCACTATTATTATTTTAAATTTTAGCTTTTATTTTAATACAGATGGTACATATGTAGGATTGTTACATGAGTATTTGGACCCAGGTAAACAGCGTAATAGCTAATAGGTTGTGTTTCAACCCACACCCACCTTCTTTACTCCCCATCTAGTAGTCTATAGTGTTGATTATTTTTATGTTTATGACTATGTGTGCTCAGTGTTTAGCTTCTGCTTATAAGTGAGAACATGCAATATTTGGTTTTCTCTTTCTGTGTTAATTTGCTTAGAATTATGGCCTCCAGCTCCATCCATATTACTGCAAAGGACATGATTGCATTCTTTTTTATGGCTGCATAGTATTACATGGTATATATGTACCCATTTTTTTTTTTCCATTTCACCGTTGATGGGCACCTAGGTTCATTTCATGTGTTTGCTATTGTGGATAATATGGCAATGAATGTATGAGTGTGTGTCTTTTTGGTACAATGATTCATATTCCTTTGGGTGTATACCCAGTAATAGGATTGATGGTCAAATGGTAGCTCTGTTTTAAGTTCTTTGAGAAATCTCCAAACTGCTTTCCACAGAGGCTGAACTAATTTCCATTCCCACCAACAACGTGTAAGCACTTCCTTTTCTTCATAGCCTAGCCAGCATCTGTTGTTTTTTGACTTTTTAGTAATAGCCTTTCTGAATTACGCGACATGGTATCTGTGGTTTTCATTTGTATCTCTCTGATGATTAGTGATGTTGAGCATGTTTTCATATGTTCACTGGTTACACATATGTCTTCTTTTGGGAAGTGTTTATGTCTTTGACCCATTCTTGATTTGACTCTTAGCCTAGATGTTACTGGCGTATAGAAGTCTACTGATTTTTTGTACATTAATTTTGTGTCCTGACGCCTAGTTATCAGTTATAGTAGCTTTCGGCAGAGTCTTTAGGGTTTTCCAAGTTTAGAATCATATTATGAATGAAGGGAGAGAGTTTGACTTCTTTTCCTATTTGGATGCCTTTTATTTCTTTCTCTTTTCTGATTGCTAGGCTATTACTTTCAGTACTATGTTTACTAAGAGTGGTAAGAGTGGTCATCCTTGTCTTGTGCCAGTTCTCAAAGGAAATGCTTCCAGGTTTATCCATTCAGTATTAAGTTGGCTATGGGTTTGTTATAGATGGCTCATATTATTTTGAGGCATATTCCTGTGTGCCTAGTCTGCTGAAAGTTTTTATCATAAAGGGATGCTGGATTTTGTTGAAAAAATTTCTGTCTATTAAGATGATTCTATGGCTTTTGCTTTTAATTCTTTTTATGTGCTGAATCACATTTATTGATTTGCCTATGGTGAGCCAACTTTGCTTCCCAGGAATGAAGCCCACTTGATTGTGATGAATTAACTTTTTGATTGCGCTGCTGGATTTAGTTTGCTAGCGTTTCGTTGAGGATTTTTGTATCTATGTTCTCCAGGGATATTGGCCTGAAGCTTTCTTTTTTCATTTTGTCTCTACCAGATCTTGGTATTAGGGTGATTCCGGCTTTATGAAATGAGTTAGGGAGAAGTCCCTTGATATGGTTTGCCTGTGTCCCCACCCAAATCTCATCTTGAATTGTAGCTCCCACAATTCCCACTTGTCATTGGAAGGACCTGGTGGGAGGTGATTAAATAATAGAGGTGAATCTTTCCCATGCCATTCTTGTGATAGTAAGTCTCATAAGATCTATGGTTTTTTAAGGAGGAGTTTCCCTGCACAAATTCTCTCTTTTCTGCCACCGTGTGAGACATGTCTTTTGCCTTTCACCATGATTTTGAGACCTCCCCAGCCACATGGAACTGTGAGTCCATTAAACCTCTTTTTCTTCATAAATTATTCAATCTCGGGCATGTCTTTATCAGCAGCCTGAAAACGGACTAATATAGTAAATTGGTACCAGGAGAGTGAGGTGCTGTTGTAAAGATACCGAAAAATGTGGAAGCAACATTGGGTCTGTGTAACAGGCAGAGGTTTTAACAGCTTGGAGGGCTCAGAAGAAAACAGGAAAATGCAGGAAAGCTTAGAACTTCCTAGAGGCTTGTTAAATGGCTTTGACCAAAATACTGATAATGATATGAACAATGAACAATGAAATCCAGGCTTAGGTAGTCTCAGAGGGAGATGAGGAACTTGTTGGGAACTACAGTAAAGGTGACTCTTGCTAAGTTTTAGCAAAGAGACTGTTGTCATTTTGTCCCTGCCCTAGAGATTTGTGGAACTTAAAACTCGAGGGAGATGATTTATGGTATCTGCAGAAGAAATTTCTCAGCAGCAGAGCATTCAAGAAGTGACTTGGATGCTGTTAAAAACATTCAGTTTTAACAGGGAAACAGAGCGTAAAAGTTCAGAGTATTTGCAACCTGACAATACAATAGAAAGGAAAAACCCATATTTTGAAAATAAATTTAAGCCTGCTGCAGAAATTTGCACAAGTAACAAGAAGCCAAATGTCGATCACCAGGATCATGGGAAAAATGTCTCCAGGGCATGTCAGAGACTTTTGCAGTAACCCATCACAGGCCCAGAGGCCCAAGAGGAAAATGTAGTTTTATGGGCTGGGCCCAGAGTCCCCCTACTGTATGCAGCCTAGAGACTTGGTGCCCTGTGTCCCACCTGCTCTAGCCATGGCGGAAAGGGTCCAGGGTACAGCTCAGGCCATGGCTTTAGATGGTGGAAACCCCAAGCCTTGGCAGCTTGCCACATGGTATTGAGCCTGTGGGTATACAGAAGTCAAGAATTAAGGTTTGGGAGCCTCCACCTAGATTTCAGAGGATGTATGGAGACATCTGGAGGTTCAAGCAGAAGTTTGCTGCAGGGGAGGGACCCTCATGGAGAACCTCTGCTAGGGCAGTATAGAAGGAAAATGTGGGGTTGAAGCCTCCGCGTAGAGACTCCACTGGTGGAAACCAGTTTGGAGATTTCTCAAACAACTTAAAACACAACTACCATTCAGCCCAATAATCCTATTACTGGGTATATACCCAAAGGAAAATAAATCATTCTACCAAAAGACACTAGCATTTGTATGTTTATCACAGCACTATTCACAATAGTAAAGACATGGAATCAACCTAGGTGCCCATAAAAAGTGGATTGGATAAAGAAAATGTTGTACATATACACTCCTAGAATACTATGCAGCCATATTAAAGAATAAAATGATCTCTTTGCAGCAAGCTGGATGCAGCTGGAGGCCATTATCCTAGTCAAATTAACACAGGAACAGAACACCAAATACTACATGTTCTCACTTGTGAGTGGGAGCTAAACATTGAGTACACATGGGCATAAAAATGGGAACAATAGACACTGGGGACTCCAAAAAGGGGGGAGGAAAGGAGGGAGGTAAGGGCTGAAACACTACCTATTGGGTACTATGCTCACTATGTGATGATGGAGTCAATTAAAACCCAAACCTCCACCGGGCGCGGGTGGCTCACGCCTGTAATCCCAGCACTTTGGGAGGCTGAGGCAGGTGGATCATGAGGTCAAGAGATCGAGACCATCCTGGTCAACATGGTGACACCCTGTCTCTACTAAAAATACAAAAATTAGCTGGGCATGGTGGTGCACACCTGTAATCCCAGTTACTCGGGAGGCTGGGGCAGGAGAATCACTTGAACCTAAGAGGCAGAGGTCACAATGAGCCTACATCGTGTCACTGCACTCCAGCCTTGGTGACAAAGTGAGACTTTGTCTCAAAATAAAGTAAAAATAAAATAAAATAAAATAAAATCTCACATTCTCATGGATAACTGAAATTCTCTATATTTGCTATTACGACATGGCTTCTTGATGATATAATTACTCTACTAATGAATTGCATTAAAAATTGATGGGGCTGTAACTTCCAATATAAGAAATTTTAAAAATTTATTGGTTCATTAGGTTATAGAAATACAAAATATTGGTAACATTTTGTCTTTTTTCTTGTGATTTCTTCATGAAAACTAAGCCAAGAATAAGAAAAATCAAGGTGGAGATAGTTATTCCCTTTATAATTTCAGAAACAAGTAAACAGCAGAGAATCCTTCTGAAACCTAGGTACCCATTGAAATAAAACTGACACAAAAAGAGCTAATGGTAGTTGCTTAAATCTAAATCTCCTAAAATAGTCTTAAAATATATATAGATTACATGAAAAAAATAAAAACAAAGTTATGCCTTTAGCATGACCAGGGGTCAGAAAATATCAAAACTTCAAATTACTTGTAAAAAAAAAACTTAAAATGGAGCTATTCCTGGATCCCATCTCTATCCTTTCACGGTGACCCAGGAGTTTCAGATAAACTGGCAACTACCTCGGAAAGAGCAAGACCACATTAATTGTGAAAATTTAAAAAGGATCTCCAGAAGGATCAGATTGCTGGGTAGAAGGAAACTGTGTTCTGGACTCGAAGAGTTAGTCTTGGAAAACCAACACTTTTGAGGAGAAGAAGGTGAAACCTAGGAAAAGGAAAAAGCACATTTAAAACCTGCTAAGTCAATAAGGGGAAAAGCAAGTGTGTGTGTGTGTGTGTGTGTGTGTGTGTGTGTGTGTGTATGTGTGTGTGTGTGTGTAGAAGAGAAGTCTTAGGATAATCCTAGACAAAATGACACTCAAAAAACAAAACAAAACAAAAGAAATTTCTCTCCCCCAAATCCATTCATTTATGAGAATGCATTGCAATATTCTGACAGAAGAGGACACTCTTGACATAGGAATCCATTACAGTGCTCCAACTATCAGCCCAGTCCGCAAAAAGCATTTTTCATCTATTAATATATGAAGATACGATGGGAAGAACACAGAAAATGAGAATTAGGATGTTCAAACTGATGTTTTAAATGCCCCATGAAGAACAATAATGAAACACAAGAAAAATATGATGCAACACTTCATTAAATATCCTAAAAACAAATGAAAACAGAACAAGTATATCAAAAATTCACAAGTTAGAAACCAAACTGTACAAAGCAGAAAGCAATGCAACAGTTCTTTGATTTTCCCATTTTCGCTCACCTATTGTTATAGGGACTTTTTAAAATCTAAATTACAGACTTTCTATCTACAAGCTTCTTCCTAGGAACATCCTACATTTTAGCAACTTTCAGAATGGATTTTCCTTATATAAATCTTTATTAAATTTACTTATTATCAAGCTATTTTTTTCTGGAAACATACAATGATAAATTACTTCCTGCCTCAATAAATTTTTACTTCCTGAGTTTTAATAATTTCTGTCGTATGCAATGACATATCAGAGTCCTGTTACCATGAAGTCCTTTCTAGTTTATTTTCTTTACATATATTTTCACAGAAACCCTGGCATCTGGATAATCTATCATGTAATTTATGCTAGGAGAACCTTTTATAAAATGTTTTAAGCACTATTTATCTGACAATTATAAGCCAAGACTCAGGAAAAATGGATCAATGAAACAGAAAATGTTCTAAATCAGATGGCCAGAATTATCTACGACTCGCAAAATAAAGGCAGGAACAAAGACTATGGCCATGAGAGTTGAGGAACTAATTCCTAGTGTTTTAAGTCCTGAAAGAATAAAGTTTCAGCTAATATGTGTTCTGTTCCTATTGCTTTGATAATTAACCATGGAATTTTCATTTTTTTAGACGACTGTAATTCTCTGACTTTGCTTTTAAAAAATCAATTCTCTTGGCCAGGAACAGTGGCTCACACCTATAATCCCACCACTTTGGGAGGCCGAAGCAGGTGGATCATCTGAGATCAGGTGTTTGAGACCAGCCTGGCCAACATGGCGAAACTCTGTCTCTACTAAAAATACAAAATTTAGGTGGGCACATCGTGGCAGGTGCCTGTAATTCCATCTACTTCGGAGGCTGAGTCAGGAGAATTGCTTGAACCTGGGAGGCAGAGGTTGCAGTAAGCCGAGATCACCCCATTGCACTCCAGCCTGGGAGACAAGAGCGAAACTCTGTCTCAAAAAAAAAAAAAAAAGATCAATTCTCTCTGTTTAATCACAGCTTATTCAAAAGAGATAGATCTGTGGTTTCTGTCACAAGAAAATCACTCCTTAGGAGAATTTTCTATATATAACCAAGTTTAGAAATGCAAAAAAATTATTTTAACTTACCTATAATATTGATTACAAAGATAGGAAAAAGTAATATAAAGAAAATGACTGATTTTTAAAAATGTATCTTTGTGCATATCCTAAAAAAACCCTGACTTCTATATAGAGATAACTATTACTATTTTTCTTCAGAATTTTAGAAATAACAAAAGAGAAGAAACTTTTAAAGAAATCTAGATTTCCATCTCATTAAAATAGACCAAGGAGGGATTTGGATTGTAGACACTTCATCTTATTTCCTTGTCTTATTCTATTCATGTTACTATCTCTAACCAAAATCATCTTTCTTACCTTTGACTAGCTGGTTTATACTACTTTTAGAACATAATGTTATATATTCTGTTGGAGTATTTAATAGAATATTTTGATATAAAACCGTAATTCAAATGTGTGACAATTAAAATTGTTTGAAAGAACTTCTTAAAAGTATAAATAGAACAGCTTACAACTGATGCACACTTTTGCAAAAAAAGAAAAGAAAAGAAAAAAGTTGATAAATCAATTAAATACCAAAGAAAAACTGATATTGGAAACATTAGTCAAATCATAATGGAAAGATTTCCAAATTTTTAAATTTTTGTCTGAGTTTACTCCTTAATACCTGCAGAGTTAAGGGGTGGGTGTATCAGCTTAAAGAGTCAGTTTGATTTCATTTTGGTTTGAAAGAAGAAACATAAATTTAGGGAGGGATTTTGGAAAAGAACGAAGTCATGGAAAGTATGAGGTAATTCAGTCAACTCCTTTGCTAAGTACATAACTATATCTCTCATCAGTTGGAATGGCAGTTATTAAAATGTCAACAAATAAAAGATTCTGTTGATGTTGCAGAGAAAAGGGACCACTTATACCCTGTTAGTGGGAGTGAAAATTAATTCAGGCCCTGTGGGAAGCAGTTTAGAGATTTCTCAAAGAACTTGAAATACAGCTATCATTCAACCCAGCAGTCCCATTACAGGGTATATAACAGAAGAAAAATCAATTGTTCCACCAGAAAGACATATGCACGTGTATGTCCCTCATGGTGCTCTTCATAACAACAAAGACATAGAATCAATGTAGGTGCCCATTAATGGTGGATTGGATAAAGAAAATGTGCTATGTGTACACCATGGGATACTATGCACACATAAAAATGAATAAAACCATGTTTTTTGCAGCAATATGGATGCAGCTGGAGTCCATTATCCTAAGTGAATTAATGCAGAAACAGTAAACCAAATACTGCATGTTCTCACTTATAAGTGGGAGTTAAACATTTGGTACACAAAGATATAAACCTGGAAACAATAGACACTGGGGACCATTAGGGAGTGGGAGGGAGGCTGGCATGGTACCGAAAACTACCTATTGGGTACTATGCTTACTACCTGGGTGACAAGATCATCTTTATCCCAAACCTCAGTATTATACCTATACCCATGTCATACACTGTCATGTGCCCTCTGAATCCAAAATAAAAGTTGAAAAAAAATTAACAAAATAAAACATATTAGAATTTAATTTTTATATATTACATGCCTTTCACAAAGACTTCTATTTTTCTTCATGCTGCTTACAAGTTATGGCTGTAAGAAAAGTAAAAAAAGAAATACCTGTATTGTTATCTTAAATATCATTTACTGATTTTCTATCTGTGGTGCAGTATGAATAGATGCTCTGGGAAATGACAGCAGTTCTATACCATTTATTTATTCACTGAACTCACATTTACTGGGTTAACATACCTGGCCAGTCACTGTGTTAGCCCCAGGGTTACAAAGGTTAGGTAAGCATGGTCGATCAAGGTACTTACAGTTATCAGGGGAGCAAGACACAGAAGTCAGTGACAGCGCCAAGGCAGATGTCAGTCTGGCCTGTGATAGCTGTATGTAAGATGGACCTTATCCAAAATGTTAGGCTGCCCAGCATTTACATATCTGAAAATAGTTTTCTGGGATATTTAATATTGAGTCAAATTTAAAAAATGAAAAGAATATTTTTTACAAGATATAGCACATTCAAAGATATACTATTTTCTGGTCAATATTTTTCTTCTGCTCTAGCAAGCTACAACAAAAAATATTTCTTGGTTCCCAGAAACTATGAAGAATTTCAAAAGGAGGTGGTTGTAACTTCTACATTCGGAAAGCACTTTAAAAGTTAAATATGAGCAATAAAGTCGAAGGTACATAAAAACTTAGTATAACAATAGTAAGTAGAAAAATGACTGTGTATGAGTGGTTGAGTGTGTGCAATGGGATGTTTCTGCTCACTCTTGTAGAAATACAGCAAGCCCCAGAGCTGCCAAGGCTCTGTGGCTTCTAGGGGAGGTGTGTAGTTCAGCCCATGACGTCAATATAGTTCAGAGTGCTATTTACTAACTCTTTGGCTGGAACAATCCCCTGAATTTTATGTGAACTGCTTAGTGGAAAGTTTTAAAATCAAGCAATACCTGTAAATATATTTCTTGATGAGAGAAACAGTACAAAAAGGATAAAGTGAGAAATTTTCTGGGCAGTGAGGTCAATAAAACACTAGTAGAGAAAATGAGACTGACCTAAAGATATTGACTAATATATTAGAAAAGAGCAAGAGAGAAGATTAAACTCTCATATTTGTCAGCATACAAAATTTGATTATCCATATATTATGTAAAGGGAGATCTGAAAATTTAGGAATTGTGTTGACACAGCTTGCATTAAAATTCAAACAGCTTTTTATTAGAAATGATATTAACACACATAAGTTCATAGCTTACTATTGATTACATTGATAAGAACAATAATACAAAACATAGAATTTGTTGGAAAACGAATTTGCTAGCAAAAAATTTAAATCTATGATTGTGAATCAATGACTGAAAATGAAATGACTTGAAAAATCTATTGCAAATATTAAGTATTTTATTCCACTGAAGATATGTGTTTCCTAAACAATCATTTCATTGAACATATGAGGTCTGATTGTACACATATTGTGGAGTTTAATGTGTATAAAATTGTATATGTTTCCACACTAGTTTAAAAAATAGTATTAATTTTTTTAATTGAAAGAATAATTTGTTTTACCTTTTTTCTCCTTGAAAGTGATTTGTTTTAAAAGTAATTTATCATAATATTTCAGTTCTAGATCCAAAGAATTATGCTTTACAAAATTGAAATTTCCTGTACATAGTGGTAAGGTTTATGGGGGATTGATATAAAAATACTAATTACTATACATTGTATGAAATACCATTTTTAATGTTTAGTTGTATGTCTTTGCTTTCCATATTTGGTAAGTAGATTTGTCCAAATTCCTCTAGCCTGACAGGAGTGTCTTTGGTGTATCAGCCACAAATCAAGTATACACCCATTGAGAAAGAAAGGGAGAAACACCAGATTAAATTTTGAAAAACCATAGCTAGTAAGGTGTTGTTAAGTACGTGGCTTAAAATTCTAGAATATCCTGAGTCAGGATTGCAGAAATTGGCATTTCGATTCTGAGGTGTGCACAAACTTGAGAAATTTGAAGAAAACCTTTGGAATTTTTAAGGAATAATAATAATAATAATAATAATAATAATAATAATTGTGAGTCAGTGATACAGACAATTTTGCAAAGATGCAAAAACATCGTAAAAGAAAGGGTATGTCTTTATAAATTCAGAATAAAATTGCAAAGCATCCTATTCATTCCTAGATATAGGGTAAATTTTTGCTTAGCATTGAATTATATTGTCAGAACCTAGTAAAGTGAGAAATTTAGTTTAGGAAACACCATTCAATTAGAGCTCTATTAATATTTCAATTAGATTTGATCTCATTATTGGGATATTTACTTACTTGATGATACTTATTTGAATAGGGAAAATTTTATTTATGGAAATACATTTTATTATAGAACTTAGAATGTATGGACATAATAATATATTATATTAGTCTGCATGCTGATATTCCAAAGAGCTTTTGGGGAATTTTATGTTTGCTATTTTCCTTCAGGAAATATTTAAGGAATCTTAGCCAGGTGCAAATTGCTACGTATGTGGAAATAATGTAAACATTGAACAGTGTAAAAACATTCTGTTTCTCTACATCCTCTCCAGTATCTGTTTTTTTCTGACATTTTAATGATCTCCATTCTAACTGGCATGAGATGGTATCTCATTGTGGTTTTAATTAGTATTTCTCAAATGACCAGTGATAATGGGCTTTTTTTTCATATTTGTTGGCCACATAAATGTCTTCTTTTGAGAAGCATCTGTTCATATCCTTCACCCACTTTTTGATGAGGCTGTTTGCTTTATTTTTGTAAATTTGTTTAAATTCTTTGTAGATTCTGGATATTAGTCCTTTGTCAGATGGATAGATTGCAAAAAGTTTTTCCCATTCTACAGGTTGCCTGTTCACTCTGATGAGAGTTTCTTTTGCTGTGCAGAAGCTCTTTAGTTTGATTAGATCCCATTTGTGAATTTTGGCTTTTGTTGCCATTGCTTTTGCTGTGTTAGTTAATGAAGTCTTTGCCCATGCCTTTGTCCTAAATGGTATTGCCTAGGTTTGCTTCTAGGGGCTTTATGGTTTTAGGTCTTACATTTAAGTCTTTAATCCATCTTGAGTTAATTTTTATGCAAAGTATAAGGGAGGGATCCAGTTTCAGTTTTCTGTATAAGGCTAGCCAGTTTTTCCAACACCATTTATTAAATAAGGAATCCTTTCACCATTGCTTTTTTTTGTCAGGTTTGTCAAAGATCAGATGGTTGTAGAGGTGTAGCTTTATTTCTGAGGCTTTTATTCTGTTCCACTGGTCTACGTATCTCTTTTGGTACCAATATCATCCTGTTTTGGTTACTGTCACCTTATAGTATAGTTTGAAGTCAGAAAGTGTGATGTCTCCAGCTTTGTTGCTTTTTGCTTAGAATTGTCTTGTCTATACAAGCTCTCTTTTGGTTCCATATGTAATTTAAAGTAGTTTTTTCTTTATCTGTGAAGAAAGTAAATAGTAGCTTTTGGAAATAGCATTGAATCTACAAATTACTTTGGGCAGTATGTCCATCTTCATAATATTTATTTTTCCTATCCATGAGGATGGAATGTTTTTCTATTTGTTCATGTCCTCTCATTATCTTGAGCAGTGGTTTGTAGTTCTTGAAGAGATCCTTCATGTTCATTTGATTCTCTTTGTAGCAATTGTGAATAGCAAATGGTCATTCATAATTTGGCTCTCTGTTATTGGCTTATAGGAATGCTTGCGATTTTCGCACATTGATTTTGTATCCTGAGATGTTGCTGAAGTTGTTTATCAGCTTAAGGAGATTTGGGGCTGAGATGATGGGGTTTTCTAAATATACAATCATGTCATCTGCAGACAGAGACAATTTGACTTCCTCTCTTCCTATTTTAAATATCCTTTATTTCTTTCTGTTGCCTGATTACCCTGTCCAGAACTTGCAATACTATGTTGAATAGGAGTGGTGAGAGAGGACATCCTTGTCTTTTGCTGGTTTTCAAAGGAAATACTTTCAATTTTTGCCCATTCAATATGATATTGGCTGTGGGTTTATCATAAATAGCTCTTATTATTTTGAGATAATGTTCTATCAACACCTAGTTTATTGAGAGTTTTTAGCATGAAGGACTGTTGAATTTTATCGAAGGCCTTTTCTGCATCTATTGAGGATATCATGTGGTTTTTGTCATTGGTTCTGTTTATGTGATGGATTACGTTTATTGATTTGTGTTTGTTGAACCAGTTGCATCCCAAGGATGAAGCTGACTTGATTGTGGTGGATAAGCTTTTTGATGTGCTGCTGATTCAGTTTGCCAGTATTTTATTAAGGATTTTCATATCAATGTTCTTCAGGGTTATTGACCTGAAATTTTCTTTTTTGTTGTTGTGTCTTTGCTGGGTTTTGGTATCAGGATGATGCTGGCCTCATAAAATAAGTTAGGGAGGAGTCCCTTTTTTTGTATTGATTTGGAATAGTTTCAGAAGGAATGGTACCAGCTTCTCTTTGTATCTCTGGTAGAATTCGGCTGTGAATCTCTCTGGTCCTGGGCTTTTTTTTTTGGTTCGTAGGCTATTAATTACTGCCTCAATTTCAGAACTTGTTATTGGTCTATTCAGCGATTTGACTTCTTTCTGGTTTAGTCTTGGTACAGTGTATGTGTCCAGGAATTTATCCATTTTTTTTCTAGATTTTCTAGTGCATAGAAGTGTTTATAGTATTCTCTGATGGTAGTTTGTATTTCTGTGGGACCAGTGACGATATCCCCTTTATCACTTCTTTAATGTGTCTATTTGATTCTTTTCTCTTTTCTTCTTTATTAGTCTGGCTAGCAGTCTATCTATTTTATTAATCTTTTCAACAAATCAGCTCCTGGATTCACTTATTTCTTTGTGTTTCTATCTCCTTCAGTTCTGCTCTAATCTTAGTTATTTCTTGTCTTATGCTAGCTTTTGAATTTGTTAGCCCTTGTTTCTCTAGTTACTTTAATTGTGATGTTAGGGTGTCAACTTTAGATCTTTTCTCCTTTCTCTTGTGGGCATTTAGTGCTATAAATGCCCTCTAAACACTGCTTTAGCTGTGTCCCAGAGATTCTGGTATGTTGTATCTCTGTTCTCATTGGTTTCAAAGAACTTATTTATTTCTGCCTTAATTTCATTATTTATCCAGTAGTCATTCAGGAGCAGGTTGTTCAGTTTCCATGTAATTGTGTGTTTTTTAGTGAGTTTCTTAATCCTGAGTTCTAATTTGATTGAACTATGGTCTGAGAGACTGTTTATTATCATTTCTGTTCTTTTGGATACGCTGAGGAGTGTTTTACTTCCAATTTTGTGATCAATTTTAGAATAAATGCAATGTGGTGCTGGGAAGAATGTGTATTCTGTTGATTTGGGGTGGATAGTTCTGTAGATAGCTATTAGGTCCATTTGGTCCAGATCTTAGTTCAAGTCCTGAATATCCTTGTTAATTTTCTGTGTCATAAACCTGTCTAATATTGACAGTGGGGTGTTAAAGTCTCCCGGTATTATTGTGTAGGAGTCTAAGTCTCTTTGTAGGTCTCTATGAACTTGCTTTATAAATCTGAGTGCTCTTGTATTGGGTGCATATATATTTAGGGTAGTTAGCTCTCCTTGTTGCATTGATTCCTTTACCATTATGTAATGCCCTTTTTGTCTTTTTTGATCTTTGTCAGTTTAAAATCTGTTTTATCAGAGACTAGGATTGCAACCTCAGCGCTTTTTTTTTTCTTTCCATTTGCTTGGTAAATCTTCCTCCATCCCTTTATTTTGAGGCTCTGTGTGTCTTTGCACGTGAGATGGGTCTCCTGAACACAGCACACTAATGAGTCTTGACTATCCAATTTGCCAGCCTGTGTCTTTTAATTGGGGTATTTAGCTCATTACATTTAAGGTTATTGTTATATGGAAATTTGATCCTGACATTATGATGCTAGGTTGTTATTTTGTCCATTAGTTGATGCAGTTTCTTCATAGTGTTGATGGTCTTTACAATTTGGTATGTTTTGCAGTGGCTGGTACCTGCTTTTTCTTTTCATATTTAGCGTTTCCTTCAGGAGCGTTTGTAAAGCAGGTCTGGTGGTGATAAAATCTTTCAGCATTTGGTTGTCTGTAAAGGATTCTATTTCTCCTTTGCTTATGAAGCTTATTTTGGCTGGATGTGAATTCTGGGTTGAAAATTCTTTTCTCTAAGGGTGTTGAATATTGGCTTCCACTCTCTTCTGGCTTGTAGGGTTTTTGCAGAGAAATGTGTTGTTAGTCTGATGGGCTTCCCTTTGTGGGTAACCTGACCTGTCTCTGGCTGCACTTAGCATTTTTTCCTTTATTTCAACCTTAGTGAATCTGATGATTATGTGTCTTGGCATTGCTCTTCCCAAGGAGTATCTTTGTGGTGTTCTCTGTATTTCCTGAATTTGAATGTTGGCCTGTCTTGCTAGGTTGGAAGTTCTCCTGGATAATATCCTGATGACTGTTTGTCTGGTTCTATTCTCCTGTCACTTTCAGGTACACCTATCAAATGTAGATTTGGTCTTTTCACACAGTCCCATATTTCTTGGAGGCTTTCCTCATTCCTTTTCATTCTTTAATCTTGTCTTCATGCTTTATTTCATTAAGTTAATCTTCAGTCTCTGATATCTTTTCTGCCATTTGATTGATTAGGCTATTGATACTTGTGTATGCTTCAGGAAGTTCTTGTGCTGTGGTTTTCAGCTCCATCCAGTTATTTATATTCTTTTCTAAACCGGTTATTCTAGTTAGCAATTTCTCTAACCTTTTTTTTAAAAGGTTCTTAGCTTCTTTGTATTGAGTTAGAACATGATCCTTTAGCTCAGAAGAATTTCTTATTGCCCACCTTCTGAAGCCTACTTCTGTCAATTTGTCAAACACATTCTTCATCCAGTTTTGTTCCCTTGCTGGCAAGGAGTTGTGCTCCTTTGGAGGAGAAGAGGCATTCTGGTTTTTGAAATTTTCAGCCTTTTTGCACTGGTTTTTCCTCATCTTCATGGATTTATCTACCTTTGCTCTTTGATTTTGGTGCCTAGAAGGGCAGCACTGGCCTGGTGCCAGCTGGAGCTCTCTTGTTTGAGGTGTGTATCAATACCTGCTGGGAGTTATCTCCCAGTCAGGAGTCACAGGATTCAGGGACCTACTTGAGGAGGCAGTCTGTCTCTTAGCAGAGCTCAAGCACTGTACTGGGAGAACCACTGCTCTCTTCAGAACTGGCAGGCAGGAACATTTAAGTCTGCTGAAACTGTGCCCACAGCTATGCCTTCCCCCAGGTTCTCTGTTCTCTGTCCCAGGGAAGTATTTCCTTTGAAAACTGGTACAAGGCAAGGATGCCCTCTCTTGCCACTCCTATTTAACACAGTATTGCAAGTTCTGGACAGGGTAATCAGGCAACAGAAAGAAATAAAGGTATTTAAATAGGAAAAAGGGAAGTCAAATTGTCTCTGTCTGCAGATGATGTGATTGTATATTTAGAAAACCTCATCCTCTCAGCCCAAAAACTTCTTAAGCTGATAAGCAACTTCAGCAAAGTCTCAGGATACAAAATCAATATGCAAAAATTACAAGCATTCCTATATTCCAATAATAGACAAACAGAGAGCCAAATTATAAGTGAACTCCCATTCACAATTGCTACAAAGAGAATAAAATACCCAGGAATGCAACTTTCAAGGAACATGGAGGATCTCTTCAAGCACTACAAACCACTGCTCAAGGAAATAAGAGAGGACACACACACAAAAAAAAACAGAAAAACATTCCATACTCATGGACAAGAAGAATCAATATTGTGAAGATGGACATACTGCCCAAAGTAATTTAAAGATTCAATGCTGTTACCATCAAGTTACCATTGACTTTCTTCACAGAATTAGAAAAAAATCCTTTAAACTTTATATGGAACCAAAAAAGAGCCTGTATAGCCAAGACAATCCTAAGTAAAAACAACAAAGCTGGAGGCATCATGCTACCTGATTTCAAACTATATTACAAAGCTACAGTAACCAAAACAGTATGGTATTGATACCTAAACAAATATATAGACCAATGGAACAGAACAGAGGCCTCAGAAATAACACAATGCATCTACAGCCATCTGATCTTTGACAAACTAGACAAAAACAAGCAATGGGGAAAGGATTTTCTATTTAATAAATGGTGTTGGAAAAACTGGCTAGCCTTACGCAGAAAACAGAATCTGGACCCCTTCCTTACACCTTAGACAAAAATCAACTCAAGATGTATTAGAGACTTAAATGTAAAACCTAAAACCATAAAGCCCCTAGAAGAAAACCTAGGCAATACCATTCAGGACATAAGCATGGGCAAAGATTTCATAACCAAAACACCAAAAGCGATGGCAACAAAGGCCAGAATTGACAAATGGGTCTAATTAAACTAAAGAGCTTCTGCACAGAAAAAAACAAAACCAAACAACAACAACAACAAAACTGTCATCAGAGTGAATAGGCAACCTACAGAATGGAAGAAAATTTTTGCAATCCATTCATATGACAAAGGTCTAATGTCCAGAATCTATAAGGAACTTAAGAAAAAAACCAAACACGCTCATCAAAAAGTGGGTGAAGGGTATAAACAGACACTTCTCAAAATAAGACAGTTATGTGGCCAAAAAACATGAAAAAAAGCTCATCATCACTGGTTACTAGAGAATGCAAATCAAAATGCAATGAGATGGTATCTCATTGTGGGAACACACACACTGAGATATGAGAAATAATCAAAGCAAGAACTTCAATAACTCTTAAGGCCAGAATGTCTGCAGACAACTGCCCCAGTTTTCCAACAAGAGTTCTTAACCAGGCTAAGCTGGCTGAACTGACAGAAATCGAATTCAGAATATGGATACAGATGAAGATCATTGAGATTCAAGAGGATAATAAAACCCAATTCAAGGAAACTAAGATTCACTGTAAAGTGACACAGCAGCTGAAGGATGAAATAGCTGGTGTAAAAAAGAATCTAACAGGTCTGACAGAGCGGAATAACGCAACACAAGGATTTTACAATGTAATCACAAGAATTAACAGCAGAGAAAACCAAGCTGAGTAACGAATCTCAGAAGTTGAAGACTGGTTCTCTGAAATAAGACAGTCAGACAAAAATGAAGAAAAAAGAATAAAAAGAAATTAACGAAATTTCTGAGGACTATGGGATTCCATAAAGAGGCCAATTTTATGACTACTTGAGAGTGGAGGGTAGGAGGAAGGAGAGGAGTAGAATTAACTCCTCTCTGTTGGGCACTGGGTTTAATACTTGGGTGATAAAATAATTTGTAAATAAACCCCCATGATGTGAGTTTACCTATGTAACAAACCCTCACATATAAACCTAAAATTTAAAGATTTTTTAAAAGACTGCCAAAAGGCTACTAAAACTGATAAATGATCTTAGTAAGGTCTCAGGATATAAAATTAATGCATCAAAGGCAGTAGCATTCCTATACAGTAATAACGTCCAGGTTGAGAATAAAATACAAAACACAATCACATTTATGATAGCCACAAAGAAAATGAAATAATAGGAATATAGCTGACCAAGGAAATAAAAGATCTCTACGAGGAGAACTACAGAATTCTATTGAAATAAATCAAAGGTAACACAAATTAATGGAAAAACATTCTGAGCTCATGGAATGGAAGAATCAATATTGTTCAAATGGCCATACTGCTTAAGGCAATTTACAGATTCAATGCAATTCCTATCAACCAACCAATGCCATTCTTCACAGAATTAGAAAAACTATTCTAAAATTCATATGAAACCAAAAAAGAGCCTGAATAGTTAAAGCAAATCTAAGCAAAGAGAAGAAAGCTGAAGGCGTTACATGTCCAACTTTAAATTTTACTATATGGCTACAGTAATCAAAACAGCATGGCATGGTACAAAGTAGACATGTAGACTATGGGCAGAATAAAAAAAAAAAAAGAAACAGAAATAAAGCTACACACTTACAGCTAGCTGATTTCCAAAAAGACAGACAAAAAATAAATGGACCCCCTATTCAATAACTATATACACTAGTCCATAGTGTATATCTGGCACATTTTCTTTATCTAATCCACCACTGATGAGCATGTAAGTTGATCCTATACCTTTGCTGTTGTGAATAGTGCTGTGATAAAAATGTGAGTGCATGCATCTTTTTGATATTATGATCTATTTTCATTTGCTTATGTTCCTAGTAGTGTAATTGAGGATCAAATGGTAGCTATGTTTGAAGTATTATGAGAAATCTCCATACTGCTTTCCACAGTGGTTCAACTAATTTACATTCCCACCAACAGTGTATTAGCATTTTCTTTTTTCTGCACCCTCACCAGCATCTGTTGTTTTTTGACTTTCAAATAATGGTCATTCTGACTAGTGTGACATAGTATGTCATTGTGAATTTGATTTGAATTTCTCTGATGATTAGTGATGATATAGCATTGTTGTCAGGGGTAATATTCGAGGTTTATTGTGTCATGACCACAGAAAACTAGGACCCGAATACACTAGAGTTAGGTTAAGAGTGGAAATTTAATATGCAAAAGAAAGAGAAGAGCTCTCTGCACAGCGAGGGGTACTAGAGAAAATGGGTTGCTGCTTCTGCAGTGAAATGTAGAAGGTTTTATAGATGAGTTTGAAGGGGCGGCATCTGATTTACATAGGGCACAAAAGATTGGTCAGATCAGGCATGCAATTTGCATAGCTCTTGAAGAAGCTGGCCACTCCACCCTAATCTTTTATTATGCAGATGGGTCCTCTACCTGGCCTGTGCCGTGTTGCCTGGTTCTTTGCTAGTGGCAAAGAAAAGGGAAGATGGAGCCTCCACATTGAAAAGACCTGGCTTCCAGTTAGCCCTTTTTCTATTGGCACAGCTACCAGCATTCACCCACGCAAGCTTCCAGCTTGCTTATCTATGCCTGCGGCTTGATTTTTCAGGCTGCTCTTTGTTGGAAAACAAGTTATTTGGGTCCGCTTTTTGTTAGAAAGAAAAGCCTTGCCAAGGATTCCTTCACCCTCACTATCTCTGCCTAATTTCTTCCTAGCTCCTATTTCACTGGTATAACTGACTAGCCATGTGCAGAAGAATTAAACTGGACCCTTATCTTTCAACATCTAGAAGAATTAACTCAAGATCGATTAAAATTTTAAATGTGATACCTCAATCTGTAAAAATTTTAGAAGAAAACCTAGGAAATACCCTTCTCAACATCAGCCTTGGCAAACAATCTTTATTGGCCTGAAAAGCAATGGCAATAAGAACAAAAATTGACAAATCAGACCTAATTAAAGAGCTTATGCACAGCAAAGTAAACTATTAATGAAATATACAGATAGCCTACAGATGGGAAACTTATTTGCAAACTATGCATCTGACAAAGTTCTAATATCCAGAATCTATAAGGAATTTAAACAGAACTGTGCTAACCTACCCTGTGTTAGCCTAACTGACTCCATTTTAGCTGAGAGCTAGACAGGCTCCATCTTAGCCTCCCACTTCCTGCTATCCCCCTCCCCTGAGTGCATGGCTAGGTCAAGCTGTACTCAAGGGAGCTCAGGAATGCACTTGCTGATAAGGTACTGAGTCAAGCCGTGCCATCCCTGCTTAGGAATGTGCCCACTGATAGTATGAGAAGCCCCTACACCTACGGTTGCTTATTTTTTAACTTTTGCATGCTCTGCTTCTGTAAAATTTGCTTCAGCTATGCTCCTTCTCCCCTCCTTTAAGCAAGGTATAAAAAGAAGTAAAATCCTTTCCTTGGGGCCAAGAGAATTTTGAGCATTAGCCATCTCTAGGTCCTGGCAAATAAAGAACTTCTGATGAATCTCAGAGTGTGGCACTTTCTTCCAACTTGCTTGGGTACAACAGAACAACAAGCAAAAAATAATAATAATAATAACCTCGTTTAAAAATGGGTGAAGGACATGAACATACACATTTTAAAAGAAGACATTCAAGTAGGCAACAAGCATATTAAAAAACACTTATCATCATTAATCATCAGAGAAACACAGATCAAAATCCCAGTAACGTACCATCTCACACTAGTCAGAATGGCCACTATTTAAAAGTCAAAAAACAGCAGATGCTTGTGAGGGTGCAGAAAAAAGAAAATGCTAATACACTGTTGGTGGGAATATAAATTAGTCTAACCACTGTGGAAAGAATATGGAGATTTCTCATAATACTTCAAACATAGCTACCATTTGATCCTCAATTGCACTTCTGGGAACATAAGCAAATAAAAATAGATCACTATATCAAAAAGATGCATGCACTCACATTTTTATAACAGCACTGTTCACAACAGTAAAGGTATAGAATTAACTTACATGCTCATCAGTGGTGGATTAGATAAAGAAAATATGCCATATATACACCATGGACTAGTACATAGCCATAAAAAATAATACAACTATGTTCACTAGAGCAACATGGACAGAGCTGGAGGCCACAATCCTAAGCAAATTAATGCAAGAACAGAAAACCAACTACTTCAGGTTTTCACTTATAAGTGGGAGCTAAACACTGAGCACCCATAGACATAAATATGGGAACAATAGACACTGCAGACTACTGGCGGGGAGAGAAGAGCAGGAAAAAGTGGTTCAGAAAACTACCTACTTGGGATTATACTGACTATCCTGGTGCAATATATCCATGTAACAAACCAGGACGTGTACTCCCTGTATCTAAAAATAATGTTGTAAGAAAAGAAACTGGGAAAATTCTCCAGGACAATTGATTGGGCAAAGATTTTTTTTTTTTTTTTTTTTTTTTTTTTTTTTTTTTTGAGATGGAGTCTCACTCTGTCACCAGGCTGGAATAGAGTGCCATGATCTCAGCTCACTGCAACCTTTGTTTTCTGGGTTCAAGTTCTCCTACCTCAGCCTCTCAAGTGGCTGGGACTACAAGCGTATGCTACCACACCCAGCTAATTTTTGTGTTTTTAGTAGAGGTGGGGTTTCACCATGTTGGCCAGGATGATCTTGATCTCCTGACGTTGTGATCCACCCGCATCAGCCTCCAAAGTGTTAGAATTACAGGTGTGAGCCACTGTGTGTGGGCTATTCTTTGAGTCTTATCCCACAAGCACAGGAAACCAAAGCAAAAATGAACAATGTGATCACATTAAGCTAAAAAGTAAACAAAACTCCCCACAAGATTCTCTTGTCTTAGACTTTTGACAATTTGATTATATTGTGCCTCATAATATTTTTTTCTGGACTGATCTTGCTTATGATTCATTAAGCTTCATGAATTTGGTTTTCCATATCCTTCCCAAGTTAAGAAGGTTTTCAGACAGTATTTCTTTAAATAAAAAATATTTTTGGTCTTTTATCTCTCTCTTCTCCTTCTGAAGTTTTTATACTTTCTATAACATATTTTTGGTGGCGTCTCAAAGGTCTCTTAGGGTTTCTTTGCCACTTTTTATTCTTTTTTTTCTTTTTTTACTCTAATTCGTTAATTTTAAATGGCACTCTTTTGAGTTCACTAATTCTTCTGCGTGATCGAATCTGGTATTGAAACTCTCTGTTGACTTATTTATTTCTTTCATTGTATTCTTCAGCTCCAGAATTTTCGTTTGGCTGTTTTTAATGGTTTATGTTTCTTTATTAAATTCTTATTTTGTTCATGTAGTTTTTGTTTTAGATTTTTTAGTACTCTTTGGCATCTCACTGAAATTTTTTAAAATGATTGTTTTGAATTATCTTAAAGGCAACTTAGAGATCTCCATTTATTTGGATCAGTTGCTAAAGTTTTATTAACTTCCTTTGGTGGTGTCGTATTTGTCTGATAATTTTTTATTTGTTTATCCTTGTACTGGTGCCTGTGCATTTTAAAGAGCAGACATCTCAGCCAGGCATGAGCACTTTGGGAGGCAGAGGCAGGTAGATCATGAGGCCAGGAGATGGAGACCATCCTGGCTAACATGGTGAAACCCCATCTCTACTAAAAATACAAAAAATTAGCTGGGCTTGGTGGCGCGTACCTGTCCCAGGTACTTGGGAGGCTGAGGCAGGAGAATCGCTTGAACCTGGGAGACAGAGGTTGCAGTGAGCTGAGATCACGCTACTGTAATCCAGCCTGGGCAACAAAGCAAGACTCCGTCTCAAAGAATAAAAATAAAAATAATAAAAATAAAGAGCAGACATCTCTTTCAGTCTTTACAGGCTGGTTTTGGTAGGTTAAGACCTTCTTCTGTTAGGATGCTGGGCTGATGAGATTGCCTTCAGTATCACGGTTGAACGGGGTTATAGCCAGGTCATATGGTTGCTTCTGGGTCCAGAGGGGGATTTTTGGTTCATGACCCTGTTACTCGGGCTTCTAGCAGGCTTGTATCTTATTTAGTCCTTCAGAGGACCAAACTGGCTCTAGAATCATACTGTATAGGGGTGGGGAGGGGATGAGGGTTCACTCTAGGGTCTATAGATAGTGGATCTATTATTAGGCATGTAGTTCGAGGAGAGTTTATCTAGTTTCCTGGGAAGGATGCTCATGGGTCTCTGGGTGGGTTTTTCAACCTATGGCTGAGAGGAGTTAGTAATAAGTCACAAGGTTTCCTCAGGGTCTACAGCTGAAAGAAGTGTCTTCATGTCTGTCTCTGGGGTCATGGATGAGTGTGTTTTCTGGCAGGTCTCTGGGCAGGCAGACTTGCTTCAGACTGTAATTGAAGTGGGCTGAAGCTGGCTAACAGGACAGTTTCAAGATATGAAATAAGACTAAGGTCAGTGCCTGTAGGTGCACTGATGATGTCTCTCTCCAGGTCCCTGTGTGGGCAAACTGCTTTCTAGCACAGCTGAGAAGGGTTGAAGCCCTTTTTCTGGCCCATTTCAGGATCTGCTATGAAACCTAGGACAATGGTCTCCCAGTGGGAACATGGATGTGCATGCCCTCCCTCTGCATCCCTGAATTGGCAAGACTGTTCACAGTCCACAGCCGACAAGGGTGAGGGTCAAGATTCAAGGCTGTTTCAGAAGCTACTGTGGAACTGAAGTCAGCAAAGCTATACTGCTGACAAATATGAGTGAGTCACACAGCAATTTCCTGTGATTAACTCAGGCCACAGTTGAGAGGGGTTTGAGTGGAGATTCAGGGCCATTTTAGTATCTTCTATGGGACAGAGATCAGCAAGCATGCCCCAGGGGAACAGATGTATATGTCTCCCAGGAAGTCTGTGGGTAAAGGACTGACCTCAAGTTGTGGCTGACGCTAGCTAAAGCCAAGTTAGAGGGTTGTTTCAGGATCTACACTGAGACTACAGTTGGTATACCTACCTCCTGAGACACTAGTGTGTGAGTCTCCTCCTGGACCCCTGGGAAAATGGTTTTGGCAGCATGACCAAGGCCTAATGAGGCTGAAGGCAAGTCCACAGGAGAATGGGTTCCTTTTCAGGTCTGGAGATGGAATCACTGTTGGCAAGCTGCCACTTGGGTGCAAATCTATTCTCTAAAACAACCCTCCTCTTGGGTTCCACTGGCATTTTACAAACTCCTACTTGAATTCCAAAACTCCCTCAAAGGAACTTTTGTCTGTGGATGGCTGGAAAATTACTGTTGCTCTGGGGTGTATGTGTGGGGGACCATCTATTCTGCCAGTTTGCTGACTTTCTTTCTAATAAGATTTTAAACTTACTTTTTCCCTATACATAGTTTGACTTGAGTTTTTGTCTACAACTAAATATTTCTATTAAAGTTGAGATAATTTGTTATGGCAGAGGATGAATAAATGAATAATGTAATGAATAGCTGCTCAATATTTCAATCTCTGGCATGATGATATGTTTCAAAATTGATTAATGTTTTATCTTTCCAAGATACATTTATTTTTATCAAGAGTAATCTGAACATTAAATAATCTGTTTTAAAAAATAAAATTAAACACAAGAATTTAAGAACTAAGAGAAGTTAAGACTATAACTTTGGCAATGATGATTTTTGTGCCAGCTACAATCAATTGAGTAATTACTGCAGTAATTTCTCAGATAATTAGTGAAAAAAAATCAGTAGTTATCAGTTCATAATGTTACAGAGTTTTAGAATGTTTTCCCATTATAATGGAAGTGACATAATAAAATAATATAAAGAAAAGAGGTATGCAATGTTAAGATTCAGCAACCTAGTTTAAAAGATACTCTTAACAAGGTAAGTGTTGGCAATGTTTGTGATCAAGACAGAAAAAAATTCTCAGAGGCACTTGAAAAATGGACCAACTAAATGACACACTTTCAAAGTTGACCTTGTGCTTTTAATAGACCACATTATCCTATATTTTGGAGGTGTGTGATGAGATAAACTGATTTCAAATAGCCCATGTGTAGAATTTCCTGTTCAAACCTTAGTAACACGTTGATAAGAAATCTACTATTTCCACTCTTGACTCACTCTGAGTCTTCACTGGGCAGTCTGCAAAGATCACAGACATTGTTTGTTCTTGTCCTGGATTTACGCCTTTAAATTTCACCTTTTATTACTCAACTATAGCAGGCCTTTTTATGAGACTAACCTGGCCTCTCCACTAAAGGATGTGTGACTTTCTGGGGACAGAAGGTATGTGTTGCTACTCTCGAACGCTCTACTAACCTACCTCATTTAGTGGGTGATTACAAGTGCTAAATATGATGCAACAGAGATTTAATCAATATACAATAAAATCAAAGTAGAACATTGCTGTCTTCATTTGAATAACTAAGGGTAAAAACCTAAAAAATAAAATTTGTTGGAGGATTTCTTAACATTTTCAAATTATTGTTTGTGGAAAACTAGTAGGTTTGTTAATCAATATAATTTAAATGAAACCTATTAACATCACAATAACGAACAATTAATTTTATATTTTATAATCAGTACATCATGTATCTTTGAATAATCATAATTTATATTTAGTTTAGCCATTATAGATTATTAAAATAAATTAATCAATTGATGAAAACCAAATATAATTTCTCAGACACGTAGATTAAATAAATAAAAGCAGTTTTTATTTTTAATACAAATCAGAATGAGGTAGATTACATAAAATGCTAAAGGTAATACAAAAACCAAAATACTTTTTAAAAATTGCTCAAAATATTGCAAAGAAAGATGTAGCACACAGATATAGGAGACTTATCTGAAGATTTATTTTCCATGCTTTAACTGACATGAATCAGAGACAGGAACATAACAATTGTTACTAATAATAATTAAAAAGCTAATGCTTATTGAGAACTTTAAGTGCCAGGTTGAGTGGTAAATGTTTTACATGCGACGTTTTATATATTCTTATTCCCGTTTTAGATTAACAATCTGGGTTATTAAACATAGAATAACTATTTTTAAAGGTCACACATTATAAGTGTCAAAGCCAGAATTAATTCTAGATCTCACTGACTCCAGAGCCCATTGACTAAATGATTTAATTACATTATCTGAAATTTTACAAGTGCTTACACAACTAAAGTGGCCTTTATTCACTTTGGCAACCATAAAATGTTTCTATAAGTTTAAATGAAATGTGCTCTAACATAAATTAGCTATACTTTTCATTTATCATTTTGTGGTTTATAATTTAGCCAGGAAATAAATTACCAACACTTCTATAAAATAAGTATTAACAATTTTTGTAGTGTTTGTAATACTGTTTAGGTTATGCATAAGTTAACTGTGTCACATAACATTTTCTGATATATATGAATATTTAAATTTTTAATAATTTCTTAAAATGTTTCAGCCATTAAGAAAAAAACCATTTAATACTCCATCAATTTTAATAAATATGTGTAAATTACTAAATAAAACTAATTTATTGCAAGAAATTTATATATATTTTATATATATATATATATATATATATATATGTTATGTGCAGATCACATAGTCTTAACCATTACTGGATTCAAAATTAAAATAAAAAATGAGTGCAGAAGCATCTGTAATACAGCATTTTAATTTTTAATACAAGTAGTGTTTGGTATTATGTTAAAATATATCTGCAGCATCAGAAATTAACTAAGAAATATCTTTTTATTCCTGAACTTGTTTATTCCTTACTAATTTGTTGCTTCTCATTGTCCCAGCAATAATATTTTGTCAAATGTAGAAAATCTTTTTTTTTTTTTTTTTTGAGATGGAGTTCCACTCTGTCACCCAGGCTGGCATGCAATGGCACCATCTCAGCTCACTGCAACCTCCATCTCCAGGGTTCAAGCAATTCTTCAGTCTCAGCTTCCCTAGTAGCTGGAACTACAAGTGTGTGTCACTACGCCCAGCTAATTTTTGTATTTTTAGTGGAGATGGGGTTTCAACCTATTGGCCAGGCTGGTCTTGAACCCCTGACCTCATGATCAGCCCACCTTGGCCTCTCAAAGTGCTGAGATTACAGCCATGACCCACTATGAGCTTGGCCCTAGAAAATCTTTAAAAAAAACAAAAACAAAACTATTTCCCATAAGAAGCTTGTTTAAGCTGGGAGAAAATTAGAGAAGGAACTTTAGATTCTTTAATGCAAAATGAGCTCCAATACTTGTTCTCCACCTCACCCTTTTAACTGCACTAGAGATCTTGTATATAAACCATTTATTAACTTCTTAACTACGGTTATTATAGAGCACAGTCCCTGACATCACAAACTGAAAAGATGGATAGCCAAGGAGTGATCTACTCCGACCTGAATCTGCCCCCAAACCCAAAGAGGCAGCAACGAACACCTAAGAGCAATGAAAGCTCCATTTTAGTAACTGAACAGGAAATAATCTATGCAGCATTAAACCTTCAAACATCTCAGGATTTTCAAGGGAATGACAAAACCTATCACTGCAAAGGTAAAGCATTGAAAAGCTCCTCAATATAACAGTCTAGGATGTGCAGCTTGGGGTACAGGGATATGTGGGGTAAGAGCAGCGAGTGCTTACGTATTTTCTATTTGTGAAGATCAGAATTCCAAGTGGAGATATGTGATTTCCATATAAGATATGGAGACTGATTTAACTCATTTTTGAAATTTGTAGTCTTTGTCCAGTTATTTATGGAGCATTATTTTTACTGAAATGCAATACTATATTATTCTGAAAGAAAGATTACAATATGACATAAGGGTTTGGGGCCCAAGCTTCTCTGTTTGATCCCTGTGCATTCAGGTTCTATTTTCTGGGAATCTTTTAAACAACTGTATCCACCTCTCTTTTTGCACTTTTCTCATTTCTCTCCATGCAGATTTACCATCAGCTCCAGAGAAGCTCGTTATTGGGATCCTGGGAATCATCTGTCTTCTCTTAATGGCCTCTGTGATAACCATAGCTGTTATTCCCTGTAAGTCTATTTTAGAAGATTTCAAGGAAAATTTTCACATTAATGATTGAATATGCCCCCAAACATTTCATATTTTCAGACAATAGTATTCTCATTGTAATGTATATATTTGGACTAAATGTGGAATGGTTATTCTGAATTTGTCAAAGAATAAATGAAAGAATAATTGTTAAAAATATTTGCTTCTGATTCAATTATGTGTATATATTTGTATTTCATAACTCAAAAATATGTTCTAGGGGTCTGAAAAATCTTACTGAGAAATAGAAATTTATTTCTGAAAGTAGTTAAATCACAAACCATAAGAACTATAGAGATGGTGAAATTTGGTTCTTTAGATCTATGAAACACTTTTGTAAAAAACCCATCATTATTTTATCAAAATTTTTCTTAAAATCAATTTTATTCTATATTATTCTAACTCTAAATATAACATTTCAAACAAAAACTAAAATTTTTATGATTGATTTAGATGTTAATTTTTTTTACAAAGATTGCTTTATTTTTTCTAGCTACATTAACACAGAAGCACAACAATTCTTCCCTGAATACAAGAACTCAGAAAGGTACATAATAATTTTTAAAGTTCTAATATTCTACAGTTTTCTTCTTGATCTTAGACTGTGCAAAAATAGAATTTGGGGTGATAAATAAGTTATAAAAATTGGCAATAAATGTTCATAAATAAAGATGAGGGCATTACCTTGTGATTATAAGTAAAATCACTATACTTTCTTTTCTTTGTTGTGTTCAAATTTTTATTGCTATAATATGATAAGATACAAGTTATTTATTGTTTTTTTTTAAAGCAGCTTGGTTTGTTCATTGATTTTCAAGACATGTGTAGAGTGGATTTTTGTTTGCTAGTTTGCTTTATATGGGAACATGATTAGGAGATGAGAGGCTGACCCTTTATTGTGCATGTGTGTGTAAGTGACTGGGTATTTTCATAGTACATATTTATCAGCCTGTGAGGATGGATAGATATGTCGCATACATGTAGCTTTATGCCTTTGCAAGTATGTTAAATAATTTTTATTTTAAAAAATTCATGTTGTTCTGGATAGTAATTCCCGCTCTTTATTTAGCATATCGTTGTGACCATTGTCCAGAGGAGTGGATTATGTATTCCAACAGTTGTTATTACATTGGTAAGGAAAGAAGAACGTGGGAAGAGAGTTTGCTGGCCTGTGCTTCAAAGAACTCCAGTCTGCTTTCTATAGACAATGAAGAAGAAATGGTAAGATGTAAATGTTTTAAACACTTTATGAAAAGCCTATTTCAGTCAATAATATATTTTTAATATATTTGTAGAAATCATTTATGTATATATGTATATTTAGCTTATATATTTTTAAGTCTGTAATATTCAATTGTTTGACTTAATGTTTTAAAATTCATGTACTGCTAATGTACTTTTGATAATTTTCAGTTTTTGCTTTTCATAGAAAACCATGCTTCTGTAAATACTTTGAACCCACAATAAATTTTGCTATCTAATTTTATCAAGCAAGATATGATCTGGTCATTCAGATTGATCACAAAGTGAATGAACTCATGTGATACAAGTCAGATCACAAAACAGAAGTTCCAGCTCCAGCAGTTCCACCCGTGTGAGCCCTCACCACTTATCCTGACTCCTCTCCAAAACACTGTCTTGACTTTTAATGTTATAAATAATGTTTGCCTGTTTTTGAATTTATATAAAGGGAATCATACAATATGAATTTTCATGTCTGTCTTTCTCACTCCTATCTGATATTTGTGCAATTCCTTCATATTATTGCAGTTTTCAGTAGTTTGTTACTGTTCACTGCTATACTATATACAAAGGACACTAACAATCCATTCAGTCCTGTGTCTCTGGATGGGCAAGTGAGTGTCATGTCCTCAAAGACAAAGAGGAACCTGGATGGTGCACTGATAGTCATGGGGTCCCTTTGCTGATCCTCCTCACCCACACCCACCCTGGTGTCTATTGGTATGAGAAGGAAGCAATTCCTCTGACTCCTAATTGGTAGCAGGTCTCCTGGTAGATCATCCTTGCCATTGGTGCCAGCCTTACTTGGTATTGTGGAGGAGACTCTTCTTCAACACAAGCAGGAGTGAGATTCGCTGAGCCTCCTCCTATTGCCAGGTCGGGTGCTGGGAAACAGCAGACCTACGTCACCTTCTTCTGGGTGGAGAACTTAACATGCTCCCTTGGACACTTGGTTGATCCCCAATGCTAGGGTCCCAGACAATTTCATCTTTCTCTTTCCAGCTTTCAGAGTTCTCCATTGCTTTTGTCTTTCATTAATCCTAGAGTTTAAGTTGTTTCTAGCAGGGAGTAGCAGAGAGGAAGTAGCAGAGAGGGACATTTCTATACCACCTGGTCAGGACCACTGTTATTCCACCAAACTGAATCAGGTAAAAGTGAGGGTTTATCTAGTTAAAGAATGGTGCGGTACCCAGAAAACCCAGTCTGTAGCTTCTATGTCGTTTATTTCTGAATGACAACTCCTCTATTCTCTTCTAAGTCTACAACTCTGAGAAATATAGTACAAAAGTAGGTTGATTTAGTCACAGTATCTGGAGGAATAATTGCACAGTATCAGGAAACTCATAAAGCCTTACTGTGTTTATTCTCTCAATTGGAGTAACTATTATATTGCAAGAATTAAAATTTTTTAATTAACATGAGAAGAATGAAAGTACTACCGAAGAGTTCATTAAAATCAAAATTACAAACATTTATGGAAGTTTTTGGCCTTGCCAATAGTGGTTTTCAACTTTAATATATTGTTTTTATAATGTTTTCATAATTGTTATTTAAGTGAAAATTCTTTATTTTCTTTCAGAAAGTTCTGGCGTCCATTTCAGTTCCCTCATGGATTGGTGTGTTTCGTAACAGCAGTCATCATCCATGGGTGTCAATAGACGATGGTTTGACTTTCAAATATACGTAAGTTGTTTTGTATGTTGCTATATAAAAAACACATATAAAGGATAAATTCAGAAGAATAATATGAATAAATTTATGTGGAATCATAGACATGAAGAAAGATGTGGAAAGTTAGTGAGATTGTGATATAAATATTTTACAGTAGACCATCGTGGTCCATATATGTCCACCCACTCATTAGTCAGCTAGTAACCTTCTTGGTTATCAGATGGACCAGGGGTGTCCAATCGTTGGCTTCTGTGGGCCACATTGGAAGAATTGTGTTGGGCTGCCCATAAAGTACACTAACACTAACGATAGCTGATAAACTAAAACTAAATTGCAAAACTATCTCAGAACGTTTTAAGAACGTTTATGAATTTGTCCTGGGCCACATTCATAACTGTCCTGGGCCACATGTGGCCCATGGTCCACAAGTTGTACAACCTTGAGATGGACGATCAGAAAATTGTGGTGCCCGTTTTATTAAAAAGTCACCTTTATTTTACTTAAGAATATCCTCAAAGCACAAGTGTAGTTCTGTTGGCATACTGCTATAATTGTTTTTTATCAGCATGTTTTTTTGTCCATCTCTTATTGTGCCTAATTTATCAATTAAACTTCATCATAGTTGTGAACGTGTAGAGAAAACATAATCTCTCCATAGGTTCTGTCCTATCTGCTGTTTCAGGCATTCAGTGGCATCTTGAAACATATCCCCCATGGATGAAGGGAGACTACTGTATTGTGTTTTTAGAATAATAACATTTGCTAATATTATATGAAAAAGTTTATTACCCTTTTCCATAAAATTCCTTTCTTACAGTACATGGAAAATGCTCTTGTCTCATGAATCATTTGCATAAAATGGACAGAATTATGGATTTTTCTCCATTACAGGATAAAAGACTCAAATAATGAGGAACGTAACTGTGCAATGCTGCATGGAGATGGATTTAAATCAGAGCCATGTGGATCTTCAATACTACATCTTTGTAAGTGTAGGCTTTAGAATTAAAGCATTTGACTTGGCAGTACATCAGATAAATTTAGTATTTCTTAAAATACAAAGAATATTATGATTGCATGAATTTTAAAATGAATTATGTTATTTGCTCCCATAATAAGAAAATTCTGAATCAATTATTGAAATAGGATGTGCACAATTACTCACAAACAGATATCGCAGCGTTTGTGTTGGGCTCATTTTGCTCAACATGATGTTTGTGGCATTCAACCTTTCTTAAAGGTGCATATTATGTGAGTCAGTTTCTATCAACTATCAAGAACAGGCAAATGCTTGGAGACAGAAAGTAGAGTAGTGGTTGCCAATGCCTAAAGGAGATTGAAATAGGAGGTGGCCACTAATTGCTAGAATGTTTCTTTGTGTCACGATGAAAACTTTGTAAGTTTCAGTAGTGGTGGTGGTTTTAACTTTGTTAATGTACTAAAAATCACTGGTTTTTAATGATTGCTAGTGGGTGAAATTTGTACTATGTACATGACACTTCAATAAATTTGTCCAGAAAAAAAAAAAAAAAAAAAACCTCCGGTAAGAACGTCTGTGACTGCATTTATTCTCCAAAGTAATTTTTAAAGATTAGCTTCCTTATCATGTTGACTTTTCTAATCAATATAAAGTGTTTCCTTCAATGTACTGTGTTATCTTTAATTTCTCTCTATCATATTTTGGGGGATTGAAGTCATACAGAAATGTAGGTACTTTACATTCATGCTTTTATAAATAGCATCCCGATTTTAATATTTTCTTTAGTAATTTTTGTTGTAAATAAAAATAAAATTGAAGTCTTCATCTTAATTTTGTAACTAGTTTTTCCACTGATTTTATGTATTTAAATCTATTATGTCAAGTATGAGTTTTTCTGGGTGTTCTATATAAGCAGCAATTTTATCTGCAAGTTATCACACTTTTATTTTTTATCCATGTGCCATAACTTATTTTAATGTTAAATTATTTTCACTGGCCAGGGTTTTATATCCATAGTTGAATAGAAGGTACAGTCAAAGTTCTGTGTATATCATATGTATCATTTTTTTTGTGTTTTGGCAAAAAATACCTCAACATATTGTTCATATTTATAAAGTTTGGTGTTTTTCTCATAGTGAAGTAGTTTTATAATATTCCTATTTTCTAATAGATTTTATCAATTGTTGTAACATTTTTATTGTTTTTGTATCAGTTGGAATGATATATGTTTTCTTTTATAACATTTTATGAACTATTTTTATTTCTTTTAAATGTTAAACTAGTCTTTGTTTCTGAAATAAGTCCATGTTGATCATTGTATATTTCCCTTTATAAAATATCAGTGCACATATGTTTTATCTATGGTAAGATTTATTTCTTCATCCATGTCCACAAGGATATTTGACCATGTTTTTATTTATAGCTATTTACTTGAAAGGTTTTGGTATCAAGGCTATCTTGGAAAGAATTTCTCTTTTTCTATAACCTGGAAGTATTCGTTGAGAGGACTGCTTTATTTTCAAATGTTATCATTCACTAGTAATGTCATCTGAGTTTGTAGACTATTTTTGTAGGAAAGTTTATGTCTAAACTGAATTTCTTTAATACATGTAGGCTATACTCAGATTTCTGTTTGAGGTACTGCATTTGGTAATGTGTATTTTCTAAGAATTTTCTATTTCATATAGACATTAAAATACAATGATAATATAGTTTTGCTGCATGTAAATAACTGTGAAGACCAAAATGGTATTTCCATATAATGTAGAAATAGGCCAGTTGTGGTGGCTAAAACCTATAATTCCAGCACTTTGGGAGACATCACTTTGATAAGTGCCCAGTCCTTATCAATGTTTAAAAATGTTAAATTTCTTATTTTTGTGGATACATTGGTCGGTATATATTTTTAGTAGTCTTTCATCAAATTTTAAAAGTATTTTCAGTAAAAATACCTTTTGCCTTACTATTCTCTCCATTGTAACATTATTCTTTAACATGACTTTTTACTGTTTATTCATTTCTTTCTTATATATCACTTGTATTTAACTTCAGCTTTTCTATTCTTAATTTCTTATAGTGCATTTGCAGCTAATTTAATTGTTCATGTCATCTTTTATAATATATGTACATTGAGGGCAATCAGTTTTTACAAGGAAGATTTTTATTCCTTTTCTTTATAATTCATATAAAAATTGTGATTATTGGGCCGGGCGTGGTGGCTCACGCCTGTAATCCCAGCACTTTGGGAGGCCGAGGTGGGTGGATCACGAGGTCGAGAGATCGAGACCATCCTGGTCAACATGGTGAAACCCCGTCTCTACTAAAAATACAAAAAATTAGCTGGGCATGGTGGCGCGTGCCTGTAATCCCAGCTACTCAGGAGGCTGAGGCAGGAGAATTGCCTGAACCCAGGAGGCGGAGGTTGCGGTGAGCCGAGATCGAGCCATTGCACTCCAGCCTGGGTAACAAGAGCGAAACTCCATCTCAAAAAAAAAAAAAAAAATTGTGATTATTCATTTCGATAATTTCTTTCACCCATGTTATTTACACATGTATTACTGAATTTAAAATATGTAAGGTTGTCAGATTATTTTTATTGACTTCCGTCATAGGTCAATTGTAGTTAGAACATTTTCTATGAAGCTGGAAATATTCTTCATCTTTGTATACAAAGATGTGGCTAGTGTGCTGAGGAACTGTTTTTAAATGTTATTTATTTTTTAATAATTAATGTTGAATTAGAATAGCTATATTTTAACTGTCCACTGACCAAGCTTGGCAAGTGGTATTACATTGAAATCATAGTCCTGTATTTGATACTAATATGCTTAGAGTTATGAGATTATGGTGTATTGGCCAAAATATCATGTGAAATTAAATGTGTGTGAGTGTGTGCATATGAGTGATGATTATTTGTCTAGTTCATACCTCTCTGTAGGCTCACTGGCCTATTTGTGTGTTAAGTAGTGAGAGAAAAGTGTTTAAAATCCCATTTATGATTGTTTACTTATTTACTTCACTCGATTATATGTTGAACTTCCATCATTAGGTACAAGCAATGATAAAAATATATATTACTAATGATTTGGAAAGTTAATCTAACATTAGGAGGCATGCTTCCCCAATTCCTGTAAAGGGCTTGCCTTATATTAAGACAGCACATTACCTGTAGTAGTGATCTACCAGTTTGTGATGGAGGGTACATTAAAAAAAATTTTTATCTTCATCTTTTCTTTTTTAAATATTTGAATTTTGATTTCAGTGGGCACATAGTAGGTGTATATGTTTATGTGGTACATGAGCTGTTTTGAGACAGGCATTCAACGCACAATAATGATATCATGTAAAAAATGGTGTATCCATCTCCCTAAGCAGTTATCCTTTGTGTTATAAACCATCTTATATATAATTATAGGCTTTAGTTATTTTTAAATGTACAATTAAGTTATTATTGACTATGGTCACGCTGCTGTGCTATAAAACACAAGGTCTGATTCATCCTTTCTAGTTTTTGTACCCATTAACTATCCCCACCTCTCTGCTACTACCTTTCCACTATCCTTCTCAACCTCTGCTAACCATCCTACTCTCCCTCTCCATGAGTTCAATTGTTTTGACTTTTAAATCCCAGAACGAAGTGAGAACATGTGATGATTGTCTTTCTGTGACTGGCTTATTTTATTTACCATAATGACTCCTGGTTCCATTCATGTTGTAGCAAATGACAGGCTTTCATTCTTTTTTATGGCTGAATAGTACACCATTGTTTATATAGACAACATTTTCTTTATCCTTTCATCTGTCAGTGGACGCTTAGGTAACTTCCAGATCTTAGCTGTTGTGAACAGTGCTGTAGCAAACTTGGGAGTACAGATATGTCTTAGATATACTGGTTTTCTTTATTTTGGGTATATCCCTGGCAGTGGGATTGCAGGATCATATATTCATTTTTCTTTATGCTTACATGAAAGGAATGTCTCATAAAGACAACAGTTATTATAGAATATATACCTTCTTTGCTTTTAAATTCAAATTACTCTATACTTAATAGATGATCAGTTTCTAAAATGTAATTATGCATTTTATTTGTATGTAAAAATATATAAATACAGTTATTAATTATAACTTAATTTTTATTACATTCTGATTGAACATTAACAAGTATTTAAATCTGTTGTTCCTTTATCTTTTCATAATAAATATATATACATACACATACACATGTTTTTTTCAGACAGTCTCACTCTGTCACCCAGGCGGCAGTGCAAAGGCACAGTCTCGGCTCACTGCAGCCTCTGCCTTCTGGGTTCAAGTGATTCTTCTGCCTCAGTTTCCTGAGTAATTGGGATTATAGGAATGTGCCACCACACCTGGTTAATTTTTGTATTTTCAGTAGAGATGGGGTTTCACCGTATTGGCCAGGATGGTCTCAATCTCCTGACCTCGTGATTTACCCACCTTGGCCTCCCAAAATGCTGGCATTACAGGCCTGAGTCACCATGTCTGGCCCATAATAAATATTTGATTGTTTACTTTCCACATACAAACTTGTTCCTGTAATACAATTTACACCAAACCTGCTGGCACCTTGATTTTGGACCTCCCTGCTCTCTGAACTGTAATATATCTGTATGGTTATAAATTGCTAGTTTGTGATATTTTATTATACCAGTACAAACAAAGTAAGAGTGCTCTCTATTTTATTTACCAATTAGCCTGTATCTGCTCCCTGAATTCTACTTCAGATATTTATTTTAATGTTGCAGACTTCATCATTAATACACTATCTACTCAATAGCCATTGAGGTATAGCCACATAATTCCTTTACTTTAAGTCTTCTTTTTGAATATCCAAGTTTTCATTGGGAAGATGTGCTTAATCTAGTGAAGATATTTAAATTTTATTTTCTTTATTTAGAGTTAGTAATAACTAATTCATTCTAATTTTTAAAAATTCCTTGAAAATCGTTTTAGTTCTGGTACATTGAAAGTATATTTTCACTTCTGATTGACTTCCAACTTACCCATAACCCGCAGGAAACTAGATATTGTCATTATTTGCAGTAGTCACAGTAATATAGATTTAGGTTCTGTGTTAGTCAGCGTTCCCCAGACGGACAGAACTAATAGGATACATGTATATATGAAAGGGAGTTCGTAAGAGAGAATTGGCTCACACAATGACAAGGCAAAGTCCCACAGTAGGACATCTGCAAGCTGGGGAAGAAAGAACCAGCAGTGGCTCAGTCCAAGTCAAAGCCTCAAAATCAGGGAAGCCGAAAGTGCAGCCTTCAGTCTGTGGCCAAAGGTCCAAGAGCCCCTGTAAAAGCCCTGGTGTAGTACAAGAGTCCAAAGGCCGAAGAACCTGGAGTCTGATGCCCAAGGGCAGGAGGAATGGAAGGAAGCATCCAGCACAGGAGAAAAATGAAATCCAAAAGACTCATCAAGCCAGCTTACCCCACCTTTTTCTACCTGCTTTGTTCTACTTGCTCTGGCAGCCATCAGATGGTGCCCACCCACACTGAGGATCGATCTTCTTCACCCAGTCCACTGACTCAAATGTCAGTTTCCTCTGGCCACATCCTCACAGACACACCCAGAAACAACACTTTACCAGCTGTCTAGGCCCTTCAATCCAATCAAGTTGACACCTAATGTTAACTGTCACGAGTTCTGTGTGTTTGTGTATTTATATCATACAAATATATATATGTATATATACATACACACACACATTATATAGAGTAAATTCTAACTACTTCAGTTATTTTGTGTAATTTTTGTTTTGTTTTTATATATTTATTGTGCCTTTGTGTAAGTAAAAACTTCATCAAAGTTAAATGTTCAAACTGTGGAAACCCATATTATTTTGATTAACAAAGAACCTGATACACAGTCATGTGCCACAGAATGATGTTTTGGTCAATGGCAGACTGCACATAGATAATGGAGCTGAAAAATTCCTATCACTTAGTGACGTCATAGCAATAGTTGCAGTTCAGTGTATTATTCTCATGTCTGTGGTGATGCTGGTGTAAACAAATCACCGTGCTGCCAGAGGAATAAAAGTATAGCACACACAGTTCCATACACTACATTATATTTGATAATGATAATAAGTGACAATGTTGTTGGTTAATGTATTTACTGTAGTCTACTATAATTATTATTTTAGAGTGTACTCCTTCTACTTCTACAGAAACGGTTGCCTGAAAAACAACTTTAGGCAGGTCCTTCAGGAGGAATTCCAGGAGAAGACATTGTTACCGTAGGAGAGGACAGCTCACACGTGTTATTGCCCCAGGGGGACAAGATGTGGAGGGGGTGACAATGATATTGATCTTGCTGACACTGTAAGCTTAGGCTAATGTGGGCGTCTGTGTCTTAGTTGTTTCAAAAAAGTTTAAAAAGTATAAAAAATATGTAAATGAAAAATTTTTAAAAGCTTACAGAATAAGAACATAAAGAAAATAGTTCTTAAGGCTGTGCAATTTGTGTTTTAAAATAAATAGTATTTAAAAAGAGGCAGAAAGGTTTTAAGAAATAAAAACCTTAGAAACCAACAAAGTGGCAGTAAAGTTAATTTATTATTAGCAAAAGAAGAAAGTGTTTCATAAATATAGTGTGCCCTAGCATACCATTTATAAAACCTACAGGAGTGTGTGCAGTCATATCCTAGGCCTTGACTTTCACTTGCTACTTGCTGACTGACTCACCCAGGGAAACTTCCATTTCTGCAGACTTCACTCATAGTAAGTGCCCTCTAAAGATGCCATTTCTAACCTTTTATACCATATTTTTACTGTATTTTTCTGTTTAGATATGATTTGGCAAAAAAAAAAGTATCATTCTGTTCACTGCTCACATTATTTACTACAGTAACATGTAGTACAGGTTTGTATCCTTGGAGCAGTAGGCTATCCCTTATGACATAGGTGTGTAGTAACTGTATCATCTAGGTTTATGTAAATACACTCAATGATGTTGACACAAGGATAAACTACCCACAGATACATTTCTCACAAGTATCCCTGTTCTTAAATGAAACAATCATAGTATATAACATGATTAAATGGAAAACTCCAAGGGGATGTTTGTAGCAGTAGTAGACATCAGTTCTTCAAACTTAAATAGAAAACATTAGTGAATAATACATTATGTGGCATCTTTAGTGAATAATTTTATTGTTTTAATTCTAAAATGTGACTAAGCAAAAACCTAGTTTATTAAAATGTAATAAATATGTAAATATAAATAAATTTACTTTTAATAGAAATAGATACAATGTAAACACAAGCATATATGCTTAGAACATTATTAATTTATTTTATGAAAATAGATTACAATATATTTTACAGAAAAACATATATACCTCACCAACATTAGCCATTCTGATGGAAGGGCAAATAATTCTGATTGCGAAGATGTAACTATGAATTTAAATACCAACTGTTTAGATTTTAGAAAACTAAAAACTTGGGTTTTCTGAACTCAACCTATAAAAACTTACACAGGGATAGATATATTTTAGAATTATGCATAAACATTCCCCCTTTTTTTGATAGAAAGTAAGTGATGAAAATATTTTATTTAATCTGACCAGATAATTCATAGTATTTTTCCTGATGTTCATATATACCTTTTTTTTAAAAAAAAATTTTTTTGTTTATTTATTTTTAAGACAAGGTCTGGCTCTGCCGCCCAGGCTGGAGTGCAGCAGCACTCTCTCAGTTCACTGCAGCCTTCACCTCCAGGGCTCAAGTGATCCTCCCACCTCAGCCTCCAGAGCAGCTGGAACTGCAAGAAAACACAAGAATCCTCGGCTAATTTTTGGATTTTTTTTGAGGAGATGGGGTTTCATCCTGTGTCTGATACTGGCCTTGAACTCCTCAGCTCAAGTCATCCTGGAGTGCTGGGATTACTGACATGAGCTACTACATCCAGGCACTCACGTACCATTTAACTTGTGTTTTAAAAATCTCCGTTTTCTGCCCACCCCATTTTTAAGTAGGTGATGTTTTAAAAATTGTTGTACCACCCTACATAGTTCAACTTAAGTTTTAATCATTTACAACAAATATTCCTATTAAAATGCAGACAATAAGTCATGGTTGGGGAAGGAATCAGTGAGCAATATAGTGAGTAGTTCGTATTATTTCAATCTCTGGTGTGGTGATCTAGTTCAGTATTGTTTAAGATTTTATTCCTTCAAGAGACATTTGTTTTAATCAGAGGAATCTAGTTAACTTACATAAAGAGGAAAACTGAATGGAAATTTTAAGAACTAAGACAAAGAAATTAAGAAGGTAAGTCTGAGAACTGATGTCAGTTACAATTAAGTTGAAAATGTAGCATTTTCTCAGAAGAGTGACAAGTATATTAAATTCCTATTGATAAGATTATTTAGATTTTTTATGATGACCGCAGTGATATTATAGGGCTATATGATATGCCAAGTTTTAGGCGCCTTGTCTAAATGTAGAAAGTAAACATCTAAGATACTTTTAAAAACTTACAATGTTTTAGTGTTTGTGACTGAGATGGAAACAATGAACTGCATGTGTTAAATCTCTGTTCTCTCCTCATCTTGTCGACTATAAAAATAGTTTCTAAGGGGTACTTGAAAATGGACAAACTACATGACACACTGGCCATCCAAAGTCTCCTATATTCTGAGGTGTGTGATGAGAGAAAATGATTCAAAACAGCCCTGGTGTGAGAATTTCCTGTTCAAATCTGAAGTGACGCATTGGTGAGGAATCTACTTTTTCCACTCTTGCCTCACGCTGAGCCTTCAAAGGGCGGTCAGTAAAATCGCAGATACCTTTTGTGTCTTGAAGAGGTAACCTGACCTCTCCACTGAAGAGTGTGTGACTTTCTGGTGACAGAAGGTATGTGTTGCTACTCTCCTGTTTTTCTACCAGCTCATCTCCTTTGGTAGAAGTTTGTAAATACTGGATGAGATGCACCTGAAATAAAGTTTATATAGGTTAAAATCAAGGTAGAACTCTCTTTATGTGAATAATTCAGGGTTAAAAATGAGCCAAAATATAAAATATGTTTGAGGTTTTCTTAGAGTATTCACATTATTGCCTGTGGAGAATCATTCAAGTACATACAGACATAATAATAGGTTTGCCAATCAGTGTAATTCAGAGTGAAACTCATAACCATCCTGACAATGAACAATTAATTTTGAATATGATAATCATTACTGGTTTAATTGTATATTACATGTGGGCCAACCTTTAAAAATAAATTTTTTAAATGGATACATCAAATTGTAAATGTCAAACACATTCTCAATAAGGTACCCAGATTTAATGAAAGCAGTTTAAATGTTTAATAAAAGGAAGAATGAAGTCATTTCCACAAAATACAAATCTGAACTTAATTATCAAAAATTGGAAGACTTGAAACAATTGAACCAAACATTGCAAAAAAAATTTACCACACTGACATGAGATGCCTAACTAATGAGTTATTTTACACACTCTAATGCAAATCAGAAATAATAAAATGGCAAAATTGTGTTAAAAAATAATTAAAATATATATTCTGTATTCACTGCTAATATGTGCCAGGTTGTGTGTTTAGTGTTTTACATATTACACTTTAAAAATTATTTTTCCCTATGTAGATTAGTAAACTAGCTCAGTAGATACTAAGCAATTTAGTAAGGTCATGCATTATAACTTTCAAAGCTAGAGTTAATTATAGTTTCATTGACTACAGAGCTCATTGACTAGATTATTAAATGACATTATCTGAACTATTACAATGGCTTATACAGCCAAAGAGACCCTCGCTGACTTATACACCCATAGGAACTCTCTGAAAGTTCGGTTGGACAGTATTCTTCCATAGATGGCTCCCACTTTTATTTATCACTTTTTAAGTTTTCCTATTTTAGCCATTTAATCAATTATTGATTTCTTGTGTAAAAGAAGCAATTAAAAATATGTTTTGTTTTCAATTGTATTTAGTTTATGCATAGGGTAGTTTTACAAGATATAAGATGTATTTTTAAAATTTTAATGATTTTTCTGATTTCCTAATTTAGAAAAAAAGTCATCTGACAATACCTCATGTTCTATTGATAAATGAGTGTAAGCCATTAACAATGTATTTTCATAAAAGAAGTTACTCTATATGCTAACAGAACTATTTTATCTTATGGCACACAATTCTTAACCACCAATGAATTTTTAAACTATCATAGAATCAGTGTATTTTTAAATACAGCATTTTAATTTTTAACGTATGCATTCTATTTGTGTTAAATGTTTTGGAAGGATCTAACTTTAATACAAACATTTTTTTCATGAACTTAGTTCTCACAAATTTAATGTTTTTATTGTTCCCACTAGTCAAATACAGAATACCTCTAAAAAATTACCAATTATATCATGAGATTTTTGTTTAAAGCTTCAGGAAATTAGTAACAATTTTACACGGGTTAACAGCAAAATAAACATTACTGCTCAGCCCCAACACATGCAGTTTGCCTATTATACCAGGGATCCTGTCAAAATATACACCATTTATAGTATCTTAAGTGCAGTTATCATAGAGCACAGTCCCTGACATCACACAGCTACAGAGATGAATAAACAAAGAGAAACTTTCTCAGAAGTGAGTCTGGCCCAGGACCCAAAGAGGCAGCAAAGGAGACCTAAGGGTAATAAAAGCTCTATTTCAGGAACTGAATCGGAAATATTCCAAGAAGAATTAAACCTTCCAAATGCTCCTCTGAATCATCAAGGGATTGATAAAATATATGACTGCAAAGGTAAAACATTAAATACATCTGCAATATTATTGTTTTAGGATGTGCAGTTGAATACAGAAGGGTGGGGAAAAAATAGGGAATAATTTGCACTTGTGAGAATCAGAGTTCATAATTGGGATCTAATATTCTAACATGAAATAGGAAGACTAACTTTATTCAGGCATTGTTCAACCGTAATCTGTGATCAGCAACTCATGAAGCATTGTATTTCCTGAAAATGAAATGGTGTCTTCTGAGAGAAAGATTACTATAATAGATACAGATTTAGAGGGCAGAGTTTACCATTGTTCCCCGTGCATGTGGGTTCTCTTGTACGTAATCCTAATAAACGATCTCCCCGCTCTCAGTGCCTCTGTTTCTCTCCCTGCAGGTTTACTGCCACCTCCAGAGAGGCTGACTGCTGAGGTCCTGGGAATCATTTGCATTGTCCTGATGGCCACTGTGTTAAAAACAATAGTTCTTATTCCTTGTAAGCATATTTTTGAGAGATTAGAAGGGAACTGTTTAATGCTTGGAACTGCCTCAAAATATTTTATACTATTAAGGAACAGGACTTTCATTTTAATGTATATATTTGGACCCCAAAATATTATAGTTATTCTGAACTTTTCACAACTACAAATAACAAAATAATTGTGGGGAACATTTTTTTTGTGTGTGTAATCTATATATGTATACACACACAAAGATAGATATATTTTCTGATTTCATAATTCAAAGCCATGCAATAGGATAAAAGTATTTAGAAAAATTAATTTTTGAAAGTGAATACATCAACTACTACAAGAGATGGTGCAGTTTTGTGCTAAAGTCTTTAAAAATACTTATTACTTCATTTATTTTTATTAAAAAGGTTAATTTTATTTAAGATTGTCCCCATTTTAAATAACACACAAAGTGTCAAAGTAAGAAACGAAACTCATTATGGTTTATTTAGATATTAGTTTTAATAAAAATCATTTTAATTTTTCTATTACAGTCCTGGAGCAGAACAACTCTTCCCCAAATACAAGAACCCAGAAAGGTACATTTTGATTTTCAACATTCTGATATTAGTACAGATTATATTTTGTGTCTGTTTTAAGGCATGTAAAATAACAATAGCATTACTGGAGAAAATAAGCGATTAAGTTGAGCCACAAATATTTATAAACAAAGACTAAAAGGAAGCATTTCCTTTTCTTCGATAAGTAGAAATATTCACTTAAAATCATTCTGCCCTCTTTCTCCCAATTAACAGAAGTTTCCTACTGCTGTGAGATGATAAGGAATAAAGAATTTTACTACCCTCAAAAAGTAGTTTTGTATCAGTGATGTTCAAGACCTGCGTAGCGTGTATTTTTGTTTGTTGGTTTGCTTTATATGGGAACACAATTATGTGATGAGAGGCTAACCCTTTTCTGTGAATGTGTGTATGAGTGACTGGGTTATTAAAATATATATGTTTATAATCATGTAAGGATGCATAAATATGTTAAGCACATATATGTTAATTCCATTGCAAATATGTAAAATAATTTTCGTTTTTAAAAATTCATATTGTTCTGCATAGTACTTTATATCTTTCATAGCACATCACTGTGACCATTGTCCAGAGGAGTGGATTATGTATTCCAACAGTTGTTATTACATCGGTAAGGAAAGAAGAACGTGGGAAGAGAGTTTGCTGGCCTGTGCTTCAAAGAACTCCAGTCTGCTTTCTATAGACAATGAAGAAGAAACGGTAAGATGTAAATGTTTTAAACACTTTATGAAAAGCTTATTGGTCAATAATACATTTGCAGAAATCATTAATATGTGTGTACATCTATTTAGCTTATATATTATCAAGTTTATGTAATATTCAATTAAGTAACTTATTGTTTTCAATTTATATACTATGAATGTACTTTTATTTTCAGTTTTTGCTTTTTTGGAAAACCATGCTTCTATAAATGCTTTGAATCCACAATGAATTTTGCTATTTAATTTTACTGAGCATGATATGATCTGGTCAGGCAGACTGATCGCAAAGTGAATGAATTCATCCCACACAAGTCAGATCACGAAAGAAAAGTTTCCAGCTCCAGCAGTTCCACCCTGTGTGTGCCTCACCACTTATCCTGACTGCTCTCCAAAACAGTCTTGATTTTTAACCTTATAAATAATGTTTGCCCGTTCTTGACTTTATATAAAGGAATAATACAATGTGAATTTTCATGTCTGTCTTTTCTACTCCTATCTGATACTCTGATATTTGTGCAATTCCTCTATATTATTGCAGTTATTTGTAGTTTGCTACTGTTCACCGCTGTACTATGTACAAAGAACACCAACAATCCCTTCAATCTTGTGTCTCTGGATGGGGAAGTGAGTCTCAAGTCCTGAAGGGCAAGAGGACCCTGGATGGTACACTCATAGTCATGGGGTCCCTTTGCTGATCCTGCTCACCCACACTCACCCTAGTGTCTCTTGCTATGAGAACAAAGCACTTCCTCTGGTTCTGAATTGGTAGCAGGTCTCCTGATAGATCGTGCTTGCCAATGGTACCAGCCTTGCCTGGTGTTGTGGATGGGACACTTCTTCAATACATAGCAGGAGTGAGCTTAGCTGAGCCTCCTCCTATTGCCAGTTTGGGTGCTGGGAAGCAGCAGACCTACGTCACCTTTTTCTGGGTGGAAAACTTAACATGCTCCTTTGGACACAATTGGTTGATTCACAATGCTAGGATCCCAGACAATTTCGTCTTTCTCTTTCCAGCTTTCAGAGTTCTCCATTGCTTTTGTCTTTCGCTTATCCCAGAGTTTAAGTTGTTTCTAGCAGGGAGTAGCAGAAAGGAAGTAGCAGAGAGGGACATTTCTGTACCACCTGGTCAGGACCACTGTTATTCCACCAAACCGAATCAGATGAAAGTGAGGGTTTATCTAGTTAAAGAATGGTGTGGTGCCCAGAAACCCAGTCTGTAGCTTCTATGCTATTTATTTCTGAATGACAACTCCTCTATTCTCTTCTAAGTCTACAACTCTGAGAAATACAGTACAAAAGTAGGTTGATTTAGTCACAGTATCTGGAGGAATAAATGCACAGTATCAGGAAACTCATAAAGCCTTACTGTGTTTATTCTGTCAATTGGGGTAACTATTATATTGCAAGAATTAAAATTTTTTAATTAACATGAGAAGAATGAAAGTACTACCGAAGAGTTCATTTAAATCAAAATTATAAACATTTATGAAAGTTTTTGGCCTTGCCAATAGTGGTTTTCAACTTTAATATATTGTTTTTATAATGTTTTCATAATTGTTATTTAAGTGAAAATTCTTTATTTTCTTTCAGAAACTTCTAGCTGCCATTTCACTTACCTCATGGATTGGTGTGTTTCGTAACAGCAGTCATCATCCATGGGTGTCAATAGACGGTTTGACTTTCAAATATACGTAAGTTGTTTTCTATGTTGCTATATATAAAAAAAAAACACATATAAAGGATAAATTCAGAAGAATAAAATGAATAAATTTATATGTACTCATAGACATGAAGAAAGATGTGGAAAGTTAGTGAAATTGTGATATAGATATTTTACAGTAGACCATCATGGTCCATATATGTCTACCCACTCATTAGTCAGCTAGTAACCTTCTTGGTTATCAGATGGACCAGGGGTGTCCAATCTTTGGCTTCTGTGGGCCACATTGGAAGAATTGTGTTGGGCCACACATAAAATACACTAACACTAATGGTAGCTGATAAACTAAAAGTAAATTGCAAAAATATCTCAGAACATTTTAAGAACATTTACGAATTTGTCCTGGGCCACATGTGGCCCATGGGCTGCAAGTTGTACAACCTTGAGATGGACGATCAGGAAATTGTGATGCCTGTTTTATTAAAAAGTCACCTTATTTTACTTAAGAACATCTTCAAAGCACAAGCGTAATGCTGTTGGCATACTGCTCTAATGGTTTTTTATCAGCATGATTTTTGTCCATCTCTTATTGTGCCTAATTTATCAATTAAACTTCATCATAGTTGTGGACGTGCAGAGAAAACATAATCTCTCCATAGGTTCTGTCCTATCTGCTGTTTCAGGCATTCAGTGGCATCTTGAAACGTATCCCCCATGGATGAAGGGAGACTACTGTATTGTGTTTTTAGAATAATAACATTTGCTAATATTATATGAAAAAGTTTATTACCCTTTTCCATAAAATTCCTTTCTTATAGTACATGGAAAATGCTCTTGTCTCATGAATCATTTGCATAAAATGTAATAGAGTTATGGATTTTTCTCCATTACAGGATAAAAGACTCAAATAATGAGGAACATAACTGTGTATTGCTGCATAGAGATGGATATAAATCAGAGCCATGTGGATCTTCCATACTACATCTTTGTAAGCGTAAGCTTTAGAATTAAAGCATTTGAGTTGGCAGTACATCAGATCAATTTTATATTTCTTGAATAGAAATAATATTATGATTGCATAAATTTTAAAATGAATTATGTTATTTGCTCCATAATAAGAAAATTCTGAATCAATTATTGAAATAGGATGTGCACAATTACTCACGTACAGATATCGCAGCGTTTGTGTTGGGCTTATTTTGCTCAACATGATGTTTGTGGCATTCAGCCTTTCTTAAAGGTGCGTATTATGTGAGTCAGTTTCTATGAACTATCAAGAACAGGCAAACGCATGGAGACAGAATGTAGAGTAGTGGTTGCCAGTGCCTAAAGGAGATTGAAATAGGAGTTGGCCACTAATTGCTAGAATATTTCTTTGTGTCTTGATGAAAACTTTGTAAATTTCAGTAGTGGTGATGGTTGTAACTTTGTGAATGTACTAAAAATCACTGATTTTTAATCATTATAAGTGGGTGAAATTTATGCTATGTACATGACACTTCAATAAATCTGTCCGGGGAAAAAAAAAACTCCGATAAGAACGTTTGTGACTGCATTTATTCTCTAAAGTAATTTTTAAAGATTAGCTTTCTTATAATGACGTTTTTAATCAGTATAAAGTGTTTCCTTCAATGTACTGTGTTACCTTTAATTTCTCTCTATCGTATTTTGGGGGATTGAAGTCATACAGAAATGTAGGTATTTTACATTCATGCTTTTATAAATAGCATCCTGATTTTAACATTTTCTTTAGTAATTTTTGTTTTAAATAGAAATACAATTTAAGTCTTCATCTTAATTTTGTAACTAGTTTTTCAACTGATTTTATGTATTTAAATCTATTATGTCAAGTATGATTTTTTCTGGGTGTTCTAGATAAACAGCAATTTTATCTGCAAGTCATCACCCTTTTATTTTTTTATCCATGTGCCATAACTTATTTTAATGTTAAATTATTTTCACTGGCCAGGGTTTTATGTCCATAGTTGAATAGAAGGTACAGTCAAAGTTCTGTGTATATCATATGTATCGTTTTCTTGTGTTTTGGCAAAAAATACTTCAACATATCATTCATATTTATAAAGTTTGGTGTTTTTCTCATAGTGAAGTAGTTTTATAATATTCCTATTTTCTAATAGATTTTATCAATTGTAACATTTTTATTATTTTTGTATCAGTTGGAATGATATATGTTTTCTTTTATAATATTTTATAAACTATTTTTATTTCTTTTAAATGTTAAACTACTCTGTTTCTGAAATAAGTCCATGTTGATCATTGTATATTTCCCTTTATAAAATATCAGTACATATATGTTTTACCTATGGTAAGATTTATTTCTTCATCCATGTCCACAAAGATATTTGACCATGTTTTTATTTATAGCTATTTACTTGAAAGGTTTTGGTATCAAGGCTATCTTGGGAAGAATTTCTCTTTTTCTATAACCTGGAAGTATTCGTTGAGAGGACTGCTTTATTTTCAAATGTTATCGTTCACTAGTAATGTCATCTGAGTTTGTAGACTATTTTTGTAGGAAAGTTTATGTCTAAACTGAATTTCTTCAATACATGTAGGTTATACTCAGATTTCTATTTGAGGTACTGCATTTGGTAATGTGTATATTCTAAGAATTTTCTGTTTCATATAGACATTAAAATACAATGATAATACAGTTTTGCTGCATGTAAATAACTGTAAAGACCAAAATGGTATTTCCATATAATGTAGAAATAGGCCAGTTGTGGTGGCTAAAACCTATAATTCCAGCACTTTGGGAGGCATCACTTTGATAAGTGCCCAGCCCTTATCAACCTTTAAAAATGTTAAAATTGTTATTTTTGTGGATACATTGGTAGGTATATATTTTTAGTAGTCTTTCATCAAATTTTAAAAGTATTTTCAGTAAAAATACCTTTTGCCTTGCTGTTCTCTCTATTGTGACATTATTCTTTAACATGATTTTTTACTGTTTATTCATTTCTTTGTTATATATGACTTGTATTTAATTTCAGCTTTTCTATTTTTAATTTCTTTTAGTGCATTTGCAGATAATTTAATTTTTCGTGTCATCTTTTATAATGTATGTACATTGAGGGCAATCAGTTTTTACAAGGGAGACTTTTGTTCCTTTTCTTGATAAATCATATAAAAATTGTGATTATTCATTTTGATAATTTCTTTCACCCATGTTATTGACACATGTATTACTGAATTTAAAACCATATAAGGTTGTCAGATTATTTTTATTGACTTCTGTCATAGGTAAAGTGTAGTTAGAACATTTTCTATGAAGCTGGAAATATTCTTCATCTTTGTATACAAAGATGTGGCTAGTGTGCTGAGGAATTGTTTTTAAATGTTATTTATTTTTTATTAATTAAGGTTGAATTAGAATAGCTATATTTTAACTGTCCACTGGCCAAACTTGGCGAGTGGTACTACATTGAAATCATAGTCCTATATTTTATACTAATATGCTTAGAGTTATGAGATTATGGTGTATTGGGCAAAATGTCATGTGAAATTAAATGTGTTTGAGTGTGTGCATATGAATGATGATTATTTGTCTAGTTCATACCTCTCTGTAGGCTCACTGGCCTATTTGTGTGTTAAGCAATGAGAGAAAAGTGTTTAAAATCCTATTTATGATTGTTTACTTACTTACTTCACTCAATTATATGTTGAACTTGCATCATTAGGTACATGCAATGATAAAAATATATTACTAATGATTTGGAAAGTTAATCTAATATTAGGAAGCATGCTTCCCCAATTCCTGTAAAGGGCTTGCCTTATATTAAGACAGCACATTACCTGTAGTAGTGATCTACCAGTTTGTGATGGAGGGTATATTTAAAGAAAATTTTTATCTTCACCTTTTCTTTTTCAAATATTTTAAGTTTGATTTCAGTGGGCACATAGTAGTCGTATATGTTTATGTGGTACATGAGCTGTTTTGAAACAAGCATTCAATGCATAATGACATCATGTAAAAAATGGTGTATCCATCTCCCTAAGCAGTTATCCTCTGTGTTATAAACAATCTTATATATAATTATACTCTTTAGTTATTTTAAAATGTACAATTAAGTTATTATTGACTATAGTCACCCTGCTATGAAACACGAGGTCTGATTCATCCTTTCTAGTTTTTGTACCCATTAACTATCCCCACCTCTCTGCTACTACCTTTCCACTATCCTTCTCAACCTCTGCTAACCATCCTTCTACTTTCTCTCTCCATGAGTTCAATTATTTTGACTTTTAAATCCCAGAAAGAAGTGAGAACATGTGATGATTGTCTTTCTGTGACTGGCTTGTTTTATTTACCATAATGACCCCTGGTTCCATTCATGTTGTGGCAAATGACAGGCTTTTATTCTTTTTTATGGCTGAATAGTACTCCATTGTTTATATAGACAACATTTTCTTTATCCTTTCATCTGTCAGTGAACACTTAGGTAACTTCCAGATCTTAGCTATTGTGAACAGTGCTGCAACAGACCTGGGAGTACCAATATCTCTGAGATATTCTGATTTTCTTTATTTTGGGTATATCCCTGGCAGTGGGATTGCAGGATCATATAGTAGCTCTACTTTTCTATTCATTTTTCTTTATGCTTACATGAAAGGAATGTCTCATAAAGACAACAAACAGTTATTATAGAATATATACATTCTTTGCTTTTAAATCCAGATTACTCTATACTTAATAGATTCTCAGTTTCTAAAATGTAATTATGCATTTTATTTGTATGTAAAAATACATAAATACAGTTATTAATTATAACTTAATTTTTATTACATTCTGATTGAACACTACCAAGTGTTTAAATCTGTTGTTCCCTTATCTTTTCATAATAAATATATATACATACACATACATATATTTTTTTCAGACAGTCTCACTCTGTCACCCAGGCGGCAGTGCAAAGGCACAGTCTCGGCTCACTGCAGCCTCTGCCTTCTGGGTTCAAGTGATTCTTCTGCCTCAGTCTCCTGAGTAGTTGGGATTATAGGAATGTGCTACCACACCTGGTTAATATTTGTATTTTCAGTAGAGATGGTGTTTTACCATATGGGCCAGGATGGTCTCAATCTCCTGACTTCATGATTTGCCCACCTTGGCCTCCCAAAATGCTGGGATTACAGGCATGAGCCACCATGTCTGGCCCATAATAAATATTTGATTGTTTACTTTCCACATACAAACTTGTTCCTGTAATACAATTTACACCAAACCTGCTGGCGCCTTGATTTTGGACCTCCCTGCTCTCTGAACTGTAATATATCTGTATGGTTAATAAATTGCTAGTTTGTGATATTTTATTATACCAGTACAAACAAAGTAAGAGTGCTCTCTATTTTATTTACCAATTAGCCTTTATCTGCTCCCTGAATTCTACTTCAAATATTTATTTTAATGTTGGAAACTTCATCATTAATACACTATCTATTCAATAGCCATTGAGATATGTCCACATAATTCCTTTACTTTAAGTCTTCTTTTTGAATATTCAAGTTTTCATTGGGAAGATGTGCTTAATCTAGTGAAGATATTTAAATTTTATTTTCTTTATTTAGAGTTAGTAATAACTAATTCATTCTAATTTTTTAAAATTCCTTGAAAATCATTTTAGTTCATGTTACATTAAAAGTACATTTTCACTTCTGATTGACTTCCAACTTACCCATAACTCACAGGACACTAGATATTGTCATTATTTGCAGTAGTCACAGTAATACAGATTTAGGTTCTGTTAGTCAGCATTCCCCAGATGGACTGAACTAATAGGATACATGTATATATGAAAGGGAGTTTATAAGAGAGAATTGGCTCACACAATGACAAGGCAAAGTCCCACAGTAGGACGTCTGCAAGCCGGGGAAGAAAGAACCAGCAGTGGCTCAGTCCAAGTCAAAGCCTCAAAATCAGGGAAGCCGAAAGTCCAGCCTTCCTTCTTGGACCTCTGTGGCCAAAGGTCCAAGAGCTCCTGTAAAAGCCCTGGTGTAGTACAAGAGTCCAAAGGCCGAAGAACCTGGAGTCTGATGCCCAAGGGCAGGAGGAATGGAAGGAAGCATCCAGCACAGGAGAAAAATGAAATCCAAAAGACTCATCAGGCCAGCTTTCCCCACCTTCTTCTACCTGCTTTGTTCTACTTGCTCTGGCAGCCATCAGATGGTGCCCACCCACACTGAGGATCGATCTTCTTCACCCAGTCCACTGACTCAAATGTCAGTTTCCTCTGGCCACATCCTCACAGACACACCCAAAAACAACACTTTACCAGCTATCCAGGCCCTTCAATCCAATCAAGTTGACACCTAATGTTAACTGTCACAAGTTCTGTGTGTGTGTGTATTTATATCAAAAATATATATATGTATGTATATACACACACACACATATAGAGTAAATTCTAACTACTTCAGTTATTTTGTGTAGTTTTTGTTTTGTTTTATATATTTATTGTGCCTTTGTGCATAAACTTCATCAAAGTTAAATGTTCAAACAGTAGAAATCCATATTATTTTGATTAATAAAGAACCTGATACACAGTCATGTGCCACAGACTGGTCAACGGCAGACTGCACATAGATAGTGGTCCCACTAGATTATAGTGGAGCTGAAAAATTCCTATCACTTAGCGACGTCATAGCAATAGTTGCAGTTCAGTGTATTATTCTCATGTCTGTGGTGATGCTGGTGTAAACAAATCACCGTGCTGCCAGAGGAATAAAAGTATAGCACACACAGTTCCATACACTACATTATATTTGATAATGATAATAAGTGACAATGTTGTTGGTTTATGTATCTACTGTAGTTACTATAATTATTATTTTAGAGTGTACTCCTTCTACTTCTACAAAAACGGTTGCCTGAAAATCAACTTTAGGCAGGTCCTTCAGGAGGAATTCCAGGAGAAGACATTGTTACCGTAGGAGAGGACAGCTCACACGTGTTATTGCCCCAGGGGGACAAGATGTGGAGGGGGTGACAGTGATATTGATCTTGCTGACACTGTGTAAGCTTAGGCTAATGTGTGCCTCTGTGTCTTAGTTGTTTTAAACAGTTTAAAAAGTATAAAGAATATGTAAATGAAAAATTTTAAAAAGCTCACAGAATAAAAACATAAAGAAAATAGTTCTTAAGGCTGTGCAATTTGTGTTTTAAAATAAATGGTATTTAAAAAGAGGCAGAAAGGTTTTAAGAAATAAAAACCTTAGAAACCAACAAAGTGGCAGTAAAGTTAATTTATTATTAGCAAAAGAAAAAAGTGTTTCATAAATATAGTGTGCCCTAGCATACCATTTATAAAACCTACAGGAGTGTGTGCAGTCATATCCTAGGCCTTGACTTTCACTTGCTACTTGCTGACTGACTCACCCAGGGAAACTTCCATTTCTGCAGACTTCATTCATAGTAAGTGCCCTCTAAAAGGATGCCATTTCTAACCTTTTATACCATATTTTTACTGTTTTTTTCTGTTTAGATATGATTTGGCAAAAAAAAAAAAAAAGTATTCTGTTCACTGCTGACATTATTTACTACAGTAACATGTAGTACAGGTTTGTATCCTTGGAGCAGTAGGCTATCCCTTATGACATAGGTGTGTAGTAACTGTATCATCTAGGTCAGGCGTCCCCAAACTACGGCCTGCGGTCCGCATGAGGCCCCCTGAGGCCATTTATCCGGCCCCCCGCCGCACTTCAGGAAGGGGCACCTCCTTCATTAGTGGTCAGTGAGAGGAGCACAGTATGTGGCGGCCCTCCAACGGTCTGAGGGTCAGTGAACTGGCCCCCTGTGTAAAAAGTTTGGGGACGCCTGATCTAGGTTTGTGTAAATACGCTTGACGTTGACACAAGGATGAAACTACCCACAGATACATTTCTCACAAGTATCCCTGTTCTTAAATGAAACAATCACAGTATATAACATGATTTAATGGAAAACTCCAAGGGGATGTTTGTAGCAGTAGTAGACATCAGTTCTTCAAACTTAAATAGAAAACATTAGTGAATAATACATTATGTGGCATCTTTAGTGAATAATTTTAAAAGGTGACTAAGCAAAAACCTAGTTTATGAAAATGTAATAAATATATAAATGTAAGTAAATTTACTTTTAATAGAAATAGATACAATGTAAACACAAGCATATATGCATAGAACATTATTAATTTATTTTATGAAAATATATTACAATATATTTTACTGAAAGACATATATACCTCACCAACATTAGTCATTCTGATGGGAGGGCAAATAATTCTGATTGCAAAGATGTAAATATGAATTTAAATTCCAACTGTTTAGATTTTAGAAAACTAAAGACTTGGGTTATCTGAACTCAACCTTAAAAACTTACATAGGGATAGATATATTTTAGAATTACGCATAAACATTACCCCTTTTCTTGATAGAAAATAAATGATGAAAATATTTTATTTAATCCAACCAGATAATTTATAGTTTTTCTCCTGATGTTCATATATACCTTTTTTTAAAAAAAAATTTTGTTTATTTATTTATTTTTATATTTTTATTTTTATTTTTATTTTTTGAGATGGAGTTTCACTTTTGTTACCCAGGCTGGAGTGCAATGGCGTGATCTCGGCTCACCGTGATCTCCGCCTCCTGGGTTCAGGCAATTCTCCTGCCTCAGCCTCCTGAGTAGCTGGGACTACAGGCACGAGCCACCATGCCCAGCTAATTTTTTGTATTTTTAGTAGAGACGGGGTTTCACCATGTTGACCAGGATGGTCTTAATCTCTTGACCTCGTGATCCACCTGCCTCGGCCTCCCAAAGTGCTGGGATTACAGGCGTGAGCCAGCCTGCCTGGCCCTGTTTATTTATTTTTAAGGCAAGGTCTGGCTCTGCCGCCCAGGCTGGAGTGCAGCAGCACTCTCTCAGTTCACTGCAGCCTTCACCTCCAGGGCTCAAGTGATCCTCCCACCTCAGCCTCCAGAGCAGCTGGGACTGCAAGAAAACACAAGAATCCTCGGCTAATTTTTGGATTTTTTTTTGAAGACACAGGGTTTCTTCCTGTGTATCATACTGGCCTTGAACTCCTCAGCTCAAGTGATCCTGGAGTGCTGGGATTACTGACATGAGCTACCACACCCAGGCACTCAGGTACCATTTAACTGGTGTTTTAAAAATTTCCATTTTCTGCCCACCCCATTCTTAAGTAGGTGATGCTTTAAAAATTGTTTTAAAACTTTGTAGGGAGGTAATCCCTACATAGCTCAACTTAAGTTTTAATCATGTACAACAAATATTCCTATTAAAATACAATAAATCATGGTTGGGGAAGGAATCAGTGAGCAATATAGTGAGTAGTTTGTATTATTTCAGTCTCTGGCATGGTGATCTAGTTCAGTATTGTTTAACATTTTATTCTTTCAAGAGACATTTGTTTTAATCAGAGGAATCTGGTTAACTTATATAAAGAAGAAAAATGAATGGGAATTTTAAGAACTAAGACAAAGAAATTAAGAAGATAAGTTTGAAAACTGATGTCAGTTACAATTAAGTTGAAAATGTAGCATTTTCTCAGAAGAGTGACAAGTATATTAAATTCCTATTGACAAGATTTTTTAAATTTTTTATGATGACAGCAGTGATATTATAGGGCTATATGATAAAGTATATAATGCCACGTTTTAGGCGCCTTGTCTAAATGTAGAAAGTAAACATCTAAGATACTTTTAAAAACTTACAATGTTTTAGTGTTTGTGACTGAGATGGAAACAATGAACTGCATGTGTTAAATCTCTGTTCTCTCCTCATCTTGTCGACTATAAAAATAGTTTCTAAGGGGTACTTGAAAATGGACAAACTACATGACACACTGGCCATCCAAAGTCTCCTATATTCTGAGGTGTGTGATGAGAGAAAATGATTCAAAACAGCCCTGGTGTGAGAATTTCCTGTTCAAATCTGAAGTGACGCATTGGTGAAGAATCTACTTTTTCCACTCTTGCCTCATGCTGAGCCTTCAAAGGGCGGTCAGTAAAATCACAGATACCTTTTGTGTCTTGAAGAGGTAACCTGACCTCTCCACTGAAGAGTGTGTGACTTTCTGGTGACAGAAGGTATGTGTTGCTACTCTCCTGTTTTTCTACCAGCTCATCTCCTTTGTTAGAAGATTGTAAATACTGGATGAGATGCACCTGAAATAAAGTTTATATAGGCTAAAATCAAGGTAGAACTCTCTTTATATGAATAATTCAGGGTTAAAAATGAGCCAAAATATAAAATATGTTTGAGGATTTCTTATTCACATTATTGCCTGTGGAGAATCACTCAAGTATGTGCAGACATAATAATAGGTTTGCCAACCAATGTAATTCAGAGTGAAACCCATAACCATCCTCACAATGAACAATTAATTTTGAATATGATAATCATTACTGGTTTAATTGTATATTACATGTGGGCCAACCTTTAAAAATAAATTTTTTAAATGGATACATCGAGTTGTAAATGTCAAACATACATTCTCAATCACATTCCTAGATTTAATTAAAGCAGTTTTAATGTTTAATAAAAGCAAGAATGAAGTCATTTCCATAAAATACAAGTCTTAACTTAATTATCAACAATTGGAAGACTTGAAACAATTGAACCAAACATTGCAAAAAAGATTTACCACACTGACATGAAACACCTAACTAATGAGTTATTTTACACACTCTAATGCAAATCAGAAATAATAAAATGGCAAAATTATGTTTAAAAATAATTAAAATATCTATTATGTATTCAATGCTAGTATGTGCCAGGTTGTGTGTTTAGTGTTTTATATGTTACACTTTAAAAATTATTTTTCCCTATGTAGATGAGTAAACTAAGTTAGTAGACATAGACACTAAGCAGTTTAATAAGGTCATGCATTATAACTTTCAAAGCTAGAGTTAATTATCGTTTCTTTGACTACAGAGCTCATTGACTAGATTATTAAATGACATTGTCTGAACTATTACAATGACTTATACAGCCAAAGAGACCCTCGCTGACTTATACACCCATAGGAACTATCTGAAAGTTTGGTTGGACAGTATTCTTCCATAGATGGCCCCCACGTTTATTTATCACTTTTTAAGTTTTCCTATTTTAGCCATTTGATCAATTATCGATTTCTTGTGTAAAAGAAGCAATTAAAAAATATGTTTTGTTTTCAATTGTATTTAGTTTATGCATAGGGCAGTTTTTAAATTTTAATGATTTTTCTGATTTCCTAATTCAGAAAAAAAGTCATCTGACAATACCTCATGTTCTATTGATAAATGAATGTAAGTCACTAACAACATGTTTTTGTATAAGAAGTTACTCTATATGCTAACAGAAATATTTTATCTTATGGCATGCAATTCTTAACCACCAGTGAATTTTAAAACTATCATAGAATCAGTGTATTTTTAAATACAGCATTTTAATTTTTAACATATGCATTCTATTTGTGTTAAATGTTTTTGAAGAATCTAACTAATACAAACATTTTTTTCATGAACTTAGTTCTCACAAATTTAATGTTTTTATTGTTCCCACTAGTCAAATACAGAATACCTCTAAAAAATTACCAATTATATCATGAGATTTTTGTTTAAAGCTTCAGGAAATTAGTAACATAATTTTACATGGGTTAACAGCAAAATAAACATTACTGCTCAGCCCCAATACATGCAGTTTGCCTATTATACCAGGGATCCTGTCAAAGTATACACCATTTATAGTATCTTAAGCGCAGTTATCATAGAGCGCAGTCCCTGACATCACACAGCTGCAGAGATGAATAAACAAAGAGAAACTTTTTCAGAAGTGAGTCTGGCAAAGGACCCAAAGAGGCAGCAAAGGAGACCTAAGGGTAATAAAAGCTCTCTTTCAGGAACCGAACTGGAAATATTCCAAGAAGAATTAAACCTTCCAAATGCTCCTCTGAATCATCAAGGGATTGATAAAATATATGACTGCAAAGGTAAAACATTAAATACATCTGCAATATTATTGTTTTAGGATGTGCAGTTGAATACAGAAGGGTGGGGAAAAAATAGGGAATAATTTGCACTTGTGAGAATCAGAGTTCATAATTGGGATCTAATATTCTAACATGAAATAGGAAGACTAACTTTATTCAGGCATTGTTCAACCGTAATCTGTGATCAGCAACTCATGAAGCATTGTATTTCCTGAAAATGAAATGGTGTCTTCTGAGAGAAAGATTACTATAATAGATACAGATTTAGAGGGCAGAGTTTACCATTGTTCCCCGTGCATGTGGGTTCTCTTGTACGTAATCCTAATAAACGATCTCCCCGCTCTCAGTGCCTCTGTTTCTCTCCCTGCAGGTTTACTGCCACCTCCAGAGAGGCTGACTGCTGAGGTCCTGGGAATCATTTGCATTGTCCTGATGGCCACTGTGTTAAAAACAATAGTTCTTATTCCTTGTAAGCATATTTTTGAGAGATTAGAAGAGAACTGTTTAATGCTTGGAACTGCCTCAAAATATTATATATATATATATATATATATATATATATATTTTTTTTTTTTTTTTTTTTTTTTTTTTTGAGACAGAGTTTCGCTCTTGTTACCCAGGCTGGAGTGCAATGGCGTGATCTTGGCTCACTGCAACCTCCGCCTCCTGGGTTCAGGCAATTCTCCTGCCTCAGCCTCCTGAGTAGCTGGGATTACAGGCACGTGCCACCATGCCCCGCTAATTTTTTGTATTTTTAGTAGAGACGGGGTTTCACCATGTTGACCAGGATGGTCTCGATCTCTTGACCTTGTGATCCACCCGCCTCGCCCTCCCAAAGTGCTGGGATTACAACCTTGAGCCACCGCGCCCGGCTATTTTATAATATTAAGGAACAGAACTTTCATTTTAATGTATATATTTGGACCCAAAAGTACTATAGTTATTCTGAACTTTTCACAACTACAAATAACAAAATAATTGTGGGGAACTTTTTTTTTTTTTTTGCGTGTGTAATCTATATATGTATACACACACAAAGATAGATATATTTTCTGATTTCATGATTCAAAGCCATGCAATAGGAGAAAAGTATTTAGAAAAATTAATTTTTGAAAGTGGATACATCAAATACTACAAGAGATGGTGCAGTTTGTGCTAAAGTCTTTAAAAATATTTCTTTCAAAGACCTATTACTTCATTTATTTTTATTTAAAAAGTTAATTTTATTTAAGATTGTCCCCATTTTAAATAACACACAAAGTGCCAAAGTAAGAAACGAAACTCATTATGGTTTATTTAGATATTAGTTTTAATAAAAATCATTTTAATTTTTCTATTACAGTCCTGGAGCAGAACAACTCTTCCCCGAATACAAGAACCCAGAAAGGTACATTTTGATTTTCAACATTCTGATATTAGTACAGTTTGTATTTTGTGTCTGTTTTAAGGCATGTAAAATAAAAATAGCATTACTGGAGAAAGTAAGGCATTAAATTGAGCCACAAATATTTATAAACAAAAACTATAAGGAAGCATTTCCTTTTCTTCAGTAAGTAGAAATATTCACTTAAAATCATTTTGCTCTCTTTCTCCCAAAGAACAGAAGTTTCCTACTGCTGTGAGATGATAAGAAATAAAGAATTTTACTACCCTCAAAAAGTAGTTTTGTGTCAGTGATGTTCAAGACCTGTGTAGGGTGTGTTTTTGTTTGTTGGTTTGCTTTATATGGGAACACAATTACGTGATGAGAGGCTAACTCTTTTCTGTGAATGTGTGTATGAGTGACTGGGTTATTAAAATATATATGTTTATAATCATGTAAGGATGCATAAATATGTTAAGCACATATATGTTAATTCCATTGCAAATATGTAAAATAATTTTCGTTTTTAAAAATTCATATTGTTCTGCATAGTACTTTATATCTTTCATAGCACATCATTGTGACCATTGTCCAGAGGAGTGGATTATGTATTCCAACAGTTGTTATTACATCGGTAAGGAAAGAAGAACGTGGGAAGAGAGTTTGCTGGCCTGTGCTTCAAAGAACTCCAGTCTGCTTTCTATAGACAATGAAGAAGAAATGGTAAGATGCAAATGTCTTAAACACTTTATGAAAAGCTTATTTTGGTCAATAATACATTTGCAGAAATCATTAATATGTGTGTACATCTATTTAGCTTATATATTATCAAGTTTATGTAATATTCAATTGAGTGACTTATTGTTTTCAATTTATATACCGTGAATGTACTTTTATTTTCAGTTTTTGCTTTTCATGGAAAACCCTGCTTCTATAAATGCTTTCAACCCAGAATAAATTTTGCTATCTAAGTTTATCAAGCAAGAAATGATCTGGTCATGCAGATTGATCACAAAGTGAATGAATTCATCCCATACAAGTCAGATCAGGAGAGAAAAGTTTCCAGCTCCAGCAGTTCCACCCTGTGTGTGCCTCACCACTTATCCTGACTGCTCTCCAAAACACTGTCTTGATTTTTAACCTTATAAATAATGTTTGCCCGTTCTTGACTTTTTATATAAAGGGAATAATACAGTGTGAATTTTCATGTCTGTCTTTTCTACTCCTATCTGATATTCTGATATTTGTGCAATTCCTCTATATTATTGCAGTTATTTGTAGTTTGCTACTGTTCACCGCTGTACTATGTACAAAGAACACCAACAATCCCTTCAATCTTGTGTCTCTGGATGGGGAAGTGAGTCTCAAGTCCTGAAGGGCAAGAGGACCCTGGATGGTACACTCATAGTCATGGGGTCCCTTTGCTGATCCTCCTTACCCACGCTCACCCTAGTGTCTTTCACTTTGAGAACAAAGCACTTCCTCTGGCTCTGAATTGTTAGCAGGTCTCCTGATAGATCGTGCTTGTCCAATGGTACCAGCCTTACCTGGTGTTGTGGAGGGGACTCCCCTTCAACACAAGCAGGAGTGAGCTTAGCTGAGCCTCCTCCCATTGCCAGGTTGGGTGCTGGGAAGCAGCAGACCTACGTCACCTTCTTCTGGGTGGGGAACTTAACTTGCTCCCTTGGACACACTTGGTTGATCTTCAATGCTAGGGTCCCAGACAATTTCATCTTTTTCTTTTCAACTTTCAGAGTTCTCCATTGCTTTTGTCTTTTGCTAATCCCAGAGTTTAAGTTGTTTCTAGTAGGGAGTAGCAGAGAGGGACATTTCTGTACCACCTGGTCAGGACCACTGTTATTCCACCAAACCGAATCAGATGAAAGTGAGGGTTTATCTAGTTAAAGAATGGTGTGGTGCCCAGAAAACCCAGTCTGTAGCTTCTATGCTGTTTATTTCTGAATGACAACTCCTCTATTCTCTTCTAAGTCTACAACTCTGAGAAATATAGTACAAAAGTAGGTTGATTTAGTCACAGTATCTGGAGGAATAAATGCACAGAAACTCATAAAGCCTTACTGTGTTTATTCTCTCAATTGGGGTAACTATTATATTGCAAGAATTAAAAATTTTAAATTAACATGAGAAGAATGAAAGTACTACCAAAGAGTTCATTTAAATTAAAATTTCAAACATTTATGAAAGTTTTTGGCCTTGCCAATAGTGGTTTTCAACTTTAATATATTGTTTCTATAATGTTTTCATAATTGTTATTTAAGTGAAAATTCTTTATTTTCTTTCAGAAAGTTCTGGCTTCCATTTCAGCTCCCTCATGGATTGGTGTGTTTCGTAACAGCAGCCATCATCCATGGGTGTCAATAGACGGTTTGACTTTCAAATATACGTAAGTTGTTTTGTATGTTGCTATATAAAAAAACACATATGAAGGATAAATTCAGAAGAATAATATGAATAAATTTATGTGGAATCATAGACATGAAGAAAGATGTGGACAGTTAGTGAAATTGTGATATAAATATTTTACGGTAGACCATCGTGGTCCATATATGTCTACCTACTCTTTAGTCAGCTAGTAACCTTCTTGGTTTCAGATGGACTGGGGTGTCCAATCTTTGGCTTCTGTGGGCCACACTGGAAGAAGAATTGTCTTGGGCCATACGTATAATACACTAACACTAACGATAGCTGATGAGCTAAAACAAAACAAAACAAAATTGCAAAAATACCCCAGAATGTTTTAAGAAAGTTTATACATTGATGCTGGGCTGCATTTCAAGCTGTCCTGGACCATGAGTTTGACAAACTTGAGAAGGACGATCAGGTAATTGCAGTGCTTGTTTTTATTAAAAAGTCACCCTTATTTTACTTAAGAATATTCTCAGGCTGGGCACCGTGACTGTCGTCTGTAATCCCAGCACTTTGGGAGGCCAAGGCAGGTGGATCATGAGGTCAGGAGTTTGAGACCAGCCTGGTCAATATAATAAAACCCTGTCTCTACTAAAAATACAGAAATTAGCTGGGCGTGGTGGCGTGTGCCTATAGTCCTAGCTACTTGGGAGACTGCGGCAGGAGAATCACTTGAACCTGGGAGGCAGTGGTTGCTGTGAGCCAATATCACACCACGGCACTCCCACCTGGGCAACACAGTGAGACTCTGTCTCAAAAAAAAAAAAGAAAAAAGAGTATCCTCAAAGCACAATAGTAGTGCTGTTGGCATATTGCTATGCTTGTTTTTTTTTTTTTAATTAGTAGTTATTGTTGTCAATCTCTTGTTGTGCCTAATTTACAAATTAAACTTTACCATAGTTATGAATGGGTAGAGAACACGTAATCTGTCTATAGGTTCTGTACTATCTGCCGTTTCATACATACACTGGGGTTTTGAAACATATCCTCCATGGATGAAGGAAGACTACTGTTTTGAGTGTTCAGAGTAATGACTTTTTACTAATAGTATTTGAAAAATTTAATTATCCTTTCTTATAAAATTATTTTTTTACAGTACATGGAAAAATGCTCTTGTCTCATGGATTATTTGCATAAAATGTAACCAAATTATGGATTTTTCTTCATTACAGAATTAAAGACTCAAATAATGCTGAACATAACTGTGCAATGCTACATATAGATGGACTTAAATCAAAGCCATGTGGATCTTCAATAAAATATCATTGTAAGCATAAGCTTTAGAATTAAAATATTTGAGTTTGCGGTCTGACAGATAAATTTTATATTTGTTAAAATAGAAATAATATAATTGCATAAATCTTAAAATGAATCATGTTATTTGCTGTAATAATAAGAAAATTCTAAATCAGTTATTGAAATATAATACACACAGTTACAAAAGTACAGATCTCCTAGAATTTGTGTTGGGTTTATTTTGCACAACTTGATGTTTGTGGCATTCAGCCTTCCTAAAACTTGCATATTATATGAGTCAGTTTATATGAAGTAGCAAGAACAGGCAAACTCTGGAGACAGAAAGTAGAATAGTGATTGCCAATGCCTAAGGAAAGTTGAAATAGGAGATGGCCACTAATTGCTACAATGTTTCTTTGTGTCAGTGATGAAAACTTTCTAAATTTCAGTAGTGCTGATGGTTGGAACTCTGTGAATACACTAAAAATCACTGATTTTTAATCATTTTAAGTGGATGAAATTTATGCTATGTGCATGATACCTCAATAAAGCTGTCAAAAAAAAAAAAAAACCCTCTCATGAGGCTGCTTGTGGTTGCATTTAATCTCTAACGTAATTTTTAAAGATTAGCTTCTTGACTTTTCCAATCAATGTCATATTGTGCACTTCAATGCACTGTGTTCAATGTACTAGGTTTTCTTTAATTACTCTCTATCATATTATGCATTTTGAGGGATTTAATCATACAGAAATGCAGATGTTTTACATTCATGCTTTTGTAAATGGCATCCTGATTTTAATATTCCTTTTAGTAATTTTTGTTGTTGTAAATAGAAATACAATTGATGTCTGCATTTTGATGTTTTATCTAGTTATTTCACTTATTTTACATATTTAAATCTATCACTTCAAATATAGCATTTTCTGGATTTTCTATATAAACATTAATTTTATCTGCAAATAAGCACACTTTTATTTTTTCTATTTATGTGCAATAATTTATTTTTTCTTCATTTATTTTCACCGGGTAGGGCTTTATATCCATAGTTGAATAGAAGGTACAGTCAAATTCTGTGTGTATCATATGTATCATTTTTTTGTTTTGGCAAAAATAATTTCAAAATATTATTCATATTTATAAAGTTTGTTTTTATTAAATCTTTCTTATGTTGAAGCAGTTTTATAATATTCCTTTTTTTCTAATGGATTTTATCAATTGTAACATTTTTATTATTTTTTATTAGTTGGAATGATATATGTTTTCTTTACATAACATTTTATAAAATAAACTAGTTTTTTTTTGTCAAATGTTAAACTAGTCTTTGTTTCTAAAACAAATTCATGCTGATTATTGTACATGACCCCTTATAAAATATCAGTTCATATATTATATCTAGGGTAAGATTTGTTTCTTTATCCATGTTCACAAGGATGTTTGACCATGTTTTTATTTATAGCTATGTACTTGAAAAGTTTTGGTATCAAGGCTATCTTAAGAAGATTTTCTCTTTTTCTATAATCTGGAAGCATCTGTTAAGACTACTGCTTTATTTTTAGATGTTATTCACTAGTGATGTCATCTGAGTTTGTAAGCTATTTTTGGAGGAATGTTTGTCTAAACTGAATTTCTTCTCAGATTTCTATTTGAGGTACTATATTTTGGTAATGAGCATTTCCTAGGAATTTTCTATTTCATATGAACATCAAAATGTGGTGATAATATAGCTTTATTGACAGTTTAATAACTGTAAAGGCCATAATGGTATTACCATGTTTAAACCAAAAATAAAATATTTGTGCCTTTTCAAAATCTTCCTTCAGTAGTCTTTTGTGACCATTCATCTTGATAATTTATTTGGCCCATATGTTATTTATACATATATTACTGAATTTAAAACAGCATAAAGTTCGCAGATTTTTGTTTATTGACTTCTATTGTAGGTAAAATATAGTTAGAATATTTTCTACAAAGCTGGAAATGTTCTTCATTCTCTATAAATGTGGCTCATGTGGTAAGGAATTGGTTTTAAATGTTATTTACTTTTTAATAATTAATGTTAAATTTAAATAGCTACATTTCAACTGTCTCCTGGCCAAGCTTGGCTAGTGGTACTACATTGAAATTGAGTATATATGTGAGTGTGTGTGTGTGTGAATGTGTTCATGTAAGTGATGGTTACTTGCCTAGTTTAAATCTTTCTATAGGCTCACTGTCCTGTCTTGTATTAAGCATCAAGAGTCTTTAAAATCCCATTTACGATTTTTTATATAAAGAAGACTAAGCCTGTCGTGGTCATACATATTGATCACAAAGCGAATGGACTCATGATACAAGGCAGATCATGAAATAGAAGTTTCCAGCCCCAGCAGTCCTGCCCCTATGTATGCCTTCCTCACTTTTCCTGCCTCCTCTCCAAACCACTGTATTGACTTTGTTTGTTTGTTTGTTTTGTTTTGTTTTGTTTTTTTGAGACGGAGTTTCGCTCTTGTTATCCAGGCTGGAGTGCAATGGCGCGGTCTCGGCTCACTGCAACCTCCGCTTCCTGGGTTCAGGCAATTCTCCTGCCTCAGCCTCCTGAGTAGCTGGGATTACAGGCACGTGCCACCATGCCCAGCTAATTTTTTGTATTTTTAGTAGAGACGGGGTTTCACCATGTTGACCAGGATGGTCTTGATCTCTTGACCTCGTGATCCACCCGCCTCGGCCTCCCAAAGTGCTGGGATTACAGGCGTGAGCCACCACGCCTGGCCCTGTATTGACTTTTAATGTGATAAATAAACTTTGCTTATTTATCATTTGTTTTTGAATTTATATCAAGTGAATCATACAGTGTGTATTTTCACCTGTGTCTTCGATATTTGTGCAATAATGCAGTTAGCTGTTGTTTGTTACTGTTCATTGTTGCATGATGTACATAGAACATTTACAATCCATTCAGGCCTGTGTCTCTGGATGGGGGAGTGAGTCTCATGTCCTCAGGGATAAAGGGGAACCTGGATGGTGCACGTGTAGTCATGGGGTTCCTTTGCTGACCCCTCTCATCCACACCTTCCCTGGTGTTTGCTGTGGGAGGAGAAGCCCTTCCTCTGATTCCTAATTGGTAGCAGGTCTCCTGGTAAATCATCCTTGCCAGTGGCACCAACCTTGCCTAGTGTTGCTGGCAGGACTCCCTTTCAATACAGAGCAGCAGTAGGCTTAGCTGAGCCACCTCCTGATGCCAGATTGGGTTCTGAGAAACAGAGGCCTAGATCACTTTTTTCTGCTGGATGGGGGACTGAAGACAGATGCCTGGACACTCTGTTGATCCCTGATTCTGGGGTCTCAAACCATTTTGCCTTCCTCTTTCCACCTTTCGGAGTTTTCCTATGTGTCTTTCATTACTTCCAGAGTTTCTAGTTGTATTTAGTAGGGAGTAGCAGAGGAAAACGATTCCATATACCTGGTCAAGACCATTGTTATTCAACCAAAACCGAATCAGGTAACAGTGAGAGCTTATCTACTTAAAGACTGGTGTGGTGCCCAGAAAGGCCAATTTTTGGTCTCTGTGTCGTTTATTTCCTCAACCTTTCAATTTCCCTCTAAACTTCAAGCAGGAAAGTTCCACTATGAGAACCATAGTGGAAAAGTCACTAATTTAATCAGAATATCTGGAGAAATAAATGTGCAGTATTAGGAAATTTATTTCAGTCCTTCCTGAAGGACTGAAGGTCTGTCTTACCCAACAAGGGCCAACTGTCAAATTACATGAATCACAGTTCTGCTTATTAAAATAAGAAGAATGAATGTACTAAGTATAAAAATTAAAGTGTTCCTTTTAAGTCAAAATTACAAAACTTCCTAACAGTTTTTGACACTATGAAGTGTCAAGTTTACTATTTTGTTTAATGTGTTTATTTCATTCTGAAAATTAAGCATCTTATAAATGTATTACTTGCACTTTTAAAAATTAATAAAAACTTAATAAAAGTTCAGAATTCAAAGAAAGCACCTAAAAGCTAATTAAAACTTTTATAATTATTATTTAAATAAAATTTTTTTATTTTCCATTAGAAATTTCTGGGCTCCCTGTCAGTTCTCTAATGGGCTGGCGTCTCTTGTAGCAGCAGTGATCATCCATGGGTGTCAATAAATTTGAACATTTGAATGTCAACGTTCAAATTTAAGTAAGTTTTTTGAATGATTCTATATAGTAGAAGAATATAAAAGAACATGTTCAGAATAGCATTATGAATAAATTTAAGTGCAATTATAGCCATAAATAAAGATGTTGAAAGTTAGTGAAATGTTGATATAAATATTAAGAAATGATCCACAATTACACTTTCTGTGGTTTTAGTTACCCAGGCTCAACCACCGCCAAAAATATTAAAAGGAAAACTCTAGGAAGAAACAATTCATGAGTTTTAAATTTTGCACTGTTTTGAGTAGTGTAATCAAATTCTTTATATAGTGTATGGATCTGTCTCACCTGGGACATGAATCATTGCTTCATTCAGGATACCTGCACAGCCTAAGTTCCTGTCCATTAGTCATTCAGCTGTCTCAGTTGTGAGATCGACTATTGCAGTATTGTAGTACTCATGTTTAAGTCACTCTTAGCTTACTTAATAACAGCCCCGGCCGGGCGCGGTGGCTCATGCCTGTAATCCTAGCACTTTGGGAGGCTGAGGTGGGTGGATTACCTGAGGTCAGGAGTTCAAGACCAGCCTGGCCATCATGGTGAAACCCCATCTTTAAAAAAAATAAAAATAAAATAAAAAAAATAATGGCCCCAAAATGCAAGAGTATTTTTGCTGGCTATTGTTATGATTGTTCTTTCTTCATTATTATTAGTTTGTTTTCATCTCTTACTGTGCCTAATTTATAAATGAAAGTTTATCAGAGCTATATATGTATAGATAAAACACAGCATATATACAGTTCACTACTATCTGTGATATCAGACATCCACTGGGGGTATTAGAACATCTCCTGAGACAGAAGGACTACTTCATTCAATTTTCATAATAACCAACTCATAATAACATATGGAAAATATCAACGGTTTCATAATATTCTTTTCTTAGACTGTGTGGAAAATGCTCTTGTCTCATGAATTGTCCCCATGCAGTCTAATGGGATTATGGATTTTTCTCCATTACAGAATAACAGAATCAGATATCTGTAAACATAACCGTGCAAGGCTGCACTCATCTGGACTTAAATCACACAGGTGTGGATCTTCGCAACTATGTAATTGTAAGCATAAATTTTAGATTTAAAGCAACTGAATTTGGAGTCTGTTCAGGCAATTTTAAATTTCATAAAATGGAAATAATATTTTGATTGAAAAAGTTTTAAAATAAATTATGTAATTTGTTCTAATAAAGAATTTTTCAAAATTATTGAAATGTAATACACACACCACCAAGTACAGATATCATTGCTGTAGGTCTTGCTCTTTTTACTCAACACTATATTTGTGGCATTCAGTCTTTCTTAAAGTTTCACAGTATGCAAGTGTGTTTATATGAAATATCAATAAAAGGCAGTCCCATAGAAATAGAAAATGGAATAGTGGTTGCCAATGCCTAAGGGAAGGTTGGAGTAGAAAGCGACTGTTAATTGTTAACAGTTTCTTTTGGGGATGATGGAAACTTTCTAAATTTCAGTAGTGATAGTCATAACTGAATATAACTAAAGATAACTGACTTGCAATAGGACTGTTCTAAAAACAAAAAATAAAAATAAAAATAAAAATAAACTGACTTACGTACATTAAATGGATGAAATTTATGCTGTATGCATGACACCTTAATAAAGCTATTTTGTTAAAAACTGGATTTATATTTGGGACTGAATGTGGTATCCAAAGTTGTGTTTAAATATAAGATTTCTTTATAACATTGACTTCTCTAATTAATACCTTACATTCTTTTCAACAAATTAGTACTTTTGCCCCTTCTTAGACAATGAAAAGATCAAGTACCTATGGTTTAAATATTTGTGTCTTCTCAAAATTTATATTGACACATCCCTATTTTGTTGTTTTAAGAGGTAGGGCCTTTGGGGAAATTATTAAGTCAGCAGGGCTTTGCCCTCATGGGTTGATTAGCGCCTCACAAAAAGGCTGTTAGGAACTAGCATTCACTCCGTCTTCCCTTCCGCCACATTAGGATGTAGCAACACAGTGCCGCTTTGGAGGCAGAAAGCAGCCCTTATCAGACACCAAATCTGCAAAATGTAATGAATATGCAAATCTAAACAAATTTATTTCTAATAAAAATGCACAACATGCATATAAGCATATATCATATCAGGTTATTTAGAATTATAATTATAAAAATACAATAAAATATAATTAATAAAAATGCACACATAGCTAGCAAACATAGGTATTTCAGATTCACGGTTTTGTGAACGGCATCCTTATTTTAAAAATTTCTTTAGTAAATCTTGCTGTAAATAGAAATACAATTGAAATTTGCAAGCTGATTCTTATATCCAGTTACTTCACTGAATTTTTTTTGTATTAAATGTATCATTTCAGGTGTGATTTATTGGGTTTTCTATATAAACAGGTATTGTGTCTATGAATAATCACACTTTTTTTCTTTTTAATTGCCACATTTTCTCTTTATTTCTTTTCTTTTTGACAACTTTTTTGAAACTAATTTTGAAAAAATTAGTTTCAAATTACTAATTTTCAAAATAACTAATTTTGAAAAATAACTGATTTTGAAAAAATTATGGATACATAATAGTGTATGTATTTACAAGTATACGTGATATAATGATACAAGCATACAATGTGTAATGATCAAATCAAGTAATTTGGATATGCATCACTTCAAAAATTTATCATTTCTTTGTGTTGGAAACATCTGAAATCTACTCTAGTTATTTTGAAAAAATACAATAAATTTATATTAAATATAGTTGCCTTATTATGCTACCAAACACTAGATCTTATTCCTTTTGTCTAGTTGTACTTGTGTAATCATTAACCAACAATTCTTCATAACCCCACACTATCCTTCCTGGCACTATTAAGTATTATTCTGCTCTCTACATCCATGAGATCAATTTTATTAGTTCCCACATATGAGTGAGAACACGTGATATTTACCTTTCTGTCCCTGGCTCATTTCACTTAACATGATGTCCTGCAGTTCCAACCATGTTGTTGCAAATGACAAGGTCTTTATGTTTTTATGACTGAATAATATTCCATTATTATTCCACATATATGTGATCTATCTGAACCACATTTTCTTAAGTGGGTAGTACTGCAATAAACATGGTAGCTTTGATATCCTGATTTCATTTCTTTTAAATATATACCCAGCAGTAGGATTGCTGATCACATGGAAGTTCTATTTTTCGTGTTTTGAGGAATCTCCGTATTGTTTTCCGTAATCACTGTGCTAATTTACTTTCCCACCAAAAGTGTACGAGGGTTCCCTTTTCTTCACACCCGCATCAGCATCCATTATTGTCTTTTTATAGTAGCCATTTTAACTGGGATGAGATGATATTTCATTGCAGTTTTGATTTGCATTTCTCTGATGATTAGGGATGTTGTGCATTTTTTCATATACTTATTGACCATTTGTATATCTTCCTTTGAAAAATGTGTATTCAGATCTTTTGCCCATTTTTTAATCTAATTATTTGGTTTCTTGCTACTAAGTTGTTTGAGTTCATTATACCTTCTGGTTATTAATCCCTTGTCAGTAGAATAGCATAAAAATATTTTCTTTTGTTCTGTAGTTTGTCTTTTCACTCTGCTGATTGTTTCTTTTGCTGTACCAAAGCATTTTAGCTTGATGTAATCCTATTTGTCCGTTTTTTATTTTGTTGCCTGTGCTTTTGAGGTCTCACTCAAGAATTTTCTGCCCAGACCAATATCTAAAACATTTCTCCGATGTTTTTTTCTAATAGTTTTATACTTTCAGATCTTACGCATAAGTCTTTAATCCATTTTAGTTTGGTTTTGTATATGGTGAGAGATGGGAGTCTAATTTCATTCTTCTGCATATCAATATGCAGTTTTCCCGGCATTATTTTTTGAAGACACTATCTTTTTTACCAGTGTATGTTTCTGGCACCTTTGTCAAAAGTGAGTTGCTGTAAACACACAGGTTTATTTCTGGATTCGTTGGTCTATATGTCTGTTTTAATGCCAGCACCATGTGGTTTTGGTTGCTATAGCTTTGCAGTATATTCGGGTAATGTGATGCCTCCAGCTTTGATATTAAGCTCAGAATTGCTTTGGCTATGCTGGATGTGTTGTGGTTTCATTTAAATGTGAGGGTTGGTTTCACTATTTCTGTAAAGAATGTCACTGGCATTTTGATACAGATTGCACTGAATCTGGACTAGCTAAGGTTTTAGTTTGAATGTTGACTAGAAGGCACAGAAAGGTTATATGTATATCATATGTATCATTTCCTATTTTAGGTAAAGAGTTTGCAACATTTCATTCATAATTATAAGGTTTGTTCATTTTTATTATACCCTCACATTGAAGCAGTTTTATCATATTTTTTCTAATAGATTTTATTGTGGATTGTAACATTTTTATTATTTTTTGCATCAATTGGAATGATACATGTTTTCTCTGCATAATGTTTATAAAGTAAACTATTTCATTTCTCTCAAATGTTAAACCAGTCTGAAATAAAACCATACTGGTCATTCTGCATTGCCTGTTCAAATGTATAAATGCATAGGAGATTCGACTGTGTTTTTATTTATACCTATGTACATGAGAAGCTTTGTTCTTAAGGATATATTAGGAAGCATTCCTCTTTTCTATAACCTAGAAGACTTTGTGTAAGGGTACTGTTTTATTTTAAAATGTAATTATTCACTAGTGATGCCACCTGAGTTTGTAGAATATTTTTGTAGAAAAGTTTATGTAGGAAAGTCAATTTCTTTAGCACATATAGAGGTTACTCAGATTTCTGTGTGTTGTATTGCATTTTGATAATTTGTATTTTCATGAATTTTCTATCTCATATGGATATAAAAGTATTCATAATGGTTTCATTATATGTTTTATACCTGTAAAAACCATAATGGTTTTCCCTTATTTAATCTAGAAAAATATTTGTGCCTTCTCAAATTCTTTAATAGTCTTTTATCAATTTTATTAAGTCCTTTCAGTGAAAATACCTTCAGCCTCATTGACCCTCTCTACTGTAATTTTGCTCTTTGTCATGGTTTTTTACCATTTATTGTTTTCTTCTATTTAATTTCAGTTAATTTCATCTTTCTATTTTTATTTTTTGATACATGTTCAGACCATTTCTTCTCTGCAATTTTTGTTGCAATATATGCATTTAAGGCATATATTTAATCCCTAATTCAGAATATTCATATTTTTAAGTTTACATGAAGATCTCCCAAAGCTACACTGTATTTGCATAAGCCTATGCATTTTAATATAAAATTTAGAAGTTTGTTATCAAACACTGGCACTAGCCAAAGTTGGCCAATGGACACATAAAATGTTTTTGTTTCAAATTCTTATTTTTCACTGTCATTTTTTAGCCCCACATACTAGGGATTGTCCTGGTGAATTGCATAGCTTGTTTGTCAGCCAGTATATTATTTTATTATTTTAAAAGGTTTGTTGAAACACCTTAAGTTAGTAGAGGTTCAACTCTGTGCTAGTGGGGTGTGTGTGTGTGTGTGTGTGTGTGTGTGTGTGTTTGTGTGTGTGTGTGTGTGTGGTGGAGGAGGAAGTGTTCATAACTTTACAATTAGTTCTCAAGTCCCTTTGGGCTTTTACTTTTTGCTGGAATCACGCTGATCTTCTCTACACATATGCATATTTTTTTCAATAATCAAGAATAAAATCCCGTTATTTATGACAATATGGATGAACCTGCTGGGCATCATGGTAAGTAAAAAAAAGGCAGATTCAGAAAAATAAATACAAATACCACATAATCTCACTCATATGTAGAATTAAAGCAAAAAAGAGCTGATATTATAGAAGCAGATTGATCACCAGAAAAACACCATAACAGTGATCAACAGAGACTGGAGGAGAGAAAAAGAGGGGGACAGGGCAGGAGCTTGGTCAATGGGTACAAAGTTACAGTTAGGACAAAGAAGTAAGTTCTTCTGTTCTATTGCATAGTAGGATGATAATGGTTAACAGTAAGATATTGCACATGGCTGGGCGTGATTGCTCACGCCTGTAATCCAAGCACTTTGGAGGCCAAGGCGGGAGGATCACCTGAGGTCGGGAGTTCCAGATCAGCCTGACCAACATGGTGAAACCCTGTCTTAAAAAACAAACAAACAAACAAACAAAAAAGATATTGCACATTACAAAATAGCTGAAACAGAAGCTTTTGAATGTTCTCCACAGAGAAATGATAAATACATGAAGTGGATGGATACACTAAATAACCTGATCTGATTTTTCGATACAATATATGTATGTATTGAACATCAAATTGTACCCCATAAGTATGTACAACTGCAATGTGTCAATTAAAACATTTTCAAAGAATATGTAGAGAGCCAATATTACGAAGTCTATTGCACTCTCATTTTAGAGCTGTGTCACCCAGGCTCTTGTTACTATACTTATGGCTGGCATTGTTCTCGCCCCAAAGGAGACTGTACCTCAGACTTAAAAAAAAAAAAATGGGATTTTTCTCATTCATTTCCTACAAAATTCAGCACTTTGAATTGAAAAGCAGTGGTTTATTACCCTATGTCCCCAACCTCTGGCAGCTAATTAAGTCTGTCCTTGTGGCAAAAAGTCTGTTGATTTTCCCTGCCTTTCCCAAGCTGTAAAACTATAGTTGTTTCTCACAATGCTGGGGTGTGGTGGGTGGGCAGGGAGGCGTGGGAGCAGCGCTAGGTAAACTTACCGCAAATTTACTGCATTCTTTCTTGAATCCCTAGCAGTTTTTCCAGAAAAAAAAAATTTCACAAATGATTATTAGCCTTGGATCAATTTCCAGAGCCTTGGTATTGTTTTGTTAATTTGTCCTCCTCATTCAGTTGTGGCAATACATTTTTATGTGTTCAGTGTGTAACACTCATTATCTTAGTGAATTGAGACTGAAAAGTAACAAGAATTAGCTTTGCTATTACAAAATTTAAATTAGCATAATAGCTTTGATTTTGCATTTCACAAAATTTGTTTTCTCATACAAATTCTCCAAGTCTGCCATTAATTTTTTATGGATTGCCATCTCACACAAAACAATAATCATTTGCAAGTGTGGCCAAATGTCTCAGTTTTCTATTGCTAATCTTTTTGAGAACTTCTGTATTTTATACCTGGAAGGAATAATATTAGCAAGAAAAGAGCAATTTGTGAACAATTCTATAAATACTTGTTTCCATAGACAAATTATGTAGAAAATATTCAGATTTAGATATATAAATATTAATCTAAATAACTTGTCTATTCTTAAAAATACCATTTTTTAAAAAATTACCAGTATTAGTAATACATTATTTTGTGTATTTCAGGTTCCCAGTATCTTCAGAGAGGAACAGGAACTGTGTGCATTTGGATTTTTACAGAGACAAACTTCTTTTGAATTTTGTTTGGAGATTAAAATATGCTTGTAAACACCAGCTTATGAACACTTGTGTATTACAGCTTACATAGGTTTGATATAACGTAACTTCCACCATCAGTAAAGAACATACTTCTGGTTTCTTCAAAAGTCATACAATTATGTTCTCAGAATTATTTTTACATCTTTACATTATTTAAAAAATTCATATCCAGATACATATTCTTTCTTTTTTTGAGATAGAGGCTCTGTCACCCCAGCTGGAGTGCAGTGGCACAATCTCGGCTTGCTGCAACCTCAGCCTCCCAGGCTCAAGCAATTCTTCAGCCTCCACCTTCTGAGTAGCTGGGACTACAGGCACATGCCAATACGCCTGTCTAGTTTTTCATAGAGTTGGAGTTTCGCCATGTTGGCTAGGCTGGTCTCAAACTCCTGACCACAAGCAATCTGTCCACCTCAGCCTCCCAAAGTGCTGGGATTATAGGCGTGAGCAACTGCGCCCGGCTATATAATTTCTTAAACACCTGCTATTCATTAAAATACATCATGTATAAAATATAAATCATCATATTATCAAGAACTATTATTTCCAAGTCCTGAGTAAAATGAATATTTCCACTCATATATTCAGGTGAATTAATTTTTTCTAGTCTTTGAAGGTGCTTAAAATGAGAGTTCAACAACCGTGGGTGGTCCTAGGACGGGGCAGTTTGAAAACCAGCAAGTTGAAATTGGTGAGGATGGATCTCACGCTGTGACTGGCAGGCAGGCAGCGTTTTCATTCCAGAGTGCCGGAGCTAGATGCCGGAAGGCATGGGACAGGCAACCAAAACCTGCTGGAGGGAAAATACCACAGGAAGTCATGCAAGCCTGCAGCTGGTAGCCACAGCCATAGGAGCAAAAGGAGAGAAAGTATGATAAAACCAGGGAGAAAACCCCTTTCTCTTCCCGTCTACACAGTGGCTTTTAGTGTCAAAACTTATCATATAAGCTCGCAAGGGAGAAAATTTATGGGATCCATTTTGCTTATCTTAGAGCCAGGCAGTCAAGGATAGATCTGGCACTAAGATGCAGTAACTTGTTAAAAAAGACACAAGGTTACTATGCAGCGACCACAATGCTGCTGTATGACAGCTATTTGGATGTACCCCCTTCCTCAGAGAATGAACATTACATTCTAAATCTGTTCTAGTGCAGCATTGTCAATAATTACTTCTGCTTTCTGGTAGAGATTGGTATTTTCGCTGGGAAATAGTTTCCTTTGTTAATATCACAGTTCCAGGTAAAACATCATTTGCTTCTATTGTATATGGCCCGTAACCGTTTGTGTCTGTTCTTCTAGCTCCATTAATATCAAATTCATTGTCCTCTGAGTAGGTCACATTGTCTACTCAAAGCATGGAAACCTGGCCTTGTTAACCTCTTCCTTAAAACCCCTCAAGGGCTTTTTACTGACTACATGGTACTACTCAAAATAGCTTAGATTATCAATCTTACTTCTCACTCGCACTCTTTCTTAGAGCTCCAGGCTCTATTTTTGTCTCCAGCTCTTCATAACTCCACTTAATAAACCAACAATACTGGACTACATACAGCTTTATTTATTCATTTTAGTGTCTCTCTTCTATGTTTTTGAGATTTCTGTCTTCAGTCTGTTTTAACAACATTACCTTAATTTTACCTTGATTTCTAACATATTTTTTAAAAAAATCTCCAGAGGTCAGCCAGTCTAGGATACCTTCCCTAACTCTGTTTTCTCATATTTCATATTGGAGACCTATTATAAAGTTGTCATCTGTAATACTATCATTTAAAACACCCAGAGTTTGTGTCTACCACAGTGAATTACATACTAATTTAAAATCATATACTTCTGTGTATGCCTTACATAGAGTGTGAACAACTAGATGACAGGGATTGTGCTTTATACTTTATTGAACTTTGTTTATTCATGGCCAAGCAATATGCTTGCACCATAATAGATAAAAGCTCAACAAATCAATATAGAATGATATTATGACAATATCAATTATTTTCTATTTATTTACTAATTTTTGTTAAGTTTTGGTACGATTACTTCTATGTCAAATAGTGAAGGCAACATGAGCCGGGCGTGGTGGCTCATGCCTGTAATCCCAACACTTTGAGAGGCCGAGGCGGGGTGATCACTTGAGGTCAGGAGTTTGAGACCAGCCTGGCCAACATGGTGAACTACTGTTTCTAATAAAAATACAAAACTTAGCCAGGCATGGTGGTGGGCACCTGTAATCCCAGCTACTCAGGAGGCAGAGGCAGGAGAATCTCTTGAACCCGGGCGGTGGAGGTTGCAGTAAGCTGAAATCACGCCATTACACTCCAGCTTGGGAGACAGAGCAAAAATCTGTCTCAAAAAGAAAAAAAAAAATGAAGACAACATTATTTCAGTGTAGAAAAACTCCAGGGCCTCTTGGCTAAGACCTCAAAAGGAGCATTGTAAGATTTTAGTTGTGATGTTTATATCAGCCAAAGCATAATGCAAGAGTTGTAGACTTTAAACCATTTGCATTTTTTATTCCTCTGCACACAAATGAAGTTACTGGGGATAAAGGAGGGAGAAATAAGTTAATAAAAATTTGACCACCTGCCATTAGGTACATAAGAGGGAAAAAACGTGACTTGAGACACCTTGCTTTCCCTCAGATCTACGATTAATGAGCCATTTTCTTTTGGGGAAAAAAAAATGCTCTCTTATCCCTAAATCTTTAAGCACTTGTGGTAAGCAACACCACAAATTCAAGACATCTTCAAAATTCTAGACTTCTTTGATATTTGAAGCACTGAAGTAAACACAAAATTCACTTGAATGAGAGATGCAAAAGTCGTTAAAGGCATCATTCCATTTACAAATGTGGAGATTATCACCATAGCAGGAAACGAAAGGTTAAATGGCAAACAAGCAATCAGAGAAAAGTAACCAGGATGCTAATAAAAAATACGATGTCATCTGACCTGCAAGTCATGCATGTGACTTTCTTGAGAACAAGTTTTAAAACTTGCTATTTATTTATGGCCATTTATGCAGAATTATAAAGATAATTTATATCTTATAACTACAGTGGAAAAAAAAAACACTTTTCTTTTCCATCATACTATATAGATTGCAATTAAACAAACAAACAATGGTGTGTCCTAGCATGGATTAGTTAACATAACTTGTTTGCTAAAGCTATTCTAATTAAATTGCTAAATTTTAGAATTATAGAAAGCTTCAACTGAGATGGGACCAAAAAATCATTTAATCATTCCTGGCTTAAGAAACTGTCTCAGAGAATATTAATTAATTGCCAAGATGATGACCTGTTTTTCCTCCAAAGTATATATTCAAGATTTATGGAATCTTTGCCTTGAGTTTATATAATTATAATACACCTGTTGACATTATATATGCCTAGCCCAGGATGTAATACCTACTTGAATGCAAAATAGGTTCTGGAAAAAAAATCTTTCTTAAAATATGTTTGCAGGTTTTTTACTTTTACATCAGTCATCATTTCACTTCTGCTTCAATATTCCCACACACGTCTAGACGAGACTGGGTACCTCATGGTGGTGTGGTCGCAGATGCCCCTGCATGTCCAAAGACTCAGCTCTATTTCCTCCAGTCCCTTTTATTTTCTTTATTGTCCATGTGAATTTTAAAAAATTGTCCTTTTTGACATGTCTTTTGTCAATTTAAACACATTTACCAAAAAGTCAAGATTAAAAATTTTTTGCTTGGCAGTAACTGCACGTCTTATGCTTTCATATTTGGGCAAGTGTCCAGTAAACAAACACCTCTGACCACATCCAATTTTAGCGTCACAGCTCGAAATAAGCATCCTGCCAAAAGCTCTGTTTCTCACCACAGAGTTGCACTGTGCGTGTTAAGTCTTTCCTGTGTACCACCAGAGAAGGGATTTCTGAGGCCACAGTGTAAGTTAGCTTACTGACCAAGAAGACCAATTGATTGTTGGCTCTTCTCAACTAATGAACGTACTCAAATAGTTTATTGTGGTGATGGGTGTTCTCACCACAATATTGTAACTTTTCTTCCAACGATAGTTTTTAAAAGTTACATAAATAAAAAACTTAGAAACTTCTATATGAAGTTTGATCAGGTACTTTTATAGTCAAATTATTCTTTCTGCATAAGTTCATTTATGTTGGTTTTATTCCATTCATTAGAAAGTATTTTTTCTGAAAGCTACACCATGTCCTTTTGCAATTCCACATAGCATAAACCAGTACAAATGCCAAGCAAATCTCCATTAAGTTTACCATCATGACTATAGCAAAGTGAGCATATGTTCAACACTGAGAAAGAAATTGGAGTTTGAACATACTATTTCTTTATCTAAGTAACTGTTTTAACTCAACATACGGGACTCATTTTAGACTATTCTTCTTTAAGAATCCTTTCCATGCTCAGTTGGTTTAGGGACCTTTATATATGATAATAAAACTCTCCATGTGCTTAGCTTTATCATGGTATTTATTTCAAAAATCTTTTTGTAGGTATGTCTTGTGACTTCCCTGTTGGCTGTGAGCTGCGATGTGAACTAAGTGAAATAGGTAGGATATTCAAATGCTCTTTTTTATCCTATTCCTATCCCCTTTACTCAATTTTGTACTTAAGAGAAAAATAATCTCTATTCAGTTGAAAACTACACATATAAAAATAACTCTTCATGAAACTGTGATTCAGGTTTTCCCCATAAAAAGCCTGCATTTACACATTTATTCACTTCCTTTTGAAAACCAAATAGTTGTTAAAATGTGGTTGCAAGAAAATACCAGCTTATACTTCCTCTATATAGATCTATTTTTACTATATAAAATAGTTAATAGAAAATGTTTTCTCTGCTTTCTGCTCTTAGTGTTGAATAAAAAAAAAAGAAAATGTTTTCTCTTAGATACAAAATTGAGTAAAGGGCATAGGAATAGGATAAAAAAGAGCACTTGAATATAATTAATAGAAAATGTTGGTTAGCTGAAAAGAATCTTGGTATATCAGAAAATAACGTATGTTTTTCAACTTGTTTTATATTCGCCTATCTTGTTTAATTTTGAAGTTGCTTTATACTTACTCATTTTCTATCACCTAAACTAAAAAGTAATTTCCAGGCAGGTGTGGTGGCTCACACCTGTAATCTCAGCACTTTGGGAGGCCGAGGCAGTAGGATCACCTGAGGTCAGGATGAGACCAGCCTGATCAACATGGTGAAACCCCTTCTCTACTAAAAATACAAAAATTAGCCGGGAGTGGTGGCACGTGCCTGTAATCCCAGTTACTCTGGAGGCTGAGACAGGAGAATTGCTTGAACCTGGGAAGTAGAGGTTGCAGTGAGCTGAGATCATGTCATTGCACTCCTGCCTGGGCAACAAGAGTGAAACCTCGTCTCGAAAAAAGAAAAGCAATTTTCTTTCTTTCTTTTTTTTTTTTTTTGAGACGGAGTTTCGCTCTTGTTACCCAGGCTGGAGTGCAATGGCGCGATCTCGGCTCACCGCAACCTCCGCCTCCTGGGTTCAGGCAATTCTCCTGCCTCAGCCTCCTGAGTAGCTGGGATTACAGGCACGCGCCACCACGCCCAGCTAATTTTTTGTATTTTTAGTAGAGACGGGGTTTCACCATGTTGACCAGGATGGTCTCGATCTCTCGACCTCGTGATCCACCCACCTCGGCCTCCCAAAGTGCTGGGATTACAGGCGTGAGCCACCGTGCCCGGCAAGAAAAGCAATTTTCATGTGGGCAAAAACTTTTTTTGGATTGCTTACTTTGACATTCTCAAGGCCTAGAAAAGTGTGTAGCAAATAGCATTTGCTAAAGAAAAAAAGAAACATTGAATAAATTTATGTCTAACTTTAATACATCACCAAACGAAAGTTGTTTTACTTCCTTATATTTCAGAGTTTTGGAATTAATAACTTTGATTTTTGTTAAAATTTTATAATCTGTTCATCTTATATTGCTTTAAATGATATCTAATGATATTTTAAATTAATAAATATGAATAAAATATATATTTAGCTAATCTTGCTCACTGATATCAACTCATATTATTTACTTATTTTGGCATATACTGGGGTATATATTTAAGTTTCTAATTCTTCTGCATATGACATATATTTGATAGATATTTAATTTCATATTTCTATGTTAAAATTTAAAATTTCCCTGGACTAATTTTTTTTTAACTTAAAGGCCAGTGTGATAGTAACCCAGGACTAATTATTGAATAGGAGCTAATTTCTCACTTTATCTGCAATGTCACCTTATGTTTTTTAATTTATGCACATGACTTTTTCTTGTCTTTTTCCTTTCTCAGTTTGTCTATGTTCACGTGTCACTGTCTTTATGAATATGGTTTTAACATATGTCTTCATATCTAGTAGAACAAGGCTCCCACATTTTCTTCACCTTCAATAGTGATTTTACTAGACTTGACTTGTGTAATTTAATGTACATTTAGAATTCTGCTTTGTAAGTAACGCAATAAAACCTGAGGTATTAATTGGAATTAAATTGAATCTCTAAAATATTAAGGATTTTAGAATTTGGCATCATTTAAATTCATCATTTTCAAGTTCTAAAATGTTATTAAATGTAATGGAAAAACCACAACTACTTTTACACCCACCTAACATTTATCAAACAATGGTGGTCCCATCTCTTTTACCAAATTAGCAACAATATTTTGTGTGGTGATAAGGTGGAAATACTGTGGTTTGTGTTACGTTTTTCCACAGGAAGATGAAATTATAATATTTGTCGTATCTTTCTCAAAGATAAAAATTTACTGAGTATCTCTACTTTCAATTCAAGATCAGGAACTCGGGACATGTCTAAATTTTCTAGTTTTATAGAAGGCTTTTATCCACAAGAATCGAGATCATCCCTTTCTGAGCAGGTGTGTGTATGTGTGTGCATGTGTGCGTTTACTATTCAAGATGTGAGGAACTATATTTCAATTCAAAAAACTAAAATATTTACACTATAAGGTAATTCTAATTGTTTCTTAGGTGCTTGAAAAGAACTCCTGAGATAGAGAATGCTTATCATTTCTGCTGTATGTGCTATCATCGTATCTGATGATAGGTAATTAGAATATATTTACTGAAGAATTAGAAGTTGTAATGTTACCATAAAAAGAAGCTTTGTCTCTAAGAAAAACTGGAAAAATGAATCTACATTTAGAATTAAAGGAATTGAGTTTCAATTTGAATTCTCAAATTTATGAGTTTTCTGATGTTTTGGGGGCAACCTTTGATACACATCTTTACATGCAAGGTGAAACAAGTTATATCTGTGCTTTCCAACTATCATAATTAAATGTGAAATAGCTTTTATTTTTTAAATCTAAGCAGTATGCATATTTATTAAATAGTTATTTTTTCTGGAAGCTCTGCTATGCATTACTAAGATGTTATTACATAAACACGTGAGATTAGTTTTGTTAATGATGATGGTGACACTCATTTGTTGTTGATGATGATAATATGGGCATGTTGGATTAAAGTGCACTAGAAAGAGACACTCCGCAAAAAGGCAATCACCTGAGTTTAGCTTGCAGAAAACTAAATCATCACTAAATAAAATAGACAAGTAAAAACATTTTATCTTAGTTCAAAGGCCAAGAAGCAATAAACAACTATAAAGAGAAAACTATGTGTGTTGTTATCTAATATCAGTAATATGAAATATTTGTATGAAATATCTCAATGTAGGTGAATTAAAATAGTCATTATCTTGTTATGACATTTCGAAATAATTGGCAATTATTTTTACAACCAAGAGAAATGTATAAAATTAATTTTGCCTGGCTTTATGTGAATTGCCATTCCATTCTTTTCTTAGAGACATGCACAGGGGAAATGTTTCTGCATTTTACTTTTCTATTCAAAATATTGTATCTCACCACAAAGAAAGAGAACAAAACACCCATGCTCGATTTTATTTTGTTCAGGAATCCTTTGTGGATTGAAGACTTTAGATTCTTCTCTGAGGTGGAATTATATGATGGGGTGGATTCGTGGTCGGAGGCCTCGTCACAGATTGGGTATGTTTTTTCCACATAAGTGTGTAGTTTTGCTTTTATACAATTTTAAGATACTGAGAATTTTATACAAGCGCATAAGGTATAGGCAAGCAATTTACTCTGATTCTTTTCATGTTCTGTTTATGTTGATTTCATGTTATGTTCATATTGTATTTTAAATCGAGTCTTCAAAAACTTAAAAAATTTTTCCCTTTATTTTATTAACTCTACTATGGTAAAGTCACTCACAATTTGGGACAACTTGAAATAGAGGAAGAGATGTGGAGTCAGACTTCAATTTTACTCAAACTTTGACCACCCTCTGGATTTGAAGTGGAGTCAATTACAACCTCTATGTAGCTTTGTTCCTTTTTCTGTCACATACAGGCATGAAACATTCCATATTTATCTTAGTAGATTTGTGCAATATTCAAATCAAGTGACATGTATTTTGAAGTGCTTCTTATCTTAAAGGTGTTTATTAATTTATAACTTATTCACAGTTGGTAACATATTAAATAAGCTATATGATTTTGGCCATCTCTAACATTCAATTTCTCCTTCCATAAAGTGATACCTATGCTCTTTACTCCATATGTTTAATAACTGAGTTAGATATTACATTTCCAAACAATGTCTAATTTTAGCTATAAAAGATACTTCATATTATCATTCACTTTATAAAAGGCTTTTGTACAACAAACCCCTGTGATACAGTTTACCTATGTAACAAACCTTCACATGAATGCCTGAACCTAAAAGTTTTAAAAAAGGCTTCTAAGTAAATATTAATCATCAGTAAGTAATTAGTATTTCAAGAAAGCAAAATGATTCTTTAGGTATTTTGTTCAGACTCAATATTATCTGTCCTTGTTCTAAAGCTTTAGATCCTACTACTTTAGCCTGTGTATATCCTTCACTATAAAGAAAATTAGACACTCTAGTATTTACTAAAAGTTTACTAAATGATTGATGTCATTGATGCTAAGTTAATCATATTTTATTTTTAAAATACCCATACTTGATTGTAATAATATCCTCTTCTTTTTGATTTCTTTATTCTTTTGCAAGTTAGGAAACCGGGATGCAAAAGCTAAGTTATTTGTGAAGTTATCAAGTTTGTATATATGGATCTGTGATTTAAATACATGTCTTTCTCCCTATATCTGTCTTTTTACTATATCAAGTCTCTTTCTTGTAATGTTAAGTTTCACGATGCATTACGAATTAATTTTAATAGTATATAGGATTTTGCTACGGATACTTTCCCATGGAATAAATATAATTTTATTTATATAGTAAAGTGTAAACATAATAATGTAGTAATATAAAACAAAAGTAAGTTCATGTTGTACTTTTAAAAGGATACTCGTGGGAAGTACATCGATGGAAACAGCAAGTTGAATTTTTAAAATTTGTGCCCCAAATGGCAGAAAGGCCTTGACTCATATATATAAACCTGAATTCTTTTTCTCTAGCGATGAGTGAATTTCATAATTATAACTTGGAGCTAGCGAAAAGTGATTTTTCAACACGATGGCACAAGCAAAGATGTCCAGTAATCAAAAGCAAATGTAGAGAAAACTGTAAGTCCTGTGTTCCATTTGTCTTCTCTCAGTATATTAAAACGAATCTTGGAAACTATGTGATTAAATCAATGACAATCATTCAGTTTACCTTCATGAGGAAAGTAGGAATAACATGAACTCTAATATAATATTAAAATATATAATAAAATTATGGTATTAAAAGCTACTGAGTTTGGAATCTTTTCATGCCCTAAAAATGATGAGCTTATTTATCAGGAGTTTCTAAGAGAACACTGGGAAAAAAAAAAACAAAACACTAAATAGAAATCAGAAACAGAGGAGAAAAGAAATTTTAAAAATCTTCCAGAGATATGTTCTTAAACATTATAGAAGTGATAACTTGATTATTATTTACAGAATTGTTTCTGAGTGCAGTGAAGACGATATACTCTCCAATGTCTTTTTTCAAGGCAGAATACTATTGATAATAGATCTTTATATAGTTTGTATGAAAAAGAGGAAAACAGATGACCCTCACCTATTAATTTTGATTAAAAACTAAGAAATAAATTATTAACAAATAGCATCACTTTTCCAGAATTAATTTAGAAATGCAAAGTGCTGTCTGCAATAATCCCTCTTTGGACTGAAATTTTCAACTGTTAACCAAAATTTAAAACACACATGCCCTTCCACTCAGCAATTATCATTGTGAGAATTTATCCCAGATCGGGACTAAAAAATATGCACATGGGTATGAAATGTATCATTATTTCTAATAGCAAGATCCAAGAAACAATTTAAATATCCACTGGAAAAAAATTGAAATTCTGTCAAAAATTAGATTCTGTCCAGAGTTGTCAGTGAAATACAATGCAGCTATTTATAAATCTTGTATCCTTATATGCCATGATATGGACTAATCACCAGGATATTGTCTTAGGTAAAAAAAATAATACATGGGATATTTTGTATATTATAGTTTCTTTAAAATGTTTTTTTAATATGTAGTTAAGGGGAATGGTATTTTTTATTTCTTTTTAGTTGACATGGAATAATTATATATATATATGTATGGGATACAGTGACATTTCCATACAACTATACAATGTGTAATGACCAAATCAAGGTAATTGGCATATCCATCACCTCCAACGTTTATCATTTCTTTTTCTACTCTCTACTTCTATGACCTAAAAGTCTTTATCTCCCACATATGAGTGGGAGCATGTGGTATTTAACTTTCCATGCCTGGTTTACTTAACATAATGTGCTTCTGACTCATCCATGTTGGTGCAAATAATAGAATTTCATTCTTTTCACACTTTTTTTTATGACTGAATGGTATTCCATTGTGTGTGTGTGTGTGTGTGTGTGTATGTATGTTTGTGTGTGTGTGTGAATACACATCCATATATACATATACATGTATATATACACATATGCACACATTTGGTTTAGCCATTCTTCTTTAATGGACACAGGTTAATTCCATATCTTGGCTATTGTGAATAACACTGCAGTAAGCATGGGGATGCAGACATTGCTTCAATATACTGATTTCCTTTCCATTGGAGAAAGAGTGAGATTGCTGAATCATACAGTAGTTTTACTTTCAGTTTTTTAAGGGACCTCCATACAGTTTCCATAATGACTATACTAATTTACATTCCCACCAATATTATATAAACATTAGACTTTCCATGAATCCTCACTTTCATTTGTTATTTTTGTTTTTTTTAATAATAGCTATTCTAACTAGGGTGAGATGATATCCATTTGTGATTTTGATTTTGGTCTTCTTAATGATGAATGACATTGAACTTTTAAAAAACATATTTGTGGCTATTTGTGTTTCTTCTGAGAAATATCTATTCAAATCCTTTGCCCATTTTCAAATTGGTTGTTGTTGTTGTTGTTGTTTTTGCGGCTGCTGCTGCTATTGCTTCAATTCCTTGTATATTCTGGATATTGGTCTCTTGTCAGAGGAATAATTTGCAAGTATTTTCTCTCATTCTACAAGTTGTCTCTTCACTCTGAATTGTTTCCTATGCAGTAAAGAAGTGTTTTAGTTTGATACAGCCTCATTTGTTTCATTTTGCTTTTGTTGCCTGTACTTTTGAAGTCTTATCGATAAAATCTTTGCCTAATGTCCTATGGCATTTCTCCTATCTATTCTAGTAATTTTATAGATTCAGTTCTTACACTTAAGTCATTAATCCATTTTGAGCTGATTTTTGCATATAGTGTGCGATGAGGGACTAATTTCATTCCTCTATGTGGATATCCAGTTTTTTCAGCACCATTTATTGAAGAAGCTGTTCTTTCCAGTGTATGTTAATGGTGCTTTTCTGGAAAAATCAGTTGGCTGTAAATACATGGATTTATTTCTGGGTTGTCTATTCTGTTTTATTGGTGTAAATGTCTATTTTTATACCAATGCCATACTGTTTTGGTTATTATAGTTTTATAGTGTATATTGAAGTCAGGTAATGTGATGCCACCAGTTTTCTTCATTTTTGTTCAAGATTGCTTTGGCTCTTCAGTCTTTTGTGATACTATATAAATTTTGGGATTTTTTTTTCTATTTCCATAGAGAATGTTATTGGTATTGTGATATGAACTGCATTGAATCTGTAGATTGCTTTGAATGGTATGATTACTTTAACAATATTCTTTCAATCTATGAACATGAGATATCTTTCCATTTTTTTTTTTTTTTGCATTCTCTTCAGTTTTATTCATCAGTATTTTTCATTGTAGAGATCTTTTGCTGTGTGATTAAGTTTATTCCAGGGTATTTTATTTTTTGTAGGTATTATAAATAGGATTAATTTCTTGCTTTCTTTTTCAACCAGTTTGTTATTGGTGCATAGAAACACTTCTGATTTTTCTATGTAGATTTTTATATCCTGAAACGTCACAGAATTTACTTGTTCAAAAGCATGTTTTTAAATTTTCATACATCTGTGCAGTTTCCAAAGTTCCTCTTGTCATAAATTTCTGGTTTTATTCCATCGTTGTTAGAAAATTTACTTGATATAATATTGAATTTTGAAAACTTGTTGAGACTTGTCACCTAACATGTGGTCTATCCTGAGGAATGTTCCATGTGCTGATAAGAAGAATGTGTATTTTGCAGCAGTTGGGTGAAATGTTCTGTACATTTAATTAGGTTCATTAGGTCTAGATTATAGTTTTACTCTGATGTTTCTTTTCTGATTTTCTGCCTGAATGATCTGTCCATTGATGAAAATGAGTGGTTGAACTCCCCGACCCTTATTGTATTAGTCGATTTCTCCTTTCAGGTCTATTAATATTTGCTTAATATATCTGAATGCTGTAGTATTGGGTGCATACGTATACTTATACATATTATACTGCTGAATTGACCTGTTTATCACTATATAATGGTCTTCTTTGTCTCTTTCTTAGTGTTTTGACTTAAAGTTTGTTTTATTTAAGTATAGCAATGCCTGCTCTTTACTGGTTTTTATTTTCATGGAATATCTGTTTTCATCTCTATAGTGTCAGTCTATGTGTGTTTTTACAAGTAAAGTGAGTTTCTTATAGGCAATATATAGTTTCGTTTTGTTTAATCCATTCACTTACTCTATATCTTCTACTTGGAGAATTTAGCCCCATTGTATTTAATGTTATTATTGGTAGATAAGAACTTAACTATTGTCATTTTGTTCCTTGTTTTCTAATTCTTCCTTTCTTCCTGTCTTTCTTTATGATTAAGTTCCTTTCTCTGGCAGTGTATTTTAATTCCTTGATTTTCATTTTAGTGTATCTATTATAGGTTTTCGTTTTGTGGTTGCCGTGAGACTTACATGGACATCTTATAGCTACAGCAATTATTTTATACCAATGACAACTTAACTTTGATCACAAAGAAAAGAAAAGAAAAAACTAAACAACTCTGCACTTTAATTCCATCTCCTCTCACATGTTTAGTTATGTTTGTGTAGATTTACATCATTTTTACACTGACTATCTCTTAACAAACTGTAGTCATTATTATTTTGACAGAGCTGTTTTTTGGTCTTCATACTAAAGATTTGAGTGGTTGATGCACTACAACCACCGTATTAAAATATTCTGAATTTGTCTGTGTATTTACTTTTATCAATGAGTTTTATACCTTCAAATGTGTTCTTAGTGCACATTTGTGTTCTTTCTTTTCTGAGTGAAAAACTCTCTTTAGCATATCATGTAAGACAGATCTGCTGGTAACAATTTCACTAAACTTCTGTTTGCCTGAGAAATACTTTTTCTCTCCATCGTGTTGATAGTTTTGTTGGGTGCAGTATCTCAGTTGGCATGTTTTTTCCCTCAGCTCTTTGAATCTGTCACCCCACTTCCTCTTGGCTTGTAAAGTGGCTGCAAAGAAGTCTGCTAACAGATGTGTTGAAGCTTCTTTTTATTTTATTTTGCTTTTTACATTTTGTTTCCTTTAAAATTCTCACTTTGTTTCAACCTTTGAACATTTAAATTTTATATGCCTTGTGGTCATCTTATTTGGGTTGAATCTGCTTGATAATCTTCGACCTTCCTGTATTTTGTTATTCATATCTTTCTCTGGGTTTGGAAAGCTTTCTGTTTGTCCACAGCCTCCCAGACCAGTGCTGTGACAGTACTTGCCCAAGGTCCATGGTTACTGTGGCCAGCAGCCACTGAAATTTTCTTGGGACTCAAGGCCACTTTAGTCAGCTGGTGGTAAAGTGGGCTGAGACTAAGTTTCCTCCTGCCTAGGCAGTGGACTCCCCTCTTTGCCCATGATGGGTCAAAATGCTCCCCGTATGAGCACTGGTTTGAAATCAAGGGCCATGGGGTCTCTGTCTTTTGCTATGTTCCAATGTGGTGGGGCCAGTACTAGGTTCCACACAAAGTCTCACACTTTTATTTCCCTTTCCCAAGCAGGCAGTTTCTCTCTAAGCACCGCACTACCTGGGTTTGAAAGAGGAGTGGTTAGGCAAGGCCAGGCCATCCTTTCTTACCTCTTTGATGTGTGTGTGTTTTGTTTTGTTTTGTTTTGTTATAATGCTAAAATCAGAATACTGTGATAACTCGCCTAATTTCTTGAATTCTTCTGAAGCTACTTTTTTGCAAGGATAGTTATTTAATTCGATGTTTCTGTGAGACGATCATCACTGAAGGGTTCTTCACAGCCACTTGCTCTTCTGTCATGTTCTTAATTGTTTTCTGGTATACATATTGTTCTGCATACTTACTGCTTTTTTCTCCTCTATTATTGCTTTTTTTATCTTTGTGGTTTGCTGGTTCTCTGTGGTGATAATGTTTGATTCCTTTCTCTTTCTTATTTGTGTATCTGCCCTACCAGTTTTATGCTTTTGTATGTTTTCATGATGATAGATATTATCCTTTTGCTTCCAGATATAGGACTCCCTTAAGCAGCTCTTGTGCGGCTAGTCTAGTGGTGGTGAATTCCTTCAGTTTTTGCTTGCCTGGAAAAGAGTATTTCTCCTTTATTTCTAAAGGATAGCTTTGCTCGATACAGTATTCTTGTTTGGCAAAAGGTTTTTGGGGGGGATTTTGAATGTATCATTCCATGTTCTTCTGGCCTGCTGCTGGGGAAAGTAGGATTGTTGGCAGTGGTGGCAGTGGGCCCCAAGCAAGTGGCTCTGGGAATCCGAGGGGCACAGGCATGACTCTCTTTATGCTGAGGACACACTCCCTACTTGGCTGCATCACTTGTTCCCTGGACATAGGGCTCTGTATGGGCTTGATGCAAGGGTCACACCTACACCATTGACTGGGATCACGTGGTTACTAGGCTGCAGTCCTCTCGCTGGGTTTGGTGTGATGTCAGCAGGGCCCCAGGCTTGTGAAGATGCAGAAGCTATTGGGCCCCCAGGATGTGAAGATGAAGGAACTACTTGGTGGTGGCTACAGTCTCAAACTGGTGCAGTGCTGCAGCACCCTGTGTATGTGAGAAGGCAGAGGAGCCCAGTGTGAATTCCCACTCTGGAATAATGCAGTTATGTGGATTCCAGTAAACTCCTTATACTGGACTTGGGGCCAGGGAGGAATGCGGAGCTCTCCTATAGCTAGGATAGCAGGCATTTGTAATGGGAATGTGGACTTCCCGGGAGCTCCTGTTTACCTTTTCTCCTCAATGGAGAGTCCCTCTTGGCTCCAAGCTGATCCTTGTCACCTGCTTCTCTTCCATTTCTATGCTATCACCCTGAGTGTCTGTGCCTCAGAGAGACTTGGTCGCTTTCTTGCTGAATTCCAGCATTCTCCCTTCAACACTCCATTCAATGTGTGGTTATCTACTCATTGTTTTGGTCCCTCTTTGTGGAAGTGAGTGCTGGGTGCCTGTAGTTTGCCATCTCAATGATGCTTCCTCTTTCTTTGTTTATGTTTATTATTGTATCTGCATAGAAAATAATAAATCATAAGCATAATTTACTCTTGGGGTGACTGGGGAACTTTTACAGAAGTATTGGAGGAAATAGTACATTGTTGTACTCTTAATTTTTGATCATTTGCAAGGTATTCACATTCTGTTCTGGGAAAAAAAATTGAGGCAGGAAAAGGACCTATACTACCTTCTCATTAAAAAAGTAACTCTAATATTTATATTAAATACAAAGACACCCAAACCCTTTCTGCTTCCTTCTCTGATCTGTCTCTTTTTTCTTTGACAGCATCTCCATTTTTTTTCTGCTGTTTCATTGCTGTAGCTATGGGAATCCGTTTCATTGTTATGGTAACAATATGGACTGCCGTATTCCTAAATTGTAAGTGATAATAGAGAGGTAGATTGCAACATTGTTAATTTAACAATTATAATGTACTGCCTTTGTTAGTATTCAGAAACACAGAAACATAAACCAGAAATATTAAATATTTACCTTTGTCACATTTTTGGCATTAGCCCAGAAATTTGTAAACTATATTTGCTTATATTAGAAGTTACTAACAATACAAACTTTTTAATATTTACGGTTATTTTAATAGCATTATTCAACCAAGAAGTTCAAGTTCCCTTGACCGGTAAGTGAATTTTTAAGACATTTTAGAGCATATATTATATGTATTTACCTACACTATTGTGTAGGCATGTATTGGATGATGTAAAAAAGGAAAAAGTAAATAATTAATTCTAGTCCATAATGCACTATGGCTTCTGTTTTCCTTTTAACAATGAGGGAATACTTGTAAAAGCAGAGGCTACTTAGGTTTGACATCCTTGTCTCTCTCTCTCTCTCTCTCTCTCTCTTTTTTTTTTTTTTTTTTTTTTTTTTTTTTTTTTTTTTTTTTTGAGATGGAGTCTCTCTCTGTCTCCTAGGCTGGAGTGGAATGGGGTGATCTCAGAACTCCGCTTCCCAGGTTCAAGAGATTCTCATGCCCCAGCCTCTCAAGTACCTGGGACTGTAACCTCTACCTCCTGGGTTCAAGTGATTCTCGTACCTCAGCTTCCCAAGTAACTGGGACTGCAGGCATGTGCCACCACACCTGGCTAATTTTTGTATTTTTGTAGATGCGGGGTTTCACTGTGTTGACCAGGCTGGTCTCAGACTTCTAACCTCAAATGTGTCACCCGCTTAGGGTCGCAAAGTGTTAAGATTACAGGCAGGAGACACCACGCACTCCCTGGCATCTCTCTATGCATATGTAGAGATATGTCTTTGGTTATGACTGTAATAATTTAATAATCTGAAATTTTAGCGTTGGAGTGAGAAAGACATTTAACTTGTCTAGATAAAATCTGCTATAATGTTCAGGTGTATGGTATTAATAATATATTCTCTCTTTCTAGAAAGTTACTGTGGCCCATGTCCTAAAAACTGGATATGTTATAGAAATAACTGCTACCAATTTTTTAATGAGAATAAAAACTGGTATGAGAGCCAGGCTTCTTGTATATCTCAAAATGCCAGCCTTCTGAAAGTATACAGCAAAGCGGAACAGGTTGAGTATTTAATTTAATTTCCCATCCTATATTTAATCCTAACATCTGAGGCAACTCACTGGAATATGAACCTGGAACGTAAAAGAGACACTGTGACTTGGTTATTCTAATAACAACCCTAAATCTTTCTTCATTAAAAATAACAAAGCACAGAAATTGCAGGCAGCATGTATGTGTTGCCCAGATGGAAATTATGCTATTTAGGGGACAAAATGTATTTTTTTACAAGTGTGAGAACAGATGAAATAGTTGGCCGGGCGCGGTGGCTCAAGCCTGTAATCCCAGCACTTTGGGAGGCCGAGGCGGGTGGATCACGAGGTCAAGAGATCGAGACCAACGTGGTCAACATGGTGAAACCCCGTCTCTACTAAAAATACAAAAAATTAGCTGGGCATGGTGGCGCGTGCCTGTAATCCCAGCTACTCAGGAGGCTGAGGCAGGAGAATTGCCTGAACCCAGGAGGCAGAGGTTGCGGTGAGCCGAGATCGCGCCATTGCACTCCAGCCTGGGTAACAAGAGCGAAACTCAGTCTCAAAAAAGAAAAAGAAAAAGAAAAAGAAAAAGAAATAGTTATGCTCTTGAATTTACTAAAATTATGAACACTGATTTACTTGTAGTTTATTTGTGGTTGTGGTTTCAAACAGGATTTCCTTAAACTGGTGAAGTCATATCACTGGATGGGACTAGTATATATTCCAACAAATGGATCTTGGCAGTGGGAAGATGGCACCATTCTCTCACCCAACCTGTAAGTCTCTGACCCAAGAGGTCTATAGTTTTGGATTTTTTCCCTAACATTTCCCTGTAATCATTCTAATCACTCATTTCACATAATCTCAGGATATTTGCACATTTTAATAGACCTAGTAAAAAGTGCTTAGGTCCTAAATTTGGGAGAAAGTTATGTTAGTTGTAGAGCAGCAAACACAAATACTAGTGAGTAATATAAATTGTTTACTATATGCTAAGTACTATGGAAGGCAGGTCTAATATTGTGTTCATTTTCCAGATAAAACGACAGGAGGAGAGACGTTAAGTATCACACATATTTCTTTCTTAATTTATTACCAGATATGTTGAGATATAATAAACATTGCACATATATAAAGTATATAATTTGATAAATCTCAAGAAAATATATATGCACAAAACCATCAAGAACATCAATATAATTAACATATAAATTACCTGGAAAACATTCTCTAAGCATGCACCTTTGTGATTTCTCCTGTGTCCCTGCCTACTTACCTCTTTTTCTTTCCAGTCAATCAATTTTCTGTCACTTTAGATTAGTTCGCAATTCATAGAATTTAATATAAATGAAGTCCTTCAATATATATAATTTTAATGTCTTATTTTCACTTAGCAAAGTTATCTTGAGTTTCATCTATCTCATTGCACGAGTAAAGAATTAATTTCTTTTTATCTCTTCATTTATTGATGTATATTTAGGTAATTCCCTGTTATTGATCATTATAAATCATGCTACTTGCTAATATTTGTGTACAAGTCTTTGTATCATATTAATGAAGTCTTTCTTTTCCTTAATATAAATGCCTAGAAACTAAATGGCTGAATCATATCGTAAGTATATATTTAAGTTTTTAGAAAGTGCCACACTGTTATCCAAAGTGGTGGTGATATTTTTCAAATTTACTTTCTCTCTAGCAGTACATAAGAGAAAATCTGAGAGAAAAGTTGCTTTACATCCTAGTCAACACTTGTTTGATCAGCCTCTTAAATTTTATACTGGCTGGGCACAGCGGCTCACGCCTATAATCCCAGCACTTTGGGAGGCTGAGGTGGATGGATGACCTGAGGTGAGGAGTTCGAGACCAGCCTGGCCAACATGGTGAAATCCCGTCTCTACTAAAAATACAAATGTTTTCAAACTCCTGACCCTAGGTGATCTGCCCGCCTCGGCCTACCAAAGTGCTGAGATTACAGGTGTGAGCCACCACATCCAGCCAGAGTAGAGTATTTTATAAGAGTCAATTAAGTCAAGTTGGTTGAGAGTTGCTCAAGTCAACTGCAGTTTTTTCTGATTTTCTGTATACTTGGTTGGTTGGCTGTTTTTTCATAGAGGTATCTGTTAAAACGCACATGCTGAATGAAGAGACCCCCCAAACAGGCTTTGTGTGAGCAACATGGCTGTTTATTCACCTGGGTCCAGGCGGGCTGAGGCCAAAAACGGCATCAGTGAAGGGCAGAGGGATAGGAGTTGGTTTTGTAGATGGGCTGTGGAAAGTTAGTTTAAGGAGGTTTTCTGCAAGTTGGGAGGGGGTTGTAGGGTATGGAGTCACGAGGTTGACCAAGGTCAGTTACAAAGTCCAATGCCTTATCAGTTGGGGCGGGAATAAGAAACAATAGAGAACTCTAAAAGTTAAGTAGGGTTGATCACTTCTTCCTCTTTTCATGGTCTTCTAGTTAGTTTAGATTTTCCAGGAACTCATCTGGAGTGTCCATGCAGGTCACAGAGGTTAACACGGCATCCATGACACCATCAGTCAGGCTAAAATGGTATTTCTAGTTCTAGATCCTTGAAAAATCACCACACTGTCTTCCACAATGGTTGAACTAATTTACACTCCCACCAACAGTGTATTTTTAAAAAAGGCTGGGCACAGTAGCTCACACCTGTAATCCCAAGATTTTGGGAAGCTGAGGCAGGCAGATCACCTGAGGTCAGGAGTTTGAAACCAGCCTGGCCAACATGACAAAACTCCATCTTTACTAAAAATACAAAAATTAGCCTGGTGTGGTGGTGGGTACCTGTAATCCCAGCTACTCAGGAGGCTGAGGCAGGAGAATGACTTGAGCCCAGGGGGCGAAGGTTGCAGTGAGCCAAGATCATGCCATTGTACTCCAGCCTGGGTGACAGAGCGAGACTCTGTCAAAAAAAAAAGTACCAAAGTCTTGATCTGTAATAATGGACATATGTATTCCTCCTTGCAGGTCAAACAAATTTTTGCCTTATATATTTTGAAGCTCTGTTTTCAGTTGCATAAATGCTTAGTATTGTTGCACATTCCTAATGAATTTATGAGTTTAACATTATGTAATGAGCACTTTAATGATATTTTGTGTTTTGTGTGCGACCCGCAGAGACCCTTCCCAAAGCAAATGAGAGCGAGGAGTTGTTAAGCCGAGTCCAGGTTTATTGGGATCTGCGGGAAACCCAGGCGGGAGGGGAGCTGAGCTGCACCCAGCAGCTGCCGGAGAGGGTCTTTATAGGGGCGGTGGCCTGTTTAGGCGAGGTGTTGCGGAGTGATTGGTGGAAGGGAGAGCAGAGGAGGGTTTCTGCGTGCCAGAAGGGGATTGGTCACCTCTTGGCGGGCTTAGGTTTGAATTTTATTGGCTGTCTTGTTTCTAGGCGGACTACTGCAACTGCCAAGGGGTGGGGGATGGGGGTTGGCTTTAGGTTTGGCGGGTTAAGGCTGAGCAGTGATTGGTCGCCCTGCGCTACCAGGCAGAATAGGGTCTGCAGGCGGACTCCAGGAAGTGAGGGACAAAATGGAGGACTGTGGGTTTTTCTACCAAACATTTTGTAATGCTACTTTGTCTAATATAAATACAGCCACTCTAGTTTTCTTTTGTTTAGTACTAGAGTGGTATATATTTTCAGCTTATATTAACCGTGAGTTTCTTGTAGACAGAATATAGTTGAATCTTACGTTTTAAATCTAATCTAACAATTTCTGCTTTTAAAATTGGTATATTCAGGATATTTCTATTAAATGTGATTAGGTATGCTTTACGTTATCCTACTGTTTGTTATTTGTTCCATTTTTTTTTTGTTTGCTTTTTCTTCAGTCTTTTAAAAATATTTTGTTTTATGCTAATGTTTATTATCATCACAGCTTAGTAAATATTTATATTTAGGCTGGGGCTGGTCATGGTGGCTCACACCCTATAATCCCAGCACTTTGGGAGAGCGAGGTGGGTGGATCGCTTTAGGTCAGGAGTTCATGACCAGCCTGGTCAACATGGTGAAACGCTGTCTCTACTAAAAATACAAAAATGAGTCAGATATGGTGGCACACGCCTGTAATCCCAGCTACTCGGGAAACTGAGACAGAAGAATCACTTGAACCTGGGAGTCAGAGGCTGCAGTGAGCCAAGATTGAGCCACTGCACTCCAGCCTGGGCAACAGAGCAAGATTCTGTCTCAAAAAAAAAAAAAAAAAAAAGTTTTCTCCCAATAGTGGCCAATTGTTCAATTATAGAACAGAGGTTATTACATTGTTCTTTTAAATAAGGATACCATCAGACCATAATCTTTTCATTTTTTGTCAATTTTACATTGAAGTGACATCCTCACTCTTTCATGAGCTATTTTCCATCTGCTATGAAAGAAAACAAATTATATTAATTAAACAAGTTATATTAATCATATAACTCCAAAAGGTTAAAGATGCTAGAGTAAAACACATATGTAGATGCAGAAATCTCTACATGGAATGCCTAACACATGCACACACACACATACTTATACATACTTGTGAATGTGTGTATATATGTATTAGAAGATTTTAAATTTTGCTTTCGTTTCCTCAGCAAGTAAAATTGCATATATCTGAAGAAAATGTTTTATTTTTCCACAAAACACAGTATCAAATTCTAAGTTGAATTATGAATTTATTTCTAACATAAAATTTGTTTTAAAATAAACATTTTGAAGCTTTCATTTAACTTGGGTATACATATGAAGAGATTTTAGACTTCAGAAGTGATTAGTTTCCAATGTATAAACTAGTGGCATAGAAATGGTGGCACATTATTTACAATAGAAAGGGATTTTTACTTTTATTATCTGAGTTAGCTATATTTTGTTCATGAATTAAGACCAGGTGTGGTCCTAAAATCTCCTAAAATGGTATTAAATTCCCATATATGAAGTTCAGTAGGTATAATTCATTTTCATTTTCCTGCTAATGTAACTTATGATTTTCTCTTCTCTAGACTAACAATAATTGAAATGCAGAAGGGAGACTGCGCAGTCTACGCCTCAAGCTTTAAAGGCTACACAGAAAACTGTTCAAGTCCAAATACATACATCTGTATGCAGAAGACTGCGTAGGGATGATCAGTCATCTCAGTAAAAGCCAGGAACAATGAAGGGATTATACCAGTGGAAACACTGCCAACTGAGACTAAAGGAAACAAAGAAAACAGGACAAAATGACAAAAGACTGCCAGACTTCTTAGACTCCACAGGACCAGACCATAGACCAATTCCAATGCAAACGTGCACGATTCTCCAAGACAAAAGAGTAAAGATCCTGAAGGCAAAGCCTCAAGGCTGCCTCTCCCACCATAAACCCAGAGTGGATGGGCTGGGGGAGGGGTGCTATTTTAATTTCTAAAGGTAGGACCAACACCCAGGGGATTCGTGAAGGAAGAGAAATCCAGCAGATCCCTGAGAGAGCAGCTCCACCTCCACACGAAATTGCCTTATGGGTAGGGCCACAGCACCGAGACACAGCATGTGCAATGCCTTGCTTGCCTGTGGGGGTCATGCTGCCACTTTTAATGGGTCCCTTCCTAACCCTGGGTCAGGAAGGTGAGACTGCTGCCCCAGTGGTCCATGATTATGTTAAGGTTTTATTCTCCAGTCTTAAGATCTTATGAAGTTTCCTTTGCTAGGATTTGGACTTGCTTCAGTTCTGTTACTGTTTCTCTTTCTCTGTTTCTTCTTTTTGGAATAGTCATGTCTACCCTATGCTTATCCTACTATTGTATTTTGGAAGCACAGAACTGGTTTGGTTTCACAGGTTCACAGTTAGGGAGGAATTTTGCTTCTGAATAAATAGAATCTTGAGTCTCATGCGTATCTTGTTTGATGATATTTAGCTAAGACTGTAACTGAGAGAGCATGTCCAGCTCCCAGAAATTGGAGATTCTTGGCCTAGCTAACCCGGAAGAATGGGGAAAGGGTCCCCGGTGAGCTTACTGTTCAAATAAATATCGTGGACTCAAAGAGTTTTGCGGAAAAGCGATTTATTAGACAGAGAGGGAGAGAGAGAGAGCTCCCACGCTGTTGTGGGAGGGGAGACCAGAGCGGGAAATCCCTACAGGTAGGAGCAGCTGGAGTTTTAACCATTGAGTTATTCCCTCCCCATTCATGTTGTTGTCTAATGAGAGGACTTCTTTCAAATTTCCTCTGGAGTGATTGATCTTTGATTCTGATACCAGATTGGCTACTTGCTCCACAATCCTGATTTACAGAGCCCCCTCCTCCCAGAGCTTTCAGCGGGATTTTGGGACAAAAGAGCCCCACCTGGCTTTCCCTGCCTGGCCCCCATGGGGAAAGCCAGACAAATAACTTTACATTTGAAACCTCTCTGGTTCCTGGAGGAGGTGCTCAAAGTCAAATTGTCTCTGTTTGCAGATGACATGATTGCATATTTAGAATACCCTATCATTTCAGGTCAAAAACTCCTTAAGCTGATAAACAACTTTGACAAAGTCTCAGGATACAAAATCGATGTGCAAAAAAACACAAGCATTCCTTTACACCAATAATAGGCAAGCAGAGAGCCGAATCATGAATGAACTCCCATTTACAATTGCTGCAAGGAGAATAAAATACCTAGGAATACAGCTAATAAAGGATGTGAAGAACCTCGTCAAGGAAAACTACAAACCACTACTCAAGGAAATAATAGAGGACAAAAACAAATGGAAAAACATTTCATCCTCATGGATAGGAAGAATCAATATCATGAAAATGGCCATACTGCCCAAAGTAATTTATAGAGTCAATGCTATCCCCATAAAACTACTATTGACATTCTTTACAGAATTAGAAAAAACTACTTTAAATTTTATATGGAATCAAAGAAGAACCCATATAGCCAAGACAATCCTAAGCAAAAAGAACAAAGCTGGAGCATCACACTATCTAACTTCAAACTCTACTACAAGGCTACAGTAACCAAAACAGCATGGTACCAGCACCAAAACAGAGATATCAACCAACGGAACAGAACAGAGACCTCAGATATAACACCATACATCTACGACAAACCTGACAAAAACAAGCAATGGGGAAAGGATTTTCTATTTAACAAGTGGTGTTGGAAAAACTCCCTAGCCATATGCAAAAAACTGAACTGGACCCCTTCCTTACACCTTATACAAAAATTAACTAGCAACAGATTAAAGACTTAAATGTAAAACCCAAACCCATAAAAACTCTAGAAGAAAACCTAGGCAATACTATTCAGGTCAACAATATGAGCAAAGACTTCATGACAAAAATGCCAAAAGCAATGGCAACAAAAGCCAAAATTGACAAATGAGATCTAATTAAACTGAAGAGCTTCTGCACAGAAGAAGAAGAAAAAAAAAAAACAAACATAAAAACCCTAGAAGAAAACCTAAGCAATACCATTCAGGACATAGGCATAGGCAAGGCCGTCATGACTAAAACACCAAAGGCAATGGCAACAAAAGCCAAAACAGACAAATGGGATCTAATTAACCTTAAGAGCTTCTGCACAGCAAAAAAAAACAATCATTAGAGTGAACCAGCAACCAACAGAATGGGAAAAAATGTTTGCAAGCTACCTATCTGACAAAGGGCTAATATTCAGAATCTACAAAGAACTAAAGCAGATTTACAAGAAAAAACAGACAACCCCATCAAAAAGTGGGCAAAGGATATGAGCAGACACTTTTCAAAAGAAGACATTTATGCAGCCAACAAACATGAGAAAAAATGCTCGTCAGCACTGGTCATTAGAGAAACGCAAATCAAAACTGTGTTGAGATACCATCTCACACCAGTTAGAATGGTGATCATTAAAAAATCTGGAGACAACAGATGTTGGAGAGGACGTGGAGAAATAGAAACACTTTTACACTGTTGGTGGGAGTGTAAATGAGTTCAACCATTGTGGAAGACAGTGTAGTGATTTTTCAAGGATCTAGAACTAGAAATACCAGTTGACCCAGCAATCTCATTATTGGGTACATACCCAAAGGATTAAAACTTGTTCTATTATAAAGACATATGCACACATATATTCATTGTGGCACTGTTTACAATAGCAAAGACTTGGTACCTACCCAAGTGCCCATCAATGATAGACTAGATAAAGAAACTGTGGCACATATACACCATGGAATACTATGCAGCCATAAAAAAGGATGAGTTCACGTCCTTTGCAGGGACATAGATGAATCTGGAAAACATACTCAGCAAACTGACACAAGAACAGAAATCCAAACACCACATGTTCTCACTCACAGGTGGGTGTTGGGCAGTGAGAACACATGGACACATGGAGGAGAACATCACACACTGGGGTCTGTTGTGGAGTGGGAGGCTAGGGGAGGGGTAGCAGGGAAGAGGGAGGTTGGGGAGGGATAACATTGGGAGAAATGCCTGATGTAGGTGATGGGAGGATGGAGGCAGCAAACCACCATGGCATGTGTGTACTTATGTAACAATCCTGCAAGACCTGCACATGTACCCCAGAACTTAAGGTATAATTAGAAAAACAAAAACAAACAAATAAAACTATCACCAAAGTGAACAGGCAACCTATAGAGTGGGAGAAGAATTTTACAATCTACTCATCTGACAAAGGTCTAATATCCAGAATCAACAAAGAACTTAAACAAATTTATAAGAAAAAATAAACAACCCAATCAAAAAGTGGGCAAAAGATATGAACAAACACTTTTCAAAATAAGACATTTAAGCAGCCAAGAAACATGTAAAAAAAAAAAAAAAAGTCCAACATCACTGATCATTAGAGAAATGCAAATCAAAACCACAATAAGATACCATCTCATGCCAGTCAGGATGGCAATTATAAAAAGTCAAGAAACTATGGATGCTGGTGAGGCTGTGGAGAGATAGGAATGCTTTTACACTGTTGTTGGGAATGCAAAGTAGTTCGACCATGGGGGAAGACAGTATGGTGATTCTTTCAGGATCTAGAACCAGAAATACCATTTGACCCAGCAATGCCATTACTGGGTATATACACAAAGGAATATAAATCATTCTACTATAAAGACACATGCGTATGTTTATTTGTGGCACTATTCACAATAACAGAGTCATGAAACCAACCCAAATGCCCATCAATGATAGACTGGATAAAGAAAATGTGGTACATATATACCATGGAATGCTATGCAGCCATAAAAAGGGAGGAAATCATGTCCTTTACAAGGACCTGGATGAAGCTGGAAGACATCATCCTCAGAAAACTAACACAGGAACAGAAAACCAAACACCACATGTTCTTCTCATAAGTGGGAGTTGAACAATGAGAACGCATGGACACAGGGAGGAGAACATCACTCACCAGGGCCTGTTGGGGGGTGGGGGACAAGGGGTGGGAACTTACTGGAAGGGTCAATAGGTGCAGCAAACCACCATGACACATGAATACCTATGTAACTGTCTTGCACGTTCAGCACACATATCCCAGAATTTAAAGTAAAATTTAAAATATATATATATCTTGAGTAAGTTTATCCTAGAAGGTGAAAGAGTTATATATGGAAAACTATAAAACACCAACGAAAAAAGTTTAAGCTGACACAAGTATGGAAAGATATTGTATGCTCATGGAGTAAGAGAAAGCTATTATGAAATTTCCAGGCAACCCAAAGTGATCTACAGATTTAATGCAATCCCTATTAAAATTCCAATTTTGTTTTATATGAAAAGGACTTGCACAATTAATTATCAAGGAAACAAATAACTAAATTCAAAAATAAGCAAAGAACCTAAAAAAAAATTTCTGAAAAGAAGATATATGAAGGATCAAAAGTATGTAAGAAAAAAGTGCTCAACTTCTAATTATCAGAGAAATGCAAATTCAAAACACAATGAGAGGTTACCTCACACCGGTAGAATAGTTACTATCAAAAAGTCAGTAGATAAGAAGTGTTGGAAAAGAAGTGAAGAAAAGGAAACTGCTACATTGTTAGTGGAAATGTACATTCGTACAGTCATTATGAAAAACAGTATGGAGATTCCTCGAAAAGCTGAAAATACGATTACCATGTGACCCTACCCTGTGAATAGACTTCGAAGACCATCAAGAAGCCAAACTTTTGCACACTGAACATCCAGAAGGAAAGAAAAAAAGGTATCATTGCATGGGTAGCTAAAACTCTGAGGGAAACATATTTTCCTGCTCAGACAAATCAGGAAAAAGCATTTCTGGACCTGGAAGAACATGAGAAATTTCAGAAAGGACCAAGCTGGAGAAGAGGATAGCTGAATTTTGTATATGAACTAACACAAGTCTAGGGTTCACCTGTTAGTTACACAAGTATAGTGCAAAGCCAAGATAGCATAGCAAAGGATTTGAGAACTGAGCTATGATTTGTACCACTATCTAAGTCCCACATTAATGACTGAGTGACTCCTGAACAGGGTGGACCCCAAGCAGTATACCAAAGGTTTTGAAACTGAACCTATATGGAACCATAATCCAAAGAAGGGAAAGGTCACAAAGAAATTTGGGGCATGGTGGACAAGTTAACTATGTTAATGGCCATTTCATGAATACATACATATGTTGAAACACATGTAACTGTACCTTTAAAGATGTGTCCTTTAGAGTAGACATCAATTATATCTCAAATAAAATAATTTTTTTTCAAAAATTTGAAAAAAATCAAATGCTTTTCAATTCGCCAGCCACAAAAAATTAGAAAATGAGCCCGTAATCCCAGCACTTTGGGAGGTCAAGGTGGATGGATCACCTGAGGTCAGGAGTTTGAGACTAGCCTGACCAACATGGAGAAATCCTGTTTCTACTAAAAATACAAAATTAGCTCGTTATGGTGGCACATGCCTGTAATCCCAGCAACTTAGGTGGCTGAGGCAGGGGAATCACTTGAACCCAGAAGGTGGAAGTTGCGGTGAGCCGAGATTATGTCATTGCACTCCAGCCTGGGCAACAAGAGCTAAACTCTGCCTCAAAAAAAAAAAAAAAAAAGAAAGCAGATAAATAAGATCATAGTATATAACACCAAAAACTATTAAATACCTAAGAAAAAATCTAACACGAGTTTTATCAGACATTATTGTTAAAATTGATGAAGTTTTTCTGTGAGAGATTAAAGGTAACATAAATAAATGGACAGATAATTTTTGTTCATGGATTGCAAGATTCAGCACTGTTAAGGTGTTCTCTTCTAATACACATAAAATCCAGAAATATAGATTCCATACAATTTCAATATAAAATCCACTCTGTGTGTATGTATGAAAAATACAAGATAATTTACACATACACAACTTAGAAATAGATGTATATTATATACATATATAATATTAATAAATGGTAGCCAAAGACTTAACAGACATTACATAGAAGAAGACATCCAAATGGACAAAAAGTTATAGGTTCTATTAATCATAAGAGAATTCAAATTTAAGCTGCAATTATATACCAATATATAATATAGCCCAGAAATATGTGAAACTTAAAAAAAGATTGACAACGGAAGTGCTGGCAAAGAAGCAGACAAAGTTACTGAAACAGCCAGGGCTTTGGTCTAGGTGCCATTGCTCACTGCACAGAAAGCAAATCATTGAGACAAGTGTTGCCAGAGAGTAAGGGTCTATTTGGGTGCTGCAGCTGAGGAGATGGGAAGTCAGTCTCAAATTCATCTCCTCAACTGACCAAAATTCGAGATTTTGTAGTAGAAGAAAAAAGGAACCATCTGTGAAAAAATAGGAATTACGGAGGGGTAAGAAAGAGGAGTTAGTCAACAGGAAGCAGGTGGTTGGTTAAGCAACAATGATGGGTGAAGTGTCTGGCTCTCATAGTCCAGACACAATGACCTGGTAAGTTTCACTTCCTTGATACTTTCTGGGAGGTCTGATGGTTGGTTTCTTGAGACGGAAACTCAGATTAGACAACTGTAGATTTCTCAAATTTTAAGACTGACAGAGTCAATTTCTATATCTATTTAAAAGAAACAATAAACATCAGTTCTATGGGGCAATTTGACTGGTTTCTGCAACCAACAGTCACATAAAACCGCTGGTAAAATTATACATTTTGACTAGCACTTTGGAAAACTGTTTGGGATCACCTTCTAGACCTAAATACATGCCTCTGCTAGGACTTAGAGAGCTAATTTTTCAATATACATGTAAGGGAAATGAGGATACGTATCCATAAAAGTGTACATATACAAGAAAAATAAAAATGTTTAGAGAAAATTTATTCATAATATTTAAAAATAGGTAATAACCAAAGTGACCATTATGAGTAGAACAGTAGAACCGATAAGCAAATTGTGTATTCATACAATGGAATTCTACTGGTAATAAAACATATCACACAGAGGCACAGGCAAAGACTTCATGATGAAGATGCCAAAATCGGTTGCCACAAAACCAAAAAATTGACAAAAAGTGACAAACCTAATTAAAATAAAGAGCTTTTGCACAGCAAAAGAAACTATTATTAGAGTGAACAGATAACCTACGGAATGGGAGAATAGGTTTGCAATCTATCTGACAATGGTCCAATATTCAGCATCTACAAGGAACTTAAAGTTACAAGAAAAAAAAAAAAAACCTCCATTAAAAAGTGGGAAAAAGACATGAACAGACACTTCTTAAAAGAAGACATACATGTGGCCAAAAACATATGGAAAAAAAGCCTCGACATCACTGATCATTAGAGAAATGCAAAGGAAAACCACAAGATGTCATCTCACATCAGTCAGAATAGTCAGAATAGCTGTTATTAAAAAGTCAAAAAACAACAGAGGCTGGCGAGGTCGTAGAGAAAAAGAAATGCTTTTACACTGTTGGTGAGAATGTAAATTAGTACAACCATTGTGGAAAACAGTGCAATGATTCCTCAAAGACCTAGAGACAGAAAGACCATTTGACCCAGAAATCCCATTACTGGGTATACACCCAAAGGAATGTAATTCATTCTATTATAAAGATACACACATACATGTGTTCGTTGAAACACTCTTCACAATAGCGGAGGCATGAAATCAACCTAAATGCCCATCATTGAGAGACTGGATAAAGAAAATGTGGTACACATACACCATGGAATACCATGCTGCCACCGAAAGAAACAAGATCATGTCCTTTGCAGGGACATGATGGAGCTGGAGGACATTATCCTCAGCAAACTAATGCAGGAACAGAAAACAAAAACTGCATGTTCTCACTTATGAGTTGGAGCTGAATGATGAGAACTCATGGACACATGGTGGGGAACAGCATCCTTTAGGGCCTGTAAGAGGGTAGGTGGCGAGGAGGGAGAGCATCAAGAAAAATGTCTCAGGAATGCTGGGCTTCATACCTAGGTGATGGGATGATCTGTGCAGCAAACCAGCATGGCACCTGTTTACCTATGTAGCAAACCTGCATATCCTGGCCATATACCCCTGACCTTGAAATTTAAAAAAATATCACAAACTTTAGGCAGAGAGAAAGGGTGCAGATGCAAAGAATATGTACTGCATGATTTCATTTAGATGATGTCTACAAAGAGGCAAAAACAGTTTACAAAGTTAGACATCAGAATAGTGGTTTTCTAAAGGCTAAAGAATAATTTTTAATAGACACGAGGCATGAAGAAACCATTGTTAGTTCCAGGAAGAGTCTGTATCTGAAATTGGGTAATAACTGTGTGTGTGTGTATGCATACATAAAAATTAATCAAGCACCTACGATTTATGCACTTTGTGTTCTCTCTCAGATTTTGTTTTTAAAGAGGAAATTTGTAAGTTACTAGTCCTGATGTGTACGAATTGACTTCTAAGCTATAATTAGAATAAAAAGCAGTTCCGTAAATTTAAAAATGGCAGAAATGGTATACTATTTAGGAGCATGCAGATGTAGCAAGATTTTATTTTGGAAGAATAAATTTACACTTATTTGTGTGTGTTTTCCATAGGCCTCTATGGTTCTGATACATTGATATTCACTCAGCTAGATTCTTCCATGTTAATTTTCAAATTTCATAGTAAAAGATAGCAAAAAAAAAAAAAAAAAGAAAAGAAAAGAAAAAGAAAAAGGTCTCTACTCCTACTCTGAGAAATCTTAAACTGCCACAGACCAAAAGGACTTTTTAAAGAAAATTGTGTATATAAAAGTGGTCTTCCCCTTCTCAAAGACTAGAAATAAATTCCCAGGAATGCAGGCAAGGGTTGGGGATGTAATACTGAGAAAAACAGAGAAGTCAGACAGCCCTCTGTTAAGTATGACTAATAAGAAGGGGCCAAGCTGGCCAGCCATGGTGGCTCATGGCTCTAATCCCAGCACTTGGGGAAGCCAAGGCGGGGATCACTTGAGATCAGGAGTTCGAAATCAGCCTGGCCAACATGGCAAAACACCTCTACTAAAAATACAAAATTAGCTGAGCCTGATGGCACACGCCTGCAATCCCAGCTACTTGGGAGGCTGAGGCATGGGAATCTCTTGAACCCAGGAGGCAGAGGTTGCAGGGAGCTGAGATCATGCCACTGCATTCCAGCCTGAGCGGCAGAGCAAGACCCTGTCTCAAAAAAAAAAAGGCGGCGGGGGGCAAGCTGTGAAAAAGCTGCTCTACCCTGGGCCATCACTAACCCCTACTCAAGCCAGCATCTTCTGCTATCATTGCCCTGAAGTGATGTGCGTCTGAAGAAGCAGCAGGAGCCTCCAGAGAGGCACAGCTCAAGATCTACCCCAGTGAGAATAACATGCTCCTTCTCAGGGGAAGGCAGCTTCCGACGTGCAGTTTCTTTTGAAAGCAGATATCACCATCCAATTTGAGACCATCTGGATCACCACTCCCCATACAACTGTTCATAACCTCGAAAAGGCAAATGGATCTCTGGACATCTGATAGAGTAGTGATAGGAAATGAATCACTCTTGCCCTTCCTTATACTTTGGTGTGGTCAGATATAGAAAGAGAGCTCTGGCTCCATCATAGAAAACCACAGCAGCAAATGAAGGTTCAAGAGAGAAGGATGGGGAGATGGGAAAGGTGGGACGGATTTTGGTTATAAGTTCTTTAGTACTTAGGGATATATTTTAATTTTAAGCATTATAAGTGCCTCAATACCAAGGAATTTATTTTCAATTTAAGATATATTGCTCTGGAAACAGTTAAGCCAAAACTTTGCATATATGCGAGAAATACAATGCATAAGCGTGCTAAGTCAGTGTTCCAACATTTTGGCCGATATTTTTCTACTTTGCATTTTTGTCATATACCTTAGGTACATCTTTCCTAAATCAACCTTCTGAGCACTGTTCCACTTGGCAGCCATATTGGAGCTGTATCTTTAGAAACAAATGAAAGAGCTTCTCCCTCTGCAGTGACTCTTTGTATCTTTGTAAACAAGTTTGGTGTTATTTGTTTTAATCATTTTGATTGAAATGTGGAGCTAGAAACAAAATGACAGTGTCAAAAATATTTTATTAGTAGTTAAGTTTTTAGGGAGTCAGAAGTTACACAAGGACTTTCAACTGCAGAGAAGGTCAGGGACCCTAATGCCCACCTTGTTCAAGCGTTGACTGTACATGTGTCTATCTATCTATCTATCTATCTATCTATATATATATATATATATTTTTTTTTTTTTTGAGACGGAGTTTCGCTCTTGTTACCCAGGCTGGAGTGCAATGGCGCGATCTCGGTTCACCGCAACCTCCGCCTCCTGGGTTCAGGCAATTCTCCTGCCTCAGCCTCCTGAGTAGCTGGGATTACAGGCATGCGCCACCATGCCCAGCTAATTTTTTGTATTTTAGTAGAGACGGGGTTTCACCATGTTGACCTGGATGGTCTCGATCTCTCGACCTCGTGATCCACCCGCCTCCGCCTCCCAAAGTGCTGGGATTACAGGCGTGAGCCACCGCGCCCGGCCTGACTATTTCTTAACTAGAAAAAATATAGCCGGGCGCGGTGGCTCAAGCCTGTAATCACAGCACTTTGGGAGGCCGAGGCGGGTGGATCACGAGGTCAAGAGATCGAGACCATCCAGGTCAACATGGTGAAACCCCGTCTCTACTAAAACACAAAAAATTAGCTGGGCATGGTGGCACGTGCCTGTAATCCCAGCTACTCAGGAAGCTGAGGCAGGAGAATTGCCTGAACCCTGGAGGCGGAGGTTGCGGTGAGCCGAGATTGCGCCATTGCACTCCAGACTGGGTAACCAGAGCAAAACTCCGCCTCAAAAAAAAAAAAAAAAAAAAAAAGAAATAGTCATACACTTTTTACTTTTCTTGTGAGCTTTATCTTTTCTTTCTTTTTTTTTTTTTTTTGAATGTTTCTGGTGCATTTGAAGAAAAGATATATTTGCTATTATCAGTGTATCAATCAATATGTATTCATATCAATCAATACGTATCAATCAATATATATTCAGAATATCTACTATACATTACACTTAGATCTTCTACAATATAACTTATTCTTTTGTCCACATTTCCTGTCTTATATTGAGAGTGGTATGTTAAAATCACCCTTTATTAATGTGTTATTGTCTATTTTTTCTTATATCTCTTTTAATTTGTATTTTATATAATCTGTATATTAATTGCTGCATAAATTCTTAACTATGTCATCTTCATTGCAGTATGAGGATTTTTTTTTTGAGACGGAGTTTCGCTCTTGTTACCCAGGCTGGAGTGCAATGGCGCGATCTCGGCTCACTGCAACCTCCGCCTCCTGGGTTCAGGCAATTCTCCTGCCTCAGCCTCCTGAGTAGCTGGAATCACAGGCACGTGCCACCACGCCCAGCTAATTTTTTGTATTTTTAATAGAGATGGGGTTTCACCATGTTGACCAGATGGTCTCGATCTCTTGACCTCGTGATCCACCCGCCTCAGCTTCCCAAAGTGCTGGAATTACAGGCGTGAGCCACCGCGCCTGGCCGAGGATTTTAACATTACACAACATCTTCCTTTGCCTCATTTAGTTCTGTTCTCATGTCTACTTTTTTGTCTACCATCAGGATTGCAAACCCAATAAGAAATTGCTAACATTTGCCTTGTAAATCTTTGTTCATTATTTCACTTTGGTATACTGCTACCCCTCACAGCTCAACTCCTGTTTCATACCAACCTTATTAATTGTTTTTGGCATTTCTGTTCTTGTTTTTATGATGGTGTTAGAATGTCTAATTCAATCTGCAGCGTTTATTATCCTTTTCATTTGCTTCGTGGTTGGTTCCTTTTTTGAGGGAGTGACTTTTTATGAGAGAAATATTTTATTCACATCATGTGAAATTTTAAAGAGGTTTCACATAAATATGGTTTCTTTTTTCCTATTCCTAGTTAGTGGACAAGGATCCTAGTTAGAGAGCTCCCTCTTCTGTCAGTTCTCTATGGGTGGTGGTGATGAGGGCATTAGGAAGGGCAAAGGATTGTCATGTCTTTTTCCTCATTCCTTTCTGCAAATTCTTAAATTCCTTAAATTAAGTATTTGCTTTGTTAGTCACATTTCTTTTTCTTTTTCTTTGTTTTTTTTTTTTAGACAGAGTCTCACTCTGTCACCAGGCTGGAGTGCAGTGGCGCCGTCTCGGCTCATTGCAGCCTCTGCCTCCTGGGTTCAAGCGATTCACCGGCCTCAGCCTCCTCAGTTGCTGGGATTAAAGGTGTGTGTCGCCACCACGCCCAGCTAATTTTTGTATTTTGTTTTTAGTAGAGACAGGGTTTCACCAGGTTGACCAGGATGGTCTCCATCTCTTGACCTCGTGATCCACCTGCCTCAGCCTCCCAAAGTGCTGGGATTACAGACGTGAGCCACCACACCTGGCCAATAGTCACATTTCTAAGGAGTGTCATCCCTTCTTTATTTTCTGCTTCTCTCACAGAAACCATTGCTTTCCTTTCCAAGTTTTCCACTTCTGGTCTTGCGTTTCAGGCCTTTTCCCGGTTTTGTGAACTACCAAGTCCCAAACCGTGTTAGGTATTTTGACATTCATTGTTGAAGTTTTCGCTTTCAGGGTTTATTAGGTCTGTGATTCATTTATGCCCCCCAGTCTTCTCTTCTGAGTGTGTTAAAGACTAATCTCCCTACCCTCCACTGCAGGTGTTCAGCGGTAGACAGGAGTAAGGGGTCTTTTACAAATTTATCTCTTTATTTATAGGTAATTTGAAGGTTGTGGTACTCTGTCTCCTAGAGATGTTGAAAGGGTAAGGTATTTTGTGGTTTTATTTGCTTTTCTTATTGATTGTATGAGTTTGGGGAAAGGATGGGTGATGTTTGGGAGTAGACAACCATCTCTGCAATGAGAGAAACAGGATTTCGCTGCTATGGTATTTGTTAAAGTGCCCTTTCTCTTCAATCCTTACTCTGAAATCTATTTCATACTTCAAGCCAATCAAAGGTTGTATGGAAGACTTATCATAAGCTCTCAGTAAGTAAGAATTCTAAATGTTAACCTCAGAGTCATTGTGTTCTTAATGTACATGTTTACTTTCATGTAGCCTGTCTGTATAATTTATTTAGTGTTTTAGCAAACAGCTGTCACCTATGTTGGCTAAAAAATGTAAGTCTAACCATTTTAATGTTGGAGCAATTAAAACCATGTGTGAAAAAATATCATACCGAATTTTACAATATATGTGCATCGTAGTGAGAAACACTTCCAAGAATACATTTAAGCAAACCTCAGTTGGCAAGGAGAAACTATCAGAAAGCCTACTTAGTACTATATGGGATTGTGTTATCATAGCTCCTACAGGATGTTTGATGGCATTGTGTACCACGGCATTCGTTCTCTGCATCATGAGATGACTCCAGCCACAATGACTTCTGTTTCTATATAGTAATATTTTGTCCATTTAAGATGCAATTACATTTCATTTTATTGTATTCCAATTTAGAAATATAGCAAACATTTTATATATAAACATTAAATTAAGAAAATATATAGAGACACATAAATTATAAATATGTATCTTTTTATATATATATAAGTTCTAAAATATTGATGGAGTAAAATTAGCAAGATGAGAGAATAGGAATCCCTACAAACACACCAATTCAAAGAAAAATTCATAGACAAATTTTCTTTGTGAGAAATTAAGAAACTAGTTGAGATTCTCCTATGCTGCTGGTGAAACTATTCATACTGAAACTTGAGGGAAATCTAAGGCAACCTCCAGCCATAATTCCTACCCCCAGCACAGTGCCAAAAAAGCAGAAAGAAGCTCCCCAACTCCCAGCTTTGCTCTTAGTTAATAAATAATGGATTGCATGTCCAATTCCCCAATTTTTCCAGGGGCTACTCCCAAGGCTGGCTTCTCTCTAGCCTGTCTCAGTATACTGATAGAACCAAACACAGCCTGGCTGCCTGGGACCCACAGAACATAGGTGGTATATCAGCTGGCAGTTTCGTAGCCCTGCGGTTTCTCTTCTTGGATCAACCCAGAGTGAGTGGACTAAAACCTTCAGCTCTCAGCTTCTCCTCGGGGGAAAAAGTTGAACTAAACATCAGATAATCCATATTTTCTGGAGATTGTCTAAGGAGCTAGCTTTATTCCTGCTTATCTCAGAGTGCTGACAGGAGCTGACATATTCTAAATGCCTGGGATCTACAAAGAAAAAAAGAAAGCCAGTTTGGACTAGCATGAAGGCTGACGAAGACTGCAAAAAATCTCTTGCCAAAATAAGAACTAAAAGACAACAAAAATGCCTTTGCTGGTATTATAAAAAATCAGCTTTAAGTCAAAAATTGTCACAAGAAAAAAAGAAGGACATTTTGTAATGATAAAGGAGTCAATTCACCAGGAGGATATAACAATTTTAAACATATATGCACCCAACATCAGAGTATCTAAATGTATAAAGCAACCATTGACTACACTTCAGGGAGAAATAGATAGCAATACAATAAAAGTAGGAGATTTCAGTGCTCACTTTTAATAATGGATAGAACAACCAGATATAAAGGCAACAAAGACCCAGATGACCTGATCAACACTGCAAACCAAGTCACCTACAGACATATACAGAACATTCCATCCAATAGCAGGAGAGTATACATTCTTCTCAAGGGCACATGGATCATTCTCCAGGATAGATTACATGTTAGGTCATAAAATAAGTCTTAAGAAAATTGAAGTCATATCAAGTATCTTTTACAGCATCAAGGGAATGAAACTAGAAATCCATTGCAAAAGGAAAACTAATAAATATGTGATGATTTAATGATACATGTTTAAACAACCAACATGTCAAAGAATAAATCAAAAGAGAAATTTTAAAGCTCATTAGATAAATGAAAGCAAAAATATAACAAAACTTATGGGATGTAGTAAAAGTAGGGCTAAAAGAAAAGTTTATAGTGATGCATGTCTACGTTAAGAAAAAAGAAAGATCTCAAACAACTCACTTTATACCTTGATGTAGTTTGGGTATGTCCCTACCCAAATATCATCCTGAATTGTAGCTCCCATAATTCCCTCATGTTGTGGGAGAACCCAGTGGGAGCTAATTGAATCATGGGGGTTATTTCTCCCATACTGTTCTCTTGGTAGCGAATACGTCTTATGAGATCTGATGGTTTTATAAAGGGAAACCCCTTTGTCTTGGCTTTCATTCTTTCTTGTCTGCCACCATGTAAGACATGCCTTTCACCTTCTGCCATGGTAATGAAACCTCCCCAGCTACATGGAACTGTGAGTCCATTAAACCTCTTTTTCTTTATAAATTACTCAGTCTCTCAGGTATGTCTTTTTCAACAGAGTGAAAATGGACTAATATATACCCCAAAAAACTAGAAAAGACAAAAAAGAACAAAGTTCAAATTTAGAAGAACAAGAGAAATAACAAAGATTAGTTCAGAAATAAAATAGTGAATGAAAAAAATATAAAAAGTAAGCAAAACTAAGAGTTAGTTTTTGGAAAATATAAATAAATTCACAAACCTTTAGCTAGACTAAGAAAAAAGAGAGGCCTCAAGTAAATGAAATCAGAAATAAAGTAAGAGACATTGCAACTGATGCCAAAGAAATACAAAACATGGTAAGAGACAACTATGAATAATCACAGGCCAACAAATTGGATAACCTAGAAAAAATAAAAAATTTATAAAAACAAGGACCTACCAAGACTGAATTATGAAAGGATAGAAAATCTGAGTGTATCTATAACTAGAATGAAGATTGAATCAGTAATCAAGAAACGCACAACAAAAAAATTCCCAGGACAAGATGGCTTTTCTGGTGAAGTCACCAAATATTTAAGGGGAACTTAATGCTCATCTTTCTCAAGCTATTATATAAAAAATTTATAAATAATAGATATTTTCAAATTAATTTTATGTAGACAGCATTACCATTACACCAAAGCCTGGAAAAGATATCACAAGAAAACCATAAGCCAATATCTCTAATAAGTGTAGATGCAAAAATCCTCAACAAAGAACTAGCAAAATTAATTCAACAGTACATTTAAAGGAGTATATGCAATACATTTAAAGGAATTCAACAGTACGTTTAAAGGAATTTATCCCTGGGATGTGAGGATAGCAACATACAAAATAGATTGATGTAATATACCACATTAATAAAATAAGGGATAAATGTCACCTAAGCATCTCAATAGATTCAGAAAAATGTTTTCACAAAATTTAACACCAATTTTATGATAATAATTTCTGCCAATCTAGAATTTGAGAAAATTATTTCAACATTTTGAAGGCCCTATATGTAAAGCATATAGCTAATTTCATGCTATAGAAAAAGCTAAACTTTTCCTTTGATATCAGAAACAAGGCAAGGATGTTCACATTTGTCATTTCTATTTAACCCTTGTCCCAGTTAAAGTTCTTAGTCAACAAAAAGAAATAACAGGCATCCAAATCATAAAGGAAGAAGTAAAATGGTCCCTGTTTGCATATGGCATGCTCCAACCAATACACAAAAAAACCTCTTAAAACTAATTAAAGTTGCAAGGTACAATGTCAACATGCAAAAATCCTTCCATATTCATTTATCAGAAGACTTCATATAGTTAAAATGTTCATATTTCACGATGTGATCTACAGATTTAATGCAATTCTTATCAAGATCTCAATGGTATTTTATATAGAATTAGGAAAACAATGATACTAAAATATACATGAAATCACAAGAAACCCTGAATAGCCAAACAAATCTTGAGCAAGAAGCAAAAGGCCAGAGGCTTCAAACTTTCTTATATCAAAATATATTACAAAGCTACAATAATTGAAACAATGTGGCACTGGCATACAGATGGACATATAGACCAATTAAACAGAGTAGAGAACTTGGAAATAAACTGTTGCAAATATGGTTAAATGGTCTTTGGGTGGCAGGACTACTTAAAGGGAAGATGACAGTTTCTTCAACAAATAATGATGGGAAAATGAATATCCATATTGAAAGAAATAAATTGCTTATCTTACATCATACACACACACACACCTCAAAATGGATTAAAAGACTAAATGTACATACTGAAAATGTAAAGCTCCTAGAAGAAAACATAAAGGAAAACCTTATGACATTGGTTTTGGCAATGATTTCACGGATCTGACACCAAAAGCACAGGCAACAAAAGCAAGAATAGACAGGTAGGACTAGAGCAAACAAATAGCTTCTTCACATCAAAGATGTGAAAGGAAAATACATTGGGCCCCTAAACTCACTAAGCTAAAGGGAAAATTCAAGCTGGGAACTGCTTAGGATAAAGCTGCCTCCCATTCCATTCAAAGTCATTTCTTTTCTCACTGAAATAAATGCATATCTGACTGTTTTCTTTGCAAAGGCTAATCAGAAACTCAAAAGAATGCAGCCACTTGTAAACTCAAAAGAATGCAACCACCTGTCTGTTACCTGTGACCTGGAAGCCCCTCCTTGCTTCACATTGTTCCATTTTTGTTTTGCGTTGTCCCACCTTTCTAGATCGAACCAATGTTCATTTCACATATGTTAATTGACGTCTCATGTCTCCCTAAAATGTGTAAAACCAAGCTGTGCTCAGACCCCCTTGGGCACACGTCAGCAGGACCTTCTGAGGCTGTGTCATGGGCATGCATTTTCAACCTTGGCAAAATAAACTTTCTAAATTAACTGAGATCTGTCTCAAATTTTCTGGGTTCACAAAGGAAACAACCAATGGAATGAAAAGATGATCTACAGAATGGGAGAAAATATATCAGAAAAGAAGTCAATATCCAAAACATATAGAGAACTCCTACAAGTCAAAATGAAAAAACACAAATAACCCAATTAAAAAATGCATCAAAGACTTGAATGATAATTTTTCCATAAAAAACATACCGGGCCGGGCACGGTGGCTCAAGCCTGTAATCCCAGCACTTTGGGAGGCCGAGGCGGGTGGATCACAAGGTCGAGAGATCGAGACCATCCTGGTCAACATGGTGAAACCCCGTCTCTACTAAAGATACAAAAAAAAAATTAGCTGGGCATGGTGGCACGTGCCTGTAATCCCAGCTACTCAGGAGGCTGAGGCAGGAGAATTGCTTGAACCCAGGAGGCGGAGGTTGCGGTGAGCCGAGATCGTGCCATTGCACTCCAGCCTGGGTAACAAGGGCGAAACTCCGTCTCAAAAAAAAAAAAAAAAAAAAAAAAAAAAAAAAAAAAAAAAAAAAAAAAAAAAAAACATACCAGTGGTCAATGCGTATATGAAATGATGCTCAATATTATTAATCATCAGGGAAATGCAAATTATAACCAGCAAATGTCATCCCTCACCTATAAGGATGGCTATTAGCAAATGAACAAAAGACAAGTGTTGGCAAGTGTGTAGGGTAATTAGGCCCCTTGAACACTTCAGTGGGAATGAAAAATTGTGCTGCTGCTATGGAAAACAGGATGGTAATTTCTCAAAAAATTAAAAGTAGAACTACAGTATGATCCACCAATCACCCTTCTGGGGAATTAGGCAAAAGAATTGAAATAAGAATTTCAAAGAAATATTAGTATACTATTGTCCGTTGCTATACTAGTCAGAGTAGCCAACATGTACATACACATACAGTAGAAATGCTGCTAGAATAAGTGAATTTAGGCTGGTTGAACAATAAAAGATACGCTTAGAATAAACATGAAATCCTGCAATATGTAACAATGCGGATGAACCTCGAGGACATTATACTAAATGAAATAAGCGAGTTGCAGAAGGATAAACAGTGTATGATTCCACTTATATGAATTATCTAAAGTGGTCAAGCTTATAAAATCAGAGAGTAGAATGGTGGTTGCCAGGAATGGAGAGAGAAAAAAATGGGAAGTTGTTAATCTAAGGGCAAAAAGCCTCAATTATGCAAGATGAACAAATTATAGAAATCTAAGCAATATTGTACCTATTGTCAATAATACTGTACTGCATATTTGAAAATTTATTAAGAGTGCAGATCTTATGTTGTGTTTTTACCTCAATAAAATAAAATTGAAAAAAATTAGCAAATAGATGCAAAGATACATAAAAAAGATAGCATGAACAACTGAGGTTTATAACTGGGAAATAAAACTATCTGATTTCAAACAAGGCAGAATAAAGCATTAATAAAGACATATGTCATATCCACTGCTTATAAAAATTCTCACCAGACTACAACTAGGAAGGAACTTTCTCAATCCAGTAAAGAACATTTATGAAAATCCTATAGCTAAAATTAAGTATAAAAGCAAAAAAGTGAATATTCATGCTCTAAGATCAATAGCAAAACGAGGTGTTTTACTCACCACTTGTATTCAACTTTGTGTTGAATGTTCAGGCCACTGTGACAAGGTGATAAAAATAAATCAAGCCATACAGTTTTCAAAAGAAAGAGGTAAAACTGTCTTTATTCATCTATGCAGATAAGCCAATGAAAACTATAGAAATGCTGCTAGAATAAGTGAATTTAGGCAGGTTGAACAATAAAAGATACACTTACAATCAACGGTTTAAATGAACATATATATATGCTTACAATTTTAAAAATAAAAAATTTGAAATTAGGAAATACAACGTATAATGGCATTAAAAACAATAGACTACTTTGGGGAATCTTATAAAAACATAAAAGGCCTGCATATTAAAAACTACAAAGCATTGCTGAGTATGATTTAAGAATATTGAGATGATGGCCTAGATAAAGAAAATGTGGTACATATGCATCATGAAATACTATGCAACCATAAAAAAAGAACAAAATTATGTCCTTTGCAGCAACATGGGTGGAACTAGAGGCCATTATTCTAAGTGAATTAACGCAAGAACAGAAAACCAAATACCACATGTTCTCGCTTATAAGTGGGAGCTAAACATGGAGTACATAGGCACACAGAAAAAGGAAACAACAGATGCTGGGGCCTACTTGAGGGTAGAGAGTAGGAGAAAGAAGGGTGAGGATTGAAAATCTGCCTATTGGGTACTATGCAGATTACCAGGATGACAAAATTATCTGTACACCAAACCACTGTGACATGCAATGTACTCATATAACAAGCCTACACATGTATCACTGAACCTAAAACAGAAGACAGAAACAAAAAAAAAAATAAGCATATTGAGGTACAAGAAACATAGCTTGTTCAAGGATCAGAAGACTCTTAGAAATAAAAGGGAATTGATGGGATAATGGTGGCTCATGCCTATAATCCCAGTACTTTGGGAGGCCAAGCCAGGTGGATTGCTTGAGGTCAGGGGTTCAAGACCAGCCTGGTCAAAATGGTGAAACCTCGTCTTTACTAAAAATACAAAAATTAGCTGGATGTGTTGGTGAATATCTGCAATCCCAGCTACTGGTGAGGCTGAGGCTCAAGAATCTCTTGAACCCAGGAGTTAGAGAATGCAGTAAGCCAAGATCGTGCCACTCCACTTCAGTCTGGGCGATAGAGCAAGACTCAGTCTCAAAAAAAGAAAACAAAAAGAAGAAATAAAAGGGAATTAACTATTGATACATGTATCAACATAGATAACTATAAAAACTATTATGCTGAATGAAAAATCCAGACAACAGATGTACATATTATATGTTTCTATCTATATAAAACATAGAAAGGCAAATTTATAATAACAGAATACATTACAATACTCACCTGTGGAGAGAGGAGCAAGAGGAAAGCATTGTATTTAGGCAAAAGGATACTTTTGAGGGTAGTGTGTGTTTTATATCTTGCTGAAGTGATGTTTTCACAGATGCATAGATATGAAAATACATCAAATGTCATACTTTAAGCATATAAAGTTGTTGTATCTCAATTATACTGCAATGACACTGTTAAAAATAAATAATGGCTGAAAGCTTAAACAAGCACTACATAGAAGAGGGTATAAAAATGGGGAAAAAAAGATGAGGAGTAAGCATATTATTTATTAGGGAAATGAAAATTCAATGTACAGTTGCATGCAAATAGTATCCAGAAGGTCCTTAGACTAAAATAATTCATAATACTATGTGTTGTCAAGAATGTAGAATAACACTCACATAAACTGCCAGTGAAATTATAAATAAACTTTATCAATAAATTGTTACAAGTTTTTAAAGCATGAACTAAAGGGCCTAAATATATGACAGCTTATGACTTAGAAATTCAACTCCTAGGCATGCACTCAAAGATACGAAGCCACATGTCCCACAAGAGATATATTAAAATGTTTATAGCAATTTTACTCATAATAGTAAAAAGTGAAAATGACTCAAACGTTGAACGATATTAGAGTGAATAAGCAAATTGTGATACATTCTTTTTTTTTTTTTTTTTGGCCTGAGACAGAGTCTTGCGCTGTCACCAGGCACCGGGCTGGAGTGCAGTGGCGCAATCTCAGCTCACTACAACCTCCACCTCCTGGGTTCAAGCAATTCTCCTGCTTCAGCCTCCCAAGTAGCTGGGACTACAGGCATGCACCACCAAGCCCAACTAATTTTTGTATTTTTTTTTTAGTAGAGACGGGGTTTCACTATGTTGGCCAGGGTGATCTCGATCTCTTCACCTTGTGATCTGCCTGCCTCAGCTTCATACATTCTTATGAATTCTGCATGACAATAAAAGGAGCTACTGCTGCACAAATATATAAATGTATCTCACAGACGTAATGCTTAGCAACAGAAACCACAAAGATCATATATGCTGAGCTTCCATTTATATGAAATTCAAAAACAGGCTAAACAAACCACTATTTTCAGAAATCAGAGTAGTGATTTTCTTGTAACAGGGGAGACAATGTCAATTAGCAAACAGCAGGAGAGTCTTGGTGGTGGTAGATAGTCTATATTTCAATCTGGTAGTAATTGTGTAAGTGTAGACATAGCTTAAAGATTTAAATGTAAATTTAAAATAGGTATTCCTTATTGTGCTTTCACTCAGTTAAAAATATATAAAGAGGTAAGGTGTAATCAATGAAGGATTTAGTGTAAATGAAAAAATTAGTGAAGAAAAATTTCATGAGAGCAGTTTGTGGAGCAGGTCCAGTAACACGCGGGTCCAAATAACAGCAGGTGGTTAAGGGCCCTTGGAAGGATATATAACATAACTGAGAACTAAAAACTAAACAAAAATAAACATTTAATCTGGCAGAAGAGTTTGTTTCTTATTGTATGAGGGTTATAACAGTAGAACCTCAAAGAAGAAAATATAATCCTAGCTCACTATTGGGCTCTAAAATGTCCCCTATTTGGCTGGATGCGATGGCTCATTCCTGTAATCCCAGCATTTCAGGAGGCCGATGCGGTGGATCACATAAGGCCAGGATTTGGAGACCAGCCTGGCCAACATGGCAGAAGCCCCCGTCTACTGAAAATACAAAAATTAGCCTGGTGTGATGGCGGGTGCCTGTAATCCCAGCTACTCAGGTGGCTGAGGCATGAGAATCACTTGAACCAGGGAGGCAGAAGTTGCAACAAGCTGAGATTGCATCACTGCACTCCAGCCTGGGTGACAGAGTGAGACTCCATCTCCATCAATCAATCAGTCAATCGATATGTCCTCTATTCCTGAGGTCATGATGATGAAACATATTGTATTAGCTAACTACTATAAAGAACAAATTACCCTCAAACCTGTAAGCTTAAAACAAAACATTTCACTGCACGCAATTTCTTGAGGTCAGGAATCAAGAGCAATTGTGCTAGGTGTTTCTAGCTCAGGATGTCTCATCAGATTGCAGTTGAAATGTTGGTTGGGTTGTAGTTACCTAATGCTTGACACTGGCTGAAGAGTTTATCCAAGGAGGCTCATGCACATGGCTGTCTGCAAGAGGCTGCAGTTCCTTGCTAACTGTTTATAGGAGGCCTCAGTTCTTTGCCACGTGGAATGCTTCAAAGAGTTGCTCGTGACAAGGTAGCTGGCTTCCACCAAACCAAATGACATGAGAAAGGGCAAAGCCGAAGACATACTGTCTTTCATAATCTAGCCTCAAAAGTGACATGCTATAACTTCTGCCTTATTCTCTTTGTTGTACTGATCAACCCTTATACCATGTAATTGATTACATCAAAAGTGTTAAATTCCAAGAAACAGGGATCATTGGGAGCATATAGGAAGCTGTATACAAGAGTCTAAACTTTGGCGCCAAATTATTTATATCCTTCCCACATACAAAATCCACACCAACTCCCAGATCTCATCCTGTTACAATGTCAGCTCAAAGTCCAGAAATTTGTCACACCTAAGCATGAGTGAGACTCACTAGGTGTGGTTCCTTCGCTTTAGCTTCTTGAGTATAATTTTTCTCCATCTGAATGCTTATGAAGTTAACAAGACTAGAGATTTTCTTCCCTTAAACACTCAGCATCCAAAACAATAAACTCTATAGACATCCTTGTTCAAAAGAGGGAGGGACATGAGAATTACAAAGGAGTCACTGATGCATAGTAATTTAAACTCTAGCATAGCAAATGTTGGGACTTACTTGATTAGGACTCAGTCCTGTTTCTGTTACAAAATGACTCTTTATAACTCTTGGATCCACCTTATAGGTTCTTAGTTCTGTCCTTTGAATCGTTCCTAGTTTTTAATACAAGGTAACACTTCACTGTCATTTTTCTACTGACATAGTCATCTCAAAAACATTTTGGGGTTTTCTATGAACTCTATTTGTAAAAACCACATACATAAATCCCTTCAGTCTCCTCTCTACCTGGAGCTTCTGCTGAGACAGCTGAGGGACAATGTCCTAGGGCTTTCTAGAAGCCCTTTTATTTGACCTTTATAGATCCTTCGTCAGACTGAATTGAGGCATTACTTATATTCTTTCTATGATATTTACAGGAAATTTCAGTCACGCCCACACCTTCTTCTTTAGAATCATGCTTTCCTGAGAGCACTCTAGATTAGACACTTGCTCAGAATCTATTTCTCAATTTTAGCATTTTTGACATGTTAAAATTTGAGAGTCCAGGAATCTCAAAACTATCAAGTTCTGACTTCTTTTGTTTAAAAGCCCTTGCAATAGGTTATGTGTCTTCTATAGCATTGTAATATAAGCAGTAGGAAGAAAGCAGACAGTATCTTCAACACTCTGACTGGAAATAACTTTAGAGCATTCTCTTAATTCATTACGTACATTTTCTACCTTCCACAATACTACAGACAAGTGTTGCTAAACTTCCTGGCACGAAATCGAAAATTTTTTACTTTCTCCAGTTTCTAATATGTTTTTGCTTCCCTACTATAAGCCCTTAATCAAAGGTTTCAGTCTTTCCTGTCCTTGTAGCCTCCATCCACTGCCTGTTTTCAAGCACCCCCAAATTTTAGTGTTTTCTTTTTCTTCATAACAGTAACTTCATTCTAGGTACCAAAATATGTACTGGTTATCTATTGCTATGTGAAACATTGATACTTAGCAACTTAAAAGAATAAACAGTTTACTGTTTCACACAGTTTCTCAGAATAAGGAATCCTCAAAAGCATAGCAGGATGGACCTAGCTCAGAGTCTCACATAAGGTTGCCGTCAGGATGTTGGCTGGGGGCTGTAATCACCTGAAGGCTTGACTAGGACTGGAGCCCATACATGCAAAGAAGGCATATAACATAGCTGTTGGAAATAGACTTCAGTTCCTTGTGGGCTGTGCATAGAGTTTTCAGTTCTTTGCCACATGGTCCTTTCAACAAGGCTGCTCATGACATTGTAACTGGTTTTCCGCAAATCAAGTGATCTGGGAGAGAGGAAAAAGAAAGAAGTCATAATATCTTTGATGACCTATTCTCAAAAATGACATATCATAATTTCCACTTTCTTTCTTTCTTATTTTTTTTTTTGTTTGTTTGTTTGAGATGGAGTTTTACTCTGTGGCGTTTCACACTGACTAAAGTGCAGTGGTGCAATCTTGGTGCACTGCAACATCCGCCTTCTAGTTTCAAGCATTCTCCTGCCTCAGCCTCCGAGTAGCTGGGATTATAGGAGCTAATCACCTAATTTTTGTATGTTGGTATTTTTAGTAGAGATGGGGTTTCACCATGTTGGTCAGGCTGGTCTCAAAACTCCTGATCTCAGGTGATCTGCCCACCTCAGCCTCCCAAAGTGTTGGGATTACAGGCGTGAGCCACCATGCCCAGGCATTTCTACTTTATTTCACTGGTCACACAGGTCAACCCAGTGTGGAAGGAAATTCCACAAAGGTATGTACACCACAGGTGGAAATCATTGATGGACATCTTGCAACTTGGCTATAGCACATAATTTGTAGATTTTTACCCTTTAAAATGAACACAGATTGATAGTAAGAACCATAACTGTTTACACATAGCAAAATGTGTAAGTACATTTACAACTAGTAAGAAGTGACCTGGAAAAGATTAAAGCAGGGAGTAGAATAATGGCCCTAGAGTTTCACCTTACATACTTGGGCATGTGTTGGCAAACTGGCCTGTGTACCAAATTTGTCTCATCATATGTTTTGTCAATAAAATTCTTTTGTAACACAGTCAGACCATTCATTTTTGTATTATTTATATCTTCTTTAGACTATCATGGCAAGGTTGAGTAGTTTCAACAGAGAATGGCTCACAAAGTTGAAAATAAATGCTATATAGTTCTTTGAAAAAAGTTTTTCAACCACTGGCTAGGATATAAAGAGACAAATTTCAGAAAGTCAAAAATTATAGAACTAACATTTCCAGGTATAGATAACTGAAAGGAATTATAAGGTTCCAATGAACATACTCATGAAAAGCTTTTAATAAGGGAAAGGAATATGTTACAGCAGGAGAAAGACAATTCAAATCAGCAGTGTGGGACCAAGAGACATCTAGAAACAAGTTCTTCGGTGTTCTTATTTGTACAAAGATACCCTTCGTCTCTGAATGAAACCTGATATTTGTGTGATGAAACTTGGTTTCAGAAGAACTGAAACTGAAATTTCCTGCAGTCTTGTATGTCCATCTAGTCACATAGCAGACACAAGATTTGTCATTATCTCAGGTGGAAGCTATCAATAAACAAACTGACCCTAGATTCCACTGAGGGATTTTGAACTTTAAAGAACTCACTATAAACCATTAGTTAGCTAATTAGCCTAACTAATGGTTTATAGTTAGTTAGGCTAATTAGCTAACTAATGGTTTATAGTGAGTTCTTACCATATCACTGCCAAGAGTCAAAAATAGACACCAAGGCATCTCTGGAAATAAACAAAGAGCTGTCCCAGTTCAGCTATAAAATAACTCACTTTCTTATGCATGCATTATAAGAATTAGACGTCACTAACTGATGTGGCTTGGCTGTGTCCCCACCCAAATCTCATCTTGAATTGTAGTGCCCATAATCCTCACATTTCATGGGAGTGAGGAGTGGTAGTGGGAGTGATAGTGAGTTCTCACTAGATCTGATTATTTAATAAGGGGCTTTTTTCCCTTTTGCTCAGAGCTTCTCCTTAATGTTGCCATGTGAAGAAGGAAGTGTTTTCTTTCCCTTCTGCCATTATTGTAAGTTTCTTGAGGCTTCTCCAGCCCTGAAGAACCGTGAGTCAATTACACCTCTTTATTTTATAAATTACCTAGTCTCGGGTTTATTTTTATTAGCAGCATGAGAACAGACTAATACACTAATATTGTGGATGAGCAACAGCTATCTGAGCCAGTGGCTTTGAGGTAAAAGAATTTACCAAGCCAGTTGTAGGTAAGAAAGGCAGATTCGTTAAAGAAAAGTAGGAAAATACGTTTCCAGGGAGGCAACAGGCAGCACCAGCAGAAGAAAAGCTGACCACAAAGAAACAAAGGCTTGCTGGGGATGTTATGGAATAGCGTTTATGCTGTATGCTGCAGAAGGCTTTGGACAGTACTGATAACACCAAGGTGGCAGTGAGTTAACTTACAGGTGTCTGGTGATACTTAAGCACATGGCCCACGTCCTGGACCATGAAGAAAGGCAGACTAATAGCTTATCTGCTTTCTTTTTCTGCTTTCCTCTGCTCCCACCAGCCTGACTCCTTTTCCATAATTGGGACTTCACAACTAATGGAGGAACCAAGAATTAATATACTGGGGAAGCCAGAAAATAATTACTTGTCCTAGCATATGTCAATCAAGGAACCAAAAGGCAGTGTTTAAATTATATAAACTGGCTGGGTATAGTGGCTTATGTCTGTAATTCCAGCACTTTGGGAAGCCAAGGCAGGCAGAGCTCTTGAGCCCAGGAGTTGAAGACCAGCTTGGGAAACATTGAGAAACCCCATCTCTACAAATGATATTAAAAATTTGCTGGGCATGGTGGCTAGCACCTTAGTCCCAAAGTACTCAGAAGGCTGAGGTGGGAGGATCACCGGAGCCCAGGAAGTCGAATCTGCAGTGAACCATAATTGTATCATTGCACTATAGCCTGGGCAACGAGAATGAAAACCTGTCTCAAAAAAATAAATAAATAAATAAAATGACATAAACTATGAAGTGGCAGTTGTAACATATTTTTAGGATTATGTGGGTACAGTAGACATAACTCTAAAGTGGTTTCTCATTGGTACCCCAGTGGCCTAGTGTACACCTGCACCATCCCTTCCCCTTTAGTCTGAGTAGGATTTGGGATTATGATGGGATGTTACTCCGTGTTTAGATTACACTAAATGACAAAGATGAGGCCGTTTTTCAGATGCAATTCGGGTTCCAAATCCTTCCCCCCCACCCCACCCCACCCCCCCCTTTTTTTTTTTTTTTGAGTAGTCTTGCTCTATGCCCCAGGCTAGAGTGCAGTGGTGCACTCTTGGCTCACTGCAACCTCCAGCTCCCGGGTTCAAGCGATCCTCTCACCTCAGCTTCCCAAATAGCTGGGATTATAGGTGTGCACTATGATGCCCAGCTAATTTTTATATTTTTAGTAGAGACGGGTTTCACCATGTTGGCCAGGCTGGTCTCGAACTCCTGACCTCAAGTGATCTGCCCACCTTGGCCTCCCAAAGTGCTGGGATTACAGGCATAAGCCACCACACCCAGTCCAAATTCTTCCATCTTAAGTCAATCAAAATGATTTTTTTCATCACAACAATGATGAAAATAGATCAGCTTTGATTCATAAAAGAGAAAAACACTCTAAGTGTTAAAACAGAAGACAATGCCTCATGAGAGGAGGTCAAGGAGATAAAATAATTAGCACAAAAAAATATTGATAACCATTACATGCTTGCTTATATTATTTTAAAATTTTTAATTAAAAAATAAATAATTTTGTAATCACATGGACAACAAAACCAGAATATTAGAAATCTCCAGAACGTGCAATTCATAATAAGCTTAGTTCACATTAAACATATGAAAGATATTATATTTCATCCTATATCTTTTGTAAGTTAACTGAAGTGCATTTTTCCTGAATCAGTCTTCATACAAGAATGTGAAGAGGGCCAGGGATGGTGTTTCACACCTGTAATCTCAGCACTTTGGGAGACCAAGGTGGGAGAATCACTCGAGGCCATGAGTTCAAGACCAGCCTGGGCAACGTAGCGAGATCTTGTCTTCACAAAAAATTAAAAAATAAAAATCAGCTGGGCATAGTGGCATGGTGCCTGTAGACCTATCTACTTGGCAGGCTGAGTCAGGAGGATCACTTGAGCCCAGGAGTTGAGGTTGTAATGAGCTATGATCTTACCACTGCACTCCAGCCTAGGCAGTGTGAGTTAAATTTTATTTTGTAAATTTTATTTGATGTGAATTAAATTTTATTTAAATTTCTGCTGAGAATTAGCAAGAATGTAAATAAAGTTACATAAATCTGCAATAAAACTACATCAAATTTAACATTAAATACATACATCAAATCAAAATACAAAATTCTTTATATTAACTTTATAATTTCAAATGTAGATGTACAAATTTCATCAATTATAAAACACATCATTTCACATATATGACAATTGTATAAGACACTATTTGAAACATTTATAGATTCAGAAGAAGACAATAAGCAATAATGTAACAGGTAAATGTATCATTATTAGTAATGTTGGGTCTCTACGCTCCACCTTCTCTGCCCCAAGAAACATTTAAATGACCTGTTGCTTACAGATAAAACGATTTTTAATTTCACAGGGCTCATCTACAACATTTCCCCTTGGATTATATGCTATGCAGTTCTTTCGATTAGAAGTTTCAAACAATGGAAATCTGCAATGAAGAAGAAAATGTTAACATACAGAAAAAGGAAGTGAGAATGATCAAGAAAGTTTTCAATTAAATGATGTAACCTTTAAAAGCATTTGAGTGAGATATTAACATATCGAGTCCTTTTTTCTTTTTCAGTAACCACAATTTTCATGATTCTCTAGTATAATGCTACAAAATACCCAGTTGTTTTCTCACTGATCAATATCACTGAGGCCAGGGATTTTTCCTTGTTGTTTTTTTGTTGTCATTGATGGTTTAAATGTGTGATATGCTTTACTTCTATTTTGTTTAAGATGTATTATCCAATCTAGTCTAGGGAAACAGAAACAAGCCAGAGCATAAACTTTGTCCCTGTGTGATGTTGCAAATCTCATGTTTATAAATGAAAATGAGATTCAAAAAGTACACATATACAGAAAATAAATCTACAGTATACAAAACATAAGGGGATGCTGAGAATATTGAGTCTACCAGAATCAATAAAATAATGGATAGACTGTTTTATCTGGACTGCCTCTGTGTATATGAGTATCTGTACATGCACATAAACTGCCAAGTGCTTGTACTAAGGCAAAATAATAATAATAATAATAAAATAAATAAATAAATAAAAAGCACAATGTTAAAGTTCTTTTATAGCCACAAATATGCTAACTTTATGTCATTTGAACATAAACTTGGATGTTCTAGGCAGATCTAAAATTGTTATTTTGTTGTACCTTTTCCTTTTTCTGTATTTTCATGCCCTAGACAAGGTTATTTCAGCTACAGTGCTCCTGGATCTGACCTTTGCTAGTCACATCTAAGAACAAATTCATAAAGAGCAAAGAAGGTAATGACTGGCAGAAACTTACAGATCCCGGGACAGTCCAGAGCCACTCTCCCATAACCAGGCGTTTTGTTCTTCACTATAAGAGAGTCCAATCCAGTAAAATTGTTGACTGGAGGTCATAAAATCCTGCTTCAAGTGAAAAACAATCACATTAATCTAATTTTAATCTACTCTGGGAATAACAGATTTTTGAAGGAAAGTCAGTGTTCAGAATAAGATTCAGCCTGTCCATCACACAAAAGGTATAGTCACATAACTCAAAGTTCTTATTTATCTGGCCCATTCGTATATGGATAAAAAATACCACAAAATCTCACTTCTTGAAGAATTAAAAACCTTACAAAAGGAGATAGAGTCTTCATGTAACACTTTCTTTGCAGGGGATCAATTTAAATTTGATTCCAAAATAATGATATTCTGAAGGATGAATCTCGTTAGTATAATCTACTCAACCAATAATCAGCACAGGTGCTGCATGCATCCGGAGAATTTTTTCACTTTTCCTTATGGATTGGGCAATTAGGGCCATGCATGCTAGCTCATACCTGTAATCCTAGCACTTTGGGAGGCAGAGGCGGGTGGATCACCCAAGATCAGTTCAAGACCAGCCTGGCTAACATGGCAAAACCCTGTCTCTACTGAAAATACTTGTGGCATGCTCCTGTCATACCAGCTACTCAGGAGGCTGAGACAATAGAATTACTTGAACCCAGGAGGCAGAAGTTGTAGTAAGCTGAGATCGTGCCAGTGTACTCCAGCCTGGGCAAGAGTGAAACTCTGTCTCAAAAAAAGAAAAAAATTTAGTAATTTTTCTTACCGTATTTTCCACACTAGCTTATATGCCAGAAAGATGACAAAAACTATAAAATTAATTTTTAAAAAGAAATTTAATTAAAAGAGCTAAAAATCACATTTAGTTGGTTCTTTAAATAAAGTGGGTAAATATAATGATCTATTATCTAAAATGGGTAAATATACTTTGAATTCTTCCTGAAAAGTTTCTTTCACTTTATTTGGCACCTATCTTGATTTGTATTTCTATGATATAAATCATCAAGGAATTTAATATAGATTTTACAATGACTATTTTAAGGTACACAGAATCAATAACTCAATTCCAATATAATCATCCATTCTGATTAATTACTTATTTAACTTGTTTAGATAGTATATTTTTCTAGATCAAAGAAAATGTAGAAAATCAGACAGTACATGCCAGTTCATCTCTGCTTTGAAGCTGAAGAAGACTGGATTTCTGAGAAGCACAGAGATGTCTACTTTCATTCCAAGTTTTAGATTCACTGGAAATGAAGTAACAGCTGCATCGATAACCAATCCATTTTTCCTGGCAAGAACAGCAGTCAGAGTCTGACAGAAAAGATAAAACATAACTAATGACATAGGAGATGACATTTTCTTCAATGCCATTTCATTATTCAAAATTTATTTGCTGTTTATTCTTTTAGCATTCTTTCAGAATCTACTGTATACACCACAGTTCAGGGGCTATAAAGGTGAGCTAATTCGAAATGAACATGATGTCTTTTCCACATGGAGATTATATTCTAGAGATAGAACCGGAATTATATCATTTTCAATAATGTATTAATGATACTTAAGGATGATTTAGGTAAGTACACAAAAACAATTAAGTATTTTAAAACAGCATGTAGCAGAGTGTAAGATGAGGGGCAGTTAGAAGAACTTTTTTGAGGAAGTAACTCAAAACTAAGTACTGTAGCATACATAGAAGTTAACTAGATGAAAGAGATTGAAAGGAGGAAAACATTTCAGCATGTTTTCTGAGTCAGAAAAGAATATGGCACTGGTCAGGAGTGGTGGCTCACACCTGTAATTCCAGAACTTTGGGAAGCTGAGGTGGGCAGATCACCTGAGGTTGGGAGTTCAAGACCAGCCTGATCAACATGGAGAAACCCTGTCCCTACTAAAAATACAAAAAAAAAAAAAAAAAAAAAAAGTCAGCTGAGTGTGGTGGCACATGTCTGTAATCCTAGCTACTCGGGAGGCTGAGGTAGGAGAATCACTGGAACCCAGGAGGTGGAGGTTGTGGTGACCTGAGATTGCACCACTGCACTCCAGCCTGGGTAACAAGAGTGAAACTCTCTCTCTCAAAAAAAAAAAAAAAAAAAAAAAAAAAAAAAAAAAAAGGTGGTGGGGTAGGATTTGGGTACATTTGGAGAATTTTGATATATTTGAAAGGGTATATAAATGAATCAATTATCTTGAGTCTTAATTATATAGTTTATCAATAATAGTGTTTTCAACATTTTTTATCCACAGTAATAAAAAGCATGACATAGCATGGGCACTCAAATCTTTGCTGTGTAAGTGGTGCTGAAGATGTTGCACCATTTATTTATTTATTTATTTTTGAGACAGAGTCTTGCTGTGTTGCCCAGGCTGGAGTGCAGTGGCACCATCTCAGCTCACTGCAACCTCTGCCTTCCAGGTTCAAGCAACTCTCCATGCCTCAGCTTCCTAAGTAACAGAGACTACAGGTGTGCGCCACCATGCCTGGCTAATTTTTGTATTTTTAGTAGAGATGAGGTTTCTCTATGTTGGCCAGGCTGGTCTCAAACTTCTGACCTCAAGTAATATGCCTACCTCCAGCCTTCCAAAGTGCTCGGATTACAGGCATGAGCCACTGTGCCCGGCCAAGATGTTACACTGTAAATGAAGCACTATATAATCACAGACAATGGTGAGACAAGTTGGGGTGCATTTGGAAAAAATATATTTAGAAAATCTGGACTGGGTGCTGTGGCTCTGCCGGTCAGAGTGTCTCATGCCTGTAGTCCCAGCACTTTGGGAGGCCAGGGCGGGTGGATCACCTAAGGTCAGGAGTTTAAGACCAGCATGGCCAACATGGCGAAACCCTCTCTCTACTAAAAATACAAAAATTAGCCAGGCATGGTGGTGGGTGCTTGTAGTTCCACCTACACGGGAGGCTGAGGCGGAGAATCTCTTGAACCCCGGAGGAGGAGGTGAGCCGAGATCGTGCTACTGCACTCCAACCTGGGAGATAAGAGCAAAACTCCGTCTCTTAAAAATAAAAGAAAGAGAAAATTGGACTTTGAGCTGGCTTTCATTGGATAAGCAAGGTTTAGAAATCTGTGCACTATATGCTGCGTCATTTAAGAATCAAAAGGGAAAATTAATGAGATGCAAAAGTATAGGTTATAAGCAAATTCAGGCAGGTAATGAGGATTAACTGTAATATTTCCTGTGGTTTATTTTTTGTTACCTAATGATGAACACTCATATATTTTTCATTTCAGATACCATTTTCCTAATTAGTTAAATGTATAAATGATGCACATTCAATGTAATTTAATCCTGTTTACATTAGAGAACAGTAAAATGAGACTATCCTACACTGGCAGGCAAATTTCTATCACTAAGTGTAACAGTCTATCATGCTTCTCTGTGTGAGAAACAAGAAACTGCTTACTTCATCCTTTACCAATGCTAAGTTTTCCAAAAAAATCGACCTACCTTTCTGGAGTTCTATGTTGGGTCCCGGAGTAAATGCTGACTCAGTACTCAGTTTAGTAAAAGCTGTAAGAAATGATTAGAAATTTGTTTAATTAGATATGGGTTTCTGAAATAATAACATATTAACATTAGTAAGATGAAGCCTTTATTATTAAATGATGTCATCATGGTTTTGATTTTTATGGAGACTTGCTTAGAAGAACTTACAATTTTTTAACAAAATTCCCAGCGTAGCCATCAACGAAAGACATATTATACCCAAGGTCCCAGAAATCAGCCTCCAGAAAGTGGCCTTAAACACTGCAAGAACGACAGACAGGGTAATGACTTAAAGAGAAAACACAGGAGCTGCGTTTTAAAAGCAGAAACTGGTGAGAAAGAATCCAAAACATTCTTTAATTTGATAACAGAGTCAGCTTGCCAATAAAACACTGAAAAATGAAGACTTTCCAATCAGGACTTCGCCCAATACCAACATTTTTATGTGATGTATCTTATTCTTCGGGGAGATCATTCAAACATTTTCTTCTCTACCAGCTCTGTCTCAGTAAAGTGAATTTACCATGTATGTTTAAAACTGACAGAGAAGCTTAAAGATCTGGAGGAAGACGATATTAAGAGGTACCAGGTTGTGTTTTATGGACTTACATATTAGCCATTTATTTTTATTCTTTCAACAAAATCGTAAGATAGATAGTATGATTCTCATTAGGTAGATGAGAAAGCATAAGGTCCAATAATAATGTTATTTTCTCAAGGTATCAAAGCAAGTAAGTATGCAAGTCGGAAATCAAATGAAAGTGTGTCTAGTTCAGGAATCTTTCATTTAACATAGTCTACCATTGTCACAATAATACTAATTGAGAGTGTGTCCTCCCGTCCTCTCAATGCAGTTCTGCTCTGATAAACGTCTAGCTGCTCATGGCTTCATAGAGATATTACAGGAAAAAGAAGACACAGGAACATCCTGGACTTTGTGTGATAACTCCTTCTACAATCAGTAGATGGGTGATACCGTGGAGGCCTGGGTTCATTTCACAGTGCATTGAATTATGATACACAAACAATCTTTTTCCCCCAAGAACATTACATTTGTTCACACTCAAAATGGCTTGTTTCTAGACTTTTCACCTAAAACACTTCAACATTAGGAGATTCTGTGTTAACACTGCCACACTCTCAAATAATGATGTTATCATTCACAACAGTACAATGTGTCAAACTGCTCATTTGTGTAATTTTTGGATGTCACAACATAAATAGTAAATTTAAAACTTTTAAGCATTGCGTCATTAATATTTGGCACTTTCTATGTCTAGAATTTCTATGTACTAGAATTCTGTTGCTCGCAATTTAACCAGGTTAAAGTTCAATTCTTGTTCAGAATTTAGAGGTAGCCCTGCCAGAAGCCACTCTTTCAACCTGCTATAAAAGCTTCATGGAATCATTTCTAAGTTAAACAATGAAGAATCAGGAAAGTAAAATGAATGCGGAAAGTGCTAATGCATGAAAAGCCTAAAAATATCCACTGTTCATCATGTCCTTTTCTCTTAAAGCACTGCCCCAAAATTAGCCAACCCAAGAAATAGCTTTTCTGGTTATTTTTAATTTGGCGATTGAAATCACACATACCTGCCATGAGAAGTTATGTTCCAAGAGCGATGTAGAGAAGGCACGATGTGTACTTGTTTAGAAAGAACAGTGTTGAATTGATGGAGCTGAACTGCAGTTGAAAGACTCTGAAAGTTGAGTATGAAGGAATTTGGCAAAAAAAAAAAAAAAGAATGAAAAATTGTGTATTTAAATGATGTTTTTGAATCATCTATTGATGAGCCATGTATTATAGTATGAATAAGAAGCAGTAAAATCACAAGCTTCTAACGTGTTCCAGGAACCACAATACAGGAAATTCTCACAGTGCTTTTGTAATGTTAACACTGTGGTAAGCACTAAAGAAGGTGAGAAGAGGTGAGATGGAGTTTTGTTGTTGTTTTGGTTTTAAAGTTTGAAAATAGAATTCATTTTGAAGAGTTACCTGGAAAATGAAGGAAATGATTGGCAAACCAAAGGTAAATTTACTTAGTGTAATAGAATTACTCACAGAATTTTCCTCTTAATAATAACAAACATTTATTACTTAGCTTGTACTTGAAGAGTACACAATTTAAAGAACTTGGCATATGTTAGCTCATTTATTTCTGTAAATGGTTTCATAGTAAAGATATATAAATATCCTCAGTCTATCAATGTGAAAACTGAGGCATATAGAGCTAAGTAATTTGCCCAATGTCATGTAAAGTGGGATTTCCCTGTCTCACTCTGTTCTTCTGATCCCTACCTAATTATCCTGGCCACGACAGGAAACGTTCAAAAAGGTGGAACTGGACGGGTTTCCCACTTGATGCCTCATTCTCATTAGCCCTAAAAGCTTTGGTCAACACCTCACTTTTCATTTCCTTGGAGTTCTTTGAACATGATTTTAGCTGCTTTATTTTCTTTATTTTTGCTAATACATAAATTATTATATTGTTTAGTGTTATCTGATTCAGATACTATGCTGCTACGTCAATGTATACTTTTTTGTCTACAGAAGAGTAACCTTGTTGACAGGAATATGAAATGTGGAACAGGTCAAATTTCCAATGTGGAACAGATTGGCTATAATAAGCATCTTCAAATGACAGATTTCGATCTATGATTTAGTATCTGGAAATACAATTTACCATGCATCATCATACAAAAGCAGACACTCAGATAAACTTTTGTTTATTATGCTGTGTATATTGTTTATGTTCAAGCATTGTAATATTACTATAGATAAACATTTTTGTAAAAGATAGGCTTTCAACCAACAACAGAAAAAAAAAGCCAAAGACTACTTTGATTTCTCAGTTTTTATGAGGTCAAAAGTTTTCCGTCTTTTCAGTGTGCATTGTGTGTATAGAGCTGGTTTCACCGCACCACCAAATTTGTAGAAATATAAATCCTTACTGAAGAATATAAGCATAAAATCTACTTCATCCAGAATTTATGCAAATCTTAGTTGAAGTGATTTATTCAAAAATCCTTTGCTTACTTGAAATCTATTCATTTTCAGTTTTAGTGTTAGAAAAACCTAATCTAGAAGAAACCTATCTGATATTGATTATTTTTCCCCCCCTGTAAAATTGCCTTAAAATACAGGAGTTCAGGGGTTTGCTTTTAGTTTTTCTCTTGAAATAGTACACATTTATGACAGAATGTGCAATAGGGATTATTACTACACTTTCATTACTCACTGAGCCACCTTTATTTGGAAGTTATTCTAAGTTTTTAGAACCATGTTTGGTGAGAATACATCCATCAATCATTGTCTTTTTTTTTTTCTTCTTCTTAGTTCACTGACTTAGAAATAAAAATCCAACAAATGCAAGTTTAATTAAAGAACTCCAGCCTTAAGTAAGATATCTAAACAATCCCACCTCCCCACACACACAGACACACACACACAGAGTAAGCATGTATATATATATATATATCTCCTTCCTTTAACTCTTTCTGAGCTGCCAACTCTGATGTCCTTTCTATTTAGTTTTGTACACAGGCAGGTGAATGCTTTCCATGCACTATATCTCTTCCACTCATCCCCAGTTGTTCCTGAGGTTAACATTGCCTTGCCTGCGTCCCTTGGAATATTTGGGGAACTATGGCCAACCAGTTTTCTGTATAGCTGTATCTGTGGGTTCTTTTTTGTGTGATAACTGCTGAAAGCCTTGCTGTTCTCAGACATGCTAGTCCGGAAGTGCTGAATAATCATCACCAGAACCATCCTCTACAAATGAACCTTGGGATTCTCTAGAGTCCAGCAGTCTCAGCCCTAAAGTCAAGTAATTCTGAACATTGTGTTTTGCCCCATTTCCCAGAATTACTCAAAGTGTTATGCTCCAGTCCCCTCCTCTAGAAACTAGATTCAGAAAATCTTTCTTGTGTTCCACCTTCCCTTTCCTCTTACACTTCCTTTCCTACCTTTATTCCATACACAATTCCAAATAAAGTTTGCACTCAAAAGATTCCCTGGGGCTCCTACAGAGAGAACCCAGATTAAATTCCGCTGAAATTTCCAGCTTCACTTATATAAATTTGCTTTTGAAAAGTTAGGTATCCCGCCAACAGAACATCTTTCTTTGTGGGACCTCCCGTCCACTAGTAGCCACTGCAGGAAGCCACCCTCTTGCTCCCCTGCTGTTTACTAGTGCTTTTGTTCAGAGCAAGTGATGACTTCAACAGCTAAGCCGACTTTTAAACCTCAGTCAAGAGCTGGGAAAATAAATTAATGTTCACTTAAGATATAAACATTGGCGTCTTTTCCCTACCTAAAAATTTATAATTAAATTGTTGCATAACATAGTAATAGTATACATTTTAATATCCCCAAGGAAGAAATTTATTTTGATCTCACTGCTTTTAGAAAATGTATTCTTTGAGCGGGAAAAAAAAAATTGCTAGCATCAGGCTACAAGTTGTTCTTTTAACAGGGAGAGAGGGCTCTCTGAGAAAAAATAAGAGATGTTACTGACCTGGTAAAATCTCATTGTAAAAATGCTAATAATAAACCTACTAGCTAGATAGTGGGCTTTGCTTGCAAAATCCTTATCAATTGAATGATTTTAGCAGGATGTATTAGAGTGTCTAAAATTGTTAGTAAAATCAAATAAAAATGTAAAACTAAGGCTGGGCATGGTGGCTCACACCTGTAATCCCAGGACTTTGGGAGACCGAGGTGGGTGGATCACTTGAGGTCAGGAGTTTGAGGCCAGCCTGGCCAACATGGACAAATCCCATCTCTGCTAAAAATAGAAAATTGATCTGGTATGGTGGTGCACACCTGTAAGTCCTGCTACTTGGGAGGGTGAGGCATGAGAGTCTCTTGAACCGGGTGAACTGAGATCACACCACTGCACTCCAGCCTGGGTGACAAGAGCAAAACACCATATCAATAATAATAATAATAAAGCATAAAACTAGAATCTGTGGGTTTATGGAGAATGGCTTCCTGGAAAATGTCACATAAACTATGTGTAACCATAACCATGTAACCATCTGAGCATAAAGTAGGATGTGTCATGACCGACGCACCTCCCTGTGTGTAAATGGTGCAGCCATAAGCATCATAAAGAGACCTTATATGTTTATCTGTTTGTCTGGGCCAGAGTGTATCCTAACGGGAAAGTAAGAATGAGAAGCTGCTCTTGCAGGCCTGGGTTTTCCACTGTTTTGTCTGCATCTCACAATTACTGTATAACTGAAATTAAGAGTACAGCATGATACGGGGCAAGATATCTGAGGATGCTTATGATTCGGATTTGACAATCCAATCCTTTGCATTACTTTCTTGAAGAACTGGTTAAGTATTGTCTGCATAGATAATGAAAAATATGCATACAAAAACATGTATAGAAGCCAACACTCCTTGCTTTTCATCGTATAGCAAAAGTTATCATTGCCCCTCTCATAAATGTAGGAAACTTTGTTATACTTGGACAAACTTTCACATCTGCAGGCATCGGGCCTTCTTTTCCCCCTAGATCTGCTAAAAGCTTTGCCACCCTCACACCAATGGATCTCAGGAATGTATATATAAATATCCAAAATTATTTTGCTTATCTTATATGAAAAGGCTATTTGAGGATATATGTCAGAAAAAGAAACGTGTTGTTGAGGCTCAGGACATATCACCCCAAAATATGATAGGAGACCAGAATATGTCACCCGAAAATATTTTTCTTTTTTGGCATATTTCAAGCTGGTTATTTTGAGATACTGCAGACACAAGAGTAGCTCATGTGAAAAGCTGCCCTTTTGTAAAGGAAAATGACGTTAGTTAAGGAATCTATGTTAGTAAAATTATCTATATCAGGAAAAGGGCTGCTCTTAAACAACGTTTTTTTTTCCCCCTGAAGGACGCTTACTTACATAACAAGAAAACCTTTATTCAACATATTTCCCCACCTTCGCCCTCCCACAACATGTCCCTATTCCAGAAGTCCCTTTCAGAAGCCCCAGGCCCTCTTCCTTTATGCAGTTCAGGATGCCACGCAAGTATCAATCATCTGCCCTTCATTGAGTTTCACATTTTTGTGGGACCCAAGACTAAGAAAATTCCCCTAATATGAAAGAAAAGAGGTTAAGCATGAAGGTGAAGTGGTGAATGAGTAGGCAGATAAAAGAGGTCAGAGAAGCAGGATGCAGTGCTTCTGACATGAAGGGTCTCATGCTGTGACTGAAGCTACCTCAGCAATTACGACAGTGAGAGAAATCTGACATAGTTGATTCAATCTTACTTCTGACTTCCAAGCTGTCCTTGGTCATTACTGGATGTAGGCCAAGCTAACTTCAGGAGGAATTTAGTTTATAGTTTAACCTTAAGGCAAGGATGGTAATAGCCCTTCTCAAAACTAAACCGCTTTTGACAAACTAAGAAAAGGGCCACAAGGTTAGGATTATGAGACGTACCTGAGCTCTGCTAAAGTGTAGATGTAGTTTCTATAATCACGTACTGCTCAGGAGTTATGTGGCTAGTGACCTTCCCAATTGCTCCTATAGATACCATTACCGTTACAGATGCTAAGGTTGGTTTCTTTGAAATGCTGTTTCAGACTGACCCCACCTGGACTCCTGGCTCATGACTCAACTAATTCTGTGGCCCCACCCAGAGGCAGACTGAGGGCATGAGGATCATTTTCTACACCTTCATGGTTTCACCACCACCCCCCACCAACCAATCAGCAACACCCATTTCCTAACCCCCTGGCTACCATATTGTCCATAAAAATGCTAGCCTTATGGAGCCAAGTTGGAAAACACTCTTCAGGATGCTTACAACCTAGTAAGACAGCCAACATTCAAATTCAGGAAATACAGAGAACACCACAAAGATACTCCTAAGAAGGGCACCCACAAGGCACATAATTGTCAGATTCACCAAGGTTGAAATGAAGGAAAAAATGTTAAGGGCAGGCAGAGAGAAAGGTTGGGTCACCCACAAAGGGAAGCCCATCAGGCAAACAGCAGATCTCTCTGCAGAAACCCTACAAACCAGAGGAGAGTGGGGGCCAATATTCAACATTCTTGAAGTAAAGAAGTATCAACCAAGAATTTCATAACCCAGCCAAACGAAGCTTCATAAGTGAAGAAGAAATAAAATCCTTTACAGACAAGAAATTGCTGAAAGATTTTGTCATTGCCAGGCTCCCCTGACAAGGACTTCCCGAAGGAAGCACTGAACATGGAAAGGAAAAACTGTACCAGCCACTGAAAGAACATACCAAATTGTAAAGACCATAGACACTATGAAGAATCTGCATCAACTAACGAACAAAATAACCAGCCAATATCATAATGACAGGATACAATTCACATATAACAATATTAACCTTAAATGTAAATGGGCTAAATGTCCCAATTAAAAGACACATACTGGCAAATTGGATAAAGAGTCAAGACCCACTGATGTGTTGTATTCAGAAGACCCATCTCATTTACAAAGACACACGTAGGCTCAAAATATAGAGATGGAGGAATATTTATCAAGCAAATGGAAAGAAAAAGAAAGCAGAGGTTGCAATACTAGTTTCTGATAAAACAGATTTTAAACCAACAAAGATCAAAAGAGACAAAGAAGGACACAGCATAACGATAAAGGGATCAATGCAACAAGAAGAGTGAGCAATCCTAAATATATATGCACCCAATAGGTGAGCACCCAGATTCATAGAGCAAGTACTTAGAGACCTCCAAAGAGTAATAGTGGGAGACTTTAACATCCCAATGTCAATATTAGACAGATCAACAAGACGGAAAATTAACAAGGATATTCAGGACTTGAACTCACCTCTGGACAAAGCAGACTTAATAGACATCTACAGAACTCTCCACCCCCAAACTAACAGAATATACATTCTTTTCAGCACCACATCTCACTTATTCTAAAACTGACCATGTAATTGGAAGTAAAACACTCCTCAGCAAATGCAAAATGATGGAACTCATAACAGTCTCTCAGAACACAGTGCAATCAAATTAGAACTCGGGATTAAGAAAGTCACACAAAACTGTACAACTACATGGAAACTGAACAATTTTGAAAGAAGTTCCACTGTGGGCAAAATGCTTCAAACATCATCACATGCTACAGACAGTCTTTCATAAACAGTCAACCAGTGCGCAAACTTCATTTTTTTTGATTTTCAGAAATCGCCAAAGTCATTCAGCCTTCAGCAACCCCCATGCCAGTCGGTCAACAGCCATCAACATTAAGACAAGACCCTCCATTAGCAAACAATTAGGACTAGCTGAAAGCTTAGATGATCATTAGCATTTTTTAGCAATAACATGTTTTCAAATTAGGGTAGATATACTGATTTTTAAGACATAATGCTATTGCACATTTAACAGAATACAGTGTAATAGAAACATAACTAATATACATTAGGAAACCAAAAATATTGGTGTGATTTATTTCATTGTGGTGTTTTAGAATCAAACCCACAATATCACCAAGATATGCCTATCTTCTGCATTCCTGCACCCAAAAGATATTGTAGCTAGTTTTCTTATCATTATCTGGAGATAAACTTCCTTTGAAAAAGACAGCATCCATACTATCGTGGAGATACCTCTGTTCCTTGTCAAAGTCAAGAATTCTTGCATACTTTTAGCAAAACAAAACAAAACAAAACAAATTTTTTTTAAAAAAAGCAGAACGGAATCCTAATGGTTACATGGAAGAGACTATCTCTGAACCTTGGTTTGGTTAGACCAAGGAAATCCTAGATTGATTCTTGGTTGGAAAAGTAATAAAGCAGCTTTCTATACCTTTAGAGAGAAATCTGATAACAATAGAAGAACCAGAATGAAAATTATTTCCCTTGGGGCAGGACCAGAGTGAGTACAAGTGGGAAACAGAACTGTTAATTTTCATAATGAGTCCTTCTGTACTATGGATTTTTAAAGCATATGTATGTTTTACCTTCATTAAAAAATAATTAAGAAAAAAAATTAGATCTCCAAGAAGCATAATTACTAACTATATCAATCACCACAAACTTGAGTTCATTTTCCAAATTATTCCTTTATTCAACTATGGAAATGGTTCTGGTTTGACGTCACATCGTCTTTGTAACTCAGGGCTTTCTTGACTCTTGGCATGTTGTGTACTAAAATGATGAAGTCCAGTTAAGTGTTCCTCAATTATATCATTAGCACTTGAAGTATACTATTAAATGTAAAATAAGACTATCAATTTAAGTTTCTTAAGATACATATGTACCATTATTATAAAAGTTTGTTGCACAATAATACTAGACACATGATATTTGGAGAAAGTGTTTTCTGGATTGATCAGGGAGAAAAATAGTTCAAGTGATTCCTTTGTTGATGGAAAAACAAAGGAAGCACACTCCAGAGAAAAAGTTAAAGTGACCAGGGCATAGATTATATTCCATTTGGGAAAATCTAGAAGCAATCACTGGGTTAACAACTGGGTCAAAGCAAGAGGCAAAGGACTTTCACTCGAGCTGCAGACTCAGAACCACTCAGAGGAGCTCACCCGACATCACTCCCTTTTGTGAATGAATAATGCATAGAAAGAATCTCCAGTGTTTGGTCAGAAGAGAGCGAGACAAAGACCCAGAAATAATTTCCCATTTGTGAAGGGAGAAGAAGAAAATTCCAATCCACTATAGCAGAGTAACAACCCTGAAAAAGCGTTAGGGTTGCTGATACCGAGGCATAGTTCAGTTTTGCCTGGTTTGAGAATTTGTGTTACTATAACATATATAGTGACATAATATAAATTCTTTTGTGTCAAGCTTCATCCAAGAAATCATTTCCATAACGTTGACACTGACTAGGCAGGATATAAATTACCCTGGCCAGTGGACAAGATACACTGACTGGCTCAGTTGGGATCCAGTTTGGATATCAGAGTGAGTCCAACTTCAGTCAAAACAAAATGGAGGCTGGGTGCAGTGGCTCACGCCTGTAATCCCAGCATTTTGGGAGGCCAAGGCAGGCAGATCACCTGAAGTCAGGAGTTTGAGACCAGCCTGGCCAACATGGTGAAACCCCATCTCTACTAAATATACAAAAATTAGCTGGCATGGTGGCGTGGGCCTGTAGTCCCAGCTACTCATGAGACTGAGGCAGGAGAATCGCTTGAACCCAGGAGACAGAGGTTGGAGTGAACTAAGATCACTCCACTGCACTCCAGCCTGGGTGACAGAGTGAGACTCCTTCTTAAAAAAAAAAAAAAAAAAAAAAAAAAAGGAAGTGTAAGGGTAGCCAAGAGAGAGGAGAATAGACCCAAAGTCAGGCAAGAAAGCTTTATTAACCTGCGGGCTGCTCCATAAGAGTCAGAGAAGGTGGCCCTGAGCTTACAAAACAAGGGGTTAATATAGGATGAGAGGGGCGTAATCTATCCACTGGTAACAGGAACAGAGATAATTTGTTAACTTGTGATAGACCTGCAATACATTATCCTGTGACTTTTGTGGCGACAATCTTTTTTTAAAAAAGAGAGAAACCAGGAGTTTTTTACAGATATGTGTCAAACAGAAATTTAAAATTATGAATAACCAACATATGTTCTCCCTGCCCTCCCTTGAGCTGCCTGGATGGCTGTATTCAGGCTTTGATTAATTGTAGCATGTCTGGCAGCCTTGATGTGGTACGCAGGTAGAGGTTCAGAAATGCAGCTGCAGAGCAATCAGAGCAGGGGAAGGGGTCAGCCTGCACAGAGGGGGTTTTCTTGTCCCTAACAGGTAGCAATGATTGTCTAGAGAAAATTTTGAGGTACTAATCTTCTAGGGGGATGCACTTTGACAAACTGGTAACTCCTTTTCATACTTGGTTATTTTCATTTTGTTTTGTTTTGTTTTTTCTCAAGAAAGATCTTTCTGAATGAGTCTACTATTGATTTACATGTGCAAGTTCATGTTAAAATACAGTATTTGGGAAAAGACAAGTGTAAAGAACACACATTTGAGTGTGTTGGATAGAGAAATCTTCCAAGTTCGTATTCATCAATAAAGAACAGCAATGACTTTCACAAGCTTTGATTGGAAACAGCACATCCGCCATCTCTGAATTTACCATCTTTGATGTGGCCTGAAGATTTATTAAGGAGGAGGGAGAGAATCAGCAATGTGGCTGAGGCACAAGAAGAAAAGGAAAGTGATGGTAACTAGCATTAATACCCAGGGAATAAGAATACTGCCTACTGTTAACCTCTGGGATTTTTTTTTCAGTTTTTATTTTAAAATGAATATAGGTGGACAAAAAAAAAAAAAAGTTACAAAAATAGCATAGGGCGCTCCCTTGTCCCTGCTGTTGGGTTTCCCCAGTGATAGTACAGACACACCTCATTTTATTGCGCTTCACTTTATTGTGCTTCGCAGGTATGGTATGTTTTACAAATTGAGGTTTTGTGGCAACCCTGCTTCAAGCAAGTCTATCAGTGCAATTTTTTTTTTTTAACAGCATGTGCTCAATTTCTGTCTCAGATTCACATCTTGGTAATTCTTGCAATATTTAAAAATTTTTTACTATCATTGCAATAGCTTTTATGGTGATCTGTGACCAGTGAAGCTTGATGTTCGATTGAAATGGTTTTGTGATGCAACAAACAACACCCATGTAACAGAATTAACTTCATTGATCAATGTACACTTACGACTGCTTCATTGGGCAGCCCTTATTCATCTCTCTTCCTTTCTTTAGGCCTCCCAATCTCCTGAAACACAATACTGAAACTAGGCCAGTTAATAACAGTACAATGACCTCAAGAGTAAAAGTGAAAGGAAGAGTCACACATCTCTTACTTTAAAGCAAAAGCCAGAAATGATTCGGCTTAGTGAGGAAGGTATTTTGAAAGTCTACACAGGCCAAAAGGTCTGTTCAGTCAAACATTTAGCCAAATGGTGAATGCAAAGAAAGAGTATTTGGAAGAAATCAAAATTGCTATTCCAGTGAACATGCAAATTATGTATATATACATAATATATATCGGCCTTATTGCTAATATGGAGAAAGTTTTACTGGTCTGTATCAAAGATTAAACCAGCCACATAATGTTTCTTTAAGCCAGAGCCTAAGGTGCTGATTCTTCAATTCTGTGAAGACTGTGAGAGAAAAGAAAGCTGCAGGAAAAAAAATATTGGAAACTAGCAGAGGTTGGTTCATGAGATGTAAGGAAAGAAGCCGTGTAAGGCCGGGTGCGGTGGCTCAAGCCTGTAATCCCAGCACTTTGGGAGGCCGAGGTGGGTGGATCACGAGGTCGAGAGATCAAGACCATCCTGGTCAACATGGTCAAACCCTGCCTCTACTAAAAATACAAAAAATTAGCTGGGCATGGTGGTGTGTGCCTGTAATCCCAGCTACTCAGGAGGCTGAGGCAGGAGAATTGCCTGAACCCAGGAGGCGGAGGTTGCAGTGAGCTGAGATCGTGCCATTGCACTCTAGCCTGGGTAACAAGAGCGAAACTCCGTCTCAAAAAAAAAAAAAAAAAAAAAAAAAAGAAGCCATGTAAATAACACAAATGTATAAGGTGAAGCAATAAGTGCTGATGAATAAGCTACAGCACGTTATCCAGAAGATCTAACTAAGATAATTGTTAAAGGTGGCTGCACTAAACAGCAGATTTTCAATGTACACGAAACAGCCTTCCACTGGAAAAGCCATCTCTGACTTCACTAGAGAGGAAAGTCAATGCCTTGCTTCAAAGCACCAGCTTCAAAGGACAGGCTGACTCTCTTGTTAGGGGCTAACTGGTGACTTGTTGAAGCCAATGCTCATTTACCATTTCAAAAACTTTAGAGCCCTTAAGAATTATGCTCAATCTACTCTATATGTGTTCTATATATAAAGCAACAAAGTCCAGATGGCAGCATATCTGTTCACAACATGGTTTACTAAGTATTTTGAGCCCATAGTTGAGACCTAGTGCTCAGAAAAAAAACATTCCTTTAAAAATATTACTGCTCATTGAGAATGAGCCTGGTCACCCAAGAGCTCTGATGAAGATGTCCAAGGAGATTCATGTCATTTTTAAGCCTGCTAAGACAACATTCATTCTGTATCTATGAATCAAGGAGTCCTTTCAAGCAAATAAATTTAAAAAAACCAAAGCAGTTGCCAATTCCACATCAGATTCAGGAATAGGCAGCCTCCAAAAGAAACAAAATAATGTTCAAGTTATGCATATAACTAAATCTACACTGCCCAGTAGCTATTTACAGAGTGACATGTTTATACAGTAAAAGAAGAGTGCAGCTGGTGGTGACAGATTTGGTAACATGTATTTTGAATAAAACATTGACAGTCTCCCTGATTGTCTAGCATAGAAAGATGTTTATGAAGCCAGAGTGGAGAAAACATCACTTGTTTCAAAATTTCTTAATTTGAGTCCTTAGTGTGCACCTTTTCTAAATAATAGGTTATGCCTCACATGGGACCCAGCAAGATGTAAGAACCTCCTGAAAGAGCAGCAAAGAGCTCAGTTGCAGCTGCAGCTTGTTAGCTCCTATGTGGCTAGTAACAAGTTTCTCTGTGGTGAATTGTTGGGTGGCCCTTTGGGTCTTCTTTCTGAAATAACAAACTAAAGTCAACATATTGGTCATAAAGTCCAAAGCCTGAGTAGTTTCACTAAGTGTCAGTGAAGTGGAACTGAGCCTCTGTCTTGACCTTTAGGCAAAACTGTCTACATTGCAAAGCTCTTTGGTCAGTATCTGCTGATAGAACTTGGGCATAAAGAAAAAAAGAGACACAGGAAGTAAAAGGATTCCCTAACTCAGAATAATAAGACACATAAATACCCAAACAGGAGATGATGAATCAGACCAGTAAGACTCTATCTAACTAACCAATTCAACTTTTAACATGCCGTGAGTAAACACTCATTCAGTACATGTTAAACAATTTGTACGTTCTCAAGCTCCAGGAGCTTGAAATAAATCTTAGGAAAAGAGTCTTATAAATGATTATTGTTAATATTTTATAATTTGCCTCTAATGCTTTAATAGTGAAGTATATAGTCTATAATTGATTATATTTAATGATTATCTATAAAACAATTAACAATTTTTGAGTCTATTTTATGCCAGGCTCTGTGTTCGATTATTTTACAGAATTCATTTCATCTAGTCTTCATAAACCCAATGATATTGATAGTACTCATTCTTAAATTTCATAGTTAAAGACACAAGAGAACATGCTCAAAGTCAACAAAGCAGTGATCAAGCTGAGTCTCACTAACCTTTGTCTACCTCTGCCTCTAACGGATTAAAATGTAGAGAATCATTTTGCATAACTGTAAGAAAATTGTATTTTATTTTGCCTCAATTGTGCTGGGAATTTTTAGTTTTTGTTCAAATTTAGATAAATATTACAAATATATTAAATGCAGGTTTATTATATAATAATGACAACATATATTTACATATATCTATACATATGCATATATATGCATGCACACACACACTTGACTATGTACTGACTGATCTTTCTTGGTTTTATTTTTTTGAGATGGAGTCTCACTCTGTCATCCAGGTTGGAGTGTAGTAGTGCAATCTTGGCTCACTTCAACCTCCACCTCCTGGGTTCAAGTGATTTTCCTGCCTCGGTCTCCTGAGTAGCTGGAATTACAGGAACGCGCCACCAGGCCTGGCTAATTTTTTTATTTTTAGTAGAGATGGGGTTTCACCATGTTGGTCAGGTTGGTCTTGAACTCCTGACCTCGTGATCCACCTGCCTGAGCCTCCCAAAGTGCTGGGATTACAGGTGTAAGCCACCATGCCTGGCCTGATCTTTCTCACAGAGGTAAAAATCCATATGTAGACAGATAATTAAACTAAGTTATCCCCGTAATTTTGTGTGACTGAGGGGTGGTTTTTAAAGTCCTAGTAAGTTTTTAGTTACATGTTTTATTTCCTGGTTTCTCCATTTTCATGCCTCTGTCTTCTAAGAAACATAATTTAATTCATGAAAGTATCTGTCTATATATAACAATATCTATTTATGGATTTTATAATACTTTAGTATATAAATACTTTACTTGAAACGGATGTTGGCCCCAAAATGGATGGTCTTTTTTAAAACTTAGAATTTATTTGGATTTGTTTGAAGTTAGGTTAATGGGAGGAAATGCTCTCATTATTTGTATAACATTTTTTTGCAGCCTATCAGTGAGATGTCTGAGTGTTAAGTAAAAAAAATTTTCTGAGTTATTTGTATGTATGCACGTATTTGTGTACTAATCTTATACATACCCTTGCATCTCCCATGGCTGTCTAATCTAACTTCAAATCTGTGCCTTACAATGCATATCCATCTTTCAATTTTGCCACGGTTTTTAATCATCAAAAAAACACAAACAAATAAACAAACAAAAAAATGAGGTTTTTTTTTAATTTTGTTTGGTTTTTTTGAGACAGAGTCTCACTCTGTCACCCAGGCTGGAGCGCAGTGGTACAATCTTGGCTCACAGCACTCCAGCGTGGGCAACAAAGTGCAGTCTGTCAGCTCCACCTCCTGGATTCAAGCAATTCTCCTGCCTCAGCCTCCCGAATAGCTGGGACTGCAAGCATGCCACCGTGCCCATCTAACTTTTGTACTCTTAGTAAAGACAAGAGTTTTGCCATGTTGGCCAGGCTGGTCTCGAACTCCTGACTTCAGGTGATCAAAATGCTGGGATTATAGGAGTGAGCCACCACACCCGGCCCCCAGTGAGGTTCTCTATAAGACCAAAACTATATGTAAACAGTTATGGGATGGGGTGCGGTGGCTCACACCTGTAATTCCAACACTTTGGGAGGTCAAGGTGGGAGCATGGCTTGAGCTTAGTTTGGGACCAGCCTGGGCAACAACATGAGATCCCCATCTCTACAAAAAATGCAACAACAACAAAAACAACATCACAGGCTAAATAAAATGATGATGAATCAAAGACTATTTTGCATTCAAAATTAATTTCTAGTCAATCCTTGTCAGGTAATCATTCTTTCTGCTTCTTCAACCTGCTAAATATGAGGTGTCAAAAGTAAGTAGTTTCAAGGGCTTGATTCTACTTTTGGTAGATTGTAAACTTGAGTCGGTTATATAACCCCTCTAAGATTCATTTCCATCACCTGTAAAGAAAATGTAAAATGCAGCTAAATAGTTTATTGGAAATATGTTCTGAGAATGGTTTAATGTATAAACGTGTAAGGTATTTAACACCCAATTAGTGCCTCAAACCATTAAGAAACATATTGCGGCAGATAGAATATAAGCTATTTATTATTAGCTATAGTGAGTTTGAAGACTGAACTTTAAACTTTAATGGAAATCTCTGGATTCTGATATGACCCTGGCCCCCTGTCAGGCCTCAGTCATCAGTATACTTTGTGTGTAATGGGTGTGGCCGACACATCACACCGTACCGTACAGAATTTTTCCAACCACAGAGTTGCTGCTGCCCGAAATAACGGTTAACACCTAACACTGGTCTTGGTGTGACCATAGGATGCTGGAGATAAAGTAGATGGGTAATGGGTAGAGGAAATGGCGTGTTTGGCAAAAAGAGTAAGATGCTGTTGCAAACAATATTGGAAGTTGAAGCAATGTACCTGGCCAAAAAGCAGAAGATGTGGCTTAGGGAGGAGAGAAGAGACCAGAACTGAGGTTTTAAGCATGGATGTACCTGATCGCTATCATTGTAACTGCATGATTTTTGTTATTACAGAAAGTGTAACCATAGGAAACATTATTAAACTCAAAACTGTGACAATATTTACCTGTTAAGAGAGGAGGAGGGAAAGAGGTGGAAAGAGCCAATCACAAAGAAAAAATAGCCTAAGGATCATAATGCATCGATTGGACTTAAATACTAGTCGTATTTTCTATGAGATGGTTTTTAACTGGATTTTTTTCTGATAATGTGCTTAGAGATAGCATGTTTTGTACGAGGAAATAATGGACAGGTAAAGACACACACACACAAAAAACAACGTTAAGCTGCTGTGGAGAACGATGTTAAATAACACCATGTGAAAAATTATCATGGTGCCTATCGATACACAAAGGACTTCTTTAATATTGGAAGCTTAAGGCAATGAATTGTTTGCCCCTGAGTTACTTCTGAATATTTACCGGGACAGAATTGTGACTGTAACAGAAATTTTTGAGACTAGACATAACGATGGTTCACATGAGAGGAAAGAAAAGAAGCATATGGCAAAAATAATTCCTGGAATCAAAAGCTATGTTTTTGCGGACTGTTTTTTAAAGAAGCAACCGTTTTTATCAGTCATAAGACTCTGTACTTAATTTCAATTTTAACAACAACACAATCTAAAGGTAAGAATTTCTTTTATAAATAGTAGCAAAGTATTTTGAAAGTACGGAAATGGTATTTTCTCCAGGTTTATATGCAACATTGCTAGCATGAAACACTAGCAACACTGGCAGAGGCAGATAACAAAGAGAAATATCACAGGAATAGATCAAAGATTGTTCTTTTTACTATAGTTTTCTCATCACACCTTTAAAAACTTTCAAGTAGAAACTAAATGATGTGTAGGATACAGAGATCCTAATTTCTTATCTGGAATTTGTGGAAAGAAATGCATTTTAAAATTTATTAGTTTATATTTTGAAATATATGTGCTTAGGCCAGGCCGCTGGCTCACCCCTGTAATCCCAGCACTCTGGGAGGCAGAGGTGGGCGGATTGCCTGAGCTCAGGAATTCATGACGAGCCTTGGCAACACGGTGAAACCCCATCTCTATTAAAATACAAAAAATTAGCGGGACTTGGTGGCGTGCGCCTGTAGTCTCAGATACTCAGAAGGCTGAGGCAGAAGAATTGCTTGAACGGGGGAGGGGGAGTTTTCAGTGAGCTGAGGTCATGCCACTGCACTCCAGCCTGGGTGACAGAGAGAGACTCTGTCTCAAAAAATTTGTGTGTGTGTGTGTGTGTGTGTGTGTGTGTGTGTGTGTGTGTATGCATACATAAATTAACAGCCCCATTGGCATTTGGTGATTCACCCTATAACCAACCACATTAATATTTCCACAGCAAAATGTATAAAACAAAAACCACTATTAGCTAAATTCAGGTTTTGGAACCAAGTTGATGAAAACATTTTGTTTATAGCTATTTGGTTTTTAGCCTTATGGATAAGGAATTAGAGTCTTATCTCCTGTGTCAGTATGTGAATTAAAGTATACTCAATTCTTTGTTCAAAACACCTGTTCCCCCCTTACTAAACCCTTCCACATGTGGTGTCATACTGATAATTTATCTGAGTGATTTTACACACATTACAGTAAACTTATCTGTAGATTGGACAAGTCAAGCTGAACATCCTCACAGAATATTGTGTTAACAAGTCTTTTGTTGTTGTCGTTTGTGGAGTGTCGCTTTTGTTGCCCAGGCTGGAGTGTACTGGTGCAATCTCGGCTCACTGCAACCTCTGCCTCCCAGTTCAAGTGATTCTCCTGCCTCAGCCTCCCGAATAGCTGAGGCAGGAGAATCCCCCACCACGCCTGGCTAATTTTTTTTTTTTTTTTTTTTTTTTGTATTTTTAGTAGAGATGGGGTTTCACCATGTTGTCAAGGCTGGTCTCAAACTCTTGATCTCGGGTAATCTGCCCACCTCAGCCTCCCAAAGGGCTGAGATTACAGGCGTAAGCCACCTCGCCCAGCCAACAAGTCTTACGTCTGATTGAGTATGAGAAGCATCTCTCCCAAAATAGTGTGATTCTATGCTTTGGTAGATTTGGTTTCTTCCACTCTGTCAGTCACTTTTCTTTTTGTCCTCTGTGGTTTTCCCCCGTTCTGCTTGTTTCTTGGATTGCTGATTTTGGCAATACGTGTTTCACCGTCTCCATGGCTAACCAGCTCCATGGCTAACCAGTAGGTCCAGTCGAGGGAATCACTGGGTTGAGATTTAGAAGGTGGGAAGAGGGAAGTAGTCTGGTATTTTGTCTTCTCCCTCTCTGCTCCAGGCTTTATCTCCTGCGGTGGCCACACATGCTATGTACTTGTCCGTTTTACTTAATTTTAATATTTATTTCACTGTGATAGGAACACAACATGAGATCTACTCTATTAACAAATTTTGAAATGTACAATACAATATTGTTAACTCCAGACGCAATGTTGTACAGCAGATCTCTGGAACTTACTCATTTTGCATTACTAAAACATTTTCCCCATTTTCTGCTCCTCACTGTCCCTGGCAACCACTATTCTGCTCCTTGCTTCTATGAATTAGACTATTTTAGATGCCTCACAAAACTGGAATCATGTTTTCGTCCCTCCTTCAGGCTATGTCATTTGAACTGCTGCCACGTAACAACTGCTTCCGTAAGGCACCAGCCACGGTGGTGCCAGTGCCCATCAAGCGGTTCTTGTGAATCCACCTGCTCCCTTGTTTCCTCCAGCTTTGGGAATAGTATTTGCTTCCTGTTTTGCCCATATCTAAATGATCTTCTTTCTCCCGACTAACTGTTAGAGTTCTCCAACTGCTTGGTAAATACCCTTCTGTATTAACTTCCCTCTATGTAATGACTTTGGCACAAAATTTGTTTTCCTGCCTGACATTCACGAATGCATCAACCTACCTTGAATAATATCGACTACACTCTTGTTTCCCTGACATTTTCTGTCTTTTTCTCTACCCTATTTCTGCTCCATCCCTCCCTCTGATCTAGCCACAGTGCTATTTCTCAAACAAACCATTCAGTCTTATGTTTTAGAGATGGTCCACTATCAGAACAGTTCTTTGCTCAAATATTTTAGAGGCTCTCCATTGTCAAATATCACTCATTTGACATTATTCAAATGACACCTCCTTTGAGATGCCTTCCTTGAACACATGTTCTAACTTTGTACCCACATTATTACTTATGCCCACAATATTTCTTACGACCGATAAAGAAGCCAAAGTTCAGTCACAGGACCAATAACTTAAAGTCAAAATATAAAGTAGCATACCATCTTAAACATAATAGTATATATGAACTTTGTAGTAATTATGCTTTTATTTGATATTTATAACATTATGGAGAATGTATTTTATTATATAATGCTGACATTATACAAGATTATGGGCAATGTTAGAGACGTCAAATATTTATATTTTTATGAAAATAATGAACAGAAGAGTGACATATAACCATCAGAGTCCTTCATTCTCAAATTCACAAAAGTGAGAAACCAGAAGATTAAAACTAGAAGAGATTAGTGGTTATTGGTTGGTTTTTTTGTTTTTTGTTTTTTGTTTTTTTTTTGAGGAGTTTCACTCTTGTTGCCCAGGCTAGGATACAATGGCACGATCTTGGCTCACCACAACCTCCACCTCCCGGATTCAAGAAATTGTCCTGCCTCAGCCTCTGGAGTAGCTGGGATCATAGGCTTGTGCCACCACACCTGGCTAATTTTGTATTTTTAATAGAGATGGTGTTTCACCATGTTGCCCAGGCTGGTCTTGAACTACTGACCTCAGGTGATCCACCCGCCTCAGCCTCCCAAAGTGCTGGGATTACAGGCATGAGCCACCTCGCCCAGCCAGTCATTGGTATTTTTAACAGGATTCTGATTAAAAGGTTTGCATTTGTATAAGAATTATTGTTTCTCAAGATTCCAGAATTCTATTTATATAAACAAAACAATTAAAGTAATTCAGATACTGCCTGTGTAAGTTTATGACCAAAGTTTCCTTCAGTTTCCTTCTAAACTGGATATGTAGTCTTGTTCTTCACTGGCTTCCCTGGCATCTCCAATTATGCAAGTAATTTTCAGATAATTATCTCTTAGTCATTTTCAGTCACAGGAACATGTAATTTTAGCAATTCAGATTCCCAAGTCCATATAATAAAATTTTGGAATTTTATGAAAAGCTAAAATTTTCTTTTTTTTTCCTCTCCAACTGAACTCAGATGGGAAAATCAGCCCAGAAAAAGGTAGTGTGGATTACTTCTCTCTTTGTCTCCGGAGAGAATCTCAGGGAGTTCTTGGATACATTCCTACGGAGCCCTGCAACTACGGCTTCTGACATGGGCAATGAACCTGCTTTAGTGTGTTGTGTGGTTCAGATTCTTCCTCACCCTCAAACCAGGTGTCCCATGTTTTCTGTTAGAGCTCTATATCCCACCCATCATTCTTCATGCATAGAAGCTGTCTTAGTATGCTATTGCTGCTATAACAAATAAGCACAAATTTAGTAGACAAAGACCATAAAAATTATTCTTACAGTTTTAGAGGGTTGGAGTCCAAAAAAATCTTATGGGGTTAATATCAAAGTTTCCGTAGGGCTGAATCTGTTCCTCTCCTCATTTAGCTTCTCATGTCTGCCAGCATTTCCTCACTTGAGGTTTTGTCATTCCAGCTTCTGCTCAAATGATTGCACTGCCTTCTCCTTTTCTGTACTCAAATCTCCCTTTGAATCTCTTTTATAAGAATACTTGTGACTACATTTTAAGCCTACTTAGATAATCCAAAATAATCCTCCAATCTCGAGGACTTCAGTATCGTCATCACTTCTGCTAAGTATCTCTTGCTCTGTAAGGTAACATTCATGGCTTCCAATGATTATAACCTGGATATACTGGGAGCCATTATTCAGCCTACTACAGAATCTAGGATGAATCCATGTTATTCATTTTGGACCCCTTTTACCCAAAAGAAACATTCACACACAGTTTATTTCATAAAGATGTGTGATGGGTTCCCAATGGCTCTTTCACAACTCTGCCACCACAGGCTTCCGGGGACATGATTCTCAACATCGGTTTTTCACACCACACCTCACCTCCGTTCTCCACGCTTTTTTGCTATATTCTGTGCCCTTGGAAGCTGAGCTCTAACAACTGTATCACAGTCTTTATCACTCTCTGGCATCTTTTCCCTTTTCCACTTCCTCCTTGCCTTTCTTATCTCAGTGAACATATTAAAGTTCTAAATATTTCATGCAAGAATTAGAACCAGTAATGGGGATACAGAAAAATGGGTGAGTCTCAGTGAGTCTACAGTTCCATGTACAGTACCTGGTTGAGACAGATCAGAAGCACTTCTACCTTTGGAACATCAAATATCTAAAAAAACAACCACAAAAAAGGTCTGTGAGGCCAACATTTGTCTTCCGTATTTATTTCATTCATTCTGCTTAATTTCTTCTTCATTATCGTTCAGGTTTGACTTTTATTTTCTCATTTGTTGCTACTGCCATGCCCTAACCATACAAAACTAGACCTAATGGTGAGTCGCCTGAATGATTTTATTGCCATTCATTTCTTATTTTCCATTACATATGCCTAATTAACTGTGGCACGCAGCTAGATTAAATTTCATCTTCTCTTGTCACTAAGTATGCAGAAAAAAATCATTAAAAATTTAAAAAAGAAGTTTAATATTCTCTTTTACTGTATCCAGATTGCATATTCTGATGATAGATGTCAAACATGCTGGTGTTAATGCTTATCAGGCTCTCAAATTTCACCTTGATTATCACTGGCAATTGACCAACATTTTACTTATTTTTTGTTAAATTTTCTTATTTTTAATACCAAGATGTTTTGTTGTTATTTTCAAATTTTGATCACTGCCCTTAAACCACCTCTCTTACAGGAAGGTGAGAGAGGTGGCTAAGGCCAAAAGAATAAAGAGAATCAAAGGCTGTGATAAAATGGAAAATGTCAGAGGCTACCCTAGAGAAATTTATAACCATTAATACCCATATACCCACCTAGTCACTAAATATCCAAACAAACAGAGCACAAGAACAGAAAACATATGACAATTTTAAATATAGATTATAAGTATAGCAAAATGATAATTTATGAAATACAGGCAATGTTATTTATAATAGCCCTAGAAAGAAACCAATTAAATATCCATCAAAGGCAGAGTAAGTAAACTGATTGAGAGCATTTCATACAAAGAAATCACCCATAGAAGTAAACTGTAGCTGTCTACAGCAGCATAGGTAACTCTAACAAATACAGAATAAAACATTGCAAAAAAAAAAGTAGTTTGATTCTATTCACGTAAATAAAATGTAAATAAGCCAAAAGAGCCTACTGTCTAAGAATACATGCATAAGAAGTGGGAAAATCAGAAGAATGGTTAATTCTGGGAGGAAGCATTGTAATAAAGAGGAAGAAAGTAGAGAACACTCTGGAAGGTAGTAGATCTATTTTGACCTAACTTGTATCGTTATTCATCAATCTCTACATATATGTTTTCTGCCCTTTCCTGTATGTTTGTCATGTTTCAGAGGGAAAAAGCTTAGTCGATTTCTTATTTAATCAGTCATTTTCATTATCATAAAAGTTTATTTTAAAAAGAATGGAGAATATATAAATGCAGTTTTGCATGTTATCTCACTTGATATTAGAGGTATGACTAAAATAACATTCCATTATAACTGTGAACTTTGAATACCTGGTTTCTCATATATCTCAACAATTCCCACACACACCTAACCCTAACTATATGCTTTGGATAAGGTAAGCTTAAACTAAATCAGCTTCCCTATGATGATTGAAAGACACATTTTCTTCCTGAAATAGTATCTCTGGAGCGAGACATCATGTGGATTTGCAGGCTGAATTAACACCACCACCGGTCAAAAAGTCAGCAGGTCAAGATTTCATTTTAAAATAGTCTAAATTAGTAATATTTCTTGTCACCTAGCAGGAATAAATAAAAACTTAATTTGTAATATTCTACGGAACAACTCATTTCATCCAGGCTTAATGATTTACCATTACCATGAATTAATTAGTGAGAAAGATGAGAAGCTCAGAGCTAGAAACAAAAAACTAAGCACATAAGCAAACAAACACTTTCAAAAAAAAAAAAAAAAAAACCCAGCAGGAACACAAAAGACAGCAGAAGTTACAAAACAATGGCTAGGCGCTGTGGCTCCCACCTGAAATCCCAGCACTTTGGGAGGCTAAGGCATGTAGATCAGTGAGCTGAGATCACGCCACTGCACTCCCACCTGAGCAACAGAGCGAGACTGTCTCAAAAAAAAAAAAAAAAAAAAGAAGAAGAAGAAAAGGATGTAAAACAACCATTACTTCAATAATCAGACACATGGTATAAATTAACTACATTTACCATGGTTAAGGGAACATAAGACAAATTTGGAAATGTGTTTAGAAAGCAAGAAACTCTATGTAGATTTATGGATTTGTAAAAGAACTAAATACAATTTTTTGAAAGACAATAATATATTGGATACATTTAATATTTACTTAGACACAGATTGAGAATTAATGAATTGAATGACATGTCTGCCATCATTTTTCATAACAGCGCATAGAGACAAAAAGATAGACAGCATGAAAAGGAAATTAAACATAAGGCAGTTTAGACAAATGGCTCCAGTTAGTATTTCAGAAATCGCAAATATGGGGGCTGATGTACTCTCTGAGGAATTAATGATTGTGACTTTTCCAATCCAGGAGTAATGAGACATCAATCCACAAATTTAAGAAGTCTAATTAATATCAATCAAGATTTTCGAAAAGAAACAATAAATAAACCCACATATAAGCACATCATAGTGCTCCTGAAGAACACCAGGAGCAATGATAAATTTCCAGACATAACCAGGAGAGAAAAGACAATGAGTGGAAATAAACAGCATTCATTCTGTCGACTGATTTTCCAACAGCGCAAATGGAAGTCAGAAGAAAAGGAACTATACAGGCTATCTGCTGACAGAAAATGAATCAAGACAGCACTCAATCTCCAGCCTTTTTCCTCATGCATTAGCCAAAAACACATATTTTTTTAGACAAATAGGATGAGAGAAATTAACGTCTTTATTCAATAAAGAAAATTTATTATTTTGTGCTGTTTAAATCTTCTTTATATTGTCCAAATGTAATTTTGGGGGTCTGTTTGTATATATCAGAGTATGTTAAAATTTATTCAAATCATTGTGTTTTGTTTACTATTCCTTCTCCCTATATATATCATTTAGTCCTTGCTATATTTTGAAGTGTTAAAGGGTTATACTAAAATTGTGATATACGACTGTTGAATTGAAACTTTTATTATTATTTAAAAACCCGTCTTCTTGGGCTGGGCGCGGTGACTCACGCCTGTAATCCTAGAACTTTGAGAGGCCGAGGCGGGCAGATCGCAAGGTCAAGACATCAAGACCGTCCTGGCCAACATGGTGAAACCCCGTCTCTACTAAAAATACAAAAATCAGCCAGGCATGGTGTCACTTGTCTGTGGTCCCAGCTACTCAGGAAGCTGATGCAGAAGAATAGCTGGAACCCAGAAGGCGGAGGTTGCAGTGAGCCAAGATTGTGCCACTACACTCCAGCCTGGCAACAGAGCAAGACTGTCTCAAAAAAAAAAAAAAAAAAAAAAAACCATCTTCTTACTACATTTTTCCTTGAAGTGTGTTTTGTCAGACATTAGGAGCTATGATATTTTAGTTTGATTGATGTTTGCATTATATAAATGTTGATCTTCTATTTTCAACCATTTCACATCCTTATCTACTAGATATAACTTTTGTAAATAACCAGTAATATTTTTAAATTTTTAAGAACTCCTTGTGATAATTCTTATATTTTTTTCCCTGGAACATTTACAGTTTATCTTTACTGTTGATATGTCCAATTTTAATTTACATAATTTACAAAAATTTATGCTTTCTGCTTGTCCTGCCTGATCTTATGTCTCTTCTCCACCCCATCCACCTTTATAGCTTCTTTTAGATAAACTTAGTTTTCTCAATCTGTTTTTTCTTCTATAATTTTTGAAATTATACTTTCTTTTCACCATTGTATTCCTCACTCTAGAATTTAATGCATGTATACTCAAATTATTATCTGAAGTTGATCATTATCTTTGTACTTTTCCAAAACATTAGCACTGTATCTTCCAAAACAACTTAAGACCCAACAATGTTCCATAGTCTCCCAGTCAAATTATATGCTTTTGTTATGAAGTTTATTTCTGTCTATCAAAGGTGAGGGCAGTAGACCTGTGGTTACTGTGGTGTGCATGTCTCAGAGCACACACTGGACTATAAAAGAAATTTCACATATGCACACTTTAATCCTTTCAATGATAAAAATAAATTATGCTCATCAGAACAGTAATGCAAAAATAGAAAACCACATATGAAAAATACAAATTTAACAGGTTAATGACCAAAATATTATTGAATTACAATTTTATCAGGTCAGACACATAACCTTCTTATGTTACAAACACATATAATTATAGAATTTTTTCTACCAAAATATAAAGTCATATTATGTTATAATTTTATTGTTTTCCACTTAATATATCATGGAAAATTATCCACATAAATACCTGCAAAGCTATCTCCTCTATGTTTGATGACTCCATAAATTTTATTATAGAAATAAGTAATAATCGTTTTCATTATTTAATTTGACAGTTATATTACTTTTTTTTTTTCTAGACAGTCTTATATTTTTAGTAGAGATGGGTTTCATGGTGTTGGCCAGGCTGGTCTCAAACTCCTGACCTCATGATCTGCCCACCTCGGCCTCTTAAAGTGCTGTGATTACAGGCCTGAGCCACTGTGCCCAGTTATTTTACTTTTTAAAGTAAAACATCCATTGGTCATTTGAAAAATTAGGCAAAGCTATGAATAATCATGTTAGAGATTATATTGAAGGAATAAGGTTGTATGTTGTGTTCACTGAATCATTTACAATAATCACAAAAAAAGGTATTTCTGAAAATCAGTACCTGTTATAATCATTCAAATGCAATGCCATTTATTTCTATTACATTATTTAGTCTTTATTGTTTTCTCATTTGTTTTTAAAAAATAGCACTTAAGGCAAAGAGGAAATCTTCATGGTTAACATTTAAAATTTTATTTTTAGAAATAAGTGGTTCATCATACATAAAAGAAAAAACAAATTTAATCTATAAGAGTACATTATCTTTAATTTTCTTGAGTCAAAAACATAGGTTACATTTACATATTAGTCTTAGTGTAAACATCGTCTCTGATGTTGCAATATTAAGACGTCTGTTGCCTTGGTCCCACCTCATTCTGACCCTGTGCTCCTCATTGGCCCTTACAATTTAATCTGAACAATGGAACCAGAGACATTAGCACTGCCCAGCCTCTCTCACGATCTTCATCCTTCGCCGGCATTTCATGAAATAAATGCAGGTAAAACCAGATACTGCTGTTATTACTAAATAATCTGTTCATTTGATGAGTAAATAATATTTAAAATAATGAGTTCATAACTGGGTACTTTTAGAGGAGGATTTGAAAATCTTTTGTCTTTATGAATGAGTTAAAAAACTTTCTAATTAAAGGGGATTTAAATATCAGAAAACTATAGTTTGGTAAGTAAATATTTACAATTGCACTAGGTTTAATATTATTTAGGAGAATGTTATTGACTTTGGTGTCTATGAGTTCTGCTTCGCTTGTACAGAAAGAGTACATGCAATATGCTGCTGAGAGAATTTATTTAGTAAGAATTAGATAACTGCTTTTCATGCTCCTTTCATTAAGATTAAATTCAACTATAAGAAGAGGCAGAAATAGGCATTTAAATGAATTTGAATATTTCTACTCTTGCTTCTACTTCTAATTTTACTGCTAACACCCATTATATTCTTACAATTACTATTCTATATTACTGGTATTAGTACTATTACTAAAGAAAAACACTTATTGAGTGTTTAATATGTTTCAAGCACTATGCTATTCACTTAATTCCTATAATATATCAATAAATGATTATTGTATTGTCATCCCTATATTATAGATCAAGGAACTAAGAATTTTTTTAAAAGAGTAAGAATTTACCACATTTCACAAAGCAAAAAAAAAAAAAGAAGAAGTCAATTTTAAATTCTTTTATGAGCATAAAATATGACAATTTGTATAACATATAACATGCCACTTAATTATATGTCTATGTATCATACACATTACATTACATTATTTAGTCTTTATCGTTTTCTGAAAAATATGAAACTGAAAAATATTAAAAAATGCATGCAACAACTATAATAGGTATGTGTATATACAGGTATCTGGATTATAGTCATTGTATGAATTTTTTTTATATTTTTCAAAGTTTTCTGAGGAAAGTATAACATACTCAGACCTCAAAGTTCACTGTTCTTCAAATGTCCAGAAAGGAAAAATAACTAAAACTTTGAAAACAAAAGGTAAAAAAAAGTTAAGCCTCTAGGTTCTCTAGATTCACTTTTTTGCTTAAATATTTTAATGAACTAATCCTGAAAACAAATATTCTTAGACTAATGTTTGAATCAGGATTTATTTCTTGTCCCCACACTTTTTAATGGGTCATACTAACCTACAGTGCTCTGTTAAGAGCAAATGAGGCAGCAATGGCCACAATGACTTAGCATGGTGTACCAAGGTCACAGAAAAATAATGTTTTCACACACAGTCTCTGGGTTTTGTATTTTAATTTTGAAAAAGTTACGTGTCTCTTTAGTGCTACCATATTTCTACAAACAAATGGAGCATGTGAGATAGCTCACGATGAATGAACTTTTATCAAAATGGTCACAGAATACTGTAATTCTAGTACTTTGGGAGGCTGAGGCAGGTGGATCACTTGAAGTCAAGAGTTTGAGACCAGCCTGGCCAACAGGGAAGAAACCCATCTCTCCTGAAAATACAAAAATTAGCCAGCCATGACGGCATGCACCTGTAATCTCAGCTACTCAGGAGGCTGAGGCAGGAGAATTGCTTGAAACTGGAAGGTGGAGGTTGCAATGAGCTAAGATCATGCCACTGCACTACAGCCTGGGAGACAGAGGGAGACTGTATCAAAAAGAAAAAAAAAATAGGGCAGGAAAATGAACTAAATCCACAGTAGGATTTCTGAAGTGCTCCTTTGTAGCCTTTGAAAGAGTTATTTATGAGGGCAACTTGTTATTCCATAAACAGCTTATATCAACATTAAAATGTTCATATCTTCCCAGGATGCACCTAAATGTGCAAAATAATTTTTTGAATTTCTCCCCACAGGCTAAAGTATATTTTCCCACAGCATGGTGCTCCCATGGGCTTAGATTTTAGATCAATTCAACTGGGTTAAATATTCTTGGTGAAAGTTCTTTTTAATATCAACTCCTGAATCTGGTTTGCGTGATCACATTAGCCAACTTCTCTCTTTTTGAACAGTGTCTCCATGGTGCATTGCTGCTGTGATATTTGCCTTCCTTTATTTAATTGCCCTAGTAATAGTTGCAGCTATGGTAGCTAAGGATAAGATTTTTTAGAACAATTTCATTAATTTTTAATTACTAAAATATAATTTTAAATAGCCTTTATATTTGGATCTAAGGTTTTCATCAAGATACTTTTATCATTTGTTATTTTAATTATGTAAGAGTAATTTCATCAATTCAGTTTTTGAGTTATTAGCAATGGCATAGACCCAGGTGTCCTTATCAAAACATGTTAGTGGATAGCTGAGTATTTTGATAGAAACAGAAAATAGTACCAGTATTTTATATTTTATTATATTTTTATTGACATTAGATTCACAAGCTGTGAAATGTAATAAAATGTAAAAATGTTTATAGATTTTATTGGTTAGGCAGTTAAAAGTTAACTTATTACGGCATCAAGTTCAGATCATTTCAAAGAGGCAATTTAATAGAGGCAATAGAAGATGGTAAGTAGAGAATCATCAAAAAAGGAAAGAAAATGATCAAGATATCAAACTGAGTCTGCACATTGCTTGCACCAAATTTGTCTTAATATTATAAAACATATAAGCTTTTAAAATAATAAATTTATAAAATATTCCATACTATAAGAAAACTAGAAACATTAAGAAGTTATTTTAATATAGAAAGTTAAGATGAATTCAATTCATTAAAAAAAGAAAACTAACCCAAAATATATGGAGGATATATTGATTCAGAAGGCGTAAATAGATCTAAAGCAATTCTAATCTCTAAGTAAACTATTTTAGTATAGAACAGAATAGGTAACTTTTAGGAATAAACATCAACTTTTTTAAAATGTATGATTTCCTATGAAGATACATACTTTGATAAAAACAACTCAGGAAAAAAGAGACAATTTGAATAAATACTACTATATACCATAGAAAAAATAAGTAAGCTAATCAAACATGTGCATCCAAATACATACCTGGCTGATAATTTTCAAAGAATGAATTGGAGGCTGGCACAATGGCTCACACCTGTAATCCCAGCACTTTGGGAGGCAGGAGGATCACCTGAGATCAGAAATTCGATACGAGCCTGGCCAACATGGTGAAACCCTGTCTCTACTAAAAAAAAAAAAAAGTAGTCCCAGCTACTTGGGAGGCTGAGGCAGAAAAATCACTTGAACTTGGGAGTTGGCAGTGAGCTGAGATCACATCATTGCACTCCGGGCTGAGTGACAGATGACAGAGCAACACTCCATCTCAAAAAAGAAGATAAAATAACAAGACATAAATAAATGAAAAGGCATTCTATGTTCATGGATTGAAAGACATAGTATTGCCAGGCACTATGGCTCATGCCTGTAATCCCACCACTTTGGGGTGAAGTGCGCAGACCACTTAAGGTCAGGAGTTCAAGACCAGCCGGGCCAACATGGTGAAACCCTGTCTCTCCTAAAAATACAAAAAATGTAGCTGGGAATGGTGGCACACACCTGTAGTCCCAGCTACTCAGGAGACTGAGGCAGGAGGTAAGACAACATTTTGGCTTTTGGAGTTGCCAGTTGCCAGAGATTTTGTGCTGATTCTTCCTCATCTGTGAGAGCTGATGTTCTTCTTTCATTTAAAGTTGCTGTCCTTTGAATGGGGCTTTTTGTTCTTATGTTCTTTGTTGTCTTTGAAGGTTTGACTGTGACACGATTTGAGTATAGTCTAATGGCTTTGTTTCTGGATGCTTTCAGAGGGCCCAGGCTCAACTCTGCAGTTTTAGGCTATGTGCTCTAACCCTGGGTGGCTGAGATAAAGCCCACAGTTTAGTTCTCCAGATTTTTTGAGGTTGAGACTCAGGTAAGCTGAAAGAGCCAAGGTGCTCCAAGACTGCCGGAGGTGATGAGGGTGGTTTAAGGGGTAAGCTGTCCAGTGGGGCACTGCGGACGTGAAGTTCTCTGGTGGGGGACCCAGGGGTACCATGAGTGGGAAACATTTTGGTGGTTTTGGCTGGGGCTCCACAGGTGAACATGCTTCAGAGTGGCAGTGGCAAGGTCACAAGCTAACACACTCTGGCAGGAGGCTGTCAGCAAAAGTGTTCTGGTGGGTCAGCACTGGCATCTGGAGAAACCACGGCAGTGATGGCCCCTGGAAAAGGTGGTCCGCAGAGTATCTGATACTGTATGCTGGCAAAGCAAGGCAGAGACTCTGGGAAGGGCCAGTGGACAGTGGGGTGTGCAGGTAGGACCTGCCTTGGTCCCATGGCCAAGACAGCCCTGCTATCTCCAGGTCTGATTGATTACATAGGTCAGAGCCACCTAGAGGAGTATGAAGAACTTTGAAGGATGAGTGTCTATGACCATGTTCCACTGTAACTGTCCCTTCCCTAGACCACCTGGGCTCCAGAAAGATTCAAGCTCTATCTTTGGCTATGCTCTGGGCAGTTCCCTCTGCCCCACAACCAAACACTCAAATATCCATAGGGGTCATGGGCTTTCCTGAAGCTATGCTCCTGGAGGTCCATGTTCGGAGTGGGCTGCTCCATATTTGTTTCACTCATCCTTTCCTTAGGAGTGATTCTAGCCTTTGAATGCTTTCAGGTTCTTAGAAACCCGGTACAGGGGTTCCCAGCTTCCTTCTCCTTCAGCCTCAGCATCTGGGTTGTCTCCCTATCCACTCTCAATGTGCTCTCTAGGATGATCTGTTCTGGGTATGCTGGTCAGCTTGATATTCTGGCCTGTCTTGGTGGAGAAGTTCTTCCTGGTTGCATCTAGTCAGCCATCTTGTCTCTTCCTAATTTGTTCAAGTGGTAATGAGTTTTTAAAGGCATAGCACCCTCATAGGCTTCTTAGAGATTAATTTTACCCCATTTCTATCTTCTCTCTCTTCAGGTGGATAATAAAAATAATTTCTTCTATCAGAAAAACTCACACAGTGGGTGATTTAATTTGATGCTGCTGTACACTTCCAGAGTAAGGAAAAACTCACCTTCTCACATAGTGTTATAGATTTGAATGCACTGATCAATCAATGGTATTAGCTTTTGGACCACCATGCAGTCAGCAGTAATTTAATTTGATGTGATTTTTTAGAAAAATCTTTGTTTCCTCTGAGGAACTGGTACGTTGTCTCTCCAGAATTCAGGAGAAATGTGTAATTGACCAGAGCAGAGGTCCCCATGTCCCAGGCCACAGACCAGTACTGTGACCTGCTAGGAACCAGGCACACAGCAGGAGGTGAATGGCGAGTGAGTGAGCAAAGCTTCACCTGTAGCTTCACCTGTATTTTCAACCACTCCCCATTGCTGGCGTTACCAGCTGAGCCCTGCTTCCTGTCAGGTCAGCGGAGGCACTAGATTCTCATAGGAGCATGAACCCTATTGTGAACTGCACATGCAAGGAATCTAAGTTTCGTGCTCCTTATGAGAATCCAATTCCTGATGAACTGTCACCGTCTCCCATCACCCCCAGATGGGACTGTCTAGTTGCCCCAAAAAAAAAGCTCAGGGTTCCCACTGATTCTACGTGATGGTAAATTGTAGAATTATTGCATTATATATTACAATGTAATAATAATAGAAATAAAATCCACAGTATATGAAATGAACTTGAATCATTCCAAACCACCACCCTCTTGCTCCCATCTATGGGTAAATTGTCTTTCATGAAAACGGTCCCTGGGGCCCAAAAGGTTGAGGACCATTGGACCAGACCATTCCTTTTTGGTTTGCTAAAGAAATAGTATAAATGGGCTGGGTGCAGTGGCTCAGGCCTGTAATCCTATACCTTTGGGAGGCCAAGACCAGAGGATTATCTGAGGTCAGGAGTTTGAGACCCATCTGGCCAACATGGTGAAACCCCCTCTCTACTAAAAATACAAAAATTAGCCTAACGTGGTGGTGCTTGTCTGTAATCCTGGCTACTCAGAAGGCTGAGGCAGGAGAATTGCTTGACCCTGGGTGGCAGAGGTTGCAGTGAGCTGAGGTCGCACCACTGCATTCCTGCCTGGGTGATAGAGTAAGACTCCGTCTCAAAAAACACAAAGAAATAGTATAAAAGGATATCCATGACTCAACCATGGCAACACACTGCTGACCTGTGCCCTTTATTTCTTATTGATGCGTATCTTATATTCTAATTTCTATTTTAACCTGTCATCATGGCTTTGAAAAAAAATTACATTTGTTCATTGTATTACTCATTTTTTCCAAAAATTGATGCTTAGCATGTATTTACACACATATGTATAAATTTTCAAAATGATTCAGCAAATAAATGTAGTGCAATTTGAAAAATCAATAAAGAGAAATATTAGGCTTGTACAGGAAACTGAAAAAAAAGAGCCTTTTTTTTTCTTTTTTTGAGACACTATTTCGCTCTGTCACCCAGGCACCCACTGCAGTGGCACAATCTTGGCTCACTGCAACCTCCTCCTTCTGGGTTCAAGTGATTCTCTGCCTCAGCCTTCCTAGTAGCTGGGATTACAGGCGCCCACCACCATGCCCGCCTAATTTTTTTTTTGTATTTTTAGTAGAGATGGGGTTTCTCCATGTTGGTCAGGCTGGTCTCGAACTCCCGACCTCAGGTGATCCGCCTGCCTCGGCTTCCCAAAGTGCTGGGATTACAGGCATGAGCCACCACACCCAGCCCCAGAATGTTTTTTTATTAATGATACTCAGTAGCAGTAAAAATGTCAGGAGAAAGAGAAAAGGTTATTACTACTCTTTGAACAATCTCTAGCTGGCCTGATATGCAAAGGCTACTTTGGGCTGCATTTAAGTTTCTTAAAAGTCATAAAAGAAACAAATAAAATCTGTTGATTAGAAACATTTCATTTATTTTGAACAAAATGTATACTCTGTTGCCTATTAAACTATTACCAATAAGCCCAAGTCACAGAAATCACTCAACATCTCAAACTCCAGAATGAAAGGTTAATACAGTAGCATCTGTAGTCAATGCTTGTGAGGCCATATATGTTAGCTCCAGTTTATGGGACTTTAGAAATCCCAATTACAAAATTATTACTACATTAAATAAGTTGTTGATAATGATGGTAAATGAATGAAACATGGCACTTGTGACTGCTTTCAATTATCCTTTCCTTAACCAGAAAACATGGTCTTAAATGCCTGAGACTTTCTCCTGGTCTAGATCTTCTCTAGCTTCACAGAACCAAGACCCTTTATATTACCTTAATATGCTATCCCTTTGTTAAGTATGATGTGACTTTGAAACCGCTTTGCACTGACTTGCCTCAACATACACTGGAAGTTAATAATCAAAGGGGTGTTGCAAATGTAAATTTTAAAATGTGTTTTAAAAGGTAACTGATACTAAGTACTGCTATCAGGTTAAAAAAAAAAAAAAAGAAAAGAAAAAGAAAAAGAAAAGAAAAGAAAAGGTAACCGATAAATTAATACCCAAGTTCTATCTAGGTCAAGTAGAAAAGTTTGGGACAATGTGACACAGAAGCAGATGGTCTTAACTTTCTCTTTGTCTAGCTACAGAAGCCAAACCAAGGGGCAGGATCTTCGACAGCAATAATACATTTGACGGAAAGGGCTCTGGAGCCTTTGGGTATGCCAAAATGTTTGGGGTCAAATGACTCAGGGGAACTTTTTCTTTGCTCATCCTTTCTTGGTTTCCAGCACAACTCATAACAGCTTCCTTTAAAAAAAAAAAGGCAGAAAATTATTACTATTTTAGGAATTGACAAAGACTGAAGAGAGAGAGTGTTTGAGGAGATGTAAATGTTTCCTTCTAGGTTGACAGCCTAACGCACCAGAATGAAATAAAGACAGAGACTCAGTACAGAAGCTGAACTCCTAGGAAATCTGAGCATCACAGACAAGGCATGTACAATATGTGATCCTAACAGTTGGTCTTCGAGCAAACAAAAGGACTTCTATGCTCCTCACTCTGTTAGAGCCGAAAACCATAAAGCTAGAGTGTTGGCAGCTCCTGTGAACTCCTGTGAAACCACAAAGGAAGTCACTGGGTCAAGAAATTCATTATGAGCCATAATGAGGCACTCCCACCCTTCTGCTTAGCACAGTTCAGAGTAAGGGTCCTTTCCTGTGTGAAAGGCACTGCTGCAGCCTCCAGCACCTTCTCACTGCATATGTGTGATAAATGTGAGATACGTTATTTTTTTTCTTTGTAGAAAAGTAAGTATGAAATAATTTCATCCTTTTTTTTGTCAAGTTTTTTCAAGGTTGCTTCTCAATAAATTCTTTTTTAAGTAAGTGATGACTTCCCCAAGACTTTATCCCCTGGTTGCAAAGCCCATATTTAAATTTCTTGGAAGCATTTTGATATTATGATTAAGGGCACAAGTTTGATACCAGATAATGTAAGATAATAGTTTGAGTTGTATCATTTACTGTATTTATAATTTTGGTCCAGCTGAATTCCCTAATCTGCTTTTTCCACATCCGTAAAATGAAGGGGATGAAAGTACCCTCATCAGAAGGTTTTCCTAGGGATTGAATGAAAAAGCATTGTTAACTGTTGTTATTGTTTCTTACGTCTTCTTTGCTTCCAATTCAATACTCTTTCTCCTGTGGTGCAGTTTCACTATTTCTTTTTCTTTCACAAAATATCTTATGGGTAAAATCCTCATGACCTGGCAGAATCAAGGACTGCCTCAGTTGTTTACTATAAGGGATGTTAGCAACTCCCCTGCCCGCTCTTAAGCCTAATTTAGAATCTCTCCCACAAGTTGGCTGATGCCAATGACTCCATCCTTGGAAATAAATTTACTTCGTTTATGCATGGAATAATAGAGTACACGTTACACATACTGAAATGTATAGCTTATTATATATGAGTTTATACCTGATATAATTATGGATACAAACGGAACTCAAAATTGTTTTTTTCAAATGTGAACATGTTAAAAATCTCTATTGTAACAGAATGGTAATGATGTTCTATCTAAGCATATGGTTCAAAGAAAAAAACATGCACTCATCAATCAGAAAGCATATTTATGGCCAGGAATGGTGGCTCACACCTGTAATCCCAACACTTTGGGAGGCCAAGGTGGGTAGACCACCTGAAGTTACTAGTTCAAGACCAGCCTAGACAACATGGTGAAGCCCCATCTCTACTAAAAATACAAAAATTAGCTGGGTATAGCGGCAGGCACCTGTAATCCCAGCTACTTGGGAGGCTGAGGCAGGAGAATCACTTGAACCCAGGCAGCGGAGGTTGCAGAGATCCAAAATCACACCATTGAACTCCAGCCTGGACAACAGAGTGAAACTGTGTCTCAAAAAAAAAAAAAAAAAAAAAAAAGAAAAGAAAGAAAGAAAATATATTTAAACATAACTAATTTCACACAATAAAATACACATAAAAATAAAATCTTCAGTTTATTCATGTCAAGCAGATAAAACATACTAATCGTTACTCAAATTGTTTTTAACACAATATTGTTTCCATGCCATGAAGAACAATAGTCATGTTCCATTTTTTAAAAAGAGATAGTATGACTGTCATGGAAGTTGGCATGTCTAAGTTAATCATACACTGCGATCTGTGTTTTGGCTCAATGAGGACAGGTAGACAGTACACAGAAAGACAAGTACATGTACAGAAATAAATGATTAAATAATCAATATACATTAGTATCTACAGGTTTCTTTATATAGCTAAATTCAAATAGAGAGTTAAAAATTACTGGAAAATTGAGCTAAAAATAAACCAGATTTTCATATATCTTACTGCATTATGACAATGATTATTTGAACTAATGCATTCAGGTGCTTTGTACAAAGCCTGGCATATGGTAAACACCAATAAATATTAACCATCAATATAGGATATGTTTAAAATTAAATCAATACTCCATTACCACTCTATGATAAGAGCATAATTTCTTCAGCAAGGTTTTTTTTGCGTGTGTTTTTGTTGTTGTTGTTGTTTGAGATGGAGTTCCACTCTTATTGCCCAGGCTAGAGTGCAGTGGCATGACCTCAGCTCACTGCAACCTCTGCCTCCCGGGTTCAGGTGATTCACCTGCCTCCGCCTCCCGAGTAGCTGAGATTACAAGCATGCACCACCATGCCCGGCTAATTTTGTATTTTTAGTGGAGATGGGGTTTCTCCGTGTTGTTCAGGCTGGTCTCAAACTCCTGATCTTAGGTGATCCCCCGACCTTGGCTTCCCAAAGTGCTGGGATTGCAGGAGTGAGCCGCCGTGCCCAGCAATGAAGTGTCAACCTAACTGAGTTTATTGGAAATGAGAACTTTCTCTTTTGCTTCTGGCTTTATTTCTGATTTCTAGAGCTTGATACCTCAGACACATACTGAAATCGAGTGAGTGAGAGTATTAGTCACAAATGGTTTTCAAGGCCTTGAGCCTGGTGGGTAGTGACTGATTTGATTACTGATCTCCAGTTCCCTGTCCTGAAGCTGTATCCTGAGCTCTGTTTATACATTGGCTTGTCTTCTTCTCTCTCTCTTTTCTTTTATGCTCCAGTTTCAACAACAAAATCACAGAACACAGAGTTTTATGACTTAGACATTTTTTTCTAAATCCCTGCAAGATGCTTCAGAACCACGTTACAGATCCCTAAAAATATTGCCTGAGCTCGTGACCAACAAGAAGTGACATATTTACCACTATCCTTGGGCCATTTCAGAAAGAGAAACCTGAAGCCCACGAACTGCTCACCACTGAACAACAGTTTCTAACCACATAGACAGACAGCCGTAGCAGTGAAGCCATTTGAAACTCTTGCATGAGGCATGAAGTACTGATGCCTCATTTTAGTCCCGCATACATGCAGCAATTTATTAATTCATTATATTTATTAAAAATAAATATTAAAAAAACAAAAAAGAAAAAATAAATAAATATGAAATTATTGTATTTTGAAATCAATCTATATTTGATCCTCTTTACTCTGGTTTCTCAAACCTCTCCCAATGAGAATCCCTAATAAGATTAATAGTTCACATTATAACACCTTTATTTGCATACTTCTCCTAGTTAGATGTCTCATTCTGAAAAATTGTTATTAGACAGTTTTAAGCACTGATAAGGTAAATAACAATATCCAGATGTTTCACATTGTTTCATATCTTTCTGTTTTTTGGGGGTTTTTTTGAGACAGAGACAACTCACTCTGTTGTCCAGGCCTGTGTGCTGGAGTGCAGTAGCGTGATCTAGGCTCACTGCAACCTCCACCTCCTGGGTTCCAGTGATTCTCCTGCCTCAGGAGAGCTGGGATTGCAGGAGCCCGCCACCACAACCAGCTAATTTTTGTATTTTCAGTAGAGATGGGGTTTTGCCATGTTGGCCATGCTGGTCTTGAACTCCTGAACTCACGTGATTCGCCTGCCTCAGCCTCCCAAAGTGCTGGGATTACAGGCATGAGCCACCGCACCCAGCCTTCTGTTTTGTTTTTTAAACTGGAAAATTATTTTACATATTTTGGGGGTTCAATGTGATGTTTTGATATATCTACAATGATTTAATCAAACATTGTAGAATGATCAAATCAAGCTAATTAACATCTCCATCATCTCACATACTTTTTATGCAATAGATCTCAAAAGCTTATTTCACTTGCCTCAACTGGAATTTCGCACTGTTCAACCAGCATCTCGCCATTCCTCTTTCTCCCAGTCTCTAGTAACAACCTACTTTTCCAAGTTTGACTTTTTTAGATTCCACATTTAAATGAGATCTTGCAATATTTGTCTTTCTGTGCTTAGCTTACTTTACTTAGCATAATGCCCCCCTAGATTCATCCATATTGTCACAAGTAGCAGAATTTACTTCTCTTTTAAGGCTGAATAGTATTTCACTGTGTGTGTGTGTGTGTGTGTGTGTGTGTATATATATATATATATATATATATATATATATACACACACATATATATGTATATATGTATATATATATATGTGTGTATATATATATACACATATACATATGTACCACATTTATTTTATTTTATTTTATATTTTATTTTAGAGATGGAGTTTCACTCTTGTTGCCTAGACAGAAGAACAATGGCGTGATCTTGCTCACTGCAACATCCACCTCCTGGGTTCAAGTGATTCTCCTGCCTCAGTCTCCCAAGTAGCTGGGATTGCCTGCCACCATGCCCAGCTAATTTTTTGCATTTTTTTTTTTTGAGGCGGAGTTTTGCTCTTATTACCCAGGCTGGAGTGCAATGGCGCGATCTCGGCTCACCGCAACCTCTGCCTCCTGGGTTCAGGCAATTCTCCTGTCTCAGCCTCCTGAGTAGCTGGGATTACAGGCACGCGCCACCATGCTCAGCTAATTTTTTGTATTTTTAGTAGAGACGGGGTTTCACCATGTTGACCAGGATGGTCTCGATCTCTTGACCTCGTGATCCACCCGCCTCAGCCTCCCAAAGTGCTAGGATTACAGGCTTGAGCCACCGCGCCCGGCTAATTTTTTGCATTTTTATTAGAGACAGGGTTTCACCATGTTGGCCGTGTTGATCTCGAACTCCTGACCTCAGATGATCCACCCACCTCGGCGTCCCAAAGTGCTGGGATTACAGACATGAGCCACCACACCTGACCATAGATGACCACATTTTAAAAACTCATTCGTCTGTCGATGAACACTTAGATTGCTTCCCTATATTGGCTGTTGTCAAGAATGTTGCAAAAGAAGCCATGCAAATGGACAACGAGATATGAAAACATCCTCCATATCACTAATCATCAGGGAGATGCAAATTAAAACCACAGTAAGATACCACTTCACAGCTATTAGACTGGCTATTATTTAAAAAGCAAAGAAACAAACAACAAAGATAAGTATTAGTGAGGTTGTGGAGAAAAGGGAACACTTTACACATTGTGTTGCAATTGTGAAGTAGCATAGCCATTTGTAGAAGAGAGTATGAAGGCTCCTCAAAAAACTAAAAATAGTCTGGAGTTAATTTTTGTATTTAAAAAAACTAAAAATAGAATTACTATATGATCTCAGCAATCTCACTTCTGGGTATATATCCAAAGGAATTGAAATCAATATGTTGAAGAGATATCTACACTCCCACATCTTTCATTTATTTTTTAGTATTTCACTGTCAACCAGATGGTGGAGTGAATAACTGTTTTGGATTTTTGCGGGGAGGAGAGATTGAAAATATTTTCCGGTGTATGTCCAACCTGGAGGTTGATATAAGTGAAGATGACTTTGTGGAATGTGTTTTGTTTAATATTTATTAATGACTTTGTTCATGTCACTATGAAAAGTAAAATTATAAATGTATCCCACACTAGTAAAATGAAATCAGCATGACATTGACAATCCAAATGCCACTGTAAGTATCATGGTCAGCACTGCAGAGGACAAATCAAAACGGAGTGTTGAATGAGAAATTAAAATCAGCACATACGTCCCACTTTTCTCATATGGCTCTTGTTTGACTAGAAGCTGCAAGAAAGTTACCTTCTCATTGGTGGAAAAAAAAAAAAAAACAGTAACAAACAAATCCAGTCAATTATGGGAGAAGTTTCTCCAATCCAACAAGAGGAATCAAATGAGCTATAACAAACCGGCAACTCAGATTGTGATGTCCTGAAAGCCAGCTTTCCAACACCAGAGGAAGAACTTTAGAAGTAAGCAGGTTTTTGTGGAAATACTTACATACTGCAAGGTTAAGAGAATATCGTGTCTGCAAAGTGCTTTAGTAAACAGCGCAAAAATATCAATTATATGTGTGAATGTGTGCATATACATATAAGCATATACATACACACATATACACAAATGTACGTATAGACACACATACTGTCCAAGATCAGCCTTAACTGCCTCTTGATCTTGACTAAAATTTTAGACAATTTCCTTCCTAACTATAGTTCCCTGGCCTCCCTTTTCTTACTGTATTTACTTTAGAAAACTTGCAATTATAAATTATTTCTCTACCACTTTGAGGTTTAAATCTTTTCCAACCTCTTACCAGTTTTACGACTCACTAATGTCTTTCTCAAGGACCTAGAAGCCTTCTCTTTGAAAGGCAACCAAGAAAGATTACATAAAACAAATGTAGCACATTAACTTTTAAGAAATCTGAGTCAAAACTAGCTATCTACACATTCTTTGTCTCTTTCTCACAATTTTTTCTGTAAGTCTTAATTTATTTTATGGAAGTAAAAAAAAAATCTGGGGCCAGGCGCAGTGACTCAGGCCTATAATCCCAACACTTTGGGAGGCCGAGGTGGGTGGATCACGAGGTCAGGAGATAGAGACCATCCTGGCCAACATGGTGAAACCCCGTCTCTACTAAAAATACAAAAATTAGCCAGGCGTGGTGGTGCGCGCCTGCAATCCCAGCTACTAGGGAGGCGGTGGCAGGAGAATCATTTGAATCTGGGAGTCGGAGATTGCAGTGAGCCAGATCGCGCCATTGCACGGCAGCCTGGAGACAGAGGGAGATTCTGTCTAAGATCCCTCCCCTCCTGAGTTTATTCATTAGTTAGAAAACTGCTAAAGTAAAGAATCGAGTACTTCTCCTGCAAACTATTTCTTACACAAACTGTAACAAAGAGTAACCTAATAATTGATGAGGTGAACTCACTATTTATGGAAGTACTTCAGTCAATAAATAAATAGTCTTGACTTTGCTGATTGCATCTCTGTATGTTATTTAACATTGGATTCAACTTTCACCATTTTGTGTCATGAATTAAGGGACCTAGTTAATGATCATCAGTTGCTGCTGACATTACATAAAAGAGACACTAGATAGTAAATGCCTCTGAATGTAACCACACAACTCATACTGTGAAATAGCAGGGCTTTTTTTCCCTTCATAAAATGAATTCAACCTGAATCTTATCAAGTATCTACCTTGCTATCAATACACAGGATATATAGAAAAAAGAAAAACATGTTGAACAACATACAGAGATGCAATCAGCAAAATCAAGACTGTGGAAAACCTTAATAGACAATTGACTCAATTCATGCAAGCAACAAAAACGATCACAACAAAGGTAAGAGATTTAACTAGTCACCATAGTGAATCCCTGCATAATTCACTTAAAAATAGGAAACGTACTAACTTAAATGTACTTAAGAATCAGGGAAATGTACTGACCAATGAAATCATATGATCTCTGATATTTCTTTTCTTTTCTTTTCTTTTTTTTTTGAGACAGAGTTTCGCTCTTGTTACCCAGGCTGGAGTACAATGGCGAGATCTTGGCTCACCGCAACCCCCACCTCCTGGGTTGAGGCAATTCTCCTGCCTCAGCCTCCTGAGTAGCTGGAATTACAGGCACGCGCAACCATGCTCAGCTAATTTTTTGTATTTTTAGTAGAGACTCATTATGGTCAGAGTAAGCTCATGGCATGAAGATGAACAATAAAAGCAAAGGAAAAAAAAAGACATGTAAAAGGTAGAAATGAGGATGGGCACTGTGGCTCAGCCTGTAACCCCAGCACTTTGGGAGGCTGAGGTGGGCAGACTGTTCAAGCTCAGGAATTAGAGACCAGCCTGTGCAACATGGCAAAACCCTGTCCCTACAAAAAATACAAATATTAGCCCAGCGTAATGGTGTGCAGCTGTGATTCCAGCTACCTGGGGGGCTGAGGCAGGAAGGTAGTTTGAGCCGGGGAGGTCGAGGCTGCAGTGAGCTGAGATCATGCCACTACCCTCCAGCCTAAGTGACAAAGTAAGGCTCTGTCAGGAAGGAAGAAAGGAAGGGAGGGAGGAAGGGAGAGAGGGAAAGAGAGAAAGAGAGAGAAAGAATGAAAGAGAGAGAGAGAGAAAGGACGGAAGGAAGGAGGGAGGGAGGAAGGAAGATCCCAGTACACCTTCCATCTGTGGTAATTTTCTTCTAGAGCAGATTACTATGGTGAAACCAAGCAAGAAAATTTAGCATTGGGCAAAATGTTTTAGGAACGAGAAGATATGGCCAGGTGTGGTGGCTCACGCCTGTAATCCCAGCACTTTGGAAGGCTGAGGCAGGCGAATCACCTCAGGTCAGGAGTTTGAGTCCAGCCTGGCCAACATTGTGAAGCCCCATCTCTTCGAAAAATACAACAATTAGCAGGGTGTGGTGGTGGGTGCCTGTAATCCTAGCTACTTAGGAGGCTGAAGCAGGAGAATTTCTTGAACCCAAGAGGCAGAGCCAAGATTGCGAGACTGCACTCCAACCTGAGCGACAGAGTGAGACTCTGTCTAAAAAAAAAAAAAAAAAAAGGTGGGGGCTGGCTTTGTCTCATCTCACCAACTAAATTTCAACACATCTCTTTATTTGCTTGTTGAACTAAAGTATGCTAGGCTATTTTGGACAAGATATTTCTGGTTCTGTGATATGTTGTCCACATAAAATAAGTCATTAGGTCAATGAATGTACTTTTAAAAAATATGACGCTGAGTGTCGCTTTCTTTTTTTTTTTTTTTTTTGAGACAGAGTTTCGCTCTTGTTACCCAGGCTGGAGTGCAATGACACGATCTCGGCTCACCGCAACCTCCACCTCCTGGGTTCAGGCAATTCTCCTGCCTCAGCCTCCTTAGAAGCTGGGATTACAGGCACGCGCCATCATGCCCAGCTAATTTTTTATATTTTTAGTAGAGACGGGGTTTCACTATATTGACCAGGATGGTCTCGATCTCTTGACCTCGTGATCCACCCGCCTCGGCCTCCCAAAGTGCTGGGATTACAGGCTTGAGCCACCACGCCCGGCCGTGTGACGCTTTCTTAATAGTCATATCTATTAAATTTCATTCTCATTGAGATTCAAATTAAATTATCTGCTAAGAATAAGTTCTAAGAATGTGGACTCTTTCTACCAGTTTCTCAATTTATACATAGAAAAACTTTAAAGGGAGGGTTCCTTATAGAGATGTATGGTTATTTAACAAATATTGTGTGTGTGTCTGCCAGCCTGGTGCCTGACATATATTTGTTAAGTAATGAAATTATTCAGTGAATAAAAAAACAGGTTCTCTGACCTCATAGAAACTATATTCTAATAAAAGAAATCAGAAAATTTAAGTTAAAAAGCAAACAAAAAATAATGCAAGTTCCAATATGTGTTGTAAATGAAACAAAAAAGTGTTTGAGATTGACATCAACAGGGGAGGGGCCCTACCATCTGTAACTGGGTGATCAGAGACAGTAATATTGATGGAGGATTTTAGGCCCCTTTGCCAGACTCCCAGAAGGGGCGCCCCATTCGCTTGACCCACTGTGCTTTTCCCCTTCAGGGAGGGAGCACGTGAGTTAGTGAGTGCGGAATCTGGCCAGTGACTCCCAGCACCAACGTGGGAGTAAGCTCCATGCGAAGCCCGTAGCCAGACCAGGCATGTCGCCTTGAAGGGAACATGGTGGCAACCAGACAAGAGTGCCCGCGATCCTGAAGTCCCTGCCAATGGGCAGGCTGCCCTTCACTTGCCAGGGCAAAGGGCCAGTGTGACAGCCTTTCTGGGTACCAGCACTCAGTGGGTCCCAAGCTTTTGTCCAGTGTCCAAGAAGAATGAGGTCACGCTTGACAACTGAAGAATGGTAAGGGTGGAGAATTTTACTGAACAATGAAAACAGCTCTCGATGAAGAGGGGAGCTGGAGAGGGAACAGGAAAAGCAGGTCATCTTCCCCCGAAGTCAGGAGGTCTCTTTTCCGAAATCAAGCTCTCTCCTCCCCGAAGTCAAGCTGTCTCCCCTCCACAGACTGGGGCCTTTATAGGATGGGCCGTAGGTAGTATTGGAAAAGGCAACATTCAATTGGTTAAAAGGCATTATTCAGAAGAACCAATCAGAGGAGAGCAGGTAAACAGGACTTGAAGTTTGAGGTTTTCAGGCTGTTTTGGGTTTGAAGGTGGGGTTTTCCCAGGGACCCATCCCTGTCTGTCTAGGATTTCTGTGCCTTCTGCCTCTATTAATATTTATGTTAAGATAAAGTATGAGAAAGAGCTGGCTATACAGAGCAAAGAGAGGAGCAGTTCAGTGGAAGATCCAGGTATGTGCACACCCCTGAGACAGGAAAGAATTTAATGTCATTCAAGAAACTAATGAAAGGCCAGTGTGATTTGTGATTAATTAGTGGGAGGGCAATTGACATGTGACATTGGAGGATGGGGAGACAAACAGAGGACTGATTACATGCATTATCTCTAGTAAATTGAAATATCACAAACAGTATTACTTAGATGTATCTTTTATGGTAACAGGGTTCTATTATTATCATTCTATTTGTCTGTTTTCTGCTTAAGACGATACCAATCTAACTTCTAATCTTTTTTTTTTTTTTATCATCGGAAAAAAACCTAATCTCCTAAATAAACAAGGAATGTTTGAGAAAAGATGTTCCAGAAATGCTGACTTCCTTTTCCTTTTCCTGCCTCATCCTCCTCTGTCCGTCTTAGCATAAGGAAGTTATTTGCTAATTTACAACAGTCTATAGAGTGAGGGAGTGAGAACAAACTCAGTTCTAAGAACAGAGATGGTTGATGGAATTTGTAATCGATACCTCTTTTTGGATTGAAGTGAGTCTATTGACAAAACTTCAAGTGAGTTTTTTGTGCCGATTCACATCTTACGATAAACACAAATACCATCAGAGGTGTAAAAAATGACTAGGATTAAAACATTAATCAAATCTTTCTTTGTTCTCCTTTCTCTTCCCATTTTTTTCTACTCAAAGCAAATGAGGAGACAAATCCATGTTATATTATTATTTTGTAGGTGCTTCTGTTTCCTTAAGTAATTGCATCCTTGTATCTGCGTCACTGTTACTTTTTTTCTCTTTTTTATTTTTTTTATTTTTTTTTTTGTCACAATTCATTTTTATTAATAGAAAATAAACACTCATTCCAGTTTCAAAGTTGTTATACTTGAAGTTGCTAATTTTTTAAAAAAAATGAATTTTAAATAATCTCTTAATAATCCTGCTTTGACTAAGACAATGAAATGTGGCTTGAAAAAAAAGTATTCAGCACCATTTGCTCATAGGTCTTTCAGAATTTGTTCTTAAAGTTTCTGGAACTTTCCTGTCTGTAAAGTACAGGAATTACTGAGCTACATCGGAAAGCCTCTGTGGGACAGACAATGGGGAGTTAAGCAGTCATCATAAAGGAATCTATGTACATTCACCATTAAACGGGATCTTGCTCTGTCACCCAGGCTGGAGTGCAATGGTGCGATCTCAGCTCACTGCAACCTCCATTCCCCAGGTTCAAGCAATCCCCCTGCCTCGGCCTCCTGAGAAGCTGGGACTGCAAGAATGCGCCACCACACCCAACTAATTTTTGTATTTTCAGTAGAGGCGGCATTTCACCACGTTGCCCAGACTGGTCTCAAACTCCTGCCCACCTTGGCCTTCCAAGGATTGTGATCCTCACGGATTGCAGGCATGAGCTACCGCACTCAGTCCACTGTTACTTTTTTGAACAGAAGAAATATATATATGTGCATCTGAAACAGAAATGTCAGTATTTCATGTAGATGCTGAAAAAGACACCAGAGTTGACAAAAATGTACAGTGCATCCTCCTCCTTTGAGGGAAGATTTAAAAAGAATTGACAATGAACACACTTCTCATATTTTTCTCTGTTGTTAAAATTCTGTGGTTTTTGTTTTTAAAAAGGTGACACTGTTATTAATAACAGATTGATTGAAAAGGAAAATAATGGCAGCCAGGGAGGGTGAAGGCTGCAATGTTATGAAGTGGATCTGGCCTGCCACCTAGCGGCCAAAAGTACACTGACCACACTTATTTTGGAAATGGAGCCTTCATAAACTGTGAAGGAGTGGGAGGGAAGAGTTAGAGCTGGGAGCCGACTTGCAACCAGCTTAGCAATGTTTTTCAGCCAGATCAAAATCGAAGACAGACGACAGAAAACAGGTGGTTTATTTTCTTAAAGATGTACAAAGATGCCTCATGCTATAACCTCCGCTCACATGTAGCATGATATGGTTTGGCTTTGTATCCCCACCTAAATCTCATCTTGAATTGTAATCCCATAATCCCCACGTGCCATGGAAGGGACCCATGGGGGCAGTTTCTCCCATGCTGTTCTGACAGTAAATAAGTTCTCTTGAGATCTGATGGTTTCATAGGCGTCTGGCATTTCCTCTGCTGGCACTCATTTTCTCTCCTGCCAGCCTGTGAAGAATGCACCTTCTGGCATGATTGTAAGCTTCCTGAGGCCTTCCAGCCATGTGGAACCCGCTACCCAGTTCCAAAGTTGCTTCCCTTCCACATTTCTGGGTATCCTTATAGCAGTGCCTCACTTCCTTAGTACCAATTTACTGTGTTACTCCCATCTCAGGCTGCTATGAAGAAATACTAAAGCCTGGGTAACTTAAAAAGAAACCTCTGGGTAATTTAAAAAGAAACCTCTTTTTTTTTTTTTTTAAAGGGTAGCAGGCAGAAATTGAAACAGCTTGGAGGGTTCAGAAGAAGACAGGAAGATGTGGGAAAGTTTGGAGCTTCCAAGATACTTGTTGAATGGTTTTGACCAAAATGCTGATAGTGATAGGACAATGAAGTCCAGGCTGAGGTGGCCTCAGGTGGCCTCAGATGGCCTCAGATGGGAATGAGGAATATGTTGGAAACTAAAGCAAAGGTGACTCTTGCTATACTTTAGTAAAAAGACTGATAGTGTTTTGCCCCTGCCAGAGAGATCTGTGAAACTTTGAATTTGAGAAACATGATTTAGGATATCTAGTGGAAGAAATTTCTTTATTATTATTATTATTTTATTTTTTTTAAAGATGGGGTTTCACCATGTTGGTCAGGCTGGTCTTGAACTCCCAACCTCAGGTGATCCACCCGCCTTGGCCTCCAAAGTGCTTGGATTACAAGTGTGAGCCACCGAGCCTGGCCTATAGTGGAAGAAATTTCTAAGCAGCAAAAGTAGAGCCTAAAAGTTTGGAAAATTTCCAGCCTGGTCATGCAATAAAAAAGAAAACCCCATTTTCTGAAGGGAAATTCAAACCAGCTGCAGAAATTTGCCTAAGTAACAAGGAGCCAAATGTTAATCATCAAGACAATGGGGAAAATGTCTCCAGAGTATGTCAGGTACCTTCAGAGCAGCCCCTTCCATCTCAGGCCTGAAAGTCTAAGAGGGAAAAAATGGTTTCCTGGTCTGGGTCCAGGGCTCCCCTGCTCTGTGCATCCTTGGGACACGGTGCCCTGCATCCCACAGGCTTCAACTCCAGCTGTGGCTAAAAGGGGCCAAGGTACAGTTCAGGCCATTGCCTCCCAGGGTGCAAGGCACATGCCTTGGTGGCTTCCATGTGATGTTGAGCCTGTGAGCGCACAGACGTCAAGACTTGGGGAATCTCTACCTAGATTTCAGAGGTTGAATGGAAATGCCTGAATGTCCAGGCAGAAGTTTGCTGCAGGGGTGGAGCCTTCATGGAGAATCTCTGCTAAGGCAGTGCAGAAGGGAAATGTGGGTTGGAGCCCCCACACAGAGTCCCCACTGGGGCACTGCTTAGTGGATCTGAGAAGAGATTTCATCTGCGAAATCCCAGAATGGTAGATACACTGATAGCTTGCACCGTGTGCCTGGGAAAGCTGCAGGCACTAAACGCCACCCCTGAACACAGCCGGGAGTGGGGCTATACCCTGCAAAACCACAGGGGCAGAGATTCCCAAGGCCATGGGAGCCCATCTCTTGCATCAGCCTGGACTGGATGTGAGACATGGAGTCAAAGGAGATCATTTTTGTAACTTTAAGGTTTAATAATTGCCCTATTGAATTTCTGACTTGCATTGGGGCCTGTAGCACGTTCATTCTGGCCAATTTCTCCCATTTGGAATGGGTGTATTTATCCAATGCCTGTACCCTCATTGTATCTAGGAAGTAACTCCTTGCTTTTGCTTTTACAGGCTCATAGGCAGAAGAGGCTTGCCTTATCTCAGATGAGACTTTGGACTTGGACTTTTGGGTTAATGCTGGAATGAGTTAAGATTTGAGGGGACTGTTGGGAAGACATGATTGTATTTTGAAATATGAAGACATGAGATTTGGGAGGGGCCAGGAGAGGAATGATATGGTTTGGCTCTCTGTTCCCATCCAAATCCCATCTTGAACTGTAATCCAATAATCTCTATGTGTCTTGGGAGGGACCCAGTGGGAGGTAATTGAATCGTGGGGGCAGTTTCCCCCATGCCGTTCTTGTGATAGCGAGTGAGTTCACATGAGATCTAATGGTTTTATAAGTGTATGGCATTTCCCCTGCTGCCACTCATTCTGTCTCCTGCTGCTCTGTGAAGAATATGCCTTCTGTCATGATTGTAAGTTTCCTGAGGCTTCCCCAGCCATGCAGAACTGTGAGCCAATTAAACCCCTTTTCTTTATAAATTATGCCGTCTCAGGTATTTCTTCATAGCAGCATGAGAATAGACTAATATATAACAGAAATCTGGCTGGGTGCAGTGGCTCATGCCTGTAATCCCAGCATTTTGGGAGGCCAAAGCAGGCAGATCACCTGAGGTCAGGATTTCGAGACCAGCCTAGTAAACATGGTGAAACCTCGTCTCCACTAAAAATACAAAAATTATCCAGGCATGTTGGCAGGCACCTGTGATCCCAGTTACTCAGGAGACTGAGGCAGAAGACTTGAACCCAGGCGGCAGAGGTTGCGGTGAGCCAACATTGTACCACTGCATTCCAGACTGGGTGACAGAGTGAGACTCCATCTCAAAACAACAACAAAAAAAGAAACCTAATTTATCAATTAAGATGATCTTAATTTCCACAGCCCTGCACACATTGATGGAGAAGGAAATATGGATCTGGTAAGTAAAATAAGGCAAATTCAGGAGAGGAGCTCTGTATTAGTGAAGATTCTCCAAAGAAATAGAAACAATGTTATGTACAGCTACGTGTCACTTAATGATGGGGAAATGGTCTGAGAAACGTGTTAATAGAGAACTTCATCATTGTGTGAAAATCATAGAGTGAACGTACACAAATCTAGATGATACAGCTTCTACACACCTAGGCTATATGGCATAGTCTATTTCTCCTAGGCAACATACATATATTCAGCACGTTACTGCACTGAACAGCATGGGCAATTGGAACACAATGGTAAGTATTCATGTATCGAAACATATTTAAACTTAGAAGAGGTGTTATAATCTTATGGGATAACCATCATGTATATAAGTTGTCATTGACTGAAATATCTATATGTAGCATATGACTATATATAAATGTATATGGAGACTATATGCAAATAAATGTCTACCTACATATAAAGAGAGAGATTTATTATTTTTATGGGAATTGGCTCATGGAGGCTTATGGAGGCTGAGAAATCTCACCATCTGCTGCCTGCAAGCAGGAAAACCAGGAAAGCCAGTGGTGTAATTCAATCCAAGTTTAAAGGCCTGAGACCAGGAGCTGTGGATGTCCTAGCTCATGGAAAGAAAGAGGGATTCTCAGGCAAGGTGTGGTGGCTCACTCCTGTAATCTCCAACTTTCGGAGGCCGAGGCAGGCAGACCACAAGGTCAGGAGTTTGAGACCAACCCAACGCAACATGGTGAAACCCCATCTCTATTAAAAACACAAAAATTAGCTGGCCGTGGTGGCGCATGCCTGTAATCCCAGCTGCCTGGGAGGCAGAGACAGGAGAATTGCTTGAACCTGGGAGGCAGAGGTTGTGGTGAGCCAAGATTGTGCCATTGCACTCCAGCCTGGTGACCGAGTGAGACTCTGTCTAAGAAAAAAGAAAGAAAGAGGGATTCTCTACCCTCTACATTTTGTTCTATGGAGGCCCTCAATGGATTGAATGACACCTGCCAACATTGGTGGGAGAGGAACTTCTTTACTAGGTCTACCGATTCAAACACTAATCTCGTCTGGACACACCCTTGCAGAAACAGCCACAGATAATGTTTTGCTACCTATCTGGGCATCTGTTTAGCTCAGTCAAGTTGAGACATAAACTTAACCATCACAAGCTGCTATTTCCAGAACGATTCCCAATGTGTTGTTAAATAAAGAGCACTCAATTGAGTTGCCCATAACCCTGTCCATAAAAATCACTTGAGAGGCTTGTAAAAAGTAAAGACGCCATGAATTTTACGTTATGTGAATTTTGCCTCAATAAAAAGAGCCTATGGCAGGGGTAGGGGGTGGAGGGGAAAAAAATGATTTTTTTTAAAAAAGTAAACATGTCAGACCCTCCTGGTGTCCTCCCCAGGAGGGACACAGAGGTGGAGCCCTGCCATCAGACACTTTTGGGAGCTCACACTGACGGTCATGTGCAGCCACGCTTGGAAAGCACTGCCGAGCCTGATCTTGTTCGGTAGTATGGATAGGGATTTTAACTGAATGTAGCAATAAAGACCCAGGGTTTTCTTGTTTTCATTTTTTTCAAGAATAAACAAACAAAACTGCCAACATCACAGAAGCCATAAGCAGACTATAAGAAACCAATATTTTCAGCTTCAAAAAATAATGATTGAAAGTGGTCAGACATGGTGGCTCACGCTTGTAATCTCAGCACTTTAGGAGGTGGAGGTGGGTGGACCACTTGAGGCCAGTAAGACCAGCCTGATCAAGGTGGTGAGAACTCGTTTCTACTGAAAATACAAAATAGCTGGGTATGGTGGCAGGGACCTGTAATCCCAGCTACTGGGGAGGCTGAGGCAGGAGAATCACTTGAAACTGGGAGGCAGATATTGCAGTGAGCTGACATTGCACCACTGCACTCCAGCCTGGGTGACAGACTTCATCTAAAAAAAAAAAGACCAGCCTGACCAACATGGCAAAACCATCTATTTAAATAATACAAACATTAGCTGGATGTGGTAACACATGTGCCTGTAATTCCAGCTACTTGGGAGGCTGAGGCACAAGAATCTGCTTGAACCTCGAAGGCAGAAGATGCAGTGCCAAGATTGTGCCACTGCACTCTAGCTTGGGCAACAGAGTGAAAACTGTGTCTAAATAAATAAATAAATAAATAACAAACTAAAGACTCAGAGGATCATTTTTTAAATTTTCCTTGGATAGACCCCAACAAATCCATTCTACAAAAAAATATCCAAATCATGGTCCCCAGGTCTTCATTCCTTGTTAGGCCTAGATATTTTGGATTGTAGACGTGTTTTTATACTGATTGTTAATTTCTCTCATTCATAACACTTTATTTAGTAGTCTCAAGGTTCCATTTGCATAGATAAAACTGTGTTGTTTTCTGTACAGTACGTCAGCACTTAACATCAATAGATTCTTAGTAACTAGGACTTTAAGCAAAATAATGTGTAATGAAACTAATTTGATCATAGGCTAATTGATATAAACAAGAGTGAATTTTCCACAGCATGTTTCTGGTCAGAAAAGACCCAAACACTTTTTTTCTTTGTTTTTTTTTTTGTTTTTTTGTTTTTTTTTTTTTTTTTTTGAGACAGAGTCTTGCTGTCTTGCCCAGGCTGGAGTGCAGTGGCGCAATCTCGGCTCACTGCAACCTCTGCCTCTCAGGTTCAAGAGATTCTCCTGCCTCAGCCTCTTGAGTAGCTGGGATTACAGGTAGCCACCGCCACACCTGGCTAATTTTTGTATTTTTAATAGAGATGGGGTTTCATCATGTTAGCTAGGCTGGTCTCGAACTCCAGACCTCAGATGATCCACCTGCCTCAGCCTCCCAAAGTGGTGGGATTACAGGCGTGAGGCACCGCACCTGGCCAAGACCCAAACACTTCTAATATTTAATGTCGAAATAAATGTGAGTTATACATATATTTAAGAAAGATTAATAAAAACAAGATAACTGACCCAATTTATGGTGAATCAGTGAGTGACAGTGGTCCTAGAAGTGGCAGTGGGTTAAATCAAGGAGCAAATGTTTGCAAAGTGAAAATTGTCAGAAGCACCTCCTCCCACCAGGGAGCTCAACGAGCAATAAAAAATGTGGCCTAGGAACAAGAATCTTTTATTTAAAAAGAAAATAAAATATGGTGAGCTCTCAGCACACTTTAAGATCACATCATTCATTGTTGGATATTTGTATGATTATCATCTACTTTACACATTTTTATTTTACAGTCACTGTATTCATTCATTCAACTCTTTTTCAATTCACTTATTCTAGCTAAGAGTCCTGTGTGGTCAAGGCCCTTCTCAGCAACCCAGGGCATATGTAAGGTGGGAAGCAGGCCTGGCCTGGACGCCATCCCATCACAGAGCACGCTCATGCACCCACACACACTCAGACTGGGACCATGTAGGAGTGCCAGTTCACCAAGTGCCTGACTTTGAGATGTGAGAGGAGCCTCACAGATGGGAGAATGTGCACACTCCACACAGAGAGTAACCCTCCTGGATGCAATTTTTTTTTCTCAACACGTAATAAGACCCGGAGGCCAAGGCCAGTGGATCACCTGAGGTCGGGAGTTCAAGACCAGCTTGACCCACATGGTGAAATCTCGTCTTTAAAAAAAAAAAAAAAAAAAAAGACCTCGGATGAAATGATATTATTTGAGAACCTGCTGTAACTGTATGTTAGTCACTGTTTTAGAGCCACGGAACATCTTCTAGGGATAAATGACAAACTTCTGAATATATAACTCTAGGTGTGTCCGACAGTGGAAGTGTTATGGAAAAGAGTGAAGCAGCTATGTAGTACCGAAACAGCGGGGGTTTGGTCTATCTAGGTCCAGTTGCTCACCTCCCAGAAAGCCAGGCATTGAGGCGAGTACTGCCAGGGAAGAAGGCTTTATTCTGGTAACATCAGCTGAGGAAATGGGAGATGAGTCAAATCCATCTCCAACCAGCTAAAATCAGGGGTTTATATAACAGGGAAGGAATATAGTTATGCAGAGCAAAACAGAAACTAGGGAGGGGTAAGGAAGAGGAGTTTTAGTCCCTTGATCCTGTCTGGGAGGCCAGAGGGTAAGTTTACTGAGGAAAGAACTCAGATAAGACAAATATACGTTTCAAGCTTTAAGACCAGAGGGTAATTTCTATGTTTATTTAAAAACATACAAAAAAAAAAAAAATACGTCTTTGGGGCATGGTGGCTTATGGCTGTAATCCCAGCACTTAGGGACACTGAGGCAGGAGGATCACTTGAGGCAAGATCACCTCACTGTACTCCAGCCTGGGTGACAAGAACGAGATTCTGTCTCAAAAAAAAAAAAGGCCACTGGGCTTGGTGGCTTGCCTGTAATCCCAGCACTTTGGGAGGCCGAGGCAGGCAGATCATGAGGTCAGGAGTTCGAGACCAGCCTGACCAATATGGTGAAACCCTGTCTCTACTAAAAAATACAAAAATTACCCAGGCATGGTGGCCTGTGCCTGTAGTTCCAGCTACTCAGGAGGCTGAGGCAGAATTACTTGAACCAGGGAGGCAGAGGTTTCAGTGAGCCAAAATCATGCCACTGCACTCCAGCCTGGGTGACAGAGAAAGACTCCATCTAAAAAAAAAAAAGCATTTGGGACAGTTGGGCAAGTTTCACAAGAAAGAGAAACAAGAATGTGGGCTGATGGGCAGCGGGATGAGGGAAGATATTCTTAATGTTAAAAATACGAAGTGCCTGATCTCAGGAATTTGAGACCAGCCTGGTAAACATGGTAAAACCTCGTTTCCATTGAAATACAAAAAATTAGCCAGGTGTGGTGGCAGGCACCTGTAGTCCCAGCTACTTGGGAGGCTTTGGCACAAGAATCGTTTGAAACCGGAGGTGAAGGATGCCATGAGCCGAGATCACGCCACTGTACTCCAGCCCTCCAGCCTGGGTGACAGGGTGAGACTCTTTCTCAAAAAAAAAAAAAAAAAGTAAAAATCAGATAGCTAAAATCTAAAACTCTGGGCTCCCTAAGGATTAGTATCCTCCTGCAGTCCTGAGCAATGGAGAGCCAAGCAGGCACATCACCTGTGGGAATGTGCAATATCAGGGTTGCAGCTGTGATGATCATAGCCCTGGGGGAAATGCTTGGGATGTGCATCACCAGATAAAATCAGGTGTCCTATTTTGCAACGTTCTCCAAGGAACTATAGAGGAATACGAGCTTCTGTCTGCAGTCTTGCAAATACGTTTTTAAAAATTATCCCTGCTATTGGATGTCTCCTGATACGTTTCTCTTGCCAAATAATTGCATTTCTAATTATGTGTCAAGGAGAAGACAGGTAAGTAACACCTGAAGACAGAATCATGCATTTGAGAGTATTTTTATTGTTCATGTTTGCTCATATGAGGGACACATTATGAAGTATAACAAGCAGGATAGGCACTTAAATCTTATAAACAAACTGTGTGTGCAGTAAACATAATGTGTGGGTAATGTTCTTTTTACACAGACTATAGCTACATTTCAAATTGTCCCTTATGACTTGTAAAGTTTTCTATATTAAGTTATGATATTAGGCCAGGCACAGTGGCTCACACCTGTAATCCCAGCACTTTGGGAGGCCGAGGCGGGTGGCTCACCTGAGGTCGGGGGTTCAAGACCAGCCTGAGCAGCATGGAGAAACCCCATATCAACTAAAAATACAAAATTAGCCAAGTGTGGTAGTACATGCCTGTGATCTCAGCTACTTGGGAGGCTGAGGCAGGAGAATCGCTTGAACCTGCAGAGGTTGTAGTAAACCGAGATCATGCCATTGCACTCCAGCCTGGGCAACATAAGTGAAACTCTGTCTCAAAACAAACCAAACAACAACAACAAAAAAAGATATTATATTGATATGCTCAAAATATTTTATTAAACATTAAGGGACTTTCCTAAAATGCTGCAGCTAACACATCCACCAAAAAGACAGATTTTGCAGAATCAAAAACAAACCAGAAAAGTTGAAAACTTGCATTTTGATTATGAGATTCTGTAAGGCTCTAAATTCTTTGCCTACTCAACCACATTTATATGAGTTATACTGGGTTGAATAGTGCTCCTATCCCCCAATTAATATCCACCTGGTAGGTCAGAAGGTAGCCTGTTTTGGAAGCAGGGATTTTGCAGATGTAATTAGTTGAGATCTTAATGGAGTAAACTGGGCCTTCAATCCAATGCCTGATATCCTTATAAAAAGGCAATGTCAGGCCAGACACAGTGGCTCACACCTGTAATCCCAACCCTTTGGGAGGCCAAAGCGGGTTGGTCACTTGAGGCCAGGAGTTTGAGGCCAGGAGTTTGAGACCAGCCTGGCAAACATGGTGAAACCACATCTGTACTAAAAACACAAAAATTAGCTTGGCGTGGGAGCACACCTGTAATCCCAGCTATTCGGGAAGCTGAGGGAGAAGAGTTGCTTGAACCTGGGAGGCAGAGGTTGCAATGAGCTGAGATTGCACCACTGCACTTCATGCTGGGAGGCAGAGTGAGATTCTGTTTCAAAAAAACAAACTACTGGTCGGCCAGGCACGGTGGCTCACACCTGTAATCCCAGCACTTTGGGAGGCCGAGGAGGGTGAATCACCTGAGGTTGAGAGTTCGAGACCAGCCTGACCAACATGAAGAAACCCCCTCTACTAAAAAAATACAAAATTAGCCAGGTGTGGCAGCAGATGCTCATAATCCCATCTACTCAAGAGACTGAGACAGGAGAATCATTTGAACCCAGGAGGCAGAGGTTGCAGTGAGCGGAGATGGCGCCATTGCACTCCAGCCTGGGCAGCAAGAGTGAAACTCCATCACAAAAAAAAAAAAAAAAAAAAAGGTGGGGGGGGGGGCAATGTCGAGATACATACACAGAGAAGTAAAATTAACTCATTTACATCAATTAGCCTATAAGATAAAAGATTTCTAGTTGCTTGGTTAAGCAACCAATGCTTAATGTTTCAACAAGAGTCTAAAGTTGAAAAGCTGAGGTGGATAGGCTCTAAAAGTTCATAAGCAAATCTCCTTTCTTAGAACTTGCATTCAAATGCTTACTTTCATTCATTCCTTCATTTAATAATCATAAACTCCTCATTACTTGGTGACTACCAGGGACACAGAGACGAATAAGATGTGGTCCCAGTCCTTGAACTTAAGATATAATCTGGCAAGTGATATATGTTAAAAACAAAATAAACAATAGAAAAAAGCAAAATAAAATGTATGGGTGATTACAGAAGTATGGTAATATATGCTATCGTAGCTGCACAAAAAATCATGTTGCTGAGTTTTCCAAGATAGTTGGAGGAGACATTAAGGGACATTAAGTTCATAGAAGAGTGTCCATGACACTATTCTTCCATAATAACAAAAATTTGAGCCAGACGGATGTCTACCTTTAATAGATAGTTGGGCCGGGTGCGGTGGCGCGTGCCTGTAGCCCCAGCTACTCAGGAGACTGAGGTGGGAGGATCACTTGAGCCCAGGAGTTCTGGGCTGTAGTGCGCTATGCTGATCTGGTGTCCGCACTAAGTTCAGCATCAATGTGGTGAACTCCCGGGATCGGGGGACCACCCGGTTGCCTAAGGAGGGGTGAACCGGCCCCGGTTGGAAACAGAGCAGGTCAAAACTCCCGTGCTGATCAGTAGTGGGATCGCACCTGTGAATAGCCATCGCACTCCAGCCTGGGCAACATAGCGAGACCCTGTCTCTAAATTAAAAAAAAAAAAGATCGAGAGATAGTTGGTCTGTCCTCTTCTCAAACTCTTCTTCCATCTGACCACAGTGAGCAGAAATGCTGCCTTTGACTTTTAAGGATGAGGGCTGCACCGAAATAGGAAGGAGTGGATGGTAGGAGCAGCCTGGGTTTCAGCAGGCAGAATCCTCATAATGAAACCTGGGCTTTGACATGAGAGCAGAATGAACTACTATCTTGTGTAAGCCAGTGTTGTTTTACTTTTTCCCGTCACTTGTAGTTGTATCCAAGCCTCACACAGGTGTTCCTGGAGTGAGTTCATTGGGCAGGTGGCAGAAGGAAGAATATTCCAGATAGAGACCAATAGACAGAGAAAGCCTGCAGTGTAAAATGACCTGTGTGTCAACAGCAAGCAGAAGCAACTCAGAACAGAGGACCAAGACAAAGGAGAAACTGAAACAGTCTATAGCTGCAATATTTTCTCCTGGCAAACCCCCACATGGAATCATTAAGAGGTATTAATTTGTTTTGACCATGGTGAGGACTGAGGCATCAGCTTTGCAGTTATCTGGATTTGAATCTTGCTACATAGGTCAACATTAGTAAACTACCGGCTGGACGCGGTGGCTCATGCCTGTAATCCCAGCACTTTGGGAGGCCGAGGCGGGCAGATCACCTGAGGTCAGGAGTTCAAGACCAGCCTGGCCAACATGGTGAAACCCCATCTCAACTAAAAATAGAAAAAAAAAAAAAATTAGCTGGGCATGATGGCAGGTGCCTGTAATCCCAGCTACTTTGGGAGTCTGAGGCAGGAGAATCACTTGAACTTTGGAGGCGGAGGTTGCAATGAGCCAAGATCATGTCATTGCACTCCAGCATGGACAACAAGAGCGAAACTGTCTCAACAACACAACAAAATTAGTAAGCTACCTAATCTTAGAAAAACCAAACCTTCTTCTCTCCTATTGCAGCCAAATTAAATTAAAATATTCAGCGAGAGTTCATTTTCAAAGATTGTAAGCCTAGCACAATGATTTATATATAAATTCGCAGATGCAGGCTTGTCTTCTTTCCCTGCTTTTCTCCTTCAAATTCTCTTCTTGCTTACTTGTGGGTATTTCTGAAGTGTGGGTCTCTGAGGGATGTGCCGTTTGGGGATTGTAAAGTTGACTAAAAGAACGTAAAGAAAAAAATGCGTGTAATTTGCCATTCCATAACTAACAGTTTCCCCACACCAGGCTGAACTCAGGAGGGAGAAAGTGCTTCTGCCCAGTATCTCCGGACTGCAGAGAACATCTGATCTAACCTCTTCGGAAGGCAAAAATTCGCCTTGTTCATTCTGTTCCAGGTGACATAAAAATGAATAGATGGGAGTTGGTTATATTTGTTGATGTGTGTACGGCATATTTGTCTGCACATTTTGTAATTATTTTGCCAAAAATGTCAAAATAAGCTTAAAATGATTCTATTAATTCTATTAATTCTAGCCTGAGAGGGCTGGAAAAAGCAATGATGTACTCTGTCCCACATCTAGGTTTTACCTGCTGCTGTGGAAAAGGAGACCCACAGTAATCATCTTTGAGGATACACAGCGGCTACTGCTATCAAGAAAATCAGTCCAAGTCTGGGCACAGTGGCTCACACCCGTAATCTCAGCAATCTGGGAGGCCAAGGTGGGTGGTTCACTTGAGGCCAGGAGTTCAAGACCATCCTGACGAACATGGTGAAACCCCAGCTCTATTAAAAATATAAAAATTAGCCTGGCATGATGGCGCATGTTTGTAATCCCAGGTGCTTGGGAGGCTGAGGCAGGAGAATCACTTGGAGGTTAAAGTGAGCTGAGATCACACCAGGATCACACAGGCAGGAGTAGGAGGTTAAAGTGAGCTGAGATCACACCACTGCATTCCAGCCTGGGTAACAGAGGCTCTGTCTCAAAAGAAAAGAAAATCAGTCCTGGGATTTCCCTCTCTGGGATCCCCTCCTACAACAGCATGGGAGCTGTCTCTCCCTATACAGATATCCCTTTGGATTTCCCTCCCACAGCAGCATGGGAGCGCGCACGCTCTCTCTCTCTGCCTAATGAATTGCTTTCTGCTAAAAAAAAAAAAAAAAACCAAAAAACAAAAAACAAAAACAACAAAAAACAACCACCAAGAAAATCAGACTGGGCGCTGTAGCTCACACTTGTAATCCCAGCACTTTGGGAGGCCGAGGCGGGTGGGTCACCTGAGGTCAGCAGTTAGAGACCAACCCTGCCAACATGGTGAAACCCCGTCTCCATTATAAAAAGAATTAAGGATGGGCGTGGTGGCTCACGCCTGTAATCCAAGCACTTTGGAGGCCAAGGCGGGCGGATCACCTGAGGTTGGGAGTTCAAGACCAGCCTGACCAACATGGTGAAACCCCATCTTTATAAAATAATAATACTTTTTTTAAAAAGAAAGAAAATCAGTCCTAAAGGAGAGTCTAACAGAAAGGAGGAGACCCCTCAGTGTCAGAGCCATCTATTGACCTATCCAGTTCAGCGTATTCTGCTTTGTTTTCCTTGATCCATGTCACATCCTGCATTTGCTATGACTAATAAATAAAGAGAAACAATCAGAAAGATTTCTGCCAGCTAACTTAAGTTATTACCCTTTCTCTGGAGATGGAGTTTCTCTGCTGGAGAGATGCTGAGTGCAATGGCACGATCTCAGCTCACTACAACTTTTGCCTCCTGGTTCAAAAGGTTCTGCTTCAGCCTACCAAGTAGCTGGGACTGCAGGTGCACACCAGCACGCGCGGCTAATTTTTGGATTTTTAGTAAAGATGGATTTTCACCATGTTGGCCAGGTCGATATCAAACTCCTGACCTCAGGTGATCCATCTGCCTCGGCCTCCCAAAGTGCTGGGATTACAGGCGTGAGCCACCGCACCTGGCCAGTTACTGCCATTTTAGTTGTAAGTAAAATGAATCTTAATATGTAAGAATGCTGTTTAATGGTTTGCAAAGGATTTACTTAGTATTTGCAACAACATATGATGTGATTATCTACTTGACAAGGAAATGCAGATTTTATTTTTTTTTTATTTATTTATTTTTGAGCTGGAGTCTCATTCTGTTGCCCCCACTGGAGTGCAGTGGAGTGATCTAGGCTCACCGCAACCTCCGCCTCCCAGGGTCAAGCTGTTCTCCTGCTTCAGCCTCCTGAGTAGCTGGGGCTAAGGCATGCACCACCATGCCCAGCTAATTTTTGTATTTTTAGTAGAGACAGGTTTTTACCATGTTGGCCAGACTGGTCTAGAACTCCTGACCTCAGGTGATCTGCCTGCCTTGGCTTCCCAAAGTGCTGGGATTACAGGCGTGAGCCACTGCACCCGGTCTGGAAATGCAGAATTTCATTCATACAGATGACAGACTGGCGCACGTCCCAGCTCTAAGTCAAGTGGCAGAGCTGGGATTCAAGTCGTTTCCTGCCTTCAGATCATCTTTCTAGTAAGCTCCAAGGGTTTCCCAAAGTTCCCTGACTGGCCTGTTTGTAACGTGCTTTTCTGGATAACGTAAGTTGCCTAGTGCTTCAGTCTTATCAAAAACTACTATTTCAATATTTTTGAATACCAACCATATGCCAGTCACTGTTCTGACCAATTTTTGTGTATCTTTACACAAAAAGTTTCTGCCTTCCTGAAACTTTTTAGACATTATAAACCAGAAAATTATGTTAGATGATCCCTGCTAAGCAAAAAAGGCGAGCAAAGTTGAGAATGACTAGGAGAAAGGGAAGTGGGTGGGAGGTGTTGAAATATTAAAGAGATGTTCAGAGTAGGTCTCCTTGACATAACATCTAAGACTTGAAGGAAGTTGGGAACTAGCTAATTTTAGCAACTAAAATATGGCTTATTGTTACGCTTCTTTGAATACCATGTGCACATTGCTTAAATAAGCAATAAGCCATCATCATTCTCTTACTGAATGATATGAAGGAACTTTAAGCCTACTAAAAGTGTAAAAATAGAAAACATGTTTCAATTTCTCACCCCAGTTCAAGATCACTTTCTTCAAGTGTTAGGAGCCAAGTACTTCTAAACGAAAGTCTTGCCGGGCGCGGTGGCTCAAGCCTGTAATCCCAGCACTTTGGGAGGCTGAGGCGGGCGGATCACGAGGTCAAGAGATCGAGACCATCCTGGTCAATATGGTGAGACCCCGTCTCTACTAAAATTACAAAAATTTAGCTGGGCATCGTGGCGCATGCCTGTAATCCCAGCTACTCAGGAGGCTGAGGCAGGAGAATTGCCTCAACCCAGGAGGCGGAGGTTGTGGTGAGCCGAGATCGCGCCATTGCACTCCAGCCTGGGTAACAAGAGCGAAACTCCATCTCAAAAAAAAAAAAAAAGAAAGTCTTAAGGGTCTTAAATACACTGCTTTTGAATACAGAATTATTCAAATAGATGGCCCCACACTGAAGAAAACACACCAGGAGAATGACTTGTCTTTGATTAGTCACTGTTGAAAACATGCACACCTGCACAATGACATTGTGAAATGTGTCATTTGACTACTTCTAAGGGTGATCACTTCCTGTTATTTCAAACTCTGAAAATAATCTAGCCATGGGTACATAGACTTAAGAAGTGCTCAGCCAGGCACAGTGGCTCACGCCTGTAATCCCAGCACTTTGGGAGCCTAAGGCAGGTGGATCACCTGAGGTCAGGTGTTTGAGACCAGCCTGACCAATGTGGTCAAACCCCATCTCTACTAAAAATACAAAAATTAGCCGGGCGTGGTGGCAGGCACTTGTAATTCCAGCTACTCAGGAGGCTGAGACAGAATTGCTTCGGGAGGTAGAGGTTGCAGTGAGCCGAGATTGCACCATTGCCCTCCAGCCTGGGTGATAGTGCGAGACTCCATCTCAAAAAAAGAGAAACAAAGTGCTCACAACTGTGAGTAAAAAAAAAAAAAAAAAAAAAAAAAAAAAAAAAAGTTGAGGGCCGGGCGCGGTGGCTCAAGCCTGTAATCCCAGCACTTTGGGAGGCCGAGGCGGGTGGATCACGAGGTCAAGAGATCGAGACCATCCTGGTCAACATGGTGAAACCCCGTCTCTACTAAAAATACAAAAAATTAGGTGGGCATGCTGGCGTGTGCCTGTAATCCCAGCTACTGAGGAGGCTGAGGCAGGAGAATTGCCTGGACCCAGGAGGTGGAGGTTGCGGTGAGCTGAGATCACGCCATTGCACTTCAGCCTGGGTAACAAGAGCGAAACTCCATCTCAAAAAAAAGTTAAAGAAAATGAGGTAGGACTCAACACGGGGTAATTAAGCTGAGATCATCAGACACAGCTTTTGGAATAGAGATTCTAGTATTTTTGTGTGTGGCCTTTTTGCTGTTGTTGAGCTACTTATTGAAGGTAAACACGGGTGGGCTGCTGGGCAGCAGGCACAGGCGAGGAGGGAAATGTTCCATTACTCAGACAGCCTGGACTCAGAACCACCAACAGCAAAACGGACTTGCTTCTGAAATATTTGGTGGTTTCATGCAGCTAAAAATAATTAAAGTTAAATAAATGTTTGTAGTTTGTTTAAATCTGGCAAAAACATCCAAAAGAAACCACAGCTAGGAATAGTTAATTATAAATTTTAAGAACTAATATGAATTTATCAACTAGCTCATTTTCCAAAATGACTGAATTTTCATTACTACAGCTGACTTGGTGCTGTATCCATGGGCAAATGGCCTCCCTCCACACACCACTTCAAAATTACACCATACCTGTTATATCTGATGGTACCACCACCAACAGAATGCAGAATTGTAAGCTTCCTAAGTCTAACATTCCCAAGGCAACTGTAACTGATCAGTGGCTACTGCTGTGACCAGAAGACTGCACTGCACCACTCTCCTGGGGACTCCATTCACATTTTATAGTGATGAGGCGGTGCACGATGCAGTGATGTCTGCTTGGTTACCACTGTACATTAGTTAACCATAATTTGCTTTGTTCTTTTGCAATCTTAACTTCTTTTTTTTCTCATTTTTAAGAGATGGGGTCTCGCTATGTTGCCCAGGCTGGAGTGCAGTGGCTATTCACAAGCATGATCCCATTACTGATCAGCACGGGAGTTTTGACTTGCTCTGTTTCCGACCTGGGCCGGTTCACCCCTCCTTGGGCAACCTGGTGGTCCCCCACTCCTGGGAGGTCACCATATTGATGCCGAACTTAGTGCAGACACCCCATCAGCATAGCATACTACAGCCCAGAACTCCTGGGTTCAACTGATCCTCCCACCTCAGCCTCCCACGTAGCTGGGACTACAGGCACGTGCCACCATGCCCTGTTGCAATCTTAACTTCTGACTGCACAATACAGTATAAAATTTAACAAGTGCACAATGCTTTGAAAGAAGAAAACAAGTCAGCATTGGTGGGAAAACCAATAAAAGCAGAAAAGTCTGCCATTTATAAACAGAATGATTTGTCTAATCTCCACCCCACAGGGTAAGAGCCATACTGGGGAGCAATAAACCTGGATAGCACAGGCATTGTGCATCTCTTGATGGAAGAACCTTCAATTTTTATACTACATAGTGACCATATATTTTGTCCATTGAGGATCATATGACAGTGAAATAAGGAAGCACTAATAAATCAAATCACTGCAATAAGCATAATTCAAGACTATCCTTGGCAAACTTAGATATATGCTTACCCTACAAATATTTGACATCTTTCTACCAAAGTACATGGAAGAGCTAAGGACTCACTCATCTTTGATGTTCATGTCACACTGGCTGCCCTAAGCTAATTTGACACATCATACAAACTTCATCACCCGAGAAGAAAATCAACAAGAAAAAGTCAATTTAACATGGAAGATGGAGCCAGGTTAATGAAGGATGTCTTTTCTGAGATGGAGTTTTGCTCTTGTTGCCCAGGCTGGAGTGCAATGGCATGATCTCAGCTGGCTGCAACCTCTGCCTCCCGGATTCGAGATTCTCCTGCCTCAGCCTCCCGAGTAGCTGGGATTACAGGCGCCCTCCACCACACCCAACTAATTTTTCTACTTTTAGTAGAGACGGGGTTTCACCAGGTTGGCCAGGCTGGCCTCAAAACTCCTAATCTCAGGTGATCCACCCACCTTGGCCTCCCAAAGTGCTTGAATTACAAGTGTGAGCTACCACAACTAGCCGAAGGACTTTTTAAACTACTTTTAGGTCATGACAAGCCTCACAAAAGCCTGATGGCATAAAGCATTAAAAGCTCGACTAGCAGAAATCACGGAAGTGGCACTGATACACACTGACCTTCAGGAAAAAAGTGCCAAATCCAATCCAGACTGCTGAAACATGTAGTCTGGCTTTGCCTCTGAACTTGGCTAAGTTACTTAAATTCCACTGATCCATAAAATCAGACAGCTTGTCTAAAAATGGTATGTAATGTTCTATCCAAGGATAAAATTTGTTCCTTAGGAATATCCAGAAATAGGTAGATAGGTAGGCCTAAAATAAGCGAAGGCTACCTGGGAGAGACAGAGCCCCTAAATTCAAACTAACTCTGGTTTAGCAATAGCCTGCAGGAAGTGTTTCAGATGTGCACAGAGGGTTAGAATTTGCCATGATTGTTTTTAAAAAATTCAGTCTCATTCATTCCTAGCTAGTGGGTAAGTCTGTTAGTTTCAAAATAGAGTTCACATCTTAACTCAAATATTACCTTCCTTTTGGCTTAATTAGGGAAGAGCACCTTGATATTTTTGTCAGTAGTGACAAGTGTCCATTTTCAATGCTTTCATCAAAATTTCATAATTTTACATGATTTTCTGCACGTGGTGTTGCTGGGCATGGATCTTTTATGACTTCCTACTTCCTTTACCCTGATACATTCCAGAACACTCTACAGAGATAGATACCAACTGGGGATGACTGTAAGAGATTAAAGAGGGTTAGAGATGTGTTTTTTTTTTTTTTTTTTTTTTTTTTTTTTGAGACAGAGTTTCGCTCTGGTTACCCAGGCTGGAGTACAATGGCGCGATCTCGGCTCACCGCAACCTCTGCCTCCTGGGTTCAAGCAATTCTCCTGCCTCAGCCTCCTCAGTAGCTGGGATTACAGGCACGCACCACCATGCCCAGCTAATTTTTGTATTTTTAGTAGAGACGAGGTTTCACCATGTTGACCAGGATGGTCTCGACCTCGTGATCCACCCGCCTCGGCCTCCCAAAGTGCCAGGATTACAGGCGTGAGCCACCGCGCCCGGCAGAGATGGTTTTTAAGGTTCTTCATGAAAGAAGTTTTTACTAATCTGTTTTCTATTCTCCAACTTAACTTGCATGCTCACAGCCCACCCACATATTCATTCCTGAGCGGCTCAACAAGACTTTCACATGGTCGGAAGACACTAATCTTACTCTGATCCTGGGAGCCTTACTTAGGTGCTATTTGCTGCTTTGGGAGATGGTGGCTTCAGACTGACAAAGTTGGAGAGAATAAGGTGTGGTTGGGACCTACAGCAAAACCTGGTGCAAAGGGCAACCACTCTCAAACTCCAGTGTGCAGCAGAGTCAGATGAGGAACTTGTTAAAAATTAAACACCTACGCTGAGATTCTGAGTCAGCTAAACCTGGGAGGTGGCCTAGACATCTGCATTTGTAATTAGCACAGCCCACCCTTTACACTCTGTGTAGGCAGTCTTCCACCTTCAGCTTTCAGAAACACATAGAACAGTGACAATGCACTTATCTTTGGAGGAGAAAGTCACACACACACCTCACCAACGCAGCAGGCACTCTGCCGCAGCATAACATTCACTCCTGAACAGCAACTCCTGCTCACTAAAGAGTGAGTAAACATATATGGGTCTGACCATATGTGAACATTCATCACTAACAGCTTTCCCCACTTAGGTCTTTGTTCAGAGTCCACATACCATCTATTCTAATACATACAAAATAAAGGCAACATGGCTGAACTCAGTGGATTTTTAAGGTAAGCAATTATTTTATTTCCTTGGCCTGATGGCATTGACTTCATTATACAAGAACTTGCAGCTGACAGAACTGACACACAGATATCCCCCATGAGGAAGGACCGTTTTCATTAGCAGAGATGAATTGAAATGTCATGTCTGAGTGCAATTCCTGCTCCCCACTCCCACCCCACAAAATCCCAAAAGTGAAAACAAATCAGTAAAATCCCCAGATTTACTAAAAGTCATCCCTCCAAACCTAACTAGCAGCTGCAGTCGATGATAACCAAGGAGGGAAGCAGCTGGCTGTCACATAGCATTCCTGTGCGACTGAACGGGCATCAGCATGGGAGTAAGAATCCCGAATGAGTGAGAGGTGTAGATAATCTACCTTACTTCATACCTGCCCCTTCCCTACGTAACACATCTCTGTCCTGATACATGGAAAATACTATAGGAGGTGCTAGGAGTGGTTTTAGTCTATAATTGGAAATGCCTGAAGCTTATTAAATTCCAAGGTAGGGGTGAGATAAGGGGCATCAGAGTGAAAACAGGTTAAACAGAGATGGTCAACACTATCTATTCCAGTTTAATGCTATTTAATAACAAAACTATCTTCTTAATCATAACCATCTTTATGCCTAACCCCTATTTTCCAAAAGTAAGTGGTCCCTGTCTAAATTTCTGGGTTGGTGTCTACCGCCATCCCTGGGGTGGTAGTGTGATAAGAGATTTCAGAAATCTGATCCCAGATTTCAACAGGGATGGGGAGAAAGTGTGAGACAGGGAAGATCAGGGGCCACAATGCATCAATGACAGTAGGTCTCTTTTGGTCCGCAGGTATGGTCCACTATCACAAGTCCCCTTTCCCTACCTGTCTTGTGCAAATGTTAAAAATAGAATCTCTGCCCAAAGAGAAGGGAGCACAGGAAGTTGCTGCTGGACTGCCATCATCTCTGGCCCCAACTTGTCCACCTCCTGACCCGTCCATGAAATTGCACAAAAATTAAATCTGAGGAATGCTGTACAATTACATCATCCCCACTCCTCTATCAAAGCCAGTCCAACAGCTCTGTCCTGACAAGCTTTCTCCCTGGGCCAAGGAAGCAGCAAGAAATATCAATTGAGCATGTGAAAATGTAATGACGGTGTGTGCAGTGTAATGTTTCCAGATGTCTGCACCTTCTATCTCCTCGCGGTGGGAGCCACCCTCGCTTTCCCCAAGTCGCACACACACCCCTCCCCTACCCCCAGGTCCAGGTGCTCCCATCTGCTGGGCTTCCAACCACTCATTTCCCATAGACACTCTCATCACTGTAGGCCACATAGAGAAAATAGTCTTCCTCATGATTGTCCTAGGGGAAGAGATAAGACAACAGTTTAGACAACATATTCATTCATTCGCTCTAAGATGCTGAGCCTCACACAGTCTTGTAAAACAGGTATGGAAGGTATTGTTGGTCCCATTTAAAAGAGGAGCAAAGAATAAGGAGAAGTGGTTGGAATTACACTTTTTGAGTTCTGAGTTCACAAACAATCCTTCACTGAAAACATATTGCATAGGTATCAGGGATATGAAGGTGACTGGAGCACAGTCTTCACTCTTCCGGAGCTCACTCTAGCAAGGGGAACAGAGATACCACAGGACATGGGCTATATAATGAGATATATCCTAACAGGGAATATACGCTATGGAATAAAAGTTAGATTCAAGATTATTAGAAGTTTATGTAATTCATTAATGGAGCACAATGAGAAGGAAGCGTCTTACGTAAAATACTGCAAAAAAAAAATTGTTACAATCCTAGGTTATATTTTCAGTAATAAAGTCCTTTACTATAGTTTCCTCAGATTCTGACACTTTAGCAATTAAAGCAAATCACATAAAAATTATTCCTCCTGAGTTTATCTGTTAAAACAAATGAGGCCGGGCGCGGTGGCTCAAGCCTGTAATCCCAGCACTTTGGGAGGCCGAGGCGGGTGGATCACGAGGTCAAGAGATCAAGACTATCCTGGGCCAACATGGTGAAACCCCGTCTCTACTAAAAAATACAAAAAATTAGCTGGGCGTGGTGGCACGTGCCTGTAATCCCAGCTACTCAGGAGGCTGAGGCAGGAGAATTGCCTGAACCCAGGAGGCAGAGGTTGCGGTGAGCCGAGATTGTGCCATTGCACTCCAGCCTGGGTAACAAGAGCGAAACTCCGTCTCAAAAAAAAAAAAAAAAAAGACAAATGAATACATTTACAGACTTTGCCTTAATTTTCTATTTCATTTATCTGATTCACTGTGCCCAGCTAATACGGAATCTGCTTCACAGTTTTAGTTTTGTTCTCGTTAAGTTTCCTGTTGTTTAGATCAATGTGGTTGTCTTAAGCCAAAACTTCAGCGTTCATAGAGGAAGTTGACTGTGTGAGAAACCTTCAGTTGGCGGAGGCTAGCCAAAGAGCTGGCTTTACTATTATGGGCTTTCTCCATCTGTTGCTAAATGGGAGTAAAATAATGAACTGGATTCTGAATGCATTACAAATTGCATGCTACCAACAAGAATAGCAGGAACTGAGATGGGCTGATGCTTTGAAACTTTTGCTATCAGAAATCACTTCCTGCTACTTCAATAAACAATCCAGCATTAAAATACTATAGTCGTCAGACAAGACTGAGAAGAGATTTCAAAAGGATTAAATCTAGTAGAATGCTTAATCCCTAAAAAACAAGTGATATCTAATCTCTCAGAGCCTTAAACTGCCCTGTGTAAGAGGATCCTGATAAATAACACCTTCTGCCCCACTTCTCAGGTGTGTTATCAACATATACTGGACCAAAAGCTAGAGGATGCCAGGCTGCACTGGAAGGCATCCAGTGTTGTGTGACCAGAACCATTACCTCATAGAGTTGGCCCATGGTAGCACTAGTAGGAGGGATAGTGTTGTTGACAAAGAAGAATAAGGCGTCCTCAGGTCTCAGGTGGATTCTCTTCCGGATTAAGAAGTAGAACTGGCCAACTGGATAATGAAAGAAGAAAAGAGCAGACAGGAAGGGAAGAAAACAAGGGGTTAGTAGGGTAAGTCCTGGAAAAAAATCCAATTGCATTTTTTCCCCTTAGAGTCAGTAGCAGCTTTATAGACAGACCATCTGAGAAGAGCCAAATACTGTCCTAGAGCTTTCAAAACAAAAAGGGAAACTCCAAAGCCCACGGAGTCCCTGACATGCCACAGTGGAGTTTATTCCTCCCTTCTCCTCTTGCTCAATCTCGGACCCCATGTTAGCATATCCACTCAAAGCCTAGGACTATGTAGAAGAAATACCATGTGCATCCAGACCAGAACATTCCCCTCATTGTCTAAATCTGACTTGAAACACTTTCCTCAGCCTCCCACGTAGATTACAGGCACCTGCCACCACAACCAGCTTATTTTTATAATTTTAGTGAAGACAGGGTTTCACCATGTTGGTCAGCCTGGTCTTGAACTCTTGACTTCAGGTGATCCAACCATCTCCACCTCCCAAAGTCATGCTAGGATTACAGGCGTGAACCACTATGCCCGGCCACAAAGCTGAATTTTATTTTTTTATTTTAATTTTTATTTATTTATTTATTTAAAAAAAAAAGATGGGGTTTCACCATGTTGGTCAGGCTGGTCTTGAACTCCCAACCTCAGGTGATCCTCCCACCTTGGCCTCCAAAGTGCTTGGAATACAGGCGTGAGCCACCATGCCAGGCCTATTTTTTTATTTTTTTGAGACAGGGTCTCACTCTGTCGTTGAGACTGGAGTGCAGTGGTGCAATCTCAGATCACAGCAACCTCCGCCTCCCAGGCTCAAGTGATTCTCTTGCCTCAGCCTCCCAAGTAGCTGGGATTACAGGCACCCACCACCACACTTAGCTAATTTTTTTGTATTTTTAGTAGAGATGGTTTTTCACCATGTTGGTCAGGCTGGTCTCAAACTCCTGACTTCAAATGATCCACCAGCCTTGGCCTCCTAAAGGGCTGGGATTACAGGTGTGAGCCACCACACCCAGCTGAGTTTTAAAATTGGGTTAGGCCTGGCATGGTGGCTCACACCTGTAATCCCAGCCCTTTGGGAGGCCAAGGCAGGTGGATCAACTGAGGTCAGGAGTTTGAGACCAGTCTGGCCAACATGGTGAGACCCCATCTCTACTAAAAATACAAAAAAAATTAGCCAGGGTGGTGGGTGGGCGCCTGTGATCCCAGCTACTTGGGAGGCTGAGGCAGGAGAATCACTTGAACCCAGGAGGCGAAGGTTGCAGTGAGCTGAGATCACGCCATTGCACCCCAGCCTGGGCAACAAGAGCAAAATTCCATCTCAAAAAAATCAATAAACAAATAAAATAAAAGTGGTTTAAAGAATGGGCATCTGATCTTTTCCTTCAATGTCTTATGCTTTGCTGTGTCAAAACCCGACAAGACATGGTGATGGGAAAAAAACGATTGAGCCATTTTTTGATCAGCTTACTCTGGAGAATCCCATTTCCTTCCTTCAAGTATGTACTGCCTCAATCTCATGCATATAGTAAGGATCTAGAGAGCTTTGTCGGGGAGGAAGGGTCGGGGAGGCAAAGAGCATTACCGGTAAGGTCGGAGGGCACCAGGTACTTCCTTTTGTCCAGATCGGGCACCCTGGCTTTTGGAGCCTTCTCTACAATCACCTGGAAGGAGAGGAGGAGAGTATGAATGAAAACTACAGAAGGCAATCTAGTATTTTTTTTTTCCACACCCTACAGTTGCCTAGTTACTACTGGAAATGAATCTGTCTAGGCTTAGGACAACTGTTTTCATTTCTTATTGCCCTCACCCCTTATAAAATACATGAAAAAAATGGGCTTCCTTAGTGAGGTTATAGCTTCATTACTAAAATAAAAAGAAACTAGAGATTGTACATGATGAAAAGGAAAAAGAATTTTGATTTCGAGTAATTACAGGTTATCTAAAAGAACTACCACAGGACATATACCTCCTGGTAGTTATTTATTATTAATCTTTGAGATGGAGTCTCGAAGTAGCCCAGGCTAGAGTACAGTGGCTCAATCTTAGCTCACTGCAACCTCTACCTCCTGGGTTCAAGCAATTCTCCTGCCTCAGCCTCCTGAGGAGCTAGGATTACAGGTGCACCCCACCATGCCTGGCTAAGTTTTTGTATTTTTAATTGAGACAGGGTTAAACCATGTTGGCCAGGCTGGTCTTGAACTCCTGACCTCAAGTGATCTGCCTGCCTTTCCCTCCCAAAGTGCTGGGATTACAGGTGTGAGCCACCATGACTGGCTACCTTCTGGTATTTAATTGGAGCATCAAGAAAACTGGGTTTTCTTATATGGTTCTGATCACCTATAAGTTTTTATTATTTCTTATATCATTTATTAAAGGTACTAATAATGTGGCTTAAATCTTATACTTTGTCAAAATTTCCAAGAACTGTTCCAGACACTACTAAATGGAAAAGAAACAGTGTTAAAACAAGTCTGACAATGACATCCTATAATATGATGTCAGTACGACAAGCCATTTTAAGATACTGATTATGTTAGGACTTTAAGGGGTTTTCAATGTCTATATTATATACTTCTATAATATTTCAAGTTTCACACAGATCATGTATTTCCGTACTAGATATATAAAAATTTAAAACAATTTTATACAATAAAACTCATCAAACATAAAATATCATGAGCTTTAGACTTTCAGTTTAGAAAATATAATTATTGGTTCGGGCGTGGTAGCTCACGCCTGTAATCCAAGCACTTTGGAGGCCAAGGTGGGCAGATCACCTGTGGTAGGGAGTTCAAGACCAGCCTGATCAACATGGTGAAACCCTGTCTTAAAAAAAAAAAAAAAAAAAAAAAGGCCAGGCACGGTGGCTCACGCCTGTAATCCCAGCACTTTGGGAGGCCGAGGCGGGTGGATCACGAGGTTAGAGAGCAAGACCGTCCCGGTCAACATGGTGAAACCCCATCTCTACTAAAAATACAAAAATTAGCTGGGCATTGGTGGTGCATGCCTGTAGCCCCAACTACTTGGGGGGCTGAGGCAGGAGAATTGCTTGAACCCAGGAGACGGAGGTTGTGGTGAGCCGAGATAGCGCCATTGCACTCCAGCCTGGGTAACAAGAGCGAAACTCCATCTCAAAAAAAAAGAAAAAGAAAATGTAATTATTTTTGAAGCTATGGGAAGTGTAGAAAAAAAATTGAAGCAGCGGAAAAAAAAAACTACAAGTACTTCTAGTGGCTGTGTGATCTTCAACAGGTCACATAATGTCTCTCAACTTCAGTTTTCCAATGACTTTTTGTTTTGAGGCCAACTGTCACTTTTGTCACCCAGGCTGGAGTGCAGTGGCCTGATCTAGGATCACTGCAACTTCTGCCTCCTGGGTTCAAGTGCTTCTCCTGCCTCTGCCCTGGGAGTAGCAGGGAATCCAGGTGCATGCCACCATGCATAGCTAATTTTTCTATTTTTTAGTAGAGACAAGTTTTACCATGATGGCCAGGCTGGTCTCGAATTCCTGACCTCAAGTGATCCACCCACCTCAGACTCTCAAAGTATTAGGATTTTAGGTGTGAGCCACTGTGCCCCACCTGAAAAGAAAACTTTCTAACACATCTTTAACAAAATCATGGTATTGATATGATGTAAATGTAATAAAATTTTATATGAAAATGCTTCCTAAATTATAAAGAATTATCTAATGTAATTAAGCTGGTGGGCGGGAGTTTGAACCTTTTAAATTAAAAGAACAGATTAAAATTAGTAAAAAAAAAAAAAAAAAAAAAAAAAAAACTTGTTTCATGTTCTTGTAGAAAAAAATCCTGAACCAGGAATACCAGAGGGACATGATCACATTTTAAATTTAAAAATAAAAACTGAAATAGGGTAATGTGAGTCAGAAATTAAAAGGAAAAGGCAGAAAGAGGCTAGCATTGTGCCCCAGAGGAACTCGGAGACCCAGCAGTAAGAGATCAAAACCACAAAGGAAGACAGAAAAAAGTGATAAAGCAGATTGCAATACCTGGATGGGAGGGAGAGGCTTGGAGAGGAAGAGAAAGGGAGGGGTAATCATTGAAACTTGGGTTTCGGCCGGGCGCAGTGGCTCAAGCCTGTAATCCCAGCACTTTGGGAGGCAGAGGCGGGTGGATCACGAAGTCAAGAGATCGAGACCATCCTGGTCAACATGGTGAAACCCCGTCTCTACTAAAAACACAAAAAATTAGCTGGGCATGGTGGCACGTGCCTGTAATCCCAGCTACTCAGGAGGCTGAGGCAGGAGAATTGCCTGAACCCAGGAGGCGGAGGTTGTGGTGAGCCAAGATGGCGCCATTGCACTCCAGCCTGGGTAACAAGAGCAAAACTCCGTCTGAAAAAAAATTAAAAATAAAAAACCTTGGTCTCCTAGAACGAAGGTTAAGTTTCCAGGAATCCCAATTCTATTCCTCACTATGGTAGACCCCTGGGCTAGATGCTTTGCCTCTTTGGGTCTGTTTTCTTCATTTGTAAAATGTGACTCATACTCAGTAGGGTTATGAATTTTTAAAAACAGACAATCTGTGCCTAACAGTTTTTTTGTATGTTGTATCTATGAAGATAATTTCAAGATCCCACGAACCCCTGCTCTCTGAAGGCACAAGTACACCTATTCTTTTCAACGTGAGCTTTAAAGATGTATTGGTGGGGGTAAGCTCTGGTTATGAGAGCAGTCAGGATACGCCATTGCTTTAATAACACCAATGGTCAAGCAGGAATGGGCTTTAGAAGTCATTACTATAACCCTCTTTTCTGTAAACAAGGCACTCTAGCACCACAAGATTAAGAGTTCTGCCCAAGGATACAATGAATTCCCAGAACTAGAACCAAATCAAGGAACCTGCGTCATAACTAGAAAGAGGTCACAGACAGAGCACTTTGGGAACAGCTCATCACTGGTTAAAACATAACCCTAGGAAAGCTGAAATCTGAATGACAGTCTTAATGGCTTAAAAACTATCACAGAAGCAAAACATTTAACACGAAACTATGAGCAGGAAAAGAACAGAGTTCACTGAAATATTGAGAGTTAAGACACATAAATCACTAAAATATTTATCTAATACTTAACAATGTGAGGTCCACAGAACATCACTAATTCTGGTTAATACAGCTATATATTAGAAACTGAGATATATGGCATGGAGGTTAAGGTCTCCGAGAGCTCCACAGTCCATCAGACAGGGGAGGAATTCCGGCTCAACCAGAAATCAGCAACGTGAAACCTTTAGGAAGTTACTGCATTTCTTTGTGCTTTGAACACCCAATCCGTAGAATGGAGATTATAATCGTGTAAGGATTAAGTCAGTGATTGCAGACTGATACTTAAGATAATGGTAGGGTAAACTATCAATAAAACTTGGCTGTCATTTTTAAATATCATTACTCAAAAGTAAGATTGGCATCACCAGAATTGGGCGAAACTTTCACAGCAGGTATCCAAGGTCCAGAAACCAGGAAAGTAATTTGTAAAGGATCCTTATTGGTTAAGGGTTTAGCGTATTCCTTTATAAGCTGAAAACCCTTTTGCCATTCCTGGGGAATCGAAGAGCCCTAATGACCCTTCCTTTTTTCCTTTAAGGAAAAGAGGTACAAGAGGTATGTACTGCTGGGCTAAAGCCCTGGTGGCTTCTGGTAGCTATAAAACCATGAATGTTAGGTAAGGATTAAAGAAGAAACCCAGAGTGGCTGTGAATCAAGCAAAGATACCAGATAACAGCAATTGTTTTACCATTATGTATGTGACTTGTAACACTAATGTCCCCACATGAGGATAACTGTAAAATCTCCGCTACGCCATCTCCAAAAATCCAACAGCTGCTGGTCCCTCTACCACTTAAAAGTCATATTCTGGCCCTCAATTCGGCTGCGCAGCCTGCATTAGAGAAATACCAGGCAAGTGGGCGGGGGAGGAGGTACTGGGGAAAACGCCCGGATGCTGAAAGATATCTAATTATTTCTTCTCCGATCCTCTTGACTACCGGCGCTGGTTTTAACTACTTAAGCCGGTGTCCAAAACAGAGAAGAGGCGCCTCAGTCCTGCCTTATCGCGTCCAGGTACCATGTGATCAGAAATCAATACCGGGGAAGGCTGGCTGTCTCCACACATGCCCCGGAGCCTAGAACGATGAGGCAAGCAGGCTGTTTGGCAGAGAACGTGACCTTGTTTTCCAGGCCAGGACTGTCCTGCGCTCCCCCACCCCCCTGCAATTCTGAAAGAATGCAAGAAAAGAACCGAATAGCTTCTGAACCTTTTCCTCCCAAGCCGAATGATACGAGAGCGAAAGTCAACTTCATTAAGAGAGAACCAGCCAAGGCAGAAATCGACCGGGGCAGACCAGCACAATGTCCCTGCGTTCTTAAAGGCAGCCAATCCATGGCCCCGACCTAACCACTCTCCCACACAGGGGCCCTATTTTGTGCACCCCTTAACCCACACACGTCTCAATACTGCTGAGTCACTGCAGACGGCGGCTCGGCTCCAAAAACGCCGTCAGCTCTAAAGTGGGGTTCAGGCTGCTGGCATACAGGTTTTAAAAGCTCCGCAGTCTGGACGTCCATCGGTTCTGGCACTGAAGAGCGTTCAGGATTAAGTAATTCATGGAACACCTCCCCCACCCTCCCCCCCCACCCCAACCCCGCGCGCTTTCCCCGGAGCCGCATGGGCGCCCCAGGGCAGCCATCGCTACTCCCCGCCCCCGCCCCCGCGGGCCCTCCCCTCCCATCCCCCCACCGCTGTACACTCACGGGGACCCTGTCCGGGTATTTCTTCCGAATCTTTTCTCCTTCCTTTTTCCGATACTCGAAGGGATGGTCCTCCTTGTACTGGAACTTCATGATGCACCGCAGGGCTTGCGAGATCCCCGCGCGGGGCCTGCCTCCTTCGCAGCTGACAGCCGGCCGCGTCCCGCTCCCTCCGCCGACGTCAAGGTGTACTCAGAACAGCTGCGGAAACGTCCGCACCCGGGGCAACAGCGCTGGGCCTAGTGTGCGGTGCGGGGAAAGGAGGGGGACCTCGGGTGCGCCTGCCTGGAGGTAAAGGAGAGCCAGGTGGAAGAAATACCAGCGGCTTTTTCGAAGAGCTGGAAGCACAAAAACAGCCGGGCGGCGCGTCGGCCTGTGACGTCACCCCGCGCGCCCGCCCCGCCCCCGCGCGCCAGGCGCCCAGGGCAGGAGGGGGCCGACCGCTCTGCCTCGCTGCTTTTCCTTTATGGCTAACCTCGTTTAAAATCGCTGTCACTGCAAACATCAAAACATTCTACTTGTGTTTTATTTTGTAACTGTGAAATTAAATATTGTTTTAAAACAAAAAAAAATATTCTAAACATGTTTTCTTACCCCTCCACTGTTTTTGTTGGTTGGGCCCCAAAAGAAGTACAAAAAGCAAAAAATCCAGCCTGTCCCTGCTGGTTGGGATCCACCCTCAGGGAAAAAGAGGGCCAGGCCTCCTGGGATCCCTTTGGCCAAAGCAGAGCCGTCCCGCGCTTGCACGGTGCCCGTTGCCGTTCCGCTGCCGCTCCCGCGGCCCTCCTCCGGCGCTGACGTCACCGTTTGGCTCCGCGCCGCGGTCCGCGCCTGGAGCAGCAACATAAACAGAGCGTGACTCAGGAATCTGAAGAGACGAGTCAGGTGAAGGACACGGAGCGTCACCAAGGTCCAGAGGAGGCGTGATGTCACTAAGGACGACCAAGGGCTTCACGTACAGTCAAATATAGAAATGATTCACTTTCTGCCATTAATCCAGAAAGAGGGCGTGTCTTCTGGAAAAGAAAGTATCAAGCAATTTAGGTGGTGATCTCAGTGGTTCCCCCACATCTTATTTCTAGTGGTTAGGTATCCCCCACGTGACTGAAAAGCGCCGCCTGGAATGCTGGTGGAAGACTGAGCATTGGGGCAGGTGGCGGTGAAGCCTCGTTCTGGCTTTTCCCACCGAGAGTCAAAACGGCAGAGGCCTTCCAACCAGTACTGTAGACAGCGAAGGGAGGACCGTGGAGATTGTAAAGAAAAAGAACAGTGAAAAGGGGCTGCTTTGCCCATACAAGTCGGGTGCGTTCTGAAAAATGTTAGACACACAAGCCCCATGGCCTATCTTCTTCAATCAGGGTCTCAGGGTCTCTAATTTTAAAAACACACCCACAGGGGCCCGGGCGTGGTGGCTCACGCCTGTCCTCTCAGCACTTTGGGAGGCCCAGGCCGAGGATCTCTTGAGCTGAGGAGTTCAAGACCAGCCTGGGTAACATGGCAAAACACTGTCTCTACAAAAAAAAAAAAATACAAAAATTAGCCAGGCATGGTGGCGCACGCCTGTAGTCCCAGCTACTGGGGAGGCTGAGGCTGGAGAATCCCTTGAACCCGCGAGGCAGTGACTGCAGTGAGCTGAGATCAAGTCACTGCACTCCAGCCTGGGGGAGAGAATGAGACTTTATCTCAAAAACAATAAATACATAAAAATGAAAAGCATACTCTGAAAATAAAAGAAACTAAGTTACATTACTAGCACAGGAAAATGTATCACATAGTCCCACCACTTCTCCACGGCATCTTTCAATCCTTATGTATGAAAATCCATGAGGGCAGGGCACGGTGGCGAGAGCCTGTAATCCCAGCACTTTGGGAGGCCAAGGCAGGCGGATCACCTGAGGTCAGGAGTTCGAGACCAGCCTGGCTAACACCACAAAACCCCTTCTCTACTAAAAATACAAAAAAATTAGCTGGGCATGGTGGCAGACGCCTGTAATCCCAGTTACTTGGGAAGCAGAGGCAGGAGAGAATTGCTTGAACCCAGGAGGCGGAGGTTGTACTGAGCATAGATCATGCCTTTGCACTCCAGCCTGGGCAACAAGAGTGAAACTCCAGCTCAAAAATAAATAAAATAAAGAAAGCTAGAAAATCTATGAGTTAATTTACCATATTATATGTTTATAATTTTTAGGTGTTAATTTCAAATTGAAAATAGTTTAATTTTCAGTCGCTCATTTTAGTTTTGATGCAAATATAGTTAAGTCTTTCAGAAGAGTTATTTATAACCAGTTGAGAAAGAGAATTCAGGTGGAGAAGAAAATTTTTAGAGTGTTGGCCCAGCATGGTAGCTCACACCTGTAATCCCAGCACTTTGGGAGTCCAAGACAGGTGGATCACTTCAGGTCAGGAGTTTGAGACCAGCCTGGCCAACATGGTGAAACCCTGCCTCTATTAAAACTACAAAAATTATTGGGGTGTGATGGTGCACCTGTAATTCCAGCTCCTCGGGAGGCTGAGGTGGGAGGATAGCTTGAACCCAGGAAGAGGTGCAAGATTCCCTCTCAAAAAAAAGTTTTTTAAGTGTTGTTTTCTGATCAAATCTACTGGAAACAATCATAGTACATCTAATGCTGATTTTATTTTTATGCATTTATTTATATTTTTGAGACGGAGTTTCACTCTTATTGCCCAGGCTGGAGGGCAGTGGCATGATCTCGACTCACTGCAACTTCTGGCTTCTGACTTCAAGCGAGTCTCCTGCCTCAGCCTCCTGAGTAGCTGGGATTACAGGCGCACACCACCATGCCCAGCTAATTTTTGTATTTCTAGTAGAGAGGAGGTTTCACCATGTTGGCCAAGCTGGTTTCAAACTCCTGACCTCAGGTGATTTGCCCATCTCGGCCTCCCAAAGTGCTGGGATTACAGGCGAGAGCCACCATGTCTGCCAGCCAAATGCTGATGTTTAACCTTTAATTTTAAAATACCGCCAGGCGCGGTGGCACGTGCCTGTAGTCCTAGCTACTCGGGAGGCTGAGGTGGGAGGATCGCTTGAGCCCAGGAGTTACGGGCTGTAGTGCACTATGCCGATCGAGTGTCTATACTAAGTTCGGCATCAATATGGTGACCTCCCGGGAGCAAAGGACCACCAGGTGGCCTAAGGAGGGGTGAACCGGCCCAGGTCGAAAATGGAGCGGGTCAAAGCTCCAGTGCTGATCAGTAGTGGGATGGCGCCTGTGAATGGCCACTGCACTCCAGCCTGGGCAACATAACAAGACCCCGTATCCTAAAAAATATATATAAAAATAAAAATAAAATACCAAAGCACAGCCCCCCGAGGTGGCAAGTGCCTGTAGTCCCAGCTACTCGGAAGGCTGAGGTGGGAGGATCGCTTGAGCCCAGGAGTTCTAGGCTGTAGTGCACTTTGCCTATTGGGTGTCCGCACTAAGCTTGGCATCAATATGGTGACCTCCCGGGAGCAAAGGACCACCAGGTGGCCTAAGGAGGGGTGAACCGGCCCAGGTCGGATTTGGAGCAGGTCAAAACTCCAGCGCTGATCAGTAGCGGGATGGCGCCTGTGAATAGCCACTGCACTCCAGCCTGAGCAACATAGCGAGACCCCGTATCCTAAAAAATATATAAAAATAAAAGTAAAATAAAATACCAAAGCACAGCCCCCCGAGGTGGCACGTGCCTGTAGTCCCAGCTACTCGGAAGGCTGAGGTGGGAGGATCGCTTGAGCCCAGGCGTTCTAGGCTGTAGTGCACTTTGCCTATTGGGTGTCCACACTAAGTTTGGCATCAATATGGTGGCCTCCCAGGAGAGGGGGCCCACCATGTTGCCTAAGGAGGGGTGAACTAGCCCAGGTTGGAAACGGAGCAAGTCAATACTCCCATGCCAATCAGCAGTGGGATACCTCCTGTGAATAGCCATTGCACTCCAGCCTGGGCAACATAGCGAGATCCTGTCTCTTAAAAAAAAAAAGATACCAAAGCACAGTGGCTATTTATATATAAAAAATAATTTGGAGATGAAATATCAATCTTTCTGCCACAAATCTTTCTTAAATGCTAATTGACAGATGTTTGGAAATCGATAGATTATGTATAAGAATACACAGATTATATATAATAATACATAATGTATAAGAATACATAATCTGTCAATTTCTAAACATCTGTCAATTTTTTTTTCTTTTTATTTCTTTTTTTTAAGACAGGGTTTCACCGTGTTGGTCAGGCTGGTCTTGAACTCCCGACCTCAGGTGATCCGCCCACCTTGGCCTCCAAAGTGCTTGGATTACAGGCGTGAGCCACTATGCCCGGCCTTTTTTTTCTTTTTAGATTTTCAAAGCTACTGCAAATCAAACATCTGTCAATTTTCAAAGGTTGCTTTTTACTTTTATTTTAAACATAACATTTAGAATTATTATATAGAAGCATAGCTTAAAAAAAAAAAAGGAATTATTATATGGAAGATTTTTTTTGAGAGAGAGAGAGGGTCTTACTCTGTTGCCCAGGTTGGAGTGCAGTGGCATGATCTTGGCTGACTGAAACTTCCTCCTCCCAGGTTCCAGCGATTCTCCTGCCTCAGCCTCCTGAATAGCTGGGACTATAGTTGCATGCCACCACGCCCAGCTAATTTTTGTATTTCTTGGTAGAGATGGGGTTTCACCATGTTGGCCAGGCTGGTCATGAACTCCTGACTTCATGTAATCCACCCTCCTCAGCCTCCCAAAGAGCTGGGATTACAGGCGTGAGCCACCGCACCTGGCCTATAGAAGTAAGTTTTAAATTAACACAATCGAGTAAAACATTTCATAATGTTTTATTTAACCAAAAACAAAATACTACATTAAGAAGCTCACATTTTCTCAAACACCTTTTCAATTTCTTGTACTTTTTTTATGTTTTCAGATGTTAGAAGTTTTTTTCAATCTTTTATGAACATTTTCAAACATGTAGAAAATTTTGAAAAATAGTGTAATAAACATGAACATACCCTTCACCTAAATTTTTTCCACTTGAAAGTAAATTAGAAACATGACACCACCTCAGTATACAAATTATATCCCCCCTGAGAATAAGAACATGTTCCTCCATAACCAAAATCGTTATTACACCTTAAAAAGTACTAATATTTTCTAACACTGTCTAATATAGAACTTATATTTCCTCAATTGCCCCAAACATACTTTTTTTTTTTCACTCAAATATTTGAATCTGAAAACAGGTGGAATTTACCATAAAGATAGGTCTGATTTTTTTGATTCAGGGTCTCTCTTTTTGTTTGTTTGTTTGTTTGTTTGTTTGTTTGTTGAGACAGAGTTTTCTCTCTTGTTCCTCAGGCTGGAGTGCAATGGCACAATTTTGGCTAATTGCATCCTCCATCTCCCAGGTTAAAGTGATTCTCCTGCCTCAGCCTCCTAAGTGGCTGGTATTACAGACATGTGCCACCACAACAGCTAATTTTGTATTTTTAGTAGACATGAGGTTTTGCCATGTTGGTCAGGCTGGTCTTGAACTCCTACCTTAGGTGATCCACCCACCTCGACCTCCCAAAGTGCTGGGATTCCAGGTGTGCACCAGTGCACCAGGCCCAGGGTATCTTACATTATCACATTTAAACTGATGTATAAAGCCAGAATTTTAGTTCATTGGTCTCCACTAAGAAATACAATAGCTAGAGGTTTAAGTTACTCATAGCTATTTCCTAAATTTGCTTGCTAAGCTTGGAATTTAAACAAGAGATTTTATTACTTAATTTGAATTTTTTAATAAGCTGCCATCCACAAATCAAGTGTCAAATACCACCAGGATGTGCCCAGTTGACTCCAAGACCAGCAGAATATTTCCTGCCCCTGAACTATACATGAGTGGATTGTCCTTAATAATTTGTGTGCTCACATTGCTTCATTGCAGCTATCATGACCTTAGTTTAATCTTTATTTAAAAAAAAAATTGGCTTAGTTCTGATTATCTATTGCTATATAGCAAACAACTTGAAAAGAATGGCTTAAAACAATAGCATCGTCTATTTTGCTCACAAATCTGAAGTAATGGGGCTAAGCTAGACAATTATTTCTTTTCTTTTCTTTTCTTTTCTTTTTTTAAGACAGTATTTCACCATATTGGCCAGGATGGTCTCCATCTCCTGACCCGCCTCGGCCTCCCAAAATGCTGGGATTACAGGCGTGAGCCACCATGCCCGGCCCGACGATTATTTCTTTAAGTCTCTTTTGGTTTTGGTGGTAGGATCTTCTTGGAAGGCTTCTTCACTAGCAGTTTTGGTAGTTGGACTGGGAAGACTTAAACAGTTGGTGCTCCTCAGCCGCCTCTTTCTTTCTCTCTCTCTTTTTTTTCTTTTTCTTTTTTCTTTTTTTTCTTTTCTTTTCTTTTCTTTTTTTTTTTTTTTTTTTTTTTTGAGATGGAATCTCATTCTGTTGCCCAGGCTGGAGTGCAGTGGCACGATCTTGCTTCCTGCAACCTCCGCCTCCCAGGTTCAAGTGATTCTCCTGTCTCAGCCTCCTGAGTAGCTGGCCCTACTGGCACACATACCATGCCTGGCTAATTTTTTGTATTTTAGTAGAAGCAGGGTTTCATCATTGCGAAGGCTGGTCTCAAACTCCTGAGCTCAGGCAGTCCACCCGCCTCAGCCTCCCAACAGGCTGGGATTACAGGTGCGTGCCACCATGCCTGGCAACTCCTTCTTTCTCTATAGGATCTCACCATGCAACTCTTCCCATAGTGGTTGCAGGCTAGTTAGACTTCTCCCGTGGTACCTAGGAGCTCTCTGGACAAATTTGCCAAAAGAAGTCAGCAGAAAGCTCATGACCTCTTGTAATCTAGTCATTTTAGTTTCAAAGGGACGCTTCTGCCTCATTTTGTTTCTCAAGGTAGTCACAAAGTTCTGCTCAGATTCAAAGGAAGGTACCACACAGACTCCACTTCTTCCTGGAGGAAGTATTAGAGAATCTGAGAATATGTTTTAAAATCACCACTTTTATTCAAACACATTAGGTTTACAGTTTTGTCCTTGCCACTTCTAGGAAAAAGAGAAAGCTCACTGATGCCAGACTAAATGTGATAGACCTGTATTTCATTGTGTCATTTATCTTCTTAATATCATTCAGTGGTCAGGGTTCTCTGTAGTCTTTGGGAGAAAGTTCAAATTCTTTGGAAGGGAAATAGAGTACTCATAATCAGGCTATTGTTTCTCTCTTGAGCCTCATATGTAGCATTTCCTATTTTGCATTCAATGTTTCAGGCATACTAAATTATTTTCCCCATATTGCTATTGTTTTAGACCACTGGCTATTCAACAGTTAGGTATTACACCTCACAAATTACTAACATTTTCCAACATTATCTAATATAGAGCTTATATTTATAGTTCCTCAATTGCCCCAAACATACTTTTTTTCTCCCCCAATCAAGCATTTGAATCTGAAAACAGGTGGAATTTACCGTAAATATAAGTCTGATTTCTTTGATTCAGGGTCTTTTTCTTTCTCTCTTTTATTTTTATTTTTATTTTTTTGTTTTTTGTTTTTTGTTTTTTTGAGATGGAGTTTCACTCTTTGTTACCCAGACTGGAGTGCAATGGCACTGTCTCGGCTCACCGCAACCTCCGCCTCCTGGGTTCAGACAATTCTCCTGCCTCAGCCTCCTGAGCAACTGGGATTACAGGCACACATCACGATGCCCAGCTAATTTTTTGTATTTTTAGTAGAGACGGGGTTTCACCATGTTGACCAGGATGGTCTCGATCTCTTGACCTCGTGATCCACCCGCCTCGGCCTCGCAAAGTGCTGGGATTACAGGCGTGAGCCACCGCACCCAGCTTTTTTTTTTTTTTTTTTTTTTTTGCATGGAGTTTCCCTCTTATTGCCCATGCTGGAGTTCAATGGTATGATTTCAACTAATTGCAACCTCCACCTCCAACTCCTGGGTCAAAGTGATTCTCCTGCCTCAGCCTCCCAAGTAGCTGGGATTACAGACATGTGCCACCACACTGGCTAATTTTGTTTTTGTTTTTGAAACAGAGTTTCCCTCTTGTTGCCCAGGCTGGAGTGCAATGGTGCGATCTCAGCTCACTGCAACCACCTCCTCCTGGGTTCAAGTGATTCTCCTGCCTCAGCCTCCTTAGTAGCTGGGAATGCAGTCATGTGCCACCACACACAGCTAATTTTTTTGTGTTTTTAGTAGAGACAGGGTTTCTCCATGTTGGTCAGGTCAGTCTCAAACTCCTGACCTCAGGTGATCTGCCCGCCTCGGCCTCCCAAAGTGCTGGGATTACAGGTATGAGCCACTGCGCCTGGCCTAATTTTGTATTTTTAGTAGACATGAGGTTTCACCATGTTGGTCAGGCTGGTCTTGAACTTCTGACCTCAGGTGATCCATTCACCTCGGCCTCCCAAGGTGCTGGGATTCCAGGCATGTGTCACTTCTTCCTGTGAAAACATTTCCTTCTTTTTTGTTTTTTTGGACTAGTTTCTATAAAATATTCAGGGTTTAGTTCAGGCATCATCTTCTCTAGGAAACCTTTTGATCTCTTTTGCCTGAATTCTGTATTCCTTCTAGGCTCTTGCAAAGCATTATGTGCTTATCTTTGTCATAGCCCTCATAATGATGCATTGTTCCTTAGATAACATGATGCCTGGCTGGGCACCGTGGCTCAGACCTGTAATCCCAGCACTTTGGGAGGCCAAGGAGGGCAGATCACCAGAGGTCAGGAGTTCGAGATCAGCCTAGCTAACATGATGAAACCCTGTCTCTACTAAAAATTCAAAAGATTAGCTGGGCATGGTGGCACATGCCTCTAATCCCAGCTAGTCAAGAGGCTGAGGCAGGAGAATCGCTTGAACCTGGGAGGCAGAGGTTGCAGTAAGCAGAGATCGTGCCATTGCACTCCAGCTTAAGCAACAAGAACGAAACTCCATCTCAAAAAAACAAAAACAAAAAATGATGCCCATTACATCTCATTGTTTTTTAGGGGGGATATAGTATGTATGGTTTTGGAGGTAACTACTCTTTCCACACTGACACCACATAGTTCTAATGGAACCCACCAATCATAAAATCTCACTGCCTTGACCATAAGATTCATCAAATTTTTCCTTAGAATTTCTTACATACGAATTAAAGAAAAGAAGCCCCTTTTTCTCTGAGGATGAAGTTTAGATTATGTCTTAGTCCATTCCAGCTGCTATAACAAAATACCATAGACTGGGTGGCTTCTAAACAATAGAGATTCATTTTTCACAGTTCAGGAGACTGGGAAGTCCAAAATCAGTGGGCCAGCCAATTAAGTATCTGGTGAGGGCCTGCTTCCTCATAGATAGCTGTCTTCTCATTCCAACCTCACATAGCAGAAGGAAAAAAAGAAGAGTCTGTCTCAGGCCTCTTTTATAAGGGCACAAATCTATTTTTGAGGTTTCCATTCCCATGACTTAATCACCTACCAAAGCCTTCACCTCCTAATAACATCCTCTTACAGGTTAGGATTTCAGCGTAAGAATTTGGAGAGGATACACACATTCATTCAGACCACAGTGGATGATATGAGATCAGGGGCTTACATTGGCTATTGTTTTGGTCTCAGGCAGTCACCAGATAAATGGGATAAAGAAAACACTCGGGCCAGCACTTTGAGAGGCCGAGGCACGTGGATCACAAGGTCAGGAGTTCAAAACCAGCCTGACAAAGATGGTGAAACCCCATCTCTACTAAAAATACAAAAATTAGCTGGGCGCGGTGGCAGGTACCGAGTGGCAGGTACCCAGCTACTCAGGAGTCTGAGGCAGGAGAATTGCTTGAACCCAGCAGGTGGAGTTTGCAGTGAGCCAAGATTGCACCACTGCACTCCAGCCTAGGCAACAGAGTGAGACTCTGTCTCAAAAAAGAAAAAAGAAAAAAGGTAACACTCAGAGAGGCAAGATATATGATAGGGATAAAGATAGATAGAGATGATAGAGATATATACAGAGTTTGAGGGAGTTCTTTTTTTTTTTTTTCAATTTTTTTTTTTTTTTTTAAATAGAGATGGGGTTTCACCATGTTGGCCAGTTTGGTCTTGAACTCCTTCCTGACTTCATGATCTGCCCGCCTCAGCCTCCCAAAGTGTTGGGATTATAGGCGTGAGCCACCACGCCTGGCCTTGAGGGAGTTCTAATGGCATTCAGTCCCTAGTTTCAGATAGTCTCTTCCAGTAGCAAGAGAGAGAGTTTGTTTTCTAATTTTCTGTATATGACAGTGTTTTGACTTTTATTTTATTTTATTTTATTTTTTTAGTAGAGACAGGTTTTCACCATATTGGCCAGGCTGGTCTTGAACTCCTGACCTTGCGATCCACCCTCCTCATCCTCCCAAAGTACTGGGATTATAGGCATGAGCCACTGCCCCACCAGTGTTTTGAGTTTAAAAAAAAAATTCTTCTGAGGAGAAACTGTCTTTACCAGAGCTAGCCAGTTCTTAGAGATAGCAAGGGTTCCGCCACGCACGATGGTTCATGCCTGTAATCCCAGCACTTCGGGAGGCTGAGGCAGGTGGATCACAAGGTCAGGAGTTTGACACCAGCCTGGCCAACATGGTGAAACCCTGTTTCTATAAAAAAAAAAAAAAGAGAGAGAGAAAGAGAGAGTGAGATAGCTAGGGCTTAGCTGAGAACATGTCTTTGATATGCAAACTCACCAATCTAGAGCCATATTTCCTATATCCAACCTGTATACTCCAGGAAGCAACATTCCTCTGCCTTAATCATAGGAGGACCAGTTATCAGGTAACTAGGCACAACCTTTGTGGTTTAGAGCCCATAGCAATATTCCAAACTAAAATGTTTACCTTGCTGTTCCTTGTTTTTCCCATGGAAACCCCAATGAAAGCTTTGACCTAAACCTTACCCTTGCTTCTATCTTCTTCCCCCCTCCCTGACCTCCCTGGTGTTTTTCCCATGTGTGGCCCTGTAGGGCATGCTGTGACTGCAGTCTCTGGAACTTGTGAGTACACTTTGTTACTCACAGCTTGTTTACCCACAAGTCAACCAAGTTACTTGTCAGAAAACTTTGTTTTCCTGTCTCCTCTGTGTCCTTTCGTGTCCTCCCTGACTGACCAGCTCATGAAAGAATGCAAAAGCAGCTTATTATGTTTTTGTTTGTTTATTTCGAGATGGAGTTTTACTCTTGTTGCCCAAGCTGGAGTGCAATGGCACGATCTTGGCTCACTGAAACCTCCACCTCCTGGGTTGAAGCAGTTCTTCTGCTTCAGCCTCCCGAGGAGCTGGGATTTACAGGTGCATGCTACCATGCTCGGCTAATTTTTTGTATTTTTAGTAGGGATAGGGTTTCACCATGTTAGCCAGGCTGGTCTCAAACTCCTGACCTCAGGTGATCCATCTGCCTCGCCCTCCCAAAGTGGTGGGATTACAGGCATGAGCCACCAGGCCCAGTGTTATATTGTTTTTCCAGCCTTATATTGTTTTTATATCCTCGGGGCCTTGGATAGCTCATGACACAAAGACTCAAAATAGGCAATATAGCATCATCAAAGGAGCAAAGGACAGACTTCCGATTTAAGATCGTGGAATGAAAAAGTATATTTGGCTTTGCTGTCTCCTGAGATGGCCCTAAAACAACTGTGCAGTGGGTTAAATTGTGTCACCTAAAAAGATGTGGAAGTCTTAACTCCCATGACCAGTGAATGTGTCCTCGTTTGGAAGCAAGGTATTGGCAGGTGATTAAATTAAGTTTAGGTCATTAGACTGAATGGTAGTCAGTATGACTGGTGATCTTCTAAAAGGGGAGAAATTTGGACACAAAAGCAGGCATCGATAAAGGAAAGACGATGTGAAAACAGGAAGAATGTCACCCACAAACCAAACAGCACCTGAGAATACCAGGAGCTGGGTGAGAGGCATGGAACAGATTCTCCATCCCAGCCCTCAGGAGAACCTCACTCTGCTGACACTTTGATATCAGACTTTTAGCCTCTGGAACAGTGAGACAATACATTTCTGTAGTTTGAACCACCTAGTTTGTGGTATTATGTTACAGCAGTTCTAGAAAATAAAGATAGCCTGTAAAAGAAGGAAGTAAAAAACTCACAAAATCAGGCCAGGCGCAGTGGCTCATATCTGTCATCCTGGCACTCTGAGAGGCTGAGGCTGGTGGATCACCTGAGATCAGGAGTTCAAGACCAGCCTGGCCAACATACCAAAACCCCATGTCTACTAAAAATACAGAACTTAGCCAGGCATGGTGGCATGCACTTGTAGTTCCAGCTACTCAGGATGATGAGTCAGGAGAATTGCTTGAACCCAGGAGCCAGAGATTGCAGTGAGCTGAGATCATACCACTGCACTCCAACCTGGTCAACAGAGCAAGACTCCATCTCAAAAAAAACACAAAAACAAAAACAAACAAACAAAAAAAACGGAAAAAAAAAGAAAATTAAAGGAGACATCCTAGAAAGTAAAGCAGTAAGAGCAAAGAGATAAGAAAAGGGGAGAAAAGGGGGCAGGGGATGCAAATTAGAGGTCCCACATTCAATTACGAGGAATCACAGAGAGACAACAGGGGAGAAGGTCAGATTTATTTAAAGAGGTAAATGTTAGAAATCCATCATTCAAATAGTAAGAGTCTCAGAGAGACGACAGAAGAGAAAGACATCAGCTTTTCTTTAAAGAGCTATGCCTTTAATTTCTAAGGGAAATTATTTTCTTCCTAGAATTTTAGTTTATTTTATTTTATTAATTTATTTATTTATTTATTTATTTATTTGAGATGGAGTTTCGCTCTCGTTACCCAGGCTGGAGTGCAATGGCACGATCTCGGTTCACCGCAACCTCCGCCTCCTGGGCTCAGGCAATTCTCCTGTCTCAGCCTCCTGAGTAGCTGGGACCACAGGCACGCACCACCATGCCCAGCTAATTTTTTTTGTATTTTTAGTAGAGACGGGGTTTCACCATGTTGACCAGGATGGTCTCGATGTCTTGACCTCGTGATCCACCCGCCTCGGCCTCCCAAAGTGCTGGGATTACAGGCATGAGCCACCGCGCTCGGCTAGAATTTTATAATATGGTACACTATTGTTTAAGTGTGGGGGTAGCTCAAGACATTCTTTTTTTTTTTTTTTCTTTTTCTGTAATCTTATGACAGATTATCAAGGCATTTTTAGACATGGAAACTCCCAAAATTTACTTCTTTTTTTTTTTTTTTTGAGATGGAGTCTCACTCTGTTACCCAGGCTGGAGTACAGCGCTGTGATTTTGGCTCACTGCAACCTCAGCCTCCCAGGTTCAAGCAACCCTCCTGCCTTACCCTCCCAAGTAGCTAGAATTACAGGCACCCACCACTACGTCCAGCTAATTTTTTTGTATTTTTAGTGGAGACTGGGTTTCTCTACTGAAAATACAAAAAGCCAGGCTGGTTTTGAACTCCTGACCTCAGGTAATCCTTCTGCCTCAGCCTCCCAATGTGTTAGGATTACAAGTGTGAGCCACCATGCCCAGTCCCCCAAATTTACTTTTAATGTACTTGTTTTCAGTAAGCACCCCCACAATGAGAAAATAAACCAAGAAAGAAAAAGATGTGGGATTAAGGAAACAGAATTTTCCTTTTACAAAGAGATGAAAAGAGGTGAAGATAATCTATCAGATGATGGAAGTAATTAATATGTATTAGTGTATTAATATGCATGCTTTATATATGTTATCATATATGAATACATATATATCAACTCCCATAGTTCTCATATAATATAATGTAAGATTTACTCATTTTATCATAATTTTACAGTTGGGGAAAATCAAAGCCAGAAAGATTAGGTGACTATACCAAGATTGGACAGAGTGAAGAACAGAGCCACAATTTTTACCCTGAAAGCCCAGTTTCAGGCTCTTAACCTTTAATGCTCCCTTTCTTGGTTCTAATTATACTGATCTAATCAAAATCATGATATCATCATATTTGGACGATGGGAGGGTATGAGAAATATTCAGATGTGTGATGGTAGCAGAGCTGGAGGTGATGGTGGTTAAAAAAAAAGAGCCTCATTTTTACCTTCTATAATGGCAACTCAATAGACTGTGTTCCAAACCAAAAATAAAAATCAAGAATAGCAACATATGCATAGTATTTGGAGAACTGTAGGCCTAAAAATGTCAGCTAAAAAGTAGGGAATAGAAAATGTGTGTGTGATGGGAAGGTGCTATTTTTCTTCACAAGCCTTGCAGAGCTATTTGAATTTTCAATCTGTAAGGATACATAGATTTAACTTTAAAAAATGAAAATTAAATTAAAAAAGAAGAGGAAAGCGTTTTTCAGTTTGATGTTTGAAGTCTGACAAAGTTATTCTGCAAATGACATCACTTCCTGACAACTCAATGTCCAAAGCTGAAAAATGGGAGTTTGGAGAATCCAGCAACATAATGCACTAGGTGCACAGTTGGCATTCAAATGGTTGTGATTACTAACCAATTATTTGACTCTTTTAATTTTTTTTTTTTTTTTTTTTTGAGACGGAATCTCTCTCTGTCACCCCGGCTGGAGTGCAATGGCCTAATGCAACCTCTGCTTCCTGGGTTCACGTGATTCTCCTGCCTCAGCCTCCCAAGTAGCTGGAACTATAGGCTTGCACCACCATTTCTGGCTCATGCCAGGCTAACTTTTGTGTTTTTAGTAGAGATGGGTTTCATCATGTTGGTCAGGCTGGTCTTGAACTCCTGACCTCAGGTGATCCACCTGCCTTGGCCTCCCAAAGTGCTAGGATTACAGGCATGAGCCACCATGCCCAGCCAAATTGACTCTTAATGAACGTTTTTGTTTTGTTTTGTTTTGTTTTTTAGATGGAATCTCTCAGTCACCCAGGCTGGAGTGTAGTAGTGCAATCTTGGTTCATTGCAACTTCTGCTTTCTGGGTTCAAGTGATTCTCCTGTCTCATCCTCCCAAGCAGCTGGGATTACAGGCAAGCATCACCACACCCTGCTAATTTTGTATTTTTAGTAGAGATGAGGTTTCACCATGTTGGTCAGGCTGGTCTTGAACTCCTTGTTAGATATAGTGTACTCTGAGTTTCTCTTCAAAGAATCAGTATGTCAGTATGTTCAGCTCTCTTATTCTTTAATTCTCTATTTTGAAGTTTAACTTTCTGGTTCTCTGTGCCCCCTTACCTCTAGTTTTCTAGTTTCATAAACAACTTTCCCACCAGTTCTAATCAGTAGTTCACATCTGTTTCCCTGGTCACCTGCTTTGACCTGAGTCACCCCTGGTCACCTGCTCTGACCTGTCTGTAACCATCCTTCCCATTAAACTGCCCACCCCCTCCACTCTGGCTCATACCCCTGCTTGCTTTCTTTCTTTTTTTTTTTTTTTTTTTTTTTTTTTTTTTTTTTTTTTTTTTTGAGACGGAGTTTCACTCTTGTTACCCAGGCTGGAGTGCAATGGCGCGATCTCGGCTCACCGCAACCTCTGCCTCCTGGGTTCAGGCAATTCTCCTGCCTCAGCTTCCCGAGTAGCTGGGGTTACAGGCATGCGCCACCATGCCCAGCTAACTTTTTGTATTTTTAGTAGAGACGGGGTTTCACCATGTTGACCAGGATGGTCTTGATCTCTTGACCTCGTGATCCACCCGCCTCGGCCTCCCAAAGTGCTGGGATTACAGGCGTGAGCCACCGTGCCTGGCCCCCTGCTTTCTTTAAAATAGTTGATTGGGCTGGGCGCAGTGGTTCATGTCTGTAATCCCAACACTTTGGGAGGCCAAGATGGGTGGATTACCTGAGGTTGGGAGTTAGAGACCAATCTGACCAACATGGAGAAACCCCTTTTTTAAAAAATAAAAAAAAAAAAATAACATAAAATAAAATCGCCAATTCGAATTAGTTTAGACCTGTGCAGTCTAACCCTAGCTAATGGTGGAACGACATAGCAGTAGGGGTTGCCTGCATCAGGAATAAGAATGTTTTCTCCTCCCGTGTCCAGGTGTGTGCTCACCATTGCTCCATCTATGAGATACACTCTTCCATAGAAGTAAATTGCCAAAAACAAGAAAAAATAGAAGTAAATTGCCTTGCTGAGAAAATTTATATTCGAGTGCTACTTCTTTTGCAGCACTCAAAATTTACATATAATATCCTGACCTCAGGTGTTCCACCTGCCTTGGCCTTCCAGGTGCCAGGATTACAGATGTGAGCCACCGTGCCCAGCCTCTTAATGAACTTTTTTTTCTCATTGAATTGGATTTGCATTTATCAACTTTGATATTTACTGAGTTTGAAGTTACAACTCTTTGGAAGACAGAGGATAGTACTCAACTTTATCACTTATGGTAGTTAGTATTAATATTGCAGGGGTGAACAGGTCCTAACTATAGTGTAAGAGAAGAGCACAAGAAAGATCCTGTATAGGTAAATTTGATATACACACTGGGACTCAAGAAAAGCCTAGATACTTGGAGCACTGATATCGCTTATCAAACAGGAACAACAAGAACCAAAGGGCAACATAAACAATGTAAGGTTTGGTACTAGGAGGCTGAAAGAGAAGGGGCATTAACTGAATCTGCCTTATTTCATATCTTTGTTCATAATTAAGATCATATCATAGAGCCGGGCGCGGTGGCTCAAGCCTGTAATCCCAGCACTTTGGGAGGCTGAGGCAGGTGGATCACGAGGTCAAGAGATCGAGACCATCCTGGTCAACGTGGTGAAACCCCGTCTCTACTAAAAACACAAAAAGTTAGCTGGGCATGGTGGCGCATGCCTGTAATCCCAGCTACTCAGGAGGCTGAGACAGGAGAATTACCTGAGCCCAGGAGGCGGAGGTTGCGGTGAGCCGAGATCGTGCCATTGCACTCCAGCCTGGGTAACAAGAGCGAAACTCTGTCTCAAAAAAAAAAAAAAAAAAAAATCTTATCATAGAAATTAAAGAAATATTGCCAGGCTAGGTGCCGTGGCTCACGCCTGTAAACCCAGCACTTTGGGAGGCTGAGGTGGGTGGATCATGAGGTCAGGTGTTTGAGACCAGTCTGGCCAACATGGCGAAACCTCATCTCTACTAAAAATACAAAAAATTAGCCTAGTGTGGTGGTGGGCCCCTGTAATCCCAGCTACTCAGGAGGCTGAAGAAGGAGAATTGCTTGAACCTGGGAGGCAGAGGTTGCAGTGAGCCAAGATTGCACCATTGCACTCCAGCCTGGGTGACAGTTTGAGACTCTGTCTCAAAACAAAACAAAAAGAATAGAAAGAAATATTGTCGCTGTGCACAGTGGCTCATGCCTGTAATCCTAGCACTTTGGGAGATCAAGGCAAATGGATTGCCTGAAGTTGGGAGTTCGAGACCAGCCTGACCAACATGGAGAAACCCCGTATCTACTAAAAATATAAAATTAGCCGGGTATGGTTGGGTATCCCTGTAGTCCCAGCTACTTGGGAGGCTTGAACCTGGGAGATGGAGGTTGCGGTGAGCCAAGATCTCACCAGTGCACTCCAGACTGGGCATCAGAAGTGAAACTCTGTCTCAAAAAAGAAAAAGAAAAAGAAAAAGAAATACTGCCTTTGGGGGTAGGTCTGTAACCATAATGGTCTCCCTGTCTCCTGTATTTTACTTCTCTTATTCATCTTTTAGTGACAGCCAAAGCATCTTAAAAGTTACATTGTCCCTTTTCCCTCTTCAAGAACTTCCAACGGCTTTCATGGACCACAGGATAAAATCTAAACTGCTTAAGCGTACGTTTAATGCCTTCCATGAAAAGAAGCCAACCTGTCATCCAGGTTAATTCCTATAACATCACTCCTGGAATTTTTGTCAGTCTCCATGATTCACATTCTCATTTTTTGTATCTTTTTTAATAAACAGAAAATGCCATTACACCATGTATTTAATGTTTAAAATTCTATCATCCTTTTGATTCAACACTGGTTACTTTCATAGTACCTTTCACAGACTCCTAAAGTTGTGAGGCACCCTGAGGTGGGAAATAGTGCAATTCTGGCTTAACCAAGGCGGAGATGCCAATGGAAGGACGCTGGCCACCACTCCTCAGTGACAGCATGTCACATATTTTCCAAAGTTGAACTTTCCATGTATCTCAGACAATCCTTAAATCACTGAAATTGTTTTCCCAGTTGGCTTGCTCAAGGGCGGATGTCTCACCCTGATCTCTTTGTTATCAAGCTGCTTTACCCAATGTGGGAAGGTAGAAAAGTTCCTTTTTAAAGTTTCCTTTCTTGTTAAAGAATAAATGTGCTATAACTTTGTTAAGCCCCATCCTATGTAGCCGTTAGACATGCCATGCTTACAGGCACATAGTACGTTCTATGTCTTTGTACTTTAACCAAGATACCTGTGCTGGATGTGCTCACAGGCATGTCCCAGCTCTCCGTTGCTTTTACCTGTTTAAAAAAGTTTTGGCTGGGCGCGGTGGCTCATGCCTGTAATCCCAGCACTTTGGGAGGCCGAGGCGGGTGGATCATGATGTCAAGAGATCGAGACCATCCTGGTCAACATGGTGAAACCCCATCTCTACTAAAAATACAAAAAATCAGCTGGGCATGGTGGCGCGTGCCTGTAATCCCAGCTACTCGGGAGGCTGAGGCAGGAGAATTGCCTAAACCCAGGAGGCGGAGGTTTCAGTGAGCCGAGATCGCGCCATTGCGAAACTCCGTCTCAAAAGTAAAAAGAAGTTTTAAGTTGTTAGCCAACTGGGTTTTAGATTGTGAGGTCTGATTCCAGCCAAAGGAGATCAGACACAGCAGTAAGGATGACCCCAAATGCGTAAGGGGTAAATTCGTGTGTGTTCCTTTATTCATTGTGCTTTTGTGGCAAGATGGCTAGTGAGAGTACCCTTCCTGCTGATCCTTTGTCTCAGTGTTAATTTTTCTCTGTGGCGCCGAGGATCTATCTCGAACATCTATTTCTTTTTTGAGACAGAGTTTCGCTCTTGTTACCCAGGCTGTAGTGCAATGGCATGATCTCGGCTCACCGCAACCTCCGCCTCCTGGGTTCAGGCAATTCTCCTGCCTCAGCCTCCCGAGTAGCTGGGATTACAGGCACGTGCCACCATGCCCAGCTAATTTTTTTGTATTTTTAGTAGAGACGGGGTTTCACCATGTTGACCAGGATGGTCTCGATCTCTTGACCTTGTGATCCACCCGCCTCAGCCTTCCAAAGTAATGGGATTACAGGCATGAGCCACCGCGCCAGGCCTCCAACATCTATTTCAAACACCCAAGGAAAAGAAAACAAAACATGCCTTCCCCAGACTTAGCCATTTTAATTTTCTGCCACTTAAATTTGTTAAATAATTCCTGTGTTTGCTGTGTTTCCATACTTTCATATACAAATAAATGCTCAACAGATTAACTAAGCAGTCCCTCTGATAAAGACCTTACAGCTGTACCTACAAGGCCAACTCTGTTAGAACTGATGCTGCAGTTCCTGAGCTAGACCTGGAGGGAAAACCAGGCTACTGCAACACACTCTATAATGTGGTATTTGCTTCTAAAGCATAGACAACTCGTCATCACAGCCACAGAACGTTGCAGACACATCCTCCCTACTGAAAGAGAGTTTGTTTGTCTTTGCATAAAATTAATTCACGTTTATCATCTTTCAGGTTTCTCCATAGATTAGGAGCTTTGTGCTGTGAGGGTCATTTCCTCCTGCTATGCTCATGTCAACACCTTCTTTCAGAAATTGACAACACACTGGACACAACCCTGACCCCAAGAGTTTCAGTTTTGGCAAGTGTCGACCAAAAGAGCCAAACTCTATAAAATATCTGAAGAGATTTATTCTGAGACAAATACAAGTGACCATGGCCTGTGACACAGCCCTCAGGATGTCCTGAGAATGTGTGCCCAAGGTGGCTGGGATGTAGCTTGGTACATTTTAGGAAGGCATGAAACATCAATAAAATACATTTAAGTAATATATTAGTTTGATCCAGAGAGGTGGGACAACTCAAAGCTGGCGGAGTACCAGTGGAATTCTGGGGAGGATGCGTGTTCCAGGCAAATTTTGAACATTTTCTGTTTGACAATTTGTTGAGTTTGTCTAAAGACCTGGGATCCATAGAAAGGAAACATTTAGGTTAAGATAAAAGACTGTAGAGACCAAGGTTCTTTTGAAGTCTTGTAAGTGGCTGCCCTTAGAGCTGACAGATGACAAGTGTTTCCTATTTAGATCTTTAAACGGTGCTAGACTCCTACTTAATCTCTTTAGGATTGGGAGGGCCTGGAAGAAAAGATCTAGCTATGTTAACAGAGATTTTCTTTCTTTCTTTCTTTCTTTCTTTTTTTTTTTTTTTTTTTGAGATGGAGTTTCACTCTTTTTGCCCAAGCAAAAAGGCGGATGAATCACCTGGGGTCAGGAGTTCCAAACCAGCCTAGCTAACATAGTGAAATCCTGTCTCTACTAAAAATACAAAAATTAGCTGGGTGCGGTGGTGAATGCCTGTAGTCCCAGCTATTCAGGAGGCTGAGGCAGGAGAATCCCTTGAACCTGGGAGGCAGAGGTTGCAATAAGCTGAGACAGCATCACTGCACTCCAGCCTGGGTGACAGGAGCAAAACTCTGTCTAAAAAACAAAAATCCTTCTACGGCTTCTCAACACATGTGAAATATAGTTTAGACTTCTTGAGTGCAGGTTTCTTCTTCCTCTTGAACTATGTTTCCTATAACTGCCCTCTTGCTCCCTATAATCAGCTACTCTACTCTCTCTCTCTTTCTTTTTTTTTAGACAGAGTCTCGATTTGTTGCCCAGGCTGGAGTGCAGTGGTGTGATCTCAGCTCACTTCAACCTCTGCCTCCCAGGTTCAAGCAATTCTCCTGTGTCAGCCTCCAGAGTAGCTGAGACTATAGGTGTGCACCACCATACCCAGGTACTTTTTGTATTTTTAGTAGATATGGGGTTCACCGTATTGGCTGGTCTTGAACTCCTGACCTCAGCTTCCCAAGTGCTGGAATTATAGGTGTGAGCCATCACGCTCAGCCTCTACTATTTGTACATTTGTTTGTTTGAAGTTTTTCAGATTTATCAAGGCTTTTCTTGTCTTCGAAAATGCTTTGCCTCACTTTGCCTCTCCCAAGTATCCTCTACCCTCTCCTATCTGTTTTCCTCTCTCAGTCTTTGTTTAGCTCTTTGTATTTTTAAATCTGCTATTATTTTATCTTGCTCTTTCTTAATATTATTTCCCCTTTCTAAAATGTAAACTCTGTGAAGACTGAGAGGCAGAGGCCATTTGTTTTGCATGCTCTACACTATTATTGGTACATATTTTTTTTCTCTCTCTTTTTTTTTTTTTTTTTTTTTTGAGATAGTGTTTTGCTTGTCACCCAGGCTGGAGTGCAATGGCACGATGTCTGCTCACTGTAACCTCAGCCTCCCGGGTTCAAGTGATTCTCTTGCCCCAGTCTCCTGAGTAGCTGGGATTACAGGTGTGCACCACCACACCTGGCTAATTTTTTTTTTGGTATTTTTAGTAGAGACGGGGTTTTGCCATGTTGGCCAGGCTGGTCTAGAACTCCTGGCCTCAAGTGATCCGCCAACCTCGGCCTCCCAAAGTGCTGGGATTACAAGTGTCAGCCACTGTGCCTGGCCAATGCATAATTTCTTAAATCATACTTGCTGAACATATACACACAGATGCTATTAAATGAATGTAATGTAAGCACAACGAAAATTATTCCTACTGGGCAGAAGAAAGGACATCTATTTCAAGTAGACCAGAAGAAAGAATAAAAGGCTAGATATGGCTCTATAGATGTTTGTAGCCTTGGCGCACAAAGCAACCTGAAGGCTTTTGTTCTATCAACTGGGAGAACAAGTTCCTTGCTTGGAATTAATGAGTTTGGTAATACAGTGTGGGTATGAAATTTGAAGACCTACTAAAAGAAATGGAGAAATTCCAAGAAGAAACCTAGAAAGACTGCTACATGGCCCTGGTGATGTTGGACACCTTGACTTTATAGTAACCTTAATCAGTACAGTTGAGATTTTTTCCAAGACTGCCTAGCAGTGTGAGCATTGAGGAGAAATCAGTGAGCTCCATTGAACCAGGTTTTTTTTTTTTTTTTTTTCTGAGACTGGGTCTTGCTCTATCACCCAGGCTGGAGTGTAGTAGTGCAATCTCAGCTCACTGCAACCTCAGTCTCCTGGGTTCAAGTGATTCTCCTGCCTCAGCCTCCTGAGTAGCTGGGACTACAGAACTGCCCCACCACACCTGGCTAATTTTTGTATTTTTAGTAGAGACGTGTTACACCATGTTAGCCAAGATGGTCTGGAACTTCTGACTTCGATCCACCCACCTCGGCCTCCCAAAGTGCTGTGATTACAGGCTTGAGCCACTCTGCCCAGCCAAACCGGTATTAAAAGATTTTAAAAAAAATTTTTTTAAAGATTTTTTAGAAAATTAAAAAAAATTGAGAACAATAGTGATGGCGATAGTGATGATTAACAGATGTATTAGATTCAGTATAGAAAGAATTCTTTTTATTTATTTTTTATTATTATTTATTTTATTATTATTATTATTATTATTATTATTATTATTATTTTAAAGATAGGGTTTCACCATGATGGCCAAGCTCGTCTTGAACTCCTGACCTCAGGTGATCCACCCACCTCAGCCTCCCAAAGTGCTAGGATTACAGGCGTGAGCCACCGCGCCCGGCTTATAGAAAGAACTGAGGCAGGCCAGGCGCGGTGGCTCACGCCTATAATCCCAGCTCTTTGAGAGGCCAAGGTGGGCGGATCACCTGAGATCAGGAGTTTGAGACCAGCCTGCCCAACATGGCAAAACCCCCGTCTCTACTAAAAATACAAAAAAATTAGTTGGGCTTGGTGGCGGTCGCCTGTAATCCGAACTACTTGAGAGGCTGAAGCAGGAGAATCGGTTGAACCTGGGAGCCAGAGGTTGCAGTTAGCCAAGATCACGCCACTGCACTCCAGCCTGGATGACAAGAGCGAAACTCCATCTCAAAAAAAAAAAAAAAAAAAAAGGAAAAAGAAAAAAGAATTGAGGCCAAGCTGGGTGTGGTGGCTCATGCCTGTAATCCAAGCACTTTGGAGGCCAAGGCGGACGGATCACCTGAGGTTGGGAGTTCAAGACCAGCCTGACCAACATGGTGAAGATGAGGGTCTTTAAAAATAATAATAATAATAATAATAAAGAATTGAGGCCAAAAGTGTGCAAATAGCTAGTGACCAAATGGGAGGGTTATGTGAGTGAGAGACTCCACGCGGCTGAGGAGCAGTGCATGTGAAGCAGATTAGAAAAAGACACACTATGGGATGGAGGCAGGACAGAGTAGTATGTCATGGTTGGAGTGACTCTATGTTTCAAATAAGATGGTTGGGGCTAGAGAGAGGGTGTGGGGCAGAGAGATGCCTTTAGAATAAGATATCGTAGCCAAGATTTTCTAATGCCAATGAATGTTTTATCTTTTTTTTTTCTTAGACGGACTTTGGCTCTTGTTGCCCAGTCTAGAGCACAATGGCGCGATCTCGGCTCACGGCAACCTCCATCTCCTGGGTTCAAGCAATTCTCCTGCCTCAGCCTCCTGAGTAGCTGCAATTACAGGCATGTGCCACCATGCCTGGCTGATTTCGTATTTTTAGTAAAGATGGGGTTTCTCCATGTTGGTCAGGCTGGTCTCAAACTCCTAACCTTAGGCGATCCACCCACCTCAGCCTCCCAAAGTGCTGGGATTATAGGCGTGAGCCACTGTGCCTGGCTACGTTCTACCTTTTTCAAGTCTGTGGTGTCTTGGTGCCTTAGAGGAAGAGCCTAGAATGTTTTCTGGATTGTGTCTGCGATGACTGAATGATTGATTCATCTGGCAGCAGTAAAACAAGGTCACTTCAGGAGCTATTAGCAAGCAATTCATGCATTTCAATAATTCCAAGAGCCAATTTGTTAAATGACTCAGGATAAATTCAGATCACCAGCAGGTTATACTCAGAACATTTTCCCTCTGGGCTGAGTGAGCCTTCCAAGAATGTAGTTAATAAGGAGCTGCCCAAATCAGCCAATCCCGGCTCTGTGTTGCCTCCCTGAGTACTGGAGCTAATTAATTGCCTAATAAACAATTAGTTTTCTCAAATATTCCTTACCTACACCGAACGTAGTAAAAGGAATCACTTGCATCTTTTGTTGTTTACTTCAATCAACAAATATTTATTGAGAAAAATAAAGCCACTTCAGTTGTGACAACAGTAACATAGCTGGCAAAAGGATAAAAGGGAACATAGCTCTCAGAGGAGTCATAGCAGGCAAATGAAGGTTAGATGACAGTAGGAAGAATAACATACATATGCGTAGCACTTCACAAATCATGCCACATAGATTTAGCTTCTTTGAACGTCACAACAACCTTCTGAGGTGTTATTATTCCCTGTTTTTTAGGTGAGAAACTGCTTTAAAGATTTCAGGCTGGGAGCAGTGGGTCAGGCCTATAATTCCCACACTTTGGGAGGCCAAAGTGGGAGGATCACCTGAGGTGAGGAGTTCTAGACCACCCTGGCCAACATGCTGAAACCTCGTCTCTGCTAAAAATACAAAATTTAGCTGGGTGTGATGGCGGGAACCTGTAATCCCAGCTACTCGGGAAATAAGGCAAAAGAATCGCTTAAACTCAGGATGCAGATGTTGCAGTGTGCCCAGATCGTGCCATTGCACTCCAGTCTGAGCTATAAGAGCAAAACTCGAGCCGGGCGCGGTGGCTCACGCCTGTAATCCCAGCACTTTGGGAGGCCGAGGCGGGTGGATCACAAGGTCAAGAGATCGAGACCATCCTGGTCAACATGGTGAAACCCCGTCTCTACTAAAAATACAAAAAATAAACTGGGCATGGTGGTGCGTGCCTGTAATCCCAGCTGCTCAGGAGGCTGAGGCAGGAGAGTTGTCTGAACCCAGGAGGCGGAGGTTGTGGTGAGCCGAGATTTCGCCATTGCACTCCAGCCTGGGTAACAAGAGCGAAACTCTACCTCAAAAAAAAAAAAAAAAAAAAAAGCAAAATTCAATCTCAACAGAAAGAGGATTTCAGTGACTTATCTAAGGTGAGTAGTTTTTCCCCAAATGTGCACCACTTTTCGATTTTCCAATAATTATACTTCTGGTCGTAGTATGTTACATGCATAGATTGGGAAGCATCCCATCCAGGCTTAGTTCAGCACTTACTTTTTGCTCCAGCAACTGGAGAGAATTGCAGATAGGCTCAAAGGAGAGAGTGTATTTTCCACCATGCCTCCACTAGGTGGCAGTGAGGGCCACCACTAGAGAAAAGCGTGTGTCACTATAGGGGTGTTGTGGCTTTAGGTGGTCCAGACAAAACAGGAAAGCAGCAAAGCAACGCTATTCCTTTCAAGTTGAAACTGGATTCATGTGTACATGCATGTGTGCACACGTAGGTGTTTGCAGTGCAGAGGAACTGAAGAATTAATCTGTTACTTGCACAGTATGGAGTGTTTCATACTGCTGATGGGTAGGAACAGAGAGAAAGACTGATATTTGGCACTTGAATACTATACTGTATCATCTTAGCCCATGTCAGCAATCTCATCCCTGGATTTTAGATATCTGGGTGGGTATGTTGTGCTAAGATGATCATTGTCATTCAGGGTAAAATCTATTGCTGTCTCAGGAGGAAAGATGAATGCATTCAGTGCATTAATGTCAATGGTTGTGCTGACGCTGTTGTCTTTCTTTTCCAGTTTACCACAATGGATTAGCTGACAGAGAGAAATGCAACTTGCAGTATCATTTGGGTACAGGAATTTTATATGCACTCAATTGTTGAAGGGATTGAAGACACCTTGATGATTTCCCAGTTTATTAGTAATCAGTGTGACTAGAGATTACTTGCAGATTTCAACCATTGGATAAAAAATTAGAGTTCCCAGTTAGAGCATTCTGTATCAGAAAATATAAAGGCTCATGAAGAGTCAGAACCCATCTTTCCCATAGAATGATGGTGTCAGATGCCATCCTAAAACTTCTGAGGGTTAGCAGAGAATATGTTCCATTTACCCACAGACTCTGGGCATACTCTACCCCTATTTATAAAATCACAGCTCCCATCAGTTCCAAGAGGGTCCTATTCACGTTGACTCCTTCTCTATTGGAGGCAACTGCTTTTCTTCAGGGACTGGGGGTAGATCAGGTGCTTTCTGCCCACACCTGGCTACTGTGAAGCGATTCATGTGAAGAGCTTCTTCATACCCTGGGAGGGTGTCCGAAGGGGAGGGCAGTTGGCCCAGGGAGCTGTGGGAGTGAGCCACAGCCAGGATCCTCCGAGCTGCAGGGCCAAACACCGACTGCAGAGCTGTGAAGAAAGAAGGAACAGCGCTAAGGAACTAAGGGAAATAGGGCACCCTCAGACAGCAGAGACTTACTTCTTCTTTACACTCACTGTTTCTTCCCCTTTTTTTTTTTTTTTTTTTTTGAGATGGAGTCTCCCTCTGTCACCCAGGCTGCAGTGCAGTGGCATGATCTCAGGTCACTGCAACCTCGGCCTCCCAGGTTCAGGTGATTCTCCTGCCTCAGCCTCCCGGGTAGCTGGGATTACAAGCGCCCACCACTGCACCCAGCTAATTTTTATATTTTTAGTAGAGACGGGGTTTCACCTTGTTGGCCAGGCTGATCTCAGACTCCTGATCTGGTGATCCACCCACCTCGGCCTCCCAAAGTGCTGGGATTACAGGCATGAGCCACCATGCCTGACCCTATCCCTTCTTTTTTTTTTTTGGTAGAGATGGAGTCTCACTCTGCCACCCAGGCTGGAGTGCAGTGGCAGGATCTTGGCTCACTGCAGCCTCTGCCTCCCCGGTTCAAGCAATTCTTCTATCTCGGCCTCCCCAGTAGCTGGAGCTACAGGTACTGGCCACCAAGCCTGCCTAATCTTTTTTGTATTTTAGTAGAGACAGGATTTCACTGTGTTGCCCAGGCTGGTCTCAGACTCCTGAGCTCAGGCAATCTGCCTACCTTGGCCTCCCAGAGTGCTAGGATTACAGGCGTGGGCCACTGTGCCTGGCCTGTCCCTTCATTTTTAACAAGTGTTCAAACTCATTTTTCCTCCTTGCTACAAACTTTATGAATATCTTGGAAGCATGTTTACAACCCAGCTTCCTGCCCTGCTGGAAGGACCTGTTTTTTCTGGTATCCTCAAATAATCTAAAGAATGGTCCTGCATCTCAACCCTGCCCTTTCCCCTTTCAGACATAGATCCCCTTCCCCCAGTCCCGTACACTATAGACTCTTTAGAAATACTTATTTTTACCTTATCTATTTTCTTTTCTTTTCTTTCTTTCTTTCTTTCTTTTTTTTTTTTCGAGACAGAGTCTCTGTCTGTTGCTCAGGCAGGAGTGCAGTGGCACAATCTCAGCTCACTGCAACCTCCACCTCCCAGGTTCAAGCAATTCTCTCCTGCTTCAGCCTCTCAAGTAGCTGGGATTACAGGCATGTGCCACCATGCCTGGTGTTTTTGTGATTTTAGTAGAGACAGGGTTTCACTATGTTGGCCAGACTGGTCGAGATCTCCTGATCTCAAATGACCCACCCACCTTGGCCTCCCAAAGTCTGGGATTACAGGCGTGAGTCACTGCACCGAGCCAGTTTTCGTAGTTTTAGTAGAGACGAGGTTTCACCATGTTGACCAGGTTGGCCTTGAACTCCTGACTTCAAGTAAGCCACCTGCCTCAGCCTCCCAAAGTGCTGGGATTACAAGCGTGAGCCACTGTGCCCAGCCATCATTCTCTTTTCAAAATAAATATCCATGTTTTGCCAGCTGGTGTTCTGCCAGCTCCTCAATTTTAGGAAAGAACACAGTCCAGGCATGGTGGCTCATACTTGCAATCCCAGCACTTTGGGAGGCAGAGGCAGGTAGGTTGTGAGGTCAGGAATTTGAGACCAGCTTGGCCAACATGGTGAAACCTTGTATCTATGAAGAATACCAAAAAAAAAAAAAAAAAAAAAAAAAAAAAATGCTGGGCATGGTGGTGGCCGCTTGTAATTTCAGCAAATCAGGAGGCTGAGGCATGAGAATCGCTTGAACCTGGGAGGCAGAGGTTGCAGTGAGCTGAGATCCCACCACTGCACTCCAGCCTGAGCAACGAAGGGAGACTCTGTCTCAAAAAACAAAAAAAAGTAACAATTTTGACTGGACACGGAGGCTCACGCCTATAATCCCAGCACTTTGGGAGGCTGAGGCAGGTGGATCACGATGTCAGGAGTTCAAGACCAGCGTGGCTAAGATGGGGAAACCCCATCTCTACTAAAAATACAAAAAATAGCCAGGCATTGTGGTGGGCACCTGTAATCTCAGCTACTCAGGAGGCTGAGGCAGAGAATTGCTTGAACCTAGGAGGTGGAGGTTGCAGTAAGCTGAGATCGTGCCACTGTACTCCAGCCTGGGCAACAACGTGAGACTTAATCTAAAAAAGAAAAAAAAAGAACATAATGGAAAGAACAGAACCTCAGGAGAAAAGAGAAAGTGTCTTATAATTATTGAGAAAATGTTAAGGCTAAAATTCAGTGTATCAAGACTCGAAGAATAAAGAACTGAAAGTATATGCCATTAATTTCTTTAAAAATATAAAATAGTACAGATAATAGCAAAAGCAGGTTTCCACAAAATTCAAGACATTTTGAAAAAGGGATCTGTTTGGAGTTCAAAATCGCTTTTAGCAAAGTAACTGCTTATAAACTGGCTAATGCTTCCTGTTGGATATTTCCAGTAGTCTCCCATACTTCACTTCTTTCTTTATCATCAGCCAGACAGATCCTTCAGAATACAGCTTCAGTGAGATCCCAGGTCACTGCACCATCAGACTTCTGGACATTGAAACTATTGTGAGTCCTGGGATCTTTAATACCACTCCATCAGTGTTCCACGTCTCCACATCCTTTTCATTATTCATTTAAATTGGGTCTTTCTCTCAGTTTTTTAAAAGGTCAGTGTACTCACACGTGATAGTGCTCTGGAGAGTGCTGTCATGATCGAAAGCAATGACGGTGACTTCACAGGGTGGTGGGCCCCCATCATCCCCATTTTGCTGGCGACTCAGACAGCAGCAGCGGAAGCACAGGGACGTCAGGCCACACAGGAGAAGCAGCGCGCCAATTACCACCAGCAACCTGCAAGAGCCCATGGGGCCAGTGGGAGTTCTGGGATTTGGTTTTCTCCTAGTTCTGCTGTAACCAGTCTTCAATGTCTGTGTTTTGATTCTTGTTTGAATATTTTGTAGAATAATTATAAATATTTTAATTTATAATTTTAATTTCAAAGCTTTTGCTTTACATATATACCTCCTTATTTTGTCAGCTGGAGTAAGTCAATTCACTAGAACAAATAATAAGATATTTAAGGTAGTTTGGGGAGACTGCTTTTTTTTTTTCTTTTTTGAGACAGTAGCTCTCTCTGTTGCCCAGGCTGGAATGCAGTGGCACAATCTCAGCCTACTGAGTAGCCAGTACTATAGGCACATGCCACCACACTTGACTAATTTGTGTGTGTGTGTGTGTGTGTGTATGTGTGTGTGTATTTTTAATAGAGATAGGGTTTCACTATGTTGCTCAGGCTGGTCTCCAACTCCTGCCTTCAAAGCAATCTGCCTGTCTTGGCCTCCCAAAGTGCTGGGAATACAGGCGTGAGCTACCACACCTGGTCAGGGTCTGCCTTTTGATTCACGAAAGTAATCTCCTTTGTAGAGATCTTTCTAGGAAGACTCCAAGGGAAGGACACAATAATGTTTTGATGTTTGTGGAGGAGATGGTATAGAAAAAGGAATTTCTGGCCGGGCGTGGCGGCTCACGCCTGCAATCCCAGCACTTTGGGAGTCCGAGATGGAGAGATCACGAGGTCAGGAGTTTGAGACCAGTCTGACCAGCATAGTGAAACCCCGTCTCTACTAAAAAGACAAAAATTAGCTGGACGTGGTGGTGCCTACCTGTAATCCCAGCTACTCAGGAGGCTGAGGCAGGAGAATCGCTTGAACCCGGGAGGCGGAGGTTGCAGTGAGCTGAGATTGCACTACTGCACTCCAAGCCAGACTCCATCTCAAAAAAAAAAAAAAAAAAAAAGAAAGAAAGAAAGAAAGAAAGAAAGAAAGAAAGAAAAGACAAAGGAAATCCTGACATATTGTCACATAGGTAGTGATGACATAATGAAATCTTACTCCATGAGATGCTAAGTAAGTAGGCAGGCTGTCATTTTTAATGGCCTTAAGGATTACAGTGTCTTTCTGAGTATTATAAGTGAAACTTACCATATATACCAGAGATGTACCCAGTCTGTGGTTAGGCAACTATAAAGAAAGAAGAAAGTTTTCCACATTAAAAATATTGTCAATCCTTGTTATAACTCCAGACTCAGAAATATGAGTTATAATATGATGTGATACCTAGTTATAATAAAAGCACCGTGGGTTATGTTGTTAAAATTCAATGTAGCTAGCTGAATGTTTTGCCAAATGATAAGCTTTAAATAGTACTTCATAATATAGATGGCACTGTGCAAGTCATTTTGTAAATTACTATAAAACAAGCTAAAGTAGTGATCATTAGAAGTGTTCATAGAAAACGTATCTGTGCCTATTGTAAACACTGATGATAAAAATTACCAAGAAAACACTTGGAATGCAAGTTTACAAAGAGTGACTTTGAAAATGGATGTGAAAGTTAAGGCTTGTGTATATTTGAGGTCAAGGAAACGTAAACATAAAGAAAATTTCAGTTAGGAATAAGGAAAGCCATACAGTCACATTTGTAATTTATCTTTTGCAAGCTGTTGCAACGCTCCCACTGAGAATGTAGGAAGAAAGAAATTTAGCTTCTTCCTGCTGTACTCTCCCAACACTCTGACACCAGATGCGGCTGGCTGGGGATTTCCCCACACACCACAAGCAAGCAATCTTTCAGAAACCGACGACAGCTGAGCGTCCTCTAACCCAATTCAGTTCCAACATTACCTGCCTGGAGATAGTATCAGATCCCACAGGGTGAGGGCTCAGTCCCTAAGATTGCTCCCCAGAATTCTGATGCCAATCACGAGTTTTTTTGCTTCTGACCTACTGGCTATAAATTGGGGGTTCCATGACTCCCCTCTTGTGGTTGCATTAATTTGTTAGAGCAGCTCACAGAACTCAGGGAAACACTTACATCTACAGTTTATTACAAAGAATATTACCAAGGATGCAGATGAAGAGATGCATAGGGCAAAGCACGTGGGAAGGGGCACGGAGCTTCCATGCCTGCCGAGTGCACCACCCTCCAGAAACCTCTGCCTGTTCAGCTGTACAGAAACTCTCCAAATCCATCCTTTGGGATTTTTATGAAAGCCTCATTACGTAGGCATGATTGATTAAATCACTGGCCGTTGATGGTCAACTTAACCTTCAGCCCCTTTGCTTTCCCTGGATGTTGAGGGGTGGGGCTTTAAGGATTCTGCCTTGGTCTTTCCAATGACCAGTCCCATCCTGAATCTACCTAGGAGCTGCCAGCCACCAGGCAACTAATTGGCATGCAAAATGATACTTCTTACTTTGGGGACTCCAGGAATTGTAGAAGTTGTATACTAGGAGATAGGGGCAAAACCAAACATACATTTCACAGTATCACACCCACCATAAAGAGTACCCTAATTTTCCACATCCAGGATCAAAACTAATAAGCATATCCACTGAGGCCAAACAGGAAGAGGGAAAAAATAGAAACCGACTTTACCATGATAAAAGCTAAATTAATACTCAGAGTTCACTATGGCAATTGTAAATTTCTCTGTAAGAATGAAAAAAAAATGGGATTGTATGGAAGAAGGAGTATAAGATAAGGTCAGGAATTGGAGGATGAAGAGAGGCAAAGTATTTGTGTATCTTCGAAGAACAGTAAATTTTGTCGTTTAGTAATTCTTGACTACTGAAATCTAGTGAATCTATTTCTATTCTCTGGTCACACATTTATAGAAAATTTAGTTTGTTTTTTTTTCACTGAACAAGGGCGCCTCTTGGTTTTCCCACATTTCTTACTTGTTGAAAACTCCTCTAGTTCTAATTAGATTCTGGTTTATAGGAAAGGGTTCTTTCTGTGGTGGAAGATGTGCAAAACCCCAGACAGCAGGTATCAGGTAGTCAACACCCAATGTGCATGTGACAGGTAATCAAGGCCATCACCAATTTCTCTGGGTTTAACAGACCTGGCTATTGAGAAACCCTTCCCATGGCTAAATATGTATTTTTCTTCATTCTGAACAAGTTTTTATTCAAAGTTCCCCTACTTTTTAAAATGGTTATTTTATAGTTTATTTATTTATTTATTTATTTATTTTAAGACGGGGTTTCATTCACCATGTTGGTCAGGCTGGTCTTGAACTACGGACTTCAGGTGATCTGCCTGCCTTGGTCTCCAAAGTGCTTGGATTACAGGTGTGAGCCACCACACCTGGCCAGTTTCTTTATTTTTTATTTTATTTTATTTTATTTTTGAGATGGAGTCCCGCCTTCTCTCGCGCAGGCTGGAGTGTAGTGGTGTGATCTCGGCTCACTGCAACCTCCGCTTCCTGGGTTCAGGCAATTCTCCTGCCTCAGCCTCCTGAGTAGCTGGGATTACAGGTGTGCACCACCACGCCCAGCTAATTTTTGTATTTTTAGTAGAGACGGGGTTTCACCATGTTGATCAGGGTGGTCTCGATCTCTTGACTTCATGATCTGCCCACCTTGGCCTCCCAAAGTGCTGGGATTACAGGCATGAGCCACCGTGCCCAGCCTATAGTTCCTTTAAGTGGAAAATCCCTTTTGCATTGTTAACTTCATGTCCTCTGTGTCTAAATAAGACCTAAATGTGACAGGCTTCCATTAGTCGATAACTACATCAAAGTGATAGCTAAATGAAGTCTGCAATAAATGCTAACATGCCATAAAAACTAGAAAACACTCGCCCAATTTAAAGTAGTAATGTTACGTTGGAAATCATCCAAATATATATGCCAGTGACTAGATACAAAACCCAGTCTGTCCTGGTGAGTCACTGACAAACAGGGCTAAGGAAGTCTTTTGCAAGTCCTATGACTATATAAATTGAGATTAATTGTGCTGCTTTGATGGGAAGATTGGCTTTGGAGAAAACGGTGCTGTCAGCAGTGTTATTTTGAGTGCTTAGGATGAGACAAACACATGTCTTTATTTTGTGATAACCCATCTATGAGATCTATTACTTAAGGAAAAAAAAAAAAAAAAAAGGAAGTCATAGTTGTCTAGTGACCTCTTGACCCTCTTTTGGGGGTAGTGATGTTTTTGTCTGTCGCTCCATCCTCCCAGCTTAAATTCTCAGACACTTACTGTTCAGGGTTGCCACAGATTTCCTCGCATCTTGTCCCAGAAAGCTGTAGAAAGAGAAATTGTCTTATACAGGGAAACTGTCTTGTCTGCTGTGTTTAGCTGCCTGCCAATAATCTCTCATGGTTGTGCTGTGTTCGATGAATGATTAAGAAGGTCACAGTCACAGGGGCAGTCTATTTAGAACTGCTATTTTCATGTCCCCCATACCTGCCTGCCTTTGTACTTGAGGTAAGGGAAACTCGAACAAATATCTCATCTGCTGTTTCGGTGGTGGGTAACCATCACCACCTTTGTGGATGAGAGGCAGCCGTTTACATTAATGTGTTTGTAGTAGAAAATATCTGTCCCTTGGGATATTGCTGTTGTCCTCGCAATTCCTGCCCAGTTGAATTCTATACCACTGCTCTTTTTTATCCTCTTACTCTGACAATGACCATACAAAAGAAGAGGAGGAAAGCAAGGGTGCCAGTGGGGCAGAGGGTCTTATTTATTGAATAGCTACTAGATACCAGTCAGAATACTAAGAACTCTTTTTTTTTTTTTCAGTATTGCTCTGTCCCCCAGGCTGGAGTGCAGTGGCATGATCTCATCTCATTGCAACCTTCACTTCCCAAGTTCAAGCAATTCTGTTGCCTCAACCTCCCAAGTAGCTGGGACTATAGGTGCATGCCACCACACCCGGCTAATTTTTGTATTTTTAGTAGAGATGGAGTTTCACCATGTTGACCAGGCTAATCTCGAACACCTGACCTCAAGTGATCCACCTGCCTCAGCCTCCCAAAGTGCTGCTGGGATTACAGGTGTGAGCCACCGCACCTGGCTATAAACTCTTAATATTTTATAACATTTAATCACAACAACCCTCTTGGTGGCTATATTTAACCTTATCTTGAAAGGTTAAGGAACTAAGGCACAGAGTTTTAAGAAATGTGATCAAATGTACACACCTATTGATGTAGACAGAACTCAAATCAAACTCTGTCATCGATATGTATTGAATGAATTAACAGCACTGGGGACAAAGTTGCTCCAACGATCCCTTGGCATGGCTATCAAGTCCCTTCTACTACTCCTAAAAAAAGAGTTCACTCCTTCTACCTGATGTTTTAGGTGACTTCCTCTTTCAAAAATCCATTTAAGGCTGGGTGCGGTGGTTCACACCTGTAATCCACCACTTTGGGAGGCTGAGGCAGGTGGATCACTTGAAGTCAGGAGTTCGAGACCAGCCTGACCGACATAGTGAAACCCTGTCTCTACTAAAAAAGTACAAAATTAGCCAGGTGTGGTGGCACATGCCTGTAATCCCAGCTACCTGGGAGGCTGAAGCAGTAGAATCACTTGAACCTGGGAGGCAGGGGTTGCAGTGAGCCAAGATTGTGCCATTGCACTCCAGCTTGGGCAAAAAGAGCAGAACTCCTTTTTGAAAACAACAACAAACCGGTTAAGTAAACTCAATTCTATAAGCTGCTTCTGTCTTCTAATAACTTGAGTGATCTGACATTTCAGGAGAGCAACCACAAAGACCCTTAGAAAAGAGACAGATTCATAAGTATTGGGAGTTTGTGGTGGGCAGTGAAGGGGTAAAGAGACACACATACTCAAGACGTATCAGGTGAGAAGGATCTGCAAAAGGATTAACAGCCAGACTTTACAGATAACACTTGGGAAGCTGGCACAGTGACTCACGCCTGTAATCTCAGTACTTTGGGAGGCCGAGGTGGGTGGATCATCTGAGGTCAGGAGTTCAAGAGCAGCCTGGCCAACATGATGAAACCCCATCTTAAAAAAAAAAAAAAAAATTGGGAAACCCCTGTTTGAGTTTTCATTTAAAAGAGATGGCCACTAAGGATGACAAAGTGTGTTTCCTCCACCCAACCCTGGAACTTTCTTTTGCTTTCTTCAGTAAAAGCAAGAGAAGCTTCAAGTGATCAGCAGAGAAAATGCCACTTTTCAGGTTTGTTGCAAAGAGCAAAGAAAGGAACAATGAAGGGAAGAGAAGGCAAAGGAAGTGAAGAGGCAACAAAAAGAAAATATCAGAAAAAAATGGATTTTCAGTTACCAATTTAACAGGTCAATTTAACAGGAAGAAAAACATACAGCCCACTCTGGACAGGGGCCATACAGGAACCTGACACTATCCAGTTTTCTTGATTTGTTCTCCTTCTTGCTAGATGACATAGCTCTATTAACTTCCCTGGGACACTTGTTTAAAATCCCTCAGTCCAATGACCCTTTTCTCCACGAACGGATTACTCAGAGACTTCTGATTCATTGTGGGGCTCAAAATATTTTCTCCCTCTATTATTTCTAGACTAGAGGCACCTAAACTGCTAGAATGGGATAAGAGCTGATGTGGTAAATGTTGTTTAGGGGAATTACATGCCTAGTTTTCATGATTTTTTGGGATTTTGAGGGATGAGTGATAAGATGCTAAAAGAGAGAAATACGCTTCAGTGGCACTTCTAAAGTGCCACAGCTATCCTGCTTGTTTCCATGCTCATTCTAATTTCTGTCCCCCCATTCCTGGTCATTGCCATCAGTCACACAAGCATCTATACAGTCTCAGAATACTAACAAAACTTCATAGTTATTCATTCCCCTACTACCCTCTGGGTTCTGTATATGTCTCCCCACCCCGCAGTCCATTTCCTTTCAGATTCTTCTGAGAATTGATTAATCTGTGGAAAAGGACTATCTTTCTGCCTTTTCATCACTGAACTCACCAAGATGAAATGCACCAGGGCAGAGGCTGCCACGACGTGAACTCGGACTCCCATCGGGCTGAATTCCGGCTTCTTCAGAATCTTGCACTGGGCATCCATTGCCTCCTTTCCGTGCTCTGTGCCATATGAGATTTCTTGACTGAGAATTCTCAAGGAGAGAAAGTGTTCTCAGCGATTTATCAGCTTTTCACTCTCTCTTTCTCCATCTTCTCTTCTTCTCTCTGGCTGTTACTGTCTATGGCCTTTGCCTCCCCTTTTGATTTCCTGGTTTTCTTCTCTATTCTTATTACTATTTCTATGGCCCCCACATTTGCTACCTTTTGCCTTCTTTCTTTCCTTTATATTATTAATTCTTTCTACATCTCTAAGTTTCTTTCTCCCACTGCTCCCAAAAAGAAGACATTCAAACAGGACATATGTGTCCTCTGAATGAGGTATTTTTCTAGACAGCGATGAAAATCTTGGCTTTGAGGATGGTCAAAGGCAGATTGCTGGTGACCAAATATGTTCTTTTCTTCATCAGAAAACTGGTAATACTCTTAATCCTTCACCAGAGCACTCCAGGGTGACTGTTGCAGGGTGAAAGTCACCCTGCTAATCTCCTTTCTTCTCTCCCCATGTGATTAACAACCCCTTCTTGCTCTTTGAAACCCTCCCCTTCACTACGTTGATAATCAACTCTCCTGGTTCTGGGTCATTTATCCTTAATCATTGGGGTAAGACTGAGAGGTTGCCAAATGAACAGAAAAGCCATCTCATCTCCTGAGAAAACAGATCTGAAGATGAGAAATCGAGTTGGAAGATTAGAATTTTCATGTGTTGTCAGTGATACCTTCCTCCACCCTGACTTCAATTCCCATTGAAATAGATAAGTGAGAAAGACATTATTTTAAAACCAATTTTTTAAAAAACAAATATATAGGCTTCTTTGTTTCTTTCTTGTCTTGTTCCTTTCTCTCTCTCTCTTTGGTAAAGTAGTGATGCAATTGAGAAATGTCTTGCCACTCACGAAAACAAAACCTAAGGTCAGAGTAAAAACAGGCACCCATGCAAGAGCATAGAATACTCATAATAAACAAATCTATAGAAACAAATGGGGCTGGATGCCCTGGCTCACACCTGTAATCCCAGCACTTTGGGAGGCCAAGGCTGACTGATAACTTCAGGTCAGGAGTTTGAGACAAGCCTGGACAACAAACATGGTGAAACCCTGTCTCTACTAAAAATGCAAAAAGTAGCTGGGTGTCATAGTGGGTGCCTGTAATCCCAGCTACTCAGGAGGCTGAGGCAGGAGGATCGCTTGAACCTGGAAGGCAGAGGTTGCAGTAAGCCGAGATAGCACCACTGCACTCCAGCCTGGGTGGCAGAGTGAGAATCTACCTAAAACAAAACAAAACCAAACAAAACAAAGGAATACTGTAAGAATGATTTGTACTTAAATAGGTGATCTTTTACTTAATACCAAATATTTCATAAGAAAATTATTATTATTATTATTATTATTAGAGACGGAATCTCGCTCAGTTGCCAGGCTGGAGTGCAGTGGTGCGATCTTGGCTCACTGCAGCCTCTCCCTCCTGGGTTCAAGCAATGCTCCTGCCTCAGCATCTTGAGTAGCTGAGATTACAGGTGCCCGCCATGACACTCAGCTAATTTTTGTATTTTTAGTAAAGACAATGTTTCACCATGTTGGCCAGGCTGGCATAAGAAAATTAGATGTTAGTTTACAGTGATATGACTATCTCATAAGAATGGAATAAAAACTCATTTCAGAGCCTTTCCAGCTCAGTAAATCTAATTATTCTGAGTGATTGTGGGAGGGAGACTCTTGGGTAGGCTGATCATACTCTGAGGGTCCTCACACAGCTCGATGATGGGATATGAGAATGGAAGCTATAAACCGGTTTTGTTCTCAGCTAAGGAAAACAAATACCAAGAGACTGGCCTGGTACAATACTGGTTAATAAAATCTGTCAGTTTCGAAACTGAGCACTGACAGTCTTTTTTTTTTTTTTTTTTTTTAATTAGGCAATTGGGGTTAGGATGAAGAGTGATTTCTGGATTTCAGTAGAAGACTTGGCAAGGTGGAAGGCATTTTATAGGACAAGGAGAGCGAGCTTTAGTTGACCTTCCACTAAATTATTTTGTAATTTCTCCAGCCCTTAATGTTTCCATTCATAAAACAGGAGTGGAATACCCACCCAACCTGCTTCCGATGTTATTTCCTAGAGAAAGTGCAATAAGAGAAAGGAAGTCATTGTGAATACGATATTTCTATCATGAGTTCCCTGAACATAGGAAACCCATCATGAACCTTTCCCTTCTCTTTTTCTTGTCAGAAAGACAGTAGAGCACCAAGGCTTAAAGTCTAGCCAGGATACCTGGGTTTAAATACCTAGTTTTAGCCGGGCGCGGTGGCTCACGCCTGTAAACCCAGCACTTTGGGAGGTCGAGGCGGGTGGATCACGAGGTCAAGAGATCGAGACCATCCTGATCAACATAGTGAAACCCCGTCTCTACTAAAAATACAAAAAATTAGGTGGGCATGGTGGCGCGTGCCTGTAATCCCAGCTTCTAAGGAGGCTGAGGCAGGAGAATTGCCTGAACCCAGGAGGCGGAGGTTGCGGTGAGCCGAGATTGGCCATTGCACTCCAGCCTGGGTAACAGGAGTGAAACTCCATCTCAAAAAAAAAAAAAAAAAAAAAAAAAAAAAAACCTAGTTTTGTCATTTATGAGCTGTGAGATCTTGAGGCAGGTTATTAGATCTCTGTTGGCTCACTTTTATTTTATATAAAATGGGGGTAATAGGCCAGGCATAGTGACTCATGCCTGTAATCCAAGCACTTTGGAGGCCAAGGTGGGCGGATCACCTGAGGTCAGGAATTCAAGACCAGCCTGACCAACATAGTGAAACCTCATCTTAAAAATAAATAAATTAATAAATAAATAAAAATAAATGGGGTAATAATAGTAATATTTACTTGATAGGTTTATACAGATTAAATAAGTTAATACATGTAAAATAAATATGACAATCCTAACTGATACTTTTTGTGTTCACCAAGATTATTTTGATTTTCAGTGAATTTTGCCAGCAACCTTTACTTTCACTATTCTGGATAATTATGGTCCTTTATGCTTCTCTTGTACATACACACACACACACACACACACACACATATATATATATATATATATTTTAGACAGAGTCTCTCTCTGTCACCAGGCTGGAGTACAGTGGCGTGACCTCAGCTCACTGCAACTTCTGCATCCTGGGATCAAGAGATTCTCCTGCCTCAGCTTCCCAAGTAGCTGGACTACAGGATGAGCCACCACCCCAGCTAATTTTTGTGTTTTTAGTAGAGACCGAGTTTCACCATGTTGGCCAGGATGGTCTCAATCTCTTGAACTTATGATCCACCCACAGCCTCCCAAAGTGCTGGGATTACAGGGGTGAGCCATCGCACCCAGCCTTCTTGTATATTTTTATACCACTCCCTCTCCAGACCACATTTTAGGTTTCTTGATATTCTAATTCTTGAATATTTTCCCTTGCTTGCCTGGCCACCTCTTTCCCCAGCCATGCCAGCCTTTGCCTGCCTAAACAGGTTTCTGGTTAACATGACTCCCCGCTCCCCCTGCACCTTCTAACATGTGATTGCCATTATCTTTTTGCCTTCCAGCTTCCTAACAGGTTTGAACAAAATAGGTCCTGTTAATGATCTCCTTGTGACTTTCCTTTCTTAGAATTACTATTACCCTTTTATTCCCCCCTCATCAGATTAGTCCCTGGAAAAATAAAAGTTGGTTTTTATCCTAATGAATGAGATTATGCCTTGGGGCAGCTTTAACTCTGTCCCTAACCAAGCCTCCATATAAGGAATCATGAAAGAAGAAAGATAATTCAGGCAAGAAGACTGAACAAAGTGCACATTGGACAAGTTCAGAAGGGCAGGTGGCTGGGGTAGAGGAAAATGGTCTCATTACAATCCTACACACTCCTGTGCAGTTCCTTTAAACTTGTGAATCATTAGCTTATACCCAGGTAGTTAAGAACTTGGAGTGGAACCAGTAGAGGGTGCATGTACATCGACCTTTACACCTGTGCTTCAGGGTATTGTTATACAACTGCTGTAACACGTGTAGCCAAAAAATTGCTTACTTCTGGTCCCATTGATTATTCTCCTTTTGACCTTGCCTAAGTCAGGTGGCCACTATGGATTTCTTTTGTCTCTGTGCCTCATTAAAATAGAGACCAGGACTATTCTTACTCTGAGCCATCAATCTCAAACTCTAAGTCAGTGAGTAGGTCCACAGCCCTGACTTCAAAAATAAATAATATAGCAGAAGAAGTTTCATCTTTGCAACCCTTGGGAGATCCCATGGGAAGCGTTTCTATCTGATGAGCCAAGATCACAGCATAGGGATCGAGTGACAGCCTCAAAGGCATTCAAGTCCGTAAAAAGATTAGAGTTAAAAAAAAAAGTTAAACAAGACAGAAGGATTCAGTTTATCCTCGGATGTTTTAGGTTCATAGGCTGTGTAACACATCACCACACGTTATATGAGCAACAATGTAAAACAACATACTTTTATTATCTCAAAGTATCTGTGGGTCAGAAGCATGGACACATCTTAGTTGGGTCCTCTGCTTGTGTCTCACAAGGCTGCAATCAAGGTGTCTGCTGGGCGGCTCATCTGAAGGCTCACCTGGGAAGATTCACTTGTAAGCTCCCTCAGGCAGAATTTATTTCTTTTTGGCTGCAGGACTCATTTAAGCTTGCTTTTAAAAATCTAGACAGGAAGGGGCCGGGTGCGGTGGCTCATGCCTGTAATCCCAGCACTTTGGGAGGCTGAGGTGGGCAGATCGTGAGGTTAAGAGATCGAGGTCATCCTGGCCAACATGGTGAAACCCTGTCTCTATTAAAAATACAAAAATTAGCTGGGCTTGGTGGCATGTGCCTGTAGTCCCAGCTACTAGGGAAGCTGGGGCAAGAGAATTGCTTGAACCCAGGAGGCAGAGGTTGCAGTGAGCCAAGATTGCGCCACTGCAGTCTAGCCTGGTGACAGAGCCAGACTCTATTTAAAAAAAAAAAATCTAGACAGGGAGATAAAGATAGAGATAGGATAGGGAGAGAGACTTTAGCATACTAGTCACTATACCTTACATAAGTGCATATGCATGATCACATGCATTCCAGCATCTCTACTACATTCCAAGTCATAGGTCTCACTTACACTTGAGGGGAAGGATTATACAGGATCAGGAACACCAGGAGGCAGGAATAATGGGAGCCTCCTAAAATTGTTTAAATCTGTCCAGTTATCTGCCACACAAGGATTGTGGAAACTATCCCACCGATCTTTAAAAAGAGGAGAAACACAAACATCTGTCGATGGATAAACAAAGCGTAGCATGTGGTTTATACATACAATGGAATATTAGGCAGACTTAAAAAGGAACAAAATTCTGGTACATGCTACAGCATTGATAATCCTCGAAGACGTAATGCTAAATAAAATAAGTTAGACACAAAAGATCGAATATTGTATGATTCCACCAGTACGAGGTACCTAAAGTAAACCAATTTATAGAGACAAAAAAATAGAATGGTGGTTTCCAAGAGAGGAGAAAGGGATTGGAATTTGTATTAGTCGGACCTGTGCAGAGAGACAGAATCAATAGGAGGTATACATACATAGAAATAGATTTATTATAAGGAATTGGCTTGTATGATTATAGAGTCTGGTAAGTTAAAATCTGCAGTGTAGGCTGCCAGACTCGGCTAGCAAGTGGGGAACTGGGAGAGCTGATGGCTTAGTTCCAGTCCACAGACTGCAGGAGAATTTTTTCTTTCTTTCTCTCTTTCTTTCTTTCTTTCTTTCTTTCTTTCTTTCTTTCTCTTTTAATAAGATGGGGTTTCACCATGTTGGTCAGGCTGGTCTTGAACTCCCAACCTCAGGTGAACTGCCCACCCTGGCCTCCAATGTGCTTGGATTACAGGCGTGAGCCACCACGCCCGGCCAGGAGAATGCTTTCTTACTTGGGGGAAGGTTAGACTTTTTTTGTTCTTTAGGCCCTCAGCTTTTGAATGAGACCCACCCACGTTATGCAGTAAAATCTGCTTTCCTCTGCTGATTAATATGTTAATCTCATTTAAAAGTATCCTGCCTGGGAACCCCATGGCCCAGTCAAGAAGACACATAAAATTCACCATCACAGGAGTTATTGTTCGGTGGGTACAGAGTTTCAGATGGGGAAGATGGAAAGTTCTGGAGACGGATGGTAGTGATGGCTGCACGACATTGTAAATGTACTTAATGCCACTTAATGGTACACCTAAAAATGGTTAAAATGGTAAACACTTTATGTTATATAATATTCATGACATCTAAAATAACTGAGTCACTGTAGAAATGATAATGTGCCCTTTTCAGTGTGATATCCTTTCAGTATTTTTTAATTCTTTTTTTTTTTTTTTTTTTTTTTTGAAATGGAATCTTGCTCTGTTGCCCAGGCTGGAGTACGGTGGCACAAACTCAGCTCACTCCAAACTCTGCCTCCCATGTTCAGGCGATCCTCCTGCCTCAACCTCCCAAGTAGCTGGGATTGCAGGCCCACCACCAGGCCCCGCTAACTTTTGTATTTTTAGTGTTTCACCATGTTGGCCAGGCTGGTCTCAAACACCTAACCTCAAGTGATCCACCTGCCACAGCCTCCCCATAGTGCTGGGATTACAGGCATAAGCCACCATGCCCAGCCAACCTTTTCAATTTGGTCTCAGATACTCTGCACATAGTAAAAGGAATACAGGAAACAGGGAAGAGGAGGAAAATGGAATCCTAATTAGACTGTCAATATTGGTGATTTTTTTTTTTTTTTCGATGAAGTCTTGCTCTTTCACCCAGGCTGGAGTGCAGTGGCACGATCTCGGCTCACCACAACCTCCGCCTCCCAGGTTCAAACAATTCTCCTGCTTCAGCCTCTCAAGTAGCTGGGATTACAGGGCATGCCACCACGCACAGTTAATTTTTGTATTTTTAGTAGAGATGGGGTTTCACCATGTTGGACAGGCTGGTCTCAAACTCCTGATGTCATGATCCGCCTGCCTTGGACTTTCAAAGTGCTGGGATTACAGGCGTCAGCCACCGCGCCTGGCCAGTGATTTTTCCTAATAGTTTCCCATATGTTTTATTTATGTATTTATTTTTTCATTCTTCCTTTGTCTATTCTTTCCTTTTCACTTTTTTTCCTGGAGTAATTTAAAGTAAATCCCAGATGTCATATCATTTTGCTTATAAATACTTCAGAAGACATCTCCAATAGATATCTATCTGATTAGAAGGTTGTCAAGGGAAAATAGGTAAGCACTGTATCAGTAAATACATACAGACATACTTAAGGGGCTCCCAAATGAGAGTCTTTGTGACATAAGTTAATCATGGATTTGACTGAAATACATTATTTGATGTGTAATTTAACTGTGCTGAATATTACTAGAATATTAATAACTGTTATTTATTAGGTTCTTATTATGCTCCAAGTACAAAGCTTGTCATTTTTACCCAGCATGTCATTTGAATTCCTGTAGCAATGTTATCAGGTAGACATTATACCTAAATTTTTAGACAAAGACATAGATTCAAAGTATTAAGATTTCCCAAGATTGTAGACTAAAAGAAAGTATTGAAACCAGCTCTTTCTAGTTTGAGAGTGTCCTCTGCTGCTATGTTACAGTGGCACTGTGTTTAACAGCCCCAATTAAATTCTAAAGTTACCCAGGACACCATTGCTGGAATGGGAGACATATGTGATTCACCCCAATATTCTCAGATCTGTAGCCAAATAAAACAGTGAAAATTTAAAAAGAATGTATGTGATCTGTAAAAGACACCATATAGAAACAGTCTGCTAAGTGAAATTAACAAACAAATACAAACTTTGGAATCAAATATTCTGGCCCAAAATTCTGACACATTTTTCACAAATGTAGTGTGATTTACTCTTTGAATTTCAGTTTCTATATCTGAAGAGTGGCTACAATGTCTCTCCTTTAATGCTCATGAAAGAGACAGTTTTCCCTTTCATAAATTACTTAGCGAAATATCCTGAAACACTATCAGAATCACCACTTTCTCTGCCTGCAATATACGTAACACAACAATTTTCGTCAGCGAACTTCCCAATATGAAGCAAAGCATCTCCTTCCTCCTACCAATGATTGAGTCATTCTTCTATTAGATAACAGTAGCTATTTAAATACTTCAGCAGAAGCTCACATATTTTTAGTTTGTTGAAGTTCGTGACTGCTGCACTCTCTCTTTCTTGGCTTGACTTTGGAAATGACTTTTGATGACCTAAAGATCAAGACTATGAAGGACCACCCTGATGAGAAGTCAAATGGAAAAAAAGCTAAAGGTACTAGGGATGGGATAATGTGTACAGGGACAGAATCCCAGTGTTAGCCCCAAATGTAAATTCATCGAAGAATGGAATTAGAAAGCTAAACACCCAAGTATGGGAAAATAGAATGAATACCATTTGCTTAAAAGAAAAACAAGTAGGCTATAATAATGATGATGATGATGACAACTTATTTATAACAATTTATACTGAATATTTACTATAGGTTATTCTCTATGCTATTCACTTTAAGAGTATTATTTCTCGGAATCTTTACAAAAATACTTTGAGATTGGCAGTATTACTATCTCCCTTTTACAGAGAGCTAGCTAGGCATCAAGAGAACAACATCATATTACCCAGTTTTATGGAGCTAATAAGCAGTAGAGCTAGGACTTTACCACAAACTCCCATTTATCCAGAATTCAATACATCAGGGGTTCGGGAAACAAATTTATCTGGTGTATACAATGATAATTTCTTAGGCATACAAAAACCTGAAGTACTTCATGAATTATGCAGCCAAAGTCAATGATATTTAGTACAGTTTAGCATAAGTTACGTTTTGTTGTTTACTACTGCTTTGAAAAAACGTTAGTTCTGTTTGACACATGCAGTAAATTAAATTGCATTGGTATAAATTAATTCATAATCTCAATTCCACAGACAATCTGGATAAATTGCCTCTTAGTCTAGATCTATTTGGAGGAAAATGAACAGAATATAAGGAGAGAAAGACAGACAAGTATTATCAGAACTTTGGATAAAGAAATTTCAAATTACATTTCCAAAAACAACACAGAAATCTCTCTCAATAGGGAACATAGGTGTGAGCATGGAGTGATTTAACATTTGAGCAAATAAACTTAATTGGTATAAAAACAGTGCTGGCATTTACAGGTAAAACCAGAAGAGAACAATAGTCATTTGTTTATTCACTCACTCATTATTTGTGTAGTAAATATTGAGGGCCTGAATTTTACTATAATCATGAGATTGATTCTTCTTTCGGAATCTTGGTAAGATCAGGTACCTACTGCAAAGAATTAGATTGCTTTCTGATTAGAAAATCACTAGAAGGGGCAGCAGTTGGATTAATGGTCTCTGCCTTCCAAGGACACAGGACAAAAGGGAATCTACAGAAAAAGGGAACGTGCCTTTCTGCACAGGATCCTGTGACTCTTTTTCCTCTAAAAATTTAGTTTTTCATTATTTAAGACTGACATGGCCGGGCACGGTGACGCACACCTCTAATTTCAGCAGTTTGAGAAGCTGAGCCTCGTGGGTCATGAGGTCAGGAGTTCGAGATCAGCTTGACCAAGGTGGGAGAAACCCCATCTCTACTAAAAATACAAAAACTAGCAGGGCATGCTGGCATGTGTTGGTAATTCCAGTTACTCAGGATGCTGAAGCAGGAGAATCACTTGCACCTGGGAGGCACAGGTTGCAGTGAGCCGAGATTGTGCCACTGCACTCCAAACTGGGCGACAGAGTGAAACTCCATTTAAAAATAAATAAATAAATAAAAAGAGTGTAGGCCGGGTGCGGTGGCTTAAGCCTGTAATCCCAGCACTTTGGGAGGCCGAGGCAGGTGGATCACGAGGTCAAGAGATCGAGACCATCCTGGTCAACATGGTGAAACCCCGTCTCTACTAAAAATACAAAAATTAGCTGGGCATGGTGGTGCACGCCTGTAGTCCCAGCTACTAGGGAGGCTGAGGCAGGAGAATTGCTTGAACCCAGGAGGCGGAAGTTGCGGTGAGCCGAGATCATGCCATTGCACTCCAGCCTGGGTAACAAGAGCGAAACCCCGTCTCAAAAAAAAAAAAAAAAAAAAAAAGAGTGATGGGGGTATCTGACGTCCTATAATGTGGAATGAACACTGACCAGAGAGTTGAAAGACTGGTTGAAAGATTTACACAGAGCTATTTGCCCCTGAGGCTAGAATTAGGCAATTATTTGCAAGAGACACAGCTATCATCTATAGTTTCTCTGGTAGCTTGCCACACACACTCTAGAAGCCAGTAAGTATTGAATCAGAGGATGAACCATATTTATTCCTGTCAAGTTTCTATCTTCTTTTTATCATTTGTGGAGTCTAACACAGTACCTTTGATACATGAAAATTTGAATATATCTGACCACTGCTTGACTTGGATTATTATACATTCACATTGGAAATTGTATTATAATGTTTCAAGTCAAGTAGCTACTGACAATTAGACTAAAGACTTATTTTTGGGATTTAGCATCTGTGTGATCTTAAGCAAGTTACTAAACCTTTCATTCTCCTTATTTGCATACAGAGGATGTTATCAGTGCCTTATTTGTTTATCTCAGAAGGTGAGGAAACCAAATACATTATATGGAATGATTTTTTACAAAACCAGTAATATCTGTGGGTGTTTCTTTTGTGTGTGTGTGTGGTGGAACACATAATTGGTTATTCACACACCTGTGAGCTAAGTGATTTTTTTTTTCAAAATGGTGAATATTTCTCTTACAAAATCAAGCCTACACTTGGTGTGAGTGTAGGACATGCTGTTAATATAAACCAATTAATATCAAGGTTTCATCACTACTGAGATGTCAGTCACCACCTACAGAGGTCTGTCCTGCAGATCCTGACTCAAAGATGGTTGAATAAATGCACTCTCACACCCATTACAGTGATTTAAGTGGGCTAGGGATGGTCATTGACTGCTTTCCAAGGGTGATTGCAGCCAACCAACTAAGACCCCTGTCCCATCCTCACATTTATTCAGTATGGATTTAATAACAGAGGTTCTAAGTTAACTGCCTGTGAATAATTAATATGGTTAAAAGAGTAGTTTTATGAATGATAAAAGCTTTAGGTTCTGGGGCCCAGAGTAAACACCATTAACAGGTAATTCCCGTTTGACCTCCCCCTGAGAGGACCATCCAGCACAAAGTTTACATGAGTAAATCGTTAGCGTAGAGACAAAGGAATGTGGGGTAAACAGACTTAAACTGGGAAAGACTCTTATCGTCTCTTTTTCCTATGCTGACGTAATGAAACAGCTGCCTTCAGCCTGTCCCAACAAAACCTTTCAGCCTTCTAAAAGGTTTGTGACTAAACTTCCTCTTCCCTAATATTTTACCAGTCACCTCAAGTGAATTCCAACACCTGCTTCTCTTTGATTAATAACCCCAGTTCCAAGATGTAATTTTGGTGGAATAATAATTGAATAGCATAACATTATTTATGAAGTTATTTGAGGAAATCTCAGTTGATCGATGAAAGTTTACTTGCTTGATGTCTGACATTTGTTTATGTTACTTACAAAACACATCGTGTGTGTGTGCATGTGTGTGCACACACGTGTACACATGGGCTATATTAAAAACTCAGGCTTTCTGCACTGTGGATGAGGTTGATCCAACCAAGCCGGACTGTGTGTTTCCTGAGGAATCACTGTGGGGAGAGTAGATAAAGTAACAGCTTTAGAATCATATATTTAGATTCAAATATCTGGTTTGAATCTTGACTCTGAATTTACTGGTTGTATGACCATGGGTAGATTACTGAAATTCCTTAACTCTTCCTATTTTCCATTCCTAAATGTGTATGATGAATTATTTGCAGAGTCATTTGGAGGTTTGGTGGTACGGAATGCAGACACCAAGTACAGACAGGCTCCAGAGAAGGGTTTGCTTACTTGTTCACACTTTTTTGTCTTTCTGTCTTCTGTCACTCTAGGTCTTCCCTTTCTTTATTCTCCATGGTGGTGCCTGGTTGCTGTGACTCTAGGGGTCCTTTGCCTGGGATCGGTGGTGATCATTATAAAGCTGGGTGTGGAATGTAAGTGCTAAAATAAGGAACTAGTCTTTGTCCAGGTGGGAGTGTTGGAAATGAGGTTAATAAATATAGTATATGGTTTATAAGTTTCTTTCATAACAGCTACAAACAGCTATGATTTAGATTCATTTTAGGCAAAAAAAAAAAAAAAAAATTGTTTTGAGACAGAGTCTCACTGTCACCCAGGCTGGAGTGCAATGGCATGGTTTTGGCTCACTGCAACCTCCACCTCCTGGGTTCAAGTGATTCTCCTGCCTCAGCCTCCTGAGTAGCTGGGATTACAGGTGGGTGCCACCACAACAGGCTAATTTTTGTATTTTAAGTAGAGACAGAGTTTCCATATCTTGGCCAGGCTAGTCTTGAACTCCTGCTCTCATGATCTGCCTACCTGGGATTACAGGCATGAGCCACCGCACCCCAGACAGCAAAATGTTTTTATAGTGACCATGAAGATAAATGGGTATATTGTTCATCCTCAAATGAAGGCATAAAATGAAGATTATAATTGGTTAGGTTTTTTTTTGTTCGTTTGTTTGTTTTCATAACTTCATCGATAGGCTAGGTGCTTTGGCTCACACCTGTAATTTCAGCACTTTGGGATGCCCGAGGTGGGTGGATCACCTGAGGTCAGGAGTTCAAGACCAGCCTGGCCAACATGGTGAAACCCCATTTCTACTAAAAATACAAAAATTGGCCAGGTGTGGTGGTGCATGCCTGCAATCTCAGCTACTGAGGAGGCTGAAGCAGGAGAGTTGCTTGAACCCAGGAGATGGAGGCTGCAGTGAGCAGAGATTGTACCGCTGCACTCCAGCCTGGGCAACAGAGTGAGATTCCATTAAAAAAAAAAAATTCATGGATAGAGCCTATTTAAATTCTGAAACGATGGAGAAGACAATAATTTAAAGTTACAAATCTCCAAGATCATCTGAGAGGCCCAAAAGTAAAATGAATTTTATTTAGCTTGCTGTGTTTTGATAAAGATAATTAAATACCATTTTAATGTTAAGAGCCAGAAACACAATCTTAATAAATAAAATATTTAAAACAAAATATATTTCAAATGTATGATAAGAACATTTAAAAAAAGAGAGGATAGGGGCCGGGCGCGGTGGCTCAAGCCTGTAATCCCAGCACTTTGGGAGGCCGAGGCGGGTGGATCACGAGGTCAAGAGATCGAGACCATCCCGGTCAACATGGTGAAACCCCATCTCTACTAAAAATACAAAAAATTAGCTGGGCATGGTGGCACGTGCCTGTAATCCCAGCTACTCAGGAGGCTGAGGCAGGAGAATTGCCTGAACCCAGGAGGCGGAGGTTGCGGTGAGCCGAGATCGCGCCATTGCACTCCAGCCTGGGTAACAAGAGCGAAACTCTGTCTCAAAAACAAAAAACAAAAACCAAAAAACAAAAAACAACAAAAAAAAAAAAAAAAAAAAAGAGAGAGGATGGATACTTAGGAAAAAAAGAAGTGAAAAGAAGGTTCAGAGTGGCCCAGAAGGAAAGAAAATGGGGCCCATCATTCACTCGACCTGCCTGTGAATTTAGGTTATAGATCTCAGTGGTTTAGGCTACCCAGGATCCAGATTATTACGGCCATTGAAGTGCTATTTGCTTCTTAACTGTTGTTCAAGTTCACAGACTATTTCATTTTAAATCTGTCACTTAGAGCCTTTCCTAGTGACTGGGAGAAGTGCCCTTGACTCAGTGGTGCTGATCAGAAAAATCTTCTGAGCCTTTGATTAACAGGGTCAAAGCTGCCTTCAAACCAAGTGGTCTGCTTTGTATTGCACCATCAAAATTTGAGAACTGAGACATTTGACCGTTAACATTTATTGGCTGCTTGATTTCACAATCTTTACTTTATCGCCACCCTTTCTAAAACGTACTGTAGCCGGGGTCGGTGGTGGGTGTGGAGGAGAAAGAAAACATGCTTGAAGACTCTTGTGACACAGTGATTTACAATAATTCTGTGTGTGGCTGTCTCAAAAAAGGGGTGTGTGTCACAGTTCTTCAAATTAGGAAGTCTGGAAGAGTAGACAGAATGGGAGGAAATACAGCAGAGGAATTAAGACATAACTAGAGTAAATCACTCATGACAATTCCCGCTAATAATCACTGAGTCTGATGGGTGTCTATTTTAGGTTTTCCTTATTTTATTTATTACACTGCTATACTGGGTATCTTGTGATGACTTTTAATTTGTAACTCAATTTTAAAAACTTGGTAATTTAAAAAAAATTATAAGTGTTTGCAATGTTCCTGACATTAAAGAAAATACCACAGGAATATTCAGGAACCTCCACATCTGTAATTTCTGAGTAAACTTGGGTCGTTTTTCAGCAGCTTATCTATTGTCAAAATAGATTTAATTCTGTTTTGATTTCCTCAAAAAGTCTCTTGAGGGATTTTTATTTGGGTTGAAACTAGAGTCTTAACGAAATTGTGATTCAGTATCCCAGGTATCGGACCTCCTAACACAACAGCAAGCAAATCTAACTCACCAGAAAAATAAACTGGAGGGACAGATCTCAGCCAGGCAACAGGCAGAAGAAGCTTCACAGGAATCACAAAAAGAACTCAAGGAAATTATTGAAACCCTCGCCCAGAAGTTGAATGAGAAATCCAAAGAGCAAATGGAACTTCACCAACAGAATCTGAATCTCCAAGAAACACTAAAGAGAGTAGCAAATTGTTCAGGTATTGGAAGAAGGGTGGGGGAGAAGAGATGGTGGAAGCTTTCTGTCCAGTCTTAACTATTTTTTGGAAACAACTCTGGGCTCAAAATTGGTGTATTGTTACACATATACTTATTCATTCATAATGTTCTATACAGGAAGTTCTCAATTTTTGTTGTTGTTGTTGTTAGATGGAGTTTCGCTCTTTTGCCCAAACTGGAGTGAAGTGGTGAGATCTCTGCTCACTGCAATCTCCACCCACTGGATTCAACGATTCTACTGCCTAGCCTTCCAAGTAGCTGAGATTGCAGACACTGCCACCATGCCTGGCTAATTTTTGTGTTTTTAGTAGAGACAGGGTTTCACTATGTTGGCCAGGCTGGTTTTGAACTCCTGACCTCAGGTGATCCACTTGCCTCAGCTTCCCAAAATGCTGGGATTATAGGTGCGAGCCACTACGCTGGGCTCATCAATTTAAATAGTACCCAGGGAGGGTGGCTGGCTTGCAAACATTACACAGATACTTCAGATTAGACAAAAATAGGAGGAGCCCAAGAAGTCTATTTATATAAGAAGAAATGAGTTAATTTTAGTTGTCTAAAGGGACTCGGAATCCAGAGGCAGGCAGAAATAGTAGCATCTATAAGAAGATTATGATGTGAATTCTGATACTGTTACAGAAGCTGCTGCATTATTTGGTCTTTCTGCAGTATGTCATTAAATCTGGTATATGTTTTTAGGCATGGGGGAGTTAAAAGATGTGACAGAGTCATTCAGAGGTACTTTGTTTCCTTGGAGGTGCATAAATTAGTGCCCTATTGTCAGGATTAGTAAACAACTGCCTCTCATAAACAAAGATCTTTCTAACTTCTTGCTTGCAATTCACTTAATCTCAACCACATAATTTCTTTGAATAAAGAGTATATAATAACAGTTCACAGATACTTAAACTTTTCCTTAACAGGTGAAACACTGAGAGCTAGGTAAAGTTAAATGATAATAAAAAGTAATTTCGTGTAATGTTTTTCAGTTTATAAATTGCTTCACTATTTAGAAGTCATGCACTTTTTCAAATTGAGCAGGAATTTTTAGCAAGTACCAAACGTATTTAATCTCTTTAAATTGGAGCTTTCAAGGAAATGAATATACCACCTTCAAGAAGGCTTAAAGGAAGAAGTCTTATATATTAAGGGTAGGAATGTTTATAAAAGCAGAAATAACCACACACCAGTCAATGGTTATATCACAGGCAAGGCCACAAGACAATTTTGTCTTTATCAGTTGTATGGGATTAAATCTACATCAGGACCGTTTGGGACTATCTCCTAGAGATGCCCTGGATGAACGACTAATAAAAAACAATAAGTGACATGTCTGATGCTGGCAGATATACCAAGTAACATGTTCCATTCCTTGACAGTGTCAGATAAAGGCTAGTTAGTATAGATACCAAATAAAGTTCTACCTTTCATCAAGGACCTTTGAGAAGTCTCTAAAAAGTAATACTAAAAGGCCATATATATATATATAAAGGCCTGGTTTTTCCAGGGTGAGGCAAGTTTTATCTTTTTTACTAAAAAGACTGCAGCCTTCAATGTATATATGAGGGGGGAGAGATGCTGAGATGTTATTATATGTTTGCTTTAGGTCAATGAGCTAGTGGGATGCAGGCCTTTGCAGGAATAGACTTTACATTTAGCAATGGAATTTGAGGTGGTTCTCAAGCTTTACTGTATGTAAGTAGATTCAGGAGTTCGAGACCATCCTGGCCAAGATGATGAAAACCCGTCTCTACTAAAATACAGAAAAAAAAATTAGCTGAGCTTGGCGGTGCATGCTTGTAGTTCCAACTACTCAGGAGGCTGAGGCAGGGGAATCGTTTGAACTCGGGAGGCAGAAGTTTCAGTGAGTTGAGATTGCACCACCGCACTCCAGTCTGGCAACAGAGTGAGACTCCATCTCAAAAGAAAAAAAAAGTGGCAGATTACAGATTTACCGTAAAGATTCTGTATCAAAATGTCTTGCGTGTCACTGAGAAACATTTCCTCAAATGGTTTTAACTCAAAAGTTTGAAAAGTAGTATGTTAGAGGCCGGGCACTTTGGGGGCCAATGTGGGCAAATCACTTGAGGTCAGGAGTTCAAAACCAGCCTGACCAACATGGTGAAACCCCATCTTAAAAAAAGAAAGAAAAGAAAAGAAAAGTAGTATGTTAGAGTGGTGAAACACACAGAATCTAGAGTTAGATTGCGTAGGTCCAGATTCGCCTCTATTTGTCAAAAGAAGAAAATGAATGGAACCTATCTCATAGAGATAGCGTGAAGATTAAATGAGTTGATATCTGTAAAGTACTTTCAACAGTTTCTGGCACATAGTGAGTGATATTTGTGTTTGTTAAATTATATAACAAATACAAATGTCATTTACTATGTTTATTTTGGTGTACACACACATACAAACACACACAAACACACAGAAATGCAGTTAGTTTAAATACTACATTTTGTAATGTGTCCTTCTTCCTTTGTCATAGCTTGGAAAACTTGCCCAGACTGTCCTTTTAGCCCACAAAAACTCACATATATCTACACATATATATTTTTGAGACAGAGTCTCGCTCTGTCACTCAGGCTGGAGTGCAGTGGCATGATCTCGGCTTACCGTAACCTCCGCCTCCTAGGTTCAATGACGCACACCACCATGCCCGGTGAATTTTTCTGTGTGTGTGTGTGTGTGTTTTTTTTGTAGAAACAGGGTTTCACCATGTTGCAAAGGCTAATCTGGAACTGCTGAACTCAAGCACTCCACCCGCCTCAGCCTCCCAAAGTGCTGGAATTATAGGCATGAGCCACCACGCCCAGCTGAAAAAGTACATATTTTTACATTGACATAATATGATGGGGTTAGGCAAATTAAGAAGTAAGAAGCTTGCATTTACTGCTTTCAACTTGGTCCCTTTTCCTTTTCATAAGCATCAGTTTGATAAAAAATCAACTTAGTGTTTTGTACACTCTTCCTCATTCACTTTCTTCTTCTTTTTTTTTAAAGACAGGATTTCACCATATTGGTCAGGCTGGTCTCAAACTCCTGACCTCAGGTGATCTGCCCACCTCGGCCTCCCAAAGTGCTGGGATTATAGGTGTGAGCCTCCACATCTGGCTTCACTTTCTTCTTTTGTCTTTCAGTCCCTTCTATTTTCTCCTCTCTGATAAAGCCTACTCTTATACATTAATCTAGTGATTTTATACCACAATGAGAATGAAATAAAAACACTGCCTTTCTCAAATATTTTAGTTTTTCACCTTTTGGTTGCAGTGTAGACCAGGGTACTTTGTTACCCTTAAAGAGATGGAAGAGATGATGATGATGGTGGTGGTGATGATAGTGATGATTTGGGAGTTCCCGAAAGCATTCATAAACATGTGGACATTGGTATATTTTGCCTATTGTCTAAGCCCTGTGTTGGATTTGTTGGAATCCCTCTGAATTTTGCTACTGAAAATCTCCTTATTTTTAAAAATCTTATTGAAGTTGAGATCCACACTTTGTATTAATAATAGTTTCCCTAGAACAACTCTGTACAAAAGCAATATAGTACGTGCTACATATATATATCATTAAGATTTCTGGCAGCCACATAAAAATGAAAAAGTAGCAGATAAAATTAATTTTAGAAACATATTTTACTTAACCCAAGATATTTGAAATATTACTTAATACTAATCAGTATAAAACTTTTTAATGGGCTATTTTACATTCTTTTTTTCAGACTAAGTTTTCAAAATTATTTGTGTGTTTTACACTTATAGTACATCTTAATGCAAACTAGCAGGTGTGGTGGCTGATGCCTGTAATTCTAGCACTTTGGGAGGCTGAGGCAGGAGGATTGCTTGGAACCAGGAGTTCAAGACCAGCCTGGGCAACACAGGGAGACCATGTTTCAATTAAAATAATTTTTTAAAGAAATGCAAACTAGCTACATTTCTAGTACTCAAGAATCACATATGGCTACTATATTAGACTATACATGTCTAAAAGCAAGACACACAGTATTTAAGCCTAAATTCATTATTCCAAGATACAAAGTTTCAAAATATATAGGCATTGCTTGTTAAAAATAGCAGAATGGCTATTAAATATCTATTCCCCCAACCCTCATTTTCATTATTCCAAACACAACTTTAAAAAATAGATCAGTTTCTAAAATTATATGCTAGCTTAACTTGCTTTTCAGCAGGGGAAGTGAAAATGCTAAATGAGAAGTACATTTAGGTTGCTAAAATTGGTAAGGTTTCTTTTTTCTTTTTTCTTTCTTTTTTTTTTTTTCAAAAATAGAGAAATAAGGACTCTGAGGCTATTTAGGTATTTGCAGAACTTGGGTGAAATTTTGCTTAAGAAGTAGTACGCGCTGGGCGCGGTGTCTCATGACTGTAATCCCAGCTCTTTGGGAGGCCTGGCCGATGTGGTGAAACCCCATTTCTACTAAAAATACAAAAACAAAAAAGAAAAATAAATAGTATGCATGTGAGAGGACTAAGGGGATAATTGATTTAAGAACTGCAGAAGTGCTTTTACTCAAACATAACTGATTGATTAGATATACTACCCTTTCCAGCTCCTTGTCCTCAAGACTGGATCTGGCATCAAGAAAACTGTTACCTATTTTCCTCGGGCTCACTTGACTGGAAAAAGAGCCAAGAGAACTGTTTATCTTTGGATGCCAAGTTGCTGAAAATTAATAGTACAGCGGATCTGGTGAGTGATTTTGGATATTTGTTGGGCTGGAGTATTGGCCGATAGGGAAATAAACCCGGTTTAGATTGTCACTGAAGGAATTCTTGTTTGAGAGCCAAAATATCTGTTTCTTAGCTTAATGCAGTTTTGGGCATGACCTTGAACTGACAGGCTCCGTAGTATCTCTAGGCTTCAGTAAGTGTTTCCATAAAACCGTCAAGGGGATGTCAAAGATCCCTTTTGGTTCGTTAGTTTTATGGATCTAATGCTAACTGACTTTCAGATTCTAAACCACCGCGTAGATTCTGCAAACTCAGAAACGTTACTCCCCACAGGACTTCATCGTGCAAGCAGTTTCCCATTCCAGTTTCCCATTCTGGATTGGGCTGTCTCGGAGGAACCCCCGCTACCCGTGGCTCTGGGAGGACGGTTCTCCTCTGATGCCCTACTTGTAAGTTTCCCATTCTTTTTGCTGCCTCTCTTGTCAGTTTCCTCTTCTTTGCTGAATCTGCTGGTGAAGTCACGGCCTGAATTCCACCAATGCCCTCTTCTTGCCAGAGAGAAGCTTGGGGGAATTTCTCAAAGTCTCCTTCCTCAACTCTCTCATAAAAAGATTTACTCATTTACCCATTCAGACCTTTTCTTGAGTTTTCCTTCCCTCATTTGTTACTGACTGGAGGCTTTAAGACAAAAAACTTCAAAAGCTAAGCTTCTGAAACGAGGTGGCAATAAATCTAAGGTGTTTTGTTTTTTCCCCCCCTCTCCCTGCCTACAGATTTAGACTCCGAGGTGCTGTTTCCCAGACATACTCTTTAGGTTCCTGCGCATATATACAACAAGGAACTGTTTTTGCGGAAAACTGCGCTTTGGTTGCCTTCAGAATATGTCAGAAGAAGGCAAATCTACTAAGAGCACAGTGAATTTAAAGTCTCTAGAAGAAAAGAAGAAAGTCTTCGAGTTTTATTCTGGAATTTAAGCTATTCTTTGGATGCAAAGCATGAAAGCCCAGAGATCGGTCGGCTAGCTCGCTGCAGAATTCCTTTGCAGAAACTGGGGCTCCAGGTGCGTGCATGGCACCTTTATGCCAGTATTTTTTATTCTAGCTGTCGGTATTACTTCACCTAGCTTGTCCCAAGCTTCCCTGCTAGCTGAAGTCCATTTTCCTTTTTTTATTTTAAAATTTGACTCTTCTTCAAGCTTGAAAACTCTCTGCAGTCTTCTCTACCTCATTATCACCTTCCCCTCACCCTCCTAAAATTGCGTAAAAGACAGAACATGGAGAACTTGCTCATATTTCCCCTTTTTGCTCTCTGCAGGCAGAGAGCAAAAAGGGGAAATATGCCCAGGAAAAGGTGCGCATGAAGAAACAGAGAAGGGCAGAGGCCATCCCAAAATCAAGAAACACATGTTCTTCACTTTAAAAGCTATCACTCCTTGTTTTGTTTGTTTGTTTGTTTTGTTTTGTTTGTTTGTTTGTTTGTTTGAGACAGAGTTTTGCTCTTGTTACCCAGGCTGGAGTGCAATGGCGCAAACTTGGCTCAACGCAACCTCCGCCTCCTGGGTTCAAGCGATTCTTCTGCCTCAGCCTCCCAAGTAGCTGGGATTACAGGCATGTGCCACCATGCCCGGCTAATTTTTTATATTTTTAGTAGACGGGGTTTCACCATATTGGCCAGGATGGTCTCGATCTCTTGACCTCATGATCCACCCGCCTCAGCCTCCCAAAATGCTGGGATTACAGGCGTGAGCCCCTGCGCCCGGCCCACTCCTTGGTTTTTAAGCTGTGGTTCAATCTCCAGACTCTGTACCATTTACACACACACACACACACACACACACGCACACACACACGCACACACACACACAATTTTGGAACAAGTGGGGAGTCCAAAGAATTAATTAGTAAATGAGTGGTCTTTTCTCTGAGCTAATTCACAACCTATTAGTACCTCCTAAATCAGTTATTATTTCTTTATCGTTTTTTCTACCAGAGAACAGCTTACTAGCTTTAACCCTTCACAACAGTTCTTATTAGAATCATGGGATGTGTGGCCCAGAGGTAAGAATGAAATTTCTTTCCCTAAAGAACATACCCTTTGTAGATGACCTCTTCTCAACTTTATTTTGCTATGCTATAATTTTGAAACATACAAGACGAGAAAATGAAGACATTCAATCAGAACAAACTGAACCGGGTATTCAAATATTACTGAATAGAAACAGAAGGAATTAGAAATATATCTTCTGTTTTCAGGTTTCTATTTCCTTTCCACTCATTCTTCATAGGCTATTCTACTTTAAGGAAGTCCTTTTATTTTGCTGCACATAATCTAGCAGGAATCTTTTTTTTGTTGTTTGGTTTTCTTGAAGAGCTGAATCATCCTTAGGAAGTCAAGAGATGTTTGCTTTTGTTAATAGCTTTATTGAGATATAATTAACATAAAATAAACGACATCTTAAAGTGTACAATTTGATATGTTTTTCACACCTTGTGAAGAAGATGCCTACCACAATTAAGAGAGTGAACATATCCATCATCCCTTCAAGTGTCACAATGCCCCTCCCAATGACTTGTCCCCAGAAAATCACCAATAGGCTTTCATTTTGCATTTTATAGAGTTTTATACAAATGGAATCATATAGTATGCCTTTTTATTGTCTAGCTTCTTTGACTTTGCATAATTATTCTGAGATGATATGTCTCCATCTTATTGCTTATATGAATTGTTCATTCTTTTAAATGCTGAATATTCCCTTGAATTACATACATCACAATTTGTTTACCCATTTACTTGTTGATGACATTCAAGTTGTTTCAGTTTTGGGATATTACAAATAAAGCTGCTATGAACATTTGTGTACAAGTCTGTATGAACACAGGATTTCTTTTCTCTGGGGTGAATACTTAGGAGTATAATGTCTGGATTACACAGTAGGTGTATAATTAACTATTTAGGAAACTGCCAGACTGTTTTCCAAAGTTGTGCCATTTTATATTCCTCTCAGCAGTGTATGAGTGTTCCAATTCCACCTCATCCATGCCCCGATTTGATATGGTTTGTCTTATAGTTTTAATGATTCTAATAGATATATAATGGTATATCCTCATAGTTTTAATTTGTATTTCCTCAAATTTTTGTTTGTTTGTTTTTGAGACAAAGTTTTGCTTTTGTTGCCCAGGCTGGAGTGCAGTGGCACAATCTCTGCTCACAGCAACCTCCACCTCCCAGGTTCAAGTGATTCTCCTTCCTCACTCTCCTAAGTAGCAGGGATTACAGGTGCCTGCTGCCACACCTGGCGAATTTTTGTATTTTTAGCAGAGAAGGGGTTTCACCATATTGGCCAGGCTGGTCTTGAACTCTTGACCCCAGGTGATCTACCCGATTCAGCCTCTCAGCATGCTGGAATTACAGGCATGAGCCACTGTGCCTGGCAAATTTTTATAAGCCTGTTTTCCACCTGTATTAGGTAATTTTGATAAAGAACCTGTATAAATCTTTTGAAAATTTTTGCGTGGTTTATTTTTCTTGCTGTCGAGTTTTGAGAACTCTATATATTTGGGATAAAAACCCTTTATCAGATATGCATCTCGATTTTTTTTTTTTTTTTTTTTTTTGAGACGGAATCTCACTCTGTTGCCCAGGCTGGACTGCAGTGGCACGACCACAGGTCACTGAAGCTTTGACCTCCCAGGGTGAAGTGATTCTACTGCCTCAGCCTTCAAAGTAGCTGGGACAATGGGGACCACAGGTATGCACCATCATGCCCAGCTAATTTTTTTTTTTTTTAATTTGAGAAAGAGAGACAGGCTCTTCCTATGTTGCCCTGGCTGGCCTCGAACTCCTGGGCTCAACTGATCCTCCTGCCTCGGCCTCCTAAAGTGCTGGGATTGCAGGTGTGACCCACCATGCTGGCTAGTATTTTTTTTTTTTCTTTTTTTTCAGACAGAATCTCTCTGGTGTCGCCTGGGCTGGAATGCAATGGCACAATGTAGACTCACTGCAACCTCTGCCTTCCGGGTTCCAGCAATTCTCCTGCCTCAGCCTCCTGAGTAGCTGTGATTACAGGTGTCTGCCCCCACATCTGGCTAATTTTTGTATTTTTAGTAGAGATAGGGTTTTACCATATTGGCCAGGCTGGTCTTGAACTCCTGACCTCTAGTGATCCACCCACCTTGGCATCCAAAGTGCTGGGATTACAGGCATGAGCCACCGTGCCCGGTCCTGCCCAGGATTTTTAAACATAGTTCTCCCCCTCCTTTTTTTTTTGAGATGGAGTCTCATTCTGTCGCCCAGGCTGGAGTACAGTGGCACAGTCTTGGCTCACTGTAACCTCCACCTCCCAGGTTCAGGCAATTCTCCTGCCTCAGCCTTCTGAGTAGCTGGTATTACAGGTGTGAGCCACCTCGCCCAGCTAATTTTTGTATTTTTAGTAGAGACGAGGTTTCACCATGTTGGTCAGGCTGGTCTCGAACTCCTGACCTCGTGATCCACCCGCCTTGGCCTCCCAAAGTGCTGGGATTACAGGAGTGAGCCACCGCGCCCGGCCTAGTTTTCTTTTCTTTATATGGCTTTGCCTTGTTAGAGTATCCAAGAAATATTTCTCAATGTCAATTTTCTGGAAGACTTTGTTTACAGTTAGTACTATTTCTTCATTAAATGTTTTATACAATTTACCCTGATGTCATCTGGGCATAGATAGGACTTTCTTTCTTTCTTTTTTTTTTTTTTTTGAGACCTCCCTCTGTTGCCCAGGCTGGAGTGCAGTGGTTCCATCTCCTCTCACTGCATCCTCCCGGTTCCGGCAATTCTCCTGCCTCAGCCTCCCAAGTAGCTGGGATTACAGGTGCAAGCCACCATGCCCAGCTAATTTTATGTATTTTTAGAAGAGATCAAGGTTTCACCATTCTGGCCAGGCTGGTCTCAAACTCCTGACCTTGTGATCCACCCACCTCAGCCTCGCAAAGTGTTGGGATTACAGGCGTGAACCTCGATGCCCAGCGAGATTCGTTTCTTTACATGTTGAGCTGTTCAAAGGATTCCTTCTTCCATGAGCTTTCATGGTTACTGTCTTTCAGGGTTTTTATGTGCTTCATCTAAGTTGTTTAATTTATTGGCATACCATTTATAAAAATTATTTTAGTGCCCGGCGCGTGGCTCACGCCTGTAATCCCAACACTTTGGGAGGCTGAGGCGGGTGGATCACAAGGTCAAGAGATCGAGACCATCCTGGTCAACATGGTGAAACTCCGTCTCTACTAAAAATACAAAAAATTAGCTGGGCATGGTGGCGCACACCTGTAATCCCAGCTACTCAGGAGGCTGAGGCAGGAGAATTGCCTGAACCCAGGAGGCGGAGGTTGCGGCCGAGATCGCGCCATTGCACTCCAGTGGGTAACAAGAGCGAAATTTTGTTTAAAAAAAAAATTATTTTAATATCTGTAGAATCTTTAGTGTTGCTCCTTCTTTCCTTCCTTACAGTGTTAATTGTATCTGCTCTCTCTCTCTCTCTCTCTCTCTCTCTCTCTCTCTCTCTCTCTCTCAACTAATCTGCTTAGCTAGAGATTTATCAATTTCATTTTTCTTTTTTTTTAAAAAAAGCTATTTGGTCAACAAAGGCAAAATGGCCAAATAGATGCAGCCAGGAAGCAGCACTCCTGCTGAAATGTGTAGCTACAAGCGAACTACACTCCCCATAATCATTTGAACTGGCATGGAGATATGCCCTCCAAGCAGGCAGAGGCAGAACTCAGAACTCCAGCCTGCATAGAGCCCTGGGTTATTTATTTTTATTTTTATTTTATTTTTTTTTTTTTGCGTAGGGGTCCGTTCCAGTGGAACACGGCCATACGCATCCATCCCCCAAGGCTCTCGGTCTTCTTGCGAATAACTCTAACCCCGCTTACTGCCTTGCAAGGAGAAAAGCAGGGCCGATTATCCCTTGCGATTGGGGCACTTGTATTCCGCAGGATCTCCTGCCCTCCAGCCTCCCTCAAGGCCTCTGCCTGGCTGCTCTAGGAGCCTGTGAACGGTGCAGCCCTCACTGCCAGTCCTGGGTGATCTGCAGGCCGACCTGCCTGCGTTCTTTCCCAGCGGCCCGAGAGCACTGGGATCCCCCATCGCAGCGCGGGCCCGAACCCGAGGCGCGGGCTGGCGGATGTGCTGGCTGGGGCCGAAGCCCCGGGGCTGCGGCATGCAGCTCCGCAGTGCGGAGCCCAGATCCGTGGCCTGTACCCCAGGGGCGAAGAGTCCCGAGTCTCAGAGCACGGAGGGGGTGAGATGCCCAGGTTAGGGTCTCTGTCCGAGGAAGCCGCCCGGCCAGGACAACCTAACAAAGGAAATGCGGGCATGGCGATAGTGATTGGAGGGGGCTTTGCCCAGGCCTAGGAGCAGACGTGGTGACGCGGTCAGCTCCCCGCGCGGGGCCACGCCGCAGGACACTGCCGCCAGCTCGCCGAAACACGGGAGACCTGCAGGGCCGGCCGTTACTCTTGTGTGCCATCTGCTGGATCGTATCCCAAATAACACCAAAAGTATTCTGCCAATATGTTAAATACCGGCCTGTGAAACCCAAGGCAAGAATCCAGCCGCAAACGAAGATCTTGCACAGAGCCCGGGTCCTCGGACAGCACTCAGAAATGAAGCAAATGATTAGACTCAACTTACACCGCAGTTAAAGCAACACCAGCCCTCTCAGATGAGAAAGAATCAGCTTAAGAATTCTGGCAATGGGCCGGGCGCGGTGGCTCACGCCTGTAATCCCAACCACTTTGGGAGGCCGAGGCGGGTGGATCACGAGGTCAAGAGATCGAGACCATCCTGGTCAACATGGTGAAACCCCGTCTCTACTAAAAATGCAAAAAATTAGCTGGGCATGGTGGCGCGTGCCTGTAATCCCAGCTACTCAGGAGGCTGAGGCAGGAGAATTGCCTGAACCCAGGAGGTGGAGGTTGCGGTGAGCCGAGATCGTGCCATTGCACTCCAGCCTGGGTCACAACAGCGAAACTCCGTCTCAAAAAAAAAAAAAAAAAGAATTCTGGCAATGAAAAAGTAAGAATGTCGCCTTACCTCCAAATGAGCACACGAGGTCCCCAGCAATGGCTCTTGACCACATTGAAATGACAGACACAGAACTATCTGGATGGCAAGGAAGCTCATTGAGACTCAGGAGGATGTTGAAACCCGATCCAAGGAATCCAGGAAAATGATTCAAGAGCTGAAAGAGGACAAAAACCTTTTTTCTTCGTTTTCATTTTCATTTTCTTTTTCTTTTTCTTTTGGAGGTGTAGTCTCCCTCTGTCACTCAGGCTGCAGTACAGTGGCACAATCTCAGCTCACTGTAACCTCCACCTTCCAGGTTCAAGAGATCCTCCTGCCTCAGCCTCTCAAGTAGCTGGGATTACAAACACCATCATGCCAGGCTAATTTTTTGTATTTTTTGGTAGAGACGGGGTTTCACCATGTTGCCCAGGCTGGTCTTGAACTCCAGACCTCAGGTGATCCACCCACCTCGGCCTCCCAAAGTGCTAGGATTATAGGGGTGAGCCACCACACCCAGCCTGGAAAAAAAAAAAAAAAAAAAAAAAAAAGCATTTTAAGAAAGAACCACACTGAACTTCTGTAATTGACAGATTTACTACAAAATTTTTATAATACATGTGGATGCACTAATAGCAGAATAGACCAAGCTGTGAAAATAAATTCAAAGACTGGTTCTTTGAATCAACTAATTCAGACAAAAATAAAGAAGAATTTTTTTTTTTTCTTGTTACCCAGGCTGGAGTGCAATGGTGAAATCTCGGCTCACCGCAACCTCCACCTCCTGGGTTCAGGCAATTCTCCTGTCTTAGCCTCCTGAGTAGCTGGGATTACAGGCACGCGCCACCATGCCCAGCTAATTTTTTTTTTTTTTTTTTTTTTTTTTTTTTTTGAGACAGAGTTTCGCTCTTGTTACCCAGGCTGGAGTGCAATGGCACGATCTTGGCTCACCGCAACCTCCGCCTCCTGGGTTCAAGCAATTCTCCTGCCTTAGCCTCCTGAGTAGCTGGGACTACAGGCATGCACCACCATGCCCAGCTAATTTTTGTATTTTTAGTAGAGACGGGGTTTCACCATGCTGACCAGGATGGTCTCAATCTCTTGACCTCGTGATCCACTTGCCTCGGCCTCCCAAAGTGCTGGGATTATAGGCGTGAGCCACCGCGCCCGGTCTCCAGCTAATGTTTTGTATTTTTAGTAGAGATGGGTTTCACCATGTTGACCAGGATGGTCTTGATCTCTTGACCTCGTGATCCACCCGCCCCAGCCTCCCAAAGTGCTGGGATTACAGGCTTGAGCCACTGTGCCCGGCCGAAATTTTTTTTTTAATGGACAAAAGCCCAGAGAAATATGGAATTATATAGAGAGACCAAACCTATAACTCATTGATATTTCTGAGAGAGAAGAGAGAGTAAGCTATTTGGAAAATATATTTGAGGATATGGTCCATGACAATCTCTCCTCTCTCACTGGAGATGTTAACATACAAAGTTAAGAAATATAGGGCTGGGAGCAGTGGCTCATGCCTGTAATCCCAGCACTTGGGAGGGCTGGATGGATCACTGAGGTCAGGAGTTTGAGATCAGCCTGGCCAACATGGCAAAACTCCATCTCCACTAAAAATACAAAAATTAGCCAGGCGTGGTGGTGCATGCCTGTAATCCCAGCTACTCAGGAGGCTGAGGCAGGAGAATCACTTGAACTTGGGAGGCAGATTGTGCCATTGCTCTCCAGAAATACAGATAACCCTCATGAGATATTACAGAGCGAGGAAGGAGACCCAGGTATCTAGGATCACCTCCCCCTTGACTTCCACACTGCATTTCAATAGAAGAAAAGATTGGCTGACTGGTGACTCCTAAACCACCTTCTGTAAGATAGGAGGCATGATATGGGGAATCTCTCTGAAAGACATTGTTTTTGTTTTTGTTTTTGTTTTAAGATGGGGTTTCACCATGATGGCCAGGCTGGTCTTGAACTCCTGACCTCAGATGATCCACCCACTTCGGCCTCCCAAAGTGCTAGGATTACAGGCGTGAGCCACCGCACCCGGCCAAGGCATTCTTTTTACTTAAACAAGATCAAACCTCCACCCACTCCTCCATCTGGAGACCAAGACCCTTTCACATGTAATTCCTAAAACTGTAAACCCAAGACCCTTTCATATGTGATTTCTAAAGCTGTAAACCCTTTCACTTGTAATTTCTAAGGCTGTAAACCTAAGATCCTTTTACCTGTAATATCTAGAATGTAAGCCTATATAAAGGCAGAGCTTCTCTTTGTTAAGGGAGCTTAGCCGTTTGGACAAAACAAAGCCTTGCTCTTGGGCCGTAATAATAAAATCCCTTCCTTTCTAGTTCAGTGTCTGAGAGGTCTGTTTCTCATGGCTGCTCCTGCTTTAGCACAACAGGCATTCCCAAGGCACACAGTTAACAGATTTATCAAGGTTAATGCAAAGGAAAAAAATAAAGGCATCTGAAGAGAAGGGTCAGGACACTTATAAAAGCAGCACCATGAATTTAGTAGCAGACGTCTCAGCAAAAACCTTACAAGTCAGAAGAGCTTGGGGCCTGTTTTTAGTGCTCTTAAAGAAAAGAAACTCCAATAAAGAAATTTATATCCTGATAAACTAAGCCTGACTGGTGAAAGGTGTAAGGTCAGCTGAGAAAAAGGACAAGTAGACCCAAAGTCAGGCAAGCTCGTTTATTGACCTGCCGAGCTGCTCCGTGACCATTAGAGGAGGCAGGCCTGAGCTTATAAAAGGAGGGGTTTATATAGGGTGAGAGGGGCTTAAGGGAGTTCTCCAGACTGAGAAAATTTATCAGCTTGTAACAAGCACAAAGACAGTTAGTCAGCTTGTGACGGACTTACATTATCCTGTGACTTTTGTGGTGGCAGTTAAAAAAAAACAACAACAGGATTTTACAAGTATGTGTGAAACAGGAATTTACAAGTACCTGTAACAACGGTTTGTTTCCCATGACCTCCCCTGCATTGCCCAGATGGCTGTAATCAGGCTTTCCTTAACTTAGCATGTCTGGCAGCCTTGCTGTGGTGCCTAGATAAGAGTTTAGGAATGCAGCTGCAGAGTAATCAGGGTAGGAGCGGGGGCAGCTGTGCTGAGGGGGTTTTCTGGGGCAGCTTGTCCCTAACATTCCAGCCTTTTAAGAGGTACTAGAAGAGGGGTGCTGTTGTCATCTGGCTGCTTCTTGCTGGATAGGGGCCATGTTTAGGGGGAGAGACTAGATTGTAGGGATTGTCGTTCCTGGAACTGTCAATATTCTTGGAGCAGCGTTGTATTTTGTATCGTCCCATGGGTAAAAGCTTTAATATGGTCCTGTAAAAACTTGGTGAGGAGTTGTAACAGGCAGGGGCCAAATACTAGAAGGAGAAGGATAGAAATAAGTCCAGCTAGTGGGAGGGGCCCCGGTTCCCAACTCCAAAGGTTAGCTCAGGAATCTGAGAGACATTGCCTAATTACAGAAGCTTTTCCATTTAACTGCCGAGGAGCATTTCATGCTACTCCTGACTGGTTAGTATAGAAACAGCATTCCTCCCTTAAGGTACACAGTCCTCCTTTCTTGGAAGTGAGGTTTAAACCTTGATGATTTTGGAGTGTAACTGCTGCTAGAAAGTCTATTTGTGATTGAAGAGTAAGAATGGATTCTGCTATCTTGCAGATTGTCTGAAAGGTCTTTAGAGAGGGTGTGATAGTAGGACAGGGAGGTGGATAGCCTTGCTATCCCTGTTCCTGTAGCCCTGGTAATTCCGAGTCCTATTAGTAGACCTGGCGGGCTGCTCCATAACAGTTAGAGGAGGCAGCCCTGAGCTTATAAAAGGAGGGGTTTATTTGAGGTGAGAGGGCCTTAAGGGAGTTCTCCAGACTGAGAAAATTTATCAGCTTGTAACAAGCAGGAAGGTAGTTTATCAGCTCATGACAGACTTATACTACATCATCCTGTGACTTTTGTCATGGCAGTTAAAAAAAAAAAAAAACAACAGGATTTTACAGGTATGTGTGAAACAGGAATTTACAAGTACCTGTAACAAAGGTTTGTTTCCCATGACCTCTCCTGCACTGCCCAGATGGCTGTAATCAGGCTTGACATAGCATGTCTGGCAGCCTTCCTGCGGCACCTAGATAAGAGTTTAGGAATGCAGCTGCAGAGTAATCAGGATGGGGGTTTAGTAATCAGCTGTGCTGAGGGAGTGTTCTGGGGCAGCTTGTCCCTAAGAAAGGGAAAATAAAATTCTTCTCAGACAAGCAAATGTTAAGAGAATTTGCTACCACTGGACTAGGCTTACAAGATGTTTTTATAAGAGCGCTAAAGATGGAAATGAAAGAATGATATCTGCTATTACAAAAATACACTTAATCACATAGCCCACCAACAATATAAAGCAACTATGCAATAGGAACTAAAAAGTCACCAGCTAAGAACATCATGACAGGATCAATGCCACATATCAATACTAATCCTGGGGCAGGGACACTGGCTCATGCCTGCAATCTCAGCACTTTGGGAGGCTGATGTGGGCAGATCACTTCAGGTCAGGAGTTCACAAGCAGCCTGGCCAACATGGTGAAACCCCATCTCTACTAAAAAATACAAAAATTAGCTGGGTGTGGTGACAGGTGCCTGTAATCCCAGCTACTCAGGAGGCTGAGGCAGGAGAATCTCTTGAACTCAGGAGGCTGAGGTTGCCATGAGCTGAGATTGTGCCACTGATTCTGCTCCGAAAAAAACAACAAAAAAAAATTAGTCTGGTGTGGTGTTACATGCCTGTAATCTCAGCTACTTGGGAGGCTGAGGCGCTAGAGTCTCTTGAACCCAGGAGGTGGAGGTTGCAGTGAGCTGAGATCATGCCATTGCACTCCAGCCTGGGTGACACAGTGAGACTCTGTCTCAAAAAAATAAAATAAAATAAAAAATAAAAATAAAAATACGATCAAAGAGGAACTGAATACAATTGAGTTGCAAAACTATACAAAAGATCAAGAAAACCAAGAGCTGGTTCTTTGAAAGAATAATCATGATTGATAGGCGACTAGGTAGGTTAATAAAGAAAAGAGAAGATCCAAATAAGCACAATCAGAAATTACAAAGACGACATTACACCCAATTCCTCAGAAATATAAAGGATCTTAAGAGACCATTATGAAAACCTCTGTGCAAATGAAAAAAGCCAGAGGAAATGGATGAATTCCTGAAAACATACAACTTCCCAAGACTGAACCAAAAAGAAAGCAAAAACCTGAACAGACTAATAACAAGTTCCAAAATTGAAACAATAATTTTAAAAAAACTACCAACCAACAAAAATCCTGGACCAGATGGACTCAGAGCTGAATTATAGCAGATGGACAAAGAAGAATTAGTACCAATTCTACAGAAATTATTACAAAAAATTGAGGAGGGGGCTCAATTTTTATTTTTAAGTTAGGGAGGGGGCTCCCTAACTCATTCTATGAAGGCAGTATCTTTCAGACACAACAAAAAAAGAAAACTTCAGGCCAACATCCTCAATAAACATACATGCAAAAATTCTCAACCAAACACCAGCAAACCAAATCCAGCAACACATCAAAAAGTTAATTCACCAAATCAGTTGGGTGCAGTGGCTCATCCCTATAATTCCAGCACTTTGGGAGGCTGAAGCAGAAAGATCACTTGAACTCAGGAGCTCGAGACCAGCCTGGGTAAAATAGCAAGACCTGTATCTAAAAAGAATAAAAAATAGGCAAGACACAGTGGCTCACTCTTGTAATTCTAGCACTTTGGGAGGCTGAGGCAGGTAGATCATGAGGTCAGGAGATCGAGACCATCCTGATCATTCACCTGGCAAGCATGGTAAAACCCTGTCTCTACTAAAAAAACGAAAATTAGTTGGGCGTAGTGACACACACCTGTAATCCCAGCTACTCAGGAGGCTGAGGCATGAGAATTGCTTGAACTCAGGAGGCAGAGGTTGCAGTGAGCCAAGATGGTACACTGCACTCCAGCCTGGTGACAGAGCAAGACTCCATTTCAAAAAAAAAAAAAAAAAAAGAGAGAATAAAAATTAATAATACTAAAAAAAAAAGTTAACCACAAAGAAGTAAGCTATATCTAGGATTCAAGGTTGGTTCAACATATGCAAATCAAATATTTGACTCACCACATAAACAAAATTTAAAATAAAAATCATATGATCATCTCAGTAGACATGGAAAAAGCTTTTAATAAATTCCAGCCTCTTTTTATGGTTAAAAGGAAAACCTCAGCCAGGCGCGGTGGCTCACACCTGAAATCCCAGCACATTGGGAGGCTGAGGCAGGTTGATCACAAGGTCAGGAATTGGAGACCAGCCTGGTCAACATGGTGAAATGCTGTCTCTATTAAAAAAGAAAAGAAAAGAAAAGAAAAGAAAGCCTCAACAAAATAGACATTAAAGAAAGATAAACTCAAAATACTGAGTGTGACAAGCCCACAGAAAACATTATATTGATGGGAAAAAGCTGGCAAAATTTCCCTTGAGAACCAGAACAAGATGAGCATGCCCAGTTTTACCACTCATATTCAACCTAGTACCAAAAGTCTTAGCCAGAGCAATCAGGCAAGAGGAAGACATAAAACAAATGCAAATAGGAAAATTAGTCAGAATATCTCCCTTTACTGACAGCATGATTCTAGAAAACTCTAAAGACTTCACCCACATGCTCCTAAAACTGATAAATGTTGTTAGCACAGTTTCAGGATCCAAAATCAATGTACACAAATTAGTAGCATTTATTTATTTATTTATTTATTTATTTATTTATTTATTGAGATGGAGTCTCACTTTGTCACCCAGGCTGGAGTGCAGTGGCATGATCTTGGCTCACTGCAACCTCCATTTCCTGGGTTCCAGTAATTCTGCTGCCTCAGCCTCCCAAGTAACTGGGACTACAGGCTTGTGCCACCATGCCTGGCTAATTTTTTTGTATTTTTAGTAGAGACGGGTTTTCACCATGTTAGCCAGGATGATCTCAGACTCCTGACCTCATGATCCACCCGCCTGGGCCTCCCGAAGTGCCGCGACTGCAGGCGTGAGCCACTGCGCCAGGCCACAAATTAGTAGCGTTTCTAAATACCCGTAACATTCTAGCTGATGGCTAAATTAAGAACATCATCCCACGTATAATAACCACAAATAAAATGGAACACTTGGGAGTACAACTAAACAAAGGGAAGAAAGATCTCTGCAATGAGAAGTACAAAACACTGCCGAAAGAAATAGACAGCACAAATAAATGGAGAATATGCCATGCCCATGGATCGGAAGAACCAACATTGTTAAAATGGCATCCTGCCCAAAGCAATGAACAGATTCAATGCTGTTACTATCAAATTACAAGCAGCATTTTTCACAGAATTAGAAAAATCAATCCTAAGATTCATATAGAACCAAAAAAAGAGCCTGAATAGTCAAAGCAACCCAAAGCAAAAAGAACAAAGCAGGAGGCATCATGTTACCCAACTTCAAACTATACTATGAGGCTGCAGTAACTGAAAGGGCATGATAGTAGTACAAAAGCAGACGCACAGACCTAGGGAAAAGAATAGAGAATGCGGAAATACAGTTGCACACCTACAATTACCTGATCTTTGACAAAGTTGACAAAAACGACCAATGGGAAAGGACTCTCTATTCAATAAATGGTGCTGGAATATACTGGCTAGCCATATACCGAAGATTGAAACTGGTGAAATCCTACCTTTCACCATACATAAAAACTGATTTAAGATGGATTAAAGATTTAACTGTAAGACCTCAAACTATAAAAACTCTAGAAATAAACTGAGAAAATACCCTACTCAGCATCAGCTACGGCAGCTAATTCATGGCTAAATTCTTTTTTTTTTGTTGTTTGTTACCCAGGCTGGAGTGCAATGGCACGATCTCGGCTCACCGCACCCTTCGCCTCCTGGGTTCAGGCAATTCTCCTGCCTCAGCCTCCTGAGTAGCTGGGATTACAGGCATGCACCACTGTGCCTGGCTGATTTTTTTTTTCTTTTTTCATTTTTAATAGAGATGTGGTTTCATCATGTTGACCAGGATGGTCTCGATCTCTTGACCTCGTGATCCACCCGCCTCTGCCTCCCAAAGTGCTGGGATTACAGGTGTGAGCCACCGCGCCCGGCCATGGCTAAATTCTTAAAAGCAATTGCAACAGAAACAAAAATCAACAAGTAGGACCTAATTAAACTAAAGAGGTTTGCATAGCAAAAGAAACTATCAACAGAGAAAATAGACAATCTACAAAATAAGAGAAAATGTTAGTAAAGTATGCATCTGACAAAGGTGTAATAATCCAGAATCTGTAAGAAATTTAGGCTGGGCATGGTGGCTCATGCCTCCCAAAATCCGAGCATTTTGGGAGGCCAAGGTGGGTGAATCACCTGACGTCTGGAGTTTGAGACCAATCTGGCTAACATGATAAAACCCCATCTCACCCCATCTCTACTAAAAATACAAACATTAGCCAAGTATGGTGGCACATGCCTGTAGTCCCAGCTACTTGGGAGGCTGAGACAGGAGAATCACTTGAACCTGGGTGGCAGAGACTGCAGCAGGCCGAGATCGTGCCACTGCACTCCAGCCTGGCCGACAGAACGAAACTCTGTCTCATAAAAAAAAAAAAAAAAATGGCAAAATTTAAACAAATCAGCAAGCAATAAACAAACAACCCCATTAAGGCAAAGGCCATGAACAGACACTTCTCAAAAGAGAACATACAAGCGGCCTGCAAACATGAAAAATGGTCATCATCACTAATCATTAGAGAAATGCAAATTAAAACCACAATGAGACACCATCTCTCACCAGTCAGAATGAGTATTATTAGGCCGGGCATGGTGGCTCATGCATGTAATCTCAGCACTTTGGGAGGCCGAGGTGGGCGGATCATGAGGTCAAGAGATTGAGACCATCCTGGCCAACATGGTGAAACCCTGTCTCTACTAAAAATACAAAAGTTAGCTGGTCTTGCTGGCACACACCTGTAATCCCAGCTACTCGGGATGCTGAGGCAAGAGAATCTCAAAAAAAAAAAAAAAAGAAAAAGAATGGTTATTATTAAATGGTCATAAAACAACAGATGGTGGCGAGGCTGCAGAGAAAAGAGAATGCTTATACTCTGTTGGTGGGAATATAAATTAGTTCAGCCACTATAAAAAGCAGTTTAGAGATTTCTGAAAGAACTTAAAACAGAACTATGATTCAGTCTGGCAATCTCATTACTGGATATATATCAAAAAATAAATAAATAAATAAATAAATCATTCTACCAAAAAGCACATGTACTCATATGCCCATCACAGCATTATTTACAATAGCAAAGACATGGAATCAACCTAGGTGTCCGTCAACAGTGGATTCTATCAAGAAAATGTGGTACATATACAGCACGTGGGAGGCCAAGGCAGGAAGATCACCTGACGTCAGGAGTTCAAGACCAGCCTGGCCAACATGGTGAAACCCTGTCCCTTCTAAAAATACAAAAATTAGCTGGGCATGGTGGTGCCTGCATGTAATCCCAGCTACTCAGGAGGCTGAGGCAGGAGAATCTCTTGAGCCCAGGAGTTGGAGACTGCAATGAGCCGAGATCGTGTTCATTGCACTCCAGCCTGGGTGACAGGAGCAAAACCCTGTCTAAAAAAAAAAAAAAACAAAAAAAAAAAAACCAAAAAAAATCCTTCCGCAGCTTCTTAATACATGTAAAATAGAGTCCAGACTTCTTGTCCGCAAGATCTGTCCTTCCTCTTGAACTTTGATTTATAAAATATCAAACTTACTGCAGTCTACATTAAAGTGGTATCATACAACTTTAGGATAAGAATCTCACAATGGTATACTTCTATGTCTCTTCTTCCAGTCTTTATGCTAATGGTGTTATATAATTTATTTTTAGGTATGTCATAAATGCCAAAATTCATTGTTATTAGTTTTGTTTAAGCAGTAAAGACATTGTGCCTTGTGTTCAAGGTTCTTTAGCTTTTGGATCTATCGTTTTATATTTTTTAATTAGCTTTGAATTTTTTTTTTTTTTTTTTACAGACAGGGTTTCACCATGTTGGTCAGGCTGGTCTTGAACTCCTGACCTCAGGTGATCCACCCGCCTTGGCCTCCAAAGTGCTTGGATTACAGGCGTGAGCCACTGTGCCTGGCCAAAATTTTTAAGCTATTATTTTTTCAAATATTTTTTCTGTTCCAACCTCTACCCTACTCCCATGCACTGTTAAGGGATTCAAGACACATGTATTAGGTTGCTAGAAGTCACCCCCAGCAACCTAATGTTCTGCCCTGCTCTGCCCCTCCCCTCCCCTTCCCGTCTTCCTTCCCCTTCCCACCACCTGCCTTCTTTCCTTTCTGTTCTTTCTTCCCTTTTTCTTTTCCTTTTTTCTTACTTGCTTTCCTTCTTTCATTTTACTTTTCTTTCTTCATCCCTTTCTTTCCTTTTCTTTGAAAATTATATTCTCTCAGGGTTTCATTTTTAATAGTGTCTTTTGTTATATCGCCAAGGTAACTCATCTTTCCTTCCTGATATCTAATCTGCCATTAATACCTTACAGTGTATTTTTAATTTTATCTTTTGTAATTTCTATTTCTAGAAGTGTACTTTGCTTTTTTAATCTTCTACATCTCTATGTAACTTTTAAAATATATAAATGCGTTTTGAACACATTAATTATCTTAATGTCTGTATCTTCTAATTCTAACCTCTGAGTTGGTTTTTATTATTATTCTCCCCATTATGGGTCATATTTTTCTAGCTCTTTGCATGCCTGCTGATCTTTGACTGAAAGCCAGACATTGTTCATTTTATCTTGGTCAATACTAGATAGGTTTGTGCTCCTGTAAGTATTCCTGAGTTTTCTTTTCTTTTTTTTTTTCTTTTTTTTTTTTTTTCTTTTTCTGAGATGGAGTCTTGCTCTGTCACCAGGCTGGAGTACAGTGGTGCAATCTTGGCTCACTGCAACCTCCGCCTCCCGAGTTCAGGCAATTCTCCTGCCTCAGCCTCCTGAGTAGCTGGTACTACAGGCATGTGCCACCATGCCCAGGTAATTTTTGTACTTTTTAGTAGAGACAGGGTTTCACCATGTTGGCCAGGATGGTCTCGATCTTTTGACCTCATGATCTGCCCTCCTCGGCCTACCAAAGTGCTGGGATTACAGGCGTGAGCCACCACGCCCAGACCTTCCTGAGTTTTATTATGAGACATGTTTAAGTTTCATAGAAACAGTGTGATGCTTCTGTTCTTGCTTTTATGGTAGGCAATATTAAAGAATTTCTCATTCTTGGGCTTATTTTTCACTATGAGGGTAAGATTTTCTGAGTATCCTACTCAAAGCCCTACTGAACTATGATCTTCTCCAGTCTTGATGTTAGGAAAGGGCGGTTCCTTGCTGTGTGTGTGCACTGGGAAGTGTTTCCTCTAATCGGTTTGGATGTTTCTTTCCTTGGCCCCTCTGGTAGCTTCCTCACACTTGTGCTTTGACCTGAATTCTGCTAAGTCCTCAAGCAAGATCCTCTGCAGAGCTCTGAGGTTCTTTCTTAATGCAACCTACTCCTCTTTTGAACTCTGCTGTGAACTCTACCTTCTTCTTTTCTGGCTTTCAGCAATATTCCTTTAATCCATGAAATTTACCAGCCTAGTCCTCAGTCCCCTTCCGTGTGTGTGGCCTGGAAACTTTCTAAACATGGTAAGCTGAGGCAACTATAGAGCTCACCTTGCTTGTTTTCCATCTTTTAGGAATCATTCACTTTGATTACTTGATAGCCAGTGTTTTGAAAACTATTGCTTTGTATACATGTATCCATTTGTTTGTTTCAGTTTGGAAGGTGAATTGAGTCCTTGTTACTCTATTGTGGCTATAAGAAAAAGTCCAAGATAAGTATTTTGTAATTAGGTACTTTAGCTTCTCTTTCTGTTAGAGCTACTGATATCATTGAACAAAGATGTGTTGAACTGAGAGTATCCTTGGGGAAAAAAATTGTAGTCCAAGACTGAAAGATGGATTCTTAACTTTGTGTCTGTTAGTTTCTATTTCAAAGTTGATGAGAGAACTACCTTCTTTAGCCAAGCTGACAGTGTCTGAGTCCATTTGCCCTTACTATTTCTGTCTTCGTTCTTAATAGATACTCGTGCATAATTTTAAACCTTAGATTCAGAGGCAATTGCCATGATCTGATCTCTCCTGGGGATAATTCTTTCTATTAGTTCACTTACTGCTTCTTGATCCCAACTCTATCATTTAAATCAGGGCTACAACTTCAGCTCTTCGCCCGAAGCCTATTACGTGCATGCTGGGATCTAAGACCAGTTTTTACATTTTAAAAGGGTTATTAAAAATATATGCAGCAAAGACTAAAAGTGGACTGCAAAATATAAAATATTTACCCTCTCTCCCTTTTCAGAAGATACTTACTGACTCCTGATGTAAATAAACTATTGTTCATGCATGCATTTTTTTAAAATGAGAAGTGAACATGGTAGTTAAGCACAAGGGCTCTGAAGTTGAACTACAAATCCCAATTAATTATTGGACATTTCTGTATCTAAGACAAGTTATGTGCCCTCTGAAAGCCATGAAGTTCTCAATTGAAAGAGAAATACCGCTAATAGCTACCTCAGAGATATTTGAGGATTTGATGGAATAATGTTTGTAAAGTCCTTCACAATGTGCCTGGAATTTGGAAAGAGTTCAAGAAATGTTAGCTGTTCATAGATTTGTTTAAAATTTTTTTTTTTAGATGGAGTTTCACTCTTGTTACCTAGGCTGGAGTGCAATGGTGTGATCTTGGCTCACTGCAACCTCTGCTTTCTGGGTTCAGGTGATTCTCCTGCCTCAGCCTCCTGAGTAGTTGGGATTACAGGGATGTGCCACCATGCCTGGGTAATTTTTTATTTTTAGTAGAGACAGGGTTTCTCCATGTTGGTCAGGCTGGTCTTGAACTCCCAACCCCAGGTATTCTGCCATACTCAGCCTCCCCCAAAGTGCTGGGATTACAGGTGTGAGCCACAGTGCCCAGTCTCTGTTTATTTATTTTTTATTTTATTTTATTTTATTTTTTTTTTGAGATGGAGTTTCGCTCTTGTTACCAGGCTGGAGTGCAATGGCGCGATCTCGGCTCACCACAACCTCCGTCTCCTGGGTTCAGGCAATTCTCCTGCCTCAGCCTCCTGAGTAGCTGGGATTACAGGCACACGCCACCATGCCCAGCTATCTGTTTAATTTTTTAAAATCTTCTTAAGGCCCCATAAATATTTCTGGTTTTAATTGTGGATTCTTTTTTTTTTTTTTTTAAGATGGGGTTTCACCATGATGGTCAAGCTAGTCTTGAACTCCTGACCTCAGGTGATCCACCCACCTCAGCCTCCCAAAGTGTTAGGATTACAGGCATGAGCTACTGTGCCGGCCTTGATTGTAGATTCTTAAGTTCTTAGAACATATTGTTCAAATAATCTAAAGGACCTATTAATGAGGTTTAATTGCATTTAAGCATCGCTTAGGATTTGTTGTTGTTATTAAAATAGCATGCTGTGGAACATACCCTGACTTGACCCTTCATTTACTAACTGTAAAAAATAGCGTTCAGCAATTTCTTCAGTTTTTTTTTTTTTTTTAATTGTGGAGATATTTCTGAAGTTTGTTAGGGCTCTGAAAGAAAATTTGAGTTGATAGAGGAATAGATGATATATAAGTGAATATAATTTCAAATATTGGATTACCTTAGAGTATTTCATACAGTAAACTTTAGGCTATGCTGGCTGGACAGAATGTGTATACTTTCCTGAATTGATTCTTCAAGTTTTTTTGGCGGGGTGCGGACAGAGTCTCACTCAGACTGGAATGGAGTGAGGCTATCTTGGCTCACTGCAACCGTGGTCTCCTGGGTTCAAGCGATTCTCCCATCTCAGCCTCCTGAGTAGCTGGGATTATAGCCACCCACCATCATGCCTGGCTAATTTTTGTATTTTAGTAGAGACAAGGTTTCACCACGTTGGCCAGGCTGGTCTTGAACTCCTCACCTCGGGTGATCCGCCTGCCTCCTCAGCCTCCCAAAGCGCTAGGATTACAGGTGTGAGCCACTGGGCCCAGCATGTTCAAGTTTTTAAAATGTAACAAGTAAAATGAGCAAATTTAAGACATTCAGTTCTTATATTTTAATATCTTCAAATGTACTCCCTTTGCATCTGTGTTTATCTCCCAGATCCTCTTAATCTCCACCCTTCCGTGACCTTCCTCATCCCATGATGGATAACACCTGTAAAAAAGGTGCCATACACCATAAAACTGATGAAATACTAGTTTCCCGAAAGCAAATTGAAAATATATACACGTTTTTAATTATTGTTCTTTATATATGCATATATTTTTAATTATTATTCATATATACATAAGAGAAGTGAGGAGTAGTAAGCATTGACATAGTTAGGAAACACAGGATTAAGTAGAAGTATCATCCATCTGACTTGTATGTGGACCATAAGGAAATCTGAGGGCTTCTAGAATAATTAAACTGACCGTAACTGACGACACAAGTCAACTTAGTGGTCCGCGTTATCCTCCAGTGAACAGTGACATGTCTCAGATCCTCCCTAGTTCTTTCACTCCTTTAACAGCACAGCTGATAGATAATTTGTATCTCAACTCTCAGATAGCATGCACTCCAATAGTAATATTATAAATAATTCAAATTCAGTAAAGCATCCTATAATACGGACAGCAGAAATCTATCTCAATATATTCATAAACATCAAGTTGTGTCCCTTTGCTAAGCTTACACAACCTTGTCTTATTTATTTACAATAAATACGAAACCCTTTACAAGTTAAAATAATTACTTATGCCTATCTTATTATTTTGTTCTATTTTGAAAATGATTAGGATATCTACTAGGAATTTTTTTTTTTTTTCAGTCAAGGTCTTGCTCTGTTGCCTAGGCTGGAGTGCAGTGGCACGATCTTGGCTCATTGCAACTTCCACCTCCTGGGTTCCAGCAATTCTTGTGCTTCAGCCTCCCAAGTAGCTGGGACTACAGGTGTGTACCATCGTGCCAGCTAATTTTTGTATTTTTAGTAGAGATGGGGATTCACCACGTTAGCCAAGCTGGTCTCGAAATCCTGGCCTCAAGCAATCAAACCACATGGGCCTCCCAGAATGCTCAGGTTACAGGTGTGAGGCACTGCACGTGGGCAACTATTCAATCTTTAAAAGGCTGAATACATACTTCAGTAACTTAGATATAAAAATAACAATTTCAGATATTTTGATTTCCCCTTTATTCTAATTTACTTTGACAAAGACATATGGATTAGAAATGTTTTTCTCATTTTTTGGTTTATTCATTAATGCATTCATTCATTTATCAACGCTCTAGTGAATACCCTCTTTCTTTAGTACTAACAGGGCTGACAGTAATGAATATACATAGAGACTGTTCATGAATATACATGGAGCCTGTTCTCGTGGTGTCTTCAGTGTGGTATGGAGGAAGAAAATAAACAAATTTAAAAAATAGCTGGATATATGATCTTATTTATCCATTTAATGTAGTTAATACATCACTCTAGGCACTGGGAATTGGTATAAAGCAAGATATGTTTCTTTCTATCTAGCAACTGATGGTGGCAGAAATTTAAAATGAAAAATAAATGTAGATGGCAATTATTGAACTCTAACAGCTGATCTTAATAGAAGCTAACGCCTAACGATGATAATTCCTTAGGAATGAAGAACCATAGATGCCTTTTAGCAGAATAAAAGTGCCATTTTTATTATGAGTCAGGTCTAGCCTGCAGAAATTCTTCAGTGCGCGGTGGCTCACGCCTGTAATCCCAGCACTTCGGGAGGCCGAGGCGGGCGGATCACGAGGTCAAGAAATCGAGACCATCCTGGCCAACATGGGGAAAGCCTCTCTCTACTAAAAATGCAAAAATTAGCGGAGCGTTGTGGCACGCGCCTGTGGTCCCAGCTTCTCGGGAGGCTGAGGCGGAAGAATCACTTGAACCCAGGAGGCAGAGGTTGCAGTGAGCGGAGACTGCACCACTGCACTCCAGCCTGGCAACAGAGCAAGACTCCCTCTCGAAAAATAAAATGAAATAACTAAAATAGATTAACTTCCTCTAATTTACTTTGAAATTCCAAAAACACAGCAGCAGATGGCGCCATCACCTCATTCATGCCTGCTGATTCTGCTCATCATTTTGGTTAACTCGTGCCAGCCTAGCTCAGATCAAATATCACAGAGAATCTGTTTTTATCAGTTCTGTGCTTATTTACCGTACAAGGATCCCGACAGAGATTTAAGACCCATTATGATTTTATGGGTGAAGAAGCAAGCATAGAAAAAGAAACAATATATCTAAAGTCACACAGTCAATCAGTGTCAGATGTTGCATTTATTGGGTAGAAGGTAAACTCTGAAATTAGAAGCTCCACCAGTGACTTGAAGTTTTTCCTTCTTATGTAATTTAATTCATCTGGTCGGGCTGTTTCCTTTTTAAATTGATTGATTGATTGTTTGATTGATTTGAGATGGGATCTCACTCTGTTGCTCAGGCTGGAGTGCAGTGGCGCAATCTCAGCCCACTGCAGCCTCCACCTTCTGGGTTCAAGCAATTCTCTCACCTCAGCCTCTCGAGTAGCTGGGATTATAAGGCCTAGGGATGTGGATCACCGGAGGTCAGATGTTTGAGACCAGTCTGGCCAACATGGTGAAACCCCATCTCTACTAAAAATACAAAAATTAGCTGGGCATAGTGATCGCTCAAACTCTTGACCTCAGGTGATCCACCCACTTCAGCCTCCCAAAGTGCAGGAATTTATAGGCCTTAGCCACCACACCTGGCCTTCAACCTTTTTGTTTCACTAACATTTAATTAGGGATATTTTTCTCTGAATACACAGACTATCTCTTGCATTGTCTTGAAATACAAAGGGTATTGTTTTTCTAGTTTGTCAATGATTTGTGTAATTAATGTTTAATCATTTTATTTTAAACAAAAAGACAAGGAGAAAAATGATAATTAGACTAAATTTTATGTTTATTAACAATTTCTTTGACAACTTAGATAGTTAACTGTTTTCATGGGATTATGATTAAATACAGGGAGACAGTTATAGGAAATCAAAGTCATTTTGGGAAAGACTCTCCCATAGGGGGTCTGGCCGGATTTGATAGTAAAGATACCTTCTTATTACTGACTGCAATGTACTCCCCTCATTATTGTTCTCTTTCTATTTAGGTGACCGATCCTTCTTCCTGGATCCAATTTATCACTCTATGAGAAATTCCATGGTATCCTTTTGTAAGGGTGGAAAGATTCCTTTTCCTCACTCATTGCTAGGTTCATGGCACCTATAATAAAACACAGGTTAACAAGAGAATAGCATCCAGGTTTATTTAATAGCAGTTACCTGAATAAACAAGCCTTGTTAAGTTCCACTCAGCTTATTCCCATTAGATTATGCCCTTTTATTCTCCAGTCATACTTCTAGATGACTATCCACAAAAATATTTAGTTTTTGCCGGGCACAGTGGCTCATGCCTATAATCCCAGCACTTTGGGAGGCTGAGGCGGGCGGATCACCTGAGGTTAGGAGTTTGAGACCAGCCTGACCAATATGGTGAAACCCTGCTGGAAAAAAAAAAAAAGAAAAGAAGAAAAATATTTAGTTTTCCCTGGGTCTTTATTTTAGAAGCCTATCTTGTCATATCATATTTATATCCTTTTGTCTTGTTAGTCTGTCTTTTGTCATAGGGGTCTCAGTCATGAACTTTGTGATGGGCAAAGAAAAGATATTACTTTTTCTCCCCTACATTGGACTAGGGGTGTATAATCTAATGGTAATAAACTGGAGGGAATTTAGCTAGACTAATTTGTTCAGATTCTTCTTGGCATCTCTTTGTCTTCAAAGGTAAGGATGTTTCTTTCCTCTGGGAAAGGATACTTCTGGAATGAGGGTCTTACGAACTGCTTCAAGGCAGAAAGATGGGGAAAGGTGTGAGAGTGAACTTCCTGATCCTGCTGTTTTCTCAAATGGCAAGAATCCATATTTTGGGGTAGCATGCCCTCAACCTCACATGCTGCTTTCCAAGCACTGTGTATAGAACTGAAAGACTGATGAATGCTGAGATTAAGATCCACATTACCACTTTGCAACATGTCTACAGAAACTTAGTAAAACTTTTGTGGCAGCTTAAGGAAGGCGTGGAAGCTCATTTATGTACTCTCCTTGAGCTCTCTTCTGTTTTGATAGGTAGTTAGACGGTGAGAACTGCAGAACCCTTATCATATAACAACTCCGCTCAAATCTCTGCACTAGAGACTCAGCAAGCTCCAGCGTGCCTTCTAGTAGCTTAAGGCAAGGTCCATAGGATGACGCAGCCCTACTTAAAATGCCAGCCTGAGGAAGCCCAATGCTGCTAGGAGGATTTACTTTTTGTTCCAGTCAAAACTTGGTAACAGATAGGCTCCTGAATTCCTGTTAGAGCAGTTACTTTAGAAATGTTACAGTTAGCCGGGCGCGGTGGCTCAAGCCTGTAATCCCAGCACTTTGGGAGGCCGAGGCGGGTGGATCACGAGGTCAAGAGATCGAGACCATCCTGGTCAACATGGTGAAACCCCGTCTCTACTAAAAATACAAAAAATTAGCTGGGCATGGTGGCGCCTGCCTGTAATCCCAGCTACTCAGGAGGCTGAGGCAGGAGAATTGCCTGAACCCAGGAGGCGGAGGTTGTGGTGAGCCGAGTTCGCGCCATTGCACTCCAGCCTGGGTAACAAGAGCGAAACTCCGTCTCAAAAAAAAAAAAAAAAAAAAAAAAAAAAAAAAAAAAAAAAAAAAAAAAAAAAAATGTTACAGTTAAACTTTCTCTGCCCTTTGAGAAGCAAATCTACCACACAGAACTGTTTCTTCAAGGACCTGGGAGCTGTTTCTTTGACATGCAAACATTCAGGGAGCTAAATCTTGCTCTTTCTTTTAGTTAGAGTATAAAGACCAACCTAGCTGGGTGCTTCACTTCAACTTGCGCCCATGCCCATCTGTCATATAGATAGGCAAAGTTTCTCTCTCCTCTGGCTAAGGGCCAATTAACAAATCCTGATGGTCTAGTCACATTAACCTCCTTAACACCACTCAATATATTTTCCTTAGCACACTCCATACTTTAAAACGTTACCAGCTTTACTTTTGGGGAAGTTGAGCTCAGTTCATGCTGCACTCTTTCCTGTTGCAACGGTAGTGCTGAATAAAACCTGTCCTCACCACATTAACTAGTATTCAGGTTTGTTGATCTTTGACAACACTCAGATGTCTCCTGCACTCTACGGGCTTCAGGGTCTGGTAAATGAGTTGGTCACTTCAGTTTCCAGCAATGTTAGGTGTTTTCTGTATTTCCTTGACTTGATCATTACTATGGAAATGGGAAGAGAGGGGAAAAAAATCAAACATTCAGCGTACTAGCATAATATTTCAGTCCCAACGCCTTCCATAAGCTGTTCCTTGCAATATGAGTGTATGGGATGATGAAAGAGGCATGTAGCTTAATGAAAAGACCATGAGTTGTTTTTTTGTTGTTTGTTTGTTTTTGAGACGGAGTTTCACTCTTGTTACCAAGGCTGGAGTGCCATGGCGCGATCCTGGCTCACCGAAACCTCCGCCTTCTGGGTTCAGGCAATTCTCCTGCCTCAGCCTCCTGAGTAGCTGGGATTACAGGCGTGCACCACCATGCCCAACTGATTTTTTGCATGTTTAATAGAGACGGGGTTTCACCATGTTGACCATGATGGTCTCGATCTACTGACCTCGTGATCCACCCGCCTTGGCCTCCCAAAGTGCTGGGATTACAGGCGTGAGCCACCGCGCCTGGCTAAGACCATGAGTTTTGCAGCAAGAGTCAGCTTTAGTTTGATTCCTTGCTCTAAATTTTTTAAATTAGCTTCTTAAACCTGAGAAGGAGACTAAATTTTCTGTCTCATTTTTGAATCTGAAAACAGAAATAATAATCCCTATTAAATAGACTTGGAAAAGTGAGATTGAACAAGAAAATAGAAATAATAATCCCTACTATATGGACTTGAAAAAGTGAGATTGAACAAAACATGTGCAACATGTGGTACCTAGCTCATAGTAATTGTTCAATAAATAAATGTTGTTTTCTATTATCAATATCTGATCATTCCCAGAGGTTTGTTTTCTCTGTCTGTTGTTAGAATAATGCACCCTCTCATGCCAGCCCTCATTTACCTATCTACATATTTCGTCTATTAGGGAATGAGTTTCTTTATAGTTATCATTTTTCTTTGTATTCTAAGCTCCTGTTCATTGAAAAGGTGAGCATTCAGTATCTGTTTACATTATTTTAAAAATACATGAATAAATACATGAACAAAGTTACAACAAAGTTGTGGTAAATGCAGGGGACCAAAACGGTAGTCGTTTGCATAGGTTAAATTAATTACTGATGTCAGATTCAGTTGTGAGAGTAATGAAGGCGGAGTCACATTAATTTATGCGTTTTTCTTACCTTGGTTTTGAAACAAAGGCTTATCTGCTATGCTGCCTTTGAGTTTTCCTGAGTCAGCCGTCTCAGAAACAGGACCTAAAGGTACAAATGAAAAATTACCACAGCATAGTTTCACTTCCTGCTGTTGAATATCTGGTTGAACGACTTAAGCTTAATTTGTTAAACTCCAATAAGTGCCTGTCCCACATGGTTTGACTCAGAGATTCTCTTTCGTCCACAGGCAATCGTCTCAGGAGCAGAAAGAAAAGAGCTCCCAAATGCTGTGGCTATTCAGGGACTCTCAAGAACAATGGAATATCCTGATTTAGAAAATTTGGATGAAGACGGATATACTCAATTACGCTTCAGCTCTCGAAACAATACCAGGATATCCGTTGTTTCAGAGAAAGGTATATACATATATATGTGTGTGTGTGTATATATATATATATATATTTTTTTTTTTTCTCTAACATATGGCTTTAGCTCTTCCATTCAAAAAGGTATAAAAGAAGAAAATTCGAGAGGCTCATGATCTGTAGAACTTTATGGATATATTTTTAAAGGGCTTTAAATATCACTGAAGACAATTTGAATACACCCTAAACCTTTTTTCATGAAAATTATTCTGTGACCAATTATTAATATTTAAATTAATTATGTCTGATGGCAGAAAATAGTTTCTCTTTTCTATAGACACTTCACAGTGAGAAATTGGTAATAAGTGGGATAATACACAAAGATGAAGGATTTCTATATGAGTGACTTGTTTGATAGAAAGGATAGATTATAGAATGGAGGCCAGGAAACTTAAAGAAGTAAATATAAATAACTTTTTTTTGTGGTAAGAGATTAATCTGGATGATTTTTAAACAAAAAAAGAGTTATTGATATGCCAGTGAAGGAAAATAGATTAATATATGGTAGATAAAAACCTCCATCTCCAGGAGTATTTTCTCAAAATACAAAAACAACAAAAAACAAAACAAAAACTCCCATCGGTAGGACATGAATCTTAAACAAAATGTAAATGAAATGAAATAGAAAGAAGGGCATTGGAGGATCTCTGTATTCATAGAATGAGTGATTTAGTCTACTCTTATGATTCTCCTATGTGACAATTCCATGAAATGTTCTTACAGCTTAGTCTCAGTGGAAAGTAGAAACATATTCTGGTTATGGCAATGTTAATACAAATTTAATTCCCTATTATCTGTAAGAGGGAGCTCATTTGTCAGTTTTGACACCAGAGTTTGCTTTCTTCTGCTTTCTTGTTATTCACATTGCGCAATTATTTTCCTCTCAGCACTGATGTAATTCTTTTCTTGGGAAACCTATTGAGGAAGGATAGAAAAATCACATGAGGCAAGGGGTAGGGAGACATGTGAGTGTTGATGCAAATGTGTAGGCTGACAGTATTCGGTAACAACACACCTATAATGTCCTAGCAGTCTCAAAACAAGGTACTTTTATATGTGTTAGCTTTTTAAATTCCCACAATAATCCTTTGAGATACTACTCCAATTTCACAAAGAGGAATAAAAAACAACGAAGGGAGTAATTTGCCCTGGGTCATGCAACAAACATACAAAAAGGGAAAATTACCCTCAGTAATCAGTGCTATCTCCCCAGCATCAAGCTATTTCCTCTAAGAAGCAGCAGGATTTCAGGGATCTAATGTCAAGACCTGTAGGTATCAATGTGGAGCTGGGATTAGGAGCATACAGATATCAAGGCAATGTGCTGAAATTACAGTTCTAGCAGTTGAAGAAGAAGTATCCTTACAGGTGGAGAAAATCACAGCTAATCCTAGATGATGAGGTAATCTAGGCAGTGATTAATAATTCACTTTCAAATTTGCCAGTTTTTGTTGTTGTTGTTGTTTTGCATTTTTTTGTGGTTGTTTTTTGTTTGTTTGTTTGTTTGTTTTTTCAGCATATCCGTCTGTTGCCCAGGCTGCTCTGGAATTCCTGGGCTCAAGTGATCCTTCTGCCACAGCATCCAGAATAGCTGGGACTGCAGGAGCTCACCATCATGCCCAGCTAATTAATTAATTTTTTTTTTTTTTTTTTTTTTTTGGTAGGAACAGGGTCTCCCTGTGTTGCCCGGGCTGGTCTTGAGCTTCTGGCCTCAAGCAATCCTCCTATCTCAGTATCCCTTCTGGGATTGCAGGTGTGAGCCACTGCGCCTGGCCAGATTTTTGAGGAACTGTAGAATTAAAGTGCCCCACCATCCATTATTCTCCTTCTTTATTCCACTTCTGCCCTCTCTGGCTCCTCAGGATCTTGTGCTTCATCTCTTCCTTGGCGTCTCATTGCTGTGATTTTGGGAATCCTCTGCTTGGTAATACTGGTGACAGCTGTGGTCCTGGGTACCACGGGTGAGTATTTGGTGAGGGAGATTAACAACAACAACAACAACAGACAATTCAGTAAGCAATTATTATGTGCCAGGCACTCTTTTAAGGGCTTGACATGCATAATCTACTTTAATTTGTATATAATCTAGTTTTATCTGTATTGAGTTGGTACTATGAATGCCCATTCCCTTAGGTGTGAGAAATTGAGAGGTTATTTTGCCTTTCCAGGGTTATAAGCTGGTTAGTGGTGGGACCGTGATTAGAAATTTAAGTGATCTGTCTAAAAAACTCATAGCTGTGGAATTTAAAAGATAAATTAATGGAAGGAAATACATGGAGCTGAAGAAGGAAGTACAATAAGATGCTGTCTTCCTAATGAAATAAATTCACTAGAGGGACGTTAAGCTATTTCTAGGAGGGTCATTATTTAAGGAAATTATTTCTGATCTGTAATATAAGCACCTTTGAATATACCAGAAATGGCTGAGGTACTTGGTCCTAAGTTGGTATTTTGTAATGGATGACTATCTTTTTTTCTTTTTTCTTTTCTTTTCTTTTCTTTTTTGAGATCGAGTCTCACTCTTGTTGCCCAGGCTGGAGTACAGTAGCCCCATCTCGCTCACTGCAGCCTCCTCCTGGGTTCAAGTGATTCTCCTGTCTCAGTACCCGAGCAGCTGGGACTAAAGGCGCCCGCCACTACAACTGCCTAATTTTGTATTTTTGGTAGAGACAGGGTTTCACCTGTATTGTTCAGGCTGATCCATCAGGTGACCTGACCTCAGGTGATCCATCCACCTTGGCCTCCCAAAGTGCTGGGATTACAGGCCATAAGCCACCACACCTGGCTAGGATGAATATCTTTTTTCAGATTTTATATCACATGCTATCTGTTATCAAGCGCCTTCAGAGAATCTTCATGACATTCCTTAATTAGCCAAATGTTTATTGAGTGCATTCTATGTTATAGGTACTGGGCAGTTTCTCAAGGATCTCTCATTTTTAAATAATAGAAGAAAGGTGAAAGACGTTGCTATTTCCAATCTGTCATGGCTCCCGTTGACTGTATGACATTTGCCTCTTGCTGCCTTCCTCATTCTATTTCTTCTTCTCTACCTTCCTTTTTCTTTTTTTCGCTATACCTCCTCTATAAAAGTTATTTTTTTTGTCTATTCTATCAATCAATCGTCTTTACCTCTCCACAGCAATATATCATCTATTTATCATTAATCAATAATGTATCCTTTTTATTCCAATATCATATGGGTTTTGGGATTTTAATTTTCAAACATAGTAGAATGACATTTTCCTGTCACTGTTATTGTTGTTGGTATATGAAGCTACTTGGAGATCCAATTCAGGAAGCAATCCATTGAAGAATGGCAACTTTCCGTCAAGGAACAAAGAGAACCACAGTCAACCCCCACAATCATCTTTGGAAGAGAGTGTGACTCCTACCAAAGCTATCAAAACCACAGGCAAGGGCATAGTTAAAGGATCAAATCTTGATTCAAGAGGGTTAATTCTTGGTGCTGAGGCCAGGGGCAGGGGTGTAAAGAAAATATGCTTAGATCCAATGATTGTACATTAAAGGCAAGCACACATATCAGTATTATCTTAGTGTAATGTATCCCTGTCATATATACAATAAAGTGAAATTGCAAGTACCCTATGCACTTGGCTGAACAGTTCTAAATTGGACTTTAATAATTTTTAAAATCAGTAACTGATTTATCACTGGCTATGTGTTTAGATCTACGGGAGATCATATAATTTGATACAAAGAAAAGTGTTTTCTCTCCTTACAGAATTGACATTTTTAAAGCGATGCAGTTAGAATAGAAAATATGACATTAGGCCGGGCGCGGTGGCTCAAGTCTGTAATCCCAGCACTTTGGGAGGCCGAGGCGGGTGGATCACGAGGTTGAGAGATCGAGACCATCCTGGTCAACAAGGTGAAACCCCGTCTCTACTAAAAATACAAAAAATTAGCTGGGCATGGTGGTGTGTGCCTGCAATCCCAGCTACTCAGGAGGCTGAGGCAGGAGAATTGCTTGAACCCAGGAGGCGGAGGTTGTGGTGAGCCGAGATGGCGCCATTGCACTCCAGCCTGGGTAACAAGAGTGAAACTCCGTCTCAAAAAAAAAAAAAAAAAGAAAATATGACATTAGAAAGGAAGAATGACAGTGAAAGAAAAGAAATAAGGGAAAATGTTGCCAAGAATAAAGAAGCTAAATTAAAAATACACAAAAGAGGTAGACCTAATACACATGTTCTTGAAAACTCATCAAATTTGTTTAATCATACAATTTCATTTACTTAATTACAATTCTATATACACTTGACCTTTACTTCTAATTGCATCATAATTGACTGTGACTTAATATTTGCATTTTAATTTTTCATGTCTGGACCCATACCTCCTCAACATTTTTATTAAGTAGTTAATAATAAATAACAGAGATACTGTGTAATATGCATAGTTGAACTATACTTTTCTCATTTGGAAAGTCACATTCTGAAGTAGATCTTACATCATAAAATAAATTAAGTAGCAAGGTGAAATTGTCTTACCTCAGTGATTCATTGTGAGTGGACTTATTTTAAGTAGTTATTAAAGAGAAAGGTAGTTTTGAGCTGAATCTGAAGAAATCAAACTCAAGAAAAAAGGATGGTTGGCTGCCTAAAATACTATTCGTAGTTAATTTATTTTTAAATTTTAAATGAATAGGAAGATTTTAATGTATTCTCATTGGTAAAATCATATCCCTATAGTTTGAATTGAAGATGAAATATAATAATGGCAGCTTATTGGTTATTTTATAAGTGTCCTTAAGATGAATGGTGTTCACACTAAAAGAGTGAACTGGTATGCCATGAACCTCATGGTACTAATCTTTTATTTCCAGGAGATCTTTCCAGCCCTTGTCCTTCTAACTGGATTATGTATGAGAAGAGCTGTTATCTATTCAGCATGTCACTAAATTCTTGGGATGGAAGTAAAAGACAGTGCTCTCAACTGGACTCTAACCTCCTGAAGATAGACAGTTCAAAAGAATTGGTAAGTATAGACTTCTGTTATAATTATCTGTGGTCTGTATCCAAAAGAAAAATAGAGGGAGATTCCAGGTAATGACAATTTTCCCTAAAATGAAGTCATCTTCTCTTGCTCCTTCTCCTTCTCCTTCTTCTTCTTCTTCTTTTTTTTTTTTTTTTTTTTTTTTTTTTGAGGCAGAATCCTGCTCTGTTGCCCGAGCTGGAGTGGTGCAGTGGTGCAGTTTACGACTTGCTGAAGCCTTGACCTCCCCAGCCTCAAGTCATCCTTCCACCTCAGTCTCCTGAATAGCTAGGACTACAGGGTGCACCACCATACCCATCTAATTTTTTGGGGGGGTAATGTTTTGCAGAGACGTGTTTGTCCATATTGTTTGGGCTGGTCTCACACTCCTGGGCACAAGTGATCTGCCCACCTCGATCTCCCAAAGTATTGGGATTACAGGTTACACTCGGCCAAAAGTCATTTTTACTATCACTATAATTACAATCATAGCATGCCTTAAGCACATAAAGTGCATAGTATAGGCTTTTATTTTTAACTAATTTAAAAAAAAACTGACTGTGTTTCACTTTAAAACAAATCCTTTGAAACACACTCCATGTATGCATGACTAGAATAATCAGGCCACTACCCATTTTTGTGAGTTTGTATTTCAGTCTTTAAATTTGGCGGAGTAAAGTAGGACATTGTCCTCCTTGTCATCATAATTATCAAGAAAAATGGCAAAAATGATAATATAGGTTTATAAATTACTTCCTTTTTGCAAGATACTCGAAAGGCAAAGAGGGTTAAAAAATAGCCCTGCTATTACAGGACACATATAATTTTTTAAGTAAAAAAAAGCAACTTAGGAGTTATTAAAAGTTAAATATCTGGCACTGGCAATAGCTATTATAGAACTTGAAAGAGATCCCTGTGTTCATAAGAAGTTTTCCTAAAAAGTGGCACTTACAAACCATCATGAACGAAGGGTAGAGCGTAGATGAGGTTTGAGAAGGGGTTAATAGGAAATATTCCACATTATAAATCTAAACCAGTTGATAGCTTTTACATCTACTTTGACTATTCTTATTTTTTTTTTTGTTTGTTTGTTTCTGTAATATCTTACCCAGTAGTAATAATTTGTGTTAAAGTTAATGGAACTAGATAAACCGTGAAGAAAGAGTATGGGATTACAGGTCTATCTGACTTTTAGGCCAGCCTATAATTGAAAGTAAATTGCTCTGTACTTGTCAACAATTCAGATCTCTTCACTGAACCTCACATTACTTATTCATAAAATATGCCATTGGACTAAATTATTTTTAAGTTGTTACCTAACTCTGAGAAGTATTTCTTTCTTTTTTTCTTTTCTTTTTTTTTTTTTTAAGTTTAATCTTTTTTTTTTTTTAATTGCATTTTAGGTTTGGGGGTACATGTGAAGAACATGCAAGATTGTCGCATAGGTACACACATGGCAGTGTGATTTGCTGCCTTCCTCCCCATCACCTATATCTGGCATTTCTCCCCACGCTATCTCTCCCCAACTCCCCACCCCACTGAGAAGTATTTCTTAACAAGAGTAGTATCCATTTATTTCTTCAACTGGAGGAGAAGATAGTGGCCAATCATCCATGGAAACTGCCTAGGGGGCCTGTCATCTGGGATTTTGTCAATAGATTGAATGGAGGCAGTACAATCTTGACATTATAAATCTATTCTCTTGGAAAATTAAATGATAATTACTTTAAATAAATAAAATAGGCCTTTGAGACATTCAATGACATGCAAAAATTGACATTTCTCTCGAGGTTGATGTCAGGTTAGGCATGCATCCTTCACCAAAGTGATTCAATCAGTTGTCTTTTTCTCCATGTTCATGCTAATAGTCTCTCTCTCTCTCTCTCTCTCTCTCTCTCTCTCTCTCTCTCTCTCTCTCTCTCTCTCTGTTGTCTATTTGTGTTTGTTTCATTACAGGGATTTATATTAAAGCAAGTGTCTTCCCAACCTGATAATTCATTTTGGATAGGCCTTTCTCGGACCCAGACTGAGGGACCGTGGCTCTGGGAGGATGGATCAACATTCTCTTCTAACTTGTAAGTGTTTAGAGACAATGCTTCATCCTCTTTCTTCATCCTCTTTCTCAGAGGGAGGTTTTCACCTCATCCATGAAAACCTCTGTCAAGCAGCTAAGAACCTGATTTGCTAACCATATTTGAGAAAGAGAGAAAGACATAAAAAAAAAAAAGAGAAAGTGAGCTGAGACAAAAGGAGAAGAATGAGGAGGATTTGAGAGTGAAAATGTGCTGAGAGGCCATCTAGCACCATCAACACAGATGTTCTTTCGGTTTTCTTACCAGGGAGGCATCTGACATGTTTGAAGTTGTCCAGACAAGGAGCAGTCACTGTCAGTCAGTGTAACCCTCTGGTTAAGAATATCGGTTTTGAAGCCAGGCCTCCATTTGGGTTATTAGCCCACTCACTGATTGTGTGACATTGGGGATAAGTCATTTTTCCTCTCTGAGTCCCGTTTTTTTTTGTTTGTTTGTTTTGGTTTTTTTTTATCCATAAATGAGAATAGAAAGAGTGCTCTGGGCTGGAAGTGGTGGCTCACGCCTGTACTCCCAGCACTTTGGGAGGCCTAGGTGGTTGGATCACTTGAGGTCGGGAGTTCGAGACCAGTCTGACCAATGTGGCAAAACCCCATCTACACTAAAAGTACAAAAATTAGCAGGATGTGGTCGCACTTTTCTGAAATCCCAGCTACTCAAGAGGCTGAGGCAGGAGAATTGACTGGACCTGGGAGACAGAGGTTACAGTGAGCCGAAATCATATCATTGCACTCCAGTCTGGGTGACAGAATGAGACTCTAGCAAGACTCCAACTCAAAACAAACAAAAGACAAAAACAAAAGAAAGAAAGAGTGCTCTCTCTTAGAATTGTAAGTTGGGTATAAAAGTAAAATTATTGGGCCAGGCGCAGTGGCTCATGCCTGTAATCTCAGCACTTTGGGAGGCAGAGGCAGGCAGATCACCTGAGGTCGGAGTTTGACACCAGCCTAACCAACATGGAGAAACTTCTTTCTGCTAAAAATACAAAATTACCCAGGCATGGTGGGGCATGCCTGTAATCCCAGTTACTTGGGAGGTGAGGCAGAAGAATCACTTGAACCCAGGAGGTGGAGGTTGCACTGAGCTGAGATCGTGCCGTTGCACTCCAGCCTGGTCAACAAGAGTAAAAGTCTGTCTCAAAAAAAAAAAAAAAAGAAAGAAAGAAATTAAAGTTATTTAGCATAATGTCTTGTACATAGTTAATGTGTGATACTTATTATTATGTTAAAAAGTAACCACATTTTCACATTTTGCATTTTAGAAAGATGTTTTAAATGTATTTCACATTTGCATGATTATACATTATTCCTTATTACGTGTTGAAGTCTTTGTCACTGCCGTTGTCATTTGCTTTTTCTTTTTTCTTTTCTTTTTCTTTTCTTTTCTTTTCTTTTCTTTTCTTTTCTTTTTTCTTTTTTTTTTCTTTTTTTGAGACGGAGTTTCGCTCTTGTTACCCAGGCTGGAGTGCAATGGCGCGATCTCGGCTCACCGCAACCTCCGCCTCCTGGGCTCAGGCAATTCTCCTGCCTCAGCCTCCTGAGTAGCTGGGATTACAGGCACGCGCCACCATGCCCAGCTAATTTTTTGTATTTTTAGTAGAGACGGGGTTTCACCATGTTGACCAGGATGGTCTCGATCTCTTGACCTCGTGATCCACCCGCCTCGGCCTCCCAAAGTGCTAGGATTACAGGCTTGAGCCACCGCGCCCGGCCGTCATTCGCTTTTTCTTATTCAGTTTTTCTTACAACACTTTTTCTTAGTTTTTTTTCTGTTCATTTGGAATGTACTCTTTCACATCTTTTACATTTCTTTTACTAATCTTTAAGTAGTTGTTCTTGGAATTATACATGTAATCTTCACTCATCAAAGACTAATATTGACTGGCATTTTTATGTTCTTCCCGATCAATAAAAAATCAATAAAGCATGCCTTTACTCTGTTGACTCCCTCCTCAGTTTATATGCTATTATATTAATGTACTTATTTTTATTTTATCACCCATGCTGTAGTGCAGTGGCACAATCTCAGCTCACTGCAGCCTCTGCCTCCTAGGTTCAAGTGATCCTCCCACCTCAACCTCCTGAGTAGCTGGGACTACAGCTGTGCACCACCAGCTGGGTGTGGTGGTGGGCACCGCTAATCCCAGCTACTCAGAGGCTGATGCATGAGAATTGCTTGAACTCCAGAGACGGAGGTTGCAGTGAGCTGAGATCACGCCACTGCACTCTGGACTGGGCAATACAGATAGATTCAGTCTCAAAAAAAAAAAAAAAAAAAAAAAAAGCCCTTGTTTGGGCTGGGTGCAGTAGCCCATGCCTGTAATCCTAGCACTTTGGGAGTCCGAGGCAGGTGCATCACTTGAGGTCAGAAGTTTGAGATCCAGCCTGGCCAACATGGTGAAACCCCATCTCTTAAAAAAAAATACAAAAGTTAGCCAGGCATGGTGGCACACAGCAGATTTATGCAGTTAGTATTCAATTCAATTTGCCTGCATATTTATGATTTTAATTATTTTTTATTTCTTCCTTTCCTACTGTACATTTCAGATATTTTTTCTTAAGCCTGATATTTTCAGTAAGTATGGGATTAGAGGTTCGTTGTTTTTCCTCTCAGCCACTCAAATATATTATTCCATTTTTTTCTACCTTTTATTGCCCTTCCCCCTCCCCCTACCCCCCCTCTCCCTCCCTCTCCCCCTCCCCCTTCCCCTCTCCTTCTGGTGCCATGACCCAGATCCGATATTGTTCTTTTTGCAAGTTCATCTGTTTGAAGGTAATATATGGCTTAAATCTGATGTCTTTACTCAGCAATGAAAAATTCTCAGCCATAGTTGCTTCAAATTTTGCTTTTTTTCCATCTTTTTTCCCTTCTCCTGGAATCCCAGTTACATTCATTATAGATCCATTTACAGCACCCTATACGTTTCTTTTGCTTTTTCCTGTGTTTTTATTCTTTTTTATCTTTTTGCTCCAATCTATGTAATTACCTTTCACATATCTTCCAGTTCATCTATTTTCCTCATGTGTGGCTAATCTGCTGTTAAAGGTCTCTATTAAAAGTTTTTTTATTTTGTTTGGTGACATTTTCAGTGCTATAATTTTAGTATGTTTTTTTTTTCTCAAATCTATTCTTCAACACTTACACTTTTCATTTTTCTTCCAGCATTCTCAGTACTGTCTTTTAGCTCTTAGAATACACTAACCATAGTTGTTTTAGCATGTGTCTGAATGTCCTATATGTATCTGTCTATATGTAATTTCAATGTCCTATATGTATGTCTCTCTCTCTCTTTTTTTTTTTTTTACTATTTTTCATTTGTGTTGATTAGTTTTCTTTTATGTCAGATTGCTTTTTATAGGGTGTTTAACATTGTATCTTAAAACCTTTGCAGAATTAATTCAAAGTGTTTTTTCATTTGCCTCTGTTCTCACCACAGAGTCTGTTCACCCAATGGTGTGAATGGTATGAATTGCTGAGTATAATCACTTAACTGTTTTACTTCTACTAGGCCAAGTACAGTGAACTTATTAGCAAACAATCAGCCAAATGTATTTTCTACTTTTTTATAGAACTTGTTTGTCTTTTCTTTTGCTATTTTAAACATATGGCTAGAGGACTCTTTCTACAATCACAAGCGTGGGCCCAAGTTAACATTTTGATATGTTATTACTCTGTGGTTTTCTTGGTGGCATTTATTTAATCTAGCTGTCTATACCCCCAAAACACTTAGATGTCAAGGAAAAATTTTTTAAATAATGCTGATTAGAGTTCTCCCTGAGGTATAAACTAAGTAGTTAATGCTAGTCTTAGTCATCTCCAAAGCAAAGTTTTCTCAATCCTCCAACCTCAGGATCAAGAAGAGATAGATATTCAAGATGAAGAGCGCCGAGCCATAGCTTTTGCACTGAGGTGCAGTGATCCTCTTCGAGTTTGACTAATTAACACTGCTCCTTCAGGATTTTGAAGACCACGTTGAATAGGACAGTGCTTCCATTTACCAATGTTGATTATCATAACTGTCAAGCATTGCATTGCGATATAATTCTGCTTTCAGGATAAATTAAAATATACAGAGTTGTTTGCCCTTCCTTTAAATGACCTGATTTAAAAGCATCTATGATTCTTTTTTTAGTTCTTGATTCCTTTCAGCATTAATACTTCTGCTTGGTCTACTCACTAAGTATATTCAATAATAATTTCACTGAACTGTTGCTTGATTTGATAAAGAAACATCTAAGTAACAGGTTGAAGTATATTTAAAGAACTTTTTATAGAATATTCAATGATTGTTCTTCTTTGCCAGGATTTCTTTTAAGTTTATGCAACTAGTCTTATTTCTTGAAAAAAAATTGTTATTTTTCTGCCTTAATAATGAAGACTATTCATTGAACCACTTGAGATTAAAAACAATTTAGATTTAAACCTCTTTTTCCAATAACAGAAACACTGCAGAACTCTTTTCACCAATATCCTTACTAATTTATTTGAGTGCCATGTAGACAGTATTCCTTAACATTTGTTCTAATTACATCATTGTATTCTATTTTAACAGATTTCAGATCAGAACCACAGCTACCCAAGAAAACTCATCTTCCAATTGTGTATGGATTCACATGTCGATCGTTTATGACCAATTGTGTAGTGTGCCCTCATATAGTATTTGTGAGAAGAAGTTTTCAATGTAAGGGATAGGGTAGAGGAGGAGGAAGGAAATACGTGAGCTAGTAAGGAGGACAGAAAGCAGAACAGAAAAGAGTAACAGCTGAGGTCAAAATAAATGCAGAAAATGTTTAGAGAGCTTGGCAAACTGTAATCTTACCCAAGAAATTGGAGGGGGAAGCTGTGATTTCTGTATTTGTTGACCTACAGGTAGGCTAGTATTATTGTTCTAGTTAGTAGAGCTCTAGACATGGAGTCAGGGCAGTCAAGCTTGAATTTTTTTTTTTTTTTTCTTTTTTTGACAGAATCTCACTTTGTTACTCAGGCTGGAGTGCAATGGTGTGATCTTGACTCACTGCAGCCATCTTCTTACCTCAGCTGCCCCAGGTAGCTAGGACTACAGGTGCATGTCACCATGCCTGGCCAACTTTTGGTATTTTTTGTAGAGACTGGGTTTTGCCACGTTGACCAGGCTAGTCTCCGACCCTGGGGCTCAAGTGATTGCCTGACTTGGTCTTCCAAAGTGCCGGGATTATAGATGTAAGCCATCATGCTTCAAGTTTCATTTTGCCATTGACTTGATATTTACCTGGGATAAGCCATAAGACAATCTTAATTCCTGGCTCTATTGGAGTTGTTTTTATACTCAAATATGTCATTGAAGTGCATGGTGTGTTGTCACAATTTGTCCCTTAACTTCTAGCAGTATATCAGACATGGATTGAGGGTGAAATATATTTCTGAAGAGCTGAATGAAGAAATGGAAAAAAATCTTGACCAATCAGAGCAATTTTATTATTTTCATCAATATGATCATAATTATGATTATCATCAAAAAGCAGCAACTCCTACTTTTTCTTTATCAAATAACCCAGAAAGTATGCCTGCCGTATCTCTAATAGAATCTTGTATAATATCTGATTGTATGGAAACTGCTCTCAAAGTTTTCTGCTTTTTAAATACTATCAATCAAAAAATACACAAAATCTGTTGATTAATATAAAAAAGTAACCAATCTAATTGGAATAAGTATTAACATTTTGGAATATGAAACATGTTTTATTAGTTTCATGATGTACTATTTTATAATTTTTACCATTTTTTCAGTAATTACTGTAAAAAGGTATTATTGGAATGAAACTATATTTCCTCATGTGCTGATTTGTCTCTTTTCTTTTTTTTCATACTTTCCCACTGGTGCTATTTTTATTTCCAGTGGATATTTCTATATTACTCGGGAGGCATTTGCAGCCCTCTAATGTTGATTAATATGTGCAAAGAAATTGTACAAATTTCACTAAATTATTCACTTTAAAATGGCTGATTTTATGTTATGCGGATTTCATCTTAATAAAAAAAGAAAACTCTTATCAAAAAACCGCTGGCCTCTAAATTATGTGCCCATGTGTCACAAACACTGTCACAATTTGCCTTCTCCCCAAAAGATGAATTTGTTGTGGGTGGAGGGATATTTATAGTAGTTTGATATTAAAGCATTAATTAGAGATCTTAAAAATTTTTTTAATCTAAGAGAAGATGAAGATTTTTGTGAGGTTTACTACTGTTTAATATGCAAATTTGTATTGTCATTATTTAAAAATATATAGAAAGGGATGAGACAGGTGCAGCAAGCCACCATGGCACCTGTGTACCTGTGTAACAAACCTGCATGTTCTGCATGTATATCTCAGAACTTAAAATAAAAAAAATAGTTGTACTCTATAATAAACATAAGAAAAAAGAAAGGGAAGAACTAGTTCAGGCTGAGAACATAAGGAGTATAGTTAACCATTTTAAGTAGTTAAGACACAGGATGGAGCTTGGAAGAGATCCCTTGTATTTTAATTTTGGTTTTGGTTTGATTCATTCTTTCTGGGTCCCCAGGATATAGTGTATGAATCTAAGAAATTATGATAATCAAGGTAAATAACTGGATGCTGAAGATCCTGCTGTAATAATCTAGAGCAGACAGTCCAGGCAACCTAACCCATGACTTGAGTTTGACGAAAGTGATGGTGTAAAGTAAGATCTCTCTAGGTTGTGCAAGACATACAGTACCTGAACTGTTGAGACATGTTTATATTACAGCTTATATGGAAATATATGTGAATAAACAGAAAACAGTCACACTTTTCCAAGAGACAGGAAAGGTGAAATAACTGCTAGCCGAACCTCAGTCTGAAAGGTAAATTCGAGATGGGTAATGATCCTAACAGAGGACATGCCAAAGGGCCACCATGTTCACGTGTCTGGATTATAGCAATAATTTTTGAAGCAGTCTCTTAGCCTTCACCCTTGTCCTCTACAGTCTGTTTTCAAATAAATTGGAGTGAGTCCATTAAATTTAAATAAAGTCATGTCAGTTTTCTACTTAAAATTCTCATCAATTGCTCATGTATCTCCGAGTAAAAACAAAACAACACAAAAGTAAAATATCTTTGTAATTATCTATAAGATGTTACATATTCTGGCTCTCTTTGAGCTAACCTCCTACTTCCTTCATCTTTACTCATTGCACCCAGGATGCTGGGTTCTTTGTTGTTTCTCAGCCAGGTCACGCTTGCTTCCACCTCAATGTGTTGGTGATTCTTATCTCCTTTATCTGAATAATTTGTACCTGACAAATTTGCAGGGTCTGCTCTCTCACTTCTTTTCCATATCTGCACAAACATCACCTTCTTAATGATGCTTACTCAGATAATGCTATTTAAAGTTATCAACCCTTTTTTCTACATTCTTAATCTCCCTCACCTCTGTTTATTTACCATAACATTTATGATAGTCAAATATACTCTACTATTTACTTATTAAGTTGAATATACTCTACTATTTACTTATTAAGTCATTGCAGCTTTTACCATTACTTTCAATGTCAAAAACCACAATAACTTTTGCACCAGCCTGGTACTATCTTTCTTATATATCATCTGCCTTTCTCCATAGAATATAGTCTCCAAAAGAACACACAGCTTTGGTGTACATGGGTGTACCCAACAGTCTGTGAATAGTACTTGCCATATAGCCAATAGTCAAACATATTCTTGTTATTGTTGAAAAAATAAACTTTTAAGGAAAAGTATAAATGTTAATGTATGTTGTTTATCAAAAATTATTAGGAATATACTTGAATAACTGAAGTTTGTGAAATAGTTCTTTTTTTTTTTTTTGAGACGGAGTTTTGCTCTTGTTACCCAGGCTGGAGTGCAATGGCGCGATCTCGGCTCACCGCAACCTCCGCCTCCTGGGTTCAGGCAATTCTCCTGCCTCAGCCTCCTGAGTAGCTGGGATTACAGGCAGGCATCACCATGCCCAGCTATTTTTTTTGTATTTTTAGTAGAGACGGGGTTTCGCCAGGTTGACCAGGATGGTCTCGATCTCTTGACCTCGTGATCCACCCACCTCGGCCTCCCAAAGTGCTGGGATTACAGGCTTGAGCCACCGCGCCCGGCCTTGAAATAGTTCTAATTGCTATTTTATGAGACTCATAATTACAGGTGCCTTTTTTCTGATCCAAGTGCCTTTTTTCTGATCCCAGCTGTGACAATTTTTAACACTCTATCTCTGTTTATTCACGTATGGGCTTTACACACCTTCATCTTCACAATTTTGACTACCTTCTCTTTTATACGGCTCTCTGATATTCAACCCAATGCAAACAAATAATTTTTGATTTCCTACTCTTACAAGGAACCATGCAAGAGGAAGATATTTTTATTTTTATTTATGTATCTTTTTTATTTTAATAGCTTTTGGAGTACAAAAGGTTTTTGGTTACATGGATGAATTATATAGCAGTGGATTCTGATTGTAATGCACCAGTCACCCACCTGAGTAGTGCGAATTGTACCCAATACATAGGTTTTAATCCCTCCACCTCCCTTTTCACCTCCCACTTCTGAGTCTCTTAAGTCCATTATATCACTCTGTATGCATTTGCCTACTTACAGCTTAGCTTCCACTTACAAGTCAGAACAAAAAGTTTTTGGTTTTTCATTCCTCCCTGAGTTACTTAGAACAATGGCCTCCAGCTCTACCCAAGGTGCTGTGAAAAACATTATTTCATTACTTTTTATGGCTGAGTGGTATTCCATGGTGTATATATGCCACATTTTCTTTTCCACTCATTGGTCAACGGGCACATAGGATGGTCCTATATCTTTGCTGCTGTGAATTGTGCTGCTATAATCATTTATGCGCATGTGTCTTTTTCACGTATAATGACTTATTATCCTTTGGGAAGATACCCAGTAGTGGGACTGCAAGATAGAATAGTTGACCTACTTTTAGTTCTTTGAGTAATCTTCATACTGTTTTCCATTGAGGTTGTACTAATTTACATTCCCACCAGCAGTGTGTAAGCATTTCCTTTTCACCACATCCATGCCAACATCTTTGTTTTTTGACTTTTAATAATGGCCATTATTGTAGGAGTAAGCTGGTATCTCATTGTGGTTTTCATTTGCATTTCTCTGACGATTAGTGATGTTGAGCATTGTTTCATATGTTTGCTGGATGTTCGTGTATCTTCTTTTGAGAAATGTCTTTGTATGTCCTTTGCTCACTTTTTGATGGGATTATTATTATTATTTTCTTGCTGATTTGTTTGAGGTCCTTGTAGATTCTGGATATTAGTCCTTTGTTGGATGCATGGTTTGCAAATATTTTGTCTCATTCTGTGGGTTGTGTGGTTACTCTGCTGATTATTTCTTTTGCTGTGCACAAGCTTTTTAGTTTCATGAGGTCTTATTTATTTATTTTTGTTTTTGTTGCATTTGCTTTTGGAGTATTGGTCACAAATTCTTTGCATAGGCTACTGTCCAGAAGAGCTTTTTCTCATGTGATCTTCTGTGATTTTTATACTTTCAGGTGTTAGATTTAACTCTTTGACCCATCTTGAGTTGATTTTTGTATAAGGTGAGAGATAGGTATCAAGTTTCATTCTTCTACATGTGGTTTGCCAGTCTTTCCAGCACCTTTTATTAAATAAGGTGTTATTTCCCCAGTTTATGTTTATGTATGCTTCACCAAAGATCAGTTGGCTCTTAAGTATTTGGCTTTATTTCTTTTTTATGGGGGGATTACATTTTTATTTCAAAAGCTTGGATAGCTTCAATATCCAGGTTGTGGCAAAATCAGGACACATGTAAAATACCTTACATTAGATTCCCAAAAGGTACCAAAAAGTCCAGTAAAATTAACACTTCCATTATAGGAAATGTATGACACAAATAATATGAAATTAAAAGGTGAAAAAATGTGACGCTGGCTTTCTAAGAAACAATTTGCTCTTTACAACCAGGGTCCACAGGTCCAGGCTGCAGAGCCTGGCATCAGGAAGCAGAGACTGCCATCTGGTTCTGGGGGACCTGGCAATAAGGCAAGAGAATCGCTTGAACCCGGGTGGTGGAGGTTGCAGTGAGCCGAGATGGCGCCATTGCACTCCAGCCTAGGCAACAAGAGCAAAACTCGGTTAAAAAAAAAAAAAAAAAAAAATCAGCCCATAATGCGGCTCTGGTCTCTCAAACACCACCCTGAACAACTAGAGCTCTGGAAAGTGGTAAACAGGAGAGTGATTTCCATGGGGGAAATTTTAAATAAGATGCACATGGGACAGGCCACAGAAAGTTTGCCAAGTTAGATTTGGTACGTAGTTGTGTTCCCTCCATATCCAAACAAGGCGTGTGTGCGGCCAGCTGGTCTCTCCCGCCGCCGCCCTGGTGTGACCTGTACTGATGGCCGCCGTCTCCGGCTCTTGCCGTAGTTTGTAACACCCTGACCTCCACCTCCACCCCCACCTCTGCTGCCTCGGTTCCCTCGTGGAGGTTTCCAGGGCCCCCAGAGCCATACTGCCGCTGCTAATAAACTGCTTTGGGCTGGGCCACCTTGACCTCACGCTTGTTTCCACTGATAGTATGGAACTTTTCCTCCAGAACCCTCTTCACGGGTTCTTTTTTAAAAGGCGATAAACACAAAACCTCGTCTTTTGTTCAACTTTGGATCCACTGAAATTGCAATGGCCTCAATCTCCCCAAACTCGCCAAAGAACTCCCTGATCTTTTCCTCAGTAGCTTCAGGACTCAGACCCCCGATGATTTTCTTCACCGGGTCCTTCTTCATAGCCGTGGCCTTTCCGGGGTCAGTGACACGGTCATCCAGCCTGTGCTCCTGGTCTGGGACCTTCACACTGGCTGCACTGTCGAACAGGATAAACCCACACCCTCTTGATCGTCCAGTGTTGGGATCCATTTTTATTGCACGGTCAATGACCTCTCCAAATTTAGTAAAATAGTCTTTTAAATCTTTTTTCGCTGGTATCGCAGCTCAAGCCCCCAACGAGCTTTTCTCCCACGTGCTCCTGGTTCTTGCTCGCTCGCCCTCGGCGATTTGATTTTGATGCCCGCTAGGGGGCGCCGCGGGGGCGCCGGCCACCCGCCTTCCGGAAGGCCCGGCGCTGGTTCCCGGCGGCGCCCGCCGTCCCCGCGGACAGGCTGAGGTGCGGGGCTCCTCGCCCGCTTGTCCCCACCCGCCGGGGACAGCGCCCGGGGCTCGCCGCGCTCAAGCTCGCGCTGCTGGGTTCTCCCCTCCATCAGCTGACGGAGCTGCTTCAACTGCGTCCGCTCCCCTTCAGCCGCCGTCGCTCGGAACCCACCGACCCATACGCCAGCTCCTGCCCGCGTGGTGCCGCCGCCTGTTTTTTTGTTTTTTTGTTTTTTTCTTTTTAAATATATATTTTATTGCGTTTTAGGTTTTGGGGTACATGTGAAGAACGTGCAAGATCGTTGCCTAGGTACACACGTGGCAGTGTGGTTTGCTGCCTTCCTCCCCCTCACCTGTATCTGGCATTTCTCCCCATGCTCTCTCTCCCCAACTCCCCGCCCCCCGTCCCTCCCCCATTTCCCCCCAACAGACCCCAGTGTGTAATGTTCCCCCCGCTGTGTCCATGTGTTATTGTTCGACACACGCCTATGAGTGAGAACATGCGGTGTTTGATTTTCTGTTCTTGTGTCAATTTGCTGAGAATGATGGTTTCCAGGTTCATCCATGTCCCTACAAAGGACACTAACTCATCGTTTTTGATGGCTGCATAGTATTCCATGGTGTACATGTGCCACATTTTCCCTGTCCAGTCTATCATCGATGGGCATTTGGGTTGGTTCCAAGTCTTTGCTATTGTAAACAGTGCCATGATGAGCATTCGTGTGCATGTGTCTTTATAACAGAACAATTTATAATCCTTTGGGTATATACCCAATAATGGGATTGCTGGGTCAAATGGAATTTCTATTTTTAGGTCCTTGAGAAATCGCCACACTGTCTTCCACAATGGTTGAACTAATTTACACCCCCACCAACAGTGTAAAAGTGTTCCTATTTCTCCACGTCCTCTCCAGCATCTGTTGTCTCCAGATTTTTAATGATTGCCATTCTGACTGGCGTGAGATGGTATCTCAATGTAATTTTGATTTGCATTTCCCTAATGACCTGTTTTGGTTTTTGTTTTGAGATGTGGTCTTGCTCTGTTGCCCAGGCTGCAGTGCATTGGCATGATCTCAACTCATTGCAGCCTCTGCCTCCCAGGTTCAAGCGATTTTCCTGCCTCACCCTCCTGAGTAGCTGGGATTACAGGTGCACGCCACCACATCCAGCTAAGTTTTGTATTTTTAGTAGAGACGAGGTCTCGCCTTGTTGGCCAGGGTAGTCTCGAACTCCTGGCCTCAAGTGATCTGCCCTTCTCAGTCTCCCAAAGTGATGGGATTACAGGCGTGAGCCACTGGCCCTGACATTTGGCTTTACTTCTGAGTTCTCTTTTTCTGTTCCATTGGTTCATGTGTCTACTTTTATAGCAGTACCATGCTGTTTTGGTAACTATAGCCTTATAGTAAAATTTGAAGTCTAATTATGTGATACTTACAGATTTGTTCTTTGTCCTTAGGATTGCTTTGGCTATCCAGGCTTTTTTATGGTTCCATATGATTTTTAGGATTTTTTTTTCTAGTTCTGTGAAAAAATAATGATGATATTTTGATGGAAATTGCATTGAATCTGCAGATCACTTTGGGCAGTACGGTCATTTTCACAATATTGTTTATTCCAATCCATGAGCATTGGATTTGTTTCAATTTGTTTGTGTCCTCTATCATTTCTTTCAGCAGTGTTTTGTAGTTCTCCTTGAAGAGCTCTTATACCTCCTTGGTTAAGCATATTCCTAGGTATTTTATTTTATTTTATTTTATTTTATTTTATTTATTTTTGTTTTTTGAGACGGAGTTTCGCTCTTGTTACCCAGGCTGGAGTGCAATGGCGCGATCTCGGCTTACCGCAACCTCTGCTTCCTGGGTTCAGGCAATTCTCCTGCCTCAGCCTCCTGAGTAGCTGGGATTACTGGCACACGCCACCATGCCCAGCTAATTTTTTGTATTTTTAATAGAGATGGGGTTTCACCATATTGACCAGGATGGTCTCAATCTCTTGACGTCGTGATCCACCCACCTCGGCCTCCCAAAGTGCTGGGATTACAGGTGGGAGCCATCACGCCCGGCCTTCATTTTATTTTTTGCAGCTGCTGTAAAAGTGTTAAGTTATTGATTTGACTCTCAGCTTGGTTGTTATTGGTCTATAGCGGTGCTATTGAACTGTGTACTTTGATTTTGCAACCTGAGACTTTACTGAATTTGTTGATCAAATCTAGGAGTCTTTTGGAGGAGTATTCAGAGTTTGCCAGGTATACAATCCTGTCATTGGCAAACAGCAATAATGTGATGTCCTGTTTACCAATCTGGAAGCCTTTTATTTCTTTCTGTTGCCTGATTGCTCTGGCTAGGATTTCTAGTAACGTTATGAACAGAAATAATCAAAGTGGGTATCCTTGTCTTGTTGTAGTTCTCAGGAGGAATGCTTTCAACTTTTCCCCTTCAGTATGATGTTGCCTGTGACTTTGTTCTATGTGGCTTTTATTATTTTGAGGTAAGTCTTTTCTGTGCTTAGTTTGTTGAGGGTTTTTATCATAAAGGAATGCAGGATTTTATTGAATGCTTTTTCTGCAACTATTGAGATGTTCATATGGTTTTGTTTTTAATTCTAATTATGTAATGTATCACATTTATTGACTTGCTTATGTTAAACCATTCCTGAGATGAAACTCACTTAATCATGGTGTAGTCTCTTTTTATGTATTTCTTTTCTTTTTCTTTTTTCTTTCTTTCTTTGTTTTCTTTCTTTCTTTCTTTTTTTTTTTTTTTTTTTTTTGAGACGGAGTTTCTCTGTTGCCCAGGCAGGAGTGCAGTGGCACAATCTCGGCTCATCGCAACCTCTGCCTCCTCAATTTGTGATTCTCCTGCCTCGGCCTCCCTACTAGCTGTGATTACAGACACGCACCTCCACACCTGGCTAATTATTGTATTTTTAGGAGAGACAAGGTTTCATCATTTTGGCCAGGCTGGTCAGGCTGGTCTTGAATTCCTGACTTCAGGTGATCCACCCACCTCAACCTGCCAAACTGCTGGGATTATGGGTGTGAGCCGTAATCCAGGCATTGTATTACCTTTTTGATTGGCCTGTTGGATTCAGTTAGCTAGTATTTTGTTAATGATTTTTGCATCTATGTTCATCAGGGATATTAGTCTGTGGTTATCTTTCTTTTTTTTATTATTATCATATTCTTTCCTGGTTTGGTTATCAGGGTAATACTGGCTTCATAGAATCATTTAGGGTGGATTCCCTCTTTCACAGTTTCTGAATAGTTTCAGTAGGATTAGCACCAATTATTTGAATGTCTGATAGAATTCAGCTGTAAATCCATCTGGTCCTAGGCTTTTTTTGGTTGGATTTTTTTTTTTTAATTACAGTTTAAGTTTTACTGCTTGTTATTGGTCTGTTTAGGGTTTCTATTTATTCTTGATTTAATCTAGGAGGGTTGTATTTTCTAGGAATTTATCCATTTCCTCTAGCTTTTCTAGTTTGTATACATAAAGGTGTTCAAAGTAGTTTCAAATTATTTTATCTGTTTCTGTGGTATCTATTGTAATGTCTCCAGTTTCATTTCTAATTGAGCTTTCTTGAATTTTCTCTCTGTTTGTCCTGGATAATCTATCTAATGGTATATCTATTCTGTTTATCTTTTCAAAGAACCAGCTTTCTGTTTCATTGATGCTTTAGATTTGTTTGTTTAAATATCATTTAGTTCACTCTCATCTTTGTCAGTTTCTTTCTTCTGCTAGCTTTGGGTTTAGTTTGGTTTTAGTTCCTTGAGATATGACATTAGGTTGTCAAGTTTCAGACTTTCTGAGTAGATATTTAGCACTATAAACTTTCTCTTAGCATTGCTTTTTTGCTATATCTCAGACGTTTTGATAACTTGTGTCAATCTTATTATTCATTTCAATGAATTTTTAAATTTTCATCTTGATTTCATTGTCAACCCCAAAATCATTTGTGAGCAGATTATTTAATTTCCGTGTATTTGTTTAGTTTTGAGGGTTTCTTTTGGTGTTGATTTCTAGTTTTATTCTGCTGTGGTCTGAGAAGATACTTGATATTACATGTATTTTTTAATTTGTTGAAATTTGTTTTGTATTCCATCTTATGGTCTATCTTGGAGAATGTTCCACGTCTGAGTAGAAGAATGTATATGCTCTGGTTCTTGCATAGAATGTTCTGTAAATATCTGTTAAGCCCATTTGTTCTAGTGTGCAGTTTAAGTCCATTATTTGTTGATTTTCTGTCTCAATGATCTAATGCTGCAGGTGGAGCATTGAAGTACTCCACTATTATTGTTTTGCTGTCTATCTCTTTCTTAGGTCTAGTAGTAATTGTTTTATGAATCTGGGAGCTCTAGTGTTAGGTAAATATCAATTTATGACTAATATCTTTGGATCGATCCTTTTATCATTGTATAATGACCTTCTTTGACTTTTTTTTTTTCTTTTTTAACCTGTTGTTACTTTAAAGTCTGTTTTGCCTGGTATAAGACTAGCTACTCCTGCTCACTTTTGGTTTTCATTTGCATGAAACATCTTTTTCTACTCATTTACCTTGAGTTTATATGAGTTCTTACATGTTAGGTGAGTCTCTTGAAGACAGCAGGTATTTGGTTTGTGTTTTTAAAAATTGATTCTACCAATCTTTTTATTTTAAGTGGAGCATTTAGGCTATTTATGTTCAATATTAACATTGAGATGTGAGGTACTGTTCTACTCATCATATTAATTGTTACCTATATACTTTGTGTTTTTCATTGTGTTATTATTTGACAGGCCCTGTGAGTTTTATGCTTTCAAGAGGTTCTGTTTTGGTGCCTATTGAGCTTTTGTTTCAAGACTTAGAACTCCTTTTCACATTTCTTGTAGTGCTGGTTTGGTAGCACTACAAATTCCCTCACATTTGTTTTTCTGAAAATGACTTTATCTGTCTTTCATTTATGAAACTTAGTTTTGCTGGATACAACATTCTTGGCTGACAGTTATTCTGTTTAAGGTGGCTAAAGATAGAATCCCAATTCCTTTTAGCTTATAAAGTTTCTGTTGAGAGTCTGCTGTTAGACTTACAGGTTTCCCTTTATGCTCTTAGATTTCTTTTCTACATGCTGATTTTTAGATGGCCTGATGACTATGCCTTGGTGGTGATCTTTTTGCAGTGAGTTTCTCAGGAGTTCTTTGAGCTTCTTGGATTTGGATATCTAAATCTCCAGCAAGGCCAGGGAAGTTTTCCTCAATTATTTCTTCAAATAAGTTTTCTAAACTTTTTGTTTTCTCCCTCAGAAACACCAATTATTCTTAGGTTTGGCTATTTTACATACTACCATATTTCTTGGAGAGTTTGTTCATTTGATTCTTTTTTCTTCATTTTTGTCTAATTGGGTTAATTTGAAAGCCTTGTCTTTGAATTCTGAAATTCCTTCTTCTACTTCTTCTAGTCTATTGTTAAAACTTTTCACTGCATTTTGTAATTCCCTAAATGTGCCTTTCATTTCCAGAAGTTCTTTCTTTAATGATATCTAGCTCTCTAGAAAATGTTTCATTTATAATCTGAATTTTTAAAAATTTCTTTATGTTGGTTTTCACCTTTCTCCAGTATCTCCTTGAGTAACTTTTAATCTGAATTTTTCATTTGGTATTTCTAATATTTTATCTTGGTTTGGCTTCATTGCTAGAGAGCTAATGTGATCTTTTGGGAGGTGTTACAGAACCCCATTTATCATTTTAACAGAATTAGTTTCCTGGTTCTTTCTTACTTGGGTAGACTATTTCCTCTAATTTTTCTTAAATTTATTTTTGATTTGATTGTGTGATTTAAAAAAAAATTCTTTTCCTTCTTAAGGATTTGAATTTAATGTTTATAGTTTATTATAGCCTAATTTGGTTTTTGGTGCTTTCAGGTGAAAACTCTGTATGATTTCCTTGGTTATAGAGAGACTTGGTAGGATGGCTTTCTCAGATGCTAGTCATAGTAATAATGTGCTTGGTGTGCAAGAAAACTTACTGTCTCTGGAAGCTTATCTCGTTCCAATGTGGTATGCACTTTTTAATTTATTTACTTTTCCCTAGTATTTGATTCACTGGGTTGATGGTTCAGGCTTCAGGCCAGTAGGAGGGGTGTTCCTAAATAGGAACCTATTGTGACTAAAGCAAGTGGGTAAATGCAATATCCAATGATGGGCAGAGGTCCCAGCCTTGACAGAGGGGGCTGGGGAGCTGTCAGTGAGACACACTGAAGTCTTATCAGGGCAGTAGCTACCTTAGCTCTTCTGTCAGATCAGCAGGGAAGCTATCCACAGGCCTCTCTTTTCATCTGTCAGAATGTAATGTTCCATGTAGAGAAGAATTGTGACTCTGCCTCTCATGTAAGCCTGAAACTGGATGGTGCTTCTCCTGTGGGGATGCAGTCACCCTGAAGTGTACTAGAAAGTCTGTCTATGGGTGCACCCATGTTGAGCTCTTGTGGGAGAAGACTCAGCTGTGTGTGCAGTGGAGGATGAGGTAGGTAGAAAGTCCCCTTCTCCAAGATCCTTGGTAAGCATCAGGGCTGTCTGACTGTTGGGGTACAGCTGTAGTCATTCCATGCTGAGCCCAGCCCTGCAATTCTGCCTTTATTGAAAGAAACTTCCTACCAGTGGAACAATCTGATCCTCAAGACCTGCCATCTGGATTCTTTTGTCACACAGAATGTTCCCTTTATGTGGTGCACTCTCCCTCCCCCTAGGAGTGGGAGTACCTGAGAGACAGACTACTATGGGTACTGCTGCTCCTCTGGATCCAGCCACTCAGTGGCTCCATTCTATTGCTGGGGGATGTCTGCTAAGGATCCAATGATATGACCTGTTCTCCAGTCTCCCAGCAGCAGTTATCACTACCAGCTCTGATGTGGGTGCCAGAGGAGTGACATAGACTCTGTGAGATTCTCAATTATAGATAACTATAGTGTGCTGTCTTTCTTGAATGCCAGTTAAAGTAGTAATGAACTAGTCATGTGCGCAGTCTCAGGATGTCCTGGTTAGACAGGGTGGTGCAGGCAGTGGTAATAGCTGAGGTCACACAGTACTTTTCTCTTTTCTGAGTGCAGTGTTATTCCACCTGGAGATGCTGTAATGGACTGTGTTGGCTGGCTTCCAGCTATAGGGTGGCATTTGCAAAAGAGTACCAGATGTGGTAGTAGCAGTGTAATTTGTGCTTGCCTTATGTTGCCCACGGTCAGTAGTCTGGCTTTCAGGTGATGGATGGGGCTATAAACCTCCCTAGGGTTTCTACGCTTTGTATTAAGCTACCATGATGATTGGAGGGGCAAAGCCAGATGAGGGCTGTGTTAGGTGGGTCTGCAATCTGAGTCACCATGTGCATGGCGAGCAGTGGCCCCTGTTGGAGATGGAGTTGGCTCTCTGGCCACTGGGATAATGTTCCATAGGGGAGCATTGTTGCCTCTGCTGCACAGAAGAGTTTGCACAGGGAGTAGCATGCAGCAGTGAGCCCAACCCAGATTCCACACAGTTGGCAAGGCAGATCAGGCTCCTGCAGTACTCTGCTGGCAGCAGTGAGCTATGTTCCAAGCAGCCTGCACTCAGAGCTCACAGCTGCCTGAGGCCATAAGCCTTTGTGGTGACAGCAACTGCTGGCTTTCAGGCCATGCCCCTCTCTGTCCACCTGCAAGGCTCGCACCCGGATCCTGCACTCATGCTGCAGCACACTTTCCACTCACCTTTCTGGTCTGACCAGGGGAGTTCACCTTCACTTGAGGTTATATTGTGAATTTTAGTTCGGAGCTTTTTTCAAGGTACAGCCCTCGCCTGAGCTAGTTGGCTGAGTTCCATGAGGTTTTCTGTGAGGTATACTAAGGAATAGCTTCCCTTGGTTCATGCTGGAGACTGGGAATGCACACAAGCCTCTTCCTGCTGCTGCTCTTACATTTATATTTCTCACTGCTCCTTAAATGGGTTCCAGTGCTGCGAAGGATTAAGGCCTTCCCCATGGCCTGGACTTTCAGGTTCCCCAGTGGGAGTATGTATCCTGGAGCCAGTCTCTTTACCTCTCACACTCCGGGGGCTTACAGTTTTTCACTTGGCTCACAGTGTAGGCTGCAGCCCTGCTGCTTCTTTCAAAGAGTCTGTGGATTCTTTCAGTTTTGCTGTTCACTTCCTGCATTGCTTCTTGGAAAAAAGTTTATAGTGAGAATTTTACACACTATTTTGTCCTTCCAAGTGGGAAAGTCATGCTAAGACTGCCTTCAATCTGCCATCTTAAAAAAAAAAAAAAAAAAAAAAAAAAAAAAAAGCACCAGTTAAAAAAAAAAAAAGAATAATTTGATGAACAACACAGCTTGCAACACAGGTGAATCTACAATGTTTACTTCTTCGTAAATTTTTTATAGAGTCTGGCTGCCCCACCTGAAGCATTCTGGCACTCCTTTACAGTTATGCTTGATTTTGCCCATCTAGCATTGAAAATCTGGAAAAGTTTTGGTAGAGTGATATAATTCTATTGTACAGATTCAGGAATAAATTTTAGACATTATCTAAAGCGATCTTCTCATTTGTCTTTTAGTTTAGGAATTATAGGCACAAATTATTGTCTTCCCAAAACCGCAAGGTTGTTACTGGTAACTATCTTACTATGGTTTGAATGTGTTCCCTGGAGAATTCAGGTGTTGCCAATGTGGTAGTATTAAGAGAGAGGTGGGGCCTTTAAGAGGTGATTAGGCCTTGAAGGCTTCTCTCTTGTGGATGGTATTAAGGCCTTTATTAAAGAAGCTATATGTAGCATTTGGCTGGCTCGACCTGTTTTCTGCCGTGTGAGAATAGCCTTCCTCCTCTACAGAGAGTGCAGCTCTCACCTGACATCCAAACCTGCCAGTGCCTTGATCTCAGATTTCCCAGCTTCTGGGATGCTGAGAAATAAATTTCTATTGCTTGTAATTTATCTGGTCTCAGGTATTCTGTTGTAGGTCATCAGGCATTCTGTTGTAGATCAGCACAAACAGACTAAGACAGGGAATGTAATTCTAATGTACTGATTCAGGAAGAATTTTTTCACATAACCTAAAACATTTTCTTCTCAGTTTAGGAAATTTAGGCACGACGTGGTGCACTCTCCCTTCCCCTAGGAGTAGGAGTTCCTGAGAGTTAGACCACTCTGAGTGCTGCTCCTCTGGGTCTAGCCACTCAGCGGCTCCAGACTATTGCTGGGGATGCCTGCTAAGGATCCAGAGGATCCAGTGATATGCCCTGTCCTCCAGTCTAATTGGCTGTCCTCCAAACTAATTGGCTTCCCCAGATCACATGGTGGTTAGTAATAGTTTAAAAAGTTTTGACTTCCAGTAAAACGTATAATTCCTCGTGATCATAATGTACCAAATGTGCTATAAAATGTAAAATCAAGTTCAGATACTGTAAGAGAGATCACTACTCTGTTCTTGCAGAAAGGAAGGGGCTAGGTCTTATAAGCTCTTCTCTTTTCACAAAGGCACAGAAGTTAACTTAAGCGACTCCTTAAAGGATGGGTAGGAAACAGGAATGTGTGTCCTCCCAACACATTATTATTCTGCCAACTCTGAAGAAATCACCGTGCTATTCTAAGAACTTGCCTTCTTTATGCTGTAGTTCCATGAGAGGTGCAAACAGGTAAATAAAAGAGACTGAGAAAGGCCAACTTTTTGATAACTGGTGAGACAGAGACTGCCTAAACAGAAAACACATGCTGTTTCCCTTCAGCCTGACTGATTTGGCATTCAGAGTACAAGCTCACCGGAGAGGGGCTGGGCCTCTCCAGTCAGGAACTGCAGTCAGAGACTTCCCCTGCTACTTGCCCGGAAAGAACATTAGGAATGCCTTTCAGTGCCTTGCTTCCTGAACTAGCTCACAGTAGCCAGGGGGCCTGGGGCAATCCGACCATATTTCACTCTCACCGCTGCGGGAATCCAGATGCAGGCCAAGTACAGCAGCACGAGGGACATGCTGGATGATGATGAGGACACCACCATGAGCCTGTATTCTCAAGTCTCTGCCACAACCCGGCGGCCGGAGCCCCGGTGCACAGGTACTCTGCCTCCTCGGGTCCGAATAGACCAGAGCCCTTGCAAAATGTGTGAGATGAGCTATCCTTCCTAGAAATGTACAAAATAGAGAAAAGAGAAGAAACGTCATTGTGATTTACAGTGATGTGCAGCTGTGCACTTTCCACAACTTAATGCCACATATGTGAATATCTGGAAATTTCAACTCAATCTGCATACAGATGTTTGTTTTTCTGAAATTCTATTGCTAGCGTAGTGGTTTGCAGCTGAGCACGTGTTGTTTTTTCCATGCAGGCATAGCATACAAAAGTGAAATTTTATGTATGATGAAAACTACATCCTTTCTCTTTCCCACCTTCCCTAAAACAAGTCAAATATTGTTTTGTTTACCATCTGATCTGGAAATTTAGATTTATAAAAACCACCTTTTTGCTAGTTTTGAAGTCATGGCTTTAGAGGGGGATTTTCAAGTGTACAAATTAACCCTAGTTTTCCATTGCAGTAATTTTGCCTCTTGAAATTGTGAGCCCTTAAGAGAGCCATGTCAACATCAGATGTTTGGTTTTATCATATGTGAAATGAAGGATGATTAAAGCAAATGCTTTCTAAGGTTCCTTTACCTCTGAACATCTGTGATTCAATAATTTAAATAATGGCATCAAATTCCATTATGTCCTGTCCCTATCCCCTTTTACTGTATTGATTTCAGAATACTGTGGATAAGATTGAATCAAATTATGAAAATATTTAATGTTAGTTATATTTAGCTTCCATCTTATAATTTTATTTCCAATTACGCACCCTATGACATAGTAGTGATTTTTTTTTTTTTTTCAGTTCTATTCAGTTCCATAATTCACACACTTAGAGAAGGATTTTATTTCCTGGGCCACTCACCAATCTAAAGCTAAAATATGACTTAAGTTCTAGTGAAAAGGACTCACATGGCATGACTAGATTCTAGGTCCTAACCTAGGTACACCACTTACCTTCCGTGTAACTTTGGAGGCGTTATTTATGTATCCTGGTGGCATCATATTCCTTATTTATAAAATATTAATGGCCACAAATATGTATACAGGACTCATTATGTGCTGTCAGTGTTTTAAATTCTTTAGGTATGTTAGTTTATATTAACTTTAATTAATATTAATTAGAAGTAATAGAACTTCCTTTACAAAGTGGTCCTGAGTACTGAGAATGATGAATTATGTGAAATACTTGATATATTACAGACACTCCAGAAATGTAGGATTCCTTTCAACATTCCATTTCTTGAGAATTCCTAAAGTGTTCCTTTCAGCAGTTTTCTGTCAGTCTGTATCAGATTGAACAGACATTTATTCAGTGCCTGTATTTTAATATGTCCTTTCTCTTCTGACTATATCATCATTTTCTTCACCTTTGTAAATCTGGATATACCTTTTTTTTTTTTCCAAAACTTCTCTTCCTTATTTTTTTTATCAGATAACTTTTGATTTTTGTTCCTTTCTCCTACTAAACTCTGTATTCACTTTCTATTTATTAAATGATCCTCCACCTGAAATCCACTGATGTGGCTTTTTTTTTTTTTTTTTTTTTAACTAAACTATCCAGTAAGCTGTTAGGGGACACTGGGAATTTCCAACCTCTTTGACACGAAGCTAAGTGACAAAAGTAGGGATGTCAGTTTCTGTAGCTACAGGATATGGAGATATATATATATGTGTGTGTGTGTGTGTGTGTGTATATGTTTATGTGTGTGTGTGTATGTGTGTATATATATATATATATATGGATACAAAGTGTTTTCCTCCAAAAAATGTTATGAAGAGTCCATTTTTAGGGCTGTGGTTTTGAGTTTCTTGTCTATAACTTCATTTTCCTCCTTTGACTGGAGCCAGGAGCTCTCTCTAGGACTAGTGATCAACATAATCAAGAACAGCATGTAAAAATAAGTTCTGCTGAGCTTGAAGGGTGGAGAGGGAGGTGGAGCAAGATAAAACACTAGCTGCAACATCTGGGGGCCTCTTTATAAGAAATGGAAAGAATTGTCTTGGAGGGAAAAATCTGGAAATGGTTATCTTACCCTACATATATGATATCTTGTTTTCATCTATTGGTAAGGCAAACATTTAGAGGAATGTCATCATAGAAGTATAATTATTTCTTAGATAAACATATCTGATATACCTTTGCTGATAAAAATAACAGAGCAGAAATCAGTCAGAATTTTTCGGCAATTTGGAAGATTCAGATTCAGCATCATGCTGTGACACCATTCAGAGCTGGCAACTTTTATTTTGTAGAATTAATAAAAATAAAGCACACACATTCATTTAATTTCTAAATTTTTATTTTGTCAATAACAATTGACATAACAACTATGTTTGTGTTTAAAAATGCCAAACAATTAAGCTAGTAAAAATGAAAGACAACACCCTCATGCATTTTTCACAAACTTATATGTGGGGTCAAGTTATCCTAGTACTGAGGATTAATGTCCAATGTGATATGGTCCCTGTTCATAAGGAAATTGAAAGTCTAATGCAATTCTCAACTAAGGTAAAGTATAATAAAGTGTTATGGCAGCAGCATGTGTGGTATAGCTGAGAGCTTGCTTATATCTACCTAATTAAATAGAGGAGCTCAGGAAAGACTTAACAGAAGGAGTGATGTGGAGTTGAGTTAATTTTAACATATTCCACATAATAAGGCATCAGGAGTGAAAGTGTTTGAGAGGCTGGGAGCACTACGTTCAGAGAGACACATGAAGGGAAAGTTATGAGGGTTTTCAGTAGCTTTGTATTTTTACAGAACTATAAGCAATATGTGTAGCTTAGGTGTAGAGTTGTAGGAGGGAAACTTGGCAAGGGGTAAGCCTGCAAGTTAAAGAGGCCTTTTAGGACACACTGGTGTGTTTTAATTCTATTCAGTAGTTGAAATGAGGGTCAATGCAGGATTTAGATAGGGAAAAACAGCATTTTGCATTTTGGGAAGACCATCTAGGCTGCAATGGAAAGGACAGGTTGAAGTTGTGTGAAACTGGATGAGCTGATACAGAATTTTTTCACTAGTCTAGGGCAAGAGTAGAAGAACATGAACTGACGCAGCATGGTAAAAATGAGGAAAAAGAATCAGAGATGAACGATGTCAAGGCGATGGGAGCATGAACTGAGGCAGCATGGTAAAAATGAGGAAAAAGAATCAGAGGTGAACGATGTCAAGGCGATGGGAGCATGAACTGAGGCAGCATGGTAAAAATGAGGAAAAAGAATCAGAGGTGAACGATGTCAAGGCGATGGGAGCATGAACTGAGGCAGCATGGTAAAAATGAGGAAAAAGAATCAGAGGTGAACGATGTCAAGGCGATGGGAGCATGAACTGAGGCAGCATGGTAAAAATGAGGAAAAAGAATCAGAGATGAACGATGTCAAGGCGATGGGAGCATGAACTGAGGCAGCATGGTAAAAATGAGGAAAAAGAATCAGAGGTGAAAAATGTCGAGGGGATGGAGTTTAGATAATTAGTGACTGGTTACATGTGAGGAGGCAAGGAAAAGGCACTTGGTGGTTGGTTGACTAGGTTCTGTCTGATGTAATGTAGATGGTGCCGCTGCTCACTGAGACAGAAACTGCAGAAGACAGGAAAAGGTGATGAATTCAGTTTGAGTTTAAGGGGCCTGTAGAAGGAGGGACATGCATTTGGAGCTGTCCAAACATACCTGTATATGCACATGTGGGTTGGGCTACATACACGTGGGAATTATTGGCATAGTAATTAAATAAATAAAGTAAGTGAGGTACCTAAGTCATTAAGTAAAATAAATGGATAGTAACTAAAATGTATGGCAGTGAGTGAGACCACTGAGGGAGGGAATGTGAAATGGAAAGGTGAATGAACAGGAGAGCGTAAAAGAGAGAATCTGAGAGAATATCAACAGCTGAGGAGCAAGTAGAAGGAAAGATTCTGGAAGGAGCTACCAGGGATAAATAGCAGAGAGTGGGCGGAAGCAGGAATCTGGGACAGAGGCATCAAGGGTGTCAAGAGACAAAAAATTCAAAAGAAATGGAAAATTCGAGTAATAGAAGAGACAATAAATTCAGGAGTATTGAAAAAAGTCAACGATAGTGACTGTGAGTTTTAAAAACAACGAACAACAAATCCTGCAGAGTTTAAGTAAAGGGAAGACTAACAATGATTAACAATTTAGTAAGAAGGAGGAAACTATTTAGTTTTGATAGCAGTGGTTTGAAAAGGAAGTGATGGTTAAATGGTAAAATAAATAATTTAAGTCATTTTCTCTTTTCCTTTCTCTCTTTTTTTGAAGATAAAATGAGTTATTGCTGAGGTATTATAGAGTTAATTGAAAAATTTCAAGAATTATTTTTTAAGGTGTGGGGAATATATGTATATATATTTTTGAGATGTAGTCTTGCTCTATCACCAAGCTGGAGTGCAGTAATGCAATCTTGGCTCACTGCAACCTCTGCCTCCCGGGTTCAAGCGATTCCCCTGCCTTAGCCTCCCGAGTAGCTGGGACTACAGGCTTGGGCCACCATGCCCGGCTAATTTTTTGTATTTTAGGAGAGACGAGGTTTCACCATGTTGGCCAGGATGGTCTCGATCTCCTGACCTCGTGACCTGCCTGCCTTGGCCTCCCCAAAGTGCTGGGATTACAGGCGTGAGCCACCACACCTGGATGTAATCCAGTTTTTGTAAACGTTAAAAATAGTTGTCCTGGGCCAGGCATGGTGGCTCAAGCCTATAATCCCAGCGCTTTGGGAGGTTGAGGCGGGTGAATCACCTGAGGCTGAGAATTTGAAACCAGCCTGACCGACATGGAGAAACCGTCTCTACTAAAAATACAAAATTAGCTGGGTGTGGTAGTGCATGCCTATAATCCCAGCCTCTCGGGAGGCTGAGGCAGGATAATCGCTTGAACCCGGAAGGCAGAGGTTGTTGTGAGCCGAGATCATGCCCTTGCACTCCAGCCTGGGCAACAAGAGCAAAATTCTGTCTGAAAAGAAAAGGAAAAAAGAAAAAAAGGTTGTCTTTATGAATACATTTGGGAAGCTTCCAATGAAATAAAGTGTATCTATAGCACACTTATAGTTTCTATTAGTAACGATTACTAATAGTAGCCGTGTGTTTCCAAATAAGCTGTGTGAACTCCCTAGGCCTCAGTTCCCCACCTGTAAAATGGGATAATAATATCTACCTTATAGGGTGTTTGTGATGCCAGATAAGAACGTTCATGTAAGACATTTCTCTGAGTAATTCAAGAAATTTGAGCAATTATCATTAATGGAAATGTTGTTTTTGAATTATATTTCAATAAATAATATCTGTTGATGTGGATATAAAATTCAGTCACCTAAATTTTACTGAAGAGGAAAAATATAATTAAGTTTCTAAATACTGTGAATTGGAAACTCAATGATATTCTAGAAATAGCTAATATGTTCTTAGATGTATACTATTTTCAAATAATAAGAAGGATAACACCCACTTTCATTTAGAGAGTATGAAAGTAGCAATATTTGAAATAGATTTATAAGGAGAAAAGAAACCTGAATTTACATGAACACAGAAAAGCAGACTCAGCCCATGAACTCAGTTTCCCACGAAGAGGTTTCTTATATGCTATATGTGAGGATTAAGGAAACAAAGACATTTACACTTCAAAATAGAAAAAGATCAAAGAAGTGCTTTCTGAAATATTATGTCCATGGCCATCAGTTTTGGCCTTCTGTGTCTGTGACTCGTGGCTGGCTCATGGAAAAGTGTGTGAAGTATAGCATTAAGCATAATAATTTAATCCTAGCTCTGCAATGAGTTTGTAACATGCACATTATTTAAACTCTCTGTGTCTTCTCCAGCTTTTAAGACCTTTTGCATTTCATACGTGTACTAAGGGACTGTGTATGGTAATGGCAGCTTAGTTTCTTGGGTGGACAACAAAGTTTTCCCTCGCTGATGCCTGATGAAGAGTAACTGGTTAAGTCTGACAGCTCTCCACCCACAAAGTTCGTATAATCACACAGGAATTGGTATTCAAAATCTGACCCTGACACTGAGACGTTTTATAGTATGGTTATAGTAAAAGGATACAGGAAAGTTTTTTTTTTTCCCTCTGTATATATCTTATTATTACTGGGGATGTTTATATCATTCCTTGGCCTGTCCACACCTCTTTCTAAACATGCCTCAGGAAACAGCAAAGTGGTTCTCTTCCAGAAAATAAAACCACAATAAAGCCAAGCCAAACTCAAGCGACCTCCCAGGCATCTTATTTTTGTGAAAAGCTGCCTTATGTTAGGGTGAGGGTGATCCCTGGAGAGAGACTTCAGTATGATTAGAGGCACTTGGAATAAAACTCAGAAACATTAGACTCACAGTTAGAAGAAAAACATCTAGAGGGAAAAATAGCATCACAGAAAAATAAAAAGTGAAACTTTAAACTTCATGGACTTCCTATCATGGGAGCTTGGTTTCCTGGGAGATGAACTCCCCAGGATTGTGTTTCTCTGTGTCTTTATGTAGAATGATTAGATGGAGAGTATTAAAAAGAGAGAGAGACAGAGAAAGCAAGTGAGAGAGTGAGAGAGAGACGGGAAGAGAAGAAAAATTTCAAAATGTGAAATTTGATCAGAAAAAGAGGATTTCTTAGAAGCGATTTTAAAGCAGAAGACAGACTACTTCTTCTTCTTCTTTTTTTTTTTTTTTTTTTTTGCCCTAGAGGCAATTTTAAGAAGGGTCATGTATTTTTTTTCTTTTCATGAATATAATTATTATTGAAAGATGTTCTGATTTCTAAAGTCTAGGCCCTCACTTCACAGTAGGAATTTAAGTTCACTGTTTTAGTTCCTTTTGGCAGAAAAACAACAATACCTCCCATGTCCTCGACATTATGCAAGGGAAAGCAGATTTATTTTATTTTGTTTTATTTATTTCATTTCATTTATTTATTACTTTTGAGAGAGGATCTTGCTCTGTCACCCAGGCTGGTGTACAGTGGCATGATCATGACCCGCTGCAGCCTTGACCTCCCTCGCTCAAACAATCCTCCCACCTCAGCCTTCTGAGTAGCTGTGACTCCAGGTATGTGCCACCATGGCTGATGAATTTTTAGAAATTTTTGTAGAGATGGGATCTCACTATGTTGCTCAGGCTGATCTCGAACTCCTGGCTTGAAACAATCCTCCTGCTTTAGTTGGGAGGATCCCAGAGTGATGGGATTACACGCCTAAGCCACTGTGCCTGGCAGAAAACAGATTTATAAAGAAAAATAATTTGGTTGACTGTCAGAGTTCTTCTCCTTTACTTCTTGAAACTTTTTTTTTTTTTTTTTTTTTTTTTTTTTTGAGACAGAGTCTTGCCCTGTCACCCAGGCTGGAGTGCAGTGGCTCACTGCAACCTTTGACTCCCTGGTTCAAGTGATTCTCCTGCCTCAGCCTCCCAAGTGACTGGGATTACAGGCATGTACCACCATGCCCAGCTAGTTTTTTGTATTTTTAGTAGAGATGCGGTTTCACCATGTTGGCCAGGATGGTCTTGATCAACACACTTCATGGTCCACCCTTCTTGGCCCCCCAAAGTGCTGGGATTACAGGCTTGAACCACCACACCCAGCTAATTTTTTTTTATTGTTAAACAGAGTCTCACTCTGTCACCCAGGCTGGAGTGCGGTGGCTCTGTGTCGGCTCACTGCAACCTCCATCTCCTGGGTTCAAGCAATTCTCCTGCCTCAGCTTCCAAAGTAGCTGGAATTACAGGCATGTCCAGCTAATTTTTTGTTTTTATTTTTAGTAGAGACGAGGTTTCATCATGTTGGCCAGGCTGGTCTCAAGACTCCTGACATTAGGCGATTTGCTCCTCTTGGCCTCCCAAAGTGCTGGGATTACAGGTGCGAGCCACTGCCCCTGGACGTCTTTACTTCTTATTTCTAATTTCAGCCAGACAAATATTAATTATAAGAAGTAACAGGATTTAAAAAATTATTATGAGATACGTATTAATGTAACTATGTTTGAATAGGGGTAGGTAGTCATATAACACAGATATTTGTGTATAATGGACCTATTCATTCATCCATTTAAATTTAGTTGAGTTTATTTCAACTACTGCTCTAGGAACTGAGTTACAATAGTGGCTAGACAGATAATATTTTCCAAGAAGGAGCTAAATTTTTTCTGGAGTAAGACAGATAGAAGCCAAATGAAATAAGAAAGATATACAATAGACTTAATGGTAATAAGAGGTATGTGGAAAAATAAAATCACCATGGCGGTGGGCTTACACATGCACTTTTAACTATGGATTTTAGAAACATCCATAGGGTTAACTTTCTTGGACCATATGGAAGTTTACAAATACAGGGTTTTGGAGAGGATGCTTAATCCAAACTATATTCTGTCTCTAATCTTGTTTTTTTTTTTTTTTTTGTTGTTTTTTTAATGTTCTGCTGATCTGAAATATTTTTACAGTCAATACTGCAAGAAAAACCATCCTTTTCCAGAAAAACTAAGACTAAATTACATAGCTTAGTTAACTGAAAGAAACCAAGGGGAAGAAGCAAATTTCCCTCAGATTTGTTCATGTTATAGAATCTCACAAAAGTCAGTGTATAGAAACCAACATGGCTGGGAGATGTATATAGCTAAGTCTGTTTTCTGATGACATAAATGTTGCTGAAAAGTCAATAGATTTAGATTCAAAGAAAACCTGTAAAACTTAATATGGGAGAACCCACTTATAAAACTTAGATAGTTTAAGTCATATTAATTTTGTATAATTTCATTTTTTGATTATTTAAACTGTCAAAGATTTACTCAGCCCTTATGTTCCAGGCACTACTTTCAGTAGTGGAAATACACTAGTGGACAAATGGACAAGATCATTTATTTAATGGAATGTTAAATGGAGAGAAAGGAGACAGAGAAAAAGAAAGAAACGTCATGAACATGTTACCTAGCACAGAGTGAGTTATATGTGCTGGCGATGGATTTATGGACCTCTTCCAAGGATGTGTCATTGAAACTGAAGTTAATGCAGAGGCAGAAGGAGGGCTGAAACAATTTGCTTAGGGTCAAGTTTGATCAGATCAAGGACTAAACGGAAGGCCATTGTGAGTAGTACATGTAAGTGAGAGGAAATAGTTCAGAAAGAGATGAAAGAGCTAAGGAAGGTCTCAATGAGAAAGCTTTTAAAGTTTTTAAGTAGGAAAGCATCATAATAAAATTGCCTTTTTTTAATTTTGAAAAGCAATCTGTGAAAAGGGGTTTGGATTTTATTCTAAATGTAATGTAAGCTATTTATGAAGGAGATGACTGCTAAGAATAAGATTCCCATTTAAAAGTATATCAGTATGTCTACTCTAAGACTTTAACTTAATTTCCCTACTAGATTGTAAGTTCCAGAGGATAGTAATCATATTGTCTATTTGTATATTCTTTACTAGTTATCATTCCCCATTGGGAAACAATGTTCAAATAAATCTCTTTACCTAGAATTGGTTGGGTGCAGCGGCTCATGCCAGTAATCCCAGCACTTTGGAAGGTGAGGCAGGCGGATCGCTTGAGCTCAGGAGTTAGAGAACAGCCTGGCAACATGGTGAAACCCCATCTCTAAAAAAAGTGTAGAAAAAAAATTTAGCCAGGCATGGTGGCACATGCCTGTAGTTCCAGCTATCAGGAGGCTGAGGTGGGAGGATTGCTTGAGCCTGGGTGGCAAAGGTTGCCTTGAGCTGAGATCGCGCCACTGCACTCCATCCTAGAAAATCTCTGTACCTAGAATGTATTATATAGAGAACCTTGCTAGATGAAAAAGAATTTTCCTTTAAAAAACAACAACAATAACAAAACGCTCTGATCTCTTTCTGTTTCAGAGAGTGACTTGAATTCTCAATCAAGTGAACTAACGGGTTACAAAGAGATCAGAGTTTGTTTGAGGGTTTCACTCTCCCTTTGTTTCATTTCTATCACAACGCTAGATGCACCTGACTGAGAATCTTCCCTGTTAGATATGTTAGGTCATTCAGACCCAGACAGGTGACCTCACTAGGTGAGGGGTCTACTCATGACTTGCAATAAAGCCTCTGCAATTACTAGTCAAACTTATGGGAATGAAGGGTAAGGAAAACATGTTTGCCACAGTTTAAAAGATTATTTAACTGCTGCAAGAATAGTTTGGATTCATCTTTCAGAAATTGATGATCATATACCTTTATAATCTATTTTTGAAAAAATATAAATTGAATGAATGAACAAACAATATCCTTACAAAAGAAGGACTTTCAATGAAGCAATTCCACAGAGAAACAGTAAAATTATTACTTCCCATGACTAACATGCAATTTGCATTTTAGAAAAAGCATATATAGAACTTGGGAGGAGGGAGATGTTTTTCAAAAGTAACAAATTAATTTCATCTTTTCCCTGATTATGTAAAAAGTTGTCCCTGGGTGAGGTTCAGAGATTCTCAAGCTCTTTCATAATTAGAATTTTGACAAGCAAAAGGTTGTACAAACAACCATGTAAAGATGATGATAATGCATAGTGTAATTCAGTGCAAATAAGACTTGAGGGGCGGATGCAGATGGGTGGGGCTTGTGAGAATCTAGCTGTGATAAGTGAGGCTCTCATTGAGCCTTATGATGGTCTTTCTGAGGACAGACAGCAAGTTATTCTGTGGCCCTGGTTATTGTTGTCCAGCATAATTTGTTCCTGTGCAGAATCAACTCCTCTCCCTTACATGCTATTGACTTAGATACAAGAGGAAGAAAAAGCCAAACCCTGCTTTCTCTTCTGTTCCCTGCAGGACACAGGGCTCCCTCTTCAGCATGGCGACCAGTGGCCCTGATCCTGCTGACTTTGTGCTTGGTGCTGCTGATAGGACTGGCAGCCTTGGGGCTTTTGTGTAAGTCTGCACTCTGACCTGGGGGAGGATCCTGGTTCCAAGGTTTGTCTAGGATGAGAAACGCTTGTCATAGATTTCTTTTTTAAACTTTAATTCTGCAACCTTTGGAAAACTCAGTTTATCTTTTTTTTTTTGAATGGCAACTATTTAAATGGTGAATAATGGAAGAATTAAAATACGACAATCAGTTGCCAGCTAGAATTAAACATTCTGTTTGAGATAAGAAATGAACGTTGATGTAAAAATTGTGAACAAAAGACTAGCTAACTGAATCCAACATTATATCGAAAACATAAAACCCCGTGATAAAATGGGTTTCATCCCAGGGATGCAGGGATGGTTTAATACACACAAGTCAATAAATCTAATACATTACATTAATAGAATTAAAAAACAAAAATTGGTCTGGGAAGGAAGGAGAAAAGAGAAAAAGAAAGAAAGATCCATAAATCAGTTTCTTTAAGTTGTTTTCACCTTTCTCTGGTATCTCCTTGAGTAACTTAATAATGAACCTTCTGAATTCTTTAGCTGGCATTTCAGAGATTTCTTCTTGGTTTAGATCCATTGTTGGGGAACTAGCGTTATCTTTTGGTGGTGTTATAGAACCCTGTTTTGTCATATTACCAGAATTACGTTTCTGCTTCCTTCTCATTTGGGTATATTGGGTATTCCAGTGAAAAGATCTGGAACACACGGGCTGCTGTTCAGATTCTTTCATCCCATGGGGTGATCCCTTGATGTTGTGCTCTCCCCCTTCCCCCAGGCATAAGGCTTCTTTAGAGCCAGAGGAGTGACTTCTGGGCATAGCCACCCAGTCATGCCACCAGGCTCTAGGCTGGTGCTGGAGAATGTCTACAGAGTCTTGTGATATGATCCATCTTCAAGTCTCCTATCTATGGATACCAGCACTGTTCTGGTGAAGCTGGCAAGGAGGTGAAGTGACTCTGTGAGAGTCCTTGGTTACAGATACGTTTCCTGTGCTGGTTTTCTTGAATGCTGGTTATGCTAGCAGTGAAGCTGTCAGATGGACACACTCAGGAGTTCTGGTTAGCCAGGATGTTGCTGCCGTGGAATTAGCTATTGTCTTCTCCCTCCTTAGAGCAGGATTATTCTGGCATGAGTTACCGTAATGGCTTGAGTTGGTTGGCCTCCAGCCAGGAGATGGTGCTTTAAAGAGAGCACCAGCTGCAGTAGTAGACAGGGGATATAAGCTTGCTCTAAGTTGGCCAGGATAAGTATTTAGGTTTCTCAGGTGATGGGCAGGTCATACAGCTCCCAAGAGTTTATGTCTTTTGTGTTTGGCTACCAGGGTGGGTAGAGAAAAAACATCACATGGGGTCAGGGTTAGGCAGGTCTAAGCTCACACTCTCCTCGGTCAGGGCTTGCCATGAACGCTGTGGGGCATAGGGGTTGATTTTCAGGGTATTACGGCTGCCTCTGCTGTGTCCTACAGGTTGCCAGGGAAGTGGGAGAAAGCTGGCAGTGATAGGCCTTACCCAGCTCCCACATAGCTGGTGAGGCAAATCTTGCTGGTCTTATGTCCTGCTAACAACATTGAGTTTATATCCCGGCAGCCCATGCCAGGGGCTCTGAGCTTGCCCCAGTCTACAAGCCTCTCCACTGAGAAAACAAGCAGGCTTTCAGGCCACACCCCTCCTCACCTTCCCACAGCATCCGTCACAGTTCCTCTGCTGATATCTGTAGCGGTTCCTCTTGGCTCCCTGAATTCTGCTTAAGAAAATTTGTACATAGTTGAAACTATTACAGAATTCATTAGCTTCTTTCACTCTGTGATTCCTCTTTAATTCCACTGGTGGCCTTATCCAAAGACCCGTGTGAGACAAAGTCAGGGATGGCTTCCCGGGGCTTGAGCTGGAAAATGGGAGTGCCTACAGAACTCTTCCCTCTGCTTCTTCTACTTTTATATTTTGCACGGCTCCCTACATCCATTTCTGCTTCAGTTATGGTTCAATCTTTCTCCTGTAACCCAGATTTTCAGGTTCCCCAGTATGGATGTGTGTTCAGAGGTAGGTATTCCCCCCACTCACACATTTTTGGCTGTCTTGCAGAAATTTCAGTATTGAGTTGCATCTTTCAAAGGATCTGTGAATTCTTTAAGCTTTCCTAGTATGTTCCTGAGGTGGTTTCTAGAGGAGAAGCTCACAGTGTGAGTCTTCTCGTGCTGTTCTGTTGTCCAAGTGGGAGCTGCACCTTAGCCCTCTTACCTGCCGTTTTATGCCCCTGACTTCACATTTTTAGACAGACTTAAAGAAATTAATTTGCCCAAGGTGATACAACTTCTCATATATGTATTGGAGTCCAAACTTGAATATAGGGATCTATATTCAATAGATATACGATCTCAGGGCCTGAGATGCTACTAAAAGATATACTGTTTTGTCTTCCTGCATATGCAGAAAATGGAAATAAAACATAGAAATAAGCTGTCCAGTTTGACTTTGTCATTTGGGTTAGTTTTTCAGTACTACCAGCTCTCCAATACTCATCAAGCCACCGTTTCTCATATGGAAGAAAGACTCAGAAATATCTCCCAACAGTTTCAGTCTCTTCAAGTCCAGAACACGAAGCTTGTAGAAAGCCTGCAGCATGTGGCTGAAAAACTCTGTCGTGAGCTCTATAACAAAGCTGGAGGTAAGTGTGTCCTGGTCACTGTATCCCCATGCTATTTGGCAACAGAGAGATGGATTTCCCACCAGCGAAAGTGAGAGTCAAATATTATTTAACTAGAGGTCTGACAAACTGAATAAAGGGTTTGGGCTTGGAGATCATGATCAGTTGTTGGGATCATGTGATTCATATGTGTCTGTGAGACCATACATCAAGGGACTCTTCAAATGCAGACATTTAAAACAATAAAACAATTACCTAAGAATAACCAAAATAACACTACGAGTAAAAAAAATACAGGGTTGGGTCTCAGTCTACCTCAGCAAATGTTCTTACAAATTCTTTCCTAGCAAGAAGTAAGCAAACTCATAACTATAGTTCTCAAATCTTAAAAATCATACAGGGAGTAGTCCAAAAATATAGACAAGCTGAATCAAGTTCCAGTTATTTTAATTCAGGTTAACTTATTTTAGTTAACTTTATTTTAGTATTTTAACAAGAACTACAGATGATGACAGTGGCAGCAGTAGGTGAACTACCGTGGATGAAAATGCTGCTGGACAAGTCTAGGAGCATCACTTCAGTGTGTGTGTGTGTGTGTGTGTGTGTGTGTATTCCCATTCTCCTGTTCTTTTCAGGTTTTGTGATAATCTACCTTATTCAAGTCAGCTCTCTTTTCTGCTCTCTTTATGATGCTTACTTAGGAAATGGCATCCATGTTCAGGTTCCCACTTTTTATTTATCTTTTAGGAACTCTAAAGGAGGCCAGAGTCTTATCTTCCCACCTGAAACAGACATCCTGATTGTGTGGTTACCCTGGAAAAAATATTAGTAGGCACACTTTAATTTCTCTAAGTGATTCTTTCCTACATGACTAATGACTTCAATGGTCATAATGTCCTTATTTTTTTTTTATTTATTTATTTTTGAGATGGAGTTTTGCTTTTGTTGCCCATGCTGGAGTGTAATGGCACAATCATGGCTCACCACAACTTCTGCCTCCTGGATTAAAGTGATTCTCCTGCTTCGTCCTCTCAAGTAGCTGGGATTATAGGCGTGCACCACCATGCCCGGCTAATTTTGTATTTTTAGTAGAGACGGGTTTTCTCCATGTTGGTCAGGCTGGTCTTGAACTCCCGACCTCAGGTGATCTGCCCGCCTCAGCCTCCCAAATTGCTGGGATTACCAGTGTTTTTTTTTTTTTTTTTTTTGAAATGGTGTCTCACTCTGTTGCCTAGGCTGAAAGGCAATGACACAATCTCAGCTCGGTGCAACTTCTGCCTTCCAAATTCAAGCAGTTCTCCTGCCTCAGCCTCCTGAGTAGCTGGGATTACAGGTGCACAAAACCATGCCCAGCAATTTTTTTTTTTTTTTTTTTTTTGTACTTTTAGTAGAGATGGGTTTTCACTGTGTTGAGCAGGCTGGTCTTGAACTCCCAATGTCAGGTGATCCTCCTGGCTTGGCCTCCCAAAATGCTGGGATTATAGGCATGTACCACCACACCTGGCCCTTATTTACTAATTTTTCTAACAATCCATCGTGCCTACTATTCTTTGTTGGTTGTCATATCTTCAAAAAGATAATCTAGTACTTGACAGGCGAGGCTGGAAGATTGTTTGAAATGAGGAGATCAAGACCAGCCCAGGCAACATAGTAAGACATCATCTCAATATTTTTTTTCTTTTTTTGAAAGAGTTTCGCTCTGTTGCCTAGGCTGAAGTGCAGTGGTGTGATCTTGGCTCACTGCAGCCTCCATCTCCTGGATTCCAGCAATTGTCATATCTCAGCCTCTTGGGTAGCTGGGATTACAGGCATGCACCACCACACCTGGCTAATTTTTGTATTTTTTTAGTAGAGACAGGATTTTGCCATGTTGCCCAGGCTGGTCTTGAACTACTGGCCTCAAGTGATCTGCCCATGTAGGCCTCTCAAATTGCTGAGATTACAGGCATGAGCCGCTGCGCCCGGCCACATACAAAAAGATTTTTTTAAAGGTAATCCAGATTTTCCTAACACAAATGATCTTTCAAATTTTCATATAGGTATATAAAAAATAAAAAGAGAAGCTATGCAAATAAATCATATTTAATTTAAATATAAAATCTGCATGTAAATGTATTAATGCTTCTCATAAAAAATTCTCACATATTTTTGGTTAGATGTTAGTTCTCAGTTTTAATCTGCTACTTTTTATCTCTTATCCTCATCTTACCCATTATCCATCCATCAATCCATCCATCCATCCACCCACCCACCCACCTACTGAAGTAGTGTTTATCTATCCATTTACTTAGTATTACTGCCAGTATAGTTGGAGTATTTATTGAAAACCTACTAATGCATGTCTGACAAAACACATAGGATTTCTACTCTCATGGGCCACTCACTCTAGTAGGGTGGTGGAAATAAGTATATTGAAAAACATTTAAAAAGACAACTAATGTCTTTGTCTGTTTCTGTTGCTGTAAAGGAGTACCTGAGCCTGGGTAATTTATATGGAAGAGTTTTATTTGGCGAATGATTCTGCAGGCTATACAAGAAGCATGGTGCCGGCATCTGCTTCTTCTGAGAGCCTCAGGTGGCTTCCACACACGGGGGAAAGTGCAGCAGGTAACATGGCAAGAGTCAGGAGGCAAGAGACTGGGGAGGGACAGGTCAGGCACTTTTTAACAATCAGTTCTCCCAGGACTAATGGAGCGAGAACTCAACAAGCTGTTCATAAGGAATCTGCTCCATTGACCGGAGGCACTTCCCATTAGGCCCCATCTCCAACACCAGGATCAAATTCCAATACGAGACTTGGAGGGGACAAATGTTCAAACTATATCAACCAGCATTTCCAAGTCTGCCCCAAATGTTCCCTATTTTAGTACTAAAAATCCCACAGCCTGGGAAACCCTAGGTGCCAGGTATACAATAATGATTGACCAAAATAAAAGGTATGAGAGATTAATCAATCCTATGAGAAATGAAGGTAAACAAGGCAAGAGAGAGAAAGAGTTCAAGGGTAGTGTGTTTGTGTTGCTACTTTAAGTAGAGATGTCATAAATCTTTAATTAAGATGATTATATGGTAGAAAGACTTGAAAAGTTGAGGGAGTTCGCCATGTACATATAGAGAGGAATAATAAGCCTCATAGGTCAAGCAGGAAACACAAGAGGCTTAAAATGTGAATGGATCTGCATATTCAAGGAAGAATGAGGAGCCCACGTGCTTGGAGTGGAAGACTAACAGGAGACTAGGTAGAGATGATGTCCAGCATTAGGTGCCTTTGCAAGAGGTTTGGCTACTATTTTGAGAAGATGTGGATTAATTATGGGATCTTGAGCAGAGGAAATACATCATCTGGCATAAGTTTTTAAAGGCTTACTCTACAATTACGTTAAAATCAGACTGGAAGAGGAAAGAATAGCAACAGAAATCAGATAAGAGATGGCTACTACTAAAATCTAGGAGAAACATGATGATACCTCTAACTAGGGTATTATTTATGGAAATAATCACATGATGGGCTATAAATGGATGTGTGAGAAATAAAAGATTCCAAAACATCTCCAGAATTGGGGAACAACACAACTAGAAGCATCGAGATGTAATCAAGTGAAAGGAAGAAGAATTCTCTGGCTACAAGGGGGAAATTGGAAACCAGGAATGCTATTTGGGGAGTTAGATATATGAGCAAAAAGTTCTGGGCCACACATGTAAACAGGCTTACATTCCTTTTGTCTGAAGCACAGAAAAATAAAGGAGAAACAGAGAGAGAAAGGACTATAAGAAAAAAAAGATGATCAGGCTTTTTTTTTTATGACATATTTTCATGTATTTATGAAATGGAATGCCCTTCAGGGTATTGTTCTTGCTAATATGAACATTATTGTTTACTGATCCTAAAAACCTGTAAATATTTATTGCAATATACAATATAGATAAAAATTGGCAATTTATAGATAAAGTAAGTTCATAGAAACTGTACATGTTCAGTTTAGAAATTAGTTGGTATTTTAATTTTCCTAGGTGTATATGCCATGGACAGAACATTTGAGAACAGTCCATTTTCAGTCTACACATTTTTTTCTGGCCCAAAATGTACATTTTCTTCTTTAAAAATATACATATTATTTGGGAGACAGAGAGGTAGGGGGAACAGGGTCTCACTCTATCGCTCAGGCTAGAGTGGAGGATATATGTAGATCTCTTTGTATTTATATATCTATATCTGTATCTATCTATGTCTATACCTGTAACTATATGTATATATAGATAAATGAATTTCTTCTGATCTATATTACATTTTTATTCTCCAATGGTTTAAATAATATTATATCAAATATTTAGTTAGTTGAAGGTAAGAATGTAAAAAGGTTTCTCTATCTCTGTCTCTTTGGTTACATCATATCACTACCTATTTCACATAAGGCTCTTGGTCCTTGAGTCTCTCACTTTCAATCTAATTGTCCCTTGCTTCCTCTTAAACATTCATTGAAAATTTCTCTTTATATTAATTCCCATATGAGTATGGAACTTGTTTTTACATAGAGCACATAGAGGATCACTTATACCTGAAAATCGAAGGTATTTAAGAAAACATTATACATGAGAGGGGTTAAGGTATTTATACACTGCACCAAAATTGCAGTTACACACTTCCTACTTACTGAATCAGAGCAGACATGACAATGAACCAAGATTCTCCTTGCTGAGTCCAGTTGCTGCCTCATAATCTTTTCCAGCACAGCACTCCAAGCAGGTATTACCCATCTAAATTCTCGTAACAACGGGGACCACAGTTGAAACTGACATTGATTGCGTGCTTTGTATGTGTCAGTCTCTGTGCGAACTGGACTGTTTTCCTTATTTACTCTTTACAGCAATCCTCTTAGGTCAGCATCATTCCCATTCTTGTTCTGTGTTGTAGAAAGTCTGAGGATCCTTTTATTTGTGCTTGAGTCTATCCAGGTTTGTTACATTTCTCCTAGCAGAACTCGGAGGCAAGCAGACCTGTCTGAGAGAGTGCACAAGCTACTGAGCGCCACCGGAAGTTTGTCACAACAGGATAAAAATGTCCTTCTAAGTCATTATTTTCACATTTTGTTTTATTTTATGAAATATTTCAAATTTACACGAAGATGTAAACAATAATACCTACTTATGTATTAGCCACTGAGATTTTAACATGTTAACTAGATTGCTTTTAAAATAAAGAAATTATTATGGATATGACTCAAGTTCTCACCCCACTACAAACCCACAAGAGACTGGATTACAGGTTCCTAACTCTAAATGACCCAAGGTCATGTATCCACGTAGGTGTTGAAACTATGACGCTCAGGGCCTGGATCCTGTATGTGCTGTCACTACCCATACTTCTGTGGCCTGGATGTCCAACTTCATTTGTGACACATGGAGATTCAGCATTCTAACTTCATGCTTGCCTCAGTATTTTTTTTTTCTTTAAAATGTTATCTATCTTTGTTTAGAGTGAGAAAATATTCCATATCATATTGGTATAATTGTATTTTTTAAAACTTATTTTACTATTATGCAAGATAATTTTGAGGAATAACATTACGGAAACTTTGTTTCCTAAACACAATGCAGTTGCAGTTTCTGTACATATGAACAGCTTTGTGAAATTGGATATTCTCTTCATGTGCTAATTTTGTTTTTTCTTTTTTCTTTTTTTTTTTTTTTTTTTTTTTTTGAGGCAGAGTCTTGGTTTGTTGCCTAGGCTGGAGTGCTATTGGTGCAATTGTGGCTCTCTGCAACCTCCGTCTCCTGGGTTCAAGTGATTCTCCTGCCTCAGCCTCCCTAGTAGCTGGGATTATAGGCTCCCAGCTAATTTTTTTTTTGTATTTTTAATAAAGACAGGGTTTCACCATGCTGGCAGGCTGGCCTCAAACTCCTGAACTCAGGTGATCTGCCTGCCTCAGTCTCCCAAAGTGCTGGGATTGCAGGCACGAACCACCACGGCGGGCCGTATTCTGAATTTCATAGGCAAGTGTCAAGAAAGTTCCCGTCATTTATTACTAGATTCCATATTCCACATAAGCAGTTAGTGTGTGTTTTAATTTCTACAGTATCTCAGCACCACTTATAATTCCTGGAATTTAGTAGGTGTTCATTAAATATTCGTAGTTATCATTGCCTGGGCTATTCATTAAATGTTGAAGATGACTTTGTTCTTTCTTGGGACATCAAATACTATATAACTTCAAGAAAGGAACACAACAGACTCATGCAGAAAATAATAAAATAATAAAATTTTTTCCAAGCACACAGGTGCAACCCTTGTCCAGAACAATGGAAGTGGCATGGAGACAATTGCTACCAGTTTTATAAAGACAGCAAAAATTGGGAGGACTGTAAATATTTCTGCCTTAGTCAGAACTCTACCATGCTGAAGATAGACACAAAAGAAGAGCTGGTAAGACTCTGAGGCTTTTCAATCTTTGAATGATTCTCAAAAAGAGGCCGTAAAAGAGCTAGGCAAGAAGATTCTTAAGGATCAAGAATATTGGTCCACAGGTTTTCGTACTTGTTTTAATCAGGGCCTGAGTTTTATTCCTATAGCTTTGAATGGTCCCCTGAAGTAGATAAGAGGAGTTGTGTTCTCCACAAATACTCACCCCTTAGAAACATGAGCAATATCACTTTAAACTTCCCACTCAGTCAGGGAGCAAAGGTAGAATCTCTTCTTTTCTTTTTTGGTTTGGGTGGAAAAGGAATAATGTTGATGCAATGTCAGAAACATGAAAATAGTGCTGGCTGCTCTTCCATTCTAAAAGTGGCAAAGTTTTTAAGTGGAAAACATTTAACTAAATTATTACCGTAATCTGCAAATATATATCTTGCCTTCCAGAAGTTCACAGCCTAGGATAGACTGGTCAAGGCAAATGTGACAATAAAACTACCAATTGACATATATTGAGTTAGAACATGTAGTTAAAGTACACTAATAAAATATGATTATTCCCTTTCCTCTCATATTTATTATTGCCTTTGAATTGAAGTTCTCAAACAGTATGGCCATTGCTTATTTATCATTGCTTCCCTAGAATTTAGCAGAGATTTTTCTTGATGAAGAGTAGGTTATCAAGAAAGGATTATTTAATTGAATTAAATGCCAAGCTCACTACACACATTCTTAACATTGTTCTAATTACCTCTTAATTTCTACCTACTTCCTGAAATCTGTGATGAAAGAAACTCTGTAATTTCTCTCACCTACTAAAATAATATTTTATAACCCTTTCTTGATGATTTAATTTAGGCATAAAGTGAAGTAATTTCTTTGACTAAGACTATGCTCTGACATAAACCCTCCTAATTTGTCTTATTCTCTTTGTTTTCTCTGCCTCCAGCATATACTGCAGACTCAGGTATATAATTATACTGTATTATATCATGTGGTAGGAAATTTTCTTGTTTTATTTTTTTTCCTTTTTCCTTTTAGCATATTCAAGTAACAAGCGAGAAATTTTCTTGTTAAAGCTATGTAGTTGTTTTCTATCATGAACTTCATATATGTCTGTATACTTAAATCATTTTCATATGATGTGCTTTCAAAACTTATAATTTGAAGGAACCCCTCCTATTTAATTGGAATCAATATTTTCAAGTACGGTTATTTTCACATGCTCACATTATGACTATTGCTTGGTAACAGCTTCATATAAATTTCCAATAATCTCTCATTAAATCAGTATATTTTATTAATTATCTGAAGGGTTATGGATATAACAATGAAGCAGTGTATTGTTGAGAAATTCATTGTATGGTTTCTAAACCATATTTATGGTTTAGAAACTAAATATGGTTTAGTTTCTAAACTAAACCATAAATATGGTTTAGAAACTAAAGATATCAAAATGGATAATTATAATAAATGTTTAGTTAATTTTTTTGTTAAAATATTAGGAGTGCACTGAGCCTGGGGGGTTGAGGCTACAGTGAGCCGTGATCATGCCACTGCACTCCAGCCTGGGCAAGAGAGTGAGACCCTGCCCCCACCAACTCTCCAAAAATATGTGTTAGGAATGCAGAGTAAGACTAGATACATTTTAAAATAACTTTTAAAATAACTTTAAAAAAGTATCTAGTCTCACTCTGCATTTAAAAATAATTTTTAGCCGGGCGCGGTGGCTCAAGCCTGTAATCCCAGCACTTTGGGAGGCCGAGGCGGGTGGATCACGAGGTCGAGAAATCGAGACCATCCTGGTCAACATGGTGAAACCCCGTCTCTACTAAAAATACAAAAAAAAATTAGCTGGGCATGGTGGCTCGTGCCTGTAATCCCAGCTACTCAGGAGGCTGAGGCAGGAGAATTGCCTGAACCCGGGAGGCGGAGGTTGTGGTGAGCCGAGATCGCGCCATTGCACTCCAGCCTGGGTAACAAGAGCGTAACTCTGTCTCAAAAAAAAAAAAAAAAAAAAAAATAACTTTTAAAATGTAAACATGTTAAATATGGGTATTAGGAAAAGAATTACCCTGTATAGGACTATACATATGTGTGCTCATAAATATTTATAAATCGAAATTTAAAAATTTCTTTCTTCCCTTCCTAGTCTAAGGCATAAATCATCCTTGCAAATTTTTCATTTACTTTTTTCCTTCCTTTCCCAGGTATTTATAAAAGTTACTACCTCATTCCTGCATTTTCCCTCCATATTCTTCCATGTCCCAGAATCATTCCACGTCTGTATGTTAATCTTTCCCTCATATTTTTATATCAATATCAGTGTTTAATTCTGTGCCTTTAAAGCAATGGGTCAGGAATTAATCTTGGTTGATATGATTTCTGCTTTCAGAATATTGATATGTGTTCCATATTTACTAAGACAAAATAAGTTATTGAACTTGGATAAATTTCTGACTGGCCTCAGGACAGATGCTTTTTCTCTTAAGCATTCGAGCATCTATGTGAAGCAGGACTTGTTTGTGCTTTGAAAAAAGTGCTGGCTGCGCCATGCACGTCTTTACATGTGTGTAATTATGCCACCAGATCTAAAGGTTTTCTTGTGTGCTTTTCACAGGAGTTTGCCATGTCTCAGAGCTACTCTGAGTTTTTCTACTTTTATTGGATAGGGCTATTCCGCCCTGGTGGTGGCAAGGTCTGGCTGTGGATGGATGGAACCCCTTACACTTCTGAACTGTAAGCCCTCAGGATATTTTATGGGAAAGACATTTACAAGATAGTTTGCTTGAGTGATAGGGTTCAAGAATTTGGCTCATCAAGTATTAATCAAACTTCTGCTTTGTACTGGAGACTGTGTTTGCAGGAGGATGACCAAAGATGTTTGCACCATAGTGCTTCCTCATTTTTTTTCTTTGATATAGTGTCTTGCTCTGTTGCCTAGGCTGGAGTGTAGTGGGACAATCTCTGCTCACTGAAACCTCTGCCTTCCAGGCTCAAGCTCTCCTCTCACCTCAGTCTCCCAAGTAGCTCAGACTACAGGTGTGCACCACTACATCTAGCTAATTTTTTGTATTTTTTGTAAAGGTGGGTTTATGCTGTGTTGCCCTGTCTTGTTTAGAACTTCTGAGCTCAAGTGATTTGCCTATCTTGGCCTCCCAAAATGCTGGGAATACAAGCATGAGCCACCGTACCCAGATAGTGCTTGCTCTTGAACTGCTTATAAGCCTGTGAGGGGGAAAGACACATAGCATTAGTAAAATATCAGGGTAATTGTCTTGCTGCTTTCATAAGTGTGTGTCTGGTATTTATTATGGATGAAAGAAGGGAGAGACAGAGAGATAGTGAGAGAGAGATCTTTTATAGATGAGTAAACTGAAGCCCAGAAGTCCAGGCTGTAATGATTGTTGCCTAAAGTCACGCAACTTGTCAATACTCAGAGATAGGATAAGATTTCTTGGCTTTCTGTGCAGTGAAATAGGGAACACATCTTTAAAAACGCAGTCTCTGAGAAAAGATTTGCAGAAAATACGAGCAGTGGTGGAAAACACTGGTAGTACTTATGCTGTGAGCATTTAGGTAGGAGTTTACATGGTATCTGTGTTAGTCCATTTTTGCATCACTATAAGGTAATGCCTGAGCCTGGGTAGTTTATAAAGAAAGGAGGCTTAATTGGCTCACAATTCTGCAGGCTGTACAAGCTTGGCTTCTGGGGAGGCTTCAGGGAGTTTTACTCATGTCAGAAGGCAAAGCAAGAGCTGGCATGTCCAATGGCAAGAGAAAACACAAAAGAGAGGGATGAGGGAGGGTCCAGGCCCTTTTAAACCACCAGATTTTACATGAACTAACTGAATGAGAACTCACTCATCACCGAGAAGAGGGCACCAAGCCATTCATGAGGAACCCGCCCCATGACCCAAACACCTCCCACCAGGCCCTACCTCCAGCACTGGGGATGACATTTCAACTGAGATTTGTAAAGAGCAAGCATCCAAATCATATCAGTATCCTTTGAAATAAGAAAATGTAATTTCTCTATAGAAATATATCACATTTAAATCTATGTTGGAACAGATACCATTCTTCCCTACATATAAGATAGCATTAATTCTCCCAGGAGACAGGACATATTTGATGTAATCATTTGTATTTTACAGTTAAGTAAACTGAGTTACAGAGGAGGTAGGTAACTTTTTAAGTGGCAGCAAACCCATGTAATTTTGGAGTAGAACATAGAGCTTCATTTTAGTTAGAGATGATTTGTGTTGTTTTAGGTGACCTGTTGTTTCTTTTTTTTTTTTTTTTTTTTTTTTTTTTGAGACGGAGTTTCGCTCTTGTTACCCAGGCTGGAGTGCAATGGCGCGATCTCGGCTCACCGAAACCTCCGCCTCCTGGGCTCAGGCAATTCTCCTGCCTCAGCCTCCAGGTAGCTGGGATTACAGGCACGCGCCACCATGCCCAGCTAATTTTTTGCACTTTTAGTAGAGACGGGGTTTCACCATGTTGACCAGGATGGTCTCGATCTCTCGACCTCGTGATCCACCCGCCTCGGCCTCCCAAAGTGCTGGGATTACAGCCTTGAGCCACCGCGCCCGGCGCTTTTTTTTTTTTATTTTATTTATTTATTTTTTTGACCTGTTGTTTCTAAGAATGAGTCTGAAAACTGAAGGAGCTGATGAAAAAGAGGAACATGACCCCATTTTCCCAGTAAACTTATTCTGATATCTAGACTATAATTTTATTACCCTCGGAAGAATAGGTATTTAATATTTTATTTTAGAAATAAACTGTGATTAAATTTACTTTTTCTTCTTCTTTTAAGGTTCCATGTTATGATAGATGTCACCAGCCCAAGAAGCAGAGACTGTGTGGCCATCCTTAATAGGATGATCTTCTCAAAGGACTGCCAAGAACTGAAGCGGTGTGTGTGTGAGAGGAGGGCAGCGAGGGTGAAGCCAGAGAGCCTCCGTTTCCTCCCTGAAACATCAGGTGAAGGTGACTGACTCCCTCGCCGCAACTACAGACAGCAGAGTGAGCCAGCCAGTGCCAATGCAAGGGCTCCTTGAGACGTGGGGAAATGGAACAGAATCAGGCAGGACTATTTCTCTGACTAGTACTAGTTGGGCTCTCGTGTTTCCTGCTCAGGATCACCAGCATTTCCGAGCTTGGGTCTGTGCCCATATTTTAACAGTCACAAGAAGTCTTATGTACATACCACCAACAATCGCAGAAACCCATAATGTCATCTACCTTCTTGGCTTAGAGATAACTTTGAGCTTGCTTTCTTCTCAACATCGAATATCACCTCGTTTCCACGTCTTCCTTATACTTAGAGGAGTGAGAAACTTTTTGAAGTAGAGGAAATACACGGAAGTAACATCCTTTTTCCCGACAGTCAAGTTGTCCATGAGAAATTAGCAGTCACTCCCCAGATTGTACCACCAAATACACAAGAAATTCTTCATGTTTGTTTCAGTTCATGCTAGTCCCTTCTTAATCTCTCAGTAAAGACCCCATCTGCTTTCTCTATGGCCTGGTTCGGAACAGGAGTCTCTTGTTATGAGAATGTCAGTGTCTTATAAACATTCCTCCCTGTGTTCATTAAGACCCTGACAATTGTCTATCTTCCATATGAATTTCTCCGAGGAAAGAAATTTATCCCCTTATTTCCATACCAGGATTACTGTCCGCAATATTCCCTTCAAAGAGATTAAAGACTAGAAAAAAGTCAGTCTCTTCATCTGCACCTGTAATACTTTGATTTCAGTTCCTCTTTTCTTCCGTTGACCCGTATTTATACCTTTGAGGTACTGAAGATTTAATAATAATAAATGTAAATACTGTGAAGTGTGTGTGATTTCACAATGGACTTAATGATTTGTGGGAAAATTCAGCATGAAAATGCTTTTCAAAATATGATAGCAATCATTATTTTGATTGGACGCCTTACTGAGAGTTTTTGAGGACTCTACAAGAGTATTGATTACGTGATTATTTGGGGAAATAAGCCATCTTCGAAATGCATGTTGTCTTCAAGAGAACAGTTTTAACACTTTCCTAAAATGAAATCTTTTGAGGAGGGCTTATGGCATTAACACATGGTTGATGAGTAAGCTGAGCTGCATTAGTGCACGTGATTTCCAATCAGGTCATGGGACATGAACAGAGACAGTGACATCTTTGTAGCTACTCCTTTGTGAGGCATTTCTTTTTTGAGATGACTCCATGCACAAACGCAACAGGGATCATTGTGAGAGACACCATTGCAACCACCAAGTTTACTGGTTTATTTATAAATCAATTTTGGGGGTTTAATGCTAGAAAAGATAGCATTATAGATCTTTGTTTTTCAACAGTGGAAATTGAAGTACTTCAGTTGTGTTTTTCATAAACATCTATCTCATGGTAAAATGACAGACAGGAGCAATCATATGATAGAAAGGACACGCTGGTGCTCATTTTCATAAACTTCCTTTTGTATGATTGTCACTTAGCAAAGACTATTGCAAATTCTTCCTTGAACACTTTCCTTTCAATTTTCTGTTGATTTCCTTAAAATTTTCTTTAGTGTTGAGCACGTTCTGTTGATACATTATGTCATGCAAAGAAAACTGTATTTTTGGTCAGAAAGTGAAGATTTTAGAGTTCTTATTCTGATTTACTTATTAGGCAAGTCACTTTACTTCATGAAGTCTATTTCACTGCATATGAAGTAGAAACAGTTATAACTTCCTCTTAATGTTACTGTTAGCTGAAATGAGGTAAATGTGAAATCCGTTTCATAATGTAAATTGCAATATAAAATGCCAGGGAAGTCAAGAAAGTATTTCTAAAAGGACTCTAGTAATTTATTTTTAAATGTGGGTGCACACACATGGCTGAACAATGTTAAAAAGCAAAAACTTCAACTGAATTAAATTTAAAAGTTTACTTGAGCAATGAACCATTTACAAATCGGGCAGCCACAGTAGGGTCAAAGTCACAGTACACTCAGAGGCTCCAGCGCAGCCATGTGGTAGAAGATTTATGGACAGAAAGAGGAAAATATAGAATAGAAAACAGAAGTGAGGTGCAGAAAAACTGGATTGGTCACAGCTCGGCCCTTGACTTATTTGAACACAGTTCAAATAGTTGGCTACATGTGATTGGCCAAAACACAGTGACTGGCACAAGTGTAGGCTGGGGTCTGTTTACACCTCGACTTGTTAGAGTTCACATGATGTACAGAGAAACCTTTAGGCTGATCTTAAAATACACAAGAAGGCAGTGTTAGGCTAAACTTGATTTATTAATAACAACAGACTTCTTTGGAGATTTTTATGAACAAATTGTAGAAGGGCATGTATACTGGGGAGCTAAGGACATTATTTGCAAGTATTTTCTACGATGAGTGCAGACGTTCAATGAAAGTAGTTTATCTAATAGGTACACAACAAGAAATGAGAAGTAAGCCTGCAGTTAAGTAATTGGTATGTAAGTCTTGTGGCTACAGAAAGAAAATATGGCTGATAGGAGAAATGTGGATTAACTGTAAAACAGAAACATGCACTCATTTAAATTTCGACTCCTAGCATCCTATGTAGCTGCAGTCTGGCTCAGGGATGGATGGCACGCCTCTTTTTAAGTGCTTGATTTGAAGAGTCCAGCTGCCTGCAGAGTGAGTGTTGAATGATATTCTCGTTCTAAGTCTGAGACTAAGGGATAGTCACTTTAAATAGTGAGGAGAAAAAAATAGCATACATTTGACATACTTCAGCTCCTTCCTTGAGCTTATTCTTTTTCATCTTTCCTCTCAATACCTTCATTTTTATAGCAAAATTCACAATATTGATCACAATATGAACAAACATTTTAAAGCAATAGAAAAAGGGTATCACATAGCATTCTCACTACACACTTTTGAAAAATCGATACTAAGAATAGGAAATAATGATAAAATGAATTTTAAAATCTGATTTGCTAAAAACAATATCCAGTTGAGAATCAGAGATGGGCACTATATGAACTGGTTTTCTGCATGAGGAGATTTTTTTCTCTTCTAGGTTCTTGTTTATGTAACGCTGAAGAAATTGCAGGAACAGTCAAATGAGGAGCCCAGCCTTTCCTGGTAGAGCTGAGATCCCCAGGGTACACAATAAGCTCTTTCCTTTCTGGAGGATATTGAACCTGCTCTCAGGATTTATCAACAGGAAACAGGCCGTGAGCCCTATAACAGCAGGAAGTGTGAGAAGGGTAATGGGGAGCTTTTATTTTGAGGTTGCAAACACATTATGAACAAGGTAGAGAAGTCTACCACGTTGTGTCAGGGCCAGCTTTAATATTTGAGAGTCAATTCCTCTACAGAGAAATTCTTAACAGTTTTTGAAGATTACAAACAGCAAGATCATCTGATTTAAAGTGTGCATGACTTTTGTACAAGCTTTATTGCACAAATAGATTTTTAGGCTCAAATAATACCTACTATTATTCTACCAATATTATTATTATATATTTTTTATACATTTAATATATTTTAACCAAACCATGAAACAAAAACTTTTCACATTTGCAGGACAGTTTCATTTTTAGGTTTCTTTTTGTTTGTTTAAGGCTAACTTGGAACTCAGTGAAAGAAATCTAAGATGGCCAATTCATTGTTGATAGGATTAGGATATAAGATTGGTATACTCAGTATTGTATTTAAAAAGCCTTGCTTTGCTGGACCAAAAGAAACCTGCAGAGAAGAATCCCCCAACTATAGCATCTGTGTGGAAAGCAGCATCATTGCTGGGGAGATTTGTAGGAGCTGAAGTCTGCTGCACTGTAGATAAATTCTAACTTGTAAATACTGCATCATCCACTACAGGATGACATCAGCTGAAGGATGTTTGCCTTTTGCTTCATTGTACTTTCTTAAGGATGATTACAAATGCCTCGTATCCTTTCTCTAAACATAGCTCCATGACAATACTTTGAAGAATCTTTCAGGCAAACAGTCTTTGCTAGTAAATTCCACCATTGTTTCTCCTTTATTCCAGGCTATTGTATTCAGCTGCCAACTGTCAGCTGTGAAAACTGAACACAGGAGACAATATATGCTGTGTTTTCTCTGCTAGTCTCCTTTTTCAGGTTAGGCAGAAAATTAGAGAAAAAATCTCTTTTACCTAAACTCCCACAATTAAGTAAATTCTCTTTTACTTAATCTTCCCACAAATGAAAACTCTAGGTCAAGAGTAAATAAACTAAAACTTACTCTTCTTATCCTTATGCAGCCTTACCCATTGTAAAAGGACCTTCAGGCAAGAGGATGTTTCATTTTATTTAAATGATTTCCAGTGACTCTGAGAATTAGGTTTTGTTTTTACTTTATATATTTAAGTGATGGCCTTTATGCTTGGAAGAAAAGATGACAATCTAATGAATCTCAGCTCCTCCTTGTGAGAAATGAAGAATTAAATAAAATCATATTGAATTAAGCAAATATTTATTGAGAACCTACTATGTGGTAAGGTGTTCTTGTAGGGATGGTAAATGGTAACAGGTAATATAATAATAATTAAGGAATCTGTTCCTTTTGTAGATCACAGGGTATTTAGCTATGAATTATCTCTTGGGAATAAAACAGTTCATGCTTCAGGGAGCCTAAAGACAGGACAGGCCGGGCGCGGTGGCTCAAGCCTGTAATCCCAGCACTTTGGGAGGCCGAGGCGGGTGGATCACGAGGTCAAGAGATCGAGACCATCCTGGTCAACATGGTGAAACCCCGTCTCTACCAAAAATACAAAAAATTAGCTGGGCATGGTGGCACGTGCCTGTAATCCCAGCTACTCCGGAGGCTGAGGCAGGAGAATTGCCTGAACCCACGAGGCGGAGGTTGCGGTGAGCCGAGATCGCGCCATTGCACTCCAGCCTGGGTAACAAGAGCGAAACTCCGTCTCAAAAAAAAAAAAAAAAGACTTAGGACAGAGACTGTCTATAGATTTATTTGAGGAGAATCCATTAACTTTAAAGCAGATATTTTCTCCAAAGAGTTGCTGACATTTTATACTTAAACTGTAACTTCTCAATATTCCTGCAACAGGAGCAAAAGAGGGCTCATTTTTGCCTGGAATGCACAAATACAGGTTGATGCCAGAGGTGATTGGTGATGTAGTCCAGAGAACAAAAGCAAGCACTGATAGAGTGTTCAACTCTGTGCAAGACTATTCCCAGCACTGACATATGTATTTACAGTCTAATCCGCATACAATATTTTGAAGTAAGTTCTGTTGTTATTTTACAGTGAGGCAATCGAGGCACTGAGAGATGTAGTTGAAAGTGCTGGAGTGTTAACCCTGAGAGGCCAGACTGCTTTACTTTGTGAATGGCAGGGATGGTCATTGAAAGGAAAGACGGAATTCACAGCATTTGCTGGAGAACACACTGATATGGCATCCTGATAATTCCTTCTGCTTATGTCAAATGCTAGTAGTTTGTCTTTCCAGTAGAAATCAAATCTTAAACAGTGCGTTGTCGTACAGGCTGCAGATAGAAGCCTGGCTTTCTTCCCATTTGGAAATTCATATCTCTGTTCTTCTATCCTATCATTTTGATAACATAATGTCTGAAAACCTAGAAAATGCAAAGAAAGATCTCGCAGAGAGTGACTTTAAAAGGTCAAATTTACTTATTTTAAAAATATTAGTCAGCTGTAACTGCATCACCTCCCCCAGCAACTTACAGATCTGTACTTTGTGTGAAATTTACAGTCATTCTGGACTTTAAGCAATAAAAATGATTTCCTTGCATTTGTTCTTAACTCTTCAGGATTTTGTCCTCTAGCTCTAAATAAGTTTTATTCTTGGCAATTTGAACAACATCAAATGGAATCTGGACAGTAAGGAAGAACGTTCCCAAGTGTGTCATTGAGTCCCAGGTTGCTAATTTCATTGCCCACATACTGGTTTGCTGCTCTACTTGCTGTTAGTTTTGTACTTTTTTGAGGGGGGGAGTGGTTTCCAATGGCGTGTTCCAAATATTAGTGCAGTACAACACTTGGAACACAATTTCTTTCAGATAGAGGGTCTTAAGGCATACTTCTCACAGATAAAATACTTCCAACTGCTGCAGTTAGACGAAAGTAGGGAATGGTTTTTGATGTATCCACAGACTTGGTTAGTTGATTGGGATCTCTCTACTGGCAACCTGGAAAGGCAAGTCAGCATTTCTGAGGTTAGATTTGGGGGTTTCAGAGATGCTCCTGGGGATAACTAATGAGAGGTGTGGAGATGCCTGTTTTGTTTTGTATTAACATAGCACCTTCTTGTGGTGGTTTTGTCAGCCTTCAGTAACTGCTTCTCTCAACAAAGAATGTTAATATAATTTAAACAAAAACAGCATGTAAAGACAAAAAATAAAATAGATACCCAAAGACAGTCTCTAAATTATAATTTCTTTGCTGACTCTTAATTTTCAAAATACTAAGGCACCTGATTCTGCTTCTCCGTCTCCCCACTGCCATCTGAAAAGCTTAATGTGGAAATTAACAGTTATTTTAATCCTTTCCCCTTAGCCCTCTCTAAACATTAAGCAATACCAAAGAAATGCACTTGATAATTATATTGTTCATCAGACACTCAAATTGTGAGGTGCATTTTCTATAAGATAATAGCAGCAGGGCTGGGGAGGAGAAAGACTTAGAATGCGTGAAGCTACTCTTAATTTTGTTAGCTTTCATCCCAATTAGCAGCCTGTAACATTATCATGCTGCTTGTCTCTTGGAGAAAATTCATGGTACAAGGTAAAATAAACTTTGGAATTCCCTCATGTTTCTAACTTTGCATGCAGCATTTCATTCAGAGACTTACAGGCTAGGAGAGAGAGAGGAGCCATCTTGCCAAAGCCAGTGTCCGCTGTGTCCATTCTGAGACAACCCCACCCAGTATTCATGGCCTCCCTCGATCTTCCTCAAGCTGCCCATGATCTTCCTCAAGCTGACGGTGATAAAATCCTGTAAGAGACAAGACCTGAACGTGAAGTGAGAAAAACAAACAAACAAAACTGCAGTGAAATATAAAATGTGACATTTTACCTAGCTAGAAATTAATGGGAACTTGAAATCTGGAAAAAGAGAGAAGGGAGTATTATAAAAAAAAAGTGCAGATACATTTTTTAGACTCTTTTCTATTGCTGTATGATCAATGTGGTGTTAAGTACTATGAAAAAAATAGACAACTGGGATTTAAAACGTTTCAACATATTCAGAGCCTGGCAGGTAGAATATATCAAAAAAAGGTAAATGTTATACTGTACCTTCATTGTCAAAAGTAAAAATATCCTTGACATCATAGATCACATAGAATAATCTTTCTCAGAATACTTCAGTGTGGAAAATAGTTCATGAGATTCCAGAAGCAACTTAACAAATTGTAATGATTTATTCAAGTGTTCTTGGTTTAGTGCATATCCTTAACAAATTCTTTTCTCATGATTTTTGTTGAAATGAACTTCATCTAATTATGGAATATAGCAGGTATACATTTTTCATAGGACCCAAAATATATAATTTTGCATTCTGTTTCATATATGTGTATGGGTGGAATGAGTTCAAGAAAACATCTTATTGTTCACTTGTTTTATTTATTTATTTATTTATTTATTTATTTATTTTTGAGATGGAGTTTCATGTTTGTTGCCCAAGCTGGAGTTCAAAGGTGTGATCTCAGCTCATTGCAAACCTCCACCTCCTGGGTTGAAGTGATTCTCCTGCCTCAGCCTCCCAAGCAGCTGGGATTACAGGCACCTACCACCACATTCACGTATTATTTGTATTTTTAGTAGAGACGGGTTTCACCATGTTGGCCAAGCTGTCCTTGATCTCCTGAGCTCAGGTGATCCACTCACCTCAGCTTCCCAAAGTGCTGGGATTATAGACATGAGCCACCGTGCCCGGCTTATTCACTTGTTAAGGCGTTGGTAAACTAGGTTTAATGCCACTTAAACATTTCATTTAGCAGATACTTACTTTTAAAGATCTATTTATTTCGTGACATCACTTCAGTTTTTATACTTCTGTTTTTCCTTTGTAATTACAAGATTATTATAGGTTATTATATTTGCCTACAACATTGAAAATAATACATTTGAAACATATCTGCAACCATAATGTATGTATATCTTGACATGGATTATCATGCTACAAAACAGTATTCTTATTCCTTCCTCTTTTTAGTTAACCAAGGACGTGGAACAAACATATTCTTCTCAATTTCTGATAACCATCCTGTTTTTATGTTTTCCCATTCAAAGGAAAACAAACATATGGATTTTAACTTTGTCCGTTTTAAACATTTATTTTTACAATTATATTCTGTTATAGACTATTAAGGAATTTTATCTTAGGAGAATGAGGAATTTCCTTTAATAAGTAACATGGTATATTCAGAATAAGACCACAAAGCAGTATTTACCATTTCTTCTTTGCTGTCTATTTGTAGCAGTGTGGAGCCTTCCTTTAAACAATTCTCTTGACTGGTGTGCCAATACTCCCATTTTTCAGAGACATAGTAACAACTTTCTCCATTCTGAATCCAATTGTCTGGACAAGGGTTGCAGTTACGGGCTTTGAATATGAACATTTTACTTTATCAACTTATTGTAAAATGGTAACAACATATATCCCCCCAAAAACCCCTTGATTCACCCTCAGTGAGGCTTAATCCCATAACATAATGGTTCATGTGATGTAGTACTTATCAATTTCAGCTTCTCTGAGGCTCAGTATAGTAAGATACATGTAATAATTTCTACCTGCAATGGGCCTTTAACTTAAATATGAAAATAATTTGGGGATATATTTAACAATTTTTTCTCTTCTATAATAATTGATCTGACTATTCCAGTTTTATCAATCTTACCTTTGTTTGAATTCACATTGTTTATTGTCTTCAGTTATTTGCTCATTGTTTCACGTTTGTTAGTCTTACCGCCCCAATTTAGTTAGAAATGTACTGGACCATTGAATGGATTGAACACTAAGCCTTGAATTTATGTTTAAATTCTGAGAGCTAAACAAGGAAATATTTCATCATAATGTTGAGAACAAGTAAGCCACCTTAAGGAGTGATTTGAAAACTGCGGGTGAGGAAAATTGGAGAAGAACATCAATGAACAGTATGGTTAGTTTAGGACTCTGATACAACTTAGAAGTAAGCCTTAATGTTTAATCAGGTTTATGGAAACTGGTTTAAGAAGCGATATAGTCACAAAAGAAGGATGATCAAATGTGTAAAAGGGGAATCAAAGATCCAGAATCTGACCAAGTGTTCCTGGTAGTTTAATAGGAGGAAGGACACACTGAAACTTCCACGACTCTGGTTTCTAGATAGTCCCTATATTCAGGCTAAGGAATCAGTAGCTTCCATGGGTCAGATGTTGAGTTGTTTAAAGCTCTTCAACATCTTTTGTTTGGAATCCATGCTAATCAATATCTGGAACATTGTTAGAGTTATAGTGTAAATAGTGTAGACAATGATATTTGTGGCATTGGAGAACGTGTTGGATTTGGAGGTCTCCAAAATGGATATTGTTATTCTATTCAAGGTTGATGGCTCAGAGGTGGGCCTCACTTAAGTTTGCAATGGCCTGCTGCAGACAGAAACATTGTTGGACACACACTGATTCTTCACATATTTACTTGATTAAATTTTAATCAGAAGGAGCCATGGTTGACTTTTGACCTCTCTCACTGGCAATTATGTAAATGGTATCCACTCTAGGAAAGTTAGTTCTCTAAATTATATGTGCAAGCATTATGAAATGGCAATTAAGTAACCATAGAATACTTGACAAACTATACGATAGGTAGAAATAACTGCATTAGGTTTAAAATGCTTGTAAGGCCTATAAAAGTATAAACTAGAGTAAGTTCGTAGAATTTTTAAGAAGAGCTAGGTCACACATCATAAAAGAATCTTGTGGTAAATACTCTTATTTTCAAAATGAATTTTTCTGCTCAAAGCTATCTAAACTTGACTCTAAAGTAATATCTAAATATATTGAGAAATTTGGAGATAGAATTAAAATACCCTTACAAATTTGAATGACTGGATAAAACAATGTTTTTATGTGTGTGCATTTTTTAATCTGACTTGCTAATTGCACACAAACCTCTTTGGCATTTGATAAGTGCATTTCCCTTAGCTGCATTCTTTTGGATCCTTAGTGTTTCCACATAGTATTGGAGGTTATAAATAAGATTGAACTGAAGAGTGATCAAAATTATGTCACTCTTACTATAAAATCCTCACAGTTTTGCAGAGAACAAAATGTGTGTCACTGTTTCTTTTGAGGTATTCGTGGATATATCTGGATTTATACAGTGGAAACTGATTTTATATCCATTACCTGAGCTGAGAAAATTTTGCATGAAGGTTTGACAGTGTATCATCTGAAGGGCATGGCTTCTATTCCATTGTGTACAGTTTAGGAGTGCCCTCTCTTGTTGGATGAGTTTTTCTTGCTGCTGTATCACAATGGTGGACACCTGCAACACTTTAAATGGCAGCAATCATTTCTAATAAAATTTTGACATTTTACAGCAAAATAATCCTTCAACAGACAAAAGACAACTACAAATACTATTATTTTTGAGACTCAAATTTGTATTATTTTGGGTTTTCTCTTAAAATGTACATTGTACAAGAATCAAACACTGCAAAGGATGTGGAGTAAAACATCTCTTTGCACCCATTTTAAATTCACTCGATTTCACTCCCCACAAACAACCAGATTTACCGATTTATTTGTTATTTGAGAGCTTTTGAATATTACACATAAAATAAAATGAAATTTTACAAATGACAGCAAATGAATATGAAATTCCCTCCCTCCCCTTAACATAAATGGTAATATGTTTACATTGGCTTTGCACCTTTTATCATTAACATATATATTTAAACACAGTTCCATATAAGTACATAGGTGTGTAAAATTATAGTTCAATGCCACAACCAGCAATATTGATATTGATACAATCAAGATACTCAGCTCCTCCCTTACCAGGAGGATCTGTCTTTGCCCTTTTATAAGCACACCCACTTTCCTCTTGCCTTCACCCTGTGTTAACTCCTGGCAATCACTAATTTATGTTCCTTTTCTATTTTGTCACATGAATTATATATAAATAGGATCTTACCGTATGTAACCTTTTGCTATTGGCTTATTTCACTCAGAATAATCCTCTGGAGACTCATGCAGATTGTTGTTTAAATAAATAGCTCATCTATTTTTTATTGTTGAGTAGAGTTCCATGATATGGATTACCACTACCGGTTTAACTGTTCACCCACTGAAGGACATCTAGGTTGTTTTCAGGTTTTAGCCATTACAAATAGAGCTACTATAAACATTCATGTGCAGGTTTTTGTGTGAACGTAAGTTTTTACTTCTATGCGGTAAATGCTCAAGAGGGCAATTGCTGTGTTTTAAGGAAGTGTGAAATTTAGATTTTTAAGAAACTGCTACACTGTCTTCCAGAGTGGCTACAGCATGTGACATTCCCACCAGGAATGAGCACGATCTGCTTTCTCGGTAGCTTGACAAGCATTTGATGTTGTCGTTTCTTGTTATTTTAGCCATTCTGATTATTTAGTAATATCTCACTGTATTTTTAATTTTCACTTTCTTAATGGCTAATGACATCGAACATCTTTTCTTGTGCTTATTTGACATCCGTATATTCTCTCTGGTGAAATGTCTTTTCACGTCTTTTTGCCATTTTCTAATTGGATGGTCCAGTTTTTTACTGTTGAGTTTGGAGAGTTCTTTGCACATTCTAGGTTCTCGCCCTTTGTCAGATATTGATTTACAAGTATTTATTCCAAGTCTTTCGCTTGTCTTTTATTTGTTTACTTATTTATTTTTGTAGAAACGGGGTCTCGCCATCTTGCCCAGGATGGTCTTGAATGCCTGAGCTCAAGGAATCCCAAAGTGCTGTAATTCGAGGCGTGAGCCACCACACCTGGCCTGTAACGTGTCTTTTGATCCTCTTCCTATTGTCTTTTGCAGCTTATGCATGTTATATTTTGATGAGGTCCATCCAGCTTATCAATTTTCCTTTCAATAATGATTTTTTGATATAAGTCTAAGAACTGTTTGCCTACCTTTCGATTCTAAAGATTTTGTCCTATAGTTTCTGAAAGTTTTACAGTTTTATGCTCTACAAGACTGTGACCTATTTTGAGTTAACTTTTAATTTTTGTATAAGGTATAAGACTTAGGTTTATCTTTTTCTTTTTCTTTTTTTTCCCTATGGATATCTGTTTTCTCCAGCACCATTTGTTGAAAAGGCTATCCTTCTTTCAATTGATTTACACTACTGACAAAATCACTTGGGCATATTTGTATGAGTCTATTTCTGGATTCTTTTTTGAATTTTATAGCTGTCTTTTTGTCCACTAATACATCTAGCTTTAATGAATACAGGCTTTGAAATCAGGCAGAATAATTCTACTCTATATAATTGGTTTAAAATAAGTTGATGATATGTTAATCATTATTGGATTGTGACTATTGAATGGACATGCTGTATAGAGAGAATGGCATCAAGAAAAATTAGTGAATTTAAAAAACAAGGAAAAACATCTATTCATGTCAGCCAGACCTTTAGGATTAAAAATCCTATCTTTTAGAGAGAAATAGAACAACAAAAGAGGAGAACAAATGGGCAAATCTGTAAAATTATTTTTATATTTTTAACCATAAAATGGAGGTAACCAAGATCATACACGAAAAACATCTGGCCAAGACAGGCTGGGCTGAGCGTGGTGGCTCTTGCCTGTAATCCCAGCACTTTGGGAGGCTGAGGCTGGTGGATCACATGAGGCCAAGAGTTTGAGATCAGCATGGCCAACAGGGCAAAACCCTGTCACTACTAAAAATACAAAAATTAGCTGGGTGTGGTGGCATGCAGGTGTAATTCCTGCTGCTCAGGAAGGTGAGGCAGGAGAGGTACTTGAACCCAGAAGGCAGAGGTTGCAGTGAGCGGAGATCACACTCCTGCACTCTGGCCTGGGCAAGAGAGCAGGACTCTGTCGCAAAAAAAAAAAAAAAAAGAAAAGAAAAAAAGAAAAAGAAAAGAAAAGAAGAAAGAAAACAATTAATTATATACCTACCTATTCTGATCTGTTTTACTTATCAACATCGCTGCTGAGAAGGAAATAGCAGAAGTCAAAAGCCATGGACTAGAGAAAGCAGATGTTTATGCCCTGTGCATGTGTGCATAGTTCAAAAAACCCAGGCTGGCAGCTGCTTGGATTATTTTTCCTCTTTTTAGCAAAGTAATGAACCTAACCAGAGAGGAGTGTAGGACAGTGATGCTCTACTTTTATCCTATTAATAATCTGGCATGTTTAGACATCAAAAAATAATTTTCCTCTCAAAAACTCAAGATATAATTACAAAATTTTATAAATGCTTTTTTAGATTAGCTGTATTTTAGAAGCTGTTGTGTTTATTACTATCTGAACAGCTTATACTATATAAAACTGTAATAAAACTGGAGAAAGGGAAATAAGACTTCTCTTCAGAGTTTCCCCCTAAATAGGAAGCAAAATATAGCACATTAATTGGGGTTGAGGTTGTAATCAATTTGCAACAAGTGAGGAATAAAGGCAAAACAATATAATTTCCTAGGGAAAAATAACACAATACTTTTAACATCCCCCAAATAAAATTATTTGTTATATGATGTTATACATTGTACCTAATTGATGAATTAAGAAAATAAACAGTAAAAACAAATAGAAAAGCTGATTTCTTAGAAAATATTTTGTATTTTATTTTATAAATATTTTATTTATAGTGTTTTTACATTAAAATGTTGGCATAAATAATGTGGTAGAAAAATTAGAAAATGTGAAATGGTAAGAAGAAAGCAAAAAATTAAGTCTACTTGCTTTGGAACCTACCTCTCAAATAATAGCCGTTACTATTTCATTTATATCTACAGAAACCCTTTTCTATGTACATACATAGAAAAGTATTTTCCATATAACTGTAACAATAACAATGGTTCTAGAAGATTTCTTTAAATAATGGCATTTTATTATATTTATTTATTTATTCAATGGAGTCTCACTCTGTAGCCCAGGCTGGAGTGCAGTGGAGTGATCTCAGCTCACCGCAACCTCCACCTCCCAGGTTCAAGCGATTCTCCTGCCTCAGCTCCCAAGTAGCTGAGATTACAGGTGCCCACCACCAAGCCTGGCTAATTTTTGTATTTTTAGAAGAGATGGGGTTTCACTGTGTTGGTCAGGCTGGTCTCAAACTTCTGACCTCATGATCTGCCCACCTTGGCCCCCCAAAGTGCTGGGATTAGAGAGCCACCACACCTGGCCTGCATTGTATTCTTTATATAAATATGATATAATTAATTTTACCAGTCCTTCTTTTGTCAGATAGATAAGAACTGTCCTTTAGTAATATATATGAGTAATTTATAACTAGTACTTTTATTATGTTCACATGATGATACTTTTAAATAAAAGGTTATAGTTTTCATCTACTACTTTTTGCTAGAAACATAGTCCTATTTAAAAATATATATATGTATATAATTTAAATATGTTTTGACACTTGCCTTACAATGCAAGTTTTCGTTAAGAGAATTGGATGTAATATTTTAATTTAAAATGGAACATAATTAAAATGGCATATTTATTAAAAAATAAAAATGATTTTTGCAACTCAAGGCCTGGCTATAACATAATCTATAACTACTGGGGGCAAGTGATTAATTTTTAAACAGAATGTTTCACATGAAGAAGCTGCTTATTGCTTAACACAACAGTTTTATTATGTAACTGGTTTTTTTTTTAAAGCCTTAAGTGCTAAGAATGTTTAAGAAGACCTAGGCAAATTATAATTTTGAAAACAACAACAATACTAATTGACAGTCACCACACTTGAACAAAAGCTAAAGGAAAATATACTTTACATCTGTATAGCAATATCTAAGTTTTGTAAGTACATATTTTTAGCTATTAAGAAAGCAAAAACTTTTATTTGTAAGAATTTTCTAGCAATTATGGGAAGTCTTAATCACATCATTTTCTAGTTATGTTTCTTTTATCCTCATCATAGTGACTTAATATTTGTGTTTGTTTGTTCTTGCTTCATGGTATTCTATTGTTTAGGTGCTGTACCCTTATTTATTTACATGGTCTCGTATCAATGTGGTTAGTATTTGATGTTTTTCCCCCTATTGTTAAATTGCAGGTTTACCTATAGAAACAATTTCCCAAAGTGATACTGCTGGGTCAAAATTAATTAATGCCGTTTAAAATAACTTACTGTCTTAGGAACAATATTTTTATGTTTCATCTGAAGAGATTTTACTTAGTAGATAGAGAAGACGCTTATGTATACACTGAACAACAAATCTTTTGAGAACATGGGAAATGTAGAGTGTAATTTTAGAATCATCTTTATTATGTAGTATATAATTTTTGTCTATATAGTAGACAAAATATTTTGCAATTGGAGACTGTAGATTTATGTTTATATAAAAGCCAAATTACATATATTGCATTCACTTGACAACGGTGCTTCAAGATGTTACATGTTCAGTTAATTTTGTTTTTAATTGAAAATGTTTTTATATGTTAAGTTTTAAAATCATCTTACCCAAATAATTATTATTTGTAAAGTAACATTGAAATTCATCATACAGAATTAATATTTAAACAGTATATTTAAATATTTGCAACACAAGTTAAATACAGATTCTTGTATTGTAGAATTACAATAAAGCTTGGCAACATGTCATTAAAAGTCCTCAGTTTTTACAGAAGAAAATGGATTATTAGATGTTAATTGTCTTAACTGTTTGGTCTTTTAAATATAAATTGTTTTCATTGTGTTTGATAAATAGGTGTTTAAGATGTATGCTTCTTTAAAAAATGAATTCACATTTGCCTAAATTATGTATTTTTTAATAAGACACAAAGCGAGCAGAGAGAGAAAAAGTAAGCTGTCTTGAAGTTCTAACATTTCTGTTAAGCTGTGAAACTTTATTTGAAGAGATAGACAAAGTAACAATTAAGCTCTTAGTAATTCTTAAAACCTTCCTCTAAACTCCAGCAGGAAAAGGAAGCTCATGACATTACATGAGCAAAATGAAACTTCCCATACTTTGTGAATGTGAATCTGAACCTTTCCCTTCCTTATTTTCAGAGTCCATAATTCTTCCTCTCTAGCTGATGCCTGTTAGATAGAGATAGGATTTGCCAAGGCATACAAGAAAGAAACATCTATCCAAACAATACCCTTCACCTCTGTCTTTTAACATACATTTTCTTAGTGCTACCATGTGTGATGTTAGAGGTTCATAGTTCTTTTTCTGGAATCTGAAGCTCTGTAATTATTATATTTTATAAAAATTTCACTTGCCAAACATGAAAATATGTCTTCCAGCTGAACTAAAAAACAATGTGGTTAAATGTGGTTGAACAAAGCTCCCAGGTTTGCATTAAACATTTTAAATTGAAACTTGCCTAATATAAATAATCTTCAGAAGTCAAGTTTAAATTAGATGTACGTTAGAAACAAAGCAGAATGTGAAATCTTTCAAATTGCATGTTTAACATGTTACTATGACTCACAAATTGAATCAGAATATGTTATTATTTTCATTGTTTCTCCCAGAGACCTATGGCACAGGATTTGAGTTAAAAAACATGAAATAGATCATTGAAAGTGGCATCCAGGTGCTCAGAGAGTTCTATCAATGATTTAAATTTAAGGCCATTCGTTTATATCATGATGTTTTATATCATTTGTATTCATTCACGTATTACTTAATTGATTTACCATTCATTTATAAATTATGAAGTTTTACATATAATGATATACATATATAAGCTATTTTTAGTGTATAATACATATATCAATATCTGTTATTTTGAAACTATCTTTTTGTACTTACACTTGATGGCCAGGAAAATGGATGTTGTTAATAATCCCAAGCAGAAAATACATGAAATCACCATCACAAGACACCATGTTCCTAACCATGGAATAGGAAAAATGAAACCGAGTTAGAGAAAGCGGATAAAACAGATGGGACAAGGATAGATTGAAATTGACGAAAAGAAGGCATGAACGTTGGCATTTCTACTGGAGAGTTGTTGGGGCCTGGAATGTGTAAAAAGGAAAGGAAAAAGAACTTTTGCTCAGATGCATTGAAAGGCAAGTCATAACTTGAATACATGTGATACGGAAATTGCCAAATTAAGCAGATTTAATAGTATACCTCTGTTATCCTTATCTTTGATGTCACACCTTACCAAGTAATTATATGCAGTAGTTTCCAACAATCTTTTAGAGATTCTCATAAGTGAAATGCTGGCTTTATCTTTTAAGATTAAGAATGCTGTCTCACATCTCCCCATCTCTTCAGTGTCAATTGAACACGATTGAATCAAAGAAAGATACACATTTTAAATATATACTTTTAAATATACATTTTTGGAAGAGGAAAAAGTTTTCCAAGGTAATTTTACAACTCTATAGAGAGGGGGGAAAATGTGTGATTTGTTGTATTTGAAAAACTAATCAGAGAAAAACAGTTAAAATTTATTTTTGAATATTGTGATAGGCAGAAAAATGTCCTTTTCTAACACGTCCGTGTCATAATTCCTCAAACTTGTAAGTTACCTTATGTGGAAAAGGGACTTCGAAGATGTCATTAAGTTAAGGATTTTGGATGAGAAGATTAGCCTGGATTACCTGGGTCCTTTTTAAGTGAGAGGTAGGATATTGGATAGATGGAGCACGGCATGATGATGGAAGCTGAGAAACATTTAAAGAGGTTATGTTGTTGGCTTTTAAGATAGAAGAAGTTGTCCATGAGCCAAGGAAAACAATAAATGCAGTTCTAGAGACCAGAAAAGACAAGGGATGGATTCTTCCCCTAGATCCCTAACACCTTGGTTTTAGCTCACTGAAATCCATTTCAATTTGTGACATCTAGAAGCATAAGATAATAAATTTGCATTTTATTAATCCCCTAAGTCTGTAGAATTTTTAAGAAGAGCTAGGTCACACATCATAAAAGAATCTTGTGGTAAATACTCTTATTTTCAAAATGAATTTTTCTGCTCAAAGCTATCTAAACTTGACTCTAAAGTAATATCTAAATATATTGAGAAATTTGGAGATAGAATTAAAATACCCTTACAAATTTGAATGACTGGATAAAACAATGTTTTTATGTGTGTGCATTTTTTAATCTGACTTGCTAATTGCACACAAACCTCTTTGGCATTTGATAAGTGCATTTCCCTTAGCTGCATTCTTTTGGATCCTTAGTGTTTCCACATAGTATTGGAGGTTATAAATAAGATTGAACTGAAGAGTGATCAAAATTATGTCACTCTTACTATAAAATCCTCACAGTTTTGCAGAGAACAAAATGTGTGTCACTGTTTCTTTTGAGGTATTCGTGGATATATCTGGATTTATACAGTGGAAACTGATTTTATATCCATTACCTGAGCTGAGAAAATTTTGCATGAAGGTTTGACAGTGTATCATCTGAAGGGCATGGCTTCTATTCCATTGTGTACAGTTTAGGAGTGCCCTCTCTTGTTGGATGAGTTTTTCTTGCTGCTGTATCACAATGGTGGACACCTGCAACACTTTAAATGGCAGCAATCATTTCTAATAAAATTTTGACATTTTACAGCAAAATAATCCTTCAACAGACAAAAGACAACTACAAATACTATTATTTTTGAGACTCAAATTTGTATTATTTTGGGTTTTCTCTTAAAATGTACATTGTACAAGAATCAAACACTGCAAAGGATGTGGAGTAAAACATCTCTTTGCACCCATTTTAAATTCACTCGATTTCACTCCCCACAAACAACCAGATTTACCGATTTATTTGTTATTTGAGAGCTTTTGAATATTACACATAAAATAAAATGAAATTTTACAAATGACAGCAAATGAATATGAAATTCCCTCCCTCCCCTTAACATAAATGGTAATATGTTTACATTGGCTTTGCACCTTTTATCATTAACATATATATTTAAACACAGTTCCATATAAGTACATAGGTGTGTAAAATTATAGTTCAATGCCACAACCAGCAATATTGATATTGATACAATCAAGATACTCAGCTCCTCCCTTACCAGGAGGATCTGTCTTTGCCCTTTTATAAGCACACCCACTTTCCTCTTGCCTTCACCCTGTGTTAACTCCTGGCAATCACTAATTTATGTTCCTTTTCTATTTTGTCACATGAATTATATATAAATAGGATCTTACCGTATGTAACCTTTTGCTATTGGCTTATTTCACTCAGAATAATCCTCTGGAGACTCATGCAGATTGTTGTTTAAATAAATAGCTCATCTATTTTTTATTGTTGAGTAGAGTTCCATGATATGGATTACCACTACCGGTTTAACTGTTCACCCACTGAAGGACATCTAGGTTGTTTTCAGGTTTTAGCCATTACAAATAGAGCTACTATAAACATTCATGTGCAGGTTTTTGTGTGAACGTAAGTTTTTACTTCTATGCGGTAAATGCTCAAGAGGGCAATTGCTGTGTTTTAAGGAAGTGTGAAATTTAGATTTTTAAGAAACTGCTACACTGTCTTCCAGAGTGGCTACAGCATGTGACATTCCCACCAGGAATGAGCACGATCTGCTTTCTCGGTAGCTTGACAAGCATTTGATGTTGTCGTTTCTTGTTATTTTAGCCATTCTGATTATTTAGTAATATCTCACTGTATTTTTAATTTTCACTTTCTTAATGGCTAATGACATCGAACATCTTTTCTTGTGCTTATTTGACATCCGTATATTCTCTCTGGTGAAATGTCTTTTCACGTCTTTTTGCCATTTTCTAATTGGATGGTCCAGTTTTTTACTGTTGAGTTTGGAGAGTTCTTTGCACATTCTAGGTTCTCGCCCTTTGTCAGATATTGATTTACAAGTATTTATTCCAAGTCTTTCGCTTGTCTTTTATTTGTTTACTTATTTATTTTTGTAGAAACGGGGTCTCGCCATCTTGCCCAGGATGGTCTTGAATGCCTGAGCTCAAGGAATCCCAAAGTGCTGTAATTCGAGGCGTGAGCCACCACACCTGGCCTGTAACGTGTCTTTTGATCCTCTTCCTATTGTCTTTTGCAGCTTATGCATGTTATATTTTGATGAGGTCCATCCAGCTTATCAATTTTCCTTTCAATAATGATTTTTTGATATAAGTCTAAGAACTGTTTGCCTACCTTTCGATTCTAAAGATTTTGTCCTATAGTTTCTGAAAGTTTTACAGTTTTATGCTCTACAAGACTGTGACCTATTTTGAGTTAACTTTTAATTTTTGTATAAGGTATAAGACTTAGGTTTATCTTTTTCTTTTTCTTTTTTTTCCCTATGGATATCTGTTTTCTCCAGCACCATTTGTTGAAAAGGCTATCCTTCTTTCAATTGATTTACACTACTGACAAAATCACTTGGGCATATTTGTATGAGTCTATTTCTGGATTCTTTTTTGAATTTTATAGCTGTCTTTTTGTCCACTAATACATCTAGCTTTAATGAATACAGGCTTTGAAATCAGGCAGAATAATTCTACTCTATATAATTGGTTTAAAATAAGTTGATGATATGTTAATCATTATTGGATTGTGACTATTGAATGGACATGCTGTATAGAGAGAATGGCATCAAGAAAAATTAGTGAATTTAAAAAACAAGGAAAAACATCTATTCATGTCAGCCAGACCTTTAGGATTAAAAATCCTATCTTTTAGAGAGAAATAGAACAACAAAAGAGGAGAACAAATGGGCAAATCTGTAAAATTATTTTTATATTTTTAACCATAAAATGGAGGTAACCAAGATCATACACGAAAAACATCTGGCCAAGACAGGCTGGGCTGAGCGTGGTGGCTCTTGCCTGTAATCCCAGCACTTTGGGAGGCTGAGGCTGGTGGATCACATGAGGCCAAGAGTTTGAGATCAGCATGGCCAACAGGGCAAAACCCTGTCACTACTAAAAATACAAAAATTAGCTGGGTGTGGTGGCATGCAGGTGTAATTCCTGCTGCTCAGGAAGGTGAGGCAGGAGAGGTACTTGAACCCAGAAGGCAGAGGTTGCAGTGAGCGGAGATCACACTCCTGCACTCTGGCCTGGGCAAGAGAGCAGGACTCTGTCGCAAAAAAAAAAAAAAAAAGAAAAGAAAAAAAGAAAAAGAAAAGAAAAGAAGAAAGAAAACAATTAATTATATACCTACCTATTCTGATCTGTTTTACTTATCAACATCGCTGCTGAGAAGGAAATAGCAGAAGTCAAAAGCCATGGACTAGAGAAAGCAGATGTTTATGCCCTGTGCATGTGTGCATAGTTCAAAAAACCCAGGCTGGCAGCTGCTTGGATTATTTTTCCTCTTTTTAGCAAAGTAATGAACCTAACCAGAGAGGAGTGTAGGACAGTGATGCTCTACTTTTATCCTATTAATAATCTGGCATGTTTAGACATCAAAAAATAATTTTCCTCTCAAAACTCAAGATATAATTACAAAATTTTATAAATGCTTTTTTAGATTAGCTGTATTTTAGAAGCTGTTGTGTTTATTACTATCTGAACAGCTTATACTATATAAAACTGTAATAAAACTGGAGAAAGGGAAATAAGACTTCTCTTCAGAGTTTCCCCCTAAATAGGAAGCAAAATATAGCACATTAATTGGGGTTGAGGTTGTAATCAATTTGCAACAAGTGAGGAATAAAGGCAAAACAATATAATTTCCTAGGGAAAAATAACACAATACTTTTAACATCCCCCAAATAAAATTATTTGTTATATGATGTTATACATTGTACCTAATTGATGAATTAAGAAAATAAACAGTAAAAACAAATAGAAAAGCTGATTTCTTAGAAAATATTTTGTATTTTATTTTATAAATATTTTATTTATAGTGTTTTTACATTAAAATGTTGGCATAAATAATGTGGTAGAAAAATTAGAAAATGTGAAATGGTAAGAAGAAAGCAAAAAATTAAGTCTACTTGCTTTGGAACCTACCTCTCAAATAATAGCCGTTACTATTTCATTTATATCTACAGAAACCCTTTTCTATGTACATACATAGAAAAGTATTTTCCATATAACTGTAACAATAACAATGGTTCTAGAAGATTTCTTTAAATAATGGCATTTTATTATATTTATTTATTTATTCAATGGAGTCTCACTCTGTAGCCCAGGCTGGAGTGCAGTGGAGTGATCTCAGCTCACCGCAACCTCCACCTCCCAGGTTCAAGCGATTCTCCTGCCTCAGCTCCCAAGTAGCTGAGATTACAGGTGCCCACCACCAAGCCTGGCTAATTTTTGTATTTTTAGAAGAGATGGGGTTTCACTGTGTTGGTCAGGCTGGTCTCAAACTTCTGACCTCATGATCTGCCCACCTTGGCCCCCCAAAGTGCTGGGATTAGAGAGCCACCACACCTGGCCTGCATTGTATTCTTTATATAAATATGATATAATTAATTTTACCAGTCCTTCTTTTGTCAGATAGATAAGAACTGTCCTTTAGTAATATATATGAGTAATTTATAACTAGTACTTTTATTATGTTCACATGATGATACTTTTAAATAAAAGGTTATAGTTTTCATCTACTACTTTTTGCTAGAAACATAGTCCTATTTAAAAATATATATATGTATATAATTTAAATATGTTTTGACACTTGCCTTACAATGCAAGTTTTCGTTAAGAGAATTGGATGTAATATTTTAATTTAAAATGGAACATAATTAAAATGGCATATTTATTAAAAAATAAAAATGATTTTTGCAACTCAAGGCCTGGCTATAACATAATCTATAACTACTGGGGGCAAGTGATTAATTTTTAAACAGAATGTTTCACATGAAGAAGCTGCTTATTGCTTAACACAACAGTTTTATTATGTAACTGGTTTTTTTTTTAAAGCCTTAAGTGCTAAGAATGTTTAAGAAGACCTAGGCAAATTATAATTTTGAAAACAACAACAATACTAATTGACAGTCACCACACTTGAACAAAAGCTAAAGGAAAATATACTTTACATCTGTATAGCAATATCTAAGTTTTGTAAGTACATATTTTTAGCTATTAAGAAAGCAAAAACTTTTATTTGTAAGAATTTTCTAGCAATTATGGGAAGTCTTAATCACATCATTTTCTAGTTATGTTTCTTTTATCCTCATCATAGTGACTTAATATTTGTGTTTGTTTGTTCTTGCTTCATGGTATTCTATTGTTTAGGTGCTGTACCCTTATTTATTTACATGGTCTCGTATCAATGTGGTTAGTATTTGATGTTTTTCCCCCTATTGTTAAATTGCAGGTTTACCTATAGAAACAATTTCCCAAAGTGATACTGCTGGGTCAAAATTAATTAATGCCGTTTAAAATAACTTACTGTCTTAGGAACAATATTTTTATGTTTCATCTGAAGAGATTTTACTTAGTAGATAGAGAAGACGCTTATGTATACACTGAACAACAAATCTTTTGAGAACATGGGAAATGTAGAGTGTAATTTTAGAATCATCTTTATTATGTAGTATATAATTTTTGTCTATATAGTAGACAAAATATTTTGCAATTGGAGACTGTAGATTTATGTTTATATAAAAGCCAAATTACATATATTGCATTCACTTGACAACGGTGCTTCAAGATGTTACATGTTCAGTTAATTTTGTTTTTAATTGAAAATGTTTTTATATGTTAAGTTTTAAAATCATCTTACCCAAATAATTATTATTTGTAAAGTAACATTGAAATTCATCATACAGAATTAATATTTAAACAGTATATTTAAATATTTGCAACACAAGTTAAATACAGATTCTTGTATTGTAGAATTACAATAAAGCTTGGCAACATGTCATTAAAAGTCCTCAGTTTTTACAGAAGAAAATGGATTATTAGATGTTAATTGTCTTAACTGTTTGGTCTTTTAAATATAAATTGTTTTCATTGTGTTTGATAAATAGGTGTTTAAGATGTATGCTTCTTTAAAAAATGAATTCACATTTGCCTAAATTATGTATTTTTTAATAAGACACAAAGCGAGCAGAGAGAGAAAAAGTAAGCTGTCTTGAAGTTCTAACATTTCTGTTAAGCTGTGAAACTTTATTTGAAGAGATAGACAAAGTAACAATTAAGCTCTTAGTAATTCTTAAAACCTTCCTCTAAACTCCAGCAGGAAAAGGAAGCTCATGACATTACATGAGCAAAATGAAACTTCCCATACTTTGTGAATGTGAATCTGAACCTTTCCCTTCCTTATTTTCAGAGTCCATAATTCTTCCTCTCTAGCTGATGCCTGTTAGATAGAGATAGGATTTGCCAAGGCATACAAGAAAGAAACATCTATCCAAACAATACCCTTCACCTCTGTCTTTTAACATACATTTTCTTAGTGCTACCATGTGTGATGTTAGAGGTTCATAGTTCTTTTTCTGGAATCTGAAGCTCTGTAATTATTATATTTTATAAAAATTTCACTTGCCAAACATGAAAATATGTCTTCCAGCTGAACTAAAAAACAATGTGGTTAAATGTGGTTGAACAAAGCTCCCAGGTTTGCATTAAACATTTTAAATTGAAACTTGCCTAATATAAATAATCTTCAGAAGTCAAGTTTAAATTAGATGTACGTTAGAAACAAAGCAGAATGTGAAATCTTTCAAATTGCATGTTTAACATGTTACTATGACTCACAAATTGAATCAGAATATGTTATTATTTTCATTGTTTCTCCCAGAGACCTATGGCACAGGATTTGAGTTAAAAAACATGAAATAGATCATTGAAAGTGGCATCCAGGTGCTCAGAGAGTTCTATCAATGATTTAAATTTAAGGCCATTCGTTTATATCATGATGTTTTATATCATTTGTATTCATTCACGTATTACTTAATTGATTTACCATTCATTTATAAATTATGAAGTTTTACATATAATGATATACATATATAAGCTATTTTTAGTGTATAATACATATATCAATATCTGTTATTTTGAAACTATCTTTTTGTACTTACACTTGATGGCCAGGAAAATGGATGTTGTTAATAATCCCAAGCAGAAAATACATGAAATCACCATCACAAGACACCATGTTCCTAACCATGGAATAGGAAAAATGAAACCGAGTTAGAGAAAGCGGATAAAACAGATGGGACAAGGATAGATTGAAATTGACGAAAAGAAGGCATGAACGTTGGCATTTCTACTGGAGAGTTGTTGGGGCCTGGAATGTGTAAAAAGGAAAGGAAAAAGAACTTTTGCTCAGATGCATTGAAAGGCAAGTCATAACTTGAATACATGTGATACGGAAATTGCCAAATTAAGCAGATTTAATAGTATACCTCTGTTATCCTTATCTTTGATGTCACACCTTACCAAGTAATTATATGCAGTAGTTTCCAACAATCTTTTAGAGATTCTCATAAGTGAAATGCTGGCTTTATCTTTTAAGATTAAGAATGCTGTCTCACATCTCCCCATCTCTTCAGTGTCAATTGAACACGATTGAATCAAAGAAAGATACACATTTTAAATATATACTTTTAAATATACATTTTTGGAAGAGGAAAAAGTTTTCCAAGGTAATTTTACAACTCTATAGAGAGGGGGGAAAATGTGTGATTTGTTGTATTTGAAAAACTAATCAGAGAAAAACAGTTAAAATTTATTTTTGAATATTGTGATAGGCAGAAAAATGTCCTTTTCTAACACGTCCGTGTCATAATTCCTCAAACTTGTAAGTTACCTTATGTGGAAAAGGGACTTCGAAGATGTCATTAAGTTAAGGATTTTGGATGAGAAGATTAGCCTGGATTACCTGGGTCCTTTTTAAGTGAGAGGTAGGATATTGGATAGATGGAGCACGGCATGATGATGGAAGCTGAGAAACATTTAAAGAGGTTATGTTGTTGGCTTTTAAGATAGAAGAAGTTGTCCATGAGCCAAGGAAAACAATAAATGCAGTTCTAGAGACCAGAAAAGACAAGGGATGGATTCTTCCCCTAGATCCCTAACACCTTGGTTTTAGCTCACTGAAATCCATTTCAATTTGTGACATCTAGAAGCATAAGATAATAAATTTGCATTTTATTAATCCCCTAAGTCTGTGTGATTGGTTACACCAGCAGACAGGAACTAATACAGGTGTTAAGTGATACAGACAGAACTAATCACTGTAGCAGACAACTCTAGGCCAAAGAGATCTCGCCAGTTTTTCAACCTATGCTTTCTCTTTTTATTTCTTAGTATTTACCAGATAATTTGCAGAGTGTTTTATATAGTAGTTCAATTAACTAAAATTGTATTTTTACATGTATTTCCCAAATCTAGGTATTCTTTTTCTTTTCTAGAGAGACAGAGCAAAAAATAGTTCCACATATTTATCAAGTTCATTGCTCTTTTTTCCATCTTTGCTTACTCCTTGTCCACTTCATTAAACATTTCCTGGACATTACGGTACTCTTAAGTAGATTATCTCAGGTTAGAATAAACATCTTGACTTCATGATAGAGCAGGGGAAAAAAAAAAAAAAAACATGAACTCTACAGTCTCACACAAAATAGTTAGAACTGGTTACCTGAACATTTGTTGGAAGACAGACATTTCTGGTAAGTGTCAGGTACTGGACTATCCCACTGAAGAGAGGTGTATATTTCTTCTTCATGCATGTCTGAGGTGCTTTGATAGAAAAGCAGTCCACACAGGAGCCTGGCAAAAATAACTCCTCAGGTGGTTTGGAGCAGGTTGGTGAAAGAACTGAAATTGGTTACATTTTCACAGTAGTGGGAAAATATGTTGGTGTTTAAGGAGTAGAATAGATGCATCTTCATTCAGAAAGTAGAACTTTGTGAAGTTTAAACCAAAACACAACTTGGTGAAAAAGGAAATGAGAGAGAACTGAATTCAGATTGGCCAATGACAGAGATTTTTTATCTGGTTTCCAAAATGTAGCAGATGTTGAAGGTGATGGCAGTGAGTTCAGAAGAAAAAGATAATAGTGCAAAGAATGCACTTGCATTTGGTATAGGAGATGAAGCATAGAGATGACCTATATAGTAAAGATCTAAAGATAACTGACATTGGGCAAACCAGGGTGTAAAGAGTGTCAGATCACTGGGTGGCCTTAAACAACAAAGCTAGGAAGGAATGTCAACCTTAAAATAAATTTACTTACTGTATATCTGATAGTGTAATGCTAGTTACTGTGATAAGTAAACCTAAAAATATCAGTAACTTAACACAATAAAAGTTTATATCTTACATAATTTTTTTTTTTCTCCAGGAATCCTAATTAGTGATAGATTTCCTCCAAATGAGACTTGGGATTCTTGCATTTTGTGAGTCATTGGAGTGAGTCCTTGACTTCTATTCACTAGAAAAGACAAGGTGATGAATCTATACCTGCTTCTTGAAAGCCATAACCTGTAAGTAACAGGTTTTACATTCACATCCACCAAACACATGCCCGCATTTGGATGTAAAGTTTGAGCCTGAAAAATAAAATTTTTGCCTGGACAGCAAGCTTTTGATGATCACTTCACTCTAGAAGGAAAGCATGGATTATTTAGTTGACAGACCATTTCTGCCACATCTTGTGACAGTAGCATCAGACATTTGAGACTTTAATCATCACTTATTGTTTGATCACTTGTCTTTACAGCATCGATATGCAAAATTGCACTGTTTGCTTTTATTTCAGTAACTCACTGGATTCATCAGTCTTCTCCCTAGCAATCGAGCCCCCAGAAAACAAACGGCACACACAAGGGGTAATCTAAGGGAATTTAATTAAAGGACTGTATATAAAGTTTCAGGAAGTGTTAAGGGAACCAAAAAGGGGTTGTGACATGTGCAAGAGGAAGCTGTCAGGTCACCTGAAGAATCAAGTTGAAAATGTTTATTGGAACTGCATGACCTGCCTGACAAGGGCCCAGGACTAAAATAGAGAACGTGTATCCTTTGCCACACCAACACATGGCAGGAAGACAGCCAATTGAATAAATATCCTACCTCTGATCACCAGCACCTTCCATTGGCTGAATTAACTAGAAGCCAGGGGCCAAGTTTGTTTGCCCTAATAATGTATTCATTTGAGCTCAGCCTCTCAAAGCACAGGTTGGAATTGAGAGCATTCCCAGGGGCAGTTGAAGACTATCCAGTCCATATGCATATACATATACATGTACATATACATATGCATGTACATATACATATACACATGTAATTTTTTTTTTTTTAGTTGGAGTTTCACTTTTGTTGCCCAGTCTGGAGGGCTGAGGCCTGATCTTGGCTCACTGCAACCTCTGCCTCCCGGATTCGAGCAATTCTGCCTCAGCCTCCCGAGTAGCTGGAATTACAGGTGACTGCCACCACGCCTGGCTAATTTTTGTATTTTTAGTAGAGATGGGGTTTCACCATGTTGGCCAGGCTGGTCTCAAACTCCTGACCTTAGGTGATCTGCCCAACTTAGCCTCCCAAAGTGCTGGGATTACAGGTGTGAGCCTGCATCATCAAAGATCACGAATTACATATCACCATAACAGATAATAAAAATGAAGGTTTTGAAATACTATGAGAATTACCAATATGTGACACAGAGACATAAAATAAGCATATGCTGTTGGAAAAAATGGCACTGATATAGACTTGCTTGAGATGGGGTTGTCACAGCCCCATTCTTCAATATTTTATATGACGCTCATGTGACCTGAGAATCGGATCTGAAAATTAATGTAACTTAAACCCATGTAGCCTTTAAAGTTGGATCACTTCTATCTTGAGGAGAAACAGAAGAAAAAATCATAAGCATACCAAATGTACAGAGACTAATGTTAGGAACGAGGTAACAGAAACTTAAGTTGTCATTAATTTCCAATTATTCTCAAATTTTATCAGCACTAAAAATCAGGCTTAGAAACACCCCTTTTCCCCAAATATAGAACATTCCCTGATAAATTTCTTTGTATGGAGCCATTGGCTTCTCCCAATGAAGGATTAATATATTCCTTTTATTACTTTTGATGTTTTTAATCTTGACTTTATTTATTATTCATTATATTCCAAGTACTATTTTCAAAAACTTTTACATGAATTATTTTGATTTTTATCAATAGTTCAATGAAATAGATACTGTCATTGGTATAGAGTACAGGCATATCTTGTTTTATTGAGCTTTGCATTATTGTGCTTTGCAGATATTGCATATTTTAAAGTGAAGATTTGTGACAACCCCATGTCAAGCAAGTCTATATCAGTGCCATTTTTTCCAACAGCATATGCTTATTTTATGTCTCTGTGTCACATATTGGTAATTCTTATAGTATTTCAAAACCTTCATTTTTATTATCTGTTATGGTGATATGTAATTCGTGATCTTTGATGATACTGTTGTAATCATTTTGGGGCACCATGAACTATACCTGTATAAGATGGTTAACTTAATTAATAACTACCAACAAATAATGTGTATGTTCTGACTGTTACACCAACTAGCTGTTCCCTCATCTCTGTACCTTTCCTTGAGCCTCCTTATGTTCCCTGAGATCTAACAATATTAAAAATAGGTCAATTAATAATGCTACAAAGGCCTGGAATTGCTGAGGGAAAGAGTTGCATCTCTCTCACTTTTAATAAAAAGTTAAAAAGGATTAAGTTTAGTGAGGAAGACATGTCAACGACTAAGATAAGCCAAGAGCTAGGTTTATTACATAAAGCAGCAAGCCAAGTTGTGAATGTAAAGGAAACATTCTAGAAGGAAATTAAAAGTGCTGCTCCAGTAAACACACAAATAAGAAAGCAAGATAGCTTTATCGCTAGTATGCAGAAAGTTTAGTGGTCTAGATGGAAGATCAAACCAATTACAACATTCTCTTAAGCCAAAGCCTAATTCAGAGCAAAGCCCTAACTCTTCACTTCTATGATGGAGGAGAGAGGTGAGGAAGTTGTAGAAGAAAAGTTGGAAGCTAGCAGAGGTTGGTTCATGAGGTTTAAGGAAAGTAGCCATCTCTCTAATGAAAAAAAAAAAGAAAGACGAAGCAGCAAGTGTTGATTTAGAAACTGGAGAATGTTATCCAGAAGATCTAGCTACGATATTTGAAGGTTGCTGTATTAAACAATAGATTTTTAGTGTAGATGAAACAGCTTTGAACTGGAAAGAGATGACATCTAGGACTTTTATAGCTAGAGAGGAAAAGTCAGTGGCTGGCTGGAAAGCTTCAAAGGACAAGCTCACTCTATGCTAGAGGCTACTGCAGCTGGTAACTTTAAGTCAAAGCCAATAATCATTGATGATTTCAAAAGTCCTAGAGACCTTAAGAATTGTCCTAAATATACCCTGCCTACTCTCTATGAATAAAACAACAAAGTCTGGATGACAGCACATTTGTTTGTAGCATGGTTTACTGAATGTTTTAAGCTCACTGTTGAGAACTACTGCTCAGAAAAAGTTTTTTCTTTTCCTCAATATATTATTGCTCATTGACAACACCTCTATTCACTCTAGAGCTCCGATAAAGAGGTACCAGGATATTAATGTTTTCATTCCTACTAACACAGCCTCCATTTCTGTAACTAATGGATCAAGAAGTAATTTTGACTTTCAAGTCCTTTTCTTTAAGAAATGCATTTCGTAAAGCTATCACTGCCACAGATAGTGATTCTTCTGATATGTCAGAGAAAAGTGAATTGAAAACCATCAGGAAAGGATTTGCCATTCTAGATGTCATTAAAAAGATTTGTGATTCATGGAAGGAGTCAAAGTATCAGCATAAACAGGTGCTTGGAAGAAGTTGACTCCAACCTTCCTGGATGACTTCGAGCGGTTCAAGACTTCAGTGGCAGAAGTAACTGCAGATGTGGTGGGAATAGCAAGAGAACTAGAACTGGAAGTGGTGCCTGACGATGTGGCTGAATTGATGCCATCTCATGAGGAATGAACGGATGAAAAGTTGCTTCTTATCAGTGAGCAAATAAAATGGCTTCTTGAGACAGATACTACTCCTGGTGAAGATGCTGTGAACATTGTTGAAATAATAACAAAGGATTTCAAATATTGCCTGAACTTAGTTGATAAAGCAGTAGCAGGATTTGAGAGGATCGACTCCAATTTTGAAAGAAGTTTGCTATGGGTAAAATGCTATTTAACACTACTACAAGTTATAGATAAAAATTTCATAAAAGGAAGAATAAATTGATGCCACAATCCCCACTGTTGTCTTCTTTTTGAGAGACAGTCTCTCTCTGCCGCCAGGCGGAAGTGCAGTGGCATGATCTCAGTTCACTGCAACCTCCGCCTCCCGGGTTCAAGTGACTCTCCTGCCTCAGCCTTCCAAGTAGCTGGGACTACAGGCATGCACCACCACCCCTAGCTAATTTTTGTATTTTTAGTAGAGGTGAGGTTTCGCCATGTTGGCCAGGATGGTCTCGATCTCTTGACCTCGCAATCTGCCAGCCTCGGCCTCTCAAAGTGCTGAGATTACAAGTGTGAACTACCACAGCCAGCCCATTGTTATCTTATTTTAAAAATAGCCACATCTTCCCCATTCTTCAGCAAACACCACTCTGATCAGTCAGCATCCATCAACATCAAGGCACGACCCTCCACCAGCAAAAAGATTTCTACTCACTAAACACTCAGATAATCATTATCATTTTTAGCAATAAAGTATTTTTTATTTTATTTACTTTTTATTTATTTATTTATTTTGAGATAGAGTCTCACTCTGTCACCCAGGCTGGAGTGCAGTGCACGATCTTGGCTCACTGCAACCTCTGCCTCCCAGGTTCATGTGATTTTCCTGCCCCAAGTAGCTCGGATTACAGGCTCCCACCACCATGGTTGTCTAATTTTTGTATTTTTTAGTAGTGCCAGGGTTTCACAATGTTTGTCAGACTGGTCTCGAACTCCTGACCTCGTGATCTACCACGTCAGCCTCCCAAAGTGCTGGGATTACAGGTGTGAGCCACTGCGCCTGGCCAATAAAGTATTTTTTAATTAAAGTATGTACATTTATAAACATAATGCTGTTGTATACTTAATAGGCTACAGTTTATGGTAAATATAACTTGTATATGCACTAGGAAACCAAATAATTAGTGTGACTCACTTTATTACAATAATTATTTTATTGTGATGGTCTGGAACTGAGTCCACAATATTTCTGAAGTGTGCTTGTAACTTAGTTGTAATTTGAAGCACAGAGTAGTCAAATTTTGATAGGTTCACTTAGATAATATGCAGAGGATTTAGTATTTGGAATGAAGTGTTCTGATTTGTGCAACTAACGTTTGTGCAATTTTGATTCCACATGTAAGATGCTTTAGATATGAATACCAGGAAAAAATATCTTTGTAGGCACAGTTTGATTGTCTTACATTTTTTAATTGTATTGTTGCCATGCATTAAGCTACTATTCTTCTAAGTTTATGTGTGCCATAGTGATGTATAAACATATGCTTTTCCATTTTGGGGAGATGAAACAAAGTCCAGAGATATGGCTAACTTTTGGACAGTGTTCTGAATTCTTAGTTCCTATTTGGTTTCTCTAAATGAACAATTCAAAAAGAAAAAATAGTGCTACCATCACCCACATCCAAGATCTCCAGACATTTGTAGTAGCTAGTAGAATCTGAGGTATTTCTGTTATTTTTCCTCAGCCCTTCAAATCTGCTTATTTACTGAGAGCCTAGGACAAAATAGGGATTCAAGTGTCTTTGAGTGTGAGTGCACGAAGCTTTAAGAGTTACATGCGCCGGGCGCGGTGGCTCAAGCCTGTAATCCCAGCACTTTGGGAGGCCGAGGCGGGTGGATCACGAGGTCGAGAGTTCGAGACCATCCTGGTCGACATGGTGAAACCCCATCTCTACTAAAAATACCAAAAATTAGCTGGGCATGGTGGCGCGTGCCTGTAATCCCAGCTACTCAGGAGGCTGAGGCAGGAGAATTGCCTGAACCCAGGAGGCGGAGGTTGCGGTGAGCCGAGATCGCGCCATTGGACTCCAGCCTGGGTAACAAGAGCGAAACTCCACCTCAAAACAAAACAAAAAAATGTTACACGCATTTATTGGAAATGTATTACCTGCTTGGTATTCTGATCAATACTTTATATAATCATATTAAATGAGCTTCACAATTACCTTATGAGCAAGGTAATAATATTAAACCCATTTCATAGATGAGGAAACAGAGTTTTAAAGACAGTATATTACTTACCCAAAGCCATACAGAGAGTAAGTTCTAAAGTAGTGATAGTTCTCTAACTGTATTAAAGACTACTTGCATAAGAATTATGTCATGACGCTGGTAAAAACCCAGGTCTCCGTGTCTCCTCAGCATTCCCACTGGGTAACATCAGCATTTGTGTTTGAACATCTCCATGTTTTAACCAACATTTCAGTTGAGATGTTTAAGAATCGTGTTTATAAACTGTATTCACTAGTTAAAGAAGGGAAGCTGTGGGAAAGAAATGCAATTATTGCCTATTACCTTTGAGAGGGTGCTTTTCCATTGTATTCTATAAATACTTCCTGAGTTACTCAGCAAGAAACAAGCACAGAGCTGTTGAGAATAGACCTAAATAAAGCATTTTAACTTGTCCTTTTGTGTAGTAGCCTCTGCGCCATGTTGAGAAGCATTTATTCATTTTACAAATCCCATTTTACAAACTTTCTTTTCCTTCTTTTGCCCAAAAACTTGCTGCTGTCGAGTCTAACCAGAAATGAACTTGGAATAGTAATTGTATTTATGAAAGTCTCTCTGTTTCCTGTAAGCCAGGATCTGGATTTGGTGGTGGTAATACAATAGTAAATAGAGAAGTCACAGTGCCTGCTTTTGTAAACTTCCTGGTAGAGCTAACACTCCAACATTTTAAGTTGTAGAACTGTGAGGTATAAATGGATGATGTATTCTTCCTATTTTAATTATGCAAAAATAGAAGCTAAAAAGTGTATGTGACTGGTTCATGGTTGTACTTTAAGTGACATTATCTAAATTATTCTACTGATTCCAAGTTTAATATTCTTTTCATTATCTAATGCTATCTTTCAAAGTTACTCTGCACAGATTCTAAACTTCGGTATTTTGCACAACTTAATTAAGCCCTAATCCATATTGTCCTTATTTTAATTTTATATGTGTATATCTGAAGATCCAGTAAATCATACTGTGTTCACGTAATTAGATGTTGAAGACAAGAAGAAAGATAATTAAGGGAAAATAGAATAATTGCGACAAGAAGAAAGATAATTAAGGGAAAATAGAATAATTGGGAAGCAAATGATCAGTTTACATGTTGGCTTCCAGTTATTCAAAGAAAGGAGTAGGTAAATGATTCTGGCAGTAAAGATAATATTAAAGCTGACATCAAGGAGAAGAAAGGAAGAAATAAGCAATTTTTGGCTATTGATTTATTCAATCAGAATTTTTATTGTGCAATAAAGCCTTTATCTGTGATACCTGCCCATCTGTTTGCATTAATGTAGTTGGTCCACGTTGGCCATGCCAGTCTTCCTCTCACACATTAAATAATGTTTGTTCTTACAGAAGGTAGGGTGCATTTTTCCATTGTGAAAATAGGCACAATTCATATTTCCTTTTCCATCTTCAGAAAGGTCAAACCTGTGAATGGGAGAGGTAGAATAAATTCCTTCAAAAACTAAGCAACCAATCAACAATCAAACTCTGCGTATAGTATTCTCATGCACAAAATGGAGACTCTGGGAAAAACAGAATAAAACAGTTTCTCATTGTTGAGTAACTCCAACCTGCTTGGTAGTACAAGGTATGTATATTTGAAAAGCTCAAGCAATTTCATGCAGTGTAAGATTAAGGAGCAAGAAAACACTAGTATAATAGGAGCCCCAAAGAAGCAATGGAGATGGCTCTGAAATAATGGGAAAAAACTTTATCTACAAGATCAGATTTTAGTTTGGTATTGATGGAAGGGCAAGACTTAGATGAAAAGATAGGAGATGGAAGAGCCCTGCAGGGCAAATAGCTGCAATGGATGGGAATACGCTCATGGAAAAGTGAGTTGACTCAATATTTTTGAACTGAGGTTTTATATTGTAGGATAGATGATCTAAGACAGCAGGCTGTATTTAATGGCTGTTAACTTATCTTTATTCCCTTCTAGACCATTTATCACAAGAGGACAAGGAATATATATTTATTAGTTTATTTGGCACATATCTGCATAACTACGTGCCAAAGTTGTTGGATGTGCTAAGGATAGACTGATAAGGAAAGACAAGAAAGCCAAGGACTTTCCTGTTTGGGAACTTCCGTTTCGGTGGGGTGATACCAGTTAAGAGCCCACAAATAGAGAAAAAATTTCTGACAGTGGTAAAGTTACAAAGACACAAAACAGTGGTAGACGATATGGATGTGGGCTGAAGGGAAGCTAATTTAGTTTGGATAATTAGACTTAGCCTCACTGAAGAAGTGATGTTTAAATGCAGACTTGATTCACAAGAAGGAGACAGTCATGGAGTTGTGGCAGCAGAGCATTCTAAGAGAAGAAAATAGCAAATGCAAAAGCCTTGAGACCAAAAAACAAGTTTAATTTGTTGGAAGAATTAAAAAAAAAACCCACTAATTTGTCTGCAATATTGTGAATGAGGTAGCAAGCGATAGGAGATAAAGCTCACAATCTGTGAAGAGTGGTAGTTGTAGCATCCTGAGATCCTACCTATAGTAAATACTTACTAAATATTTAGTAAATAAATTAATAATATAAGTAATGATTAGATTGTACAAGTTTTGGCTATCAGTTTAAATTTTAATTGGAGAGAGACTGCAGTTTTGGTAGACAGGATGAACAAAATATATTGAGACTGGACATTGGAAAATCATAAAGCAAGCAACTGAGGTTCACAACTCAGTGCTAACAGCCCATTTGCCTGCATCATGTGTAGAAGGATAGAGCTTCATTAATGGGCATTGGAATTACCTTGTGAACCACAGTGCATCGAATTCTTGGAGACCTGGAGAATAGAAGAGTATGCAATATGACACTGAAAAGTCAAACGACTCTCAAGTTGACAACTTTCAACTGTAAAATAATGAGGATGAAATTTTGTTTTAAAAATATGTGGAGAGAATCAGAGCAATCTAAACACACACACACACACACACACACACACACACACACACACACCATTCTATGGTAAAGTTGAATGTAGAAATGAATGGGAATAATATCAGGTGTAAAAATGAATTGTGGCTTAGATAAAGAGTGAAAGAATAGGAGAGGGGAAAGTAGAATTGTCTTATGACCAGTGCTCTCTTGTTTAAAACAGGGGGTAAGTGACTCCGCTGCTGCTTATATAATCTGTAGTAGGTTATAGAGATGCATTTCAACAGTTAAATGACTTGGACTGAAAGGAAAGGGAATCTGAGAAATAAGAGTTTCTAGTCTTACTTTCTATTCCGAGTGTCATGGGACTTACATATTTTTTGAGAGAACTGAGCCATCTCCCACTTCCAGACCTCATTAGAGTTCTGGTGGGATAATCCGACTCAGTGAATTAAACAGTCTGGCTTTGATGTATTCCTCTTGTAAACATAAATAAACACAATGATCAGAATCCCTCCACAGCTCTTGGTAATGACAGAAAGACAAAGCTTTATGATAAAACCTTGAACAAAAAAGAGTTGGATTACCTGTCTATATTAATGTTAATAGATTTTAATTTCACTTGTCTTAGAACTTAAAAAATCATGTAGGACACAGGTAAAATTGTACACAAAATAGCTGATATTCTAATCTTCCTATGTGTTTATAATATATATTTATATTTTCAATCAATTGAGGATTATACTCTCGATAGACTACCAAACATGACTCAAAGGAATAAATGTAAAGTTAGAGAAAGAAAACACACAAGAAAAATACATTGTTGGTGAGCTTAAGGATTATTTTTTGTTTTATTAACTGCATAGGTCTAAGTCCTGGAATAGTTTCAGCACATATTTGTTAAATTAATGAAGAAATAAGTAAATCAACCAATGTATGAGTAAGAAAATTAAATGGCACTCAAATGTTTATATATACTCTCACACTTCCGAGAATAACCAGTAAGAATGCATTGTTGACAAACAGGAAATGACCTGAGATTCTTGACATATAAATGAGACTCAGAATGGCATTCCACAGGAGATATTGTGTGACAGTCATGTGTGATTGTTTATTTCTTAAAGCTTGAGCCACCAGGAACTGTTCTCTTATTTTCTAATCTTTCTTGTTTGTTTGTTTGTTTGTTTAGAATATATCAACATTATATGCTTGCCTACAGAACCTGACAGAAATTCTACTTGAAATTCAAGTTTCCTTTTTTTTCCTGAAAAAATTGCATGACTACTTTTAGTTATAAATCTTTAAACTGGCACTAGCCTAGACCTATACACATTCAGGATATACATATATGTCTCCAATTAATCTTATTGTAATAGAGCTGAGATTTTAGAAAATTCTCTTAGTTTGCTGGAGTAGAAGGAAAAGCTAATTTATTTAACTGAATATCTTCTGTATGAGCCTGAGCCCACAAAAACAGTAAGTAGACAGTTCAGCAAGTTAGAACAACACAGGACACAGATGATTATGAACATCACTGGGCTGTCTTCACGTGTGACCCACTGTGTACCTGAGCTGTCAAGAAGGGACAAGTCAATTTGACTGATCAACTCTAGCAATGCTGCAAAATGCGATTGGATTGAATATTTGGGTTCTGTAATTCTTACTAGGTTTCATAAGGTTCTTAGATTAGTACAAACTGAAAGATGTTAAGAAAAATGTAAAAACAAAAAAGGTCAAATGTTACATTTGAGAGTCTCCTCCCTCGCCTCCAAAATATTTGACATAAGGATCTCCCGACTGGAATGTTCTGGTTGTCAGTCTTCAGGAGAATAGAATTCATGTCAATCCAGTACTGTTTACTCTCTTCCCATGTCAAGCTGTGCTTGAAGAATCCATAGCAGCTACCTCCATAATATCTCCAGTTTGTGTCACAGGGGCTGCATTTATGATTTTCTTGAGAAATCAAGCACAGGAATGTTACTGTTGTTTCTAAATTGGACTTAATTTTCCCCGTCTTCAATGTTTCCTGCAGATTTCAAGACTTCCTTCAGTTACCATCCGAGAAATACTCCAGCGGTTGGATAAATAAAGAGGTTTAAAAACAAATACTTACTGAAAATGCTCTTTTGTTCTGTTTGTTTGTTTGTTTGTTTAAGACCTAGTCTCACTCTGTCACTCAAGGTGGAGTGGAGTGTCACTATCTTGGCTCACTGCAACCTCCACCTCTCAGGCTTAAGTGATTCTCCCACCTCAGCCTCGCAAGTAGCTAGGATTACAGACACCCACCACCATGCCTGGCTACTATTTTTTTGAATTTTTAGTAGAGACAGGGTTTCACCATATTGGCCTGGCTGGTCTTGAACTCCTGACCTCAAGGCATCCACCTATCCTGGCCTTCCAAAATGCTGGGATTACAGGTGTGAGCCACCACACCCAGCCACCCTTTTGTTCTGATTGTTTTATTACATATTGGCAGAAGTGCTTTGCTAATTGTTGCAGAGTTCCTGAGAGATTTTCATTTTCAACCTGCAGAAAATTTTGCTATATAACAACTGGATGTAAAAAATAAATAACATTTTGTAATCAGAATTATACAAATGATGCAAAGATCTTTTGTTGAATTTTCATTTCGTTAAAATTGCCAATATATGAAGAGTTTACTAGATACACATGATTAAATGAGTATTGAAAGGAGACAATCACACACACACAAAAAAAATCCCTAGATCAATAACATGCCCAAAGTGGTTGTTTTGACATTTTCTTGAATAGAGGATTCTCAGCTGAGTTAATAGAGTGAATGAACTCTTATTTTCTGTTCCTCGTGTGATGCCAAAATATTCATTTATTTAAAAATGCATACTGATTTCTTGTTATGCTGAAAGTACTTGTGATAAGGTTGGGCATGGTGGCTCATTTTGGGAGGCTGAGGCCAGCAGATCACTTGAGGCTAGGAGTTTGAGACCAGCCTGGCCAACTTGGCAAAACTTCATCTCTACTAAAAATACAACACTTAACCAAGTGTTGTGGTGCAGACCTGTAATCCCAGCTACGTGGGTGGCTAAGGCACGAGAATCTCTTAAATCTGGGAGGAAGAGGTTACAGTGAGCCAAAATAGCACCTCTGCACTCCAGCCTGGGTGACAGAGCAGAACTCTGTTTCTAATATATATATCTTATATATATAATATATTATAAATATATATTATGTAAATATATTAATATACCAATATATAAATAATATAAATATGTATAAATAATGTAAATATAGGAATATATTCTGTATTTTTATTATATATAAAATGTAAATATATTTATATTTTATATACTTTATATATATATAAAGTGCTTGTGATGGGTAAATAATGAAATAATGAAATATTTTTTCATTATTTACCCATCACAAGCACTTATATGTAAGTGCTTGTGAAATATAATTTATATTCATGTCAATCCAGTTTTTATATATAAAATATTTTACATATTTTTATATATATAATATAAGGTGCTTGTGAATATACGAAAAACATATATTATATATATATATAAAGTGCTTGTGATAGGTAAATAATGAAAAAATAAAAGATGATAAATGAAAGATTTTAAAATGTCTTACGAAAAATCAACAAATACATAAACAAGCCATAGCTATATAGACTGCAACGTGCCATTGGAGGACTGAGAGATTTACTGGAGGAATAAAGCACAATATTTCAGTAAACAAAATGGGATGGAGGAAATTTTAGGTAGAGAGAACAGAATGAGAAAGGTTTTAGACAGGGGAACATAGGATTTACATATGAAATTGAAAAACTCCAGTTTGGCTGGTTCTTAGCATATGCAAGATAGGAAGAGGGACAAAAATGTTTTAACAAACAGTGTGGATCCATACTGAGGAGTTCTTAAAAGGCAGTAGCAAATTCTTAAAAATGACTTTTGAGCAGGGCCTATTGAATGGGTTGGGGGAGAATTTCCTGGTTGATAGCTACTAATGTGCATACAAGTTTGAGACAGATATTTTAGGGGAGAGAGTGGAATTTAGGTACAACATACCCACGACCCCAGAAAGGTGTCAAGTGGAAGTGAAAAAAGGAAGAGGTATGTGAAGTAAAAAATTAAGTTTTAAAAGACGAGTTGGAGGTTCTTGTGGAAAGTATTTTCTTGTATACACACACACACACACACACACACACACACACACAATGTTTTCTTTATCCACTTGTTCATTAATGAAGTGAACATTTAGGTTGTTTTCATATTTGGGCAATTGTAAATAACCTTGCAATGAACATGGGAGGAAATGAGATATTTGCAAGACTAACTCAAACACTGCATTAAATATTCCATATTTAATACAAAGAAATCAAGATAATTAATATATACCTCTGGTTTTTCAGATCATGGATGTAAGCTCTGTCCTGAAAGGTGGCAATGGAGCAAAGGACCAGTAATGTAAAATAATTCAGGAATCCGTAACATGGCAAGAGAGCAAGGATAAAAATTTCTAGAGCGTCTCTAAAAATTCTACCCTCCTCAATACAGAGAATAAGGAACTGCTGAGTATGCAAGTCTCCTGCTTTTCGTTAAAATTACCTCCTCACCTCACAGAGGTGATAAGTAAAAAATTTACTTAAGATAAGTAAAAAAAATTATTGAGTGCCTAAAAATACTATGTTCTAAAGTGAGTCTATAAACGATCACATTTAATTCTTCCTTTGTGTGAAAATAGCAGCCCTGCAAGTTTGGTAATATTGTTCATAATTTTTAGATAAGAAACCTAGGCTTTAGATGATAAGAAACTCGATTTAGATCAGACATCCTGGTTTTGCATATTGAATAGAATAACAAAAAGGGACGAGGTAAATATATACTACCTCATTTAAATACTTATTTTTGTCTTTCATTATTGAATTCCAAATTCTAACACATCATTTTGGAAAAGAGAATCTAGGGAAATAATCGTGTATAAGAAGAAGAAAATAAAACATAAAACAAAAAGAGGATAATTTTTAAAAGATATATCTTGAATTCATAATTGTTCTGAGATGGATAGATGGATACATCAATATCGTATAAAGTTAAGGTTTATTCAACAACTCACCTGACTTCTGACAATTCTGACAAATCAAATGCAACTTTGGAAAGTTTTAGGAGAGTGCCTTTCATGAGGGAATCAACTTTTCAGTCTAGGTAAATGAAAAGTATGCCGAAAGAAGAGAATGTACAACTGATTCTGTGAAGAAACTTTTAAAAATAAACACTTAATTTTATTTATGTTGGATTTAATAGAGTTTGGAGGCAGAGAAAAAAGCAGGATAAGAAAACAACTTTCTAACTTGTGCATTTTTCCAATGTCCATCCAGAGCACAGAAGCCATGGTGGTGTCATGGAATGTTGTCAATTTCTGATACATTTCATCACAGTCAAGTCAGCTCCATGAAGCAGCATCATGGACGATTTGACTTATGTTCTGCTTTTGTCTTCTACATGACTTTGTGTCTCACTATCATCTTCTTCCTGGCGGGGGTTATCACACGGCACATCCAACTAAGAGTGTTGGAAGATGGTACAATCCTCTGATTGCGTCAAATTCTTAGGAAAGTGAGAGTCTTATTGGATGACACAATCTCTTCCCTGAGAATCAAAATTTGCAAGACACCAGAAAAAAAAAAAAAAAACAAAAAAAAATCTGTAACTTCTTCATGGGAACAAAATAACTGATTAAGACATTTAAATTATTAAAAGTAGATCTTTTTTTGTTGTTAGAAATAGAGGAATGAAAGAACTTATTTTTTCTCATGGAAACGAAATGAAACCCAAATGTGTGGGAGTCAGAGGCAGAGATTTTGAACTTTAATAAATAATTTTATCTTCATGAGAACGCCAGGGGCAAACTGCTAAAGAGAAATGAAAGCATCGAGTTGTTTCTTCAATTCATGTGTATGTAACTTATGTTTGAATCCCATATCATAACTAAGAAATTGTTTACTTGAACTAATTGTCTCTATTTAAAAAGTTGTGCTTAAATATATTGTTTGTAATTCTTACTAAATTTTCACATGACATTTTTCCTTTGTGTTAGAGTTTCTGTTGCATATATAAAACATTAATTAGTTCATAATTTTAAATATTTAGAGGATAACAGGCTACTAGGTGGTATATATAAAGTTGTAGTTTCAAAGGACTGTCAAAGTATTGAAATGCAACTAACTTTGAATTTGGATCACATCAATTTTCCAGAAAATTCTAGATTTCTGATCTAGCAAAATCAGTATCAAAGGCTAGTTTACCTAGCCTTTATTATTTTCGGCCTATACATGGTTATGCAACTATATGAGGAGAAATGGAACACTATGTCATTTACCAATATTCTGAAATCAGCAATTTTGTTCCAGAAAATATCTTGAACCCTAGATTTACAATATTTGGCATCTAGTGTCCAGGAACACTGACAAACTGTGATTCAGGAAAACTCTAAATAATTAAAGATAATGAATCTTATGTTTTTCAAATGTCTTCAAAAAATTTATTAAGACTTGTCTGAGGGAAATAAAGTATCAATTGTAAGAGAATATACTTTTATAATGATACCCAGATTACAACATCAATAACATCAGTATTGCTAATTTAAATAAATGATAAACATATAAATATTGGTCAGGGGCAGTGGCTCACACCTGTAATCCCAACATTTGGGGAGGCTGAGGCTGGCAGATGGCTTGAGCCTAGGTGTTCGAGACCAGCCTGGGCAACATGGTGAAACCCCGCCTCTACAAAAAAATACAAAAATTAGCTGAGCATGGTGTTGTATGCCTGTAGTCCCAGCTATTTGGGAGGCTGGGGTGGGAAGATCAATTGAGCCAAGGAGATCGAGGCTGCAGTGACCCAATCATACCACAATACTCCAATGTAGGTGACAGAGTGAGACCCTGTCTCTAAATAAAGGTAAATATTAAACGCTTATTCTTCTTCACCTAGATTACAAGTTATCTAAAATTTAAAGATTAATAAAATATTTATTTTCATAGGATTGTTGGGGAAGAAGAGTTATTTTGCAAGTGCAGGGTGATACTTAGCTGGTTCAGTGTTACAAACATTTGCTAGAATAAAATATTTCTAAATCAGTTGATACAATGCTGCAGCCCCAGCTACCGGGACCCTTAGTGTGGAATACCCTGGACCTTCACATGACCTAGCAGCTATCACAAAAGGCATCTCTTGGAGCTTGTTCTAGTGCTGTGGCCTGTGTCAGTTCTAGTTTTCAAATATTTAAATATCACCCTAGTCCCCATGTGACAATATAATAATAATATAAGAAAAGAATCTTTATTTGAGAAAGCAAAGAAATTCAGTGAAATGAGAGACAATCATAAGGCCATAGTATGGCTATTTCCCTTGGTCCCCAGAGATCATTTTAAGACTGAATAATAACATAAAATCAGAAGGCATCAGACAAGGGACTGTAGAATGTTCTGTTAAGCAAGTTCATTTGTCTGATGATGTAAATACACAGTCATTTTGAAAGCTGTTCTTGGTTCTGGTACTGTCGTTTCCTCTTTCCTCACATGGGATTACTCACAAAACTCCTGCTTCTTGGAGAATTTGGAAGAAAGATATTAATCCAAATCTTCCATCTTCACTGCGGTGGCTGTCTTCTCGCAAATCCAAAAAATTTCAGCACTACAGCGAGAAATATGAATATTTCCTTTTTGAAAATAAGCACATCTTTTGGATCCATTGATCTGGTCAAGTTCTTTAGTACTAAATCTGAAAATTAATCAATTTAAAATGAATTATAAATTCTAAATTCTATATTTGAAATATGATCACTGTTTAGTGCTCTTAGTTGCTCTTAAAGCCAATGTCATGTATCTGAATATTGAGAGACTTCCGCCTCCACGAAACTTCAAAATCTGAAGCTGCCTAAAGCTGGAACAAAACCTGCCTAGAGCTGGCACATCGGAGTTCTTTATTTTAATCACAATCCCAGGTAGGATTCTTTAAGAGAAATACTTAAATCCTGGGCTGAGAATTTGTATTTCCTTCATAATATGGAATTCCATGAAGGAAATCTACCCAGTTCAGCTTATATTAGAAGTACTTGAAGTTCTTTGAGACTTTATGAAGAAAACATAGAAATAAAATTACATTATGCTGTAAAAAGTTACCACATTTTACTATACGCAAATATAACTTTTTACATAGTTATACATATGTGTTAGGTAAAAAGAGAACAAGACAGACTTTAAGAGAGGAAATGAATGACTATATAGATACGGTTCCAACGATAGTACTCACTTCCTCTGCTAAGAAATTGATGTGAACACTGAAAGAATGTCTTTAGAAAATCACACTTGTCAGGTCTAAATTTTCTGTGTGCCCAACACTGTTTTCCTAAATGACCTGTATTACACTGTCATTTTATTTTCTTGCTTCGGGACTAGGCTTGCTAAATCACAGCCTTGGCCTTAACTCAGTAGTCAAGGAAATGGCTATACAATCTGGAAGCTCAGTCTCTCTAACCTGAGTTTGTCAGGCTGGCTTATCTGACAGCTGCATGCCTCAGGGGCCAGGGTCTGCAGGCTCCGAACCCTGCTGTGAGGCCCCCTCTTCCACACTTTAAGTAAGAGTGAGTAAAGGGGCCAAGGATGATTGAAATCCCTTTGGGAGAAGGGGCACATCTTAGGATCCAACATGAAAACAACGTGTTTACACGATGTCATCCTACTACTCCTGGAATCCCTCAGTCCAGTAGCAACACCTCAGATTACTATTAATCGGTTCATGCCCAATATTGCTCTTGTCACAAAAAAGTACCTGTCATGTTTGTTTCTTTGGGTATTACTCTGCATGTGCTTTTTGTCTTTACTATTTGTGTGACACCGGACTAGTTGACTTAATATGATTAATAATGGTGATTAGAGAATGGGGGATTAGTGTTTGAGTAAAAATAGCCATGACAAAACACTGGGAAATGGATGAAGATAAAGTGTATCCAGGGAGAAAATAATAGACTTATCATTGTTTGTGATGGAAGAAACTGCTGAGTCACAGCTGAAGCCTGGCATCTTTGACAGAAGACCAACAATTATTATTCAGTTTAAGACAACTTTGGCAGCATGCTTTAAAGAGTGAAACAGGAGGGAGGGGCGTGGATAATTATTTGCTGGGGGAGGAAGGTAGATAAAAAGCCATTATGGATACAAATATCCTGTTAGATAGAAGAGTAAGACCTAGTGTTTGATAGATTATTAGGGTGAATACAATTAACAATAATCTACTGTACATTTCACAATAATGAGAAAAGAATAATTTGAATCCTCCTAGCATAAAGAAAAGATAAATATTTAAAGTGATAGATGTCCCAATTCCACTTATTTGTTCTTTGCATACTATATTTGAATGCATCAAATTATCACATGTACCCCAAAACATATGTATCCTTATGTATCAACAAAAAATTTAAAAATCCATTAAAAGGCCAATGATCTTTAATTTTATCTAATATAAAAATACTGTTATATTTAAAATATTAATACAGTTGTTTTATTTAAATGTAGTTATGATGAAGGCTGTTTCTCAAAATTTTTGGTTTTACAGTTTCTGAAAGAATTTAGCAAATCTAACACCCTCTTACACATTTATTTTTCATAACTTTAAATAATTTTTAAAAATTGAAATTTTCCAAGTTTTATATATTATATATGTGTTTTAAATATTTTCATTTAAACCCTGAAGTGGCAGGTTTAGCTTATTTTAATTTATAAAAGACCCTTGCCATATATTGTAATTGGCAAGTCCTCAACATGACACTAATTGTTGAACTAATCAGCCAACTCAGTCTTACTTTTTGTTAGAAAATGACTGACAGTTGTTTCATATAAATAAATGTGTTGATGTGTGTTCTTTTTTTTTTTTTTAAGAGACGGGGTCTTGCTATGTTGCCCAGGCTGGAGTGCAGTGGCTATTCACAGCTGCAATCCCACTACTGATCAGCACGGGAGTTTTGACCTGCTCCGTTTCCGACCTGGGCCGGTTCACCCCTCCTTAGGCAACCAGGTGGTCCCCCACTTCTGGGCGGTCACTGTATTGATGCCAAACTTAGTGCGGACACCCGATCGGCATAGAGCACTAAAGCCCAGAAATCCTGGGCTCAAGCGATCCTCCCACCTCAGCCTCCAAGTAACTGGGACTACAGGCATACGCCACTGCATCAAGCCATGTGTGTTCTTGTCAAGAGCAGCACCCTTTTGGATTGTAGGTGCTGGAGAGTCCAAGTAGCTGAGTGACTGAGTGCACAGCCCCTAACGTGCAATTTATAAGCGGAGTGATGTCGGGCAATTCACTTAATCTCTCTGTGATAATAGTTCTACCTATAAAATGGGAATATAATGGTGATTTCCTCAAGGGTTAATCTTTATAAAATACTTTGAATGTAGTATTAGCGGTATGTGTGTGTGTGTATGTGTGTGTGTGTGTGTGTGTGTGTGTGTGTGTAAGTAAACACATTTCTATCCAAAGATAAAGTTCAGAGCCTTGCCCTAAATTTGTCACAGAGATTAAATGAACTATACCTCTTTTCAATATTCGTTACTGGCGCTCTTTTCTCAGTATTTTGTACTCCTCTTTTTTTATTATTTTTTATTTTATTTTTTTATTTTTATTTTTTTTTGAGACAGAGTTTCGCTCTTGTTACCCAGGTTGGAGTGCAATGGCGCGATCTCGGCTCACGGCAACCTCTGCCTCCCGGACTCAGGCAATTCTCCTGCCTCAGCCTCCTGAGTAGCTGGGATTACAGACACGCGCCACCATGCCCAGCTAATTTTTTTGTATTTTTAGTAGAGACGGGGTTTCACCATGTTGACCAGGATGGTCTTGATCTCTCGACCTCGTGATCCACCCGCCTCAGCCTCCCAAAGTGCTGGGATTACAGGCTTGAGCCACCGCACCCGGCCTGTACTCCTCTTTTTATATCTGTATTTATAATTCTCACAACCATTATTAATTTTCCCAGGATTCTATGGAAAGCTTGTGTTTACCCTCCATAGTTAGAGACGTACAAGGATGGAGAGGGAACAGAGCCATCTTCCCAGAACCAACTTCGGCCAGAGGAGTCCCAGGATAATCCCAGCCAAAAGAACGAAAACCTGAGTAATGGCTGTGACATAAGAAAATCCTAAGAGAGAAGACAGAGGAAAAGTTTCATGTGAGAGCCACATCCCAGTTTGCAAAGTTAAGATAGATGAGAACATTCATTAAATTCATGTATTATTTTAATTTAAGATGCACTCAATTTCCATCATGTGAATCAGATATTTTATTTCTCTCTCATTGTATGGATGAGGTGAAAAGAATGAGACTCAATCCTACCTTTTCTTCCAGGCTGTCTATCTTCACTAGGGTGGAGTTCTTGTCTATGCAGTCCTTTCTACTGTTAGTCCAGGTTTTCTCTTCATTTGTTGCAAAATAATAGCAACTATTTTGGTACCATTGCCACATCTTAGGACATGGATTACATCTGTGGTCTGAAAAGAAAATTATACCCAATCATATAAACTGAATGTCTCTGGAGTGACTGGAGGCGGCTTTGAAACTAAATCATTTAATTGAAAAATTGAGTCTAAAAGCAAGCACCCTGAAAACATATTGCTTTAGAAGCCTCTGAAAATAAAGTGACCCCTGGTTATGGGTTGGGGCAACAGGGATTCTCTCTTTTCAGGGCTTAGTCTTCTGACCTTAGAATTACCAGCTAAGCTTTTAAGCTTTCGTAACAACAGGATCACCTAGACATAGTTAATAAAATGAGGGGTTGAAGCATCCAGATTGGTATCATTCCAAGATACTTCTCAAATTTGCCTGTGGTTTCAAAAATATTAAATGAATTTGTATATTTCCTTGCTGTCTGTAAATTTAGTGCAATATCACTAAGGATCATTGGATGACATAACTCTCTCAATACTCAGAGGTGGTGCATGTGATCAACTTAGAGCAGGGCAACATATGCCATCTGACTGGTTAGCAGGTCTAAGTCTGATTACCTGAGGTGTGAACGATTAGCTCTTGGCACAGTTTGACGGCCATTTGCTCCAGCCTATTCAGTAGACTGGAGATCTGTGACTTGAGAAATCCCTCCTCCATGGACAAGTTATTGGAGTTACCCAGTGGCTGGGATAAGTTATCCTGCTGCTGGTCGACGGTTTTCTGAAGTTGACTCAATATCTCTGAACCTGAGTTAACTTCATTAGATATCTGCAAAACTCCAAGACATGACAGAAGACAAGTTCATATATTCTTCTGTTCTCATGATAACTATAGATAATTCTCTTGACAGAAACGTTTCTTAATTGTTCAAGATTTATTAGTAGCTCTTAGTATTTGAGGTATCATGCAAGAAACAAACCAGATGCCTTACTATTCCAAATTATTTATAGTTCTTTATAATTTTATTTACATCTTAATTATTATTGCACTATATTAAATTAATGAAATAATAATTATCTATTTCTGACATTGCATTTAAGGAAGTGCCAGTTATTCTGCCATTCATTTTCATAAAATTATTTTATTTTATTTGTAGGTGGATGATGTAATTGTTTTAATAAAAACAATTCTTTGAAACAATGGATTTCTCAAACTCTGCAGACCACCTGAGATGCTTGTTTACCAAAAGAAAATAAAAAGCAGATCTTAATGGCACATCAGACCATTTCTGGTCACGGGTCTGTGAAATACGCCTTTTTCATAAGCTCTTAAGGTGCTTCATCAGCACAACAAATTTAAGAACCACTGTACCAAAAACACTAAAATTCAGAAAAGAAATGTCACACTTCTGTATTGAATGAATGGACATATGTTATCATATTTTCGCTTAATTTTTAATATACATTACTGTAGAAGATCAGCTGCTAATCCTCATCTTCTGATTGGCTCCAGAATATCTGTTACTGCTGCTTGAATATCATATTTCTTTTCAAAAGAGCAAGCAGCATCATTAGCCTCCTTTCACATTGACAAATATATGTCCAAATCCTAATGATCCATTAAATCTTTAAAAATTATCCATTAAATCATTGAAAAGAAACGAATGTAGCAGAGGAGACGTTAGTATCATTCAGCAAATTAACTTTCTTGACTACAAGAAAGTTAATTTTTTCACTACCCTGTAAGTGAATACCATGCCAATTCACTGCTCTGTATACCATATACTTAACAATTCTATGAAGTTTGTATTCTCAGGATGTTTTTCTCATTACTCAGGAACTCCCATGTTCATCCCCAACTACCCAAGGATGGGTCAGAATCAATAGAAGTTCCTTTGTGGCTGTGGTGCTTGAGAGCAGAGCTTCCATTGTCATGTGGAGAGGGTTCGACTTTCTTACTCCATAAGGTGTATCAGGCCACTCTTCCTCCTTGTTTGTATGTCTTTCTCATTCATGGAAACCAGCCTGCTGCTACTTGAAAGATTTCTCTCCACTAGAGAAGTCTCATGTGAGGAGATGGAGCCTACTCTAGTGCTAAGTCTTCCAGGTAAATAAAATAGCATGCATTTTCTTCAATACATATTTCTTGACTTTATTTCTCAGCATTGGAAAGATAAGTGAATGTGTGGCTAGGCAGAAAACAGGCTCTTTATTCTAATGAATAACTAGAAATGAAGTGTTTTCATCTAAGTCTGGTTTAGCTTATCAAGATAATTCAGAAACAAATCCCGATCATGTCTTCAGGGAAGATATGAAGAATAGGAGAGATATGAGACAGCAGAAAACTATCAGAGGATTCAAATACTAGGACCCATCTACAATCCAAGCAGAATATACATGGTTTAAAATACGTTTTCTAGTTGCCTTTCTCAGGTTGGATGCTATTATACTTACACATAATCCCCAATGTCACCAGCCCAATCAGCAACATCAGGCAAAGCGTTAGCAGACCCAGGGCAGTGTGGCGCCACATGGGAGATGGAGCTGGTTGCCCTGGAGAAAGCCAACAGAGCAATTAGCAAACAGAACTGCTCTGTGCTTGTTTCCCTTTGGTTTGTTCATTTCTCCCACTTAGGGAGCTTACAGACACTAACGTTTCTCTCTTGCTTCTTCAATGACCTCTTTTAGAAAATATCTAATATGACGTGCAACGAGGGTGCCATCATTGGTTCTACCACTCTTCCTCCCTCTAAGAGGAAGTTTCTCCTAATTTCAAGGTTTTTGGTTTACATTATTACCCACTTTTCTTCCTCAAGTTCGTTGAATTCATACATGAGAGACACAAAAACTGCTTTTTCTGGCTGCTGCGACAGTAGGAGAAGCCTCAAGCTTTTGAGCTCAAAAGTCTCTATAAGGCAGATGTTCTATCTGCCTTATAAAAGTGGATTCTACTTTTAAAAGTATCTTTTACCTGTTAACAATAACTTATCTATTATTCATGCTATTTATCACCTGGTAAATAATGAATGAATAAATACTGAAAAAAAGAAGGAAAGAACGTGCAGGCTGACTTACAAACAGCAGAGTAGACCAGAAAGCCAGAGTATAACCCTTCAGATGTTAGCATCCTACTCACTGTAGTTTTTGTTTAAAATACCAATGGTTGTCATATTTTCCTTCTCTTAGTATTCCTTGATTTAGGGCCAAATAACATCTAGCCCAATGTTTTAGATATAGTATTACAGTCTCCAGGTGCACTGTGATATGTACCATATCCACACCTCCCTTTTTCCTCGCAGGTTAGAATTAGAATTAAAAAACAAAACAAAGCAAGGCAAAAATGCAGAACCATCTTTATTAGACAGATGCAAAGTCAAAGTCTATCCCTGTCGCCTTTTTGTAAATATCCTTCCCTCAAATGTCATGCACCACACAAAATGTAAATATAAATCTAGAGAGCAAGAGAAAGTGGTTCAGATGACTGACAGGATTCAGGAGAGCCTGGAAAGTCAATGTATCTGAAAATAAGAGATGTGGTCGTATATATCAAATCAAATTATTGACCATGGAGACTGCTGTTTCTTCCAATTAGGCGTAAGAGAATGAGTTGAAGACCAATGCTGAGTCTGGGCTTCCCCACATAGCAGCTGTGTGAACTCACTTAAATTGTCTAATTTCTCTCAGTCTCAGTTTTTTCATCTATGCAATGGAGGAAATAATAATATTCCAATATTATTGTGAATTTTCATCACAATTATATCTGTATAAAATGCACATAAAATACTACCTAGATATTACCATAATTGGTTCAACACTACAAATTATACTTGGATTTCAACTACCCTAAACTTTGAAAAAAATCCTGACAAAAGAGAAACTAGCTCTGGTCCGTTTCTGATCCACTCACACATCTTCCAGTTTCAAGTAACTTAACATCATCTAAAAGAAAGATTTCCTCTACCTTCACTATTTTAGAAGCCTCCAATCTGGGCTCTGGAAGAATATCCTCCTGCCATCTCTAACGAGGTGTAAATATCAAGGATTATATTTACAAGAAGAAATCTCTAATTCCACAAGCTTAATTTCTGGCCTACCCAGTTAGAATTTTTCACTGCAACACAGAGCTTCCTGTAACATAGTGATATCACACAATTTTAAAGAGGTTCTGAAAGCCACATATTTTCACTTCAACCTTGGGAGCACGCACTCTCCTAATACATTCCACAACAATTTGTCCCCACTCTGAAGCGTTCACAGCACACTTGTCTTTAACACCAGTTTTAAAGCCGGTACCTCAAAGCGTTTCACACCTTCCACTCCCCGCAAAACACAGTTGGTGTTCTCTGAACTCCTACCTCCTTTTCTTAGGTTATTTCCATTTCGGTTATTTCTTGCTCCGGCAGAATCCTGAAATGTGAGTGTCGCGTAGGTCACTTCTTCGGACATTGTAGAAGAAAGCACTACTTTAAATTATCTAATTAATGTTTCAATATCTTCAGGCCTGGGAACAGGGTGTCCTTTTCAAGGCTGGGAGCTTCTATACAGACACTCAACTGACCCAGACACACTACGCTGCCCCTCTCTAAGAGGAGAAGGACAATTTGTTTCTCTGGAGAGAAAGAGAAAAGTCAAACATTCTGCTTTAAAATATTCTCATTAGAATGTTACAGATCTCAAACTGTCTGCTCTGTCAGAATTATTTCTTGCTGTGCAGCAAAAAAGGAGGTGCTTGGAAGCAGAGCAGGAGGATCATGAGGGAATTCCCATGATCCTCAGGGTAGAGGTTGCTCTGAATATTTCAGAAAAGAGTCAAGTTGTCTTCTTTACATCTGTCTAAGGCTAGCTAATCTGCATGGAGACATTGGTTCTAGTTTATACTCAGCCACATCCAATGTCAAGCGGAGAGACACATATTAAGACAGAAAGAGCTGTGTCATACACCTGGATGCTATTATAGGAAATCCAAATGTGTGTGCTTGTGTGTGTGTGTGTGTGTGTGTGTGTGAGGGGGGGCAAAAGAAAGAGAGAGTTGGTAATGGGCCATGGAAGAGAAATTGATAGCTACTTAGCTACTTAATGTGAATATGAATGGGAGTGCCTTTCTGACATGGTGGGGAAAGTTCCTAACAGAACAACAATTCTAGGATAATCTTCCGTAGACAGCAAGGAATACACAGGACAAGATTTTAAAAACCAACTACCTGAAGTTTCAGGGGAATGAAAGTGAAAAAAGCAGGCCGATTCTAGCAATAATGAGACTGGCATGTGGTAAGGTGTTTTTGGTTTTAGTTTGTTTGTCTTTCACTCATTCCTGCAGGGTAGCAGAACTGTTACAGAAAGCACGCTGTATTTCTGGACTACAAAATCAGATGATGCTGTGTGGGGCAACCACAGCCACAAACAGTGCTGTAATAATTGAGTATCCATACAGGCTACTGAATAACGAGGATCTCTAGAGTGTCTTTAGGATTAGAAGTCTCTTTAAACTTGTATTTATTTACATTTTATTTTTTAAACCTAATAAAATAACCAACCTCTATTTTCTCTCGCATAGGTCTAAAAATGCTCTGAAAAAATGTATCCAATAAAACTGAAGTAAACTCACTGCACAAAGCACTATCATTGTGATGCTTTAAATTTCAGCAACATAACATGAGCAATAAAGAGTTGACAATTTGCATAAACAGTGTTCTGTTATCTGGAAAAACAAGAGAAAAACATGTTGCACATGCAGTTTGTCACAGGATTTATAGCCATAGGATTTACACACACCTTAAAGGACTGAATCTACTTCTAATCCTGCCATCACTTTTCATTAAACTTACTAATTTATATAATGAAGGAAGTTGATATTAAGGATCTGCAGAAGGTCGAATAATAGCCCCCAATGATGCCCATGTTCTAATCCTCAGAACCTCTGAAAATGGCAGCTCACTGTGGCAAAAGGGACATTTCAGATGCCATTACAGTTTTTTAACAGTGTAATTGGTAAAATAAGCTACAGAGATGCTGTAAGTTTTTAAGGTTACAGACCTCGAGGTGAGAAAAATACCCCAGATTATCTGGGTACATGCAATTTAATTAATTGAGTCCTTAAAATTTGAGAATATTTCTTAGATGTGGTCAGAGAGTGATGTGACCAAAACAAAGAAACAGGGACATGGTGATATTGCCAGCTGAGGAGGGAGGAAGGGGGCCAGAACCAATGAATCTGGGCTAGATGATGGAAAGGTAATAATGAAACACTGTTTCCCACAGAGCCTTTAGAAAGGAATGCATCCTTGCAGAGAGCCTTGATTTTAGCCCAATGAGACTCATGTCAGACTTTCAACCTGCAGAGCCTTAAGATAATACAGCTGTGGCGATTTGTTACAGCAGCAATACGTAGTCAATACAGAACCCAGGAAAATAAGGGCAGGGGAGCTATAAGTGAGTGAAGAAATTAAGGAATCTCCTCTAAAGCTTTCCTTTGGGGAGAGGTAGAATATTAGATAAGTGTACTTAGCGGGAGGATTTGGTATGGGTTTTGCGGTTTCAGATGACTGGGGAGTGATCTAAAACCTGCAAGGTTCATGTCTGTGTGGAGATTATCTTAGAGGTGTCCAGCTTTGAGGTACACTCTTTCCACAGATGTGAAGGAAGTGCAGAGAGGCAATGTAATAACTTTCTCTTTAGGAACATTGTGCACGATCTCTGAACACCTAAATGTACATATGTTGCTTGTTCATGTTTTTTTTTTTCAAATTGATGAAATAATAAAAAATGTTCAGAAGCTCTAAGTCATATATCAACAAAACTCCACTAACAAAAATATGGAAACAAATAATATATCTACGCTTATGTTTACATTCTAGGTAAATTAAGAAAACACAGAGACCATTGACATGAGGACTATTTAAATATGTGATTACAAAAATAAGAAATTAAGGATGGTTTTCTATCTCTGCTCTGGTCTAACTTTCACCAGATTTTGCAAAGACTGGATTTTTATTCTCATTTCCTTAATTCTTTCACACACCGTAAAGTTTCCTAACAAAATCTTAACCTCTCACTATCCGTGAAATGATGCTTAGCTTGAGCAATGATGAAGAATGTCACATGGTTCCTAATTTTTTCTAAGAGAAGATTGATAACACTTCTACAATCCAAAAAGCTATGTTGTCTATCATTATTTGTGTATAACCATATTAATGTAGACATTTCTGTATATACTCTTCTCTCTGCAAACTTACAGCATCTCTGTGGCTTATTTTATCAGTTACACTATTAAAAAAAACCACTTTGTTGCAGTCATTTACCAAATTCTAGGACATTCCTCCTTATTTCTTTATTATTTTTTTCAACTATCTTAAACCTTATTGACCTCTACTCCTTTCATGATTATTACCAGTGATTTTGACATTCAGGTAGGTGATAATTCCAATACCCTGGACTCTCAGTTCTTGAATTTGCCTCCGATAATCTTGCCCACACCCAGAAATCAGTTGCTTGCACACAAAAATCAGTCACCCACTAGATGATCCTACTTTAGAGATATGCTATTCACCATAGGAATCACTAGGCATATAATAACTATTTAAACTTCATTATAGTTAAGTAAAATTTAAAGTTTATTTTCTAAGTCACACTAGTCATATTTCAGGTACTTAACAGTCTCATATGGCATTGGCTATGCAATTGGACAGTGCAGATAAATAACATTTCCATTATTACCAACTTTGCTACTGAACAGCACTGCGCAGTGCAGACAATTTCATTTCCAATATGAGAACCTCCTCCATTATCTGTTTCAGATATTTCACTCTCTGGCCTCCACCTCCTATCTCTCCAGCCCACTCTCTCTGAGGATTCTACACTCTGTGGTATTTCAGTGCCCACTGAGATAGCAACTTCACTGTCCATGTCACCTTTTCATTGCTGTTAATCCCTCATGTCTCATTGCCTATTATACCTAGCATGTACCACTTACTAGGGCCAATATAAAAATTACTTTCTTACACACAGCTACAACTTCCTTGCTTCCCTCTTCATTCATCAAAAGCATCTAGAAAATGCAGCTTGGCTAAATCCAATGCTATCTGCTCTGTGCATACATTCAAGTAGCTAAATGTGACCATATTAACTGGTTTTATCTTATGTTTTTGAAATATAACTTTCAGCACTCTTACTAATCAATCTGTTCTGCAAATCTCCTAAAAGATTATTTATTCCATATCTCTTTTTCTTTCTCAGACTCTCAAATTTCTTTCTGTCTTCTCTTTCTACAAACTCAACAGATGACCTGGCTTTTCCATTAACATTATCCTAAGAAAAAGAAATTCAGAAAGGAGTTTTCTTGGTTTCACTAACCAAATATACCAAAACATCTACATCTGTATGTAAGGTGGTAAGTATCCCTTTCAACAGTGGTTAAATTGTACTACGTCATCTGAAATCAATCTCCATCTGTATATTAAAATCCATCCACCTATCTCCTTAAAGATTTCAAGCTTATAATTTTCCTTCTTTTGTTCCTTTTGGCACTATCAATTTTTCCTCTTTTTTTATCTCTACTTGTTCACTTACATTCACTTCCCAAGATGATATAATATCTCCTATGTTAAAACAAGCAAAAGCCATCATTTGTTCACCATACCACCATACACATGATCACCCCGTTTCTCTAATTTTCTTAATGACAAATAGGTTCAAAAATCTCTGTATGCCCTTCTTGAACCTATTCTAATTTGGCTTTTTCCTTCACTATTTCTATAAAAAAAACACTCCTGCTTAAGTCACCATTACTTCAATATAAACACATCCAATGGCTAGTGTTCAGGATTCATCTTACACATTGTGTAAGCAGAACTTTAAATGACTGATTATTCCCTTTTCATTACAAACTTTCTGCTCCAAAATACTTTGTTCTCTAGGGCATCATTCTCTTGGTTTTCCTTTTGCTTCACTCACAATCCAATCTTCCCTCAGATTAACCGATTTCTCTTTAAATTAATTTAAAATGTTGTTGTGTCACAGAGTTGTTCAATTCTTGGTATCCTCTTCCTCCTCCTCCTCCTCCTCCTTTTTCTCCTCCTCCTCCTCTTACTCTTCCTCCTTTTTCTCCTCCTCTTCCTCCTTTTTCTCCTCTTCCTCCTCCTTTTTCTCCTCCTCCTCCTCCTTCTCCTCCTTCTCCTCCCCCTCCTCCTCCTCCTTCTCCTCCTCCTCCTTCTCCTCCTTCTCCTCCTCCTTCTCCTCCTCCTTCTCCTCCTCCTCCTTCTCCTCCTTCTCCTCCTCCTTCTCCTCCTCCTTCTCCTCCTCCTTCTCCTCCTCCTCCTTCTCCTCCTCCTCCTCCTCCTCCTCCTCCTCTTCCTCCTCCTCCTTCTTCTTCTACTTCTACTTCTCCTGGAATAAACTAAATTGGATAGTACCCAGAGAAAGGCTTTAATTTCTTATAGATTCATGACTTGAGATAACAGCCATATACTGATAATGTCCAAAATTTTTTATCTCCATATCAGTGCTTGATTTACAGGACCACATATCTGACTGGATTCTTGGCATATTGACTTTGATATATTATGGGATTTTCTAACTTAACACATCAAAAAATGGGTACTTCTTCCCAACGTGCTTCTCCATCTTAATAAATGAACACTCCATACATAGAATTTCTCAGCCAAAAACTTGGAATTGCCTTTGACTTTTCTTGCTGCTCTCATAACAATTAAACCTGTCAGAAAATATTGTTTGCCTTGGAAAATATGAAAACATAGTTATAAAATGTGGAAGTATTATTGATTGAGAAGACCTTAAAAGAAATACTAATTTAACATGATAGGAGGGTTCATTCTCACTCTGATCTTTCTATTCTCATATCTCACGACTATTTCAGAGGACACTTTTAAAGCAGGGTGTATATTGGAAAGTACTCAGAGAATGGCCAGAATGGCAATTAATTCAGAATATATTTACAAAAAAGAAATAGGAGAAAATGAAGATGAAAGCCAGAGGTATCAAAGACTTAAAGGAAACAAAAATAAACTAAAAGCAGAAGGAAAATAAATGGCCACAAGGAGGAGACAGAGGATGGATATATGATGGAATTTATTTTGAAATCTATTAATATATTCACCCAATTAGGTGAATATTCCTGACCAGGATAATAAAATGACCCAATTAAAATGAAGCACTATGAAGACAGACTGAATGATTCAAACCCTGGATCAACACTTACTTACCCTGTGGCTTTTGGCAAGTTATTGAACCTCTGTGCTTTATTTTTCTTAACAGTAAATTTGTCATAAGTTTAGTGCCAACCACAAATATAACTGATAAAAGCATATAGAAAGAGCAATCAATGGCAGATTTTATCATAGAAGTAAGTTTGGATTATTCTGGATTATCTTGAACATGGAAGAAACCTGGGCAATTGTTCAAGCACTGACAGTGAAGCTTAAGCAAACCAATCCACATGAGTGAAACCAGGATCTGTGCTGAACCTGTCCAGAAGAACTTGATTATATCACTTTTCTTCTTTTATGACACTTGTCATGATATACAATCATCTTGATCTTTGCTTTCTATGTTTCTTTACTATCTGTGCTTACCACCCTCTACCATAACATAAGCTAAATGTTTGTATGATTCATTAACCATTGGTCCCCAGAAAATAGAATTGTGCCTGGGACATCTACAGTGACCAACAAACATATGTTCAAATAAATGATTAATTAATAGTCCCTGCCATGAAGTTTTGTAGTAACTTTAATAGGAAAGTACAATAGTAGATAGATTTAACATTCTGCAAATTCTCAATTCAAATATAGTAGATCAATTTACTTTCCCTTTGATATAGACAAGAGACAGGGAAATACTGGATAGAAGAGGGCGGTTCCCTGGCAAAAGCCCCATCCTTCAGTCCTGGAGACTGGCAGCCCAAAATGGGGACAGGCACATGTTTAAGCTTTCTGTTTTCATGCCCCCAAAAGTTGCCTTTTGGCCTGCCATGCCCCCTATTTTGTACCCATATAAACCCTAAACCTCAGGCTCCAGATCAAAGAGCAGATGAGAAGACAAGCAGATGAACGGTGGAATGATCTGGTAGAGAAAGAGAGAAGAAGAGAAACTTGAATGTCAAGAGGATTTCGGCTGGGACTGATCAGAGAGTAATTTGGCTGTTGGATGTCCAAACTCTTGAGGAAGATGACCTTCCCACTTCATCCCCCTTCCAGCTCCCCATTCATCCCACTATGAGCCACCTCCACCACTCAGTAAAACCCCCACATTTATCCTTTGAGTCCATGTGTGATCAGATTCTTCTGCGATGCAGGACAAGAGTGCAGGATACAGAAAGCTGTTACACTGGCCCTCTGTCCTTGCAGAAAGGCAGAGGAGGCCCTTCGCTGGTTAACACTTAAGCTGGGTGCAGACGGTAGAACTGAAAGAGCATTGTAACACTGGAGTTCCAGGCACCCACCTCTAGACACTACAGTGAGATCAGAGCCCAAAGTGATCACCCCAGCTCCTGTACCTGCCTATCTGCATGCTCTCCCTCTCACAGGGCGTTTGAGCTCTTGGCAGTCGAATAGACAGACATACCCTTGTTGCATGCCCTGCAAGGGGGGCCAGAACTCTCCCATTTCACCTTAATCACACTATTTCCCTCAATCACACTGGGAGATTAGATGGTACTGCTTATTTTTTATTTCTTTTTGAGATGATCTGGCTCTGTCACCCAGGCTGGACTGCAATGGCACAATTTTGGCTCATTGCAACCTCTGCCTCCTGGGCTCAAGTGATCTTCCCACCTCAACCTCCCAAATACCTGGGACTACACACACCACCACACCTAACTAATTTTTGTAGAATTTTGGTAAAGGAAGGGTTTCAGCATGTTGCTTAGGCTGGTCTCAAACTCCTGGGCTCAAGCAATCTTCCCACTTCGGCCTTCCACAGTGTTGGGATTATAGGAGTGAGCTAGCACGCCTGACTGCTGGTAGTACTTTTTATAAGAAGTACAAGTATTCGAACTTCCTGACCTTTATTCACATGTTTGCCCTGCCTGAAAAATATTGCCTTCTCCTTTCTCTTCTTAGGCAATATTTCCTTTTCTTCAAATATTGATATAAATCTTAATTAATCCAATTGATTATTATTTATTATTTAACTTTTTACAGGCATACGTTTTGTATACATATGCCTGATCAACTTTGTGGTATGACTGCAGACTGACATGTTTTTCCCTTCAATTTCCCTACTGTTTGTAACAAATGCTCTGTTATTTTGATCTGATAGTTATTAATTATTTGGCTTTTTAAGAAAGCTCATTTCACTTTGAAATCCACATGTTTAAGCTTTCTGTAAATAAAGGAGAAAATATTAATTATACTTTTCTATAATAGTAGGAAATCCTACCATTTCCAAATTAAACAGCATTTAGCATTTGTGGAAAGCCTGGTAAGTCAAAGGCAAACAGCTTTAGCGTAAATGTGGTATACATTTAAAAGCCCGTGAAGAGCTATCACCAATTGCAAAATACTCACTTCCTTTTGTTTCTGTCTGGAATCATTATTATAACACCCACAGTGGTCAACAACTTGTTGTCCTTCTCTTTTACACGTCCACTGGCCATCCCTGTATATTGATCTGTCTTAACCATAATGTTATATGTTCTACTAATTTTCATTCTTACTGCGTGTACTCCTTGTCATTGTATTGTAGTGTCTTTTATTCATTCTTCAGCCATAGACATAGATAATGGATTCTATGAATGACATCATTATATAGTGGAAAGAATTTAGAAACCAGGTTAAAGGTACTACTTTTTATAAGAAGTATGGTGATTAGAAAGTTCTTCAATTTACTTAGACTTCTCATCCCATGTGCAAAATCGGGATTATAATGTCTGTCATACATATATGCTTCACTCACTCAACAAACACGTTTTGCGTAACACGGGAGGTCCTCACTTAACATCATCAATTAATAGATTCTTAGAAACTGACTTAGGTGAAGCAAGGTAGAACCAAGCCAATTTGATCATAGGCTATTGGATATAAAGAAGAGCTAAATACTTATGGCATATTTCTGGTCACAAAAACATTACCTAGCTTGTGAGTAAAGACTCAAAACACTTCTAATAGTAAACATTTTTAAAACTTGGAACTATACATAACACATACATGTAGGAAAGATGAATAAAAACACATAATTTAATTATTTACTCAACTTTTGGTCACACGGTGGATGTTGGTGGTCATAGTAGTGGGTTAAATCAAGGAATTGATATTTGCAAAGCAAAAATTGTCAGAAGCACATCCTAAACAATGTAGTTCAATAGGATAATCACCAGTAGAGTGGGCTCCCTGAGTGCTTTCAGACTGTGTTGCCTATTGTCTTGCATTTGTATAATTATTGATTTATTCTACAAATTCTTATTTTACAATAACTCATATTCATTCATTCATTCATTCATTCATTCATTTCCTATCTGCTTATTCCAACTCTATGGTTTAGGTGGCAGGAGCACATCCCAGTAACTCAGGGACAAGGTGGGCACTGACTGGACAGGTCACCATCCCATCACAGGGCACACTCACACACATGCCAACATTCACTCATAGTGGGACCATGTAGACACACCAATTCACCTAAGGTGCATGGTTTTGAGATGTGGGAGAAAACTGGGAGACCTGGAGAAAACCCGTGCTGACATAGGAGACTGTGCAAACTCCGCACTCTCGCTGCAGCCAGGAAGCATTTTTTTTCTCTCAACAGCATTATAACAAAGCAACCTTATACAAAAGGATGGCACTCAAGAACCTTCTTTCAGTGAATGTCCGTCACTATTACAGAGCCACAAAACATTTGTTGCTGGGGAAAAGGATGAAAATTTTACTACCTAAGATAGTTATATGTCTGTCAGATAGTGATCAGCATTACAGAAAGAAAGAAGCAAGGAAGAGGGACAAGAATGGGGGCTGGTGTGTAGTCGGGTGGGGAAGATGTTCTAAATGTTAAAAAAAAAGTTTACATAGCTAAAATCTAACACTCTATGGTTCAAAAAGACCAACTTCATGATTTTTCTCCGTGAATACTCAGCACTAATTTCAGTATTTAAAACATTTAACATTCATTAAATATTTGCTTTAAAATAGACAATTTAGTGTGCCTCTTAATCTGTAAAATATTAAATATATAAAAGGTGTTATTTCAAATTCAATTTCATCAGGAAATTTGGAATAAAGAGGTTTTTTTAGCTGTATATAGTTTCTTTGGTGAAGAAAGAAGAAGGAAATGATATTCAAGCAATGTTAAAATATTGCAGCGGAAATAAAATATGTTAATAATGGACTTTGGAGGGTGATTAAAAGGTAACTAGCAAAGCCTCTGGATTTGGGAAAAGGAAAAAGAAGCATTTGTGATATGATATCTATCTCTCTTTCCTGCTGTTCTCTGCTTAATTTTTGCCAAGTAATTCAACTTACATTTATAGAATGTGGGCAGGAAGCAAAATTAGAACTCAATGTTATCAAGGGTTAGTTCCTTGGCCCTGAGAGTCTCTGCCTTCACTCGGCGTGCTTCTAACACTACAAGGTCATGTGAGGGAGGATACACACAAAGACGAGCACAGATCAGCTATAACACCCTCAGACTGTGGCTGGAATGATCAAAGATCCAAAAAGCAAGGTTAAATTACAATGAGAAGGAGGAAAAAAGCAGTGGAAAATCCAGAGCCTGAGATATAGGAAAGGAGTATCTTCAGAGGCTGAGTGTTACCCACTTCAGACCCACCTACTTCTGGTATTAAATATAGAGTTCTAAGCACTGAAGGACCAAGAACTAATCCCGGCACATCCCTGGTGGTTTACAAAAAAAAAAAAAAAAAAAAAAAAAAAAAAAAAAAAAAAAAAAAATGGGATGCGTTTTCTAATGAAACCAGCTGTTCAAGATGAGAAAACTTAACAAAGCAAACTAATCATTAACTTTAATACCGTCTTAAAGTTTTTGTTAATAAACAAAAAATGTTTACAATAATTTAAAATTGTCTAAATGTCCTTGGATCTTACCTTTACAAATCTGATTTATTTTAACAGAGTAAGTTTTCATATGTACCTGTTTGGTGCCTAAGAGAACAGAGTAAAGCTTTATTGGAAAAGTGTCATTTTAACTATAACCTCCATACGTTTTCTTTTCTCTTTGTTACTTTGTCACAGTTATTTGTTCAATAATTTTTCAGTGTTTTTGTATATTCTAGGGAGCAAAACTCTAAAGTAAGGTAGTGACAGAAGTAATCTGAAAGAGAGGGGTTATTTGAACAGAATACCCTCACAACTTGCTGATGAGCAGATGTAGAAAGGGAGGGAGAGAGTATGGGACCCCAATCCAACCCCAATCTTCCAGAAAAGCCTGAGAATTGGTGATTGAAAGCGAAGAGTCCCTTTTGACTGAAACTGAAGTTATGAGAACAGAAGCAGCAGTAGATGAATGGTAAGTGACTGAATTTACCCAGCTTATGATTGGGAACTACTGAATATTTTAACTGAGATAAGAAACTTAGCAATAAAAATGGGCTTGGGATTTTATGTTTGTTGTTGTTGTTTTTTTAATTTGTAGTTTGTTTTTTTAATGTGACATTTATTTCAAGTGTGATTTTTTAAAATTAAGAATTAGTTTTGGTAAAAATATTTGAATTATACTAAGTTTGGCTTTCCAAAATCAGGGAATGTCTTTTATGTGGGTTATGTTTATTCATCTCATTCTCAAAATAATTTGAAGAGTGCAGAGAAAGAAATTTAGAATGAAAGATAATTTTAAGTGAATTGACAAGGAATTCAGAGTGAAGGAGATAAGAGGGAAGAAAAAAAATCTACAAGTTATGACAAAGGGTAAGTTAGTAACAAAATGGCTGCCTCTACAGCCTATATAATTGCTATATTGAAAGGTCTAACATTCTGCTAATTAAAGAAAAATAGAAATAAGATGACTTATAAGGTAAATGACTACTACTTAAAGCTTCACTAGTCATGGCAATTTAACAAAAATAAAAGTCTGCTGTAAAGCTATGTAAGAGCTACTCCATGGCAAAATAGACAACATCCTCCCCAGTATTTCTACAATAAACACAGCAACTAGCTTTGTATGGCTGTTATTTTAACTACTTTCAATGCAAGATAAAATAATTTAAAAGCCTATTTCATAAAGTTAAATGTGTGCAATGCAGATCATATTGTGATGAAAGGGCGCTAGGAAACCATTCAGTCTTAAATATCTATCTAAGCACCACTATCATTGAAATTAAGTGACTTCATCAAATCAAAATATTCCCATTTCAGGAAACTCACTTTAAAGTGCAAACACTACTAAAGAACAACGCAACAAGTAGCTAACTCTGTGTATTTTACTTTATTTGATAGTTTTCCATTAATACTTAAATCTAAACAATATCAGGCCTGCCTAACGTGGAGCCTCCAAATTAAAAAAAATTGATGTATAAAATATGCAAGAAGCTGGGTAGATTCTAAGTCATAATCAGGAATGATCTCTTTCTCTTCCAACGCAAGACCATGAATCATCCAATTTAGCCCCTGTTAGATCCACTTATATTAGGCTTGCTTCTAACAATGGGATAAACTATGTATCTGCTGGTGAGCTATCCATGAATTTTCATCAGAAATCTCTTCATTTGAGCAATATGATTTGGACTAAGCTAGGGCTAAGATAGAACATGGACATTTTTTCTTAGAAAGGATGTGGAATGTCTCTTTATATAGTATTGAAGATAAAACAGGAAGCAAATACCCTATCTACTCCTTTACCACAAGTTATTATTATTTTGTATTTTTGTGTTCAAAGTTTACATATCTCTGAGCAGCTCTGAAAAGGCTTTCTAGAAAACAAAAAGCAAACCAAAAAAATGTGTCCCCTCTCACATGGTTCTACCCTACTAGAGACAGGAGGATCATATACTGACAGATGTTGAAACTGTAAGAGTTGGACACTACATTTTGCAAAGTCAGTGAACTCTAAGCTCACTTGCAGGACTTGGGAAGCCATGCAGGATGAAGATGGATATGTTACCTTAAATATTAAAACTCGAAAACCAGCTCTCATCTCTGGTAAGAATGCTCAGAGCCAATAATAGAGACATTAATTTTAAATAATGAGTTGATTCAATTTTTTCTTTTTCTACTATTGATAGTATATATAATTTAATTTCTTTTTCCTGAATGATGTTAATGCTCTAAATCATTTGAACATTATTTTCCTAGGCTCATACAGACCTATTTAGAATATAAGCTGCACAAATATATGTGCAGGGAAAATTGCATTAAGGTTCTGAGAGTTTAATGCTGGAGAGCATGGAAGTCAAGGAGATAAGGGAAGAGAATGTTTGGAAACTTCATTTTCTAAATGTGAGCAAATGAGTGTGATTCTCCAGTTGCTGTTTATTAAAGCAATTATTTATGGCATGGGTGGGCATAAAACAAAACAAAATAAAAAAGACAAACATACCAGGCCTTAACAGAGCATACTATTTTGGCTTGGAGAGGGAAAGTCAATTGGTTATGGGAATGGGTGTATTGTTTAGGGTGGGCCATGCTTATTGTTGATGATCAGGAGAACACAGGAGAGATGTGCCAGTGAAGCTCTTTCGATTACTTGGAGAATCCTGGGAAGGCAGGGGCAGGGGCAGGGGCAGGGGCAGGGGTGAGCCGTCCCTGTAGCTAGCCTATACTGCCTGCTCCTTGATATCTTTATTGTATGCCTGCAGTTGACCATGCTTCCTCCTCCTGGTGGCGTGTGATGGCTTTGATTCTGCTGATCCTGTGCATGGGGATGGTTATCGGGCTGGTGGCTCTGGGGATTTGGTGTAAGTGTTGACTCTTTGCCAAAAATTTGATTGGCGGAAGGCAATACCGAAGGGTCACAGCATATCCCACTAAGCTTCTCAGTGGTCACTCTTTGTCTATCTGTCACTGCTCCAATTGTCCTACAAATAGTTGCCAAGATAATCTCATTAAAGAGAACACTGACCTTTCCCTTGTGATTAAAATAAGAGTTTACATTTTTTAATTAATTAAAAGTTATTTTTAAGAATCTACTTCTGGCCTTTAAGATCCTCCTCAGTATGGATCCAAACTATTTTTTAAAACATTTTTCCCCCTCTTCCTAACTTGCATATCATAAGAACTAGCCAAACTGGAGTTTTTCAGTTTCATGTATAAATTTCACGTTCCTCTGTCTGAAATCTTTCTCATTCTGTTTTTCCTACCTAAAATTTTTTCTTTCCCATTTTGTTTACTGAATTACTGTGCGTTTCTTCTTTCTGTTAATCTCATAGCCATCCAACGGCACATTGTAGTCTGTGTAGTTGTTCTTTGTATATTTGTTGATTTTTCAAAAGATTTTAGAATCTTACATTTATCATCTTGTATTTCTTTGTTATTTACCTGAATATCACAAGTACTTTAAGGATAACAAGAAATCAGTATGCATTTTTAAATGAATTGTTTGACATCACAGCAAGAGCAGGAAATAAGAGGTCATTCACCTCTATAACTCATTTTCTTTCTTCAAGAAAATGAAGACAGGCTTCAGGCATGTTAATGATGTTGGGAATCTTATTTGTGATTTTCTCCTTCAAATAGTTCACTTATTAACCCTCAGATGTCAGTTGTGTGTGTTTCTTAATTTGTTTTATATAACCACTTCACACCTTCCAACATTCATTTAATCATGTGTATCTAGTCAACTCTTCATATACTAGCAATGTTAATGAAATGAAAATTCAATGACATCTTTGCATCATTTTTGTGGTTCTAATTACATATTATTATTATTTACTTTTTGCATCTAGCTGCCATGCAGCAAAATTATCTACAAGATGAGAATGAAAATCTCTCAGAAGCTCTGCAACAATTAGCAACTCGCTTCTGCCAATATGTAATAAAACAAGCAGAACAAAAGGGCACTTTCAGTAAGTATTGTTTTTTTAATGTCTTCAACTCTCCAAACCCTGGAGTATTTCTCTGATGGTAACTGAAGGGAGTCTTGAGATCTGCAGGAAAGATTGAATGTGGAGAAAATGTAAGCCCAATTTGGAAAAAATACACCATTCCTGTGCTTGGTTCCTCCAGAAGATCATAAATGCAGCCCCTGTGATGCAAACTGGAGATATTATGGAGGTAGCTGCTATGGGTTCTTCAAGCACAACTTGACATGGGAAGAGAGTAAACAGTACTGCATTGACATGAATTCTACTCTCCTGAAGATTGACAACCAGAGTGTTCAGGTAAGGAGATTCTTATGTCAAATATTTTGGAAGCAAGGGAGAAAAACCTCAAATGTAACACTGAACCTTTTTTGTTTCCTACATTTTTCTTAACATTTCTCAGTGTGTACTAATCTAAGAACCTTATGAAACCTAGTAAGAATTACAGAACCCAAATATTCAATCCAATCACAATATTCTATGACATTGCTAGAGGTGATCACTCAAATTGACTTGTCCCTTCCTGACAGCTCAAGACGTAATGGGTTACACATAAAGAGTCAGCCCAGGGATGTTTATAATCATCTGTGTCCTGTGTTGTTCTAATTTGCTGCACTGTCCACTTAACTGTTTCTGTGAGATCAGACTCATATAGAAGATATTCAGTTAAATGAATTAGCTTTTCTTTTTCCTCTAGAAAAATAAGAGAATTTTCTAAAACCTCAACTCTATTATATAGAGATTAATTTGAGACATATATGTATATCCTGAATTTGTATTAGTTCAGACAGATGCCAGGTTGAAGATTTATAACTAAAAGTTGTCATGTACCTTTTCAGAAAAAGAAATTGTATAGTTAGAGTTCAGGTAGAATTTATCTGTCAGCTCCTATTGGGAAGTATATAATGTTGATATATTTTAAAGAAAATATTAGGAAATAACAGAAAGGTTCCTGGTGGCTCAAGTTTTAAGAAATAAAGAGTCTCAGGTGACTTTCACATACTATCTCCTGTGGAATGATATTTTGAGTCTCACATATCTGTTGAGAAGCTCAAGCCTTTTTTTTTTTTTTTAACCAAGAATGCATTCTCATTTATTCTGGGAGGTCTGAGAATATATAAACATTTGACCTTCATTTGATTTTGTTACCCATAGATCGATTGATTCACTTATTCCTTCATGAATTCAACAACTATGTGCTGAAACTATTCCAGTACTTGGACCTACGCAGTTAATAAGACAGAAAGAAAAAATTTTAACCTCAAGGAGTATATATTCTAGTTAAAGCAACAGCCAAGAAACAAAAGAAATGATCTAGCATATAGTATATTAGATAGTGATAATTGCTAATTAGAAGAAAGTAAATAGGAAAAGATAGATGTACATTATTTATAAATTCTTTCAAAAAAGACATCATAAACACCTTTACTCAATTAACTAAAACAAATACTTCCATATGTAAGATTTATATTTGCTTTTTCTATACTTTTTAAAATGTTTACTATTAGAAGTGTTTTGAGTCTTTACTTACAAGCTGAGTATGCTTTTGTGACCAGAAATATGCTGTAAGTATTTAGCTTTTCTTTATATCCATTAGCCTATGATCAAATCGGCTTGGCTCTACCTTGCTTCACCTAAGTCAGTTTCTAAGAATCTATTAATTGACGATGTTAAGTGAGGACTTCCTGTGTTACCCAATAAGTATTTGTTGAATGAGTGTATTAATTTTAAAACCAAAGCAGGTGGGGCTTTAACTCTAAGGAATATAGAACTCATCAACAATGTATTTCTTTGTGTTTTCTTCCTCTGTTTACATTTATTTCTTTGGATCATATTTGGTATTCTATTTGACAGTATAATCCTCAAGTGATTGAAGTTCTAAATATGTATTATAAACACAAAGGAAGATTAGAATATCAGCTATTTTGTGTATAATTTTACCTGTGTCCTACAATTTTTTTTAAGCTCTCAGACAAGGCAAATTGGTACAATTTCAAGCATCAAATGTAATCCATTAATATTAATATATACATGTAATCCAACTTTTTTTTCCCCAGGTCTTACCATGAAGCTTTGTCTTTACATCATTACCGAGAGCTGTGGAGAGATTCTGACCATTGTGTTCATTTATGTTTACAATAGGAATACATCAAAGCCAGGACTCGCTTAATTCGCTGGGTCGGATTATCTCGCCAGAAGTCTGATGAGGTCTGGAAGTGGGAGGATGGCTCAGTTCTCTCACAAAATATGTGAGTCACTGGGCACTTAGAACAGGAGGCAGTACTAGAACTCTTATTCTTGAGATTCCCTTTCCTCTCAGTCCAAGTCACTACTATGGGTATGTAAGCAGTAGGGGAGTCACTTATTCCCTAATTCGAACAAGAGAGAACTGGTCAAAGACAATTTTACTTTCCCCTCTTTCTCTCTCTTTTTTTTTTTTTTTTTTTGCTTTTTATCTAAGCCACGATCCACCTTTATCTCTGATATCATTCCCATTCATTTCTACATTCAACTTTATCATAGAACACTGTTGCATGTATGTGTGTGTATGTGTGTGTGTGCGTGCACATGTGTGTGTTTTTTTGTGTTTGCTTGCTCTGGTTATCTTCACGTATTTTTAAAACAAAATTTCATCCACATTATTTTACAGTTGAAAGTCGTTACCTTTCAACTTTGTAGCATCCAAATACTACACACAGAGTTTGATTACAGAATTCTTTTGAGTTTTCAGTATCATTTTGCTTACTCTTCTATTCTAAGAGTCCCCCAAAATTAAATACATTGCACTTCACAAGATAATTCCAATGTTCATTAATGAAGCTTCATCCTTCTACAAACAATCAAGGCAAAGGGACTAATTGCATTAAGTGTTGAATTGCTTCCTATATGGCTTTCTCTTCTCCAGTCTCAACATCTTTTGTTCATACTATATATCAAAACTTCAGTCTCTCTTGTATTAAAATTTAAACTGACAACCAAACTTATACTCTGATCATTAGTCAAATTATTAATTAAATGTTTAAACAAATATTTATTAAATATTTACTATAGGTAGGATCTGAAGATACTACAACCGCATGCAAGCCTCTTCACAGATTTTGAATTTTGTCTCCTATTGCTTGCTGCCTCATTCACAGTATTGCGGGCAAGTTAGTATTCTTTCCATTCTTCCAACAAATCAAACTTGTTTTGTTACCTTAAAGCTTTTGTCTTGCTATTTCCTTCTTCTAGAATGCTCTGCCTCCACAAGTCCATGACCATCCCCCACAGAGACTCAAGTCTCTATTTAAATGTCATTTCTTCAATAAGATGAACATTTCCCAAACTAAATTAGCCTACCTTAAACCCACATCCATATAGTTGACCACTGTTTTGTTTCTTTGTAACTCCTACCACTGTCTGAATTTTTCTTGTCTATTTTTTGTTGGCTTCTTGCTGGTATCGCCCCACTGAAATGAAAGTTCCCCAGCAAGAAAGACATTAGCTTTTTTGTCTTTATCAGTGTATTCTTAGCACATGGAACAACTTTGCCACATAGTTCTGCAGATATTTTCCAAGTAAGCTAATAAATGCATATTCCTTGTCCTCTCATCATAAGCATTTTAGAAAGAAATAAATGTAAGTTAACAGGCAAATACAATACAGCTTGCCGTCTTAGATCATCTGTCCTGTAACACAAATCCTTAGTTCAAAAATACTGAATCAGCTCACTTTTCTATGAGCGTATTGCCATGCATTGCAGCTACTTGCCTCGTAAGGATCTTCCATTTCCTGTTTATCTACGTCCTGCCCTTCCATTAATACCAAACTAAAGTCTGATCTTGTAGATAATGCATTTTCCCATTATTTTGAAGCCATTTCCATCACTTCTTCAGGGCTCCTATTGTACCTAGTTTTCCCTTGCTCCTTAATCTTATGCTACATGAAATTGAAATTGGGCTTTTTAAATATACATACCTTATACTGCCAAGCAGGTTGGAAGTTTCTCAACAAGGAGATTCTTTTTTTCCCCTATTTTCCCCAAAGTCTCTATTTTGTGCATCAAAATACTACACACAGAGTTTGATTACAGATTGTTTGCTTAATTTTCAAAGGAATTTATTCTAACTTTCCCATTCACAGGTTTGAGCTTTTGGAAGATGGAAAAGAAAATATGAATTGCGCTTATTTTCATAATGGGAAAATGCTCCCTACCTTCTGTGAGAACAAACATTATTTAATATGTGAGAAGAAGGCTGGCAAGGCCAACGTGGACCAACTACCTTAATGCAAACAGATGGACAGGATAACACGGATAAGGACTTGATTGTACAATGAAAGATATGTATGAATGAATCAGTAGCTGAGAAATGCTTATTTCTCCCTTTCTTCTCCTTGAAGTTATTTTTAATATTGTCTTTTCTATCAGAGTTACCTAGTCCCTTCATAGAATATACAGAACCCATCATGAGTTTATCATTTGCTTCCTAATTATTCTATTTTCCTTTAATTTTCTTTCTTCTTGTCTTCCATGTCTTTTCTTTTCAGAATCAGTTTCCACTCTGCAGATCTAATTATATGCACCAATACTTCAAAAGAAACAGCTACACACATGTGGTGCTCAACGAAATGGTTAGTCAAGATTTTATAATAAGGAACATAATTTTGATCACTCATTAGTTCAATCATATTTATAACCTCCAATAGTACGTGGAAAACACTAAGCTTTCAAAAAAATACAAGTAAAGAAAATGTACAGTCAAATATTAAGGAGGTATGTGTGCAATTAGTATATCAGATTGAGAAAAATTGTCTGGGTGTGGTGACCCCAGCACTTTCAGAGGCAGAGGCAGGCAGATCACAATGTCAGGAGATCGAGACCAGCCTGGCCAATATGGTGAAACTCCATCTCTACTAACAGTACGAAAATTAGCCAGGCATGGTGGTGGATGCCTATAGTCCCAGCTACTCAGAAGGCTGAGGCAGGAGAATTGCTTGAACCCAGGAGGCAGAGGTTGCAGTGAGCCGAGATTGCACCACTGCACTCTACGCCAGCCTGGGCAACAGAGTGAGACTCTGTCTCAAAAAAAAAAAAAAAAACACAACAACAACAACAACAACAAAACACACACACACACACACACACACACACACACACACACACACACAAAGGAAAAAAGAAAAATCACACATTTTGTTTTATCCAGTCATGTGCATTTTTAATTCTAGCTCCGAATTTCCTAATACATCTACTTTAGATGTTGCTTTAGATTCAAGTTTAAATAGCTTTGAGCAGAAAAATTCATTTTGAAAATAGGAGTATTTACCACAAAATTCTTATAACAATGCAGGGCTTGGCTCTTTTAAAAAATTCTGTGAAGTTACTCTAGTTTAATCTTGTATATGCCTTACAAGTATTTTAAACCTAAAAGCAGTCTATTTCTACCTGTCATATAGTTTGTCATGTATTCTAAGGTTACTTAATTGGCATTTCATAATGTTTGTGCATATAATTTAGTACAGTAACTCTCCTGTTGTGGATACCACTTACATAATTGCCAATTAGAGATGTCAAAAACCAATCATAGTTCCTTCTTATTAAAATTTAATCAAGTAAATGTTTGGAGAATCACTGTGTGCCCAACGATGTTTCTGTATGTAGCAGCAAGCTTGAGTGAGGCCAACCTCTGAGCCATCAACCTTGAATACAGTGATAATATCCAATTTGGAGACCTACAAATCCAACATGTTCTCCAATCCCACAAATACCATTATCTGCATTATTTATACTATAACAATGTTCAGGATATTGGTTAGCAGGGATTCCAAACAAAAGATATTGAAGAGCTTTTTTTGTGTGTTTGTTTGTTTGTTTGTTTGTTTGTTTTTTGTTTTTTTTGAGACGGAGTTTCGCTCTTGTTACCCAGGCTGGAGTGCAATGGCTCGATCTCGGCTCACAGCAACCTCCACCTCCTGGGTTCAAGCAATTCTCCTGCCTCAGCCTCCCAAGTAGCTGGGATTACAGGCACGCACCACCATGCCCAGCTAATTTTTTGTATTTTTAGTAGAGACGGGGTTTCACCATGTTGACCAGGATGGTCTCGAACTCTTGACCTCGTGATCCACCCATCTCGGCCTCCCAAAGTGCTGGGATTACAGGCGTGAGCCACTGCGCCCAGCCTAAGTTGAAGAGCTTTAAACAACTCAACATCTGGCCCTCGAAAGCGACTGATGAATCACTCTTTACCCTAAATAGAGGGCCTGTCTAGAAAGCATAGTTGTGTGATTTCTGAGCCTTTCCTTCTGTTAACCTATGCCAGAACCACTTAGTCAAATTCTTGCTCTTTGCTTCCCCTTTTATACATTCGATCATCCTTCTTTTATGAAGATATTTCTTCTTAAGACAGGTTTCATAAAACTGATGAAGGCTTATTTCTTAGTTAAATCGGAGTCCTCAAATAAGCATAATGTTCATTTATGCTCTCCAGTTTTTCTTCACCAGCATGTTTTCAAATCACTCCTTAAGGTGACTTACTTGTTTTCTCCATTATATATGAAATATTTCCTTGTTTAACTCTCAGAATTTAAACATAAACTCAAGGCTTAGTATTGAACCCACCCAATGGTCTAGTGCATTTCCAGCTAAATTGAAACAGTAAGAGTACCCGACATGAAACATTAAGAAAACAAGTGAACACTATAAGTGATGAAAATTCAAAGAAAGGAAAGATTGATACAACTGGAATATCAGATGAATTTTTATAGACGAGGAAACATTTTGGTAAAGGTATCTGCAAACTAATTTTATCTTAAACTAAGTTAAAAGTCCATGCAGGTGGAAATTATTACATAAATCTTACCTGATAAGTACCGCAACATGTGAACCATTCTGTTTTGGGGTTCAGCCTCACTGGGTGTAATTCAACGGGAGGTATGCTGCTAATATTTTACAATGAGGATAATAAAGTAAAATATTAATATTCATGCTCATAACTGTAGCTCTTGTCCAGACAATTGGATTCAGAATTTAGAAAAGTGTTACTATGTCTCTGAAAACTGGAAAATTTGGCACCCCAGTCAAAAGAACTGTTTAAAGGAAGGCTCCACACTGCTACAAATTGACAGCAAAGAAGAAATGGTAAATAATATTTTGTGAGCTCATGTTATTTTGAAAGTACCATGTTACTTATTAAGAGAAATCCCAGATTCATACAAGCTAGAATTCCTTAATATTCTACAACAGTAGTATAATTGTTAAAATAAAAGTTTAAAAGACACAAAGTAAGAATTAGTATGTTTTATTTTCCTTTTAATGGGAAAAACATAAAAAAAATGGTTATCCAGAAATTGAGAAGAATCTGATTGTTCTACATGATTGGTTAATTATAAAGAAGGTGGAATAAGGAGAATACCATTTTGTGGCATACTAATTCACTTCAGGATACACACACACACACACAAACAGACACACACAAACAGACACACACACACACACACTGTAGTTGCATATATGTTTTAAATGTATTATTTTCAATGTTGTAGGCAAATATAGCAATTATACAAATCTTGTAATTATCAAGGAAAAACAGAAGAATAAAAACTGAAGTTATGCCACAAAAGAGTTAGGTCTTTAAAAATCAGTATTTGTTAAATAGAACGTTTAATTAGCACTAAACCTAGTTTATCAATATCTTAATAAGTGAAGAGTAAGCTGTTTCCTGAGCCCACTCTACCTACAAATATATATGAATAGAATGCAAAATTACACATTTTTGGCCCTATGAAAAATATATACCTGCTACATTCAGTAATTAGCTGAAGTTCATTTCTATAAGAATCATGAGAAAATAATTTGTTAAGGATATGCAGTAAGCCAAGAAGACTCAAACTAAATTATTACAATTATAGGTTCAAATTAGAACACAAATTATAAATGCTTCTTCTAACCTAATGTGTTCGTAGTTAAGTTGCTTCTGGAATCTTCTGAACTATTTTCCACATATTGAGAAAGAATAATGTGTGTGTGGTCTATGATGTCAAAAGTATTTTTACTTTTGATAATGATGACTCATTTTAACACTTATATTTTTTGACATATACAACCTTCCAGACTCTGAATATGTGAAAAAGATTTTAACCCCATTTGTCTATTTTTTTCATTCTTCTTAACAGTAAACTGATCAATAGCAATAGAAAAAAGTCGATAAAATGTATCTGCACTTTTTAAGTAATACTCTTTTCTCTCTTTTTTTCAGCTTTCAAGTTCACATAAACTTCTAGATAGGCAAAATGTCACACTTCATATTTCACTGTACTGTGTTTTTCTCAGTTCATGGTTCAGGTCTTGTTTCTTACAAGATATTATTTTATTTATTTTCTTATACCTTTATCATTTTTTATTTCATCTTATACCTGCCAGATGTCAGCCGGAGCTCTCCTGTATGAAGTGTCTCTTAGGATAAATGGGGGTCAGGGAGCCACTTGAGGAGGCAGTCTGCTCCTCATCAGCGCTCAAGAGCTATGCTGTGAGCTCTGCTGCTCCCTTCAGAGCTGCTGGGCATGGATGTTTAAGTCTGCTGAAGTGAAACTCACAACCACTCCTTTTCCCAGGTGCTCTGTTCCAGGAAGGTGGGGCTTTATTTATGTCCCTGATGGGGTGCTGCCTTTTTTCAGAGATATCCTGCTCAGCAAGGAGGGAGTCTAGTCACGGTCTGCCTGCAGAGGCACTGCCGAGCTGCCGCGGGCTCCGCCCAGCTGCGGTGTGAACTTCCTTGTGTTTTTGTTTACACAGGTAAGGTCAGAACTGCCTCGATGATGGTGGAACGCCTTGGTAATGGCAACTGCCTCGGTAATGGCAGAGGCCTTTCCCACCACCGAGCTTGACTGTCCTGGGTGGAGCTCAAACAGCTGTGCTGGCTGCGAAGATCCCAAGCCAGTTTGCTGGTCTCTGTGGGGGTGGGATCCACCAAGGCAGATCACCTGGCTCCCCATCTTCAGCCCCTTTCTCTCAGGGGCATGGGTGGCTCTGTCTTGCAGGCGCTCCAGGCGAACAGCCGCTCAGATTTGCGCTGGAAACCCACGGCGCCTGTCAGCCCAGGGGGAATCTCCCGGTCTGTGGGCTGCAAAGACCACGAGAGAAGTGTAGCATCCAAACCCGAGTGCCAGAGCGACCAGAAAAGTCCCCGATGGCCTCAGTTGGGTAGGAGGGGGGTCCTCCCTCCTGCTGCACTTCCCTGGTGAGGCGGCGCCCCACCCTGCCTCAGTTTGCTACACTCACTGTCCCAACAGTTCCATTGAGATGAACCTGGTACCTCGGTTGGAAATGAGGAGATCGCTTGCTTTCTGCATCGCTCACTGGGAACTAAGCTCCGGAGCTGTTCTTATTTGGCCATCTTGGCGGAAGACCTCTTGTAGGATTTTATTACTGGCAGCTTGAGGAAGATCAAAAGAAGCTACCAACAGTGAATTGGTGATCTTCTCTCTCTCCCATTGAGTTCTAAGTCAGCGTTAAACAAAGAAAACGAAAAGGGGAAAAAAACCTGTCTTACAAATGTAAAGAGGCTTTGTTACATAGTTTGGTTAATGTATATTAAATGTGTAAAAAGAAAAAATATATAATAATGATATTGGTAGAATAATAGTAGATATTACTAGAGCCTAAAAATCTATTCATGCAGTGAAGCATGTACAAAAGTCATGTACATTTTAAGTCAGATGATCCTGCTGTATGTAGTCTTCAAAACCTGTAGGAATCTCTCTACAAAGAATGTGAGTCCCAAATATTAAAGCTGGCCCTGAGACAACCTACTAGGCTCTCCTATTGTATTCATAATCTGTTTGCATCCCCAAAATAAAAGCTTTTTATCACCCTTCTGTCACTTCCCCATACTTCCTCCTGTCACAGGACTCACGGCCTGGGCCTGTTTTCTGTTGATAAATCCTGAGAGCAAGTTCAATATCCTCAGGAAAAGAAAGAGCTTATTGTGTATTGGAGGATCTCAGCACTACCAGGAAAGGCCAGGCTCCTAGTTTGACTTTTCCTGCAATTTCCTCAAAATTATATAAACAAGAACCTAGAAGAGATAAAAAGCCTCCTCATGCTGAAAAGCCAATTCATGTGGCACCCCTCTGCGATTCTCAACTGGATATTGTTCTCAGCAAATCAGAGTTAAAAATTCATTTATGATTATTTCCTATTCTTAAAATCGATTACAATAAAATGTGTCGAGTGAATGTTACGGTCTTTTTCTGTTAATTTAAAATGTTTGTTTATTTGTGATTAATCTTGTGAGTTTTGCCATACAGATGAGGGGAGTGAGGGCAAAGATGAAGAAGAATCAGCTCATGGAAGGAGCAGAAGTATGCCAAATATATGCTGTTTTTTTCAACGTCTCTATCGAAAGTGACACTATCCCTTAGTTACAGACTTGGAATGAGAATACCATTCAACACTCACTCTGCTGGCAGCTGGACTCTTCATATCAATAGCACTTAAAGAGAGGCTTGCCATCCATCCCTGAGCTAGACTGCAGCTACACCAGATGCTAGGAGTCAAAACTTGAATGAATGCATGCCTCTGTTTTAAAGCTTAATCCACAGAATCATTTGACGTTCTCTTAGCTGTATTTTCTTTCTGTAGCAGCAAGGTTTACATAACTTCCTTAAACTGCAGGCTTACTTCTCATTTCTTGTGATGTGCCTATTATCTGAACTACTTCCATTGAACATCTGCACTCATTGTAGAAAATATGTAGTTATAGAATCCCTAGCTCCCCAATGTAGATGCCCTTTTATAATGTGTTTATGAAAACAGATCTCCAAAGAAAGTTTATGTATGTTTGTGCTCCCCTATATTTAAAAATTAATCACTAATTCCTTTGTAAAGTCTTTTATATAACAATTTAGATTATGAAACTAATTCCACATTTACCTCATTACAACCAACAGTAACATTATGAGGAAATTTTAACTATTTCTACTTCACATAAAATGAAATATGCTTCGTGAAGTAAAGTGATTTCCCAAAGAGTCAATCAGAATAAGTCTAAAATCATCATTTTCTGACCACAAATGCAATTTTCTTTGCATGACACAGTATATCAACAGAACTTGTTCAACCCTGAAGAAATTTTAAGCTAATGAAAAGAAAATTGAAAGGAACCTTCTCAAAGAAGGATCTGAAAGTAGTCTTTGGTAAGTGACAATCTTATGAAATAAAGTCTTAGGAGAATAAACACAAAAGTGTTCTTTCTATCATATGATTCTTGCTCTCTGTCATTTCACCATGAGAAAGAGGTTTCCAAAAACAGAACTGAAGCACCTCAGTTTGCATTGTTGAAAACAAAAGATTTATAATATGTTATCCTTTTTGGTATTAAAGCCCCTAAATTGATTTATCAATAAACCAAAAAACTTGGTGGCTATGATAGTGTCACTCACAACGATCCCTGTTATATGTGTGCATGGAGTCATCTCAAGAAAGAAGTGCCTACCAAAGGAGTAGCTATGCAACTGTCACTGTCTCTGTTCATTTCTCATGACCTGTTTGGAAATAATGTGCCCTAATTCAGCTCAGCTTACTCAGCAACGATGTGTTGATGCCTTAAGCTTGCCTCAAAAGATTTCAATTTAGAAAAGTATTAAAACTGTTCTCTTGAAGACATGTATTTCAAAAACGTCTTATTTACCCCAAACAATCACACAATCAGTACTCTTGTAGTGTTCCCACAAATTGTAGGTAAGCAGAATCAAAATAATGATTTTTTCATATTTTTCATAAAAACATTCCCATGGTAAATTTCCCCCCAAATCGTGTGTTCATTGTAAAATCACTCACACTTCACAGTACTTACATTTATTACTATTAAATCTTCAGTACCTGAAAGGTGTAAGTATTCCTGAAACAGAAGGAAATAGGAACTGAACTCAAACTATTACAGGTGCAGATGTAGTGATTGACTTTTTCTCCAGTCTTCAGTCTTTCTGAAGGGAATATTGGGGATAGTAATTCTGATATGGTTTCTAGTATTAAACCCCCCACGTTAATTTATCAACAAACCAGTAAACTCAGTGAGTTTAGGATGTATTTCTTTTCTGGGAGAAATTCCCATGTAAGGGAGAAAATTATCAAAGTCTTAATGGACAAAGAGAGGAATGTTTATAAGACATTGAGATTCTCATAAAAAGAGACATCCCTATCGGGAAACGGGCCATAGACATGGTAGATGGGGTCTTTACTGAGACACTGGGAAGTGAATACCATAAACTGAAAAAAAAAAAAAAAAAGAATTTCTTGTGCATTTGGTGGTACAATCTGGGGAGTGACTGCTAATTTCTCATGGACTACTTGACTGTCGGGGGAAATGTTGTTACTTCCATGTATTTCCTCTACTTCAAAAAGTTTCTGGCCAGGTGCGGTGGCTCCAGCTTGTAATCCCAGCACTTTGGGAGGCCAAGGCGGGTGGATCACGAGGTCGAGAGATCAAGACCATCCTGGTCAACGTGGTGAAACCCCATCTCTACTAAAAATACAAAAAATTAGCTGGGCATGGTGGCACGTGCCTGTAATCCCAGCTACTCAGGAGGCCGAGGCAGGAGAATTGCCTGAACCCAGGAGGCGGAGGTTGCAGTGAGCCGAGATCACGCCATTGTACTCCAGCCTGGGTAACAAGAGTGAAACTCCGTCTCAAAAAATAAAAAATAAAAAATAAATTTCTCACTCCTCCAAGTGTAAGAAAGACATGGAAACAGGGAGGTGATGTTAGATGTTGAGAAGAAAGAAAGCTACAAGTTTTCTCTAAGCCAAGAAGGTAGATGACAGTATGGGTTTCTGAGGTTGGTTGGTGGCATATAAACAGGACTTCTTGTGACTGGACTCAAGCTCAGAAATGTTGGTGATCCTGAACAGGAAACATGAAGCTCTCATGCTAGTCAGAGAGATAGTCTTTCCTGGTTACATTCCATTTCCCAGTGTCTCAAGTAGCCTTGCACTGGCTCAACTCTGTTGGTAGTTGCAGCCAGAAAGAAAAAATCACCTTGGCCTAATGGTTCAGGGAGGCTAATGGAGGCTCTCCAGCTTCACCATGGCCACCCTCCTCTCACACACACATTGCCTCTACTCTTGGCAGTTCTTTGAGAAAGCCATTCCATTGAGGATGGCCACACAGTGTCTGCTCCTTATGATGGTGTCATCTATTATATTGTCAAACCTTTAAAAAGGGGGAGAATAAATTTAGTCGGAGCATTTTTTATTTTTAAATATTTTCTCTACTTATTTTCATTTATAATGAAAAGGTTAAAATAATTTTTTAAAATTATACAACTTAAACCTTTAACTTTATAGCAAGAGAAATATATATCCTAGAGAGATTAAGAAAAACACATAATAGTTAGCAACAGAGCAGGGATTAGCATCCAGACCAAACATTATAATCATAGTTTATTTCTAAAATAAAATATTCAATATCCATCCTACCAAAGGTGATAAAATTATAGTCTAGATACCAGAATGAGTTTACTGGAAACATGAGGTCTCCTGCCTCTTTTTTTTAGCCCCTCAATTTTCATACTTGTTCTTAGAAAGAGCATGTCACCCAAAACAACAAAAATTTTTTCAGACTAAAACTATGTGTTCTACTCCAAATTTATATGATTTTCCACTTAAAAGTTATCTACCTTCTCCATAACACAGTTTACTTAACTATAAAATGCCAACGATTGCACTGAATATGTAGTCATTTCAGTGCTTTCTCCTGGGAGCACAAATGCTATACTGCATATAGGGAAGAATGATGTCTGTTCAAACATGGCTTTAAGTGTAATACACTTTGATAGAGAAATTACATTTTCCTATTTCAAAGGATGCTGATATGGTTTGGATGTTTCTCCTCTACAAATTGTGGTTGAAATGTAATCCCCAGTGTCGGAGGTGGGGCCTGATGGGAGGTGTCTGATCCCCAATGTTGAGATGGGGCCTAATGGGAGGTTTCTCGGTCAAGGAAGCAAATCCCTTATGAACAGCTTGGTGAGTTCTTGCTCTATCAGTTGTTAGGAGAAATGATTGCTAAAAAGAGTATTGCATGTTCCTTCCCAATTTCTTGCCTCCCGGAATTTTGTTACATGACCTGCCAGCTCCCATTCATTTTCTATCTTTAGTGGAAGTTGCTTGAGGTTCTCAGAAGAAGGAGATGCTTCTTGTAGAGCCTGCAGAATTGGGAGTCAAATAAAGTCTTTTTTTTTTTTTTAAGAGTGAATTACCTAGACTCATGCATTCTTTTATAGCAACACAAAGAAAGACATTGATCAGCTAATGTTACATTTTAAAATACAGCTACTTCTAACATCTCACTAGAGTAAGTGGTCCATGAGAGCAGAAATCCTGTGTGTTTTGTCTGGTATGCATCAGTAGCATTCAATAAATACTGCAACCATGCTAGCGGTAATACTAACTAAATGGGTAGATAAATACAACTTTTGTGGGTGAATGGATAGATGGATGGATAGATGAATGGATGGAAGAATGTCTACTGGGCAAGATGAAAGTAAGAAATAAAAAGTAGCAGATTAAAACTCAGAACTAACAGCTAACCAAAAATATATGAGAATTTTAATAAGGGTAAGAAACATTAGAATATTTGCATACAGATTTTATATTTTAATTACAGAATTTATTTCAGGACCACTCTTTTTGGTTCTTTCTATATACCCAGATGAAAATTTCAAAGACCATTTGTGTTTTTTAAAAAATCTGGATTATGTATTTAAAAATTTTTTCTCGAGATGGGTTTTTACTATGTTGCCCAGGCTGGTCTTGATTTCCTCAGCTCAAGCCATCTTCCAATCTCAGCCTGTCAAGTAGTGAATTATCTTTCTGAAGATATGGCAACCAACAAAGGAAAGTATGCACACTGGGTCGTTAGAAAAACTAGAAATTAAGAAAATTATGACCACAGAGATCATTAGTCATGTGGTAAAGAATTCCTTAGAAAAGTGAAACTCTGCCTATTATTATTTACTGGGTAACCACACAATCAGGATGTCTGTTTCAGGTGGGAAGTGGTGTGTGTATGGTAGATGAGAAGACTTTACCGTACTTTAAGTTCCTAAAATGTAAGTAAAAAGGGAAACCCTTTTTACTTGGCATTTCCTAAGTAAGCATGATATACAGAGAAGAGAGAGCTGACTGGAATAAAGCGGATCTTCACAAAACCTAAAAGGAATAGGAGAATAGGAATACACACACAAACACTGAAGTCATGTTTCTAGACTTCTTCAGCAGTATTTTTATTTTTTATTTCCTAAGTCTGCCTTGAGTCTTCGGCAGTATTTTTATCAAAAAATGGTGGTTCACCTATCACTGGTATTTTCATCATCTATGGTCCATATTAAAATACATATTGCAGAAAAATAACTGGAATTGAATTCTGGTTATCTGCATTTTTGAACCAGTTCCTGTATGACTTTTAAAATTTGAGAACCACAGTTATGAGTTTGTCAACTTCTTGCTAGGAAAGGATTTGTAAGAACATTTGCCAAGGTAAATTGAGACATAACCTGGGATTTTATGTACTCACAGTGCTATTTTGGTTATTTGCTTTTATTGTTTTAAGTGTCTGCATTTGAAGAGTCCCTTCATCTGTGGTGACACAGATACATATGAACGGTATGTTCCCAATAACTGGTTGTGATCTTGAAGCCCAAACACTTTATTCAGTTTGCCAGATCATTAGTTAAATAATGCTTGGCTCTCAGTTTCACTGATGAGAATTCCAGCTCTTTATTGCCAAATAATCATGTGAGAAGCGTCACCAGGACACGCTTACTTCCAGTTTTGTTATAGAGCTCACAACAGAGTTTTTCAGCACATGCTGCAGACTTTCTGCAAGTTTCATATTCTGGGCTTGAAGAGATTTCAGCTGCTGCAAGATACTTTCTAATATTTTTTTCATTTCAGAGTTGGTATCTTGCTGAGTACTGGAGAGTTTATTGTACTGAAAAACTAACCCAAATGACCACATCAGACAGGACAGCTTATTTGTAGCTATAGTTTTTATTTTTTTGAGATGGGGTCTTGCTCTGCCACCAGGCTGGAGTGCGGTGGCTCAATCTTGGCTCACTGCAACTTTCATCTCCCAGGTTAATGCGATTCCCCTGCCTCAGCCTCCCAAGTAGCTGAGACTACAGGTGCATACCATCACACCCAACTAATTTTTGTATTTTGGTAGAGACGAGGTTTGACCATATTGACCAGGATCATCTCAATCTCCTGATTTTGTATTCTGCCCACCTTGGCTTCCCAAAGTGCTGGGATTACAGGCGTGCACCACCATGCCCAGCCCCTATGTTTTATGTCTAGTTTCTGCATATAGGGAAGACCAAACAGTATTATTTTTAGTATCTCAGGTTCTGAAATCTCACGTTGCCTAATTCAAATTTTGATTCCAATACATATATTATAAATTGTACCATTTGGGCAAATTAATTTCTTTACATTTGTCTAAAAATGTGGAATCATGGAGAGAAAATGACAGAGAGGAGACAGGAGTAAGGTGCAGCTCCCACTTGGAAAACAGAATAGTGTGTGGAGACTCACACTGTAAACTTTTGTTTCCAAGAACCACCTCAGGAATGTACCAGGAGAACTGAATGAATTCACAAATCCTTTGAAATAAATGGCTTGTCAATGCAAATTCTGCAAGACAGCTTAAAAGTATGACTGGGAAAAACCGGCCTCTGAGCACACATTCCCACTGCGGAACCTAAAAATCCAGATCTTCTATTGCTTGCTGCCTCATTCACACTATTGCAGGCAAATTCGTGTTCTTTCCATTCTTCCAACAAATCAAATTCCTTTTGTTGCCTTAAGGCTTTTGTCTTGATATTTTCTTCTTCTAGAATGCTCTGCCTCCACAACTCCATGACCATCTATCTCTTGTGATGCAAGTCTCTATTTAAATATTACTTCTTCAATGAGGTTAACTCTAATTACCCAAACTAAATTAACCTCCCTTTTGTAACTCTTACCACTGCCTGAAATTTTCTTGTGTTTTGTGTGTGTGTGTGTGTGTGTGTGTCTGTGCGTGAGTGTGTGTGTGTGCGCGCGCATGCGCGTCTCACTTGTACTGCCCCACTGGAATGGAAGTTCCTTTACAGGAAATAACTTAGCTTTTAGCTTTCTTATCTCTCCTAACTTGTCTGTCCTCAGCTCTTAGAATAACTTTGACACATGGTTCTGCAGATATTTGCCAAATAAACTAGTATATATATATATATATATATATATATATATATATATATATATTCCTTGTCCTCTCCTCATAAAGTCTAGAAGGGAATAAAGATAACTGGCAATTACAACACAACATGATGTCTTAGATCATTTATCTTGTGACATAATCCTCAGTTCAAAAATACTGACTCAACTCACTTTTCCATGAGCATATTCTCATCCATGGTGGCAACTATTTGCCCTGTAGGCCTCTTCTATCTCCTGTGTGCTCACCTAAAGCCTGTCCTTCCGTCAATAGTGAACTGAAGTCTGCTTTTGTAGGTAAAGCTTTTTCCCATTATTTTGGAGCCATCTCTTCTTCAGAGCTTCTATTATACCTAATCTTCCCTTGCTCCTTAATTTTATGCTACATAAAATTGCTATTGGGATTTTCAAATATACATACCTTGTACTGTCAAGCAGGTTGGAAGTTTCTCAACAATGAGAATCTTTTTTTCCCTCTATTCCCCAGAGTCTCCATTCTGAGCAACAAACTCCTATACACAGAGTTTGGTTGTTGGTTGATTGCTTTGTTTTCAAAGGAATTTATTCTACCTTTTCCATTTGCAGCTTTGGGCTTTCTGAAGATGAAAAAGAAAATATCAATGGTGTCTATTTTCACAATGGGAAAATAGACCCTGTCTTCTGTAAGAACAAACATTATTTAATGTATGAAAGGAAGGCTGCCTGGTTAATGTGGACCAACTATCTTAATGCAAAGAGAGGGACAGGATATCACAAATAAGGGCTTTATTTGTATAATAAAAGTTCTTGATGAATGAATCAGTAGCCAAAAATTGATTATTTCTTCCTTTCTTCTCTTTGCAGTCATTTTTAATATTATTTTTCATACCAGAATCACTTACCTACACCTTTCCTTGAGTATCCAGAAGACATGTGAATTGATCAGTTGCTTCCCAATATTATGTTTTCCTTTAATTTTCTTCTTGACTTCCATTTCTAGTGATCTGAACACAATATAAAGGACAGTATCTTGAGATATACACATATAAAATTAAAATCAGGACAACATAGGTTAGGGCTTAATTAAGTTGTGTAAAATATCTATGTTTAAAATCTGTGAAGAATACCTAAGTATGAAAGACAGTGTTAGATAGCAAAAAGAATACTAAGTGTGGAATCAGTAGAATGATTTAGATAATCTTACTTAACTAAAGTACAACCACAAACCAATCACATAGCCTCTTTAACTTCCCTTTTCTCATATTTAAAATAGGAATAATTACATTCTTTGTTCATAACTTACAGTTCTACAACTTAAAGTAAAATGTTTTAGTGTTGACTATACCCAGAGACTCCACAAAAGCAGACACAGTGACTTCTCCATTTATTATTTTATTGTCAGAACTAAGCTCAGTTCCTGGGTCACAGGAAACAGAGAGACATTGCACAAATACAATTACTATTTCAAGTTCATTTCTGCTTAGACTCAACAGCAGTAATTTTCTGTGCAAGAGAAGCAAAAGAAAGCTTACAAGAAAACTCATGGAGTTTGTAAAATGAATAAATGTTTCTTAACAAGGCCAAGAGGGTACTAGACAGAAGGAGAAGTAAAAAGACTTTGCCCTTTACCTAGGTCTTTCCCTAACAGTTCTATGCTTGTTTTTTGCTGAGTAACTCAGGAAGTATGTATAAAATATGTGGAAAGGCACTCTTTTACAGGATAACAGGCAAAAATTGCATATCTTTCCCACAGCTTCCCTTCTTTAGTGAATACAATTTGTAAACATATTCTCAAACATCTCAACTGAGGTGTTGGTAAAAAGTGGAGATGTTCAAACACAAATGCTAATGTTACTCAGTCAGAAGGCTGGGGAGACACAGAGGCTGGTGTTTTGAACAGGCGCCATCACGTGATTCTGATACAAGTAAACTTTAATACATTTAGAGAAATATTGCTTTATAACTTACTCTCCATGTGGTTTATGCTTAAGTTAATTGTGAAGCTCATTTAATATAATTATATAAATTATTGATCAGCATACCATGAATGTAATAAATATGAATTTATATGTAATTATGTTACTATATAATTATATACATGTATATATTATCTATAATAATTAAAAATAATATATTTAGAAGTATCGTTTAACTCTTTCTGAAAGAGTAAAGTATGTGCTTTTCTTAAAACCACACTACAGATCCAAGATGGCCAAATAGGAACAGCTCTGGATTGCAGTTCCCAGTGAAAATGCAGAGAGTGAGTGATTACCACATTTCCAAAGGAATTTTTACTGCCCACAGACCAGGAGATTCCAGAGCAGAAAAGTGCCAGGAGCCCCCAGCGCAGCTATTTCAGCTGGCGCAGTGGGTCTCCACAGAGAAACTCACACAATTCTGGGCGCCTTTTCAACTGGTGACTGGAAATCCTGGGAGGTGGAGTCGCTGTGCAGCTGTAAAAAAAAAAAGGGAACTGAGACAGGGAGCCAGGTGATCTGGCTAGGCCAGTCCCACCCCCACAAAGACCAGCAATCTGAAATGCTCTGTATTGAGAGCACAGCAAGCACAGCTGGACCTGGGATGGTCCAGCTCTGTGGGGTAAGGGCGTACCGAGGCAGTCTGCCATTACTGTGTCAATGGCCTCATTGTAAAATAACAATATAACTTACTTCAGAATATTGTTTGGGGATTAGACCATAAATATATATCAATATGGTGAGAATAGTCTTGCACAGAGTGAACACTCTGTCATTGTTTGCTGTTGTTCTCTGGAGTACATCACGAGTCATCTCTAGGTTTCAACCTTTGTGCATTTCAGGGAAAAAAAGATACTTTTTTTTTTTTTTTTTTTTTGCTCCTGATGCAGGGATATTGAGAAGTTAAAGTTTATGTGTAAAACATCAGCAGTACTCTGGAGAGAATATTTGCTTTAAAGTTAATGGATTCTCCTCAAATAAATCTATAGACAGTCTCTGTCCTAAGTCTGTAGGCCCCCTGAAGCATGAATTATCTTGTTCCCAAGAGATAGTTAATAGCTATACGTTGTAATTTACAGAAAGAACAAATTCCTTAATATTATTATATCACTTTTTACCGCTTACCATCCTTACACCTTACCACACAGTAGGTTCTCAACAAGTATTTGCTTAATTCAATATGATTTTATTCAGTTCTTCATTTCTCACAAAGAAGAGCTGAGGTATGTTAGATTCTCATCTTTTCTTCTTCAGGATAAGGACATCACTTACTTTGGACACAGTGGCTCATGCCTGTGGTTTCAGCACCTTGGGAGGCCGAGGCAAGCAGGTCACTTAAGGTTAGTGGTTTGAGACCAGCCTGGTCAACACAACATGGTGAAACCCTGTCTCTACTAAAAATGAAAAAATTAGCTGGGCTTGGCGGTGGGCGCCTGTGATCTCAGCTTCTTTGGAGACTGAGGCAAGATAATTGCTTGAACCAGGGAGGCAGAGATTGCAGTGAGTCAAGATTGCGCCACTGCACCCCAGCCTGGTTGAAGGAGTGAGATTGTGTCCCAAAAAAACAAAAATAAAAATAAAAAAAGCATCACTTAAATATACAAAGTAGAAATACAACCTAATTCACCAAGTCAGTGGAAATCATGTAAATAAAACTAAATACCTTGTTACCTAAAGGTTTTTTGGGTTTTGTTTGTTTGTTTGTTTTTTGGTTTTTTTTTAAACAATGTATAAGGTCATGTAAGGAAGGGAAAAGCATGTTTTTATTTTTATTTATCTTTGACCTGGAGTTTAAATGTGGAAGTTTAAATAAAAGAGACTTTTCTCTAGTGGTCTGCCGAACTTGGCAAAGAATAGCAGAGAAAACACAACATATATTGCCGTCTGTGTTTGGTTTTCACAGCTGACAGCTGGCAGCTGAATGTAATAGCCTGGAATAAAGAAGAAATGGTAGCAGAGTTTACTAGTAAAGACTGTCTTCAAAGTATTGTCATGGAGTTATGTTTAGAGAAAGGATAGGAAACATGTATAATTATTCTTAGAAAAAGTGCAATGAAGCAAAAGGGCAAACATCCTTCAGCTGATGTCATCCCCTGTGTGTGATGCAGCATTTACAAATTGGAATTTATCCACAGTGCAACTGACTTCAGCTCCTACACGTCTCCTCAGCAGCAATGCTGCTTTCCTCACAGATACTGTAGGTGGGAGATTCTTCTCTGCATGTTGCTTTTGGTCCAGGATTCAAGGCATTTTCGAGACAGCACTGGGAACACCAGTCATATCCTAGTCCCACCAACAATGAATTGGGCATCTTAGATCTCTCTCATCAAGTTGTAAGTTAGCTTTAAACAAAGGAAAAGAAAACAAAGTAAAACTGTCCTGCAAATGTAAAGAGGTTTAGTTAGGTAGTTTTGTTAAAGTACATTAAATGTGTAAAAAGAAAAACAATAGGATAACAATATTGGTAGAATTATAGTAGATAGTATTGGAGCCTAAAAAGTTATTCATACGTGAAGCTTATGCAAAAGTCAAGCACAGTTTAAATCAGATTATCCTGCTGTTTGTAATCTTCAAAAACCATAAGACTCTCTCTACAGAGGAGCTGACTCCCCAAATATTAAAACTGGCCCTGAGACAACCTACTAGACTTTTCTATGTTTATAATCTGTTTGCATCCCCAAAATAAAAGCTTCCCATTACCTTTTTCACACTTCCTGCTGTAACAGGGCTCATGGCCTGTCTCCTGTTGATAAATTCTGAGAGCGGGTTTGATATCCCTGGGTAAGAAGGAACTCGGTATGTATTTTAGGGATCTTAGCTCTGCTAAGAAAGGCTAGGCTCTTTGTTTGACTGTTCCTACAATTTCCTCAGAATTACATAAACAAGAACGTAGAAGAAAAAAAAAAGTCTCCTCATGCTGATAACCAATTCATGCAGTGCCCTTCTTTGGTTCTTAACTGGATATTGTTCTCGGCAAATCAGTTAAAATTTCATTTTATGATTATTTCCTATTCTTAAAATCGATGTGAAAAATTGAGTTGGGAGAATGTTATGCTACACTCTTTCTGTTGTTTTGAAATGTTTGCTATTTTTTTCCCTCTTCACTCTCTTAAGTGATACTACTGCTTAGTCCCAGACTTGGAAAGACACCATTCAACACTCACTCTGCAAGTAGCTAGACTCTTCACATCAACAGCGTTTAAAGAGATGCTTGCCATACATCCCTAAGCTGGCCTGCAACTACATAGGATGCTAGGGGTCAAAACATTTAGAATACATGTCTCTGTTTTACAACTTAATCCCCCAAATCATTTGACTTTCTCCATGAACCATATTTTCTTTTTGTAGCACCAAGGCTTACATAACAATTGCTTAATTACAGACTGAATTCTCCCTTCTTCTTGTGTATCTATAATATGAACTACTTTCACTGAACATCTGCTCTCATCACAGAAAATATTTGCTAATGATTTCCTTAGCTCCTTAATGCAGGCGTCCTTCTACAATTTTTTCTTAAATACAAATCTCCAAAGAAGTTTGTTGTTAAAACAAGTTTAACTACAAAACTTCTCCTGTTGTCTCCTTACATATTTTAAGTTCTGTCTAAAGGTTTCTCTGTACATTGTCTGAACTATAGCAAGGTGACATGTAAACAGACCCTAGCCTACACTTGTGCTGATCACCATATTCTGGTCAATCATATGTAGCCAACTGTTTGAACCATGTTCAAACAAGGCAAACGCTGAGCTGTAACCAGTCCAGTTTTTTCTCTACCTCACACCCTTTTTCTTTACTACACTTTGCTATTTCTGTCCATAAATCTTCTTCCACCACCTGGCTGTGCTGGAGCCTGAGTCTACTCTGGCTCAGGAGGCTGCCTAATTTACAAAACATTCACTGCTCAATTAAACCCCCCTAAATTTAATTTGTCTAAAGTTTTTCTTTTAACATTGTTTATGCATGTTTGTGCTCCCCTATATTCAAAAGTAAATCACTAGATCCATTTTTTTTTTTTTTTTTTTTGAGACGGAGTTTTGCTCTTGTTACTCAGGCTGGAGTGCAATGGCATAATCTCGGCTCACCGCAACCTCCGCCTCCTGGGCTCAGGCAATTCTCCTGCCTCAGCCTCCCGAGTAGCTGGGATTACAGGCACGCACCACCACTCCCAGCTAGTTTTTTGTATTTTTAGTAGAGATGGGGTTTCACCAGGTTGACCAGGATGGTCTCGATCTCTCGACCTCGTGATCCACCCGCCTCGGCCTCCCAAAGTGCTGGGATTACAGGCTTGAGCCACCACGCTTTTTAAAATATTTTCTTGATTTCTCTTACATTTTATATTGCAATTCAGATTATGAAACTGATTTCACATTTACCTCATTTCAGCTAACAGTAATATTATGAGGAAATTATAACTATTTCTACCTCATAAATAATGAAATATGCTCCATGAAGTAAAACAATTTGCCAAATAAGTAAATCAGAATAAGAGATCTAAAATCCTCATTTTTTGACCACAAATACAGTTTTCTTTGCAGGACACAATATATCGACAGAACTTGTTCAACCCTGAAGAAATGTTTAAGGAAATCAACAGAAAATGGGAAGTTCTCAAGGAAGAATCTGCAATAGTCTTTGCTAAGCAACAATTTATGAAATGAAGTCTTACGAAAATGAGCACTGTGTTCTTTCTATCATGTAATTGCTACTCTATGTTAGTTCAAAATGAAACAGATGTTTACTGAAAACAAAAGTGAAGCACCTTAGTTTCCACTATTGAAAAATAAAGATTTCTAATATGTTATCCTTCTAGCATCAAAACCCCATAATTGATTTATCAATGAACCAATAAACTTGGTAGCTGTGATGGTGTCACTCACAACAATCCCAGTTATGTTTGCTCATGGAGTCATCTCAAGAAAGGAGTGCCTACCAAAGGAAAAGCTACACAGATGTCACTGTCTGTTCATGTCTCATGATCTGATTAGAAATCATGTGCACTAATGCAACTCAGCTTACTCATCAACCAAGTATTGATGCCACGAGTTTGCCTCAAAATATTTCATTTTAGTAAAGTGTTAGAACTGTTCCCTTGTAGACAATATGCATTTCAAAGACGTCTTATTTTTTTCCCAAATAATCACATAATCAGTACTCTTGTCGATTCCCCAAAAACTCTCAGTAAGGCAGATTGTTATATTTTGAGAAGCACTCCCATGCTGAATTTTCCCCCAAATCGTAAGTCCATTCTAAAACACACACTTCACTGTGGTCGCATTTATTATCATTAAATCTTCAGTATATGAATGGTGTAAATTGGAGTCAAATGAAAGAAAATAGGGACGGAAATCAAACTATTACAGGTGCACATGAAGAGAGTGACTTTTTTTGGTCTTCAATTTTGAAGGGAATATCAGGGAGAGTAATTCTGATATGGAATTGAGTTGGGATATATTTCTTTCCCAGAAGAAATTCCTATGGAAGGCAGACAATTATCAGAAATCCACCCCCCCACCCCAGGTCAGATGGGTAATGTACCGACATCGTAACAAGGTTCAGAGGGAGGCATATATCACATGTGCTCATGAACACCCAATCATCATGCTCATGAACTACAAAAGGACCAAATTACCAGAATCTTAATGGACACAGGGATGGTTGTTTATAGGACATTGAGATTCTCATAACAAGAGACATCCCTGTTGGGAAGCAGGCCATAGACATAGTAGATGGGGTCTTTACTGAGGGACTGGGAAGTGAACAGTGTGAACTGAAACAAGAAAAAGATTCCTTGTGCATTTGGTGGTACAATCTGGGGAATGACTGTTAATTCAGATGGACTACTTGGCTGTCAGGGCAAAAGATGTTACTTCCCAATATTTCTTCTACTTTAAAAAGTTTCTCACTCCTCCAGATGTAAAGAAGACATGGAAACAGGGAGGTGATATTACACATTGAGAATAAAGAAAGCTAAAAGTTATCTCTAAGCCAAGAAGGTAGATGACATTATGAATTTCTGAGACTGGTTAGTGGCATATAAATAGGACTTCTTGTGACTGGTAAATATGTGCATGGACCCAAGCTTGGAAAGGCTGGTGACTGTGAGCAGGAAACATGAGACTCCATCTTGTACTAGTGACAGAGATGGTCTTTCCTGATAATGTTTCATTGCCCAACGTCTCAAGTAGCCCTTGCATTGACCTCACTTGGCTCAACTCTGTTGTAGTTGCAGCTGGAGAGTCTATCACTTTTGCCAAATGGTTCAGGGAGGCTAATGAAGGCTTTTTGGCTTCGCTTTTGCCACCCTCCTCTCACACGCACACCACCTCAACTCTTGACAGTCCTTTGAGAAAGCCATTCCGTTGATGATGGCCACACAGCCTCTGCTTCTTGGGGTTGTGTCATCTAATACAATATGAAACCTTTAAGAGAAGGAAAAAGTAAATTTAATCACACTCTATTTCTAAAGAATGGGATAAAAAATTGGAATAAAGTTCAGAAGAAATTCATTTCTCTCTCCATAGATAGATTATATGGAAATATACATAATTTTAAGGATAAAATGAATATTTTTGGCCAGATAAATGTGTGGACTAAAAATGAACTATTCTCAAATGTTTTGTCAATGGCATATACATCTAGTGAAATTAAAATACCAATCAATTTCCAAACCAAACGTGTACACTTTCTAAGAACTCTCTTTACCTATAAAATACCAATTTACATGGCCAGGTACAGTGGCTCACACCTGTAATCCCAGCACTTTGAGTGTTCAAGGTGGATGGATAACGAGGTCGAGACATCGAGACCATCCTGACCAACATGGTGAAACTCCATCTCTACTAAAAATACAAAAATTAGCTGGGCATGGTGGCACACACCTGTAGTCCCAGCTACTCGGGAGGCTGAGCCAGGAGAATTGCTTGAACCTGAGAGGCGGAGGTTGCAGTGAGCCAAGGTCACACCACTGCACTCCAGCCTGGTGACAGAATGACACTCCATCTCAGAAAAAAAAAAATTAAAAGTTAAAATACATATTTTCATATCCAGTTATGTTATCCTGAATTAAAATAACTGGAATTGGATTCAGGTTATCTACATTTTTGAACCAGTCCCTGTATGATTCTTAAAATTTGAAAACCATAGTTATGAGTTTGTTTACTTTTCTCTAGGAAAGAATTTGTAAGAACATCTGCTGAGGCAAATTGAGACATAACCCTGTATTTTATTTACTCATAGTATTATTTTTATTATTCTAGTTAATTGTTTTTATTGTTTTAAGTGTCTGCATTTGAACAGTCCCTTCATGTATAGGAACACAGACACATATGAACAGCACGCTCCCAATAACTGATGGTGAACTTGAAGCACAAATTCCTTATTCAGTTTGCCAGACCATTAGTTAAATAATACTTGGCTCTTGGTTTCACTGGTGGGAATTCCAGCTCTCTGTTGTAAGATAGCACGGGGGTAGAGTGACCAGGACATGCTTACCTCCAGTTTTGTCCTAGAGCACACGACAGAGTGTTTCAGTCACATGCTGCAGTTTTTCTGCAAGCTCCATGTTCTGGACCTGAAGAGATTTTAGCTGTTGGGAGATATTTCTTAAGGTTTCTTTCTGTTGCAAGGTGGTGTCTTGCTGAGTATTGACGAGATGGTGGTACTAAAAAACTAACCCAAATAACCAAGTCAGACCGGACAGCTTATTTCTATTTTCTGCATATGAGGAAGACAAACAGTATCTTTTTTAGTATCCCAGAGATCTTATATTGCCTATATTTAAGTTTAGATTCCAGAGCATATATGATATATTAATTACATCACTTTGGGAAGATTAACTTCTTTAAGTCTGTCTAAAAATGTAAAGTCACAGGGAGAAAATGACAGGAGACAGGAGTAAGGTACAGCTCCCACTTGTATGACAGAACCGTGTTTGAAGACTCAAACTGTAAACTTTTCTCCAAAAGCACCTCAGAAATACATGAAGCAAACTGAAAGAATTCATAGATCCATTGAAACAATTTGCCACTGCAAATTCTGTGAGATCGCCAAAAAAGTTCGTGGGGGAAAATCTGCCTCTGAACACACAGCCCCACTGGAATCCTGAAAGGGAGCCATGCAAAATATAAAAGTAGAAGAAGCAGCTGGAAGAGCCTGGTAGGTACTCCCATTCTCCAGATTGAGCCCAGCAAAGCGATGGATGACTTTATCTCACAGGGGTCCTTGGAGAAGGCGACCAGCAGAATTAGGGAGGATGTCTCAGGATGAAGGAAGCTTCCAACTGAACTTTGTAATTATGCTGACTGGGCACAAATTTTCTTGATGGCAATCCAGGGAGCAAACAGGGAATGCTGCAGATATAAGCACAGGAGCTGTGGCTTAAAGTGTGGGAAGGCATGGAGGGGTGTGGCCTAAATGCCTGATTGCTTTCTTGGAGGCTTGTAGCCAGGGGCAATGACTGATATAAACTTGGCCCTGTTGGTGGGTCACAGCAGGAGCAAGACTGGTCTCCTCAGCTGCCTGGGAGTTGGTTAAGGATTGTCACTGCCAGCTTTCTTCCACTTCCCTGGTGACCTGTGTGACGCAGCACAGGCAGCCATAATCCCCTATGAAACATAACTCCTTTGGCCTGAGAACCAACCCCATCCCTGACAGCAGCTATGGCAAGCGCCACCCAAGAAGAGTCTGAGTTCAGATATGCGTAACCCTGCCCCCACCCGATGTTCTTACTCTTCATGCCCAGGTATCCAAACACACGCACAAAAAAACATAAATTTTGGGAGCAATATGGCCTTGTTCATAGCCTAAGAAATCTGAATACTTATCCTGGCCAACTTAGAGCAAGCTTTTGTATCCCTTCTACTCCAACAGCTGTTGCTGTCTTGAAAGTGCCACCTGGCTGGAGCAAACAAACTCAAGCCATTACAGCAACTCATGGCAGTAAAACCCTGCTCAAAGTAAGAAGACAGCAGCCAATTCCACTGACTAAAACATCCTGGCTAAGCAGAGGTCCTGAGTCTGTCCACGTGACAACTTCATTGCTAGCATAACCAGCGCTCGAGAAAGTCAGCACACTACACATATCTACAATCAAGGTCCTCACAGAATCTCCCCTGCCACCTACATCAGTGCAGATCCTGGTTTCCATGGCTGGGAGACCTGAAGATGGATCATTTCACAGGACTCTTTGCAGACATTTATCGTGGACCGTCCGGGACGGGTAGGCACGTCTGCCCGGGGGTCTCTCGACCTGCAAGAGGGTCCCAATACCTGGAAGAGGGAGTGCGCCTGGGAAAATAATAAAGACAGAGAGAGAGAAAGCGAGGCGTCTGGAGGGCTGATAGGCTGTGCCTAAACAGCAAATTTTATTTTTCAAAGGCCAGGAATAAATACACTTTCTTGGCTCTGGTTTACATCATAGTAAGAGGAATGTAAATGTATGCCTCACATGGCCTATACAATAGAGAAGTCAAATACACAATGGTTGCAAGACGAAATGTAAATGTATACCTTACATGGCCTATACAATTGAAAAGTCAGATACACAATCAATGGTTGTAAAAAGTAACAATTTCCTGTGATCACAAAGCTTGTTTACATCCAGACATTATTCCTCCTGGCTGCAGGTATCTCTGGTTTGATCTTGTTTTAGAACTGAGATGTGAAAAGGTTTTCTGGTTTTGCTTATCAGAATATCTTTTAACCGGATTCTCCTTTGTCTACTCCTAACTCAACTCAATTTCCCCATTCAGGAATCTCTGAGTCAGGAATCAAAGCCATCCCTTATGGTGGCATTTTGCTTTGCAAATATTGACAGTTAAACCATTATCTAGGGTACAAGGCAGTCTGGTAAGTAAGGTTTAAGGATTATTCTTAAAGTCATAAAAAGGTTAAAAGCAGGAACTGGTTGCCGGTAGGGGGTCACTCGGTCTAGCAGCAATGCATAGTTTTAGGCCCAAATGATATTGTGGTTGATATTAGAAACTGATCATTCATCTTTCAGTTCCTATATTTCCGGATAGCTCAACTGCCTCCAGTAGGAAACTGTGTTTGGGATCAAACTCACCGTATTGTGAGACTCACGCCTTTTAGGGGTCTCACACGGGAGTGTTCCCCACAGACATTCCCCAGCAGCACCCTGGAGCCTGGTAGCCCTGCTAGGTCACTAGACCCTGAAGAGCAATAACAATCACTGCAGTCCAGCTTTCAAGAAGCCCAATCCATAGGGGAAAAAGGAGAACATCACAACAAGAGATTACCACATGGAATGAAAAAATCTGAACAGCAGCCCTTGAGTTTCAGATCTTCCAACTGAAATAATTTACCCAAATGAGAAAGAATCATGAAAATAATTCTGATAATATGACTGAACAGGATTTTATAACACACCCAAAAATCACACTAGATCCCCAGCAATGGATCCAAAACAAGAAATCTCTGAATTACGAGATAAAGAATTCAGAAGGTTGATTATTAATTTACTCAAAGAAGTACCACAGAAAGATGAAAACTACCTAAACAAATTATTTAAAAAATACAAAATATAAATGAATAATTCTTCAGAGAAATAAATATCATAAAGAAAAAAAAAACAAGTACACCTTGTGAAAATGAAAGACACACTTAGAGAAATACAACATGCATTGAAAAGTTTCAACAGTTGATTAGAACAGATAAAGAACTTTAAAGCTTGAAGACAAGGCAATTATCCCAATTTGACAAAGACAAAGAAAAAAGAATTTAAAAATGAGCAAAGTCTTTCAGTAAGTTGGAGTTATGTTAAATGGGCAAACTTAAGAATAGTTTTTGTTCTTGAGAATTAAGAAAAATCTATAAGTTTGGAAAACTTATTTGAGAGAATAAACCAGAAAAATGTCCCTGGCCTTGCTAGAGATGTAGACATCCAAATACAAGAAGTTCAAGGAACACCTGGGAAATTCATTGAAAAAAGATCATGACCTAGGCACAGAGTCATCAGGTTATATAAAATAAAGATGAAGGAAAGAATCTTAAAAGCTGCCAAAAGCATCAGGAAATCTCTCATGGAAAACCTATCAGATTAACAGCTGACTCCACAACAGAAATCCTACTGGTCAGAAGGATTGGGGTTTTACCATGAGCCTTCTCAAACAAAGTAGTTGTCAGCCAAATATTTTGTGTCCAGCAAAACTAAGCTGCATAAATGAAGGAAAGATAGTATTTTTAAACAAATAAATGCTGAGAGAATTTGTCACCACCAAGACAGAGCTACAACAAATGAAAGAAGAAAAAAAAAAGAGTTCTAAATCTTTATTTTTTTTCCAATGGAGTGCAATAAGGAATTCTAAATCTTGAAACAATACCTCGAAACACACAAAAAAATACTACTTTCTAAAAATATAAATCTCACAGGGCCTATTTAAAAATTAAGAGAACCACACACACAAGTTATTCAGGCAACAACTGGCATGATGGATAGAACAGTACCTCGCATATCCACACTAACATTGAATATAAATTCCCTAAATGCTTTACTTAAGAGATACAGAATGGCGGATTTCTAACAAGAAATCCAACAACTAAGTTTCTGCAGTCTTCAAGGGACTCAACTAACATATAAAGACTCACATAAACTTAAGATAAAGAGGTGCAAAAGGTATTCCATGCAAATAGAAAGCAAAAATAAGCAAGGGTAGCTATTCTTATAGCAGACAAAACAGTCTGCAAAGCAAAAACAGTAAAAATCTAAAAAGATGGACATTATATAATGATAAAATAAATTCTCCGACAGGAAAATACTACCATCCCAAATATATATGCACCCAACACTAGAGCTCCCAAATTCATAAAACTGTGACTACTAGATCTAAGAAATGAGATAGACATCAACACGATAATAGTGGGAGACTTCATCACTCTACTGACAGCTCAAGACATGTTGTCAAGACAGAAAGTCAACAAAGAAAGAGTGGACTTAAACTATATCCCAGAATAAATGGAGTTGGCACATGTTTATGGAACATTTTACCCAACAACTACAGAATACACATTCTTGTCATCAGCACAAATAATATTTTCCAAGATAAACCATATGCCGGGACACAAAACAAGTCCCAATAAATTTAAGAACATCTAAATTATATTAAGTAACCTTGTAGAACATGATGAAATAAAATTGGAAATTAATAACACAAGGCACGCTTAAAACTACACAAAATCCATGGAAATGAAATAATCTTCTCCTTAATGAACTTTGGATAAACAACTAAATTAAGATAGAAATTTAAAAATTCTTTGAACTAAACCATAATAGTGACATGTTATGAAAACCTCTGGCATACAACAAAAGCAGTGCTAAGAGGAAAGTTCATAGCATGAAATGCCTACATCAAAATGTCTGAAAGAGCACAAATAGACAATTATTTAAAGTAATATCTCAAGAAACTAGAGAAACAAGAATAAACCAAACTCAAACCCAGTAGAAGAAAAGAAATTACAAAGATCAGAGCAGAACTGAATCTAATTTAAAAATCTGGTTCTATAAAAAGATAAACAAAACTGGTAGACCATTAGCGAGATAAGTCGAGAAAATAAAAGTTCCAAATAAGCTTAATTAGAAATAAAACAGGAGATATTACAGCTGATACTAGAGAAATACAATTATTCAAGGGTATTATATACACCTTTTCATGCACAAAATAGAAAATCTAGAAAAAATGGATAAATTCCTAAAAATATACAATATCCTAGATTAAACCAACAATAAATAGAAACGCTGAACAGAACAACAGCAAGTACTGAAATTGAAACAGTAATAAAAGCATTGCCAAAAACAAAAAATTGCAGAACCTGATGGATTCACAGCTGAATTCTATCAGACATTTAAAGATCTCTTACTAATCTTACCAAAACTATTCCAAAGGATAAAGAAAGAATCTTTTAAAAGTCGTACTATGAAGCCAGTACCACTCTAATACCAAAACCAGTAAAGTAACAAAGGACAACAACAACAACAAACTACATACCAATATCCCTGATGAACATTAATGCAAAAATCCTCAACAAAATACTAGCTAAATGAATTCAACAGCATATTGAAAAGGTAACACCCCACAGTCAAGTGGATTCCATATCAGGGATTCAGGGATGGTTTAAAATATATAAGTCAATAAATGTGATATATCACAAAAATGGAATTTAAAAAATGACCATTTCAATAGATGCACAAAAGGCATTTGACAAAATCTAGCATCACTTTATGATTAAAACCCTCGTAACATTGGCATAGAAGAGAAATACCTCAAGGTAATAAGAGCCATATATGACCAGCTCACAGGCAGCATTATACTAAAAGTGGAAAAGGTAAAAGCATTTCTTCTGAGAACTGGAAAAAAGGCAAAGTGGCCAACTTTCCCAACTGCTATTCAACATGGTACCAGAAGCCTTAGCCAGAGCAATCCGAAAGAAGAAAAAAATAAAGGGCATCCAAATTAGTAAAGAAGAAGTCAAACTGGTTTTCTTGGTGATGATGTAACTGCGTACTTAGAAAACCCTAAAGACTCATCCAAAAAGTTCCTAGATTTGAGGAAAGAATTGAATAAAATTTCAATATGCAAAATCATCGTACACAAATGAGTAGCACTGCTGTACCCCAATAACAACCAGGCTGAAAAAAAATTAAAAACTCAATTCCTTTTACAAAAGCTGCCAAAAATAAAATAAAATACTTAGTAATACACCAAACCAAAAGTTGAAAGATCTATTAAAAAAATACAGAAAATGCTGAAAGAAATCATAGAGGACACAAACAAATGACAATACATCCATGCTCATGGTTGGGTAGAATCAACACTGTGAAAATGACCATGTTGCCAAAACAATCTACAAATTTAATGCAATTCCCATCAAAGACCATCACCATTCTTCACACAACTAGAAAAAATATTCTAAAATTTATATGGAACTGGAAAAGAGCCTGCATAGCCAAAGCAAGATTAAGCAACAAGAACAAATCTAGAGGCATCATATTACCTGACTTCAAACTATACCACAAGAATATAAATACCAAAACTGCATAGTACTGGCATAAAAATAGTCATGTATACCATTGAAGCTGAATACAGAACTCAGAAATAAAGACAAATATTTACAATCAACTGATCTTCAAAAAGCATGCAAAAACATAGAGTGAAGAGAAGATACCCTATTCATCAAATCATGCTGTGATGATTAGCAATCCACATGTAAAATAAAACTGGAGCCTCATCTCTCATTTTTCTTCTTCTTCTTTTTTTTTTTGAGACAGAGTTTCACTCTTGTTACCCAGGCTGGAGTGCAATGGCGCGATCTCGGCTCACTGCAACCTCCGCGGGAGAGAATTGTGGGGTTAGAGTCCCCACACGGAGTCACTGCTTGGGCACTGCCTAGTGGAGCTGTGAGAAGAGGCCTGTAGCCCCTTGCAAGTCTGAAATACTGTGGGGCAGTAAAATACACCCTTCGTTATGGCCAATTTCTCCCATTGAGAATGGCTGTATTTATTCAGTGCCTTTACACTCATTTATCTAGGAAGTAACTAACTTGCTTTTGATTTTACTACCTCATATGGAGAAGAGATTTGCCTTGCCTTAGATGAGACTTTGGACTGTGGACTTTTGAGTTAATTCCGAAATGAGTTAAGACTTTGGGAGACTTTTGGGAAGACATGACTGGTTTTGAAATGTGAGGACATGAGATGTGGGAAGGGCAGGGATGGAATGATATGGTTTCCCCCTATAAAACCATCAGATTTTGTGAGACTTATTCACCAGCATGAGAACAGTATTGGGAAAACCGCCCTCCTGATTAAGTTATCTCCTACCAGGTCCCTCCCACAACACATGGAAATTATGGGAGCTACAATTGGAAGTGATATTTGGGTGGGGACACAGCCAAACCGTATCAGAAGGGGACTGCCTGACTTTCCCTGTAAAATACCAAGTGAAGCACCCCAGATGAGGTGATTAATATGCTTCACATGCAAGCCGTATTGGACTGATTTTATAACTGGAATATCCTCCTAGCAAATGTGCCTATTACCCAGGTCATGGTAAATTTTGGGGTTAAGGGATCCCGTTTTGCGTTGGCGTCCCTCCCACAGAATCATAGGACTGTTTAAGAAGGCTTATCATACTTGCTGTCCCTCATAGGTCTTACAGATGCAACTCCCTGCTGGGAACCCAAATCTTTTTCACTAGAAAAGGTAAAATGGGCCTGACATTGTGACTCACTCCTGTAATACCAGCACTTTGGGAGGCCTAGGTGGGTGAATCACTTGAGGTCAGTAGTTTGATACCAGCCTGGCCAAAATGATGAAACGTTGTCTGTACTGAAAGTACAAAAATTAGCTGGGCATGATGATGGGCATCTGCAATCCCAGGTACTTGGGAGGCTGAGACAGGAGAATTACTTGAACCCAGGAGGCAGAGGTTTCACTGCACTCCAGGCTAGGCAACAAGAGTGAGACTCCATCTCAATTTAAAAAAAGAAAAGTTAAAATTATCTGGGGCTAAGAACAAAACAAGACAAAACAGAAAAACAAATGAAAACATACAGATTAAAAGAATCATCAAATGTAAGATGTTTAAACAAACTTTACAGAAAGTAGCTGTAAGCCCTTTACCTAAATATCTCATGAAAATGGGTACTACATTTGACTGGGGAATGTTTCCCCTTTCTGGTATTATAAAACTGAAGGCATGTAAGTCTATTCTTTTGGTAAATGTTATTTGAACACAGTAAATGGGAACTAGTAAAATTGCCTGAGCAAACAAAGCATTGGTTGGAGTGGTAGTCAGGATAAATCTTCCATTTCTTAGCTATTTATGGCACATTTATTGGGGCTGATTGCAAAAAAACTGCAAATAATTCCCAGTGACAATAACTGAACTGAGAATTTCCACCTGAGAGGCATTTACTGCCTTGCTATGGAATTTTAACTGAAGCTATCCCTATGCTAATACAAATGATGGTGCCCAAAATAGTTCCATAAAAAATAAAAAAATGATTTACATAGAATCTTGCTACCTGGGGATATTAGGAGAAAATACTAATAAGTAGGGAACCTCTTTCCTAGATTCTACCGTACCTGATAGACAGTTTTTATGAGCTGTTGGCTTGTAAACAGCATTTCCAAAATAAACAAACATGTTGTTTGAAAGCTACTGCTCTGGCTAAAGCATGGTCAGTAAAATCTTTTTCTTTTGAGTTATTCAGGCAAAGTGCCTTGTTGTAAGAAAATTTACCTTTCTCTTTGAGTTCTAAAATTTAGATTGTGATTTTGTGACAAAATAGTTATTTGCATAAATTCAAAAAATGTCTTTTAAAACAAAAGAATTTGAGACACTGGTTATTTTAACAAGACTTTAACTAAAATAGCATATTTTTAGGTAAATTTCTGGCAAGGTCAACTTCAAGAAGCCTATATGGCCAATCAATTCTTGCTGCATTATTTATTTATTTATTTGGAAACAAAGTCTCCCTCTGTCACCCAGGCTGGACTGCGTTGGTACAGTCTTGGCTTGCTGCAACCTCCGCCTCTTGGGTTCAAGCAATTCTGCTGCCTCAGCCTACCAAGTAGCTGGGACCATAGGTGTGTGCCACCACACCTGGCTAATTTTTGTATTTTTAGTAGAGATGGGATTTCACCATGTTAGCCAGGCTGGTCTTGAACTCCTGACCTCAGACAATCAGGCTGCATTTTATGCAAAATAACCAGGCCAAGTATAATAAGTCTAAAACTTATTTTGAACACAAATTGGTCTTGTTATAATTTCTCTTTAATAAAAAAGAGGGGGGGCTAAAGAAATTGCTTCAAAGGAAAACATTTAATACTAGATTTCAGGACTAACTTTTTTTTTTTTTTTTTTTTTTTTTTTTTTTTTTTTTTTTTTGAGTGCAGACTGAATCATTGTTTCTTGGCTACAATAATCCACTAGAGAATACCAGATTATAATTTTTCTTTATATTTTTAGTGGGTACCCTAATGGAATATGTTCGTTTTTCTGTTCTGACGCACACATTACTCTTTTAATTGTCAAACTACAAATATTGTTTATCTCTTCTTGTTTTACTTCCAAGAAAGCCCAAATCATGGTATTTTGAAGACCAGAGATGTTAATCTCCCTCATCTTGGCATCCCACTGAGCCGGAATCTGTATTTCATTCTGCAGCAAAAACTATAACAGCAACCTTCCCTCTAGGCCCAGCTACTGTAACAGAAGAGGGAGTGTGTAAGATTGTAAGGGCTGATTTTGAGGGATAAAATTCATTCAAGGTCAAACACTCCAAATCAAGGAGAGGTACAAAAATGCCTAAACAGCTGGTGAAACAAGTTTAGTTGTCTTCTAAACTGTTATGTGTCACTTTTCCACCAACCCAAACTATAAAACAGTTTTTGCTTACTATAGAATTACAAAAAAATTTTTTCCTAACTAGATTTAAAAAATACTTTGTAAGTTTCCATGTAGTTCTGAGGTTTTTAGTGCGTTTCTTGATTCTGAGTTCTAATTTGATTGCACTGTGATCTGAGAGACTGCCTGTTACGATTTCCATTCTTTTCCATTTGCTGAGGAGTGTTTTATTTCCAATTATGTGGTCAATTTTAGAATAAGTGAGATGTGGTGCTGAGAAGAATGTATATTCTGCTGATTATGGGGTGGAGAGTTCTGTAGATGTCTATTAGGTCCACTTGGTCCAGAGTTATCCCATTACTAAGTATATACCCAAAGGATTATAAATCATTCTACTGTAAAGACACATGCACACATATGTTTATTGCAGAACTATTCACAATAGCAAAGACCTGGAACTAACCCAAATGCCCATCAATCATAGACTGTATAAATAAAATGTGGCACATATACACCGTGGAATACTATGCAGCCACAAAAAAAGGATGAATTTATGTTCTTTGAAGGGATATGGATGAAGCTGGAAACCATCATTCTCAGCAAATTAACACAGATACAGAAAACCAAACACTGCATGTTCTCACTCGTAAGTGGGAGTTGAACAATGAGAACACATGGACCCAGGGAGGGGAACATCACACACTAGGGCCTGTTGAGGGCTGGGGATCTAAGGGAGGAATATCATAAGAAGAAATGTAGATGATGGGTTTATGGGTGCAGCAAACCACCATGGCATATGTACACCTATGTAACAAATCTGCACATTCTTCACGTGTATCCCAGAACTTCAAGTATAATAATAATAATAATAATAATAATAATAAATACCTTGTAATAAAGCCTCTTGGGTATAATACTCCCAGTTGTGAGTTATGAAGATAAACATATATACATAATTTTTTCAGAACAATGCTTATGTTTGTGTAGCTAATTGCTTTATGTCTGTAACAAAGACCAAGCTTATAGTAGCTCAACACACAGAAGTTAAAAATAAGTCAGTCTCATAACTTTGCCTTTTCATTTTTGTTTATTGGCTTTTACACAAAATAATAATTTTAAGAGGTAATACATGCCTGTTCACATCCATTCTTATCTGGTCTAAAACAATCAATTGGCTGTAAGTCCTTCGACTCATAAGGCCTTCAGCCACAGAGAGTCCCGTGGAAGTACAGGACGGACCTGGGACAGGCAGCCGTGCCACCCTGGCAATGCTACAGGACAAAATAAAAATTTGCTGGTCTTTGATGTTGCCTCTGACAAATCTTGACCAGACTGGGAAGAATGTAAATGAAAAATACAATTCTAAGCCGCCCCCCTCCAACCAACTGAATGGACTTACTCTTCAACCAGGACTCTTTTAAAATTCACCTGAAAGACTAGATCAGGCCATGATGGGAAGTGGGATGTCCCACATGCTTCATTATACCTCTCCGGCATTAACATTCACAATCTATTCTATCTGAAGCCTTCTACCTAAATGTTTCACCTGCATGATGAAATCCCAGGTCTTTAGACAAACTCAACCAATTGTTAACCAGAAAATGCTTAAATTTACCTATAGCCTGGAACGCTCCCACCCCACCCCCACCAACCGCACTTCTTAATTTTTTCATTTCATTTTATTTATTATTTTTGATTTTTAGAGATGGGGTTCCATGTCTTAAACCCTGACCTCTTGTGATCCGCCCTGCTTGGCCTCCCAAAGTTCTGGGATTACAGGGGTGAGCCACTGTGCCCAGCCTGCACTTCTTAAATGTATTTAACTGATGCCTCATGTCTCTCTAACATGTATAAAACCAAGCTGCACTGGATTGGCCATCTTCTCACATATGCTTCTTTCTTCATGAGTGCAGATGCCATAATTAACATATTGTCCATATATATATCCACAATACATGTTCGTTAAGTCAGATACGTTTGCTGTAACCCTGAAAGAGAAAGTAAAGAATTACACTTGGCAAGTCAGATATTTGAAACATATTCACAGAAAAATCATTACATTTCCAACATTGATATTGCCCTAGACCTGCATTCTTTAAACTAAATCTAATTTAATGTTCGGAGCATCAAAAGTGTCCAAGTTGATTGTTTATACTGACACATATGCAATGTCAAATACTGCTTCATTTCTCCCTGCCTTTTCCACTTTCTAGCATCTGATATTTGCTGTCCTTTTCTTACAGACTTAGCAACACCCCCCCCCACCTTCATATATAATATCATTTGGAATAATGCCATTTCCGAAGACTCTCTAGTCTAACTGACCTAGTAGTAAGTCTGGGACCCTGTCTTCCTCAAGTGCGTTTCATAATCATCAGAGTCCAGGAATTCACCTAAGGTATGATGCCTTAAGTTCAACATCGTCTCCAAGTGACGCTTTCATAAGATTTTACTCTGAAGTTCTAATACCAGCCCATCAATACTGGATAAATGATCAGGGATTATACATTAAAAACAAATTTGTAAATTAAAAATATTACCTTTTAGATTAATTTAGTGTCCACACTTGGGTAAAAAGATAATGATATCAACCAGTAAATAACTTCATCATTTAAATTTTTAAGAATGAGATTTATTTCTGGTGACATAGGACAGATGTCAATTATTACTGCCCCCTTTCAGAAACAAACCCCAAAACAACCCAGAATTAAAAGATGAAAATAAGGTATTTATGTACATACATGTCATGCATACAATTATTATAGACTTTTTTCAGTTTTCCTTTCGATAATTGAAAATATCTACTGTTTTCCATTCCATTATAGATTGCATTTTCAATGATTACAAACACATACATATTCTATATTTTCAAAACAAGATTCCATCTGTACTCTCTCCTGACACACACATTACCTTTGTCTCTAGTCCTTCACTCCAAACGAGACCTTTAAAATATATGTCCTTCTCCTTCCATTTGGAGATAGCTTATCTTCCATTCTATCCTATCATTGCCAACCACCAGAGGTGGGGCCACCTTGTCTTTCTGACCCACACTCCTACACTTACTATTTCTATCTGAAAGAAAAAGCAAACAAAACAAAAAATTCCGTTTGCCATTATGGCCCAATGTGATGAGTACGCAGGGATCACAGTGCCTAAACTCAGTGTGGTGGCACCTGAACGCAGTTGGCTCAGAGCTGTCTCCTGCTAAAAATATATACTAAAAAACACGTGTTAAATGAAGAACTTCTGGCCCTGTGCGGTGGCTCAAGACTGTAATCCCATCACTTTGGGAGGCTGAGGCTGGCAGATCACGAGGTCAAGAGTTCGAGACTAGTCTGTCCAACATGGAGAAATCCCGTCTCTACTAAAAATACAAAAATTAGCCGGGTGTGGTGGCGCATGTCTGTAATCCCAGCTACTCAGGTGGCTTAGGCAGGAGAATCAATTGAACCCTGGAGATGGAGGTTGCGGTGAGCCGAGATTGCGTCACTGCACTCCAGCCTGGGCAACAAGAGCAAAACTCCGTCTCAAAAAAAAAAAAAAAAAAAAAGAACTTCCAACAGTGTCCAGCAGGTTGAGACTCTGGTTTCTTTGTCTGATATCGTCTGCTTCCCAAATCTTAAAGATTAAAAAGTACAAATGAAATTTGTCACTATTTTATTATTATTACTATTATTAATAATTGAGAAAGAGTCTCCCTCTGTCGCCCAGGCTGGAGTGCAGTGACGCCATCTTGGCTCACTGCAACCTCCGCCTCCTGGGTTCAAGCCTCGGCCTCCTGAGTAGCTGGGATTACAGGTGCCTGCCACCATGACCTGCTAATTTTTCTATTTTTAGTAGAGACGGGGTTTCACCATGTTGGTCGGGCTGGTTTCGAACTCCTGACCTCGTGATTCACCCTCCTTGGCCTCCCAAAATACTGGGATTACAGACGTGAGCCACCATTTTTATGTAAAGACTTATTTTTTTCTCATTATAAGCAGAAAAAATACAACTCATAAACCCACTTAAAATAGCATATAACCACATTCCTCATTATACTACACAAATTATTTTATCTCTACTATATATGTAATGTATCATGCTAAGGTTTATTCTTTGACCTGAAATGCTCTTCTAAACCAGTCTTTAAATTTTTCATTCAAAAAATGCCCATTTCAGAATATAAGTCAGTGCTACAGCAATTTCTCAAAGAACTAAAAATGGAATTACCATTTGATCCAGCGATTCCACTCTTGGGTATTTACCCAAAGGAAAATAAATTATTATATTAAGAAAAAGACACCTACACTCCTGTGTTTATTGTAGCACTATGCACAGTAGCAAAATCATAAAAATGTCCTAAGGATTGTTTTCTTTCAGGGTATATACACCATGAAATGCTACTCAACTATAAAAAAAAGAAGAAAATCATGTATTTTGCAGCCAAATGGATAGAGCTGGAGACTATTCTCTTAAGCGAAATAACTCAGAGACATAAATTTAAATACTGTATGTTCTCATTTAAGTGGGAGCTAAATAATATGTACATATAGACATAAAAACTGGAATAATGGACATTGTAGACTCCACAAAGTAGGAGGGTGGGAGGAAAATAAAGAAGGAGAAATTACCTGTAAAGTGTACACTATCCAGGTAATGGTTACACTGAAAACACAGACTTCATCACTATGGAATATATTTATATAACAAAACTGCACTCATACCCCCTTATTCCAGAAAGTTTTTTAAGGCTCATTTCAAGTGTCATTTATAACAAAAGTAGCATTGCTAAAATTTATGATTGGTTAGTCTGTGTATTCTTGCTGAGGCATTATCACGCTATATTCTCTTTATCTCTAGCATCATTCAATCAGTCGGCACTTACTATCAATGGTTAAGTAACTTTAGTGATGAATCAATCTTTCACTCATCTTTGAACCCCAGAACTTAGCACAATATTAAGTATTTGTTAGAATCCAGCGACTTTTCTGGGCTTCCATAATTTTTCTTAAACTTATTATTTTCAGAAGTCTCCATACTTTGGCTACTGTAATTTTGTTAGTGGCTTGTCAAAGTTACCAGAAGACATTTATGGTAACTTTCTATATTAGAAAATCATCAAAAAAGCATGAGAGAAAATGGTTCTTTTAGGCTGCAATATCTACTGAAGCTAGTTTTAATTTGAATCTACAGTGCTCCTAAGGAAAATACCTCTGCTCAAACCCAACTATAAAATTTCAACAAGAATAGACACTTACCAGTCAGAGGAGTTGATTATATCATCAACGATCTTATGATTAGTTTGATCTTTTTTGGGAGATAATCCCAGCCAATATCCATATAATTTATTTTGGGATTTTATAAATTCCTACAGGAAATACAAATGGTCTATTTGAGAAACAGTTTCTTACTTTTGTATTTTACATTATAACATACTTTCTTACAAATTGCTGTTTTAAGGTGACATACTTGACATTGCACTACTACTATTAAATGCCATTAAAAGAAATTGAAAGAAAGTACTCCTTACTATAAAATTTCAACATTTAAAAAAATATTATCATTGCTGGTCTCACAAGAAGAGAGGCCCTACTAATCCACGTATAACCTTAATTTACAGTCATTGAAAAGTTCACAATGACAAGTTCAGGATTCAAAAATCTGAGCTGTAAACATTGTGTCCAGGGGCAAAGGAGGTGGCTGATGGCTACCAACAAGAGTTAATAGAAACAGAAAGAGTAGGAAAAAATGCCCCACACTCAGATGTGAGTGGTTATAAAACAGAATTCAGAACAAGTCCAGAATCTTGTAGCCAAATAACAGGTATTTTTTCCTTGTTCCACACTTAAAAAACACCTTTTTTAGAGTAAGTAACTGTGAATGGGTCACTTGAGAATAATGTGATGAGGAAGAGATTATGGATTGATTTCTCTCCCTTCTAAAGTATAATGAAAGTTTCTTGTTGTGAGGAAGCAGAGACTTTTAGAAAATGTAATTTTCATTACAAATATATGATTATTATTTAAGAGACCAAAAATGCTATATAAAATAAGTATAACATGGAAACACTAGGCAATAAAAACTAAGAAAATGAATAAATCAATAAAACTACTAGAAAACATATTTTTCCTGAGACTCAAGGACTCAGTGCAATACATCTGTTTGACACTTGGCTGTGCCACCTTCTTTCAGCTCTTCTTGTTTACACATATTTTATGCCAGCCTACTATAACTTGCCTATTTCTCTTAGTGAATTAAAAAATACAAAATGGTAGAAACAAAACAAATCCTCCAATGTCATTTTTATGGAATTAGTAACCCTCAGGAATAATGTCTGTATCCTGTTTTTAATGTTTATAAATTACGTTCTGAGATTTGATTCCCAGATTCTAATTTGGAAATACATACAGACCTATAAATTCCTGCGCGCCCTGTATCTACTCATCTACCTGTCAGCTAGTAATATGCCTGTTATGCTAAGGTCCTAAGCTAAGGTTTTATACGTTTTACCATGCCTATGATATCTTGAGATAAATGTACAAAGTTCCAGTCATTTCTCACCCCAACTAAAATAAACCAGAATCATGAGTGGTTGATTGAGGTCTTCTCTAACATGCCACACCTCCCTCTATCCCATGATGGTAGAAACATCTGGGCTTTACCAATGCACTTTTATTGTTAATCTCCAACAGGCTGGCATTGTGAGCAGCACAGGCCTTTTGACTCTCCTGCCATGTTTGGTAATCATCACTTAGGAAATAACAGCTGTCCCCATGCCACATCCATCTCTCTGGACAAGGCTTGCATTTGTGCTCTGAAAGAAGAATATAGTTTTATTTGGGTTTTATTAATAGTCTTAATAATTCTTATTATTTCCTTTCCTCTCTATGTGACATTCTCCACATTTGCTGTTTCTTATTCTCCCTCTTTCTTTCTTTCCTTCTTTCTTTCTTTCTTTCTTTCTTTCTTTCTTTCTTTCTTTCTTTCTTTCTTTCTTTCTTTTCTTTTTTGAGACAGGGTCTTGCTCTCTTCCCCAAGCTGGAGTGTAGCGGCACGATCTCAGCTCACTGCAGCCTCCATCTACTGGATTCAAATGACTCTCCCCTTGGCCACCCAAGTAGCTGGGATTACATGCTGTTTCTTTTTTTTACATCAAAGGAGAAGTAAGTGAATCCTGTATTCTAGCTCCCTATATACCATCATAATGTGTCAGACACATAACTTGCACAAAAACATTTCAAATTAAGCACTGGGATTCAAGTGTATCTTCCTATATCAATCCCTCTTTGCTATTTTTTGTATTCTTTAATGACAACAAACACAAATTATAGGAAATATTCTGTATAGTGAAATATAGTGTATAGTTTCTCAGAAGCAAAAGAAATATGTTTTAGTAACCATGACTGTAGAAACTTAGGGAGATATTATAAGACCAACTTCCCCTGATCCCGAAGGTGACATCTCAATTTATTTATTTTTTTGTGTGTGTGGACTTTGTTATCAATCACTGACTGAAATTTAAGAATGAAGTCACCTATAAAGAGGTGTCACTTCCTCCCTATCTTTTATTAACCTCATTGCCCAGAATAATGATAGTGACAGATTAGAGAAACGGTTCTAACATTTTATCATGTAACTGTTATCTCCTGATAATTTGGGCTCTATTATTATTACTCTTTCTGTCTTTCTTCTAACTGCAAGGAAATGAATTCTCTATCAACCACATGTAATTCCTTCCCCCAAATTATGACTCCCTAGGAAAAGGCTGCTAGCTAATTATAAAATGATTCTTAAGAGGCTCAGTGCTTTAGTTTATTGTCCAATAAATGACACCAAGAGAATACAGGAATACCTTTTTTTCCTCTATATAGCTCACGACATAATTTGGTGGCTGTTGTTTGCAGTGTGGTGGAGAGGTTCCTGATCTTGTCAGAGCTATTCATGTTACTCATCAGTTGTAGAGAAACATTTCTCTGAAGCTCTTCATTGATATTTTGTAGTTCATTCACTTTTTCCATTTCTATCTTCAAAGTTATGTAAACTTCACATTAAAAATGACAAAAAATTGTAAACTCTCAATAGAACCATCATCCTTTATCATTTGCAGAAGTAGTATAAAGATTAAAGGGGTAGGGAAAGCCATTACTCTACAGGAGTGAGGGAAAGACACTACATTCCACATCTTAAGTTCTCCTTGTGGGCATATCACCTATCATTATTACAAATCTTCCACTCAAGGAATAAACGTTTATTGTTAAATATTTGAAATTCTAGATACTTTCTCTTTTAACTGAAACAGGACTAGTACATACATATGCTTCCCAAGACTCCCAATCCAATGAGCAGGAGAAGGCACAGAAGAGTCAGAAACAAGGCTGCTGGACGCCATACACGAGAGGGAGCGGGAGGTGCTGTGGAAAGCAAAATTAACAGGGAGGACTAAACATGGTTTATACTTTCATTTGAATTATTTACTCATTCATTCATTCATTCATTTTACTTTTATTTCCTAATATACCTATTGGAAAGGAATGGATTTGTTAGACATTCAAGGATATTTTAAAAATATTTTGAAGAACATGTCAAGAATAAGTCAAAATCACTGATTTGTTTTGTATGTAAATTGATTCTGGCATGAGAAGCTGTTAACTGGTAGACTGATTCAAAAATCAGAGAAGCAAAAACAGAATTTATAATAGAGAATGGAGAACACCAGTCAATCTAGATATAGTATACTTTGTACAAATTTGGGAAAAGTGAGTAAGTGGAAATTAACAGAGAAGACAATATGAGTAGTTGTTGCTTGAATAGACAATTGTGGCATGTCAGGAAAAACAATTTCAGTTGTTTACATATCCCTCAGGTAATTCTGAGAGCTTAGCTGCAGAATAAACAAGATAGGCTGTCTCTTTGTAATGTCTTTGGGTGTCCTCCCAGTAGCCTTTGATCTTAGTCAGTCCAGATATACACCGTTTTTTATTGTAATTTTTCAAATTTTTTCATGTTTTTTTCACAGGAAACTTTTATTGAATACTTCCTTTTTAGTGACTAGAGAAGTCAAGAATAGACAATTTCTCTATTTTTAAAAAAACAGGAATTATAAATTTTATATTATGAATGAATTATTATTGTGACTAAATTATTTAAATCAACACTATGTGTATAGGTAAAGACTAGCTAGATATTTCAAGAAAATACAATTCAGGGATACCATGATAATCTTACTATACTTCTGAGCTATGTCTTACATCTCATAGAGGCAGACACTCAATATCAGCTCATGAAAGCAGCCAAGAGGGAAACTGTACCCTGCAAAGCCACAGGGGTGGAGCTGCCCAAGGTCAGCTCTTTCATCAGAATGATCTGCATGTGAGACATGGGGTCAAAGGAGATGATTTTGGAGCTTTAAGAGTTGACTGCCCCATTGGATTTTGGACTTGCATGGGTCCTGCAGCCCCTTTGTTTTGGCCAATTTCTCCCATTTGGAATGACTGTATTTATTCAATGCCTGTACCCTAATTGTATCTAGGAAGTAACTAATTTGCTTTTGAATTTACGGACTTATAGGTGGAAGGGACTTGCATTGTCTCAGATGATACTTTGGATTGTGGACTTTTGAGTTAATGCTGAAATGAGTTAAGACTTTTGAGGACTGCTGGGAAGGCATGATTGGTTTTGAAATGGGAGGACATGAGACTTGGGAGGGGTCAGGGGTAGAATGATATGGTTTGGCTGTCCCCACCCAAATCTTGTCTTTAATTATAGCTCCCACAATTTCCACATGTTGTTGGAGGGACCTGGTGGGAGGTAATATAATCTGGTGGTGGGGTGGGGTGGGGGTAAGGGTGGGGGGTCTTTCCTGTGCTGTTTTTGTGATAGTGATTAAGTGTCATGAGATTTGATGGTTTTATAAAGGGGAGTTTCCCTGCATAAGTTCTCTCTTCTGTTGTCTGCCACCATGTGAGAATTGCCTTTCACCTTCCACCATGATTATGAGGCCTCCCCAGCCATGTAGAACTGTGAGTCTATTTAACCAATCAGTAATAAAATGGCAGGATCAAATTCACACATAACAATATTAACATTAAATGTAAATGGACTAAGTGCCCCAATCAAAAGACACAGACTGGCAAATTGGATAAAAAGCCAAGAACCATCGGTGTGCTGTATTCAGGAGACCCATCTTATGTGCAAAGAAAGACACACATAGACTCAAAATAAAGGGATGGAAGAAGATTTACCAAGCAAAAGGAGACCAAAAAAAAAAGCAGGGGTGATAACCCTAGTCTCTGATAAAATTGACTTTAAACCAACAAAAATCAAAAGAGACAAAGAAGGGCATTGCATAATGATAAAAGGATAAATAAAACAAGAAGAGCTAACGATCCTAAATATATATGCACCCAATACAGGAGAACCTAGATACATAAAGCAAGTCCTTAATGACTTACAAAGAGACTTATACTCCCGCATGATAATAGTGAGAGACTTTAACACTCCACTGTCAATATTAGACAGATCAATGAGACAGAAAATCAACAAAGAAATCCAGGACTTGAATGCAGATCTGGACCAAGCAAACTTAATAGACAGTTACAGAACTCTTAACCCCAAATCCACAGAATATGCGTTCTTTTCAACACTACATCACACTTACTCTAAAATCGACCACATAATTGGAAGTAAATCACTCATCAGCAAATGCAAAAGAATGGAAATCATAACAAACACTCTCTCAGACCACAATGCAATCAAATTAGAACTCAGGATTAAGAAACTAACTCAAAACCGCACAACTTTCATGGAAAATCAACAACTGGTTCCTGAATGTAGACTGGATAAATAATGAAATGAAGGTAGAAATAATGGTGTTCTTTGAAACCAATGAGAATGAAGACACAACATACCAGAATCTCTGGGACACATTTAAAGCAGTGTCTAGAGGAAAATTTATAGCAATAAATGTTCACATGAGAAGCAAGGAAAGATTTAAAATGGACACCATATTGTCAAAATTGAAAGAGCTAGAGGAGTAAGATCAGAAAAACTCAAAAGCTAGCAGAAGACAAGAAATAACTAAGATCCAAGCAGAACTGAAGGTGATAGAGACACAAAAAAAAACTTTCAAAAAAAAACAACAAATCCAGGAGCTGGTTTTTTGAAAAGATGAACAAACTAGATACACCACTAGCCAGACTAATAAAAAAGGAAAGAGAGAAGAATCAAATATATGCAATAAAAAATGATAAAGGGGCATTACCACTGATTCCACAGAAATACAAACTACCATCAGAGATTACCACAAACAACTATATGCACACAAACCAGTAAATCTGGAAGAAATGGATAAATTCCTGGAGATTTGCACTCTCCCAAGACTAAACCAGGAAGAAGTTGAATCCCTAAATAGACCAATAACAAGAACTGAAGTTGAGGCAGCAATTAATAGACTATCAACTAAAAAAAGCCCAGGTCCAGACGGGTTTACAGCCAAATTCTACCAGACATACAAAGAGGAGCTGGTACCATTCCTTCTGAAACTATTACAAACAATATAAAAAGAGGGAATACTCCCCAACTCATTTTATGAGACCAGCATCACCCTAATAACAAAACTGGGAAGTGACACAACTGCAAAAGAAAACTTCAGACGAACATCCATGATGAACATTGACACAAAAATCTTGAATAAAATACTGGCAAACAGAAAACAACAGCAAATCAGCTTATTCATCATGATCAAGTAGGCTTCATCCCGGGGATGCAAGGTTGGTTCAACATACACAAGTCTATAAATTTAATCCATCACATAAACAGAACCAAAGGCAAAAACCACATGATTATCTCAATAGATGCAGAAAATACCTTCAACAAAATTCAACAGCCCTTTATGCTAAAAACTCTTAATAAACTAGGTATGAATCACAAAATAATAAAAGCAATATATGACTAGCCCACAGCCAATATCATACTGAATAGGCAAAAACTGGAAGCATTCCCTTTGAAATCTGGCATAAGACAAGAATGCCCTCTCTCACCACTCCTATTCAATATAGTATTGGAAGTTCTAGCCAGAGCAATCAGGCCAGAAAAAGAAAGTATATTCAACTAGGAAGAGAGGAAGCCAAATTGTCTCTATTTGCAGACAACATGATTGTATATTTAGAAGACCCCATCATTTCAGCCCAAAATCTCCTGAAACTGATAAGCAACTTCAGCAAAGCCTCAGGATATAAAATCAATGTGCAGAAATCACAAGCATTTCTATACACCAGTAACAGACAAACCAAGAGCCAAATCAAAAGTGAACTCCCATTCACAATTGCTATAAAGAGAATAAAATACCTAGGAATATAACTAACAAAGGATGTATATGACTTCTTAAAGGAGAACTACAAGCCACTGCTCAATGAAATAAGAGAGGACACAAACAGATGGAAAAACATCCCATGCTCATGGTTGGGAAGAATCAACATGTTGAAAATGGTCATATCGCCCAAAGACAGATTCAATGCTATCCCCATCAAGCTACCTTCTTCACAGAACTGGAAAAAAACACTTGAAACTTCATATGGAACCAAAAGAGAGCCCACATAGCCAAAACAATCCTAAGCAAAAAGAGCAAAGCTGGAAGAATCATGCTGCCTGACTTCAAACTATATTACAAGGCCACAGTAATCAGAACAGCATGGTACTGGTACCAAAACAGAGACATAGACCAATGGAACAGAACAGAGGCCTCAGAAGCAACACCACACATCTACAATTATCTGATTTTTCACAAACCTGAGAAAAACAAGCAATGGGGAAATGATTCTCTGTTTAATAAATGGTGTTGGGAAAACTGGCTAGCCATGTGCAGAAAGCAGAAACTGGACCCCTTCCTGACACCTTACGCTAAAATTAACTCCAGATGGATTAAAGATCTAAACGTAAGACCTAACACCATAAAAACCCTAGAAGAAAACCTAGGCAAAACCATTTAGGACATAGGCATAGGCAAGGACTTCATGGCTAAAACACCAAATGCAATGGCAACAAAAGCCAAAATAGACAAATGGGATCTAATTAAACTCCAGAGCTTCCATACAGCAAAAGGAGAGAATCATTAGAGCGAACTGGCAACAAACAGAATGGGGAAAAATTTTTGCAATCTACCCATCTGACAAAGGGCTAATATCCAGAATCTGCAAAGAACTAAACAAATTTATAAGAAAAAAAACAAACAAACAAACCCATTCAAAAGTGGGCAAAGGATATGAACAGACACTTTACAAAAGAAGACATTGATGAGGCCAACAAATATATGAAAAAATGCTCATCATCGCTGGTCATTAGAGAAATGCAAATCAAAACCACATTGAGATACCATCTCACACCAGTTAGAATGGTGATAATTAAAAAATCTGGAGACAACAGATGCTGGAGAGGATGTGGAGAAATAGGAACACTTTTACACTGTTGGTGGAAGTGTAAATTAGTTCAACCGTTGTGGAAGACAATGTGGCAATTCCTCAAGGACCGAAAAATAGAAATACCATTTGACCTAGCAATCCGATTACTGGGTATATACCCAAAGAATTATAAATTGTTCTATTATAAAAACACATGCACACGTATGTTCACTGCAGCACTGTTTACAGTAGCAAAGACCTGAAACCAACCCAAATGTCCATCATCAATAGACTGGATAAAGAAAATGTGGCACATATACACCATGGAATACTATGCAGCCATAAAAAATGATGAATTTTTGTCTTTCATAGGGACATGGATGAATGTGGAAACCATCATTCTCAGCAAACTGACACAAGAACAGAAAACCAAACACTGCATGTTATCACTCATCGGCGAGTGTTGAACAATTAGAAGACGTGGACACTGGGAGGGGAGCATCACACATGGCAGTCAGTCGGGGGGGCTAGGGGAGGGACAGCAGGGGATGGGGAGGGTGGGGAGGGATAATGAGGAGAGAAATACCAGATGTAGGTGATGGAGGGATGAAGGCAGCAAACCACCTTGCCATGTATGTACCTATGCAACAATCCTGCATGATTTGCACATGTACCCCAGAACCTAAAGTACAATAAAAAAACAACAACAACAACAAGAAAAAATGATTTGTTTGTGTCCTTTGTAGGGACATGGATGAATCTGGAAACCATCCTTCTCAGCAAACTGACATAAGAACAGAAAATCAAACACTGCAAGTTCTCACTTATAGGCAGATGTTGAACAGTGAGAACACATGGACACAGGGAGGGGAGCATCACACACTGTGGTCTTTTGGGAGGTCTAGGGGAGGGATGTGGGGAGTGGGGAGATAACACAGAGAGAAATGCCAGATGTAGGTGACGGAGGGATGGAGGCAACAAACCACCTTGCCGTGTATGTACCTATGCAACAATCCTACATGATCTGCACATGTGCCCCGGAACCTAAAGTACAGTTAAAAAAACAAACAAAACAAAACAAAACAAAATTATAAAGACCTAAAATTAGGAAGGATAATGTTTAACAGGAGATGAAAAGATTTAATGAGAATGTAGAAGACAGTATTCTCTTAGCTTTTTGTTTTTTGTTTTTCTGAAATGATGTTGATGCATCCTAAGAGATGATCTATGCCAGAATGGTATGCAAATAAAATATTGTGATACCTAAGGAAAAAAATCTCTTTTTATAGAAATGGCATCTCTCTACTTTGCCCAGGCTGGTCTCAAACTCCTGGCCTCAAATAATCCTCTCATCGTGGCCTCTCAAAGTGCTAGGACTATGGGTTGAGCCACTGCACCTAGCCAGAACTAGAGTTTTTAGTGGAAAAAAAAACAAAGCACGTTGGAGAGGGGAAGTGTAAGAGACTAAGGGTGGATGTTGCATAATACAATGTGAAATTGTGTACATAGGTTCTAAGCTGGTTAAAGAGAAAATTAGATGAGGTTAAGAACATGAAGAAGACATGGATTCAACATCTCTGTGAATTAAAGGAATTCTTGTGGTGGGAACTTAAAATAATTTGGATTGGCAGGAAAGGAGGTGGGAAAGGGTGTGAGAAGACAGTTAAAGGGCAATTGTTGGTACTGTGAAGCTCGTGCTATGGCAATCCTCTTTCAGCATATAAAAGAAGAAATACAAACAAGGAACTAAAGACAGAAAATAGTGTAAAATTCTTAGACCCTTCTTCTTTCTAAAAAAGTGACATTGTTAAAAAAAAAAAAAAAAAAAAAAAAGCCCACAAAATTAATCTGCTAGCCTTTCTCAAGATTTACCATGCTCATAATAAATGGATCCAAGATTTAACAATGAAATTTCTGTTTATAGCAATGCTTGAATATTATAGATGTTGTATTCTGTGTGTTCTCCATTATCATTAATTAAGTTACTTTTAACTCAAACACATTGATTTCAACTATGGATTCACTAGGGCAGATTCCACTCCAAAAGCCAGGAGCCAGAAGGCAAGAACCATACATATAGTAAAACTACAGGATTCTGAGTAAGATGAAGAGTAGAGTTTTGTTGAAGTGAAAGATGAAAGTCAAAACAGATGGTTCACTTATTTCATGATTTAGGTTTAAATTGAAAAATACAAAGCTTCCTGACATAGTGTGGTTTTGAATATTACAAATATATTTTGTCTTCTGATATTTCTTTATCTCTTTTCCTCCTTTATTCCTTAATGATTCACTTCATTTAACTTAACATCTTTTATTTTTTAGTAAGTTAGTAAAACATCTCCAAAAGAAGTAGGAGAAATTTTAGGATGATATATGTCGAGTTTGGTAGATAGTCAAATGGAATCCTTAACAGGTCACTCTGGCTACCTGTCTGTCCGTCTTTCCTTCTTTTTGACACACACATATATATAAAGCATTTTCTTATTAAAAAAAAGAAAAAGAAAAAGAAAAAAAGAAAAAAACACATAAGAAATCCTGAACACATTCCTTGTTCCATGGCTTCATCTTATAAAGAAATAAAATCTTTATACAACCCAATCATTTGAAAAATTATGTCCCAATTATCTTGAGTGTGATAATAAAAATTTCAAAAATATAAAATATTGAGTGTTCAATGCACTGGTAACTGTTCTTACAGAAACCTTTTTTTCTAATCATTTTGTTTAAATTCCTTTGGTTCCTTTGCTTAGATATAGGAGACTTATTGAAAATTTAAGTTGAATGATAACTATATCACCAATACTGAAGATGCAGGACTGAAACTACTTCTATTATACAACTGTACAATACATCTGCAACTCAAAATCTTACCTTTTCTCCCAAATTTGTCAGTTTCTTGGATATTTTCTGTCTCAGTGGAGTTCTGGAATTTAAGATCTGCATAAGTAACTTCTTCAGACATTGATAAATATGTGAAGAAATCTTGATAAAGTGTAAAAAAACAAAGAGGTGAGAGTAAGTTAACAGAGCTGAATGTTGAACAGGACCTATGATTTTGAACTTCTGTTTATAAACGGAAGCTTAAGCTTACAAGTTTAAACTGTTTCTAAATCTACTGTACCAATCACCAGTATGTCTGCAAATGAGTCACATCTCATCTGTGGCTTCAGTTAAGAACATTTAACTATTGCAACAGATAACATCTGTCTTCCTCATATTTCTTTCTTTTTTCTCTCATTTCTATGTATTTACCAACTACAGAAAGTGGTTTTTGAAATTTTGTTTGGATAATATTACTAGTGTAATGCAAGAGTACACAAATGACTAGGACCACATGGTGCAAACATAGTGCAGGATTTATTGGTGAAAAACTTTCAAGCAGAAAAATAACAGAAAAGACACAGTTCCCAGAGAGTCACTAATCTGCAGCTATGGCCTGGCACAGATGTTCCTTACGTATCATGATGAAGGTCCTGTTAGAAAGGTTCTCTTCACGGGGACACTGACCATGCGGAGAGCACTCCGAAGGAGAATGAGACAGTTAATGCCATTTCTTCGCCGTGTTGCATATCTATAGACTTCCCTAAGAGAGCTAGGGAATGCCTGGTTTCTCTAAATAACAATATATAGGTGGGCACAAAAGTAATTGTGGTTTTTGCTATTACTTTAGCACCAACCTAGATATTAAGGGATTTGAGACCCAGAAACCCCCACCAGGGAGCATGTATACTGATGGCCAAGGTCTGTATACTGAGGGCTCTGGGAACAGCTTTGTAGGACAGGAAAACTATAACCAGCCTTGCTATCTCTCTGCAGACTGACTCAATCCATTTGATCTCACCTAAGCTACCAAAAGCGGGAAGGAAATGAGTCTCCAAAGTCCAGATTTGTGTCTTATGAGCTTGACTCAATAGTCTTAATATTTTTAATTTCATTTCTTGATCAAGTATGCAAGTGGAAGTGAGGGGGTGCAGAGCACTGTTTTTGAGTATGTTTTCTAATTTTCGTTAGTAAATCTTACTTTAAAATTCTTCTTGGCATTTCTTCATGTAAATCATAGAAAATGGTTAGGTATTATTATTATTATTATACATATAAAAGAGAATGCATAATGATTTTTGAAAATCAAAAGCTAATTGCTTTATTATGTTAGGATAGACAGGAAAAATGAAGACTCCCTTTATAAGAGCTACTAAAAAGTAACTAGGAAAATATTACAGATACAAATCAACTAGATATTTGCATAGCCAAAATGAACAAAAAGACTAAAACTATTGAAGAAAAGAAAAAAGTACAAAAACACTCCTTCAGATTAGAAGCCTCAAAGTGTAAAAAAAAGAAATTAAATTTGCCTAAATATATCAAAAATTCAATTTCAATTTAATTAAAACAATAATATATTTTCTCCTGATACTTAAATAAAAAGTAATGAAATACATCTGAAAATATTACCATGAAAATATTGGCAGCAAAATTTAAAGGAAAATATATACAAAACATGATTACTTCATCCTATGTACTTTACCAATGTTGGTTTTATCTTTACAACTCTCTATACCAGGTATCATTATTATCACTCTTATTTTACAGATGGAGAAGTGAGTTGCAAAGTGGTTAAGGCTTTTTTTGTTTTTTGTTTCTTTGTGTGTTTTTTTAAGAGAGTCTCACTCTGTCACCCAGGCTAGAGTGCAGTGACGTCTTGGCTCACTGTAACTTCCACCTGCAAGAATTCAAGCTATTCTCCTGCCTCAGCCTCCCAAATATCTGGGACCACAGGTGCAGACCACCACATCTCGCTAATTTTTGTATTTTTTAGTAGAGACGGGGTTTCATTGTATTGGCCAAGCTGGTCTCGAACTCCTGACCTCGTGACCTACTTGGCCTCCCAAAGTGCTGGGTTTACAGGCGTGAGCCACTGCGCCCATCTGCGAAGTGGTTAAGTTTGTATCTAACATCACACAGTTGGTGAGTGGTAGAGTTGAGACTTCACCAAAGACTCTGGCTGCCTTGTTCAAATACATGCACAATCTCTAATGCCTCTCCCTGTGGGAAAAAACTAGCCCTCTGTTTTTCCTAGGTGGATCAAGTGTTTGTATATAAATATTTGTTTATAATATCTCTTTGTTTATAAAAGGATGAAAACTGACCACTCCACAGGTAGAGTCCTGTTCTGTGTTATATTGCTGTTTTTTCATGTGGAAGGTTGTTTCATCAATCACTAGAAGATAAAGAGTATGATGAATTGTAAGGGGCAACAACTGAAAAATCTAAAAGTCCTGTTTGCAAGGTATTCTTGTTTGATAAAAATATTTGATAACTATTACTTCATACAAAATCCTTGGTTTAGAGCCAGCTAAAATATTTATAGCCATATGAATAAGCTGAGATCTGAAATTATTTGATGGTTTGCCCTTCGCAGTCTGTATCAGTTTTTTTAAAAATTTGTTATTGATAGGGCCGGGCGCGGTGGCTCAAGCCTGTAATCCCAGCACTTTGGGAGGCCGAGGCGGGTGGATCACAAGGTCGAGAGATCGAGACCAACCTGGTCAACATGGTGAAACCCCGTCTCTACTAAAAATACAAAAAACTAGCTGGGCATGGTGGCACGTGCCTGTAATCCCAGCTACTCAGGAGGCTGAGGCAGGAGAATTGCCTGAACTCGGGAGGCGGAGGTTGCGGTGAGCCTAGATCGCGCCATTGCACTCCAGCCTGGGTAACTAGAGCGAAACTCCGTCTCAAAAAAAAAAAAATTGTTATTGATATATAATAGTTGTATCGATTTTAGAGGTATATGTGATATTTTGAAACCTGAATACAGTGTGTAATGACCAAATCAGGGTAATAAGGATATTCATTCCCTCAAACTTACCTTTTCCTTCTGTTGGGAATACTACAATTCTCTTTTAGCTATTTTGAAATATACAATAAATTATTGTTAACTATAGTTTTCCCACTGTACTGTCAAATACTAGAACTTGTTCCTTCTACCTAACTGTATTTTTGTACCCAACCAACTTGTCTTTATTCCCCACAACCCCTTTCCAATTCTCTGGTAACCACCATCCTACTCTCAACGAGATTCATTCTTTTAACTCTCACATATGAGTGAGAACATGTGATATTTGTCTTTCTGTGCCTGGCTTATTTCAGTTGACCTGATGACCTTGAGTTCCACTCATGTTTCTGCAAATGACAAATTCCTTTTTATGGCCAAGTAATATTCCACTGTGTATATTTACTACAGATACCTGCACTTCCATGTTTATCATGGCACAAGATATGAAATCAACCTACATCAATTTTCATTCCAGTTGAATACTAAGAGATGATCTGCAAATATCAACTACAAATATCTTCCAATATTAAACATAAGTGATAAACTATCCATTACCTAAATTATGTATTTTCTGGGGGTTGTCATAATGGAAAAAAGGGAAATAAATAAAGATAGGTGAAGAAAAGTGCACAGGGGTGAAAAGTTATAGACACACATCTTCAGAGTCACATAATTTAAAAGTTGAGAGACCACGGTGACCATGATATACTCATACAAAAAAAGAAACACACACTTGGGATCCAAAAACAATAAAAATGGTTACACATTATAAAGAAAATTTAAGAAGATAAAATAATGGGACAATTTACAAGATGTAGATAAGACCAAAGGAAACTAAATGGGATAGTGAAATACCCCAGGGGTAGCTACTGTGGGAAGCCTGAGAGAACAATACTGGTAGCAATTAGCTGAAGCAGCAGAAACTACAGCTGATGAAGGCTGCCTCCCTGGAGGTACACTCAGTGAGAAAAACTCCATATCCATTTCCTAGTGCTGTAGGGAAGGATTCTCCCACCTTTTAATCTTTGCTTATTCTTCCTATTAGCACAAAAGTGCCTAGAGCTTCAGGACATTAGTGTCCAGGGATATTGTACATAAGACTCAGCATCCCGAGGCACTGAAAAGGGATTAAAATGGTGAAAAGGAGGTCTCTAAGAACAAACAGAATATCCAACACAGCTGATCTCTTTCACCCTCAGCATCCACTCTTATTGTTCCAGATGAAAAGTGAACACAGAGGACACACAAAATCCTGATGTAACAGGAAACTTTCCTTGACTGTTTCACAGTCCTTGCGACAGGGGTGCCTTGCTTACTCAGCCTGCAGCTCTCAACCGCTCACAGGAGGGGGAATACACAGGTGAGTGGGTGCAGAAGCCAGAGTGAGTGCTTTTGGGTACTCAAAGGAGCAAAATTCTGTGTGGCCCCACAGAAGCATCTAGCCGGTACTAGCGACCCCTGAAAACCAAGAGGACATTTGTTACAGTTTTTTAAGTTTGCTGCTGCAGATGGCGTAAGTGTTAACAGCTCAGTGGAGGGGCAATGTAGCAGCCTTTTGCACCTGCACCCGAGTCCTCGTCTGGCATCCAGGAGGAATGAGGTTGCACGAACAAATTGAAGGGTGGTGAATGTGAAGGATTTTACTGCTGATGAAAGTGGCTCTCAGTAGGAAGAAGTGCCAGAAAGGAGATGGAGTGGGAAGGTGATATTCCCATGGAGTCCAGCCATCCCCAGCAGGACTCTTCTCTGAAGTCTTGCTATCAAAGCCATCCCTCTGAAGTCAAGTGGCTTCTTTTTGATGTCTGGCTACTTCTTCTTTTCCCTCCTTCTCTGCTCTTTGACAGTGGAGCCTGTGGTTTTTATGGGTACCGGATTGGGGTAGGGTAGGCCAGGGGTGGTTTTGCAGAAGGCAACATTTAAGTGAAAAACAGGGATGTAAAGTTCTCACTTTGGACCACAGATCCAGGCCTGAGGGTGAGGCTCTTGCCAGGAGCCCGGCCCTTTTCTTCCTAGAATGTCTCTGTCTCCTGTCCCTATCACTATCAGCTGCCATATCATTATGGGTTAATATCAATTCAGTAATACTTTAAAATAGATCTATAATATTTACTACTACCTCTGCAATTTATACTGTAGCAGGAATGGTCGTGGGAAAGAGATTTCCCCAAGACCAAGTGTGTTATTTTCAGGAAGGAGATTCAGGAGGCACCAGCTGTTCTGCTCTCTCCTCTATTGAGATGCACAGTGGATGACAAAGGGGGAGAGAATCCCAGATGCCTGGGTCTCCTTCCTCACCCCACTCTTTGAGACCCTCACCATTTTATAACATCAGTGAGAGGTCTCACTTTCATTCTCACTTTCCAGATTTTCCGAAGAAACTGACTGATAATGTTTCATATAATATACTTGTGATGTCATTTTTTGGCTAACTACAGTAGTGATGAACCCCCTAATCATCTGAAGGAACAGGGGGAGTAGATAAGGGAGCAACAAACAAACACCTATTATTATTATAACACTTATGATGAGGGTTTTGAATCCTCCCAAGGATGAGAACCAACCTCCAAATAAGGACTCAGGGTTAAATCCGTGCCACATGTCTCGCACAATATCTTCTACTGCTTGACCCTGGTCATCTATGTGCATACAGCAGTTGGTTAGATGAATTTTCCACAGAATCCTCCTTCAGCTGCTAGCAAATAATCTGGGGCCAGCTGGTTCTGATAAATTGCATTTCTCATTTGAGTCTCTTGTCAGGCCAAGAGAGGCAGAGCTTTGCCCATTTAATTAGTATTTCCAAAACAGCCTGCAATCGGATGATCCAGTTCAGCCTGTAAATAGGGGTCCGGTATCCCCATGAGCCACCCTCAGCCCATGTAGCCGGCCCATAATACTCAATAATTTTCTCCGGTGGCCACTTACCGTTTGTCCAATCTTCTATTTTTAGGTTTCTTTTCTCCCTAGTGGAGTAGACTGAATACATTAACAGCCCACCTGTCTTAACAGATAATAGGAAGAAAGAGGGCTTAATGATGCCTATGACACAGCTACCTGTCCATCTCATGGATTACGCACCTTATATTGAGCACCATTATATAAACAGGTTCCCTTCTGTGTCCCTGTGTAGCAGGAGCGGCCGCGGGAAAGGATCTCTCAGACACCGGATACAGGAGGAAGGAACTTGTCCTACAGCTGGGAGCTTTGTTGGCATGTGTACCTAATAGCAAAACTCGTCCAAAAAAGGAAGGTTCAGCCTTTATATAGGCTTATACTTTAGATGCTACACGTGGAAGAATGTTAAGTTCACAGTTTCAGGAATTACATATGAAAGGGTTTCAGTTCATAGTTTCAGGACTCACATGTGAAAAGGTTTCGGGTTTAATCTTGTTTTAAGTAAAAATAGCACCTTCTGAAGTTTCCCCAAGGCCAAGCCTGTTGTTTTCAGGAACAAGTTTCAGGAGGTGCCAGCTGGCCTGCTCTCTCTTCTATTGAGATGCACAGTGGATGTGACAGAGCGGGGAAGGAATCCTAAATGCCTGGGTCTCCCTCCTCATCTGTACATTTATAGGAACTGCAGGACAAAAGAACAGCAGTAAGTTTTATGTCCTACCTGACGTACATACGGAGGGCATTCTTTAAAATTAGTTAATGTTCCTACTGTACAAGTCCAAATATTAAGAACAAGTCCCATGATAAATTTCCTCATGCTTTGGCCATGCATGAACCAGCCAGCTTCCAGGATGTGGCTGGAGCAAGGCTTGTTGTCCTTCGTAAGGTGATTCTGCAGTCCTTTCCTTGGTCCAAGTCTCAGCTGTTGCTGGTTTTTACACAGCCGTGGTGGATTCAGGCTGGGAGTCCCTCTACCTTCACAGCTGTGGGATTGGTCAGGATCTGAGGTCCTGAGGTCTGAGGTCCTTTCCATTGTGGCTTTAGAGGGGCCGTACTCCTGCCTTTTATCTACACGTGATTACCTAGTGAGAAAGGATGAACTGAGGAGAAAAAGGCTTACAGGACATTTGTTATTTACTCAGGTTGAAGTATCCTAAGCGATTCTCCCTGGAGCTGATAATTAGCATCCTAACTCAATCTCTGCCCACTCCCAAGGAGTTCCCAGGAGTGCCCAGAGTAGGGGAGGGGGCCTACATTATAAGACTTCATAGGGGAATATCCTGTTTTCCTAGATGGGGTGCATCTAATTTTGAATAACGCCAAGGGAAGTGCCTGCACCCACTCTAATCTTGTTTCCTGACACACTTTCCCTAAGCTGTTTTTGATGGTCCAATTCATTCTTTCCACTTTTCCGGAACTCCGGGGTCGGTAAGCAGCATGCAGCTTCCAGGTGATACCCAAGGCCGTTGCTGTTTTCCGGACTAAATCTGCCACATATGCTGGTCCGTTGTCTGATCTGATGCGAAGTGGCAGTCCAAACCTAGGGATGGGATCTCGAAGCAGCAAACAGGTTACTTCATGGGCCCCTTCAGTCCCACCCAGAGTATGTGCACACCAGGACCAACAAATACCTATGTTCCCCACACTTGGACATTTCAGTAAAGTCTACCTGGAGATCTTCAAATGGAGCTGCTTCATAGATTGAATTTCAGGGGGAATAGTTGGACCCTGCCTCGCGTTGCATTGCCAACATGTAATGAATGCATCGCTGTGCCACAGTTTTGGTCAAGGCTGATAAGTGTGAGATGTAAAAGTACTGGCCCCACATCTTTTCAAGCGACTCTTCACCTAAACAAGTGGTCTCATGTACGGCTTGTATAACCACTGCACATAGCAGGCCCTGGTATTTGGCAGGCTTGCCAATGAGGTCTTTTGGTATTCATTAGAGTCACCGCTGTGTGGGGTGCTTCGATATTTAAATTCTTCCCAGAATTGAGGCTAGAATCTTTGATTGCCATTTTTCTTCTTTGTGTGTGTGGTTTTCTTTTTTTTTTTTTTTTTTTTCTTTTTTTTTCTTTTTTTTGGTTTTTTGTTTGTTTGTTTGTTTTTTCTGACAGCATGAAAAGGCTGTGTTAAATCGGCTAGCCTCAAAGCCAGGGCTGACAGAAGTTTCACTTTTAGCTTCTGCCCCATTCATAGGGTGTCTTGTACCGACTTTGTCACTTTGTGTAATGGTTTGGCCAATACTGTGAAGTTTGGAAATCAACAATTTATAAAACCCACCACTCCCAAGAGCTCTCTCAGCTGCCTTTTAGTCTCAGGTTCTGTCACTTTGCAAGCGGCTTGCTTCCTCTCTGCTTCTAGGCTGTGTTCTCCCTTCCAGAATGTGAGCCTCAGATACTGCATTTGCTTTTTGGCAAATCTGGGCTTTCCTTTTAGACACTTTATACTCACAGTCCTCCAGGTGCTGAAGTAAGGCATTTGTCTGCGCACCCGACTGCCGTGGGGTGTCCCAATAGAAGGTTATCAGCATACAGGGGCAGCATGCAAGCAAGAAGCTTCTGGGGGGCAGTCACAGGCTGATGCCTCCCCAAGGATGATGAAAGAGTTTTTGAGCCCCTGGGAAGCTGGATCCAGGTGTATTGTGTGGTTACACCTGCTTCTGATTTTCTCCCATTGAAATGCAAATAGTTTTTGACCCTCCGAGGCCAATCCAATGCTAAGGAGGTATTCTTTAAGTCCAATTAAGTGAACCATCTATCCTCTGCTGGCAATAATACCAACTGCGTATGTGAGTTGGGTGCAAAGCCACCCAAGCCCTGCATGGGCCTGGGTGATAATAACAGTCTTCTGCTTCTGGCTAGGAAGTCTCCACCCTCCTTTCCTAGGGATAATGAGAACCCAGATAACCCCCGACTGAGGCAGTTTTAGCTGCAGGGAGTCTCTTTTGTTGAACAGGATAGTGGCTCTGCTGGAGAAGGGAGAAGGTGGGCAGGGGCAGTCCATTAAGTACAAGAAAGTCTGTTCTCTTAACACCTTAATAGCTGTAACAATATTGGTTTTATTTTTATTTTTTATTTTTTTTTTGAGGGGGTTACAGGGCTGTCGTCTGGACCATGGGCTCTTTGGGGGACATATGAGTTCGGCCCTCCTCTCTTTTAGTCCATCGGCCCTTCCATTAGATTGAACAGAGCCCCTTCACTTTTATCTGGATCCTCACGCTTAGGATCGCCCTGTTCTCCAATTAACTGTGGACATTTTTTCTTCCAATGTCCTATTTCTCGACAAAATGCACACTGATTGCATGGCAGGCATGGGTGGGCAGACTGTGGGGCTTTCCAGAAACCCCCCTTTTTCCACGCTCTTGGGGGCGTTCCTCTCATAGCAGCAGCTATCAAGTCGGCCTTCTGTTGAGCCTGAAGTTCCTTTTTCCTGTGATTTTCCCTCTGGCTTACTGCCTCTTGGTTTACAAACACCGGGTTAGCTATTTCCAATAACTGAAGTATTCATGCATGCAAATCCTGCCTGTTTCTGCCACTGCATTTGCCTGGACTTGGGAGTCCCCATTTCTCGGCAGTGAGGGGGATGGTGGTTTCTAGCAGTCTGTCCCTTGGCTACTAAAACAGTCACGGCCTGCTCTCTTAGACACTTTGGAGGGTTTAAAACTAACTACAACCACGAGTCTATGTATGGAAATTGATCGAGATGGTCTAGTTCACCATATATAACCTCATGCCTTACTTTGGAGACAAGGGACCTGTCTAGGGCCCCCTCTGGGGCCCAACCTACCCTAAATGCTGGCCAATCTTCTCTACATAAAGCCCTTAATTTCTCTGTTGTTATAGTTACTTTATAACTCCCACTAAATCCCTTCTTGAAATTTTTCAGCATGGTTTCCAAAGGGGTGGGCTTGCTATGGGGGTGACCCTATTAACACTTCAGAGAAACAATTCCCACAGTTAGGAGAGTGTTAGTTCACTCACAGCAGTTCCCAACTAGCAAGATGCAGCACAGAGCACTCTCCGATTTACATTCACTTCAATACTTTCACAATGCCCAGAGGCTTCTTCACTCAGCCTTATGTGGCTGTCTCTAATTCTTACAAATTGCTCAATGCATGATACCCTCCTGATGGGCCTGATACCTTTCACAACTGACGAGTCCGGTCAGACACATGTACACACACAGACACACATCCAATTGCTCTCCTTCCAATTCAAAACCATAAGCAAAAAGCTTCCAAAGTTAGTTACAGAGAGAGAGAGAGCTACATTCAAAAGTGCTGAATCTGGCACCCGTAGGTGATCAGGCCACACTTCCAACCCAAAAGGGTGTGGGCTACTTTCCCGGGTTCAATCTTACCAGATTCAGGAGTCCAGACTTCTCAAATACCCTTTCCTCCTCAGTGTTCAGCCACTGGGTGGATCCGCACTGCAGGGCCTTTCTGCTCTGCTCTGGTGAGGCTTTTCCACTGGGCAAATACCTGCCTAGGACCGCTCTCAGGATGCATCACCCCAGCAAGCAGGAGCCCCCCACAGGGATGCTCCACAGAGCTAGGCAAATCAAATGTAGCAGGATTGGCTGTGGGAAACAGATTTCCCCAAGACCAAGCATGTTATTTTCAGGAAGGAGATTCAGGAGGTGCCAGCTGGCCTGCTCTCTCTTCTATTGAGATGCACAGTGGATGACAGAGGGGAAGGGAATCCCAGATGCCTGGGTCTCCTTCCTCAATAGAACAGAGCAGAATAGTGTAGGGGAAAGGGGAAAGTTCAATGTTTGAAAAAAATGCTATTATTGTCTTTCCACATATAACTAAAATAGAATTATAGCTTTCTTTTCCAAGCACTTATTTTACATTCCCTTTATCCTCTTCCAGCACTGTTTTCACCATAAGCTGACCCTCATATTCATTCTCACTGAATCTGAGTTTTTAGTAGTCCATCTACGTAGGACTGTCATAACTTTCTATTGCCTATTCTCTTGATAAAGAGAGGACAAGGTGCTGTGTGTTATTCCTTGAGTCCTAGATACAATCCTGCGTGTCTCATTATGTAGCCATACTCAAATTGCACTTAGCATTTGAATCCTTCACTTTGAACAATATTACCCGTTGTTTTAGGGGCATAAGCAGCACACAATTGCCAGTAGGGACCTGGCTCTCAACTTCTAAATTATTAAGAACCAAATTCCTAAATTATTAGGATAATAATTTCTGAATTTTTATTTCTAAATTAATAGGAACATGACTATGTTCTTTTATTGGAAACATTACAACCTTCGGGACTGGGACCTCTAAACACATCAAAATTTAGTCTGGCAAACAAGAAGCACATATTTATTATGCGGGCTCTCACATGTAATACACAAAGCAGCTGCTCCTACTTTCACATTCTACATATAGAAGGTTGACACCATATTTTGACAGGTGTTTTAAAGCAAATACAACAAGTTATACAAGAAAACACTTCAATCGGCTTAAGTATTGTGTTCCCTATTATACCACAATTAAGTCTTTAAAACAGCATTCAACTCATCCCTCTGCTCTAACAAGCTAGCTGATTTTGGGTGATGGATGTGTTTGTTAAATACAGTAAATCGGCACTCACTGCCCCATTTCTTTTGCCATGAAATGAGTTTCTTTGTCAGAGGGCATATAAGAAATACCAAGGAGATTAACAACTCATTTTGTAAATCCATGATTAATAAATTACTCCATAAACCTCATCAATCTAATTCAATATGAATCCTTCTCTTTTAAAAAAATAGGTCTCACCAAGTTCAACAAAGACTATCTTTTTACTATATCCATGGAATATTCCTTAAGTCTTAACTGACTTGATTCCTTAGAACCGTTTGATGTCCATAGCTACTCCTTCCTTCTTAAACACTTTCATTTGTTGGATTCTCTCTTGCCCTCTTCTATTCCTTAATTAAATTACTCTAAATTTTATAGTTATTTATTTCAGTTCTATAATTTTTATTTATTCTTTAATTATTTTATGTTGTTGAGATTCTTAATACTTTTCTCCATTTACTTGAACACACTAATCATTATTGCTTTACATTTCTTTCTAACACATGAAAGGAAAACTCAAAAACCCAGCTCACTATTCCAATAAGAAAAAAAAAAAAAAAAAAAGCTGAAAGGTGAATCATGCAAAAAACTGCCTCTCTTGCTGTTCCTAAGCAGATAGCTACAGATGAAAAGTTAAACATCTCCACAGACAGCTACTCTGTCTTCACCTTATCTTAGGTAAAATACCCATTTACTGTGAGGAGTGCATCACTGATGATTCCCCTTCCTGCTCTTTTTCCCTTGCAACATGTGGATTACCACACCTTCACTTTTTCTCCTAAAGCTTGTTTTTCCCCTTTAAAATTGAAACTCTCAAAGTCATCTTTGTAGAAAGGCACAGACCACAGACTATTTTTGTCTTTATATTTTATTCTCCTGGGCATGTCCTTAAGCTTGGCAAAATAAACTTCTAAATTGAATGAGACCTGTCTCAGATAATTTTCATTTTACTGATATTATTATCTGAACCACATGTAGGTCAGTTTTTATAATTTGGCCTATTGATCGATGTTTTAATATTTAGTTCTTTTTTTTAGGTCATCTCATAATTTTTTTTATTAAATGACAGGCCTTACCTATTAAATACAGAGATTTTAAATGATCTTCCTACCAAAAAGCTTCGTTTTCTTTTTGTGTGTGTGTGGCAGGCAGTAAACCTTGATCAATTGGAGCCCCTCAAGTTTTGCCTTCTCAGTTGTTTTATAAATTTTATCCATCTTTTATAATTATGTTTTTGTAGGTTTCTCTCATCTGACACAAGCTGCAGTGCTATGACTAGAACTGGCTTTATTCTGGCTTTGTTCTCCAACAAACTAAAATTGGGAGGTTATACAGTGGGGAAGGAATATAGCTATGTGCAGGCAGAAATGTAGCTGTGTGTGGGGTGTAAACCAAAAATAAAATTCTAAGACCCTCCAACCATCTGAATGGACTTCCTCTTCAACCAGGGCTCTTTGAAAATTTAACCTGAGAGGTTGGTTCAGGTCATAACAGGAAGTGTAAAACGGGAATTTACAAGTATGTGTAACAGACATTTGTTTTCCATGACCTCCCCTCTGCGCTGCCTCATGGCTGCAATCAGACTTTACTTAATGGTAGCATGTCTGGCAGCCTTGCTGTGTCACCTAGATAAAAGATCAGGAATGCAGCTGCAGAACAATCAGGGTTCGGGGTGGGAAGTCAGCTTGCATGGAGGGGATTTTCTGAGGCAATCTGTCCCTAACACTTAATGACCTAGCTTCTGTTTCAAGGGAGGAAAAAAATCCTCAAGCATCAGAGAGTCCACAAAAAATCTCCAAGTCAACATTTTGAAAGGGGCTAAGAGCCAACCCATTTCTGGGGGTTACCAGTACACTTAGCAGGGCAAGGGGGCAAAATCTTTTCCCAGGTAAGATTTAATTCTTGGAAACTGAGGTCCCCTTGGAATATGCCAGAGGGTAAATTGATGGCCAAACTTTATTTTGTTCCATATCATTTCCAGGGTGGGATGACAACCAGCTCAAAGTCCATCCTGTTCCTCATTGGGACCCCTATAGCCAAGGGACTTAGAGTCAAAAAAAGCTTATAACCAATTAAATATTCTAGACCAGACAAGAATAGAGGTGCCAGGTACTCATTAACTGTTAAAACTGTAAGCAATTTAAGAGCAAAAAACCAAAAGCCAAAAAATAAGCTTAATATTTCTTTCTTTTTTCTTTTCTTTCTTTTTTTTTTTTTTTTTTTTTTTTTTGAGAAGGATTTTCGCTCTTGTCACCCAGGATGGAGTGCTGTGGTGCAATCTCAGCTCACTGCAACCTCTGCCTCACGCAAGCAATTCTCCTGTTTCAACCTCCGAGTAGCTGGGATTACAGGTGCCCACCAATGCACTTGGCTAATTTTTTTGTATTTTTAGGAGAGACGGGGTTTCATCATGTTGGCCCAGCTGGACTCAAACTCCTGACCTCAGGTGATCCACCCACCTTTGCCTCCCAAAGTGCAGGGATTACAGGTGTGAGTCGCCGTGCCTGGCCAAGTTAATATTTCTATCATTGTTCCCGGACCAAACCAAGAGTCAGACTGCTATTTCTCCCAGCGCAATAACGAGTTGCAAATAAACTGGGGAGGAAGACAGTTTTGATTTCTGTAACCAGTTATAGGGAGAAGGCCTGGAAGATACTGCCAGAACAACTCAAAATTACAAAGTCTTCCAGAGCTTATATGCCTTCCAAATTATTTGTCTGTGTGTAGGTGTCCTTCATCTAAAAACAAGTGATTAACTTCTTTTAATCTACAACTTGAGATCTGAGTTCTGAAGACCTTCCTCTGGAGGCTCAGTAAATTTACTTAATCTAAATGGGTCCAGGTGCTGGAGTGATTATCCTATCTTGTTTCCTGCTAAATCATGGAGGTTTGGGAAATTCCTAAGACCCCCCCCCCCAATAAACTTGTTTGTGGAGGCTTGGGAAGTTTCTTCAGACCCCCAGAATTAAACTTATTTAATCCTAAAGGGGTCCTGTAAGGATGCCTTCATTATCTTGCCCATGGTCCAAGGCCCGTGAAAGTCCTAGGCAGAATTCTTGGTGGACTTTTGTTATAATGCAGCCTTTGTATGAGGGCACTGACTCTTTTAGCTTTTAACATTTAACTTAACCACTCAGTCAGCACTGAAACAGTTGTTATGGAGGCCTGCATCAGTGACACTTGGCCTGCCACATCATTATAAAGCCAGTCCCCCATGGCTTACATTTGAAGCATATCTGTTGCTTCATCTGGAGTGCTCCACTTGGCATTTATAAGTGGAGTGGGACAATTCTCCTTCTCAGAGTAAATAGTTCTCACAGTGTTTTATCCAGTCCACCAAGTAGCCTGTTCTTTTGGGAATAACATCCTGTGTGTCTGGATTCTATACACCCATCTGTAATTGTTCAATTGTGAGCTATGGGCTCTGTATCAAGCAAAACCTGCTCTTCCAATCTGAAGCATTTAAAACCATAGACACTGCATCTAAATTAATTACTCTCACAATCCGTTTTAGTAAATGTTCCTCATGGAAGCTCATTATATTTATTTACAAAATGGAACAATTCCTTCACATTATACCCTGTAGTTTCAGAAGTTACTTGGTTTCACCTCTTCCCCACATTAACTACCTTCCAGGAAACCAAAGGTCTCAGCAGTACTTTCTGGTTTCCTGGCCTAATTTTCTCACTTGTGAGTAGCCTTGAGGCCAGTGATCTGAGCTCAGATAGACTGGCATCTAGGCTTGGTTTAGCCTCTAGGCCTGACCCAATATTCTCTTACTTTAATTTCAGCTGTTACAGATATGAAAGGAAAATAAATCTAGGGACCCCCAAATCATTAAGCCAAAGGGAGAAGTCAGGCTGGAAACTGTCAGGCAAAACTGATTCTCATTTTACTCCGTTGACTTTCACCCTGGCATATAAACTGATAATGTATCTTCACAGGTATGGGACAAAGCAGGGAAGTCGAAGTCATCCCTCTGCTCATCTGAAACAAATGCGTCTCTGATTGCTTCCCCTGCCCTTTTGTTTGTATAAAAACGCAGATTCACTGAGCCAGACTGAGGCAGAAGTGACTATTACTTTACTCCTTCTCACATGTAATTGTGTATTCAGTGAAAGGCCGATCAAAGTCTCAAAAGAATGCAACCATTTGTCTTTATCTTCCTACACCTTTTAAAAATTTCTTCCTGTTTCCCCAATATCTGCCCTTTCTCCTTTAAATATTGAAGCCCTCAAAATCATCTTTGGAGAAGGGCACAGACCTGTCTCTCAGGCACGTATCCTTACCTTGTCAACATAAACTTTGAAATTAATTGAGACCTGCCTCAGATACATTTTGGTCATATAGATAACAAAAAACAATGGATTGAAATTTTTTTAAATTAGTTCTTATTTCCTTATGCATCCAGGGAACCAACTTCTTAGTATTGAATCCATACCTAAATTCCACTGGTAACCTTTACCTTTAATTGCTGAGAGCAACAGAGCAGCGCAACCTTATCATGGGCAACCAGCTTGCCACAGGTCAAAGATTAACCTAATAACAGGTATGCTATAGTTTTCTTCCAAAACGTAATTTTTCTCTCTCCAGTTCTCCATTTCCATGAAAGGCAAATCATAGTAGGACCAATTTATTTGCAAAATCAGTTTTAAGGCCGGGCGTGGTGGCTCAAGCCTGTAATCCCAGCATTTTGGGAGGCCGAGGCGGATCATGAGGTCAAGAGATCGAGAGCATCCTGGTCAACACGGTGAAACCCCGTCTCTACTAAAAATACAGAACATTAGCTGGGCATGGTGGCGCGTGCCTGTAATCCCAGCTACTCGGGAGGCTGAGGCAAGAGAATTGCCTGAACCCAGGAGGCGGAGGTTGCGGTGAGCCGAGATCGTGCCATTGCACTCCAGCCTGGGTAACAAGAGCGAAACTCCGTCTCAAAAAAAAAAAAAAAAAAAATCAGTTTTAATGTTACTATAGTTTGCCTGATTATTTGCACAAAGTGCAGCAAGAATTACTCTTCATAAAGGCTCTTTTAAATTGGCTTTGCTGGAACTTTTCATCATAAGGAATCTCTGATTTGATTTTTAAAGGCCTCTTGAGCACAATTAAGAATTTATCTGTGCTTGCAGATACCTGTATGAATTGGGTGAATTCCTCTTTTCTCGAGTTTCCAAAATTCCTTGAGGTTTCTGGGCCTGAAAGCATTCATGTTTCTCATTTATAAAATGCTAATATCTGATAGACAGCTCAGGATTTCATGCTTCCTAGGTTTCCATTGAAATTTAGAGTTATTAAGAATAAGAATTCTTGTGAATTGTATAATTCCATGTACAAAATGCGCCAAAGAAGATGTGTTCTTATTGATAAAAAGGATAATTTTGTTTAACTCAGAAGTTATCTAAAGGTTAATTCAAATTATGGACTTAGGTTGTTTGTGAAACAAGCTAAAAAGAAACCAGAACCAGTAATTAGGGGAGAGAGATCTAGATTAGTTCCCTGTGTTAGAACAAGATTTTCTTAAAATATTGATTGGACAAGAAGTTTTGATTTTGATTCTATAATCCGTTACTTTTTGAAAACTTCTCACATTTAGATCTTCAAAGCGTAACTTCATTGTGTTTCGTTGTTTTTAGCTTGTCTTTCATTGAAGGAGCCTGAAATAATCACTCTCCCCTTCAACTTTGTCAGTTTCTATTTTTTTTCCTCTGGCCTTAACTGCTGTTGTGGTCTGATACTGAAATATTTATTTTGAAAGTCTAGAAAAGCAATGTTTTCCTCCAGTATAACTTGATTCTGTCCTCTTGGCTTTTCTTGATATGTCCACATTGTTTATCAGGTTTGACTTTCGGGTTTTCAAAACGGGATTTCCATAGGAGAAGCACTCACTGCAGGAGGTTTTTCTCTGCCTTTTGACAACTGATTAAGGAACAGAGTTCATATTTTATCAAAATAATTTCTATGTCATTTTTGTTAAGTTTTTAATTGTTTAGGAAAACTGAGATTTAAAGGAATTAAGGTTCTTACATCATTTAACTTTCTGTATTACAACCCTTTCAAAATTGGAAATGACCCAGACATCTCATGAGCATCTGAAATAACTTCAAGTTATTAAATTACGCAAAAAGTTTACCTAGAGCATTTATGCCATTTGTATTTCATTCACTTTTTAGCAATTATCTATCTTACTTATGAGAAAGGAGATATCAAAGCTATTCATTATTTCCTTGTTAACCTTTTTACAACTTGTGCCTATTAGATGTTCACCTAAGTAAAAAACAGCAAGTTAAATGCATGGATACTTGCAGCAATAATGCAAAAGTTGCAGCTGTTTTTATTAAACGAACAATATTAAATTAGTCTTATTTATCAAAAAATCAGATAATTAATAAACAAAAATAAATAATAAAGATAATTTTGTTCTTGGCTGGGTTTATAGTCTTATAACCTTTTTGCCAAACTCTGACATTTTAAAATATCTAGCAGAGACAATTGTAAAACCAAAGCAAAAAGATATGCTGACTACTCCGAAGACATGTCTATTTTTATTTTACAAATTACCTAAAAGCTATCTTGTTTATTAAAGTTTTACTTAAGTCATGTAAACTTGAAAAATACTGACTCATCTACTTAATTTATGAACACTTTTTAATTTATAAGCCAATTTATTATCCTCTAAAAACAACATGTAACATCCAGACACATATACCTACACTAAAGCTTCACAGAGAGGTGTGACTTGCGGTTTAAGTAGAGAAAAACCCCAGACCAAGCTTTGGAGTACTTATGTAACGGTAAGACAGATTCTTGTAATCTAAGGAAGATTGTCAGATAAACTAGGAGATATCTAGTTAAATTTGAATTTCAGATAAAAGTGACTTATTTTAATGTAAGTATTGCTCATTCAATGTTTGTATCTGTTGTCTCTATAACATTTGTGGTTGATCTGAAATTCAAATTTAACTGGAAATCTTGTGTCTAAATTTGCTAAATATGGCCACCATATCCATAAGCCCATTGGAGTGGATTGGCTAAAAAAAAAAAAAAAAAAAAAAAAAAAAAAAAAAAAAGAAGAGAAATTTGTATATGCAGTAAACGTTTTTTTAATGAGAAGGGAGGTTTATTCTCACTACCCACCCTAAAGTGCACTCTCCCCACCCTTCTACCCACATTGTCAGTCAACATTTTCACCACCCAATCCCATGTTTTTCACAGCATTCATCAAGTATTTAGGTGCCCAGTTAATATTTTCCAGATGACTGAGAGGCATCAGGACATTCATTATGTTTCTTTTATGGATTAGCTGCCTGCTACTCTAGGTTCTGTCCTTCACAAGTCACTGAAAGCTTATGGACTAAAGCAAGAACCTATCTACTAAGGATTCTGCAAAGTAACTTTGTTAGTAAAAGAAACTTCATAGAACCAAGTTCTAAATTCAGACTGCCACAACCATAGCACAGAATAACTGAACTATATGCACTTACACACCACAACGCTAGGTCTGGTTGTCACTATCTCTGCCTTTTTTAATTTTGCAACTGGAAATTTGATGGGGAACAAACACCCCACAAGCTCTGTGCAGTAGTACCTGGAAGTGAGTCCAGTCAAGGGAATGTTGCCAGACAACCAGCTCAGCTTCAGAGCATCTTCAGATCAATACCCTCCAGGGACCACAGACCCTTATGGTCCATATTTTTGGTTACTATGATTGAAGTTGGTTTGTAAATCTCAAAAACTGTGACCATCAATGATACAGATTTTTTTTATCCACTTTTGTCTAAAACATTAAATACTCATTCTGAAGTAACTCATCTCAAAATTCAATGCTAGAAAAATGGACATAATTACAGGCAGATGCAATGATTTAAAGGCTTAAAAGAAGCGGTCCATTCTGAGGACTAAGAGGGAATCTTTCCTTATGAAACAGTTATTGAAATAAATAGAAAAAAAAACCCTCCAACACAATCATGAGATTCCAGAAAACATTGTATATTTACAAAAAAAAATGTAATTTGTATGAATAAAATATTTTTTAAGGTTGTGCCTTTCTTCCCTTCCACCCAACAGAAAATGAAATTACTGGGTTTATGTCAAGGAAAAATCAGTAATCCACAGCCCTCAGACACACTCAGGAAAATGGGAAGAATGCATCATAAAGACCAGAAGGCAGAGAAACAGGTGACTCTTGTGGTTGGAAAGAAACACACTTTGGTATGTACACAGAGAATTCACTTTATTTTCCACTCAAGCTCACTCTGAGATTTAGCAGTCCCCACATCTGGGTAGGCTGGAGTCAATCCCATGGCTGTATGGTCCCTTTAAGTAGCAAGAGCAGTCTCATGTCAGAAATTAATAGGTCCAGTCAAGCACAATATTGAAACTCCAAACTTCAATTTAAAACCCCTGCTTGGAAGCCTACAGAAGAGGGAGGCTATTTTGCTGCCTCTTTTTACCCTAGCATCATAAAATCCTCTATTCATTGGCTGCTGTTCCTTAAACTTGTCGTGGGGGAGAGTAATAGAAGCACAGATATCTGCTGTTAATGGCTCTTCCTCTTACCAAGTGCTCTTGTGGGTTTTTCAGAAGTCATGTCACATGACTGAAACTTACTTCCTATCAGAGGCACTTCTTTTAAGCTGATTTCTCCTCAACTTTTGGGATTCTACAGGTTCTCACCATTAGGATTTCATTGCCCAGCAGTCCTCTAGGATACTACTTTTTAAAAATTGTGGTAAAATACACATAACAAAATTTTTCGTCTTAACCACTTTTAAGCGTAACGTTCAGTAGTGTTAAGTACATTCACATTGTTGTGCAATCAATCTCCAGAACTATTTTTATCTTGCAAAACTAAAACTTTACCTTTGAAACAATGACTCCCCATTTCCTCTTTCCCCCTCCCCCAGCAACTACCATTCTGCTTTCTGTTTCTTAACTATTTGAACTACTTTAACTACTCTATGTACCTCATACAAGTGAAATCATACAGTACTTGTCCTTTTGTGACTGAGTTTATTCCACATAGCATAATGCCTTCAATGTTTACTTATGTTGTAGCCTGTGCCAGAATGTCTTTCCTTTTTAAGGCTGAATAATATTCCATTGTTATGTATATACTACATTTTCTTAGTCTGCCCATCGATGGACATTAAGGTTGTTTTAACCTGCTGAATGACCTGCTGAATTATTATGAATAATGCTGCTATAAATATGGCTGTACAAATCTCTTGGAGATCCTGCTTTAATTATTTTGGCTATATATCCAGAAGCAAAAGCTGGATTGCATTATAATTTCATGTTTAATTTGGGTGGGACCACCATATTGTTTTCTGTAGTGGCTGCATTATTTTACAATGCCATCAAAATTTCATTAGAGTTGCAATTTATCCATATCCCCATAGTATTTGTTATTTTCTGTTTTTTGTTTTTTGTTTGTTTTGAGACAGAGTCTTGCTCTGTCACCCAGGCTGGAGTGCAGTGGCGGGATCTCAGCTCACTGCAACCTCTGCCTCCCAGCTTTAAGCAATACTCTCCCTTGGCCTCCCGAGTAGCTGGGAATGCAGGTGCCCGCCATCACGCCCAACTAATTTTTGTATTTTTAGTAGAGACGGGGTTTCACCATCTTGGCCAGGCTGGTCTTGAACTCCTGACCTTGTGATCCACCTGCCTCCTAACATGCCGGGATTACAGGCATGAGCCACCGTGCCCAGCCAACAGGAGTAATCTTAATGGATGTGAGGTGGTGTCTCAGTATAGTTTTGGTTTGAATTTCCCAAATTATTAGTGATATTAAATGTCTTTTCATAAGTTTGCTGGCCATTTGTTTATGTTTTATGAAGAAATATCTATTCAAGTCCTTTGCCCAGTTCTTAAGTCAAGTTATTTTTATTTATTTCATTTGTTTGTTTTCTATTGCCTTAGAGGAATTTGTGATATATTCTGCATTTTAATTCCTTATAAGATATGTGATTTGCAAACATTGTCTCCCATTTTGTAGGTTGCCATTTCACTCTGTGCATTACATTCTCAGATGCACAAAAGTTTTTAATTTTGATGTAGTCCAATTTGCCTATGTTTACCTTTGTTGCCTGTGCTTTTGGTGTCATTTCCAAGAAATCATCGCCAAATCCAATGTCATAAAGTTTTCTTCTTAAAAGTTTTATAGTTTTAGCTCTGACATTTAGGTCTTTTATCTATTTTTAGTTAATTTCTATTTATATTGTAAAGTAAGGGTCCAACTTTATTATTTTGCATGTGGATATCCAGTTTCCCCAGCACCATTTATTAAAAAGACTGTCATTTCCTCATTGAATGAGTTTGGCATCCTTGTTGAAAATTATTTCACTATATATGTGAGAGTTTATTTCTGGGCTCTGTGTTCTATTCCATAAGTCTATGTCTGTCTTTATTCCATAACCATGCTGTTTTGGTTTCTATAACTGTGCAATAAACTTTCAGTTCAGGAAGTGTGACATTTCTAACTTTGAGCTGATTTTGTTTTGGATATTTGAGATATCTTAACATTTCACACAAATTTTATTATAGATGTTTATATTTCTGCAAAAAACACCATTGGAATTTTGATAGCGATTGCATTCAGTCTGCATTGGATACACTTTATAATCACCCAAACCACTTGCCCAAGGTGGGATGCACATTTGGTTCTCCTCTGTTCTTGGTGAAAGTAGAGGAACTCCTTTGCAGTCTTTTCTTTCCTCTAATAACTCCTGGCTGCTCTGTAAATCCTTTTTAAACTTCTCTAGTTAGGGTCTGCTAAGGGTCACTGCTCCTCCATTCTAACTCTATGGAGTACATTTGTATCTACTGAGTGGTCCCTTGGAAGCTCCTGTCATTTGTTTGGGGCTGAGTAGGAAACACTTTCCCTCCTTTACTGTGGATCTTTGAGATTATGCACGGCATAATGATAACTCATTCCAAATACATTTCTCCTTTCTATTTTTTTACTCACATTTCTTTGTATTCATAAGGAGAATCATGGATTAAAGTAGGTCAACTTGGTATTATATTCTCTTAGTGTCTCCTGCTAAGTGATATATAGCATGTGTATCTTTAGGATACAAAGCTACTCAAAACTTCTGAATTGTTCTTTTTTTCTTCTTTTTTGTCTTGAATATGTTATTTCTTTTTTTATTATTATTGCATTTTTGGTTTTGGGGTACATGTGAAGAACATGCAAGATTGTTGCATAGGTACACAAATGGCAGTGTGGTTTGCTGCCTTCCGTCCCCTCGCCTGTATCTGTCGTTTCTCCCCATGCTATCTCTTCCCACCTCCCCACCCCCCTGTCCCTCCTCCATTTCCCCCCAACGGACCCCAGTGTGTAGTGCTCCCCTCCCTGTGTCCATGTGTTCTCATTGTTCAACACCCGCCTATGAGTGAGAATATGCGGTGTTTGATTTTCTGCTCTTGTGTCAGTTTGCTGAGAATGATCTGAATTGTTCCTGACCTTTGAGACCTCAGCTGAAACTGAGCAGAATCAGTTTTTCTTTAGAATATTTCATTATAGTATATACGAATGGTATTGGCACTTCCTTTTTTTTTAAATGGGACTTTTTTTTTTTTTTTTTTTTTGAGACGGAGTTTTGCTCTTGTTGCCCAGGCTGGAGTGCAATGGCGCGATCTCAGCTCACCGCAGCCTCCGCCTCCTGGGTTCAGGCAATTCTCCTGCCTCAGCCTCCTGAGTAGCTGGGATTACAGGCACGCGCCACCATGCCCAGATAATTTTTTGTATTTTTAGTAGAGACGGGTTTTCACCATGTTGACCGGGATGGTCTCGATCTCTTGACCTCTTGATCCAACCGTCTCAGCCTCCCAAAGTGCTGGGATTACAGGTTCGAGCCACCGCGCCCGGCTCGACTTTTTTTTTTTTATGTCTCGCAATGAGTAAACAACTTCCATACAGATGCAGACTCTGCAGTCTCTCTCTCTCTCTCTCTCTCTCTCTCTCTCTCTCTCTCTCTCTCTCTCTCTTCTCTCTCTCTCTCTCTCTTTCCCCCTTGGCAATAAGACTGTGATTGGTTACATGTCCAAATCCATTCTCTTCTTTTATATTTCAGGTAGAGTCCTAATTTTGGCAGTGGGGAGTGGGTGTATATAAAATTATCTATATCTATCCCTAGTTCCTGTGCAGAACTTCTAAAAACGTAATTTCCTGAACAGTAGGGGTGCTAGGGATATCTTTCAATATTTGGTTTTCCACCTTGGTTCCTGACACAGAGTGCCTAACACCTTTGTAATTGGCTGAATGACAGGAACATCTAACACAGACCTCCTAAATCCCTTGGAATGTTCTGGGCAATAGGAATATCTCTGGTTCTAGTGAGGTGACTCTTGGTAGGTTCTCAAATGAAGTCTGGTTGCCAGAAAGACCAAGACATGGTTAGAAGCCTAGAAATTTCAGTCCCACCCCACATTCTCCATAGATGGGAAAGGGGCTGGAAAAAGTTAGTAATCAATCATGCTACATAATGAAACCCCCGTAAAATCCCAAAAGTATGGGGTTCCAACAACTCCCAGGTGGACAAACACATCTATGTGCTGCGAGGGTGACACACCCCAACTTTATAGGGACAGGAGCTCCTGCAGCCCGGACCCTGTCAGTCCTCCTCCAACGATCTTTTCTATCTGAATATTCATGCAGACCCTTTATTAATATCATAAACTGGTAAACACTGAGTGTTTCTCCATGTTCTCTGAGCCCCGCTATCAAATTAATAAAATTTGATAATAATACATTGAGGTGCCGAGGGAACCCTCAATTTGTAGCTGATTGGTCAGCGGTTCCAGAGGCCCAGACTTGACACTGGCATCTGAAGTGGAGGGCAGCCTTGATGGAATGAGCCCTTAATCTGTGGAATTTGATGCTAACTCCAGGTAGATACTGTCAGCATTGAACTGAATTACAGAACACACAGTTGGTGTCCCCTAGAGCAGCAGTCCCCAGACTTTTTCAGCACTAGGGACCAGCTTCAGGGAAAACAAATTTTCCACAGACCCTGGGGTGGGGGAAGATGATTTCAAGATAATTCAAGCGCATTGCATTTATTGTACACTTTATTTCTATTATTGTTACACTGTAATATATAATAAAATAATTATATAACTCACCATAATGTAGAATCAGTGGGAACCCTGAGCTTGTTTTCCTGAAACTAGATGGTCCCATCTGGGGGTGATGGGAGACAGTGACAGATCATCAGGCATTAGATTCTCATATGGAGCACGCAACCTAGGTCCCTGACATGCACAGTTCACAGTAGGGTTTGCGCTCCTAAAATCATCTAATGCAGCGGCTGATCTGACAGGAAGTGGAGCTCCGGCAGTAACACAAGTGTTGGGAAGTGGCTGCAAATACAGATGAGGCTTTGCTCTCCTGCCACCCACCTCCTGCTGTGCAACCCAGTTCCTAACAGACCGTGGACCCGTACCGTCCCAGGGCCCAGGGGTTGGGACCCCCTGCCCTAGATAATTTATTGATTTGAGGAGAAAGCCTCTCCCCACACATCTGGTGTAGAAAGTGAAGTATTGAGAGTGTTGCAAGGAGAAAACAACCCCCCTGCCCCCCATATATATACGTATACTTATGTCTGTGAGGGACAAGTTGATCTTATCTGTAATGATTTGGTTGAATTTAATCTAAGCCAATCGTTGTGTAGTGTTTCTATTCCTCTTGAAAGTCATCATCTTAAGAAGGAATACATGCTCTGGCGAGGTAAATGAAAAATGAGGGAAATCTTCTGGTCGAATCCTAGAAACTATTTTCCACTCATTAAGAAGATGGAGGCAGAGACTGGCATGGTGTGGCTTCATGGTAAGGATCAGTAAGAATTGCCAGCAGCCACCAGAAATCGGAAGAGAGGTGTGGAGCACGTCCTGCCTCAGAGCCTCTTTATTCTAGACTTACAGCCTCCACAACTGTGAGAGAACACATTTCTACCATTTATAGCTTTGAAATTGGTGCTAATTGATTACTGAAGTCACAGTAATACATAAAATAAGCATAAATAACATATGTATAGAATAAGGTATATACACATAGAATACATGCTTATACATGCACATATATTTGTATAGTATGTGTTTGTATATGTATACACACACATTTTATTTTATTCATTTATTGTATTTGTTTGTATATGTATGCATACACACACACTTTTTATTTTATTTTCTGAGACAGAATCTTGCTCTGTCACCCAGGCTGAAATGCAATGGTATTATCTCAGCTCACTGCAAGATCGGCCTCCGAGGTTCAAGTGATACTCCTGCCCCAGGCTCCTGAGTAACTGGGATTACAGGCACCCACCACCATGCCCGGCTAATTTTTGTATTTTTGGTAGAGACAGGGTTTGACCATGTTGGCTAGGCTGGCCTTGAACTCCTGACCTCAGGTGATCCACCCACCTTGGCCTCCCAAGGTGCTGGGATTACAGGAGTGAGTCACTGCGCCTGGTTGTATATACATATTTTAAAGAGAATGTTTGTGGGGAGTAGGGTGTGTGTATACACTTTCCTTTGCATGGTTCTAATATGCATAAACTGCACTTTCCACAGTTTAATTAAATAACCCCCCAAAAGCACAGTTTAATTCTTTAAGCATACTTACCTCTATTTGTACTATATTTACTGTAAGTAATTATATAAAGTAGAAACTTCTATGCTAGTTTTTCAGTTCACAAATCACTGTATACGTAACAGGTTTTTATTATGACTAATGACCAATCACGTCACTTCTTTCCAAGTCTGTCAATGATTCATTGGTCACCATGCACCTGTTATTTGAAACAGTCTCAATATATACATGTATGTATGTGTAAATACATATATACATAGACAAACTCATGTGCATATATTCTCTATGTGTGTATACCTTATGTATACATATGTTATCAGTTATCCATTATTTTGTAAATGTCACATGGGTTTGTCACTGAGTGACAAATTTCAAAGGAGATTTGAAACACGAAGACAGGAAGAGAAAGATAACTGAAACAGGAAATTGGTTAGCAACACAAAGTGCAGCCAAAAGTGTTGATACTGGAAGGGAAAATCAACTAGAAGATACGTGAAGTTCGAGAAGCATAGCCTGTTGATAGGGTTATTAATACTCCACCTTTTGAAGTGTCTCTAGATAATGCAACCAGAGGAATTTAGTGAAGGCCAATTCATTGACAAAAATAAGTCAAGTGGTTGTGATGAAAAGAATGAAGAGGTCCCAGAGGAAGTTATTCGAGCAAAAGTCTTAATATCAAATGAACTCTCAAAGTGTTTCATAACATTTCAAGTTCAAAGGATAGAATATTGGAAGTCGATCCAAATTTAGGAATAAAAAAAGCTTGAGAAGGCATCAGAAAGATGCTGCCTCCATACTGTGATACAAGAGTATGTGCTCAATTCATACTATTTTTTTTTTTAAGCAAAAAGCTTGAAACTCAATGTTTTTAATGTTTTAATAGGAACATACTTTAAAAATATTAATTCTATTGTTTTTCACATTTCCCTACACGTTAATAAGTGAAAGGAAGAGAATTTTCAATTAGGAAAAGAAGATAAAGGAAAAATTATAGTTCTCTATTAATTATTAAAATAGCTTGGTGTGATTTCAGCTTCTGCAGTAATTTTAATCTTCATACACTGCTGTGCAAAATAAAAACTGTATATGAAACAAGCTTTCATTAGTTCCTACGAAAACATGTAAAAAACAATATCTTTGTTTTCCCAAATTTTACTAAACACTCCACAGGTAAATTTAGAACACAGTGGTTAGACATACAGAACAGAAAAAAAAAGTTATTAAAAAACAGAAAATGTGGGCAGATCTGCCGTGTGGTGTGAGGGAATGTGTATACTTTCCAGCGCAGGCAGTTTATGTTCTGTAACTTTGTCTGATCTGAGATTTTTAGGGAGACAATATAAAGAAGCCCGAAAAGGGCGGGTATGGGACTCCCCATTCTCTGTTCTGCGTAGCAAGCAGGTGAGAGGCGAGCTGCCCATTAGGTTGAATTCTCAGTTATCGCTGTGCCCCAGCCAGTCACGGGCTGCGGAGGCATCGCTGCCGGGGCAGAGGTACTGTTGGTGCATGCCGGCTACCGTTACTGCCCCCCAAAGGTCAGAGAAGGCAAATGGCACGCCCATGGGGACCATCTGGCCAAAATCCAATCTGCAGGCCTGAGCCAAGGATGCCAGCTCGCGGCGCTGTTTCTCCTCCAGTCTTGCTGCCGCACTACCCCTCAGAAACACCGGGTCCTCAGTATCCTGCGGTTTGCACTCACCAAATAGAACGACCAGTTTGCAGTACACCCGCAGGATGATTCCAACCGCTGTGATCTCACACAGAAGGAAGAGCCTTCTGCATGAGGGTGGGAGATGGAGGTGGAAGGGTTGGAGAATAAGGATGGGATGGCCGTTGTGGAGCAGAGGACCAACGCGCCAGGTGGGTGAGGTTGTGTGATCATTCTAGCATCTTTTCTTGATCCCAGCTTGCACCCTTAGCATTGGGAGGGAAGAGCAGGATGAAGGATAGTGACCATAATATAGGTCTTAAATAAACGCAGTTTTCATTTATAAAACAAAGACTCTAATAATAATAATAATAAATGGAGATTCTAGCCTTCTCCACCATATTGGTAAAGACAGTATTTCATTAAAAATACTTGGAATTTTCCCTTGGAAAAGGCAGCATTTCATTAAAAGACCCTACGAGGAAACTGTCGGTTTTCTGTTCTGGAAGCAGGGCAGAAGAATGAGTAACATAGTTCTCCCAAATAGCACAGGAAAATGGAGCCAAAGCACCTTTGAGCCCCCTGATGTTCAAAAGTTAGATCTTAGTTCTCCTTCTCAGTTTTCTAATATACTAGTTGCTGAATTGTGAACAGTAGATCACACAGAAGATAGAGAAAAGAGATAAACATGCTGGGTTTTTTTGTTTGTGCGCTTGTTTCTCTCTGGAAGATGAGCAATGACATGTGTTTCTCTTTGGAAGGTAAGCACTGACATGTTTTTCTTAGGTATAATAAAAGGGAGAATAATGGTCATCTCAATTTTGATTTGTGGAGGCATTTTTTTTCCTTTGGTGGTTTTTAGGATTTCCCAGAAAATGTGAGTGAACACTTTCTGCTAAAAGTATTAATTGTATTATTGATTCAGTTGGATACCAATAACTAGTCTTTTCTTCCTTAATATAGAACAGTTTGGAAGCAAATGTATTCTTCAAGACAGGGCACCTAATTGCTCTTCAAAGTTAGTCACCTGCTTCACCTTCTGGAATGATTAGTCTTTCTGTAAATATGTATCAAGCTTCAGGCACAGTGCTAGACGCTGATGATACAACAATGAAGAAATGGTATTTCTTGCCTGAAAGTAATTTATCTTTAACGGAATAAAGAAGCATGTAAGTGAACAACTGTAACACAAAAGAAATAATTGCTAGATAGAACTACGTTCAATTCAAAGCAGAAGAGGAGATTATAAGTTAGCCTCTTGTAGTTAAGTAAGGCTTTAATGAAGGGAGAAATATTTGTGCTGAATCGTAAAGTCAAGTAGGCATTTATCAAAGATCACCTTAGAAAGAACATACATGTAAGAGAATCACTCCAGGTATAGCTACGATGAAGTTACAAAGAAGTCGGATGGGGAACTGGTAATTGTATTCCATTTCCCTAAGTGCGTTAATTCTTTGGCTGCCATTCATGAGTAATTTATACCTTCTCCCTCATCTCCATGAAAATGTCTACCACGTGGTAGGTGCTCAACTGGTGGTTGTTGAATGCATAAATGAAGGAATGAACTAATTAGTGAATAAATGAGAAAACTGGCTTTATGGTGACCCAAGTTTTCAACCAAGCCCTTGATTTTAACATTGGTTACTGATTCGAGTTTGACATTTTAAAATAATTTTGAACATAACAGTTCCAAATAATTTTGATAACTTGATTTTTTCACTCCACTCTTACACCAGGTCTCACCTGTATAGAACCATATAGCTAGCTGATCCTTCTCATTGAGGGTTTTCCCATTCACGGGTTTCAGTATAAACGTCATTTACTTTAGCTGTGGGTAGGAGGTGCTCCTAGAGCTTGTTTCTTTCAGGGTTATACCTTAACAAGTAACTTCTTTTAAATAGCGCAGTAAGTTAAGGAGTAAAAAGTGGAGAGTAAAAAGCCAGAGAAATTTTAGCATTCTTTTCCCTCTTTCAGTGGTTCTTGTTTCATAAAGGACAAGGAAACTGCTCCACCTTCTGGAGAAATGCTGTCTTTGAAAGACAATTTAGTCTCAGTTAAGCCAATGATAGAAACCAGCTCACTAAAGTTATGAATATAGAAAAATTTGTTTATTTACACTGCAAATTGCCTTAGAGAGTATACTAAATTCTAGGAAAGGAAAGGGATGAATAAAGAAAATTCAAGTAGTATAAATAGGTAGGAGGGAAAATGGCTGGAAGATACAGAATTTCTGGAAGTTTGTTATCAAGTTTTAAAATTTTTCATAGATCTCATTCTCCAGTGCTTATTCCTTTCATGTTTTGTTCTAGATATTCAAATTTTTTTGAGTTGATGTTTAAAGTTAAGTCGCTCCAATTGAATATGTAAATAAAACACATTAGTCTGAGTTATGTAATATTTTACTCTGAGACTCAAACTCTTTCTTCCTCGGATACTTTCTTTATTCTTCTTCTCCGTCACTTGTTAATTTCAGCTGGAAATCCATGGCACTCAGAAACAAGACATGCCTAGAGAATTTAACTATAGCCCACAAGGCTGGAACCAAATCAATAATAATTGCATCTTTCAATCTGAACATGAAACAACTTGGATCAATGGCCAAGAAAACTGCAAAAGTTATTACGGATTTCTGGCCAGGATCAACTCTCAGAATGAAATGGTTAGATTTATTCTTTGTAATATTAATCTCATTTAATAGCTAGGCACACTTCTAGGATGTGAGACATTAGGAAACCAGAGTCAAAGATCTTTGTCCCTGTGGAGTTTGCATCCTAGGGAAAGAAATAAGCAATGGAAAATTATCTTAATATGTAAGTTATATACTTACATATTTAGAAGTTAGTAAGTTTTATGCAAAAATGTACAAATTAAGGGATATAATGAGTTCTCCAAGTGGGTTTATTGCAGGTAAAGTTATATCCCAATAAGATGGTGACATTTTAGCAAGGGTATGAAGCAGGTAAGGGACTTTCTGGAAGTGAACTTTCCAGGAAAGGAAAATGGCTGGAGCATGTGTCTTGAGGCCAGTGAGTGTCTGGAATATTCAAGGAACAGAAAAGAAGCAGCCAGTCAATGTATCTAAAATGAGGGATTGAGTGAAGAATTGGATCTACTGACTATCTGCAATAGTCTTGCAGGCTATTGTAAAAAGTTTTATTTTTGCTGCAAGCAAAATAGAGAGATACTGCCAAATTATAAGGAAAAATGTGATAGGATCTGAGTTGAATTGTGAAAGAATCATTGTCTTTGCTGTGATGAGACTGGCACATCTCATACTGAGTGGCAAATGTAAAAGCAGGGAATCATGGTCTTTGCAGTAACTGTGGCAAGATAATAAGAACTTAAACAAGGACGACGGCATTGGAGGTGGTGACAATGAGAAAACGAGGAGAGATCTGTGACAGCACTCTGTATTGTGTAAAAGGAATCTTTGATGCCTTACCTGGGGCCCTCTTCCTCATGGTTTGAACTGAGCAAGCACAATGCAAACAAAACATGGATGTGGGCCGACGGAGCTGCATTCAGCAATTGAGAAGCCTTAATAGCACGTATTTGCTCTTAACTGAGGAAAGTGTGGTAAAGATTCTGAGTCTATGATTGGCTTCCTCCATCGATTCCTCCACACCACCCCTCCAAAAGGCCCTCAAAAAATAGGTACTGAAGAGAATACTCAAAGTTAAGGATTTTAGTGAGGGTTTGGCATCACATACCAATATTTAAGGATTATGTTGAATTGGTATACACCACATGTGAATCACAAGTGTTCCCTTTATCCTAAACTAGATACAAGTCTAAGTAGTTTGATTCTTTCCTCTTTCCACCTGGGGTCTTGCCTGTTGTGGTGGTGGTGGTGGTGGTGGTGGTGGTGGTGGTGGTGGTGGTGGTGGTGGTTGCTGCTGCTGCTCCTTTGGCCTTTCATTGATGGGAGAGCATTACAGAGTGTCCCGAAGCCTACGCTTTCCACACCCACCAGTGGCCTTACATGGAAGAGAGTACATGAAAAAGAGAACATGTTTGCCCATTTACTTTTGTTTAAAATTCAAGAGCTTCTTGATATTCTGTAGCTTGAAAAATTCATTGTACACTTAGAACCTATTTCGTTCTCCAACTTCAGGGTGAAGAAAGTCATATAAAGTCATATTAAGCTGTTAATATTTTTTTTTTTGAGACGGAGTTTTGCTCTTGTCACCCAGGCTGGAGTGCAATGGCGTGATCTCGGCTCACCGCAACCTCCGCCTCCTGGGTTCAGGCAATTCTCCTGCCTCAGCCTCCTGAGTAGCTGGGATTACAGGCACGTGCCACCATGCCCAGCTATTTTTTTTTTTTTGTATTTTTAGTAGAGACGGGGTTTCACCATGTTGACCAGGTTGGTCTTGATCTCTCGACCTTGTGATCCACCCGCCTCGGCCTCCCAAAGTGCTGGGATTACAGGCTTGAGCCACCGCGCCCGGCCTAAGCTGTTAATATTTGCTTTTAAAAAAATATCATATTATATTGAGTTCTCAATATGCTTTGGTGAGCTAAAGGTGACCACTAGCTACCATTTATTGGCTGCCTACTTTGTAATAGATACTGGTTCTGTGGCACTCTGTGCCAGACATTACATGTTGTACATAATATAATAATATTAGTAGGAGAAGTTTCTAAATTTGAGAAAACTTTCTTGTGATTATTGTATTTACATCCAATTTGGAATAAAAATGTACAACAATTTGAGAGTGATAATATACCCAATATTATATATTTACCTTGGAAAATGTAAAAGAAAAAGTGTGACAGATTAAACTTTCTGACTGTAAAATAAAATATTACATTTTCTTGAAAGAAAATATTCACAGCTTAATGTGGCATTATATATTATATATAGGCCCATCAAAAAATGAGACAGGAGTTAACATTAGTGTATGGACTTGCTAGAGCTGCTGTAATAAATGCCACTAAATGGGTGGCTTAAAGACAGCTCTGGAGACCATTAAGTCCAGGATCGAGGTGTTAGTAGGGCTGGTTTCCTTCTTTTTTATTTGTATTTTTCATATATTTTTTATTGTTCTTTAGGTTCTGGGGTACATGTGCAGATCATTCAGGATTGTGCATAGGTACATACATGGAGATGTGGTTTGCTGCCTCCAACCCCCCCGTCACCTATATCTGGCATTTCTCCCCATGTTATTCCTCTCCAACCTCCCAACCCTCTGCGTCCCTCCCCTAGTCCCCCCCAGCTGACTCCAGTGTGTGATGTGCCCCTCCTTGTGTCCATGTGTTCTCATTGCTCAACACCCACCTATGAGTGAGAACATGCAGTCTTTGATTTTCCTTTCTTGTGTCAGTTTGCTGAGAATGATGGTTTCCAGATTCATCCATGTCTCTACACAGGACACAAACTCATCGTTTTTTATGGCTTTATAGTATCATGGTGTATATGTGCTACATTTTCCTTGTCCAGTCTATCATCGATGGGCATTTGGGTTGATTCCAGGTCTTTGCTATTGTAAACAGTGCTGCAATGAACATACGTGTGCATATGTCTTTATAATGGAACAATTTATAATCCTTTAGGTATATACCCAGCAATGGGATTGCTGGGTCAAATGGAATTTCAATTTCTAAGTCCTTGAGGAATCGCCACACTGTCTTCCACAATGGTTGAACTAATTTACACTCCCACCAACAGTATAAAAGTGTTCCTATTTCTCCACATCCTCTCCAGCATCTGTCTCCAGATTTTTTAATGATCTTCATTCTAACTGGCGTGAAATGGTATCTCAATGTGGTTTTGATTTGCATTTCCCCAATTTGACCAGCGATGATGACAATTTTTTCATGTTTGTTGGCCTCATATATGTCTTCTTTTGAAAAGTGTGTGTTCATGTCCTTTGCCCACTTTTGATTGGGTGGTTGCTTTTGGTTTTTTCTTGTAAATCTGTTTTAGTTCTTTGTAGATTCTGGATATTAGCCCTTTGTCACATAGGTAGATTGCAAAAAATTTTTTCCCATTCTGTTGGTGGCTGGTTCACTCTAATGATTACTTGTTTTGCTGTGCAGAAGCTCTGGAGTTTAATTAGGTCCCATTTGTTCATTTTGGCTTTTGCTGCCAATGCTTTTGGTGTTTAAGTCATAAAGTCCTTGCCTATGCCTATGTTCTGAATGGTTTTGCCCAGGTTTTCTTCTAGGGTTTTCATGGTGTTATGTCTTATGTTTAAGTCTTTAATCCATCTGGAGTTAATTTTAGTGTAAGGGGTCGGGAAGGAGTCCAGTTTCTGCTTTCTGCACATGGCTAGCCAGTTTTCCCAACACCATTTATTAAACAGGGATCCTTTCCCCATTGCTTGTTTTTGTCAGGTTTGTCAAAAATCAAATGGTTGTAGATGTGTGGTGTCGCCTCTGAGGCCAGAATATTGGTCTATTCTGTTCCATTGGTCTATGTCTCTGTTTTGGTACCAGTATCATGCTGTTTTGAATATTGTAGACTTGCAGTATTGTTTGAAGTCAGGTAGTGTGATATCTCCAGAAAATACATCTACACCATGAAATACTACTTAGCCATTTAAAAGAATGAGATCATGTGCTTTGCAGCAACATGGTTGGAACTGAAGGTCATTTTCCAAAGTGAACTAATGCAGGAACAGAAAACCAAATACCACGTGTTCTCACATATAAGCATGAGCTAAACATTGAGTACACATGGACACAAAGAACAAAAGACACCAGAGCCTACTTGAGGGAGGAGGGTGGAAAGAAGGTGAGGAATGAAAAACTATCAAGTACTATGCTTATTATCGGGGTGATGAAATAATTTGTACTCCAAACCTCCATGACGCATAATTTACCATATAACAAACCTGCATTTATACCCCTGAAACAAAAAGTTTAAAAATACAACTTGGTAAGAAGGTCCGTGGGAGAAATACTCAGAAATTGATTAGGGTCTCTGACCTTGCATCACCATCAGGGACCAAATTCCGGGGAAATAAAATTCATACTGAGCCACGTGCAACTTCCTATGATTCCCTGGGTCTTTAGTGAACATACTAAACTGGCAAATTATTTACATTAAGTGGATTTGTTGTGGCTGTTGTTGCTGAAACTAGTGGAAGAATCAGGTTTTGTGCTATGAGTTATGGAAGCAAAACATGAGTATTTAGAGATGGAAGAACCACGAAGTAGGAAGCCCTGGTGACTTGAAGAAATCATGGAGATTTCTCTGGATTCCCACAAAGCTCTGGGGTTTAGATTCCAGGTAATACTTAAGCAGGTCTCAGAGGGACACAGGGCAAGCGTGAACATCTGGCTGTCATTAAAAGTCTCTGCACCTTTTAATATTTTACTTTGGCCTAGTTGCCTTTTCTTCACTTTTACATTTCCTGAAATAGTGAGTATTAAGTTGTACCATGAACTATGCTAAATATTTTCATCCTTCAATGATGAATTTTTTTTAATCATATTTTGGCTTAAATAAATGAGCAAGTGAAAGATTATTTACCTGGGTGCTGAGAGCAAATTCTGACGTGTGTGAGAAATCATATGATTTGCTAGAAGGGCAGCAAGGAAAACCTAGTCAGCCCCCCAAAGTGGAAAACTGCCTCTCAAAGCAGAAAATGGCTCAAGGAAGAAAACAGCTCAAAGCAGAAAACAGCTCAAGGAAGAAAGAAGCAGAAAATGGCTCAAAGCACTATAAAGCAGTAACCAATACGAATATGTCTCACGCCAGACGAATTCGTTTTTTGAACACAAGAAATGTGACTCTTTGCTTTGTTCTCTCTAAAGAGTGCTTTCTAGTTTATCTTTAACCTATAGTAAACATCCACGAGCTGCCTGGTTAGTTTACCTTTAACCAATGAAAGAACACAGAGCATCCACTTATAAAACTTGTCACTAGAAGTAAAGAATAAATACGTGGATCAGAGTCGACTCGGGGCTCTCAGCCGGAAATGCTGTGAGACCCCTGGTGCTCCACTCTGAACCCACCTTTTGCTTCCTATCTCTGTGTCTATTTCTTAATTCCTTCAGCATTTCCTGGGTTAGGGTCTCCATGGCTGAGCTGGTCTCAGGAGGTGATGCCCGAACAGTGGGGCTCGAACACAGGACAAAGGGTTGCCTGAGTGACAGAAAGAGGAAGCTAATTTACACTGAATGACCTGTGTCTTGAAGAAGTTGGCTTTCTTTACAAGGGAAGGAAATCATGCCAAAAAAAAAAAAAAAAAAAAAAAAAAACCCAAACAAAGAAATACCTGGAGTGGAGAGAGTATTCCTGCTGAGACATGCATCGGAAGTTTTTGTCCCTGCTCTGAATGCAGGCAGCACCTACAGCAACTTGGAATGAGTCAGAAGCAGTGTGTTAACTATTTGATAAAATGCACTCATTATGCAAGTCGCCGACTCTCTGCTACCTGGACTTTTATTCTTATGGATCAGGAGGGAGGCCCTCTCCTTCAGACTTGCTACAGAATCGTTTTGTATCACGTATGGTCTGTGTCTCCCCAGTCCCCTCAGAACCATGCACATGGATGGTGACTGCTGGCTCTGTCACCTCGTCAAACTGGATGTGACCCATGCCACCTTGTTGGATTGCTGGAATGTAGACAGAAATGTACTGGTGTTTTTTTTTAACAGTGTAATTGCTACTGATAAGGACCGAACATTATTCTAGTTTCATGTTTAATTTGAATTAAATATATTCTGTGGTTTATATGGAAATAATTTTTTTTTTATGTGAAGAAATGGGGGCAAGGTAGGACCACAACCAAGAATGATGTGGTCAAAATTGAGAATCGAACAAAAAAACTTTGGAAATTATTTATGACCCTGAAACCAATAAAGGTCTGGGAAGGAAATTTTACAGGATTGCGTTACAATCATTATTATTCATTAGAATTTGTGAAAAATGAAACTCTGGATTCAGAGCTGTTTTAAACCTCCTTATCTTTTAGTAGTGGGAAGGTTACAGATTAATTTTCTTAACTCCAAGGTAACATGTTGAAATTGTAAATTGTTTTCTTGTATTAATGACTCCAGGTTTGACACTTGTAACTCTATATTACTGGTGAGAACCCAAGAGGAAATATGGCTACCAGTAAATCTGTCTTGTCCAGGGGAAGCATCCCCATCAGTACATATTCTCACTTAAATTTTACAAAAGGTTCTAAAACATACCAGGAATTTCATTGCCACCTTAATTTTCATCACTATGGGTCTAATTGCAGTCATGGCTATAGCCGCTGCAGCAGAATTGGCTCTGCATTCGTCAGTACAGGCAGCTGAGTTCGTTAATAATTGGCAGAAAAACTCTACCTTCCTGTGGAATTCTCAAACAAAGATAGATCAAAGTATAGCTAATCAGATTAATAATCTTAGGCAAACTGTTCTCCAGCTAGGGGACAGGGTAATTAGAGTATAAAATTCAATTACAGTGTGATTGGAATACTTCTGATTATCATATCACTCCTCATCTGTATAATGAAATTCAACGTGACTGGAAAAAAAAATAAAGCGTCACTTAGAAGGGCATGCTGAAAATTTATGACTCGATATAGCAAAACTAAAGGAACAAGTTTTTCAAGTCTCTCAAGCACATTTAACTTTAATTCCAGGAACTGAAGTACTTGAGGGGGCTGCTGATGGAATCGCACCCCTGAAGCCCGTGGCTTGGGTAAAAATACCTGGAGGATCTATGGTTGCTGTTATGTTTGTGTTATTAATTTGTCTTATTTCTCTTTGCGTAGTCTACAGATGCAGATCCTGAATCCTTCAAGAAATAGCTCATCAAGATAAAGCTGTACTTGCTTACCTAGCTTTGCAGAAAAAGAAAGCTGGAACAGGTTAGAGCAAATTCTGATGTGTGTGAGAAATCATATTGTTTGCCGAGAGCAGCAGCAAGGAAAACCTAGTCAGCCCCCCAAAGTGGAAAACTGCCTCTCAAAGCAGAAAATGGCTCAAAGCAGAAAATGGCTCAAAGCATTATAAAACAGTAACCAATATGAATGTGTCTCATGCCAGATGAATTCGTTCTTCAAACACAAGAAATGTGACTCCTTCCTTTGTTCTCTCTAAAGAGTGCTTTCTAGTTTATCTTTAACCTATAGTAATCATCCACTAGCTGCCTGGTTGTTTACCTTTAACCAATGAAAGAACACAGAGCATCTGCTTGTAAAACTTGTCACTGGAAGTAAAGAATAAATACGTGGATCAGAGTCGACTCTGGGCTCTCAGCTGGAAATGCTGTGAGACCCCTGGTGTTCCACTCTGGACCCAACTTTTGCTTCCTATCTCTGTGTCTATTTCTTAATTCCTTCAGCATCGCCTGGGTTAGGGTCTCAACAGCTGAGCTGGTCTCGGCACCTGGGATTATAGTAAATGGTAGAAACACATTTTAAACTCAGCTGGGTCTCACAAACATTACCGACATTCAAGCAATACAGAAAATAATATTGACAAATAGATGTTATGTTTAACATCATCGGAAACAAATGTCACCATCTCTTTATTCTCTCCTGGGCTGAGATTTAATAGTGTATAAATTGTGTTAGCAGGTTAAATGCAGGCTTTGTTAAATTGTAATTTACATGCTGTACAAGAACAATTCAATCCTAATGATGAAATTTTTATCAAACTGTCCTGAAATAAAAATAATATTCAAACGAGTCAGAGTGCCCAGTGAGGAAGATTTGACAGGTAAAGAAGAAAAGAGAAAGGAACAAATAATGGGCTATTGGTTGAAATTTATGAACATGAGGAACAGAAGTTTGAATTTTTTTTTTATGGTGAAAAGATATACATATATTTAGAAATAGCCAGCTGGACTAAGTTTAGATGATCCCAATTTTGTTGGCAATATCCATAGCACAGTCATCAGGAGCCAGTCGAACACATGCCTTGGGTGTTGCAACACCTCGGGGTGTTGCCCTTGATCACATCAGCGTCATAGAGCTTCTTCACAGCCTGTTTGAGCTGGTGCTTGTTGGCTTTAACATCCGCAATGATCACAAGTGTGGTGTTGTCTCCTGTCTTCTTCATGGCGGACTCAGTGGTCAGCGGAAACTTGATGATAGCGTAGTGGTCCAGCTTGTTTCTCCTGAGGGTGCTCTTCCGAGGATATCTGGGCTGCCTCCGGAGTCGCAGTGTCTTGGGCCGCCGGAAGGTGAGTGATGTGCAGATCTTCTTCTTTTGTGTGGCTGTGGACACCTTTCAACACTGCCTTCTTGGCCTTTAAAGCCTTCGCTTTGGCTTGGGCTTTAGGAGGGGCAGGAGCTTCCTTCTTCGCTTTTGGCGCCATCTTGTGAAAAGGAAGAAGTTTGAATATTTTTAAGTATACTTATTGGCTAAATAAGTAGATTTCATCCCCTTCCAATTTATTCTGAGGACAGTACCCAGAATGAACATACTAAATGTGTGTCAGATCACACTACTATTCTACTCAGGATAATTTTCCATCCTCCCTTTTCACTTAGAATATTAGCCAGACACCTCAGAATGGCAAAAACAGAACAACCCTGTCAGTACTTAACTAAAATCTTCTCTCACTACTCTCCTCATCCAGACACAGCTGCCTTCCTCACTCTTTCTGGAATGTGACACACCTGCTTTAGGATATTCTCACAATTCCACCAGGATGATGCTCACCCATATAGCCACATGGGACTTTTCCTCTTCAGAGTTCATTTACAGTTCACCTTTTCAGTAATACTTACCCTGACTACCCTATTAAAATTGCAGCTAACACTCCTCAATCTTGACATTACTAATCAATTTTAACGTGGCTCATCTTTCATCTTTAGCAGAACTTATTATATACTGAAATATCACACCATTTGTTTATCATCTTTAGGCTTTATAGTATATTTAATCTTTCTGGAATGGAAACCCACAAGTAAAGGAACCTCTGTCTATTTTGTTAATAGATGTATCTCAAGCACCCAGAAAAATGCCAAGTAAAAATTAGACACTCTGTAAATGTTGAATAAGAGAATGAAGAGTCAAATGTGTGCATATACATAATTCTAAGGCAGCAGTGATGTGTGTGTGTATATCTCTAAACGTATTCTTAATGTATATTTGAATGCATTTTTGTTTGTTGGTTGAGATGGAGTCTAGCTCTGTCTCCCAGGCTGGAGTGCAATGGCGCGATATCAGCTCACTACAACCTCCACCTCCAGGGTTCAAGTCTCTTGCCTCAGCCTCCCAAGTAGCTGGGATTACAGACACCTGCCATCACGCCAGCTGACTTTTGTATTTTTAGTAGAGACAGAGGTCTCACCATGTTGGCCTAACTTCAAGTGATCCACCTGCCTCCGCCTCCCACAGTGCTGGGATTACAGGCAGGTGTAAGCCACGGCACCCAGCCAACATCTCTATATGGATTCTTGGAGAATAAGAAGTATGAGATCTTTGTCTGATTTCTATGAAAATAGTTTCTTCCCAAAAGACTCCTAGGAGAAAAGGTGACTTATCTGAATAGTGGGTTTAAGTGAGGAATTGGGCCTGGTTCAGCCCCTAGCTCCATCCTACTCCAGATCCACTGTCTGAGTGGAGCATATTCTATTCTGCACGGGCACTGAGTGCATTCTATTTTGCTATCCAACGCCTTCCTTCGGGAGTAATGCCGATTCCTGGGGAGGTAATCTGTCTCATTTGCAGAAACAAAATTGGGAAGCCCATTATTGTGTGCATTTAGGCCATATTCTCCCAACATCAACTTTTTTTTTTTTTTTTTTGAGACCAAGTCTTGCTCTCTTACCCAGGCTGGAGTGTGAGTGGCATGATCTCATCTCACTGCAGCTTCCGCCTTGAGAGATGGAGAAATGCAGGCTAAAATTCAGTCACTGTTTTACTTAAAGTAAAAGAGTTAATTTTTTAGTGAAGCAATTGACTTAATGACTGGCACCTATTATTTTCTACTTTTTTCTACCCCCTTCAAATCTAGACTTCTACATTAAGAAAGAAAAACAAGATAAAACTAAACCTAATGTAAAAAAGAATGAAGTGAAAACAGTGAAATAAAAATGAGAAAACTAAAAGAGAAAATTAATGGAAACAATACCTGATGTTTTGGAAAGATCACCTTTTTTTTTTTTTAAGACAAAATTTCACTTTTGTTCCCCAGGCTGGAGTGTAAAAGCACAATCTCGGCTCACAGCAACCTCTTCCTCCAGGGTTCAAGTGGTTCTCCTGCCTCAGCCTCCCGAGTAGCTGGGATTATAGGCATGCACCACCACGCCTAGCTAATTTTGTATTTTTAGTAGAGACTGGTTTTCTGCACGTTGGTCAGGCTGGTCTCAAATTCCTGACCTCAGGTGATCCACCTGCCTCCACTTTCCAAAGTGCTGGGGTTATAGGCATGAGCCACTGCACCCTATTGGAAAGATCAACTTTTATCCAATTCAAAGATGGATAAACATATAGCCAGATCAGCAATCTACGAATAGAAGAAAACTTCCTCAAGCTGATAAATAGGATCTTCAAAACCCTATACCTGGCATACCTTATGATAGAAGATAATGGTTTTCTCCTAAGACTGGAGACATTGCAAGAAGAGGAAATCTCCCTCTTATAATCAACATTTATGCTGGTGCTAGCAGGTAAATAAGGCAAGAAAAATAAACAGAAGAATATTGATTAGAAAAGAAGTAAAATGGGCCTTATTCACAGTGGCATAAATGTCTCTGCAGGAAATCCAAAGGAATCTACAAAATAGATAAAAGAACAAATAAATGAATAGTTCAGCAAAGTCTAAAGATGCAAACTCAATAAACAAAAATAAATTACATTCCTACATTGTAACAACAGACAATTGGAAATTTAAGTTAAATATATAATACCATTTGCACAGGTATCAAAAAAATAAAATATGTGGGGATAAAATTAATGATGTCTGTGCAAAAGTTCTACACTAAAAACTGTAAAACATTGCTGAGTACAAATTAAAGGAGATTGAATTTTCATCTAAGTGACAAAGTAATTCAAAAAAGAAAGAATCTTTTCAGCAAATGGTTCTGAAACAATGAGATATTCATGTTTTGAAAATTTTATGTTGATTTTTACCTCATCCCATATGCAAAGCTTTTATCAACATAAGCAAGGAACCTAAATATGAGAGCTAAAACTTCAAAATATCTGGGAAGAAATGGGATAATGTTTGTGATCCTGAGACAGGCAAAGGTTTCATAGTGAAGGCACAAAACTCATAAATCATGGAAAAAGTCATACATTTGACTTTCTTTAAAAGGAATACTTATCAGTCGATAATAGAAAACCCAATTAAAAATTGGCAAAGTATTGGACAAGTATGGCACCAGGGAAGACATATGATCAATATGCACATAAAAAGATGCTGAACATGATTAGTCGCTAGAGGAATGTAAGCTGAGATCATATGAGAGATCAATGAATATATAGTAGAATAGCTGAAATTAAAAGATAAACAATAACACGTGGTGTTGATGGAAACCGAAACTCATATACCTACTTTGGAAAACAGTTTGACTGCATTTTTTTTTTTTTTTTTTTTGAGATGAAGTTTTGCTATGTTGCCCAAGCGATAGTTCAGTGGCACAATCTCTGCTCACTGCAACCTCTGCCTCCCAGTTTCAAGTGATTCTCCTATCTCAGCCTCCCAAATAGCTGGGATTACAGGTGCCCATCACCACACCCGGCTAATTTTTTTTATACTTTTACTAGGGCAGGGCTTCGCCATGTTGGCCAGGCTGGTCTCAAACTCCTAACCTCGTGATCTGCCCATGTTGGCCTCTCAACGTGACGGGATTACAGGCATAAGCCACCACGCCCAGTCTTGACACTTTTTTTTTTTTTTTTTTTTTTTTTTGAGACGGAGTTTCGCTCTTGTTGCCCAGGCTGGAGTGCAATGGTGCAATCTCGGCTCACCGCAATCTCCGCCTCCTGGGTTCAGGCAATTCTCCTGCCTCAGCCGCCTGAGTAGCTGGGATTACAGGCACGTGCCACCATGCCCAGCTAATTTTTTGTATTTTTAGTAGAGACAGGGTTTCACCATGTTGACCAGGATGGTCTCCATCTCTTGACCTCGTGATCCACCCGCTTCGGCCTTCCAAAGTGCTGGGATTACAGGCTTGAGCCACCGCGCCCGGCCAACACCTTTTGATAAAGATAAGCATACTTACCTGATGCGGCAATTCAATTTCTGGGAATTTACCCAAGAGAAAACTTGCCCTCACCGGAATGCTTGTGTACAGCAGTTTCATTGATACTAGTCACACCCTAGCAAGAAAAGTCCATTAACTCGTGATGGTATAGACAATTTCTGGTACAACATACAATAGGAATGGCACTCAGAAATAAAAGCGAATGAACTACTTACCTGCACAACAACTTGAGTGAATCTCAAAAGCATTATTATAAATGCAATAAGCTGGAGACAAGACACTACATATGATACCATTCATATAAAATTCTATGAAAGGGGCCAGCTGTGGTGGCTCACACCTGTAATCCCAGCACTTTCGGTGACTGAAGTGGGAGGACCACTTAAGCCCATGAGTTCAAGACCAGTCTGGGTAACATAATGAGACCTAGTCTCTACAAAAAATAAATTAGCAGGGGATGATGGAGCATGACTTTAGCCCCAACTACTTGGATGGGTAGGGCAGGAGGATCACTTGGGAAAAGGAGGTCAAGGTTGCAGTGGGCCCAGTTTTCCCCACTGCACTCCAGCCTGGGCAACAGAGTGGACTCTGTCTCAAAAAAAATAAAAGTTTCATGAAAAGAAAAACTCTGTTGATATAAAGCAAATTAATGCTTGCCAGGGACCAGGGTCAGAAAAGATAATAATTAGAAAAGGGAAAAAAGAAAGATGATGAAAATGTTCCATAGCATGGTTGTCGTGGTGTTTACATGATTGACTGCATGATCCTTTTGTTATGGATGAGTTAATTTTAACATTTTAAATTATTTCCCTAAACCAGTCTGCCTGCTTTTATCTTTGATCTCAAGTGAGTACTGACAGTGCATCCGACAGAAGTGAAGCTTCCTCGGTGCATTCGACAGAAATGAAAACGTTCTATTCCTTTCGCACTGATCTCCATCAGTTAGAACATTGCCATGGTTGAACCAGAGCTACGGGATGGCAGATCTGATGGCCTCATTCGTCGGACAAGTAAGTTGTATTGAGTGAATGAGAAGGAAGTAAAGGAGAGATAAAATAAAATACAGGACAGCTTAAAAATGTGAACTCTTTACTTATGGTGAGTCTACTAATAAGTGAGGCATGGGGGAAGCATTCTGGAGCATTGTGAAAGACTACCAGAGCAAGTAGAGTTTTATTTCTGGAAGAGAGGGTATAAGCTTGTGTATAAGAAGGTTCAGGGGGAGAATTTTATGCTGCGTGTATTGTATCTCAATAAGGATGTTTTCAAAATGTACTTTCACCAAAAAAAAAAAAAAAAAAAAAAAGGTTGCTTAACACTTTTATCCAGAATAAAAAGTAAATGCTTCACTCTGGAAGGAGGCTTGATGATTGTGACTTAACAAGACTGAAATGAGTTAATTAGTAGAATGGAGGCTGATTAAGAATGAGTAAGACCTATGACAGAAAAGAAAATAATATAAAATACAAAATAAAAGCTGAGAGATATGAAAAATAGAAGTAGAAATGCCACCTTTTAGATAACAAAAATCTGAAATGGAAAGAGAGAGTAAAAGAATAGTTGATAGGAAATATTTGAAGAAATAATATTCAAATATTTATTCAGTATCATTTATTTAAATGATATTAAAATAATATCAAAAGTGTGCAAACAAAATAGATTTAAAACATGCATCTTGGAGCAATAGAGTGAAATAAAAATATACAAATTTTAAAAATAGAAGTAATAGGAGAAGTTAATGAAAAAAGAAGAAATGAGAAAGATAAATGGTGACTATTAGAACAGACTAAAGAACTAGATGTCTAAAAGTTTGCAGAAGAAGATACAATAAAGGAAATATCAAAAAACTACAAATAATCCCCAAACCCACAAATATTACAATTAAATAAAACATTATGGAAATAATTAATCAATTATTGTGGGGAAAACTCTGTTTCCTTAAAAATTTATAGATTGAAGCTCTAACCCCCATACCTCAGAATGTGACCTGATTTGGAGACCGTGTCTTTACCAAGTTAAAATGAGGTTAATAGGGTGGGTCCTAATTTAATATTGCTGGTGTTATCATAAAAAGGAAAATTTAGAGACAGACTCATACCCAGGGAGAATGCCATCTTCAAGCCAAGGTGAAAGGCCCGGAACAGATTCTTTCCTCACAGGCCTCACAAGGAACCCATCCTATCAACATCTTAATTTTACACTTCTTGTCTCTAGAACTGTATGACAATACATTCCTGATAATTTTAGCCACCCACTTTGTGACAGCTTGTAATGGCAGCCCTAGCAAACCAAAACACTAATGCATTTATAGATACAAAAAAAAAAGACCATAGATGTCTAAAAAATATAAAATGCCAATATGTAATGAGAATAAAGAATTATAGAATTGTAGAAATTAAAGATAAATAAATTGAAATGGCAGTTAAAATAATCTACCGATCTTTTAAGGAATAGCTAATTTTTCTATTGAACATCCTTCAAAAAATAGCAAAATGAGAACTTTATCTCGATTTAATAGACTTTTTGATTTCTAAACAAGGTCAGAACAAGACAAAAAGAAACAAACTCATTTTCTTATGAAATTAGAAGTACAAATCCCAAGAAAATATTTATTTACTATATACAACAAAGCTGTTAAAAATTGATATTCAAGTGGATTTATCTTAGGAATGCTTTGATTTCAGAAAATCAGTACAAGCTATCTCATTTAAAAGTTTTGAAAGACCACACGATTATTCAGTAAGTGCATTTGATAACCATAAGAAAGCATTTGATAGCATTCAAAGTCTATGTAAGTCCCTCTGGGGAAACAAGGAATAGAAAAACTGTTTCTTAAATTGCTAATGTTATATGTTAAATTTATACAGCATTTTTATAGTGCTTAATAATGAAAATTTAAACATTCCATATATTCTCGCTCATAGGCGGGTGTTGAACAATGAGAACACATGGACACAGGGAGGGGAGCACTACACACTGGGGTCTGTTGGGGGGAAATGGGGGAGGGGCGGGGGGTGGGGAGGTGGGAAGAGATAGCATGGGGAGAAATGACAGATACAGGTGAGGGGACGGAAGGCAGCAAAGCACACTGCCATGTGTGTACCTATGCAACAATCTTGCATGTTCATCACATGTACCCCAAAACCTAAAATGCAATAAAAAAAAAAAAAAAAAAAAAACAAGTAAAAAATGTTGACTGTAACTGCTACTGTTTGGTATAGTGTAGGGCAATGCTAAAGGTGATCACCAGAGATATAAGAAGACAAAAGAAAGTACAGAGGAAAAGGATTGCAATGGAAGAGTTGCATCTGCAATATTTTCAGACAATTTGACTATATAAAAATAAGTACCGGGGAGTGTCATGGAGGCCTACGAGCAGGTCCAAAAGGGACATGCATTTTAATTAAAAATAAAAACTGCTAGAGATTTCCCAAACGCTCGTACATTTTTGTACTTCAACCGGTGGTGTAGGTGTTTCGGTTGCTCTATAGCCTAACGCTTGACACTGTCAATCTTTTTCATTGTAACAATGCACGTGACACAGTCATATTTCATTGTGGTTTTATTTTGCATTTTTCTTGCGACTAATAATATGGAACATCTGTTATGTGCTTCTTGGTCACTTGTGTGTATTCTTTCGTATTCGTTCAAGAATTTGGTTCATTTTTTCATCAAGTTGTTTGTACTCTATCTCTAAATTACAGACCTTTTAACATTTTAGTATACTAGTCTTTTTTGGTACACGTATTACAAATATTTTCTCTCAGTCTGTAACTTACATATTTATATTTATAACAGTATCTTGTAACTTGAAATGAGCAAAAGTTTTAAATCTCTTTTCTTTTTCTTTTTTTTTTTTTTTTTTAATTAATTGAAACAGAATCTAACTCTGTCACCCAGGCTGGAGTAAAGTGGCATGATTTCAATTATTGCTGCCTCCACACCCTGGGTTCAAGGGATTCTTTTTCCTCAGCCTCCCGAGTAGCTGGAATTACAGGTGCCCACCATCACGCCCTGTGAATTTTTCTTATTTTTAGTAGAGATGGGGTGTCACCATGTTGGCCAGGCTAGTCTCAAATTCGTAACCTCAGGTGATCTTTTGGCCTTGGTCTCCCAAACTGCTGGGATTACAGGCGTGAGCCACCATGCCTGGCCCTTAAACTTCAGTTAGGTTCAATTTATCATTTTCTTTTAATTTTATGCAGTATTTTCTCTGCTCTCTCTAAGACATCTTTACTAATTCTCATGGTCACAAACAACTTACTTTGTTTTCTAGAAATTTTATAGTTTTAGGTTTTTATGTTCAAGTCAAAGATACATCTTAACTAACTGTTGTAAAATGATGTTGTACTATGGTAAAGTCTTTTTTTCTGTTATTTTAATAACTTTTGTGTAAGGTGTGGCTTTGCTCATTACATTGCTTTGTTACCCTTGAAAAATTATTTAACAATATATGTGTGTGTCAATTTCTGGACTCTTTATTGCGTTTCATCCATCTATACACCAATCTTTTCCCTCAAAACACATTGTCTTCATTATTGGAGTTTTATATTAAGTGTTACATTACTCTTTTGAGTGTCTGAAATTTGTGCAGTGGATTTTATCTTTTCCTCTTCCTTGTTCTTCATTTTTCTCTAATCTTGAAAACAAAAAAAGAAAATTCATTTTATATTTTCTCTTTAGCTATTGTTTCTCTTGATGTAAGATAAATTACCAAACTCTTCTTCTTATCAAACATTCTCTTTATAAATATCTTAGAATCTGGCTTCTCTCAATCCTTTCTTGCAATTGCTTTGTTACACATTATCTATAGTCTGGTGATCATGAAAACTAATAACTTTTTTAGTTTTCATTCACTAAGGCTGCTTTAGGCTCTGAAGAAACAGAGAAGGCTTATAACTTCTTTTTCAATTTTTCTTTCTTCAAGTCCTCTTTTCTAATATTTGAACATATGTATATATATAGATACATGTGAAGCATATATGCATACAGGCATGCATACGTGTGTGTATATATATGTGTGTATATATATACACAGTATATGTTTATGCACATATACACTATATACATATATAGTCATGCTCTACGGAACAAGGTTTTGGTCAATGACAGATTGCATAATGACAATGGTCCCATAAGATTGTAATGAAGCTGCCCTGTAAAGGTGTTTCATTTTTGATCTTTTATGTGTATTTTTTACTGTACCCTATGTTTAGGTATGCAAGTATTTAACATTGTGTTATAATTGCCTACAGTAATTATTACAATAACATGCTATCCAGGTTTGTAGTCTAGAAGCAACAGTCTGTAATATATAGCTTAGGTGTTAGTAGGCTATACTGTCTAGGTTTGTGTAAGTACACTCTATGATGTTCACACAATGACAAAATCACCTAAAGGCACATTTCCCAAAATATCTCCCCATTGCTAAGCCATGCATATATATGTATATACACATCTATATATACATACATATATATGTACACACTCATTCTTCCTAGATTGTTTCTACATCTACTAATAATGCATCAAATACAATTATTTTATCATTAATAGAATTATTATTTGTTCTTAACCTCATAGCTTTTCCATGAGTGGGAAATCCTGTGTCTTCTCTAATTTTTTCTGCTTACCACAAATAAATAAATTATGGTCTTTATCTTGATAGTCTCTTGCTCAAACACACTGTTTCTTTCTGTCATGGCTTAAAAAATAAAGAAAAAAATATATCATTTAAAATCTTCTGTCATGACCATGTGACTTTTTTTTTACTGTCTTCCATTTTATTGCCTTATATATCTGATATAAACATTTATGCTCATCATGGATCTTTTGATTATCTTTATGCTCTTTTGCTTACAATCCCCCATTCAAACTATTTCCACCTTTTGAGTAACCTTTCCTTTCCTTCCTCATTCCCCTAAGACTAAGTGGTTCTCCACTCACCCTCTCTCCGTTTGAACAGCTATAGCAATCTTTTTTTTTTTTTTTTTTTTTTTTTTAGTACTTACCTTCCTTGCACTTTGTGATGGTTTTCTATTCTTTATGATTTTGAGATGCATATGCTTTTATTGAGGATTTTTTGATTGATAATTATGAGGGAGAAATACACCAGTAATAATATCCAGTCGGTGTTTATTTAGAAATTTTATAATATGTGTTTATTTAATTTGCAGTTTGCAAGATGAAGATTTGCCTTTGTATATGGGCCCTGATTATTATAGTGCCGATTTCTACAATAATAGGTAAGTGGTTTAATTCATACACTTTCTATGGTTCTTCACACCTGAGAGGTCCATTTCTATCTCAAGCTTAACTCCAAATCTCCCAGACCTGGAGTAATTAAAGGGTTTTGTAGTGAACTTGTCCTCAAGTTTTTACCAGTACAACAGGTTTTACCATAATCCTTGCCTCTCCCTAAAACACTCACAGTCTCACAATAGAATTATGTTCTTGACTTTATAGTTCTTCATATTTAAGAAAAATAATCTTAAATTCTCAGATGACCACCTGATGGCAATAGCAATAGCTATGTTACTGAATTGCCCGGGATTCAGTCTGGGTCCCATTGCTCACGGCACAGAAAGCCAATCCCCAAGACGATGACTATTACCAGGGAAAAAGACTTTCTATTTGGGAGATGGCAACACGGAGAATGGGAAATCAGTCTCAAATTCACTTACCCAACTGACTAAAATTAGGGGTTCATACAGCAGGAAAGAAAGGTAACTATGTGTGAGAAAACAAGAGTTAGGGAGCAATAAAAAGGAGGAGTGGGAGTTGATCAATAGGAATTAGGGAGGGGCAGAAAAGAAGAGTGGGTCAACAGCGAGCAGGTGGTCGGTTAGGCAGTCATGACAGTGAGGAGTTGGGCATCTCATTGTCTGGATGTGGTGATCTGGTGACTTTCAGTTTCCTGATACTATCTGGGAGGCCTAAGGGTCAGATTCCTAAAGAAGGAACTCAAATAAGACAAATGTTAAGTTTCAAGCTTTAAGACCAGGAGGATCAATTTCTATATTTATTTTTTTTAACCCCACGTAAACATCAGTTTTATGGACTTGTTACAGCTAATTTTCTTTTTAAGAGTTTGTGAATTTGTAAGCCAATGTTAAATACACTATATTCTGTTAATTGTATTTAATCCTCATTAGACTAGGACACAGATATAAGGAAATCCATTTACAGACAAAAAATATACAGGACAGAATGAGTAAGTTGCCACTCACAAATAATAAATTCCAGACCTAGGATCAAAAACCTTGTTTGTATAACTGTAATGCATGATACATTTTAAAAATCATGCAGCGATACTTCCATCATTGTAGCATTCCTTTAATTTCTTTTAAATCAAAAGTAAGTTATGCCACTAACCGTTGTTCTATAAAACATTTACTTATTTCTATTAGTTGAGAGGCAAAATTTTACCTCTACCCTCTCAGGGTTTTACTGCTGGGCCTGAGAATGAAATTGGGCACAAGATACATCAACTTGGGCAAAACACATGCATTTATTTAATATGAGTTTTACGTGACATGTATGTCTTCCTTATGAAAGCCTAAAGATTCAGTTAGAGTTGAACATTTAGATAATTAAACAAAAGGTAATGAATTATGAAAATGTGGCAAGGAAAGGGGGTTGATCTAGGGTAACTAATTGGGTGGAAAAGTGACCAGAAAGATAAATGTTAGTTTAAACAATGTTGTTTGTACACATTTCTTTTGGTCTCAGCTACCTATCCTTGATTATAAGACTGTTACTTTCCTTCTGGTATAGAGAGGCTATCTTTCACGTAGGTATTTTATCTCCTGCCTGTAAGAAAAGAAGGAAGTTCAGAGTGTTTTGTCTTGCATCTGCTGTTTTGTAAGTGCCTTTAACTCAAAATCGTTTATATGCTAGAGTGACGTATTTCAGGGCATCATGTTCTGAACTCTTTACTATCATATTAAGTTAAATGAAAAAATGAAGAAATAATGGCATATGTGACTTGTTGCAAGATTGTCTCATTGTAGGAGTTGCAATATTTGTAAAAATGAAGTTGTTAAATTTCCTCTGGGTACTACGGGTTTATTTGTGAAGTGGATCCAAAGGTGGAATAGCCCTCAGCACTTGATTTTCAATACGCATGTTTTGCTTAATTTAGCACTTACATTTGGCTCAGTTAGTGCTTAGCACTGCTGATTCTTGTTTGTTTTGTTTCGGTTTGGTTTGGCTTTGGTCATTCTCAAGAATACTGATAGTCTTCTTGTTTATAGTCTCTTCTGTCACTGCAGTATTAGAGCTTAATGTTATTGGTGTCCAAACATCTGGAAGTTAAATGTGGACAAGAGTTTCTACAAGAAGTTTTTTTAATATTCATTTACCTGTTGATTAAAAAGAGCAGAAAGACAAAAGAAGATATTTATGTGGCCAACGAACGTATGAAAAAAAGCTCATCATCACTGGTCATTAGAGAAATGCAAATCAAAACAACAATGAGATACCATCTCAGATCAATCATAATTGTGATTACTAAAAAGTCAGGAAACAATAAATGCTGGCAAGGCTGTGGAGAAATAGGAACACTTTTACACTGTTGGTGGGAGTGTCCATTAGTTCCATCATTGTGGAAGGTAATATGGCGATTCCTCAAGGATCTAGAACCAGAAATACCATTTGACCCAGCAATCCCATTACTGGGTATATACTCAAAGGATTATAAGTCATGCTACTCTAAAGACACATGCACATGCATGTTTACTGCAGCACTGTTTACAATAGCAAAGACTTGGAACCAAGTCAAATGTCCATCAATGACAGACTGGATAAAGAAAATATGACATGTATATACCATGGAACACTATGCAGCCATAAAAAAATTGAGTTCCTTTGCAGGGACATGGATGAAGCTGGAAGCCATCATCCTTAGCAAACTAACGCAGGAACAGAAAACCAAACACCGCATGTTCTTACTCACAAGTGGGAGTTGAATAATGAAAATACATGGACACGGGGAGGGGAACATCACACACCGGGACCTGTGAAAGGGTAGTGGGTAAGGGGAGAGAGAGCATTAGGATAAATAGCTAATACATGCAGGGCTTAAAACTAGATGATGCGTTGATGGGTGCAGCAAACCACCATGGCACGTGTGTAACTATGCAACAAACCTGCACGTTCTGCAGATGTATCCCAGAACTTAAATCAAAAATTTAAATTAAAAAAGGGCACAAAGAAAGAGAGTTGAAACACAATATGTTTTACACCCTGCATAGTGTGTGTATCCACTTCTGAGCACTACAACAACAACAAAAATACATCATGGTGGAGTAGGGAGTGCAGGCTCTGGAGTTTGCCCTACATTTGAGTTTGCCCTACGTGAGTAGCACCATTTCTCAAAATAGAAGCCAGGAAAATAGAAAAAAAAAAAGCATATACTGCTTGATCACTAAATGATCTTCCTTACAGATGGGGGAAATTAATTAATCTTCATTCTAGGGGTGAAGCTAATTTACAGGTCTCAAACCATGGAGGTAAAAAATAAAATTAATACAGTAGAATGAGTAGAAACACTTTTTAACTTATGCTTTATCTTCTTTCTTTCTTTTTTTCAGGCATACGCTCAAACTGTGCTAAACCTGTGGCCTGTTCAGAGGACTGGTTTGGAGTTAGAGATAAGTGCTTCTATTTTTCTAATGATACCAGAAATTGGACAGCCAGTAAAATGTTTTGCAGTTTACAGAAATCAGAACTTGCTCAGATTGATACACAAAAAGATATGGTAAGAAAACAGAAAAGTCTTCAGTAATTTCAGAGATTATGTTTTTATGAAAAGAGAATGAAAGCAATAATAGCTAACACTATAATACAACTGAGCCTTGAACAGTGTGAGTTTGAACAGTGTGGATCCACTTATACATGGATTTTCTTCCCTCTGCCACCCTTGAGACACCAAGAGCAGCCCCTCCTCTTCTTCCCCACTCTTCAGCCTACTCAATATGAAAACAATGGGGATGAAGACACTTAGAATGCTTCACTTTCACCTAATGAATAGTAAATAAATTTTCTCTTCTTTATGATTCCTTAATATCATCTTTTCTCTAGCTTTGTTTTTGGTAAGAATACAGCATATAATTCAAATAACCTACAAAATATGTGTTAATTTGCTTTCATATTATCAGTAAGACTTCCAGTCAACAGTAGGCTACTAGTGGCTATGTTTTCTGTTTTAGTTTTCTTTTTAAGAAAGGGTTTCACTCTGTTGCCTAGGCTGGAGTGCAGTGGTGCAGTCTCAGGTCACTGCAGCATTGAAATCCTGGGCTCAAGCAATCCTCCCACCTGAGCCTCCTGAGTAGTTGGGACTACAGGTGCACACCACACTGGCTAATTTTGTTTATTTTTTGCAGAGATGAGGTCTCACTACATTGCCAAGACTGATTTCAAACTGGGCTTAAGCAAGCCTCCTTCCTCAGCCTCGCAAAGTGCTGTAATTAGCTTGAGCTACCATGCCCAGCATGGTTGACTTTTTGAGGAGTTAAAAGTTATATACGACTTTTGACTGCACAGGGGGTCAGTGCCCCTAACTGCCACATTGTTTAAGTCAACTGTATATGACAATATATGCTAAACAGTGTTCTAAGCACTGAAACTTATGTAATCTTCTAGTAACCCCCATGAAGGAGTTATATAACTCTCCCTACTTTAAAGAGGGGAAAGTGGGTCACAGAAATGTTATGTAACCCAGCCAATGTTACAGCTGTAAATTGTTGAGCTGGGATTTGAACCCAGGCAAGATGACTAGTGATGCCATGTCCTTTACCACAATGCATACTGTTTCTGTATCTAAATGTCTTCATTAAATTTTCTTAGATTATTAAGTAGATTACTTTTTAAACCATTTCAATTTGCATTCTACCAAGCATAGACTGAAAAAAATAAAATACAGCTCTTGAAATTTAGAGACAAGGATATGAAGGAAATATGTGCACTTTGAAGAAGCGAGTGAATTAATGCGTGGACTCTAGGGACATGGAGTAAGAAAACAGACTAGTTAGTTTTTACAGAAAAGCTGGGGATTGGGGAGTGGGCAAGATTGCCGGCTGGAAGTAGTTGGTGTGCACAGCTTTCACGGAGAGGAACTGAAGTGGTAAGTAAATACAGCACTCTCAACTGAAACATCTGGGGTACACGCAATGGAACTCATCATGGAAACCACTCAACCCATGGACAATGGAGAAAAGCCAGGCAGGCAGATGGCCAACCTGGGAATGACACAGAGCCAGGGGAACCTCTCCTTGCCCAGGGAAGTGGTGAGTGAATGTCCAACCCCAGGATCCCATGTTTCTCCCATGGATCTTTGCAACCCTCAGGTCAGGAGATCCCCTTGTGAACCAACTCCACCAGGGCCTTCAGTCTGACGGAGCTACCTGGAGCCTCAGGAGAGCAGTCACTCAGGCACGTGCAGAGACCTGGGAGCCTTAGCCAGGCTTTCCAGGCTTCCTAGCAAAAGTAGTTGCAACTCCAGCAAAGAGGGAGGTTATACACTACCTTACACGTCCCTAGTAAAGGGGCTGAATCCGGGGGGCTGAGCAGCGACATTCTGCAGGACCCACTTCCATGACACCTCACAGGATAGGACTTACTGGCTTGGAATTCTAGCCAGCCATCAATAACAGCATTACACCACCCTAAGACAACTCCTAGAGGGAAATGTGGGCCTCCATCTTTGCTGTTTGGGTGACTTAGCCATCCAGCCTTCAGGCTTTGGAGAGTCCATGTTGACCAGGGGCGGAAGTGGCCCCCCAGTACAGCATAGCTGCTCTGCAAAAAAAGTGACCAGACTGCTTTTGTAAGTGGTTACCCAATCCCATTCCTCCTAACTTGGCAGGGTATCCAATCAGGGTCGCTAGCCACTTCCTTCAGGTGTGTTCCGGCAGGCAATAGGTATGTACCTGCCAGACACAGAGCTCACAGAGGGAGGGGCAGGCCACCATCTTTGCTGTTTTGCAGGCTTCACCATTGGTACCTACAGGTATTGGAAAATCCAAGGTGAATAGGGACTGGAGATGGCCACCACCATGCCACGGCAGCCCCAGGAAAAAGTGGCCAGGCTATTACATGGGTGCCCATCTCCTTGTCTCTTCACTAGGAGGGTCCTCCAGGTTTCAGTCTGCAACCGCCCCTCTCAAGAGCTGTCAAGCCAGTAGCAACTCTGGAATGTCCTGGACAGAGCCTCCAGGGGCAATGAAAACCTCTCTGCCACTGCCTCTGCCCTGGAACCACCCTTGCTGCCCTCAGATTAACGAAGGAGCAGAGACCCTAAGTCTCTTATCCACACCTCCAGTAAGTTGCAGGAGAGGAGGCCAGGCCATCTTCACAGGCTCTGCCCACTCACCTTGACCAGACATGGAGCCCCCAGCTTGGGCCCGCAGCACAGACTCTCCATCCTAGGCTGATTGCACTGAATGATTGCTTACTTGTATCTCTCTGGAGTGAAGCTCCCAGGAGAAAAGCAAAGGACTGTTGGCCTTAACTACTACTAAGGTCCCTTCCATTGCTGCCTCAAAGTTGGGGAGGAAACATAAACACTGAGATCACCCAAGAGCTGCAGTGGGCAGCCTAGGAGTGCCAGGCCACAATCTACAGCCATCACTCACCCCTGTGAAAACATACATGAAAGAGGTCTGTTGACAGTACTAAATATGCACTGCAGTTAAAGTAACACCCACAGAGAGATGAGAGAATTAATGCCAAACTCCAGTAACTCAAATAGCCAGAGTGTCCTGTGTTCTCCAAACAATTGCCTCAGTTCTCCAACAAGAGTTCTAACCGGGCTGAACTGACTGGAGTTGAATGATATTGAAGGATAGAAATTCAATGCTATTCCTATCAAACTACCAATGACATTCTTCACAAAACTAGAAAAAACTATTTTAGAATTCGTATGGAATCATAAAAGCCCCCAAATAGCCAAGGCAATCCTACGCAAAAAGAAGAAAGCTGGGAGCATCATGTTATCTGACTGCAAATTATACTGCAGGGCTTCAGTAACCAAAACAACGTGGTACTGGTACAAAAACAGGCACATAGACCAATGGAACAGAATAGAGAGCCCAGAAATAAGGTCACACACCTGTGACCATCTCATCTTTGACAAAACTGACAAAAACAAGCAATAGGAAAAGAGCTCCCTATTTAATCAATTGTGCTGGATAACTGGCTAGCCATATGCAAAAGATTAGAAGCAGGACTCCTTTCTTATACTATATACAAAAGTCAATTCTACATGTAAAACCCAAAACTATAAAAAGCCTGGAAGAAAACCTAAGCAATACCGTCCTGGACATTGAAACAGGGAAATTTCATGACAATGACAACAAAAGCAATAGTGAAAAAAAAAATTGCAAAAATTGGTAGGTGGTATCTAACTAAATGTAAGAGCTTCTGCACAGCGAAATAAACTATTAACACAGTAAACAAACTGCAGAATAAGAGAAAAATTTTGCAAGCTATGCATCTGCCAAAACAAAGGAACTTAAACAAATTTACAAGAGAAAAACGACCCTATTAAAACTGGGCAAAGGACATAAACAGGCACTTTTTAAGAGAAGACATACATGCCGCCAACAAACATATGGAAAAAAGCTCAGCATCACTGATAATTAGAGAAAAGCAAATCAAAACCACAATGAGATATCATCTCGCACCAGTCAGAATGGATATTAGTAAAAAGCCAAAAAACCACAGATGCTGGCGAGGTTGCAGAAAAAAGAGAACACTTATACACTGTTGGTGGGAGTGAAAATAAGTCCCACTACTGTGGAAAGCAGGGTCGCAATTCCTCAAAGAGCTGAAAGCAGAACCGCAATTGTTGCGGTAGTGTTTACATGATTGACTTTATAATTCTTTTATTATGGATTAATTAATTGTTTTGAATGTCTTCCCTTAACTAATAAGTCTGTCTACTTTTATCTTTGATCTAAAATTACTACTGACAGTTAGGATTATATAAGAGTCACGTTTAATTAGTTAATTGCTTAATACGGAAGTTTGTTCAGTACTTATGTAAATGATGTATGTAAAAAACTTTCTGGTTCTCTCCTGTTGATCTCAATTAGCACATTGCCGTGATTAACCCAGAACTATGTGAGACAGACATGACAGATATAATTATTGGGTAATGGCTCAATACCTGGGTGATGAAATAATCTGTAAAACAAACCTTCATGACACAAGCTCACCCATGTAACAAACCTTCACATATACCCCAGAATCTAAAATACAAGTTAAAGAACAAAAAGCTGATGAAGAGGTTTGTGGTTCAATAGCAAAAAGCTGATAAAGGAATGACTAAACCCATCACTTAATACATTTCTTTCAGTAAATTATATTCATATAGAAGTTAGTTTCATATCTGATTATGTTAAAAATACAGTATCAGTGACATTCATATTATAGTATATCAAAGTAATTCACTGGGTTTTTCTATTCTAATAGTACTTACACTTTCCATTAAACTCCTCCCCCTGCAATCCCTCTTCTATGATTTTTGGAAAAGTACCTGTGCACACAAAAATATATATAAACGTTAGTTCTCTATCATTCTTGAAGAAGATGCTGTATCCAATCTCATAGAATTTGCTAAGGTTTTATATTGTCATCTAGGCAAATTTAACATCCTATTAATTGATAGCCTATGTCATTCAATCTGTGACTAGAACGTATTAATGGTTTAGGAATTTGAACTTGAAGGAAATAAACTCAAATACGGTTTTGTCATTAATTTCCAACTAGAGACATGGAAGTTACCTTTAAAGATATTCAGAGTGTAGCTCAGCATCAATTACCTGATTATAGTCCAACTATTTGAAGATACTTAAGATGCAGAAAAGCAGGCCCGGCGCGGTGGCTCAAGCCTGTAATCCCAGCACTTTGGGAGGCCGAGGCGGGTGGATCACAAGGTCAAGAGATTGAGACCATCCTGGTCAACATGGTGAAACCCCGTCTCTACTAAAAATACAAAAAATTAGCTGGCCATGGTGGCGCACGCCTGTAGTCCCAGCTACTCAGGAGGCTGAGGCAGGAGAATTGCCTGAACCCAGGAGGAGGAGGTTGTGGTGAGCCGAGATCGCACCATTGCACTCCAGCCTGGGCAACAAGAGCGAAATTCCATCTCAAAAAAAAAAAAAAAAAAAAAAAAAAAAAAAAAAAAAAAAAAGATGCAGAAAAGCAAAATGAAAATCTTTCTGATAAAACTAACAAATATCAACGTCTGTGCCGTTTGTTATTTTAGAAGCCTCAGGGAAGACAAATCAGAATGTGAATCCTAAAAGATGGAATAATTGGGGTGTGAAGCATGTTCAGCAATGTACTGTAACATTTTAAGTAATTGATGATTCCCTTTGCTTTGTGAAAGGAATTTTTGAAGAGGTTCGCAGGAACAGATATGCACTGGATTGGACTAAGCAGGAAACCAGAAGATTCTTGGAAATGGACAAATGGCACCACATTCAATAATTGGTGAGTTTCCAATGTATTAGGAATGTTCTTATTCTGATGTTGCATAAAAATGTTTAAACCATTTTCAGTTGTATTAATATAAACAAATCTTTCTCTATTCTATGTGTAGTTAACTTCTCAGTCTTCTATCTATGACATGGGCCCTTTCACATTGAAGCACATGCTGGAGTAAGCCATTTTCTTCTCACCTTGTTAAATAACACACGGTGAAATTTTCCATTTTTATTTTTATTTGTTATTTTATCTTTATTGTCAAGCTCTTGCTTTACAATAAGCTCTTGCTTGACAATAAGTGCTCTTTTGCTAATTCAAATTCAACTATTCTGCCAATTTTAAACCCAAACTCGTATTACTTGTACCTCTTTCCAGCTAATTAAGTTTATATAAGATCTCTTTGTCTTTAAAGACCTTATAATAATTGTCTTTAACATTTCAAATGTCTGCCACAATGAATAGTATTTATTTTTATTTATTTATTGCTTATTTTATTTAATTTCTGTAAACATTTCCTGAGTGAATTAAAATTGTTAAAAGTGTTTCTTGGGATAAAACAGTTTCTTGTCTTTAGCTTTCCAAATGTTCATCATAAACAATATTGTATTTATTTTTTAAGTTTTTGATTTTTTTATTAGTTTACTTTTTTATTTATATATATAACTGTTTCTTAGATACATATGTATTTCTGCCTTATTATTTTAGTTAAGTGCTAGATAAGAAAAACAACCAATAACATAAATATTGAAATATGCAAGACAGGACAAATTGTATTTATAAATAAGTAAAGATTTGGTTATCAACAAAGAAAACTAATTTAAAAACTATATATATATACATATATATAATTTTACTGTAAGTTCTGGGATACAAGTTCAGAATGTGTAGGTTTGTTACATAGGTAAGTATGTGCCGTAGTGGATTGCTGCACCTATCAACCCATCATCCAGTTTTTAAGCCCCACATGCATTAGCTATTTGTCTTAATGCTGTCCCTCCCCTCACCCTCTCAACTCCCTGACAGGCCTGGGTGTGTGTTGTTCCCCTCCAGGTGTCCATGTGTTCTCATTGTTCAACTCCCACTTATGAGTGAGAATATCCAGTGTTTGGTTTTCTGTTCCTGTGTTAGTTTGCAGAGGATGATGACTTCCAGATTTATCCATGTCCCTGCAAAGGACAAGAACTCATTCCTTTTTATGGCTGCATAGTATTCTGTGGTACCACCATGTATCACATTTTCTTTAACTAGTCTATCATTGACAGCCCATTTGGGTTTATTTCATGTCTTTGCTATTGTAAATAGTGCTGCAGTAAATATATGTGTCCGTGTGTCTTTATAATAGAATAATTGTATTCCTTTGGGTATATATCTAGTAATGGGATTGCTGGGTCAAATGGTATTTCTGGTTCACTATGGTTGAGGAATCACCACACTGTTTTCGACAACGGTTGAACTAACTTACATTCCCATAACAGGGTAAAAGCATTCCTATCTCTCCTCATCATCACCAGCATCTATGGTTTCTTGAGTTTTTAATAATTGCCATTCTGACTGGCATGAGATGGCATCTCATTGTGGTTTTGATTTGCATTTCTCTAATCATCAGTGATGCTTAGCTTTTATATATATATGTTTGTTGGCTGTATAAATGTCTTATTTTGAGAAGTGGATGTTTATATCCTTTGCCCACTTTTTGATAGTTTTTTTTCTTGTAAATTTGTTTAAGTTCCTTGTAGATTCTGGATATTAGACCTTTGTCAGATGGGTAGATTACAAAAATTTTCTCCCATTTTGTCAGCTGCCTATTCACTCTGATGATGCTTTCTTTTGCTGTGCAGAGGCTTAGTTTAATTAGATTCCATTTGTCAATTTCAGCTTTTGTTGCAATTGCTTTTGGTGTTTCAGTCATGAAGTCTTTGCCCATGCCTATGTCCTGAATGGTATTGCCTAAGTTTTCTTCTAGGGTTTTTATGGTTTTGGGTTTTACATTTAAGTCTTTAATCCATCTTGAGTTAATTTTTCTGTAAGATGTAAGGAAGGGATTCAGTTTTAGTTTTCTGCATATGGCTAGCCGGTTTTCCCAGCACCATTTATTATACAGGGAATTCTTTTCCCATTTCTTGTTTTTGTCAGGTTTGTCAAAGATCAACTGGTTGTAGATGTGTGGCATTATTCCTGAGGTCTCTGTTGTGTTCCATTGGTCTATATATCTGTTTTGGTACCAGTACCATGTTGTTTTGGTTACTGTAGCCTTGTAGCATAGATTGAAGCCAGGTAATGTATGCCTGCAGCTCATTCTTTTTGTTTAGGATTTTCTTGGCTATATGGCCTCTTTTTTGGTTTTATATAAAATGTAAAGTAATTTTTTTATAATTCTGTCGAGAATGTCAGTGGTAGTTTGATGGAAATTGGATTGAATCTATAAATTACTTTGGACAGTATGGCCATTTTCATGATATTGATTTTTCCTATCCATGAAGATGAAATGTAAAAAAAAAATATTGTAAGCCGTCTCTTAGGTTTCTACTGCAGTATATTTCAAAAGTACCAAATAAATATAAATCTTATTTTTACTTTTTGAAAAAGTACATCTGGGCTGGGTGTGGTGGCTCAAGCCTGTAATCCCAGCACTTTGGGAGGCCGAGGCAGATGGATCACGAGATCAAGAGATCGAGACCATCCTGGTCAACATGGTGAAACCCCGTCTCTACTAAAAATACAAAAAATTAGCTGGGCATGGTGGCGCGTGCCTGTAGTCCCAGCTACTTGGGAGGCTGAGGCAAGAGAATTGCCTGAACCAAGGAGGCGAAGGTTGCAGTGAGCCAAAATCGCGCCATTGCACTCCAGCCTAGGTAACAAGAGTGAAACTCCAAAAAAAAAAAAAAGAAAAAGAAAAGAAAAGAAAAAGTATATCTACTAAAATTAGGCCAGAAAACTGAGTTTTTTAAATTTCAGAGATCTTTGAATTTGGCAGACACTCTCTTTCTTTCCATATAGAGAGGAAGAAAGGAAAGAAGGAAGGAAGGAAGAAAGAAAGGAAACAATGGTTTTGCCCCTGTCTATTATGTGTCTGTCTGCCTATCTACAAATTGTTTTAAATAGGGTTACAGATTTTAACTCCAACAAACACTTAAAACACTTATATTCAGTCTTATTTTTCCTTAGTATGCCAGGTATTTTAATGTAGCATATGAAGATGGGTGGGTATATTTTCTGGGAACTCACTGTTTGGTATATTTCAAATCATTCTACTCTTAACTGTCTTTTTGATTACAGCTGTAAGTGATTTCCAGACTGATTTAGAGTGTTCTTTTTCAGGTTTGAAATTACAGGGAATGGATTCTATGCTTTCCTGAATGTTGATGGAGTCTATAGTTCCAGAGGACTTATTGATATCAAGTGGATTTGCAGCAAACGTAAGTAGTTTTATTTTATTTTAATTTTTATTTCAGTAAAAGTTGTTTTTCTAATTTTTTTTAACTTTAGATTCTGGGGTGCATGTGCAGATCATGCAGGATTGTTGCATATGTATGTACATGGCAATGTAGTTTGCTGCCTCTGTCCCTCATCACCTATATCTGCCATTTCTCCCCATGTTATCCCTCCCCAATCTCCCCACCATCCCCCCATCAAAAAAACTTGAAAATAACTGTCACACTTCTAAAATAAAAAGAAAAGTTACTAGAGGGATTGTTGGCAAGGTAGCCGAATAGGAAAAGCTCCAGTGGGCAGCTCACAGTGAGAGCAGTGCAGAAGGCAGGTGATTGCCGCATTTGCAACTGAAGTGCCTGGTTCATCTCATTGGCACTGGTTAGACAGTGGGTACAGCCCAAGGAGGGTGATCCCAAACAGGGTGGGGCATCACCTCACCTGGGAAGTGGGATGGGTTGGGGAACTCCCTCTTCTAGCCAAGGGAGGCCATTAGGGACTGTCACTAGAATAACCAATGTAGAGAAGAACATAAACCACCTGATGGAGCTGAATAACACAGCATGAGAACTTCATGAAGCATATACAAGTTTCAATCAATCAAGTGGAAGAAAGGATATCAGAGATTGAGATCAACTCAATGAAATAAAGCTAGAAGACACATTAGAGAAAAAAGAGTGAAAAGAAATGAACAGAGCCTCCAAGAAATATGGAATTATGTGAAAAGACCAGCTCTACCTTTGATGGGTGTTCCCAAAAGTGACTGGGAGAATGAAACCAAGTTGGAAAACACTCACTCTTCAGGATATTACCCAGGAGAACTTCCCCAACCTAGCAAGGCAGGCCAACATTAAAATTCAGGAAATACAGAGAACACCACAAAGATACTTCTCAAGAAGAGCAACCCTAAGACATATAAACATCAGATTCACCAGGGTTGAAATGAAGGAAAAAATGGTAAGGGCAGCCAGAGAGAAAGGTTGGGTTACCCACAAAGGAAGCACATCAGGTTCACAGCGGATCTCTCAGCAGAAACCCTACAAGCCAGAAGAGATTGGGGGCCAATATTCAACACTCTTAAAGAAAGGAATTTTCAATCCAGAATTTCATATCCAGCCAAAGTAAGCTTCATAAGCGAATGAGAAATAAAATTCTTTATGGACAAGCAACTGCTCAGAGACTTTGTCACCACCAGGCCTACCTCGTAAGAACTCCTGATGGAAGCACTAAATATGGAAAGGAACAACCAGTACCAACCCCTGCAAAGACATTACAAATTGTAAAGACCGTCAACGCTATGAAGAAACTGCATCAACTGAAGGGCAAAACAACCAGCTAGCATCATGATGGCAGGATCAAATGCACACATAACAATACTAACTTTAAATGTAAATGGAGTAAATGCCCCCAATTAAAAGATACAGTCGATACTCATCAGTGTGCTGTATTCAGGAGACCCATCTCACATGCAAAGCATAGGCTCAAAATAAAGCGATTGAGGAATATTTCCCAAGCAAATGGAAAGCACAAAAAAGCAGGAGTTGCGATCCTAGTCTCTGATAAAACGGACTTTAAATCAAAAAAGATCAAAAGAGACAAAAAAAGGCACTGCATAATGGTAAAGAGATCAATGCAACAAGAAGAGCTAACTATTCTGAATATATACGCACCCAATACGGGAGCACCCAGATACATAAAGCAAGTTCTCGGAGACCTACAAAGAGACTTAGACTCCCACACTATAATAATGGGAGACTTTAACAAAGAAATGGCATAACTATAGTCATGTGCCTGGTCTATTATTCCACCAAATGCTTAGAAGGAGTTAAAATCCAAGGAATAGAAAACACATGTGATAGATGAAGGAGGCAGATAAGGGAGGAGCTTCAGAGAATCTCTGACTCACCCCACAAGTGTTTACATCAGATGCTTTTGTGCAGATGAGGGATCCTGCACAAAATGGACTGGGGGCCTGCTTGCACACTGGGAGAATGGGGTGGAGCTACCAGGAATTCAAACCTTATGCAGGTAGGGGAGCCTGGCCTCTTCGGCTTGCGTGTGTGGTGGCCTAGTATTCAATATGCCAGCTGGGACTGTTGGCAGGATGCCTTCCTACACTTTTTTTTTTTTCCTGAGCGCTTTCTTTTGATAAATTCTGCTCTCCTCACCTTTCAGTGTGTCCACCTACCTAATTTTTCCTTGTGTGACAAGAACCTGGATTTTAGCTCAACTAAGTCGCAAAAATCCTGCATCACATAGAAAAAGTGACAGAATGAGATTAAATTTAATTTTTTAGTATACTGAAAAATAAGGTTTTTTGGTTTTCCATTAAAAATAAAACCCCCAGAAACAGAGAATAACATGCTAGTTTCCAGGAGCTAGAGGGAAAGGGAAATGGGAAATTGTTGCTCCAAGCAGAGAAAGTTTTATTTATGCAAGATGAGTAAGTTCTTTAAGAGGCTGGGCGTGGTGGCTCACGCCTATAATCCCAGCACTTTGAGAGGCAGAGGTGGGCAGATCACTTGAGGTCAGGAGTTTGAGACCAGCCTGGCCAACATGGTGAAACGTTGTCTCTAGTAAAAAATACAAAAATTAGCTGGCCATAGTGGCACATGCCTGTAGTCCCAGCTACTCGGGAGGCTGAGGCATAAGAATTGCTTAAATCTAGGAGGTGGAGGTTGCAGTGAGCTGAGATCACACCACTGCACTCCAACCTGGGCAATAGAGTGAGACTCTATTTCCAAAAAAAGAAAAATTAAGAAATTATATTTCATGTTGTGTTCTTATAAAACTAAAACCAGGTAGACACAAAGACCATAAGGACATATTTGGAGGTGATTAATAGGTTTAGTAGCTTAGCCGTGGCAATGGCATTTCAGGTATATACAAACTCACCAGAAAGTATACATTAAGTATGTGCAATATTTTATATATCAGTTTGACCTCAATAAAGCTTTAAAGAATAAATATATTAAAAATAAAAATGAGTTATTATATTTTTTTAATTTTAAAGCATTACATTAGCATTTTATATTTGGATAGAAAATGAAATAATTTGTATTTCACTAAAGAAAAAAATAGGTACTGTTAACATCCATACATATTTCTTTCAATTCTTTATTTACATGCACAGATTTGTTTTTACTGTTGTTAAAATATTTGGCCACATGACTTTATTTTATTTTATTTGTACAAATTTAAGAGATACAAGTATAATTTTGTTACATAGATATATCACATAGTGGTGAGGTCTGAGCTTTTAGTTTATCCATCACCTGATTAGTTTGCATTATATCAATTAGGTTATTTCTCAGCACCCACTCCCTACCAAACACTTCAGGCTACAATACACAAATGAAAAATTCACAATTATTCCATGCTTCAAATATTATATTTGTACATAAGTTACTTCTTTCTTTCTCATCTAACACACAGCACATATAGTTAAATAACATTCCTTTAAAGTTGTCTTATTCTATGCTATTTTAAATGCAAAAAATATGAAACTGTTAAATAACTATTAGCTTTTTATTTAGCTTTTATTGTACAGCCATGGAAAAGACAAAACAGAAATCCAAGAATGGAGTAAAAGTTCTGTTCAGAAGTTGTCTTGAGAGTCAATTTAGGACAAAATACTTTTCTCCTTTTTAGGTGGTGTCTGTTAGCAGAAACTTTCTTTTAGAAACTTTACCTAAAATACCCAAGTCTTTAAAATCTGGCTCTGCTTTAACATGTAAGGTATTTCTACATTTTGTTGTACATTTACACACTACTGGTTCTATTGTGTGTCAAGATCGCATCTCTCTGGCAAATGCCATTAAATGTGGAGCTACAGTCTTCAGAATACACCTGCTTTCCTGTGATAACAGCACAGCTCCTGTCATCAGTTGGTCCAATCACCGAAAACCTAAGAGATAAAGAATAGATATTTGAGCATCTATCTTAAAATGATGATAGTATCTTTTTTTTTTTTTTTTTTTTTTTTTGGCGTCTGAGCTCACTGCAACCTTCCACTCCCTGGTTCAAGCCATTGTCCTGCCTCAGCCTCCCAAGTAGCTGAGATTACAGGCACTTGCCCCTACACTCAGCTAATTTTTGTATTTTTCATAGACACGGGGTTTCACCATGTTGGCCCAGTTAGTCTCGATCTCCTGACCTCTCAAAGTGCTGGGATTACAGGCATGAGCCACTGTGCCCGGCCCAATGTTGGTATCTTTTAAAGTTTTCTCCAGCCAAACTTTTATAGGTAATTCTTCAGCAGCCAACATTTTGCACATGTTTTAGAATGGAATTTTCATTGTTAATACAGCCTCTTCTCTTTCCTATCTTAGTAACAACGCCATGCAAGCTCAAGCTAGACTAGAAGACATCCCAGCTTCTTCCTTACCTCTCAAACCTCTCATTGTATGTACCTGCAACACCTGAGTATTCTATTTCCAGATTATCCCTGCTATCCATTCACTTCTCCCCGCTTCTCAGTTTAGACTCAAGCTACCGTTATCTCTCCCTCGTCTCTAGTCATAGCCTTCGAACTGACCGTAGTTGCAATTTTGTCTCCCATCTATTCATTTTCCACATAGCAGCATAAATAATTTTGTGTACAGTAAGTAGATGCCAAAATAAATGTTTTCGATAAAAACTACACAATGATAGGGCCGGGTGTGGTGGCTCACGCCTGTAATCCTAGCACTTTGGGAGGCCAGGGTGGGTGGATCACTTGAGGCCAGGAGTTCAAAACCAACCTGGCCATAATGGTGAAACCCCATTTAAAAAAAAAAAAAAAAAAAAAAAAAAACTACGCAATGATAGATGTGCTATAACAATGTGAACTGGGAGGCAGCCAGCCACCCAGGATTTTGTTTAAGTCAAAGTAAAACCTGTTAGATGACTCTTAAATTTCTTATATAACTTCCACAATATAAGGTAGGTCGATGCATGATGTATGAATGGAATGACTGAAGAGAGCTATTTCATGAACTATTTTTTCTAGTTACTAATGATAATTTAAGAAAATATAAACTGAATACTATTATAACCACCTGCATGTGTGTTTTCCTTTAAATGATAAGCTTTTAAAAGGGATATGTTACCTTTATAGTAATACTAGTTTCCAAAAAAGTAAAAAAAAAAAAATTAAAATAGTATGAATTATAATAAAAATTAGTAAGAAATACTACTTATTTTTCAAATATTGTATTAAAAGCAGATCCAGGAAATGTATACAACTTCATATGTTAGTTTTATGTTTATGAAGAATGATAATAAATGTAGAACAGATGTACCTAGAAGTAGATAACTATCAACTGAAATGAACTATCACTCCTCGTTCTTTGCTTTCAGCACATCTCAAATGTTCCAGCAATATGACTGATAAATGAAAGTACAGAAGAAAATGTCTAAATGTGACACTTCCGAATTTGAAAGCACTCTTACATGCAATACCTCATGTTGTTCACAGAACAATGTAAAGAAAGTACCATTGTTCTTTTAATACTGATATACAGGTATCAGGCTGGGAGTGGTGGCTCACACCTGTAATCGCAGCACTTTGGGAGGCTGGGGTGGGTGATAGTTTGGAGCTGGAAACCAGCCTGGGCAACATGGAGAAAACCCGTCTCTACAAAGCACACAAAAAGCCAGAGGCCGGGCGCGGTGGCTCAAGCCTGTAATCCCAGCACTTTGGGAGGCCGAGGCGGGTGGATCACGAGGTCAAGAGATCGAGACCATCCTGGTCAACATGGTGAAACCCCGTCTCTACTAAAAATACAAAAAATTAGCCGGGCATGGTGGCGCGTGTCTGTAATCCCAGCTACTCAGGAGGCTGAGGCAGGAGAATTGCCTGAGCCCAGGAGGCGGAGGTTGCGGTGAGCCGAGATGGCGCCATTGCACTCCAGCCTGGGTAACAAGAGTGAAACTCGGTCTCAAAAAAAAAAAGTTAGCCGGGTGTACTGACACACACCTGTAGTCCTAGCTACTCTGGAGGCTGAGGCGGAAGGGTTGCATTATCAAGTGAGCTATGATCATGCCACTGCACTCCAGCCTGGGCCACAGAGCAAGGCTCTGCTAAAAAAAAGAAAGGAAGGCAGGAAGGAAGGAAGGAAGAAGAAAGGGAGGGAGGGAGGAAGAAAGGAAGGAAGGGGCATCAACATGTTTAGTTGAATTTTTGAAGGCCAAAATTTTTAAATTCATGTTTTCTGATTTCAACTTTAGACCTTTCTACATATTCCAGCTGCTTTTATTTACAGGCGAATTTTGTCTTTGCATTTGCCATATAAAAAGATTTGCATAATATTATTTCAAATGAGATTTAAATCAGTTTAGAAATTTAAAAATTATTATGAAGTTTGGACAATTAAAATGCCAGATGACAAATGCTTTCCATTCCCATTGTTCAAAATCAGTTCATATAAAAGAAGAGAGGAAGCAAAAAAACAAAAGGTAGGGGAAAGGAAAAAAGAAAAGAGAGAGCTAGAAAGGAAAAAAAGAAAACAAAATTAAAGATGAGGGAAAATGGCCGGGCGCGGGGGCTCAAGCCTGTAATCCCAGCACTTTGGGAGACCGAGGCGGGCGAATTACGAGGTGAAGAGATCGAGACCATCCTGGCCAACATGGTGAAACCTCATCTCTACTAAAACTTAAAAAATTAGCTGGGCGTGGTGGCGTGTGCCTGTAATCCCAGCTACTTGGGAGGCTCAGGCGGAAGAATTGCTTGAACCCAGGAGGCGGAGGTTGCAGTGAGCCAAGATTGTGCCACTGCACTCCAGCCTGGCGCCTGGCGACAGAATGAGACTCTGTCTCAAAAAAAAAAAAAAAAAAAAAAAAAGATGAGGGAAAATGGAGAAAGAAGGACAAAAAGAATGGAAAGTAAGGAAGTGTAATTTAAAAAACAATTCTATCAATAAACATTATCACCCCTCCCTTACAAATAACTACTCACAATTGTGGAACTAAAAAGCGTTCATCTATCCACATCCATAGGTTTCCTTGGGATGTAACACGTGTAACATGTAATCCAATCCAACCAAAATGCCCAGGTTTTAAACTCTTCTGTATGAACTTCTGCAGAGAAAATGGTGTATTTATTCATTCATTTGTTTAAACAAATTTTGATGTCTTCTACAGAGTAAATCTCTGTGCCAGGCATTAATAAAATATATTTTTATATACATTAGCATTTTCATAAACAAGAGTAACTACCTTACGGCTAATACATGTTCAAAAGCAATGACAATAAACCTCCCATGCTTCTTCTTTTTTTTTTTTTTTTTGAGACAGAGTCTTGCTCTATCACCAGGCTGGAGTGCAGTGGCGCGATCCCGGCTCACTGCAACTTCCATTTTCCTTTCAAGCAATTCTCCTGCCTCAGCCTCCTGAGTAGCTGGGACTACAGGCACGCACCACCACGCCCGGCTAATTTTTTGTACTTTTAGTACAGACAGGGTTTCACCATGTTGGCCAGGATGGTCTCGATCTCTTGACCTCCTGATCCTCCCGCCTCAGCCTCCCAAAGTGCTGGGATTGCAGGCATGAGCCACCGCGCCAGGCCCCTCCCATGCTTCTTAGACAGTGAACCTGCATCTAGCAAGTTTTTCCTGTGCAGTTAGATCCTGTTTTTGATTTCTCACCAGCTCATCCAAATTTTGAATCACCAGTAAATGCGCCTGTAGCTGTGTGCAGTCACGTTGACTCTCTTTCCACGTTTTAAAAGAAGTTGAAAAATAGTAACATTTCCCTTGGTTCAACAGCCAGTCATTTGGGCACAAATAATTATGACCTGAAGAAAACATAGGGGAAAATTAATTAAACTTTATAGCCAATTGGGAAGATATAAATATTATCAAATATGATTTCTTGGAAAATAGATTTTTCCACCTCATTTTTTTGTCATGAAAGAAGCAGTTCTATAAAATGAGAATAATTTACTAACCTCTCTATTTTCTGGAGTTGGACAGGGTTTTGGAGTAGGTGAGAGCAAAGTTTGTGGATTCTGATCCCCATAATCAGAGGAAGCAAATTATAACACTTTTGACAGTTAATTACCAACTGAAAAAGTAAAAGCTTATTGTTTAATTTCCTCCACTATCTGGTTCTAAGTCCTTTGACATTTCAAGATTGTCTTTGCAACCTTTATTTCATGTCTGTGAGATTACTTACAATTACTGATGCATTGGGTACTTATTCTCCTGTGCTTTTCATTCATACTGTTACCTTAGTCTTGAATAGCCTCCTCTTCCTTCTTTACCTGCTAACTTTTTCTTTAATGTACAATTATATTTCCACCTCAAAAAGGAAGCCTTGAACCAGTCAATTTCTGCTGTCTGTAAAACTCAACACTAGGTATCATAAATGATATATTTGCTAAAGCAAGGGACAAATAGTTTACATCCTAGTCACTTGTAAACATCTCCATATCTTCCACATGACTGAAAAGTTTGTGAGGTGAGACTGTCATATTCATCTCTGAATCTCTTATCATTCAACACTTTGTATATAATAAACAATTGTTGTTGAATGTTGAATGGTTGGACTAAATATTTTAAGTTAAAGCATGTAATATTTTCATTGCTAATATTTTAGTATGTCAACTGTAAGCCTAAAATTTTATTTAAAAATTAATTTTGGAAATTAAATTGTATGTCCAGCCAAGCTTAAAAACGTAACCTGAGTAGGTATAACTTAAAGAAGGTTATTATGACCTAAATTTAGATTTGTGAAACTTCATATATATTCTTAACTCATTAATACATGCTATACCAGGGCAAGTGTTGCCAACGCTGAAAAAAATTATCATTTAAAAAAGTTGTGAAAAGATTGAGGATAACTGAATTGTAATTTCAGTTGTACAAATACATATTTGTTTGCTAAAAGGTATAAAATGACCTCTAATATACCTCTCAAGTTACGATTTGAGAGGGGATATTTATTCATGATTATTAGTGAGAAGGTGTCATTTAGATGAAATAATTTTATTATGTAGATATTGACACACTGGTCAATGAAGTATTACTGCAGTGCTGCAAAACACAATAAAAATACTCCAAATGATCAGTGTAGCATGGTGAGGATGCTAACTGTCCAAAAGAGTTATTGTAGGTAACTCAGCTTTAAGTGTTATTTTCTGTAAGAAGAAATACAGGTTGAAAATAGAGAAAAGTATTTATTGAACAACACTGCATCAATTGCTCTCTTAGAGGCTTTACATAATAATAACAACATGCACATACTGCTGTTGTTGTGGGCCAGGCAGGTTTCTAAGCATCTTATATACATCCAGTTTTTAAAATAACTTTGTAGAGTTAACTGACACCAGAGAAGTATGAAAAGGAAAAATCAGAAGATAAAAAATTATGCCCAACCATGACCTACCTTTTGACAAATAAATGGCAAAGAACAAATAAAAGGAGACAAGGATCTATAAATTAAAAGAGGCATATTCTATAAATGATCTATAAATTCAAGAGGCATATTAACCAAATGCAATTAAAGTCTTTGATTATAATACTTAGAAATCCAATGAAAAGAAAAGAAAGACATTTTGCTATTAGAGGATATCAAGAAGTTACTGCTAATTTTGTTAGGAATTGTGGTAGACAGAATTTCAAAATGGCCCCTTAGATCCAGCCTCTGGTGCACATGACCTTTGTAATTCCTTCGTGACTGTGGGTAAGACTGTGAATATGATGAAATGTCACTCACACAATCAGGTTACATTAGATAGCAAGATGACAGGATTTTGAGAACAAAACAAAAGAAGGGTCCCCAGTCTGTTGATTTTGAGTTAATCTATGGAAAGATTATTCCAAGTAGTCTGACTTAATAAGATGTAAGTCTTTGAAAGAGGGCTGAAGCCTTCCCTGAAGAGAGAGAGAACTCCTGTTGCCTTTAAAGAATTCAGCTTCCATGTTTCAAGAGGGTGTATGAGAGAGACACATGGCAAAGAAATGCAGAGGCCTCCAGAGGCTTAGAGGAGTTATGGCTGAAAGCCAGGAAGAAAGCGATAACCTATATCCTACAACCACATATAATTGTTCCAGCACCATAAGAGAGAGCTTGGAAGAGGAACCTCAGCTCTAGAAAGATGGGTGGTCTGGCCAGCATCACATCTACACCGCACTCCCCGTGAGACCCTGAGCAGAGGACTTAATTAAACTGGGCCGTGACTCCCAACTCATGGGAACTGGGTGGTAACCAGTATATGTTGTTAAACTGCTGCGTGTGTGGTAATTTGTTATATACCGATCAAAAACAAATGCAGGAGTTGCAGTGATACTGTGATTGTGTTATAGCAAAAGACATATTTAGCTATGAGTCACATACAGAAGTATTTAAATATTAAATGGTATGAGATCTAGTCGCTATTTTAATATAATCTAGCTTGGGGATGGGGATGTGATGATGGTGGAGATATAGATGGAAAATACTGATGTGGAGATGGAAAATATTGTACATTTCAAACAGGTACAAGGAGATTTATTATATAATTCACTCTACTTTCATTTATATTTATATAATACAGATTTAAGTATATAATAAAATAAAACCTTATTAAGTAGGTGTCATTATTACTCCCAATTTACTGATGAAGAAATTGAGATATATAGAGATTGTTTAACCCTACGTACTGATACAACATATAAATATCAGAACTGAAATTCTAACACTGCTAGCCTAGTTCTACAGCCTATGTTCTTTTTTTTCTTTTTTAATTACTGTACTTTAAATTCTGGGATATATGTGCAGAAAGTGCAGGTTTGTTACATAGGAATACACGTGTCATGGTGATATGCTGCATCTATCCCCCCATCATCTATTTTAGGTATTTCTCCCAATGTTAGCCTTTCCAAATGCCCCCACCCCCTGCTGTCTTCCCCTAACCCCCCTACCTCCCAACAGGCTCCAGTGTGTGATGTTCCCCTTCCTGTGTCCATGTGTTCTCATTGTTCAACACCCACTTATGAGTGAGAACGTGTGGTGTTTGGCTTTCTGTTCTTGTGTCAGTTCTCTAAGAATGATAGTTTGCAGCTTCATCCATGTCCCTGCAAAGGGCATGAACTCATCCTTTTTTATGTACAGCCTATGTTTTCATCCACTGCACTACACTGCCTCCACACTGTGTTAGTGTATTAGTCAGAGTTCTTCTTAGCCACAGCCAATGGTGTGTGTGTGTGTGTATGCGTGTGTGTGTGTGTGTGTGTGTGTGTATGAGAGAGAGAGAGAGACAGACAGAGACAGAGACAGACAGAGACAGAGACAGAGAGAGATTTAAGGTATTGGCTCATGTAATTGCAGGGGTAGGCAAGTCCAAAATGTATAGAACAGGCCATCAGGTTAAAAACTTGATATTATATCTTCAGTCTGAAAGGAAAAATTGATATTATATCTTCAGCCTGAAGGCAGTCTGGAGGCCAAAATCCTTCTTCCTTTGGGGACCTTAGTAGTTTTTCTAAGACTGAACTGATTGGTTAAAACCAACCTACATTATGGAAGATAATCCATTTCATTCAAAATCTACAAATGTAAAATCCAATTTCATCTAAAGCATATCTTCCCAGTGACATCTAAGCTGGTATTTAACAAACTGTCTGGGTATATGGCCTAGCCCAGTTGACACACAAAATTAATCATCACAGTTTGTTCAATCTACATGAAACATTCTATGATATAGTTATTATTATAATATCCCCATTTGAAAATTTAAAAACTGATGTTTAATTTGCCTAAATTCATGTGATCGGTTGGCTGAAATCTCTTGATTCAAACATAGGTCTATCCCAAGCCCACACGCTTCCCACTACAACCCACAGCCGTTGCACACCGCACCTATCACTGGTTGCTTGATAAATACGTGGCCAGTTAGGTATGGCAGGAAATCCACTATCATCCTGTTGTTGACTCACTAGGAAAACCCCTATTTTCTTCCTTCTAGAAATCACCATAACCCTCCTTCCTTTCAACCATCTGATATGCAGCAGTAGCACTGAGGAAGAGGATGTGCTTTCCAGTCCCAACCTTCTTCACCAGCGCTGTTGGCTTAGTGTGAAACATGAGTGAATGCAGGAAGAGGGAAGTCAAAACTACATTTATCCCTAAGAGTAGCACGTAACAAACAAAAAGAGCATTACCTGATAGACTGCTGATATTTACATTCTGAGAGAAATCCATTTTTTCACCTGTACTCAGTGCAAAGAAAAGATAGGAGAAACATTTAAAAATTAAAAGCACTCTAGATACATGAGAATAAAGTACCAGCACAAAATGGAGGCACGCTAATAAAAACTGTGAGTTTCTCTTCTCCTATGGGTCCACTCCTCTTCTTTCCCAGATTTAACTACTTCTCACCATATCTATTTTTACTCCTTTAAGTGCAAATCGCAATTCTAAATAATATGTGCACTCTTAGACTTCATAAAAGATGTTACATTTTTGTATATTATTTTCCTTTTTTCATGGTCTTTTAAAATGATGTTCTTACAGGCATGAGCTCCAGCACCTAGTCTTGATCTTATTTGTCCTTGTTATGGGCCAAAAAAAAATCTTTTGACCATATCATTAAGTTCCTTCAGCTTCCTAGTTGCATTATTTATAGTGTGTTTTCATATGGATGGAATTCATTGCTGGCTAGGAACACAGAACAGTTGTTAATTTGAAAAGTCTTTTAATTGTGTTCTTGGGCTAGCTTCATTCTATCTAAAATTAGCCACCCATCTCCCATGTTCTTTTTTGCTGTTGTTTTTCCAAAAGAATGACTAGGAAAAATATTTACTTGATTACTCTTGCTTTAAATCTAAGTTAAAATCAAGATTGCTGATAACTTTGAAGGCATTGGTACAGTAGAATGCTTTTAGGTACATTTAAAAATCTGATGCTGGCTGGGAGTGGTGGCTCACGCCTGCAATCCCAACACTTTGGGAGTCCAAGGCAGGTGGATCACCTGAGGTCGGGAGTTCGAGACCAGCCCGACATACACGGAGAAACCCTGTCTCTACTAAAATTACAAAATTAGCCAGCATGGTGGCACATGCCTGTAAGCCTCCTACTCAGGAGGCTGAGGCAGGAGAATCACTTGAACCCTGGAAGCAGAGGTTTCGGTGAGCTGAGATAGCACCATTGCACTCCAGCCTGGGCAACAAGAATGAAACTCTGTCTCAAAAAAAAAAAAATAATAATAATAATAATAATAATAAAACTGATGCTAATTTGCTTTGGGGGAAAACTATTTATGTAAAACCTTCCTTTAGGATTATGTTTTTACTCATAGTGTTCTGAAATTCTCTATCTATCTATCTATCTCATCTCTTTCTATGTATTAGCTACTTTGGTGTCCTGTTCTGAACTTAGTGGGTTCTTATAAGCTGAAAACTCAGTTTTTTTGTTTCCCTTTTACTCTTGAAAAATTGTTTATATTACTTTTTCATTATTTTATGTCTACTTTTTCTTCCCACTTATTTTCTTCTTCTGGAAGCTCGTTAAAAGAGCTATTGACCTCCCTGTATAAACAAGTGAATTTTGGTTTTCTGTCTCAGATAGCCTCATATTTATTTATGGTTTTTTTCCTGACATTTTGCTCTATGCTCTGGGATATTTGGTTAGCTATCATGACTTTTCAGAAGAAAGGGCACAAGAAATAGCCAGGCTACATAGTAGACCTATACACTACTCCCCCCTCTCACTCCAGAACCAAAACAAAGGGTATACATCTTAGTGCACCAACCACCAGTCCATAAATCAGGAGCTAGCTAGCTCTAACTATATATCTCACTGTTTTAGAGAGTTCTTTGATTTTATTTTATTTTTTTATCATTTTTTTTTGCATGATACAGAGGCAAAAGCCACTGTGTAAATGGACCAACAGATTGGCAAAGCACCAATCTAAAAGAGCATGGCTTAGAAAGTCTTTCACTTAATTACTTTGCTTCATTTTTTTTGTTTCAAAGTTTATTTTTAAATTTAATTGCCAATAAGCATTTCATGTATTCAAGAATTACTTTGTTTTAGACCTTCATTTACCCTCTGACTCTCCTCTCTGAAATGGAGCCCTGACTGAGCTTAGCCATGATGAACAGCTTCCGTCTACACTGCAGCTGTCTTTTACGCTTTAACTAAGGTTGTCTCCAATAGCATTATTCTATCCATCTTTCCTTTCCTTTAAAGTTTTCTTCCTTTTCCATTCTATGTGCTTTGATTAATTTATTCTATTTTGTTATCATTTCTTGTTCTACGGATAGATTCTTGGGAGAGAGGAGATATAAATATTCATGGTCAATACTCCATTTTGACTGGAAGACATGGAAAATTTTAAACAGGTCAAAATCCAAGGACAAATTTTATAGAAACACACGTATTGTAATTGTTACTAATTTATTAGAATAAAAAATATGGCTAGAAAAAATATTTTTCTGACTAGTAATTCATCAACATGTCAAATTTTATTGATTTCTTCCCAATAGCATTTCTCTTTAAAAAAAAAAAAAAAGTTGCATCATTTATGTCATTTTACCATTTATACTTTGTCGAAGAGAAACTGATTTACAAGAGAATATGTTGGCCTAAAAAGATCATACTCAGTGTCTAACAAGCAACTATCTACTCCTGAATTTTAGGAGCATTTTTAAAGCCATAATAATTAGAAAAGCTAATTTAACTTCTTAGAATTGCTGGTTAACAGAAAGCAATGCTTACTTAGATAGATTCATAAGAACTAAAAAATAATCGTTTAACATTGAATGTTAAATAAGTGAAAATTTTCCGATTATTAGTAATTGATTTCAATGTAGCATTGAACACATTTGAGGTGTATGATTGATATTCAGAGAAAAAATACATTAAGTAGAATATATATTTGGTCTGAGAACAGTCTGACATCTTTCCTTGTTGTATTAGGAAAAACACAAAATTGCCCAATTGCCCAATACAAAAATACTTCTTACTAAGAAATAAAGAATCTTCTACCCTAAAGAAGTTGCTTTAGGACTCACCTATTTTTGGAAATTTCATCTCAAAAGCCCCTAAAATCTATTTCCTGTCACGTTATACGTAAGACAGTACTTATTTTAGCTCACGAGCTTAAAAGCAAAACAAAAAAAAATCAAAGAAACTATGAATTTCTTTGGTTGTTCAAATAGTATAGCTACAGTATACACATATAAATACTACTTCAGGAAGAAAAAAGTCTGAAAGTCTACCTAAAATGGTTTTCAAAGGGGTCTTAGAAAAGCTATTTAAATACTGACCTCACAAAGCAATACCAATGAGCATATAGTCTTTTAGAAAAAAAAATTACTAAATTTTTATTATAAGATAATAAAGTCAACCTCTATTGGGGGTTCTTTATAAGAAAAGATGCAGAATAAATGCTAATTTTGCATTTAAGCATTTAATTTTTTAATGTAATATAATTTTATAATGTGATATATACCACTGGTCTGTTTAATTTACCAATTTTGGGCTACAATGTATATCTTATCTTGGCATTAAGAAGAATGAAGGATCAATGTTTATCTTCTGAAAATGTTCAAAGAAATAAAAGTTCATTACTCACGCCAGAATAGGTCAGTCATTGTCATAATGAAAATAAGGATCCCAATGCATCCAAATATGAGCAGAAGACAGTAACATTGTAGATATAGGGAGAAATCTGAAATGTTGAATTTTATTTCATGAATTTTAAAATTCTTGTGATTTTTCACTTTATAAACATTTTTCTGTTTCATTTTTATTACAGAGATGATTCATATTCATTTTGGATATGTCATTAGAATTGACGATGAAATGAAAATTTAAAAATAAAAAAGTCAATAATCCCAAACCAAGGAGATACTACTATTATTTAATGTTTTGAGTTGTACTGAAATGGCTTTGTTAATTATTTGGTGGTGCTTTTGAAGACCTAAAAATGATGTCTTGAATTCCATATATATTATAGATACAAATAAATATGATATATAGTTATATAAATTATATATAATCTATTTATTACAACATATTAATATATAAAATATAAACATGCACTGTAAATGTATATAATACATTATTTTATATTTGTAAATTATATAGAAAGAATAACATAGAATATACATATCTATTTCAGGCACAATGATGTGTTTTATTCAATTTAGTGAATCACTGTAAGAAATAAAAGAGGGATGACAGATACAGGTGAGGGGACGGAAGGCAGCAAACCACACTGCCAAGTGTGTACCTATGCAACAATCTTGCATGTTCATCACATGTACCCCAAAACCTAAAATGCAATAAAAAAAAAAAGAAATAAAAGAGGGAAAGAAATATTTATTAAAGTTTTCATATATAACAGTCACTGTACTGGGAATATTCACAGTTTATTTCACCTAATACATGTAATACGTTATATTTTTCTGGATTTGGCTTTCTAGACAGGAATCAGTTTCAGCCTAGGCAGTATTAGATCTCCAATAAATGATACTTATAAGGAATCTATGCTATAGTATTTCATTGCATTAGAGTTGACAAGAATATTTTCCTTACAGATAAATAAACAAGTAACCTCTAGAGAGGGTAAACAGGAACATATATATATATATATTATAATCCTCTTTCAATTTTATCTACTTTCTTCTACATATTAGCACTTTTGAATAAATTAGATGTATACACTTTTTTTCACAAAATTATGACAGGTTCCTTTTACAGGCAGACATCATATGATTAGTATCTCAATCTAGAATTATTCTAGTCAATATGCCAGGCTAGTGGACAAAGAGAAAGCAAAGTAATTTGAGATACTCTGATAATTATTCCCTAGTTTTTATTATTTTATCTATAAGCAAGCCCTTAATTTCATCATCTTGGTTGTACATTTCACAAAAAATGCGTCTTCTAAGTCATAATAAAAGTACTGTTTTTCATATCTAATTACTGTGTGAATGCCTTACTTCAATCGGTTTTATGGATTTACTGCATATATACTGATTATAGTATATACTTAGAGAATTTACTACATGTAGTATACCTTTTGAAATTTACCACTCAGTTCTTTGTATTACTAATTCCAAAATAGTTTGCTTTCTTTTTCCTACCTGTACATATTTCTACTGTTCAAGGAAATATGGAAAGACTTCTACTCAACTGAAAATCATCAAAATACATTTCTGTAATTTTATGAGGAAATACCAATTATAGGTATATGCATCTGCAGTTAACTGGTAATAAAGAACAAGGCCCATTCCATACATGCCAGGGAAGGAGACTTTAAAGTTCTTGCCAAATAAGATATATTAAAAATCTAACAATAGATCAAAAGTTAATATTTTTATGTAAGCCATGATTTACATACTGTATCAAGCCGGTGAGCAGAGAGCTGAGTACCTGACGCTCAGTATCCTGGCCTGTCCTAGCAATGCTTGGCTAGATGCCATTGGCTTACATGGGGCTACATGAAGAAATTGCCCTTCAAAATCTTTTAATGCTACTATTGCAAGAACAATAATTGTATTCTTTTATGTGCTTCATGAGAACTCAGGAAAATATTTTTTTTCTGAATTAGGATCAAGATTAATTATATCTATCTTAAGAAATAGGTGTCACTTTACCTTATACACAATGTGAATTAAACAACTAGTTGAGATAAGGATTCCCTTATCTCAATGAATCTTTCATGGATCTAAATAATCTATCTCAGACAATTTATGACCATTTTTATATTTCTTCTTATGATCAATTTTAAGATGTAAAAAATATTCAAGCTTCTCAACAAGGAAGCTTAGAAGCAAATGTATGGCAAGAACAAACATGCCTACAGTAACCTTTCTGGCCCAATTTATTTTCCCACCCCTATCTTTCATTTATAATTTAAATGGATATTATCTTATATTTTATGTATCAGTACTCAGATTTTAAGTCTCTGTACATATTTTTGTATTAAAAAGTAGTTTATAGATTAAAAATAGTAAATTTAGTTTAACATCCACATAAAAGCATCATTAGGTAGATTTTTCTTATTATAAATCAATGTACTGAGATTTAAGACTAAATGCTTCTTCCCAGAGCTGTACATTTAGTCTGTGGGCTAGAGGGTCTGACTCATTTTTTTTTTTTTTTTTTTTTTTTTTGTGATGGAGTCTCACTCTGTCACCCAGGTTGGTGTGCAGTGGCATGATCTCAGCTCACTGCAACCTCCACTCCCTGGTTCAAGTGATTCTCCTGCTCAGCCTCCCAAGTAGCTGGGATTACAGGTACGTGCCATGACACACAGCTAGTTTTTTGTATTTTTAGTAAAGACAGGGTTCCATCATATTGGCCAGACTGGTCTCAAACCCCTGACCTCAGATGATCCGCCTGCCTCAGCCTCCCAAAGTGCTGGGATTACAGGAATAGCCACTGTGCCTGGCCTGACTCAGTCAATTTAATACCACTGATATTAACTTTTGCTGCATGGAAGTAAGTTACTATTGAAAAAGTAAACATTTGTTTCATGGTGTTAAAACATGGGGGAAGGGGGTTTGCATTTGCTAGATATAAAATGAGATAGTACACCAGAATGTTCGATACATATGGCAGAACTGCCACTGTGGCTGGTAATTCTGATTTTCTGGCCTATGTCATCTTAACTTAGGTTTTGACTATTTCAACAAGATTGTTTTCAAAGTTCCTTTTAGACAAATTGAATTCAGGCACCGGCATGTTGTTCATCAAACTTGTCTATAGAACCTGTAACAGAACTTAAAAAAACAAAAACCAACCACAGAGCAGCCCTAAGGAGCCAAGATTAACCTTTTTTTTTTTTTTTCTCCCTCTTCTCTCATTCCCAGTAGATTGTTCTACCAATCCTATAGAGTTTTTATGAAGATTAAAACCAATATATAGTATGCTTTTTTAAGCTGTAAAACACTACAGGACCACTGTTACTCTCACCACCACCACTAGATCTTACCTTCCAACTGTAATAGGCAACTTCACGAAACATGTTTTCACAGATACCATACCAAGATAAGTGTTTCCATGGACTTTAAGCTTTGTAGGAAGAAGTTTCTGTAAAAACACAATTTTTCAGCCTTTTCTTTGAAAGTTATTCTCTTTCTTATGCTACAACACGCAGGATTAGCATTTCTCTTACCTCATGGCTCTGAAAATGCTGCGTTTTTATTGTTGATGCTTTCATGAATCTAAATAATCTATCTCAGACAATTTATGACCCTTTTCATATTTCTTCTTATGATCAATTTTAAGATGTTAAAAATATTCAAAGATAATTCTCTTCCTAGAAGAATAATGCAATTTTAAACTAAATGGGGGAATGGGGAGCAATATTCCTACCTTTAGATTTCTGCTTGGATTTACAACCATTCTTGAAATTCAGCATCATATACCCATCTTCATTCTCCATCTCTTCAAATGTTTAATATGTTATTATCCAGAAGATAGCACAAAGGAAATGGAAACTAATCTCAATCTTGGATATGTCTCTTTAAGCCCAAGATACCAAAAGAAACTAAAAGGAAGACCAAAACTGGTCAAAATTTATTCAGACTCAGATGTCTAAAACCACACAGGATGTGTTGGTAAATGAAAATGGACATACGCTTGCTAATATCTGGCTATAATTCTGTGTATTTCAAGATAAAGGTAGCTAATACGTACTACTCTTTCCAACAAATGGACTTGTGTGTACCTGCCATTTGCATGTGGTATATTAGAAACTTAATGGTGAACAAGATAGACGTACTTCCTTCCTTCATATTTTTTATAATCAAGTAAGAGAAAAAATAAAATAAACCAAATAATCTCTAACAAAACAAAACCAATTTCTAGGTAAATAAAAATTCAAATTTTAAATTAAAATAGTCATTTTGCTATTTGGGACATATTTGATTCGTAGGGTCCAAATAACAATGGTTGGATGGAACAAAATAGTGAAATAAATGATCAGCAAGTCTCAAGTTAGTGACAATAGGAATCGCTTTAAAAGAATTTAACTTTTTTGTCTGTTTGTTTGTTTTTCAGAAAATGCCTGACAGATTTGCCTTCAGTAGGTGTGACAGTTTACTTTGTGTCAACTTGGCTGAGCTGCAGAGTCCAGATACTTCTGTGAGGGTGTTTTTGGAAGGGATTCATATTTAAATTGGTGGCCTTTGAGTAAAGCAGATTTGCCTTGCTGTGATTGGGCCTCACTGAGTCAATTGACGGCTTGAATAGAGCAAAAAGACTTATCTTCCCTGAATGAGAAAGAATTCTCCAGCAATGGCCTTCAGACTTTTTTTTTTTTTTCAGCGTTCTTTGAAATGTATTTGACACCTCAAAACCTAAGACAATTTGTCACCCCTCCCCCACCATATCAAACATAAAATTAATGACTTTGCCCCAAAACTGATAAGAGCAGTGTTATTTAATGTCTTAGATGAAATAAGAGGGGCTACGAATAGTTATGGATTCTCGGTTAATAAGAGGCTCCTAAGTGGCAACGTTCTTAATACACCTCTTTATCTTGTCAGGAATTTTAATACCTCCAGCTGGAGTCCTGTTGTGCCTCCAGGTAGATCTCACTTGTTCTCACATAATCAAAAGCACCTGGTGCCCTAATTCGTGAGTGAGAGATTGGCACCCAGGAGTTGCCCCCTGGGAAAGAGTTGGCCTTCAGACTTTATCTGCGACATTGGCTTTTCCTGATTCTACAGACAATAAATAGACTTTGCACTTGAATTGAAACACAAGACTTCCTAGGTACCCAGCATGTCCATGCCCACTTGCAGAATTTTGACTTACCAACCTCCATAATCACATTCCTTATTTTATATATATATATATATATATATATATATATATATTTTTTTTTTTACTTAACTCTCACACACACACACACACATACACACACACACACACACACACACACACACACTCACTCACTCACTTACTAATGGTTCTGTTTCTGCTACATGGCCACTCAATGTCAAATCATTGATTAAACACCAGAGTATCTGGGGAAAGTGACTGACTGTTTCCCACAGCACATGCTGTGTCCACCTGATTACTGAGTCTCCTCCTCAACACTGGATGTCACTTGTGAGCATGTACATGGGAATACATATTTACACACTCCATGTCCTTTCTGCATGGTCTCTATATGTACCTCTTAGCTTCTCATTAATTTTTGTATTTTGTTCTTTTTGAGTTTCTGATAAGGCATCTCACCTATTAATTTCTGATGAGACCATTTAGATTACTTCTCTGAGTGCTTATCCTTCCTGTCAGGTGAACAACCAGACATATCACCCAAACTTCAGTTCATTGGGAAGATTTACCTTCACTTCTGTCTTTCACAGTCTTCTTCTGAATGGGATTACAGTATGGCATCTATTTCCAGTTGCCATCTTTCACATATCCACTTCTAAACCTCGTTTTTCAACTACTTCAGTATAAGATCATACAGAACGCTCTTCCCCATCCCCCAACCCGGATCACAGGTATGTTTGAGGTGGAGATGGCAAAGGAATGTGAACGTGTGCCATCGGAGTCTGAGTCACCTGCTCATGCAGTTTACTGAGCTTCTTCGGAGCTGCTCAGGCCTGGCCTCCAAAATGCCACAATTATGTTTATGATAAAAATGCTTCTGTGCAGTTGTAAACTTAGGGTTCATTGGGTCAAAGTGGTCAAGTTGGATCAATTTCATGCTAGTGGACATAATATCTTATAAAAATATGTAGAATATTTACTGCTTACATTTCACCAGGAATAGTTAGCATGATTGCATCAATGTAATGAATCTATTGTATGCAACCAGTTGTGAGGTATATCATGTTGGGAGCTATAGCAAGATGATTTAGTTCTCTCTGGCCATCTTATAACAGAGATCAGGAGTGCTGACATACACCTGGGCAAGGCAGCAAAGAAATATTTGTTATTTTTGTTTGTAAATACAAGCCGGAAACCATCACAGGATCTCAGCATTTCCCCAGTACATAGTTGTTCAAGAAAATGACTGAAGTTTCCTCTGGTTTAGGTGTTGGGGAATAAATGTCATAATTATACCTGTGATCATGTTACAATGTCCTTCACCAAGAGACTCAACCTATCTCCTTTCCAGTTGAGTGGTTCCTGGTCTGGGAAAAGCTTTGCCTACTAACTGCATTGAAGTCTGGGGATTGGGTAAGACACAATGAGTCTCCTCTCTGAGAATATGTGCTAAGTTTCCAACCAACATGCATGGATTTTTCCTTAGCATATCAGCAGCTCCTTAGTGAAATATCCTTTCTTTTTTCTTTTTCTTTTTCTTTTTTTTTTTTTTTATTTCCCAAAACTTCAAAATAAGCTAATCATTGTCACAGATTTCTGTGGCTGAAAACTCTGGCTTATTACCTCTGGCTTATTGTGTCAAATTCAACCCCTTGACCTCTAAAATCAAATTATTACCAGTGATACCAGAAAGCCTGATTTCCGCTATAGCATCTCCCACTACATCTGTAGTCAACAGAGAACAGTTGCCACAACAGATCGTCACCAGTTTCTCTCACCACAGCATTCTCCACCCCTTAAGCTTCCAAAAAATCAACTCACAGAACTGGCCTTGAGGAGAGGAAATCAAAGCCTAGAGGAGACTGTAGAAGGGAGATCAATGACTGCCTAGCCTCCTGACTGTATAAAATGTGGTGACCTTGAAACTGCTCCCCCACACCCATGCTGAACTCCAGACCCCTCAGTTCTACCCCAGGGCCATCAAGTAGCTTCAGAAACTTCTCTTTTCTTTACCTTCTATGCCTGGGCTAATTCTCTCAGTATGAGTCTAATTCTCTCAGTATGGGTCTAACAGATTTGGTGGGATTGAATGCTGAAGTATTTTAGAGTATCAAAACTTAAAGATGTCTAAAATTTACATCTTAATGTTTTTCCCAAACTAGATTTATCCAGTGTTTTCTACATAATTAGTAATGAAATTCTGTCCATTTAACCCCCTGCACATTTCCCTAGTAAATTCATTACTTCCCATTTTAAAAGCCATCATCTTGGCTCAACCACCATGTGGGCTGACACTATTCCTTCATGGCATTTAGTCTCCTTTTGCCCTCTCCCCTTGTCCCATGAAAAACAAAAGAGTATTTTTAAGGGTTGAGATGCTTAATAAATGTGATGCCCAAAAAATCCAAAATAGACATAGAAAATGTGCATCTTTTACAAAGTTCATATCCTCATGTATTAATTGGTTAATAAAAGGAAGTCTTTATTCTCTACAGAAATGTTACAACTTTACACTTCTGAAATTCAGAATTTCCAAGACCTATATGAGATTATTATTTTAGTCTTATATAGGATTTTTTTTTTAAATTGAGACAGGGTCTTGTTCTGTTGCCCAGGCTGGATGCAGTGGTGTGATCATAACTCACTGTAACCTTAAACTCCTGAGCTCAAGTGATTATAGAAACATTTTCAATCTGATAGGCTGTCTTATTGTTTCACTGTATTTTTTATTTTATTTTTGAGACAGTCTCTCACTCTGTCACCCAGGCTGAGTGCAGTGGTGAGATCTCGGTTCACTGTAACCTCTGCCACTGAGTTCAAGCGATTCTCCGATTGCAGCCTCCCAAGTAGCTGGGATTACAGGCACCTGCCATCATGCCCAGCTAATTTTTTGTATTTTTAGTAGAGATGGGGTTTCGCCATCTTGGTCAGGCTGAACTTGAAGTCCTGACCTCGTAATCCACCTGCCTCAACCTCCCAAAAGATTACAGGTGTGAGCCGTCGCGCTCGGCCTGTTTCAGTTTAGATTTCTTGAATTTTCATTCCTTTCAGACAACTTTGGATACATTAACTATGTATGCCTTTTTATGGGTAAACTATTTGTGCCTCTGTTCATTTTCTGTTACTAATGTATTTATGACTATTCCACCATGTATTTTCATTCATATATTAATTCATTCAATAGGACTTTTTGAATATGTTATGCTACAGGCACTATTCTAACTACTGAGAAGACATCAACAAGTAAAACAGAAAAACACCTCTGATTTCGTAGCTTCATGGAGCTTTCATTCCAGTGGCAGAGACACATTACTCACTGCCCAGGAGTTTATGTATGTTTTAAATGTGGGTTACTTTCATTGCTTTATGAATCTCAGTTCGTGGGGCTATAGTGTAACCATAGTTCCTTTAGAGCTTTCATCTGCATCCAGAACAGACCTTCCTAAGAACCAACTCAACTTTATTCCTGGTTTATCAGCAGGTTATAGGAAATATCTTAAACAGCCATAGACATGAGAGGTGCCAGTGAAAGAGTTGGATGGTATTATTTCAGAAGCTTGCCTGTCCTCTCTGGTTGGCATAGGGGCCTTCAGCTTGCCTTTTCATTCAGAATCTGCCTGTGCTGATTCTGGATATACCAATTCATCTTATAATGAATTGCTGCTGGGGGTGCTTGAACTTATTTGGTGAATCTTACAAGTTTCTTTTTCTTTCTTTTCTTCTTTTTTTTTTTTTTTTTTGAGATGGAGTCTCACTCTGTCGCCAGGTTGGAGTGCCATGGTGGAATCTTGGCTCACTGCAACTTCTGCCTCCCAGTTCAAGTGATTCTCCTACCTCAGCCTCCCTAGTAGCTGAGATTACATGCACCTGCTACGAAGCCCATCTATTTTTGTATTTTTAGTAAAGACAAGGTTTTACCATGTTAGCTAAGCTGGTCTTGAACACCTGACCTCAAGTGATCTGCCTCCCTTGGCCTCCCAAAGTGCTGGAATTACAGGCACGAGCCACCATGCCTGGCTGGGTTTCATTTTGTTAATGGCAGTTTGGAACATATGTATGCCTGATGACTCAATTTCTACAAGGTCCAGTAGCATGCCAGGAGCTATTTCACAAAAGCTCTATAAATACTTAGGTATAATTGATCTGGTCTTGCTCTAGGGCTCAAGGGATCAGTAGAAATTGTTTCACCTGTTAGGACTTGGCCATAAATTCCACAGAGTTTTTTCTCACCATTGATACCTCTGGTATCACAGTGTGCGATAAGTTGCATGGCTCCAGTCATAGAGATTCTTCCACTGCAGCGGATTTGTGGAGGAGTCCACACTTACTCTCTGAGCCATGATAGGAGCCTTGCAGCTCTTTATATCCCCAAATATATATGTCAGAATTCTATTCCCAGATATGAACAATGATTCCTCAGTATCCAGTGAGGCCTACCAGACATTGTGTCCTCTGCTTTTTTAAAGAGATGCCCCAGCATGCACCAAGTCCCCGTAAACCTAAAAATTTCACTGATGTGATGCAGCGGCCATTCAATCTTTATTGTATTCACAACTCACTGCAGCGTACGCATCTTACTGCTTTCTCATCTGGTCCAATTTGAATAATGTCATTAGCCTAGTGAACTAGAGTTAAACTTTGTAGGATGTCCAAGCAGTCCAGGTCTCTTCACTGTATTATGATACACAGTGGGAGAATTAACAGATCTAGGGTAAGAATATAATAAGTATTTACTCATATCAGCCCTAAATAAATACCAAATATTTCTGGTACTCATTTCTTAAAGAAATTAAAAATTAATTCTTTTGCCAAATTAGTGACCATATTTTTTGTACCTGAGAGTAGGGTAATTTGATTTAACGAGTATACTACATTTGAATCAGCAGCTACACTTGGAATTATTGTTTGATTGAACTTGCAATAATCAATTGTCATCATCCAGAATCCATAGAGTTTCTGTAAGAGCTACACTGGTGAATAAAATACAGATAAATGGATACCAGCATCCTTGCATCTTTGAGGTATTTATGGGTGGAAATAACCTTTGTCATTAAATCTATAATTCAAAATTAGTTTGGGTTTACTATCATGCCCAGTGGAGGGGAGAACAGTTTCAGGAGCTTTGGTCTTTCTCATCACAGTATGTACCAAGCTGGCCAAGGAACCAATGTAAACTTTATACCAATTCTTAATTATGCAATGCCCAATTACATGTTCAAAGGCCAAAGAATGTCTACTGGGTGAGTCCTTGGGCCTAGTGTGAACCAGACATAAACAAGTACTCTATTACTGGGACTCCATAAGCTTCTACTCTAACAGGAGGGTCATGATCCTTTCTTGAGAATCAATGTCAACCTATCCCTGCATTCTGTAATCCTAGAAATGTATGTCCTAGATTTTTTTCCTAGTTATTCAAATAAATGGCCATGAATCTTGAGAACTGATGTGTGCTCCCATCCAAACACATATGCTGAAGATCTAACTCCCAATGTGACTATATTTTAAGATAGTATCTTTAGGAGGAACCTAAGGTTAAATAAGGTCATAGGGATAAGGCCTTAATCTCATAAGACTGGTGTACATACAGATAGAAGTGAAAATATCCGAGAGCTCTCTTTTTCTGCATATACACAGAGAAAATGTCATGTGAGGACACAGTAAGAAGGCAGTAGTCAGCTCCAGGAAGGGAGACCTCACTGAGCATTAACCTGGCTAACACTTTGATCTTAGGCTTTGAGTCTCCAAAATGATGAAAAATAAGTTCTTGTTGTTTAAGCCACCCAGCCTGTGTTATTTCATTATGGCAGCTTGAGAAGGCTAATGTAAGTCCCACCGGGGATGGACTGGAGGAGTACTTACCATTTACTCTAGTCTGGGTGTTGAAAAGGGCTTCCTTTTAACCATGATTTCTCCCATTATTGGGTCCTCTGTCAGAAAACTGGCTTTGGCCAAACTAGATTGGGGTAATAGTTTATAAGTTTTGAGGACACGATTGCCCTTAGCCTACTAGTCATCTACCTTTGATTTCTTTCCTGTTGTACATGTCCAGGAAAGCCAGTGGCATACTTGCAAGAGCTGATTGTTCAATTTCCGAGGGTTTTTGAGCCCATTGTTAAGCATAGTTATTTTTTTAAATTACGTGATCTAAACTTTCAGTTAATAATATTAAAAGCAAAAACATAAAATATAAAAATAATATTAAAAGGTACTTTTTCACCAACTGTAAGGTACAGGAATGTGCTTTGGTCAAGAAGCAGGCTGAGACAGACATCCAGGCAAATGACTCAGTGAGTCTGGAGCGTAGACATGTAACTCCACGTTGTATAGCCTGTTTGTGTAAGCTCATGCTTGCCTGGAAGCCATGGAATAAATACAACAACCCTGATGATGCTGTACAGTCACTCTTGGGCTTGGCTTGGCTCAGCATTGCATGGCATGGCATGGCATGATACGGCTCACACTGGTGTCCAAAAAGAGAGTAACAGTACTGACCCTTCTAAAGGAGAGCCAGTCGCCTTGAAGGTGAGCAGAGGGGAACCAGGAACTAGCTTGTACCCAAAGGGAAAGAGTTCACTGCTGGTCCCGACAGAGCTGGGCTTGCAGACCAGGGAGTGCTGCTGCAGGTGTGGGAGCAGCAGGAGCCACAGAGCCGGAGCAGACAGCCCAGATAAAGGCAGACTGTGTGAGATGAGAGAGCTGCTAAATAAAACTCCATTTCACCTGCCTATGGCCCCCAAGTGTTCTTTCAGCTATCGTCCATCCACCCACTCCCCCCAGACCTCAGCATGGGCTGGAACCTAACCCGGGCCATGACATTTAGCATAGTTGTGGACCTAACACCAAGCTAATAAAACAATTACTTAGAACCCATCAATTTGTGATGATTTTTAGTGCATTTTGCTGTTATCCACGCATGAAATTGTTAACATCTGTTACATCTGTATAGTGAAAATAATAACTAATGCTGTACTACTGCACGTTAATTTCCAACTCTGTGTTCAATGATATTACCTGGGCACCTTGAAATCAGCAATGATGGGAATAAGCACATCACAGAAATCAGCTGGTGTTACAGACCAGGGCTTGTTGTGTGTGTGTTTTTCTCTGTGCCACCAGTTGTTAAAGAAAAGCACAGAAGTAGAAGCACCTTTTTGCTCTCTGTATTATTTCTGCGAACATTGAGCTTTATCTGACATTGCTATAGCTCTGTGGGTGAGTAATCCCAGCTGCTATTGCAGTTCAACCCTTAGTACCACAATGGGGCCCACCTTGTTTCATAGTGGAGCTCTAACACTTGGCCTTTTCTACTTTAAACCTTGTCATTCCCAATACTTCTCTGAATCCACTTCTGTGGGAACATCTCCTACTGTAATCTTTGGCACGCAGAGGAGAGTCATGCTAAGCTTCTCAGTGATGTTTCAGTAAGTCCTTTTACCAGTGCCTTCCTTATGGTGCTGATGATACCATCCCATAGAACAGAGTCCACTGGTGGATTTCCTGTCTTTATATAGTTTATCCACTGTAGCATGCCCCTTCTCTGTGCATTTTTATCATTTCTTCAGCTGCCTGCCATGGGAAATCTGGAATGTTACTCTACATAACATGAGCCATTGCTTTCTCCAATCTTCTTGGAGTTATTTCAGCAGTGTATCAGCACTGTCCACAGCATGTATCCAAGTTATGAAATTCTATATTGCAACTGAATTCCCCATGTTGATAAAATCTCCCTTATCCAGCTTTATGTTTCCCTTATGATCTAGCCACTCTCAGAATCCAGTCCCATTGTATACACTCCAAGTTGTTGTTATTATATATTAATTAGGTCCAAATTCATTCTTAGTATAGCCTTTTATCTTCCTTATAAGCTTAACACACAACCTTATTATTGGCCTTATGACCAATAACAAAGAAAGGAAAGGAAGGGAGAGTTGTAAGAAGAGTGTGAAGGACGCAATATCTTCTTTAAGTAAGGAGAAAGTCATGACCTCAACGAGGGAGAATATGTAATTTTGTCAGGATTAGAGAGTACAACATTTAAAAGATTCTAGATTTTTTAAATTTTTGAGAAAAACTTTTTGAGAAGGCACTTACAAATGATGGAAAGTATTTTTAATACATTTATCTAAAAATGGAATTTTTCTATATTATTTTACAACCCTTTTTACTTTTTTATATACACATTTTATGTGTATCTATGTTTCTCTCTATATATATTTGCATATATGTACAAATAACCATAAGAAAACAAATAAATCCATAAAATAGGCAAAATATTTAAGTAGGTTATTGAAAAAAGATGTATGAGTTGCCAGTAAGCACATGAGTAAACGCTCAATATAACATCAGAGATGTACAAGTTAAAATCACATTTAGATTCTACTACACACCTATGGATAAATTTAAATGGTTAAATTTAAAAAGATTGGGCATATCTAATGTTGCTATTGTTGTGGGGCAAATAGAACCATTCAATATTAATGTTGGGAATAGCACAACTTTTTGGGAAAATGTATGTTTATAAAATAAAACATATATGTTCTATCTAACTTAGCAGTTTCACCTCTAAATATTTCTTCAAATGATTTTAAAAATGTGTCAACAGAAAGACTTTCACATAAACGTTTATTTTGCCCTTTCTTATGATATCCATGAAATGGAAAAAGCTCAGTGTAGTAATGGATACATTTTATTATAAAACGGATAAAAGTTATTATATGTCTATACAATGAAATACTACTCAGTAATAAAAACTAATTAACTGCTAATCTGAGCAGCAACACGGATAAAACTCAAAAACATTGTGCTCAGTGAAAAACATCAGACTTACCAGAATTGCCAGTTGTATCATTCTATTTACAGAAATGTCTAAAACCAGCAAAGCTTCCTACTTGGCTGCTGCCTGGTTTCAGGGGTGAAAATGAACTGCAAGGCAAGAGCAGAGAACATTTTGCCGTGTTGAAAATGTTTTATATCTTGACTGTTACATCTTGACTGTTTTCCTTTTTGGAACAAAACTAAATTTCACTTAACTATAACTGTGTAACCTCTATATTTTTCTGTACATGCATTTCTAATAGTTCTTTGGAAACAATCTTTTGTTAACAACAAAGGTAGAATATATTCCATTTCCTCAAAAATTTTCTGTCTTTTTTCTGTCCAAAAATGAAAAGAGCAATTTTGTTATCTGTCCTTTCCTTCTGCAGTTTACTTTGCATAATTTCTTTCTGAGAGCTGACGGAAGTGACCAGAGGTATGTGTAAGGACACCCAGAAGTGATTAGACCTTTGTTTCTTATTCTCTTCACATTTTCTTTCTTTTAATTCCTTCATACTACAGTTTCTTCTCTATTCTCATTTCCTTTTTCCTCTTCAAGTTTCTCTCTCAGAACAAATGCAGTGTTAATTCCAAAGCTGCTCATGGGATGCTGGCTGCTTCTCCTCATCTCCTCCCTATTTGTTGAGCAGGAACACAAAATCACTGGAAAACTGATTCGAGCAGATCTGAAAAAAAAAAAAAATGTGGCCTCGTAACTTAGCAAAAGCGTAATAGCCACATGTTGCATGTTGATGATAACATTCTGGGCACTTCGTTACTTCTATTTTGTTTTTCTCCCTGTGTGTGCGTGTGTGTGTGTGTGTTTCCACACCTACATGTGTGACTGTGCAAATATTTGTCTTTGAGAGAGAGAACAGTTTTTGGTTTTCTTTCAGTAGCCAAAGTTTAAAGTATTGCTTTTTCTTTGATTCTATCACTTTTAAGGTGATCTTTCTTAACACAAGACAATAAAGCAATAGTGTCCTAAAGAATGCTGTTGGATTAATCAGTATCAGCCTCTCCTGCAGCTTTGAGTGGATACCAGTTTTGAACCACTAGTGGATGAATCAGAAAACAGCCACTTGAGTAACTTTGTGTTCTGTTGTTCAGATGAAAAAGAAAGTATGTGTTTGTTCTTCAACTTTGAATTTTTATTTCACCAACTTCCTTCCTCTTTGACAAGTCTTTTTGGTCAAGAAGACAGCTGTGATTAACAAGGGTATGACTAATAGATTGTCACATGGTTACTTCTAGTTTGGGAAATGCTGCTTAAACTTTCAGTGACTTTAAAAGTGGTATAACTCTAGTTTTGCATCTGTGCTGTAAAAGCAAGAGTAACATTTTTATATTAAACAAAGTTATAGCTTTTAAGAAAGGTTCTGGAAGATATGACACAAAGCTGCTAGCAGCAAATCAAGAAACGGATTAAAAGAAGAAAGGTAAGAACATTTCTGGTTGTTCAGAATGAGTGTTATTTATCAAAATTGTGATGCATAATGTTAAAGCTTTTGAAGAAAAGAATTAAATTCTGTGCTTTATTATGGGAAACTAGAAAATTCCTTCTTATAACAGGATTGAGATTTGTATATGACTGTTTTGTCTTAATAAATTCACTTACTTTACATTGTCTGCATTATAATGGAGAAGGGTTAACCGTGACTTAAAACTGCTCAAGATTTAGTTTCACTTTCACCAAATATTTTATAAAATACTTGCAAATTTGTTAAATATGATCCTGATACTCATAATTTTCAAAATGTATACATAATATGAAATATTTAGCCAATATTTCTAGTATTTTTAAAGATTGCTTTATTGGATGGTATAAAGACAGACCAGGCTTTAGGAGTACTTAATAGAAAAAATATATCCCTTTCCTACTCTTACTAAGTAATTGCTAGTACTCCGATATCCACGGAGATGTCTTTACCAACCCTAGGAAAGATACGGAAAAAAATGTTCTACAAAATACACTTACAAAACAAGCTAGTAGCACTGGTTTTATTAAATAGCAAGTTCAGATTATGTAAGATCCTAACTAAATCTTTGGGATTTCAACAGGGTTTATTTATGTCGAAATATATGGAGGAGGAACGGCTGAAAATAAGTGCATTCAATACACTATCTATGATTTAGGGACTATGATGAGCTTTAAGCATTTCCCATTTGGCTGAATGTCAACCTACCAGTGTAGGCTACAGTCAAAAAAATTATTGCTGTGGTACGTTAGAACACATACTTTATCCTTCCTCCCTTATTTTAGCCAGTTTTATAATTCTGTCTAAAGTTAAATAAAAGAGGTTTGGGGGTATAAGATCAATATTTCATGGTAGCACAAAATATCATCCTAACCAAAAGCTTTAAGAATGCCTTCCAGCCACTAATAATACTGGTGTAATTTTCTACTTTTAATCAATTGTATAAATTTATACATTGTATATAAATATATTATGTAATATATCTTATATATGAATATATTTTAAGTTACTGAATATAATATATTCAGTATAATATTGTATATATTATATATGTGTATATAATCTGAAATTATGAACATCATTTTAATAGTAGTAATTTAGGGCAGCATAATACAGTTAGTTTTTATATACATTTTAACAGATATTTTATTTGCTCTGCTTATCATAAAAATCATTTATGAATTTTTCTATAGCTATTAGCTAAGAAAAATAATATTTTGTTTGATTTTAAATGCATTGGTCACTCTGTATCTTTCTTATATTTCCTTAGAGATCAGAATCAAACAGAAAATGGTTGAGTCACTGAAACTTCTCTATGGGAAAAACAATTGCAGTCCTTGGCTGTTTAGATTATCAAATTGCATATAGAACTATTTTAGCTACACTGTTAATTAAATCAATTGTTCTTGAACTCTCTGGGGAAGTGTCCTTTTATATATAGCTTCATCAAACATTAAGAAGGCTCAGCAACTTTGAAATTCATGTTTCAATATCAGCTTCAGAGTGGGAGATCACAATTTTTTAGTAGTTTTGAAAGGCAGCTATGCTCACCACATTCTACCAATGCCACTAATTTTTTTCATAACTCATGTAAATAATTGCAGCCTCCTACATAAGTATTGAGAATTCAGTGACAATGAAAACATTCTGGGAAATAATAAAAATAACGGCAGTGAAAACAATTTATACTGAGATTAAAAACTCGATTTCAGAGCTCAGGAATAAATTAAATAGAGAATGAACACATAGCAGGTTTAAATTTGTACCTACATATTCAGAAGTGCAATAATGTTCAATTCATTAGTTATTTAAATAAAATTCATGTCACTTCAAGTCTCCATCTCACTGAGTGGACAGGACAGGTTACTTTCTCTTATTTGGTGGTATTGAGAGTTAGAGGTTTCTTTCAAGTTTATATGAAGTTTCCCAGGTTTTATAAGACACCAAAGTGTTACAATGGTCTTCGGTCATCAGTTTTTACTGATTATCTCTGAGAAGACCATGTTCCAATATCAATGACCTCTTTGGGTCTAGCTCTGCTATTTTGTGCTGCACTTACAACAAAAGCCACACCGTCTCTTTGCCACATTAAAAGTATATCTTTTTTGAAGCTGGGGGTCATCTCTACTTAAGATCTAGCATCTTTGTTGATAGCATCAAGTCCTTATATGCTGATATCTAGCCAACTTTGCAGTGGAAAGGGCTCCTATTTTTCCTTTCCACTGTATTTGTATTTGCAAATTGTGATTTCTCACACGATCAGGATGTGCATTGCCCGTCTTTCTTCCTGTTAGCTCAGAGTTATTTCCTCTTGTTAAAATCCCTCCACAATTCTCAGAAACATTACTTCAATAAGCTAGATTTTTTAAGTTGAAAAGGCCATTGGTTTAGTAAGCAGCTTGGGGTTTTCTTTTCAAAAGTCATTCTGGAAGAAAAAATATCAAAATGGCCTGACTACCTTCTACAAATAAGGGACATGAAACCGACTAAAAAGAAATACTTCTGCTTGCTGCAAATATCAGTAATCTTTACACTCTTAACATACACACCATGATTAAATATTTAAAAACAGGACAACTATAACAAAAGAAAAAAATAGCAAAAGTTACCTTTTATTTAACTAGACTTCCCGTTTTAACTAGACTTTGTAAAAACACAACACATATATGCTCTTTAATTTGGAAAAAATAGAAGTGGATGAAGAGACATAGGATCAAAGGGGGTATGAAAATTCAATTATATGTCACAAATGTTTGATCAAGATTTTAAAATCATGATATCTCTAACATTAATACCCCTCTTTACATTATGCCAATTTATGGGCAGAAAAATTGAAAGACTTATTGACATATTTACTTGATTTGTGGCATGGAAAAGGGGGAACGAGTTCCTGTCTTTTTGATACCTAAGGTTTAAAGAAAATTAATAAATAATTCCTGAAATTAACAAGGTTATATATGAAAGATGATAAAAAACATCATCAGAAAGAGCTTGGACTGAAGTTCTCAACTGAGTCATGTACAATCCCAAAAAAGGATGACCATCATATAAACTTACTCTGTTTCTTCGCTTTCTTGATCATTGCTGTACTAAGATAGGGTGATTACATCTTCAACCTCATTACTCATTATTGTTTCCTTGAGGTTTCCGTTTTCTCATCATTCAATCTTGGTAGATTGTGTTTGTGTAGCAATTTATTCGTATTTTCTAGAATTTCCGATGTTTAGCATATAGTTTTTTATAATAATCTCTAATGATTTTTTGTGTTTGTGTGGTAACAGTTGTTGTTGGTGGTGGTGGTTGTGGTTTGTTTTTAAAAGAGATAGGGTCTTGCTATGTTGCCCAGGCTAGTCTTGAACTCCTGAGCTCAAACAATCCTCCTACTTCAGCCTTCCAAAGTGCTGGGATTACAGGCATGAGCCACCATGCCTGGCCCTATATAATATCAGCTGCTTTGTCTCCATGTTTTTGTTTGTTTGTTTTTGTTTCTGATTTTTTTATTTGAGTTTTTTATATTTTTTCTCTGTCTAGCTAAAGGTTTGTTGATTTTATCTTTTTTATATTTTGTTTATCTTTTCGTAAGACACCAAAGTGTTACAATGGTCTTTGTTCATCCGTTTCTGCTAATTATGTCTGAGAAGACCATGTTCCAATATAAATCACCTCTTTGGGTCTAGCTCTGCGATTTTGTGCTGCACTTACAACAAAAGCCACATCTTTTGTTTTTGTTTCTTTATCTTCTATGTTGTACTTTTAGTCTCATTTCGTTTATTTCTGCTCTGATTTCTATTACTTCTTTTCTTCTACTAATTTAGGTTTTGGTATGTTCTTGCTCTTCTAAATTCTCAGAGGTCATCATTAGGTTATTTATTTGAAGTCTTTCTACCTTTTTTTAAAAAAGCATTTATTACTATAAACTTCCATCTGTGTACTGCTTTTCTGCATACCACAGATTTGGGTTTATTGTGCTTCCATTTTCACTCATTTCAATAAATTTTTAAATTTTTCTTCCTAATTTTGTCATTGACTCTTTGGTTGTTAAGGAGCACGTTATTTAATTCTCATGTATTTGTGTGGTTTCTGAGGTTTCTGAAGTTACTGACTTCTAGTTTTATCCCATTGTGGTAAGAAAAGATATTTGATGTGATTTCTACCCTTTTGAATTTATTGAGACTTTTATTTGGCCTAAAATGTGGTCTATTCTGCAGATCGTCCCATGTACTGATAAAAAGAATGAGTATTCTGCAGCAGCGCTTCTGTACGTGTCATATATTTGGTCAAGCGTGCAGTGTAACTCCAATATTTCCTTGTGATTTCATGTTTAGATGATCTGTCCATTACTGACAGTTAAAGTCTCCTAATATTATTACATTGCAGTCTACCTCTCCCTTTAGATCAATGAATGTTTGCTTTATATACTTGAGAGCTCTGAAGTTGGGTTCATAGATTTTTTAAACTATCATATCCTCTTGCTGAATTGACTCCTCTAGCATTATATAGTGACCTTTGTCTCTTGTTAAAGTAGTCTTCGATTTGTAGTCTATTTTATCTCATATAACTACTCCTGCTTTCATGGTTTCTAGTTGCATGAAATATCTTTGTTCATCCCTTCACTTTCATTCTCTGTGTGCCCTTATAGGTGAAGTGGATTTCTAGTAGGCTGCATACAGTCAGGGTTTTTTTCTTTACCAGTTCAGCCCCTTTATTCCTTTTATAATTTTTATTTTATTTATTTATTTTGTGAGACAGTCTTGCTTTGTTGCCCAGGCTACGGTAAAGTGGCATGATCTTGGTTCACTTCAGCCTCCACCTTTTGGATTCAAGCAATTCTCCTGCCTCAGCCTTCTGTGTAGCCAGGATCGCAGACCTCTACCACCACACATAGCTAAGTTTTGTATTTTTAGTAGAAACAGGGTTTGCTATGTTGGCCAGGCTGGTCTTGAGCTTCTGATCTCAAGTGATCCGCCTCCCTCGGCCTCTCAAAGTTCTGGAATTACAGGCATAAGCCACCTTACCTGGCCTGCATTTTATGCCTTTTAATTGGAGAGTTGACTTCATTTAAATTCAGTGCTATTATTGTTAACTAAGGATTTATTATGGCTATTTCGTTGCTTGTTTTATGGTTGTTTTTAAATTTATCTCTGCTTTCTTTTCTTATGGTCATTCTTTGTGGTCACATAATTTTCTCTGGTAGTATATATTAATTAGGTGCTTTTTATTTTTAGTGACTGTATCATAGGTTTTGTGTTCTGATTACTATGAGGCTTATAAAAACATCTTATAGATATAACAAGTTATTTTAAAGAGATAACAACTTATATAATAAAGAAAAAAATAGAAACAAAACTAACAAATACTTTTACTCCACCCTCATATTTTTTAATATAGTTGTCTCAACTTGCATATTTTTATTGCTTACCTCTTAACAAGTTTCTGCAGCTATTATCGTCTTTGATAGATTTGTCTTCTGATCTTCATACTAGAGATGTGAGTAGATTGTGCATCACAATTATAGTATTAGAGTATTCTGGGTTTGTCTATACATGTAATTTTATCAGCGTATTCTATATACATTCAGCTGTTTTCTTTTTGCATGTTTTTTTCTTCTAGGTTGAAAAACTTTCTTTAGCATTTCTTATAAGATATGACTGGTGGTGGTGAATACTCTCAGTTTTTGCTTGTCTGGGAAAGACCATCTCTTCTTCATATTTGAAGGATGGCTTTGTAGGATACAGTGTTCTTAGATGGCAGGTTTTTATTTTTTTCAGCACTTAGGAAAACATCATCTCTGTTCCTCCTGGCCTGTATGCTTTCCACTGAGAAGTCTGTCGTCAGATAAATTGGAGCTCCTTTAGATGTTATTCGCTTCTCTTGCTGATTTTAGGATCCTCTCTTTGTGCTTGACATTTGAGAGTCGGATTATTTATTATATGCCTAGGGGTAGTCTTGTTTGGGTTGAAATCTGTTTGGTGTTCTCTGACCTTTATCTACCTGAATATCTCCTTCTCAAGATTTGGAATGCTTTCTATTATATTTCTTTGAATAGGTTTTCTACCCCTTGCTCTGGGTGCACTCTCTCTTGAACATCAATAACTCTTAGCCGTGGTCTTTTCCAGTAATTTTTTTATAATAGGTAGGCATTCTTCATTCATCTTTATTCTTTTCTTTCTCCTTTTCTTATATATTTTCCAAAGCCCGTCTTCATGCTCATTATTTCTTCTGCTTTGATCCATTCTCCTGTTGAGAGACCCTAATAAAATTTTCAGTTAAGCAAATGTATTTTTCAGTTCCAATATTTCCTTTTGATATTCAAAAAGTATTTCAATTCCTTTGTTAAATTTCTCTGATAAATTTCTGAATTTTTGTGTGTTATTTTAGAGACCACTGAGTTTTCTTAAAACTACTATTTTGAATGCTTGGTACAAGTGCTCAAATATTGCCATCTCATTAACGTCTGTCTCTGGTTCCAACTTTCTTCATTTGAGAATATCACAGTTCCCTGTTTGCTGTTGTTTCTTATGGGTATGCATCCATATTTTTATGTTGAAGGATTTTATATGGCTTGTTTTGGTTTATAATTGAATATATTTATTTAAGTGTTCCTTGTAATTTACCTGTTGATTGGGGGGGGGGGCTATGTTTCTGCCTCCTTTTTATGACTACATGGTACCTTAACCCATGTTTGCCTTGATCCTAGTAAACAATCAGAGTGCCACCCATACCAAATGGGAGAGGTTCCAAAGGGGTATGCCAGTGGTGTTGGAAGACTGACTAGGATTCCAGCCCACAGGACTTGTGGAACAAACTTCCTATAGCATAATGTTGCTTGGCAGCTCCTCTAAATTGACATCTTCTTTGGCCAAGTAACAGCAGAGTTTCTGGTACTGGGGATGGTAGCCTTGCCCCCCTACTTTGTCTCTGCAGAGATATGTCTCCCTTCAGGGCACCCCTGATTTTCCCAAGTGTTAAGGCAGGTGGGCAAGTTTCCTGCCAGGAAACTCAAGCTGGTGGGGAAGCTGGTTATCCATCTTGATCTCATGTTTTCCAGTATAGAAACAATGTTTCCATGCACTTGGGTACCAGGAAGATTACAGTGAGAGGCATCATAGATATGTCAGTCTAGTTCCCTTATTATCTGTAGGGAGTTTTTGCTTTTTTCACTTTTCTGTGCCTCTAAGGACTGTCTCCTCATATTTGAGTTCTGGGATATTGCTGGTGATAATCACAGCACTGAATTTGTTGTTGTTGCTTTCTGTGGGGGGCATTAAAGCCAATTTGCTTTTATACCATTATTTTGGAACAAGAAGTCTCCTAAATGTTTTTATGTTTATTTTTCAGGTGTTCTGAGCAGACATAAAAAGTATTTTATAATCAGTGCTAATGATATCTAATTATATTGTTGTAATGATCGGTAAGTTATATCCTTTATTGTATTTTTCAGAGCTATCTATATATGATTCTATTCCTTTTTGTCTCAATCATGATCTTTTCTCAGTATCTCATTCTCTTTTCATTATTCATAATAACATTTAATTGGTAACAATTAATCAATTTTGTTAATTACATGACCTACGTAAGGCATCAGGAGATACAAAAATTATTATGGTAAAATTATTTACCATGATAATCTCACTTTTGTTCAACACTTTCTTGTCCATGTTAATGAGTATGTTGACTTCTATGGCTATAGGTTAGTTGTGGCTATTAAAAAACTTTATATAAATATGATCAAAGTTAAATACCTATAAAATACAGTATGCAATTTGCATGAATCATAAATACAAGCACACAATTTGCATGCATCTTTGTATCTTTTTCCTTTTATTCAACATTATGTTGGTGTGATTTTTCAATGTCATAATATATAGCAGAAGTTCATTCTTATAGAAAACATTGAATTTTTTTAATAAAAATGGCCAGATAGTAAATATTTAAGCTTTGTTAGACATACAGCCTCTGCTGCAGCTGCTGAATTCTGCACAGAAACACAGCCATAGAAAATGCATAGACATTGACCATGGCTGTGTGTCAATAAAATTGAACATGGAAATGTAAATATTATAAAATTGTACGTGTCACAAAATATTGTTCCTCTATTAATTATTTTGTTTATTTTTAAAATATAAATTATATTTTTAGCTGGTGGTTGTACAAAAACACAAAGTGAGCTGATTTAGCCTCAGGCTGTATTAGCAGTTGTTTACTATAGTACATTCACTGCTAGGTGTATACCACCATATATTAATCTTTTCACTTGGATGAACATTTGGATTGTGCCACATTTTGACTATTGCAAATTAGATGGTTTTGAACAACTTCATATTTTATATTTGTCTTTTTAATGAATACTGAATATAACTTGAGATATAAGAAGATTTATTAAGCACAGAATATTCATAGATTAACTTAACTATATTTTACCATAAATTGTAGATAATCTCAGCAGAAGTGTATGAGTATGCCAGTTGCTCCATGCCATGTCAATGCCAGAAGTTCTGGACTGAGGCATGGACAATCCCAAAAAGGATGACAGTCATGTATATATATATATATATATATATATATATATATATATATATATTCTGTTTCTTCCCTTTCTTGATCTTTGCTATACTAAAGATAGGAAGATTACATCTTCAACTTCATTACTCATTATTGGTTCATTGAGGTTTTCTGTTTCCTCATGGTTCTATCTTGGTAGATTGTATTTGTGCAGCAATTTATTCATTTTTTCTAGCGTTTCCAATTTTTAACATATAGTTTTTTGTAATAATCTCTGATGATTCTTTGTATTTTTGTGGTATCAGCTGTTGTTGTTCGTGTTGGTGGTATCTTAATAGAGATAGGATCTTGCTATGTTGCCCAGGCTAGTCTTGAACTCCAAGGCTCAAGCAATCCTTCTACCTCAGCCTCCCAAAGTGCTGGGATTACAGGCATGAGCCACCTTGCCTGACCCTATGTGATATAAGCTGTTTTGTCTCCATTTTCTTTTGTTTGATTGTTTTGTTTGTGATTTTATTTATTTCAGTGTTTTTCTATTTTTTCTTCATCTAGTAGAAAGTTTGCTGATTTGTGTATCTTTTTCAAAAAGTGGTTTTTTGTTTTTATTTTCTTGATCTTCTATGCTGTTCTTTTATTCTCATTTTGTTTATTTCTGCTCTGATTTCTATTACTTCTTTTCTTCTACTAATTTGGGTTTTGTTATGTTCTTGCTCTTCTAAATCCTTTGAGGTCATCATTAGGTTATTTATTTGAAGTCTTTCTACCTTTTTTAAAAAAAGCATTTATTACTGTAAACTTCCTTCCATGTACTGCTTTTCTACATACAACAGATTTTGGTTTATTGTGCTTCCATTTTCACTTGTTTCAATAAATTTTTAAAATTTTCTTCTTAATTTCATCATTGACTCTTTGGTTTTTAAGGAGCACGTTATTTAATTTTCATATATTTGTGTAGTTTCTGAGGTTTCTCCAGTTATTGACTTCTAGTTTCATCCCATCGTGGTAGGAAAACATACTTGATATGATTTCTACTTTTTTTTTAAATATATTGAGATCTGTTTTTGGCCTAAAATGTGTGGTCTATTCTGCAGATTGTCCCATGTACTGATAAAAAGAATGAGTATTCTGCAGCAGTGCTTCTGTACGTGTCAGTTGGATATATTTGGTCAAGCGTGCAGTGTAACTCCAATATTTCCTTGGTGATTTCCTGTTTAGATGATCTGTCAGTTACTGAGAGTGGAGTGTTAAAATCTCCTAATATTATTACATTGCAGTCTACCTCTCCCTTTAGATCAGTGAATGTTTGCTTTATATTTTTGGGAGCTCTGGTGTTGGGTCTATAGATTTTTAGAACTGTCATATCTTTTGATGAAATGACCCCTTTAGCATTATATGGTGACCTTTGACTCTTTTTAAAGTAGTCTTTGATTTGTAGTGTATTTTATCTGATATAAGTATAGCTATCCCTGCATTTCTTTTGTTTGTTTGATTTTTGTTTTTTGGGGGTTTTGTTGTTGTTGTTGTTGTTTGGGGTGGGGGACAGTCTTGCTATGTTGCCCAGGCTGGAGTACAGTGACATGATCTTGGCTCACTGCAACCTCCACCTTTTTGATTCAAGCAATTCTCCTCTCTCAGCCTCCTGTGTATCAAGGATTACAGGCATCCACCATCACACCTACCTAAGTTTTGTTTTTTCAGTAGAAACGGGGTTTTGCTATGTTGGCCAGGCTGATCTTGAGCTCTTGACCTCATGTGATCCGTCTGCCTTGGCCTCCCAAAGTTCTAGGATTACAGCCACACGCCACTGTACCCGGCCTGCATTTTATGCCTTTTAATGGGAGAGTTGACTTCATCTAAATTCAGTGTTACTATTGTTAAGTAGGGATTTATTGTGGCTATTTTGTTGCTTGTTTTATGGTTTTTTTTAAATTTATCTCTGTTTTCTTTTCTTATCATTCTTTGTGGTCATATAATTTTCTCTGGCAGTATATATTAATTAGGTGCTTTATATTTTCAGTGACTCTATCATAGGTTTTGTGTTGTGATTACTATGAAGCTTATGAAAACATCTTATAGATATAACAAGTTATTTTAAAGAAATAACAACTTATATCATAAAGAAAAGAATCGAAACAAGGTAACAAATACTTTTACTCCACCCTCACACATTTTTTAATTTAGTTGTCTCAACTTGCATATTTTTATTGCTTACCTCTTAACAGGTTTCTGCAGCTATTATTGTCTTTGATAGATTTGTCTTCCGGTCTTCATACTATAGATGTCAGTAGATGTGCATCACAATTATAGTTTTTAGAGTATTCTGGGTTTGTCCATACATGTAATTTTATCAGTGTATTCTATATATATTCAGCTGTTTTCTTTTTGCATATTTTTTTCTTTCAGGTTGAAAAGCTTTCTTTAGCATTTCTTATAAGATATGACTGGTGGTGGTGAATACTCTCAGTTTTTGCTTGTCTGGGAAAGACTATCTCTTCTTCATATTTAAAGGATAGCTTTGTAAAATACAGTGTTCTTAGATGGCAGGTTTTTATTTTTTTCATCACTTAAGAAAACATCAGGGAGAGAGATCCAAGATGGCTGATCACTAACAGCTCAGGATTGTAGCTCCCAGTGAAAGCACAGAGAACGAGAGGATGCCACACTTTCAGATGAATTTTTGTTGCTCACAAACCAGAAGATTCCCAGCGGAGGAGCCCCTCGGGTCGCCAGTGTGACTCTTGTGGCTGGTGTGGTGGTTTTGCCGGTGCCTGGGCACTGCGGTTCTTGGTGCGGAGTCAGAAAAGCACCATCAATCTTAACACTGCTGTTTTAGCCAGTGTAGTGGGTTGCTCAGATTCCAGCACTGGGAATCAACAAGTTGGTCATCCACTCAGAAACCTATTTAGAAAGTTGGTAATTACAAAGACGACAGACGGATAAATTTATAACAAAGGAAAGAAACCAGCCTAAAAAAGCTGAGAATACCCAAAATCAGAACGCCTCTCCCTCTACAGGGGATCAGAGTTCCTCATCAGCAACGGGACAAGGCCTGATGGAGAACAAGTGTGTTCCATTAACAGAAGTAGGCTTCAAAAGGTGGATAATAAGAAACTTCTGTGAGTTAAAAGAACTTGTTCTAACCCAATGCAAAGAAACTAAGAAATTTGAAAAAAGGTTTGATGAAATGCTAAGGAGAATAGACAATATAGAGAGGAATATAAGTGAATTAATGGAGCTGAAAAACACAACACGAGAACTTCACAAAGTATGCACAAGTTTTAACAGCCAAATTGATCAAGCAGAAGAAAGGATATCAGAGGTCGAAGACCAATTTAATGAAATAAAACAAGAAGACGAGATTAGAGAAAAAAGGATAAAAAGGAACGAGCAAAGTCTCCAAGAAATGTGGGACTATGTGAAAAGACCTAATCTACGTTTGACAGGTGTACCTGAATGTGACAAAGAGAATGAATCCAAGCTGAAAAAATATTCTTCAGGATATTATTCAGGAAACTTTCCCAGCCTAGCAAGGCAGGACAATATTCAACGCCAGGTAATACAGAGAAAGATATTCCACAAAGATATTCCTCAAGAAGACCAACTTCAAGGCACATAATCATCAGATTCACCAGGGTTGAAATGAAGGAGAAAATACTAAGGGCAGCCAGAGAGAAAGGTCAGGTTACCCACAAAGGGAAGCCTATCAGACTCACAGCAGATCTCTAAGCAGAAAGCCTACAAGCCAGAAGAGAGTGGGGACCAATATTCAACATCCTTAAAGAAAAGAACTTTCAACCCAGAATTTCATATCCTGCCAAACTAAGCTTCATAAGTGAAGGAAAAATAAAATCTTTTGTGAACAAGCAAGCACTGAGAGATTTCATCACCACCAGGCCTGCTTTACAAGAGCTTTTAAAAGAACCACTACACATAGAAAGGAACGACCAGTATCAGCCTTTCCAAAAATATACCAAAAAGTAAAGAGCATCAACATAATCAAGAATTTACAACAACTAATGGGCAAAAGAGCCAGCTAACATCAAATGGCAGTATTAAGCTCACATATATTATTATTAATCCTAAATTTAAATCGACTAAATCCCCCAATCAAAAGACAGAGCCAAACCCCATCGGTATGCTGCATCCAGACCCATCTCACATGCAAGGATACAAAAGACTCAAAACAAAGGGATGCAGAAAGATTTACCAACCAAATGGAGAGCACAAATAAATAAATAAATAAAAAGCAGGAGTTGCAATTCTTGCCTCTGATAAAATAGACTTTAAAGCAACAAACATCAAAAGAGGCAAAGAAGGACATTACATAACGGTAAAAGGATCAATGCAACAAGAAGAGCTAACAATCCTAAATATATACACACCCAATACAGGAACACCCATATATATAAGACTTACAAAGAGACTTAGACTCCCACACAATAATAGTGGGACATTTCAACATCAGTATTAGACAGATCAAGACAGAAAATTAACAAGGATATGCAGGACTTGAACTCAGATCTGGAACAAGTAAACTTAATAAACATTTATAGAACTCTCCATTTTAAATACACAAAATACACACTCTTATTAGCAACACATCACACCTACTTACAGGTTTAAATGAAATATTGGTTGGCTGCTTTTTTGTTATTTTCTTCCCTCACTTTTTCCTGTCTCCAATATTAAGGACAATTATTGGTATAAAAGAGGTTTTCAATACCCATTTTTAGACTGCATTCTAGCCTGGACAATAAAGCAACACTTCCATTCTCTCTCCCTCTTCCTCTTCCTCTTTCTTCCTCTCTTTCAGCATGCTGCTGCTCAGTAGCCCCTCTAAGTTGACAACTTCTTTGGCCAAGTAATAGAGCAGAGTTTCTGGTACTGGGGATGGTAGTCCTTCCTCATCACTTTGTCTCTGCTTGTCCTCAGAGGTATATCTCTCTTCAGGCATGCCCGATGTTTCTCAAGAGTTAAGGCAGGGACAAGTTTCCTGCCAGAGAAGTCCAGCTTGTGGGAAAGCTGGTTATCCATCTTAATCTCACATTTTCCAGTATAGAAATGATGTTGCCATGCACTTGGGTACTGGGAAGATTGTGAGGAGGGGCCTCATGGATATGGAAGTCTAGTTCTTTTATTATCCGTACAGAGTTTTTTGTTTGTCTTTTCAGTTTTCTGTGGCTCCAGGAACTGTCTCTTTCTCGTATTTGAATTCTGGGATATTGCTGGTGACAATCCCAGCACTAATTTGTTTTTGTTGTTGTTGTCGTTGTTGTTGTTTTCTGAACGTTGGCTTTCATTAAAGCCAACTTGCTTTTGTGCCATCATTTTGGAGCCAGAAATCTCCTAAATGTCTTTATTTTTATTTTTCAGGTTTTATGAGTAGACATAAAAAGTGTTTCATAATTGGTGCTATTTTAATAATATCTAATGTTATTACTGTACTAATAGGTAAGTTACATTCTTTATTTTGTTTTTCAGGATATTCTATGTGTGATCCTATTCCTTTCTGTCTTAATTATGATCTCTTCTCAGTATCTCATTCTTTTCCCATTATTCATGATAACATTTAATTGGTATCAATGAATATATTTTATTAATTACATGATGAAATGCCAACTAGAAAAACCAGCTTAAAGAAGAATATAAATGACTTGATGGAGCTGAAAAACACAGCATGAGAACTTTGCAAAGCATGCACAAGTTTCAATAGCTGAATCGATCAAACAGAAGAAAGGGTAGCAGAGATTGAACACCAACTAAATGAAATAAAACACAAAGGCAAGATTAGAGAAAAGAGTGAAAAGAAATGAGCAAAGCCTCCAAGAAATATGGGATTATGTGAAAAGACCTAATCTACATTGGATCAGTGTACCTGAATGTTATGGGGAGAATGAATCCAAGCTGGAAAACACTCTTCAGGATATTATCCAGGAGAACTTCACCAAGCTAGGAAGTCAGGCCAAAATTCAAACCCAGGAAATACAGAGAACACCACAAAGATATTCCTCAAGAAGAACAACCCCAAGGCACATAATTGTCAGATTCACCAGGGTTGAAATGAAGGAAAAAATGCTAATGGCAGCCAGAGAGAAAGGTTGGGTTACACAAGGGAAGCCCATCAGACTAACAGTGGATCTCTTGGCAGAAACCCTACAAGCCAGAAGAGAGTGGGGGCCAATATTCAACATCCTTCAAGAAAAGAACTTTCTTTCTTTTTTTGAGATGGAGTTTCGCTCTTGTTACCCAGGCTGGAGTGCAATGGCGCGATCTCGGCTCACCGCAACCTCCGCCTCCTGGGTTCAGGCAATTCTCCTGCCTCAGCCTCCTGAGTAGCTGGGATTACAGGCACGCGCCACCATGCCCAGCTATTTTTTTGTATTTTTAGTAGAGACGGGGTTTCACCATGTTGACCAGGATGGTCTCAATCTCTTGACCTCGTGATCCACCCGCCTTGGCCTCCCAAAGTGCTGGGATTACAGGCTTGAGCCACTGCGCCCGGTTTTTTTTTTTTGTTTTTTTGTTTTTTTTTTTAGAAAATAGGCTTTAAACCAAATCAGCATCCTATTTCTAACTGGTAGCTGGATCAATGCCTTTAGAGTGAATACGGAAAAACTAACACCGTATCTCATCCTCAAGGTCTGTTTCCTTAGAATTATGTTTGGTACCAAAAACTGATTCAGTCTGGGTATGTTCCAGAAAACAAACACATATTATGAGAATAAGGCTTTAATATAGAAATTAGGGATAACATGAATGTGGGAAGATCTGGGACTGATGCATAACTGAAGCCTGGGGCTGTGTAGCTGAAAGAGAAATGATGACTAATAATGTTGACGCAATGCACTAACGCATTTGGAAGAAAGCCTAAGAAGCTAACAAGACTGCAACAGGGGAACACATGGAAAGACCTGTGAAGTTCCTATGCTCATGGTCTACCGAAATTATATCTTCTTCTTTACTTCCAAATCTCATGTGAGTTCCATTCAATGGCTAGCACAAGGCTATACAGCGATGGTGATACCTAGCTGACAACAAACGATTCAACTTACTTTGTATTTTGTTTTATTATTTTTGTTACTTCTTTGTAGATTAGATCATGTATCTAGATTCATTACTGATTAATACAAATTATTATTTGGATTACTCTTAGATAATGCTAGAATTTCATTTTGTTTCATTTACCCAGAAATGGAAAGGGTACCCTACTCAAGTAGAATCATTCTGGTGGCTCCTGGGAAGCCTATATATCACTGAAGTTGAAGTTGAAAGAAATTTAAATGCCGTGATATATCCTAAACTACTGTCATTTGACCTAACAGGACAAGACATAAAATTTTTTCAACCTGTCATGTGATAGTTATACAAATTTCATAGTGACCATAATCTTTTACATTAAAATCCTGTGTCCAGTGATCTCAAAATACATATTATTCTATATAGTCCTTAAGATATATATTTGTCTCATTTCCAGTTAAACCAACTCCAGATTCTCAAAGATTTTGCCCATATGATTGGATTGGTTTCCAAAACAAATGCTATTATTTCTCTAAAGAAGAAGGAGACTGGAATTCAAGTAAATACAACTGTTCCACTCAACATGCTGTCCTAACCAAAATTGACAGCAACGAAGAAATGGTAAGTAATGTACTATACATTCTTTGTGAATTATCTTGAGTTGGAACATTAGAAATATTCAAATACCATTAAAATTTTGCAATCTTTTCCCTCATGCCTACCTATGCACAATATTGAAGGTGTTAATATGCCATGTGACATAAAGGTAAAAAACCTAGTGGTACTTTGAAGAATATAAGACTGACATCAAGTGGTAGACTTAGTAACTATCTTTATTTTAAAGAGTGTACATAGAACACAATGTTTGGAAACCTTTTAAGAGCCAGTACTCCACCAAAAAAGGAAAATTGTTTGAGGAAGGAGAGGCTTCTCCATTCTACTTCCTGAGAGAAACTTTGCTCTGACTTCCCCATTTTGTTTTGCTGCCTGTCTCTGAGGTCCCATGCAGCTTCCATTGGAACACTCTCCACCAGTAATGCAATAAAGAGGAAAATCAAAGTTTCCTCCTACACCAGAGTATAAATTTTCGGTGAGCATGACCATGTCTTCTCTGAAATTTTATACTTATCATTAACTGCACAAAATCAGGTACAAATGAAAAGTCTAACGAATCCTTGTTGAATAAATTTTGATTTACATGACAAAATCTTTATGAGTAAAGAGGTTCTCCAAGAACTTTAAAACGGGATTCTAAAACCACACCTCTGCATTCGTGAAATTTGTTCTTTCCCCTAGTCACTTATATTGTAAACATATATTTTTACTTACCTTTGTTTGGTCTCTTTAAGAATGAAAAGAAAGTATAAGAGGTAATCTAGCTTGATTAAAAATATTTTGTGCAAATAATTGGCTACTGAGAAGTAATTCAGTGAAAAGCAGGATAGCACAAGAGTCCACCTTGTTAAAAGACAGTTGTGTGTTGCCTTTGTGGTAAACAAAGTTTATTTACGCGATCTGCCTGAAGATCGGTTCAAATTTAAAGGCATGTGAATCAGACAGGGCCAGTTTATAGGTCAGTGCAAGGAAACAAAACTATTTTGCAAGAAACAAAAGGTAATAAGATGTTGAAAACTAGATGGATTAGGAGTAAATACTGTAAATCAAGAATTAAAGTGCGCACTTCACGTCATAGGGCTTCTTTAGTTAATAGTATTGCTGCTGAATTTTGCAAGACTTGAAAATGAACATTCTGAGAAATCCTCTGACTGTTCTTTACAGTTCCTCTTGGGGGAAAGAAAAGCTATGCAAGCAGCAAGATGGAAAAATAATGAATGTTAATAAAAGGAAACATGAAGAAATGTAAAGACAATCAATATTAGAATAAGTATATTCACTATAGGAATATTGTCAGTGAAGACTGACTAAATAGTGAGGATCATGAAATGTAAAGACCCGAAGTACATAAAAATAATCTGTTTTAAAGTTAAAAGAAATCTTCAAATGTATCAGGGAATAATGCTTGTATTGTTTGGATGAAGAAAAAACACTGATCATAAAATATCCTAATATATTTTGAAGATCACAGGTTACTACTATGTAATATATACATTGGCAAAATTTAAGTGACAAACAGAATGAAGTAAAGCTGTCTGTGGAGTGGAGAAGAAATTTACATAAGAATAATGGATTATTTAAAAGAGTTTAAATGTATATTTTAATTACAAAATAATATGAGATAAAGTTTGTCTTACAAAATACTTTTATATCTATTTCCACCTATTTAGAATTATTTCAGTTCTAACAAAGGGCTAAAATGGGGCAAGCTTTTACTGAACAAATAATGTTAACATTTTTCATAGAGCAGGCCTGGGAAACACAGCTCCCAGTTCCCTGTCACCAAGACCACTCAAGCTCTCTCCTGAAGCCTTTCCCGAAGTTCCTTCCTGAGTCTAGGCTATGAATTACCCTCTTTTCCTTGGGCATCTGCATTTACATGGAATATTCTACTCCTCTATTGGAGCACATTCTGTATCAAAGTTTCCCTTAAAGACTAATATTTATTTTCTGTAAATTCCAATTTCACATTGTATTCATTACACTCACAACTTCTCCATATCTAGTAGAATATTTTCTAACATTATGTTTACATTATTTTCCTCACTATAAATTAAGGCCTTTGAATGTACGACAGTGTTTTTATTAATCTGTTTATTTGTAAATCCAAACTTAGCCCAACTGATTAATTTTTTTCAAATTGGTTTATGCAATGCTGTGAAGATAGTGTATTAAAATGCCAAAAGCTACAGGCGTCACTGTTGGGGTAGATGGGATTTGACTACAGGATTGTGATTTGGCCTAACTCCTTTATATTTGTCTTAAATTGAAAAGTAGAGTGATACAATGTGAAGCTTATAGTTTCCAAGCCATTTAGCAGCAGAGTAGCCTCAAGGACTTTCTCATATAATTCTATGATTAAAGAAAAATGTCGAGGTTATTAGTAAGTTAAACAATGCATCAGCAAGAGAAATGTCAGGAAAAAACATTGTATTTATTTCTGAATGATGTATTTGGAAATTTAAATGTTTAGCAGAAAAATAAAATTTGATAATTAGATTCTAAAGAAACTGGATATATGAGGGTGTGTGTGTGTATGTGCGTGGAGTGTTTACATATGCAGTTTGTGGAGATAAACTGAAGTAAGAAATAAGACTAAAATGAAGCTACTACTGTTTACTGGGAAGTGGACAAAGAGTATAATAAATATCTGGTAATTAGAAATGCTATGCAAGGACTCAGTTTCAAACCTTGGCTTTCTAGTAGCTTACAGTTTGGAAATTGTGAAGGGATAGATATTCAAATTGAATATTTATCAATTTGGAATCATATCTAAAGAAAATGTATCTCACATATTTTTTTCACAAATCAGAAAACCTAAGGTCAGAGAAAAAACAAAGCAGTTTAAAAAAAAATTCCATAGCTATTTTCTAGTGAAGCCAGGAGTTGAGCTGTTGTTGCCTTGCACGTCGCAACCTACAGAACAGGAGGTACACAATAGGTTGTAGTAAAAATTGACGCGTATGATTTTGAAATTCATTTTGTCTCTAAAGGATTTTCTTAGGCGACACAAATGCAGTTCTGATCACTGGATTGGGCTGAAGATGGCAAAAAATCGAACAGGACAATGGGTAGATGGAGCTAAATTTGAGAATTCGTGAGTTTCTTTCTTTCTGGAATAACTTAAATTTAGATAGTGCAGCCTTCTCTAGGACTTATGCTTTAGCTAAATTTCTCTATAAATTTAGAAATTTGTACATGTTACTAAGATGAAGGAGATATTAAGTATATATTGAGATTTACTTAAGGAATCAACCATGAAGGTTGGAAATTAAGATATAAGGGAACAAATCTCCTAGTTGGCTATTTTGAAAATAAAGACCTGAGATTCATATACACAACTACCTCCACCCCAATTTGAACTTTTGTCTAATTATAAACTTCTTGTCCAATTATATGCCTCTTCTTTAAACTTTTTATTGCCGATTTTCCGATGTCTTTTACAGATCAGTTTCAATTTGATGTTCATTTTAATCTGGTTTCATTTGCAATTTCACTATTACGCAATTTGTCCTGGACTTCACATCTTAGCGTTATAATTTGGAAAATATGTGTACACACCCTAAATGGTGACTCTCAGTCACTTAGCCACTTAGTTTATGTTTCTCAATAGAAACACTACTGACATTTTGTGCTGAATACTTCTCTGTCGTGGAAAAGGGGTACTTTTCTTTGTGCATTGTAGGATGTAGGCAGCATCCCTGGATTCTACCCACCAGATGACAGAAACTATCCACCCTACTCAACCTCTTCCTCCATTTGTAACAATAAAAAAAATCTCCAGATATTGTCAAGTGTTTCTTGGTTTGGAAGCAAAATCACCCCTAACTGAAAACCATTGGTTTATATGAACTGGTAGCTCCACTGATTACATGTAACTAACCTAATGCCAGTTTAACACAGACAAATTCTTGGAAAAGAAACTCTTTTGATCCAAACTAGTATAGGTATCTCAACACTACTAGCAAGAGAGAACTGTGCCATAGCATACCTTTCAGCACTTTAGACAGGGAGAATCTTTGTTTAAGGCTGTCAGTGGGCAAGGAAGAAATCACATGACTACATAATGGCTAATTCCTTTGTTGCAGGTTTGTCGTGAAAGGGAGTGAAGGATGTGCCTACCTCAGTGACGATGGTGCAGCAACAGCTAGATGCTACACAGAAAGAAAATGGATTTGCAGGCAAAAAATACACTAAGTTAATGTCTTAGATAACAGGGAAACAAAAAGTAAGATTATTAAGGATGAAACAAACAAGAATTGTTTTAATTAAACAAAGTTGAAGTTTTGTATCTGTCTGGTTAATTTATTCCTATGAATCAGGCTACACATAAAACCCACTTCAAACACTGGCAAAAATGGTTACAGGTATTCTGCTGAGTTTTTTTTTTTTTTTTTTTTTTTTAACTTTAAGCCTGAAAATGATTTTGGAGCTCAAGGATAGACATGGCACTTTGACAGGACTTTCATATCCAAATCTGAAACAATATGAGTACCAGAATAGGAGATTATAACCTATTAAACAAAATGTAAAACTGAGAGTCCACAAAGATATAACCGGAAAGATGAAGTACCTTCTGACAGAGCAAGAATTGCACTGAACAATGTCACACAGACAATGGCTATTTTATCCAAGACTATTACCACAGGGAAAAGTCTGAACTAAAATTTTAGTTCAGTCTGAACTAAAATCTCTTGACATGCCTTTAAACTTTGAGAATCCATTTGTAACTAAATTTATCTAGGTGATTTTGTTTAATGCCAAATACACAAAAACCAATTAAAACTATTTAGTTCAGTGTGAACTAAAATCTGCCAAAATAAAATGGGGTGGGGCGTTAAGAGTGAAGGTGAGGAGGAGATCATACACATCCACGTTTGCTAATTGGCTTTACCCAAAAGAAAATTAAACTTTCTTTGATCTGCAAAAGCTGATGAAACAAATGAGGTCATTCTTGTCATATGCAACTAAAGCAGAGTAGACTGGCCAGGGGGAAAAAGCACTCAGGGCACATAGCATCGCTTCAGAAATATAATTCTCCACAAACCTAGCTGCTAAATGGCCTGTTGCAGCCTAAAACCAGTTTTATCTAACAGCTACTAAAATAACTTGCTGTGACTGCAAGACTGGTTTTACCCACCACTGTCACACACCAATCAGAACTTGCCAGCTCCTCAAAACTTTACTAGAGCCAGTAAATTTTCTTTCAAAACAATACGTAACTTTCTTTTTTTAATAACACCTCCAATCTTTGTTTTGTTCTTTAGACAAACCAAAGACCCCCTGGTCCCTGCGTTTAGGCCAAATTACAATTCTCACCTCTCTAATAAAACATTTTAAATGCAGAGATCTGTCCCTATATTTTATTTTGATTTTGACCTACTTGGTGTCAAGCTGTGTTCCAAAGCTGATTCAGTTTGGGAGAATCACTGGTCCACAGCGCTAGGGCATGACATACTTAACAGGGACTCACTGACTCCCATGACTCTACTGCTTCTGCAGGTTGCCTCATTTCTCCCTGGTGAGTCTCTTGGACTCAACTCCCAATTTTAGTTGACTTCTGTTTTATTTGGATTTTGGTTGGAGATGTCTTTCTACCTCTGATTGGGAGATCTCCTGTTAGGGAGGACTATCTTCCTCCTCGCAGATTTCAGCTGGGAGGTCTGGGTGACAGGATTTCTCTTTTCAGGTTGAAGCCTCGACAACAGCATTTTTCTTTTTTCCTTCAGTTGGAGAAGGCAGCTGATCTTCCTTCTTGGGTTTATTTGGCCTTTTCATAATCAGTGCTTGCATTTAATTGGCTTTTGTGTATTTGGCATTAAATAAAATCACCTAGATAAATCTAGTTACAAATGGATTCTCAAAGTTTAAAGGCATGCCAACATATTTTCTGGGACTCCAGCTGGTAACATATTCAAATATTGCAGAGACCATTCAACAGTCTATTCTTAAATCTAAACTAAAAGACCACAGCTATAAAATTCTGTACTCCAAATAAGCCTCATATCTTAATTGAGTGCCTTGCTACAAAACACTATCTTAAAGCTAGCTGACATGTTTTCCTCTCCAGGGCTTTCCCTTTCTCTTGTAATTTGTCCTCTTTATCTTTCTCTAAGCTAAACTGTTTTTCCAAGCTCCTCAGATATTCTGGTATACTGGTTATGTACGCAGAAACACTTGGGGCCAGGCACGATGGTTAACACCTGTAATCTCAGCACTTTGGGAGGCCGAGGCGGGCAGATCACGACATCAGGATATCGAGATCATCCTGGCCAACACGGTGAAACCGTCTCTACTAAAAACACAAAAATTAGCCAGGCATAATGGTGCATGCCTGTAGTTCCAGCTACCCGGGAGGCTGAGGCAGGAGAATCACTTGAACCCAGGAGACAGAAGTTGCAGTGAGCTAAGATGGCACCACTGCACTCCAGCCTGGAGACAGATTGAGACTCTGTCTCAAAAATCAAAACAAAACAAAACAAAACAAACCAGAACAAAACAAAAATGCTTGAACACTTGAAAGTCAGAAAAGATAAAATAAAATCATTTTTATTTTTATGCTGTTTCTTAAAAGCAAATGGTGAAATTCCCATGTAAGAGACACTTTTCTTGTACTAAAAGGAATAGCAACATTATTATAACGGAAGACAAGTAGTTGAGACCAAGAAAATACAATATGAACCTTGTTAAAATCTTTTGGGAGCCTCCTCACATGATTGAGTCACATTCTCAAAATTAACTATTCCTTGTCTGATCCAAAATGTTAGTAACCGACTCAACTGTCTGTCTCCAAAATTTAGTTCACGGCCTTTGTAAAATTGCTTCTTGACAAAGCCAAACTAAAAGAAAAACTTAAGATTTAACCTTATCCCATTTTGTCAAAGAAAAAAAAGATTTAGACTCAAATGTTTTTAATCAACTGATGAGTTAATATGTTTTACTATCTTATGACTGAAATCTAAGCTATAAGATCTCTTTCTCTATATAGGTATATGTTTAGAAGTGTTTCTACATATGTACATAAATTACATTATATATTAAGTCTAAATGATAAAATGTGCTGTCGTTGGCCAGAAATTTCTTTAAAAATTTTCTTAGGATAAGTGGGCACGCATATAAAATACATTTTAATTACACAAATGTTTTATTTAGTTCACATGACTTAAATCAACTTCAAATAAATAGATTGTTTTTAAGTTGTTAATAAAATAAAATTCGAAATATTTTCAAAATTGTCAGCATACATTTTTGCCTGAGTTAACTGGTCAGTTTTATAGTTGCCCCTACTAGATATGTTAGTCATAAACCTATAAACCCAGCCTCAAACAAAATAAGGTTTGTATAATTTTTGATAAATAAGATTAATTCAGTAATTGATATTGAATTAATAATTTAGTAGGGTTAGAGTTACATTTAGGCATTAGTAAGTTAAAATTTGATTATTATTAGTTAATAATATATTTAATTAAAAGTTAATTACATTTTAATAAAAATATATTTTCTGAGTTAACAATGAGGTGTACATCCATTTAACTCTAAGCTTCTTACTTAAACATCTGATATTAACTAGCTACAAATTGGTTAATAAAAAGTAACTTAAAATGAGTAGCTCTAATATCTACATTTTCATAAGTAATCCAGATATAATTGTTAATAAATAAGTAAGTTGGATAATTACTAATAAAATAAATGTTTGTGAATGAAGTTTTCATATAACTTAAAATCTTAAAAGTTACCTTATGGTAAGTTAACTATTAGGTACTCATTAAATGTCTGGGTAATACTAGAATACGTTAAAAAATTAAAACAAATTGTTAAGTTTCTTCTAGCATCTTAAATTTTATAAAGTTATTAGACTTTTATAAAAAGATTTATTTCTCTTTTACAAAAAAAGATTAGTCTTCTTTTAAAAAAAGATTTGTTGGTCTTTTATAAAAAGACATAATATCTAGGTTTTTAATGAAAATTTAAATTTTAAAAGGTTATTCTGTATGAAGAAATCTTACTAAGATAAAATGATTGGTTGCCCCAAAAGAAAAAAAAATTATAAGACTAAGACTGGAGGTTTTAAAAACATTATAAAAGGTCTAGACAAGTTGAAGAAGAGTTATGAAAGATGGGTGTTAGATGTTTTTTGTGTGATTGAGTTGAGATTGAAAAAAAAAATTATGTGTTTTTCTAAAAAGTAAACATTGGTATCAAGGGTGCACTGACACCTGACCAGAATCTGATCCTCAACATTTGAAACTACAAGATTTTCTTAAAATATGTATTTGCTCTTCATAAAGTTGCAAGAGGTTTGATTTATAAGCACAAATCATGTGTCTTTAACAGCCTTATTCTTTTTTTTTTCTCTATAAAAGGCAGCTATTTTTTTTTCTTTCTTTTTTTATTGCATTTTAGGTTTTGGGGTACATGTGAAGAACACGCAAGATTGTTGCATAGGTACACACGTGGCAGTGTGATTTGCTGCTGTCCTTCCCTTCACGTATATCTGGCATTTCTCCCCATGCCATCTCTCCCCAACTCTCCACTCGCCACTGTCCCTCCCCTATTTTCCCCAGTGTATAGTGCTCCCCTCCCTGTGTCCATGTGTTCTCATTATTCAACACCCGCCTATGAGTTAGAACATGCAGTGTTTGATTTTCTGCTCTTGTGTCAGTTTGCTGAGAATGATGGTTTCCAGGTTCATCCATGTCCCTACAAAGGACACAAACTCATCGTTTTTGATGGCTGCATAATATTCCATGGTGTATATGTGCCACATTTTCCCTGTCCAGTCTATCATCAATGGGCATTTGGGTCGGTTAACAGCCTTATTCTTAACTACAGTTTCTGTTTCTGCCATTTCTTTCCTGGAAATCTATTCCATTTCCCTCGTTACAGGTTAAAAATGCTTTCGTATTCATTTACCTAATAATTTCACTTATTGAAATAAAAGTTGCATTTCCAAATTTCTCAGATCAATATCCTAGTGGTTGAACTTTTGCTGTATCTCACTGCACGTGATGTGCAGGCATACATCACTACCTTAAGTGTTAATACCATGGAGAAACTTGAAAAGACCTTTTGCCTTTTGTCCACTCCAGCAACTTTCTTCCTCTGGCTCTAACTTTGCTGTTACAGCCTGACAGTAAAATACTTACCATGAAAGACTAGAAAAGCAGTGTTTTTCTCCAATATAATTTGATTTTGTACTCTTTGCTTTTCTTGATATATCTCATTGTTGCACTTATAATGTTAGACACATTTTTTTTCTGTGTTTGATTAAATTCAAGTGTCCTTTTCATCAGGTCCAACTTCCAGATTACCTAAATGAACACTTTATAAGGAGAAACAATTACACTGCAAAAGATATGACTTGACCCTAAGAGTTTACGTTTCATTAAAACAAATTTTGTGTTGCCTTTATTAGGTTCTTAATTACTTAAAAAACTGAGCTTTAAAATGATTAAGATTTTTCCATTCATGTAACTTTCTATATCACTCTGGTTTAATGAGTTACTATTTTACAGTGACCTGTGCTTCTGTTTTAATCAAGTGGTTTTTAAATTTATGCATGATATTTATATACATTTATGAGATACATGTGATATTTTGGTAGATGAATAGAATATATAAGGATTAAGTTAGGGTACTTAGGGTATCCATCCTCTTCAATGTTTATTATTCTTATGTGTTGAGAATATCTCAAATCCTCTCTTTAGATATATTAAAATATACAGTACATTATTGTTAACTATAGTCACCATACTCTGCTATAGAACATTAGAACTGATAATGTTCTTATGTCATTTATTTGAAATGTTTTTACTCAAATGTTTTGTCTTTCAGGTATAAAGAAAGTTTCTCTCTTAAGCTATCTATAATTTACAGTAATTTGATAAAATATATTTTTTTGAAAAAAGATAAAAGCATTTGCTATTTTTTCTCCTTACTTGATTCCTTCAAAATTTTAAAATGTATTTTTTGGTATTCTTATGGCAATATGGTTATTTACATTAAGTTATTTACAGAAGTCCAATAAAATTCTGCTCTATCTTAATAGCAGAATACAATTAAAACATAAGTTACATTACCAAGGCTTTGTCTGAAATGTCATATTTAACAATATCCATAACATGCTTAACTTTGAAGGTTCACAGCCTTACACTGAGTATATAAAAACTGTTACATACTAGGAGTCCCAAAGACCTTAAGACTATAAATAAAATCTAAAGTTTGCCTTAGTTTGGCTTTCTAGCTTCAAGAGTTTTTAAAATCTGATATTTCTGTATAATCAATGTAGAAAAGAAGTTACATTTCTAGAAAAAAACCATAATACATCTGTTGTTAAACTCTGTACATTGTTTCTGAGTTCTTGTTATCCATCTCTAGACTAGACAAAGCCATAAATTATTCTACATTCCTCTAATCCAACTTTTTTGCCTCAAAGTACAAAAATGAGAACTTCTCTGTTCCTAAAGCCCAATAAGCTGAAACTAGACAAATTTTAAAAACACATCTTGTGCCTAATGTATGGATCACACAAAAAGTTTACCAAATCACCGGATGCCATAATCAGAGACATTCAAACTGTAAACAGGGATGAAAAGTTGATTTTTTTCATGCTGTCTTCAGCTTTTCCCAAGATATTGGAACAAACTCCACACCATGAGGAACAAAACGCTACATGTTTTCCTCCTTAAGGTTTTTCATTTGGCAAGATACAATAGTAACTAAAATTCACAATTAGTAACAGTTTTTTAAAAAAAATTTAAGTCTTTAAATGCTGTAAAATTGATACATTTTGCTAATTGATACAATTAGCCGAGTGTGGTGACCTACATCTGTGGTCCCTGCTACGTGATAGGCTAAGCCAGGAGGATCACTTGAGCCCTGGAGGAGGAGGTTGCAGTGAACTGAGATTGTGCCACTGCACTCCAGCCTGAGTCACAGAGTGAAACCTTTTCTCAAAAAAAAAAAAAAAAAAGAAAAGAAAAGAAAAAGAACTGTCTTAATTTGGTGGCTTGGGCTGGATGCAGTGGCTCCCGCCTGTAATCCCAGCACTTTGGGAGGCTGAGGCAGGCGGGTCATCTGAGATCAGGTTCGAGACCACCCTGGCCAACATGGCAAAACCCTGTCTCTAATAAAAATACAAAAACTAGTTGGGCATGGTGGTGCGTGCCTGTAATCCTAGCTACTCGGGAGGCTGAGGCAGGAGAATCACTTGAACCCAGGAGGTAGAGATTGCAGTGAGCCGAGATCACACCACTGCACACTAGCCTGGGAGACAGAGCAGGACTTCTTTCAAAAAAAATTTTTTTTTGATGGCTTGGTGATGGGGACTCTAAGTCTAAATTCAGGGGTATAATTATCTGAGAGGTGATTACAGAAGCTCTCCTGGGAGGTAAAGAGGCAGGAAGGGAAGGGGTCCTGCAGGGGGCGCCGGCGAGCAGGTTCAACGTGGGCAACCAGGAGTGGGTCCCTTCTCAGGGAGGTGGCACAGAACGTACAGAACAGTTGTCCTACCTGAGGGTGGAGGGAACGGAGGCATTTACAGCCAACTCTCCTTCCGTCTGTGATTGAGGACAGCTCTCAAGAGAGCCCTGTGGCCCAGTGATGTGGTCTCCTGTGATCAGAACAGCTGTCAGCCAAGCAATGCAAGTCTCACAGGTGGGACTTGATTGGCCAACCATGGCTGCCTTATTTTCCCCACGACTCTCCCAAAAGTATTCAGTGGCTTTTAAAATTTTACTAGAACCTGCCGGGTGGGCATGGTGCTCATGCTTGCAATCCTAGCACTTTGGGAGGCCAAGGCAGGAGGGTTTCTTGAGCCCAGGCGTTTGAGACCAGTTAGGGACATATGGCAAAACCCTGTCTACCAAAAAAAAAAAAAAAAATAGAAAAATTAGCCAGGTGTGGTGGCATGCACCTGTAGTCCCCAGCTCCTCGGAAGGCTGAGATAGGATGATCACTTGAGCCGAGGATGTGAAGCTGCAGTGAACTGTGATTGCACCCCAGGCTGGGAGGCTGAGCCAGACTCTGTGTCAAAAAAAAAAAAAAAAAAAAAAAAAAAAAAAAAAAAAAAAATTACCATAACCCGCAAGGCCATGTGACCTTAAATGAAGTTTCCTCATGTTATTAAAAAATCATGCTTTAGGCCAGGCACTGTGGCTCACGCCTGTAATCCCAGCACTTTGGGCAGATCACCTGAGGTCAGGAGTTCAAGACCAGCCTGGCCAACATGGTGAAACCTATCTCTACTAAAAATACAAAACTTAGCTGGGCAATAGTGATGCATGCCTATAATCACAGCTACTCAGTGAAGGTGAGGCATGAAAATGGCTTGAACCCAAGAGGCAGAGGTTGCAGTGAGCTGAGTTCATGCCACTACTCTTCAGCCTAGGCAAAAGAGCAAGACTCCACCTCAAAAAAAAAAAAAGTAAAATAAAAAATAAATAAAACAGGTGGGGTGTGGTAGCTCACGCCTATAATCTCAGCAATTTGGAAGGCCAAGGCAGGCACATCACCTGAGGTCAGAAGTTCGAGATCAGCCTGACCAACTTGGAGAAGACCCTTTTCTACTAAAAATACAAAATTAGCCGGTTGTGGTGGCGCATGCCTGTAATCCCAGCTATTTGGGAGGCTGAGGCAGGAGAATTGCTTGAACCCAGGAGGCTGGGGTTGCGGTAATCCAAGATTGTGCCATTGCACTCCAGCCTGGACAACAAGAGCAAAACTCCATCTCAAAAAATAAATAAATAAAATAAAAATAGAGAGGAGGCAGCTAAGGCACAGAGAGGCTGAGGCCCAGGTCCTAGGTCACACAGCTTTGAGGCGTCTTAGCCGGCCTCGATTATCATTTGATGAATTAATGCTTAGAGGTCCATGATGTCCATGCCAGTCCATGTTCCAGCTGCACCCTTAAGTCCTCCCCGGCCCAGCTCATGATCATTACACTTACTTCTTGTCCTGATCGCTGGCTCCAGAGCCCCCAGACCCTTCCAGACTCCCAAGCTTTGTTGAGAGCTTCTGTTGCTTGGCTCAGCCCTCCCCATTCCCCTGGGGGAGACTGGAATCCACTAGCAGGGGACATGTGGGCAGAGGCTTTGTGTGTGTGTGTGTGTGTGTTTGTGTGTGTGTATGTGTGTGTGTGTGTGTATATGTGTGCGTGTAATTTTTATTTTTTAGAGACAGGGTCTCATTCTGTGGCCCAGGTTGGAGTGCAGTGACATGATCACGGCTCACTGCAGCCTCGACCTCCTGGGCCCAAGGGATCCTCCTACCTCAGCCTCCTGAGTAGCTGGGACTACAGGTGCACATCACCCTGCCTAATTAATTAAAACAATTTTTTTTAGGCAGGGCGAGGTGGCTCACACCTGTAATCCCAGCGCTTTGGGAGGCTGAGGCAGGAGGATCATTTGAGCCCAAGAGTTCGGGACCTGCCTGTGCAACATGGTGAAACCCCAACTCTTAAAAAAAAAAATACAAAGAATTAGCCAGGCATGGTGACATGTGCCTGCAGACCTAGCTACTCTGAAGGCTGAGGTGGGAGGATTACCTGAGTCCTAGAAGCCCAGGATGCAGTGAGCTGATTTTGGCATTGCACTCCAGCCAGGGTGTCAGACTGAGATCTTGTCTCAAAAAGAACTTTTTGTTCTTTATTTTAGTCTCAACTATGTTGAGCAGGCTGGTCTTGAACTCCTGAGCTCAAGCAGTCTTCCCAGCTCGACCTCCCAAAGTGCTGGGATTACAGGCATGAGCCACCACACCTGGCCTGGGGGAAGGCTTTGAAACTCCCTGCTCTGCCCCCATGGCTGTCACAGACAGATGGAGGTGGCAGAAAACCAGGAAGGAGGAGGTTGGGGTGGGAGATTTGGGGTCTGGGCAGGTGGTTGGGGAAGAGGGAGGCCAGCTGTTGACCCTGCTCCAGGCTGACCTGACCCCACAGGGCCGGCTGCCTCACTCCCTAGACTGGGGGTTCCTGGGCAGCACCCAAGCTGAGGCCTAGACCAGCTTTGGCATCACCTGCCTCAGGGTGGGCTCTGAGGAACTGGGGTGCTGGGTGGATCTGGTGAGGGGGTGGAACTGAGGCTGGGCACCCCAGGGTACCTCTTGCCCAGCTCTCCATCTTTGTTTCTCAGGAGGCCTCTGGGCTCTCTGAGGATATCTGGGTGGTCTCGATGTCTCTGAATATTTTTTTGTTGTTGAGACAGTCTCACTCTGTTGCCCAGGCTGGAGTATAGTGGTGCAATCTCAGCTCACTACAACCTCCGCCTCCCGGGTTCAAGCGATTCTCCTGCCGAGTAGCTGGGACTACAGGCCCGTGCCACCATGCCCAGCTAATTTGTATTTTTAGTAGAGACAGGGTGTCGCCATGTTGATTAGGCTGGTCGAGAACTCCCGACCTCTCAGGCAAGCCGCCCCCCTCGGCCTCCCAAAGTGCTGGGATTACAGGCATGAGTCACCACGCCCGGCCTGGATGTCTCTGAATGTCTCTGAAAGTCTCTGGAGATCTCTGAGGGTCTCTGAGGGTATTTGGGAATTTGGGGGTTTTGCAAGCGTCTCAAGGTTTCTGTGAGGGTCTTTGGGAGTCCCTGAAGGTCTCTATATATCTCTGAGGGTCTTGGGGGTGTCTGAGGTTTTCTGGGTGTTTCTGAATGTCTATAGGTGTCTCTGCAAGCCTCTGGTGGTCTCTGAGTATTTCTGAGGGTGTCCTGGCATCTCTGAGTATCCCTGGGGGGTAGACTGGTGTCTGTCTGGGGCCATCTCTGGGGGCTGCCTGGGAGTGTTTGTGTGGACTGGCTGGCCCTGCCTGGAACTCTAGCCCGGGACGGTTTCAGGTACATTGTGGGGCAGCAGAGGGACCACAGGGAGGTGGCCTCTGAAAGTTCCAGGCTCCCTTCAGCCAGCGAGGGGACAGTGGAGACTTGAGCTGCCCTGATTCTCAGAAACCTGCGTGTAGCCAGCTGGGGCTGTGTCAGGAAGGTCCAGACTCCAGGGTTCCCAGACCCCAAGACTCTCAGACCTCTGGATCCCAAGACCCCGGGATCCCCAGGACCCCCAGACCCCAGAACCCTCAACATCCTAAGACCCTCAGACCCAATGACTTCAAACCCCAGGGCCCCCAGACTCCAGGACCCCCAGATCCCAAGACTCCCAGACCTCTGGATCCCCAGATTTCAGAACCACCAGACCCCTGGGTCCCCAGTCCCCAAGACTCTCAGATCTCTGGATCCCCAGATCCTGAACCTCCCCCCACACACCCCCACCAAACCTCCATATCCCAAGGACCCTAGCCCTAAGGCTCCCTAGATCCCCAGACTTCAGGACCCCCAGACTCCAGGACCCTTAGATTCTAGGACTCCCAGACCCCAGGATCCCCAGACCTCAGAACCCCCAAAATCTCAGGACCCTCCAAGACCCCAGCTTCCCCAGACCAGTCTCCAAAACTCACTATCCTGGACCCCAGGCCTGCCTGCCTTCACCACCTGCAGCCTCAGATCTGGCACTTCCTCATTTCTTTATTTCCTTCTTTCCTAAGAGGCATCAGAGGTGGACTTCCCTAGTAACCTCCCAGGGCATGGAGGGCGTGCAGCTGCACAAGGCTCACTGCTGGCTGGGCTCCTCCATCCCTCTGGTCCTTAGAGGCCGCAAGAGCTCCCCTGCTCCCTCAGTCTACTGAGGACACAGTGAGAAGAGATCATCTGCAAACCAGGAAGCAATTCTGCTGGTGCCTTGATCTTGACTTCCCAGCTTCCGGAACTTTGAGGAATAAATTTCTGTTGTCTATAAGCCACTCTAGTTTATGGTGGATTTGTTATAGCAGCCTGCACAAACACTTGGAGACATCTGCTCTCTACCCAGGGCTGCTGCCACCCTCCCACTATGGGGCCTTTGTACATGCTGTTCCCACTCCTGGATGCTGTTCCCTACATACCCTTCTCCTTACTCCCTAAGGGCTTCCTTGATTATCCCATTAAAAAATTACTTCTGGCCAGGCGTGGTGGCTCACGCCTGTAATCCCAGCACTTTGGGAGACTGAGGAGGGTGGATCACCTGAGTTCAGGAGTTTAAGACCAGCCTGACCAACATGGAGAAACCCAGTCTCTATTCAAAATACAAAATTAGCCAGGCATGGTGGTGCATGCCTGTAATCTCAGCTACTCAGGAAGCTGAGGCAGGAGAATTACTTGAACCTGGAAGTCGGAGGTTGCAGTGAGCCGAGATCGTGCCATTGCACTCTAGCCTGAGCAACGAGAGCGAAACTCCATCTCTAAATAAAAATAAATGTACCTGCTTATTCCACTGTCACTGGTATCCTGTCTGTGGCAGACAGGCTGGACAAAGCCTCAGCTTCCATTCAAACGCATGCCTAGTGGATGAGGTAGGCAACCAAGGCCCAGAGGGGCAAGCCTCGTCAGCATCATGGTCACCAGAGTCTTTTGAGAATGCCTGGGTCCCCCAGCAACACGGCAGATAGGGGCCTGGGAGGAGTTCCTTCAAGGCCATCTCCCTGTCACTTCTCTAGCTCCCTTGGAAGGCTATCATGAGACTTTTTCACTGCCATCCAGTTGCGGCATTCCACATAAAATTAACTGGAAATTAACCTTTTTTTTTTTTTTTTTTTTTTTTTTTGAGACAGAGTCTTGCTTTGTTGCAAGGCGCCAGGCTGTAGTGCAGTGGCGTAATCTCTGCTCACTGCAACCTCCATCTCCCAGGTTCAAGCAATTCTCCTGCCTCAGCCTCCCGAGTAGCTGGGACTACAGGCATGTACCACCACACCTGGCTAATTTTGTATTTTTAGTAGAGATGGGGTTTCACCATGTCAGACAGGATGGTCTCGATCTCTTGACCTTATGATCCACCCAACTCGGCCTCCCAAAGTGCTGAGATTACAGGCGTGAGCCACCGAGCCCAGCCTAACCTTTTTTTTAGAGACAGTGTCTTCCTCTGTGGCCCAGGCTGGAGTGCGGTGGTACAATCACGGTTCACGATGGCCTTAACCTTCTGGGTTCAAGTGATCCTCCTGTCTCAGCCTTTCAAGTAGCTGAGACTACAGACATGTGCCACCACACCCAGCTAATTTTTTTTTTTTTTTTTTTTTTTGATACAGAGTCTCACTCTGTTGCCCAGGCTGGAGTGCAGTGATACAATTTCGGCTCACCACAACCTCTGCCTCCTGGATTCAAGTGATTCTCCTACCTCAGCCTCCCAGGTAGCTGGGATTACAGGCATGAGACACTGAGCCTGGCCTATCTTTAAATTTCTATTGAGAAATAACTCACATAAAATAAAAAAGACTGATCTTAAGTGTTCAGCTCAGTAAGTGGCTCATGCCTGTAACCCACAAATTTGTAAGGCTGAGGTGGGCAGATCACTTAAGTTCTGCAGCTGGAGACAGCACTGGGCAACATCTCTACGAAAAATACACAAAAATAGCCAGGCATAGTGGTGTGTACCTGTGATTTAAGCTACTGAAGACACTGGTGGGAGGATCGTTTGAGCTCAGGATGTTGAGGCTGCAGCAAGCCATGACCACGCCACTGCACTCCAGCTTAAGTAATAGAGCAAGATATCGCTCTCTCTCTCTCTGCACACACACACACACACACACACACACACACACACACACTGTCTGCACACACACACACTTTCTCTCTCTCTCTATGCACACACACACACACACACACACACACACACACAAATATATGAAAGAAGATAAAATGCTGAGCACAGGTCTATTACTCAGCAATTTGGGAGGCTAAGGTGAGCAGACAGATGACTTGATTCAGGAGTTCGAGACCTAACTGGGCGATATGGCAAAATACCATCTCTACCAAAAATGCAAAAAATTAGCCACGTGTGGTGGTGTATACTTGTGGTTCAAGGTACTCAAGAAAATGAGGGGGGAGGATGGCTTGAGCCCAAGAAGTTGAGGCTACAGCAAGTCATGATCACGTGCGTCACTCCAGCCTACATAAAGAGTGAGACCTAATCTAAAAAAAAAATACGAGAAAGAAGAAAAAAGGGCTGTGCACAGAGGCTCAAGCCTGTAACCCAGCACTTTGGGAGGTTGAAATGGGCAGATGACTTGACTTTAGGAGTTTGAGACGAGACTGAGCAACGTGATGAAACCCCATCTCTACCAAAAATAGAAAACCCTGGCCTAGCATGGTGGTGTGCACCTGTGGTGTGCACACCATGTGTGCACCTGTGGTCTCAGCTATTCAAGAGGCTGAGGTGGGAGAATCACTGAGCCCAGCAGGTTGAGGCTGCAGCAAGCTCTCATCCCGCCACTGCACTTCAGCCTGGGTGAAAGAATGAGATCTAATTTAAAAAGAAGAAGGAGAAGGAAAAGGCCCGGGCACAGTGGCTCACACCCATGCACAGCACTTGGGAGACAAAGGTGGGCGTATCACTTAAGTTCAGAAGTTTGAGACCAGACTGTGCACAGACTCAAACTTCTAAATAAACAGAGCCAGACCTAATCACAAGACCACCATCTCTAGTAAAGCCCCATCTCTGTTACAGATACAAAACACCATGTCTATTAAAAATGCAAAAACTTAGCCAGGCATGGTGGTGGGCACCTGTGGTCTCAGCTATTCAACAGGCTGCAGTGGGAGGATTGCTTGAGCTCAGGAGGTTGAAGCTACAGCAAGCCATGACCACGCCACTGCAGTCCAGCCTGGGCAAAAGAGCGACACCTAATCTCACAGGAAAAAAGAGAAAAGCATAAAGGACTGGGCACAGTGTCTCACACCTGTAGTCCAGCATTTTGGGAGGCCAAGGTAGGCAGATCAACTGAGTTCGGGAGTTTGACACCAGACTGGGCAACATGGGAAAACCCCTTCTCTACCATAAATGCAAAAACAGCCAGGCATGGTGGTGTGCACCTGTGGTCTCAGCTATTCAAGAGGCTGGGGTGGGAGGATCACTTGAGCTAAGGCAGATGAGGCTGCAGCAAGCCGTGATCATGCCGCTGCACAACAGCCTGGGTTATAGAACAAGACCTAATTTCAAAATAATTTTAAAAAGAAAGAAAGGAAAAGAAAAAAGGGCTGTCCATAGTGACTCGTGTCTGTAACCGAGCACTTTGGGAGGCTGAGGTGGACAGATCACTTGAGTTCAGGATTTCAAGACCAAATTGGGCAACATGGCAAAACCTCATCTCTACCAAAAATCCAAATAATTAACCAGGCATGGTGGTGTGCACCTGTGGTCCCAGGTATTCTAAAGGCTATATAGTGGGAGGATCACTTGAGCCCAGGAGGTTGAGGCTGCAACAAGCTGTCATCAAGTCACTGCATTCCAGCTTGGGTAACAAAGTGAGAATGAAAACAAACAAACAAAATGAACAGAAAAGGCTGGGCGCAGTGGCTCAAGCCTGTAAAATGGCATTTCAAAAGGCCGAAGTAGGCTGATCACTTGAATTCAAAAGTTTGAGACCAGAGTGGGAAACATGGCAAAACTTCATCTCTACCCAAAATACAAACAATTAGCCCGGCATGTTGGTGTGCAGCTGTGGTCCCAGCTATTCAAGAGGCTGAGGTGGGAGGATCGCTTGAGCACAAAAGATTGAGGATGCAGCAAGCTGTGACCATGCCACTGCACTCCAGCCTGGGTAACAGAGCAAAACCTAATCTCAAAATAAAAACAGAACAAAGCAAACAATAGGGCTGGGCACAGTGGCTCATGCCTGTAGCACAGCAGTTTGGAATGTCGAGGTGGGCAGGTCACTGAGCTCAGCAGTTGGAGACCAGACTGGGCAACATGGCAAACTCCATCTGCACCAAAAATACCAACAATTAGCCAGGCATATGGTGTGCGCCTCTAGTCCCAGCTATTCATGAGGCTGAGGTGGGAGCATTGCCTATGCCCTGGAGGTTGAGGTTGCAGCAAATCGTGATTGCACACGGCATTCTAGCCTCGGTAAAATAGCAAGACCGAATGTCAATAAAAACAGAAAAAAAATGAAGGAAACAATAGGTCTGAGCACAGCGGCTCACAACTCTAACCCAGCAATTTGGAAAGCTGAGGTGAGGAGATCACTTGTGTTCAGGAGTTTGAGACCAAACTGGGCAACATGGCAAAACCACATTTGTGCCAAAAGTACAAAAAATTAGCCGGGCGTGGTGGTGCACACGTATGTCTCAACTCTTCAGGAGGGTGAGGTGAAAGGACTGCTTGAGCCCACAAGGTTGAAACTGCAGCAAGCTGTCATCACGTCACTGCACTGCCACCTGGGTAGCAGAACGAGTCCTAATCTGAAAAGAAACAGAAAAATGAAAAAATAGGGTGGGGCACAGTGGCTCATGCCTGCAATCCAGCACTTTGGGGTGACAAGGTAGGCAGATCACTTGAGTTAAAGAATTGGTGACCAGACTGGGAAACATGGCAAAATCCCATCTCTACCAAAAATACAAAAAATTAGCCAGACGTGGTGGTGTGCACCTGTGGTCCCAGCTATTCAAGAGGCTGAGGTGTGAGGCTGGCTTGAGCCCGTCAGGCTGAGGCTGCAGCAAGCCGTGATCAGACTACTTCCCTTTAGCTTGGTTGACAAAGCAAAACCTAACTTAAACACACACATGCACACACACACACCCAAAAAAATAAAAGAGGAAGAAAAAGGGCTGGACAGAGTGGCTCATGCCTGTAATCCAGCAATTTGGGAGGCAGAGGTGGGCAGGTCCCTTGGTTTCAGCATTTTGACACCAGACTGGGCAACATGGCCAAACCCCGTTTCTAACAAAAATACAAAAACTTAGCCTGACGTGATGGTGTGTACCTGTAGTCCAAGCTATTCAAGAGGCTGAGGTAAGAGGTCACTTAAATCAAGGAGGTTGAGGCTGCAGCAAGCTGTAATCATGCCACTGTACTCCAGCTAAGTAACAGAGCAAAACCTAATCCCAAAAAAAGGAGGGGCACAGAGGTTCATGCCTGCAACCCAGCACTTTGGGAGTCTGACATGGCCATATCACTTGAGGTCAGGAGTTCAGGACCAGACTGGGCAACATGACAAAACTCCATTCCTACCAAAAATACCAACAATTACCAGGTGTGTTGGTGTGCATCTGTGGTCCCAGCTACTCGAAAGAAAGAAATAGGTGGGAGTTCACTTGAGTGCAGGAAGTTGGGGCTGCAGCAATTTGATCACACCGCTACACTCCAGCCTGGGTTACGGAGTGAGACCGAACATCCAAAGAAAAAAAAAAAAAGATTAAAAAGGGCTTGTCACTGTGGCTCACAACTGTAACCCAGCTCTTTGGAAGGCCAAGGTGGGCAAATCACTTGAGTTCAGGAATTCAAGACCAGACTGGGCAACATGGCAAAACCCCATCTCTGACAACAATACGAAAATATAGCCAGGCTTGCTGGTGTGCACCTATGGTCCCAGCTATTCAAGTAGCTGAGGTGAGAGGATCACTTCAGCCAAGTATTTCGATACTGCAGCAGGCCGTGATCATGCTACTGCTCTTCAGCATGGGTAACAGAGGAAAACCTAATCTGAAAACAAATACGCATATAAAATAAAAATATAAAGGAGAAATAGGGGCTGGGCACAGTGGCTCACACTCGTTACCCAGCAATTTGGGAAGCAAAGGTGGGCAGATCACTTGAGTTCAGGAGTTTGAGACCAGATTGTGTCCACAGTGCGGGGCCGCGGGCGCAGGGCGCTGGGCGCTGAACGACCACCGGCATGGGGCTGAAGCTGGCTCCCGCTGTCCTGCAGCTGAGCAGGGCCCTGGTGTCAGCGGCCTTGGGGACTCAGGCAGGCTCAGAGGTCGCCACGTCTGCCGCCGAGCACCCTGTGCAGGAGGCAGCTGCAGCTGAGCCCACGGTGGAGGCCGGTAGGGCGGTTTTCAGATGGCTCGAGGGTCCGCCAGTGCACCGCCCTCCCACCCTAGGAGCTACTCTGGTTTGGCCTGAGCCCAGAGCTCGGGGATGCAGGCGCCGGGCACCCTGCAGTCACGAGATGGCTGAGAGCTAGTGCTGCCCTCCTGCAGCTGCGGAGACCTCCTGAGGGACACTCCAAGGCGGCCTCGGGCCCTGGGTCCCCAGCTGCTGGTTACGGCAGGCGGAGCTGGGGTTGCCGCCGCTTCTGCCGCGCCGCGTGCTTGTGGCAGCTGCAGTGGAGCCCGCGGCAAAGGGTGGCGGTGCAGGACCCAGACCTGAGTGAGCCCGGAAGGTCGCCGAATACCCCCTCCCACCCTCAGATCCGCTCCTCTTTGGCGACTCCCAGAGTGCTGGGCGGCGGGTCTGGGCACTGTGCGGCCACTGGACTGGGGCTGAGCGCCACTTCCTGCCCTCCTGCAGCTGCGTCTTCACCGCCTCCGTTAGGCCCACGGTGGCGTCTAGCCCCTGGTTCTGCGCTGCTGGCCGCCGCGTGCATGTCCACGGTTGTCACGGCTGCTGCCACGTGGCTGCAGCTGAGCCCATGGCGTCGGCGGGCAGGGCTGGTCCCAGCAGACCGCCCTCCCAGCCTAGGGTCCCTCTTTCTTGGCCGATGCACAGAGCGACGGGTGGCGGTCGCTGGGTGCTGTGCAGCCGCTGGATCCTCGAGGCCAGCTGGTGGGTTCCTGCTTTCCTGCAGCAGCAGGGCTGACCGCCTGTGTGAGGAGCCGCAGAGGCTTCTGGCCCTGGGATCCTCGCTGGGCGGAGCCGGCGGGCAGCGTCGGGAGTTGTCACTGCGGCTGCCGCGTCGCCGCATGCAGGTGGCAGCTGCAGCCGAGCCCACGGCAGAGGCCGGCCCCAGGCGGCCTGAGAGTCGCCCAGTGCACCGCCTAGGATCCATCTTCCCTGGCCCCGCCCAGAGCGCGGGGTTGGGGTGCTGGGCGCTGTGTGGCCTCAGGGATGGGGCTGAGCGCCTGTTCCCGCCCTCCTTCTGGTCCTTTTTGTCCCCGATCCAGTGAGGGTTGCAAAAAGTAGCCACGTGTGCACCTGTGGCCCCAGGTAGTCAAGAGGCTGAGGCCGGAGAATTGCTTAAGCCCAGGAGTTTGACGCTGCAGCAAGCCGTGATCACATCACATCACTTCACTCCAGCCTGGGTGACAGAGGGACACCTAACCAAAAAAAGTAAAAAAGAGGAGAAAAGGGCTGGACACAGTGCCCAAGCCTGCAATCCAGCACTGTGGGAGGCAGATCACTTGAGTTCACGAGTTTGAGACCAGACTGGGCAACATGGCAAAACCCCATCTCTTTCAAAAATACCAAAAAAAAAAAAAGTAGCCAGGTGTGGAGCTGTGTACCTGTGGTTTAGCTATTCAGGAGGCTGAAGTAAGAGGATCACTTGAGTCCAGGAGGTTGAGGCTGCAGCAAGCCGTGATTATGCTGCTGCACAACATCCTGAGTTACAGAGCAAGACCTATTCCATAAAAAATAAGAAGAGAAAAAAGGGCTAGACACAGTGGGTCACACCTATAACCCAGTATTTTGGGATGCCGAGGTGCACAGATCACTTGATTTCAAGAGTTTGAGACCAGACTGAGCAAGATGGCAAAACCCCATTTTTACCAAAAACACAAAAAATTAGCAAGGCATGATGATGTGCACCTGTGGTCCAAGGTATTCAGGAGGCTGAGGTGGGAGGTTCTCTTGAGCCATGAAGGGTTAGGCTGCAGCAAGCTGTGGTCACATTGCTGCACTCCAGCCTGGGTGACAGAGTGAGACCTGATGTCAGAAAACGAGAGAGAGAGAGGGGGAGAGAGAGAGAGAGAGAGAGAGAGAGAGAGAGAGAGAGAGAGAGAGAGAAGACAAAATGGCTTGGCACAGTGGCTCACACCTATAACACAGCATTTTTTGTGGCCTGGGGTGGGTAGATCACTTGAGTTCAGGAGTTCTAGATCAGAATGAGAAACATGGTCAAGCCCCATCTCTATCAAAAATACAAAAACTTAGCCAAGCATCGTGGTGTCCACCTTGGTCCCAGCTACTCAAGAGGCTCAGCAGGAGGGTTGTGTGAGCCCAGGAAGTTAACACGGCTTCAAGCCATGAGCACATCACTCCATTCCAGCCTTGGCGACAGAGAGAGACCTGATCTCAGGAAAGAAAAAAAAAAGAAAGAAAGAAAAGAAAAATGGTCTGGGCACAGTGGCTCATGCTTGTAACCCAGTACTTTGGGAGGCTGAGGTGGGCAGATCATTTGAGTTCACAAGTTTGAGACCAGACTGGGAAACATGGCAAAACCCAACCTCTACCAAAAATACAAAAAAATTAGCCAGGCATGGTAGTGTGCACCTGTGGTCTCAGCTATTCAAGAGGCTAAGGTGGGAGGATCACTTGAGCCTAGGAGGTTGCGCCACAGCACTCCAGCCTGGGTAACAGAGTAGGACCTAATCTCAAACAAAACAAAGAAACAAAAAGAAAAATGGACTGGGCACAGTGGCTCACATTTGTAACCCAGCATTTATGTGTTTTTGTTAAAGATGATGGTCTTTTTCTTTTCTTCTTTTTTTTCTTTCTTTCTTTCTTCTTTCTTTTTCCTTTCCTTTCCTCTTTCTTTCTCTCCTTTCTCTGTTTCTCCCTCTTTTTCTCTTTCTTTCTTTCATTCTGTTTTCTTCTTCTTTTTTTTTTTTTTAGATTAGGTCTCGTTCTGTTACTCGCTGGAGAGCTTTGGCCCTGCTCAGAAACATTCACTGGCTTGGACGACCCCTTCTTAGCGAGAGCTGGGGTTGTATGCAAGGTCCCCCTCTGAGCAGATAACCCAACTTTCTGTCCCAGTATGCCCTTCCCAGCTCATCTGTCAATCCCTAAGGCTATGCAGCAGCCAGCCCCACCAGGCCCTCAGAGCACTGGAGCCTCACCCACCTCCTTAAGGGCAGGACACTGATCCACTTCCACACCTCCAGCAGCTGCTCAGAGTGTGTGGCTGTGGAAAGCCAGGGACAGGGGGGTCAGGGTGGAAGTGAGAGGAGGAAGATGGAGGGACACGATCCGGGTTTGCCTGCTAATCCCCTACTGCCCTGCCCGGTTCACTGCACGACCCAACTTGGCTGCTTGCTTCTGGTCTCTCCCCACCGAAGCACCCTTCACACTGCTTCCTGCTCCATATTTCCAAGACACTGCTTTTGCAATTCCACTTCTCAGTTCCACTCCTGTTTAAAAATGTTTCAGTGACTTGCAACTTGCCTACAGTAATATGAAGTCTAAACTTACTAAATTGTTGTTTAAAACCTTCTACCATCGGACCCTGACTGACCACCAAATGCTGTCACCTTCTATTCCTCCAATGGTGCTTCTTCAAGTGGAGGACTCGTACCCTAGGAGTGCGCATGTGTGGGATGGGGTTTGAAGCAATAAGGTAAAACTTGGTGTATCTTCATTCTAGAGATGTCGATTTACCAGACAACAATTACTTTAAAACATTGTTTTTATGCTAAAACAAACACAGCTGTTATACGGTAGAATGTATCATTTACAATAATTTCAAAATTAAAACTTTAAAGGCCTTCTCAGTTCTGTACATGCACTGACCACCCTGACACTCCAGCAAAACTGAAGTTCTAGGCTGCTCTGGGCTGGAGCAGGTGCCATGAGTGTGCGTCAAAGCAGCTGGACTTACCAGGGAAGGTCAAGGAAGGCTGCCTGGAGGAGCCGATGTTTCTGCCACAATCTTAGAGTTGACTGGGAGCTGGTGACGTGAGGGGAAAGAGAATTACAGGCACAGGACAGCATGTCCAAAGGCCCGAGGTGTAGAGAAAGTCCCTGCTGGGGTCTGAGAGGGATCCAGCTTGCTGCCTGAGGGGCAGGGAGAGGACAGCAGCCCACCATGTCCCCTAACGCTTCCAACTCATAGCTTGGGTTGAGGGTACTGACACCCTTTCTCCTTTCTCTGCACGTTTCCCCATCCACAGACCTGAGCAGCTGTGAGAGACTGGGCCTGGGGTTTGCCTGGGGGAGTTTCTGAAGAAGCAGCACCTGCTGCTTCGGTGGGACCGGCTGCTGGGAACGCCCAGGGCTCATCAAGAGTGCTCAGCAGATGCTCAGATGGTGTTTTGCTAAATTAGCTGAGGGAAGACTGTTTCCTTTCTCTCTCTCTCTCTCTCTCTCTCTCTCTCTCTCTCTCTCTCTCTCTCACACACACACACACACACACACACACACACCCCAACAGATACACAGTGAATGAGGATGAGGATGACCTGAAGGAAGAACATGTAGCTTAGGTAAAATGCATGTCCTGGGCTGGTGCTGTGCTGGGGCCCGTGGCCCCGGACTCTCTACCCCTGGGAAGGAGGCTGGAGTTCTCTGGCCTCTTTGTTCCTATGGATGAAGGAGGAGCTTCCAGCTCATGGTCTCTAGTTGCTCCCTTGGCTGGCTAGCCTGGGCCCTGGGGAGACCTCTCCTGGGAGTGGGACCTGGGCTTGTCACCCCAGGGCATTGAGCAGCAGCTGTTCTGGGCTGGCTTCTGAGTGGTTTCTGTCCCTGATGGGTGGTGGTGGAAGGTACGGGTAGGAGAGGCATGCGTGCCCTGCCCTTTGGGTCTCTCATGGTTCTCCCTTGTCTGTGTTTCCATTTGCATGGAGCGCTGTGGGGTGTATATGATGTGACATTTCTCAAATTTAAACGTATTTGGTTTCATTGATTTATGACTTTTGTTTTCTGTCCGATGTAAGTATTTTCTCTGTATTTTTCTCTTTTCCTTTCCTCATTCTTGTCGTAGAGGAGTAGAGAGAGAGTATTCTGCTCAGCCTCCCTCTTCTCTTTTGTGAGAAACACCCCTACCCTAATGGAATGGGGACTTTTTTCCATGGTAAGAGTCACCATTCGGGAGTTCACACTGTCCCGAGATTGGCAAACCCTCTCAGGCAGTTGATTGGAGGCTGGGTATGACTTGCAGAAGGAGCTGCCTCTAAGACATTCCCTTGAACCTCTAGAGCTGAGGGTGGCTCGGGACCCTTGGGCCCCTTGGTAGATGAAACCTGATGTGGGACATCACTGTCCTGCCTCAGCTTTGTGCACCTGCAGCCACGCTCCCTTTCCCTCAGCCTCTCGGGCCTGGCTTGCCTTGATGTTAGAGAATAGTTTGGGAGTTTTGGTCCCCTCTGTGAAGCCTCTGTCTTTTTCTCTGCCAGGTTTATTACTCCTGTTGGACACACTCCCAGCTGGCCCAGTTTGTGCACAAGGTACAGAAGAGCTCCTTTGGCAAGGACGTCTGGCTGGCCTTTCTCAGTTCCCGACAGGTAAACAGCGGCCGTCCTGCTCCATTCCCCTCGCCTTTGTCTTCCTTGTCCAGGCCTGGAAGACGCTGGGTCTGCGGCAGGCTGAACAGTGCAAGGTGCAGCCCTTCCCTGGTCTGGCAGACAGATCACTGGAAGGAAAGGGATAGGTGGGCAGGACAGGTCCACGTGTGTTGCTTGAATGTCCACACTGTTTTCCATAGCAGCTGTACGAGTTTACATTCCCACCAGCAGTGTAGACGTGTTCCCTGATCACTGCATCCATTATATATATCACATATATTCATATATATATATATATTCATTCCTTTTATGGTCGAGTAGTATTCCATCATACACACACACACACACAATGTATTATTCCATCCAGTAGTATTCTATATGCATATATATGTATATATATATGATATGTGTATATATATATATATATATATATATATATATATATATATATATACATGTATATATATGATGGAATACTACTTAGCCATAAAAAGGAATGAATTAACAGCATTTGCAGTGACCTGGATGAGACTGGAGCTGATTATTCTAAGTGAAGTAACTCAGGAATGGAAAACCAGATGTCATATGTTCTCACTGATGTGTGGGAGCTAAGCTATGAGAATGCAAAGGCATAAGAACGATACGATGGACTTGGGGGAAGAGTGAGGGGGATGAGGGATAAAACACAACAAACGTGGTGGAGCGGATGCTGCTCGTGTGACAGGCGCACCAGGTTCCCACACATCTCCACTAAAGAACTCACTCATGTAACCAAATACCACCTGTACCCCAATAACTTATGGAGAAATAAAATTTTGTCAAAAGGAGTGAGTGATGAAGCCATTCGGTTTTCCAGTTTTTCACTTTCATTTTTTTCTATGAGTATTCTTTCATCTTTCTATGAGTATTCTGGAAACTTTCCTAGCAATAAAATTGCTTTTATTTTTGTTACCCCACCTCCACTCCCTAACCCTCACTTTAGATAGGCGGGGTCAAGCCCATTTTGCAGATGAGGAAACTAAGGGTCAGAGAGGTTATGCAACTCTTCGAGTCACACAGCTGGGAAGTATCAGCTCCATGAGCAGAAGCCAGGCTGCTTCCTGGTGCACCAGCGGTTTTCAGGGTGTTGTGTGGAAACTTGGGGCCCCCCAGGGTCACCTTGGCAGCATGGACAAGGCTAAGCGGGGGTTACCGTCTCACCCAGCCCTGCCCTTGATTCACTCAGGAGTCAGGTCAGCCCCGGTTTCCTGTGTTTCATGTATTTGACTTTCCATGTAAACTCTTCAGGAAAGCATCCATTGCTACAAGCCATCTCCTGAACGTCCCTACACACAGTCCAGGCAGGAAATAGAGGCACTGGCATCAGGAGCTTAGTATTGGGCAGGTGAGGCTGCTACAGGGGAGCCCAGCCCTGCTCAGATCCCCACATCTCCCATCACAGCTGGCAGGGCTGCCCTATCAGATGCTGCTGCAAGCGGCCACCAGTAGGCTGTGGGCATGCAGCTGCAGGCCAGGTGGGGATCACGGATGAGGCGCGCACCCTGATCAGCTCCATCTCAGGCACACACAGTGTGGAGGGCAGTGGCTCCCAGGTACGTGTCTGCCATGGGGCAAAGGGATATGGATGGTTCCTCTAGACACCTGAAACAGGAATTCCTCTGGAGGTGGAGTTTGCTAGGGGGTACACTGAGTCAGGGCAGTGACCTCATTGGGGGCTGACCATGGCTTTCCTGCGCAACCCAGAATGCAGGGAACCCCGCTCCAGCAGAGTGGCTCATTTCCCTGCACCTCACCAGCCCTCATGCTCCGGAGTCCCTCCAGCCCTGGATGCCAGCAGCCAGTTCTGTAAGCCAGGGAGATGGCATGAGCAAGGCAGGAGTCCCTCAGGGTCGGATCTTGTCACTACTGATGTTGCCTAAAGGGGATTGAACAGAACAATGCTGAAGATCAGCGCAGGCCCCACCTGCTGACCTATCACGCGCCATGCATGGCATCATGTCTCTGGTCTTCACACTGACTCTGCCATGGGGGTGGTACTCCTGGTTTACATTGAGAACTTGGAGATTTGGAGATGGTTAAGCCATGTCTTAAGGTCATGCTGCTCGTGAGTGTGGAGTTGGGGTATACTCACTTGTTTCTGACCACGAGACCCCCACGGCATCTCACCAGCTCTACTGACCTGTGCCTGGTTGAATTGAGGCCAGGATGTGGTGGTGACCCTGAACCATCACTCTATTGACTCCAAGTCTCAACCCAGTGGGAAGTGGCAGGGCGGGTCAGGACTTGAGGGAGTCCACCTCTTGCCTTCCTCTAACCCACGGTGGACACTGGAGCAGAGCTTCCCTTCCTTCCCCTCTCTCTCAGCTCCCACCAGCCTACAAGCCACGGAAACCCATGCCTTTTGTCTCCACCCAGCCCCCACTTTTCCCCTTGGTGGCTTCCTGTATGTCTGGGGTCAGCATCTTCTAGGCATGTCTAAGAAGTCAGCAGTACAGCCCTCGGCTGCTCGCCCAAAGCCTGATTTGCGTTCTCTCCCCAGCTCTGCCAGACCCATTCCCAGCTGCTGCAGTACATGGAGTGAAACAGGTAAGATGCAACCCCCTGAGGTACAGGGACAGTCCCTCAGCCTCAGTGGCCCCTGTGTCAGCCTCTGAGAGGCAGCACTTTGGTTCCCCTCTGGCCCGGGCTGCAGTGGGGTGGAGCTGCATGCCATTCGTGTCCTGGGCACATCTTGGTGTGGGCTATGCACAGACCTGGGAGGCTTCGGACTGACCACTGGCTCTGAGGCCTGGGGCCGTGGCAGCCTGCTTTCTGCGAAAAGATTTGTAGTTTGTGACCCAGTTTCAGAAGCACTGGGCAGCAACGTCTCTGCCAGGGCAGATGGGGTGGGTCATCATCGGGGCACCACCTCTTAATGTCCATTGGCTTCTCAGGAAGCATTTGAAGGCCAAGAACCTGATGCACCGGAAGCAGATCCTGTATTTGCTGGAGAAGTTCGTGGTCATGCTTGAGGGGAGACTCCTATCCCCTCCCCCTGCTGACCTGCAGGGCTGCTTTTTACTTGGATGCCCATCAGGACACCTCAGTTCTCTGTGGTTTTGTTTGTTTGTTTGTTTGTTTGTTTTTGGGACAGGATCTTGCTCTCTTGCCCAGGCTGGAGTGCAGTGGCTCAATCTCAGCTCACTGCAACCTCCGTTGCCTCAGCCTCCCAAGTAACTGAGACTACAGGCACGAGCCACCATGCCCAGCTAATTATTTCTATCTTTAGTAGAAACTGTGTTTCACCATGTTGGCCAGGCTGGTCTTGAACTCCTGACCTCAAGTGATCTGCCCTCCTCGGCCTCCCAAAGTGCTGGGATTACAGATATGAGCCACCATGTCCGACCAATTCTCTGTGTTTTTAAGAAGGGCCTTGGTCATTGATTTAACAAATTCTTATACTTTATAGCTTACTTAGGTTGTCTGACTTGAGCTTCTTTAGACCTGTGGGTTCTTTGCCCATGTTCTTTGCCCTTTTTATTTTGCCAGGCCCTGCTCTGTGGGGATAGTAAGGATACAGAGCCAGAAGAATGCACAGCGTTTCCCTGATAGGCGTAGTGCTGTGGGATGTTCAGACCATTTGCAAATGCAGTTTTGCGTGCCCTGTGAGAAAGCAGAGCCAGCATCTGAACCCTCATTGATAGATGCATAAACTAGTGCTCAGAGCAAGGGTTGCTTATGGCTCACAAGCCCAGCATGAGAGTCTGGGATCTTACAGCTCCAGCTCCCATGCCACTGTGCATGTTTCTGCACAGTGCTTCGTTTATCATGGGGCAGCCACTTGGAAGGCATCTGTGCAAACAGAAGCCGCAGAAAGCCTGTGGGAGCTTCTCCTGGCGGGAGCTGGCCTTGCGCTGCTGCTCTGAGCCTCCAGCCCGGCTTTGCCTCAGGCTCACCACGTGGTCTGGCCAGCTCCTGTGTGCTCCCTTGCCCTGCATATGTTGGTCTGGCTGCTGTGTCCTGGCTTCCTGGAGGGAAAGTGAAAAGCATGAACTTACAGGGCTTTCGGTTCCATGTGCAGGTGATACAGACAGGAGACAGGGAAATACTGGATCGAAAAGGGTGGTTCCCTGGCAAAGGCCCCACCCTCAACCCTGAAGACCCATGGCCCTAAACGAGGACAGGCATATCTGGTTTTGTGCCCAAAAAGTTGCCTTTTGGTCCCCTATTCCCTGCATCCTGCCCCCATATAAACCCAAGACCTTCCTGGGCACAGGCAAGTGGCCGAATGTCAAGACCTGCAGACCAGCAATGACAGAATAATGCAGCAGAGAAACGGAGAAGAGGAGGGACATCTGGACACTCAGGGGAGTTTGGCTGGGGGCAGTAGGAGAAGAGTCTTGCCCCTGGGCAGCCCAGCCCCAGGGGAAGACCACCTTCCTACTCCAACCCCTCTTCCGACTCCCCATCCATCTCACTGAGAGCCACCTCCACCACTCAGCAAAACCTTGCACTTATCCTTTGAGCCCATGTGTGATCCAATTTTTTCAGGAAACTGGGCAAGAGTGCAGAATTCAGAAGGCTGTCACACTGGCCCTCTGCCCTTCAAATAAGGCAGAGGGTCGATTGAGCTAATTAACAACACAATTAACAACACAAGCAGCCTGCAGACAGCACACTGAAAGAGCTTTGTAACACATGCCCACTTGGGCTGCAGGAGTCAAAGACACCCAACTCTAGACCCTGCCATGGGCCGAAGCCCAAAAGCGCTTGCCCCAGCCTCTGCACCCGCCCATCTGCATGCTCCCGCTAGGGGTGTGAGCAGTGGGGGCCAGCCAGTAGGTCAGCCACCCCCCTTACACATTCTGCGAGGGGCGTCGGGGAACTCCGTTTCACAGGCGTGTGAGTCAGGTGTGGGAGGCTCCTGGACCGCCTGCCCTCGCAGTGGATCCTTTGTATGCTACAAACAGCAAAGCAAAACTGTTCAATATGGATGCTGTTCTTACGTGATGTGCACAGCATGAAGGGAAAGAAGATAGGGAAGGGGGGCCGGAGGACCACCATGCTGACCTGTTTGGATTCTCTTTTTTGTGGAATATTAAGCAAAAACCCAATACACAGAGCCTCTCACAGGCAAGTAAGAGAGTTGCTGTCGGAGGGGCCAGAGCTGATCTGAGCCGCTTCTGAGCTTCACCCTGGGACTGAAAGCTGAGGGCGCAGAGTGAAGCTCCCAAGGCCCTTCATGTGTTTGCTCGTAGGGATGGAGCTGAATAATCAATGCCTCTCTCTTCCAGAGCCAGATCGACAACATCAACCCGTTCACCTTTCCACATTCCACCTCTGATTTCCTTGTTATCACCACCTGTGCAGAGTACTGTGTTAAGATGATGGACGGAAGAAAAAGCAAATTCCTTCTGTTCTCAAGCCATCTGAGGGTCTAAAACAGACATGTAATTACTTAACCCTTAATGCAGAGTGCCTGCAAGACAAAAGTCACCTTCCTCTAGGGTGAAGGCCACAGGGATGGGTGAGAAAGCCACCCTTCCTGGTGCCCCATAGCACAGATGAGGACCCCAGATCCTCTCCGCCTCCCTCCCTCTGCAAACACAGCCTCCCTTGGGCTTTTGCACAGAACTGGGGTGTTGATTTGTTCTGTGTGACCCATTTCTCATATTCCAACTTGGGCCTTGGGTCTGGCTGCAGCCTCAGACTCTTGTTGACTCCAGGCCTGCGTACCTGGCACTCCCCTGGGGGGAGCGTGGCCACTGGCGCCTAAACCCTAACCTCCTGACTCGACTCAGCCACAGTGGCAGCCCCTGGGGATAGGGTCCGGCCTGTGTTCCAGGTGGTATGCTAGGCACAGTGGTTCTGCACTAGGATATTCTATGGTCCCTGGCAGGGAGAGGAAACTGAGGCCCAGGGAGGTGACTTCAGGAGGATGGCGTGCACAGGCTTCCCATGAGTGAGCCAACAGTGAATGGTGGAGCCAGCCTCCAAACCTGGCTGCGCTGATTCGAGGCCTTGCGTTCCTCCCATCTTGGCTGCCTTTATCCTTGAAGTCAGCTTTCCTCCTGAATTGCCCATATGGGTCATTGTCACTGCCATCATCCCTCTCAGACAGGCTGGATCCAGGTCATCTTTGATGCCTTTCTGCCCTGTGTCCCACGCACCTGTGACAGCCGCCAGGCAGTCCTGCCTCCCCACCCTTCTCCCACTGCGGGGACGTGGGCACAGGTGCTCCTTCCCTCGCCCTCCCTCTGCCCCCCTTGCTTTCCTTCTGCCCACTTCTTCCTATGGGCCTCATCACCCACCATTGTGAGAATCTTTGTCAAAGGCTGTCACTCATTTTAGAAACCTATAAAGGCTCTAAACCTTTCATGTCTGCATCCCAAGCTAAGATCTGTCACCAAACCACACGCATGGGTGCCATTAACTGAACAGCACTGCCCCTGCCCGTGAGCAGGCCCCAGGCTTCACCTCCTCCATGCCTTTGCTCACAGGAGTTCCTTTCTTAAACTCTTACTTTTTCAAGGCCCAGTTTAGATGCTGTCACCTGGAAGGAAAGCCAAGGGGGCATACATTTTCCTGAACAACCTTAGAGAGACTTGAAAGCGGCAGAGACACATTTGAGAAGAGCGTCTCCCCGACTTGGGAGGGCACTGTGCTGTGGGCAGGGGCAGTAGAGAGGAGTGGCATTGGAGAGGGAGGACAGGTTGGCAGCAAGGGGCCCAGGACGCCTTGGAAGGTGGGAGTGGACCGCGCTCCCTGGGTGGTGGAGGTGGAAGTCTTTTTAAAAATTTAGATGACAGCTCACTCTGTCTGCACACATGCCTACAGCTGGGCTGGGGTTTGCAGGGGCAGCGGCACTGTGAGAAGAGCACAGTCAACAGAGAGATGCCTGCTCCACTGTCTTGTGGGCCTGAGCAGGACCCAGCTGCACCCCCACCCCGCTGCCCCTCACATGCATTCCGTCTCTGGCCTTGGGGAACTCCAGAGTCCCCTGCATCCCCACCCTCCTTGGTGCAGCAGGCCTTGCTGGGGTGGCGGGCTGTGGGCTGCAGGCGTCTCAGGCCAGGCAGAGCCTCCAGTTCACTCGGCCTCCCTCTCATGGCTGCTCCTCATTTCTCTCCGCTGCTCTCTCATCCCACCCAGCTATTTGGCTTCACAAAACAGTACGGAGCGGTGCTCTCGCCCAGGGAGCTCAGCATGAAAGGATTCTTTCCTTCTGCACCTTCCCGGGTTAGGAGGAAGCAGGGCAGTGGGCACTGGCCTGCTGTGACTTGGGCAAGCAGTGAAGGCAGACGGGAGGGGACAGAGGGGCTGGGATGGGGATCCTCTCGGGCAAGGGTCCCAGAGAAGCTTGTGTTGGGGGTGACTGGGCTTTGGTTTGGGTCACGGTTTCGTCATCCATGAGCCATGTGACTTGGATAAGTTTCTTTCTCTCTCAACCTCAGTTTCCTCGTGTGAAAAGGGAGCAGATAGTACAGCCCACTTAGCGAGGTGGTTGCCCTGGAGATTAAATGGGATTTAAGTTAAAGAAAAAGTGCTAGTGCTTCTGCGTCAGACACGGACCCACCTGGGACCCCCTTTGCTGCGACAGTAGAAGTGTCTGCTGGGCCTGCCCTCACCTTCTCCCCACAGGCAGCCTCAGTCAGAGGCTCCTGCTCCTGAATCCAGCTGTGCACTTTACCCGCGTGGTGTGGGCACCACCTGGGGGGCACCAGGCAGCCGGCGAGGACACCTGCCCCAGCCTCTTGTGCCCCAGGTGTTGGGATGAGACAGAGCCTAGGGGGAGATGTACCATCGGTCCTGTTCTCTCCTGGGGCCCCGAGCCAGAAACGGTCAGCTCGAGAGGGCCCATTTGTGTCCACTGGGGGGCACTGCTGTCCTGTCTTACTGCCGCGCCTCTTAGGCGTGAGATCGCGCTTCTCCAGAGAAAGCTGTTCTGCGGTTTCAAACTCTCACTGAGGTGGCTCAGTGCCACTCCCTTCCCGCACGCACCGTAGAACTGGCAAACTTCTCTCTCCTGTACACTTAACTTTTAATATCTATTTTTATGAAATTATTCTATTTTCATTGCAGAAAGCACAGATAGTCAAAAACAGAGAAAAAAATCATAATTCCACTTCAAAATGGTTCATGTTGGTATATATCATAATGGTCTTCCTATGCAGAATTTTTATATATGTGGATACATATTTTTAAAATGAAACAAAGTGGTGTTTCCTCCACGTGCTGTTGTTGTGACTTGCTGTTTTCACTCAGCCGCTAAGGGTCATACACGCACCTCACTGCCAGCGAGCACGCGTGTGTTCCGCTGCAGTCCGGCCGCTGGGTTCCAGCTACATGGAGGTGTCGTGTTTCATGTAGCCACCGCTCTTCCGTGAGATCTGCAGGCTGTGTCCAGGTTTTCCTCTGTTTTAAACAACATGGTGATAAACACAACCGCATCTTAGCGCGGCGGCGATTCCATCTGTTGTACTGGACCATCCTCGAATTGCTGTGAAGAAATACCTGACACTGGGTCATTTATGGACAAAAGAGGTTTAATCGGCTCATGGTTCTGCAGGCTGCACAGGAAGCACGGCAGCATCTGCTCGGCCTCTGAGGAAGCTTCCGGAAACTTACAATCACGGTGGAAGGTGAAGGCGGAGTAGGCACAGCTTACGGCCACTCTGGAGCAAGAGAGCAGGGTGGGCAGGATGGCGGTGGTGCTCACACTCGGAAACAGCAGATCTCACAAGAACTCACTATGATGAGGACAGGACGAGAGGATGGTTTGGGTCATTCGTGAGAAGCTGCTCCCATGTTCCAGTCACCTCCCGCCGGGCCCTACCTGCAAGACTGGGGATCACAATGCAGCACGAGATCCGGGGGGACAGAGATCCAAGCCCAAGCCATATCACCATCCTAGCAAAGGGCCTGCGGGATGAAGGGCTGCTGGAAGTCCTGGATCAGCTGCCCGAGTGTTTTATTTTTATGTTTTTGTGTGTATAGACCCATAGTTGTGTTCATCCCGCACGTTAACATTGTTCACAGTCCCTGTTTGCTTCTGACACTCAGGTTGTTTGGACGCTGGTGTGAGAGCCGCTTCCTGCTAGCTCAGCTCCTCCCTGTGGCCCAGCCGGTCTCGCCTCGAGCACAACAGAATGTCCTGGGCTCCCCATGGGCGTCCTTGTCCTCACACTGGACTCGTTTCTCCAAGTTGCCCTGATTTTTTTTTTTTTTTTTTTTGAGACAGAGTTTAGCTCTTGTTGCCCAGGCTGACCCACACTGGACTCATTTCTTCAAGCTGCCCTGATTTATTTATTTATTTTCTTTCTTTTTCTTTCCTTCTTTCTTTCTTTCTTTCCTTTTCTTTGAGACAGAGTTTCCCTCTTGTTGCCCAAGCTGGACTGCAATGGTGCAATCTTGGCTCACTGCAACCTCTGCCTTCCAGGTTCAAGCAATTCTCCTGCCTCAGTCTCTCAAGTAGCTGGGACTACAGGCATGCACCACCATGCCCAGCTAAGTTTTTGTATTTAGTAGAGACGGAGTTTCACCATGTTGGTCAGGCTGGTCTCGAACTCTTCATCTCAGGTGATCCACCCACCTCAGCCTCCCAAAGTGCTGGGATTATAGGCATGAGCTATCGTGCCAGACCACCCTGGTTTCTTTTTAATGGGGAATGATATTTAGAAATCAAGATGTGGGTGCTAGGGTGTTTGTGGTGCTCCTGGGTCATTTCAGTAGACAGATGTAAGAAATGTGTTTTCAGAATGAGTCCATATTGGTATTTTTAAATAAAAATCAAAGAATTCATTTATTTGACCTTATATTGTATTTCTTTTTCTCTTAAGCTAAACATTCGTGGTTTTTTATATTAACGTAATTCTTATCTACTCTATCCCTCAATATACATAAAAGTTTTGAATTCATAACACTAATATTACCTGTAACAATAAACCTGATTGAAGTTGCGTTTCTTTTTTGCTCTTAGAGTGTAACCCACTAAGGATGTGTGGTCCCTGGGCTGTAAAGTCACCTGAAACCAGGCTTTTCTTGGTGTGCTTCTGTTGTTGGTTTGAGAGATAGCTAGGCTGTTTTTGTTTCATTTTGTTTTCAGTTTTAGAATTTGCTTTATTTTTGTTTTTAATTATAGTTTTAAAATATGCAATTAACTTCTGTGGTTCAAAAGTCAAAGCTGGAGAGAGATCCAAGATGGCTGATCACTAGCAGCTCGGGATTGTAGCTCCCACTGAAAACGCAAAGAACGAGAGGACGCCACACCTTCACATGAATTCTTGTTGCTCACGCACCAGGAGATTCCCAGCGGAGGAGCCCCACGGGTCGCCAGCGCGACGCTTGTGACCGGTGAGGCGGTTTTGCCGGCGCCTCGGAGTGTCGGTTCTTGGTGCAGAGTCAGAAAGGCACCATCAATCTTAACGCTGCTGATTAGGTCGGCACAGTGGGTTGCTCAGATTTCGGCGCTGAGAATCAATAAGTTGGACGTCCACTCAGAAACCCAATTACAAAGACGGTAATTATAAAGACCACAGATGGATAAATCTACAACGAAGGGAAGAAAACAGCCAAAAAAGGCTGAGAATACCCAAGATCAGAACGCCTCTCCCTCAGCAGGGGATCCCAGTTCCTCATCAGCAACGAAACAAGGCTTGATGGAGAACGAGTGTGTTCCAATTACAGAAGCAGGCTTCAAAACATGGATAATAAGAAACTCCTGTGAATTAAAAGAACTTGTGCTAACACAATCTAAAGAAACTAAGAACTTTGAAAAAAGGATTGACGAAATGTCAACAAGAATACAAAATTTAGAGAGGAAAATAAGTGAATTGATGGAACTGAAAAACACAATACGAGAACTACGTGAAGTATGCACAAGCTTTAACAGCCAAATTGATCAAGCAGAAGAAAGGATATCAGAGGTCGAAGACCAACTCAATGAAATAAAACTAGAAGACAAGATTAGAGAAAAAAGGATAAAAAGGAACGAGTAAAGTCTCCAAGAAATATGGGACTATGTGAAAAGACCTAATCTATGCTTGATAGGTGTACCTGAATGTGACAAAGAGAATGAATCCAAGCTGGAAAACATGTTTCAGGATATTATTCAGGAAAATTTTCCCAACTTAGTAAGGCAGGATAATATTCAACTCCAGGTAATACAGAGAACACCACAAAGATATTCCTCAAGAAGAGCAACTCCAAGGCACATAATCGTCAGATTCGCCAGGGTTGAAATGAAGGAGAAAATACTAAGGGCAGCCAGAGAGAAAGGTCAGGTTACCCACAAAGGGAAGCCTATCAGACTCACAGCAGATCTCTCAGCAGAAACCCTACAAGCCAGAAGAGAGTGGGGACCAATATTCAACATCCTTAAAGAAAAGAACTTTCAACCAAGAATTTTACATCCAGCCAAACTAAGCTTCATGAGTGAAGGAAAAATAAAGTTTTTTGTGAACAAGCAAGCACTCAGAGATTTCATCACCACCAGGCCTGCTTTACAAGAGCTTCTGAAAGAACCACTATACATAGAAAGGAACAAACAGTATCAGCCTTTCTAAAAAATACCAAAAAGTAAAAAACATCAATATAATGAAGAATTTACATCAACTAATGGGCAAAATAGCCAGCTAATATTAAATGATAGTATTAAACTCACATATATCATTATTAATTCTAAATTTAAATTGACTAAATTCCTCAATTCAAATTCAGGCAATTTGGACAAAAAACTAAAACCCATCAGCATGCTGCACCCAGACCCACCTCACATTCAAGGATACACAAAGACTCAAAACAAAGGATGGAGAGAGACTTACCAACTAACCAGAGAGCAAAAATAAATAAATAAAAAGCAGAAGTTACAATTTTTGCCTTTGATAAAATAGTATTTAAAGCAACAAAGATCAAAAGAAGCAAAGAAGGACATTACATAATGATAAAAGAATCAATGCAACAACAAGAAGAGTTAAAGGTCCTAAATATACACGCACCCAATACAGGAATACCCAGACATACAAGACTTATAAAGAGACTTAGACTCCCACACAATAATAGTGGGAGACTTCAACATTAATATTAGACAGATCAATGAGACAGAAAATTAACAACGATATCCAGGACTTGAACTCAGATCTGGAACAAGTAAACGTAATTAACATTTATAGAACTCTCCACTTTACACAAAATATACACTCTTATCAGTACCACATCATATCAACTTAGAAGTTTAAACGAAATGTTGGTTGGCTCCTTGTTTGTTACTCTCTTCCCTCATTTTCTTTCATGTCTCCATTATTAAGGACAGTTATAGGCATGCCCATATTTAGACTGCATTCTAGCCCGGGCAGCAAAGCAATACCCCCATTCTCTCTCCCTCTTCTTCTTTCTCTTTCTTCCTCTTCTTTATTCTTTTTCTTATTATTCTTTTTCTCAAAAAAAAAAAAAAATACAAAATTAGCCAGGTGTGGTGCTGCATGCCTGTAACCCCAGCTACTCCGGAGGCTGAGGCCAGAGAATTACTGAAAAAAAAAAAAAAAAAAAGTCAAAGCTATATTAAAAAAATCTATTCAGGAAAGTCTCACTCCGACCCTTCTCTTCAGCCTGTTCCCCGTCTCCAGAGAGAATCATCAGTTTCACTAGCTACTGGCCTGTCATTCCAGTATTTCTTTTTTTTTTTTTCCCCAAGAAAAGCATGTATATGTCTTCATTTTTTCCTTTCCTGCTTTATTTATGTTGGGGTGTCCAATCTTTTTGGCTTTCCTGGGCCACACTGGAATAAGAATTGTTTGGGGTCCACATAAAATACACTAACACTAATGACAACTGATGAGATTTTTTAAATTCCAAAATAAAAAATAAAAAATTCATAATGTTTTAAGAAAGTTGATGTCCTGGGCTGCATGCAGCCCATGGCCATGGGTTGGACAAGCTTGATTGATATGGAAGGCATCTTAGCTGCCCAGGCCATTGCTCCCCTAGTGGGCTGCGTGTTCTCCGACAGGCAGATGTAGCAGAGCTCATTCAGCCGGTACCCTCTGGATAGGCAGGCACACGACTACAGGGAAACACGCGGAGCGTATGCTGTTTGGTATTTGTGGCCTGTATCTTCTCAGTAGACTCCTATGGGATTCCTGGGTTTAAACGTGTAAATATGTTTAATTTGTTGACTGCCATCTGATTGCCCTCCACAAGAATTGTTCTGTTCTGTATCCCACCAGCAATGTCCAGGGATGCCTGTTTCTCCGCAGAGTGGTTACTTTTGGATTTTTGCTAGTCTAACAGGTGAAGGGCTGGAGATTCTTATTAGTGGCTGGGGCTGGGGCCTGGCCGTGTGTATGTCTTTACATTTCCACTGACAATTTTGCTGCACGGCCAGGGTTGAGAATGACTGTGCGAATTTGCCGGATTTCCTTTGCTGTTCCTGAGCGTGGTTTAAACGAGGCTGCCTGTACCACGTGTCGTTCACCACGTTTCTGTTAACTTGCCGTCAGCCTTTTCTTTGACCTCTTCTTTCTGTTCACATGTACTTGCTGTACCTTAGCCCAGACTTCCCATTTCCTTTCCCCTGGCCCTTTGGGAGGTCACAGGGTCCTGATGCTGCGCTCTTGGTCTCCAGGTGTCTGCCTTCTGGCAGCAACTGCTAGCCTGTGCTGGGGTGGAAGCTGAACACTGTAGTGGGGTTTTCCTGTGGAGAGGAGCCACGCCCAGGGTGGGACGGGCCAGTGTTCAGGTTCTGGCCCCTTGTCTGCATGTAACCTCATACTGTGACCAGGCACGGGGGCGAAGGAGACCCCGGGATGGGAGCCTCACCCTTCGTGTGTTCATCCAGGCTCTCCTGCTCTGCTCCCTGCTGCCCGCTGCCCAGTATGACAGCGGTGATGGCCAGTGGGTGAGCACCGTCAAGTGCTGCTCCTATGCTGGAAGATGGGGAAATGCCCTTCCTGAACTGTGCCTTGCAAAACACCTGCATCTTCAGCTTCCAGCTCTTCCCAGGGTCTCACCGATCACGTGATCCCTCCAGACAGCATCCTGCCCCTTGCATCTGCAGAAGGATTTCCAATCAGCCTCTGGAATTCACGTTCCAGCAGAGAGAGCTGCCCTAGGTGGTCAGTCCCAGCCAGCTCACCCTGCCAAAGCCTGGGCTCGAGCAGGGAAGGGGTTTCCAGGGCAGGGGCGCTCTGGCACACCCTGAGTATTTTCAGGTGTTTGAGAATCTGCACTAGGACATCCACTACAGAGCCGTACAGGATAAGCAGCGTCAATCTAGATGATTATGGAGGAAAGTGTGAGCTTCCCCACCCCTGAACCCTTAGGCTGCTAAATTTTCTTAAAACCTCCAGGCATCCCCTGAGGATGCCACGCATGAGAAAGCTGCTCATTCCCTTTGGCTCTCTTGCCATAGGCAGGGATGTGGGGACTGGGGGGCATCTCCTGTGGCATGCCTGGGGCATGCAGTGCCTGTCATTGTGGTGCCCATCAGGACCCCAGAGTGAAGAAGGGAGGACTCAGTGCCAGGGCAATAGGAAGGCCCCCCAGGACGCTAGTGCTGTGACGTGTGTCAGAAAGGCACAGTCAGCAGCAGCACCTGGGTGTGTTTGGTGGGAGGTGGCACCTTCGAGTCCTCCCCACTGGCTGCAGTGATGCCCTGGGTCTCTCTCCTCAGTTTTGACCCTCAAGTTAAGATGCCATTTGTGGGTGGCTGAGGGGTTGCTCCGTGGGGGCTCCCTCTCTTCCTTCCTTAGATAGACAAGGTGTGTGTGGCCTCCTCTGTAACTTGTGTGGTGTGGTTCCTGGAGGGTTAGTCTATTTCTTCCCATCCTACGAGTCCCTGCGCCAGGTCCGCTCCCACTGGGAGAACGGCAGCCTGCTGGGCCACCTGGCAGCTAGAAAGAAGGTGAGTGGCCCATCAGCCAGCGCTCTCACTCACAAGGACAGTGCCACCGAGTCCTCTGGGAGCTCTTGTGCTCATCGAGTCAGGACAGGCTTCTAGCTCCTCATCCCCACCGCTCCCAGTTCCTGACTACAGAGGATTTCCCCAAAGCCCCAGGTTGCAAGGCTCTCCTGTCCCCTGGCCAGGAAACACAAAGCTACCAGCAGATCTGAGACCCAGCACCCTGAACCCATCTCTGAAGACGCCCTCTGCCTCCACATATTCCAGGAACCCAAGAGCACACACCAGGTGGAGCAGGTGCCACTCTCGTGTTCCAGGTGCATTCAGGTGCTGGCGTAACTCTGAGGCTTGGGCCTGAGACCTTGGTGGGGAGGCAGCTGGCAACGTTAAGAGTGTCATCTAAGCTTTGGCTCAGCACCTCTGGGCTGGGTGTCTCTTACCAGGCTGTGGCCAGGAGAGAGGCTGGGTGATAGGGGCCCTGCTCCTCTCTGTGGCTGGAGGAAAGATGAGTGAAGGGATCAACTTCTCTGACAACCTAGGCTGGTAAGTAGCGCTCATCTTCTGAGCTGTGATATGTGGCCGACCCTCCTTCCAGCAGCTGGGCCCTTACCTGCCGTCTGCTGCCATCAGAGCCAGGCTGTGACTGCTCAGACTAGCCAGTTAGAGAGAAGGGGCTCAGCAGCTCTGGGTTTGGCCCTGGGAGAACAGGTGGAAAATCAGGCCGGCCATCACTGTAGCAGGACACAAATCCATTGGCCTAGACGGGATCTGTCAGCTAAACCAGCTCTCTCTGAGTGGTAGGTGCAGAGTTGGGAGGGGCAGAGCTGCGAGCACAGATGAGGAAGTGGCAGAACGGAGCAGCTGGTGATGTGTGGGTGACGATCCCAGGCTCCTGTCTCCCCCCAGGTGTGTGGCGATGGCAGGTATGCGCTTCCCCAACATAGGTCTCCAGAGCTGCAGAAGATGATGGCCTACTTGGATCACACCCTTGTGAGTGTCCCCAGTGTTGCAGAGGATAGGACGAGAGTGGGTGGGGGGTGGGAGTGGCATCATTCCTAGCACTGACACAGCTGGGCCTTTCCTGCTGGTCCAGCATCTCCTGTCCCCTCCGGAGGTTCAGATGCCCCTCCACACCCTCTTGATCTTCCCTGTGATGTCATCTGGACCCCTGCTGCTTGCGTTGGCCAACAAAACCTCCGGGTCTGGCTCCAAGGCCTGGCAGGGTCTTTTCCCAGGGAGAGCTCCAGGCAGGCAACAGTCCTCATGGGTCATCCCCTTCACCCCTAGCCCAGAGCCCCAGACCAGGCGTCCCCAGGGAAGGATCTGGTGGAGCAGCTTTGCAAGAAGGCCATCAGCCAGTCCACAGCAAGCCTGGCTGCCTCCAGCTGGCTGGACAGATGGGGGCTGGAGAAGGGGAGAAGAGGAAAGGGGGTTGCCTGCCCTGTCTCCCACCTGAGGCTGAGGAAGGGGAGGGAGATGCCATGGAAACGTGCTGTCAGGAAGGCAGCTGTAACTCAGAGCTCTAGCCTCCTGTCCCATGAGGGCAGGGCCATCGGGCACCAAAGGGATTCTGCCAGCACAGTGCTCCTGGACCAGTGATACGCCCGGCCCCGTCCTGGCCAAGTTGCCAGCCTGGATCCGAGCCTTCATGGAGGTCACAGCGACCTTTGGTTCTGCCATTGCTGCCATGTGGAAGTTCAATCCTCCCTTTTCCTTTCCCGAGAGCCTCCACCGCCCCAAGATCACATTCTCACTGCCTTCTCCCTGCCCAGTTCCACCGGGAGGAGTCGGCCTCTTCCTGATGGGCAGCTGCACCACTGCCTGGCACTGCGCCCTTCCTTTGCCCGGCCTGCTGGAGACTGTGTTTGTCGTGGGCCTGGTCTGCGGGGATCCTACTACAAAGGTGAAAGCCAGGAGTGTGCCGGAGCGCTGCCAGGACCCAGGCACAGGCATTAGTGCCCACAGGTGGAAACAGGTGAATCCTGAAGGAACCTGGGTCCCGGCCACCCTTGAGGTCTTCCCAGGGCAGCTCCCGTCTCTGGAATCGAGTGTCGTCCATCCCATGTGGCCAAGGGCCAGGCTTCTCGCTGGGCCTCTGCAGGAGGCTGTAGGGGCTGCAGCCTCTACTGTGGCATTTCTGTCCTGACCACCTTCTTAAGAGCTGAGATGGAGCAGGCCCATCTGCTTCTGCCCTTTTTATAATAGATGAAGTTAGCTGCCCTGGACTACTCACCATCTAGTCTCAATTTTAAAAGGTCCCCAAGGCCACAGGGCTGCCGCCTGGGGGCTTGTCACCTCCCTCACCTTCTTCCTGAGTCACTCCTTCTGCAGCCCTGCCCGCCCAACGTGCCCCACAGCCCTCCCCGGATTTCTCTCTCCCTGGCTTGGTGCCACTTCCTGCAAGTCGATGGCACCTCACTCCCTCTCAACCACTTGAGCAAACTCCAAGACACCTTCTACCACTGACACCAGCAATGATGCCAAAGGCTACTCGGCTCTCAGCATGACTATTTTTAGAGACCCCGTGTCTGCCACTGAAAGCTTTTTCCTGTGGGAGACTACCCCTCCCCCCTGCAACAGCTGCCCCTGCTGACTGCACCTCTCCTCCTCTGACCCCAGGGAAATGGGTCATGGTCAGCTGAGATCTTCTGCTCCTACTGCCTAGGGACCAACAGGGGCAGGAGGAGAGTCACTGACCCCGAGACGTTTGCATCCTGCACAGCTAGCGGTCCTTTATTAAAAGTGCACTCTTGGTTTCTGCTCAGTTCTTCTTCGATTTGTGCTGTTTTTTCTGGAAGCCTCTTTAGGGAAGAGGAGAACACCCTGGTACAGGCTGGGTGGAGCCGTCCCCCGGTGGAGCACAAGCATACAGAAGCCCCCGCCCCAGCCCTGTGGCCTCAGGCCAGCCTCTTGCTCCCTGAAGGTGGTCCCCGCACAGTCCTGGGACAGTTCCATCACCGCCCCCTCCTAGGGCAGCAGGTCTGAGGAGCTTGTCCTGGCTGTGTCCAGGTTGGAGCAATGGCCCAAGTCTAGGATTCCCAGTCGTCCTCATCCTCCTCTGCCTGGGGCTGCTGTGGTGGTGGCAGAGGAGGGATGGAGTCCGACACGCGGGCGAAGGCTCCTCCGGGTCCCTCACCAGCCCCGGGTCCTTTCCCAGAGATGCCTGGAAGGAAAAGGCTGAGTGAGGGTGGTGGGTGGGAAACGCTGGTTCCCCCAGCCCCCAGAGACTTAAACATAGGAAGACAAAGGCAGGAGAGAATTACAATGTGCCGGCCCAGGGCGGGCAGCGGCCCTGCCTCCTACCCTTGCGCCTCATGACCAGCTTGTTGAAGAGATCGGACATCAAGTCCCCACCTTGGCTCGTGGCTCTCACTGCAATGGGAAAGCCAGAGTGAAGGGTTCAGTCACATGAAACCCCAGCTCCCTGCCCGCACCCTCACGACACTCCCCAGCCCTCCAAGGCCACTGTTTCCCAGTTAGCTCAGAGCTTCGGTCTATCCCTGACCCGACACTGGACACTGATGAGAAAGCGCTTACGTTTGAGGAGCACTCTCCCAGCCACCCTCGGGGACAGGGCCAGGGTAGGCAGCACCGCTGCACAGGTGGGGAAACTGGCCCAGAGAGGGGAGGCAGCTTGCCTGGGGTCACTGAGCAAGGCACAAGCAGCGCTGGGCGCACGCTCAGAACCACAGTGCCCAGGGCACTGCTGCAGCATGCGCAGGCATCACATCACACCAGCGTCTGTGTTCACAGCAGGCGCTACCGGTAGCCTCAGGAGGCCTCAGGTCCATCTCTAAAAATATCTCAGGAGGCCGTGGTGGCTGACCATTGCCTTGGACCAGCCTCGGCAGTCAGGGAAGATTCTCCTTGTCACAGTTGGAGCTGGTTGAGCTTATCGAGAGGACAGCTCCACTAAGGCTCCCAAACCAGGAAGGAGCCATGGCCCAGGCAGGAGGGCTGAGGACCTTGGGCGGTGGCCCGGGGCTTCCAGCATGTGCCCTAGGGGAAGCAGGGGCAGGCTGGCAGGAGCAGGGGCTGGGCAGAAAGCACCCTGTGGACTCTGCCGGACGACAGGCAGAGGCCTTTTGTCCGAGGCCCTCCAACCGCAGGCTCCGGGGCCCGCTCACCTTGCTCCTGCTCCTTCTGCTTCTTCTTCTCCAGCTTTCGCTCCTTCACGCTGCGCAGCTTGGCCTTGCCGATGCCCCCAGCTTGGCGAATGGACTCTAGCAGAGTGGCCCGGCCGCCAGAGGGGTCGACCACTTCCCTGGGAGCTCCCTGGACTGGAGCTGGGAGGTGGGTAACAGGACAAGGAGGAAAGGCTGCTCAGGCAGGGCTGGGGAAGCTTATCATGTCCAAAAGCCCGCTAGGAGGGAGGGCACCTCCCCTCGAATGAGGCGGCCCGTGCTGGGGATGCTGAGCCTTTGGAGACTGTGCGGGGCCTGGGCACACAGGACCTGGGCACTGACTTCTGCAACACCTGAGTGCAGGCGATGTGTGTGCAGACACTCCCTGCCCCTCTCCAGCCCCCACCCTGCAGAGCTGGACCCCCAAGCTAGCCATGCACTGACAGTCTCAGCTGCACACACGAGCCAGCAGAGGGGTTTTGTGCCACTTCTGGATCCTAGAGACAGATGGGAGATATAACGGTAAAGCTGAACTGATGTCATTTCAGGGACACCGAATCATTTGTTGCTGTAGTTTGTTATTAGACCTTCTTTCCATAGTTTGTTACGAGGCCTCTTCTTTCCATTGGTTTAACTCGGAATGGGGAACCCAGAGCCTCACTTGTCCAGCCCCCCTCTGCCCAGGAGGTGAGCATTCCAGAGCTCTACAGTTTGAAAACCACTATTTTGTGAACCAAGTAGAACAAGACATTTGAAATGGGAACTATTAAAAACAATCCAGGATTTCTGACCACTTGACAAACCCACAGACAATCCACCTGAGTGCACCAAGCACACCAGAAACGAGCAGGTGTCCTCAGAGAGCTGCTCCCACCTGAAGGAGGCGCGCCGCTGCCGTCGTCCTGCCTGGCGCCCGGGCCTACGGGGGCCACGGCTGAGGGTGGGAGTGGGGGTGCACTGGCCAGCACCTCAGGAGCTGGGGGAGGTGGTGGGGGCGGTGGGGGTGCTGTGAGCACCCCATCTTCTAGGTCTGAAAGAGAAAGTGTGGGGTGTCTAGGGAAGAAGGTGTCTGAGCAGGGAGGTCCCTGGCCCAGCTCCCATCCCAGCACTCAGCTCACCTGGCTTGAGAGGCTCAGCTACCTCAGTGTGGAAGGTTGGCAGTTCTGGAATGGTGCCAGGGGCAGAGGGGGCAATGCCGGGGCCCAGGTCGGCACTGTACATGAGGTCGTTGGCAATGCCGGGCAGGTCGGGCAGGTAGGATGGCACATCAATCTCAGGTACTTGGCCCAGGTCTGGCACATAGAAGTAGTTCTCTGGAACCTTCAGAATTAGGTAGGGACATGTGAGAGGTGACAGAGACCTGCAGGGGCATCCTGCAAGGCCTTGTGTGCACCCCCAAATGGGTGGAATAAATGGCTCAACAGTCTTGCCTGGAGAGGGGCCCTGGCAGGGCCCCCAGCCACTGCACCTGTCCCCACCCCAGCCAGCCCTGTTCCTCCCACCGCAGCCACTGCACCTGTCCCCACCCAAGCCCTGTTCCTCCCATCTCAGCCACAACTGTCCCCACCCCAGCCCTGTTCCTCCCACCCCAGCCCTGTTCCTCCCACCCCAGCCACCACACCTGTCCCCACCCCAGCCCTGTTCCTCCCACCCCAGCCCTGTTCCTCCCACCTCAGCCACCACAACTGTCCCCACCCCAGCCCTGTTCCTCTCACCCCAGCCACCACAATTGTCCCCACCCCAGCCCTGTTCCTCCCACCCCAGCCTTGTTCCTCCCACCTCAACCACCACACCTGTCCCCACCCCAGCCCTGTTCCTCCCACCCCAGCCCTGTTCCTCCCACCTCAGCCACCACAACTGTCCCCACCCCAGCCTTGTTCCTCCCACCCCAGCCCTGTTCCTCCCACCCCAGCCCTGTTCCTCCCACCTGCTGCTCCAGCTGCTCTCTCTTGCTGATGGACAAGGGGGCATCAAACAGCTTCTCCTCCGTCTCCACCCCCAGCATCACGTGGGTCTTTGTTACAGCACCAGCCAGGGGGTCCAGGAAGACATACTTCTTGTACCTACAGGGGCGACGTGGGGGTCAGGCAAGCTGACACCTGCTGTCCTGAGCCCACATTCCTACCTCTCCCACACCATCAGGGGCACAGTGTGCACAGTGGGGTCTCAGGCCTCCCAAGCCAAGCCACCCAATTACCTCCTGGCTCCCAGCCTCGATGTTGTATCTGTGTCTGATGCCCTCGGTTCCCACTAAGCCAGGCCGGGCCTCCCGCCCACACCCCTCGGCCCTGCCTTCTGGCCATACAAGTTCTCGGTGGTGTTGAAGAGCAGCAAGGAGCTGACAGAGCTGACGTTGCTGGGAAGACCCCCAAGTCCCTCCTCTGCATCATCCTCGGGCTCCGCCTTGGCACTCACGCACACAGGAAAGTACTTCAGCTTCTCCTGGGAGGGCCGGGGGGCCAAGGGATAGTGAGTATTTAGTGCTGGGCCAAATCGGCTCCCACCCGTTCCCAGTCAGCCTCCTCTGCGGGACAGAACCCTATGGCAGCCCCGGCTCGTCCCCAGCATCCAGGCCTCCAGGTGTGTGACAGGCCGTGTGATGTGCCTGGCCAGCAGACCTGCAGGGCCCGCTCGTCCAGGGTGCGGTGCTTGCTCTGGATCCTGTGGCGGGGTCGTCTCTGCAGGCCAGGGTCCTGGGCACCTGTGAAGATGGAGCCATATTCCTGCAGGCGCTCTGGAGCAGGGTACTTGGCACTGGAGAACACCTGTGGACACAGGGACAAGTCTGAGGGGCCCCAAGAGGCTCAGACGGCTAGGCTTGCTTGGCAGGAGAGGGTGGGGTTGGGAGCCTGGGCAGGAGAAAAGCCCAACGTACGGGCAGCAGGGCAGAGACTGGGCAGCCTCAGAGGCACGGAGAAATGGAGGGACAGCCCAGTAGCCTCAGGACACGGGTATGGGGGCTACCTTGATGGCCTTCTTGCTGCCCTTGATCTTCTCAATCTTGGCCTGGGCCAAGGAGACCTTCTCCCCGATGGCCTGCACCTGCCTCCGGCTCTGCTCTACCCGCTGGGAGATCCTGCCATGGAGAAGATCACAGAAGCTGGGACTGCTCCCTACCCCTGCACACCTCCTGCTCCTAACAGCAGACCTGCTAGGCCAGCCCTCAGGCAAGGGCTCTTAAGTCAGGATCACCTGCTTGCCAGGGCCGAACTTGGTGCCATCCAGGAGGCCTCTACAAGGACAATCTGACCTGCAGGATCGAGGAGTTGACAGTACTGAGTTCCCTGCACTCTCGGTAGGGACAGGCAGCCACCTGGTCCTATGCTGGCACCTGCACGTGCTATCTGAAGGACAGCCTCCAGGGCACGCAGAGGATGGTATTTACACACGCACACATGGCTGCTGATGGGGCAAGGCAGTTCACAACCCCTCACGATCACGTGCAGTAGACAAAGTGGCCTCTGCAGAGGGGGAATCGAGACCGGAGGCTGAGAATGGCAAGGCTGGAACTGAGTGTTGTCGCCTAAACGCAGAGGAAGAACTGCCCCTGCACATAGTGAACAGCTCACTGAGCAAGCCCTGGGTCCCGACTGCGGCCACTGGCTCTGCATGGTCTAGCTCCTCACCCGTTTCCATCTCCCCTGGTGCGGGCTGGGCCCAGTGACACTGCTGCCCTGCTGTTCCCCAGATGCGACAAGTGCATTCTCGTGCACTTGCATCTCAGGGAATGCCGTTTCCGCAGACAACCCTGTGGCTGGCTCCCGGTGGGCAAGGCCCAGGTGCCTGATGCTTTAAGGCACATAACCTCACTTATGCTTTTCCACGTTGTTGGGCCACAGCAAGGCCGTTCTCACTGCCAAGTTAACTCTGATGCGCGTGTGACACACCATCCTCCTGCCAGTCACCTCTGTAGCTCCCCTACCCCCAAGAACCCAGCCCTTGCCCACAAGGGCCACACTCCACATTCAAAGAAGCCTCAGCATTCACCTGGCACGAGCGAGCCTGTGTAAGGCACAGGGATGAGACAGCAGAGGCACAACTGGGTTCATGAGGAAAGGGAGGAGGAGGACGTGGGATGGCAAAAGGGTTGCAGACTCTGGGCTAGGGAATGCTGGGATTTCTCTAAAGGTTGGAACGAATGACCTGGAATTGACCCACCAAGCCAAAGCCACTCCCACCAACTTCAGAAGGCCTTGGCCCGAGAGAGCCAATTTCACAATCCAGGGGTCCCCATCTCCTAATGAGTCTGCCCTGATTACTCCAGGGGCTCAGGCATGGCAGGGCTGGGAGTACCAACAGGCACCCAAGCAGCTTAAGTGTTCCATGACAGACCAGTATGAAGGTAGCCACCATTCGGAAAGAAAAAGGAAGAGCATCGTCTCCTCCCAGTGAGGAAGCAGGGCCACCACCCAGCTCCATCTTTTCTGGCTGGGGAGAGGCCATCATCTGCCGTGAGGGGTCCTCCAGCACAAGCTGTTTTAATTCACTCCAGTTCCCACGGCAGCCTCATTCTGTCCCTGGGTGCTGACACAGTCTTCAGTAGTTGCATAAGCTCTGTACTCAAGGTCCACAGGGGTAGTGGGAGGAAACTGGGACTGGGGAGGGACAAAGGTTGCTCCGTCCTGGTGCTGCCATAGAGGAGAGAATGGCTGATCACTCAAAGTTGCAAACTCCAAGCTCAACAATGAGCCCTGGCAAGTTTCTGGAATGGATTATTAAACAGAGAGTCTGTAAGCCCTTAGAAAAGGCAGAGGTGAGTCCCAGGGGCCAGCATTGCTCAAAATGCACAACATTTCTCTTTGTAACAGGGTTATTAGCCTGCTGTGCCCGGGGAAAACTTGTCGCACAGTGCATCTTGAGTCAGCACGGATTTTGACAGCTTCTAACAAAACCTTGTGGACAAGATGGAGCTATGGGGGTTGGAGGAGAGAACATATGGGAAAAATCAGAGCCAAATGAACCACAGCCCCAAAGGGCACTGTTGAACAATGGTCTGATTCCAGCCTTGCATGGAGAAATATGGCAGGGCGCTTCCAATTCATTCAACACCCTAGTTAGAAAACTGGGGCTAGCACAGAGGGGTAAAACGATCTGCACGATGGCATCAAGGCTCAGATAATTTTTAAAGGCCAGAGGGGGGACTGCAATCACCAGGATGACATTTATAGGGAACAAATGTAAAGCTCAACATTTAGGGTTTAAAAATCAAATGCACAAATATAGAAGGTGGAGGGAACTTGGTTTAGACACAGTTCAGGTGAAGAAAGACCTGGAAGCTTCTGTTAACTATAAGCTCAGTAGAAGCTAAAAGCATGTTAATCAGCATAAAAAGGCAGTGAGCTCTTAGGGCTCAGTGTTTGCCCTTCATCCTTCTTCCACTCAGCAGGTACCATGCAGTCTCTTGGAGGCACCACAGAAAACAGGGCCCTGGACTCGTGAACGAGTCTATGCCAGGCACAGTCTCAGCCACAGTCACATCCCTTTAAACTGGATCTACAGACAGAGGACTCTGACCTCCCGTACGGACTGCCCTCTGTCTCATTCACTGCTACGTCGCTAGCACCTGGGACGGGGCCTGATGCGTAACAGCCGCTGGCTGAACAGAAAGTGACAAATGAGCGAACATTTCAAGGAAGGTGATGAGGATGATGATGAGTGAGAAACTGCCGACATATGAAGATAACTGAAGGATGTTCTGGCCAAAGATCAGATGACTTCGAGAATATGATCATTCCTTTCAAGTATCAAAAATATCAAAAGGGCTGTCGGGTGAAGTGAGTAAACTTCTATCAGGAATAGTGGGCAGAGTTGCAAGGAAACAGAGCTCTGTGCTGTTTTTAAAAAAAATGGCAACAACTTTCTAATAAACTGCATCACTTTGAAGAGCAATTAGGCTCCAGCTCACAAGCACCATGCAGGGTGCTCCAAGGGTGAATCCTCCCTGAGGTGGAGGCAGAAGACATGATCCTGGGGCTCTTTCCTTAACCAGAAGCCTATGAGACTAAGGAACGGCATGCTTGCTGACAGAGCTTCCGGACTGTCTATTATCTCATGGTCACAGGCCACGGTGCCGAGGACAAGTGCAGATTCAGGGTCAGAAAGGTTGCAGCATGTCTGCTATCTCTGTGGACTGACAGGATGGTCTGGGAGGCTGTGTTGGGAAGGCCTGTAGGCCTCACTGGGGCCAGGGCATTGATGAACAATGCCAACCATTAGGGTGGGGGAATGGTGCCATGAGAGCCATTTATTTGCCATTCCTGGTGTAGACACCCTTGGCTTGGTGGCTACTTCAAGGTAGGTCAGTTTACAAGCTCAGTGCTGAAGCCATATCCTCTGGCACACTCACCCAGCAAGAGAGAGGAAGCTGCTCTGTGGGCATCAAGGACAGAACTGGCTCACCCAGCCTGCTCTGCGCGTGGTCTCACTAAGGGTCCATCTTCCTCTACCTCCCCTGGAGAGGTCCATCTCCAAGCATCCCTTGATTCCCGTCTCCCAACTCCACCCCTTACTGTTCAGTATCTTGAGTGCATTCCATTTGACAGCACAGTGCTGGGGCCGTGGGAGCCAAAGACGAATCAGACAACATAGATCCACTCCCAAAGAGACTCAGGCCTCTCGGGTAAGAGATAAGCATCAATAACCACAGCACCCCACGGGCCTGGGTTTCACGTCTGTTTAGCAGCAGCGCGACCCTGGGGAGGCCACTCACTGGTCTTTGCCTCAGCTACTTCCACTGAAAAATAGGAATGGTCCCTTCTACATCATGTGATCCCTGTGAAGGTGACAAAGAGCTGATGATGGCCCATCACCATCAGCACACCAGTCCCTAGAGGCTGTGGGGAGGAGGAAGCAGGGAGCACCCTCTACCACTCCAGCTCCCAATTCACTGCTTCTCCTCCCCTGCCTGTCATGACCCCAGGGAAGCAGATCCTGAACCTGTGCTCTTGCCTTTACCTTTATCTTCTCCACTCTGGGATAATTAAGAACGACTTGCTAATTATGCAGTGATCTAGTGCAATGTGTAACCTTGGGGGCCACCAGGTGCCAATCAGTAGAGAGAACAGGGGAGAAGGATGGAGGAAGTGAGGACGAGGGGAACGGGGAAAAGCGGAAGGGGAGAAGACGAGGTGGGGAGAAGGAAAAAGACAGACATGGAGGAAAGGACCCAGAGCTTTGCAGAGAAAATCACGCTTCCCAAGGGAAAGGTGCTGGGCAGTGGCACGGCCTCTTGGGTGAAGAGGTGGGGCAGGGGCTGATCGGCAATGGCAAATGACAGCATCCAAACTTCCACACACAGTCTGTTCCTTCCTCTTCCTCGTGCCATCCCGACTCCCTCCTGCCTTGTCATCTATGTCATGGGAAGCAGGTGACATATCTGGCCCGATATTTTGGGGGCCTGGCTTCTCCCAGGTGAAGAGGGGACAGATGGAGGGGCAGAAAGAGGGGGCAGGAAGGGGCACAGCTAAAGAGAGCCTGGGAGGTGCTTGTCATTCCCTCCAGTCTGCACACTCCCGGCTGCGGCAGAGCAGGAGAGAGCACAGCCTGTAATGCTAATTTGCCAGGCAGTCACCTGCCTGCGCCACTAGGCACACGCACCAGTGAGGCCAGGGACTGGGCTGTGCTGGGGCCTGAGATGGGGTGGGAGGGAGAGAGAGTCTCTCTTCTACCCACCTGTTTCTTCTGTGCAGGAGGGTTCTAAGCAGGAGGAGCATGTCTAAGGGGAGAGATTCAAAGTTGGTCACATCCCCACCAAAAAAGCTCATGAAAAATGAAAAGTCCACATGCTTGTCCAGTGCCACAGAAAAAGGGCAGGTGGAGGAGGGGAGGTGTCAGTGCTCCCCACTCCATTCCCACTCATCATGACTCCTCCCTTTCCTTCATCATCGTTCCCTATCTGTCACCATTTCATGTCGTCCATTTCCTCTGAATGTCTCACCTGGCCCTCCTCAGTAGCAGGTCCCCTGTCTGCAGCCTCATCCCTGCCACATCCTGACTACAGCAACAGCTTCTGGGTGTCCCTGGCATCCACTCTCTCTTCATGCCCCTTCCGTGACGGGTGCCTGATGAACCTTCCCCAACTCTTCTGTCCCACCCCTGCCCTGCTTGAAACCCAGTCACTGCTCCCTAACACTCCTGAATCAACATAAGTCCTCTCCTGAGTACTCCGTGGACCTTAACTCATTCATCCCAACTTTTCACTCATTACTTTGTCCCACACACTGCCAGGGAGCCTCCCATGGCCCCGTGGGGACACGGAGGAACCAAGGCAAAATTCCTCAGCACCATCCAGAGGCCTGGCCCACAGGCTCATGGGAAATCAGCCTCTCATGCCCTGTGAGCTGAGTGCAAGGGAGAGGCAGCACTGCCTGTGCTCCCCTCCAGCCCCTGTGCAGGCCGGCCTTCCCAGCAGACCATCATATACCACGTTCCAAGCCACACTGAGGCTTCTCTCCAAGCCTGTGGCCCCCATTTCTAGACCCCATTAGGGCAACCTGCACGCCTACCTCTCTACCCTGCCTTTCTCCTCCAGGAGCCTGCCCTGTGTGGAGGAGGCACGCGGCTTTCCTCTCCAGCACCTATTTCCCCTTTACTCAAGCAATGGCCCCGTTTCCTCTGGGGAATCTACCTCTCCTGCAGGCTTACACCCTGAGCTTCAAGTGGGTGGTTTGAAGAGCTCCTTGGTCTAAGCCAAGTGGCATGTCATAGTCCCCTGGCCCCAGCAATGGATTCTGGGACAGACACAAGGACCAATCCAGGTGAGTGTGGCCTCTAGAGGAAGTGGGGGACACAGGAGAGCATTTTTTCCTGCTGAAACTGACCCTGCCATGTCGCCTTGCCACCACGAGAGCATGGCCTGTCTGAGAATGCAGCCAGACCCAAAGAAGCAAAATGACAAGGAAGGAAAGCAAAGCCAGGCCCTGATGACGTCATTTTAGCTCTAACTCCAAGGGCTACCCTACTGGTTACTTTTTGCTTAGCTTGCTTTGGGGAGTTCTGACAGGTGTGCCACCAATTCTTACTGATTTCTCTCCCTTCTAGACCTTGAGAAGCCCACATGGTCCATGCTACACAATTAACAATTAATCTCACCCTACATGTTCCCATTCCAGCCTCTAAGCTCTTTGAGGACACAGTGTCTGCCACATAATTGATGTCTCTTAAAGATCCAGCATGATGTGGAGCACATGGTGGAGAGATCGACGCAGTGACCTGGAATGTGGCGTGAGAGAGCCGGGACTCAGGCCCAGTGCTCCTGAGAAGCATCTTCCCCTCCCTGGGCTGTGCCAGCAACTTGAGGGTCCCACACTCAATGAATGCAGCACTCCACTCCCCAGAAGATGCCTTCCTGCCCTCTCCTCATCCCATCCCTGGGCAGGGGACATGCAACTGTCTGCAAGGTGCCAAGTACCAGGACGGGAAAGGAAAGACACCAAAAATCCAAGGCTGCCCTCAGAGAAGGGCAACCATGCAATCCCATCTTGGTGAGGAAACAGAGTTTCTGAGGGAATGGTTTTGGCCTCCATTATAAGCACTGAACATGAAGTAGCCATAATCTGGAGCTGATGGCTCTTTAAGACCTGCATCCTCTTGCCTAGGTGTCCCTTGGGCACATTTATCACAATGATAAGCACAAAAGGTGCATCCAACAATTTCTGTAACTACTGATGACAGGTTCATGAATGGCAACTGAGTCCAGTGGACAGGTCAAGATTATCAACAGGGAAGAGCTAGTATTTCCTCAAATCTTCTTAGGTGCCAGGCACTGTTCCATTCCTTTGCATGTTTTCATTCATTTAGTCTTTAAAATAATTCTACCAGGAAGCTACCATTATTACCACAAGTTCACAGACAGAGGGGTTGAGTTGTCCAGGGTTACAGAGGAAGCAAGCAGGAAAGCCAGATCTGAGCCAAGGCATCAGCTCCAAGGTGACCCCTCAGCCACTGCAGTGCGTGACCCCTTGGTTACAGGGACATTCTTGACAAGCTTGGGGCAAGCCGGTGAGTCAGTGGGGGAGGTCATTCAGGAAGAGGTAAGCTTCCAGTTGGCGACAGAAGAGGAGGCTGCACAGTGAAGGATCAGGCGCTCCAGGTCTGGCAACAACCAGGGAAGGGCAGGGCAGGGGTGACTTGGACCATGTGCGGGACCTGAGTCAGGCAGTCACATGCTTCCCACTGGGGTCCACCATGTGAGGCACTGTGTGGGATCCCGGGAAGAAGACCAAGCCTCATTTCAGGCTGTTCATGGCCAAAGACAGGACCTGTGCATCCAACAACCGCTGGGACCTTTGCCAGGAAACAGCAAACATCACTCACTCACTCATATTAGATAAACACTGAGTGAAAAGTCACCAGAGCCCAAGGACTGTGCGAGGTCAGCGCTGCTGACACAGGAAGCCTCAGCCCTCCAACTCGGCTCGCTCAATGGCCGCTCTGGGCTCCAGCCATGCTGGCTTTCTTTTAGGTCCTCTGCCTCTGGGCTACAGTTCATGTGCTTCCTTCTTTCTGGAATTTTCTTCCTGACCTACCCAACTCAACCCTCAGACTTTACCACAAATGTCATTTCCTCACATCCCCCTTCCCCTGACCCGAGACCAAGCCAGGACGAGCCTCGCAGCACCCCATCTCCCCTCCACAGAGGCGGTAATAACCCACAGAACCTGGGGCCATGATCTGTGGCTTTGAACCCTGGCTCTGTCACTTGGCCAGGTCTCTCAGCCTTTCTGTGCCTCAGTTTCCTCATCTATAAAATGGAGATGACAGCAGTGCCTGCTCATGAAGTGTGGCGAGGGCTAAATGAGTTAATGCACTCAAATCAACGGTGGTGCACGGTTAATGCTATATAAATCACAGTGATTACCAAATATTATCAACAGGCCTTGTCACAACTGTTACTGAAGAACGAATCATGCATTGGTTATTAGGTCCTTCTCTCCTGCCAGCATGTGCGCTCCAGCTGGAGAGGGATGCTGCCTTATCCATGGCTGGATCTACAGAGATTCTTACAATGCCTTGCACACAAACACTATTGGGTAAGTATTTGCTGGATGCAGGAAAAAGTGAAGGAATATGCCCCCCAGATGGGAGGAAGAAAATGAGTCAGGAGAGCAGAGCCACCACAGGAAATCAGGAGGCTAAGTGGGGTGGAGGGGAGTGAGCTCTCAGACTCTCAGGAGCAAAACCTTCCAAGCTGGGCTCTTACCTCAGCCCCTCCCACACAAGGAAGCCAGATGGGTCCCCCAGTACCAGGATCTCCCCTAGGGGGCTGCTCCCAGAGGGTATGTTGCTGGGACTGCCCAGGATAGGGATGGTCCTCTGATCAGGAGGAGGTGGGTGGCAGCACCCACCTGCTGAAGATGTCTCCAGAGACCTTCTGCAGGTACTGCAGGGTGTCCGCCATCTGCTGGACGGCCTCCTCTCGCCGCAGGTCTGGCTGGATGAGGGGTACGGCATACGTCTGACCTGCCAGGGAGTGCTGAGTCTTCACAGGAGTCATGGTGCCTGTGGGTGGGATCCAGAGCATCAGAGCTGCCCATGCCCACCTGCACCCACTCACTCTAATCCAGCCATGAGTACAAGGCTAAGGAGTGACGAGAGCACACACACAATTCTCCTCAGAAAGGAAGGAGAGGCAACACAGCCCTCATCCCAACCATGCACACAGCTTCAGCCTGCACAAACGGGGAGAAGGGGACACAGCATTTGGTGGGAGGCCAGGAGCACACCGATGGGAGTCTGCTGACGCCTGTTGAGTGAATGAGGGAGGGGGAGGGCAGGACCAGGGACTGGGGAATTGGTAGGGCCAACGGAGTTCAGAGAAGGTGCAACATTTCTGACCCCTTACAAGGTGCTTGGTAGCTGCCAGGCACCCTTTCCATACACTGTCTCAGTTCAGCTCCCCACCTTGGATAAATAAGAAAGAAATCTTAGTTGTAGAGAAAAAAAGAGGCTGAAAACCAAGGGATGGAAATGGGGCAGTTGGGGAGATGCCTGATCAACTGCCAAATGGTACCCAGTTCTGGAAAAGCACAAAAAATGTGCACACATGGGTTCTTCTCACTTTAACTCCTGAGAATTTGAGGACTGCTCCTGAAACAGACTGGGCAGTGGCTAGTGACTCTAGGTATAGGGGTGTCCAGCCCTGCTCACCTAGATAAGAGCTTAGGGGGCCTTAGAGGAAGGAGGTGCATGTGGGGGTGGAGGACAGGAAGGAAAAACACTCCTGGAATTGCAAAGTGAGGGCAGAGTCTATTTATATTGGGTTTAATTAACTCTTCTCCCTGGTGCCACTAAAGCAGCAATCACACTGCAGACGGCACTGATTTGATTGGCAAGAGATGCACCAGGCAGAATATTAAGGGACCAGGCCCCTATAAATAGGCCGAATCACAGCCCCTCACTGGAAAACGGTAAGGAAGACATTAATCAGCCCTGGCACTATGCCCGAGACCTGCTCTCCTAAGCACTACAGTGGGGCCTTGGTTGCAACACAAGTGGGTGGGGCTGGTGAGTGTGGCACGAAGGGCCTAGGTTTCATCTGAGTTTAAAATGCTGTGACACTGGGTAAGCTGCCTCCTCTGAATCTGATCCTTTCTATTTTCCATTCTCCAGACTGAGAACCAGCACTGCTGAGATGTGGTTATTCCCAATAATAATTTGTATATTTTACATAATGCACCGCACGAACATCTTCACCCAGCTGAAGCTTACTCCTTTGCTCCCCTGCTGGCTTCCCCAGCCCTTCCTTCTACCCTCCTCAGGCCAGCACTGTTCATGATCTGAGGCGACCATCCTGCTCTTCAGCTTTTTCTCCAGCAGTGAGCTCCTCCTTTGTGTACAGGCTTCCCAGATCTCTACTTGGCTTGAATACTCATCAGGGCCCAGGAGTTACTCCTCACCTCCCACTTCTTTTTCCTCCAATCATATAACTAAAGCATGGCCAGCTGATGCCCAGCCATCTGAGAAGCCTAACCCTCTGAGACCATCACAGCCCTTGCAAGAATGTTCCTCCCTCCCCTTCTTTGTATTTATACTGACGCAAGTTTGCTGGCCATCCTAACTTATTTCTGTGCCTCAGTTCTCCCATGTGTAAGATCACAAAGAGGGTGAAGGTGCAAGATGTTTCCTGTGCGCATCCTAAGATGAATTCCTTGTTTGTGTGTATGCTGTTTGCTCACACACACGTAAGACTACATACACAATTCTCCTCAAAAAGGAAGCAGCAAGCCCGTTAAAGAATGGGACTGAAGGCTGGGCATCGTGGCTCATGCCTGTAATCCCAGCACTTTGGGAGGCCTAGGTGGATAGATCACCTGATGTCAGGAGTTCAAGACCAGCCTGGCCAACATGGTGAAACCCCATCTCTACTAAAAATACAAAAATTAACTGGGCATGGGGGTGCACGTCTGTAGTCCCAGCTACTTGGGAGGCTGAGGCAGGAGAATTGCTTGAACCTGGGAGGCAGAGGTTGCAGTGAGCCAAGATCGTGTCATGGCACTCCAGCCTGGCAACAGGGCAAGACTCCGTCTCAAAAAAAAAATAAAATAAAAAGAAAGAAAGGGACTGAATACACCTGATAAGTGGTTTACTTTCTGTCTGCAAACATCTACTATTATTTATTAGGTACAGGCCATGATCACAACAAAGATGAGTAAGACAGGAAGATAGTCTCAAAAACAATTAAACTCAAATTAAATTCACTCTAATCCAGCCATGAGCACAAGGCTAAGGAGTGACAAATCCCTTTTGGGGTTAGGGGAGTCAGGATAAAGCTCTTAGCAGAATGTGTGCCTCTCAGCCGAGTGCGGTGACTCACGCCTGTAATTCCAGCACTTTGGGAGGCTGAGTTGGGCAGATCACCCGAGTTCAGGAGTTTAAGACGAGCCTGACCAATATGGAGAAACCCGTCTCTACTAAAAATACAAAATTAGCCAGGTGTGATGGCACACACCTGTAATCCCAACTACTCAGGAAGCTGAGGCAGGAGAATCACTTCAACCCAGGAGGCAGAGGGTGCAGTGAGCCAAGATCAGGCCATTTCACTCCAGCCTAGGCAACAAGAGCGAAACTCCATCTCAAAAAAAAAAAAGAAAAGAAAAAGAATGTCTGCCTTTCTACCAGGTACAGGAAAGAAGGTGCAAAGTCAGCATTCCGGGTGAAAGAAACAGCTTGAACAAAAGTGTGTAGGGGAACAGCAAGTGTGGTCTTGAGTGCTGAGGGTACAATCGTCCTTGGGGAAGTACTAGAAGAATGATAAACAGAGGCCAGTTTGTTAAAAAAAAAAAAAAACACTCAAAATTAAGGTTAGGAGTTCAGACCCGTGCCAGGAATGAAATCCTTAGGTCCGTGCTGTCCAGTATGGTAGCCACCAGCCACATGCAGCCACTGGGCACTTTAAATGTGGACCGTCTGAATTGAGATGTGCCGTAAGTGTAAAATATGAACCAAATTTCAAACACTAGGAAAAAAGAATGTGAAATATCTTATTAAAATATTTATTAAAATATTTTATGTTGATTATATGCTAAAATAACCATATTTGGGATATAGTGGATTTAAAAATGTATTACTAATTTCATCTGTTTTTTACTCTTAGAAATCACATATGTGACTTAAACATTTCTTTTCTTTTTCTTTCCTCTCACTCAGTGTCCTGTGAGTCCAAAGAAATGAGTCTCTGTTCTTTTCGGGCAGGAGATATCCTAGAATGAACTCCGACCTAAGCATCAAAATTAATCATCTAACATTATCATTTTATGGTCCCTTCTTCCTATATCTGGTAGCTTTTACATGATCATGAAGATAACCTTATTGTCCCTCTTTCAGCAGATGGCATTTTCTTATGCTACGATATAGCTGCTAATAATACCTGCATATGTCAGAACGGCCGTGATTCCTCAAGAATCTCATTTAACTCTTAATATCAGTGAATTACCATCATCCCCAATTTTAGTTAAGGAAATGGGGTTAGAAAGACCAAATCACATTTTTTTTCAACATCAAAACACTAGCTTGAGATCAAGCCCAGATTGGATTTGTCTGAATTCCAAGCTTTTCGTTATTTATTGACATGTTTTGTTTTCAAAGTATCAAGTCACCTAATCTTGATACTTTGCCTTTATGTAAAGCTAAATTAGATCTGTTTTTGATACTGAGTGAAGAACAAGGGAATCTAACACTAATCAGCCCCTCCTGTGTGGTAAGCACTTTTGTTACTTTAGTATACATCACCCCAATTGTTTTGTCTTCACCACACACTTTAGAAGTAGAAGTGCTATTTTTACAAATGAGAAAGCCCAGGCACAAAAGGGTTAATTGGCAATCACCTTTTGAAAAGCCTGTGGTGCTCATCAGAAAAGGTGACATCACCTCTTATTTAGTGGACAGACAAAAAATACCTGAGAAGAAGGGATTTTGTTGGGGGGAAACGTTGAAAAATTTATCAAAAATCGTCTTGTCTAAGAGAGTTTTATAATGAGACACCCTAGCTCCTCAGTTCCACAGTGGGTAACCAATTCATTCTAGGTCTGTGACATTTCCTGTCTATTTTGTTACTCTTCAATCGATTCCACAAACGCATAAATATTATTTAATAATCGTGTTTTTCTTCCATCTATGTCACGTTCATCAAGTTTTTTCTGATTCTTTTTAAGTGACAAAAGTTGCACATGTGTATCGCACAGTATTTCTAGTGGACAGCACCGCTTTAGAGAATGTGGCGTAGACTGCGCACTCCCAGGAAAATGCACTCACCGCACGGCTCTCTCGGAGCCCTCCCTGCAGACCGTTCTCTCACACCCCACTCCAGGGTCTCTACCCGAGTTACAGGCCTCGCTGTACGCCCCGGGAACCCAAAGCAGTGTCAGAAAAGTGGGATCCCCTACTAGGGCCCAGGCGCTCCGGGCGGGCAGGAGCTGCGAAAGAGCCCCGCAAGGCTTCCCAGAACCCGGCCCGGGAGGGAAGGCGCGGGAGTGGGGAGGCGGAACCGGGACCCCGCAAAGCCCGGGTCCCTGCACCCCGCGGGCCTTGGCCTCTCCGCTAGGGCCAGGCAAGGCCGGGGCGCAGGGGCCGGCTCCAGGGAGGAAGTTCCCGGAAGGGCCCAAGACGCCTCCCAGGCGGTCGGTACCCAGCTACGGAATGCGGAGTGTAGGCGGCAGCCAGGAAGCGGCCGTGGGACACAGGCTCGGCGGGTCCCGGGCCCTCCCACCCACCTCTCTCCGGCCCCTCCGGGTCCCCCACTTCCCGCCGCCCCAGACGCCTCCTCACCTGCGCACCGCAATCCCGGAAGCTCCTGCCACCGCTTCCGCTCCGTCCGAGCCGCCGGGTCCTAGAGCCTCCGGTCTCGGCCTGCCCGCGCCTCCGCCCGCCGCCCGCCCACGCCCCCGGGTCCTAGCGCCGCCGTCACCCTCCGCGGCGCCATCCCCCCTTCACTGGCTGTCCCTGTGCGTGGCTCCGGTACCCGGTCGACCCAGAGCGCTGGCCTGGCCGGCAAAGTCGCGAGCCTCGGCGCGGGACTCACGCGCACTCCGAGCTCCCGACGTGCACACGGCTCCGATCTCTTGTTTTCCCCACGCCAGGCAGCCCCCACCCGTGCCTTCTGCTCTGCAGACCCTCTTCCCAGGGCTCCGTCCTCTGTCCCCTCGCTGCCCTCCCCTCAGGCTCACGCCGGACTATCCGCCAGCCTCGCTCCTCCGGGCAGCCCTCGCCCGGGACAGGACCCCCAGCCCAGGCCCAGGGCCCAACGCCCCGACCGGTTTCGTGCGTCCCCCAGCACACCTGACCTTGTCCTCGCCTCTGTGAGCAGCTCCCTTGTGGTCCACTTAGTTCCCGTCCCCCTTTAAGAATTAAATAGAGAAGCCAGAGGTAAAAGTACAGATATCGGATGGGTCCACCTACGTGAGGTGCCTAGAACGATCAAATTCACGGAGACAGAAGCCGCGGCCGCCAGGGATGGCGGAGCTGGGCAGCTTGTGTTCAACGGGCAGAGTTTCAGGCTGGCATGGTGAAAGAGTGGTGGAAGTGAATGGTGGCGATGGCGGCACAACCATGTCAACCTACTTAATACCACTGAACTGTATGCTTAAAAATGGCTTAGATGGTGAGTTTTAGGTTATGTATGTTTTACCACAATTTTTTAAGAGCTAGTGAAAAGCTGGTTCAAAGAAAGAAAATAGGCTTTTGTTAAAAGTTAAATATATAAAAAGAGCATCAGTCCAGAAGTCCAGCAGTAGTCCCTCCTGGAATCTGCTGGCTTGCCCCAGCATTTTTGGCCCTTGCCTTTTAGGGTTGCCAGATTCAAATACGGGATGCCCAGTTACTTTGAATTTCAGATAAAGAACGAATAATTTCTTAGCACAAATATGTCCCAAGCTTAGTTTGGGACATACTTCTGCTAAAAAATATTATTGGTTGTTTATCTGAAATTCAAAATTAAGCATTTTCTATTTTATTTGCTACCTCTGGCCACCCTACTCTCTTCCTAATGCTCGCTCACTCTCCCAGTTTTGTCCTCCTTCCCTGCCCCCTCATCTGGGGGAGCTGGGTCGAGTGGTAACAAGAACATGCAACTTCTCACTGGCTGCAGCGTGCGGCTCCCCACCAGCAGTAAGGAAGAGATGGGTTCACCCATGTTGTAGACAGAATGTATAAGCCCTCCCCAAATTCTTATGTTGGAGCCCTAACCCCTAATGTGATGGTAGGTGGAAATGGGCTTTTGGTAGGTAATTACGGTTAGATGGGGTTGTGGGGTGAGGCCCTCATTTTGGGTCTGGTTAAAAAAAAGAGAGAGAGAACATTCTCTGCGCCCCCCCAATCCCCGTCTTTCTTTTCTTACCAAGTTACCAAGTGAGGATGCAAAGAGAATGTGGCTGTCTGCAAACCAGGAAGAGAGCCCTCACCAGGAACCAGTCCAGCTACTACCTTGAACTTGGATTCCCAAGCCTCCAGAACTGTGAAGAATAAATGTATGATTTTAAAGTCACCCATTGTGTGGTATTTTGTTTTGATTAATACAACCTGAAAACATTTTCCCCTCACCTCTCCTACCGCCCCCACCCCCACCCCGCCGCCCCGAGCAATATCTGAGTAGCTTAAGGTACTCAGGACACAAGAAAGGAGAAATGTCCCATGCACAATGTGCAGCCCTGCCTGGGTGAAGCAGCCTGGCACAGAGGGAAGCACACAGGCTTGGGGCTCTAATTCAATGAGATTCAATGAGTTAACATATTTGAAGTGCTTAAAATGATGCCTGTGTCCATAGATTAATGATGAAAATGTTTTGGAACTATGTAGAGACACTAGTCTCTAGTAGTGTCATTGTGAAACACTAGTTTGCACAATTGCAAATATACTAAATGCCATTGATTGCTCATTTTAAAATGGCCAAACTGATGTGACCCTGGGCAAGCCATGAATGGGGCTTCAGTCACCCCATTTGTAATGGGGTTGAATTGTGCTTGCCTTGCCTCCTTTTGAAGGCTGCGGAAAAAGGATATCAAAGTATTTTATAATCTGGCTAGGTGTGGTGGTGCATGCCTGTAATCCCAGCACCTTGGTAGGCTGAGACGAAAGGATTGCTCGAGCTCAGGAGTTTGAGACTAGCCTGGGCAATATTATGAGATTCCATCTCTACAAAAATAAGGCCAGGTGCAGTCGCTCACGCCTGTAATCCCAGCATTCTAGGAGGCAGAGGTGGGAGAATCACCTGAAGTCAGGAGTTCGAGACCAGCCTGACCAACATGGAGAAACCCCGTCTCTACTAAAAATACAAAATTAGTTAGACATGGTGGTGCATACCGGTAATCCCAGCTACTCGGGGGGCTGAGGCAGAAGAATGGCTTGAACCTGGGAGTCAGAGGTTGCAGAGAGCGCCACTGCACTCCAGCCTGGGCAACAAGAGCAAGACTCCATCTCAAATAATAATAATAATAAAATAAAATAGCTAGGCATGGTGTCACACACCTGTAGTCCCAGCTACATGGGAGGCTGAGGCAGGAGGATCACTTGAGCTCAGGAGGTCGAGGCTGCAGTGAGCTATGATTGTGCCACTTCACTCAAGGCTAAGTGACAGAGAGAGACCCTGTCTCAGGAAAAAAAGTACTTGATAATCTGTAAGGTTTAGTTCAACACAAAAGGAAAGTATATATGCTCCATGATGCCTGTGAATACACACACACAGCCCATCACATACCAAGCCTGGCTGTGCCTGCTCACAAATGCACTGCTAGGCACCACCCTCAGTTCTAGTACCCCACCAGCCAGTTCACCCTCCAGATGGTTCACCCTCAACTTCATAAAAGTTCTCTACCTAATCTACTACTGACAGGCTCACCCCAGACCTAGTTTTAAAGATTTCCTAGGAGCTGGATTGCAAAGACTTTTACCCTAAGCCCCTGGAGCTGCAGTGGGAATCCCTGACCTCAGCCTAGACAAAGAACAGCTGCAAGTCATTCTCATGCATGGACACGGAAGCCCCGCCTGCCTTTGCTGGCCAGTTGGGCTGAGGGGGCCTAAGGAATGAAAGCTGCAGGGTTGGTCCCTGGAAGTCTTTTTTTTTTTTTTTTTTTTTTTTTTTTTTTTTGAGACGGAGTTTCACTCTTGTTGCCCAGGCTGGAGTGCAAAGGCACGATCTCGGCTCACCGCAACCTCCGCCTCCTGGGTTCAGGCAATTCTCCTGCCTCAGCCTCCTAAGTAGCTGGGATTACAGGCACGCGCCACCACGCCCAGCTAGTTTTTTGTATTTTTAGTAGAGACGGGGTTTCACCATGTTGACCAGGATGGTCTCGATCTCTCGACCTCGTGATCCACCCGCCTCGGCCTCCCAAAGTGCTGGGATTACAGGCTTGAGCCACCACACCCAGCGGTCCCTGGAAGTCTTGCTGAGGCTTGCGAGCATCCCCAGCCTCCTGGATTTCCCAGGATCCATGAACATGATTTTAGGAATTCCTGGTGGAGGGGTGAAGAGCATGCGGCAGGGTGTCCTGAGCCCTGATCTACAGAAAGAAAACTGGAAACAAGTCTGAGGACTTAGTTTAAGTTGTTCCCTACCCAGCCTCTAGCTCTTGTGCCACAGTTCCTGGAACAGACTCCCCTCTCCTGAAAACCACTTTCCTCTCCAGCAGTAAATTTCACCAAGAGGTCTTGCTTTTGGGAAGGGCTAGGAAGTATGCCTGTAGAAAGGAGGATGGAAATATTTCACTCTCTAAACAGATAGATGGATGCAGCCAGACAGAAAATAGTTGCTCTTGCTGAGGTTTCTAACGTATTTGAAAGAGGCCGGGTCTAGAACTCTATCCAGAGAGCTCTGTGCTGTGTAGGCAAAGATAAGAACCTTCCCTGTGGGAGTTCCAGAACCAGTTTTAATAAACACCCATGGACGACTGTGTTCAGACTGAGTTAGTCATTCACACCATCCTGACCTGCCCTGAGTTAGACCTTACATGGTCTTCCTTCTCTAGGAAGCCTCTGCAGCCCAGAAACGTCCCTTCTCTGAAATAAACAGCATTTGAATCTTCACCAGACAGACCAGACAGCTTAGCCCTCTTGTGGTGCTCTTTGAGTGAGGCAGTAGAACACGGTGGTTACTCGGAAGGGAAAGCCTTTGGGACTAGACTGCCTTGGCTGCAGTCCTTATTCTGCTTCATAGCTGTGTGATCCTAGGCATGTAACCTGTGTCTCAGTTTTCACTCTATAAATTTACAATAACTGAATCTGTCTTTGTTGTGAAGATCCAATGAGTTAACATATTTGAAGTGCTTAAAATGATGCCTGTGTCCATAGATTAATGATGAAAATGTTTTGGAACTACGTAGAGATAGTATTTGCACAATTGCAAATGTACTAAATGCCGTTGATTGCTCATTTTAAAATGGTCAAACTGATGTGAATTTCACCTTAATTAAAAAAAAAAATAGACCACACGTGGTGGCTCACACTATAATCCCAACATTTTCGTAAAAGGCAAAAGATGTATATGATCTGAAGAGAACCCAGAGTATAATACCAACACTTTGGGAGGCCGGTGCAGGAGGATCAGTTGAACCCAAGAGTTCAAGACCAGCCTGGGCAACATAATGAGACTTTATTTAATAAATAAATAAATAAATAAATAAATAAATAAATAAATAAAAAGAACTTGTTCAAGGTCAGACAGGCAACCTCTTAATAAGCATATGTATCCTCTATATTATACTACCTCTAATGGAGGGTCTCCTATGTGCCACAAAGAGGCTGAACTTGAAACAGAATATGTTGAAACCTGGGATCATGGCCAGCAGGCTTAGAAGAAGCGATTCCTTTCTCATGCCAAAATGGAGCTCCCACAGATTTGCTCAGGCTTACCTAAAGGCAGCAGCATCGGGGGTCAAGAAGGACTTCATGAGGCCACAAGTGCTTCCTTCTCGGGGCAGCACCCGGCTCTCCCAGGTGAGAGAGGACTCCATTTTCACAGGGAGGGCATGGGAGCTTCAGCACTCATCTCTGAGCCCAGAACGACCCACCTGGAGACCTTAGGGCTTTCCTGCCACCCCCAATTCCTGCCCCTTCTGCAGCCTTGGAAGAGAGTGGAGCTGAGCGGCCTGCCCTCTGTAGGGTGGGAAAAGGAGCCTGGAGCCAGGTGCCCACTGCTGTGGCTGCTCCACATTACAGGAGCCGCGCCCTTCCTTTCCTGGCCCTGAAATCCCACTTGTGTGGGAGCTGGGCACAGGGCCGCAGAACTAATCCTTGGAACAGCTCAGGGAGGATTACCTCAGCCACTGTCAGCAGCCGTGCAGCTGGCTCATTCCCAGATAGGGGAGGCCAGAGCCAGGGGCCTGCCACCAGTGGGAGGGCTGGGGAAGAGGAGGCCAGCAGAGGTGCCCCAGCTGTGTGTGGCTCTGAGGGGTCTCCTCGTGGGTGGGGCTAAATCTCACAAGCAGGATTATGCAAATCAAATCAATTCTAGCCAGAGATCTAGAGCTTGGGGGGAAAAAAGAGCCCAGTTGAAAGAATTTAAATTATAAAAACTTAGAAGTGTGAAATGTGAAATCATCCCTTAGGTGCTTATTTAACAATGATATCCTCCTGACACATAAGCCATACGTGAAAAGTTCTCCTCCCACAAACACATACACCAACAGGCACTCCCCAAATCTTCCCTACCACCCCTGTGCTGGCATCCTCCCTGCCCTGCTTCACCTGAGACACCCCTTATCTCGTAAAATAAGCAACCACGGGTGAGGTGACAAGGAGACAAGGTACGATTTCCTCAGGCCCTGTTCACTGTGGGGAGAAAGCCCCCTGATCTTGAAAGCATGAATTTGACCAGAGCAGACGGAATCAGTATGCAGATTGACTCTCTGGCATGTTAATGTTTATGCATAGATTATGAGGACCAGGTGAAAAGTGGGCCAGGAGAGCCAGATGGGTGTGTGAGTCTTGGGTGGCTGAGATGAAGACAGGAGGGAAACGGGTTCGGAGGCTGCTGGCGATGGGCTGGGGGTGCCGGGAGGAAGGGAGGAAGTTGGGCTGGGGGTGCCGGGAGGAAGGGAGGAAGTTGTTTGAATGTCTGTATGAAAAAGCCGAGGACAGCAGGGTCTGGGTGAATTCAGGCCACCGGACCATGGAGAAAGCCAAAGTTGAGTGGTGGAGCTGAGACCCAGACAGAAGAGGGCAGTCAGTCCTCTGCGGCCCCCAGTCACGTGGGAGCATTGAGCACGTGCAACGTGGCTCCTGTGTGCGACCGAGGACCTGAACTGTTTATTCATTTTTTGACTAATGCAAAGATAAATATAAAAACTGATACTCCACCCAGTTCCCAGAAAACATTTAGGTATGTGCGAGACAACGTGGCTTTGTAAACCCACCTTTTCAGTGTAAATTCAGTGAAATCTAAATACAGATCCCATATTTCCAATAAAAAGGTAACAGCCAAAGTCAGATGTCCTGTGAGTCTAACATACACTAAGATTTTCTAGGACTTAGTATGAAAGGGGATTTTTTTTCAGGTACCTCATTAGTCATTTATAAAATAGGATTGCCTGTTGAAATGACAATCTTTTGGATACACTGGGTTAAGTAAACGTGTTATTAAAGTTAATTTCACTTAAAAATGTTTAATTTGACTACTAGAAATTTTAAAATTATGCATGTTGCTCACTTTATGTTTCTATTGTATGGCTCTCTCTAGACGCAAAGGCATCCAAGAGGGACCTCACTCTGGCCTCAAGAAGAAGAGAGGCGTTAGCGAGGCCAAGCCGAGGCTCCCCAGGGCAGGGCCAAGGGCAGTTTAGTGGGGTGGGAACGGGGTGTGCAGAGACAACTCCAACCCTTAAGAAGGTATTTCCGGCCGGGCGCGGTGGCTCAAGCCTGTAATCCCAGCACTTTGGGAGGCCGAGGAGGGTGGATCACGGGGTCAAGAGATCGAGACCATCCTGGTCAACATGGTGAAACCCCGTCTCTACTAAAAATACAAAAAATTAGCTGGCCATGGTGGCACGTGCCTGTAATCCCAGCTACTCAGGAGGCCGAGGCAGGAGAATTGCCTGAACCCAGGAGGCGGAGGTTGCGGTGAGCCGAGATCGCGCCATTGCACTCCAGCCTGGGTAACAAGAGCGAAACTCCGTCTCAAAAAAAAAAAAAAAAAAAAAAAAAGGTATTTCCTGGAGCAGGCTGTGACCTATCAGTTTATATACTGAGGCTGAGGAGCCTCTTGGACGCCCCCAGATCTGCACTCCTGAATGCCACTGTGCCCCTGCCATCTTTGTTCATGTGCTGCCAGAGTGGTCTCACCTCTGGCGGTGTCACCACCACTGGGCATAAGCTTCTCCAGCACAGCAACTATTTCTATTTCTCCTTGTACTTCCCGTGTTCTCACCATGCTGCGCTCACGGAAGACTCTTTGGTGATAATTTGTGGAGAGAGAGAACAGCAGGCGAAGGAAGAGCTATCTGCAAGAGTGGGTTGAGGTGTGCGGGGGTGCTCCGGAGACCTGAAGGAGGGGAGGCCAGGTCCTGAGTAAAGTTGAAGGGGAGGGGCTGAGGCCTGCTGGTCGAGAAGGCTCATCCCCTGGGGAAGTTCCATGGACCCCTCAGAAGTACAAGGGAACAGTGTCAGTGTTAGTCCAGTAACACACCTCAGACTCTGCCTTCCAGGTGGGTTTGACAGGAGCCTCCTAACTGCTCTTCTGCTTCCATTTTTGCCCTCTCAATCTATTCTCAAAAGGGAAGCCAGAGGCATCCTTAACCGTGTCAGATCATATAGCTCCTCAGCTCCAAGCTTTCATCTCAGAAAGCCCTGGTCCCTTAAAATGGCCCAAGTGGTGACAGACAGACTCCATGGTGAGCAGACTGTTGCTAGAAACCTGGGCTTGGAGGACTCACCAGTGAGGGCTCAAAGGCAGTGAGGATTTTAGCACTAGAGGCTAGAGGAAAGGGATCATTGTTAGGTAGCAGCAGAAAGCCTAGAAAAATGGTTGCCTGCAGTTACGTGAAAAACACATCATGTAAGTGACAAATTGAGTATGCAGTTGAGATTTCCAGGCAAAACATTGAGGGTGCTGCCTGGTTTCTTGCTGCTTATAACACAGTGTGAGAGAAGAGACATAAATTGAGAAAGAGACTGGTTTTTAAACTGTTAAAATTGAATCAGGACTTGATGATTTTGAAAATTGTCAGTCTCCCCACATGGCGAAAGATGCTGAAATTAACAAATGGCTTCTGATCATGTGGCATAGGGTGTGACTGTACAGTCCTTTGTTGATTCTGCATAAAGATCAAAAGATGAGAGTAGCAATGAATTACACAGAGGCCTGTTGCAAAAGATTATAAGGGTGTTCAGTGCAGAACCTCTCAACCAAAGCTTAGGGCCTCTGGGAAGCTTCCGTGAGTTACCCTGGGGACCATCTTGGCAGGAGCTGAAGGTAGAATGGTAGACAAGAGCTTATCTTGAAAAGATTAATGGGTATGGCTCTTGCTAAATTAACTGTGATCCCCATTTAAACTCACAGAAGACAGGCAAAAGGTTTGAGAAAGCTGTTTCAGCCAGAGTGCTGGCAGATTAGTCTGTAAGGGGCAGAGTGCAAAATGAAAGAAGACTGTCAGAGCCCTAAAACTTTGCTGGCAAGAAGGCTGCTAAAATTACTTGTCTGCAAACACATGGATCTTTCATGACGAAAGGATGACCCAGAGAACAGAAGTCCAGAAGGCAGAGCCAAGAGACATGGAATATTCCCATGTCTTAAAACCGAATTAGAAAACACCAGCATTTTTCCAGCTGGATTTCAGAATCACCATGGACCAGTGATTCCTTCATCCCTCCCCAGCTACCTCTTACTCAACAGCAATGTCTCAAGCTTTACCCACCATTGTGTATTGCATATGGTTTTCCAGACCAGAGGAACATCTAAAGAAATCTGTTCTACACCTAAATTCGACTTAGATGAGATTCTGGACTGTGAGCATGAGGGGCTCTTGAGAGAGGTGAATGTATTTTGCATGCACAAGGGACATGAGTCCTGAGGGACAGAGGACATGCTGTGGTGGCAGATACTAAGGTGACTCCCATAACCCCCACCTCTGGCATTCACGCTCTTGAATAATCCCTTTCCCTGGGTGTAAGCAGAACCTGTGGCTTGCTTGTGAAGGTGGTAGTATATATGTGATTCATGTATTGACCGTATTATGTAAGATCATAACTTATCGCGCCGGGGTCTCCCTCTCTCTTGCCACCCTTGAAGAAGTAGGCTGCCATGTTGCAAGCTGCCTCATGCAGGGGGTCAGCTGTGAGAAGCTAAGAGCCCCTCCAATCAACACTCACCAGAAAGCTGAGGTCTTGTGTCCAGCAGCCTGTGTGGAACTGAATGCTGCCATGCAAGCTTGGAAGCAGTACCATCCACACAGCTGAGGCCCAGGTGAGAACCCAGTGCTGGCTGACACTGGCTGAGGACCAGTTAGGTTGTGCCAGCTCCTGACGTGCAGAAACTGGGGGACAGTGGGTTGTATTTGCAGCTGCTGGATTTGTAGGAATTTGTCACAAAGCAATTGGGAGTCACACAGCCTCTGATACCCCAGCAATCCGCACCTCCCCATCTCCCTGCCTTCACTTCCTGCTGCACTGCCCTGACTCCCCCTGCTTTAGCCATGCTGGCCCTCTGCTGTTCTCCAAAGTCATCAGTACTGCATCTGCCTCCTAGCCTTTGCTCTCACTGGCTTCTCCTCCTGGAGAGCCCTTCCTGCATGTAAATGCTTGGCTCACTCCCTTGCCTCCTTCCGATTTTTACTTAAAAATCTCAAAGAAGACTTTCCTGGCTGCCTGCAACCCATGTCCATCCCCATCCCCAACACTCCATCTTTTTCTTCCTTCTTCCTTTCCCCCCCCCCCCAACGGGTTCTTGCTCTGTCACCCAGCCTGGAGTCCAGTGACACGATCTCAGCTCACTGCAACCTCTGCCTCTCCAGGTCAAGCGATCCTTTCTCCTCAGCCTCCCTGATATCTGGGACTACAGGCACACACCACCATACCCAGCTAGTTTTTGTATTTTTTAAAATAGAGATGGGGTTTCACCATGTTACCCAGACTGGTCTTGAACTCCTGGGCTCAAGCAATCCTCCTACCTCAACCTTCCAGGCTTTCTTTGCCTCCAATGTGTTTGCCTGTTTTATTTACTGCTGCATCCACAGGTCATAGGAGGTGCTTACTAAGCACTAACAGAGAAAATGAGTGTGCATGAGGGTTCATGGGTCAGGGATGGTTATGATGATGAACAGGAAGAGACTGGGAGGCTGGAAACCATTTTCTGGCTGGCGGACCTCTGAAGTCAGAACTCTAACACACTTTTCCTTGAAACATCCTTTATGATAGAAAATGTAGTCATGCAGGTGGGGAATAGACTGTGAGCCTATTCCTATGTTCTCTAAAACACCGATGACTGTGGATATACATCTGGTTGCTTTAGGTGTGTGCAGTGACCTGCACAATGCCACACGTAGTAACTGGTCAGTAGTAACAGAAGTGCCTCTCCTTTCCCCATCTTTATACACAAGAATGGCCAGATACAGAGCAGTCGAACTTGACCAAAGTCACCCTTGTCATTTCATTCCAGACCTATGAGCCGGAAAGGGAGCTCTCCTGATGGTAGTCCCCAGTTGGAGAAAGTGACTTGCTACACAAGCATCCCTAGGGGCAGCCAGCATTCTCGGGAATGGAAAGGGAGACAAGAGCTGTGGGTTCAAAGCCAGCTCCACTGGGAAGTGCAGACAGCCGCAGGACAGACCTTCTCCACCCTGAGGAGGAGCCACCATGGTCACCCTGGCTGAATGTGGGTGGAATTTGGATCAGATGGGATGATGAGGAAGCTGCCACTTGCTAGATGCCAGAGGCTCCTGGCTGGCACACGGAAGGGCAGGTGTGGTCTCTGGTCCCAGGGGAGGAAGGTCTTTTGGGCGTTGGCCAGGCAAAGAGGAGACGGAGAACCACAGTGGCCCCACCACTGTGGGGCCTTCCTGCCTCTGGCTCTCCTGTGCGCTCCTCCTCTCCCTTCCCTCCCTCTTCTTGCCTGAATTCCTCTTCCGGCACTGCCCTTCCTTGTTTCTGTCTCCCTCTCTCCTGTTTGTCTTTATCTCCCTGGGTTTATTTTATTTTAAGTTCTAGGATACATGTGCAGGTTTGTTACACAGGTAAACATGTGCCATGGTGGTTTGCTACACCTGTCGACCCGTCACCTAGGTGGTAAGCCCTGCATGCATTAGCTATCTGTCCTGATGCTGTCCCTTCCCTCACTCACCCTAAACAGGCCCTGGTCATGCTCCCCTCCCTGTGTCCATGTGTTCTCATTGTTCAGCTCCCACTTATAAGTGAGAACATGCGGTGTTTGGTTTTCTGTTCCTGTGTTATTTTGCTGAGAATAATGGTTTCCAGCTCGATCCATGTCCCTTCCAAAGGCCATGATCTCATTCCTTTTTATGGTTGCATAGTATTCCATGGTGTATATGTGCCACATTCTCTTTGTCCAGTCTATCATTGATGGACATTTGGGTTGGTTCCATATCTTTGCTATTGTGAATAGTGCTGCAATAAACATACATGTGCATATGTCTGTATAAAAGAATGATTTCCATTCCTTCGGGTATATACCAGTAATGAGATTCTGAGTCAAATGGTATTTCTGGTTCTGGACCCTTGAGGAATTGCCACACTGTCTTCCATAATGGTTGAACTAATTTACATTCCCACCAACAGTGTAAAAGCGTTCCTATTTCTCTGCAGCCTCCCCAGCATCTGTGTTTTTTACTTTTTAATAATTGCTAGTCTGACTGGCGTAAGTGGTATCTGATTGTGGTTTTGATTTGCATTTCTCTAATGATAGTCATGTTGAGCTTTTTTTTTATATGTTTGTTGGCCTAATAAATGTCTTCTTTTAAGAAGTGTCTGTTCATGTCTTTGCCCACTTTTTGATGGGGTTGGGTTTTTTTCTTGTAAATTTGTTTAAGTTCCTTGTAAATTCTGGATATTAGACTTTTGTCAGATGAGTAGATTACGTAAATTTTCTCCCATTCTGTAGGTTGCCTGTTCACTCTGATGACAGTTTCTTTTGCTGTGCAGAAGCTCTTTAGTTTAATTAGATACCATTTGTCAATTTTAGCTTTTGTTGCAGTTGCTTTTGGCAACTTTATCATAAAATCTTTGCCCATGCCTATGTCCTGAATGGTATTGCCTAGATTTTCTTCTAGGGTTTTATGGTTTGGGGTTTTACACTTAAGTCTTTAATCCATCTTGAGTAGATTTTTGTATAAGGTATAAGGAAGCCCCTCTTGAGTCAGATGGGACAGGAGGCAGAGTGAGCCATCTTGAGGCGATTGTAACAATCCTAGGGAGAGATCAGATCACTAGAGCTGGAACAGGTCAATGAGCTGGAAAAGAGCTTTGAATGTAGTTTTCCCCAGTTAATTCTTCTGGAGTTGGAAAGTATGAAGAGCTATGTCAGTGTCGAGATCCCTGGCAGTTTGGGTACGATGTCTCCTCTGGAGTGAATCTTATTGTGACCCTCTGGGTGTCTGGAGGGCCCTGGCAGCATCCCTTACTGTGGCCTGGCATCTTGCTGGTATTCCCATTGAGGACTGCTGGGGAGAATGTGGCTGGCTCAGGACACAGCCATCATCATCATGGCAGTCCCCACGCCTTGCAACCTAAGTGCCTGTGCGATTGGTGATGGGAAAGGAACAGAACATCATTTTCATAGACAAGGAGCAACACACTGTTTTATTCCTTGAAGAGGAGCTGGACCTCCTCCCTGTTTGGCCGTCACCCTCAACCATGTGTCCAGGCCTGGCTGATGGGAGGGGACAAAAAAAACTGTGGGCCTTCTGAGCAGCTGGCTCTGGTTTTGGACCCCAGCTGTGCTACTTAGTAGCTGTGTGATCTTGGGGGAGCCACTTCACTTCTCTGAGCTTCATTTTTCTCCTGTGCGAGATAGAGATAGCAATTCTCTGGTAACTCAACTCTACCCTCATCTTTTAGCGAATCTTACCTAAATTCATGGCTTCCATTTTTAAAAAATTTTTAATTAAGATCAAATTTACTTGCAATGAAATTCATACGTTTTAAGGTGTAGTTTTGCGAGTTTTGACAAATGTGTACAGTTGTGTAACCACATCACAATCAAGACGCAGAGCAGCTCCGTCACTATCCAAAATTCACACCCTCCCCACACCTCCTTATGGTCAGCCACTCCCATCTCTGCCCCAGGCAACCTCAAGTCTGATTCCATCACCAAGGATTAGCTTTCAGTATTCCAGAGTGTCGTATAAATTGCATCATACATATGTACTCTTTTATATCTGACTTCTTTCACTTGTCATGTTGTTACATGGATTTGTAGTTGGTTTCTGTTGAAGAGCTGTATTCCATTGTATAGATGGACCACCATTTGTCATCTATTCACAATCCGTGAACATAGGGTTGTTTCTATTTGAGGATTATAATGACTAGAGCTACAATGAGCATTACTTTGCAGATCTTTCAGTAGACAAATGATATTGTTTCTATTGGGTAAATAGGAATGCAATGGTTGAGTTTTATAGTACGTATATATTGAATTTTTGAAGAAACTGCCTGTTTTCCAAAGCAATTGTGCAATTTTCTATGTCCCCCATAATATATGAGAGTTCTGGTTGTTCTGCATCCTGGGAACATTTAGTGTTGTCAGTCTTTTAACATTTTAGTCGTTCTAGTGTGAAATGGTATCTCACTGTGGTTTTAATTTGCATTTTTCTAATGGCTAATGATGTTGAGTACTTACGCGCTTATTGGTCATTTGGATAATCTATTTTGTGAAGTGCCTGTTCAAGCCTTTTGTGTGTCTGCAGTTTTTGCTAGCGAGTTTATTTCTTCTTATTTAAACCTCACTTCTGGGCTCTGAACAAATATACCAATGGAATTCTTCCTACTGCTGCTTTAGGTTTCTAAGGAACCTCAACTGAACATAAAGGTAAACTTGTAATCTTCCCTCTCACTCTTCCTCTCATGTTCTCAGACCTTGGCCTCTACCACTGACACATTCTCTAGCAGATGACCTCACCATCCATAGAGTGGCACAGACCAAAAACCTAGGCGGCACTCCGGATGCCTCTTCTCCTGTTTCCCTACTCCCATCCAATCCATCGCTTTTCCTCCTACCTATCTCTTGAACTCATTCAGTTCCTCCATCTTCACCACAGCCTAAGCCACCATCATCTCTCACTTGCGTTACTGCATTACTGCAATAGCCTCCTTTCTTCCTTCCTTCCTTCTTTCCTTTCTTTTTTTTTTTTTTAATTTTTCTTAATTTTTTTCTTTTTGAGATGAAGTCTCACTCCGTCACCCAGGCTGGAGTGCAGTGGTGCCATCTCCGCTCACTGCAACCTCTCCAGCCTCAGCTTCCCAAGCAGCTGGGATTATAGGTGCTCACCACCACAACCTGCTAATTTTTGTATTTTTAGTAGAGACAGGGTTTCACCATGTTGGCTAGGCTGGTCTCAAACTCCTGGCCTCAAGTAATCCACCCATCTCAGCCTCCCAAAGTGCTGGGATTAGAATCTGTTTCATTTGTCATGTGTCCTGGGTACCTAACCCAAGCGCCAGCTACATAACATATGAGGCCCAGTGCAAAAGGAAAACGCAGTGTTTCTGTTCAAAAAGCGGGAAAAAGCGTCATTGAAGGTGCTCAAATATACAGCGTTTCCCTTCCTTCTGTATTCTCTCTCACTTGACTGGTCAAGGTATTTTTATTTGCTATTTAATGTCATGCTAAATTAAAAAACAAATTTAAATTATCATGAATTTTCACCATTTGTTTTTATACTGTAGGATGCAAGTTATAAATGAAAATATGAGCATGGACTTCATATGTAGAATCAACACAATTATACAATTCACATTCCATAGCTCATACGTGTGTACGTATTTCATTCTTACCAGAACGGTGGCGGTGCTGCACAAAACCAGCTCAACTGTTTCTCACTTCCTGACACCCGCACACTCCAGCAACACTCTCTACCTCTGGGTCATGGACGCTAAGGAAGGACTGAAAGGAGAGGAGCTATAGGCTGCTCTCTCTTCCCCTTTCTTTGTTCGATGCAAGTACTAACCAGTCCCCGCCCTGCTTAGCTTCTGAGATGAGATCGGGCACCCTCAGGGTACTGAGACCATTGTGTCCTTCCCTGTCCTTTTATGTTATCGCAACGCAGGGGTCGGTTAGCACAGAGAAGTAACTCCAATAAGAGAGGATACAACAGGGTTCCTCAGTCATTTGTGTCTCTTCAAATGTCATTGCCTTCTTTCTGTGTACAAGCACATTCTGGCTTCCGTGGAAACTGAGGCCACTCCAGTCTGTCGGTGCCCTGCTCACTCGGTCACCGACTAACAACCCTAACTCCACTGGCAGCATGGCTCCCCAGGGCTGTGGAGAAGATCACATGAATGGGGCGGCAGCAAGTGGCGGCCACGCACATCATACGCAGCTCCTCTGCTCCTGGGCATGCTCCCTTGTCCTGTAAGACTTTGCTAACAAAACAGAAGCGTAAAGATATCATTATTAATGTGACAGCAGAGTGTTAAAGCAAATATGGGGCACTTCTGAGTGCAAGACACCGTGCAACTAACTTCTCAGGACTCAGACGGTGGCCCCGCCTAATGTATGGCCACATAGTAGATGTTAATCAATATGTGTTAAGTAAATGAATGAAGGATTGTCACCTGATAGAAGATAAGCAGTTCTTCTGGTTTTGATACAAACTAAAGGCCTCCCTCTTCCATCACCTTGGAGATCCCACATAAATGTCAGAGGGTCGCCAGTGCCTGTGATTGCCTCTCTTTCTGGAAAGGAGAGAGACACTTGCTCTCATGTGTCAGAGCAAGAGTGAGAACGAGGGTATGAGCGGGTGGAGAAGCTGACAAGGCCTATCTGTGAATTAATCACTGCACTTTCCACATACTGCAGGTAACACCTGTAGCCTGTGCTCTTAAGACATGGTCCAAGTGTGAACTAAGCTTCATAGCTCACCGCATTCCTCCACCTCCATCTCCACTCCAAAAGAGGGCTCGAGTTGCTACGTCGTTAGCAGAATACCTCTAGGACCCATCCTAGAGGGGTCTGGGAGCAGACAGTGCAGCTTAACCAAGGTCAGAGCCACAGGTTGCTGGATCTTCTCAAATTCCTCATGTACTCCCTTGATTTTCAGCCCACAGTTCAGCATGTGCAGAAAGATCTCCGAGAATCACAAAGCCCAAGATCCAGGAGACCTGTGTCTGAAATCTGGCTTTGTGTGAGCCTAGGCAAGTGATGTCCTCTCTCTGGGTCTCACTATTTGCCCCATTAAATGAAAAAATGAACCAGTTAAGTGGCCTAAAAGCAACGTTTCCCAGGAGCACCAATGTCTCAGGAACTGCGCTGGTTGGGACAGGGTTGATTTTCCCCACAGGGTTGATTCTCCCCAGCTTCAGTCAGCAGTAAAAATAATAATAGGAAACACTTACAGGGCACCCACTGCCCCAGGTGCCACCATAAATGCTTCGCATACATTCACTCATGCAGTAGTCACAATATTCCTATGAGATGGGTTTCAACTTTACGCCCATCATCAGATGAGAAACTGAAGTGTTGCATGTCTAAGTAACTACTCAGGGCCACACAGCTAGTAAATGACAAGGTCAGGAGTCCAGCCTTTGTAGTGTGGCTCTAGGGTATGTCTGCTAAACTACACTATTCTCATTGTTTTACCTCCCTCCCTCCCCACCAACCCATCCATTCACCCATCCATTCATCCAACCATCCACTCAGGCATCCGTCCATCTGCCCATCCACCTATTCATCCATCTCAAGTTTCATGTAAGTGTTTATTTAATAAAGGAATTCTTCTGAAGAATTATAAAATCAAAATAAAAATTTGAAAACTACTGACTATTGCTATTTAGACAGCAAAAGTCCCCAGGGGTGGGGCTCTGTGACTCTCCTCACTTCCTGGGTCATTCTTAGAGACATTTCTGTGGGTGTTGGGGGGAAGAGTGGGTAGCAATCAGAAGAAGAGAAGATTTTAAAACAATTTGTCAAATGTGACAACTCTGTGTGTAGCCAGAGTGATGTAAGAAAGCTTGGGTGGTTTTGATTTGCATATCTCTAATGACCAATGATGATGAGCTTTTTCTCATATGTTTGTTGACTGCATAAATGTCTTCTTTTGAAAAGTGTCTGCATAGGGAGGGGAACATCATACACCAGGGCCTGTCAGCGGGTGGGAAGGTTAGGGGAGGGATAGCAGGGGGTAGGGGAATTGGGGAGGGATAGCATTAGGAGAAATGCCTAATGTAGATGATGGGGAGATGGATGCAACAAGCCACCATGGCACGTGTATACCTGTATAACAAACCTGCACGTTCTGCACATGTACCCCAGAACTTAAAGTATAATAAAAATAAATTAATTAATGAAGTAATTTTTTGAAAAAGAAAGAAAGCAAGCTTGGATGGCTTGGAATATGGCTTCCTTCTTGCTTCCCTCCTTCTTGTCTCCCTCCTCTCCCCCAAGGAAGGCAGAACTAGAAGGGGTTTGAAGGATTAACTTGTCTAATGAGACTTCAGAGAGCTGGACTCAGGCCAGTGGGTGAAAGACAAAGGAAGGTTGATCACAGCTCAACCTAAGGAAAATCTTTCTAGCCATCTTGTCATCCTAAAATTGAATAATCATCTGGTGATGCAGAGAGTTGTTGTCCTGGGAAATTTTGGGCAGAGACTGCTGATCAGGGATGGTGTGGTGGGTGCCTGATGGGGTGGAAGGGCATCTTAGAGTGGGTGAGCTCCGCAGTCAGTTCTTCCTCCCAGATCATGTGATTCCATCTCCACCTGGCTTCACTGTGGGACTTTCAAGGCCCAGGGAAAGGCAGAGCATGGTCCCAGATCACAAGGAGTGGGCGCAGCGAGGACAGGTTAGAGCAGTAGCCAGGATTCTCTGACGTATACCTCCAGCTACTCAATTCCCTGACGTCATGCCATCCTCAAAGCCAGCATTGAAGAAGGAGGAGACCAGGCTCAGTGGCTCATATCTATAATCCCAGCACTTTTGGAGGCCAAGGCAGGAGGGTCACTTGAGCCCAGAAGTTCAAGACCAGACTGGGCAACACAGGGAGACCCTGTCTCTGTAAAAAATACAATAATTATCTGGGCATGTTGGCACATGTATGTGATCCCAGCAACTTGGAAGGCTGAAGTAGCATCACTTGAGCCCAGGAGGTCAAGGTTGCAATGAACTGTGATCATGCCACTGCACTTCAGCCTGGGTGACAGAGCAAGTCTGTGTCTCAAAAAAAAAAGGAGGAAGATTCTTTCTGTGCCTTTCTCACAGCAGGGCTTGCTGGATTGTTTAACATGTCTGTCATGGAATCCTCTAACCTTCTCCAAATTCAAGGCAGGTGATTTGCTGGGGCCGTGGAGGTGGGGCTCTAAAGGGGGAGAGATTTCCCACCTGTAGCTGAGCCCAAAATTTAGATCTGGGCTCACTCCCCAAACAATTTGTCTACCACTTTCCTGTTCACGTAGAATTTACAGGTGTAAGCTCAGGGTATACCAACACAGACCATGTTCACAGATGAGGATGGGGAAGCTCAGAGAGAGAAAAAACTCACCCCGGGTACCATGACCAGAGGGGCAAACTCAATCTTCTGGCTCCAGGAAAACTTTCACCGCCGCTACTGAACACTAAAACCTAATAAGCATGTACTCTGTGCCAGACATTATGCTCCCACAACAACTCCATTCTACCCATTGTACAGGGGAGGAAACTGAGTCTCAGAGAAGTTAAATAACTTCCCCAAGACCACAGCACTGGGAAGAGGCAGAATGAGGGTTCAAGCCCATGCCTGCCTTTTCCAGAATGCATATTCTTTTCCACAATTTTATTCCACTCCTAAATCCAGAGAAGCTCCAAAAAATTAGTGTCCTGGGAAAAGGAGTGAGGGCCTGGGCGCTCCAGATGGCTCAGTGCCTGGCAGGACTGGCTGCACCCATCAGGCAGGCATCAGAGGAGAGTGGGGTTTTTCTAGCTCAGAATGCAACTGTGACTATAGCAGGGACCCAGAGATGCCCTCCCATTCCTAAGCTGTATGCTGCATCCCCTCAATTGACTGTTGCTATGTGAAATGCAAAGACAATCGTGCCTCAGGCTGAATTTAAGAGAACCCTTGGCTGAGAAAATGCAGGGCAACCTGGTCTGAGTGGGGTTTCTGGCTCTGCTATATACTAGCTTTGAGCAAGCCACTTGATTTCTGTGTGCCTCTGTTCCCGTTGCATACTTGGCATCACATCATCAAGCATTTATTTTCAGGGTCATTGCTAACTCCCTGCCCCAGGCACTCTCTCCACATCGGATGTCCTCATGTGTGGTGCAGAGAAATAGAGGCAGGGGCTTAAAGTAGGAAACATAGGTTTCAGCCCCAGTTGTGCCTCCATTGGCCATGTCACTTCAAGCAAGTCACCTGCTATATCTGAGCATCGCTGGCCATATCTGAGAAACAGGAATAATAACTGTGCACATCTTGTGTATCACTGACTGCAAATCAAATGAAAAGAGTATGCACTAACATGCATTGTTTATCTTTACGGTAACCTATGATGTGGATTCAGTTATTGTCCCCATTCCATGGTTGAGGAAACCAAGATTCAGATAAATTGAGAACCATAAAGTAATATACGAATGCTGGCTGGCTTAGATTATCATCCCTATTTCGATATACTAATAAAGCAAACACCTATGAAAACAGTTCCAAAAGGTCACAAGGAAAGACTGTATTTGCTTTATTTCCCTGCAGGATAATGACCTGATTGATCTCAAGTCCAGCCACAGAACACATAAGAAGTATACGTGAGCCAGAAGCAATAACCGCACAGGTGTGCCTGAGTGGTTACAGCAAGGTTAGCTGCTGTTCTGCCCAGAGGCAGAGGGCTAGACGAAATGGCCCTGCACACCCTCTCTAGTCACCCAGGATTCATCAGAATGTCTGGGCAGGAGCAGATGTCCCTTCCCCAACCCCCTGCCCATCTAGAGTGCTGTCCAGCCTGAGCTGGGTGGGAAACCAGGCCTTTTGTGCTTAAGTAGGAGAAAGTCCCCCTGGGGTAATGCAGCTCCTTTGCAGGGAGGCTGTGTCTTCCACCCTTGTCAGGTGGTCGAGGGAGAGGAAAGCACTGAATTAGTACATGGGACAGAAAAACCAAATGCCTTGCCATTCCTGCAGGTGATCTTTGAACATTAAAGCCTGCATCAATAGCCCTTCTGTTCCCATCAAGTTAGTCTGAAATTATGATCTTAAAAAGTACATGTCAGAGCTAAAAAAGGAAATCTAGAGATGGACTCGTTCTATAATCTCAATTTTGAAACATTTTATTGTTGATTATACACATATGTGGAAAAAGTTATGTAATATATATAACATATGTACATGTAATATAGACATATATACAAACACATACACAGAATTCAATCAAATATCTTACACTACCACGTAAAAAGTGAGCCCTCCAAGCCACAGGGGAAAAGTGCCCTTTTCTAGGGCTGTTGTCTGTCCCAACCACTAAACGTAGTTGCTTGTCATTCTCTCTCATCCCTCCCCACCACTTCCTTACTTTTTCATGAATCGCGTATTCTTTGAACGCCCATTGTGCTCAAGGCCTCAGACAGTACAGATTGGAGTGTGGGGTAAGTGCTTTAATTCTTTCCCTCAAGGATTTTACAGTCTTGGAGGGGATCACAACTACACCAATAACTACACAACAAAGACAGTGGTAAAGATCAAAGAAGGATATAGGTGAGGCGCTATGAGAATCACAGGACAGAAAATGGAAGCGACCATTGGCATCGTGGCATTGATGCAGAGCCTTGATGGGACAGGACTTGGGCAGGCAGGGGTTCAGGATGAGGAAACCACTTTACACAGAGTGGAGAGCAAGAGAAAGACAGCTGTGGTGCGGGAGGAGGAAATGGCCTGGCTGGAGCCTAATATTCATTAGGACAGTGGTGGGACAGGATGTGGCAAGAGAGGCTGGGTGCAGAGGACCAGAAGGCAGACCCAGCATGGGCCCAGCAAAGCAAACCTGCATGGTGTGGCTCAGGGGGGAAGAACCCCACACTCGCTTCTGGCCTGGCCTTCTGGGGATCCCCACTTCTCTCACTGCAGAGATGAGTCCAGCATCAGGGTGTGAAGACTGGAGTTCCAGCTGCAGTAGCCCTGCTTACCAGCTGTCCTTCCTCAGGGAAGTTATGACTCCCCTGGGCCTCAGATTTTGTGTCCTAAGAGGGGGATAATAACCCTTTTCTTGCCTTGCTCAGAGGTGGGTGTGAGGATTAAATGGTCATGAACATGAAGATGTCTCTGAACTCGAACGTGTGGCACAAATGCAACGTGTTACTTTTATTGCCTTCTAGCCCCAGGAGTTCTCCACATTTCAGGTGCACCAGAGTCACCTGAAAAATCAAGTGTTTTGGCTTTTGGCTGTGAAAAACTGTCTGGAAGCCAAAAGTTGAAACTGCACTTGCCCACTTGCCCTTCTATCAATGCCAAGAAAATGGCTCCACTCAATCTACATATGTACTTAAAAACCAACGTTTGATGAGCAGCACAGGACCATGATTTCAGAGAAAAGACAAAAACACCAGGAGAGCCCCTCGATCGACTTGGCCCTCTGCCTGCAGAAACTTCCAAGATGGCAGTGCAGGAAAGGGGAGCAAAGCACAGCGTGATGGTCTCTCTGAGTTGAGGACACAGTGAGTGGAGTTTGGGGAGGCTGAGGTGGCTGGAATTCAGAGTGCAGAGTGCCAGCAAGTTATGTAGAGAAAGGCCTCCAGAAATCAGGCCGGGCCCTCCTTGAATCCATGGCTGACCACTAAGCTGCACATGTATATGGAGACATTCCACGAGACTGATCAAACGAGGACTGGAGGCTGCAAGCTGGACAATGGGCAGGGCTCACACAAGGCTTCTGACCAGCCAGAGTGAAGAGACCTCCATGGCATTCAAACAGATGACAGATGATCACACCTTATAGTAGGAATAAACTCGCCCTGGAGTAGCAAATGCTCTAGATTTGCCCCACACAAGCTTCAGCACAGGTCTTGAAAGGATCAAGCTGATCCCAAGAACAAAGTCCAACACTTTCTCTTTCTTTCTTTCTTTTTCTTTTCTTTCTTTTTTCTTTTCTTTCCCTTTCTTTCTTTTTCTCTCTCTCTCTCTCTTTCTTTTTCTTTGTTTCTTCTTTTTCTTTTTTTTCAGGATCTCGTTCTGTCACCAAGGCTAGAGTACAATGGTGCAATCATAGTTCACTGTAGACTTTACCTCCCAGGCTCAAGGCATTCTCTCACCTCAGCCTCCCAAAGGTGTGAGCTACCCAGCACAGCCAGGGACATTCTTCTTAAGTATTAGAAGAAATAAAACTCAACCTAGAATTCAATATCTGTGAAAAAGAAACCAACAATTCAGGAGAAATAAATATTTTTTCAGACAAAAATAAATGATAAAATTTGTCACCAACAGACCTGACTATAAAAAATGTTAAAGTTCTTCAGGTGGAAGGAAAAATGATGCCAAATGGAAACTTGGATCCTCAAAGAAATGAAAGTGACAGAAATGGGATTGATGTGGGTAAATATAAGAGATCTTTTTCCAATTTTAAAATTTCTTGAAAATATATTTGGCTCTAATAAAAAAATGAAAGCAATGCATTGTTGAACTCATATTTAGAAGTAAATCTGTGACAATAACAGCATAGAGGAGAAGGGGATGGAAATAAACTGTGGGAAGGTTTTTACATTATATGTGAAATATTATGTATTATTTGAAAGTGGACAGTGAGAGGCCAGGCGCGGTGGCTCACGCCTGTAATCCCAGCATTTTGGGAGGCCGAGGTCGGTGGATCACAAGGTCAAGAGATCGAGACCATCCTGGTCAACATGGTGAAACCCTGTCTCTACTAAAAATACAAAAACTAGCTGGGCATGGTGGCACACGCCTGTAGTCCCAGCTACTCAGGAGGCTGAGGCAGGAGAATTGCTTGAACCCAGGAGGCAGAGGTTGTGGTGAGCCGAGATCGCACCATTGCACTCCAGCCTGGGTAACAAAAGTGAAACTCTGTCTCAAAAAAAAAAGAAAGAAAGTGGACAGTGAGAAGTTAATAACAAATACTATAAACCCTAGAGCACAGCTAAATAAATAAACAAACAGGTAGTGTCAATAAGTCAATCGTGAAGATGAAATGGAATGCCAAAAAATACTCAATCTGAAAGAAGTCAGGGCCAGACACAGGGGCTCACATCTGTAATCTCAACACTTCGGAAGCCAAGGCAGGAGAATTGCTTGAGCCCAGGAGTTTGAGACCATCCTGGACAATATAGGGGGAGACCCCATCCCTACAAAAAAAATTAAAAATTAGCTGGGCATGGTGGCATGCAGCTGTAGTCTCAGCTACTTGGGAGGCTGAGGTGGGATGATCACTTAAGCCTGGGAGATCAAGGCTGCAGTGAGTCATGATCATGCCACTGTACTCCATCCTGGGCAACAGAGTGAGATTGTCTCAAAAAAAAAATTTTTTTTTAATTAAAAAAAAGGAAGTCCAGGCGTGGTGGCTCACGCCTGTAATCCCAGCACTTTGGGAGGCTCAGGTGGGTGGATCATGAGGTCAAGAGATCGAGACCATCCTGGTCATCATTAGTGAGATTAACCAAGGAAAAAAAGGAGAAGATCCAAATAAGCTCAGTTAGAAATGAAACAAGAGATATTACAGCTAATGACATAGAAATACAAAAGATCACTCAAAGCTACTATGAACACCTTTACAAGCATAAACTAGAAAACCTAGAGGAGAAAGATAAATTCCTGGAAACATACAAACTTACAAACATACAAACTAGATTAAACCAGAAAGAAGCAGAAACCCTGAACAGACTAATAACAAGCAGTGAAATTGAAACTGTAATTTAAAAATTGCCAACAAAAGAAAGTCCAGGACCAGATGAATTCACAACTAAATTATATCAGACATTCAAAGAAGAATTCTCACCAATTCTACTGAAACTATTCCAAAAGACAGAGAATGAGGAAATCCTCCTTAAATCATTCCATGAAGCCAGTATCACCTTAATAGCCAAACCAGGAAAGAACTTAACAAAAAAAGAAAACTATCAGACCAATGTCGCTGATGAACATAGATACAAAAATCCTCAACAAAATACTAGCTAACCAAATCCAACAGCACATGAAAAAGACGATCCACCATGATCAAGTGGGTTTCATACCAGGGATAGAGGGATGGTTTAACATCCATAAGTCAATAAATGACACCACATAAACAGAATTAAAAACAAAAATCACATTATCATCTCAATAGATACCGAAAAACCATTGGACAAGATCCAGCATCCCTTTATGATTAAAGCCCTCAGCAAAATCGACATAGAAAAAACATGCCTTAAGATAATAAAAGCTATCCATAGACAAACCCACAACCAACATTATACTGAAGGGGGAAAACTGAAAGCATTCCCCCTGAGAAATGGAACAACAGAAGTGCCCCCTTTCACCACTTCTATTCAACATAGTCCTGGAGGTCCCGGCCAGAGCAAACAAACAAGAGAAAGAAAGAAAGGGCATCTAACTAGGTAATGAGGAAGTGAAACTGCTGCTCTTTGCCGATGATATGATTGTACACCTGGAACACCCTAAGCACTCCTCCAAAAAGCTCCCGGATCTGATAAATGAATTCAGTAGTTTCAGAATACAAAATCGATGTACACAAATCAGTAGCACTGCTATACACCAACAGCAACCAAGCTGAGGATTGAAACAATAACACAATCTCTTTTACAATAAGTGCAAAAAGTAAAATGAAATACTTAGAAATATACCTAACCGAGGAGGTGAAAATATGTACAAGGAAAACTACAAAACGATGCTGAAAGAAATCATAGATGACACAAACAAATGAAAACACACTCCATGCTCACGGATGGATAGAATCGATATTATGAAAGTGACCCTACTGCCAAAAGCAATCTACAAATTCAATGCAATTCCCATCAAACTACCATTATCCGTCTTCATAAAACTCAAAAAAAATCCCTTAAATTCATATGGAACCAAAGAGCCCACATAGCCAAACGAAGACTAAGCAAAAAGAACAAATCTGGAGGCATCACATTACCTGATTTCAAACTAAACTACCAAGCTATAGTCACAAAAACAGCAAGGTACTGGTATAAAAATAGGCACAGGGACCAATGGAACAGAATAGAGAACCCAGAAATAAAGCCAAATACTTACATCCAACTGATCTTTGACAAAGCAAACAAAAATATAAAGTGGGGAAAGGACACTCTGTTCAACAAATGGTGCTGGGATAATTGGCTAGCCACATGTAGAAGAATGAATCTGCATCCTCGTCTCTCACCTTATACAAAAATCAATTCAAGGTGAATCAAATACTTAAATCTAAGTCCTGAAATCATAAAAATTCTAACAGATAACATCGGAAAAACTCTTCTCTAGACATTAGGCAAAGAGTTTATGACCAAGAACCTAAAAGCAAATGCAACAAAGATAAACAGATGGACTTAATTAAACTAAAAAGCTTGGGCACAGTAAAAGAAATAATCAGCAGAGAAAGTTCGCTATGAAGATAAATGGAAGAAAAGCAAAGTAAAAACACATCACAAATACAGATAAACCAATGTATTTGCAGAGCACAGCTTCCTTCTCATAAGGTTATTCAAGTCTGGCACCACTTGGTGAGGGGTGGCGCAGCTCACTGGGCTCATGATACCCATAAATATGCCTACCCTGGGAGAATGGAAAGTTGGCAGAGTGCCTGACGGACATGCGTGTGAAGAGCAGAACAGCACAACAAACATGCAAAGAGCACCCATAACCCTGCCTCCTTCTCATCCCATTCCAATACAAGAGGAAAGGACAAGTCATTCTCATTTCCTTTGCCGGGCATGGTGGTATGCATCTGTAATCTCACCTACTCAAGAAGTTGAGACTAGAGGATTGCTTGATCCCAGGAGGTCAAGTATGCAGTAAGCCATGATCCTGCCAGTGAACTCCAGCCCAGCCTGGATGACAGAGTAAGACCCTGTCTCAAAAAAAAAAAAAAAGAAAGAAAGAAAGAAAGAAAAAGAGAGAGAGAAAGAAAAAGAAAAAAGAAAGAAAGAAAAGAAAAGAAAAAGGGTCATTTCCCTGTCAAATTAATTTAAACCAAGTGTTATTTTTCCATTGCTTAACTTTTTCCCTGCTGCCTGATATATCTTTCTCATCTCTGGCCCCCTGTTCTGCCTACCTGTTGAAATATTTCCCCTTCTTCACGGCCCAACTTGAATAACACCTCTATCAGAACTCATCAGATCAAAACAGTCAAATGAAACCTCTCCCTCCCCTGAACTCTATGGCACTTGGCTTGAAGAGCTCTTACAGAAATCTTGACTTGTGTTTTGCCAGTTCATGTGCATGTCGTATCTACTCTACGAGATTGGAATCAACTTGATTATAGAAATGATAACTTATTATCTATGCTAAATGTGGCCTGCATAGATTCTGGTACATTACTTTGCACCTAGTGGGTGTTTTACATATGATTATTGTAAACATGAATGAATGATTCCATCGATGCTGATTAATGTCTCTGAGCCTTTGTTCATGTTGCCCTCCCTTTCTGAGAAACCCTTGCCACACCTAGGGTCACTTCCTCCAAGAATCCTTCCTGGATCTCTAAGCTGCTGGCTCCTATAGCACTCTGGGCAAACCTCTACCTGATCACTCACCACCACCACCATACGTCAAAGTTAATTATGACCAATTTCACCCACTTATTTATAAGCATTAAGAAGCCCAAGATTCTATTCTAATCATCTTTCTCTTACCACCATCTAGCGCAGCGTTTGGTAACAGCGGGCATTTTCTAACTATTTGTCAAATAGAATGATCTGTTCAGAAGTTTCTGGAAGCATTAGCCCTTGCCACAGAGGACCTGGTTTATTTAGCTTGTGTTTGTATCAGGAACTGCCAAAACTGTCTTGAGGTCTCACTCCCAGGGAAAACCCAGCATGAACAGCCTTCCCACCCCAAGTTTCTTCATTGCTGAAAGAAGGAGCAGGGTCAGATACTCTTCAGGGTCCCTTAGAGCCCCGGAATCTTTGTGTGCCAGGGAATTCCCCCGCAGAATAGACTGCTGCGAGCAAAAGCGGCGAGTGTGGCCTCTCCTCCGCAGGTATCTAGATGGACCCTAGGCCCTGGAAGAGCTGGACCTGGGAAAAGAATTCGCGCCCCTTCAGGGCCCCACGCCTTCCTCTCCTCCAGCTCATTTCTCTTTATTTGTCCCACCTCCCCTTTTTCTGCTTCCTCTCCGCCAGCCTCTCCCCTTCTCTTCCTTCCTTTTCTGCTTCTCTTCTGCAGGTCCCACCGCACCTTCCCAGGATCGCTTCTTTCCCTTCGCCTACTTCCCGTTCTGGCCAGTCAGATTCACCGTCCTTCTCGGGTCGCCTGCGTTTCCTGCTTCCCACCCACGCCCGGCCACAGGCTCCCTTTCTCTGGCCTCCTCCCTTTCCTCTCTGCCCTGCAGGCAGCAGAGCCTCCTATGACGCTAAGAGGCAGAGAGGTGGGGAGATGAGGGGTTCGGGAGGCCGGGAGGTAGCGGGTGGGGCCCTGCGCCGCGGCCCCGCCCAGCGATGCGTGTGTGAAGGTCGGGGTGGCGGTGACGCGGCGCCGGCGGCGGCAGGGAGGCTGGGCCAGTGGGCGAGGGAGGCGAGCCGACCACTGGGCTGTTGGGCTCCCGCGCCCTCGCGTTCCCCGCCGCCAGCCCAGGCGCAGGCAGGGCGCAGGCGGCGGCGGGCGGCATGGAGAGCCTGCTGGAGAACCCGGTGCGCGCTGTGCTCTACCTGAAGGAGCTCACAGCCATCGTGCAGAACCAGCAGAGCCTCATCCACACCCAGCGAGAGCGCATCGACGAGCTGGAGCGGCGGCTGGACGAGCTGAGCGCTGAGAACCGCAGCCTGTGGGAGCACCAGCAGCTGCTGCAAGCCCAGCCTCCGCCCGGGCTCATCCCTCCGTCATCGGCCCAGCCGCCGGCTGCTCCAGCCACCGCTCCCGCCGCCGCCGCCAGGGCCCAAGAACCTCTCCAAGACCAGGGACAGCGCTCAGCCGCCGCGCCGCAGTCCGCGCCCGAGCAGCAGCCGCTTCAGCACCACGGACAGCTCCTGGAGCAGCCGCCGCGGGGCCCTGGCAGCAGGGCTCACACACCCCAGTCGCCCCACAAGCATCTGGGGACACAGGGAGCCGTGACTGACAAGGAGAAGGAACGTCCCCCGAGTTGCTGCGCTGCTGCCGGAGCCCTCCTTCAGCACAAATCCCCCTCCACCCTCGGCAAGGGCGTCCTGAGCAGGAGACCTGAGTGAGCGGGGAAGAGGGAGATGGGCACTGTTGTGGTGGGAGCAAGGGAAGCAAGTGGGTGTGAAGGAGAGACAGGGACATTGGGTGCGTGGGAGTCTAAAAGACCGGGGTGACGTGGCCTGAAGGGGCCAGAAGTGTGTCAAGGAGATCTGGGGAAAATGAGGGAACGATACCCATGCCTGAGACGGTTTTGAGGAATGTTGGAGCAAAAAGGAGTAACCAAAGTATCAGTAAGGGCAAAGGAGGAAAGAAGTGGGTTTTAAGCGATTGGGAATAATAGTAATTGACAGCATTTACAGGGGGTTAGACTGGGATGAAGTTCGAGTGAAGATTCAACTGTAGAAGAGAACCATTGAAGGTATCTTTTTAAGTGAGAAAAAATTTGGAAGGAAGTTTGGGTAGTAAAAGTATTTGAATGGAGACTGAGATGAAGGCTTGGAAAGAGGCATGTGAAGAACTTTAAGAAAGCTGAGGCCCAGGAAGAGTAGGACTGGGATAGAGGGAAAATCAGGAGACTGAGGGCAAACCTGAAAGGCAGGAGTGACGTGGGAAAGCACGGGAGCTGGAGGCAGATGAAGAGAAGATGCGGCTCTTCACCTGGTGAAGTGGGAGTCATAGCCAGGAAAGGCTCATTTGGGAAAGGATTCTCTGCTCTGAATTCCCATAGAGCTGAAAAAGGCACAAGGGACCATCCTATCAAACCGATGGAGGACTCAGGCATGGCTCGAGGACTCAGTCTGGTTACAGATTTTTCCTCCAACTCAAGGAGGGTTCTTCCTACAGGGTGTTTGGTCATTGCTGAAAGGGGAACAATGACATGGGGGACAGTAGGCAGATGGAGTTGATATTCGGATGCTATGCCTGTTTAAATCTCCCCATTAAGGCCAGCAACTGCAAACCTTATTTCCCCTGGTTATTTGGTGACCACCGAAATCTTGTCTTGGGTCCTAAGAGAAATGTTAATCTCTCAGCACCTAGAACCTCAAGCTCTTTCTTCACTCATGAGGTCCATAAACTAGGAATATGGGAAGAAGACATGAAAGCATTTGGGATATTCTCTTTTCTGTACTGGGAAGGCTGTGGCCATGTCAGCTTCTTTTCTCTGATTAGACAAGTGATGGAGAACTAAATAAGAACAGCTCAAGGGAAATTGTACCTGGTCAGCACCTGACCTTGAAAATAGTGATGCTAAAGGGGATAAGGAGGAAGAAAGTAGAGCTGGGAGTCTCATCTTCATCCAGTTGCACATGTGCTTTGAGTCTGAGAGATCCTTGTGAAGATTTGCTGTATTCCTTCAAAACTCACTTTGTTTTCCCATCTGTTGTAGAGTTAGAGAAGTTGGGTTAGGGCAGGGTAGTTCACAGGGTACATGGATCAGAACCAAGAGGTCTACCATGATCTGGCTTGGCTGACTTAAAACCCTTGATTCAAACCCCAATAAGATAGAGTTTTCTACCTCAACTCCCTCAATAGCCCATTTGGACTTCCCTCAGTCTCGCATTTTTATTTTTGGTTTTTCCTTATCTGGCATAAAAAGCAGAAAGTCATTTTCCCTCAATGCCCAAGGTTCACCAAAAGGCAACACTGTTCCAAGATACTAAGTGGTCTCTTCCCCAGGTAGGGGGGAAGAATTTTTCCAGTCCCTTTCCCTGAGGGCAGCCACAGCTACCTGGTCATTATGATTTCTCTCCTCATGACTTTTGGTGTTTCCCTTCTCTCCTACTGCATCTCCACTTTCTTTGCATCTCTCCAGGGGACTGTGTGGCAAAAAGTTGAGGAAAGATCATTTTTCTTAGACAAAGACATTGCTGTGGCCTTCAGAGTGATCTACAGTGCCTAAACCCTTTCACTCAGTTGGTCCTGCTAGGAATCCTGAGATTTAGGAATTATCTGGGTTCCTGTCCAGCCTCACATGTCAATTCCAGAGAGGAATTGTGACATCCTCATCCTTTCTTCTCACCTATCCCGCTTTTGCCTCTCAAAGGAATAGAACAAAAATAAGAAATAATTATCATGGTGGGGGAGAGTGGAAGTTATTGGAATCCTTCACTTAGAAAGTTGGCCCTGGCACTTAACAGTAGTGCCTTCCTTTCTCCAGAGCCTCCAGCTTTTTCCCCTGCTCCCTGAGCCTGCACATCCAGAGACATAGAGACCATGGATGTGCCTGCCTCCCCTCCTCCCTGCAGCTCTCTTTCCTTGAATGTGAAAACATGGTCATCTTGACTGGTTGAATATCTTCTGGACCACTCATTTCTTTCCCCATAGTTGCCCAACTTCAACCCAAGTTTCCCCACAGAACCTCAGGAAGGAATCATCACTGCTAATTTCATGTTTGGTCTTACCCTGCTCTCTGCCCATGGTCTGTTTTATATGTCTGTTCTCTGCCCATACCTGTCTATGGTGCAGGAGTAGATGGAGCTAGCAGTCAGAGAGGTATCTCCAAGGATAGGGAGAGGTGAGGAGGAAGAGAGCAGAGTCAGCAGCCCCCTCTCTGATATTGCTCCTGGGGAGCTCACTGCAGAATCGGTTCTCTACCGGGAGTGCTGAAGCGGGAGGAAGAGATGGCAGAGCAGGTCTTCTGATCATGTGTTTCCTGTGAATCTTCTCTCATTCCTCCTCTGGCCTCGTTCCAGTGAGAACACTGCCCCAGTGAGGTGGTTGAAGAGTGGGTGAGGGTTTCCAGAAGCCAGGCACTCCGGTAGGTGCATTATGTCCTCACACAGTTTGACTCTTAATCCCAGAACCCCTCTTCCTACCCAATTCCAGGAGAGGCAGAAGCCCTAGAAAACCTTGGACTGGGAAATAATGAAACATTTAATTGCCATTTTATCTGCATTAATATGTAATCTGGCCTCTCTCCCTCCTTCAGCTGAGGGAGACACAAAGGTGGTGGTGGTGGTATTGGAGGTCAGTGCAAGAAAGCAGCAATCTGTGAGTGGGTGAGTGCAGAGATACTATGGAAGAAAAACATTTGAAGGGTTAAAATTCTTTCTCTGCGTGCTTCTTGATTCTTGCTAAGCTCTGACCCCCACTGCTTTTGCCTCTTAATGAAAGCAGCACACATAGCTTCCTCCTCTTTATTTTTTCAATCAAGGCTCACAGCATCTACAGAATTTATTATTATCCCTTTCCTGGCTGGCACCAGAAACCCAACTTGACCTGACAAATCCTCTTGCCATGGAAGCACATGAACTTATCTGAAGCTGCTGGCCTCAGTGGCATCTGAGCACATTTTCCCACCCACCAGTCATGCATTTACTGCCTCGGATGGCAGGGCTTGTCCATGTCTCCAAGGCCACACGCAGATGATTGCTGGAGGATAGATTCTTGCGTTCCAATTCAAATTCAGCTCCTACGCCAAGCTCCCCACCTCAATGTGACTATGAAGTCTGAAGGGCTCCACAGCTCCTGTCTTCTCTCTGTTATATCCTTTCTTTATTCCTTTCACATCCCTCCTCTCCTTCACTCCTTTCCTCCCTTTTTCCTTCTTTCTCTTCTCCCTTTCTTCCTCTCCCTCAAACACTTTCTCTCGCCCATCTTCTCTTCCTCCTATCCTTCCTCCACATAAGCTACACAGGGAAATCTCTTTCCTCTCTACCCACATCCTTTAAACATGAAATAAGTCTTGAGTATCTTCTGAGCTCCCTGTTCTCATACTGACTGGAGGCTGGGTATGGCTAGAAGATTCCTGGATGTGCTTTTTAGCCTGAGTTGTCTAAGATGCTGATTGTAACTGGGGTCTCTGGTCCTATTGAGTCAGGGTTGCATGCTTGAAGGTGATAGCTCACAGCTGGCCCATCCTAGAAGAAATTAAGAAAGAAAGTATAAAGGTCTATCGGTCAACTGTATGTATCAAGTGTCCAGTCTGTTCAAAACCCTGCACTCAGTTCTGTAGAAAGATTGGAAAGAAACAAATGGTCCTTGCTCAAAATATATGAGACACATATCTAGAAATGTCTAAACAAGTGCAAGCATGTTGCAGCTGCTTAGAGTAATCTTCTATCAGAACAGCACAAGGTGAAAAGGGTGAGTATACAAATCACGTTAAGAGCCAGAGAGCAGGTTTTCTTCATTGAGCTCAAAGGTTTATGTCGGAATAGCAAGAGGCAAGGAGAGCTGGAAAGGGAACAAAAGGCAGAAAATTCAATCCGTGGAGATACCTGTTTTGCATGTGCATCTCATTCCATCCTCTGATGATGCAGCCCCCCTCTTCCCACCCTAATCCCCTCCCTATGAGGCTAAACCCTATCACTAGGTGAGGACAGTTTCAACACACAGGGACCTTGTCTACCTTGTGCCTGGTTGCTGAGGAAGCATCGCAGGGCCCATGCTCACCAATCTCCCTATCCGCTAGTTCTTCCCCTATCCCCAGCAGGGAGAGAGCTTCTAGTCTAAGAAACGGGGCCAGCTTGAAGGCCCACTTTGGGGAGGGAGTGTGCGTCTTTTTGTTTATATCAGGAAGCTGGCATAGAGTGGCCACTTGCAAAGATGTGCGGCCCTTTGCCTTTCTGAGCACCTAGACCACCGCTCTTCCCTTCCTTCCATCCAAAAGGAATGCATTTAAGAGAGCCAAGTCATCCTCTGGTCTCTGGGAAACACTGGTTGTCTCCCTCCTCCTTACCAGCCTCCATGAGTTCCACACCAGCTCCCTCCTTCCTCATTCCCAAGCTCTTCCCAGACGCACACAATGAACGCCATAGGGCCTCACAAAGGCATCCTGGCACATTTTCCCACTGGCCCAAAACTAAGCAAGAGAAACAGCAGTTGGTCCTGCTGATTCAGCAAATCTCTGTGCAGCCTGAGTTTCAAAGGTCACTTACGAGAAAAGGTAGCTGGGGCCAGGGCTGGGTGAAGAGGGAATGGAAGGGAGGGTAACACGAAAAAAGATTGTGGGGCTCACAATCTGAAAAAAGACTCAACTCCAGAGTTTATGTCCCATGTAAAGATTTTTAGACAAGCTGCCTTATTGGAAAGCCTGAACTTTTTTTTCCACTGGGGCCTAAGAATATCTCAGTGGCCCTGGGCACAGGGCAACAGCAGCTTAGTAAGGGGTTTCTCAGTAAGAGGCCCTGGGGACACTCTCACTGCATCTGGCAGATTCTCAAATGTGAGGCCGTTTGGCAGGATTTCCAAGGCTTGGGCCACTGCAGCAACTTCCTCCTCTGCTTCTGGAAAAGCACGAAAGGCAGGTTCCCGCAAAGGCTGCAAAGGGTAGCTTATTTTCATGGAAAAACGGAATGGTCATCTTTATTCCAGTCAATAAGGGCATTAACAAAAAGAAAGGGAATCAGGAGTAAGGCAAGGGCAAAGCTAAATCTTTCAGGCTAAAAGGAACTTCAGGTAGCCACTGGATAACACAGTGTCCAAGATCTAGGTGATTGAGAACATGAGCTTTGGACAGGCATACCTGGGGGGAAATCCTGGTGCCCCCACATCTGTGAGACCTCACCTTCACTGTTTACTTTCTTTTAGCCTCTCTTTTTCTTATAAAATGAGGAAAACATCTACTGTAAAGACTGGTTGTAAAGTTTTTAAAATTACATAATATCATTTATTTGTACTGTTTGGGGCACACAGTAAGTGTTCAATACATTACAGTATTTCCAAAGATAAAGAGACCAGGACGGGCAGATCAGTTGAGGTCAGGCGTTCAAGACCAGCGTGGCCAACATGGTGAAACCCTGTCCCTACTAAAAATACAAAATTAGTTGGGTGTGGTGGCTTGTAGTCCCAGCTACTCAAGAGGCCGAGGCAGGAGAATCGCTTGAATCAGGGAAGCAGAGGTTGCAATGAGCTGAGATTGTGCCGTTGCACTCCAGTCTGGGCGACATAGCAAGACTCCATCCACCCCTGACCCAAAAAAGAAAAAGAAACCAGGGTCCAAGAAAGATTAGAGGTTCATCTGTTGTCAGATGACAATGACAGACTAGAATTCAGGGTTTCTTCTACACTGCCAGACCACCTTTCTACACGTGCACCTTTCTCATTTACCCTCTGCCTCTGGCCATGTGCATCCAAGCCATTCCAGTCACCAGAGTGTTGAGCTTACCTTGAAAAGCAGCCAGGCAGGACCAATGCACCATCCCTCAGTGATCTGCAATGCTGTCTCACAACTTTCTAGCTGGCAAAGGCTTCCTTCAGCCCAACTTAAACCTCTTCTGTTGCATTTTAAGATTATTTGCGCTTCTCTTAAGGACATCAAAGAGATCTGAGTTATCACCTGATGCCCCACAGTGAGAGCATCATCCCTATTTCCTAATTAAGAAAATTACAGTCTCATCTAGGAGAAGGTACACTGACTTGTCAAGGACAAAAATGGAGTGAAGGAAATGGCGTTTGAATCCAGGAAGTGCTTCTCACTTCTATGGAATGGAGGCTCAATCCATTTCTCCAAATTTTTCCTTCCTGGGGATGGAAGACAGACCTTCACTTTTCAGGACTCTGAGGTCAGAAAGCTGAAAGGAACAGCAGGGAGGGACGAAGAGGCCCGATGCGTGGTTATTGGTTTTCTTCTCTTAAAGACTTTTCTTAGATGAGATATCTTCCAGGAAAACCAAAACGAATGAAAAAGAAAAGATGGTGGACTTCTAAAATTCTCTCCCAGGATGTTTGTGACTATGAGGCCACCACAGGCAAAGACTGCTGGTGTGTGTGTGTGTGCGGGGGTGGGGGTGGATGACAGTTTTGCTGCTGCTCTTGGGTTGGAATAAGGGTTCTGCGTGGGTTATGTAACTCTTCAAGACCGGTGTGTGTGCTGAGTGGCACCTTGCCTCCCTGGCAGGCAGGCTGCTGTGGACAGAGGGCATATGGGCAGCCTGTCCCACTCCCTGCCCAGAGAAGGGCCGCATGCTCCATGCTGACATCAGACCATTCCTTCCAAGCCAAAGCTTCAGGGGCTAGAGGCCTTTAGGAGCTGGGCCAGGGTCCCAGGCCCCTTCGGGGAGTTAAGCAAACGTCAGAGCTAGAAGGATTCTTTAAGGTTCAAACTTCTCATTTGGCAAATGAGAAAACTAAGGCCTAAGAAAGAAGTGACTGCTGCTTCCAAACTAGTTAGTGGTAGAATTAGGTTTAGAGCTCAAATTCTTTTAACCCTTCGTTCACTGCTCTCGACATTATGTGATGACGGACCAAAAAAGCCGGTCAGGGCTGCTTCACGGGTGTGCAGGGCCAAACCTACAGCTAGTCCTGTAACTCCAGGGGTAGCAGATATTCTGCCTTTCAGAATATCTCAACTATGCCAACAATTCCACAATCAGAGATTACTTTGGGTCTCCTCCTTGTTTAAAGGCAAATTCTCCTAGGACAGGAAAAAAATCAACACATTTAGCCTTCTCAGTATTTTATACGTTTAGTGTGAAAGAGTTTATTTGAGCAATTCCCAGAGCAGGATTTGGTAAGAGGGGAGGATATTTGGTAGCACTGGTTAACTAAAGGCCAGGGCACTACGCCGCTAAGGAGTTGAAGGGCTCACGAGGGAGGCCCTCCAGAGTCTAAATGCATTTTTAGCTCCACTAAATTTTGCAGAGAATTGGAATTGCCTTGTTCGGCCCTGATAAGGAAAGGGAAGGGACACTGGGCACTTCCGCTCACTTGTCACGAAAGTAGTAAGTATTTGGGCTGTAGAAGGGATACTTTCCCAATGAACTTCACGTGTGGAAGTCATAAAGCAAGAAGTCAAAGAGCATCATGATGTGTGATAAGCTTGTTTGCTCCTTTCTAGGATCTTAAATAATGTTTTGGATGGTGAAATGTCACATGACTCTGTTGGGGTTTGCTATGGGGCAGGAAGCTGTGGGCAGGAAGAGCCGGCAGGCAGAGGTTGGTGTCTCACGAGCCTGCAGGGAATGGAAGATGACAGTCAAACTCAATACCTCGAAGGTGCATGATAAATACTGGTTGAATAAATAAACCCTCAGTCTGTAGGGTCCAGGCAGGCTCATGGATTGTTGAGTGGAGGTGAGTTGTGTTATCAGGGCTGAGGAAGAGCTGGGCAGAAGGGAGGCCCCTGGGGAGCTGTTCTTGGGCCCAACAGCACAGCTCACTGTCCTGCAGCTGAGCCCACGTGGAAAGCTGGACTCAGGCTCAGGTCTTCAGGCTGATTGGGGTGTGAGACAGATGAGGGGTAGGGGGAAGACTGCCCCCGGCAACTAAGAGGACCCATCCCAATCCTAGTCATGAGCAGGGAGAGCCCTCTACTCCCTCTGCCCACAGCCCCTGACCAGTCTGTCAGCCTGGGAAGCTGCCTTAAGAACAAAACTCTGGAGTGACAATTTCATCTGAGACACACACACACACACACACACACACACACACACACACACCCAGCCTTGTCAACAGGCAAAGTGAGAAATGGGGAATGGGCTTATGAAGGCAGGAGGGAAAGGAAGCTTGCATTTTGGCCATGTCTCTGCGGGAAAAGAGAGGAAAGAGCTGGATTCTGGGATCATGAACCAGCACCTAGGTTCCAGGCCCCTTACTCCTATTTCTCAACCAGGCAGGATCAGCTCTGTTCAGGGAAGTGTCAATACCCTGACAAGAGGGTGAGCAGGTGGTGCGGAGGTGTTTGTGGGCCTGAGTGGGCACAACTCTGCATGGGCAACTGTGTGTTACTGACAGGCTAGGGGAGTTGGAGGACAACCCACATCATACTAAAGACGCACAGGCCTCACAGCAAAGCTCAGAATAGCTTGATTTCTGTATCTCCCAGTGCCCCCTGGCCTGGTCACATCATCAGCACTCCCGGTTCCTTTTCCTTTTTCTGCATGAAGCGTTTCATTCCCATTGGCTAGCCAGATCCTCCTGGGTCTTCCCCTCTGTAGAACAGAGCAAGTCTACCACACCTCCATACCCACTCCATCAGGAGCATGCAGGAGACCAGGCCCCTGAGCAGCGAACTCCTGGAAAGAAGGTTGTGTGGAAGGGGAGAGGTGCAGGGATGGAAGCCCAGGTATGGGGCAGTGAGACACACAGAAAGCTGTCGTGTGATTTTCCCTGAAGGGTATCTTAGCCTAGACGCGGCCAGGGCCTGGCGCCAACGACCTCCCAGGGCTTTGGATGCACCAGGTCAAACCAGCCAACCACCAGCCTCCAATCAGGAATGCATTCCCCATCCCAGGCAGAGAGACAAGGGAATTCCACAATTTCTTCCTTGTTGATTGATTCTTATCTACCACAATTTTCATTCAATGCATCAATTCAACCAATGATTATTTAAAAACAGCAGCAACAAAAACTCTGCAAAGCTGGTGGGAATTTCCTGCTTGGGTCCAGCCTCTGTGTTTCCTGTGCATAACCTGGTCTTTACCCTGGATGCTTCCTAATGGGCATCATCTGGCGTCTCTGACATTCTCGATGCTACTTAAGATATACGAATCCATCAGGAAAGGCCAGAGGGATTTCCAGAGACGCGGAGGCACTGCGCCCGGCAGCACTAGGGAGGAATACTATCTTTTCAAGCCGCTGGATTCTAACCTAGAAGCCAGAACTCCTGAGTCCTGAGGTCAGCATCTCTCTCACATACCCCAACTATAAGCTTGGGGCAAACCCCTCCCGTTCTCTGGGCCTCGATTTCCCCTCCTGCTCAGTGGGGACATTCTTGATCCTCCTTCTTGCTCCCTCTACCAGAGGGCCAAGTCTGGCAAAGCAGAGCCGTCTGGGGGTTACTGGTTCAGGAAGGACCTAGCTTAGATATGAAGAAAGGCTTCTAAATGACAAGAGCCACAGAAAGGACTCTCAGGATATGAGGCGCTGTCCCTTTCAAGAACAAAAGGTGGCAGAGCCCCGGGGGCACTGGGGCAGAACGAGGTGAATTCTGCAAGGATTTCCAGATCTAAGACACTAGAAATCTCCATCGGGCTCCCTCCGGCCATGAATGTGTAAAACCCGAGAGCGGCAGGAGGGGAGGGCTTGGGTGCAGCTGCCCTCCCTCGGGTGTCCCCTCAGTCCCTCCGCCCCCAACCCTCGCCGTGCCAGCCTGGGGAAAGCCCTTCCTCCTCTGCGCGCGCTCCCCCGGCTCCTCGGTGGGAAGGGAACGCGGAGTCGGGATCTCGGCTGCGTGGGCGGGTTGGCTAGCAGCCCGCAGGCGGGAAGGAATCTCCCGGCCCACGTGCCCCCCTCCCAGCGCCCAGACCCGCACTTTCTCGCAGGGGCGGTGGCGAGGACCGGCACCCCTGCGCCGGGAAGCCACGTGCCCCAGCCGCCCCATGCGCCCCCGCCGCCCCACGCGCCCGGCGTCGCCGCGCCGCCGGCCCAGTTGAGGAAGGCGGCTGCTGAGTCACCAGCTAAGGGAAGCGCAGCCCGGGAGCCCCTCCTCCCAGCGCCGTGGTGCCCCCCCACCTCCCGTCACCCCACGCGGGGCGCTCCCTACCGCCGCTGCCCGCTCCCACGCAGCCTGGCTGCGCAGAGCCGCCCACCCACGGCATCTGGGGCCTCTCTGCGCAGGGCGCCGTCTCCTCCCGGGTTTCCAGCCCAAAGGGGCGCAGAGGGGGCTTCCGTGCTGCGGCACCTCCCGCCATCGCTGCTCCACCTCCCGCTGCCGCTGCTCCTGCAGCCGCCAGCTCGGGAAGCAGCCGGATTCTGGGGGTTCCCCCGGCCCTCGGGCTTGGTGCTGGATGCTGGATGTGCGCCCCTCCCCGGCCTCTGTGGGCCGCAGCCCGGGCTAGTGTGATGGTGTGAGTAGACTCCCTTGAAGAAGAAGGGGACATTGAGGCGGAGGCGGCTAAGAGGGGTCAGGGATGAGGAGTGTGTCACCGAGGTCCAGACTCTACTCAGCATCCACCTTTTCTGGTCTTCCTTGTACCCAAGACACCTCTACAGAAAAAGAAAAAAAGAAAAAAAATTAAAAACTCCCAGCCTTAGCCGAGAGCGGTGGCTCAAGCCTGTAATCCCAGCACTTTGGGAGGCTGAGGCAGGCGGATCATAAGGTCAGTGATTCGAGACCAGCCTGACCAACATGGTGAACCCCCGTCTCTACCTAAAAATACAAAAATTAGTCAGGCGGGGTGGCGCCCACCTGTAATCCCAGCTACTTGGGAGCTGAGGCAGGAGAATCACTCGAATCTGGGAAATGAGCACGCCATTGCACTCCAGCCTGTGCGACAGATCGAGACTCCGTCTAAAAAGAAAAACAAAATTCCCAGCCTTATCTTAGCCTTCTCATGTTTATATTTGTATTTTATGGAATCGCAGTCTTAGAATTCCCAGGGCTGTAGATCTCCTCAGCCTGCGGTGCAGCATAATAGTTCCGAGTAGGTCCCTGGGTTTGAATCTCGACTCGGTCGTTGCTGTGTGATGTTGAGCAGTGACAGCCTCAGGTTTCTCGTTTGTAAAACAGGGAATACGAATAGTACCAGCCTCCTGGGATTGCTGGGAAAATTCAGAGGTAATGCCAGTAAAGTGCCAGGCAAGCCACGTGCCTGGTATGCAGTGAGGGCTCAACCCTTCCAGTGGCAGAAAATGCTTTTTGAAGGTGAGAGATCTTACGACCCAGGCATCTTCTGGGGGCTCGGAACAGGACTCCTTCCCTCTTTGATTTGACAGCCTTTCAAATATTCGAAGGCAGATATCCATCATTCCCTTCCCTTGGCTTCCTATCCACTCACACCCCTCCCCTATCTGCTTTCAGGAGAGCATACCTGATCCTGGCATTTCGTGCTCCTCATGGTTCTGCAAGTGGTTTTGCGTCACTGCTCTCCTAGAATACAGGAGCTGGGAGTGAGCCCTGCAGCACAGGGGCTGTGGCCAGACCGGCTTTGGGCACAGGGAGGCTCTCCCCCTGCTGTCTAGCTTTAGATGGTGGCTAGGGACCCACTGGTTTTCTCAGTCCCAGTCGCAGATGGGGCCTGTCACACATGAGGTCAGCTAGAGCCTCAGGCCTCTTTCACTTGAAGGACTCTGGCTTCTGGCCACCTGTACTTGTGCAGGTGGCTTTTAACACACATGAAAAATTGCTAATGAAATTTGCTTTTAATGTAATTCACCTTTTCCTTTCTTTCTTTTTTTTTTTTTTGAGATGAAGTCTCACTCCTGTATCCCAGGCCAGAGTGCAATGGCACTATGTTGGCTCATTGCAACATCTGTCTCCCTGGTTCAAGTGATCCTCCTGCCTCAGCCTCCCGAGTAGCTAGGATTACAGGCACCTGCCTGGCTAATTTTTGTATTTTTAGTAGAGACGGCGTTTCACCATGTTGGCCAGGCTGGTCTCAAACTCCTGACCTTAAGTGATCTGCCCACCTCTGCCTCTCAAAGTGCTGGGATTACAGGCATAAGCCACTACACCCAGCCAACCTTTTCCTTTCTTTAAGAGATGGGGTCTCGCTCTGTCACCCAGGCTGAAGTACAGTGGCGCAATCATTGCTCACCGCAGCCTCAAACTCCTGGGCTCAAGTGATCCTCCCACCTCAGCCTCCCAAGTAGCTGGGACTACAGGCATGCACCAGGACACCTGGATAATTTTTTTGTTTTTGTACAGATGAAGGACTCCCTATGTTGCCCAAGCTGGTCTCGAACTCCTGGCCTCAAGCAATGTTCCCAATTCAACCTCCAGAGTAGCTTGATGTCTCTTCAAATAGACAATACATTGACATAGTACTAGATTTAAAAGAAAAGAGTTTACAGTAAAAAGTATCTCCCCCATCCTTGTTTCCTAACCATTCAAATTCCTCCCCACCCCACACCTTTCGGCAACCGCTGTTAGCATTTTCTCATGTCTTTCCAGCGATATTATATGTACATTCAGGTAAAGTGTGCATTTCTTTTTACAGAGATGCTAGTATACTATGCGCTGTTCTGCAACATGAGTTTTGTTCCCTGATCATGTATCTTCGTGATCTCTCCATATTAAGTATTAAAAGAGCTCCTGCATTGTTTGTTAATAGCTGCAAAATATTCCACTGTATAGCTGTGAACCTGGGTCCTTTCTGCTGAGAGTTTTGGAAGGCAAGTAATGGGTAGCCTGTCTCTGTGTCATTATTTAAGGTGGGCTTTCTGAGGGCCAGAGAGGAGAGGAAGCAGATCTTACTGAGCAGCTCCATTTGAACTTGCTCCTCGGGCTGACATGCTGCTGCAGCCTCCTACAGACATGGGTCAATTGCAGCAGAAATGCGATTCAGCGAGTGTGCTTCTCAGTCTGAAAACTAGCTTGACTCACTCTGGTTCCCTGGGTCTCCCTTTGTTGTCAGTACTCATCAAGTTTGGCGGAACCATCAGAGTGTTATAATCTGGTTGAAAACCAGATTTTGAGGTGAAGGGGAGTCCTAAAACCCCACCAATTTCAGGAAGCCTTCCTGAACCAATCTGATAAATAAATAGATGTTCCTATAGCCTCACCTCCTACTTTCCACCCTAGGCTGAGCAGACACCAGTCCTTGCTAAGAACAAAATTAATTCTTTATTCTTGTGGCTTACAGAAGCTTGTTTTCTTCTCTCTGTAAGTATATATTTTCCTGGCATCTGTATTCTTCCTTTCACTTAATGAATATTTATTGTCTTCTGTGTGCCAGTTACCATTCTAGGCCCTGGGGTACAGCAGTGAACAAAAAAGTCCCCAATTCCTCCATGAAGCTTACAGACAAACAAGATCACTAATGAAAACTTAGAGTGCACTGATGAGATAAGTGCTCTGAAGGAAAATAAAGCAGAGAATAGACCCGGAGTACAGGAATCTTCACTTTCAAACCAGGTGCTCTGGGGAGAGGGCACCTGAGCAAAGTTCTGGAGGAGGAAGGGAGTTCTGCAGCTGTCTGGGGACGAGCGTTCCTGGCAGAAGGAATAGCTAGCATAGAAGTCAAGGGTGGAACCATGCCAGGTTGTTCAAGTAAAACAAGAGCCTGGGGAGCACAGGGAGAGGAGTCTGAGGCAAAATCAGAGAGACAGGTGGGGCGTGGGGAGGATAGGAGAGTTCAGGGGAGTAGCAGATCTTGGAAGAGATTCTGAGCTGGAAGAGATTCTGAGCTGGGATTTCCAGGGCCACTAGGCAGCATGTGTATGGACATCTTAGTTGTCACAATGGCTGGTGGGGCTTGGGTGAGGGAGGTTGCTGTTCTATGGCATGCAGTGGGTGAGGGCCATGTCAGACATCTTGTAGTGCATGGGACAGACCACACAGTGAAGAGTTTTCCTGCCAAAAATGCCAGTGTTTCTTGTTGAGGGCATTGGAGTCCTTTAAGAAGTGTTTGGCTTTTACCTTCAGAAAAACTAGGAACCAGTGGAAGACTTTGAGCAGAGGATGCTTAAAAGGAACTCTGGATACTGGCTTGAGAATAGACTGAAGAGAAAAGAAAGACTGAAGCAGGGAGTTCAGGTAGGAGGTTATTACACAGCCCAGGTAAAAGATGCTAGTAGCTTGGACCAGTGTAGAAGCAATGAAAGTATGATCTGCAGCCAAGACAACGTCCTTCCTGAGGGGTCAGTGTGGGGTGTGGGACGAAGAGGGGTTGAGGATGAGTTCAAGGTTTCGGGCCAAAGCTATTAGGAGGATGGGATAAAGACGTCCATGGGGGATGAGTAAGGGCTGAGCATTTGACAAATGGTGTTTGAGACAGCTGCTAGACATTTGAGAGGGGACGCACAGAAGGCATTTGGTGTGGCCTGAAAGTATAACTTAGGGACGCTTTTAAAGCCTTGAGACTGGGCCACCCACCAAGGAGTGTGACCAGAAGATGAAGGAGGCCCAGGGCAGATCTGTGGTGCACGCAGTGCTAAAAGGTGGGCATGGGAGCTGAGAAGGAGCACCCAGAGGGAGGAGAACAGCCAGGAGAAGCACCGAGTGGTCTGGCGAAGAGCGTTTCAACAGCTGCTGAGACATGGAGGATGCAGACTGAAAATTGTCCGTTCACTTTAGCATCATTCAGGTAATTGGTGACCTTGAAAAGTGGTCTTGGCAGTGCAGTGGGTGTGGAGGCTTGATAGTGGGTCTGAGAGAGAAGAGAGAAGAGACTTTAGAGACAAATCAACCAGATGTAACGTGTGGACCCTGGATCAGCCTTGATTTAGACAAAGCAATTGGAACTAGACATTTTTAAGACAGTTGGGGAAACTTGAACATAAAATATTAGGTGATGTTAGAGAATTGTTAATTCAGTTAATTCAGTTGTTAATTCAGTTAGTTGTGATGATGATACTCATATCTCTTTAAAGTTCTTACTTGTTAGAGGGATACGTTGTGGGTGAAATGATATTTCTGAGGCATGCTTTATAATACTCTGGCAAAAAAGTTGGGAAGGAGAAGACTGGCAAAATATATGTTTGAAAATTTTCCTAATAAAATGTGTAAAAGATGACAGAATAGGAAGAATTGTAGCAAGTGAGTCAGTCTATACTTCTATTCTGATGAGTTTTGCTACAAAGAGAAGCCAAGAAATGGGGTGACAGCCGGAGGGATCAAGTTGGGTTCAAGAGGATTGTTCTTTCAGATGGGCGAGGTCACAGCATGTTTGTTTCAGCAGCATGTCAGCTGACTACACATGTTGACCATTCGCCACAGCAAAGGCCCCGTCCTAACCCTTATAGGGAAACTGAGAAGGCCCACATCACTCCTGGAGGAAAGTCATCATTTAATGAAAGCTAACATTGACCATGCACTTACTATGAGTGAAGCACTGTGTTAAGCACTTCGCAAACTTTCTCTCAATGTGTCCTAATAACAGCTTCCTGAGCTAGGCTCTATTCTACATTCCAAGCAACATGAGGCTGCTTGTACAGATTCACACTCAGCCAGAGTGACCCTGGCAGGTAGTACTCCTAGCCGCTATTCTCCATGGCTTTCCTGCAGACAACTGCAGTAACATGCATCCAAATCTCCAGAAGTCTTTTCCAAATCCACTTGGCCCAGCCTCAGCACTGGAGACTTGTTCAGCAGGGTTTAGGGGAAAGAAGGCAGCCACAGATGCTTGCAGTGAGGCTCTCAGGAGGTTCTGAGGCAGCTCCCTGCTGGAAAACCATTAGGATAGAGCAATCTGGGCACACTCACTCATCAGCACGTCCGCCAGCGTTCATACCAGTGCTGTGAGTCATTAGGCTGGCTGAGGCGAGGCTGGGAAAAAAAATTAAAATGTGTTGAGCTGGGCTGTGCAGGAGAAAGGAGAGGAGAGGAGCAGAGTGTGGCATCGTCATTTAGGGATGGGAAATTTTGTTTAGGTTCCTCAAGGGCAAGAGTCATGTGTATACATTTATTTTGCAAGTATTTGTTGAGCACCTACTGCATGTCAGGCTCTGCTGTAGGCGCAGGGATTCGCAGTGAACAAGCCAAACAAAGCCCCGGCCGTCACGGAGCTCCCATTCAAGAGGAGAAGGCAGATACGTAACAAGAAAATTCACACATGTGTAACAGAAATTCCCAGGGACTAGAAGAAAAGTAAGGGGGTGGCTCAGGGGGACAGCTCTGAAGAGAAGTCCTCACTTAGGGTGTGGCATCTGAGCAGAGAGATGAAATAAAACAGAGCACATGAAGACCTCAGAGGGGAAAGCCTTCCGTGTAAAGGCCCTGGGGCTGGAAGAAAGGCAGAAAGGCATGTGTTCAAAGAACAGAAGATGATGGGAAGGGTGGCCAGAGGAGAGCAAGAGAGGGAGGAGAGAGACAGGGAGTGGAGATGGCATCACAATGGGCGTTCTGAGGGAGTTTGTGGAGGAGGTTGACGGCAAGGCAGGGTGGGGGGCCTTGGAGCAGTGGAATGATATAATCTATGATAGAAAACCGAGTCTGGGGGTTCAAAGGGTAGAGAAAGGAGAGCAGTTCAGCAGCAAGTCCTGGAGCGCGGTGCACATTGATTCCGTGTGCACTCGTCGGTCCTGGAGCGCGGTGCACATTGATTCCGTGTGCACTCGTTTGTCCAGCCTTCCTTTCACCATCCACGTACTTGATTTCTGCTGTGTGCTCGGCATTCATGTGCATTTGTTACCTATCTCATTTATCCACATGATACTGATGGGAAGGTATTACAATCCCTACCTCACAGAGGCAGTAACTGAGGCTCAGAGAGGTTGAGGGATCCATCCAAGGTCACACAGCTAAAGTGACATCTTCAGGATTCATGTGCAAGCCTTTACACCCTGGCATAGCTGTCCTCCCTATAAGAGGAGTCCCCTGTGGTATGGGAAGTGCTTCCCCCAGGCAAAGCCTAATCTGGGACAGAGACAATTGTTCAGGAACAGAAAGGCTGGTGGCGTCATGCCCATATGACAGTTGTTCGTGTTGTTGCAGCTCTGAATTTGGCCCGTGGCCCACTCATCTCAGTACCCAGCCTGGCAGCACTGGGTTTGATGACTGGCAGAGTACCACCCACGTGTAGCTACAAGATGGATGGTTTACAGGTCCCCATGGACATCACATCCCTGCATGGCCCGTATGGTCAGGAGGGTTCATATAGCAGATAAAATATTCTTGTTCTCAGCTCTGCGTGTGTGTGTATGCATGCACTCGTGTGCACAGGCAAGGTTGTATGTAGGAATATGTATGTGTGTATGTACGCATTTACGAATCCAGGAGTGTGTGTGCAGGATGGTGTGTGCGTGAGTTTGGGGAGTTTATTTAGGACCTAAGGGCATTGTTATAAGAGCTCTGAATGAGTGCATGAAGTGAAGCATGCATGTATATGTATATGCACCAAGAGGCACGGGTGTATGTGTGTGTACACATCTTTGTGCACCCAAGCAGGTGTGTATGGGTAGGTTGAGAATTTGGATTTAGCGGATTCACCAGAAGCACACAGCTGTTTTTGTGGGTCTGTGAATCGGATACTGAGCAGTCTATGCTAGATCAGTTGAGGCTCTGGGAATAGAGATTGGCTGGGTAGGTTTTGATGTTTCTGTCAAACTTTAAGATCTGACTGCGCTACAAAGGGCAAGATCAAGTCTCTTCCACTCACAGCCCAGAGGCCACCTCCTCTGCAGATGCTGGGGGCCACAGAGTGCAGTGAGAATGGGTGCCAGAAGCAGCGTGCAGCAATGAAGATCAGACCTCCCTTAGCCTCAAATGGCATGAATAATAATAGTGACATTAATTAGCACTAGTATTCTATTTTTCCATGGGATTACTCTTAGGATGTTCAGAAATGTTTTATAAATCAGAAACATGCATAAATGCAGTGTTGCTATTGGCCAGGAGTTGCCTTCACCATTCCCGGAGAAGCACTGCGTGCTCACAGCTGACTTAGGCTGGGCTAGGAATGCTGTGGAGTTGTGCTGCCCTGGCGCTGTGAGGCAGGACTTGATGCAGAGCAGCCTCAGAGACTGGCAGAGGCCCGATGGCCTTGATCCGTCCTCTCAAGCTGGCTTTGTCTAGCTGCCAGGCACCCATCTGCCAGGTAATACAGAGATCTCTTGTGAGGGAAGCTGGCAGGTTGCAGCCACGGGCCTGGCTCTACAATTCATGCTGTACTGCCACGCCTGGCACTGGGAGCCCTCTTGGCTCCCTGCAAAGTCTGCTGGAGTTCAAAGAGCTGGGCCTGGAGCTGGGCAGCCAAATGGCTCTGGCATTGCTGGCAGTGCCACCCTGCTGGGCAGGAAGAGAGAGGGTGGCATGGAGCTCGAGGACCGAGAGGAAGCTCCCGCTGTTCCGTGGCTGGGCTGATTGGGAGGGTGAGCACAGCCGAAAAGAAGGATAGGGCCTCCTGGTTTGCTCCAGTTACAGCCTGGGTTCCCTGTTCTGAGTTGAGCTCCCCCAAGTCTGCCAGGTAGATGCTGAGGCTGTGATACTGAGCAAATATCTTAGACTCTCTGAGCCTCCTCATTTGTAAAATGAGGATCAAGTAGTGGTGTTATACTGCCTTGAGCGTGTGTTGATAGTGATGAGTAGGTCTGTGTCTCTAGCATGTCTTTGTGCTTTTGTTTCCATGCATGGGCATGTTTCATATATGTGCATGCTTAATCTCCCATTTCTCCCCAGCGCCCTTAGGCATCGGGATTTATTCACACATTCAGTCAACAGACCATTTCTGCTCTAAGCCATGTGCCAGGCTATGTTCTGTACTGGATGTGGAGATGAATTGGTCACAGGCCTGGCTCTGGAAAACTCATTCTAGTACAGGAAAATACAACATGCATATAAACATCAATGATACAGCGTGGAAAACACTGACGCTGAGTTCCGCTGGTGTCTCCGGGAAGTTGTCAAAGGAACTCAGAGGTGGGCACTTGTGGCCTAGGCGGAGCTGAGGCCAGCAGGGCTGGGGATGAGCACAAAACGAACAAGGGAAAGCTTTGTGGGAGAAATGTCTTTGGCACTGGACTGCGAAGGCTGGGCAGATTCTGGGTGTCTGGATTTCGGAGAAGCCTGGGATCTCTGCCTGAGATGGCCATCACCTTTAGACTGTTCCCTAACTGTAACACGGTGGCACGGATACAGGCTTTGCTGTCCCCATGGCATGGCTGTGAGGCTTTCGAGAGTGCAGTGATCGGGTCTGGGACAGTGAGGGCATACTAACTGGGCCAGGCTCAGAGCTAAGCATTTCAGATCTCTCAGCTCATTTACTCGTCACAATAAGCCTTCAAGATAGATGCTATCAGTATCTTATTTTATAGGCAAGGAAACTGAGGCTCAGGCAGGCCAAGATATTAACAGGAAAATAGCAAAGATGGACTTTGAACTCCAGACAGCTCTTGGCTGTCTCATATCACTGCATGGCCTAGGACAAGCATTTTCTTTTGTGCCTGCTCTGTGCCAGGTATTGTACTAAGCACACACAGGTATCTTGTTTGACCGTCACAACAAACTGGTAAGGTCGTTTCTTGTATGACCTCGCTTTTACAGTTTAGGAGCCCGAGGCTGAAGAATATCAAATAATCTGCCTGTGGTTCCACAGCCATCTCTTAGAAAGGCAAGGATGCCATGCAGGCCTTCCCAGATCCTTAGATCCTTAGATTTGGGAAGACCTGCTGGCTCTCCATGAAATCGTGTTCTCTCCTGTGGTCTGAGAAGGGGCCTCCATGAAATTCCTTCCTGTGGGTATTTGTGGCTCACTCTCAGCTCCATGCAGGCTCACTCCTAGGACAAGTAACCGACAACATGCCCCGAGAGCTACCTCAAAACTTACAATAACAAAACAGGTCTTGGTTTTGCTCAGAAATGTACAATTTTGGCAGAACTTATTGGGGACAGCTTTTTTCTTTTCTGCATGGTATCTGCTAGAGGAGCTCAGAGGCTGGAGGTTCATTTTCAGGATGGTCATCAAGCTGCTGTCAAGCTGGGGCTGGCTGTTAGTTCCTTTCCATGAATGCGTCTCCATGGAGTCATTTGGGCTTCCTCCCAGCATGAAGGCTGATTTCCTCTCATCACCATGCAAAAAGAGTACCAGGAAAACCAGGGCAGAACACTTCTCTGAAAGTCAAAGGAGGGAGTATTTCAAATAGGAGATTTGGGCCAATGTATACTACAGAAAAGTGAAGTCAGTTAGACAGTGAGAAGTTCTTAGATTTGGCAGCCAGGAGATCACTAGGGACCTCCCTAGGCAAAATTCTGCTAGGCCTCTGGGGGAAGAACCCAGATGACAGCAAGTTGGCAAGAGATCAAGGTGAAAGGAAGCTCACGTAAGCAGACAACTCTTTCTGGAAGACTGGCTGCAGAAAGAAAGAAAATTGTAACCAGTGGAGAAGAGTTGTAGGGAATAATCATGATTGTAGGATGAGAGATTTGAGCCTGTTTGTATGCTGAAGATAAAAGGCCTGTGAAAGTAATGGCACTGAGGACCAGTGGGGGAGGAAAGGGGATAAAGACTGATAAGCCTTGGAGAGAAGGCAAATACCTCTTCCCTTAGATCAAAGGTGTCAGAAGTAGGACACATTCACAACAGCTACCACATATTAAGCCATGTTCTGTTGTGAGGGCTTTAGATGTGTTTTAACTCATTTTATCCTTATACAGTCCTTGAAAGAAGTTTTGCTGTATAAGTGCAGTTAGGTAGTAGGATTCCCAGGAAAGATTCCCACAGGCTTTGTAAAAAGGAGCACTAAGGTGGGCCCTCGCAGGGAGGGGCAGGCAGCGCCTCTCTAAGGCCAGCACGACTGGGCATGGCAGAGCTGGCCTCAGTAGTTGCAGGAGGGCTTCAGGCTAGAAGCATGTTTTCTCAACTGTTTCTTAAAAAAAGAAACTTATTTTTTCAAAATTAAACCTAACAGGCATTCCTAAGACATAAAGCTGCCCAAATCAGAGCTTCGTTAGTTGAATGGAAGGTTCTATGCTCTGTCTTCTCCATTTTCCTCTTGACTTTAATATGGTCCCTGCAGCAGCCAGTGGGGCGCTGGGGCTCTTTGGAGTGCTGGGTTACTTCATGACCAAACTCATACTCTTTGTATGAACATCTGAAGAACGTGCAGTGTGTTTTCAGGAAAAACCTCACTGAATTAAAAAAAGGCAGGTCACTGTTTCCCTAGGACTCTGTTATCCTTCTTTTCCTTGATGGCAGAGGCATGGACTAGAAAACCTTCAAAGCGCCCCCAAAGGAAAGTGAGCAGAAAATCAAATCAAAGAGAAGCAAGTCCTGGAGAGTAGGAGGTCCTCGTGGAGATTACAGCCTCCGGCAGGCTTGGGGCAGAACCTGAACGTGGTTGGCTGGCCTTCGTCTGGATACCAACAGGCCAATATTTTCTGTTGCCTTTGGCCCTGGCTGTTGAAACAGCTGTACTTCCTTGCCTTATTAATATTTTCCCAAAGCTCTCTGTGGAAGACTGTGCAGTGGTAGCTTGCACCAATGAGCAAAGAAAATACCACTCCCTCCACAGCCCCCAGGCCTGGAGGAAAAAGTGGGGACCAGAAAGAAGGAAGTCAAGACAGCACCCTGGTAGGGCTCTATTTGCAAGACAATTGTGGTTGCTGAGTTTCTCAGTAGCAGAGACTAATAATATCAGTAATGTTCATTATAAGATTTTTGGGTCTGTGCAGGGTTTATTATGTTTCTCTCAAGGCAGTTTCATATTCAAGTCTAACTTGAATATGAATCCCCACGGTTCAGTAAAATAAACAAGGCAGGTGTAGGAGCCTTGTTTACCATGACCTGACCCTCCCAAAGGCGAGCAGAGAGTTGGGGCTGGGTCTGCATCTCCAGCCCAGAGCTGTTTCCATCACGCTTTCCGCGGACTCTCAGATCTTAGGCTCAGGCCCCAAGTTTCCCCCATTCAACCATCCCCACCCCACATTTTCTCATTGCCCCAGTCTCTGGCCCCCTGGACTCCTTTGGCTCAGTGATGAACCATCTACTCTCTGAAAATACAATCTAACAGTTGAAAAGAAGGAAAAATATCGTGTCTTTTTCCGCTCCTTGGAAGGGGATTCATCATTAGGTGATCTGGGGGAAATGAGTGAAGGGAAATTAGGAAGGAAATTATTCTAAAGCCTCTTGATAAAGTAGCAAGAAATGAGAAGGAAGAGAAAAAGATTTTGGTCTTTTTTCTTTTTAAAAGTCAGTTGGATTAAGCTAAAATTAGATACAATAAAATTCAGCCATTTTAGATGTATAACTCGATGAGTTTTGAAAAAATCACAGTTGTGTAACAGCTGTCTCAATCAAGATACAGAACATTTTCATTACCCAAGGGACCCTTTGCTCCCTTTTACAGTTAATCCCTTCCTTCCTGCATTGCTGAACTTACTTCTTTCTGTCAATATAGTTGTGCCTTTTCTAGAATATTATTTAAGTGGACTCATACAATATGGAGTCTTTTGTGTCTCGTTTCCTTCATTTAATACAATGTTTGTGAAATTCATCCATGTTGGTTGATGTATCAGTAACCTTGTTCCTTTTTATTGCTGAATAGTACTATGTTGTATGGACATACCATCATTTGCTTATCCATTTGCCTGTTAGTGGACATTTACATTACTTGTTTTTTTGTTTTTTTTTTTTAAAGATGGGGTTTCACTATGATGGCCAGGCTGGTCTTGAACTCCTGACCTCAGGTGATCCACCCACCTCAGCCTCCCAAAGTGCTAGGATTACAGGCATGAGCCACCATGCCTGGACTATTTCTGTTTTGTTTTGTTTTGTTTTGTTTTGTTTTTAATATATGAATAATTTTCTGTTACTGTAACTTTTTATTTATCTTGAGTAAATAGCTAGGATTGCAATTGGAAGGGCATATGATAAATGTATGTTTAACTTTAGAAGAAACTGCAAGACTGTTTTCCAAAGCATGGCACTATTTGCATTCTTTTCAGAGGTATATGAGAGTTCTAGGTGCTCTGTGCCCTTGTCAACACTTGATACTGTCAGACATAAGTTTTAGTCATTCTAGCGTGTGTGTAATGATATCTCCTTGTGGCTTTAATATTCCCTAATGACTAGTGATGTTGAGCATCTGCATGTGCTTATTTGTCATTTAGTATGTTTCCTTTGGTGAAGTGTCTGTTCAAATCTCTTGTACATTTTCCTGTCAGGTTGTTTGTCTTTTATTATTGAGTTGTAAAGGTTTTTCATTTTCTTGACAGTATCTGCCAAAGAGAAAAATTGATGTACTTTTTTCATTTTGATGAAGTCTAACTTAGCAATTTTTTTCTTTCATGGTTTGTGCTTTCTGGTTCTATCTAAGAAATCTTTGCATATCCTAAAGCCACATATTACCTTCTGTGTTTTCTTTGAGAAGTGTTACAGTTTTATCTGTTATTTTAGGTCTATGATCTATTTTATTAATTTTTATGTATGAGCTTGAAGTCCATTTTTTTGCATCTGGATATCCAGTTGTTTCGGCATTATCTGTTAAAAAGTTTTATCATTCCTTCCGGGTGCAGTAGCATATACCTGTAGTCCCAGCTACTCGGGAGGCTGAGGTGGGAGGATCACTTGAGCCCAGGAGTTCTGGGCTGTAGTGCACTATGCCAGTCGGGTGTCTGCACTAAGTTCAGCATCAATATGGTGACCTCCCGGGAGCGGGGGACCACCAGGTGGCCTAAGGAGGGGTGAACCGGCCCAGGTCAGAAACGGAGCAGGTCAAAACTCCCGTGCTGATCAGTAGTGGGATCACGCCTGTGAATAGCCATTGCACTCCAGCCTGGGCAACATAGCGAGACCCGGTCTCTTAAAAAAATAAAATAAAATAGAAAAGTTTATCATTCCTTTTTGAATGATCGTGGTACTTTTACCAAGGGTCAATTCATGATATGTGTATGGATCTATTTCTAGCTTCTCTTTTTGTTCAGTCAATCTGTATGTCTATTCTTATGCTACCGCTGCACTGTCTTAATTGTGGTAGCTTTATTTTCAGTCTTGAAAGCACCCACTGAAGTCCCACAACTTTTTTTTTTTAAGTTGTTTTGGCTCTCCCCTCCCCTTCCCCCCAAGGAATCGGAGAGATTTCTGAAAAAAATAAGAGTTTCTTTGCTTCCCAATTATTAAGTTTCGATAGAAAAGCCTCTTTGGAGGAGGAGGTGAAAAATTAAGAGAAAGTGGAAAAAAAGAAACCCATTCTTTAGGCTCCACCAGCAGTAGTGATGGTGGTATCAAGATGGGTGGGGACAGGGCAGGTGACCAGAAGCAATTTTATTTCTCCCTTTTCCTGGAGAGCAAAGCAGCTCCTTTACAGAGGTTCCTTGGCTGCTTCCTTCTGAAGGCTGGGGATTCAGTCTGCTGTCTTCAGCTTGGTGAAGGGAAGGGGATCCTCCTTCACAGTTGCCCCCTGGGGCTTCCGGCTTGGCCTCCTTTATTCTCCTGCTGGAGGCCCCCCTGCTCAAGCCCTCACCTGCTTCTCCCACTGTGGTACTGCACTCTTCATCAGTTCTTCTAAACCACTCAACTGTTTTTATTTTTTAATAATTGGGAAGCAAAGAAACCTTTATTTTTTTTCAGCATGGCCATGCAGTGGAATCCTGAGTCTCAAACTAAACGTAGACGTGGGAAGTTATAGCGCGCAGCCTCCTGTAACCCTGCGAGCCTGGCCTTGGCGGCAGCCCTCATCAGCCCCTTGCTGCACCTGCTGCTCCTTCCCCGTCTGGCCGGCTGGTCCTGGCTGTGGCTCCCCTGCTAGCACTACTCATTCATCATCCTGGTTCTTTAAGAAACAGGGAGGCCCAGCACGGTGGCTCATGCCTGAAATCCCAGCATCCTTGTCCCAGCACTTTGGGAGGCCAAGGCAAATGGATCACTGGAGACCCAGGAGTTTCATGAAACCCTGTCTCTACAAAAGCATCAAAAAGAAATTATCCAGGTGTGGTGGTGCATGCCTATGGTCCCAGCTACTTGGGAGGCAGAGCAGGGAGGAATGCTTGAGTCTGGGAGATGGAGATTGCAGTGAGCCGAGATCGCACCATGGCACTCCAGCCGGGGCAATGGAGTGAGACCCTGTCTCAAAACAAACAAACAAACAAAAAAAAAAAAAAGAAAGAAAAGAAAGGAACAGGGTTCTTTCCTGACTGAGCCCTAGCTTCCCCTCTTTCTTCAGGTCCGTGCTGCCTCCTGTGCAGGCCCTTGACTCCCATCTTGCTTGGGAGAGGTCTTGGAATTCCCTGAGTTGGCCATTCTTGCTGACCAAGAAACACAGCCTCCTGCCCTGCTCCAGTGTCATTCCCAGAGTGCTGCAAGCTCCCGCCCAGCCCCACCTCACAGCATCACAGGGGATACTCAACACATACGAATCCTCATTCTGGGCCCATAGACCGCCGCATGTTTCGGTTTCACCACATCCATCCGCAGGTCAGCTGCCCCATCAGTGCTCATCAACACGGGAGATTGGAGATGGCTAAAGCCACAGGGGACTGAATTCTGCTTCAACCCATTGGCCCTGGAATTAAGAGTCCAAGAAAGAAGCTTTTGGCTGGGCGTCTGTACGCTGCCCTCAACATAGCTTCCCTCGAGGAACATAGCGCATACTCAATCCTTGGCCTTTGGAAAAGAAAAAGCCAAGGACTGGGAATGGGCTGAGTTCCTTTTTCGGAGAGGTCCTTCCATGGCCAGTTTCCTTCAGCCCTGCCAGCCACAGAACTCCCAGGGCCACAGCCTTGGGCTGTGGCTCCCACAACCACAATGTGAACCATGCCCCTGACTTGTGCGCCAAAGGGGCTCCGAGAAAGCCCCTCCCAGGCCCATGCTGTGAGGCAGGTTGGGGTCTGTCTGGTTCCAAGGCCTAAGGCAGTTGAATGCCTCCCCCCTGCTGCCCCCACCCCAAGTTTGAGGATTGCACTCAGGCCCAGGGGGACGTCTCCTTTCTTTACTTCTCCAGCGGGGATGGGGAGCAGCCGAGACCCGAATCCTGGGTCCTCTCCCTAAAGGCTCCACATCTCAGGGATTTGCTCAGCCTGCTGGGTGCCCGTCTCACTCTGCAGTAGGCCTGAGTTTCTACCACAATGAAATAGGAATGCAGAGATGCTGCGCGTCACCGTCTGCCCTGGTGTGATGAATCAGGTACAGAGAGCTGAGCATGTTGAGTGTGGGGCCCCTGGGAAGCAGGTTCTGAGGACAGCTGGTTCTTGCTGTATTGAGGGGACATTTTCTGTGTCTTGGTGCTCACAAAATGCAGCACTGGTTGATTTCAAGGACTCAAGAAGCATTATCTGAGGAAGAAATACTGCCTTTCTTTCTGTCATTTGCACAGATGAAATGAAAGGGCTGGGTCAGGAGGGTGAATGAATAAAAGGTGCTTTTGTGTGGCCTTTGCCTTTGTGATGTGCCTCGCCATTTGCTGTCGTATTTGCTCACCTAAAAGCCCTGCAAGGTGCAGGAGCTACTATCATCCTAGCTTTACTGGCAAGAAAACTGAAGCTTTGAGAAATAAAGGACTTAAATGAACACACAGAGGGATTGTGATCCACTTGTGAAAAACTGGTGCATCTGGCGTGGACCCCCAAAAGCTTCACTGGGGTGTGAGAGTGGTGGCGGGAACTCAAGCCAACCCTCCTGAGGGGAAAAAGCCTTCCTCTGGGGTCTGTGGACAGAAGTAGGTTGTGCCCGTGGCCCCCTGCCTCCCAGGTGGACAGATTGTTATGGGCCATCCTAGAAACAACCTCAGGTTGGTGCCACCAAGGGATCCTGTCCCTTCCCTCCTGTGTCCTGCTCCCCTTCCCAGCCTCTGGTGCCCAGTGTCCATCTGCTATGGTTCCAGGGAGTACGGGAAGAGAGCAAGGCAGAGAGAGAGAGAAAGGTCGTGGTCTGAAGACTAAGGATTCAGAAAGAAGCTTGAGGGCAGTGTCAGAGGATGACCCAGGCAATGAGCCCTCTGTCCACAGTCCCAGTGCGGCTCCTTGCCAGCTACAACCAAACAGGAACCTTGGCCTTTCTTGATGTGAATGTTCTCTGCTATGGTTTAAATGTTTGTCCCCTCTCAACCTCGTGAGGAAATTGAGTCCCAGAATTGGAGGTGAGGCCTAACTAGAGGTATCTGGGTCATGGGAGTGACTTCCTCATGAATAGATTATCGCCCTCTCTAGGGAGTTGTGGGTGAGTGAGTTCTCACTCTGTTCGTTCCCTTGAGAGCTGGCACTTCCCTCCCCTCTCTGTTTTGCTTCCTCTCTTGCCATGTCATCTCTGTATACACTGGCTCCCCTTCCCCCTCCACCGTGAATGGAAGCAGCCTGAGGCCTCACCAGGAGCAGATGCTGGAGCCATGCCTCTTGTTCAGCCTGCAGAACCGTGAGCCAAATAAATCTTTTCTTTGTAAGTTACCCAGCCTCAGATATTCTTTTATAGCAACACAAACAGACTAGGGCATTCTCTTAGCTGGTGAGCTGCCTGAGGCAGAGACTGCTGTGATGCTTCTTTGCATAATCAAGCATTAAGTGCCAGCAGTATACCAGGCACTGAGCTAGGCACTAGGAACTCCCTGCCCAGGCTTGGGAAATGAACACATGAATGCCCACTGGCCAAAAACCCTCTGACGAAGTCAAAGGCTCCTTGACAGGAGCCTGCTTGGGGTTTAGGCTCTGCTACTAACTAGCTGTGTGATCCTAGGAAACTTAAGCTAAGACCTGCCCACATCAGGAAACAGACCATGATCTTGGGCAGGGTGGGTGGCCAGGCTGGTCGAAGGCAGGCAAAGCAAGACTTATAATTTAGCATGAGCTAAACCTCAAAAGAAGACGAGAAGGGTTCTGACCTAGGCTGAGAGGCCTCAGGAGCAGGAGGTGGATGGAGGAGCTCAGAGGCAGAACTGGAAGACAAGCTCCCCACTTGGCTGAACTGTCCCTAGGGACCCCACTGGCAGAAGCCCTAACAGCACTGCCAGCCCAAGCCCAAGGTGCTGAAGGACTTGGGGACATTCATATGTCACTGCAGCTGAGTCTGGGGACCTTGGAGGACCATCAGGTGCCCTCCCTCAGTGTCTGGACAGAGGAGTGGCTCCCAACCTTGGGAGGAAGCCTCAGGGAAACAGAGGTAAGATCAGAAGAGAGTCCCCCCAGGTACCACCGTGCCAGCCTGCAGGTGGGTGAGCTTTCCTTCCTGAAATGCCAGTGCTGTGGGTAGTGAACAAGCAATGCTTCTTTGCCTATGCTCTTGATGGCTTTTGTCAGGAATTCCAAACCTGCCCTGGGACCCAGGAGCAGCTGGAGGCCTCGAACTGGCAGTACAGACTCTCCACTGCACTGCACACCTGGGTCCACCTGCCCTGCATTGTCTGGGCTCCGGGCCCTTCTGGCTCCTGCTCCATCTCCCCATTCCATTTTCTCCTTTTCTTCAGGCCAGGAAACCTTGGGTGCTCACAAAAGATCTTTAGGTTTCAGACAGTTCTCTAACGTCTTCAATTTGGCCCGGGAGTGAACCTAGGGCTGGGAGACTGACCGGAAATTCTGTCCCGGGAATCACTGTAGACAAATCACTTCTCCACTCAGCCTCAATTTTCTCATCTGTAAAATGAGGACTCAGATTCAATTATTTTCTTTATTGCCCATTTAAAAATTATATTTGTTACATTAATTATTAGTCTATGGCCTATCGATTATATATCATCTGTAACAAAAAATGTATTAAATGAACAAAAGTTCAAGATAAAAATTTTCCATGATCTATTCTGTGAAATGACATCAGTATATGTGTTGGTTTCTGGCATCTTCCACCTCTGATCCAGGTTCATATTCAGTTTTAATGGCTTTACAGTAATATCACACATGGGAATTTATATTTAACATTTTCAGTCAACATTTTACCCTAAGCATTACTTTTCCTTCTCTTTTTCCTACCTCGGTCTTTTTTCCCGGCTCTCGTCCGCTGAGGTAGCCAATGTTAATAGTTTAGTTTGCATTCATATATAAATAGAGTACGCACGCATAGAATTTGCATTTGGTGAGAGGAGTCATTGTTTATTTTATAAAATTGGAATCACTCTTCATATATTTCGCTGCAACTTGCTTTTCTCATTTAACAATATGTTGTGGAAATCCATCCGGACTGAGAGATAGAGTGCTAACTAGTTCTTTTTTAATAGGTGGCATCATTGCATGCTATGGTTGAACGTATTACAGTGTATTCAACCATTTTCTGATTGATGGGGATGGGGCTGTTTCCATTATTCCCCCTCCACCACCATCACACTAAAAGCAATGCTTCTGTTGAAGAGTCAGACTCTACTGTAAAGTATTTGGAGAGATTTATTCTGAACCAAATATGATCGACCATGGCCTGCAGCACAGTCTCAAGAGGGCCTAAGAACATGTGACCAAAGCAGTTGGGCTGCAGCTTGGTTTTACACATTTTAGGAAGACATGAGACATCTGTCACCTATATAAGTGAGACTGAACCAAGGTGTACATTGGTTCAATCTGGAAAGGTGGGACAACTTGGAATATGGTCGGAGCTTCCAGGTCATAGGTAGATTCAAACATTTTCTGATTGGCAATTTGTTGAAAAGAGTTGTTATTATCGACCTGCAATCAGTAGAAGGGAGTGTCTGGGTTAAAATAAGGATGTGGAAACCAAGATTCTTCTTGTGCAGATGAAGCCTCCAGGTACTGGCTTCAGAGAGAGTAGGTTGTAAATTTTTCTTACCAGAATTAAAAAGGTGCCAGACTCTTAACTGATTTTCTCCTGGATCAGGAAAAAGACTTGGAAAGGGAAGAGGATTCGCTACAGCATGTAGATTTTCCTCCCAAGAGACAGCTTTACGGGGCCATTTCAAAATATACACAAGAAATATATTTTGCTGTGAAATACTTCCATTTCTTTCAAGGCCTGCTGTCATGTGATGCTCTGCTAGAGTCAGGTTGGAATTTGCTAGAAATTGTGTCTTATTGCTACAAAGAGTCTGTTTCATCACTCTTAAGATCTCTGTTTTAACGTTAATATTGGTCAGCTGTGCCTGAATTCCTACGGGAAGAGGGGATAAGGAGGCAGGTCCTGCCCCCACTGCCCATCAAGGCCTGAGCTAGTTTTTCAAGTTTCTTTGGAATGCCCTTGGCTAAGAAGGGGGTCCATTCAGTCAACTGGGGGCTTAGAATTTTATTTTTGGTTTACATTTCCGTAAACATTTCATAATTCACATCTACACAGATAATGGTTCAGGGCACCCCCTCCCCACATCCTCACAGCACTCATAGTTAGAAGTCTTTTTAATGTGTACCAACCAGTCTGATAAATGAGAAATGGCATCCCAGCGTGACTTTAATTTGCATTTTCCTATTTACTAGTAAGCATCTTTCCATTGGCTATGAACTTGTTCTTAACGTGAGTTTGTGTGGCAGAATTGTATCGATGAGGTAAGGCCTATTTGTTGGCTCTTTAGATTTCTCATTGCTATCCCTATCCTTTGCTTGTTTTTTTCTGCTGGGTTTGTCTTTGCACTATGAATGTGCTGGAGCTCAGGGCAGGGTATTAACTTGCCTTCTGTCATACGTTTTGCACATATATTTTCCTAGTCTATCATTCGCCTTTTGATGTCCTAGAGTATTTGTTTTCATACAGACTTTTTTTTCATTTTAATGTAGTCAGACATGTTTCTCTTTCTTTTTAATGGCTTTTCAGTTTCCTGTTTTGTTTTTTAAATCTCCCCAATACATAAGGTATATTACTGTTTCCTTCTGATTTTTTCCTTTTCATTTTTCTCATTTAAACATATAACCTTTCTGAATTTATTTTTGTCAAATTAAGGTTGGCTCAGACAGGTGTGATGGGTCACACCTGTAATCCCAGTGCTTTAGGAGGCCAAGGTGGGAGGATTGCTTGAGGCCAGGAGTTCGAGGCCAGACTGGACAACATACTGAGACTTCTGTCTCTACAAAGTTTTTCTATAATTAGCTGGGACTGGTGGCACATACCTGTAGCTGAGACAGGAGGATTGCTTGAGCCAGAAGGCTGAGGTTACAGTGAGCTATGATCACACCACCGCACTCCAGCCTGGGCAATAGAGTGAAGCTCTGTCTCTGAAAAAAAAAAACAACACAAAAATTAAGATAGCCTCCCGTGTTACTTTCCTCCGTGCAGATAGCCAAATTCAGCATTTCCCATCTACACTCTCAGACCCTGGGCTCCCCAGAGGTGCCTGGGAGGGGGCTACCAAATTCAGGACGAGGAGGTCTGGGAAGTGGCACAAATGCCCCGTCCCCCAGCCATGGAGCTGTTCTGCTTTTGTTGTTTTACAAAATAGGCTTCCAGTAAGGATTTGGTTTGGACAAAGTGTTCTGAAGCTGAAGGAATTTTGAAAATCCCTTTCAGATGATCTCTGGGGGCCCTTCCAAGTTTGACATTCTCTGACTCGATAATGCCCAGGATGGCAACTGCTTATTAAGGAAGAGAAGGCAAAGGGTCGGTGTATCGTTATCCAAAAGTAATTTCAATATTAAATCCCAGGTTGGCTCAAAGTGGATTTTAGAATCACAGCATTTTAGAGGTGGAAGGGACGTTGGAAATCCTCTAGTCTAGTGCCTCTCAATCCTGGCTGCCTGTAGAATCACCTGGGAGGTTTTTTTTTTTTTTTTTTTTTTTTAAGTCCTAGTACCCTGGACTCACGCCAGACCACGTAATTCAGAGTCCCTGGGGGAAGGGAGGGCCCAGCCATACATTTTTTTTAAAAATCTCCCCGTAATTCTAATATACAGTGGGGCTGAGAACGACTTCTCTAGTTCAACTCCCTTATTTCATCAGTAAGTCAGCTGAAGGTGAGCCATGTCTGACACAGCTGGCTAACTGTAGGGTCGGGACTGTTACCCAGATCGCTGCCTCTGGGGTTGCCTTTTTCATCTACACCAAACACCTCATCGAGCACCACTCCTCGGATTTTCAGCTGGCAACACCAAAGTCCCTGTATGAATGTTTCGTATCTTTGCATATGATCAGCTTAAAAGTCTTCACTGCATGCAATTCTGTGCATCCTAAACAAACAGACCGAGTTCTGCGTTGCAGGACCTTGGTGGAGAACAGGATCATAAAGAACAAACTATGATTTAAAAAAGCAGGACTTTTGCTCTAGACACGTGAAAGAGCCTGCTGCAGGGAGCGGGTGAAGAAGTAGTTGCCAAGGAGGTCAAGGAGGCTTCACACAGGAAGTGGCGTTTGAATTGGGCCTAATGGTTGATTGAAGAGGACTTTGATGGACAGAGAATCAGCGCTGCACTCTTGCCCATAGCAGTGACTGGCTGCCTGAGTGTTACACGGGGGGCTTAAAAGGGCAGGGATGGGGGCAGCAAGGTTTCAGGGCAGAAACGCTTTGCTTCCAGGTGGGACGGGGGCCCAGTCTGTTTCAGGCGCTCTGATCTCCCTCTGCTCTGCCCGCAGGAATGAGACCGTGCTGCATCAGTTCTGCTGCCCAGCCGCCGATGCCGAGCAGAAGCCTGCCTGCTCCGACCTGGCCTCCCAAAGGTGGGAACTGTGGCCCTTCCTCCCTTCTGCACCCCCACCTTCCTTCCTAATAGAGCAAAGCACGCACCACTGCACTGGGTATTGGGCCTCCGCCTCTTGAGTCTCATGTGGGGTTGTTTGCTTTCACCTCCTCGGGCTTCCGTTTCTCTCTGCTGCCTCTGGACCCCAGATGGGCCATTTCCAACTTTTAAGGTCATCATACCCTATCGTTCTCATCCCAAACTTACGCTCCTTTCTTCTAAATGGCCCGTGAAAAATCTAATTTTCTAAGCAGCCAGGGAAATTGATTTGATTGAGGATATTCATGTCTCACATAGTAGGGTGCCTGGCACACAGCGGTGTGCACTCAGCCCAGGCATAGTGCCCGGCCTTCCTCTTACATCAAGGATTCATACTTCTCTTTCTAGTTGCTCTTCTTCCACTCAGCCCAGGTGCCTGACTTTAAGCGTAAGGATCTCTCAGCCCTGGCTGCATTAGCTGATAGGCTTGGGATGGGATGAGAGTGTTGAGAAGTCAGGTTTTAGAGCAGGCGTCCCCAAAGTTTTTACACAGGGGGCCAGTTTACTGTCGCTCGGACCGTTGGAGGGCTGCCACATACTGTGCTCCTCTCACTGACCACCAATGAAAGAGGTGCCCCTTCCTGAAGTGCAGCGGGGGGCCGAATAAATGGCCTCAGGGGGCCGCATGCGGCCCACCGGCCGGGCAGTAGTTTGGGGACACCTGTTTTAGAGCCACCCTCCTGAGCTTTCTCCTCTGTTTTTTCCTGGGTTATCCACCCGCCCTCTGCCTCCCTGTCCCCTTCCTGGTGCTCTCCCTCCATCCTGTGATCAGCCTCCTCCCTCTGTACCTGCCCTGTCTCTCTGCCCTGGGGTTTCTCCTCTTCTGTGCCCACACCGTGTTCCCCACCTGCCCTCCGATCTGTGTGCTGTCAGTCTCTCTTGCTCTTTTCTCTTTTCCACCAGTTTGTCTGTCTGCATTCTGCACGTTTCTCTTCTCTTGACTTGTTCCTTACTCTACTTGGATTCTGGCCTGAAATTTGCCTGGTCTCTCAGTGTCCCGTTATGGAGTGAATTTGGGCGAGGTACTCCACTCCCCTGGGCCTCAGTTTCCTCACCTGGATAGTGAAGGGCTTGGTCTGTCTCAAAAGTGGCATTCACCTATCATTCCTTCAAGCCTCTCAGCTGCTCAGTGGGGCCAGACTAAGCAGGTCTTCCTGTCCCTGAAAGATAAGAGGAGGGTATGGCCGAGTGCTGTGGCTCACGCCTATAATCCTAGCACTTTGGGAGGCCGAGGTGGGTGGATCACCTGAGGTCAGGAGTTCAAGACCAGCCTGGCCATCATGGTGAAACCCCACCTAAAAAAAAAAAAAAGAGGAGGGTAAGGGTCGGAGGACCCAGAGACTTGTCCACAGTCACAGAGCAAGGACCAGCACAGCCACGGGAAGCTTAGGGCATCAGACTCCTCATGCGCACTAGTTCCAGATTTAAGATCCAATTATTCTGTAATCTTTCCCCCTTTATCCTCTGGGAAATAACTAGACAGTGATCAGAAGTGGTGGCTAGAGACCTCGGGGCACAGACAAACACCCCAGGAAAGGCATTGCTTGTAGAAGAGTTCAGAGAAAGAGGCAGGGCTCCGAGGAGGACTCAGAGAGGCCAGACACCTTAAGGGACCTTAAATCCAGAGCTGAGGGAGGGGTGGGAGTTCCTGAGGCCAGCCATGTTGAAGATGGGAGGCTGATGCTTGGGGTGTCCTCTGTGACAAGTTTTTGGCCAGGCCTGGGGACATAGAGCCACATAAGGCCAACTTGGACCCTTGAGAAGTTCTCCATGCAGTGGGACATTAGGATGCCCTCAAAGGGAACACGGCTCACCTGGAAATCAGGAGGAAGAAGAGAAATGGGAGACTGAAATAGTCAAGAGAGAAAGGAAGAGCGGAGCATGGTGATGTGGAAGACGCCAGGGCGAGGTGCAGGAAAACCCTGAGAGCCCTGGCCCCTTCCCACGGGCCCTCACTGTTCAGACACATGACCCGGGCCTCCTTCCTAGAAACTGCCTTCCTTGGTAGGGGAGAAGAGAGAAAAGCTCTCGGGCCTGCCTCCAGCCCCACCAATTCGACTCAATTCAGTGAGCATTGTATTGATACTAACCAAGCACCAGGCCTCAGTGAGGATAGATGGCACACCCTTGATAAGCCCAGGCCTGGCAGGGGCGGGCAAGAGAGACTGTCCCTTGGGTTTGCTGTGGTCTCTCCTCCCATCCACTCACAGCCTGCATGCCCACTTATGCCCCAGCACTCCCTTGCTGGCTGCGTGGTGCCCACCTGCAGCCCCAGCTCCAGGTGGGAAGGAATGGAAAAGAGGTGGTCCAGCGGCACCCCAGAAGGTAGGTAGGCGTGGGCAGGGGAGGGTTGCTGCCCTCTCAAGGGGCTAGGGCTCCAAGGGAATAGGGTCATTTTCCAGGGTTTGAGGTAGATGGTAGGAAACCCATGATCTTAGTTTCCAAGAGGTTTGCTGTTCACCTTGTTCACCTTCCCCTGGGAGGTGTGGGCTTTGAGGCTGGGGACTGGTGGTGCTCTGGGGAGGGAGGGTGGGAGGTGGGAGATTCTCTTGACTGTTGGTTCATGGAGGGGCCTATACACCCTGCCTATGGGGGCCCTCCCCCTGGGTGGGGGCAGGGAGACTTTCCCCACCCCCCAGATGGTCTGGCTCCCAGTTATTGCAGGTTGTCCTGTCTGTCTGTCTGCTTTGTAGTATCCTAGAGCCATTTTTGTCTGTCTGTCTGTCTGTCTGATGTGACTTTCTTGGCTTCTCTGGGAGGAGCCCCTCTGCATGTTTTCTGGACAGCCCAACAGTGTATGTGGTTCGCTTTTGGCTTCTTGGGGGAATTCTATCCCAAGATAAGTTTTCCATGATCAGACTCTCAGCCTCCCTACTCCCAACCCTATCACGACTCCTTCACCACCTCTCATCCCTTCCCCTAGACCAGCTGTCCCACCTCCAGAGCATAGCCTCAACTTCCCGGCGATCTCCTCTAGTGGAATGTGTTACAGTCAGAGGCCGGCCTGTGGGGCTGGCACAGGCGGTGGGTCTCGAGCCCTCTGAGGGCACCTGCTACGGGACTCTGGAGCTCTGAGACAAGCCAGGCTCCTCCCCCTATGTCTGGCTCCTCCTCCGTCAGTCTGGCTTCTTCCCTGTCAGTCTGGTTTCCCACTAGCTCAGCCAGTCTGCAGCCGAATCATGGTCTCCTGAGGGTTTCTACCATCAGCAGTTGGCCTCTACAGGAGACCCCAGTAAGGAATCCAAAGCCAGTGAATCAGGTGTCAGGGTCTTTGCTGTGTGGACTCAGCCAGCCACAGGAGCTCCCTGGCCATCCTCCTCTGCACTATGGCTGAGGCCGGCCCCCACTCCAGCTGAGCTGAGCAAGGGTCCCTTTCCTTGAGCTGCCAGGGCCCTCGCTGGGGTGCTGCAGTGGCCAGTCATCTATCTGATCAGCAACGTAGAGACGCTGCTCAGCCCAGGGGAAAGTCTGCTCCCTCCTAGAAAGATCCCAGGGCTGGAAGACAGCCTCGCCCCTGCCGAAAAGGCAGAGAAGCCTCAGCCCTACCGAGGCCAGGACAGCCTTCTCCAGCCACCTGCAGAGGAGCATCTGGTGGCTGGTGTCGGGAAAACTCTTGTCTTGGGGCTGGGAGCCTGCCAGGGAGTGATTGTCCCAGGAGTGGGAAGACTTGAAATTGAGCATGTCTGGAAGCTTGACTGTCTGCAAAGGGAGGCTGAAGGGTGGGCGTCAGTGGTTTGGGGTACAGTGGAGCAGCTATAGGGCTGGCAAAGCCCTCTGAAGCTGGATGACCAGATAGAGTTATTACGGGTTCTGCTGTTCCCTGGTTCCCCACGCCGCCCTAGGAAGACAATCTATGTCTGCCAGGGTAATTAGGAGGTGGGAGCTGGGGATGGTGCCCCCTCCCAGCAGCCAGCCAGGGGGTAGCAACTGTATGCCAGTCTCTTTCTCCCCAGAAAAGATTGCCCCCTGGTCATTGCCCCTACCGATCTCCTCTCTGCTGCCAGCTAATGACAGGGTTTTATTCTGGGGCACTGAATAGGCCAGTAATTGCAGCCCTACTTTCGATCCTGCGGGCTCCCCTCCCTTTCAGGCTCTCAGTGACATTCAGAACAAAACCCGGTAGCTGGCCAGCTGCCTCCCAGCAGAGAGCCCATTTGTCTCCGAGGGTGATAATGGGGCCAAGATGAGGAAGATGGGTTTCTATGAGTGTAATGGGAGGAGGCAGCTGTGGGAGAGAGTGGGGCTCAGGAGAGGGAGGTGCGGCTAAGGCAGCGGAGGCTGGTTTCTTGGGGGAGAAGCGGGCTCAAGACGGGGAGGTGGGCTCAGGAGGGGGGAGGGGGAGGTGGGGCTCAGGAGGAAAGGCGGGGCTCCGGAGGAGAGGCGGAGTTCAGGATGGGGAGGCGGGGCTCAAAGAGGAGGCCGGGCTCAGGGGGGAAGGCGGGCTCAGGAGGGAAGGTGCTAGGGAGGAAACAGAACAAGTCCTAGGCCTCCGGAGCAAGAAGGGATCTGAGTAGGGATCTGGGGCGCTGTGAACCTCTGCCAACTGAAGTGACTCACTCCTAGTCCTTGCTCCTTCCTTTTCAACCCACCCCACTCCGAGACGGAGGACACCAATATTTATTGAATGTATGATTTATTGAACATGCCAGGGACATTCTCCTGGGCATTCTTGATATTTTATCTCACGTAATTCTGTGAGATAGGTGTTATTCCCATTTACACATAAGGAATCTAGAATGGAGAGAAGTTAGGTATCTTGACCGAGGGACCACTGCTAATTATTTCCGGAGCTGGACGGTGAACCCAGGTCCAACTGCAATACGCAACCTCTTTTTTCAGAGCTGCTGCTAGAATTCTTTTTTAAGAGCTCAAGAGAAATCCTTCCAGCCATTTCACTGGATCTTAAATAACATCTATTTTCTCTGATTATAGTTGTTGGAAACGTGAAAAATACAGAATATAAAGAAGAAAATATAAATGGGACTTCATCATGTAGAATTAACTGATGTTAATATTTTAGTGTGCAGCCTCCCAGTGTTTTATTTTCTATGCGTTGGGTTCCACATCCTCCCCACGCCCATTTAAAAAAAAAAAAAAATGTTCTGTAGTCTGCATTTCCCACCTGGCGTAGCGTACTGCGCGCCTGCAGAGGGCCTCCTCCCCGACCAGTCCCCCACGCGGGGTGCCTTGGAGGAAGGGGCACCGGTCCGAGAACGCCTGCAGGGAGCGCCCTGCGTTAGCATAGCCGGAGCATCTCCGCGTCTCCTGCCTCTTTCCATCCGCCGTGATGGGGGCTGAAGCCTGATCGGTGGACCAGCCAGTGTTTACCCAGCGATTACAGAGCAATTAAATTCTCAATCGATACAGTTTAGTTTTCAAACAGCTAGGCCCGGGCGCGAGGCCTCACGTGCCTGTTCTAGGCTGCCGGGAAACCGGCACCAGCCACTGGTGGCTTAGGGCGGCAGCGTGGGCCAGGCAAGCGGTACAGCTCCGTCCTCCTTCCCTGGAGAGGGGTAGAAAAGCCCACCCTGCCTGCCTGGCCCCAAGCTCCGGGTGTCTGCCTCCCGCCCCAGGATGGCAATGGCGGCAGGGGAGGTTAAGGGAAATTTTCTCTGTCTCCTTCAGGGTTCGCTGGTTGGTTGGGAGAGGACTTCCGAGGGGTTGGGATGGGATGAAAATCCCCACAAGCCCCCTGCAGTGGCGGGGAGCATTGCCTGCTGGCAGGGACAGGGTTGGGGAGGGCGATATTCCTGGGGTTTGAAGACTGGGCTCTGGGGTGGGACCCAGCGGTCCCTGCACAGAAGCGAGCAGCCTGGGGAGAGGACCCTGCTCCTGTGGTTTGGGCTTTGAGAGCAGGTGTGATCGTGGGTGGTCTGAGGAGCTCCGTGTAGCTAGAGGAGAATCCAGTTGGCGTGGGCTCCATGCCCAGGAAGACGGCTGCATTCCGTCCTGGAGCTACAGGAATCTGCCCTAAGGAACTGTGTGACCTGTCACTTTACCACCCTGTGCCTTTTTGTCCCATTCGAGTCCCTCGCCAGGTTCAGGAGGGATAATAAACCAAAACAGAGGTCAAAGTACTTGGACACTTTGGGAGGGGGTATAAATATATCCCAGAGAGTATTAGGAACGTTTTGTCTTGTCCTTGACTTTTGACTTTCTGTTCAGGGGGCGCTCCTCAGCTGGGATGTGAAACTCCCATTGAGAGTCAACTGTTTGCTCAGGCTAATTTCCTTGTGTAATTTTCCTTCCCAGGCCTCGAGCCATCCTCTGAGACTGACCCCTTCATGTGACCTAGGCTGTCACCAGAGGGCGCTTGGGAAACTTGTGATGCTGTGCTGGGGCTGCCCTCAAATAGCTGCTCCTTAAGGCAGGTGACTTTTTGTCAGGAACATCTTTAGAGATGACTGGAGGAGAACTCCCCCTAACCCTATGTTTGTTTGGTGTCTCCCACCCATGACGGAGAGGAAGCAAATACTGGCCACCATGTGCTGAGTGCTAGCTATGTGCTTTGCAAGAATTATCTTATTTAACCCCTAATAGAAGCTGGTGAAATATTACTCCCATTTTACAGACAGGGAAACTGAGGATCAGACACAACGAATGACTTGACCCGGGGCCATGTAGCTGGTGAATAGCAGAGCTAGGTTTTGCACCAGGTGCTTGTCAGTTGCAGCCTGTAGCCACCAGGGCAGGAGGACAGCAGGAGGCAGGCGTTGTCAAGTGTGGGAAGTGAAAGTGTGGCAGGAAGGTGACAGCTGCTTCCCATGTCTCCAGCCACAGCCAGCGGGTGGCTGAGAGCACATAGGTTATTGTTCAGGGCCTCAAAAGGCCTGGCCTCTCTGCCCTGCCCCTTCACCCTGTCCCTTGAGGCTGTGTGTGGCCATCAGGTAAATGCACCAGAGCAACCAAACTGAAGATAGGAGTGACCCAGAGAATATTTTTAGGGAATAGAAACAGAAACAACAACAATGCTGGTTTTATTATTAAGGAAATACACATAACTAAGGATAATACTTCCAGGACAACAAGCAAAAGACGCACAAGGAACATCTATGCTTTCCCTAGTCCAGGGTATTTGGTAATGCAGTTTTACCTAGTTTTCTGGGAAACAGGTTTTGTTTCATTTGCTGGAAACTTCTTGTTGGAATCTTTTGGATCGTCTTTTTTCACTTCTGGGAAGAGTAACCTCTGTAGGCGTAGAGATTTTTCTAATCTCACTATTTCCTGTGCTTTTGTTTTGTTTTGTCTTCTGAAAGGTCTTTGCCCATTCACTTATCTTCTGAGCAATAACCTAACAACAAAAATGACTTATAATTTCAAGAATTGTATCTGATGTATGACAAAAAGGGTTTTTAATTTGTTTCATTGAACCAAAAAAGAAGGAATCTATAGCAAGAGTGATTTGATCAGATATGGCATTCTTAAGACCAGGCGTCCCCAGACTTTTTACACAGGGGGCCAGTTCACTGTCCCTCAGACCGTTGAAGGGCCGCCACATACTGTGCTCCTCTCACTGACCACCAAGAAAGAGGTGCCCCTTCCTGAAGTGCAGTGGGGGGCCGGATAAATGGCCTCAGGGGGCCGCATGCGGCCCGCGGGCCGTAGTTTGGGGACGCCTGCTTAAGACTTCTTACTGCCATTGAGAGGCCTTGGAATGGCCTCAAGAAGGTGATTTTGGCTGGGTGTGGTGGCTCACGCCTGTAATCCCAGAACTTTGGGAGGCTGAAGTGGTGGATCACGAGGTCAGGAGATCGAGACCATCCTGGCCAACATGGTGAAACCCCATCTCTACTAAAATACAAACAATTAGCCGGGTGTGGTGGTGCAAGCCTGTAGTCCCAGCTACTTGGGAGGCTGAAGCAGGAGAATCGCTTGAACACAGGAGGCGGAGGTTGCAATGAGCCAAGATCGCACCACTGCACTCCAGCCTGGTGACAGACTCAAACTCTGTCTCAAAAAAAAAAAAAAAAAAGGAGGTTTTTAGAGATTTCTTTTGTGATGATTAAAAAAACGAAACAGTAAAGACAGCTGCCTATGAAGGAAGACTGGAGTGTGTTGCTGTCTCCAGCAGGGAGACTTTCCGTCATTCCCCTTAGCACCCTCTAGGTGAAGTGGCTCCCATTGTCTGAGGCCACATCTGGGTATCATTTGTTCTAAGATTATTTTGACGGCATTCCCAGCAGTGGCAGTTGGGAGGGGGAAGGTCTCCACCCAGCTGGGGAGGTGGTCCACTATTACCAGTAGATACTTCAGGCTCCTTATTTTGGACATTTCTGTTAAATCTACTTGAATGCTCTGAAATGGCCTTCACCCAGGAGGTCTCCCTCCCGTAGTCTGTTTTCTAACTGCCTTTTTGTTGATTCTCTGGCAGGTCACACAACCCTCACACTCTCGTTTAACAAGGGTATAAATCCCTGCACACCCAAAACTCTTGAGTATTGCATCACACATGGCCTGGGGACCCCAGCGACTTCCCTTATGCAGTATGTCAGTTCCCTCATTATGGGTTTGCTTATCATTTCTGTCCCATCAGGGAGCACCCAGCTCCCATTCTCAGTTTGAGTGGCCCTATCTTGCCCCGCTCTTCCCCTTTAGAAAATTGCTACTCAGGAGGCTGAGGCAGGAGAATCGCTTGAACCCAGGAGGCGGAGGTTGCGGTGAGCCGAGATCGCGCCATTGCACTCCAGCCTGGGTAACAAGAGCGAAACTCCGTCTCAAAAAAAAAAAAAAAGAAAGAAAATTGCGGTTTTAACGCCACCTTAGGGGTATCTGGGATTCGGCTAAACAGTTTCACTTCCTTCTCCAGGGAGGCTTGCTTAGCAGCTCCGTCCACAAGCCCATTCCCTTCAGCTCCTGCAGTGTTTCCTTTCTCAGGGCCATTTACGTGAACTATGGCCACCTCTGCTGGAAGCGGGAGGCTTTCTACAACTTGTCTGACCAGTCTCCCATGTACCAGTTCTTTCCCCTGCTATTTATTAGGCCTGGCTTTGTCCACATCTTTCCAGAGTGTGTATTACTCCGTAGGGATACTTGGAATTAGCATATATTGTGCCTTCTTGGCCTTGCAGGAGCTTCAGGGCCTGGTTAACAGCATGTAAATTCACAGGTTTGGGCTGACAATTATTGGGTGATCTACCTTGTTCTCATACAATTTGTTTGTTTCCATCAATGACAGCACAGGCATTGTGTCTTTTACTTTCTATCACTTGGGATGGCCCATCCACAAACAGCTTCGTTCCATCGTGTAGCAGAGTTTCTTTAAGGTCTCGTCTCACTTTAGTTTGATATTCTGTAATATCTAAACAGCTACGGTCTGCTACCTTCTTCTTCTCCTCTCCTTTCCGTAAGAAACTGGCTGGAGTTAGGTTAGGCACCTCTCCAGGGCCTACTGACCCCAGGAAGAACTTGCGGAGGCAAGAGACTGAGCAGCTGGCCTCCCAGGGTGCCTGTGGCCTGGCTCTGCTGGGTCTGCTGTTTGGAAGAGCTGCCAGCCTATGGCTCCTTCCCTGACAGGCAGTCTCATCAGCAAGGGCACCCCTGGCTCCTTCTTTGTTTTGAAGACACCATTCGTCTCCCTGGCAGCCCAAGAGCTGCACTGTTCATATTCCACGCCACCCCGGCTGGTGACCCAGCAACTGCGAAGGGTCCAGGTTTGTCCTGCTCTGAAAGGGGACTCAGTGGATTTTCTTCCTCCTCAGTTGCAAGGATGCTCTTCTCGCCCAGCCTGGCTCTGGGAAACAGAATTTTCATATAACCGACCTCAAAAGATCCCGGCAGACCTCTCCGCAGCACGAGCTCTCTCTACTTCTGGGACGGCAAACTGGCATTTTCTCTCAGCTGTATTGGGTTTTTAAGTTTTTAGAACTGATCGCCAGCATAAAAATCCTATTTCACCTAAAAAGTCAGAATTCTGGCCTCTGACAAAGCAATCTGGCAACACAGGGCCGGCACCGTAAGAACAGCTCAGCAGCTGCTGCCCCTTTAACAGGGATGCCCTCTTCAGGTAGCCACAGCCCCCCCCAGCCCTGCAGCCCTCCTCACCTTTGCTGGCCCTGTAGTCCTTTGAGTTTACAACCCTAGTTCCTCCCTCAGGTAGCCCCCAAGCCCTTCTGCAGCCGCCCCTGTGGACTTACAGCCTCTCAGTGAAACAACTAAACCTTAATGGCCATCTCATCCATTTACCCTTCCATACCTAACCTGAATCCTTTCCACCACCTGACAAACAGCCATGCCGTCTTTGCTGCAGGCAACCCCCTGCTCCTCCAGCAGCCTGATCCTAAACTCTCCTCCACATCCCCAGGTCCCGGGCCCTGTCCCTCCCCAGTGGCCGAACCCTTTCCCGGCACCGCCTTGTTGCTTGAGCCTCTAGAACCTTCCCCAGCCCTGCCGACCTCTCCACATCCTCCTGCTTCCTCTTGTACTCTTTCTTCCTTTTATGTTATTTTTCTCCCCAGTATCACTGTCTGCGTCTGTCTTTGATCTCTGTCGTTTCCAGTCTCTTTTTCCTTTTCTGTCTCTCTCTGTCATCCCGTTTCCTTTTTCCCCTCACACTTAGTTTCTTCCTTTCTCTCTCTCTCTCTCTCTCTCTCTCTCTGTCTCTCTCTCTCTTTCTTCCTCCCTTGGCACAAGATAAGCTGTGCTGGGCCCTGTGCCCCCAACCCCCCGCCCTACCTTCCATCTGTAAAGATGAACAGCTCTGCCAAAATGACAAAGATTCAGCAGTAGCATTTTTTTTTTTTTTTTTGAGACAGGGTTTCACTTTTGTTGCCCAGGCTATAGTGCAGTGGCACGATCTCAGCTCACCACAACCTCCTTCTCCCAGCTTCAAGCAATTCTCCTGCCTCAGCCTCCCAAGTAGCTGGGATTATAGGCATGCGCCACCACATCTGGCCAATTTTGTATTTTTAGTAGAGATGGGATTTCTCCATGTTGGTCAGGTTGGTCTCGAACTCCTGAACTCAGGTGATCCACCTGCCTCGGCCTCCAAAAGTGCTGGGATTACAGGTGTGAACCACTTTTATCAACAGCTTTCAGCAGCAACTTCCACACACAGTTGTGTGGCCAGCTCCCCCTTGCCTTCAGGATCAACAGCTTAACTCTCTCTCTCTCTCTCTCTCTCTTGCTCTGACTCTCTGTCTCTCTCTGTTTCTCTCTCTCACTCAGTCTCTCTCTCTCTTACTCTGTCTCTCTCTCTCTCTCTTGTTCTGTCTCTCACTCTGTCTCTCACTCTGTCTCTCTTGCTCTGTCTCTCACTCTGTCTCTCTCTCTTGCTCTCTCTCGCTCTCTCTCTGTCTCTCTCACTCTCTCTCGCTCTCTTGCTCTGTCTCTCTCTCTCTCTTGCTCTGACTCTCTGTCTCTCTCTGTTTCTCTCTCTCACTCAGTCTCTCTCTCTCTTACTCTGTCTCTCTCTCTCTCTCTCTCTCTCTCGTTCTGTCTCTCACTCTGTCTCTCACTCTGTCTCTCTCTCTTGCTCTGTCTCTCACTCTGTCTTTCTCTCCTGCTCTCTCTCTCTCTCTGTCTGTCTCTCTCACTCTCTCTCGCTCTCTTGCTCTCTCTCTCTCTCTCTCTCTCTCTCTCTCTCTCTCTCTGACCCTCTGAGTTTGCCATTTCCTCCCCTTTCTCTTTCCAATTTTCTTTTTTTACTTCTCTTTCTCCCTATCCCAGTTTCTCTTTTCTTTCTTCTTATAAAAACCTTCGGAGCTACCCTCAGTAATTCCTTATTTGGGTTTTCATTCCATCCATAAATCTGTTGCAGTATCAGGCCAACTTTTAGTTACAAAATTAACTTTTAAAAGGCCTTGCCCTGCTGGGTCCTCTGGGCCTAATCCTGAATATTTTCCTATTTGATCTCTGAGCCTCTGCAGAAATGCAGAGGGAGTCTCCGCTTTTTCTTGCTGGATCTCAAATGCTTTCAAGACATTTGTGTTCTAAAAGTGGACTTTTTAATCCCTTTAGTCATTAGCTTCCTTGGGTTCCGCATTTGGGCCTCATCTCTGGGGTCACTGTTATCCCTTCTGGGATTTGCATTTAGGAATTTCTGCTCAGCTGGCAGGACTCCTTCCCTGGAGGATGGGGTCTCTCCCAAATGGTCATGGCTGCCTTTAAAATCATTCCCCTTTCTTCCGCAGTAAATACTCGTGATTGACATTATCTTAGCTCAAACATAAAAATTAGGTCCTAAAAATTGATCTAGCTGCTCTGCTGAACCCAGGGGGTCTTCCCAGAGTGGGCTCATTTCCTTTTTAAAATTCCTAACCCAAGTACTTGTTAGAGGTGCACTCACAAACCCAACTCCCCCCTGCCCCATAGAGACTTCTCTAAGAGGGTGTCTGTTAGACGTCTGCTGTTTAGAAGGAATCGGGAAGTTCTCAACGCGCTTCTTACATTGTTCTCATTCTTTCCTCAAGTTTGGGTAAGAATTTAAGGGAGCATGACCCCCAGATTCCTCCTGGTGCAGCCTTCCTGTTGCCCCCCATCTCCCTGTCTTCTACTTCGTGAGATGTAGGGGAGGGCAAGCGTGTTAGAGGATCCCAGGGCTTTATACTACGGTCTTTTTCTTCTTTTCTTAAGGGTGAACGACGGGGCTAATTCACTAATCTAACAAAGAGCATAACCTGTTTCCTCTTGTGAGGATGGGGTTTGATTATTCACATAGAGAATTAAAACTTGGCACATCCAATCCTCATCTGAGCCAAACTTAGGCCAAAAGACCGAAGGTTGATGAATGGGGTCTTTGGGCCAGATAAAACAGCAAGACTTTATGATTTTTTGCTTTTCATTGTCCTTGGTTTGCGGATTACCCCTTCAGACCTGCAACATTCTCCCCAATGGACTATTTGGGGGAAAGTCAGAAGAATTGCCTTTAGTGCCCTCTTTCCTCTGTTCCCTGGGCCTAGAATTCTTGTTTCCCATTTTCAGTTGGTCTCTGTGTCTGAGCTGTTCCCTGTGTACTCAGCCCCCGTTACTGGAGGTTTCTTGCACACCCCAAGACCTCTGAAGAGGCCCAACCACCAAGCAGTACTTAGAGTTTAATTTTCCGACCTTGGCTCACACACGAGGTGGCCTGGTTGCCGCGGTGCCTGCTTCTCTCCCTGTGTCACTTTCACTGTCTCCTGAATAAACAGTTTCAGGTTTGTCTACGGCCTCTACGGAAGCTGAGACATTCGGACAGAGTGGGCCACATAAATCAAGTGGGACTCGTCTCCCCTCTCGGCTGGAGTCTCACTCCACGCAGGCACGGAGATCCCCGTATGGGCCACCAGGTCATGAGAAACAAACTCACCCGTCCAAACCCAAAGAATGGACTCAGAGACCCGGAGAACAGCAAAAGTGAGACTTTTAATGACAGTCTTGCAAGATCAGGTGTCTGATGAGCAGGCACACCCAGCACAGTTTCAACAGGCAATTTATCCCCCAGTGCGCAGGCCCCTCCCCTGGTTCCTCAGAGGCTGAGTACTGTGGGGGCACAGTCTTCCAGAAGGTTGCCTAGTGATCATTGGGTAGGGGCTTTAGGTGTTGTCTTTAGGGTGGTTTTGCTGCATTTTGTTGCAGCCCACAATGCATTGCAATCTTAGTTAGCTCAGGGGCTCTTAAAATATTTGATTTGTGACTGGAGTAGCTGGGCAGGCTGATAAGAAAAAACAAAATGAGCTATTTTGTAGGCTGGTAAACTTTCATCTTAGACTCAACTGCTTTGGTTCGGGTGAGGGCAACTAAGGGGTGGGGAAGTGGGAGAGGCCGACAAGCAGGCATCAGCTATCCAAGCAGGGGCCGAGGATACCTGTTTCTTCTGTAGTTTTCTGACCTAAGCCGGTTCAAGGCACTTTGTCTTAGACATGGACCACTGTATACATTATTTCCATCAAAGAGCCAGGGGAGTAAGAGTAAGGGTCGGGTGACCTACGGCCTTGGGATTTGGAAGGGAGCCGAGGAGAAGGGGCAGACCAGGGCAGCACTGGGGCTTCCGGAAGAAGCTGGTGCTTCCTCCATGCTGACGTAGACAAGGCACCCCCACTTCTCTGGACCCCAGTTTTCTCAACCGTAGCATGAAGGGGTGCACTGTCTAATCCCCAAGGCCCTCTGCCCAGAATTCTATAAAAAGGCCCTCTGCATGGCCAGGGATGGGACCTGCTCATGGAGAGACCCGGGCATTACAAAGCCAAACAAATGGCGGGTGGTGGGGTGCAAATGTTGACCCTCTGGAGAAATGCAGTGTTGGAGCAGAAGAGCATGGAAAGAGGAGCCCTCGGTAGGCCGGTGTACTGTTTTATTTTTCTTTCTACATTTCATTTATTATTATTAAAATATTATAACATTATGATAATATTTTTATAACACTCCAAGGACATAAATGATGGGATTGATGAGAATTTTAACAACTAGCATGGATACGGCCCTTTCCAAGTTACGGAACTCCTTCTGTCCTTTGCTCACTTGATTCTCACCACAAGGATCCTCAGCGTTTGACCTTGTGAACGGTCAGAAGGGCAAGAATCACTGCGTCCATTTTACAGCTGAGGAAATACTCAGCGAGGAGCAATTTGCTCAAGTTACAAAGGTAGAAACAGGCCGAGGCTGAGCCCAGAGCCCACACCAAGAGAACACAACAGTGGAACAGAGGCTTAAACCTGCTTCTTCCTTCTTTCTGTTGGAATGTGTTACCTTGCTCACTCCCCAGGTGCCACCACCCACACAGATTCGTGAGATCTCGGTGTGGTCACCATGTTTCATGTTTATACTCAAGCTCTGCAGGCTTGGAGAATCAATTTGGCTGCCACGAGTCCTCACACCTTTCAAGAGTCAGGGGAACTGACTCATCAGAAACAAACTTATAAGGGACTGATATATTAGTATGAATTTACAATTTATAATGAGAAATTATCCTGACAAACAGGATACTCATGTTTACTGATTACAAAGAACTTAAAAATAGTTGAGGCTCCTTCTCTACCCAGATGCAGAGGAGTAAACACCAAATGGTTTTGTGGATTCCTTTCTAGTTTGGAAAGAGAGAGAGGTGAGGAAGTGGGAAAGGAGTTCCCTGGACTAGAAGATGAGTTCAGGACTTCAGGAAATCACTGTAATGTGCAGCAGTTGAAATCATAAACCAGATAATTGAAATCTAGGTTCAAGTCCTGGCTTGGCCACTCACAAACTCTATGACCTTGGTTAAATTCTGTAAGCTTTCTAACCCGAGTTTACTGTAAAATGGGCATAGCACTTACTTCTTAGGGCGTTTGGGAGGACTAAACATGAAACCCAGAAATGCGTCCAGCATCTAGTAAGGACTGTGCTCGCTATGTTAAAGCTGGATTTTCGAGGGCAGAGAGGGAGAACTCAAACAAGATTTAAGGTCTAGAAACTCAGATGTGACTAGGGAATGTTTAGAAAGTAGAGGCCGCATGCCTCATGGGATGAACCCCCTGTGTAGCAAGCATGTTGTTCAGACACAGCTCAGGAACGTCAACAACATGCTCGCCATACCAGGGCCTCTGGCAAGGTCTGGTCCATCCCATGGGATAGCAGGTGATGGGCGTGGAGAAGAGGCAGTCTTTCAGATGTTTGTGTTCAGGCCCAGCCCCTGACACGGAGTAGTGGCAAAATAGAGCCCAATATTCAAAAAGAGAGAAAGAGAGAGATTCAGAACTGAGGGACCAATTTGGGGAAGAGATCGACGAAGCTAAAGACCCAGATGAGCCAGGCGCGATGGCTCACGCCTATAATCCCAGCACTTTGGGAGGCCGAGGCGGGTGGATTATGAGGTCAAGAGATCAAGACCATCCTGGTCAACATGGTGAAACCCTGTCTCTACTAAAAATACAAAAATTAGCTGGGTATGGTGGCACATGCCTGCAGTCCCAGCTACTCGGGAGGCTGAGGCAGGAGAATTGCCTGAACCCAGGAGGCGGAGGTTGCCGTAAGCCAAGATCGCGCCATTGCACTCCAGCCTGGGTAACAAGAGCGAACCTCTGTCTCAAAAAAAATAAAAGACCCAGATGAAGGCCAATCAAGTGGGGCCAACAGGCTGAGAGAGGAGATTTTCTAGACATCAGGGCAGGAGAGGAGATGATTTAGCCCGGAACAGGCTGCCACAGTGAAGGCTGGGATGGGATTAAGAGCGGAAGCATTTATTTTATCAGGAAAGTCTTCTTGCCAGCCGACAGTTTGACTGCCTGTTCTCCTGAGAGAAGATTCTTTATCTCAACAGGGAAGGGCTCATGGCCTGGCACTGTCCCCTGGCCTGCCCACAGGGATATTCCCCAAGCCAGGATCTCTAAGACTTCTCCCCAAAGTGTGTTCTGCAGAGAGAGTGAGCAGATATTCCATTGTCATGTATACTGCAGGATTGTAGCACGTCCCTTCGTCTTAACACTTGTAGAGATAATGCATGAAAGCCGCAAGGCATGCAAGAAGCAGTGTGGCCAATCTGACATGTGCAACATCAAAGACTGAAGCTAGATATCAGGTAGGACTTCCAGTAGGAACATTAAAGGAAGTTAACTGCAGGGAAACAAGAGGGGAATTTTGCTCCCTGGTAACTAGGTAAATGTCCAGAGGAATGTCCTGCCCTATCAGTAATTCTGCCGTTTCCATTTCTTGGGTCACAAAACTCCTGTTTTCAGCAAGAATGCACTTGACCTCCACAGACACCTGTAGGTCATCAGATTTCCTCTGGCATGTGGTGAACTTGAGCCTGTGAGGAGATGTCCTTCCCTGGAAATAGCTCAGGACCAAAGAAGCCTGTGCTCTGCTGGGGTGAAGCGGGGTTGGAATAGAAGGAAGATGAAAGGAAGGGGCTTTAGGGCCAAAAGAATATGAAACACCCAGGCATGGCCTCATGCCTGCCTCTGTTCTGTGCTTTGTGCACACATGATTTGTGTAGGTCATCACAAATAATAGTAATTAGGGGTAGTCATAGTAATTATGTCACCACACACACATACACAGGCCCTGCAAGGGAGCTAGAAAGAATGAGACAAGATCCCTGCCCTCCAGGGAGCAATTGGCTCATGAACCGGAAGCTGGGGATGCATGAGGGGCCCAGATTAGGGGAGAAAAGCTACAGTTACCCTGCATCAAGTGTCATTATTTCACTCCCTCTCACAGCAAAATTATGTAGCAGGTATCCCTACTTTACACATGAGCAAATGGGCTCAGAGAGGTTAAGGAACTAGCCCAGTGCCACACAGCTAGTGAGTGGTGGGATTTTAACCACAGTCAGTCTGTCCGATTCTAAATCTCATACTTACCCCACTCTGTGGCCTCCCAGCCCTTGTTACCTTCTGGTAAGCTGCCCTCGGCATCATCTGCAACTCGGAGTGTCACCAGTTACACCACACAGAAAAGTCCAGCCCATCTCCATTCAGAAGACTGTAGCACAAGACACCAATAAGAAACTGATACTGCAAGCCAAAGGATCGTCCTTTATTCTGAAATTAGATTCTTCCTATTTTTCATATTCTTTTATCATATTATAGGAAAAATGAGTGATACTTTGGCTTTTGCTTTTCTTATTTGACAAAATAAAACATAGGAAGTCCCAAAAGAGAAAAAGATCGTTGCTACGTACATGGGGCTTGCTGACCATTGTACGTTTATTATCCTTTCCCTCTTGGGACACCTCCATTCACGGGACGTTGAGGTACAGGCCACACTGCAGGTGACTGGTGGAGCAGGCATTCAAACCCTGGTGGCCTGGTTCGTGGCTGCACTACAACTAGAGGCTGTGACTCTCCCCCAGTTGCAGGTCGGCTGACCCTGGCTGCAGCCTCATGTACTCCCTCCTTTCAAGGACCCCGAAGGCACTCGCCCCTGGGACCTGGCCCCCAGCTGCTGCTCCTGTAGAGTAGCTCTGCTGACATCACCAGGCGTTTCCATGAGCCACTCTTTTGTGGTTCCTGACGGTCACCGCAGTCCATTTGGAACTTATCACTTACTCGGGCCACAAAGCGCCAGGGTGTGGGGGGTTAAGGGATAACTCCGTTTCATTTTCTAAAAGTCTTCCTTGCTGAATACTGGGGTCCAAGACTGTGAGGCCCAGCCCGGCTGTGATCAGATTCCTGCCATCTTTCCATTGTTGTCAGCGTGGAGCTGCAGGGCCAGCCACCTGGGAGGCACTTCCCCGACCCTTCGGGGTCTGCAAGACCCTGGTTGCTCCCGAGACTCCCACAAGGCATGCTGTGCAATCCTGGCACTCACGCGAGGCTGCAGCGCTGGTTATGTAAAGATCAGAGGATGTTTGCCCGTAGGGAAGAGCTAGGGAAGGATCAATGCAAATTCAGGGCAGGGATTCTTCTGAGGAGGGGAGAGGAATAGGTCAGCCATCAGAGGCTTTCAGCGTGCTCTTTCTTGAGCTGGGTACATGTGGATATTTTTCTGTACGCTTCACCTCTGTGTTACCTATATTTGCATATATAAAGTAGTTCGTAAGAAAAGAAAAAAAATCAGTAAAATCTGGAGTTCACTAGGCTTCACTGAAGCCACCGGGAGATGACTTTGGGTTGCGGCCAGGGAAGGATGAAGAGACTGGTCCTGCAGCCTCATCCTGAGGCCGGGTGAGATGAGAATGTTGGGAGATGGGAGCTGTCTTCTCCTGGGGCAATGACAGGAGCAGGCATGAAAGGTGAGAAAACCAAGGTGTACGGCGAGCTGGCTGCCCAGGCCAGCGAGACACATGCCTGTGTGAAACTGTGTGTCACGTATGGGGAGGGGGCAGGGAGGGTGTGGTCAGAGCTTGACATTGCCACTGGAACCACGCCTGTTTATGAGAATGTAAAATGCTTAAAGATTGTAGGATGCCAGGGACAGTAAGATGGCACTCATCAGTACAGCCCAGCCTGGGAGGCTGTGAGGGAGGCAGTGTCCTGAGGAGGTTTGAGGAAGCTTCCAGAAGAGACCTTCCTGTGGGGTGGGCTGAGCCGGGGTGGGTGGGGTTCCACACCGGCCCATGGGGATAGTCTGCAGGAGTCACCCCGTCCCACGTTAAGAGAGGAACTGGGTATTCTGGCCTAGGTGAGGGGAGGCTGAGCCCAGAGCAGTGGCTGTGATTCGCTTGACAGGAACCCTCTAGAGACCAGCCAGCCCCCACCCACACCTTTCGGAGCAGTTCTGAGACCAGCAACGAAGAGAGAAAGAACTTCTTCTCCCAGGGCCCTTGGGCGCCTCTTTCACACCCAATGAGGTCAGGGCAACCTCTGGAAGCAGAAGAGAGCCAGGACAGTGACATCTGCCCTCCTGCAGGAGCTTCTGGCCCGGATGACAACAATCAAGGGGCCATGGCAGGGGAGGCTGATGCCTGTCACTGGGAGCTGAAGTTCATCTGATTAGCAGGAGCAGGGGTCGGGCAACGATGGAGCAGGTGTGGCCACAGCCCAAGCACATTGCAAGTGGGGAGGGAGGGAGCTGAGCCTCTCCTTCCTGCCTGTTGCCAAAGCATCTTGTCCAAGCTGCCCTCTTACAGTGAGGATACAGAGCCCAGAGAGGGGGAGTGATTTGCCCATGGTTATACCGAGCATGCTGCAGGCTGGGGTGGGATTTCCTCCTGACTCCTGGCCCAGTGCCCTCTCCATACCTCAGGAAGGACCTTCCAGCTCATGCTTTGAATCAACACGAAATGAATTGATTTCTTGTCTTGTCACTGACACTGGCCTTCTGTTCACCTCCACCCCTCCCTCATGCCATCTGGGACCCCAAAAGACACTTAGCTTTCTCTGCTTAGTGCCTTTATTCTGCCCATCTGAAATTACTGTATTGATTCAAAGAAAGGAGAAAAAGAAACGTTTTAGAAAAGGCTGAAAAATCTTGAGGGGATCTGAGGCACGTTGTTAGCTTTTGTCTGGAAAATGCTTCATACCTTCATCACAGAAGAGCTTTAAGAATGGCTGGCAGAGTCTGGGATAATCTAGTGCAATTGACGAGGCCGTCTGGAGGAGCCTTTGTGCCCAAGGAGTCCATCAGCCTTCAGAACGCTCCTAGCAAAGGCTCTGGTAATTACTGTGCTAGTCATTGTCGAGATGGGAGAACAGCCCTCAAGCTCCTGCTCCGGAAAGCCAGCCCCACAGTCAGCAGCAGAATCCCCGGGGGCTCAGCCTGCAGGTGCCTCCTCATTCCAGCCGCTCTGGTTGGTGGGCCTCGGTCAGCACCTTCCTTCTCTCCTCCTCTCCTGGCTCTCACTTCAGTTACTCCGGTCCCCTTAGCTCCTAGCAGTGGGCAATGTGGCTGCCAGGGCCCACCTGGGAGCCCAGAAGGACACTCACTATCCCGAGCCAGCTCCCTGGCAGGGTCTGGGTGAGCACAAAAGCTGGGGCACTGTAGGTATTCTCGTTTTTCACTCATTCTTGGGTGGAAAGCTGTATTTCCCACAGTAGAGGGTGTGCTGACCTATGGAGTCATTTCATCTTCGTCACTCTCCTGGAATGGAGGCATCTGCACCCCTGTTTTGCAGATGAGAAAACCATGAGGCAGAGAAGTTGGGTATGGCACTTAAGATCTCCTGGCCAGTAGTTACAGAGCCCAGGGCCTCACTCCACTCAAGCTCTCTTCCCTTTGCACGAGGAGTCCATCAGTGCCAAGGATGAAGATGACCAGGCTCTGAAAACCCATGTGGTGTTTGGTGCCCAGATTATTTTCTCTGTGTGAACAGAGAGCTGCCTGTATCCTTTGGCATACTTCTCAGCATATGGAAAACACTCCATGATTTTCTCTCCTAATAGTGTGCTTAGCCTGGGGCCTACAGAGTCTGTAAAGCCCCTGATGTGAAGGTAAAATTTGGCATGTGTGAGATCAGGTGCCTTTTTCTGAGCCATGAGCCCTTAGCCAAGGTGTCTGGAACCCAGAAAAGTTCTGTATGTCTGGGGGCAGAGACACTGGTAATCCTGGCTAGCAAGAGAAAAAAGGAGAAAGGCACAGGCTCCAAGGGGGCTTCGGTTCTCAGGGAAGGAGACTCGAGCTCAGGGTGTTGACTTTTCATCAGGGGATGCACTTGGGGTCAACACAGAGAGGAGGGACACAGCATGGGGCAAAGTCTACTGCAGAAGCCCCACCAGAGCGAAGGCCAATCCCATGGGAACCATCAACCTCAGCCCATGTTGGGTAAGAATGATGAGCCTTTGTATCTCCACTGAAATTGGTCCCTGGATGTGGACAACCCTTGGAAGGAAGTGACTTTGAGCCAGGTAGCTCTCTGTAGCTGACCCCATTTTTGATGGGGCTGACAGCTAAGGGCATTCTTCAACAGGGCTCCCAGCAGCTGAGAGAGAAGTCCTCCCTTGAAGGAGGGTCTGGGTGGTGCATCACCAAGCCCAGCCCAGCATTTCTGCCCTTGGAAAAGTAGTGGGGAATAAAGGATATCCACCTACCCATCTATCCATCTACCCATTTAACACTGATTAAACACATCTTATGAACCAACCACTGGTGATAAGCACCTGTGATAAAAGGGTGCACATGGCACGGTCTGGTGGAGGAGAGAGACACATCAGTGAATAATTGAAGCACAAAGTGGTCATTGCTGAAATCGAGGCAAGTGCCAAGACTTGTTAGAGCATAGAGGAGGGTGGGACTAACTCCTGGGAAAATGCGTGATTCCTGAAAGAGGTGACGAGGTAGAGAAAGGAGTGGATGGAAGGCATTTCCAGCAGAAGCACAAAGTGGTCATTGCTGAAATCGAGGCAAGTGCCAAGACTTGTTAGAGCATAGAGGAGGGTGGGACTAACTCCTGGGAAAATGCGTGATTCCTGAAAGAGGTGACGAGGTAGAGAAAGGAGTGGATGGAAGGCATTTCCAGCAGAAGGAGGTCATGGAGCAGGATGGTGGCCCAAGAGGGCTTGGCAGACCTGGTGAGAATATCAGTATGGACACAGTGGATGGGTCACTCAGTGGGAATGAGGGTAGAAAGGGATATTGGGGTGAGACTATGAATAGACTTTATCCTGCCAGTATTGTGGAGTCACTGGTGGGCTTGGGCAGAGGGTTGGCATTAAAGCATCTGTAGTTTCAGAAATCAGCTCTGATGATGGAGATAACAGTCTGGGGTTGTCACTGAAACCCCAGGACATCATCTCTGTGCCAGGACCAGGCATGCACAGCTGGAGCCAAGCATCCCCCTAAGCACAAGCCAGCTTCCCCTTAAGTGACCTTCGGATATGATGTTAATTCTGCTCTTGGACACATGGGATATTCCTCTGAGAATGAGCGATGGCTTATTTCCCTAATTTCTCAAAGATGTTCACTTCCCATACTCAAATCCTGCTCTCATGCGTGGAGTGACTCCTGAGGCACTGGCCTTGTGCGTATCAGCCTAATGTCATGTGAACGTATCAAAGCTTTCTCAGGACCCCTTCATCTTGGTGCCACTCACATTCTACTTTTAGCTTCTCAACTGGGTGTCCCAACCCAGGGAGTAACCCTGTGACCAGCGTCACTCGTATACCAGTAGTGGCCCCACTTTTTCTCCTGGCTAGTGCACTGCCACTCAAGGAATGTTTCTGCGGCAGGATGAGGAGCCTAAGAGAGCGGAGATCTCCAGGATCCCCCTCCAGTGCTCTGGGAGGGCATTATAAGAAGCTGTTCAGGTCCCAGAGAGAATCCCATACACATACTTCCTTCCAGTGCAAGGGCCAGGCTGCCTGAAATCTGACCCACTAGGGATAGCAGCTGCAAACTGTGGAAGCTGAAGAGACGTCGCCTGTGTCTTGGAAGGAGAGGAAAGATGTTCTGGGAGCTAGAGCAATGGGTTTCCAGTTCTGTAAGAGACTGGAAGTAGATGCCCTTCAATAAACAGATGGTCCTTCCAGCTATGACAGCTTAAGATGAAAATTCCAACCTCTTCCTCAGACCTTTTTCATAGATGGAGTGCAAAGAGGAAAACAGAGGCTGAGGACATGCCGTTGATGCTCAGCCACCAGAGAGCGTGTAAGGACTTGGGCCTCTGCTGTGCCCTGGCAAAGCACCAAAGCCCAAATCCACATGACGGGCACTGGACAAATGCCCACCCAGGAATCCCCCATCATGTTGGGTACAGCCAAGGGCCCTGCCTGTAGGTGGTGACTGCACACAGATTCCCCAGGGAACATGGGTCCCCTGTGTTGGTGACAGCCAAGACCAAGTCCCCTTCGCTGTTTGCTGCTCCAGTGGCTGAAACAGGGTGGGAGGAGGCCTCCAGAAAGCCCGTCCATCTGGAAGGCTAGGGAAGGCCACAGGGAACGGTGGGGAAACCCTGCTGTTTCAGTTCCGTGAAGGTTGACAAGGGGGCTAAATGTTGAGAACGCCTCCCCCGCGGCAGAATTCTTCATGACATTTTCCTGGGGATTTCTTTGGGACTCCATGCCATGGGATTCTAGCTCAGAAAATGGCCACCATCACTGTCACCCTGTATTAGAGACAGCTGTGTGCCAGCCGCTGTCCTAGGTGCTGTGCATGCTTTATTTCTGTTCTGACAGTCACCCTGCGAAGCTGTTGTTAGGATGTCCGTTTTGCAGATGAGGAAATAGAGCCACAAAAATTGTGGCTCTATTGATGCCTATTGATGGCTCTATTGTGGCTCTATTGATGACTATTGTGGCTCTATTGATGACTTGCCCAAGTGGCATAGTCAGTAGCAAAGCCAGGATTCTAACCCCGGTCTCCCTGACACCAAAGCCATGGATGTTCTTTGGCCTCCGCTATGTGACCTTCAACGTTGCTGCACTGAGAACAGTCCAGGGGTTTTGTGGCCACCTTCCACCCCACGGTCTTATAGGCAAATCTAAGGGAGGAAGGCAAGGGTAGGGGTTTCCTTTCCAACGCTTTTTCATCATGTACCTGGGAGGGCCCCAGTCCCTCAGGTCCCCGAGCACAGAGATGGACAAGGTGGAGCTGGGTCCACCGGCTAGAGAGTCTGGAGTCTGGGCCCGTGAGCCTTGGCGGACCAGCCTCTGCACTGGGACCCAAGCTCCTGGAGTGTCTAAGCAGGAAGGGTCCCTAGAGAAGATCAAGCTCCCTCCATGGGACAGATGAGGAAACTGGCCCAGGAAGAGGACATAAATTGCCCAAAGCCACAGAAGCATTGTGTGTGCATGAGTGTGTGTGTACCTGAGTGTATGTGAGAGAGAGAGAGAGAGTGAGAGAGAGAGAGAGAGACAGAGAGAGCGCGTGCACGTGTGTGTATGTGTGAGGGATGGCCCGTGAACAAAGGCCCACAACAAGCTATTTTTAAAATTTTGTTTTAGTACAAGTAGTTTATTTCGGACAAGGTGACCCCAGGAAGGAGCTGAAGTGGAGTGGGGAAGTGAAACACAGAAGAGAATGAAGCCATGGCAGGGTTCATTCATGAGCAAGTTACTGCTTTGGGCTACTGGGGCTCGATCCCACTGGGGATTTAGGGAGAGGGTATAGGATGTGCCTCAGAGCTGTCCCGTGCAAGGGACAGGGAAGCTGGAGTATTTGTGCAGCAACCCCATTGTCATTGGCCGAGTGCTGTCATCAAGGGACACTGGCTCCGCAGCACCTCCTGCCAAGCATATTCTGGCAATCAACGAAAGCAAAGGGCTGGTATTAAAGGTGTCTGGACCCTTGAGGAGCCACCAGTTCCCTAAAGAGCCTTGAAAACCTTTTAGGCTAGAGAGATCCTGGGCATCGGTGCCAAGGACAGTCTGGAGGAGAGAAGCGTAACACGGCACGCTGCCCTGCAGGCTCTGGACACAGGCTGTGCTGTGGTGGGAAGGGGCTATTTCCACATGCTCCAGGGGAAGAGAGGTCAGCTAATACAGCAAGAGGGGTTGAATTTAGTGCTTAAAAAGAACTTCCCAGTGACACAGTGAAAACATAAAGATGTCTAGAGGCTGTGCACGCTGGCTCAGGCCTGCAATCCCGGCACTTTGGGAGGCTGAGACTGGACAACCATTTGAGCCCAGGAGTTCAAGACTAGACTGGGCAACATGGTGGGACCCTGTCTCTACAAAACAATCAACAATTTAGCCTGGTATGGTGGTGCGGACCTGTAGTCCCAGCTACTCAGTAGGCTGAGGTGAGAAGATTGCTTGAGCCCAGGAGATTGAGGCTGCAGTGAGCTGTGATTGAGCCACTGCACTCCAGCCTGGGTTACAGGGTAAGACCCTGTCTCAAAAATAAATAAATAATATTTTTTAAAAAGGTATCCGGAGATACATTGAGCCATGCAGCTTTATTGGTAGCGGTAGGAGAAACGGTGGACATAGAAAAAGACAGCAGCAGTGAGGGTTTCCCACGGCCAGGGCCAGCCAGCGAGCGCTCCTTTATCTGTCAGAGGTGCAAGGGAGTGCTGGGAGGACAGGTGGAGATTGACAGAAGGGAGATTCTCCACCCACCTCTTGGCTGGGAGGAAGCACCAGAAGGAACCCCTCTCTGCACCCTGAGGTCCAGCGGAAGCTGCAGGAAGCAGTCTCTCCTCTGGTGTGATCTGGCCCATCTTTCACGGTGGCACAGTCTTGGAAGAAATCAGTCCTTAGGTCGCAGCTGTCCTGCACCAGGGTCATCCCACCATTAGATGACCTTGAGGTCCCTTCCAGTCCTGACTTTCTGTCACTGTTCTCTGTAAAGGCTATCCCTGTGGCTCCTGGGTTCCCCTCAGTTCACCCATCAACAACAAGTGTTGACTAAGCACTCAGCATCTGCCCAGCATCAAGCGGGTGGCGGACACAATCAAATAACACATAGGCCCTGGCTTCTAGGAAGGGATGGGTGGGGAAATAAGAGTTTATTTACTGGGCCGGGTGCGATGGCTCACGCCTATAATCCTAGCACTTTAGGGGACTGAGGCCGGTGGATCACGTGAGGTCAGGAGTTCAAGACCAGCCTGGCCAACATGGTGAAACCCTGTCTCTGCTAAAAATACAAAAAACTAGCCAGGCGTGGTGGTGGGTGCCTGTAATTCCAGTAACTAGGGAGGCTGAGGCAGGAGAATGGCTTGAACCTGGGAGGTGGAGGTTGCAGTGAGCTGAGATCACATCATTGCACTCCAGCCCGGGCAACAAAAGTGAAACTCTATCTCAAAAAAAAAAAAAAAAAAAAAAAAAAAAAAAAAAAAAAAGCTTATTTACTGAGCACATACTCTGTGCTAAGCACCTGATCCCTGCTGCCTCCTTTCTTCCTCACTATAACCCCCTGAGGTAGGGACTAGGACCTCCATTATACAGACAAAGGAACCAAGGCTCAGAGGAAAAGCCAGCTGCCCAAAGCCACACAGTGGTAGAGCTTGGATTTGAGCCCACACTGTTAACTACGATGACTCTCCTCTGCAAAGTGGGCAGTGACTCTAAGGACAGTTCCTAGTGTTCTAGGAGACAGAGCAGTGAAAGCTGCAGTCACCAGAAAGGCCTCGTGGAGGAGGTGGCTCAGCACTGGGCCTCAAGGGAGGGGCAGAACTTGAAGGCTAGTGCAACCCGGGGGAACCAATTCCACAGGGCAGGCTGGAGCGTGGCTGCTCCAGGCAGCGAGGTGTCTTCTTGGAGCGGGCGGGAGGGCTGCAGACGTGGCTCAGCCTGCTGTGGCTCCACGGGAGCAGAGGAGGGGCCGGGAAGGAAGGTGTTTTCTAAACACAGCAGGGCAGGAAGCCCACCCCGCTGGAAGGGCTTATGCCCAAGCCAGGCCAGGCACCCTCCCTCCCCCAGACTCATTCAGTCTAAAGATGAGCTGGCTCAGTGTGGCTCAGCTTCCCCAGCCACCTGAGCCTGTGCCTAACGAGCCAGGCCACTGATAATTAGATAGATAACTTGGGATCCAATCCATGTAGCAGTTGCCACGAGTCAGGAGCAGCTCAAAGAGTTTTAAGTGACTTAAGCCTTCCGGCATCCCTATCAGGTAGGTACTGTTACTGTGCCCATTTTATAGATGGGGAAACAGAGGTGCAATCAGGCTGAGTGACCTGCTCAGGGTCACACAGCTAATAAGAGGCAGAGCCCAGATGTGCTGCTCTACTGTACTGCCTCTAAGCAAAGGTTCTTGAGCCCTGGCCATAGCCGCCCCTTCCCTCCGTCTGAGATGCTCCCCAGCTTCAGGTCTTCTCCCTGCCCAGGGCTCGCCCTGCCATGATAGCCCCTCCCTAAAGAAGACTGAAAGACACACCCTCCAGTCCCTGCCACCAGAAAGCCAGGCCAGAGTGCCCAGCTGCTCTCCCCCCACCCCACATCCACACGCACCCTGTCGCCCTCTCCCCCAACCGAGCACCGTTGCCTTTTGTTCGCAGTGACGGCTCCTGCGCCCAGGCCAGTGGGGGCATGGAGGACTCCGTGGTGGCAGCGGCGGCGGTGGCAGCCGGCAGACCCAGTGCCCATGCCCCGAAGGCTCAAGCCCAGGAGCTGCAGGAGGAGGAGGAGCGGCCGGGGGCGGGGGCTGCCTCCCCGAGGGCTGGCCCCCAGCACGTGGCCTCCCCCGGCCGGCAGCAGCCTGCCCCGGCGACGGCGCTGTGCTCCCACGCCCCTGCCGCCTCCGATTACGAACTCTCCCTTGACCTAAAGAATAAACAGGTACCCAGGGCCTCCTAGGGGGGTGGGGAGGGTGGTGAAGGGGCCCTGCCTTTGCTCACTGTCCAGGGTACCAGGCTTCTCCCCGCTGGGCCCCCTCTGCTACAGGCACACCTCTTTTGCCTTAGTTCTCCCACATTGAGCGACCTAATTTGCCCTTCCCTCGACCAGCCACAGGCCTCTGCCTTCTTCTATGGCAAGGCTCATATCCTTACAATGCAAGACCCTTGGGCAGCAAGTCCAGGGGCTCTGCTCCTCGCGCAGTACTCAGCAAGCCTCCATTGTCCCACAGACCACTAGGCAAGGGGCCCATTGTTCTCTGGGGAAGTCTCCACCTCCACCTGCTGCTTAGAGGCCATAGTCCAGCTTCCATGCCCACAAAGGGAGCCGATGCTAGGCACCCACAGGCTCAAACGAGGCACAGAGACAGTGGTCTCCTCAAGGCAGACAGGATTCTCAGGATCAATCCAGACTAGGGGAGCCCAAAGCTCCCCTATTGGAGAAGGAATCGCATGGAGGGATCTGGGCCCCCATCTTCCATTCAGGAAGAGAAGGTGGCCTGTTGTGGGGCCCCCAGTGAACCCCCAAAAAAGATAATTCCTCACTTTTTTGTCTTGGTGGACAAGAGTCCTGATGGAAGGGGTGTGTGTGTGTGTGTGTGTGTGTGCGTGTGCACACGCGCGCCCGTGAGCACTTAGAGAAAGGTGTGATGATGTGATACCGTTAAAGAGCTTTGAACTTGGGATCCAATCCTTGCTCTTCCTCCTAAATGAACTCTGTGACTTTGGGAGTGCCAGTTAAGCCTCTGGGCATTGGTTTCCTCATCTGCAAAAATGGGAATTAATTTTGAATCGCCTCCAAGTTTCCTTCTGCCTCAAAATATGTAGGTTCTAAAGAACAATTTTTCAACAAAATAGACAAGGTATCTTCAGAAAGGAAGCCGGTAGGAAGGCCATTAAGACTGAATCAAGCCAAACTGAGCTCCTTCCTCTCTTGGCATTGATGCCAAGCTCATGTTCTGGCTCAGGAACAGCTGTAGGCAGCACATCAGTAAAGCGTTTGACCAAAATCCCCCAAGATATCTAGTGGAGATGCTAGAAATGTGTGGATTCCTGACAATATAGTAAGGGGGGTTGTTCCCCAACTGAATTATCCAAAAAATGTTAATCAGAAAAATTCCCGGGGAGTTGGAGTGTAAGCACTATCCAGGTCGACCATTAGACAAGGCACCAAATTGAGGCAAACAAGTTACATTTACCTGGCTTTCTGATGGCATAAAGCTGAAAGAGAACAGCTAATACCTTGGTGATAGCACCCCAGACTTTGTTAAAAACCTCATCAGGGCAGAAGGATGGTTTTAATTTAAAAAAAAAAAAAAAAAGCAGACGAAATATGGAAAACACTAAAATTCTGCTCCTCACTGAAAAACCCCCAGCACTAACGTCAGACGTGCGCAGGTTCCAGCCTGAGAGACAGGCTGAGGGTTTCCTGTGACTGTAAGCTCAAGGCGAACCAGGAGCAGAGAAGTGGCTGCGGAGCAGGGAGGGCAGGTTTCACACCCTTCAGGGAGGCCCACGCTGCCCCGCAGAAGGGAGGCACCCGCGGCAGCCCCATACTGCTGATGGTCAGGGACCCTCGAGATCCAGGGCTTGGTTCTGGAGGCTGCATTTACAGGAGGAAACGAGGACCCTGAGGTTCCTGATGAGCAGGAGGATGGACTGGGGTTATATGGAGAGATTGTAGACAGGAAAACAAGTTTTAGATATGGAAGGGCTGCATGTGAAAAATGATTCGATGTATTTTCTACCATTCCAGCCAAAAATCGTGGTACTAATATATGAAAGCTATAGAAGGGGACGTTTGGGTTTTTTTGTTTGTTTGTTTTTGAGACGCAGTCTTGCTCTGTCGCCACGCTGGAGTGCAGTGGCACGATCTCGGCTCATTGCAACCTCTGCCTTCCTGGTTCAAGTGATTCTCCTGCCTCAGCCTCCCAAGTAGCTGGGATCAACAGGCATGCGCCACCACACCCAGCTGATTGTTGTATTTTTAGTAGAGACGGGGTTTCACCATGTTGGCCAGGATGATCTTGATCTCTTGACCTCGTGATTCGCCCGCCTCAGCCTCCCAAAGTGCTGCTATTACAGGTGTGAGCCACCGCGCCTGGCAGGTGGGGAAGATTTTAACTTAACAATTAAGACTGTTAAAAATGTGGAATGCCCTGCCTGTGAGGTAGAGAGTTCTTTGTCTCTGCGAGTGCCCAGGCAGGGCTGGGTAACTATCCACCTGTGACATATGGGGGCCACTTGGCCAGATGAGAGGTCCTCTGCTTCTTGAGGCCAGAGACCATTTTGTATCCATTTTGGCGCCTTCCCCAGCATCCAGCAGAGTGTGCTGGACATAGTAAGAGCTCACTGGGTGAGTATCTTTTTAAAATAACTATCCTGTGTAAAGCAACAAGGGAGTAGGTACCAAGAAACAAACAACAACAACAAAAAACATGCACCCTACCTGCCCCTGAAAGAGATGACAGTTCCACTTAAGGAGTATCCGGTCAGTAACACCAGAGGAAGCATATGTGTTGGCTTAGGCAGATGGGTTAATTTGGTTTTGCCTGGGTGTGATATCGGGGGTAACGTAGGATTCTGGTCGGCACTGTGGACTTTTTCTGTGGGGGCATAATTCTAATAGGCGGCTTTTGCATGTTGGCCGTATTGAGTGAGGTGAGATGAGGACTGGCAGGGGGTGCAACAGGGCCCTCTCCCAAGTATTCTCAGCCTAGGAGAATAGCTGGGGTCCCCTGACCTGTGTATCCCTTTAGACCAAGCGTAGGCTGGGGATTGGGGGAAGGGGACAAGTGAGGCTTGGGAAGGCTAGAGCAAGGTTCTTGGAAACATGGCACTCATTTACACGAGACTGACCTCTACTCTTCTCTCTTCTGCCGTGAGCTGTATGGCCTTGGGCAAGTCGCTTGACTTCTCTGGCCTCAGCTGCCTCCCATCCCTGGGACTCTTCCCTCGGCCTCAATCTCTGAAGTTTCTTCTCCCCTCCACACCCCTGCACTGGCCTTCTCTTGCTTTAGGACTTGCTTTAGGTGCCTCTTCCTCCTCTCCGGCAGCTTGCCCTGCCTCCCAAGCCTGCACTGGGTGCCCCTTCTCCGTGATCCCACAGCACCAAGCTGTCTCGGTCACAGCCCTTCAGCCCTGTGTCAGCACATCCTGTTTGCTTGACCCCCCTCCTTGAAAAGCAGGTGCATGACCTGTTCCTCATTATATTCTCAGTGCTTGGTGCAGTGCCTGGCGAAGAAGCTGCTGGAAGGATGAGGAAGGGGAAATGATCGCTTAGTGACATAAAGGGGGATGGGAATACAGCCTGGGGCCAGGGCCTGACTCTGCCTTAGGTCTCTTTGAGATCTAAGACTTGGTATTCCGACGCAGTGATTCCACCAGCCACAGCCTGTGTTCCATGGCCTGGGAGAAGCGCTGGACCATCTTATCTCCTCAGCCCACCGACCCGCCAGGCCTCCTCTGTCAGCCAGGCCAGACCCCCAGGAGCGTTTTCCTTGGCTCTTGGCTCTTCTCCCTCCTTCACCTCTGCTTAGCCCCAAGCCCCACTGATGCTGCCTCTCAACAGTTCTCAAATCCCACCCTCTCTTGCCTCCCCCACTGCCCCTGCCTGAGGAGGCTGGCCCTCCTCCCTCTTGCCTGCGCCCCTGGGGACACCTCCTGTGCTTCCCCGGCTTTGATCCGTGCCTCTTCCAGTCTCACCTCCACACTGCAGCTGAGCCGTCTTCCTAAAGTGCACCTCCGACCATGCTGATCCACGGGCCAGCCTCTGATGGCTCTCACGGTGTGCAAGACAGAGGCCTCTCCGAGCGGCCCTGCCACAGGCCCAGCCCCACGGGGGTTCCAGCCATTCCATTTGCTGTCCTGAATCTCCAGCCATCCTCACCTCTGGGCCTTCGTGTGTTTTTCGTTTCCTCTCCTGGGGATACTCCCTGCCTGTCCCCCACCTTGCCTGCTACACCTGGGGCACCTCTGCTCATGCTTCAGGTCACAGGCAAGGCACATGCTTTTCCCCATTGCCTGGTGCCTCCTCTGTGCTACCTGGGAGTGGGAGCTGTCCCCTCAAAAGCACAGACCATGTCTCAGGGCTGTGTGGAGTTGAGCAGGACCCCTGCAGGGTGCTGCATGGTCCGCGTGAAGAGCCAGCGCTCCTGGAGCCATGCTCTGGGCACTGCCCTGCTCTCGCCCACCTTTGCCACCCTGCACCCTGCACAGTCCTGGGTGCCTCGGAAATGCTCAGCAGGGAAGGAACATACAACCAAAGGCACAAGCAAGCGAATGAGTGAACAAGGCCTGCCCTCCAGCTTCCTGTTCTCCCTGTTGGCCCGGTCCCCAGCCCCTGATCTGCGTTGTGCAGCAAGACGGTCCTCCCACCAACTCTTCTCCCCTCCTCCCTCTGCCTTCGACCCTCTCACCCTACCCCAGCAGTCCTGGGGGATACAACCTAGGGCAGAGTAAGGAGGGAGCATGTGGGTCCCTTTGGGGAGCCCTCTAGGAAAGTAGCCGTGGCCAGGAAATAGCGGGCCCAGGTGTGGTTTGGAAATTCCCCCAAGCCCTCTAGGGAATTTGTATCCTGTCGGTGCCCTTCGTGGCCATCTGAACTGCAGAGCTCTCTGCCCAGTCCAGGGGGCTGTGGAGTTGTGGTCAGTAAAATCTGGGCCCCACTTCTGGAGCCAGGTCTTGGACAGAGCCATGTTCTGCTGAAGAGCAGCCCCTCCCCACAGATCCCCATACCCCAAGCCTCAGGCTCTAGCCTCGCCATCCCGCACCTCTCCAGGGAGATGTGGTGGCTGTGTTTCTAAGTCACTTTCCCCCTTTGGGCCTTGGTTTCCTCATGTGTGAACCAAGGGTTGTACCAGAGGACCTCCTGGCCCCTTCCACGCTGAAGGTGAGATTTCTACCATGGCCACAGAAGGCACTGGGGCACCAGGCTTCAGAGGATGGTGGTGAAGACAGGGCACTCCAGGGGTTGTCCCTCCACCCGGTTCATCCAGTTCAGGGAACAGCACTGCACAGCTGCTCTGTCCCAGGCCCTGTGCTAGGCCTTGACGCTGTGATGCAAAAGACACAGGCTTAGTCATCAGGGTGCCCATAGCCCAGCGGCAGGCAGGTGTAGGGCTGGCACCAGTGTACTACCTGAGCACTAGCTCTGTCAGGCCCGTGCTCACAATTGCCATGTGTTACCGCCTTGGGTCTGCACAATGTCCCTGCAAGGTCGGCACCTTTACTGTCCCCATTTCTGGAATGGGAAGATTAAGAATGAGTGATGTTAACTGACTTGCCCCAGGAAGTCCTGCAGCCAAGACGTGGACTCCGCAGCCCATGTGCCTTCCGCCAGCTCTTGGCATTACAGTGAGGACCACGCCCCATGGAACCAGCACACAGGGTCTGTGGAGCATGAGGAGGGCAGGTAGCCCAACCTGAGTCCAGAGCCAGCTCCTGGGGCAGCTCCACTGGAGGGTCTCATGACCTCACTACTAGCGGAGTCATAGCGCGTCCCTCATGCCCACCTAGCTGCCCACTCCCAGGAAGGCTGCAGTGCCCTGCGTGCCAAACACTTGCTATATTCCAGACAGCAGGCTAGGAGGAGGGCACACAGAGCAGGAGTGTGTGGAGGATTGTAGGAGGCCTGCATTGTAGGAGGCCACAGCCCTGCCCAGTACAGAGCCGAGGCTTCCATGGGCCTCTCTGAACGCCCCCAAAGCACCAGCCTCCCTAGTCTCTCTGCTCCTCAGCCTCACACCAGGGCTCACCTGCCAAGTCCTGGAGGCTCACAACATGCTATGCTTTCCTGGTCTCAACTGGGAAGTCTTGGATGGGAGTAAACCTTGCTCACATTGGGAAGCCCCCCAACACCTGGCGGGCACTCCTCAGCACTGCCCCCCGGCTAGCGGCTCTCCACCATCTCTCAGCGGCCTCATCGGGCTCAGCTGTCGCAGCAACCTGTAAAGAGGGAGCATGCTCTGATTAACACTGAGAGGCTCATTAGAGAGACGGAGCCCCCCTGCGGTCCCCGCCGCTGCTTCTTCTGGCAGAAGCTGAGAAATTGCTCTCTTGAGAGGAGGCAAGGCCATCGTTCCTCATGATTCATGGGGTCTAAAGGGAAGTGAGCAGAGCTGCTTCCTGGCCAGTGGGCCCAGAGACCCCTCCCTCCCAGGGCTGCCTCCCCTCCCACACCTCTCTGCTCTCGGACCTGACCCCCGTTCAGAATGGGATTGGGGTAGATGCGAGGGGCTTGCTGTCGTGATTGGAGCTGACCTGGGCCATTAGTGAGTCCCCAGGTCCTGCGAGGATGCAGGGGCTAGGAGGAAGGATGGAGTCCTGGGTTTCAAGCCCAGACCTGGATGAGAGTCTGGATTTTTATTTGCCGGGGGTCTCAGGAGAGAGTTCAGTTTAGTTCATGTCTGCAAACACTTATTCAGCTCACCCACAGGTCTGGCACGGCACTAGGCACAAGAGATGCAGAGATGGATGTCTTGCCTGTGATGGGCAGTCCACTGTGAGAGCTCTGAGCAGGGTGTGGCACTGAGCATGGAGGGTGGGTATTGAAAAATGTGCGGTTTGAATGAAGAGACCTTCCAAACAGGCTCTGTGTGAGCACCATGGCTGTTTATTCACCTGGCTGCAGGTGGGCTAAGGCCAAAAAGGGCATTAGCAAAGGACAGTGGGATAGGAGTTGGTTTTATAGGTTTGAGTAGTTTTTTGCGGGGGCGGGGGTGCTACAGAGTAAGTTCAGTTACAGTGGTGGGGTTAGGGGCAAGGAGTATGCTGACCACAGGTTCAGTCACAGTGGTAGGCTTGGGCGAGAGGTATTTACATTATCATACGAACAGTTAAGATGGCAGGCAGAGTTGGGTGAGGGGCTCGTGCAGGGAAGCTCTGCTGGGCGATCAGGGACAATGGAGAACGCAGGTGATGGTGGGAGACATCAGCAGAGGCCAGCGGAACTTCCGACTTTCAGGCTCCAGGCTTGCATATGACAATGGGGAGGAAGGCGTAGGGGACAGTGCAGGTTGGGGGCACCACAGGACCAAGTCTGGGGTTACTGGGAGATGGTTGTTAAGCGGGTTGGGACACATGATGGTGAGCCCAGAACTGAATTCCAGCGTTACTCGGGGAAGAGTTGCTCCATGCCAGTTACGGTGCTGGGTGCTGAACAGGATGACTAAGACATATTTGATGCCATGAATAATTTATGCTCTGTTGGAGCCTGGGGGAGGGAAAAGGAGGGAAGGAGGGATTGGAGAAAGGCCACAAAGATTAGTGGAGAAAGAAGGCTGAATGTCAAAGAGAAGTTGGGGCCCGAGGCTGGGAGACCCTGTCTGTTCAGGACATTGAGAGGGCTGCATGGACCAGGCACATTTGAGATAGGTCTCGAGGAAGAGGACATTTCTACCTGGAGGAAAGGGGAGGCTGGGAGTTGAGGTTGGAGAGAGCATTGCAGGCTGGGAGAAAACGCTAATGAGTGCCCAAGCCGGGGGCATTGTTGGGGTTGGGAGGGGAGAGCAGACAGGAACTAGTGAACGATGTGGACTTTCTGGAGTAGGACTTTGTGACCCAGCCAGATTGTTAGGGTTGGAAAACCAGCAAGAAGTGTTTTTACCTGTTTGGGGTAATGGTTCTCAAACAAAGAAAAGCCTGTGTTGACACCTGCTCTGTGAGAGCTTGGCGCTGGTTCTGCAGTGTAAGGTCACAGTGGGAGTCATGAGGATGCTGCTGGCGTGGTCCAAGTGGGAAGCCCAAGAGCCCTACGTGGTGACATTCTGGAAGGAAGATCATGGATGATTGCAAAAGGTATGGGGAGGCGGCGCTGGGCAGGAGCTACGTAGTGGACAGGGCAAACGAGAGCCCAGGACAAGGCAAGCTTCCAGGCTGGGTGCTCGTCAGGCCGATAAGGAAGTCAGCAAGAGCTGGTTTGGGTGAGGTCGGAAAACAGTGGCTGAGTCTGGATGGACAGAGGATCCGCAGGCTGTTGGAAATGCGGGTCTAGGATCAAGGCTAGGAATGGAGGCTTGGGAGTCATTCCCATCATTATCACTGTCACTTTAAAAAGCTACCACTTATTAAGCTCCTGCTCTGTGCTGGGTGCTGCATGAAATAATTTAATGCTCACAAGAAGATACAGGGTCGGCAGGATAAACCCCACTTAATAGATATGAAAACTGAGAGTCTGAGATGTGAAATTCATCCAAGGCCAGTTAGCAGGGATCTGGGGCTGGGCATTCCCCTTATTTGCCACCTGCTCATCAGCCCATCCAAGTACAGTGAAGTTAAGAGAGTGGACCAGGTCCTCAGAGGGAAGGCAGATGGGGCTGAGAAAGTATCAGCCTGGGCAGCGCATTTACAGTGGCCCAGAAGGCTCTGCCTGACACAGTTCCCCTCTTAATTCATTGTTAATTATCACTTGTCACGGGCTCCTCTGAAGACGTCCAACACAGAAGCCATGGACGAGGTCCAGAGTGTATGGGGAAAATTAAAACGCGTGTGAGACTGGCAGTACTATCCATGTGACTTGTAATCAGCGCATGTAGGGGTTTTATGGCCAGAACACAGGATGAAGGGGTTGTAGGGAGACAGGACAACCAGGATAGACTGAGTCATGGACGCTCAGGAGAGTTGCAGAAAGGAGTGGGGAGGGAGTCTGAGGAGGGCTGTGGGACTGAGCGGCAAGCCCTAGATCTGTCTCTTCCCTGCTGGTTGGCCTCAGATGAACGTGTCTCGTCCTGAGCACCCTTGGAGTGCAGTGGCACGATCTTAGCTCACCACAACCTCCGCCTCCCGAGTTCAAGCGATTCTCCTGCCTCAGCCTCCTGAGTAGCTGGGATTACAGATACCCAACACTGTGCCTGGCTAATTTTTCTATTTTTTTAGTAGAGACTGGTTTTTGCTATGTTGACCAGGCTGGTCTTGAACTCATGACCTCCGGTGATCCACCCGCCTCAGCCTCCCAAAGTGCTGGGATTACAGGTGTGAGCCACCGGGCCTGGCCAGAGTTCACAGGAGCAGGAGCCAGGCAACAGGGCTCAGAGCAGCCAGGTTGGGTCAGTATCTGGCATTTGCTCCTGGTGTGAGGCAGAGGGTAGTGTTCCATGAGGTTCGGTGGGAAATAGGAAGAAAGGGAATGGGCTAGTACCCCAGAGGCAGGGGAGTCCGCAGAGTCACTTTGTGGCCTGGGGAGATCTGGGAGGATCTGCCGGCAGGTGCAAAGCTGCAGACGAGAAGAAGGAAATGGGACTAAAAAGAGCACCTGGAGGGTGCGCTGAACACACAAAGGAACCAGGAGTGGGAGAGCACCGGCTGTGGGTCAGATTAGGAAGGTTTTTGAGAGTCACAAATATAACTTTGGAATTAATTTGTCGAATACATACTCGTTGGAGGCCTACTATGTGCTGGGTACTGTCCAAGCGCTGGAGGAGACAGCAGTGACCATGGCAGGCAAAACCTGCCCTAGTGGGGCTTGATGTCTAGTGGAGGACGTGATGGGACAGATTCAAGAATTTTAAATCTGGTATTCTTCCCTGCTTGAGTGAAGCATAGACATTGCCCATAAGTAGACGGAGCCTCCTAGGGTTACGTCAGCCAGTGTTCTGCCTCCAAGCGGGATGACGCCATGTCAAGGGCGCGGACCCCATCACCACTTTGGAAGCATCTCAAGCAATGGATTTCATACCTTCCCTGTGTTGCCAATAGCATCTTATGCCAAAAAAAGAATGCTCTTGGGCCTGGGGTTTCCCTAGAGGTACAGATAGGCCAGGTGGGAAAGAAATGTGAACTCTGGCCAGGCACGGTGGCTCATGCCTGTAATCCCAGCACTTTGGGGGGCTGAGGTGGGTGGATCACCGGAGGTCATGAGTTCAAGACCAGCCCGGTCAACATAGCAAAAACCAGTCTCTACTAAAAAAATAGAAAAATTAGCCAGGCACAGTGTTGGGTATCTGTAATCCCAGCTACTCAGGAGGCTGAGGCAGGAGAATCGCTTGAACTCAGGAGGTGGACGTTGTGGTGAGCTAAGATCGTGCCACTGCACTCCAGCCTGGGCAACAGGGCGAGACTCCGTCTCAAAAAAAAAAAAAAAAAAAAAAAGAAAAAAAGAAATGTGAAATCTATCAGTTTCTCATGGTGCTTGAGTAGGGGTGACAGAAATTGACAAAGGAGATAGTTTGGTGATCAATTCCCTTCCTCTCTGTATTTTCCCTTGGGGGAAGGACTTTCCTGCCTAAACCAAGGCCAAGTCCCCATTCCAGGCCTCAGGGAACGTGTCAAAGTTCAGTAGGGAGAATGAGCAAACTACATTATTTCTGCAGGAGCAGGAAGAGAATGCCTCTGAAGTAAGCATCTATTTCTCTTACGGGTGCGTGAGGTCATACCGAGTAAAGATCAAGTGGGCAACTGTCCAATTCATACCATGGGCAGAATTCTAAGATGGAGTCCCCTCCACACTGGTGCACACATCCTGTGTAATCCCCTTCCCTTGAGTATGGGCAGGATGAGTGAACATGATGGTTACCAATCGGTTGATTTTGAGTTAATAAAAAGAAGCATCATCCAGGGTGAGTCTGAGGTAATAGATTAGCCCTATAAATGAAGTGGAAGCCCCAGAGAGACACTATCCTGTTGGCCTCGAAGGAGTGAGGTACCAGGTTATGGAGAGGGCCACATGGCAGGGAACAGCAGGCAGTCTCCAGTGACTGAGGGCCTAAGTCCTGTGATTGCAAGGAACTGAATTGTGCCAAAAAGAGTGAGCTCGATGGAGGACCCCACACCTTAGATGCTATTGCAGCCTCTACTGACATCCTGGTTTCGGTCTGGTGAGATCTTGAGCAGAGAACCCAGATGAGCTGTACCCAGACTAGACTCACCGAGCTATGACAAATAAACAGGTGTTGCTTCAAGTGGCTGGATTGGTGGTAATGTGTTACACAGCACTAGATGAGGAATACACTTGGTGTGGTTTAGAGCACCTTGAAGAGCCCTCCAACAGGGGGATTGTGACAGCACCAAGAGCTTCCTCCTGCTCGGGGCCTTTTCCCTTGTGAAACGCAAGCACCTTTGGGAGAAACCATATAGGAAGCCTTAGTCGCCATTCGCACATTAATCTGCATAAGTTCCAACAACTCCGAGGGTAAGGTTGGATGTCAGGGAAGACAGCAGCTTCCCAGTCCTTTCCTGAGGGATTTCAATAGGGAGGAAAAGTGAAAGCATAGCAACCAGAGAGGAGAAAGCCCATGGACAGGAGGACAGAGCTGAGAGGAGGCACACTGGCCCCCTGACAGAAGTTTTCTTAGGATCAGATCTGGCCAGGTGAGGTGCCATGCCCCCAAGCTCACCCCACCCAGCCCTGCCCTGCTTGGACAGCTCCCATCAAAAGAACAGAGGTGACTCAACTTGGAGAACTCTTGATAATGGTGGCCTGGAAGGACCCCCATTCTTGGGACATCCAGTCAACTTTTTAGCAAATCCACATTCATTGAGCACCTACTATGTACCGGGAAAAGGGAGACAGTCCAACCCCAATCTCAACCCTTCTAATGTTCACAGGGAAAGAGAACCACCCCAATGCAGAGACATGGTTGCTAGGGAGGAGTGGGGGAACAGGAGGGGCCGTGAAGGTTTTTTTTTTTAGCATTTCTGTTTTTCATTGTTTATTATTTTTAAAGTTTTCACAAAAGTAGAAACAACAGTGTTATAATTCCCATCATCGAGCTCTAACCATTTTATTATTTATTAATATTAATATTGTGTCATCTAACTGTTCCACATTTTTGACAGAATACAAATTCAAGATACCATGCATTGCACCCAGAAGTACTTCTGTATGCATCTCTGACATGAACTTAAAAAAAAAATAGACACAAAATCTCGCTCTTCCGGCGAGGCTAGAGTGCTGTAGTGCAATCATAGCTCACTGCGACCTCCAACTCTTGGGGCTCAAGCAGTCCTCCCACCTCAGGCTTCCCAGTAGCTGAGGACCACAGGTGTGCACCAGGACACCCAGTTAATTTTCTTTTTTAGAGAGACAAGGTCTAGCTATGTTGCCTAGGCTGGTCTCAAACTCCGGAGCTCAAGCAATCCTCTCTCCTCAGCCTCCCAAGATGCTAGGATTACAGGCCTGCGCTAGTGTGCCAGGCCGTGAACATTTTGTAATACCCGCCACAGCATCAAAATCTGACCACCATACACAGCACCTCTCTCTGGCCCTTGGGACATTACCAGTCCCCAGAACCGAAGCCTCCATCCTACACCTCTAGGAGTCTTACCAAGCACCTGGGCCCTGTGGCCATGACACCCTAGGCAGTTCAGGCTTGAGCTGCCCCGGAGCCCTGCGCTGTGCATTCTGGAGCCTCGCACTGTGCATTCCGGACCCCCATGCACTGTGTATTCTGGGGTCTGCCCCCCGCACTGTGCATTCCGGAGCAGCGTGCATTCCGGAGCCCGCCTCCGCAGTGTGCATTCCGGAACCCCCCCGCCCCCGCCACCCCGTACTGTGCATTCCTGTGCCCCCGAACCGTGCAGTCCGGAGCCCAGCTCTGTGCATCTTAAGCTCCGCCCAATTTTGGCCGGGTGACTTTGCCACCCCTCAGAAGGGTTGACCACCCTTCCCTTCTGAGCCCTTCCTCCTCTCTGTCCTTGTTCTTGCAGATTGAAATGCTAGAACACAAGTACGGGGGCCACCTCGTGTCCCGGCGCGCCGCTTGCACCATCCAAACCGCCTTCCGCCAATACCAGCTCAGCAAGAACTTCGAGAAAATCCGCAATTCACTCCTGGAGAGCCGCCTGCCACGGCGGATCTCCCTGCGCAAGGTGCGGGCACCCACCGCTGAGAGCCTGGCGGCGGAGAAAGCGCTCATGGAAGGCTACGGCCTCATGGGACTGCCCCTGGTGCGTTCGCCGTCCTTGCCGCCCACCTTCGCGGGTACCCTCACTGAGCTGGAGGACTCTTTCACCGAGCAGGTGCAATCCCTGGCCAAGTCCATCGATGACGCGCTCAGCACCTGGAGCCTCAAGACCATGTGCTCCCTGCAGGAGAGCGGCGCTTACCAGCTCCACCAGGCCCTGCAGGCGGCCGCGGGGACCTCAGGCCTGGAGGCAGAGATGCGGGAGCCGGAGAGCGCAGGCCCCGGGCCTGGGGATGAGGCCACGGAGACCCCCGGCCTGCCCCCGGGCCACGGTGGCACCCTCATGATGGCTTTCCGGGACGTCACGGTACAGATCGCCAACCAGAACATCTCCGTTTCCTCCTCCACGGCTCTGTCCGTAGCCAACTGCCTGGGCGCACAGACGGCCCAGACCACAGCAGAGCCCGCCGCAGGCAAGGCTGAGCAGGGCGAGACCCCGGAGCAGGAGGCCCTGGAAGCCCACGCCCTGGGCCAGGGGGACGTGTCAGCGGAGGACACGGGCACAGAGGCTGGGGCTAGTGGGGTGGTGGATGAAGCCACAGCAGCCAAAGCAGAGGAGGAGGAGGCAACAGAGGTGGGGAAAGGGGCTGAGGCTGAGGCAGGTGACTTGGAGCAGCTGAGCAGCAGCAGCATGCCCACCAAGTCTGCCAAGTCGGGCTCGGAGGTGTCGGCCTCCGCCTCCAAAGAGGCCCTGCAGGCCATGATCCTGAGCTTGCCGCGCTACCACTGCGAGAACCCAGCCAGCTGCAAGTCGCCCACGCTCTCCACCGACACCCTGCGCAAGCGCCTTTATCGCATTGGCCTCAACCTCTTCAACATGTAAGTGAGCCCTGGCCTCAGCGTCCTGGGAGGGAGGGAAAGAGGAGGGGCACCTCCCCTCCACCAAGCAGGGCGCCAGATAACTTCCCACAGCATCCCAGGGTCCTCCAGGCTCATCTGTGCGGTGCCTGATACCCGAGGTCATGTTTAGGAAGTACGCATTTTATTTTTAACCATTCTGAGTTTATTTTAAAAGTAAGATTAAAGGAAAAGATAACACATCTAACACATGCTTTCACAACTTACAGTTTAACATGCAGAAAATGTAAAAGAAAAGACAGTACTAAGTAAATAACAGTCCAGGCAGTTTGAGGATTGGGCAGCAATCATTCGGGTGGAATAGGAAGCCAGGGAAACCGCATTAGCTCCCTGGGTTGATGAAATGCGGGGCTGGGTCGGGGAGGGAGGAAAGGCCCCTTGTAAAGAATGCCAGCAGAGAGCAGGATGAGGGTTGGGGGGAGTGGGGCGGTGGGGGGGTGGGGGGGCGGGGAGGTTTGAGGGGGTGGCTACGTGGAAGAGAGAGTGTGAAGCAGGCAGAGGCAGAGTAGAAAGAGAACCGGGGAGAAATGACTGACTGCCATAGCTCAGAGACCACAACGAGACCGGGACAGGTCCTGCCCCAAATGTGTACAGAGGTAAGGAAGCATACCTGCCCCTCCTGTGGAAATGTAAAGTCCAGGAGGCACTGGTCTCCATCCTCCACTCACTTCCTTCATACGCTGAAGCCAAGAGCACATCTCTGCTGCCTCAATGGTTGGTCATTCATTCATTCAGCTGTTATTTATTGGGTGCCAGGCACTGTGACCACAGAGGTAAGTAGGACACATCCCCTGGCCTCAAGGGGCTCCTAGTCTAGGAAAAGTAGCTACTGTTCATAGCTCGCCTTACGTAAAGCATCCGTAATCTTCCCAACAGTATCTAACAGAGGCATTACCGTGCTGTTAACTCACACCAGTAAGGCGAGTTGCACACAATGAGATAGCTAGTAATCCACAGACCAAGGGGAAGGCGGATCTGACTCCAAACCATGCCCCTCCATAGTGGCACTTCTGCACGCACGTGAAAATTCATGCAGATACTCATCTCCCTCAAGACAGTCGTTCTTCAACTATCCATAATGCACGACCAGTTTCGTTCCCCCACACCCTCCTGAAAATACATTGTGGGCTAATACTTTTGTAAATCGCAATAAAAATGGGTTGCTAGAAAAACAATCACATGCCTCGTTGTCCCGGAAATGTCAAAGCGTTATGAGAGGTTCTGAGCACTAGGCTGTGTTTCTGTGCTTATCTCCTAGACCAGTGAGAAACAGCTCAGGGAGCAGCATGGCCGCAAAGCTTGAAAGGGAAGACGGGGTGTGGTGGAGAGCTCACCTCTGTTTCTTCCACCCTCTCTCCAGGGTCAGGGAGTCTGCAGTGGGGACCTGCATACTGACAACAGGATATGGGTAGGGGGAGGGGCAGGCCCGGGGTAAGACCCAGGAAGCAGGTACAGAGAAGGGCATTTCTCCTCCACCTGCTCTGGGATTCATTTTGCTTCCAGATCTACCCCGTCCTCTTTCTGGTCACACACCATCCTCTATGTGAGGACGTTCAGGGGGTTGAGGCTTTGGTGAGAGATGCTTCCAATAGGGAACTGGATTTCCAAGAGTCTCTGGGCACTTCTGTGGGTGGAAGATGGAAGAAAGAGTCATGGATGGCTTCAGCTCACTCTCTACTGCTTCTCCCCACCCCACCTGCAGAAATCCAGACAAGGGCATCCAGTTCCTCATCTCCCGCGGCTTCATCCCTGACACCCCCATTGGTGTGGCCCATTTCCTCCTCCAGCGAAAGGGCCTCAGCCGCCAGATGATTGGAGAGTTCCTGGGCAACAGCAAGAAGCAGTTCAACCGTGACGTGCTGGAGTGAGTACCCCGCGCTCCAGGCTGCCCCCACTCCTTTCCACGCCCCACCTGCCCCAGCTCTCTCTGTGAGCTCCCTGGTGAAATCCTCACTCCAGTTCTAACAGCTTCCAGCTTCCAGATTGGCCACAGGAACCAGAATCCCCTCTTTAGCACATCACCCCAGTGGGACAGAGCCCTGTGTCCCCTTGGAGTCATTGATTGAGTTCGCTCCAGGCTCCAGATGAGGCACCAGGGGTACAGAAATGGTCCAACGAGGCACAAAGCCTTTTCTCCCTGCCGCCCTCCAGGGTAAGAGAAACCAGGAAAAGGAAGGGGCTTGTGTCAGCACTGGGGTTCATCTCTGCCTAGTGAAGAGCCCCTCAGCCTCCTTCCCCCAGGGCCTTCCCATTCCCCAAGTTTATTTTCACATCACTGGAGGCAAAATGTGAGGCAGAAAAAAGAAGGGGCTAGACTGAGGGTTTTAGATCAAGGAAATACTACAATTCCATACAGAGAAATCAATCAACAAAATCGTGACCAAAGAAAAACTCTTTTAAAGGCAGGGTGGGGTCCTCAAGGGGGTGCCTTTGCCCCCACTCAGCTCTGATTGTGTGGACAGGCAAGAGTCTCTTCACACTCACGCCTTGTCCTGAGTGACTCCTCCCCTGGGACATCTGCTTCGGCCCGTACCATGCCCCCAGTTCTTTCTGCCTTCCAGTAGTCCCCTAGACTGGCTTCCTTCTTGACGGTCACCATGCTGCAGGTATCCTCCCTCTTTTCTCTTCCCGCTTTCTCCTTGGGGACAGTCAGCAGACGTGTCTCCCCGGAGGCCCTGGGAGAGGCTCTTCCTTTTGTACTCACCCCTGGAGCAGCAAGGGACTGCCAGAGAGGGTTGGGACCCTCAGGGAGTCACCCACCCAGTGGTCAGCGTCCCTGGAGTGGGACCTCAGAGATTTAGCTTCCATTTATGGAGCCATCTTGGTGCTGTGTGCCCACGCGGAGAAGCCCCGGTCCTCTGGGCCTGCGTTTCCATTTCTGCAGAGCGGTGCTGGGTTATGAAGGCTGGACCCGTTGCACTGTGAAATCTCCATCACATTTCTAAATCCCCCGACGTGGCTGTTGTCTGACAGTGCATTAAGAAGCGCGAGGACTGGCGTCTGTGTGGGGACCTTGAAATCCCTGCATTGCCCTCAGCTGGGCAGACTGAGTTCTTGACTCTTGGTGGCTTTTGACAATGTACATCCCTCCTAGAGCTGCCGGTGGAGATGCTCTGCGCACCTCAAAGAGGAAAGAGAGCCAATCATAGGCAGTGCCTCCCTTTCACCTCCTTTCTCTTCACCCTCCAGCTTCCCTTCCCTTCCCCGGCACTGCTGTGAGGGCCTGTGGAGGTGATACAGGAATCCAGGGCACATCCAGGTCGTAGAAGGGGAAAGATGGCATTTCCTCATGCCCTTCCTTTTCTGTGTCCCCTCGCTGGCTCATCTCTCTGGCTTTCATGCACTGCTGTCTGGTCCATTCCTCCCGAAGCCAGGGTGAGGTACTGGCCCGGTTGCCCCAGGGCTCCCTGCTATGTCTCTCTGGCTTCACCCACAGGCCCTGACTGTTGTCTGTTTTCTTTCCCGGTCCCCATTTGGCCTGCACCCTGAATTCTAACCTGTGGGGCCCACATTGATCTGAAGGGCTGGGAACACAGTTTTCCTCCAGCCCTGGTGATGCTGAGTGCACAATGAAAACTAATTGCCCTCCTCCCTGGGAGACGGGGTGTGTGGGCTGTGGGCTGGAGGCTTGGAGCAGTGGCTGCAGCCTGTGCTGAGGAGGGGAGCCAGGCTGGGGGCTGGGCTAACCCCCTTCGGCAGGGATCAGCCTTGGGATGGCTACGGGCCAGACACCCACCTTGGTGCACTCTTCCAGTGAGAAGAGGCAGCATGGTGAGATAGGAGAAATGGCTGGGCTCAGGCTCTGCTCTTCTGTGCTGTATAGCTTTGGCAGGTCACCTCTCTAGGCCTCGGTTTCCTCATCTGTAAAATGAGAGCGTTGGGCAATGTGCTTGTGAAGGTTCCTCCAAGTCCTGTGAATCTCCCACCTTTTCCATCTCTTAGTGCATTGGTACCACTGCCCTAAACACTGGGGCAGGCTTTGTCATCTGCCAGAGCAGCCCGCAGGTGCCAGGGCAGTGCCGGGGTGTCAGGGATCATGGGGGAATGAGTTGGTAGTTTGTTATTCATTCAACAAACATTGAATAGCTGTTGTGTGTTGAGAAAGGGGCCACGCTGGGCACCCGTGTTAGTGTGTATGTGTGTGCGAAGAGGCATGGCTCACAGTCTCAGGGAACTTATGGACCCAGGTGTGCATGGGGAGAGGTGAGGAGGAGCATGGAAAGAGAGTGGAGACAGGGGTCTCAAGCCACAGGGTTGAGTGCAGAGCTGAGCCCCGATGCACACCAGTGAAAGCCGCAATCCCTCATGCTTGATTCTGTGGCCCTGCAGGCTGGGTCCTGGAGGCCCTAGCATGCTGACTCAGCGCCACAGAAAGGAGCCCCTGCCCAAAGTCCATAGGCCGCTGACTGCCTGGCTTCTCTCCGAGGTGGAGAGGGCTCTCTCCTGCAAAGGAGAAGGAGAAACAGGAAGCAGCAGGCACGAGCAGGGGAGGTGGGCCACGATGGCCAGCCAGCCTGGATTTTAGAATCACTGTCTCTTCCTCACTCCCGCCAGAGAAAACACCACACTGAGTCGCCAGGTGCCATTTGGCCCAGGCCTGGAAGGCTTCATTGGGATTCTGTACGGCTCCCCTGCCCCCGCCTGCTGACATTTAGCAAGTGGCATTCGTTCTATAGAAAGCTGTTTGCTGAATAAAAGGTTATAAATCACCCATCCCCTTGGAGACGCAAACAGCCCAAACCACAGCACTCTCCCGGGAAGCAGCCAATAAGGAAGTGGGGAGGCAGGAAGCCGCTCGGAGGGGAAGGGTGGGCTCCCAGCGCTGGCTCAGGCCTGCGGGGAAAGAGGAGGAGGGAGGGAGCAGCTTCCGCTTCGGCTGCTGGCCCGGGTCTGGGCATCATGGATGCGGTGACATTTGCTTCCAGAATGTGGCCCTCAGCACTCTTGAAGCTGACATCTCCACCCTTTTGTGTCTTATTTCCACAGAAGACACATTCCAAGAAGGAATCTATTCTTACCAGGCCTTATCAAATGATAATTTAATAGAAGGCGTTCTGAGCTCAAAGAGCCACACTCATTCCAGTATTTACCTGCAAAGATTTTGCTTTTGGTTTTTTTTGAGACAGAGTCATGCTCTGTTGCCCAGGCTGGAGTGCAGTGGTGTGATCATGGCTCGCTGCAGCCTCAAACTCCTGGCCTCAAGAGAACCTCCTGCCCCAGCCTCCTGAGTAGCTGGCACCACTGGCATGCGCCACCATGCTGGCTAATTTTTTAAGTATTTTTGTAGAGATGGGGTCTCACTATGTTGCCCAGGCTGGTTTCAAACTCCTGGCTTCACACAATACTCCCACCTCAGCCTCCCGAAATACTGGGATTACAGGCATGAGCCACTGTGCCCAGCCTGTTTGTTTGTTTTTAAAGGAGAAATCAGCCTCAGTTTCTTCATTGGTAAAATGCTGGTAAGAGTCCCTGTCTCATATGAATTAAATGTTTTCAATGTACATAAAGTGCCTGAGGCTTAGTAAGTTATCTGTGTTAGCTATTTCTTTTCTTTTCTTTTTTTTTTTTTTAATTAGAGACAGTATCTCTCTTTGTCACCAGGGCTAGCTAGAGCGCAGTGGCTTGATCAAAGCTCACTGCAACTTGAACTCCTGGGCCCACGTGATCCTCCTGAGTAGCTGGGACTACAAGCTAAAAGTTAGCTATTTCCATTAATAACTTTCCTAGCTGAAAGCACAGACATTAGAACCCTCAGTCCCATTCCCCATGCACAAGAGAATCCTCAAACATGGCTCAGAGGCAGGTCTACCAGGCAGACGACAAGAACTTGCTGGAACTTGCTGGGCTTTGCTGGGAAGCAGGTCAGTTCAATCTGGGGGCATCCCGCAGCCTGAGGAAGCCCAGTCCAGAGGCTGAGAGTCATGTGGTGGCAGGCCAGCAGCAGGAGCCAGCCGGGGTTAGGGTCCTCTGGGGCTGAAAGCCTCTCCCTCTCGGTTTTCACATGGCTGGGGAATTTGGCTCTGCTCTATTTCCTTTCTGAAATGTTCGCTTCAGCAGGTTTGAAAGCCAGCGGATGGGGAATGCTCCATGTTAGCTGTGAGTGGCCTCTTTCTGGCCTGGACTATTTTTTCCGGTGTGGATTCCATGCACATGGGGAGCATCGGGGTCTACCGTCTACGTGAAATGCAGGAACGTAGCTTCTGGTTGAGCTACCAGAAGAAAGTTTCCTGGGTGTTCCTTCCCTCCACTGCGTCTGCTCCATCCTTTGTTAAATTCCAAGACATATCAGGGTTTGACATTTGGGTCAGATTTCATTATTTCACTTCCATGGAAGTGTGTTGGCCAGAGTATAACAGGTTTGTTCTTCTTAGGGGACATTTAGAAGTGAAGACAGATTGTCTGTCAACTTCGACAGTCTGAAAGGTTCTGCCCTTTCATTGCTGGAAGAAATTATTTGAGAATGTCCTGCCCATATTGCTATGTATAATCTCAGTTATCTGATTCCTGAGGAATTCCCATGAGGAAGGGGAGAGCAGTCTGGGGCCCAGGTAGACCTTATGTGTCTGGAGGAGATAAAAGGAGGTCCAGGCAGGCGTTGTGGCTCACACTTGCGGTCCCAGCACTTTGGAGACCAAGGCAGCAGGATCCCTTGAACCTAGGAGGTTAGGGATGCCGTGAAATGTGAGGGCACCACTGCACCCCAGCCTAAGCAACAGAAACCTCATCTCTACAAAAAAAGAAATTAATAGCCAGGTGTGGTGGCAGGCACCTGAGGTCCCAGCTCCTCAGGAGGCCAAAGCAGGGAAATCACTGGAGCCCAGGAAATGGAAGCTGTGGTGAGTTGTGATCACACCACTGCATTCCAGCCTGGACAACAGAGTAAGAGTGAAAGAAAGAGAGAAAGAGAGGAAGGAAAGGAGGGAGGGAGGGAGGGACGGACGGACGGATGGAGGGACGGAGGGAGGGGCCCAGTACAGGCAGGAATAGAAGATTTAGGGTCATTTCCACTGCTTTGAAAATGTTACGCTGCCGCACCAGAGGGATGGAAGGAGAATATCTTCAAAAGTGGTGTCTTTGGGGTTCTGGCCTTGATCCTTCACCTCTCCACTTTCCCCCGCCCCGCTCCCCACCACAGATCGACAAGGGATTCTCCTAAATAGTCAACAGTCGTGAGACTCCAAGACCTACTTACTCCTGTAGCTGGAGATATTGGGATCCCCCAGTCTAGGACTGAGACTCCCTTTGGCTTGGTCACTTTGGCATAGGAATCGGACTTCTATATGAAAATGGACCTACCTGACACCCAGTCCTTGCCTGACTACTCAGGCCTTTGCTGTGGAGGAGTCCGTCTCCATCTCTGTGTGATAGCTGTGGCTGCAACAGGCCACTCTGACGTGGGCCTTCTAGGAGGGGCTTCCAGGGCGTTGCTGTCTCCTGGGCAGAGCTGTCATGTCTTCAGGAGGGCCATTTGTGAGCAAGCAGGCCATGAAACATGGTAACAACTCACATAGACCAGCATGTGCTGTGTACCACAGGTGCTGTTCTGAGAACCTTACATGCAAAACTTTCCATCTTCACAACGTATGGGAGGGAAATGCGGCTAATCTGTACCAAATGAAGGCACAGAACAGAGAGGTTAGGGAGCTTGCCCATAGTCACACAGCTAATCAGTGGCTGAGGTCTGAAGCCAGGTACAATGACTCTATCACCTGAGCCCTTAACCCTGCACCATCCAGCCTCTGTGAGTCGCTCCGAGACCCATGTAGTCTGGTTGCTTTTTCAGTTCTTGTCAGTCCCCAGTCATGAATCATAATGCTGAAGACCCCTTAGACAGTCAGCCAGTCCAGCCCTCTCATTTTACCCTGGCAGAAACTGAGGCTCTGGGGAAAAGAAATGGCTAGTCTCCTGGCCAGCGGCAGAGAAATCGAACAGAATCAGGTACTATCCCACCTCTTGCCTTGGCTTTATTTGCTATACCCTGATCTTCTCATTTGGGAAGAAAGCAGAGCTGAGAAACTGATTTGCAAGTCTCAAGAGATCTGAGCCAGATTCAGCTTCCTCTCTCTGGTTGTGTATGTATCTTAAAGGGCCGATGGATGGCTATCTAATGATGTCATTTCAGGCAGAATCAGTTGGTGGAGCAGGGAGAGGTCCTGGCCATTGACAGGCATGTCAGCCCATACCTGGGCTGCCAGTACGTAATGAAAATGGTCATTCATTAAGCCCTGTTGTATACCAGGAACTTCATACCGACTGCCTCTTTGAAAACTCCTGAAAACCCTGCCCAGTAGATATTCTTGGTGGTGTCTCCACTCTCAAGGTGAGGAAATGAGGCAGCAAGAGGCTGCGTGACTTGAACTAACAGCTCCATGGCCTCTTCTCATTCCACCCACTGTTATTGGCATAAAGCAGTGCTTCTAAAAGGGTGGTCCCTCGACCAGCAGCATCAGCTTTACCTAGAAGCTTGTTAGCGATGCAGACTCTGTTTCTGCTCCTGGCCCACTGAATCAGACTCTGGGCGTGGGGCCCAGTAAAAAACCACCATGCAATCCCAATGCATGCCTCAGTTTGAGACCCACCAGCAAACGGGGATGCTGCTCAGTCCAGCAAATGAAAAATTAGCTCAGGGCTTCCGAATCGTAAGTGCAGTTCGAAATTAGTTCTTTTGGTATCTGAGCCTCAAGGTGTGAATGGCAGCCAGCCCTGCCCAGGCCTCCTGCAAAGAGAGTCTCTTCATTCCCATGACATCACCAGGAACGCCAGCAGTCCTGAATCAATTTCCTCCTCTTCTGTTTTCTTAGCCACGTTGCACTTTTCCAAAACACCTTGACCTTTGTTGAGAATGTTATGAGTTCTGATGAACAAAATAACTTTCTGGAGGATGGGACTATTTTTAATTGAATTGTATAAGCCAAGAGCTGCCAAATAAACCCGGGGTTTCTACATCCCGTGGCAACAGGTGGTTTTGTTTTCCTTCCTAATCCTGGACCTGGGCTTAGTCTCAGCTAGGAGCGCAAGCTCACACACTTCCTCCCAGATCTTCATGTCTCTTCCAGCCAGTTAAAAACCCTGCTGCTACCGTTACCTATTTTCAGCTCCCAACTAGTTCCTTTGTCTGCCAGACACTGTCTTGCTATCATTTAAAAAAAAAAAAGAAGAAGGTTGAGATGATGAAATTCGTTTTGATCACAGGCCTGTAGGATGCTTCATTTCCCTGCAGCACAAACTGATTCCACACACAGATCAATGTTAACAAGTAATTTTATGCAAGATTGTACCTGTTTCTACAGAGGCAGGAAACATTCATCCTTCTTCCCCAGCTCTTGTGAGGTATTTGCCACAGACCCCGCAGAAGCTCACAGGAAAGAGGGGGAAGCCTAAGCAAAAACAGTTCCACGCATGATCCACACGCCAGTCAGCAGCACCTCCTGAGACAGGTCCAGACGTGCTTGGCTGGAAGCAGTTTGATCAGTGCCAGCGTGCTCTAGTTCTCATCCCTCACTCACTTGCCTATGCAGCAGGAGGAAGAGGGGGCCTGTGCCTTCCACACTGCCTCACTACCTGTAGTCTGGAATCCTCGGGGCCACTTCCAAGTCCATCACAGGTCTAGGTGTCAGCTCCGAATAACCTTGGCAGCAAAGAAGGCTGAGTAATCCTAGGCTGCTGAGGAGAACTTCCAAAGGCACAGGCCACTGAGGCTCCTTCTCCAGCTGCCAGCATGCCCGAGGTCATTCCTGGTCATCTCTCACTCATTCATTCATCCCCCAAAACAGTGACTGGGTGTCTGTATACCAGGGATGCAAGAGATTAAAAGAACTGCCTGATCTTAAAGGAGGCTGTGGCCTCGTGGGGAGGACAGGCAGCAAATGTTATGACAGGGAGATAAACGCAAAAGGTGGGGCAGCGGAGGTCAGGGAAGACTCCTAGAGAGGTTGAGAGCTAAACAGAGATCTGCAAGGGTGGGACTGGGTGACAGGAGGAAATAACAGCCTGCACCAAAGTGGGGGCGTGAGAGCAGGACTGCAGGAGGGACCACGCTGGGGAAGAGGCGAAAGCAGCTGGAAGCGGACAGGGCCTTGTTTGCTTTGCTGAGGGACTTGCGCTTCACACTAGGGATGTAGGAAGCCCTGGAAGATACATGAGCAGGGCATAAGTCAGGGACCAGTTGAGCCTAGAAGGACACTAGGACGATGGTTGGGCTAGGATGCCTTGGCCCAAGCCCCATTATCTCTAATAGTAAGGCTGGTGAGGAGGCTACTGCTGTTAACAGCCATGGTGAGAAAGGCCGAAGCCCTAAGTCGCAGCTGTGGGCGTGGAAGGGGAGAGGTCAGCAGAGCCCAGGGTCGTGGAGAAGCGGCAGGGCCGTGGCCAGTGTGGGAGGAGCCAGGAGGCCAGCGCACAGCCAGTGGTGTCCGAGCTGATGAGCATGCAGAATACGCATGTGCTTCAGGCCCCCTGTTTTGGTGCTCCATCTGCTAAATAAACAGGCACAGATTTTCCATTTCAGGGGCAGGGAGATGCTGGGTTCTGGGACATTTCATCTGAAAAAAATCTATCAAACTAGACATGGTCAAATATTTACTCAAGCAAGTTAAACTGTTAGATATCTAGAGCCGCTAGAATGGGGGCAGCCACCTGCACAGTGATTGTTGAGAGGGGGATAGGACCCAGTTTCAGGTCAGTGAGGAGGGGATGCTGCAATGGATGAGGGGCGTCTCCGGAGGAAAGAGCCCACCTGGGGAGGGAGGGCGATGGAAGTCAAGAAGCGGGTGTTTCCAGAAGGGAGCAATTAACCATGTCGATGCTGCAAAGGGGCTAGGGCGAGGCCGGAGAGGGGCCGTTGGATTTGGCAACAGGGCAGCCAGCAGCAGCCGTGGCAGGGAAGTGTTAACGGGGTCCTGGGGCTGGACTGTGAGTGGAGCAGGTTGAAGAGTGAATGGAGATGAGGAGGTGGAGACCGAAAAGAGGAGAGAAAAGGGGCAGCGGCTGGAGAGCCATGAGGGCCCAAGGCAGGGTTTTAATTTGTAAGATGAAAAAGACAAGCACTTGGGTGCTCCTGAGAATGAGTTAGGACAGGGGGAGGCATGGTGGCTATCTAAAAGAACACCTCGAACTTCATGGGCCCCAAGCTGAAGACTCCATCTCCCCTCCAGCACGTGTGCCTGCACCACCATACACTCACCCTAGAGAACGGAACCTCCAGCCCCCTGGGTGCTCCAGCCAGAGCTCCGGGATGCAGCATTGACACCTTCCTTCCCTCACTTCCCACATTCCCTGCATTTCGAGTCCCATCTGTTCTTCCTCCAAGATGCAGCTAGATCGTTCATTCAGTTTGTGTCCACTGCTCTTGCCTTAGCCCAGGCCCCATTACCTCTAGCTTGGACCTCCGCAACAGCGTCCTAACTGGGCCCTGCTTCTGTCTTGTTCCCCGTCCGACTCCATTCATTTTCCCACCAACAGCCAGAGAAATCTTCTTAGAACAAACAGGATCCTGTCACTCCTCTGATCATTCCCTCTGTTATGTCCCAGTGCGTTCAGGATAAACTCCCAAATCCTTCTTATGACCCTCACAGCTAACAGATGGAGCCCCTGCCTGCCTGCCTGCCTCACGGTCACCATCCTCCCCATTACTGTCTGCGTTGCAACCTTCCGGGCCCTTCCCAGCTCCTTGAAAGCTCCGCCCTGCTGTGAGCCTTTGCCTGTGCCTCCTCCCTTAGCCCACTTGAAAGCTCTCCCCCTCCCCTTCCTTGGGCCACCTCCTACTCATCTTTCAAGTCTCAGCTCAAATGCCACGTCCCCAAAGAGGACTTTCGAGACCTACAATATAAAATACATCTCCTCTGTCCTCTTCTGGGACCTTGTCTTTTCCCTTCATAGAATTTGTCATGACTGTAGATAAAGAATCATTTTTGACTGTGTTTAATGCCTGTCTCTCCTCGCACCAAGACAGAGACTGTTGCTTGCCACTTACACCGGATTCCCTAGCACAGCCATGCACACCCGAGCCGCTCAGAGCATGTTGCTGAAAGAGTCAGCCAGCCACTGCCACGGGGCACAGAAAGCACCAGAAAGGGGAAGGCAGGAGGTCAGGGATGTGGGCCCCTGCTGTGGGCTCCAGGCACCCAGGCCAGCTCTGAACCTGCAGGGTGACCACAGAGCCCCGTGCTGACTGCCCACGCACGCACCAATAAGCACGCCTGTGTAACTGCGTCCACGTGCTTCCCCTCGGCCTCTCGCAGGTCCCCACCAAGCCATCTGGGTAAGCTCACAGCCCCTAGGAAGACATGCATTAGCGCCAGCCACTGAGCAGCAGAGAGCCGGGGTGGGGGGAGAGGAGGGCACAGGGGGCCACCTGGTCCAGGAGATGCCAGCAAGGAATGAGATGTGTGCAGTCCGCCTGCGGGGCTGCCTCTCTTGTGTACTTCAGTCTTGTATGTAATTAAAAAACATACTGGGATAATGGTTCATATTGCATAGGCTTGAGAAGATGAAGTCATTGCGTGCTTAGTGAAGCACTTAGAGCCATACTCAGTAAGGTGCTCGGAGGGAGCGTCCCCCACTGGAATGAGGGACCCCTTGCTGCCCCATGCACACACAGGAGTGGAGAGGAGAGAGCCCAGTGGGGCAGGGACAGGCCTCCCAAGACGAGGAAGCCGAAAGCCTAGCTGTGGGAGTGTGGAGCAAGCCCTCTGGGGCCTTAGTTTTGTCTTCTGTAAAATGAGGAGATGATACACCAGGAAAGACCCCGCCGGGAATGTGTGGTACTCTTTACCTTAAAGATGACCAGCGAGGAGAGAGGACTGCGGGCTGTGCTGGGTGGGGGCCGCAGGGTGGATTTGGTAAACTGTCCACACTCAGCTCCCCATGAGGATTCCAGGGCAGCAAAGAAGGCTGGAAGGCAGGGATTAGGAGTGCTGGTAGACACTGCAAGAGAAGAGAGCAGCAGGACAGAGAATGAGAGAGGGGAGTGAGAAAAAGAGGGGACGGTGCAGGCAGAAGCTTGTGCTCAGGGAGTGAACAGAGGCTCGTGCTGGAGAGGGCCGAGGTTTATGGGTGCTTCCAGGGGGATGGGGACCCTGGAGTCAGCAGGGCTTATGGTAGACAGCACAGTCCCACCCCAGCCACCTTCCCCAGGATGACACAGGCCCCATCAGGAAGGCAAACAGTGATCAGTGATCCCCCTGGAGGAGGGTTGGACCGAAGCCGCCAGCCAGCCAGAAGTGCTGCTGTGGCTGTCTGCCCCTGCCGTTGGGAGCATCTGGTTAGAAATGGTGGGTGCCTCTGGGTCCCAGTCCTGAGAGGTCACCTGGTCCAAACCCCAGCTCTCTAGCGAGGAAGTGGCCTCCTCATGCAGGAGGGTAGAGTGTCTCACCACTCAGCACAGCTTCCTCCCCTCAAGCTGGGGCTTTCGCAGCCAGAACCTGTCAGCTTTTTCCCCCAGGGTCTGAGAAACCCAGGATAACATCTGTTCACAAAACGCAGATGCCCTGTGGTGGCAAATGCAGGGAGGGGAGGAAGGCAACACAGCGGGATGCACAGCCAGGGGAAGAACCACCTCTGTTTATGCCTCCATCCACCCCTCCCTCACCACCCCTGCTGGAAAAGCAGCCCCGATAGCTGGGGGGGGGGGGGGGCACATACTCCTGAGGACTGCTGCCTGGTGGCCCCTGAGCAGCTACACTTGCACTTTAAAAGCCTGCAGTGAGGCCTGCCCTTGCACTCAGCTCAGTTGTTGATTTCACAATTTTGGAACAACCTAGAGATCTTGCAGAGAATGCTGATTCCCAGGCTTCGCCTCCAAATATTCTAATTTGCTGGATCTGGGGTGGGGCCCAGCGATCTGCGTTTTAACAAACCACCTTATGACTCTGCTATGGGGTTCTGAGAGCACACACTGCAAGATGTTGGATGAGAGGCCCCGCCAGCTCAGAAGCCCAAGTGTCCACCCCTGCAGCCCAAGAGGGGTGTGTTCAGCTCTCACTCTGTGGGCCAGCCTTTCCACCTGGCTGCCTCTCCTGCCCCGGCCCTTGGCTTTCAGGCTCCCGGCTCATTACTTGGGCTTTCAGCCGCAGCCCTGAGCAAGCAAGCGGCTACTTGTCACCTGAGTGAACGGCTGGAAACTGGGCCATCGTGCTTGGCTGGGCAGATCCCACCCTCGCCAGCTGCTCCCGCCGCCTCCGATGGAAGCCTGCCCCCACAGTGCCTGGGGCCTCCTGGCACCCCCACCATTGCAGGGTGAGACCTAGTCCGTAGCTCTGGGGCAGAAACTACACACAGAGACTGTGGGAGGAAGGTGGATGTGGGAGGCCGGGTGCCGGAACCTCAGCATTCAGAAACAGGGAAGGGGCAGGGTACAGAACAGATGGGGGCAAGTCCTGGGGAGCAGCAGGATGCCACTCAGAGGGACCAAGGGCCATTCTGGGGCCCTGTGAGGACCCAGGCCTCTTCCTTGGCCTCCCAAGAGGCAGCGCCCCTAGGCGGAGAGGGTGGGATGTGGCCGCCCCACGCCGTCCCACCAATCAGCAGCACACTTCACGTCTTTATCTTTGCTGGTCTTTCTCTGTCTCTTCTTCTTCCCCTCCTGTCTCTTTCTCTCCTCGTGTCTCTCTCTGTCTCCCCCCTTTCTCCCTCTGTCTCTGTTGTTCGCTTGTTCTTTGTCTCACCCTCCAGTCTTGCTCCTTTTGGGATCTTGCTTCTGACGTTTCGTCCTTGCCTGTGACTGCCTCTCTTTCCCTCCTTGCTCTCTCTGTCTCTCATTAGACTTTCCTTGTCCCTCACTGCCCAGCTCCATCTCCCTGGCCTGCACGCTGACTCCCGTGCTGCGTGACCTCACTGGTTCACTTCCTCCAGACTCTGCCTCCGTACCCGTCGGACCACAGCCTCTTGGTCACCAGCCCTGGGCAGTGTCACTGTGTGGCTCCGTTGTACCCAGTGCTGACTCCTGATGGGGTGGGCTATGGGGACACAAGAATGTGGCCGCACAGGGCCTTTGGAGCTCACGTGCGGTTGCAGAGCATGCAGGGTGGCGGTGATGAGGGCCACCGGGAAATCAGAGTAGCCTCTCACCTGGCTGGCCCTGGAGGCCCCTGCTCCCCAGCCATTCACCTCAAACGCCCTGACCCTGGAGCTGCCAAGTCTCATGCTTGGGCAAGATGCTCGCCTCCACCGCTAACCCCACCCTCACTTGCCCTCCATCCCAGCTGGCAAGCCTGAGAGGAGCTGGCATTGACTAAGCCAAGGACAGCCTGCAGCCTGAAGATGGCCATGGGCCCTGCTTCGGGAGGCAGGAAAGAAGAAAGAGAAGGAGAGATTCCCAGCTCCTTCTCGGCACCCCTCCCTTTCTGCGAGTCTTCAGTGATGCTTTCCTCCTTGTGCTCCCCAGAAAACTATGGGAGAGGCAGAGGCCGTGGACCACCAAGCCCTGACCACCGTCGCTGTGGCATCTGCCCTTGTTTTCTCCTAAAAACTGGCAGCAGAGTTGGGGTCTCCATGTCTTCTAGGCAGTGGGTACAGAATGGAAGCTGAGGTCATAGAGGAAGTGGGTCCTGCTCAGAGTTCATGCCACCATCACAGGGCCACTCAGCAGGCGCTTCCTGTGCCCTTGGTGTGCTGGGCAGGCGGACCAAGGGACTGTGGGAGCAGAGAGGGGCTGCGCGCCGGCAGTGGGCAGTGTCGGGGGCAGTGTGCAGGGGCCGTGCCACAGCCAGTGGGAGGAGACCAAGGAGAGTGGGTGCAGAGTGGGCAAACATCAGTTCTGAGAGTGCATCTCATCTAATGCACGTGGTCTGCTTCTCCCAAAGGGAAAGCAATGCCCAGGGGGCACTGGGTCCCTTGCTTTGCCGGGCTTGGACTCCTTCCTCGCTGTACATGGCCTTGGGGACAGAGCACCCCAAAGGGAGGTGAGGCAGGATGAGGGTGCTGGGAGGGTTCGCCCTCGAGCCCTGCAGTGGAGAGCCCCCTGGATCGCGCTAGACCAGAGGAAGGCGCCTGCTTAGCTGCGGGAACTGACATGTGACCCCACACACTCACACTGAAGCTGCCGACATTCAGAGGCAAACCCCCTAGGGCTGGAGGCAGCATTTCAGAGGTAGCAAGGCCCTTGGGGAGCAGGGACTCCAGCATCCTCCCTTTTCGGAAGGTCGCATGGAGGCCCCAGGAGTGAGGGGGCGAGCCAGAGTCACATCAAGTTCGCAAGAGGGCCGGGACCAGAATCCGGCCCTGTGTGTCCGACTGTGTCCTCACGTTAAGCGCATTTGTCATTTACTTTTCAGAGGCCACGCCTCCCACCACAGCCTCCCCTGAGCACTGGGGCAGTTGGAGGAGGCTGGGCTGCAGAGAGTCCCAGGGGCTTGAGGGGCTCTAGTCCTCACCATTCAGCCTATGGCAGAGGGGACCCAAGGGAGGGCCCAGCCGCCTCAAGACCCAAATGAGAAAGTGAAATTTAAACCAGGGAGAAACACAGGCTCCCAGCAGTTCTCTGAAGGGACAGAAGAGCGAATGTGTTCACTGTATTATTTATGTTGAAAGCTTTGCTTGAGCTACTCTGAGGTTAAGGAGGAAGGAACTAGGATTTGGAGTGGGAACACCGAAGTTCGGCCTCCCTCCACCCCTGTGTCCTGGACCACTGAAGCCTCTCCTGGCCTCAGGGTTCGGGCTCTGGAAGGTCTACTATGGGAGGTGGGAGGAGATAGTCCTCTTGGGGCATTAAAGGGAGACCCCTGGGGGTGAGTAGCCTTGGGGGCCCTGCACCCATCCTGGCTGGGAACAGAGGCCAGCAGGAATGGGTGTTAGGGGTGCTTCGGGGTCTGCCTGGCCTCACGCGCTCCCTGCCTGCCCTCAGTTGCGTGGTGGATGAGATGGACTTCTCCAGCATGGAGCTGGACGAGGCCCTGCGTAAGTTCCAGGCACACATCCGTGTGCAGGGGGAGGCCCAGAAGGTGGAACGGCTCATCGAGGCCTTCAGGTAGGGCCACTCCCCAGCTCCACTCCCCAGCAGACCCCAGGGTGGGGAAGCCGGGCCTCTGTAAGACAAGACGCACTATCAGGTGGTTTGGGCAGGGGCCAGAAACATCCCTTCTGGTGTGGGCAGGAGGATGGGCTGGGGAGACAGAAGTGAAGAAAAGAATAGGGACTGAGCCCTCAAGCTCCCCAGGCTGGAAACGTGGGGCATTTGGGGGTATGGGGAAGACCAGGATATGGTAGAGGATGGTCTCCTGGACCTAAGGAGAGCTGGGACACTCCCTGGACACTCCCCTCCTTTGCTGGGGCCTGAGGGACGGTGGGCGGGGTCTCAGCATCGCTCTGCCTCTCACCCTCCCCGCAGCCAGCGCTACTGCATGTGCAACCCCGAAGTGGTGCAGCAGTTCCACAACCCCGACACCATCTTCATCCTCGCCTTCGCCATCATCCTCCTCAACACCGACATGTACAGCCCCAATATCAAGCCTGACCGGAAGATGATGCTGGAAGACTTCATCCGAAACCTTCGAGGTGAGGAGATGGGCACAGGGCCAGGAGAGGCAAGGCCACGGTGCAGGCCCCGTTCTGTGCAGCCTGCATTCTATGAGTGTGCGGCCCTACCACAGAGTGTCACCGGCTCTCTGTGCCTGGTCACCCACAGCAGGCTGGGAACATTGCTTGTGTGCCAGGCGGCTGGGGACTTTCCACCAGAGCAACAAGCACCTTGGGCAGTGCCTCTTGCCCTCTGTGGAACATGGTTGGCTCTAGGCCCCTGACATCAGACTGGTGGCTCAGTGGTGCCAGCCCTTCCCCTCCACAACTTATGAGGAAGGAGCCAGGAACAGAGCCTTGAGGTCCTGGGTCCATTCGAGTCAGCCCGGCAGATAACTCTCTGGCACCGGCCGGCAGGTCCTTCTCACTGGTGCAGCACACTGCCTGCCAGGAGCACACCAGGACTGGCAAAGTGCGATGTGTGCTCAAGTGATGTTTTAGCCTTTAAAAGAATCAGTCATACGCGCACATAATTTAATAAAGTCAAATAATCCTACAGGCTTACCACAGGAAAAAAAATAGTCCCTGCCCCTCTCCTACTCACCTTCTTCAGGGGCAACCATTTTGGACGTTTTTAGCGATTTACATTTCTTCTGTATGGCTAAACCACATGCTTCCGCTTCTTTGTTTTTTCCTATGTCTTTTTGTAACTGGCATGAAGTCCATACTGTGAGTGTGTAAGCCACAAGCTGGGCGAGCGTTTATGTGCGTGTGCACTGTGTCCTCACACCCGGATTCCGATCTGGGTCATTTTCACCTGCCCAGAATGTTTTCTCCTGTCCCGTCCCAGTCCATACCTTTGCCCAAGAGTAACAACTATTCTGCCTTCTGTTACCATTGACGAGTCCTACCAGTCCTTGAACTTCATCTAAATAGGGATATACAGTATTTATGCTTTGGTATCTGGTCTCTTTTATACACTGCTCCTTGTTAATTATTATTTCTGTTGCCGAGGCTTCAGTGCAGTGGTGCAATCTCAGCTCACTGCAACCTCCACGTCCCAGGTTCAAGCACTTGTGCCTCAGCCTCCCACGTAGCTGGGATTACAGGCATGCACCAGCACACCCAGCTGATTTTTTGTATTTTTAGTAGAGATGAGGTTTCACCATGTTGACCAGGCTGGTTTCGAACTCCGGACCTCAGGTGATCTGCCCGCCTCGGCCTCCCAAAGTGCTGGGATTACAGGCGTGGGCCACCGTGTTGAGCCCTTGTTAATTATTTTTATTTTAAGCATTATCTATGAATTCCTCTTTATAGAAAGTAAGGGTTTAGCCCTCTTTCATTCACCTTCCCCGACCCATCCCAGTCACGTCAGTGTTCATGTTATTAAGGCTCTGCTCACACTCCAAAGCTGAGTCTGCAAGTGCAGAATGATTGCAACTCCTTTCTGTCTCTACCTCTCCTTGGAGTTAATGCTTCTCTTTCCATACACTGAACTCTCAGTGTGCCTCCTCTGGTTCATCCCCAGCTTCCCACCCTACTCGTCAAGCTCCTCTCCGTACATCCAGGCCCAGGAGGTGCTGCAGGAGCGTCATCTTCCGGGAGCCTCTGGTCCTGCTCCGGCATGGACGGTGGCTGGGCCAGGGACAGCCGGCATCCCAGGCCTCCTTTCCTCGCTCTCGTGTTAGATTCCCGGCTCCCGCATGTCAGCGCTTCCTCATTTTTAGTTTACTTCCAGAGAAAAGGCCATTTTTGAGAACTTGCATTTCTGAATCTGTCTTCTTCTGTCTTTGCCCTTGGTTGGGAGTTTGGCTGGGGATAGAATTGCAGCCTGAAAACATGCTGATCGGGATTTCAAAGGTATTCCTCCACTGTCTTTTAGCTGCCAATGCTGCTCCGCCATCCCCACTGCTGGCCTCCTGTCTAATACTCTTTCTCTCTCTCTCGCTCTCTCGCTCTCCCGCTCTCTCGCTCTCTCTCGCTCTCTCTCGCTCTCTCTCTCTCTCTCTGTCTCTCTCTCTCAAGCTTGCAGTTTCTGCTGTCTGCCCTTTGTGTTCTGGATTTTCACGGACTGGTACAGTTCTTTCCTCCATCATGCCCAGGGCTAGATTGGTCCTTTCCATCTAGAAACTCATGCCCTCCAGTCACGGGAAGTTTTCTTCAATGCTGTGTTGATCATTTCTGCCCTCCATTTTCCCTGGACTCTCTCTCCTGATCTGCTGTTATTCTGTTGGTGAATCTCCTAGTCTGATCCTCTAACGTCTGTGGTTTTCTATCTGCCATCTTTGTTGACTTCCTTCAGTAAACATGTCCTCAGCGCTGTCTTTCAGGTCTCCTACCAAGTGTTTCATTCCTGCTGTCGTGTTTTTCATTCTCAATAGCTCTCTTTTGTCCTCTCAATGTTTCTCTTTTATCGCATTTAATTCTGGCTTTGCAGATGCAATATCTTCTCCCATCTCTGTGAAGATATTAATATTGGTTCGTTTGTTTGCTTGCGTTTCTCCCTGCTTGCCTCTATTTCTTCTGGAGTCCTTCTGTCCCCCCACCCCATATTTCTTTCTCTTTCATGGCATAGACTTTCTGAATACAGTTGATGAAATCTGGCTGCTCATTAATATTTAAGAGCGAACTGCCCGAAAGCTGATGAACACCTCTGTGAGCACGGGGGGAGGCTGCTCGTTGGTAGACTTTCTCGTAGGGTGATTTAGTTAAGCCATTTCATTGGGAGACCCCCACTGCAGTATCATGAGATATTTTTTTCTCATTCTGGCTGATACCCGGAAGATAAATGTCCAATCTGTTGCCCAAAATGTATGATTCTGGCTGCCAGGGTTCTGAGATCTTTAACTGGGAAGTGGGGTTGAGGATTAATATATAGATATCAACTTCATCCCCCAGTTTTCAGCAGACTCCCACCTTACCCTGGGTGTAGACTTCCTCAGCCCAGAGTTCTAGAGAATGGACCCCCAGTCTTCTGCTGGAGTGAGGAGGGGATAGGGAAGCCCAGCAGCTTTCTAACCCATTTTCAACCTGTTTTCCTATTTCCAGCCCACCTTCACCTTCGCCCTTTGGGGGCTATGTGGTGTTCGCATGGCTTCTAGCCTCTCTGCTGGTCTGGGTTTCAGCTTTCTCGGGTTTGCTAATCCATGCACGCACCTGTCGACTTTCTAGGTCGTGGGGTGCCTGCGTCTTTGCTCCTGTTCTCTGTCTTTGTCGGTTTATGCCTTTCTAAAAGATTCCTTTCTCCTGAGTATTCAGAAGCAACAGAGGCATGCAGCCTGCCATCCTGAACTGGAGGCATCCATGTACTCAGGCTTTCTCCCTGCTTTTTCTTACCGGCAGCCTGATTTCTTTCAGTCCCCCGGCTCTGCATGGCTCATTTGCCTGACTTGAAGAACCAAGATCAGATGTGGAAGAAGCCAGACCAGGCAGGGAGCTGTGCATAGAAGGCACGGTATCCTCTCAGTAGCTGGGAACGCTCCTTTGAGAGATGCTTGCCAAAGTTGTTTTATTTTTAATTTTTCCCTCTTATAAAAGAAGCATATAGTCATTAAAGAAAGATGTGGAAATAGTAGAAAGAAGATATTTTAATTGCCTGTTTCTCCAAAAGAAATGTGTTTGCCTGTTGGCATGTTCTTTGCCAGTGTTTTTTTGTTGCCAGAGTTTAATCATTACTACGAAGCAGGAGGCAGGATGGGGTGTCCTCGCCTGCTTTGCCATAGGGTCTGCCTGCTCTCCCCTGCTGCCAGGGAGGGAGGAATCTCTTCATAAACGAATCCCTCTACACCTCGCTCCCTACTGGAGGGGAGGGGAGGCCCAGGAGGAGGAAGATCCCAAAGAGTACAAGACGGGACCTTGCCAGGATGCTGGAGTATCAGGGTGGAGAAGCGGGGTGAGACAAACACAAGCAAGATGGTAGGACCGCAGAGGCACAGAGGGTCAGCAGGAACACGGAGGCTGTATTTGGCCATCAGGAAAGAGACCTGGGAGGTGGGCACGAAGACTCTGGTTGAGGAACATCGGGAGATGAGACAGGAAATGTGCGTTGGGGCCATATCATATTGTTAGTTTCGGTGCCCGGCTAAGGAGCTTGTTCTTAATTTAATGGGTCTGAGGCACCAGCCATTGAAGGCTTTGAAATGCAGCATGGTGAAAATCAAGGCCACCCCCTAGGTGCTGCAGGCTGGGTGGGGGTCTCTTCTGTCTGTCTCCGGGGCTCTCACACCCCCCGCCCAACTCCACCGCCGCCCCTGCCCGCTCCACGTTGTTAGGTGTGGATGATGGCGCTGACATCCCCCGGGAGCTGGTGGTAGGCATCTACGAGAGGATACAGCAGAAGGAGCTCAAGTCCAATGAGGACCACGTCACGTACGTCACCAAGGTGGAGAAGTCCATCGTGGGCATGAAGACGGTGAGTGTCCACAAGTCACCCGTCTCCTGTCTCTCCTTTCTTCCTGAACTCCCTTTCCATTCTCCTCCTTACATTTCCAAAACTCTTTCTTCACATTCGTTCACGTCGGAGTTACCGAGTACCTACTGTGTGCCGGACACTGCATCTCTTTTTTTTTTTCTTGCCTCATTTCCTCATTGCTTCTTGCCACCAGATACTGCAGCAAGAGAGAGTGAGATGCGATGTCAAGAAGGACTGCCCAGTGGTCTAGGGTGGAAGCATCTGGGTGGCCAGATGCGATTCAGGATCCCTTTCCTGGGACAGCATGGATACCAGGCATTCCTGGATGGTTCTGATGAGTAGAAGGCAGGAGTGGGCTCAATAGGCTCTAGGCTGTGGCATCACCATTGACGTTCCCCATTGGTAGTGACCTGGGTCCCCGGCAGCATGTTCCAAGCCTGCAGTGATATTTAAAGTGGGCCTCCTCTGTAGGCTGCTCCACTTTATGCTATAAATATAAAGGATGTCTTGGGGGTTCCAATTCTTCCTCCTTAAATTGCTGGTTCGGGGGCAGTTTGGAGTTTGCAGACCTCTTTTGAGCTGGGCTCCCTCTACCCAGTCTGTGCAGGGACAGTCTCTTCTGCTTTGAGAGCCTTTATTGCTGAGATCTTAGCATCTGTCTGGTTGCAAGCAACTGGCTTGTCTTACATGCTGGAGTAGATGCCAGGTGTCCCTGTGATCCCCTCATTCTTGCACACTTGCATCTGTGCAATAGACAAGGGGTGAAAGTGTCATATCTGCAGGCCACAGCCTGGGACAGGGGATGCCCTCAAGGTCATAGAGGGAAGCAGGTTGACAGTGGCTGGATCAGAACAGCCTGAAAGCTCTTCTCAATTTCCTGTTCCTGTCCCTCTGTCACCTCATTTACTCGGACTTAGTGAACCCCTTCTCCTCTGGCCCCGCTCCCCAGGAGACATGATGAGCATGAGCCCTGTGGACAGGGTGTGAGCATTTGAGGAAAAGAGCCTCAGACAAGGAGAGAGGAGGGGGGAGAGTCACGTCCGCCCCTCTCCCCGAGCCCCATCTCCTCTTCTGGAAGGTGGGCGCTATGAGTGGGGAGGCCTCGAGGCCTCTGCTGTCCCACTGAGAGCCACGCCCTGTGCACAGGTGCTGTCCGTGCCCCACCGCCGCCTGGTGTGCTGCAGCCGGCTCTTTGAGGTGACAGATGTGAACAAGCTGCAGAAGCAGGCGGCGCATCAGAGGGAGGTGTTCCTCTTCAACGACCTGCTGGTGGTGAGTGGCCCCCGCTCCAGGGCAGGGCTGGTGGGGGCTGCCTGCGGCCCTGAGCAGCCTGCGCGGGGTTGCAGAAGTGGACAGGAAAGGACACCCAGGGGTTTCAGACAGAACACCTGCTCCGTGGGACTGATCTGCCTTCCCGGTGCTTTCACGCTGTGGGCGTGAGGGGGCTCAGGCAGACGTGCTAATTTCTACTCATAAGTGGTGACACCACGCAGACGTCAGATGATCGACTCATGGTTGCACAAACTGTTAATGAGCTCAATCCCAGTATGACCTCTCCACGCTCCAGGAAGCCCTGGGCAGGGAACACACAGGGATGTATGTGCCTCACACCCCAGAGCCTGGGAGGAACAGGGCCTCGGCGGAGTGTGTTCTGTCCCTGGGCCTAGGCAAGGCTGGTGTATCTGTGTGTGTGTGTGTGTGTGTGTGTGTGTGTGTGTGCACGCACCCATGCACACGCACACATCTGTAGCCATAGATACTCTTTCTTTGCTGTTTGAAAACAGATATCCATTCAACAAGTATTTAATAAGTGCTGGCCATGCGCTGGCCTCGTTGTAGGTCTGGGAAACAGTGAGCAGGACTAATTCAGGTCTGTCTCTCTCTCGCACCGGCCGTCTCAATCTATCAGCCACATTGGCACTGCCTCTAAAATGATCACAAGCCTCAACGACCTCCCACCACACTGCTACAGTCTTAGTGCATGCCTAGTAGGTTCAGCGACACACCTGGCAACCCACACCAGCCTCCACATGGCTCTCCCCACCTCTAGGGTTCACCCCCCCTCCCCAGAGAGCAGCAGTGTGATCTCTCTGGAGTGCACATTAGGCCCCATGGCCCCTTCCCGTGACCTGCCTCCCCGCCCTCTCCTCAGCCCCGTGAGCCACCTCCCTCCTGCGGGCCAGGCCTTTTTTCTTGCTGCTCCTTCTTGCAAAGCTCCTCCAGACCTTGCACCCTCCTCTTGCCTTCCTGGCCTCCTTCTTTTCATTCAAGTCTCAAATCAAATGTCACCTCCTCCGGGAGGCCCTCCCTGCCTACCTAGTGAGGTGGCCTGCCCAGTCACATTCTATTCCTTACCCTATTTCATTCTCTTCAAAACACTGAGCATCTTGGTTTTGGCTTTTTGCTATTAGGCTTTATTGTTTCATCACCTGATGGGCACTCTGACTGTCTTCCTCCACATCCCATAAACCGTAGGTGAGGGAGATAGAAAATAATTAAGAAAACAGACAAGATATTGTCAGATTGGGGGGAAGGTGCTATGAAGGCCGCAAACCAGGTGACAGCAGGGAGAGTGACTGGGGCAGGTTTGGGTTTTAGAGGGGATGGTCCAGGAAGGCATCTCTAAGGAGACAGCGTTTGGCACCTAAGTAATGAGAGTCATGCAGCCATGCAGAAAGCTTCTGGGAGAGCGTGGAGTGGGAACAGCGTGTGCGAGGGGCCTGCGGTGGAACTCAGCTTGCCCTTCTCAAGCTACAGAAGGGAGGACACCGTGGCTTGCGCAGATGGCCAGCATAAGGCAGGGACCATGTCAGATGGGTTTTACAGGCCAGCTCAGGCCCCGGAGGGTTTTGTGCAGTGAGGAAGCACATTTTGGTGTAGTGTGTGTCTGTGTATGTGCATGTGTGTCTGTACGTGCACGTTCATCATGGCGTGTTTCCCTGTGTGCTCATGTGTCCCCCCTGGGTGTCTGTGCATTCATGTGTGCACACGCGTGTTTCCATGAGTGTCCGCACATCGGCGCCTGTCTGTCTCCTGAACAGATTCTCAAACTTTGTCCAAAGAAGAAGAGCGCCTCCACGTATACCTTCTGCAAGTCAGTCGGCCTGCTGGGCATGCAGTTCCACCTCTTTGAGAACGAGTGTAAGTCTTTTTGAGAATGAATGAATGAATGAAGTGGCTGGGGCGAGCTGAGGGAGAAGGGCTGGACAGTAGGGTGGATGGAGGCATGAGTGCCCCAAAAGCCCCGTGCCCTCCTCATGTCTGGCTGGCTCCAGCCCTCAGCTGCTGCTGCTCACAGCCCACTGGGGCCTGGGTCTGCTTTCCAGTTTACTCCCATGGCATCACACTGGTGACTCCGCTCTCGGGCTCCGAGAAGAAGCAGGTGCTGCATTTCTGCGCCCTGGGCTCGGATGAGATGCAGAAGTTTGTAGAGGACCTGAAGGAGTCCATTGCTGAGGTGACAGAGCTGGAGCAGATCCGGATAGAGTGTAAGGATGTGGACTCCCCAAGGCAGCTGGTGGGGGCTCCCATTCAGCAAGGGACAGGGGCAGCTTGAGACAGACACCCCTGATTCCAGGGAGCAGCGTGGCCCTGCCCTGACCCCACTTCAGACCCTCTCCATCTCCAGGCTCCCCCGCATCATGCTGGCTGCCAGTCACACACAGCCCGGTGGGAGCACCACTTTTCATGTTTCTTCACGATTTAAGTGAGGCATGCTGGAGTGCACACACGTGTGTACACAGATCAGCAGGCACGTGGGGCTGCGTGTGGGCCTCTTGGAATAGTGTTCTGCTGCGTTTTCCCAGGATGACCGAGCGAGCTGGCCAGGCAGGTCCACGGGGCTCCAGTGCTTTTTCTTCCCACCAAACCTTCTGCTGAAGCCTCCCCCACTGCAGCCCAAGTCTGTGCATTGCATCTGGTTAGCCTCATTTCTTCACTCTCTTTTAATCTTGGATCATCTTTCTGCTTTATTTTTTTACAGCATTGTCCTTTTGAAGAATCTAGGCTGCCTTCTTACTACCCTCATAGAAGTCTCTCTGTTCCTCCAAGGAAGGCCTAGATTCTAGATTATTCCCATCGGGCATTTTAGAGAATATGCGGATCTCTTCCTGCGGCCGGGTGGTTTATTGGCCACTTTGGGGTTAAGGGAAGAGCGGCGAGCGCTTGCGACTGATACCCACGTGCAAGCTTGTACTTATCGCAGCAGCTCCAGATAGCCTTTAAGGGAAAACTAAATAAGAACGGAGACAGAAACTGAAACAGAAAATGAAAACAGGCTTCAGGCCTGCCTAGATGGTCACTTAATTAAAAGTGTTTCTAAATTAATATCTATCCATCAGGCACTAGGAAAGGTAGTGGGAGTTTTTGAGCAGGGGATCAATGTGACAGGCTGGTGCTTTTGAATCACCATTTTTGAGGCACCTACTATGTGCTTAGCAGTTTATTTCTATGCTGTGGGTCCTCATGGTGATGCTGAAAGGTAGGTGCATTGATCCACGGGACAGCTGAGGCTCGGAGGAGTTAAGCCGTGTGTCCAGGTCTCCCGTGTTAGAAGCGGAGGAGTTGTCAGTTTTATTTTCATTTGATTCTGTACTTTCCACTCTGAGAGTGAGAGAAGATGTTCGTTTATTTTTTCTAAGGAAACAATCTAAATCAGGGTAAACTGAGATCCATTAGACCAGACTCTGGAACTCAGGTAACTGCTTGATGGGGAGGGGTGCATGTCAACTCGCTTTCTTCAATCTGTTAGCTTATTTGAATTCAGTGGTGAAACAGATTCTTTTCAAGGGCTGGACTGGATGCCCAGAGAGGCTGCTTCTGCTGTTGTTCTGAAGCATTTTCAAGAAGGCACCTTCACTTCTCTCATTGTCTAACTGTCCCAGATGGCTCTGAACTGCCCTGAGGGGCCAGCACACCAAGTGGCACCAGCGTTGCTCGGAGAGGCACCTTCCCCCATCAGCCCAGGAACAGCATGTCCCCAGCTTCACAAAGTCACAGAGGAGCAGATAGTGTCAGAATCTGTTATGTCGGGAGGTGAATATCCTCTCCTGCCGCCTCAAGGGTAGAAGAGCAAGAAGAAAGGCTTATCACTGGCTCTCAGCCTTCAGCTGGAGACAAAGGGAAGGAACACCTGAGGAAAGAGGAAGGGCAGGACAGGGAGGAACGAAAGCCAGGGGAAAAAAAAGAAGAAAGAAAATGAGCCAGGCTCAGTGGTTCCTGCCTATAATCCTAGCACTTTGGGAAGCTCAGGAGGGAGGATTACTTGAGCCCAGAAGCTCAGGAACAGCCGGGGCAACACAGCAAGGCCTCATCTCTAGAAAAAAGAAAATGAAAAACAGTATCAGCTACCGTTCACTGAGGACTTATATTCCGGGCACTGGGCTGACTAATGGGCACAATAGGTTTCCATAGTGGGTATTATTTTCCTCATTTTACAAATAAGGGAACAGGCTAAAAGTCTAGGGAAGCTGTCCAAGTTCCCAGGCAGTGACACAACAAGGTTTGCATCCAGTGGCCCAGGACTTCTCACTTGTAATTATGATGCTAATTTCTCCAAAGCCAAGAGAGCCCCTCTGGGAGGAGAGAAACAACTTTAGCATTGATCGATGGTGTGATCTAGGCAATCAGGACAAATTGCTCTGGTTTGGGGCCTGCAGTTCAGTGTCTTTGGTTTCTACACAACCAGAGAGACTGAAAGTGGAGCCCAGGAGAGTAGCTTTAATAAAAGGAACTTGAGTTATGTCTCCCGGAAAAGAGAAGCCGGAGGAGTGATTTAATAATGATGTCAAATCTCCAAGGATGACAGCTGGCAGTTCCATAACTCCACTGAGAGAAGAACAAGAAGAAACAGGTTTCTGGTCCAGTGAGAGGAGTTAAAGTTGAGTACCCAGGAGATGTCCTGGCACCACAGGCTTGCAGCTTCCATACCCTGGGTGTGGAATTTCCTCCTTGGGAGAGCTTTGAACACCTTGTGGAGGCTCAGCCGGCCAGGCAGGCTGCGTCGTCCCAGGTGCCAGGTGGAGAGCTGTGCTGGACCAGGTGCTTCTCACACACTGTAACAAAACTGATATAGGTTGGTGCGAAAGTCATTGCGGTTTTTGCCATTACTTTCACACGAACCTTAATACTTACAAGGAACTAGCCAGGCCTTGTCCTCAGTGCTTTACATGTATTTCTCCACGCGGTCCTCTTAATGACACCTTGAAGTGGGCACAGCTGTCCCCTCAAGTGAGGCGTGGAGAGTTTGGGTAACTTGCCTAAAGCCACATAGCCAGGGAGCATCAGAACCAGGATTCACACCCAGGCAGTTCACCTCCCTCACATCATCAGCCTCTTCTGTGCCTCTCTGACGTTCAAGCAGATATGATCATCCCCACATACAGATGAGGAGACCGCGGCTCTGAGGGGGTGTTTGACTCGATATTCGGTGGTGGGGCCCGACCTGAGGTGTGTGTTTCACAGCAGGTACTGGGACCCCTCCTCTGCTTCCTTCCCTTCCCACTTGCCCCTCATTTCCTCCCTCACCTCTGTCAGTTGAGCTTAGCGTTTCTCTTGCTCACGGGTCTCTCCGTTCCTTAGGGGAGCTGGAGGAGCAGCAGGGAACAAAGACACTCTCCTTCAAGCCCAGTGGAGCCCAGGGGGACCCGCAGTCAAAGCAAGGATCGCCGACAGGTGAGCCTGGGCTCTGCCCCGGGCACCAACCCACATGGAGGCCACTCAGGGACCCTGGGTGTGGATCCTGGGGAACCTTTGGGGAGAGCTGCCCGTTCCCATGGCTGTTTTTTTTCTGCTGAGGAGCGCCAGGCTTGCCTTATTTAATCTCATGGGCTTTAGTGGTGGGAGTGAGGAGGAAGGCGAGAGAGAAATGTGTCTGTCCATTTTGCAAACTGCACCAGAGTTCTAGAGTCCATGTGAGATGTCAGCGTCTGCCCTGGTGGAGTCAGGCAAGAGTCCTGGCAGCCCACCCCCAGCAGGGGGCCTTCCCTCCGCAGTCAGGCTCCCTTGGCAGGCGAGGTCAAGAGAAACCCCATGAGGAAAACTCTCCAGCCAGGCAGGGTGAGAAGGCAGGGTGACCAGAAGGGTCTGGATCTTGCTCTTCTCTATGCAGTCCCTTCACTAACCCGCCACAAGCACCCCTAATCCCTGGCCCAGGTCAGCCCACCCCAAATCCAGACAGACCCTCGAACTCCACTTCTCTAATGGTTTCTCCAGTTCAATTGTTCACTCCAGCTGAGTCGAGTTGGCTCCAGAGGTGGCACCTCCTTTGGCTAGGTTCCCTAGACCTGCGCCCTCTGCCCCCCAAGGTGCCCTACCTTCCACCTCCTACCCCAAGCTCACCCTCACCTGCAGAGGGCCAGGCAAGGTTTCTACCATCTCCCCTCCTCCAGCCCCAAATAAAGAGAATGAAGAGAGATGCATCCAGTCTCATTCCCGTGAAATCCCAGCAAGCCATCCACAATCGTGGACCAGTTAGTCAACTCAATCACTCTCTCACCCTCAACAAACGCTTCTGGAGTGCCTGCTGCCCTGTGCAGAGCACTGGAAGAGCAGGGTCCCAGTGGGAGGCCAGCTTGAGCTGAGAAACTGCAGTGGGCTCCGTGCGGTTCGTGGCCCGCCACAGTTGGCCCTGACACCTGACTTGCAGCAGACAGCGTAGGGACCGAGATTCACTCTCCAGGCAGGACATGGGGCTCTTCTCGCTACATGGAGATTCGCACTGTGATGGAATCTTCCCTCTGTGGGTTTGACCTGCCATGATGCGTCCATAATTCTCCTTGCTGCCTGATTTCAGTCGGGCTCTTCCTGTCCATAAGGTCATAGGACACGGGTCGCTGCTTGTTTTCTCAGCTGTGAAACCCCAGAGCCAGCCCTCAGCTGCGTGTCATTCCCTGCCATCACCTCCTGCCTCTCTTCTGGAAGCGGGCACGCCCTGGTTAGGCCCAGATGCCTGTTCCCAGGGACGTTTCCCTTAGTCCCCTCCACAGCAGGGTGTTTCTCATTCCCAAACAATGGTGCAGCTCCCTCTAGTGCTGCAGGAAGCGGAGGCTGTGCACAGCAGGAGGAAACTGGCACCCCGGGGGAGTTGGGAAATGAGTGGGGCTCCCTCTGGTGTGGGGGTGGAAGCCAGGAGTGACTCAGCTAAAAAGAGCCAAGGAGCTGTCTGTGGGGTTCCACAGGGTCCCTGCTGCTGTGCCAGGCCAGTCAGGAGGCCCTGGGAGTAATTACAGAGCCATTATGAGCTCTTATTGTGCCAGGCACTGCTGTGAGTGCCATGTAGGACTCAGCCCATTCGGTCCTCCCCACTCAGCCAGTCTGCAGAGGTGGGAGCAAAGCAGTGTGGCCCACACTCAAGGAGCCCGTGACCCACGGAGGCTGATGAACGTGGTACCCACAGCCCGGGCCCCTCCAAGCCAGCTTTCATAGTCTGCACTGGGAAGGCTTCGACTGTGGGTAAATCAGATTCCACAATGCCAGCCTCGGAAAGAAGAGCAGAGAGCTTCTAGTCTGTGGTGGTCCAGGGAGATGCAGCCTGTAGCTCCCAAGGTCACACAGCTCCTAAGTGGCAGAGTGGGGCTCCCAACCTCCACCTCAGTGGGGAGCAGTATGACCCTGAGTCTTAGCTGCAGAGGTACTTGAGGGGCGCCAGGGAGGGGCAGGGGCTTGGCTCAGCCAGTGGAGAATGAGCCCTGTGCTCTTTGCATTCAAAGCCAAAAGGGAAGCCACGCTCAGGGAGAAGCCCGCGGAGAGCACGGTGGAGGTAAGTGGAGCCCTGGTTGCCCAGGTGAGTGACTCCCTGCCCCCTTGTCCTCCTTCTCACGGTCTCTGTTGTTTCTCTTCTCAGGTATTAATCAATGCCTCCCCAGCCCGACTCACCATTTTACCAATTTCAAGAGATACAGTTAAAAGTTACTGCTAGCATGGGTAACGCCGCTGTTCCCGCGCCTAATTAAGCCGCGAGCTCTTTCTCCCCATTCCCCAGCCCACGGCCCTCCGAGGCCGAGCTCCCAGACTAACACAGTGGAGACAGAGCCCACGACACCCTAGGGCCATCCTTCCGGTGTGCCCCCAAATCTACCTCCCCAGCAAATGCCCACTGCTCACTGCTCCGCCAGTACTTGCTGTATCAGAGGACCCCACATCGCCTTCCCCGGGGTCCTCCCACCCTCCATAGCAGGGAGCCTCGGCTCCCTCCGGAGAGAGGTCAGGCCCCAAGCGAAGCACTCACTTCTGGGGCAGACCCCGCCCTTTTGGACACCTGGGGCTAGGCTGGAGAATTGCAACTTGGGGGCAGCTGGGAGAGGGAGCTCTTCCCTGGAACTGCTGGTCCTTCTGGAAAGCTGGCCACAGCGTAGGGATGTGTCTAAAAGAAATTGAGACAGAGTAGGGTGGGGATGCCTCGGGGGCTTCCCTGAGGGGAGAGGATTAACCCTGAAGACTGTCCGTGGTTGGAGGGGAGGCTGCCCATCTCCATGCCACATAGCAAGAGACTGTAGAGGAGCCAGCAGCAGGGGTCCCTGCTAAGCGCCCACAGTGCCACCTATAGGAGGAGCATGCAGGTGGCCCTACATGCCTCGTGAGCCCCACCCCTCTCCCACTGGTTCCTCTTGCACCCCAGTAGCCCCAGCTACACTCCTTTTCTGTCAGGCCTCCCAGGGCCACCAGCTGCTCATACAGACACCTCCCTTCCCCACCCCTACTTCCAGCCAGAGGGGCCCCCATTAGGTGTCTTAGGAAGACGCCCTACTCACCGGTCTGACTACGCCCTGGGAAGCAGCAGGATACCCCAGGGGAGCTCAGTGTCTTCTCTCTCTCCCACGGCCCCCACCCCCCACACACCCGTGTCTGGAGGAGGCACCTTTACAAGGAGGAGCTTCCTGCCCCAGCAGCTGACAAGCCCCCAGGGTGGGTATTCCATTCCCCGGCCCCTCCGCTCCCCATCCTCTGCAGCTGCCCATTCTTGAGCCTTGCAGATAAGCACAAACGTGCCCAGCTCTCCGTTCTGTTCTGCCAGCCCTGCCCTGCCCTAGCCTGAGCTACCCAGGGAGGACAACCAGGCTGACGCACTCCTCCCTCCTGCCCTGCCTAAGGGCATGTGGCTATCTGCAAGGCTGCCACCCTCAGCTAGCTCCAGGGCCCCGCCAGCCTCTGCTCTCCCGCACAGAGGGCAGCCTCGCCACCCATGGCCTCAGCTGGACCCCAAGCTCTCTCTCCTCTGCCCTCTCTGCCGTTGCTGACCAAGCCCCTCTGGCAGGCGCTTCTCCATCTTCTCTGAGCTGTTCTGACCTGCTGCTCATGTTACATCCTCTGTCTCCCGGCTCCCTTCATTCTTTCTTTCATGAGCAGGGAGGTGAGAAGGGGATCAGATGAGAGAGCCTTTTGCTGTCACTTCCTGCTTTTCACTTACTGACCACTAAAGAGAAAGGATCGAAACTGGGATGGGGATGGGGGTGCAGTGGAGGGACCAGAGCACGGGAGGTGAATGGGAGGTGCAGGCTATGGCCCCGAGCAGGTGCTGTGCAGGGAGCTTCAGAGGGAAGGACGGCTCAGTGGGTCTGGACTGGAACAGCCAGAAATTCACCTGGGAAGGGGCCGCTGCGAGGTCCCCGCAGAGGAAGGCAGATGAGCACAAGCCTGTCCTGGCTCCTGGGGAGGAATTCAGAATACAAGCAGGAGGGGAGAGGAGCCCGTGCCCTCCAGCGGCTTCTGCCTGAGTGAGGACCCTGGAGGGCTCCCCGGAGGGAGGGGGGCCCCAGCCATGCTCTCTGCCTGCCATGTCTCAGGACACTGAGGGGCTCAGGGCCCCTTTCGTTTGTGTAGCAGGACCTCAGGCCTGGAAAATGTGCCGAGGTTGGAGGCTGAGAAGGAAGAATAAAGCCTGCAACATGCCGAGTGTGGCAGAGGGCTCGTGAATATTGGGGGCTCGGGAGGGAAGCCGTCCCTAGGAGTGCACAGGTCCGGGAAAGGGATTCCCTGAATTGCACCTGTAGCCAATAGGATGAGGAAATGCTGCTTTAGGGCGCCGGGACAGTTTTGGGCTGGGCCAGCTGGGTCTAGGCCTGGGCGAGGTACCTCCTCAGCAACTTCCATTTCCCACTCTGTGCACTGAGCACCAGCCCAAGGTGCTGCTGCCTGAGGACAGATGGCAGTCCAACAGGAAAATCGTCAGAGAGGAGGGGGGTCTCAGCCTCCCCCACAGGACCCAGGTGTCTGGAGTGGGGTGCGCGGCGTCCTCGCCATGGGCAGGACAGCTTGGGGTGGAACAGTGTGAGGAGTTAAATCCCTCTCCCCCCGGAATCCTCTAGCCTCCTTTCCACCCATCTCCTCCCCCTCCCCCTGCTAGTAAGGGGAGGCCAGGCTAGTTCATAGTGACCTCCACGGTCTGAGGGAGGGGGCTCATGAGCGCCATCTGGGCCACGTCCTCCTGCCCTGCCTTGGGGATCAAGGTTAGAGCCCTCTCTGGGGATAGCCTCCTGCAGCCAAGCAAGTTAACCAGGACCCAGCTTGGGCCAGAATGGCAGCTGGGGAGCTGGCTCTGCCCTCGGTTGTCTGGGCTGCTCTCCAACTGCAGGGTCATGGCCTTGGGGAGTCTGGGAGGACAGGTAGGTCCAGATCACCCCTTCAGGGGTCCCTGGCATTCTGGGGTTTAAGCCTTTATGATGTTAAAGATGCCAAAGAGGCTTCCTCTGTAACAAGACTGGAGGGAACAGAGGGACATGAACGGCTCCAAAATGCTTGGCTCTATCTCTGGGTCTGACCTCCTTTGCCTCAACACACTCCTGGAGGGTGGGGAGGGGCAAAGACCATGACCCCGGCTTTCAAGCTCAGAGAGTGGTGGAAAAGGAGGTGGAGAGGAGTTTTCCCATGGCCCAGAGACACCCAGCAGGTCCATGAAGTCAGGTGCAGAGCTATGCAGAGCCCACCTCACAGATGAGGAGACTGAGGCCGCAGAGGGACGCCGCTCACGGTCAGTGGCAGAACATGCCAGCCTCTTGACTCCTCTTTCCCTCCTAGGCAAAAGCCAGGGTCAGAAGCCAGTCTTCCTACAGATGGAGAGATGGGGAGAGGGTCGGAGTGAGGGCTGAGAGTGGGAGGGAGGCCAGGGGAGGCTCAGGGCAGCCTGTCCTAGCAGCTGGGAATTAGTCCTGTAACATTTCATGCTTCTCTGGCTGTTTCTAAACTAGGTGTCAATTCACAACAGGCTTCAAACGTCCCAGCACAACTCCGGGCTGGGGGCCGAGAAGGGAGCGCCGGCACTGCCGCCAGACCTGCAGCCTAGCCCCCTGAGACAGCAGCCCCCACCGCCGCTGCCGCCGCCGCCGCCACCCACACCCCCGGGCACCCTGGTACAGTGCCAGCAAATTGTCAAGGTCATTGTCCTGGACAAGCCCTGCCTGGCCCGCATGGAGCCCCTGCTGAGCCAGGCTCTCTCCTGCTACACCTCGTCCTCCTCCGACTCCTGCGGCTCCACACCCCTGGGCGGCCCCGGCTCCCCGGTCAAGGTCATCCACCAGCCCCCGCTGCCCCCGCCCCCACCCCCCTACAATCACCCTCACCAGTTCTGTCCACCAGGCTCCCTGCTGCACCGACGCCGCTACTCCAGTGGCTCAAGGAGCCTGGTGTAGACTCTGCCCCACTACCCTGCTGTCCGGGGAGGGCTGGCCACCGCGGGGCCTGCACTGCCGCTCCGCTGCTCCCCATACCCTGGCACGATGCGTTCCTGGTCACTGATCGCCATCATTTTGGGAAAAGAATCCCAACCCCTGGCACCTGGGTTTGCCTCATCCAACCATCCTTCCCTTTCTCAGCTGCACCCCACCTCCAGATCTGGAGATACCACCTCACTCTCCTGGGCCACCACTTCCCCTGGCCGCCACTTTCCTCCGTTGGACCATGGAATGAAGAAAACTGGAGCCGAGGGGTTAACTAGCTGGCAGGCTTTGAGTCTGTTAGTGCCGGGGGTGGGGGCCTCAGGCCACGGGGCGGCAGCGGAACACTAGACAGAAGGCCTCTGGCTCACAGCCCACGACAAGCGCCTCTGTGGCTATGCTGAGGGGAGGAGGGTTGCTCCCGCTCCCTGGAAGGTGCGAGGAGTGAGGAGGGGGACTTTTTCTGCTGGCCCCACTCCCCAAGCCTGGCACTCTCAGGAGGCTATTCCTTGGTCCCCAGGGACATTGGCTTTCCTGACCGTGTTCTTCCCCCTCTTCGCAGGACCTCTGCTTCCTCAGGAGCTGCCCAGACCCCAGAAAAGCTTAGAGAGAGGGAGGAGGGAAGGGGAGCACTTTTAGCTCTCTGTCGGTCGGTTCAACAGGGCCATGGGATTGTGAGGTCATGTATCTGCAAATGCACCTTTTTAAAGAGTTTCCTAGCTCCCTAGCCCCAGCTAGTACCCAGCCAGTGCCATGTGCTCAGAGGCACGTGCACACGAACATGCATGAGAACCAGGTCCACTTCTTCCATTGTGGAAGCAGAAGTGGAGGCGGGGTTTGGTCCAGGTCAGGGGTCCCTCTTGCATGAGTCTGTGGCCTCCAGAGGTAAGCAAGAAAAACAGGGGCTCCAAAGGCATATGCATTTCCCCTGTGCCCCTCAGCCTTTAAATATTTCCCCCTCCTGAAAGGTTCTAGACACCTCCTCCAGCAAGGGTGCCCAAGAGTCCCTGGACCCTCAAAATTGCAAAGGAGAGCCAAGCAGGGCTCACTGACCTCCCAGGGCCCAGATCACCCCTTCAGGATGGGACAGCCAGCCTCAGGCGGCTCCACAAACCCAAGCCTGAGGAAGGGCCCCTCCCTGGCCAGAGGAGAGGCAGCTGCCCCAGAGACCACAGGAGCCGTACCATGGCCTTCTCAGTCAGGCCCTATCAGGTCGAATCTGTCCCAAGCCCGGCCAGGCTCCAGCCCTGTGCCAGCAGCTCACTGCTGTCCTGTGTGCAGGTCCCCCTGCAACTTGGAGCCTGTGGTTAAGGCCTCCTGGGAGAGGCAGTGAACACGAATCAAGTCTAACATGGACTTGCATCTCCCCACCCCCGCCCAGCCCCACCTGCAGTAGCCGGGGCCAGGTAGGAGGCAAGGCTTGTTCCCTGCTCTCAGAGATTCCAGATGACCTAGTTTTGTTTCGTGTGTGGGGGGGTGGGTGTGTGTGTGGTCACCCGGACGTCACTGTGATGTCACCCAGTGAGTCTATTTCTGGCCCTGTCTTTGTCGGCCCCGTTTCTATAACTTGCAGCCAATTCGCCCTCTCCCCTGCAGCAGCCAGCCCGTCTGCTCCTCCCTTTCCTTGCTGCCCTGGCCCTCCTCTGTTTTCCGTAACAGAGCGGCTCCAGTCATTGCCTTTCGGAAGGGAGCAGCTGGCAGATGTGGTGCACAAATTCAGACACCTCTGATGCCCTTGGCCAGGGCAGGGATTGCCCTTAAAGTGAAGGCCTGCAGAAGAGGTGTCAGGGACTTGGGAGGAGGTGGGGTTGTGAGGATGGCAGTGGAGGAATCTTAAAATGAGGGAAGCTGAAAATAGAGTGAAAACAATGACGAAGAGGCAGGAGTATGAGGTACGGGGGAAGAGGAGCTATGAGACTGGCTAAATATACTCTTGGGGTGGGGGCCGTGGGGGCCCGGGACACTGCTCCAGATAGCCCCGGCCCGACAGGCAGGACCCCGTCCCCTGCTCACGTAGCTCTTCAAGCTTACAAAGTGCCCTCTCCCCTATTGAGGGGCACAGCAACCCCAGGCCCTCCCTCTCACTTCAGCCGAAGCCCCAGCCTTCCAAATTGGAACTAGCAAAAGTCTTAGGGCTGGCTCACATGCGGGCCTCTATCTGAGACCCTGGACTATCGGGCACCTCAAGGCCCCTGCCCCAGGGCAGAGGCCCACCCCTTGGGTTGGTGCAGTGGCTGCCCTGGGCCCCACTGGCAGCACAGGGAGTCTGCCTATGAAGCAGCCCAGCCTCGGGTCAGTACCCTGGGGAGCCAGTCCTGAGCTAGGAGGGGCATTTAACCCTTGAGGGCCTGGGGTAGGACAGAGCTGGCCCTCCTTATTGTCAGGGGAAAGCCTCAGTAACCTCCCTTCCCTGCTCAGTCCCCAGGCCAAGGTTGGGGCCCCTCTCTGTCCCCGTCCCCAGGGCCTAGACCTCAGGGACCTGGGAAAAGCCTCCTGCTCCCTCCCCAGGACAGCAGGCAGGGCAGGGCCTCCAGCCCTGGCAGAGGCCTGGCTGCAGGTGCCCTTGGGCCTTCCTGCTCTTCCAAGGTTGCAGGAAGAGTAGGGGGCTGACTGAGCCCCAGACCCAATCACCCCAAGATGGCCCCACTCCATCCACTCCCTAGACCTTAGGGAAACCTGGGCCCCTCTCCTGATTTGATCCATTTGGCCCCAACTCCAGTCTGGAATGGAGATGAAACTAGTTTTCCGCCCACTTTTAAGGGAAATCCCACTCCTAGATCTGAAAGGGGGCCTGCTGGCAGCTTGTCCTGGAAGCCTGCCTGCCTATCTCCACAGCTGCTTGCCTGCCTCCACAGTGTCTGATCCAGCACACGCTGATCAGCTCTGCGTCTTCGGGCCCCTGCCACCAGCCCCCGTGGCCAGCCAGGAGTCTCTTTGTACCTACTAGGCGTCCCTGAGGACCATCTGTCCGTCCGTCCCTGTGTCTGCTGTACATACCTCCCGCTGCACCCTCTCCCCGCACACCCTTCGCCCATCAGAGAGAAACCTCTCTAGGGAAAGGCAGGGTGGCTGCCCCCAGCAACTAATCCAAATGGCAAATATTTTGTAACGAAATAGCCCAGAGGTATTTTATCTGTTCAATTCATAGAGTTTTAGAGATTATATTGAAAGATGTCACTTGAGCAAACCGTGTCGCGCCGCTTCTTTTGCTCTCCCAGCAGGGAGGGCTCACCTTAGATCAGAGCCTCTCCTCGGTGAGGATTTGAGAACACTGGTGCCCTCAGCCCCTCGAGCTGCTCTCCCCTGGCCACAGCAGCATCATTCCTTTCCCCAGAATAATGCACTCGTGTGCCATGGTTAGGAAGCCCTGTCTTCTTAAAGGGCATGTGGGTGTGGGACGCGCGAGTGAGTCATCCGACGCGTGGGCACTGGGAGCTGTGGGTGCAGAGCTAGGAAACTGACCACGTGTGCGGGCCTGACCCCTCTAATACATAGATACATGCATACACCCGCTCACTCCACCTCCCTGACCACATACACACAAAGCTTTCAGCTGGTCCAGAAAGCAGGTTACGACAGAGATCAAAGGCTGCTTTGGAGGGAGAAGGTCCCCGACAGCCCATAGGCCCCCAGTGGGGAGATGAAGACCACCTCTGGCCTGCTTGGCTTTCTTCAGTGAAGAGTGAGGGTATGTCAGGGTGTGGGGAAGGCCATCCCATAGGTCATGCCAGACATCAGCTCCGAAGGCCTGACTTCAGAGACAGGGTCTAGTTTGTCTGGCCCCTGGGTCCAATCTTCCTGAAATGCAGAAGCAATGGGCCCCGTGAAAGGATGAGGGGAAGACTGTTGGGGACAGCGCACAAAGCCACAGACAGCAATTCAGCAAACGTATCGTGAACCCCAGTACGCCAGGTGCCCTACTGGGAGCCGGAAGGGATGCCAAGATTCTGGGAAGAATATGGATGTGACAGTAGCCCAGTGGCTGTAAGGAAGCAGGGAAGGCTGACATGAGGACTGGGAGAGATGCAGGGACTCGGCCAGGTGTTCACAGTCGGGGCAGTGCTCAGCTCAGCTCCACGGGGGCTCGAGATAGGGCAGTTCTCCAGGAACACTGAGGCATCAGAGGAGGAGAGTGATTGGCTGGGCCCGATGCCCCAGGACACCTGCAGATAGGGCACCCAGCTCTCCTAGTGACCAGAACTCTGAACACCTAGAAATCCCGACAGCTCCAGCACACCTTCCCCAGGCTGGATCCTATTGTTCTCAGCCAAAGATAAAGGAAACTTGACCTCACCCTCTTCCCAGGAAATGGGAAATTCCAGAATGAGCCAGAAGCCAGCTATGACCTGTCCCATCCTGGGAATTCTCTGACCTGGGAAGCTGAGGACTGGCCCCTTGAGAGCACTCTGCAGGGACCCAGCTCAGCCAGGGCCTGGGAGAGGGCCAAGGGGCAAGACGGCCCTGCTGCTCTCTGTGCCGGATGCAGGCCAACGGCACCATTCTCCAAATCTCGGGCCCCTGAGGTCATCTAGGATGAATCCTTGTCTCTCCAGTGAGCGGGGGGCCATCCTGTTCTGATACAGCCCATCCGGTGGTCCAGGCCCCTCTGGGCCCGTCTGCCATAGGGATGGAGAGCCACAGTCAATGCATCTCCCTCCATAATGACCCTTTGCAGATGGGAGAATGTCAAACTCATCAGTCACTGACGTAGGATGTTCCTGGAAAGGGGTCCCAGGATGTACCGGTTTCTAATGGCCGAGAGCAGTGGCCCAGAACAAGTCCTGGAAATCAGGGTGAACTGAACTCTAAGCTTGTGACCACCTGCCGAGAGCTGTTCTAGGTGCTGGGGGTATGCAGTGAAGGGGACAGGTGAAGTTCACACTGCGGGGGAGAGGGGAATCAACCGCTTTCATGAGGGTGACCCAGCTGTGGTGATGGGGAGAGACTGTTTTAGGGTGAACATTCAAGGAAGGCCTCTCCAAGGAGGACAATTCAACACGGTCAAGGTCCAGTCTGAGGGCAGGTGAACAGTTCAGAGACCGTCACTCCAGGTCGAATGACCACATATTTATGAGGCAGAAACCAAGACAATTTGTCAAAGAACTGTTTCCTGATACATCCATTTACTTACATGAAAAAAACTTATGAAAGTATAAACATGAATTTCAAAACATCTTTACTGAGGAAAGCAAAATCGGCCTTCTAGAAAATCTAGAACAGACAATCACCATGGTCACAGGCCAGAAGAGGAAGTACTTAAGAGTGGGCAGTCAGGCTCTCCGGCCAGGCAGGGGCAGGGCTGGGGGTGAGGCAGCGCTAAGGCCACGTGGGCAGCCAGCACCACATGAAGAGCAGGCCACCAAAGCAGACCCCAGGAAACACACATCAGCGACACTGAAGCCAAGCTACCCTGAGCCGGGGCAGCTGCTGCTCAGAGCAAGCCCGTGCTTGTGTGACCCTGCACACTGACGGGGAGGCGGCCATGCCAGGCCAGGGTAGCCTGCAGGCAGCCTGCTGTCCACCTCCTCCTCTGTCACCTCAAATCAAGAGGGCTCAGGTTTGCCGTTTGTAAATTTTTCATTTATTTATGTTTCAAAGAAGGAGACCAGGCTGGAGGGCATTGGTAAGATTACAGCTCACTGCAGCCTTCAACTCCTGGGCTGAAACCTTCTCATGACTCAGCTTCCCAAGGGGCCCAGACGGCAACTGCATGCCGCCATGCCCTGCTCATTTTTAAATGATTATTATTGTAGAGATGGGGGTCTCTCTGCAGCCTGGCCAACATGGTGAAACCTCGTCTCTACTAAAAATACAAATATTAGCCAGGCGTGGTGGCATGCGCCTGTAATCACAGCTACCTGGGAGGCTGAGGCATGAAAATCACTTGAACCCAGGAGGCAGAGGTTGCAGTAAACCAAAATCATGCCACTGCACTCCAGCCTGGGTGACAGTGAGACTCTGTCTCAAAAAAAAAAAAAAAATGATGAGGATCTCTCTATATTGCCCAAGTTAGTCTTGCACTCCTGGGCTCAAGGGATCCTATCACCTCAGCCTCCAGAGTAAACTGAGACTACAGGCATGCACCTTTATGCTTGGCTAATTTTTTTTTTTTTTTTTTTTTTTTTTTTTGTAGAGAGAGTCTCGCTATGTTGCGCAGGCTGCACTCAAACTTCTGGCCTCAAGGAATCCATCCACCTCTGCCTAGGCTTGCCATTTTTAAATACTAGAATGGACTCCATGGCCTATTGCCTAGAAGTTCCAGGGAGTCCAGGGGCTGACAGCCTTTCACATCTCAGCATGAACCCTAAAGAACTGAAGTGAAATTGATTTCTCTCCTTCAGGGGCTGACACTACATGGTTGTGGCTCCTGGCATGCCTCCTTCCATCCCAGCTCTGACAGATGTGGCCAATTGATCACTGCTTTCCGGGAGTCACCATCGATCCACATGTGCTGACTCCAGGATGAAATGAACTTGCCAGCCACCCTGTGGTGTCCTCATGTAGCCACCTGGAAGGAAGGCATTTTGACAGGAAGTAGCTTAGAGCAGGGGCAGCGGGCTGGTGGGGTGGCTTTCCTAGTGCCACTGCTCTCAGGTCGCTCATGGACAGCGGCTCTGCGGGTGCTGGCTTTGGCTCCTTGGCTCTGCCTCTGAGGGGCTCAGGCTGCTTCCTGCCATGACTCCTCACTACTCAGCAATCCATCGACTACCCTGTGCACCAGGTCTCCTCACTCACCTTCTTCAGGGCAAGCCACATGGCCACCGGGGTCACAAGAAGAACGCTCCAAACAGGGCAAAGCCTTGAGAGCAAAGGCAGACCCTGTGAAGGGCAGGGGAGGTGCTCCCTTCAGGAGAACGTGAGGCCCAGCCAGAGTCCAGTGGCCGGGAGCCAGAGGCTAAGTTCTGATCTGCCCCCCTTCCCTTCCCAGGACAGTAGCCAGACCCCAAGATAGACCTAAGCCCCTGTCACCGTCAGGGAGGTTAAATGAGGGTGCAGGACTAGGGGGTGGAGACAGACAGGTCCAGAAGTAGTTCTGCCAGAACTCCTTCTGGACAGCTCAGCGGGTGGGCAGGATGGAGCACTCTCCTCCCCTGCGCCCTCCCTCCCTTGCCCCTGCAGGTCTGGGTGGCTTCCCTCCCTAGGGAACCAGGCTGCCTAACCCACTAGCCGGCCCCTAGCACCTCAGCATTTCCTGCTCCCAACACCCTAAGGACTAAGTGACCTCAGGCCTGGCTCTGGAAGAACTGTGGGAACCAGCTGCAGGGAAGACAACCCAGCTGTCATTCCCATGTTTCCAACTGCCTAGACAGACCTGCTTTGCCCTCCTTTCCTCAAGAAACCCTAATGCCCTTTCTTTCTGAGACATCTGGGCTCGGCACTGGCCTCCCTCCCTATGCCCTCAGAGGAAATCAAAGACAGGGGAGTCACAGAGCCCACAGGGCCAGGCCTGCAGGCTGCAGTCACCTGCAGGCAGGACAGTCATCCTTCTATGGCCAAGGGGGGTACTTCACTTAACAGGTTTAAAAAGAGCAACAGAATAAGCCCAAAGGAAAGAAATAACAAAGACACAACCAGAAGTATAGAAAACATATATGCAATAGAAAAGATTAACGAAACCGAAAGTTCTAAGAAATGACTAATAAAGTTGACAAACCTCTGATAAGACTGATCATGAAGAGAGACAGCACAAATCAATAACCCAAGGACCAACAGGAAGAACATAACTACGGATGCTGCAGAGATTTTTTAAATAAAATACTATAATAAACTATAAACCTATGGCAATAATTTTGAAACCCTCCACAGAACACTGTCCTAGAAAAATATCTTACCAAATCTTCCTCAAGAACAAATAGAGAATTGGGGATGTATAACCATTAAATCAAGTAGAATAGGTAGTTACAAGTCTTAGAGCCAGGAATCTCAGCACTTTAGGAGGCCAAGGCAGGAGGATCACGTGAAGCCAGGAGTTGAAGACCAGCCTGGGCAGCATAGTGAGACCTCCACCGATACACACACTTTAAAAATAAGCAAAGTATATGCAACTGCAGTCCCAGCTCCTGAGGTGGGAGGATCACTTGAGCCCAGGAGGTTGCACCACTGAACTCCCATCTGGGCAACAGAGCCAGACCCTGTTTCAAAAAAAAAAAAAAAGAAAGAAAGACAGGACCAGATATGGTGGCTCAAGCCTATATTCCCAGCACTTTGCGAGGCCAAGGTGGGCAGATCACTTGAGTTCCGGGGTTCGAGACCAGCCTGAGCAACATCGTGAAACCTCATCTCTACCAAAAATACAAAAAATTAACATCACTACACTCCAGCCTGGGTGACAGAGTGAGACTGTCTCAAAAAAAATAAAAAAGAAGTAAAGTTTATTCACCACCGCCCATCCCCCACCCCCAAGAAAAATCACACACACAACTCCAGGCCAGATGATTTTTCAAAATTCTACTACACTTCAAGGAACAGATAGTTCCAATAGCATGCTAACTCGTTCAGAAAAGAGAAACAACTCCAAACTCCTTTTTATGAGCCTAGTATAAACTTAAAAACAAAAACTAAAGCAGACAAGGACGATATGAGAAGAGAAGACTACCAACTATCTTGCTTATGAGCATAAACACAGAAATCCTAAACAAAACCTCAGCAAACTGAACCTAGTACTGAATGACAAAAAAGATATGCCATAACCAAGTAGGGTTTGCCCCAAGAATGAAAAGATGATTAAATATTAGAAAAATCTAATAATAGAATTTGTTACTTTAACAAATTAAAGGAGAAAACCAATATGATCAGCTCAATAGATGCAGAAAAAGCAATCCATAAAATTCAACCCCTACTATTGATTTGGAAAAAAAAACTATAGAACTTGGAATGGAAGAAAACTTCACAGACTAATAAATGGTATCTGTAAGAAATCATCAGCTGGCCACCTGTAATCCCAGCACTTCGGGAGGCCAAGGCTGGAGGATCACTTGAGGTCAGGAGTTCGAGACCAGCTTGGCCAACACGGTGAAACCTCTTCTCTACTAGCCAGTCATGGTGGTTTATGCCTGTAATTCAGCTACTGGGGAGGCTGAGGCATGAGAATCGCTTGAACCTGGGAGTCAGTGAGCCAAGATCATGACACTGTACTCCAGCCTGGGGGACAAAGTGAAACCATGTCTCAAAAAAAAAAAAAAAGAAAGAAAGAAAGAAAAGAAAGAAAGAAAAAAAATCACCAACCATCCCATCACACGTACTAGTGAAATGTTAGGCTTCCTGTCAAAACCAGGAAGGAATGAAGGATGGCTGCTGCCGCCGCTTCTAGCTACCAAGTGAAGGAAAACACGAAAAAGAAAAAAAATCATGATCAGAGAAATAAAACTGTCACTGTTTCCAGACAGTCTGATTGTCTATGTAAGACAAGCTAAGGAACCAAGAGGAAAAAAATAAAAAACAACGATTATAATTAACCCAGAGAAAAAGGCTGAGCTGTCCAGGTCTCTGGACAGCTGGCCAGGTAAGGCTGCTCCCGGCAGCCCCACCTGCCATCATGGCTGCTCCCTGTCCTGCTGCCCCGGTACCCTCCTCTCAATGGCAGACCCAAATTCCACTTGCACCTGTTGAGGACCCACTCTGGCTACTTTTGCTTGCTCCTTGTGCCTGGGGTCTTACTGAGGTGGGGACTGAGTCTTGCTCTAGGAGGGATTTGCCCACTTGGAGTCCCACGTGCCGGCGTGCAGCCTCAGAGTTCTGGCATCGGGGTCAGGGCATTTTGGATGCGACTGCCACCCTCCATGTGTTAATGAGATGTGCTTGGGCAGAAAAAGCCTCAGAATGTGATTGCACTGGAAGTTTGAGCTGGACTCTTGTTATAGCCGTGGGTTGCCTGCAAGGGCTCAGCCTTGGCAGGGAGCAAGCTCCCCTCTCTCTGTCTGTGGCATCACCTGGCAACTTGGGCTCGCCTCCCTGACCAGTCACTTCCCCATCACGTGCCAGCAGGCTCCTCAGACCCAACCAGTGATCTGCCCCTGCTGTGGCCAGACTGGAAGCAGAGGGCACTGGAATACGGAACACCAGGCCCAGGGCACAGACCCATCTCAACCCTGTGCCACCTGCGAGGTTTGGCTCTCATCTCTCCTCATCTCCCGCACACACATCCTCCCCTGGCCGCTGCATCACTGGGTGGTTAACAAGCTTCTCCTCCCTGTCAGCCCTTGTTACTTCACTAAGCAGCAGAACCCACAGGGAAGCCGTGTGGGCTGGGTCACCAGGGAGCTGGGCACGTGAGCATGGGGGTGGCAGGGACAGAGGCAGCCAGTCCTCACCGCCTCACAGCAAGGAGAGGGTGAGCCCAGGCTCAGGGGAGGGATCTGGAGGGGTCAGAAGAGGTGAGGCTGTGAGAGAAAGGCAGGGGGCAGAGGCAGGAAGGGCACCAGGGGGCTAAGGGACACCTCTGACAAGGGGCCACACCTGACCTTCCAAGTGGGTGACCCGTGCACTCTGGGAAGTGGCCACAGCAGCACCCACATGCCAGAGTGCACACTAAAGCTCAACTGTCCAGGAGCACACTCGACCCAACAGAGCCCCCCATGGAAAGAGCCTGAGGCCTCCCACCGGTGGCCACCAGCCACTGTCAGCCAAGCGAAGGAACTGCATGCAAGTGGGTCCAAGGGTGGGTATTAGTTACTTACTGCTATGTAAAAAATCACCTCCAAACTTACCCTGTCAAACAACCATGTGCATTTCTCACCTCTCACTGGGGTCAGACATTGGAGGCCCACTTGGCTGGGCATTTCTGCCTCAGGGCCTCTGAGGCTGTAGTCCCCATCTCAGCCAGGGCTGCTGCCACTTGAAGGCTTGGCTGGTTGAGGGGATCCAGTTCCACGCAGTGTATTCACCTTGCAGCAAGCTCCTGCTATCGGCCATTGGCAGGAAACCTCGGTTCCACATGGCCTCTCTATTGGGTCAGCTGTCCCCCCAGACACTTGAGCTCTGGTGTACATTCTGCCACATGGGCACCACTGTGGCCTGCCACTTGAGGAGCTCTGAAATTAGAGGTAGCCACTACCCTTCTCTGGGAGAGGGACTTGACCCAAGATGAATGAATAGCATCAAAGGGTGTGAGATCCACACAGGAGCAGGCTGGAGCCTGTGACCCTCCTGCTACTACCCCTTCTGAGGCACCAGGACTCGAGACCACTGCCCTCTGCTGTCCCTTGCATCGCACCCAAGTGCTCCTGTTCCCTCCCAGCCCAAAGTTTTCACTTCCTCCGCGAGGGCACAGGTTATGAATTCAAATGCCCGAAAACACGAATATGTGAAAAAGCCAGGTGTGACAGGAACTGGGGAGCCTGGGGCAGACCAAAGAATGCCTGAAGGCATTTGCTGCAAAATCCATTTTTTCATGCCATACTGGCCAAACAAATCATAGCTGCCAGATTTGGCCTCTGTCCGCCAGTGTGCAACTCACACACTACAGGAGATGAGATGAAGCAAACCCAGATCACGACCCCACAGCTGCTGCTTACGCACGCACGTCGTGTGCACACCCACACGCACAGGCGCACGCACTCACGTGCACACACAGGCACAAACACACACACCTGTACTGGTTCTCTGGGCAGGCTGGAGAGTGAAACAATTGCTCCACGCCCAGGTTGTGGAGCCCTTATGGCTGGGTCCCCGTGAGCCGCGAGCTTGGCCCGAAGTCCCTTTCCTCACCCCCTGTTCCCTCCGTCCCGACCCCCATCCAGGTCCCTTTGACTCATCCAGAGAATGGGAGCGATGGAGGGAGGAGCTGTGGGCGCTCTCAGCCAGGGCAGAGCGCTCGCGGGACAGGCTGTGCGCCGAAGCCAGGGGGTCTGGGGCAGCCGAGAGGATGGCGCATTGGTGCAGGGCGAGGGAAGCTGGAAGAGGGCGGTGTGGTCCGCAGAGAGCGAGGCTCCGGAGCCGGAGCCGGAGCCAGAGCGTCCCCACCAGGGTGCTGCCCCGCAGGGTGCCGCGGCGTTTGCAGGCGGGGAGAAGGCGGCAGGAAGGCCTGGACTAGCTGCGGGTGGGGGCGGACGGCGGGGAGGGGAGGCGCCCGCCCGCGTGCGAGGGGCCCCGGGAGAGGGCGGCGGGGACACGGCGCGGCTCCGCTCTGCCACCGGGCGGCTGCAGACGGCGCTGCGCCGGCCTCGCCTTGGTTTTCCGTCAGATCCTGCCTCATAACTGAGAGCATTTGGCTGAAGCCGTTGCTCTCCGTCTCTTTCCCCTGGGTCTCCAGGAGCGAAGGCACAGGTGGACAGAGCAGTCCGGAGCGAGACAGGAGGGGCGGTCAGAAGCTAAGGTCCTTGAGATGGCCTGGGGCTGTCGAGGACGGAACTCAGCCCAGCCAGACCTGATTTTTCCTGCAGCCACTGGACAGGGGCTCCAGGTAACATCTATATACGAATCATCCCCTCATCCCGGGTGGCTTCCCTGAAGTTCCCACCCCAGTCCCAGTCTCTCTCCTCCCTTCGCTTCTGAACACAAGAGCATTTAGCTTATCCAACCCTGCCTTCCTCCTCCAGGAAGCCTTCCAGCCAGGGAAGAAGCTGGTGGGATTTGACAGGAGTGTGGGGAGAGGAGAGGATGAGAAAGGGGTGGAGCCATGTGTGGCTCCATGTGGCGCTAAGGAGAGCACCCCCCGACACACACACCCGCTCACTGGGAGACTCTGACAGACTCCATGCACTCCCTGGGGAAGAAGAGGTGGCAAGGGGCGAGAATAAGAGTCTGGGAGGGCCTTGGGAGGGACGATGGGTGGGGAGAGCTCCTCACCACCTCCAGCAGAGGGGCCTCTTTGCCCCCACCCCAAGAGGCATAGGCTCAACAGAAACGGAGCAAGGCCAAGGAGACCAGCACACGCGGCAGGCGATCCATACGCACTTGCTAACTAGGGCAGGGGGTTAGTGGGAAGACACTGGCCGGAGCAGAAGGAGACCAGGTTTTATTCATATCTCTGGCCCCCAAGAAGCTGTGTGAACTTGAAAAAGTCACTTCATCTCTTTGGTCTCCAGGTTCCTTATCTGTGAAGTCAGGAGTTTGCATTAGAAGCAGGCTGGCAAGTGGGGCTGCCTGGAGCACATTTGGAAGGATTGTGAGGTGGGAAAGAATCTGTGATAATTTAGCAACGCCAGCCTTGGGCAGAGGAACGGACAGTACAGGGAGGCATGCCGTGTGTGTGTGTGTGAAGTCTGGGCAGCATCTCTAACCCCTTCCATTCCAACGCTCCAGGGGTTAATGACGACACTGCAAGAAAAGCGTGGAACTAGGGCAGGAGCTGGAGATGCCGTGAGACTCCGAGGAAACTCCAAACTGACGGGCTGTGAAGGCTTGCTCGTCGTTACGCCTAATAAAGGACCCCCTAACAGAACCTCCGATCCAACATGGTGGGCTCAGTTGTCACTTCCAGCAGAGTGCATCCCATCGTGCTCTCCACATCGGACGGCAGTGTGTATTCCAATGATAGCTCCTCTCCCCCGTGTACAAATGCAGTAAGCTCTAACAAGAGGCATCCCCACAGCGGAGTCCTCAGAACTCGAGGTGCTACAGTCAGATGGCAGCCTCCAAAGAGACCCCTCCTTTATAAAAATGATGGTGCCTTCCTGCAAGGAGTGGCTTCCCAGCATGGCATGTCCCAGTGGTGGTATTATCAGCACAGGGGAAGGAGCTGCGCCAGCGAGCACAGGAGAGGAGTCTGGCCTCCAGCTGGGGGTGCCTGTGGCTCCCCAGAGGTTCCCAGCAGGCTTGTGGCAGGAGACAGAGGCAGAGGCTGGCTGCTGGGAATGGAAGGTGGTCCTGACCTAAGCTCCCAGCTGAGGAGCTGCCTGGCCGCTAGCCACACCCTACAAGTGGGTCTCCTTCTCCCCAGCCATCAGTCCCTCCTTTGTTGGGGAGGGTCCAAAGTCCTGGCCGGCGCCGCCGTCCACATACAGGCGTTGCTTGGGCTGTGGCAGACTGGAGTCAGGGGTGACGAGCTGACGCAGGCGCTGTGGAGAGAAAAGGCGAGCAGGGCAGCTGTTGGTGAGGGAGGCACAGAAGGTTCCTCATGTGTGCCTCCCCAGGACCCAGCCCAGGGCGGAGCACATGGCCAGCACAGCACACTATGAGTGAGTAAATGAATGAACCATTTGAGGTAAGAAGGGAGGCAATAATACCGTGACGACGAGTGTGCACTGCCAGGGTTTCATCATGGCTCTGCTACCGACCTGTGCCATCTAAGGCCACTCCCTTAACCCCTCTGTTAATTTAATTCTCCATTTTCTCATCTGTAAATTGAGACTAATAGTAGAATACACCTCACAGAACAGTGTTTGGCACAGGGTAAGTAATCGATATCTATTTTTGTTATTATTATGTACTCAGTAAGTATTATTTTTCTTTTATCAGTGGCACTACTATAACTATTGTTATTGTTGGTGGTGGTGGTGGTGCCATCTCCTCCCTCCTTCTTCTTGCCTTGAATGCAGATGTGATGACTGGAATAAGGACAGCCTTCTTGTGACCATGAGGTGATAAACATGATGATGAATAAAACAGCATGCTCAGGATGGAAGTGCAGAAATACGAGAAGAGTCTGATCCCTAATGGCCTCTTTAAGCAGCTGAGCCCAATGCCAGCAGCCCTAATATCTGACCTTCTTGAAATGTAAAAAACAAGCCTATTTGCTAAAACTGTTGTAGGCTGGGTTTTCTAGACAGAGTTCTCCCTTTGTGGGTCATTGACTATAGCTCCTTCCAGGAGGTCATGTCCCAAATTCAAAACAGGGAGCCTTTTTGCATGTGTCCCTAGGCAGGGTTAAGATAAGAAAAGAAGCCAGGAGCCTGTGTGTGGAGTGAACCCTGATGGCTGCGTATCTGTTTTCCGAGGGCAAGGAATCTATGGTCTGTAAACCTTCTGTGTCTGAGCACCTTTCTGCTGATGTTTGTGGCTTAGCTTTCCCCTGGACCTTTTGGCAGTTTGCCCTTAGTTAGCCTGCCCAGATCATCCACAGGAGGTCAGATTCTGCAGGTCTAGGACTCTAGGGCTTTTCGGAACATTTCTGAAAAGCCACTAGACTGGTCTTCAAAGTTCGTCTCATTAAGATTCCGTGAGACTGGGCCAGGCACGGTGGCTCACCCCTGAAATCCCAGCACTTTGGGAGGCCAAGGCAGGTGGATCACGAGGTCAAGAGATCAAGACCATCCTGGCCAACATGGTGAAACCCCGTCTCTACTAAAAATACAAAAAAAAAAAATTAGCTGGGCATGGTGGTGCATGCCTGTAATCCCAGCTACTCGGGAGGCTGAGGCAGGAGAATTGCCTGAACCCAGGAGGCGGAGGTTGCGGTGAGCCGAGATCGCGCCATTGCACTCCAGCCTGGGTAACAAGAGCGAAACTCTGTCTCAAAAAAAAAAAAAAAGATTCCGTGAGACTGAAGGGCTGCCTCACTCTCCGAGTGTGTGTCTGCTCCCTAGTCCCCGCTGTGTGTCCTGCCTCAAGCCCAGCATCTCTCAGTGCCTTCCTTTAAGAGATCACTCCCCTCCCCCACCTACCTTCTTGAAAGAACCCTGAGTCTTCAGGAGGGTGAGGACGATGAAGAGTGGGACGCAGACCATGGAGGATAGAGCCAGGAACCAGCCAATGGAGTATCCCCAGGGTGGGTACACATAGACATTGTTGTACTTGAGGGGCGTGTACTTGCTCAAGGAGAAGAAGAAAGTGGCCTGGAAGGAGGAAGAGCAGCCGTGGGTGAGAGAGAGGGTGACCACAAGGGTGCAACTACGTACAGTCAAGGACAAAGGACAGGTGCACTGCAGCGCATCTGCAGGGTGGAAGAGTGAAGGCCCCCTCGGATCTCAGGCCAAAGCCCCACTCACGTCACAGACGGTGATAGGAGGCGATACAAGGAAGAGAGGAACTCAGAAGAGAAGTGAAGCCAGACAGAAGATCAGCCATTGAGAAATCAGGCAGAAGCAGGAGGCACTGTGAGGAAGGGATGGAGCAGGAAGTAGAATAAATTCCTACTTATGGATGGATGAGATGGCCTCAGAAAGAAAGGCAGGAGAGCCAGCATAGAACAGGAATGGGCCAGACTCCAGGGTAAACCAGGCAGGTGGGAAAAGAGCCCACACGTTAACCAGCCTTTCCCTCATTTCTAGAGTCTTCTGGGGACAGGAAGGAATAGAGGGACCGCTGGATGGGCACATACCAGGCAAAGTCCAGGGGTCAGGAAGAGCCAGGAGATCTTCACCAGGGGCCACGGCCGGTAGCCAATCATGTCCTCAATGTTGTCATAGAAACGGTCCGCCCCTGACCAGGTATGGTGGGGGAGAGTGTGAGAGCCAGAGGGTGAGAACAGCTTCCTGGTGTTTGGGAAAGACCCACCTGGCTCTGAGCTCTTCCCTAACCCCCGTCCTGGGCAGGGAAACTGGAACAGGGCACGTGAGTGAGACGCATCCCTGACACCCGCGTCCCTGCCTGAGGTGCGTCCCGGTCACCAGGCAGGGAGTGCAGAGCGGGCAGGGGCGCCCCAACATGCTGGTGCTGACACCTCTTGCCTCCTGGTCTTAGGATGGAGACCCCACCATTCTAACCACAGAGGAGTGGTATGAGCCCACAACGGGGCTCGATGGTTAGACAAATGCCTGTTTACCTGGGGAGCTGAGAAGGATTTGGTTCAAGTCAAAACGGTGAAACAAACATTCGCTGTTCAAGCATATAGAAAACTCATAGAGGCCAGAAGGCTGCTGGGAACAGAACAGCGGTCTAGAGTCCACACTCCAGAGGAACCACCTCTGAGTTCCCAAAGAAGCATGGGAAGAAGGTTAATTTGTGTTTAGTGAAAACGTGGACTGGCTTTATTTTGTTTTGTTTCATTCCTGAGGTTTCCACATTCGCTGTAGTTCTAGGCAGAGCCAGGCCTCTAAGAAGAATCACTGGTAAAGCTACTTCAAGGGCCTCTCTACTTCCCGCCCAAAATACCTTCCCACTGACCCCTGACGCATGAAATCACACCATTAAAGAGTCATTCCTTTGACTGTGAAAAGCCAAAGTTAAAAGCCAGTTATTGCCGGGTGAGCAAACCCTGTTAAGACATATCAGCCACGTGCACCTCAAATCGTGATCAAGTGTAGCGGGTCCTCTCGGAGAACAAGATTTGAAAAGGGGGTGGGGAACATCAGAAGGCATCAGATGCCGGAGGTGAGAAGGAAGGGACATCTTCTCGGGGAGGAAAGGCCCCAGTAGGAAGGCTTAGGGTAGCAAAATAAAATCTTTTCTACTCTTGGCTTTTCCTGAGGCCCTACTATGTGACACCCACTTGACCTCTGTCCTGAGCCTTGTGACATTGGCACTGTGTTCCCCCAACGGGCTACAGTGGAGCCAGAGGGACCTGAGGTAAGATGACGGCTTCTCCGCTTGCCACGTGCGCTTAGGCAAGAGACTGAACCCATCTGAGCCTCGCTCTCCCCCTACGCAGATTGTAAGTGCAGAAGAACCACCAGCATGGTGCTTGGCAGACAGTCGTGGGAAGACTCAGTGAATCGGGTTTCTTCCCCTTCCTTGGTAGGACATAGTCACCAGCTGGCCGTGGCCGCGTTCGGTATGGCTGGGTAGCTATCTCAGCCCGAGGGGCCGGCTGCTGGCGGTGAAAGGCTGAACTCGCCTCAGTATAGGATAGAAATGCATACTTGGAAAAGGTTACCTCAAAAACACAGGAATGAGCTCCCTGTCCATGGAAGCACTCAAACAAAGTCTGGACGACCGCCTAGTTGTTGGACAGGCAGCGTGGGAGTTTGTGGAGATGGAGCTAAGGGGTGATAAATGTCCCTTCTGACTAAGATTCCCACTGACAAAGGGCCTCTGGCCGCCTCCGTATCGAGGAAACTGCACTGTTATTGATCATTCTCTCACTGTTGAAGGAAATCCATTTTGTCATCATTACAGCTCTGCCTGCTGCCATGAAAATGCCAGGCTTCCCAGCCACGGGTAAACTTCCCAGCAGGAAGAAGCAGGGCAGCAGTGCAAGAAACCAGAAGGCCCAGAGAACTGCCTCCCCCGGGCAAAGCCTGCCCCTGGCTGGCCTGGAGGATCTTCCTCCCACCCTGCTTGTCCATGGCACTCCACCCCACTCACCATATACCCAGCTGATGCAGACCACTTCAAACACCGACAGGAACAGCAGGCAAATGCCACTGGAGGCATAGTAGTCAAACAGCTGGAAGATGTACATCCCTCCCTGCGGGGAAAGCGGGGAGCTGGGGCCATGGCCGGTGCAGGGCTGGGACACGTTCCGCCCCTCCGTGAGATAGCAAATGTCCATGTGGGGTGCACTCCTGCTCGGCCCGTGGAACGCCATTCCTTGCATCTAAAAGGAGCTTGCCCTGTCTTCAGGCCCCCGATCAACATAGGACAACAATCTCCGACAAGGGCCTGGGAGACTGTGGTGGACACACATCGTTTTGTCTGTCCAGCATCTCCTCTCTGGAAAGCGACACCCCTCATTCTGTGTTCCTTTCAGACTGGGGCATCCCTCTCTCACTACTCCAGGCTTGAATAAGAATTACAGCCTGGACGTTTGCTGCACTCTCAGGAAAATGACCCTCTCTTTCCTCCGGGGTTGGCTGACAGTAACACGTAAGCCTAAAGCCCTGTGTCCATCCCTAACGTCACAGGAGGAAAACCTGCCTCTGAGTGCAGTTACAGGAGACCCAGGAACACTCCTGACACTGTCACAAGAGCAGCTGGATCCAACCGTGCCGAAACCCAAACATCTCTAGATTTTTCAGCTACCTGACCCAGTACACTCCCCTTTCTGCTTAAGCCAAATGTGTTGGTTTCTGTCACCTGCAACCAAAAGAGACCTCACAAATGCAGGTAGATTCTCTTGTGTGGTCTGTACAACCTCACTGTGGAAAGGCAAGGCGGATATCCACACCCCTTGTCAGCAGATAAGGAAAGTGTGGCTCTGAGAAGGGTCAGCAGTGTTCCCCGTGGCTCCCTCCCTGGGGGCCTGGCCTGCAGGCACCAGCCGCAGCTCACCTCAGTGACCAGGAAGAGCCCTATCAGGTAGCACATGACTGCGATGGTGAGGATGAGGAGCTCACGCCGCCCGCTCTTCCGGAGCTGCCTGGGGAACATGTCCATGGAGGCTGTCACCAGGCACTCCACACAGACAAACTGTAGGCCAGGAGGGGAACTGGGTGAGAGGGTGTGGGGCAGGCTGCTAGCCACTGGCCTGGCCTCCACTTCCCCAGCTCATCCTCACCAACGCACAGGGGTGCAGGGAGCAGCACAAAGAGAAGAAATGGGGGTGCTCTGGGGTGAACTAGCCCTGCCCTTGACTACAACTCCATGACAAAGTCTCAGCAGTGAGGGTTAGAGGGGGCGTATGTTTTGTCCCCAGGGCTCGGGGACTGGGGCTGGGCAGCTCTGGCTGGAGGAACATCTGGGAGGAAGCATCCATGCATGCGGAGGCTCAAGCCTGGGAGCGCAAAGCCAGTGGCCCCTTCACAGCAGAGGGTCTCCAGGCTTGGGGCCACACCACCAACCCCAAGGAAAAGTGCTGGGCAGCAGAGGGGGCCTCAGGTTTATGACCAGTGGAGCGGGAGTGAGGGGAAAGTAGTGCCAGGACAAGCAGAGGCTGGCAAGAGGGTCACCAGGACAGGGCAGCCTGGGCTGCAGTGACATACCTGGCTGTCCAGCCCTAGGAATATGAGCATGATAAAGAACAGGCAGGACCACAGCTGGGATAAGGGCATCATAGTCACGGCCTTGGGGAAGGCGATGAAGGCCAGCCCAGGACCTGCCAGGCACACAGCACAGTCAGAGGGGTCCAGGGCATGTGCTGCCCCCGGGGAAGAGGCGTCTCTCTGAGCACTATGTGTGTGTGCGCACGTGCCTGTGCACATACTTTAAGAGGAAAGGATGATTCCATCTACTATTCTTCTCTTCCCAGGCATGGAGAACATACCAGTCATCCATCCATCCATCCATCCATCCAATGTTGGTCCATCCATCCATCCATCCAATGTTGGTCCATCCACCATCCATCACCCTCCCCCTCCTCTTTCCCATGGTAATGAAAGCCCTGCTTTGTGCTAAGCACTGCCCTGATGCTAAAATTAAATCCTGTTACCTATACATAGATCATGCTGCCAGCTTCTGGGACTGATGCCTTTCAGCAAGACAGAAGAATGTTCTCTGTCTCTCCTTCCCCTCAGGCCCCAGACAGCAAAGTGGCACCTACCTGACTCGGCCACTTCAGAAATGGGCACCCCCTGCTCTTGGGACATAAAGCCCAGGATGGAGAAGACAACAAACCCAGCCACAAAGCTGGTGGCACTGTTCAGGAAGCAGAGGGCGATGCAGTCCCTGTGGGAGTGGGGCAAGGGCAGACCAGAACGGGGAAGAAAGAGAGGAGTAGCAGAGAGAGAGCTCAATCCCAGGAGGCGAGATCAAAAGACAGTAAGAGGGGTCCAAGGAGAGAGAAGCAGGAGGCAAGGGAGGCACAGAGGAGGGGAGGAAGGGAAGAGAGCACAGAAAGCAGGCGAGAGAAGAAAACAATGAAAATTGGACGGCCGACAGCAAAGAGGGAAGTGAGAGAGAAAAGGGAGAAGAAAGACGTTTAGTCTGGGAAATGAACCCACAAGATCATTTGACACGACTTAACAATGAATAGGAAAAACCTGGGCCCAGAGACTATGGGTTTTGGTTCCGAGCCAGCCCCCAGGCCCCTCGCCCTCCTTCGCCCTGCCCGGCCACGCTGTTCTCACCTGTAGCAGTTGTTGTGGTACTTGTTGTAGCTGCCCAGGGCTGTCAGACACCCCTGGCAGATGGCAAAGGAGAAGAAGATCTGGGTGCCCGCATCCATCCACACCTACGCAAAACCCCAAGAGAGCGACAGAGGAAGCCCCCAGGGCCTGGAGCCAGGGTGACCCAAGGTCCAGACCCACCCCCTGCAGCTCAGCCTGGCCCGTCAGTGCTCCCCAAGCACTTCCCTCTTGCATCCCAACTCCCCCCGAGCGCGTCCTCCTGTCTCCACAGTGATCTCCTCCCTAGTAGGGCCCAGTTTTGATTTGGTTCTGTAGGCACTTAGTGAGCACCAAATACATGTGTGTGCTTGAATTTCTCCAAGGGAATCTGCAAACCTTGGCTGTGCCCAAGGTCTAGCTGCAGCACACAGCCAGGAGTCACTTGCCTCATTCAACTAAGATCTCTATACATAGTGCCTTAAGCAACTATGATCTGAAGGCAAAGAGGCCTCGTCATTAAGATATCAAGATAACATGCCCAGGAACCAGGGCTCATGCCTGTAGTCCCAGCTGCTCAGGAGGCTGAGGTGGGAGGATGGCTTGAGCCCAGGAGGTTGAGGCTGCAGTGAGCTATGATAGCACCACTGCACTCCAGCCTGGGGGCCAGTGCCAGACCCTGTCTCTAAAAAGAAAAAAAAAAAATTTTAAGAAAAAAATGTTGGAATTAAATATACTAAAATGTTAACAAGTTATATTTGAGTGGTGAAATTACAAGAGACTTTTACTTTTTTTATATAGCTTTCTTCCACATTTTCTAATTTTTCTCCACTGGGCATCTATTGCTTTTAAACCAAGGAAAAAGCAATACAAGAATTTCAAAAATACAGACCTGGTTGGATGGGGAAGGCATCTGGAGAAGCGGTCCCAGCGCAGAACCTACCTGAGGGTCCTGGAGGCGGAGCAAATCTGGCTTCAGGTAATAGATGATTCCCTGGTAGGCTCCGGGAAGGGTCACTCCTCGAATCAGCAGAATGACAAGCATCAGGTAGGGAAACGTGGCTGTGAAATACACCACCTGGAAGTAGGGGGCAGGCCAAGGTCACTCCTGGTGGGGACACAGTGGCCCTCCAGCCACGCCCCACAGGCAGCACAAATCACTTGGAGCTTAACCCCAGCCTCAGAGACAGCTAAGAGGGGGTAAGCACAGGAAACTTTCCACACCTCCCTTTACACATTCCAGTGGGTCTGCGCTCCCTACAGGGTGTGAGATATACATCAGCAGGGGAAGGGTGGGGAGGGGAGGAGGAAGACAGGGAGGGAGTCAGGGTACAGGTTTCCAGCCGGTAACCTTTCCAAGACCATTTTTTTCCTCGTATTTTAGTCAACATGTAATAATCGTACATTTTTACGAAAAAGAGTGGTATTTCCTTACATGTATCTAGTGCGTAATGATCATATCAGGGCAGAGACTAATTTAAAATCCAGAATCGGTTCTTTCTTAGTCCCTTATCCTGGCTGTTCTCTCCTTGCCCCCTGGTGAGAGTGGGACTCAGCAGGGGAAGAAGGGTGACCAGAGCTGCACAGTGATCTGTGGGGAAATTGAGACTGTACTTTTCCAGGCTAACGGCTGGGGGAGCAGCGGTGGCCGGAGCTCCGGGGTGTTCCACTCTGCCGCTGAGCAAACTCAGCTCCTTCCCTGGGGGACAGCGGTGGCACTGCCTGTGCTCTTGTTGCTACAATGACCACTTTCATCATCACTATTACCAACTTGTTAGAATTCAGGGAAGGGAGCCGTGTGCGGTGGCTCAAGCCTGTAATCCCAGCACTTTGGGAGGCCGAAAGGGGTGGATCACGAGGTCAAGAGATCGAGACCATCCTGGTCAACATGGTGAAACCCCGTCTCTACTAAAAATACAAAAAATTAGCTGGGCATCATGGCGCATGCCTGTAATCCCAGCTACTCAGGAGGCTGAGGCAGGAGAATTGCCTGAACCCAGGAGGCGGAGGTTGCAGTGAGCCGAGATCGTGCCATTGCACTCCAGCCTGGGTAACAAGAGCGAAACTCCATCTCAAAAAAAAAAAAAAAAAAGAATTCAGAGAAGGGAAAGGCTGCTGCAGGAACAGACTGAGTATATGGCCAAGCAGAGAAGTCAGTATTCTGCCCATTCCTGGCTTTAAAAAGGCATGAGGCACAGTCTCGGGATCTCTGGCTTGGAAATAATACTCAAATCTGAATACTTTCTATGTGACAAGCCCATCGTTGCTCATTCTTTGTAAGAACCCCTTCAATGACTGGAAACTCACCTCCTCAAAGACAGTTCTGTTTGCTAATTCAAACTCAAAATTATCTTGCTATGTTGTTAAATACAACAAGTGAGTCATAAGAGCGTGTGACCCTAATGATGTCATATCCACACATAATGGATACAGACACACACACATACATATGAGAGACACCAGAAGGCAGCACAGCCAAAATGAGCAGGGATTGGCCGTGCCGACCTGCCAGCAGTGACTACCTTCAACAGCGGGGCGTCCTGTTTCTTATTTGCCCTGAATATTCTTATGTAAACTTGACTTTTAAAGTCATATCGAAAAAGAAAGACTTTCTTGCATTGAGCTTAGCTCTGTCTTCCTGTGACTTCCCCTGATCTCATTATGCATCACCCCTGCACTACTCAGGAAGCATACTTTTTTATTTTTTTTCAGATGGAGTCTCACTCTGTCACTCAGGCTGGAGTGCAACTGCATGTCTCCACTCACTACAACCTCCGCCTCCCAGGTTCAAGCAATTCTCCTGCCTCAGCCTCCCAATTAGCTGGGACTACAGGCACATGCCACCACATCCAGCTAATTTTTGTATTTTTAGTAGAGACGGGGTTTCACTATGTTGGCAAGGCCGGTCTCAAATTCCTCATGAGCCACCCATCTCAGCATAGTTTCTTAATAAAAAGAAATCAGTTCTCCAGAGGGTCCCCCTCGAGTGTTCCTGGGGACTCTAGGGGCCACAGGGAGCTTCCCAGGAGCCAGGACAACTCACCTTGCCTGTGGACTTGACCCCCTTCCAGATGCAGAAGTAGCAGATGACCCAGGCGAGCAGGAGGCACAGGGCCAGCTCCCAGCGCAGGGCCCCCAGGTCATGGATGCCTGAGGTGATGCCCAGAACACGTCTCCTGGAAGATTGGGAAATATAAGTAACCAGGGAAAAGGCTAACAGGGATGACAGTTTGCCTCTGTCAGCAAGTCTCCTGATTCTCAGAGCTGACCCCACAGATCTCATATTCCAAGACTTCTCCTCCCCATCCCACAGTTGTGCCATGTTCTGAAGACCAAACTACTACCATCATCCCATAGGCATCTTTGTCTTTCTAACTCATGGAGACTTTTCTGTTGTACAGAAAGATGGGGGGGGGGGAGGAAGGGAGAGAGAGAGAGAGACAGAGAGAGAGAGAGAGAGAGAGAGGTGAGGAACGTATAAACGAGCATTTAGAGAATAGATATTTATACATGTAGGTTGACGGGCAAGTGCATGGGCACCCCAGGGAGGGGCTGAATGTGTGTTAGCATCTAAACTGTGGTGGGGTGCTGGAGCTGCGTGTGTGGGTGTGAGAGTTCGGTACTGTGAGGGCATGCATGTATGAGGGCATTGGTGCCTATGTGGGGGTTACATCAGTGTGAGAGAGTACAAGCCGCCTTGCATGGGAATGTAGGTGGACGAGTGCGGGCACAGGTGATGTGAAGCTGTAAGCTGTCATGTGAGAGGGTGAGTTTGTGAGTGGAGGGTGTGCCCATGCGTTGATGTGAGCACTCATGCCTTGAGCGATTTCAAGCTACCAACGTGACACTGCCAAACACGGCACTGGGAAGAGACACGCACACTCAGCTCTCCTAAGGCTGTGAAGACTCCGTCCAGCACCCCACTGGACATGTGGACAGACATATGCATGTGGGGGTGAAGGTGGATGTGATGAATAAATGTGGGTCTACGTGGACCCATGTGGGCAGATGTGAGAGTGTTCTCCCCTGCCTCTGTGATGTGTGGGGTTGGAGTGGGGCGATGGAGGAAGTGTTGGAAAGCACACAGAGAGTCTTAAACTTGCACCCCAGATATCCAGACTTGCACCCCAGGCATCCAGACTTGTAACCAGACATCCAGACTTGCAGCCCAGACATCCAGACTTGCACCCCAGACATCCAGACTTGCACCCCAGACATCCAGACTTGTAACCAGACATCCAGACTTGCACCCCAGACATCCAGACTTGCACCCCAGACATCCAGACTTGCACCGCAGACATACAGACTTGCACAGCTCAGACATGCAGATTTCCTCTGCTCAGACTCTCTTAACACATGGCAAATGGGCCCAGCACCTACTCCCAGAATTCCATGACAGGTGAGGTCAAATTCTCAGATGGAGTCGCTGTGCCAGCTCCCGAGTGGTTCAGAAAGTCCATGCAATGCTCTGTTGGAGAAAGGTTAGGGAGGAAACGGAGAGAGATGCGCTCATACCCTAGTCACCCCTGGCCCTCTGGCCTTGCAGCATAGTGGTCCTAACCACTCCTAGCAGCAGGAGCTTCTTTTGGAGTCCTCACTCTCAAAGAATCAGGAAGTTCATGGGGCCAGCTCTTCCTCCCCCTGCTCTTGTTCCCTGTGAATCTGGCTGCTCACCTGGCCGCCCTGCCAACCTCAGACACCATCCAGACTTCAGATCCACTCACCGCCCCCCCCGCCCCCCGCCCACCCAGGGGCGGCTGGTATGGAAAGCACTCTACCCTCTGGCCCGATCTGACTTCCTGTCTCTCCACTTGGCGGACCAAGGGACTGAGGCCCTGTGCTTGCTCTTCCCCCCGAGTGGAATGCTGTTCACATGCTGGGCTCCTTCTCACTTCTGGCCTCAGATGACACTTCTCCCTCCCATTGTTCTGTGGTTTCTGCAGTTGTGTTCACCCATCACAATTTGTAGTGGGTGCGCTTATTTTTTTTTTTTTTTTTTTTTTTTTTTTTTTTTTGAGACAAGAGTTTTGCTCTTGTTACCCAGGCTGGAGTACAATGACGTGATCTCAGCTCACTGCAACCTCCACCTCCCAGGTTCAGGCAATTCTCCTGCCTCAGCCTCCTGAGTAGCTGGGATTACAGGCACGCGCCACCATGCCCAGCTAATTTTTTATATTTTTAGTAGAGACAGGGTTTCACCATGTTGACCAGGATGGTCTCGATCTCTCGACCTTGTGATCCACCCGCCTCGGCCTCCCAAAGTGCTGGGATTACAGGCCTGAGCCACCGCGGCCCCAGTGGGTGCGCTTATTTGTCTGTTTCTACCACCAGATTGCAAACACAGTGCAGGCTGGGTCCCTCTTGCTTTTGCTCAGCCTTGGCCCCATCTCCAACCCTTGGCACCATGTTTAGCACACAGTAGGTGTCCAGAAAGTGCTTGTTAAGTGCACGGGTGAGTGATTGTTGATAACCCTTGTAGTTGTTTAATACAGTCCCACACTGACTTGTCCTATGGCTGGTCTGAGGGCCACAGAAGGCCCAGGCAGCAGAGCTGGCCCCGGAGCCCACGTAGCTTGGCTGTGAGGCAAATTCTGCCACACACTCTATCGCTGCTTAGACATCACCAGCAGCCGAAGCCCAGCCCCTATTAGGCAACACCCTGGGGGCTGAAATGATGGTACCTGTGTTCCAAAAGTTGCTGCAGGTCGTCCAGGGCAACTCAGAGGTGAAGGAGCTGAAGAGGTAGAAGAGAGCCCAGGCGAGGACGATGATGTAGTAGACATTCAAATATGACTCAATGACCACGGACGCCAGACCAATGCCTTCCAGAGCAGGGGGAGGTGGGGAGGGACAAGAGAGATTAATGTCACCAAAAACATCACAGAGAAGCTGCCAGTTGACATTACAAGGGTATTGGGAGCTACACAAAGAGAACCACTAGGGGTTTATCTGCATGAGAAGCTGTTCACAGCATCTTTTTTTTTCTTCTTTTTCTTTTCTTTTTTTAAAGCCACCTCACCCAGCCCACAGCATATTTTTCTAAGGAAGAAAAGCAGGTCACAGGACATAACCTTACGCATTCTCCCATTTTTGTAATATATATTTGAACTTTTTTTTTTTTTCATGAGAAAAGCTCTGGAAGGATTTTCACCCCAAAATTAACAAGTGATTCTCTAGGTGGTAAGATTTCAGATAACATCTTCAAGTTTCTGGTTTTCTGTTTGTTTGTTTGTTTTTGTTTTTTGGGGTTTTTTGCTATCTGCATTTTCTAGTTCTTCTATGACAACCATGTATCAGTTGTAAAATGAAAAGGGGCTGGAAGATGGAAGGAGTAAGTAGGAAAAGTTGTTAAGAATGGGCCTCAGGGCCAGGCACAGTGGCTCACACCTGTAATCCTAACACTCTGAGAGGCCAAGGTGAGCAGATCACTTGAGGCCAGGAGTTCGAGACTAGTCTGGCCAACATGGCGAAACTTCATCTCTACTAAAAATACAAAAATTAGCCTGGTGTGGTGGTGCACGCCTGTCATCCCAGCTACTTGGGTGGCTGAGGCAAAGGTTGCAGTGAGCCCAGATCACACCACTGCACTCCAGCCTGGGTGACAGAGGGGTCTCAGGATAAGAGCAAAAGGAAGAAACCAGTGAGGAGGAAAGAAATGTTGCCTCTGTCAGGAGCCTAAGACAACACCTAGTGCCATCTCACCAGGGGCCAGCAGCAAGACCGCCAGCAAAGGCAGAGACCTCGCTGCTATTTTAACACTTGTGAAAGCTTGTGGTTAGCTGGATGCACTTGGTCCCCAGGCAGTGTATTTGGGGCGGGAGGGGGTGGAGAGGGTGGGGAAATGGGGGTGTTTACACACACCTCCCCAGCCCACGTCTACAAAGTGGAATCTTTTCCACAGTCATTTTAAAACGCAGGCTGCCAGGTGGCTCCGGAGTCCTGCAGAGAGGGGCTGGGGCGGGGTTCCAGGTGAGAGAACTCCTCACTGCTTGCTTCCCTGCCTGGTTAGCCCTCTTTTAGTCTTTCGTGGATGCTCAATAACCACTTTTTTTTTTTTTTTTTTTTTTTTTTTTTTTTGGTGACAGAGTCCAGGCTGGAGCTCAGTGGTGTGATCCTGGCTCACTGCAGCCTCCAACTCCCGGGTTCAAGCTATCCTCCCACCTCCGCATCCCAAGTAGCTGGGACCACCAGCAGACCTGGCTAATTTTTCAAATTTTTTTGTACAGAAGGGGGAAGGCGGGGGCCTCACTATGCTGCCCAGGCTGATCTCGAACTCCTGGGCTCAGGGGATCCTCCTGCCTCCACCTCCCCAAGTGCTCACTACTTAATGAAGGGCTGTGGGCCTTTCAGAACAGCCTGGCTGAAAAATCAATGCTGACTGGGAACAAAACCACGCCTTTGGGGCCAGGCGAGCCCACCCTGGCAAGGACCGGTTCTGCGGCGGTCTCCACTGAGCAACGGCGTTGGCGCGGCCCGGGCGGGTGTCCGCCGCGGGGGTGGGCGTGGCGCTGCGCGGGAGGGGACCCGCAGATGGCAGAGGGTCCCTAGGGAGCGGGCGAGGTGTTCAGAGCGCGCACACAGACACCCACACAAACAAACAAGCGGCCACTGTGCCGCCGCAGAACGCGCTGTGCTCGCGGCCGCCCTCCCACCTGGCAGGCAGGGTCACCCCGGGGACGGCCGAGCGGGGGGGGGGGGGGGCGGGCGATTCTGGTGGGGCCAGCGGGGAGCGGGGGCAAGGGCGGGCCCCATCCGTGAGAGAGAGCGGGAGTGGCGTCGGGTGGAGAGGCGGCCACCGTGTGACTTATGGAGGGAGCGCGTGGGTGAAGGCAGGGCCGAGCCTTGAGCCAGGGCGCGGTGGGCGGTGGGGCAGGCAGACGGCGGGGAGAGCAGCCAGGACTCCCAGCGGCAGGGGTGCACACACCTCCCTCTGAGATCCCAGGCCTGGGGGTCTCTTTGACTTGGAAAAGAAGGAAAGAGCCACGATCTCCCCTCCTCTCCCATTCCAGTGCTCCGTTTGCTCACCCTGACCATGGCACCCCCATAAGCTGTCTGTGTGTTCCAGAGAGCCCAACCCTGCGCCTGCTGTCCATGCGCTACTTGGACCTTAGGGATAGGACCCCACTGGATGGGACGTTTACACTACTGCTGGGATCGAGGGCAGAACAGCGGCAAACTGCTCTGGCTGAGGCACGGCACCCCCGGAGCACCCAGAACCTGTGAGTAGAAGCATGGGTGAGCCAAGCTGCACTCGGTCCCAGCCCCTCACTGCTGCCCCTTCAGGGGTCCTATCGTTGCCCCAAGAGGCATCAGCATCAAAACGGCCTTCCCCACCTCACCCCCCAGTCTGTGGCGAGGGTCCCAGCTTACTCCAGAGCCAGTGTTTCTCCACCAGGCTCACCTCTCTGCAGCCCACGCATGAGGCCTGATTCTGCACTTGGCGCAGGATGAGAGTAAGTGAATGAATGAAGCAGTGGATGGGTAGGAAGGGAGACACCACGGGGCATGCAGGCAAGGTTGTGGCCCCATGAATAGGAAGGTGGGGGAGGATACATACCCTGGAAGAGGGGGCAGATCTTCCTCCAGGCTGTGACACTCCCTTGACTGGTGTATTGGCCCAATGCCACCTCCAGGAAGAACACCGGGATGCCGCAGGTGAAGAAGAAGATGAAGTAGGGGATGAAGAAGGCTCCTGCAGAAGAGGGAAAGGCAGGGCTGAGCCACATCCCGGCTCTTCCTCAGCCTCACTGCTTTCAGATTTCCTCACCCCCTGCCAAACAAACACAGCCTCCACCAATCTAATCTTTTTTTTTTTTTTTTTTCTAGACAGAGTCTCGCCCTGTCACCCAGGCTGGGGTGCAGTGGCACAATCTTGGCTCACTGCAACCTCCATCTCCCGGATTCAAGCCATTCTCCCGCCTCAGCCTCCAGAGTGGCTGGGATTACAGGTACATGCCACCATGCCCAGCTAATTTTTTGTATCTTTAGTAGAGCCGGGGTTTCACCATGTTGGCCAGGCTGGTCTTGAACTCCTGACCTCATGATTCACCCACCTCAACCTCCCAAAGTGTTGGGATAACAGGCGTGAGCCACTGTGCACAGCTCACCATCCTATTCTTAATCTCCCTTCTGGCCCAACTCAGCTTCCTCCTATCTGCATTCAGTTGTGAGTGTTAGGCAGATACAGGTTGGAATGGTCTGATCCGAACCCTACACAGAATAAAAAAGACCTTGGAAGCAAAATTAATGAAATCGTAGGTGGAAATTCTAATATATACACTATTTATTTTCTTAGTGTGCTTTACAAATCTAGGTAATAGATTATTTTTGGAATAAACACGTCTTCTGTATAACTTGATATGCTTATTAAACTTTTGGTACATTTTAGGGAAAAACAAACAAAAACACCTCAGGAGCATTATTTTCCCACTAAAAATTTTCAGGGTGTCTGTTCCCGCCACCCCATTCTGATATGACCTGGGCTTCCAGCAGAGAAGGCCATCACGTGATTAGGTGCTGACCTACAGGTGCCAAATGGAGGCCAGGCCTAACAGACATCCAGCAGTCTGGACCTTCCGGGGGCAAATGAAGAGGTGGTTCTGGATCATGTAGAGGGCCTCCTCTCCCCTTGGCTTTCTCCTTGGGTTTCTAGAAGGCTAACACTGCCAACACCCTCCCCTCAAATGACCTTATCAGCACCTGGCTTTGGAAGACTGCCCTGGTTCGTGTCTCCTTGGTGTCAGCCCAGGCTATGGGCATGGGCAGCCCAATGGCGTCCCGCAGGGACAGAATGCGCTGAAGCCTGTGGTTGGCTGCAGCGCCTCTAAGTTGCGCCTTACCGCTGCTACGTGCTCTTCCCTGAAGCACTCACACCCAGACAATGGGAATGCCCTAAAGTTCTCTTTCGTGGTGAACGATTTCTTAAGGGTCATCTAATTCAGCGGCCACCCTCTTTTTCATAACCAAAGACCTCATGAGACCGATAGTTCCATTACTCTTTTTGTCTCTTTTGAAATATTTTTTGCTACAGAACTATGTTTACTAATTAATAATTAATAAATTTCCCTGCATATATTAATAAAAATCCTATTTAACTGCCAATCAGGCCTTATGGTCAGCTCGATATAAACTTTATTATCACTATGAGTTAGTACAGTTCAGTCTAAAGCAAAAAAATATAAGACATTTGAACTAGTCTGTGACATCCTGTTTTCACATCTATCCATCATTAGATTGCTGGAAATGAGAAAATGCATTACTGGCCCTTCTTTACTACCTTTCTAGACTGCCAAGGACCAGTGACTCCAGATTGGGACCCCCCAAACTCATTTGGCCCTCTTATGTTGATGATGAAAGAAAGGGTGTGTTTCCCAAGAGTTAGGCTGGGACGGAGGTATCCCGGCTCCGACATTCCATGATGTTACCAGGGATACTTATCTTTCTCTCCAGCCCGCCCCACAGCCAGGACCGAGACCACAGCCACAGCAGAAGCCAGTGGCAGGACAGAGGCAGGGTGGGCATCCGATGCTGGGGGCCCTGCCTCCCAAGCTCTGGTTCTCTGTCCCTCCCAGATGGCTGGGTGAGGAGACATGCGCCATGACACAGGAACCAGCCAGCCTGGTTCCAAGGCCCTCTGGGGTCCTGGGCTAATCCTCCTCCACCAAAGGAGGGCTCGGCCTGGGCCACCTCCAGCTCCAACCCTAACATCCTATATGCCATGAGATGGTGGCCCTGGATGAAGAACAGAATCACCACCCTGCCCCTTCATCCTGCCTCCCCTGACTTTCTGGGTCAGCCTCCCCTCTCCGCCTCAGCTTCATAGACTGAGCCAGCCCTTGAAAGCCCACTGCTATTTCTTAGAAGTCATCAGTTCAAGCAGCTTGTGATGATAGCCATAAGCTTTAAAACACATAGCAAGATGCATAGTAGACACTCCGTAAATATTGGCCAGATTTAATATAAATAGTGTTTAGGAGGATTTTCTGAACAATGGTTATCTCTAAATGTGAGTGATCCTTTCTACCTTCCTGAAATGTTTCTAATATTTGCAATAAACATATACCGTTTCCACAAGAAGAATAAAGGTGATTTCAAAAGCAAAAAATGAATCTGGCCACTCACAAAGGACTACACATTTAACGATTCTATTCCTATGAAATATCCCTAATAGGAATCCGTAAAGGCAGGCAGCACATCTGTCTTTACGTTGCCAAGGGCTGGCAAAGAGAGGGAATGAGGAGCGACTGCTAATGAATACAGGATCTCTTTTGGGGATGATGAAAATGTTCTAAATGGGTGTACAGTTCTGTGATTATACTAAAAACCACTGAATTGTACACTTAGAAAAAGGAATCTGGCCCCTCCTCACCAAGACCCTGCTAATTTTTACACCAGTACTGAAAAATAATAAAATGTTTCTTTAATTTGAAAAAAAAAAAACTCAAAGGCAAGATATTCCTCCGAGCAAAATTGTTTCAGTGGCTCCCATCTCACTCAGAACAGAGCCTCAGTGGCCCCTGCGACCTCTCTGACCTCACCCCATTATTCTCTCCTCTCATTCTGCCGCAGCCACATCGGGCCCGCACTGCTCCTCAGACAGGCCTGCTCTTCCACCCCCAGGACTCTGACACTTGCTGTCCCCTCTGTCAGGAGTGTTCTCCATCCAGGATCCATCCATGGCACTGACGGCTTCACCTCCTTCAAGTCTGCTGAAATGTCACCTTCCCCTCTGCACACCCAGCGCTTCCTATCCCTCTTCCCTGCTTCACACCTCACCCCTCCACTCGCCACCATTTGCCATAGACCATGCTGAACTGCTTGTCTGCAATCTGCCAGGGACACAGGACAACCCCTCAGAATCCCTCCGCGGCATGTAGCACGCGGAATGCGTTCTGTTCTGCACCTAGTACGGATCTGGCACGCGAAGGGCCTGCAACCATATTCGTGAATGAATGACTGAATTCTATCAGCAACCGACCTTCACATAGTCATAAAGGAGCTTGTTAAAAAACAGAATTTCTTGGTCCTGCCCATCGCCTAATTTCATCTTCACCGTCGTCCTGTGAGGTATTGTCCCCATTTCACAGATGGGGACGCTGAGGCTAGTGATGGAGCTGGAAGCAAACTCAAGTCCTCCAACTCCAAAATAGCCCTCCTTTTATAAGCCACACTGCCTAGGAAGGAGGGCCCAGGTAGGCATTGCCCAGCTGCCAGGGCACAGCTCTCCCCACCACGCCTACCTCAAAGTGAACTCACCACCTCCATTTTTGTAGCAGAGATAGGGGAACCTCCAGACATTGCCCAGCCCAATGATCTCCCCGGCCACTGACAGCACAAACTCCATCTTGTTGTTCCAGTGGCCCCGCTCCTTCACCTGGTCCTCGTCTTCCGGGTCCAACTTCTCTCCCTCCTCGGGGACCCAGGAGACTGCAGGAGGCCCGTGCTCATGGACTGCCACTTTCCCATCCATGGCCGCCTGGTGGATCAGGAGGCCCCGCTGGGTGGGCAGGATGACGAGGGCCAAGGCCTGGTGGGAAGAGAAGAAACGAGCTGTAAAACCCGACGTGCACCCGCCAGCCGCGCTTCCCCATCCGGGTCTCTGCTGTCAGCATATTGCTGCCCTTCCCAAGTGCTCCGTGGCATCTACCCCTAAAGTCACCCTTCAGTCTCACAACTCACAGAGCAAATAAGGAGCAAATCTTAGTTTTCTGAGTTTGCAGATGAGGAAATCCAGGCCTTGACAGATGAAATGACTTGCCCAAGACCACTCAGGAGCGGACTGTGAAGAAACACAGGCCTGGACTTGTTATTCTGTGTCAGGTCACCTGCCCAGCCAGCCCATCGGCCCAGGTCTTTGGGCCGCTGAGTGACCTCAGCCTAGCTTCTGGCCTCCAGGCCAGAAGGGATCAAAGGCTGTGGAGGTAGCAAGGGTCAAAGGGCAGGTGTGGCCGAAGTGACTGCAGGGCTCTCTCCTAGCCAGTTGTGTGCTAAGGGGATCGATCAGCTCGGAGTAAACAGGGGAGCCGGCAGCTCTGGGCAGCTGATTGGGAGGAAAAGAGAAGGTGGGGCCTCTGAACAAGGCCGGATGACAAGCAGGATTGGCACCAGGGGCAAGTGTAAGCCTTCGAGGAAGCCCCAGCTCCTCTTCTCTCAGTTGCATCTCTGTCCTGAGAAGAAGTGGGGGCCTTGGTGCCAGTCGGAGTCACCAGACCAGTTCTCGCTTGGCTGGCAATCATCTCCAGATGACCCCCAAGATGACCAAATGACTGACCCCTGAAGAAGGAGGCCCAGCAGTGGCTGCCCACCCCAGCGGGTCACTGCCCTTCCCTTCTCCCTGCCCTCCTAGAAGGCCCAAAGCTCCCTAGCCCTCCAGAAAAACGACATGGGCCATTCTCAGTTCTACTCTCTGTCCCTTGGCCTGATTGTCAGCTGCCAGGAGATAAAGCCAATACTGTCAGGGTATATCTCCAATCTATGTTTGCCTTCTCCTCCCTCTCATACACACAAACAATTGCCCTGAGGCCAGCTCTGCCTTTATTCCCAGGGAATTGCCAAGAGGAGGTACCCCAGACTGTGGAGGGGGTCACCCGTCCCGCAGCCCCTCGCCTCTGAGGAGCGCTGGGGGAAGTAAAGTGACCAGGTCTGCCAATGCCCCATGCTTCTCCAGGGCTCTAGGGAAGCACAGGGACTCTTTTTATTAAGGAAGAGTCTGTGTTTATTTGTTGGTCCTTTTATCCCAGGCAACAGCCCAAGCCCAAGTCAGTTAGAAAGGCGTGGGCAGGAGCCATTTGAGGTTATGGAAATTTTTGAAGGTGACTTGGAGGGTGCAGGTTATCCCAGGAATGGAAAAGCGTGTCAGAGTGAAATTCTGGTATTGGGACCTACTCACGGCAAGCTCAGCCCAGGAGGGAGGATGAGGATAGTCACCCAGTGGAAATCAAAGACCACAAGTCTCTGATATAAGGGAGAAGGCAAGGGAAAGCGAGGAGGAAAGAGAGCTTCCAGGTTCGGAGGATGTGAGCAGACCCATGCGGGCTTTGGGCACTGGAGCCTTGGGTTGAAAGAATGGGGAGTTTGCCTCCAGGGGAGCAGTTGGTAACAGCTGAACCCAAATGTGGATGTTGCTACAGAATTAGGATCGAGGCACCCTGAGAAATGACCCTGGAATCGTCACCAAACAAATTCACAACCTAGTGAATGAGCTTGAAAACACTGATGTAAAAGCACCAGACAGGAAACCCAAGTTCTAATCCAGATCTAACTGTTTGTAGCAGTAGGTTAACATGTGAGTAAGCACTCTATTAAAAGCAGGCACTCTGTATGCATTACTGAAGTGCATCCTCGTAAGAATCTTTAAAGTAGGTATTACTCTTAGCTCCACTTTATGTGCAAGGGAAGTGAAGCTCCAAGAGATTAGGGAACCGTGTCTGGTACCTGCAGGGGCTCGGGACCCTATTCTCAAATGCCAGAATAAACTTACCGAGACGGTGAGTAGAGGAGCCGGGTCTCTCTCTAACTTGCTGTGTGACCTCAGGCAGATCACACCTCCTCTCTGAACTTTAAGTCTCCCTGGAAGAGAAAATGACTGCTGCCCAACAGGCATTTTTGGAAAGTGAGGGGCTAAAAATGAGACTCGATAAAGAGAAGGAGAACTGACTGCCTTTGCTACCAGGCCGTAGGGTTGCTCATCTCAGGGCCAGCCCCATGCGCAAGGGCTCCTAGGGCAGTGGTCAGAAACGAGCCTTACTGTTCCCAGACCACAGGCAGCTACTGCAGGACCAAGGTGGTCTCAAGAGTCGGAGGAGTGGAGACTTGCTGGGGAGAAGGAGTAAATGAAGGGAAAGCCGGAGGGGAGCAGGGGCAGGGAAGCAAACCACAGTACCCAGTTTGGGCCCAGGATTTGGGTTTTGTCAGAAACAGGGGAAGAGAAAAAAGAGAACATGAACTGATTAACTGACCCTGACATGTGATTTTTAAAAAAAAATGAAAGGTAATTGGGAGGAGAATAACTTATGTTTAAGAATGGAAATCCAGAATGGCAGAATGAAAGCAAGAGCAAGTGAAAAGGAAAGCTGGCCCCGAGCCACGGTAAGTCAAGGGGAAACAGGCTTAGACTGCAGCAAGAGGGATTTAAGTTAGACTCAAGGAAGAAATGGCCCAGAGGATGTTAGACACCAAAACAAGCTGTACCGGCTTCTCCTTTCTGGGCTACTTTTAAAAGGCAAAGGACTGCACCCCCCACCCCCGCTGTGCCCTTCCACCTCCAGCTTCGGCTGGCTGCCTCTCCAGCCCCTCGAGTCTCCTCCCCAGGGGGCCCCACTACTTGGCTAAGCTGTTGCAGAGGGAGAGGGATGGGGAACAGGCCTCATCATACTTCAGTGCCCTCCAGAAGCAAACACATCAATTCCCACACTGGGCTTGGTGCTGCCAAGAGGAAACCTTCAAGAGACTAGAAAGTCCAAAGTTAACTCTGTTTTCAGGAGCTGAGCATGTAGCCAGAGGCCCGGTTGGGCTAGCAGAGGAGCAGACAAGACCAGAAAGGGCTGCTGCCCATGTGCTGCTGGGGTCCCAGCTCCGTCCCCTTTGCTCCCCAGTCCAGCATAGAAACAGCTGAGCCCCTGCACATGGGGGTATGGGACACCCCAGCCCCTGCTTCAGCCCACACCCACATACCAACACCCCTTCCCGTACACATACTGGTACCATTGCCCGTCACGTCCTTTTGCACACACATACCTGTGTGCATGGCACCAAAACCTGGCTCTGTCTGTAGTCCTTCACACCCCGTGAGCTCCTTGTCTCAGCTGGTGGCGGCCAGCAACTCCCTCAGTGCCCCCTTCAGGCACAAGCACACCTATTCCACCCACCGCCCAAAACCAAGACAGCTTCCTCCTGGGAGATGCCTGGCATCCAGCTCATCAGGCTCAGCCGGTAGGCAGAGGGCAGGAGCCCCTCACCTGTGACCATCCATTGCAGTTCCTGGGCCCTGAGGAATGCCCTGAGGTTTCTCCTGTCCACTCTTCCTTCCACCTCACTGGGCACCGTCTGCTTCCCCTCCCTTCAGTCAGATGACCACCCCTGCTTTCACCACTGCTGTGACCAGCTCCCCATCAGTGGACTTTCCTGCTCCACAGGCTAATCTCTGAGCGCTCCCACGCTGGATGGGGTGGAGCTAGGGGGCACCCCTTGTCCTGAGAGTCACAAGCGTCAGACTGGCCCTCTGGCCCGAGATTATTGCAAGTTCTGCCTCCCACCGCAGACATGCACAGTTCCACAGAGTCTCCAGGGCTCTCCCTCCAGCCCCTCTGAGCAGCAGTGGGAGACTGCGAAGACCCAGCCAGCCCTCCACTTCCTTCTCACCTCAGTGCCCCGCGCTGGCTCCTGTGGTCAGCTCAGCTGCGGGCATCAGGTCTCCAGGAGAGTCCCAGGGCAGCTGCTTACGGGAAACCCAAGAGAGCCGGAACCTGAAAGAGAAACTGTTCTCCACATTCACGCTTTGTCCTGTCCTGTGCAGAATCCCATCTGACTTGTCCAGGGACTCCCAGACAGAAAGAAGCTGTGTGTGTGTGTGTGTGTGTGTGTGTGTGTGTGTGTGTACACATATTGGGAAGTGAAGGGACAGAGAAATACCAGGAGCAACAGGAGGGACTGAGGCCAAACGTTTGTGAACCAAGATTACAACATCCAACCTCAGGAAGTCAAGTTCTCTGTTCCCAGCACTCCCACCCCCATCCCACTCCCACTGTGAACCTACTGCCTCCAGACGGGTGTCCTCCAGTGGGCATGGTCCTATGATGACCCCTCCAGAGCTGGGCCGAGCTGCTCCGTTGGGCAGGGGAAGGGGCTCAGAGACTCACACCCTGACCTCATCTTCCCTCCTCCCTCTCCTTGCCATTCCCCCTTCCCCCTTTTCCCCTGTCCTCCTCCAGAATCATCTCCTTCCTGAGGAAGACGAGATGGGGGTGTGCAGGGCAGGGGACAGCCCTCTCTTACCAGAGACTCCAGGCTGGAAACTGACAACTTGGGAAGGGAGTCGACCTCACCGACGAGGGCAAGGGAGGAGGGTGAATCACATGCTGGACTTTTCCACCAAGTACCTGCCCTCTGTGGCTTCCAGGCAGGGCTCGGGACCTTCACAACCGCTACCCATATCCTTGGGATTTTCCTAGAGAAAGCACCCAGAGCATACCTCAAGAATGTAGAAAGGACCCAGGCTTGGAACCAGGGACAGACCTGAGTTTCTCTTCCTCCTCTATCATGTATCAGCCACGACACCTAGGCAAGGGTCAGCCTCGGTTTCCCAGTCTGTCAAAGGTAGGTAACAATACAATATCCACTTTGCAGGTTGCTGTGAGGGTCCCAGGATATCTGTCATAGGTGCTTGAGGGGAGGTGTGGGTGTTGGTTGTGGGTCGTCTGGAAGCAGAGGCTGGGATGGTGCGGGGTCTGGTCCCAGGCCGCTCTGGTCACCTCACAGCACCAGGCAGCTGGCTAGGATTTGTCTGGAGTAGTCTGGCAGCTATCAGTGGGGAAGGGTGATTTTTAAATACATGTGCGCTGTGCTATGAGCCCAGTGAGCTCCTCCAGAACAGTGTTCTCATCGCGTCCCTGAGCACGCCCACCTGGTGCTGGTTACAGCACTGTCCCACCGCTCTTCATTCAGACTAGCTGCTGCCTCCTTCAAGACAAAGGAGATGCTTCTTCAGCTCCAGGTGGTGCGAAGGCAGCGGAAATTGTGGGGAGAAAGGGAAATTTCCTTTTACATGTGCTTCCTCTTTGTATTTTAGAACTTCCCAGCCGGGGTGGGTGTGAAGTGAGACTATCAGCCTGTAGTTTTCCATCAAGCACCCCCACTCTGTGTCTCTCAGGCCCCTCTCAGCATCTCCTGTGGGGTTCCACATGAAGAGGAAGGCAGAGCAGGTCTCAGTTCTCAGACCCATTGCCTCTGTGAAGTCAGAAACCAGGCTGGGGGTCAGCTGTGGCACAGTAGGACATGGCCCAGCCAGAATCCATACTTGAGCTACCCCGGTGCTCAAGTGTGATCTGTCCCTGCATGTCAGGTCCTCCGTGGATTGACTACAGAGCTCTTGCAGGGGGGACATCCAAGTCCATGAGATCACCTAGCTGCTGCTACTCCAGAATGAAACACAAGCCTCTCCATAAAGAGGAGAAAGAGGGGAGAGGATCAGGCTGGCCAAGAGGGTGAATTTCCTTGTTGATTCCCTCAAAAATTATATTTCATGCCTACAGTGTGACGTGCTTTCTGTAAGGGTGACCTGCAACAGGCCAGCAGTCCGTCACCTCTCCTCTACCTTGTCGGAGGACAGCCGCCTGGTTGGCCTGACCCAGGGAGCGCAGTTGGACTTTCTGCAAAAAGAGCTGCCCAGTCCCTTCCTGTTTTCATCTGACTGCCTCTGGCCTTAGTCCCACCATCTTCAGGTTGAGCCCTTCCTTACTCAAGTTCACCCCAATTCTCCTAGCCCCCAAGATCCACTTGGTATTCAGACCAGTTAGTAAACTCCTGAGGCCAGAGACCCTCATCTTTGAAATGATAGGCATCCTGGAAAGCCTAGCTGAGACCAGGCTATTTCCACACTGAGAAGAGTGAAGACGACAGGTGGCTAGATGAATCTACTACCTGGCTGCAGTAGGAACCACTGGACACCACGGAATGTCCTCCCCACCCTCATATTCTAACCCCAGGCATACTTTTAGAGGACCTGGAATAGGGCTTATTTCCTGAGCATCTAACTCAGACAAGGAGTTTTACATGTTAGCTCATTTTATCACCTTAAGAATCTTGAAAGGTCAAAATTATTAGCCCCATTTTACAGACAGAAGACAGGTGAACAAACAGAAGATAAGTGATTTGTCCTAAGGCCATGCATAAGCAAATTATGGTGCTGGGATTTGAACTTGGGCCTCTTGGCTCCAAAAATCTGTGCTTGTTTCACTGTAGCATACTGTTCCCCTGACCATGAATATCTATAAGGCAGGGGTCTCATTTCATAATTCTTTATTTCTGCCTATATCATATAATACAATGCTGCCTTAGAATAGGCACTCAGTGTTTATTGGATGGAGAATGGATGGTTGGATGGATAGATGGATGGATGATGCATGGATGGATAGATGGATAGATGGATGGATGGAGGATGGATGGATGGATGGATGGATGGACGGATGGATGGATGGAGGATGGATGGATGGATGATGGATGGATGGATGGATAGATGGATGAATGGATGGATGGATGGATGGATGATGGATGGATGGATGGAGGATGGATGGATGGATGGATGGATGGATGGAGGATGGATGGTTGGAAGATGGATGGAGGATGGATGGATGGATGATGGAAGATGGATGGATGGATGCAGCTTAAAGGGGGAAAAATGATTACAGTTTTCCCAGAATCAGAAGGCTTGGATGACTCAGGTCCTGCTTGTCTTGGGCAATGCTACTGTGCAGAGCAGCACCCTTAGGCCACAGGACACAGGATTATTTTAGGACTACCTCTCCTTTGCCTCCTAGTAAAAATGCTTAGCTCAATAAATGTGTGATCTCCTTCCTGGAGGCCAGTGCAACCTAGTCTGAGACTGGGGACCGCAGGGACGTCTCTAAACTCTTCCTGAGCTTTTCTGTGATGCTAACAGCCCCATGTGGTGGGGCTGGGGCTATGGGAAATAGGATGGATCTGCCTGAATGTGTCCCCAGGGCAGCTGTCCCTATAGCATCTGCTGGAATCTAACAACACTGTTGTGAGTAGTACTATTCCTGTTTTATGGAGAAGAAAACTAAGGATCAGAGAGGTTAACTTGCCCAGGGTCACACCGTTAGTAGTAGTAAAAGGTACAGGATCCAAGCCAGGCCTGTAAGCCCCTCTAAAGAAGCAAGCTCAGCTGGCTGTGGTGTCTCTGAGTTTGCACATGTGCACATGTCTCTGAGACTGCAGAGGGGCTGTGCCTGCATGCCCGTGTATGGATCTGAGACCTGGGTGTCCACGTGGCAAGGGCTGAGGCCCCACGCAGCCTGGTGGGCTCAGGGCCTAACAAGCTGCTTCCCCACAGACCTGGATGGAGTCTGCAACTCTCCTGCTACCTCTGCTTCTGCTCTCCCTGTTCAGCTTGCCTCCAGGCTCTCACCACCGTCCTTTCTTCTCTAACAAGTGTGGTCTCCAGTTAAGAGAAGGCTCCCTTCCTTCAGGGTCTTCTCCTCTGGGAACTGCAAGATACAGGGCCCTCCCTTCCAGACTGGGGAAGCAGGTGGTACTGACTCAGCAGCCCTCTGCCCCATGCTCGTCTCTTCAGCCCCATTGGCTCAGGCCGAGGAACTCCTGCTTCCTCCCCTTCACTCTGACCCCTGACCCAAGGCAGCAGCATTCTCACATCTCTGTCTGCCAGCCCCACCTGTCCTGTTAGAGCCTCACCCCTCAACCACCTCTAGTGTGATGAGCTCACATCTGTGGCACCAAGTGACTCTAAGGATCTCACACCCATTACCTCCTTTGAGCCCGACAGCAAGCCTGTTTGTAGGAGTGCATAGCGCTGCCTGCAACTGCAAAGCCGAGAACTTGAGTTCCAAGTGACTGCACAGAGACACACAGCAAGTTCTGCAACCACACCTCCTGATTCTTATGCTAATAGGTGACTTTCGCACCATGTTCTGCCATCAGGAAGCTCCTAGATGTGACTGGGAGCACCATGACTGCACATCCACCTTCCCACTGAGGTTCCTAGTTCTGGCAACTTTGGTCAGATGGATGGATAGAGAGACAGGCATTACACCCTCAGAACCCAACCTGCACATGAGGTCCTGCCCTACCCCAGCCACTATTTTCCACAGCTCTTTGCTCTTTTCTGTCACTGTATCTGTCACTCATGGCTTAAGAAATTGTATCTGTTTTTGCTCCTGGCATATCACGAGCACAGCGCAGCACCGCGCAGGAGTTGTTCTGTCAATAGCATCCGACGGTGGAGCTGCCGGGCTGGGAGCACCTCGAGTTCCGGCCTGCCTCTCCAGCAGGTGTATTTCTCCCCCGGTAAGACTGAGATTGAGCCCGGCACCCTCCGGGAATGCCCAAGCAGTCATACTCCAGGAAGGGGCAGCCAGGGCTGACACACAGTAGGACTGCTGTCGTTCATCTTCACCAACTCTTCCAGTGACAAAAGTCAAAAATTGAAGACTAGAAAATATTTCAGCATATTTTTTCACTAACGGACATGTGAAGAGCTAAGATCACCCAGGGAAGCCTGTGCACCCTTAGACTGCAGCTCTAAGAATCATAGGACACGCCAGAGGCAGCACCAGGAGACCCATCTGAACAAAGGTGGGCACATGGGCAGACGCCCAAGCCTGCGCATAGGCAGAGAGAGATGTAGCTGTGTGTTCAGCCACTTCCAAAACCACACACACAGCAACAGCCAGAAATACATGGGCCCCAGCTCCATGCCTATACCCAGAGGTAAGGCTGCAGAGACACACCTGTGGGATCCTCGGGGGGCCCCCCATCCCCACTGATCCTGAGGGGGAAGGGACTTCCTTCCACCTGGATCCTCTTTGCAGCCTCACCCTCACTCTAAGAGCTCCTCCCTGCAGCTCAGGCCCTGACAAGTAGATCTGTGGCCATGGCAGTACCACCCTCTTGTGGCCACATCTGGTGGTGCCCAGGTATCTGGTGTCTCCCATCCTCAGAAGAGCAAACGGGTGCTGAGGAAGTGACATCCCTCTGCTGGCTGAGCCAGGAGTGCCCTCCTCTGCCAAGGCTGCCCGCACCGGCCTCCTGGGGGCTGCAGTCACAGCTGGTCCTCTCTCGCGTCCCCTGCACCCGGCCTTGGTGGGCACACACAGGCACAGTTTTGGCCGCTAGGGGCAGGCGAGGACAGAGCAGGGAAAGCGGGCAGGAAGAAGCTGCCACCAGCCTTTCCCTTTCCTTTGGCTAGGACTCAGGTCTCCTTCATGTGTCCCTCAATTTCCTTTCTCATTCCACAGGACAAAGGAGAAGGAATGAAGCTGGGGACGCATAGAGAGAGGCGGGGCAGCCTCCTCTGGTCCAGATGCCTGATGATGGAGGCTCTCAGCCTGGACCCACCACCCGCACCCCTCATCACTGTGCTGAATGGGCCCCAGGGAGAACTCAGTGGGGGAGGGCAGGATGAGGAGGGGCAGGGTCCTAAAGCCACATCTGTAACATAGGGAAGGGTTAAGGCAGCCAGACAGAGGGGCAGAAATCAGACGGAAGCACCAGCAGTCAGTGGGAAGAATGTGGATTTAATGGAATGAAGGGTGAGAGGATCCAAAGCTAGGAACAGTCTCGCCCCACCCACCAGCCCCCACCCGGCCTCCCAAGGGTCTCAGAGGGACACTCTTGGCACTGGCCTTTCACATCTGTTCAACCACCCCTGAGCAGAAATGTTGGAGTGGGAGGCGCCCAGCTCAGCAGGTGGATTCCAAAACACCCCTGTTGTCTTATCCACTCCAGGTGAGGGGCAAGGAAGCACACGGGCTGCTTCTGCACTGTTTCCTCTGCAGCCGTCCCCACGGCCAGGCTCACAGGCACCATCTGAGGGCCTGCCCCTTAGCAGTGAGACTCTAGCTCTGTGAGTCTGAGCAGTGAGGTCCTGGGGGTGGCAGGAGCCGAGGGCCCTGCTGGGTTCCACTGGGGTAGGTCCTCAGCTGGGCACACAAGCTGACGGATTCTCTGCAGGGAGAGCGGAGGTGGCTGTCAGGTGGCAGAGCGGGGGCAGGTCTGCCAGCTTCCCTTGTCACCAACATCTACCCACCTCCCCACACACAAACCTGCCCTCCTTGTCACCACAGTGCATGCCTGGGAGTCACCCTGTCTCTTCCTGAGACTTCTCAGAAGCCTCTCTATTGCTCCCTGACACCCAGGCCAGATTCACTGGCCTCTCCATACAACTGCGTGCACCCTGGCTGGCAACCCACCTGTTGGCACCTATGAAGGCTCCCAGCCCCTCTGGTTGCTCTCCTGCCCACAAAAGCACTACCTCTCTGAAGGGGCCCTTGAGGGTGCCGAGTCTGTAGAGGCTCCAGGCGGGAATGCAGACCATGGAGGACAGAGCCAGGAGCCAGCCCAGGGCATCGCCCCACCATGGGTACGTGTACTTCTTGTTGTAGGTCAGTGGAGTGTACTTGATCAGGGAGAAGAGGAAGGTGGCCTGGGAGAGAGCAGATGAGAAAGAGGTTGGGGGGTGGGGTCCCTGTGCCCTCAGCTCCCCCTCCCCCAGCAGCCTGGCAGAAACCACACTCCAAGCCTGGATTCACCTCTAGGCTATTCTGGGCCAATCAGTCTCCAATCTTCTCCAGCCACACTCTGCCCAAAACCACGCCTTCCAGCAGTATACCCTGTCACTCCAGGGCCCCTGTACCCCTGGGCACCTCCGCATGCAGCTGACTCCCAGTTAGGATGCAATCACATGCCTACTGCGTGCTGTAGGGTATTTACGACCTCCCCTGCACCACGAGTTTGGGATATGAGTGCCTCAAGGGTAGAGGCCATGCCTCGTTCTCCCTCTGCTCTTCAGTTAGGTCCTGCACACAGTGGGGACTCAGTAACAGCTGACACAAAGAGATAAAGCCAAAGGAAGCTGCACATTGTGGCTGCAGGCTTAGACTCTGGAGCCAGGTTGCATGGGTTTGAATCCCAGTTCTCGGCAACTTTCTAGCTTGGGCAAATGGCTTAACAATCTCTTCAACCTCAGTTTCATCTGTAGCACCAGTGTAACAACAGCGCTCACTTTATGGGGCTCTTGTGAGGATTAAATGAGTTAATACATGTTAAAGCACCTCATGCCCAGCACAAAGGAAGTGCTGTGTCCCGGCTGCCATGGTGACTGCTGTGGCTATTAGTGTTATTCTGAGCAGCCCAATCTACCCGGGCTTCAGTCCTGGCCTGTGACGTTAGACTCACACTGTGGTGTTGGTCAAACCATCTGACAGCTCTGGACCCCAGTTTATCCTTCTGTGAAATGGAAAGGAAGAATCTATCTTGCTGTAGTTTTCTAGAATCCAAAAGGAGGATGAGTGAAAATCTGAGATAATTTTCAGTTCCTAGGGAGAAGTCCATTGCAGGGCTAACGGCTTCTCTACCCTGCTAGCCCCCATGTCTCCCTCCCTTTGTCTGGCTTCGTCCCTGAGATGATCTTACTGTGCACACAGCTGGTGTGATGAAGAGCCAACAATATTTGATGAGTGGCCACGGCCTGTACCCAATCATGTCTTCAATGTTGTCGTAGAAGCGCCTGGCTCCTGCCATGCAGAAAGGAAAGAAGGGGGAGAAAGTCATACTTCCGCACCCAGAACATCAGGATGGGGTCACGCACAGACCAGAAGGGGCAGGGACCCACAAAGAGATGACATCACAGCTGTCTGTTGAAGTGGTGGCTGGGAGAAAGCTCTTCCCTGGCACTCATAGGCATCAACAGCAGCCAGCAGGGCTCGGCCTGGGTTATAGGCAGTCACTTCCTGATGATCGAGATTGTCAAAAGCTGAGAACATTTGGACAGGGCAGGATATGGGCCCACCTGAGGCGGTCTGGGTGTAGCTATAATCAAGACTGTGGGCCAGGCGCTTCTGGAGGGCCTTCCAACAGCAGGAACTTGGGATTTGCAAGATTTTTGAGGATGAGCAGGAGGCAGCCGGGAAAAGGCAAGTGTGAGCAGGAGGTGTCTGTTTCTTGTCTAAGGGCCCCAAGACCCTCACACAAGAAGATGATGCCGGGACCTAGGGGAGGGGTCACTCACCGTAAACCCAAGCCACACAGAGGGACTCAAAGATGGCCACGAACAGGAGGCACATGCCGCTGGCGGCATAGTAGTCAAAGAGCTGGAACACGTACATGCCACCCTGCATGGGAGGAGAGTACTTTAAACAGAACTTTATCCGGTGGAAACCAACAGATTCACTCCTGCGCCCTTTAGTTTCACACCGCGGGGGCACAGAGCAGAGTTGGTGAGGACCACAGGAGACAGATCATAAAAGAGAAGTAATTCGTAAGCCATAAAGCACTAGGCAGATAAGAGACACTAATTATTTTTATTATTGTTTTGGAAGAGAAGATGGATGAAATAAGACAGCTATTGTTAGGTAATCTCTGAAAACACTTAGGAACTGGCCCCAAAGGCCAAGACACAGAGCGTACTCTGGGGAAAGAATCAGGAAAAGGGCTGTCACTGATACGGTCAAGCTGACAAGCTCCGTCTCCCTCTCTCTCCCTTGAGACAGCACACCGAATGTTACCCAGCCCCAGAATTCTCTTTCTTGCTCTGAAGTTTGTACATAGAACTCGGTTCGGCTGCCTGGGAAATCACCAGATCTTGCTGGAGAGGCAGCTTCTCCCAGTGCAGTGCTTTGCATACTTCTTCACTTACTGTGGAGCCAAATGGCTCCTCACCCATCCCTGGAGGTGGGTGGTCCATGCCCAAAGGCCAGAGGACAGACCTGCCTACTTTGTCGTTCCTGGGGTGGGAAAAGAGGGAGTCCTCATGCCCGGATGCCCAGACGACCTGCCCTGTCCCGAAACCATGGTATCTGCCTCCCTGACAGGTAGCAGCCATCACTTGGCTCCTCCTCCCCAGCCTCCCCCTCCCCCAGGCCCTCACCTCTGTGAGCATGACCAGCCCCACAAGGAAGGAGACGACAGACACTGCAAGGATGAGGACTTCTCTCCGGTTCTTCTTGCGAAACATGCGGGGGTACATGTCCACCAGCGCCGTCACCAGGCTTTCTACGCACACGAACTGGACGACAGGGCAAAGGGATTGGAGGGAAGGAGAGCTCCCGAGATGCCCCGTCCACGAGCGCTGGCTTCTCGCTCCCAGGGGCAGCCCTGCCAGCCTCACTGCCTCAGGTCTCTAGAACTATTGTCCTTGCCTGGTTAGGTCTGGACTCACCCTCAAGCTCCCCTGTGTCCCCAAAAGGGCATCCACTTCTGACAGTCACCCAGTCTGCAGCTATTTTAAGGGCCTTTGGGGCATAAGACTCAACCACATGCCCACTGCTCCCCCTCCCGAGCATCTCTCAGCCTCTGAGTGGCTGCCTCTTGATACCTGGCTATCCAGTCCCAGGAGAACGACCATGAAGAAGAAACAGCAGGCCCAGAGAGGAGAGAATGGCAGCATCACCACAGCCCGCGGGTAGGCGATGAAAGCCAGACCAGGACCTACGGCAAGGAGCAGAGGAACACGGACCAGTGCCCGGCCACGCCAGCCACGTGTGACCCATGGCTTCTCAGGGTGAGGCCACGGAATAACAGGAGCTAGAGGACACTTCACCCCACAGTTACTATCACCACCACCGCCTTCACCAGGAAGAAGCCACCCCAACCTCTACCTGGTTGTCAGATTTCCAAGGTACCTCTCACTGTATTCTCCTTGGCAAGAACAGAATCTAGAGATGGCAGGTGTAAAGGGCTGCGAGTCTAAGGGGACTCCAGATCTCCAGATCTGTGGCACAGACCTGGGGGTTTAAGTCTAGAATGAGCTCAGAAGCCAGCAGGCCATAGAAATCTGTGAAGCAGACCCGGCGTAAAACACAAGGAAGTGGCAGGGTCTGGTGAGAAGTGGAGCCATCGCGCCCCAGCTGCTAGAGATGTTTTTTGTATTTTGTAAGGAATGTAGATGCCACCAAAGAAAGTTGCTCTAAGGCTAGATTTGGCCTGGGGCCTCCAGTTTACCACCTCTGCACCTGGATCCCTTTCTGTCACCCTACAATGAGTACCCTGGCACTGATTTCAGAATGCTGTTGACACACATCCTCACAGCACATGAACGCTTCTCTCAGCTGACTCACATCACAGGAAGAAATGCACATGATAGAGCCTGGGTCTACCCATGGGAAGTTTCCTCCGAAAAATGAAGAGCACGGCTGTGACCTTGGAGGTCTTTTGCTCCCACATTGCCGAGGTGGGGGTCGTGCAGGGCCTGCCCCCCAGGTTTCCCTTGCATGGTACAAGCAGAGTGCCTCATCCAGAGCCTGGCATACAGTAAACACTTAATGAAAGTGAGACATGGGCCAGGCATGGCAGCTCACGCCTATAATCCCAGCACTTTGGGAGGCTGAGATGGGTGGATCACTTGAGGCCAGGGGTTCAAGACCAGCCTGGCCAACAGGGTGGAAACCTGTCTCTACCAAAAATACAAAAATCAGCTGGGCATGGTGGCACACACCTGTAATCCCAGCTACTCAGGAGGCTGAAGCACAAGAATCACTTCGAGAATCACTTGAACCAGGAGGCAGAGGTTACAGTGAGCTGCGATGATGTCATTGCACTCCAACCTGGGTGACAGAGCAAGACTCCGTCTCAAAAAAATAAAAAAAATAAAAAAAATAGAGAGAGAGACACTATCATTCTTAATGAGAATTGGAGACTTCCGCTGCCCAGAGCTGGGCACCCTGTGTGGCCCAGGTACGCTTCTGGATGCCATGGGAAGAAATCATCTTATTAAGAGTGAACAAGCAAGAGAAACACTGCACAGCTTATCCAGATCAGGCAACAACAGCACTGCTGTTGTGGTGGAAAGGCGGTCACTTGCAAAAGGGAAACTCTATACGCTGATAGAAACATCTCCTTTGGATGCATTTTAAAGTGAACAAAATGAGGCCAGGTGCAGAACAGTGTATATAGGATACTATCATTTGGTTTTTAAGAAGAAGGCAAGAAATAGAAGTAGTACTATGTATTGCATGTATATGTCTGTATATGCATTTTTTCTCCTATATGTCTAAACTGTTTCTGGAAGGATAAACATGAAATAGATAACATTGGCTGCCTCCAGGGTAAGGAACTGGAATCCAAGGGTGGGAAAAAAAAAAGTGTTCACTCTACGCCAACTCTTTAAAGCTGGAATGACTGTTTCAATTTTCCTCCAAGCCTTCCCAGAACACACCCACTGAATGATGGCCATAGCTCACCCAGAGTACAGGTGACACAATAGGAACGCCTCTGGACCCTGGCTGCCAGAGGTGTGAACCAGGCTCACTGCCTCCAGGCCTCCCCACCAACACTCACCTGACTCAGCCACCTCAGAAATGGGCACGCCCTGCTCCTGTGACATGAAGCCCAGGATGGAGAAGATGGCAAACCCAGCCACAAAGCTGGTGCCGCTGTTGAGGAAGCAGAGGGCAATGCAGTCCCTGTGGGGCAGGGGTGAGGAGAGGGTGGAAGGGCAGGATCAGAACAGGGCTGCAACCTCACCCGCTTCCTGTCCAGAAGCACAGCCCCTTCACAGAAGCTGAAGCAGGGCTGCCTGGCGGAATTCAGAGGACCAGGCAAAGCACTGGCTCTGCTCCAACACTCCTCAGCCCCACCAGCCCAGACGTGGAATAAATCAAGGTAGTCCTAAAAGAATGAGGCTCCAGGGAAGTAAAACACGAATCTAGATGTGACAGCCACCCTCTCTGCCATATTGGTCCACACCTCATGGGACACGATCACTCTGCCATCATCTCATTTGGCATGCTAACACAGGGGCAGAGACATGGGTAATCCCAAACGACATATAACCCTTAGTCACCCAAATTCGATTTTGAGATGCACAACGTGATTTCGTTTCAGCTACTTTTCAGCTCTTATTAAAATTGGCTTAAATTCTCTGAGCACAAACCAGATAGGCAAGGGGAGAACAACCAGGACAGGACGTGAAGTGAGGGAGATGGTGTGAAAAACGGGTAAGGATGCAACGTTTTCCGGACGGAGACCCGGGTGCAATGCATGACGTTGCTAATCACGGTAGGACCTCCTCACTCATCGTCGATGCATTCTTGCAAATTGCAATTTTAAGCAAACCAACCTCTATGGAAACCAGTTTCTTCTTCTCATCAAAGGTATAAGGAAACGACATTATTCAAGGACCTGTGGTGCTTCTCGGGCTTGCTTACCCAGCACTCCTGAGCCCACTAACCTCTACATCAGCCCGGAGGCAAGGTCCTCCTGCTGGGGTCTCCCAGCCAATCACAACTATCCCACCCTTTCCGACGCAAGTCTCTGCACGTCTTGCAGTTGGCTCCTTGCAGCTCCAGGTAGCTCTGGGGTGTTGGAAACGGGGGTGTAGGCAGGGGGACAAATCCAGGAGCTAAAGCACCCTCCAACTCACCCCTCATCTAGCGTGGCTGGAGGGACAGTAGCAGGTGTGTGGCTCAGGCCCCACGCCCCCAATCACCTGTAGCAGTTGTTGTGGTATTTGTTGTAGCTGCCCAGGGCTGTCAGGCACCCAAGACAGATGGCGAAAGAGAAGAAGATCTGGGTGCCCGCATCCATCCACACCTACAAGGGGAAAAGGTAAGAAAGGTGGACTCCCAGGAAAGCCAGGCCGTTCGAGCCACGGGAGGACGCAGGCACGTGGCTCGGCCAGACGCTGGCTACAGATGGTGAGAAAGCTGTTTGCAGCCAACGCTGGCACCCTGCTACCCCTGCTCACCCAGTGGGCTCTACTCCCTGGACTCCTACATGAAGTTTCTTGGGCACTGCTAGGATAGAACAGGCATCAGGCATTCAAAGAAAATCAAAAAAACTAAAAGCCCCATGGTGGAAGCATGCAGGAGGGTGGGACGGGGCTCCAGGACAACGCTAGGTCTCCTGTCAGGTTTTGATCCTAGGTTCTGCCCCAACTTCTTCCTAGGACCAGTGTGGAAAGAATCCAGGCATAGGATCTCCAGAAACACTGTCCTTAGTATCAGAGCCACCACCAGTAATGTAGCTTTGCCCCTCATGTCTCAGCACCCTCTGTCTGAAGACAGGGAGAGAAATTCTTGGCTCCTAAAAAGGCAAGAGGATGAACAGAAACACCTCTGAAAAGGCTTTGTACTCCTCGGGAGGGGAAACTCACTGTCCGGCTAAACATAGGGTTCCGCTGTTACTGTTATTATCGCAGCTGGCTGGCCCAGCCTGCGCATGTTATGATTTGGATCTAACAGCTAGAATAACATCCCAGACAGAAAGAACATCAAGGCAACAGGACCGAGCGATCCCACAGCTCTGCAGAGCCCTCCCCAGGCGCTCCTGCCTCTGGCGACGTGAGCACCGCCAGGGAGCATCCCGCTCTGGATGCAGACATGCAAGCAGGTGTTCCCCACGTGTCTGTGTTCCTAAGGGAAAGGGCACCAGATGACCTGCCCATGTCATTTGCTCAGCCTTGTTCCAGTACCCCCCCAAGCAGGCCCCCGCTTTCCATAAAACCCTCTATCCTTTCGCTGCTCCCTTCTGCTAATATCAGGCCTCCAATTCCTCAGTCCCTTCCCGGTCTTTGTCTATCTCTCTAGGCATGGCCGCCACCCTCAGCCCCTACCCCTTGCTCTCTCCTTTCACACTCACCCCTACCAAAGTGGCCACATTCCTCAGCAGTGTAGGGGCCCAAGGGACCCATCGACAGGCTGACCACCTCAGAATCATGCTGATTCCTCAGCCAGCATCCCCAGTTGAGACACTGAATCCCTAGGCCTGAAGGAGAACCCTGAACGCGTATCCTTTTGGAGCTTCCCACGTGATCCTAATGATGACCAGGTAGGGGACACTGTCCTCTGGCCCTTGAGAGCAGGCATCAAGGGTACACCAAGGGCACCCATCCTCGAGTCGTGTTTCCATTCTGCAGGGCCAGAGACAGAGCAGGGAAGACAGTGGGGGAAGGAAGAGTGTCTGCAGCCTCCCATTCTTGAGTTCCAGGGAATCCTGTCCCGAGACAGGAGGTGCCACGAGGCACAAAGAGTCAGCAGCAAGAAGCACAGAGGAAGATTCAGAGGAGCTGGAGCCAGTGAGGAAATCGCACAGAGAAATAAATGGTGGGTGTGAAATGCTAGGGAAGGAAAGAGTGGGAATGAGACAAACCGTGAGGACAGGCAAGGGGGGTGCTTGCAAATTTCAGTGTCTCACTTCTCTCAGTAATAATTTTGTTAAAAATTTCAGTGTGATGCCATGCCAAGTTTGAGGAGATGCCTTGGCCAGTCTCTTTGCTCCTTCAAGATGTTCCAAATCCTTTTCTCTTCTAAAACTCTGCCACATCGAGCCTGCAAAGGTAATCATCTCAGGAAAACTCACTGACTTTGGCATGAAAGTCTCTCCATTCTACCTCATTCCTGCTTTGCCGGCTGTTATTCGCAGCTTCAAGAGCAGGACCTTGTGGCTAAAGGCCCTGAGCTGTAGAGAAGGTGTTGAAGGTGTTTCCTCAGGGTCGGAGGTGTAAGGGGTCAGGACCCATGCACGTCTCCCGAGACCCACAGGCACTGCCCCTTCATGAGGTTGGGTGTCCCCTACCAAACAGGCCATTCGGGATGTGGCCTGAGAGCCTCGTGCCCTGGACATTCGCTCCCGGGCCTGACAGTGCACTGAGTACAGAGTGGGCCACGAGTCACCAAGGAGACCCACTGCGGCTGCCCACACGCAGGCAGGGGCACACGCCTGTGACGGGCAGCTTTGTGAACTTGTGCTTCGGGAGGAATACTAAGAGCAATCGTGACTTGGCCGTTCACCACGCCTTGGCGGGGGTGGGAGGTGGAAGTGGGGTCAGATGGAGGCTGAGTTGGGCGAGAGGTTAATGAGAACCGAGGAGAATGCAGCAGGAGGGCTGAAAACCCAGAGCGCAGGGGTCAGTGCGCTTTTTGACCAAAGCCTTTGACCAAAGCCCCCTCGCTGGGAGCTTGGCAAGCCCAGCTCCCCACACAGCTGCTGCCCAACAAGCCTGCTGGGACGGGAAAGGGAACAGGGTCAGAAGCGGGGCTGAGGGACAAGCAGAGCAAGCTGTTCCGTTCCCACCACCACAGGCAGCCACTCCTTGCCCATTCCCGGAGCCCTGGTTCCTGAAACAAAACTCCGATATGTCTTTGGCCAGGGCAGAAGGCCGACCAAGGGAAAAACAAGTGTGAAAAATTCTTGGTGGAGCACAGGTAAAAGAGGTCTTTGGGGGAAAGAGGAGGAGAGAGGACTCTAGAGGGTCCAGGAAAGATGTTTTCAGCCTCACGTCCAACCCCCGGGATTATTAATCTCTATCTGCTATTTTTAGGAAGGCAATTTTATGTAATGGAAAAGTACAGGCTTTGAAGCTCCATTAATCTGGTCTCAATCCTGACTTCATTAATTACCAGCTGTGTGACCTTAGACAAGTCACTCAACCTACCTGAACCTCCGTTTTCTCATTAGGAAAATGGGTATAATAACAAAACTAATGTATATAAAATGCCTAACACACAAATAAATATTAGTTCCCTGTTTCATCTAGAATAATAAAAAGCGGCTCTTAAAACTCTCAAGTAATTCATATTCTTTGGGAAATACCTATCATGGTAAGTAAGCCAGCAGTCATCAAAAGACTACCTGAGATGAAAGCCCAGCTGCCCTACATGCTAGTTTCGTGATTCTGGGCAAGTTTCTTGCGTTTTCTAAGCCTCTGTTTCTTCATCTGCAAGATGAGACTGACCCCAAACTCACAAGGCTGAACTGTGTCAAACACTCAGCAAAGGGCCTGGTAAATAAGAAGCGCATAATAAGTTAGCCTTGGCCACTGTTTGCTGTTGCTATTATTTTAAAAAGCAACTCATCTTTCAGCGATAATGAGGTGGCATATTGGATTTCAATACTAAAATAAAGACTAGTTCTAATCCGTGATTTCAACTTTCTTTCTAAACAAACCTTTCCTTAGAGTGGCTTAACATAGGAATTTATTGATGTATTTAATTTTTTTGAGATGGAGCCTTGCTCCGTCACCAGGCTGGAGTACAGTGATGCGACGTCGGCCCACTGCAATCTCCGCCTCCTGGGTTGAAGCCATTCTCCTGCCTCAGCCTCCTGAGTAGCGGGGACTACAGGCACGTACCACCACGCCCAGCTAATTTTTGTATTTTTAGTAGAGACGGGGTTTCACCATATTGGCCAGGATGGTCTCGATCTCTTGACCTTGTGATCCACCTGCCTCGGCCTCCCAAAGGGCTGGGATTACAGGCATGTGTCACTGTGCCCAGCCAACATAGGAATTTAGAATGTTCCACGAGGGCTCTTTGGATGCCCTCCTCCCATCCCTCTCTCAGCAATCTCCGGCAGTGCAGTGGAAAAGGCACAGGGCCAGCACCCGGGAAAGAAACAAGTGGTCTGAATAAAGCGCACACTCCAGCAGAGCCCTGGGTCTCCATTCCCCAGGGGGATAGAACAAGGCCTGGGAACACTAGGCACGGCAGCAACCTGCCCCCCAAACAGCAAGCCTGGCAGAAGAAGGGGAGCAGTCAAGAGGGAGCACTGCTTCGTCTCTGCCTGGCTCCCAGCAACCGGCCTCAGGGCTTGGCAGAGAAAGATGTCTTTGTTCTGTGTGTCAGGGAGAAGAAATTTTGCTCCTTTCCCAAGTGCCAGACAAATGCCAGTTAGAATGATCACACTTCCTGGGGAGTGCCAACCAGATTCAATTAGGGCTCTGGCAGAGCACCCCGGCCCTGCAGGCGTTGCTTTGCCCACAGTGGCTCTCTCTTGTCTGGGGGATCCAAGCCAAACTATTCACCCAGCCTCCAAAGCCTCCCCTCCACTCAGCTTCCCCCTACGACTCCTGCTTGCCACCTGCTGGCCGTCACAGCCCTTTGTCCCAGATGAGTCAAAGGGCTTACGAGTCACAAAACAAAGATACCAGGTCTGCCATAGTTTCTGGCTGCTCAACCTTAGGCCATGGTGTGCTCATCTTGCAACGGGGAACATGCACCGGGGCCCTTCTAGGACCCCCATACTGTGCTTCTACAGTTTGGCTCCAAGGCCTGACGGCAGCTCTCATGCCCTGCATGGACATGAGGCCGTAGCAATCCGTGTCTCTATACTGTCTGAGAAATGGGGGAAGGGAAGGATACGCTCCTATCCCACCAGAAGATGATTCAGAAACACCCAGGACCAGGGCTACTTGACTCTACAGGGAGGTTTCTGAATCGCAGTGGTCCGGCTGCTTCTGGAAGCCACAGCATCCCAGTACAGCTCAGGATGGAAGGATGAAAACCTGCGAAGGGTTCGGCCTCTGGATCGCCTGACATTCTGCACGGGGGGAGCCATTGCCGCTGTGTGCATGGAGCTCCCAAGCCTCAGTGTGTCTCCTTCGTCCTGCTCCCTGTCAGCAGTGTCAGTGCGTAAGTTGGTGCCCCACCATTTTAAAATGTTTGGAAAGCCATCCCAGTGTCTACGTGCTGGGAGCCAGCTGCCCTCGTGTCTCCTTGGGACTTCTTTCATAGACATAGAGAGGCTCTTCCAGCAAAAGAGGAGGATCTCTAGGTTGCACACTCGCTCCCCCCGGGAGGTGGCCTCTGCAGCCGGGAGGCGGAGGTGTGGCCTAACCGGGTAACAACATTTCAGGGCCTTTGGGACAGAGCTTACCCACCCAGCCCTCCGGCCCTCAACACCTCCTACCTTTGCCAGCTTTCAAATGGCTAGTTAAGAGACCTGTCAGAAGCAGGAGCGGCCCATTCCAGACCTTGCTTTCCGAGCCCCTTCCGGCAGGCAACACCGCCCCTCCCTACCTGGGCAGTAAAGAAGCCAGGCTGTAGCAGGGGAAGTGCAGACCACGAAGGAAAGGTGGGAGGGGACCCAGAGCCTCTGGACGACTGAGAGGGAAACAACACCAGCCGAGCTGGCCGAGGGCAGGGCCGGAGACCTGAGACCTAGGCATGGATCACATGGGCAAAGGGAGGGAACCGGGCGGCAGGCTGAGGGGTAAGAATTAGAGAGGAAGCTCAGTAGAACATGAGATCCTAAGAGAGACATGCAGGAAGCGGGTGGGGAGAAGGACACCCTTGAGTAGTAAGGGCTGTGAGTGACACTAGTGGCCCTTGAGAGATATTACTAGAAATATTACCTAGTAATATTTGCCTGGGTTCCCTGGCAGCTGTGAACCCAAGAAGGGACAGTATCACACACTTTATGACCACAAACAGCTGCTAACATGTCAAAGGCAGTTGAACCAGAGCAACTCCAGCTTGCATAGGGGCCGGTAAAATAAAACTGACATGCTGGGCCACATTCCCTGGAGGTTAGGCATTCTGTCACAGGATGAGACTGGGGGTTGTCATAAGATGCAGGTCATAAAGACCTTTCAGTAAGGAAGCCAAAACCCGCCCAAACCAAGATGGTCAAGGAATTGACCTCTGGTCTTCCTCACCATTCAGTCTATGCAAATTCTTACGCATTAGCATGCTGAAAGACACTCCCACCAGTGCCACGACAGTTTACAAATGCCACGGCGACATCAGGGAGTTAACCGTGAGTGCTCCTGTCTGTGGCTTCTTACCTGGGGATCCCACAGACGCGTGAGGTTTGGGTACAGGTAAAACTGAATTCCTTGGGCTGCCCCGGGCAGCGTCACCCCTCGAATTAACAGGACCACCAGCATGAGGTAAGGAAATGTGGCTGTGAAGTACACCACCTGGCCACGGGCAAATGGGAGACAAGGAGCTCATGAGTGAGGCAGCAGCAGAGGCAGGAGGCAGGGCAGGAGCTCCTCGAAAAGGTCAAGGGAGTGAGGGCTCCTCCTGCTCCCAGCTCGCCCGCAGCGCCCCTAGCCCTGAGCCACAGCCTACCCCCTCCCTTCCTCCTCCAGCTTTTAAGCCCCCGCCTCCCCTGACACATATTCAGTCAATATTTGTTGAGTGACTGAGTGACATTTGGCATTCTCCCAATAAGTGTGCTCGGCATTCGTGGCAAGGGTTGTCAGATATGAAAAGATTTGTGACATGTGACCCCTGTCCTCACAGAGCTTCCTAGCTTAGCACAGCCAGGCAGCCAGATTAAGAGAGGCCCCCAGGGCAAGAGCTCCAAAGAATTCAGAATGCTCTCTTTGCTCCAGGGCAAAGTCTCCCGGAATTCTTGAGTTGGTTAAGAATCATTTTGAGATGAAGAGTCTTCACGGACTTCTTTTCCCAAAGATCTGTTGTATAAATTAAGGAACCATGACTTATGTTCATTTTGCAACATGCCCTCACACGTGGTCAGTTCCAAGAACAAATGACCCTGCAGATGTCCTTCCTGCCTTTCTCACTGTCTTCCAGTTAACGTCCCGAAAAGCAGATGTATGTGAATCCAAGGGCGGCACAGAATCAAAGACGAGAGCAGCAAGTCCTTCCTGGCTCATCCCCTCCCATTCCTGATGGGGCCGGGGCTTAGAGAGCTCCTGGGTGACAGCCCCAGTGAGGGCAGGGAGTCCTGGGATGGGAGGGGCGGGAGCTCCCCACACGAACCTTGCCTGTGGACTTGACCCCCTTCCAGATGCAAAAGTAGCAGATGACCCAGGCCAGCAGGAGGCACAGGGCCAGCTCCCAGCGCAGGGCCCCCAGGTGCTGGATCCCATCAGAGATCTTCAAGACCCGCCGCCTGGGGAGAGAGGGGATGCACCTGGCTTACTGTTTCTGCCAGCCTCAGTTTTGTGGCCCATGTGCCTGGGACAGAGGAGCCGTGGCTCCAGGCTCTTGTCCAAAGGCTCCTTTGCTCTCTTCACTGGGACCCAGGAGGCCACCCTTTGCCCAGAGCTGGAGGTGGACATAAAGGTGGAGAATGGAGACTCTTCCAAGTAAGTTTGCTCTGAGTGCCTTGTGTGTTCCCAACCAGGGTTTCAGGACTTTTTGACAGCAGGACTCATGCCCTGAATAATATCAGTACTGGGGGGAGGGGTGGGTCAGAGTCCACACACTTGCATCCGCAGGGAGGAGGGAGTGCGGAGTGGGAGCACATGCACTCTTTGACGTGGGGCAGGGGTGCAGGCTAGGAAGGCCAGACACAGCCCCAGGAGAACTGCAAAAGTCTCATCTCTGAAACCAGTCCTGCAATAACCACAAACACAGGCACCACAGAAAAAAGCCACTTAGTGGAAATTCTTCCCTCGCCATCCATTGAGAGTGACCTTGGCGTGAACCCCTCCCCGCATCCTTCTTCTGAATACATAGCCCACACTGGGTGGGGAAGGGGCCTCACTTACTCCCAGAACTCGATGACAGGGGAGGTGGCGTTCTCAGAGGTACCATTCAGGGAGCCGTTGGTCTTCTGGAACCCCACACAGTGTTCTACCCATGAGTCACAAAGAGGAAAGAAAGAGAAAAATCATCAGCCAGCATATGACTCAACTAGAGAGTGGGGTGAAATTCCAGGAGCATGGGAGGGAAGGTCTTCAGCAGGAGCCGGGCTAAGGTTATCTGTACAAAACATCTTCCCACGCATAATCACCTCGACAAATGCAGCTCACGCTCTCCCACACACTTGGACATGTGGGTGCGTAGATGCTTGGTATACATTGTCCTCAGGCATGATTAGTTGACACCAGTAGAGATGCTCACCAGGCCAGCTGCTTCAAAGCATTGCTAAGCATTTCTAGGTAAGTGCCCTGTGCAAAGTCACTGCCTTCGAGGAATAATAAGAATGCCTTCTAGGGAAGTGATGTGTCAAAGTGGCTAAGGGCACAGGCTGGAAAGCTCTGGCTTGAATGCTGACCTCCTGGGTATGAACTGTGTGGTCGTGGGTAAGTTATAACTCAGCTCTATGTGTTTAATTAATAAATGTATATGTAAATTATAATAAATGTATATAAATAAATTCTTTAGCTATATATATAACTAAAGAATTATAATAAATGTATTCTTCCTTTTTATTTATTTTTTTAAATATCTATGTTTACTGAATATATATATATAGCTAAAGAATTATAATACTAGCTGGGCATGGTGGCGCGTGCCTGTAATCCCAGCTACTCGGGAGGCTGAGGCAGGAGAATTGCCTGAACCCAGGAGGCGGAGGTTGCGGTGAGCTGAGATCGCGCCATTGCACTCCAGCCTGGGTAACAAGAGCGAAACTCCGTCTCAAAAAAAAAAAAAGAATTATAATACATTATAATAAATGTATAGACACACACGCACACACACACACACACACACACACACATATATATATATATAGCTAAAGAATTATAATAAAACAGATTTTTTTGGAGACAAATGTTTCTCTATTACCCAGGCTTGAGTGTAGTGGCATAATCTTGGCTCACTGCAACCTCCATCTCCCAAACTCAAGCAATCCTCCTGTCTCAGCCTCCCAAGTAGCTAGGCACAGGCGTGCATCACCACCCCTGGCAAATTTTTTGTATTTTTAGTAGAGATGGGGTTTTACTGTCTTGCCCAAGGTGTTCTCAAAGTCCTGAGCTCAAGCAACCCACCAGCTTCGGCCTCCCAAAGGGCGGGGATTATAGGCATGAACCAGTACGCCCGGATCAATTATAATAAAACAGATCTTTAAACCTTGATTCATTCAATAAATATCTTTGAGTGCTTATGATAGAGCCAGCACCATGCTAGGCACAGAGGCTTTGGAGATGAAGACACCTTTCCTGCCCTCAAGATCTTCCTGACTAGCGGGAAACCAAGTTAACAAATAGACGGAAAGTGAAGGAAGTGGCGTGGTAGGGCCGGGCCAGTGAAGGTGCCACGAGACATATTTGAGAAGAACCTAATGCAATCTTGGGGTTCAGAGGAGGTACCCCCAAGGTTTACTTTCCCTTTGAAAAGTAATGGTGGAATGGAGGTAGCGGCAGTGATGCGTACAGAAGTGCCTGGAAGGGGAGCCTAAAGCACAAGGCGAGAGAGCTGACGGTGAAGTGATGACGCAGACAGGAGCCAGGTCATGAAGGATAAAGAATACCACACTAGCCATGCAAAAATGCTTTTCCTGGCAAGTGAAGGATTCAAACTCCACTTCAGAACTGAGTAAGTCATCTGAGCAAGAAAGAATCCATCATGGTTAGCCCACTTCAAAGGGGTAGGGCCTCGTTGATTGGCACTGGGAGATACTCAGACAAGGAGAGCAGGACGTGCCAAGAATCCGAGCAGAACCGTGTCCACGCTGCTCTCCAGCCACGCCTTCCAGTAGGGCAGCCACGAGCCACCTGTGGCTGTTTGAGTTAATAATCAATGCAAATGTTAAGGTTCTGTGCCTCGGACCACTTGCCACGTTTCAGGTGCTCAGGAACCACATGCAAGAGTCACTCCGAACCTACACTGGCTCGGTGGGACTGCCCATAAAAAGCAAATAAATAAATACTCACATGTAGCTACCATATTGGATAGTGCAAAGAACATTTTCCTCATTACAGAAAGTTCTTTTTTTTTTTTTTTTTTTTTTTGAGACGGAGTTTTGCTCTTGTTACCCAGGCTGGAGTGCAATGGCGCAATCTCGGCTCACTGCAACCCCCGCCTCCTGGGTTCAGGCAATTCTCCTGCCTCAGCCTCCTGAGTAGCTGGGATTACAGGCACGTGCCACCACGCCCAGCTAATTTTTTGTATTTTTAGTAGAGATGGGGTTTCACCATGTTGACCAGGATGGTCTCGATCTCTTGACCTCGTGATCCACCCGCCTCGGCCTCCCAAAGTGCTGGGATTACAGGCGTGAGCCACCGCGCCTGGCCAGAATGTTCTTTTGGACAGTATTGCCCTAGATGTTTTTGTCATTGCTGTTACTTTCTGCACATTAGACTCAGGAGTACTAGTGCCATGGGTGGCTCAGGTAGTCTTAGAAGCACAGGAGAAACTGCAGATAAGCAGTACATGCCAACATTTCAGTCAACAGGATCACATATATATGGCAGTGTTCCCACAGGATTCTAAAATACTGCATGTTTACTGTACCTTTTCTATATTTCATTATGTTTAGATACACAAAACTTACCATTGTGCCTCCAGCGTTCAGTAGAGTATTACAGCATACAGCCCAGGTGTGTGGCAGGCTGTGCCATCTACATCTGTGTAACTGCACTCTGTCATGTTCGTACAAGGACGACATTGCCAACAATGCATTTCTCAGCATGTATCCCTGTCATTAAGTGGCACGTGACTATAATTGCTATTATAAATCACAGCGGACCCTTGAACAACATGGATCTGATCTGTGCGGGTCCACTTATACGTGGCTTTTCTCCCGCCTCTGACACCCCTGACAAGCAAGTCCAGATGAATTGTAAGTTTGAAAGACCTAAAATGGTATCAGAAAGAAGATATGAGAACAAATGAATGAACAAAAATATATCAATATATTAAACTAACCATATTTCAAATTGATTTAAGTAAATGGCTAAATGACATAAAAAGGTGGTCAGTTCTAGTTGCCTAACAGGTTAATTGAATATATTAATTTTTTCTTTAAAAAGTTCATGACATTTTGCTGTGAGACTGGTGAATTCTTGGTCTTATTCTTGACGTAAGCTCTCCATGATCTACTTGGGTGATTTCTGGTGTGTCCGTGGTAAGCTGGCGTATAGGGACAATCCCACTTCCAGGTAATGTGGCAGAACAGAAAAGGAGTGGACCCTCAGGTGATGAGCGTACCTGTGTTCCACTCATGGTGGCAGCTGCCCCAGGGCAGGTCGATGGTGAAGCTGCTGAAGAGGTAGAAGAGGGCCCAGGCCAGCACAATGATGTAGTAGACGTTGAGAAGGATGACGATCATCTGGGAGGCATAGCCAATGCCTGTGGGGAAACTGCGGGATTGGGCTAGGGACAGCGGACGGTGGTGGCACATGCCTATAATCTCAGCTATAGTGGGACGCTGAGGTGGGAGGGCTGTCTGAGGCCGGGAGTTCAATTTACCATCGAGGAAAACAACTATTTTTGTAACTTCCTGTGAATCTGTAATTATTTCAAAATAAAAATGTAAAGAAAATCCTACATATGGAGAAATCATGAAATTCAATACTGTAAATTTTAAATCCTTGTGTCAAGATAGAACTTTTATTTTTTTAATTTTTTTATTTTTTTAAGATGGAGTTTCCCTCTTGTCGCCCAGGCTGGAGTGCAGTGGCATGATCTCAGCTCACTGCAACTCTGCCCCCCGGGTTCAAGCAATCCTCCTGCTTCAGCCTCCTGAGTAGCTGAGATTACAGGCACCCGCCATCGTACCTGGCTAACTTTTTGTATTTTTAGTAGAGACAGGGTTTCACCATGTTGGTCAAGCTGGTCTTGAACTCCTGACCTCAGGTGATCCACCCGCCTCAACCTCCCAAAGTGCTGGGATTACAGGCATGAGCCACCACACCCGGCCTAGATAGAACTATTAATGAAATAATTTTTTCTTATTTAAGGTTATCTTTTAAAATGCTTTATAATTGATTTAAATGTGTCTTAAAATACAAAGACATTGTTATGTATTGCAAACATATAGCTAAAGTAGCTTTGCACTCTACTTAACTAACCTAAATCCTTTGCCCCATGCTTACTGCTGTTTCTCTCCCATTCTTTGATGGAACAGCTGACTAGCTCGGTATGCAGCCCACACAAACCAAGGGTTTAATATAGAGACTTGTGATCTTATCCTAACCTCGGAACTGCTGCTAATCACTCCAGTCATTCCAGAAAGGTTTATAACCACTAATGAAGACGCCTTAGAATCAGGCACAGAGCTACTCACCCTCAAAGATGGGGCAGATCTTCCTCCAGGCTGTGATGCCTCCCTGGCTAGTGTACTGGCCTAGTGCTGTCTCCAGAAGGAAGACAGGAATGCCACAGGTAAACAGGAAGATGAGGTAGGGGATGAAGAAGGCACCTGTGGTTAGAAAACAGGCTGTTCATTTCCTGGGACTATCCTCCTTATCATCCGCATTCACCTCCTCCCACTACCAACCCACACTGCCGGTCAGAACCTCGGAGGTAGAGAACACGCACAGCTGCAGGAGACAGCCGTCGAGATGCCTGGAACCATGACAGAGATCAAGAGTCACCATGTTACCTAAGGAATGCACAGTCTCTTGTGTTTCTTTACTGCAGAGTTCCAGTCTGCACCTATTAAAGTCTGCTCCCCACTGAACAATCACTGCCTAATACATAACTTGTGGCAATAACAAGGAGCTTATTAAATAATGGATGCCTAGGAGCACTAGCCCAGCCCAAGGTCTAGAATTCTTTTCAAAGAACTCATTGCTGCTGATGTCAGGTAGTCTTTCAGCAGGCTGAAATCAGATTTCAGTCATTGTTACGATCTGAATGCATCCCCTAAAGTTTGTGTGTTGGGAACTTAATTCCCAACGCAACAGTGTTGAGATGTGGAGCCTAACCAGATGTGAGCAAGTCACGAGGGCTCTGCCCTCCTGAATGGATTAATGTTATTACTGTGAGAATGTGTTTGTTAGTAAAGCGTTTGGGCCAGGCACGCTGGCTCACACCTCTAATCCCAGCACTTTGGGAGGCTGAGGTGGGAGGATCACTTGAGCCCAGGAGTTCGAGACCAGCATGGACAACATGGCAAAACTCCATCTCTAAAGAAAAAACAAAAAATTAGCTGGCCATGGCCATGCATGCCTGTAATCCCAGCTACTCAGGAGGCTCAAGTGGCAGGATTGAATAAACCTGGGAGCTCGAGGATACAGTGAGCTGTGATTGTGCCACTGCCCTCCCTCCAGCCTGGGTGACAGAGCAAGACCCTGTCTCAAAAAAAAAAAAAAAAAAAAAAAAAAAAAGGTGTATTTGGCTCTCTGTCTTTTGCATGCATACTCTCTTGCCTTTCTGCCTTCTGCCATGGGATGACACACAAAAAATTTTTTACCAGAGATGGACTCCTTGCCCTGGATTTCCCAACCTCCAAAACTGTAAGAAATAAATCTCGGCTTCTTATAAATTACCCATCTCAGGTGTTTTGTTGTGGTAACACAAAATGAACTAAGCCAGTAGTCTGTGTCCCTCTGTTTTTATAAGCATTGGCAGAGACAAGACTACTGATGCCAGATATTCTCATATTTTCGCTACCATGGACCTCTCATCTGCTGGCAAAGCTGACAGGCAAGTTCATAGGATATAGATTACCAGAGAAGAGAGAACTGGACAGAGATGAAAATCTGCTTATCTGCAGAAGGTTCCCCTCAAGCTTCAACTGAGTACTAGTCAGTGCATATGTGTGAGAACACTGAGGTGAGGGAAAGAACCATTCAAAATGATCGACAGTAATGGTGCTGACATACTGGGACAATAATCTCAAGATTCACCAGGCATTAGGCAGAGTATGCAGAAGGGCATTTCCTCAGTAATGGGAAATAATTATCCCTAGACTGAGCACACTTCTGGTCCTACCTAACAAATCTTTTATTTTTTTTTTAATATATTTTTTATTTTACTTTTTTCTTTTTTTTTATTGCATTTTAGGTTTTGGGGTACATGTGAAGAACATGCAAGATTGTTGCATAGGTACACACATGGCAGTGTGATTTGCTGCCTTCCTCCCCTTCACCTATATCTGGCATTTCTCCCCATGCTATCTCTCCCCAACTCCCCACCCCCCACTGTCCCTCCCCTGTTTCCCCCTAACAGACCCCAGTGTGTGATGCTCCCCTCCCTGTGTCCATGTGTTCTCATCCTACCTAACAAATCTTAAAAGCAAGACATAAAAAGATCAAGTAACTTCACTGGTCCCAGAACAGAGCTCAAGAATATTCATAGAAATATGAAATTGGCTTGGTGTGGTGGCTCACACCTGTAATCCCAGCACTTTGGGAGGCCAAGGCAGGCAGATCACAAGATCAGGAGTTCAAGACCAGCCTGGCCAACAGCGTAAAACCCTGTCTCTACTAAAAATACAAAAATTAGCCAGGCATGATGGCACAGGAGGCTGAGGCAGGAGAATCACTTGAACCCGGGAGGTGGAGGTCATGGTGAGTTGAAATCACATCACTGCACTCCAGCCTGGGCAACAGAGCAAGAATTCATGTCAAAAAAATAAATAAATAATAATAATAAGAAGAAATATGAAATTATCCAGCAACCCATAAAGCAAAAATATTACCAGGTCTGGTATTCAATCAAAAATTACCAGGAGAGCAAAGAATCAGGAAAATGTTACTCATAACAAGGAGATTAATACATCAATTGAACCTTACCCATAATTTACACAGATGTTAGAATTAGTAGATGAGGATATTTAAAAATTATTATAACTGTATTGCCTGTGTTCCAAAAGTTAGGGACATAAAAGATATTGAAAAAGACCCAAATAAAACTTCTGGACATGAGCACTACAATGTGTGAGATATTTTAAAAATACATTGAATGGAATTAATGTTAGTAGGCAGAGCAAAAGAAAAAATTAGTGAACTTTAACTATAGTAGAAACTATCCAAAATAAAAACACAGAGAGAAAAAAGAAATCTTTTGCCTGGTGCAGTGGCTCATGCCTGTAATACCAGCACTTTGGGAGACCGAGGTGGGTGGGTTGCCTGAGGTCAGAAGTTCAGGACCAGCCTAGCCAACATGGTGAAACCCTGTCTCTACTAAAAGTACAAAAATTAACTGGGTGTGGTGAGTGCCTGTAATCCCAGCTACTTGGGAGGCTGAGGCAGGAGTATCACTTGAACTTGGGAGGTAGAAGTTGCAGTGAGCTGAGATTGTGCCACTGCACTCCAGCCTGGGTGACAGAGTGAGACTCCATTTCAAAAAAAGAAAAGAAAAGAAAATTATAAAAAAAAAAAAAAAAAAAAAAAAAAAAAAAAAGAACAGGTATGCATAAGCGGTGAGACAGTGTCAAACAGCTTAATGTAATTGGAGTCTGTAAAAGAAATAAAAGGGTGAGAAAAAGCTTGAAGAAATAATGGCTAAAAAATTTACAAATTTTATGAAAACTATCGACCTACAGAGCCAATAAGTTCAACAACACCAAGACAAAAGAAAAAGAAAAAGAAAAAAACTAGTCCAACGCACATCATAATCACATTACTTAAACCAAAATGTCGAGTTTTTAAGGGAAAATCCTTAAAAGTCATCAGAGAAAAAGGACACATGTACAAACAAACAAAGATAAAAATAACATCAAATGTCTTATTTAAAACAATGCAGAAGAGAAGATAGTGATAAGGAAGCACATTTGTTAAAGTACTAAAGGGCAGGGGGGAAAAAGCTGTCAACATGGAATTCTATACCCAACAATAATACTGTTCAAAAATGAAATCACTACTTCTTAAGACACGTGAAACCTGAAAGGATCCGTAACAAGCATACTGAACTATAAGAAATGTTAAAGAAACTCCTTCAGGGAAAGTGAAATGACGTCACCAGATAGAAATGTGAATCTACACAAAGTAATAAAGAACTTTAGAACTAGTAATTACATAGGTAAACAGATAGAATGTTTTTCTTATTATTCAAATATTTTTAAAAGATAATTGACTGGCTAAACAAAAATAAAAACAATGTAATATGGATTTTGTAACGTATAAAAAATGTACAATGAGAGCACAAAGGTCAGGAGGAGAAAAATGAATTTGTAACATTTTAAGGTTCTTATCTATAAAGCGGTACACTCTCCTTGAAGATAAATTGTGTTAAGTTAAAGATGTATACTACAAAGTTTAAAACAATCACTAAAATATCACAACAAAGTTACAGCTAATACGGCAACAAAAAAGAAGAAAACTAGCAATGGAATAATAAAACATATTCAGTTATTCCAAAAGAAAGCAGGAGGAAAGAAAAGGGGGAAAACAAGTAACTGAGAAGACAAATAGAAAAAAATAATAATAAGATGATAGAGTTAAACCTAATTATATGGATAATTGTATTAAATTCAGACAATCTAAATATCCCAAATAAAAGGCAGGGATTATTAGATTGGCTTTTAAAACATGGACAAGACCCAACTATATGCTGTCTCTAAAAATGCACTTCGAGCTCTCCTCGCCGCTCCGGCTCCGCTGCCTCTTAGCGGCAGCTGTGACTGCGCGCGGGACTCCGAGCCGCTTCTTGGCCAGTGTCCCCACCACGGACTGGGTCGCGCTATGCGCAGCAGCTGCCGCGGCGGCGCCAGGGAGTTCGTGGAACGGGAGGTGATCGACTTCGCCCGACAGAACCCAGGGGTCGTAATATATGTGAACCCGCGTCCGTGCTGCGTGCCCAGAGTAGTGGGCACCTTAACCCGGCCGTGCGCAAGGAGAGCATCCACTGCAGATTGGTAGAGGAGATCTCGGCGCTGGTGCAGAAGCGGACCACCCAGTCGGGCTTGGATGTGATCCGCATCCGCAAGCCCTTCCACACCGACAAACCTAGCATCCAGGGCCAGTGGCACCCCTTCAACCAACAAATCGACCACGTTCCACGGGCTACGCCCCCGAGAGGTCCAGGATCCTACCGCAGCCCAGCTGCAAGCACAGTGAAGAGTTGCGCCACCAGCTCCAACCTCAGGCTTTGGTCTAGTTCTCCAGTAGAGGTGGTTCTTCCTCTCTGGGAGTCAAGCCCAGGTAGACAAACGGAACCCATTAGTGGGGAAGCTGACACAGGTTCTGCTTGGGATAAAGAAGAGCTGCCTATTTCCAGTGCCTGCTTCTGGGGGCAGTGACCGTTGTGAACCTTAATTTTTAGCCAAGTGGCATCCCTAAAACCTGAGATGAGGAAGACTTCAAAGTGTTTTCCAGGGCCCTTGTTTTTGAAGTCCAAATTGATAATAATGATCTCAAAATACAATGCGAGGTCTCAAGGCAGGCTTCTGAGGAATCCCTGATATCTTCTTGGTACAACAGCTGAGCTATAGAGAGCTTTTCTCTGTTGTGATGGACTAGGCACTTAATATCTGTGTGAATGTTTGTTTAAGGATTTATAAAACCGAGGTTAATAAACTTACCTAAGGTCATTTCAGGTCTTACTTCAAAATGTGTGCATATGTTAAGCCCAGGCCCCAAATTTCATTGTTTAAAAATAGAGGCAGAACATATAACAACCATCAGGGTGGTTAGTATCAAAGGCCATGTGGTTAATATAGGCCTGACTCCTGAATGGGAGAAGGGAGTGATTCTCAGCCCAAGCCCTGGGTAACAAGCTTTCTCTGGTCTTAGCTATATACGTCTCCTTCCCCCAGGGCCCCGCTTGGTGCAGAAATAAAATCTATGTCCCTTGAGCCAGCTGGTAGCGGGGTGCTGAGAACCATGGGCAAGGGCAGGAAGGCTGACTAGTGAGTATTTTCTAGGCTTAGATTTTTTTCATTTTTTACTTTTAAAGAGGGGAATGGTGGGGAAATGAAAGGAAATAAAAATCTAGAAACGCTTGTAAAAAAAAATGCACTTCAAATAAAAAAGATATGAACAGGTTAAAAGTAAAAGGATAGAAAAGATATACCATGCTAATACTACTCAAAATAAATCTGGAGAGTTTATCTTAATGTCACACAAAGTAAATTTCAGAGCAAAGAATATTTCCAAGGGTAAAGAAGGTAATTTCATAATGATTAAAGGGTCAATTAATCAATCAGTATTTTAAATGCATATTTACTTAATAACAAAGCTTCAAAATACATGAAGCAAAAACTGGCAGAACTACAAAGAGAAATATATAAGTTAATTCCTGATAAATGTTAAAGATTTTAATAGCCCTCTCTTAATAATTTATAGAATAAATATACAGAAAATCAGTAAGGATATAAAAGATTTGAAAATCCTATCAACCAATTCAACTTAGTTAACATTTATTGAATATTCTATCCAACAGTCCAACAGCAGAATATACATGAGTTTCAAGTGAACATAAAATATTCTACCAAGATAGGCCCATATCCTAGACCACAGAACAAATCTCAGTAAGTTTAAAAGGATCCAAGTCACAAAAAATTGATTCTCTGACTAAATAGAAATCTTTTAGAGAAAGACATTAGGAAAATTTCCACATATTTGGAAATTAGGTAACACATTCCTAAATAGCCTATGAGTCTATTGAAGTAATCAAAAGAGAAATTAGAAAGTATCTTGAATGGAGTGAAATGAGTATCAAAATTTGTGGGACGCTGCTAAAGCAGTACTTAAGACATTTATTAAATTATAAAAGAAAAAGGTTTCAAATCAATTTCCTCAGTTTCCACCTTAAGAAGTGAGAAATTAGGCTGCTCTCAGTGACTCGTGTCTGTAATCCCAGCACTTTGGGAGGCTGAGGCGGGTGGATCACCTGAGGTCAGGAGTTCGAGACCAGCCTGGCCACCATGGTGAAACCCCGTCTCTACTAAAAATACAAAAATTAGCCAGGCATGGTGGCAGGCACCTGTAAGCCCACCTACTCAGGAGGCTGAGGCAGAAGAATTCCTGGCACCTAGGAGGCGGAGGTTGCAGTGAGCCGAGATAGTGCCACTGCACTCCAGTCTGGAAAACAGAAAGAGACTCTGTCTCAAAAAAAAAAAAAAAAAGAGAAATTGTTGCTGAAATGAGGATATGGTTTAAAAAAAAAAAAGATAGAAACAAATGAGAAGGATAAGAGCAAATAAAAGCCAGAGTAAGTCAAAGGAAATAAAAATCAGAGTGGAAATCAATAGAATAGAAAACAGAAAAACATTAGAGAAAAATCAATGAACCAAAAGCTGGTTCTTTGAGATAATAAAGTTGATAAAATTTTAGAAGATACAAATTATCAGCATGACAAATGAGCTGTATCATCAGTAAAGGTATTAAAACAATAATACGAAAATATATGAAGAACTTTATGCCAGTAAGTGCAATGATTTAGGTAAAATGAAAAAATGTCTCAAAAAAACACTAACTAACAGAGTCCACTAAAACGAAATAGATAATCTGAATAGCCCTATAGGTATTAAGGAAAATTAGGAATAAACAACCATAAAATAAAATGTGGGAAATAATGCCATTATAATAGCCTCAAAAATATGAAATACTTAGGCATACATCTGGCAAAAGTTGTGAAAGATAAAAGGTACAGTCACAACTACAAAACATTGCTGGGAGAAATTAATGAAGAACAAAATAAATCCATATTCAAGATCAGAAGACTAAATATCCAAAATGTCAATCCTTTCCAAATTGATCGACAGATTTACTACAATCCTAATCAAAAACAAAACAGGCTTTTTTTGTAGAAATTCTCTCAAAAATTCATCTGAAAATGCTAAGGACCCAAAATAGCAACAGAGTGAGATCCCATCTCAAAAAAAGAAAAGGAAAATTGCAAGACACAGAATAAAAAAAAAGTATTTGTGAAATGCATTTCTGATAAAGGAGTTGTATGTTAGAATATATGAAGACGGCCAGGCACAGTGGCTCACGCCTGTAATCCCAGCACTTTGGGAGCCTGAGGTAGGTGGATCATGAGGTCAAGAGATCAAGACCATCCTGGCCAACTTGGTGAAACCCCGTCTCTACTAAAAGTACAAAAAATTAGCCAGGCATGGTGGTGCGTGCCTGTAGTCCCAGCTACTCAGGAAGCTGAGGCAGGAGAATTGCTTGAAATGGGAAAACAGAAGTGGCAGTGAGCCGGGATCGAGCCACTGCACTCCAGCCTGGCGATTGAGCTAGACTCTGTCTCAAAAAAAAAAAAAAAGAAAGAAAGAAAGAAAATAGAATATATGAAGACATCTCAATAACAAGGGATAAACTACTGATACACAAAAACTATAATCGCAAAATAATTATGCTGTATCATAATCATCAACATACTGTATGATTCCATTTATATAATATTCTAAGAAATGCAAACTTATGCATAGTGGTATCACAATTATCATAATTATCAACATACTGTATGATTCCTTTTATATAATATTCTAAGAAATGCAAACTAGTCTAGTTTAAGTGTAATTCTCGGTTGCACTGGCATGCGATGGCCGCAGTGAAGTTGGGAGGAAGAATTAGAGACAGGAGAGACAGTTTTGGGGGTGACGGACATGTTCATTATCTCAGTTTTGGCAGTGGTTTCATGGGCATACACATATGTCAAAATTTATCAAAGTATACACTTTATGTGTGGTTTATTGTAAGTTAATGGGGAACCCAGTTCTCCAGTTCTTCACTTTCCACTTCTCAAGGTTGTAATCTACACATCTATAATTCAGGCACTAAGGGGACACTCGATTACAAGGACAAAGAAGGAAAGGTAGCAAATAATTCAGCCCAAGAGGTCCATAAATCAATCCAAGATTTGCTGAGCAGGAGGTAAAACAGAAAAGAGCTAACCCAGCAGCTGACGGGAACAGTCACTGTGGAGCCCCAAGTCCAGAAAGAAACAGCTATGGGCCCAGCCCAAGCCCCTCCCCATGTTCATGCTGCCTGTTCTTTCTCCATAAACCAGGCCAATGTTTAACTGCACTGGACCCATGGTCAGCTTCTCCCGCCTCCTCTGCCTCGCTGAGCATCTTGACAGCCTGCCAAGAGGGACAAAGTCCATACCTGCAAGGAGAAATTACTGGCCCTATAAGTATGAGAGGGGTCGGGGTGGGAGGGAGCCCAAGATGGGCTAGGTACAGACTGGGGAGTCCTGAAGAACATTCTGCCTCTTCCCCTCCCCAGGCACCACCATCAAAGATGAATTTAGTCCTTGGGTGGGAAGTGGAGTTCACAGTTACCTGCACCCGCATATTATCTATACTAGTCTCCTCAAAATTCTAAAACGTGCTAGCATTTTCTCCGTGAGTTGCCAGAGACCACATCCCTCTCCCGGAAAGGAATCACTCCCAGCCCGCTTTCTCAAAAGGAGCATGCTCTGTGGTGTCCCTTGTAATGTTCCAGCCAATTTCTTAAGGCGTAAGCTGACGGTCTTCCGCTTGAGCAACAGAAGAGTGAGAAGCATCCGTGAGGAGTTCTGTGCTGTCCTCGGCATGAACCTGTCCCACAGTGGGCCTGAGTCATTAACTGCACTTGGTAGCACGTTGTCACGTCCCGCTACACTAACCATTGCTTTTATATGAACAAAAGAAAAGTGCTTCTTATTTCTCCTGATTCTCTATTATCTATCGACAGCATAGGGCTGATGGCTTTCCTTGCTGCCAAGGGAATCCTCTTTGCGTGGGCATCCCCGTGCACCCTCTTTACAGGCTGGAACTGAGGCATCCTTCCCCTCCAGGCCCTTCTGAGAGTTCCTGCTGTGTACCTCCGGCCATGGCCTCACATGGGGACTCCAGTGCCAGACATTCTGGGTGTTGAGCAAGCCGGTCTGCCAGCAGCCAGGGTCCAGGCAGTTGGAGAGGTCTGAGCTGAAGGCCCGTGTTCTGAAGCACCCAGGACCCGGGTATTGGAAGACCGAGGCTCTGAAGAGGAGTTGGAGGAGACAGGGAGGAAGAGAGGGCCTGTCCTCACAAACGGTGGTGTCCAGCTGGTGTCCTGAGACTAGCAGAAAAAGCAAAGCTTCTTGGCATAGGTAACTTCTGCCCCTAGTGACATTTCAGCAACCTGGACTTCGAAATTAACTGAAAATGTTGGCAGTTTTCTCATCTGGGCTGAGATAGGTGGGAAGGTGATTTGAACTCCCTGCTGGCTGTGGAGAGTCCCATCACCAGATCCTCTCCCGCCACCTTCTTCCCACGTCACGCCTCCTGCATTATCCAGCATCTCCTCGTCCCACGACTGGAGCTTTAGGTGGGCAGGCCCTAACAGAAGGCCCTATTTGCTTTCCCTCCTGGCAGGTGAGGGGGGAGGGCTGGAGGAGTAGTTCAAATGTACAGCTTCTTCAGCCGCCTCTCCAGCTCAGGGCCTCATCCCCGAGGCTGCCGTGCCACTGGGCACACTGTTACTTCTACTCGGGGCTCACAGGGGCCTCCCCCCGCCCAGGAGGGAAATACCCAAGGAAGGGGTGGATTTTACCTACTCCCACATTTTGCCCCAATAACCCACATTTACTATTTCCAATTCTTTTCTCCCCATCTCCCTCATTATCTTAAATCCATTTCAATCAGTCGTTGCCCCCAGCCCTCCACTGTAACCACCCTTATCAAGGTTGCCAATGACTTCCAAGCTGCTAAAACCAACCATCAATTTCCTTTCCTCATTTTCTTAACCCGTCTGCAGCCTTTGCTGTGGTTCATCTCTCGCTCCTCCCTGATATAATTTTATCACTTGGCTTTCCAAAATCCTTCCTTCTCTTGCTTTTCATCCTACTTTACCAGCTTCTCATTCTCTGTCTCCTCTGCTGGTTTCTCGTCTTCTCCCAGACCCACCAGAGGTCCGTCCTTTCTTTTCTCATACCATCAAAATGCTAATGATGCCCAAATACACACCTCCAGCCAGATCTCGCTCACAAACTCCAAACTCACATTCTATCGCCTAGTTGCCATTTCTACTTGAACATCTAATAGAAACCTCAGCTCAACATTCCAAAATCCACCCCCTTATTTTCCCTTCAAAACCTGCTCCTAGGAGAGAGATCCAAGATGGCTGATCACTAGCAGCTCGGGATTGTAACTCCCAGTGAAAGCACAAAGAACGAGAGGACGCCACACCTTCACATGAATTCTTGTTGCTCACGCACCAGGAGATTCCCAGCGGAGGAGCCCCACGGGTCGCCAGCGCGACTCTTGTGACCGGCGAGGCGGTTTTGCCGGCGCCTCGGAGCGTCGGTTCTTGGTGCAGAGTCAGAAAAGCACCATCAATCTTAATGCCGCTGATTTAGTCGGTGAAGTGGGTTGCTCAGATTTCGGCGCTGAGAATCAATAAGTTGGACGTCCACTCAGAAAACCAATTACAAAGACGGTAAATACAAAGACCACAGATGGATAAATTTATAATGAAGGGAAGAAAACAGCTAAAAAAGGCTGAGAATACCCAAGATCAGAACGCCTCTCCCTCAGCGGGGGATCACGGTTCCTCATCAGCAACGGAACAAGGCTTGATGGAGAACGAGTGTGTTCCAATTACAGAAGCAGGCTTCAAAATGTGGATAATGAGAAACTTCTGTGAATTAAAAGAACTTGTTTTAACCCAATCTAAAGTAACTAAGAACTTTGAAAAAAGACTTGACGAAATGTTAACAAGAATACACAATTTAGAGAGGAATATAAGTGAATTGATGGAGTTGAAAAACACAATAGGAGAACTTCGTGAAGTATGCACAAGTTTTAACAGCCGAATTGATCAAGCAGAAGAAAGGATATCAGAGGTCGAAGACCAACTCAGTGAAATAAAACAAGAAGACAAGATTAGAGAAAAAAGGATAAAAAGGAACGCGCAAAGTCTCCAAGAAATATGGGACTACGTGAAAAGACCTAATCTATGCTTGATAGGTGTACCTGAATGTGACGAAGAGAATGAATCCAAGCTGGAAAATACGCTTCAGGACATTATTCAGGAAAATTTTCCCAGCCTAGTAAGGCAGGATAATATTCAACTCCAGGTAATACAGAGAACACCACAGAGATATTCCTCAAGAAGAGCAACTCCAAGGCACATAATCGTCAGATTCACCAGGGTTGAAATGAAGGAGAAAATACTAAGGGCAGCCAGAGAGAAAGGTCAGGTTACCCACAAAGGGAAGCCTATCAGACTTACAGCAGATCTCTCAGCAGAAACCCTACAAGCCAGAAGAGAGTGGGGGCCAATATTCAACATCCTTAAAGAAAAGAACTTTCAACCCAGAATTTCACATCCAGCCAAACTAAGCTTCACAAGTGAAGGAAAAATAAAGTTTTTTGTGAATAAGCAAGCACTCAGAGATTTCATCATCACCAGGCCTGCTTTACAAGAGCTTCTGAAAGAACCACTGCACATAGAAAGGAACAAACAGTATCAGCCTTTCTAAAAAAATTATCAAAAAGAGCATCGATATAATGAACAATTTACATCAACTAATGCACAAAATAGCCAGCTAATATTAAATGGCAGTATTAAACTCACATATATTATTATTAATTCTAAATTTAAATTGACTAAATCCCCCAATCCAAAGACAGACAGGCAATTTGAATAAAAAGCTAAAACCCATCAGTATGCTGCATCCAGACCCATCTCACATTCAAGGATACACAAAGACTCCAAACAAGGGATGGAGAAGGATTTACCAACCATACAGAGAGCTAAAATAAATAAATAAAAAGCAGAAGTTACAATTAAGCAACAAAGATCAAAAGAAGCAAAGAAGGACATTATATAATGATAAAAGGATCAATGCAACAACAAGAAGAGCTAAAGATCCTAAATATATATGCACCCAATACAGGAATACGCAGACATACAAGACTTATAATGAGACTTAGACTCCCACATAATAATAGTGGGAGACTTCAACATTAATATTAGACAAATCAGTGAAACAGAAAATTAACAACGATATCCAGGACTTGAACTTAGATCTGGAACAAGTAAATGTAATTAACATTTATAGAACTCTCCACTTTAAATACACAAAATATACACTCTTATGAGTACCACATCATATCAACTTAGAAGTTTAAACGAAATCTTGGTTGGCTCCTTGTTTGTTATTCTCTTCCCTCATTTTCTTTTATATCTCCATTATTAAGGACAATTATAGGCATACCCATATTTAGATTGCATTCTAGCCCGGGCAATAAAGCAATACCCCCATCCTCTCTCCCTCTTCCTCTTCTTTATTCTTTTTTGAAAAAAAAAAAAAAAAAAAAAAAAAAAAAAAAAAAAAAAAAAAAAAAAACCTGCTCCTCTAGGGCTAGGCACAGTGGCTCATGCCTGTGCCTTTGGGAGGCTGAGGTGGGCAGATCACTTGAGGCCAAGAGTTTGAGACCAGCCTAGCCAACATGGTGAAACCCCGTCTCTATGTAAAAATAATAAAACAACAACCACAAAAAACCCTCGTGGCCTCTCATGGCTTCCACACCTCAGCAAATGGCAACTCCTTCCTTCCAGTCTCTCGGGTGAAAACTCTTGGTTTGTTTAGATGGGTGATAGCCGTGGAGGGGCTGAGAAGTGATCGGATTCTGCACATCTTGTGGGGGGACTCTAGTCCCAGGCATTCTGAGTGCTAAGTTACTCACTCTGCCAGCAACCAGGGTCCAGGGAGCTTCAAGGACCTGGATGTTTGGGTAGAGTCAGTTCTTATGAGAGCTGGAGAGACTTAAGGATGACCCCAAGATTTTTGCCTGATAACTGGTCACCTTCTGTCCTCACTCCCCTATACTGAGCTCTCAACATAGCAGCTAGAGAGATTATTTTAAAATGTAAGATTACTGCTGCTCAAAACCCTGCCCTGCATCTGAATGTCACTAGAGTAAGAGCTGAAGTCTGAGAGTGGCCGATCTGCCATACCTGATCTGCCCCTCCCTGTCCCCAGCCCATTTGCTTCGCTGACCTCCCTTTCTGTTCACTTGCCCAGCTCCAGCCTTGAGTTCTCCTCAAACAAGCCAGCCAGGCTCTGGCTTTGTTTAAACTTCTGTTTCCTCTGCCTGGAGAAAAGCACTCCCCCCCGGACCCCCGCCCAACAGCAGTCACATGGCCAGTTCTGTCACTCCTGGCAAGCCTTTGCTCAAATGCTCTTAATGGCCACCCTTTTAAAAACTGCCACCACCCACACCCCAGATTCTGTATCTCCTTTACCCAGCTCTCCTGGTTCTTTTCCGGTAGCACTCCCTAGTTCTGGAATGCCATCTAATTTACTTATTTATCCCATTTACTGTTTGGTGTTGGTCTCCCTCCTCTAGAATGTATGCCCTGTGAGGACAGGGATTTGGTCTGTTTTGTTTCTAGATGTATCCCAACCACCTGGAATGATTCCTGGCATAAGCTACGTACTCAGTAAGTATTTGTTGGTGAACAATACAGTCAGGCTCAGGGCTTGGCTGGGTATACACAGAGGCAACTGAAAGAGACTGGAAATTCAGTAGGATGAAGCACCTGCTTGGGGGTGGATCAGCCACAGGTCCTGGACAGCAGGGAGATTACTTACCTGGGAGACAACGGAGGTGGGCACCCCTCTCACTCACCTCCCTAGAAGCCTCCCTGTTGCTTCTGATTTCAGATGGGCTTCTTCGGATCACTTTCTCAGCTTCCCTGCCTTTTGACTATGGTTTTCAACTGTTTGTCCGTGTTCTATCATAGCCTTGCCTCAGCCCTTTCCCTGCTCTGGAACTTGCTTCAAATTAGATCTACCAAATGTTGATGCTGGAGGAAACCAAAGAAGATGTCACTTATATTTTTAGTTTGGAACTAAAATCATGCTTTGAGGACTTCTTCATCCCTGAGCTTCTCACTAAACAAATACTACTACAGTCAAATTCCTTGACTACCCTCCCCTTTCCACCAAGCACAAAACCAGCTACTCGGAGCTGTGAATTTAAAGAAAGGGCCCAGAAGTAGGATACATTGCCGGAGGACAGCCCACCCTGGAGTACCCCAGCATCCTCTCCAGGGCTTGCTCAGAACACTCTTCCCATGCAGAGCCCAGGCCCTAATCTGAGAACAGCGAGTTCAAATAAAAGCACTAAACCAGGAGGAAAGGGGTGGAAGCGATCTACAGGGTCTCTCCATTCTCCCCAGCCTTCTTCCCACATCAGCAGCAAAGGGTTCTCTCGGGAACAGGCAAAGAGACAGGAAGATGAAGTTTAAGGGCGCAGTCTCTGTAGGAGTTTGCTTTGCCTGGGAAGTGAGAGGAGTTAACTGACGGCAGAAAGGTTAAACTGCTGGGAACGCCAAAAGAAAAAACAGAAAAATAGGCAGGTCTAGGTTCCTCTACTGACCACACACATTCTTCATCAGCCCACTTCCCTCTGCAGGGGAGCTGTTTCACTAACCCAGCCGGTGGCCCTGGGTGACTCATGCCCTCCAGAGCAAACCTGGGCCCCTGCCTGCAGCTCCCCAGTCCTCAGGACACTCCCCTCCGGCTGCTGTCATCCATCAGCGAACGGAAGAGGAGTGCTCAGGCCCTGCACTCCATAAGGGAAGAAGTCACGGGTAGGTGGTGTAAGAGTTAAACAGAGAGAACTTGACTGGATGGCAGGACTCCCAGACTTGCCGGGACCCTCCACTGGAATCAGCGTGCTGGAAGGCAGGCTCTACCCGCAGAGAAGGAGACCGCAGCCGCCACCCTGCTGCTCCACCTCCCCACACAGGACCCACATGAACAACCAAGGGCCGTGAGCGCTCTTTTCCCACACAAGACACAGTCAGCACATTCCCAGGCCCACACAGACTCACCAAGGAGCCCTGGGACCCAAACATTGCCAGACAAAGGACTGGGAGAGCCCCTTATCCCCCATGCTCCAGTCACTGCTCCCCTCCACTTTCCCCTGCCAGCCAGTGGTTTGCATGAGACCTGGAAGGCACTCGCTCCCACCTCTTCGTGCCATTCCTGCTAATTCTCAGGCCAACCTTTACCCAATTCCAGAGAGGCTTGGGGAAAGCTGCTCACCTCCTAATCTCTCCACCACGTGAGGAGCTAAGCTGGTTACTAGGTTCCAGACCTAGAGTCCAAATGCCAGCTTAGTCCCCAAGTCTCCTGCTTTTGCCCTGGGCCGGCTCTGTCTCTCCTGATTCTCCAAAGGGAGGGTGCTCAAGCCTAAATTCCTTAACAAGCCTGTGGAACATCCAGCACTAGATAAAAAGTGAGTAGACCTTCCCTCTTCCCTCACAGTGCAAACTGAGCAAAGTCCTGTGATTTCAGGCCACCGGCCAGAAATTCCTAGGAAGAAGGGACACATCAGCTCATTCCCATCCTTCTGGAAACATTCAAGTGAACCTCCAACGCAGGGCCAATCCCCAGTTGCCACAGACCTGGGACCCAGACTCCATGGGCCCGGGGCATCTCTCTTGTGTTCTCCCCCGGCCCCAACCCCTCCACTCTGTATTGAAGGCTTTCTGTCTCCAAAATCATGGTGAGACTGAAGCTGGATGCATTCAGCAGCTCCTACTCACCTACAGAAGGGTTGGTGTTGCATTAAAGGGCCTCAAGTCCTGTGGCCCACGAACTTGCCACTCCTCTCATCATTTCCCCTGGTGACCTACCTCTGTCTTCCACATTCCTCCAGGTGCCATGCGGTCTCACTACAAAATCAGACCTGGGAGACCCAGCCCCATAAGCTTTACCCATCAGCAAGGGGATATTCCTAACCCACTGGCCATCATACAAATACGAGCGGAAAGCTTCTGCTCATATTTCTACGATACCATGTTAAAACAGAAAGAGCCCTGGGCTAGTCATGTAACCTCTCTTGGTCTTAGTCTCTTACAGAGAGTCCTTAATGACCTCTAAGGGTCCCTCTAACTCCAGAATTCTATGCATCTATGAAAGTCCCAGAGGGGCCATAAGCACAGGAGATGAAAGTATCTTCCTTCCGGGGTGGGTGGGGTGGCAAGAGGGCTCTCACCTCCCCCATTTTTGTAGCAGAGATAGGGAAACCTCCAGACGTTGCCTAAGCCAATGATCTCCCCGGCCACTGACAGCACAAACTCAATCTTGTTGTTCCAGTGCCCCCGCTCCAGGGTGCCATCTTCCTCCTTCTTTTCCATGACTGGATACGCTGGTTTTGTCTCTCCATTACTGGTTGTGCCTGAGACCCTGCTATCCATCCCACCTGGAAAACAAGTGGGATGCTCTGTTACTGTTGGGAACCCCAGAAGGAAAGCCCTCCTCCTCCTCCTCCTTTTACCAACAAATTCTTAAGGGAATGAATGCACTGGAAGAGGTGAATTTCCACTCGCTTCCCTGTAGACCCAGGCCCTCCTTAGCACCTCTCACTGGTAAAACTGGGTGACAGCCGCTACTGAGAATATATATTCCTTTCCTGTTTCAGGAAGAAAGGGTTGGTGCTGAAGGACAGCCTTTGCTTCCACTCTAAGGCCCTCTTGGGTTGAGGTTTGTGGACATGGAGGATCCTGTTCACCGGCCCCTGTGCTAAGTTCTCCCTGGCGCCCTGCGGTCAGCCTCGTCGGGATTCGCATGTGCTCCGGTCTCTTCCCTCTGTGTGCTGGGGAACGCTGAAAGGATGGGATATTACATGTCCTTAAAGCCACCAATTTCCCTTGCAGGAATTTACCCTAAGGAAATAACTGTGACTGTGAGTGAAAGGTGTAGCATTAGGATATTTATTGTTTACAACAGCGAAAAATCGGAAAGTACATAAAGGGTCAAAAATGACAGGTGTATTGATAAATTATGGCACACTCACATAACGGACATACAATCATTAAAACCTGTGTTACAGAAACAGGTATATCAACACAAAAGGAGGTTCACAATATATAGTAAAAGCAGTACATACAATATGATCTTGACAAACATTTTATATGTTTGTCAAATGCTTGACAAACATTTTATAAAGTCTGTATAGGCACGGAATGATTGCGATATCCACCAAAATGTTTCTCTTTCAGCAGCTGGATTACAGGAACATTTCCTTATCTATGTTTTCTACATTAACATCAAAGAATATGTTTTACTTTTGTCATATAAAAATGAAAGCCAGTTTTTTAAAGAATCCCGTCAAGGGATTGGGAGAGGTTGAGTGGAAAGAGGAATTGTGAAGAAGACGAGGTGATATGTCTAAGCACTCCTTCCATGTCTTTCTGAAATCAACATAAGGGAGGGATGAGCCATGTGCTCTTTTTCTTTTCTGGTGATGACAAATGCAGGAGTCTGTGACGGTAGAGAAGATGACATAAAATAAAAAGTCACAGTTTCAACCATTCACTCTCAGAAATGGCCCATTCCAGACCACTCCTGGGAGTGAGGATGGCTGGATGTGGCTCACATTAAGTCAGCAACTACTATAAACTAGGCACTTCACATACATTCATTTCATTTCATTCTCACTACAACCCTGAGATGTAAGCATTATTACCTCCACTTTATTAATAAGGAGGTTGCAGCTCAGAGAGGTTAAATAACGTGACTGCTGCTGCCACGTAGCTAGTAAATTGCACAGCCAGGACTTCCACCCACTCTGCCCCTGCTCTTTCAGTTCCACCCCTTTGACTATGTCGGCTGCCTCGTTTCATTGGCGTGTCTACTCTAAACATCTTCTAATGACTCTGCCTTGATTTTGCACAGTGGCCTCTTTTCTGGAGAAGTAGGCAGATGAACTTTTGTCTAAGCCTCAAGTATAGTTCATGTTAGCACAACTTTCTCAGCAGTAACTTCTTCTGGCCACAGACTCTCCTGTGGCTTGGACCCAGAAAGTTAGAAAGTCAGAGAACAGCAGGTATTATGTTTATTTGATAAATTAGGGAATGAGCTCCAAAGATTGTGGACTGGAAAGGAGAAACCCAAGTAACTGGTTCCAAGAAGGCTCCTTGGTCCTTTTGGAAAGGGTGTCTAAGGTGCTGATTGTGCTGGCCTCCCCTCCCTTTACCAGCTGACGGAACTCTCCCAGTGATGGAAAGCCTTCCCTTCTCCATCCTCCCAGACCCTACAAGAAACAGTAGCCCTTTTCTGGCTCCCTCAGCCTCATTAGAGCTGCTTCTCAGAGGTAGCATGTTGTGTCTGAAAGGCCATGAGCAGATGAGGCCAGGTTCAAACTTTAGTTTTTCTCGTACCAATGCCTGACTTCAGGGACATTAATGAATGACTCTGAGCCTTAGTTTGCTCATCTATAAAAGTGGGGATGATAGATAGGATATACTTAGATATAAGAATTAAATGAGGAAATGTACATATATATATACATATGCACTTAATAGAATAACAGGTACCCAAATTTTCATTTTCTTTCAGTCCCGTCAAAGAGTTGATCATTGTCTGATTTCTCAGAGAAGAAAGACTTTGTTGCTACAATGCCAATGAGCCCCAGCCCTAACAGCCGAAAAGATGGTGGTCCTGGCACCTCTAATTGCTCTGGTGTATTCTGTGCCGCAACTTTCACGATGGCTGGCCCAACCTTACTACCTTCTGTCAGCCCTGCTCTCTGCTGCCTTCCTGCTCATGAGGAAACTGCCACCACTCTGCAACGGTCTGCCCACCCAACGCAAAGATGACAATCTGTGTGACTTTGACTGGAGAGAAGTGGAGATCCTGATGTTCCTCAGTGCCATTGTGATGATGAAGAACCGCAGACCCATCACCGTGGAGCAATATATAGTCAACATTTTCATGTTTAGTAAAGTGGCCAATGCAATTCTTTTCTTCCACTTGGACATTCGCATGGGCCTTCTTTACGTCACACTCTGCATAGTGTTCCGGATGATGTGCAAACCCCCACTATATATGGGCCCTGAGAATATCAAGTACTTCAATGACAAAACCATTGATGAGGAACTAGAATGGGACAAAAAGGTCACTTGGATTGTGGAGTTCTTTGCCAATTGGCCTAATGACTGCCAATCATTTGCTCCTATCTATGCTGACCTCTCTCAAGTACAACTGCACAGGGATAAACTTTGGGAAGGTGGATGTTGGACACCATGCTGATGTTAGTACAGGGTACAAAGTGAGCACATCACCCCTCACCAAACAACTCCCTTCGCTGATCCTGTTCCAAGGTGGCAAGGAGTTAATGCAGCAGCCACAGATGGAAAAGAAGGGACGAGCTGTCTCAGACCATCTCTGAGGATAACGTGATCCGAGAATTTAACTTAAATGAGCTATACCAGCAGGCCAAGAAGCTGTCAAAGGCTGGAGACAATATCCCTGAGGAGCAGCCTGTGGCCCCAAGCCCCACCAGCATGTCAGATGGGGAAAGCAAGAAGGACAAATAAGACCCTCACCTTGGCAGTGCTTCCTGTCAATTCCAGGCTCCTTCCATAACCACAAGCCTGAGGCTACAGCCTTTTATTTATGTTTTCCATTTAGCTGTGACTGGGTGGGGCAGGGTGCTGCTTCTGATTTTTAAAGAGGCATCTAGGGAATTGTCAGGCACCCTACTAGAAAGCCTGCCATGCTGTGGGCCAACTGTTTCACTGGAGCAAGAAAGAGGTCTCATGGTGGAGGAGGAAATGGTTTCCCCCCAAGATTGGGCCAGTGTGTTAACTGCTTATCAATGATTCAGACACCTCCATGGTTTCTCCATGAAACTGTGGTTTTGAAGAGGGAGACCCAGGCATCTCGGATCAACTTCCAATTTTCATATGTGATTTCTAATACTGTAAACTGAAACCTTTTCATATGTAATTCCTGAGACTGTAAACCAAAACCCTTTTCATATGTAATTCCTGAGACTGTAAACCAAAACCCTTTTCATATGTAATTCCTGAGACTGTAAACCAAAACCCTTTTCATATGTAAAGCTATAAACCTAAGATTCTTCCACGTGTAACATCTGAAGTATAAGCCTATATAAAGGCAGAACCTTCCTTTGTTAGAGGAGCTTGGCTGTTGTGCAACTATGCCACCTTGCTCCCGGCCAAGTAAACCCTCCTTCCTCCTGTATTTGGTGTCTGAGAGATCCGTTTCCCACGGCCGCTCCTGCTACATTTTTGGTGCGTTGGCTGGGAAGCGAGTCTTGGATAGCAGACGGTGGGAAAAAGTCTCTTAGGTGGTTTGCCTAGCTCTGTGGAGCATCCCTGCAGGGGGACTACTGCCCGCTGGGGTGACATGACGCATCCTGAGAGTGCTCCTGGGCAGGTATTTGCCTGGTGGAAAAGCCTTGCCAGAGCAGAGCAGGGAGGCCCTGTAGTGTGGATCCACCCAGTGGCTGAACACTGAGGAGGAACAAGTATTGGGGGAAGTCCGGACCACTGAATTTGGTAAGATTGAACCTGGGAAAATAGCCCACCCCATTCTGGGTGGAAGCATGGCCTGACCACCCACGGGTGCCAGATCGGCACTTTTGAAGGTAGCTCTCTCTGTAGCTAACCTTGGAAGCTTTTTGCTTATGGTTTTGAATTGGAAGGAGAGCAACTGGATGTGTGTCTGTCTGTGTAGATGTGTCCACCGGACTCATCAGTCATAAAAGGTACCGGGCCCTTTAGGAAGGGCCTCATGCCTTGAGCAATTTGTAAGAATTAGAGACAGCCACATAAGGCTGAGTGAAGAAGCCTCTGGGCATTGTGAAAGGATTGAAGTGAATGTAAATCGGAGAGTGCTCTGTGCTGCATCTTGCTAGGCGGAAATGGGAACTGCTGTGAGTGAACTAACACTCTCCTAACTGTGGGAATTGTTTCTTTGAAGTGTTAATATGGGTCACTCCCATAACAAGGCCACCCCTTTAGAAACCATGCTGAAAATTTTCAAGAAGGGATTTAATGGGAATTATAAAGTAACTATGATACCAGAGAAATTAAGGGTTTTATGTAGGGAAGACTGGCCAGCATTTGAGGTTGGTTGGCCCCCAGAGGGGACCCTAGACAGGTCCCTTGTCTCCAAAGTAAGGCAGGAGGTTATATACAGTGAACTAGAACACCTCTATCAATTTCCATACATAGACTCGTGGTTGCAGTTAGTTTTAAACCCTCCGAAGTGGCTAAGAAAGCAGGCAGTGACTGTTTTAGTAGCCAAGGGACAGACTGCTAGAAACCACCATCCCCCTCGCCGCTGAGAGATGGGACTCCTAAGGTCCAGGCAGATTCAGCGGCAGGAACAACTCCCAAGGTTTTGGTCGACCCAGCATCAGAAGAGTTTTTGTCGATAATGCCGCCTCCTCCTCCTCCTCCTCCTCCTCCTCCTCCTCCTCCTCCTCCTCCTCCTCCTCAAGGACTCCTGCCCCAGGGCCGGAAGCCTTGGCATCCCCACCAGAGCTGCACACAGCTAAATCCCCCAGAGTAGATAAAAGAGAGTGTGGAAAAACTCCACCCATTGCTGCCCGCTTCCCAGAGGGAACTCCCCCTCTGGCAGCCCATCTGCTACCCAAGGCTGGGGTGCAGATGCCTTTGAGCGAGCGGAGGTACGCGGGAGTGGACGAGGACGGCCACATGGTAGAAAGGCGTGTTTTCACGTACCTGCCGTTCACCTCGGCTGATCTTATCAATTGGAAAAATAGCAACCTGTCTTATACCAAGAAACCCCAAGCTCTCATTGATCTACTGCAAACTATTTTATTCAGACTCATAACCCCATTTGGACTGATTGCCATCAGCTGCTTATGCATCTTTTTAACACGAATGAAAGGTGGAGAATACTCCAAGCCACTTCTAATTGGCTGGAGAAGCATGTTCCTGCAGATTACCAGAACCCCCAAGAGTATGTCAGGGTCCAGTTACCAGGAACCGATCCCCAGTGGGATCCAAACACCCAGAGAGCATGCAAAGGCTAATCCGGTACAGAGAAGCCTTGCTGGAAGGATTTTAAAAAGGGGCCCAGAGAGTTACAAACAATAAAGTCTCTGAGGTTCTTCAAGGAAAAGAGGAAAGCCCTAACCAATTCTATGAAAGACTGTGTGAAGCTTACCGCATGTACACTCCTTTTGATCCTGAAAGTCTGGAAAACCGGCATATGATAAATATGGCCTAAGTTAGTCCATGTGCAGAGGACATTAGACGAAAATTGCAGAAACAGGCAGGATTTGCATGCATGAATACCTCACAGTTATTAGAAATAGCTAACCAGGTGTTTGCAAACCGAGAAACGGTGAGCCAGACGGAAAGTCGTAAAGAAAGGGAGCACCAGCCTCGGCGGGATGCTGACTTGATAGCTGCCACTATTAAAGGAGCGCCCCCAAGAGGCCGGGAAGAGAGGGGTTCCTGGAAGGCCTCCCAGTCTGCGTGTCCATGCCTGCAACGCGACCAGTGTGCTTTTTATTGGGAAATAGGACATTGGAAGGAAAAATGTCCATGGTTAATGGGAAAACAGGGAGACCCTGAGCATGAGGCTTCAGACAAAAGCAAAGGGTCTCTATTCAATCTAATGGAAGGAACACTGGACTGAAGGGGACCGGGCTCCATTGCCCCCAAGGAGCCCACGGTCAGGATGACAGTAGGGGGCAAGGCCATTGACTTCCTCATCAACACAGGCGCTGAATATTCAGTGGCAACCACCCCTGTGGCTCCCCTATCGAAGAAGACAACCGACATTGTTGGAGCTACTGGGGTGTCAGAAAAACAGTCTTTTTGTTTGCCTCGGACTTGTGAGCCGGGGAGGGGCACGAGGTGATTCACCAGTTCTTATACATGCCTGATTGCCCCTTGCCCCTGCTAGGAAGGGATCTGCTCAATCAGCTACAGGCGACCCTAACCTTCACAGAGAATGGCATCTTACGGTTGGCATTACCTAAAACTGGGGTCATAATGGTCCTCAGGGTGCCTCGTGAGGAAGAGTGGAGACTCTTCTTAACCAAACCAGACCAGGAAATAGAGCCTGAGTTAGCAAAACCATGGCCTAAGGTCTGGGCGGAGGACAATCCACCTGGGCTGGCAATTAACCAGGCCCCTGTGCTCATGGAAGTCAAGCCTGGGGCTCAGCCGGTAGACAAAAGCAGTATCCAGTTCCCCGAGAGGCGCTAGCAGGCATTCAGCTCCCTCCAAAATGCTTAGAGGACTACGGAATTACAGTTCCCTGCCAGTCTCCACGGAACACTCCCCTCTTGCCTGTTCTCAAACCAGGGACCAACGACTACAGGCCAGCACAAGACTTGCGCCTGGTCAATCAGGCCACAGTGACTTTGCACCCAACTGTGCCTAATCCATACACACTGCTGGGATTATTGCCAGCAGAGGATGGTTGGTTCACCTGCTTGGACTTAAAGGATGCTTTCTGTTGCATCAGGCTGGCTTTTGAAAATCTAAAACTATTTTGCATTTTAACGGGAGAAACCCAGAAGCAGATGTAACCACTCAATACACCTGGACCCAGCTTCCCAGGGGCTCAAAAACTCTCTCATCATCCTTGGGGAGGCATCAGCCCGTGACCGCCCCCGAGAAGCTTCTTGCTTGCATGCTGCCCCCGTATGCTGATAACCTTCTATTGGGACACCCCACGGCAGTCGGGTGCCCAAACAAATGCCTTGCTTGGACATCTGGAGGACTGTGAGTATAAAATGTCTAGAAGGAAAGCCCGGGTTTGCCAAAAAGCAAATACAGTATCTGAGGCTTACCATTCAGAAGGGGGAACGCAGCCTACAAGCAGAGAGGAAGCAAGCCGCTTGCACAGTGACAACCTGAGACTAAAAGGCAGGCGAGAGAGCTCCTGGGAGTGGTGGGTTTTGTAAATTGTGGATTTCCAAACTTCACAGTACTAGCCAAACTCCTCTATGATGTGACAAAGTGGGGAGACAAGGAACCCTTTGAATGGGGATCCCAGCCCCGTCAGGCCTATCAGGAACTGAAAATGAAACTAATGTCAGCTCCAGCTTTGGGGCTGCCTGATTTAACAAAGCCCTTCATATTATATGTGGCAGAAAGAGGAAAAAGTGGCAGTTGGGGTCCTAGTCCAAACAGTAGGACCTTGGCCCAGGCCTGTAGCTTACCTCTCCAAACAGCTGGATAGTTTCCAAAGGATGGCCCCATGCTTAAGGGCCCTGGCAGCAACTGCTCTAAATGAATACCAGAGGACACCACTGGTTATCAAATATTAAGCTGACCAGATACCAGGGCCTGCAATGTGAAAATCCCCACATCACCATTGAAGTCTGCAACACCTTAAACCGAACGGCTGGGCCGGGCGTGGTGGCTCATGCCTGTAATCCCAGCACTTTGGGAGGCCGAGGTGGGTGGATCACGAGGTCGAGAGATCGAGACCATCCTGGTCAACATGGTGAAACCCCGTCTCTACTAAAAATACGAAAAATTAGCTGGGCATGGTGGCGCGTGCCTGTAATCCCAGCTACTCAGGAGGCTGAGGCAGGAGAATTGCCTGAACCCAGGAGGCGGAGGTTGCGGTGAGCCGAGATCGCGCCATTGCACTCCAGCCTGGGTAACAAGAGCGAAACTCCGTCTCAAACAAACAAACAAAAAAACAAACAAAAAAACCCACCGCTTTGCTCCCAATGTCAGAGGGTCCGGTTGAACACAGCTGTGTTGAATTCCTGGACACAGTTGATTCCAACAGGCCTGATCTTCGGGATCAGCCATGGACAGTAGTAGACTGGGAGGGGTAGGTGCATGGGAGCAGCTTTGTCAATCCACGAGGGGAAAGATGTGCAGGCTACACCGTGCTAACTCTGGACACTGTAATCGAGGCCAAATCCCTGCCTCAAGACACCTCAGCTCAGAAGGCTGAACTCATTGCTTTAACTCAAGCCTTAAAGCTGAGTAAAGATAAGGTTGTAAACATTTACGCTGACTCTCAATATGCCTTCCTGACCCTCCAAGTACATGGAGCACTGTGCAAAGAGAGAGGCCTGTTAACTTCAGGGGGAAAAGAAATAAAGTATCAGCATGAAATTTTGCAGCTGTTAGAAGCTGAATGGAAGCCCCGGAGGGTGGCGGTCATGCATTGCCGAGGACATCAGCAGGCCCACACCTCCGTGGCCCTGGGAGATTCCCGAGCTGATTCAGCAGCTTGTAAGGCAGCATCTGCCCCCTACCAAATAGCAGTTACAGCCCCTCTGATTCCCCAGATCTCTGATCTCATACCTACTTACTCTAAGGAGGAAAGAGACTTTCTCCAGACAGAAGCGGGGGCAACTGATTAAGGAAGGATGGATCCAATGGCCAGATGGAAGAATAGCAGCACCACAGCTGCTGGGGGCCGCAGTTGTACAAGGTGTACATGAGACCACTCATTTAGGTCAAGAGTCGCTTGAAAAGATGGTGGACCGGTACTTTTACATCTCACACTTAGCATCCTTAACAAAAACTGGCACAGCGATGCATTACATGACGGCAACACAATGCGAGACAGGGTCCAACTATTCCCCCTGGAATTCAAGCTTATGGAGCAGCTCCATTTGAAGATCTCCAGGTCCACTTTATTGAAATGTCCAAGTGTGGAGGACATAAGTATTTGCTGGTCCTGGTGTGCACATACTCTGGATGGGACTGAAAGAGCCCATGAAGTAACCCGTGTGCTGCTTCGAGATCTTACCCCTAGGTTTGGACTGCCACTGCACATCGGAGCAGACAGTGGACCAGCATTTGTGGCAGATTTAGTCTGGAAAACAGCAACAGCCTTGGGTATCACCTGGAAACTGCACACTGCCTACTGACCTCAGAGTTCCAGAAAAGTGGAAAAAATGAACCAGAGCATCAAAAACAGCTTAGGGAAAGTGTTCAGGAAACAAGATTAGAGTGGGTGCAGGCACTTCCCTTGGGGTTATTCAAAATTAGAGTCACCCCCTTTAGGAAAAACAGAATATTCCCCTATGAAGTCTTATATCATAGGCCCCCTCCCTTACTTTGGGCACTCCTGGGAACTCCTCGGGAGTGGGGAGAGATTGAGTTAGGATGCTAGTTACCAGCTCTGAGGAGAATCACTTAGGATACTTCAACCTGAGTAAATAACAAATGTCCTGTAAGCCTTTTTCTCCCCAGTTCACCCTTTCTCACTAGGTAATCACGTGTGGATAAAGGACGGGAGCACAGCCCCTCTAAAGCCACAATGGAAAGGACCTCAGACCTGATCCTGACCAATCCCACAGCCATGAAGGTAGAGGGAATCCCAGCCTGAATCCACCACAGCCGCGTAAAAACCAGCTACAGCTGCAACTTAAACCAAGGAAAGAACTGCAGAATCACCTTAAAAAGGACAACGAGCTTTGCTCCAGCCACATCCTGGAAGCTGGCTGGTCCACGCTCAGCCAAAGCATGAGGAAATTCATCGTGGGACTTGTTCTTCTTAATATTTAGACTTGTACAGTAGGAGCATTAACTAATTTTAAAGAATGCCCTCAGTATGTACGTCAGGTAGGGCATAAAAGTTACTGCCATTCTTTTGTCCTGCAGTTTTTATAAATGTACAGGGACACAGAAGGGAACCTGTTTATATAATGGTCCTCAACATAAGGTGCATAATCCATGAGACGGACAGGTAGCTGTGTCATAGGCATCATTAAGCCCTCTTTCTTCCTATTATCTGTTAAGACAGGTGGGCTGTTAATGTATTCAGTCTACTCCACTAGGAAGAAAAGAAACCTAAAAATAGAAGATTGGACAAACGGTAAGTGGCCACCAGAGAAAATCATTGAGTATTATGGGCCAGCTACATGGGTGGAGAATGGCTCATGGGGATACCAGACCCCTATTTACAGGCTAAACTGGATAATCCGATTGCAGACTGTTTTGGAAATACTCACTAATGAAACAGGCAAAGCTCTGTCCCTCTTGGCCTGACAAGAAACTCAAATGAGAAATGCAATTTATCAGAACCTGCTGGCCCTAGATTATTTGCTAGCAGCCGAAGGGGGAGTCTGTGGAAAATTCAATCTAACCAACTGCTGTCTGCACATAGATGACCAGGGTCAAGCAGTAGAAGATATTGTGCGAGACATGATCAAACTGGCACACATACCTGAACAGGTGTGGCACGGATTTAACCCTGAGTCCTTATTTGGAGGTTGGTTCTCATCCTTGAGAGGATTCAAAACCCTCATCATAAGTGTTATAATAATAATAGGTGTTTGTTTGCTGCTCCCTTATCTACTCCCCCTGTTCCTTCAGATGATTAGGGGATTCATCACTACTGTAGTTAGCCAAAAAGTGACATCACAAGTGTATTATATGAAACATTATCAGTCAGTTTCTTTAGAAAATCTGGAAAGTCCGAAGGAAAGTGGGAATGAAAGTAAGACCTCTCATTAATATTATAAAGTGGTGAGGGTCTCAAAAGCGGGGGTGAAGAGGGATACCCAGGCATCTCAGATCAACTTCCAATTTTCATATGTGATTCCTGAGACTGTAAACCAAAACCCTTTTCATATGTAAAGCTATAAACCTAAGATTCTTCCACGTGTAACATCTAAAGTATAAACCTATATAAAGGCAGACCCTTCCCTTTGTTAGGGGAGCTTGGCTGTTAGGCAACTATGCCACCTTGCTCCCAGCCGAATAAACCCTCCTTCCTCCTGTATTCGGTGTCCAAGAGATCCATTTCCCACGGCCGCTCCTGCTACAGTTTCATTATTCCATCTTAGCCGACCTGCACAGCTTAGTTAGACCTAGATTTAACCCGAAGGTAAGATGCTGGGGTATAGAACACTAAGAATTTTCCCTCGAGGACCCTGGCTTGTTTATGGCCTTCATTAAAAGTATAAGCCTAACTTTGTCACTAGTCCTAAGGGGAAATCTTTAACCACAAGTTTTTAATCATTGAAGACAATATTGAACAACCCCCTATTTTGCAGGGATTGAGAAAGGGTGACTAGAGGCTTGACATCCCTTTGTGTGGTAGGACTTGGAGGAGAAATCCACTGGACTTTAACCACTCTGACAAGCTCCCCACACCCAGTTAATGGTTTTCCATAATAAAAAGATTGGGATTTCCTTTTGAGAAAAAAAAAAAAAAAAGAAAGACTTTGTTTTCTGGGAGTTAAATCCAGTTGTCTTTCCTCTCAATTTAGGATTCTCTATTTCCAAATCACATTGTCCCTTAAGTCAATAGCCACCAAAGTTTCAGAGTCAAGAAAATAGCATATAATCTTTGCATTTGCACACATAAATGTCAGAAGCATATTTTCTAGGAGAGGATTAAAAAAAAAAGTCCTTTGGTTGTAAGTCCTATGGACCCCACCAACCTGCAGTCTGAGACCCAGAAACAGAAAAAAAAAAAAAAAAAAAAAAAGAGAAGAAAACATTTCGAACCTTAGTTGAAGTTTCTGCCAGAGGTCCAGTCAGGGGAGAAGAATTATCTAAGGGGGAAGGGGAAGGTGCTGGCTATTTAAAGTGTGGTTCCACAACGCCTCTGTGGCACTTGTAATTCTAAACTTGGCCCAACCCACATTCCACCCTTGTGCCTCCCCTTTCCCTTTTCTGCCCTCCCCTCGGCCACTGGACAATGCGCACAGGAGTGATTTCGAAGTCTGGGGAGTGTGCACACCCCGGCAGGTCCGGCCAGCTGCTGCTGAGCTTATGAAGCATGCTCTCTTCCCCCGAACTCATGTGCTCTTCCCACTTGGTGACCTCAGGGTCTCTCTGGAGGGCTCCTGCTCCCACCCCTGTCTCCAACACAAGTGCTCCTCTCAGTCCATCAAGAATAGGTGTCCCTTTGGTCAGGTCCTGTGTGGATTAATTTAAAAATACATTTACCTTACCGTTTTGCAGCTTGCAATGTGGAATGGACAATGATTTGGGAAAAAGAGACATAGATTGCAGAACTCTGAGATGTCAGAAAAACTTCCCAAACACACACATTTATGCACATATGGAAAAAGTCTGAAAAAACATCTTCACTAAACAGTTAATAGTAGTTTCATTTGCAGAGTGGAACTGAGATCAGGAGACGGCAGTAAGGGAGATATTTTTCTCCACTCTATCAATATTGTTCGAATTTTAAAATAATATGCTTGCATTTTAAAATATTTGTAACTCAATAGAGAAAAGTTAAGTGCCAACGTTTAAAATAAAGCAAAGCCCTAAATCTGTCATAAGTGAAGGAGCTGGCAGTGAGCACGAGGCAGAGGTCATTCAGGGAGCTTCGTTTTTCTGCAGGAACAGCCCATGGAGCAGCTGTGAGAGCAGTTCATTCAGGCTGGAGTCTAGCACAGGGCAGAGTCCCAGCTCAGACACATGCACAGTGCGTGTGGTGGAAACTTGCTCATGCTTGACAATGGAGAGGGTGGGGTCTGAGTCCTGCATATGTCACTTCCTTGCTTGAGATTTCAGGAGATGATGAGTAACTGTAAATCAGAGCTCTTATTCACCCTTAAGGGATTATTCACAGTGAGCAGGGAAGTCTTCTTGAAGGAGACAGGACTGAGAGACCCCTGAGCAAAGCTGGGCTCTGGCCAGACTGTGAGAATGAGTTGGGTAGGGGATGTGGCAATGAGTGAGTGAGGTCATAGAGACATCTGAGTTGAGAGAGAGGTGAGGAAAGGAAGATGCATCAGGGAGTCTAAGGTAGTTTCCATTTTCTTGATCCCTTCTCTAACTCTATGGCATGGGGTAGGGGCAGGGAAACACTGCATTGTAATACCTGGAGAGCTTCCCAGAAGCTTCTTGGAAATTATTATTCTTATGTTTCAGCTGCCCCTGTTCCTCTCCCCTTGCAGCCTTTCATCTGTTAGATTGAGCTGTGTAAAGCAATAAACCAAAAGCATCCAGAGACAGGCTACAAGCCTATGTAAAAAAAAAAAAAAAGACCATCTTCAAAGCAATTCTACTGACTTCCATTTTTACTTATCATTGAGTGGTACTTACTAATGGCCTACAAAGCATTATAAACTTTGGCATTTGTAATCTAAAATCACCAGATACCTGGTGTTTTCTCAGATACCATTCAGCCTTTGGCAATGTTGCTCAGCCCTTCTATGTCCTCACATACGCAAACAGTTGCAATTTCCAGTTTTTAGGAAACTCTGTCAGTGATACGGACTTCATCAGGCTTATCCTGAGTTGGCTGTGAGTTGCCGCTCTTGCATTAAGGAACGTTGGCTTTGCTTACCAACCCTTTTGTTTTTACGTAACTGCTGCCATGTTACCATTTTGACTGCTACTTTATTCCCCTCCAAATATTTGTTATCCTCAACTTCTTTTCCCCCTATAAAGTGGGAATGGCTTTGGTAGGTTTTTTGTCCTGCTTAGGTTGACAAAAGTTAAAGAAAGAAAAAAAAAAGCTTCAGAACCACTGGTAGATAAATGTTGGTGACGGTCCCTCACAGCTTCCTGTCTGGGGTTCAGCACAAATCAGGCATGACTAGCCTTGCATCTACCACATGTTGCCACCGTCCTTTGGTCTGCTGGGTGCAAAGTCAAGAACCCTGAAAACAGGTAACACCACAATCAGTATTTAAGAGTTATTACTCAAGAGGTTGCATACATTTTAAGACTCACCAGAGACTGTTAGTGAGGATGACTGAAGGCTGTGCTTCCAGGACTGTATAAAACAAAGTGAATCGTGCAAAAAGCAGGTCTAGGAAGTCCTGATCTGTACCAAGTTGATCCCGGGTATATTTAAATGATAGTACACCATGATATACTCTCCCAAAACATTTTTTATTCTACTAGGAGTGGAATAAGAACAAATAAAATGTATGTAGTTTGACATTTCACAGAAACAAATTTTAAAAGGAGCATTCTTTGTTTCAAGAAATAATATTTCTGAGCAACATCAAGGTGGCAAAGGAAGTGGTGGGTTCTCCTCTGGAGACCTTTCAATTAAGAGACGTAGTTCTGTTGAGCCATAGGAGTCAAAAACCTGTTGACTTTTTGGATCCCTTTTCAAATAGCACACTGAAAGAAAAGAGCAAGTAGAATAAACAAAAAAATTATGCCTTGCTATAACTGAAATAATTTGAACAACAAAATTAATAATGATTGTATTGGATTGTAGCCCAAAGAACAAAGTTCACTAATAAGTTCATGCTGATACAAATAACGAATAATTTAGTAAGTGGGGAAGAGAGGATTGCTATTCCTTACAGTAGAATTTCAATTAATAAATGTAGAAGGATGCAGAGCATGGTGGCATGCACCTGAAACCCCAGTTACTCAGAGAGGCTGAGGTGGGAGGATTACTTCAGCTCAGGAATTTGAGGCAAGCCTGAACAAGACCCCATCTCAAAGAGAAAGAAGTATTAATAAATGTAGAAGGAAAGAGAGAAACAGAAAATCACCACTAGACAAACACCACTATAATAATTGTTGCAGACAAGACCCACCAATGAATGCTAAAATGAGTGGGTGCAGGCTCAAGGAGGAATAGAATTTTTACAATCTCAAAATATGTCCCCCAAGATATTTATTAACTACAAAGGGAAAAAAGAATAATGTTGAAGTAGAGAAGCCAAGCAGAAACCACCTTAACCAAATGGCTAAGGTCAACCTCACCTGTAATAAGACAGCAATATCTATATCATGAACCATGGGTATAATGTACCAAGAGGGACACAACGTTTCTGTGGTATTCTTTCCAAAAATGTGGTTCAATGACAAGAAACATAAGACAAACCCAAAGTGAGGGGCGTTTGACAAAATAACTGATCACTACTCTTCCAAAGTGCTGAAGTGTCACGAAAGACAAGATAGACGAGAAAGACTGAGGAACTGTTTCAGGCTGCAGAAGACTAACGAAAAATAACAACTAAAGGCAGTAACAACTAAATAATAACAACTAGAATGGGATCCTACATAGGACCCTGGAATAAAAAAGGACATCAATGTAAAAACTGGTGGAAGCTGCATAAGGCCTTGAGTTTAATGGTACTCTCTCAATGTTAATTTCCTCGTTCTAACGATTGTACTCTGGTTGTGAAAGATGCTAACATTAGGGGAAGCTGAGTGAAAGACAGATGGACACTCTCTGTGCTATTTTTGCGATTTTTCTGTAAGTCTAAAATTAGCGTAAAATCAAGTTTTTTAGTTTCTGGTTTTTTCTTTTTAAGACTTTTGTTTACACTCTATTACAGCCCAAGTACTTGACCCTGCTGTGAAAAGCTCTGGGATGTTACATGCAGGAACCAGAGGTGTCACTGAAAACTTTGAAGACTTTTCTGTTTGCTCCCAGATGGGATAACTCACCTCAATTCTGTAAGCTCCCATTTGTTTTCTTCCTCCCTTCCCTTCTTTCTTCCTCCCTTCCCTTCTGTCTCTTTCTTTCCTTCCTTCCCTTCCTCGCTCCCTTTTTTCCCTCCATTCCCCTTCCCTTCCTTTTCTTTCTTCCAGATGAGCACCTCACTCTATCGCCCAAGCTGGAGTGCAGTGGTACAATCATAGCTCACTGAAGCCTCAACCACCCAGGCTCAAAGATCTGCAAAACTCAGTCTCCCCAGTAGCTGGGACTATAGGTTTGGGACTAGCAAGGGGTTTAACTATCTCTTTCATGACCACCATGCCTAGCTAATTATTTTTTAACGTTTTATAGAGATGGAGTCTTGCTATGTTGTCCAGGCTGGCCTTAAACTCCGAGCCTCAAGCAATCCTTCTGCCTCAGCCTCCCAAAGCACTGGCATTATAGACATGAGCCACCATGCCAGATCCAAGATCTGAAAGAAATGAGACTTACGACAAAGAATATTAATAACATCAATCGTTACCATTACTAACGTTTGTTGTGCATTTCAAACGTGCCAGGCATGGTGCTAAGTGCTATACAGGCACCTTCTCACTTTATCCTCAGAACAAATCTATGACTCAAGAATTACGGACATAACCATTTTGAAGATAGGAAAACAAAGGCTTAGAGATAATTAAATCACTTGCTAGGCCACATAACTAGTAAATGGTAGACCCAGGATTTGAACTCAGATTTGTAGAATTCTAAAGTCCATTATTTATTTATAGCTACCATGCTCTACTTTTAATTGTAGTGTGGGGGGAGACAAGAAAAACACTAAAATGCACAACTCTAGTACTGTGTATTTTGGCTATTGCTGGCCCGTGGGATTAAACATAATTTTCTTGGCAGTCGGCTTGAGTACTCCCTTAACGAAGAGGTGTTCTCAGCTGTCCCACCCTCCCCTAGCCGTCCTCGCCCACACCATGACGAAGAACGAGAAGTCCCTCAACCAGTGCCTGGCCGAGTGGAAGCTCTTCATCTACAACCCGACCACGGGAGAGTTCCTGGGGCGCACCGCCAAGAGCTGGGGTTTGATCTTGCTCTTCTACCTAGTTTTTTATGGGTTCCTGGCCGTACTCTTCTCACTCACGATGTGGGTTATGCTTCAGACTCTCAACGATGAGGTTTCAAAATATTGTGACCAGATTCCTAGCCCAGGACTTACGGTTTTTCCAAAACCAGTGACTGCATTGCAATATACATTCAGTGTGTCTGACCCAACTTCCTATGCAGGGTACATTGCAGACCTTAAGAAGTTTCTAAAACCATATACTTTAGAAGAAAAGAAGAACCTCACAACCCATCCTGACCGAGCACTTTTTAAACAGAAGGGTCCAGTTTATGTTGCATGTCAGTTTCCTCTTTAGTTACTTCAAGCAGGCAGTGGTATAAGTGATCCTGATTTTGGCTACTCTAAAGGAAAACCTTGTATTCTTGTGAAAATTAACAGAATAATTGGATTAAAGCCTGAAGGAGTGCCAAGGATTGATTGTGTTTTCAAGAACGAAGATCAAACAAATATAACAACATCCTCATAATGGAATTATAGACTTAAAATATTTCTCATATCATGGGGAAAAACTGCATGTGTGCTGAATGATGTACAGAGTCTAGAAGAAAAAAGCCCAAGTCTTGTGCACATTTAAATCATGTACCTAGGTATTTCCGTATTTCAGTAGATAAAGCAGACATTAAATAGCATTGTTCACATAAAAAAAAAAAAAAAAAAAAAAAAAAAAAAAAAGCTGAGTAATATTGCATAGAAGTACCAGAAACTGCCTCGTTGGAAACAAAAACTATTTACAATAAATAAAAAGCCTGGCCGCAGGCTGGGTCTGCCACATTTACAGCATGGTGCGATGCACACGGTGACCAAACCACGGAGGCAGCTTCTGGCACTCACACCACGAGCCGCACGTTTGCCACATGAGAGTAAAGCAGAGGGTGAGAGGAGAGAGAGGGAGGGGGGTCACATTCACTTCTGGCGTCGGAGTTGATAGGACAACCAGTCCAGTCCTTCATAGAGCCCGTCGCCGCTGATGGCGCAGGTGGCCTGAATGTACCAGTTCCTGTGGCGTAGGGAGTGCAGCCCCAGCTTGTCTGTGATCCCGGCCGCATTCATGGCGTTGGGGAGGTCCTGCTTGTTGGGGAACACCAGGAGGACAGCATCCCGGAGCTCGTCCTCAGCCAGCATCCTCATGAGCTCCTTACGCGCCTTGTTCCCGTGCTCTCTGTCATTGCGGTCCACCACGCAGATCAGGCTTTGTGTGTTCTGGAAGTAGTGGCGCCACAGAGGCCGGATCTTGTCCCGGCCGCCCACGTCCCACACAGGGAAGCTGATGTTCTTGTACTACACGGTTTCCACATTGAAGCCTATGGTGGGAGTGGTGGTCACGATCTCGCCCAGCTTTAGCTCCTACAGGACCGTGGTCTTCCCCGCAGCAGCCAGGCCCGCCATGAGGATGTGCATTTCCTTTTTGCCAAAAAGGCCCTTGAAGAGGTTGGCTAAGATGTTCCCCATGCTTGTGGGCAGGTGGAAGGACACTGACCAGGGACACCTCAGCGGCTGCTGCTCCAAGCCAGTCCTTGGTTTCCCTCCCACAAGATGGCAGCTCTGACGGAGGCCAATTAGTGAGCTTTTATCTTGGCCCTTAATCCTATGGTTCTCCATGTCGGCTACCCTGGGAAACATTAAGGAAATTACCGATGTTTAACGCCCACTCTTAAAGAGAAGATTCTGATTTAATTGTTCTGAGGTGAAGCTTGAACACTGGTATTTTTTAAAAAGCTCTCTGGATGTCTCTAATAGGCAGCTAAGTTTGAAAACCTCTGTAGCCTAATTGCTGCTGTTAGCTAATTTCTTAGTCTATCCTCAGGGAAGATACACTACAGCTGCTGGTATATCTGAAACTCCTTTTCAAAGCCACCCTCAGCTTTCTCTTCTCCAAGATAAATAATCTGAAACCCTTTTTATCTTTCCTGAGAGTTCTTCCTTCTCACTCCCACTCACTGTTTTCACTGCTCTCCTCTGGAAGCTCTCCAGGTTCTGAACATCCCTGTCAAGTTCTGGTGACCAAAGCTCCCTCATGGCCCGTCTGTGCTGCCTGCCTGCTGGCTGCTAGTGCTGCTTGCCTACACAGCTCTGCAGTGTCAACTGAACCCTTGGTTTCCACCAACGGAGAAACTCAGCAACGGAGAGAGCTCTATCTGCATGTCAGACCAAGAGGCAGAAGCCTAAAGAAGGTCCTGCAGCCTGACTGTTGGACAGGGTGGCCTTCCATAGAGTTCTGCTAGGTGGACAGTGGAGAAGGAAATCTGAAGAAAGGGCATAAATGGAGAATGAGTTGAGAGCAAACCGTGATGAAAAAAATGTATAACCTGGGAAGCAGAACTCCAACATTCTAGTCCAGGTTATGACCCGAAACAGCCACATAATCTTGGGTTATCCATTTTGCCTTTCTAGGACTCGTTTTTATGCATAAAACAAGACAGTAAGACTGGGTCATCCCTGGGTTTCACTTCAGTTCTGAGTCTTCTGCAGCTGATCTCAGGCTTGGAAAGAAAGAGATTGCTGGTCTGATCATCCCCCTTCTAACTGCTCTGGCCTCAGTTCTTTCCCCCAGCAACTCTAGTTATTCCAAGAGTTCCGCCAGCCAATGATTATAGCCCAGACCTACCACCACTAGTCTGTAAGCTTCCTGAAGACGGTACAGGGCCATCTACCATCTCCTGAATACAGACAAAAGCCTAGGAGCACTCAGCTCACACAGCAGACACTTGAAACATTTCCTAAATCTCCAGGAATCAGAGCTCCAAACAATAATGACAGAATAATAGATACTCACTTTTCATCAACAATCATACCTACCAAAACTTAGCACCCCATAAAGTCATCCGTAATAGCAGTCATGGCACGTACAAGGCACCTTCACATACATTCTCTCATTTAGTCTTTACTGACAAGCCAGAAAGACTGGCATTATCCCTATTTTATAGGTAAGAAATTGAGCTTCACAGCAAAGAAAGCTAAATTGCCCAAGATGTCAAAGCTATGAAGTGACACAGTCAGGATTTGGATGTCTGTCTGCCCCGGATGCTTCTGCTCCACTCAAGCAGATTTACCTTGCAGATAATACAAGCTTCAAGGCCCCTCCCTTGCATGGGTGCCTTCTAGTCCCTTGTACCTAGTTTTGAGTTCTTAATTTTTGTGCCATTTTCCATAAAGAGGACCCTCCGCAAATTGTCTAAGCTTCAAGACCTAAAAAATCTAGATCCGCCCCCGAAATGAGCTTTTCATGTTAACAGAACCACCACTTTCTTGTTGAGTAATTTCAGTCTGAGGATATTTTTCAAACATGAATTCAAGAGGAATCCTTGCCAGTTTCTGCTCTGGGAACCTATGCTGCTTCTTTAAAGAAACTCTAGAGTATGGCTTTGCCTTGAGCCATGTGGACGTGGGTCACTCACTATTCTGTCTTCCCACTTACTCTGTGCCCAGGGTACTCTTCTCCTCACCAGTCTGTGGATTTTCACTCTCCCTCACAACAGGCCTTCCTGAGTCTCGCTTTAGCCTTGTAGCATGCCTTTCCATGCTGGTTGTCATAGGTCACTTTATTCTGTACTCTGTGGTAATGACTCTGTTCTACCCCTCCTGCTGCTTCTTTTGGTTTGCACTTTGGACTGGAGCCTGTTGCTGCTTTGGGATTGAGCCTCAGCTGCTTTCTGTAGCCAAACAAGCAGTGCTGTTGTTCACTTGGAGAGGAGTGACTTGAAAAGTTGGGAAAAAGGGGGATTGCTGTATATTTCAATTTCTGTTAGGTAGGCTTGAATATCAGAATTCAACTTCTTCTATAACCTCTCGTATTTACCCATCAAAATATTCTAACACTATTTTTTGTCCACTATTCCTTCCCTATATCTTGACCTTAGTTATCAGATCTCTCTTCTTTAGATTTTATATGTACAAAATTTCCCTCTTTTGTCCCCTCTCTGCAAATCAGAGAGGGTGCAGATACAACTTTGGAAAAACACAGTTTAGCGAAGAAATAGCTTGGGAGCTGGGGCTTTCAGGTGAGCTCAGCACACCATTTCTTTTTCTCTCTGGTCTGTCCACTTGCCATCTCCTATAGCTTTAATACCTCCCACATAGCTACAACCATCTGACAAATGAGAAAAATCTTTGCTCAGTACACAAATTATTTATCGTATAATGGTAACTTAATTTGTAATATTAGAAAAACCAGGATAGAACTAGGCAATTTATACATAATATTTCCAAAATACATTTTCCATCAAGGCATTAGCCATCTTTTAGAAATGTTTTCTGTTTGTTTTTGAGATGGAGTCTCGCTCTGTCGCCCAGGCTGGAGTGCAGTGGCACAATCTTGGCTCACTGCAACCTCTGCCTCCCAGGTTCAAGCAATTCTCCTGCCTCAGCCTCCCAAGTAGTTTGGATTACAGGCACCTGCCACTATGCCAGGCTATTTTCTGTACTTTTAGTAGAGACGGGGTTTCAACCTGTTGACCAGGCTTGTCTTGAACCCCTGACCTCAGGTAATCCGCCTGCCTCAGCCTCCCAAAGTGCTTGGATTATATGCATGAGCCACCGTGCCCAGACTCTTTTTTAGAAATGTTTAGATATGGCCAGGTGCAGTGGCTCATGCCTGTAATCCTAACACATTGGGAGGCCGAGGCGGGTGGATCACCTGAAGTCAGGAGTTTGAGACCAGCCTGGCCAACATGGCGAAACCCGATCTCTACCAAAAATACAAAAATTAGCCAGGCATGGTGGCAGGAGCCTGTAATCCTAGCTACTCAGGAGGCTGAGACAGGAGAATTGCTTGAACCCAGGTTGCAGTGACCTGAGATCGCGCCATTGCACTCCAGCCTGGGTGAAAGAGTGAAACTCTGTCTCAAAAAAAAAAAAAAAAAAAAGAAAGAAAGAAATGTTTAGATACTATCCTAGTGGTAACAGAAGCATAGAAAAGTTGACAATAGGATACCTGAGAATCTCGGAGCCATGTAATTCTAAGACATGTCTTAGGATGCATATGTATTAATCCACAGAACCTACAGCAGTTAGAATGTTAAATATTTTCCAGACAAGAACTGCAAAACACACAAAGCCAGCACACACCCATGCCCCTGCTGAGTTGTAAATGAGTCTGAGGAGTCACCTGTCAGTAGCAGCATGGCAATCCCATTAGCTAGGAAAGAAATCACTGTTTACTACTGACAAACTTGTGATGAGATACTTTAAAACTCTGAATTCTGCTTTCAGTTTCTTCTCTTGCCTCGTACGTTTTCATACTACACATGCTACCAATTTACAAAACCCCCAATGTATCCATACCTAGGAACAAAATAAAAATTCTTGTGATGCACAGGCAAGGACAATTTTCAGTGATGAGGAAATCCTTACATTTCCATTTCTGAAGAGAAATTACACGAATTTTTGCTGACAGCTTCTGAAAGCACAGACTGGAGAAGAGAAAAAAAATGTATGGAGAGGAAACTAAATATACTTAACCATACATACTGTGAATACTCTAAATTTTGAAATTCAAGATCTGATTCCTTCAGACAGAATTTTTGAAGGCTAAAAGCATGCTTTGTATAGATATTAAAAGGGATATGAACAATTTGGAGGCTGTTCAGAGGAGAATCAGTAGAGTTAAGGAACACAGTTGACAAAATTTGAAGATTTCTATTTTCCTAAGAAGTACATTTGTTCTACTGAATACAGGATATTGGCTAAAGGGCAGTTATAAATACTTCAAACTGCAGCAGTCTTTTAAATGTTGGCCCAAGTATAAAAAGTTACTGCTTTTCTTCTCATGAACATTAAAAAACAAAGACATTACACTTACCTTTTTCCATCTAACTTGAATAGGAAAGTATGGATAGGGTGAATTTTATGGGTTGGTGCAGAAGTAACTGCAGTCTTTGCCATTGACCGCAATTACTTTTGCACCAGGCTATATTAAGCCTGCAAAAGTTAGCTTCCGCTCTCAGGCACTTCAGTCTGTGTATAATGCAGCAAATTCTGTGTGAGTATAGCAGACTCAGAGGTGGCCTCCCATAATCCCTGCCCCCTGGTGTTCACATCCTTCTGTGATTGTCTCTCAGCATGGGCAGCAGCTGGGACTTGCTTCTCACCAATAGCATAGGGCAATGGTGGCAGGATGGATGTGATTATACATACACGTTTACATTACACAGGACTGTAACCTGGTCTTGCTAGCTTTGAGGAGGCGAGTAGCCACGCTGGGAAAGCACAGGGGCCAAGAAACTGAAGCTGGCCTCTGGCCAGTGGCCAAACACAAAACTTAAGGCCTTCAGTCTGACAACCCAAAAGGAACTAAAGGCTGCCAACAACCACATGAGCTCAGAAGCAGATTCTTCCTCAAACTTCAGATATGACACAGCCTTAAACACCACCATGATTACAGCCTTGTGAGACCCTGAAGCAGGGCACCAGCAAAGTTGTGCCCTGACTCCTGACATAGCAATTGTGAGACAATAAATGTGTGTTGCTTTAAGCTGCTAAGTCTGTGGTAATACTGTTAGACGCAGCAGTAAATAACAAATACAGTAAATACACACATTTGTAAAGTTGTGTTTGCTATTAGAGGTTTTGGAATGACTATATGTACATATGCATAGAAATGCAAAGCATTTAAGAAACTTAAGAAATGTAGTCAACAGAGAAATAAAGAAATTTGGCATTCCTCACACCAATCAATTCAAAATGTAACAAAGTTAATAACATAAAGAATAAGACTATGAAAGTTTTAAGCAAAATCATGGAGGTATTTTTATTATCTTGTAATGGGGAAGGTCATTCTAAGCACATCAGGAAAACCAGGAATTATAAAATAAAGATATTAAGTTTACATCATAAAACTTAACTTTTATAATAAAAAAAAACCTATAAATAAGGTTAAAAGACTAATAACAATGTGGTCAAAAATTTGCAACACAAGGCAAAGAAATAATGTCCTCAATATACATAGCTCTTTAACATCAAGTTTCAGTATAATGCAAAACTATACAGCCATTAAAAACAATACAAATCTATATCTATGGTCATGTACAAATGTTCTCATTATTAAGTGAAAGAAGCAAGTTACAAAGCAGTACATGGAGTGTGCTCTCATTTACGCAGAGGTGTACACAGTCGTATATATGCATACAGGAATATGCAGAGTTGCCTGAAAGTAAATCTTAACTGGTCATTTTGGGATAGATTACTTTTTCATTATTTCTTTTTTTTTTAATAAAAACAACTGTGCATGCACTATTTGCTTTTTTAAAGAAAAAAGAAATATAGTTTCAAAAAAAAGTTTTAGAAATGTTTGTGTACCTACGAAGCAAAAGTAACATTTATTTGGCAGAGAAGTGAATCAGACAGCAAAACCTCTAGTGAGGAAACACCAATGTGAAAGAGTAAGGAAAGTAGCCTCCAGGAAGGAATCAACACCAATATATGCAAGCATTACTGAAGACATCATCTCGGGGAGAATGTTCCTGAGGTATCTCCCAGCGAAAGGGGGAAGAAAAGCAGACTGGAGATATTTTTAAATAACTTGGTGAGAGAATGGTAGGCCATTTTGAATATGACACTAAAATGTATTAAAAGGAAAATAACAGAATGGTCTATTAAGTTCCATTATCAAATTAATGATCTTTGTCTTACTGGTGATAGATCCATACACTGTATGGATGGGAGCCATAAATATGAAAATATGTAAAATATACATAATTCTTAAAAATCATTATGATTTCTCATAATGCATTTAGAACTATGGTTCTCAACTCTGGCTACATATTAAAAATCTGCTGAGAGCTTACAAACAAAATCCTGATGTTTAGGTCTAGAAAAGGCAACGAGAGAGATTCGGATTAATGGTTACTTAAGGTTGGGAGCAGAAACAGGGACTGACTGAATAGACATGAAGTTTCTTTTTGGGTGATGGAAACATTCTAAAGTTTGTATGATGTGGTAAGGGTTGTACAATTCTGTAAGCCTACTAAAACCATGTATTAAAATAAGTAGATTTTGTGGTACACAGATTATACTTCCATCAAGCTGTTAAAAAAAAAATACTGATATTTCAGCTCCCTGTGAGATACTCGCAATTAGATTGGTCTAGGATGGGGAGTGGCAGGTATGGTTTGTTTTTGAGGCAATCTCCTCCTGTCTCCAGGCTGGAGTGCAGTGATCCGAGTGCCATCTCGGTTCACTGCAACCTCCGCCTCCCAGGTTCAAGCAATTCTTGTACCTCAGCCTCCCGAGTAGCTAGGATTACATGCCTGTGCCACCACGCCCGGCTAATTTTTGTATTTTCAGTAGAGACAGGGCTTTACCACGTTGGCCATGCAGGTCTTGAACTCCTGATGTCAAGCAATCCCCCTACCTCGGCCTCCCAAAGTGCTAGGATTACAGATGTGAGCCACTCTGCCTGGCCAAGGTATGGTTTGTATAAGCCTGGGACCACCGATTCAGTTACCTGAAACCATTTTACAGAATTACATTACAAAGGCCAAACTCTTTGAAATAGACAATTTACAAAGCTTTTGAACACCTTTGGTTTCCACTGTACACCTCTGACTGTAAAAATGGAATTCTAACCATGTTCAATGTGAACTCTGTCTTGCTGGGGTGATTATAGGCATGCACAGTTGCACCTTTCAGAATTGTAGGTTAAAAGCTAAAAGGATATTTTGAATATATATTTAAGATGGATACAAAGTTGAAATTGTCCAGATAAACCCAATGAGGAAGGTGAAGGGATTCAAAATTATAGCACATGAGAAAAAAAAAAATATATTAAATCAGAGGAATTGGGGATGAGAGGTAGAGAAGTAGAGATAATCACTATCCTTAAACGTTGTAAGGTTGCCTAAGAGATGCAACTGAACTAGTTCTTCAGATTTTCTCAAAAGAACCAGGATTGATGAGGCTACAGGAAGATGGATTTCAGGTCTTTATCAGGAAGATCTTCACGATAATCTTGTTCTAGGCATTGTGTCAGATCCTGGAGATATATCCTATAGTGACTATGCTCTAGTGGTCCTCAAACTTTGGCGTGCATCACAATGACCTGCAGGACTTGTTAACAACGTAAGTTGCTGGTCCCACTCCCAGAGTTTCTGATTCAGGAGGTTTAGGGTAGGATCTCACAATTTGCATTTCTAACGAATTCCCAGATGATGGTGATGCTGTCCATGCAGAAATGTCACTCTTGAGAACCAGTGTCTAGAGCTCCATGAGAGGACACCTAATTCAGATTTCATGTAGAGGAGTAACACGGACTTCTCAAAGGAATTTGGAAGGCAGTAAGGAGAAAAGCTAGTGAAGTTATGGCACTCCAAACACAGAGAACAATAGGGGAGCAATAATGTATAGGAAGGAACAAAGGCATGAAACAACATTCCTTCAAGTTCTGTTGAAAGTTTATGCAGAGTATTGTTCTAGTTGCCGTGTACGGAGAGACAGAGGAAACAAAACCTCTGCTCTCATCGAACTTTTACACAAATATGCCATATACAGCAAAGTCTCCTAATGGACTAGAACAGGCCATTGCGAGAGAGGACATGGGAGTCTCTGAAGAGGTAGCATTTAAGCCGACATCTTAAGAATCCACTGAGACTGTTGAGAGATGCTGGCGAAAATAACCAGGAAACCACGAGCCTCCAGCCCAGCTGTCAAACCACCACCCACCAATACCAAAGAGGTAAGGAAGAAAAAGACCCTGTCTCAACCTAAAAGCACTATCAGGGTTTCCAAGAAAATCTCTAAAGGAAAAGGAGTCCCCTCCAGGGGAGCTGCAGAAAAAAAGCCTCTACAAAAAAGCAGTATCAAAGTTCCCAAGACAACCTTGAAAAGAAAAGGAGCCCTCCGGGGGAGTTCCAGAACAAAAGCCTCTACAAATAAAGACCACTACTTCAAGAAAACTTAAGGGAGCAGGTCACACTATCCAGCCACTGTGACCAGCCGAATAAGGAACTCAATCAAAGTGAGTCACAGGAGGACCCAAAGAGTGAGAACCTCCACCATCTCCAGCATCTCCCTGAGAAACCAGTAATTTGGGGGCAAGGCCAGAGTCCTCGGATCTGAAAAGTCTCCAGACGTCTAACTCCAGATAAACAGCCAACAGGGTCTAGAGTACATTTAACACCCAGCAGGGTATGCCCATGGTGATGAAAATAAGACTGATACAATGGACTCTGGTGACTTGGGGGAAAGGGTGGGAGAGAGGTGAGAGATAAAAGACTACATATTCAATGCAGTGTGCACTTCTTAGGTAATGGGTGCACCAAAATCTCAGAAATCAGCAGTAAAGAACTCATCCGTGTAACCAAACACCACCTGTTCCCCAAAAACCTACTGAAATACATTTAATAGATTTAAAAAAAATACAAGTGGAAATGTTTGACAGACAGTTGATTACAAGAGCTCAGAAACAAACCATGGGCAGGTGACACTAAGCTGAGAATCATTTGAATGAAAGTAACTGGGAGTGGACTAGGACATCCATGTTATATAGAGAAAAGCCCGGATTATACCATTTCAAAGGGTAAAGAGAAAAGGAGGCTGATTGAAGAGTAGCTAAACAGAATAAAAATTAGGAAAAGGTAGTGGCCAAGAATCCAATGGAGGGGGTTTTAAAATGAAGTGGACAACAATTTCAAATACTAAAGAGAAGTCAAGTAAAAATGAGGTGTCCACTGGGTCTAGCAATGTGGAGTTCACTGACTTCAGGAGGGGAACTTTCAGTGAAATAAGGGTAGAATCCAGATTACAACTGGCTGAGGAGTGAAAGCTAAATATAGAGAAAAGATGGGGCTTGGCTACAAAGTAGAAAAAGAGAACAGGAAAGAGACACAGGTTCAAGGGAAAATATAGAGGACAGAGTTAAGCTCTCCTATTCAGTACAGAGCTTGAAACTATATGCTAAATAAGAAAGAGGAGATACTGAAGATAAAGGGCTGATAGAACAAGGTCTCTAAGGAGTTACAATGGATAAGATTCACTGATTCGCTCATTCACCTATATTTTCATAGTATTGACCAGATGACAGATACCTCTTCTGGGACAGACAAGGATGATACAGGTAACTAAGGAGAAAGCTTAGAAGCTCTCCTGTTAGCTTCAATTTACCCGTTAGGAGGTCTGGCCTCTGCTGAGGCAGCAGAGGTGACAGGCCAAGTATTTGACAAGAGATAAAAATCTGAAATAGTGTTTAAGAATGGAAGAGGTTGCTGGAGCACCAGGGCTGCTAACCTGCAAGAGCCTGCCTCTACTTGAGTCAATCTGTGGTGCTACCAACCAAAGGTATATACTCAGTAGTATGCAGCAGCCCATGAAAGCAAAAAAGTCAGATGGTCAAACTGATGCAGGGATAAGGTTCTGCAGAGCCAGAGTGACAGGTCACAGCGTCTATGCTAAATGGGGAAGTGGTAAAGCCAGAATAAACTGACAAATAGGAAAAAAAAAAAAAAAAAAAAAAGGGTGGCTAAGGAAGTGGAGGAGGTTTCTTGAGGTCAAAGAGTAAGTATACTTAGAGGAAGAGATTAAAGGACAAGACATTAAAATCACAGTACATCATATATTTCAGAAAATAAATTTCTGATGAGTCTGAAGTGTGGCCTTACAATTGGTTTGCAAAATGGAGTGAAAATGACTAGTGGAGATGGAGGTCCTGAAATTGTTAAGGCCAGCCATGACCAATGAGATTGCCCAGAATGATGGTAGCACTGGGGAAAGAGATGCCCATCAACCATCAAAGTCCCCTCCATGAATGAAGAGGAGTAACCAGAGATGACAGTGAGGACAGATGGTGCAGCTGAACAGCAGATGCCTCAAAGTGGAAGAACAATAGTATAGCAATGGCAGTCAAGAATACAGGGGCAACGGACCCTGTAATCCATCTATTTACTCACAGTAAAGTGGGAAAAAAAAAATGAACTCTCCACTTGAAATAGTCCTAAGGTAAGTATGACTGAGGGAGGGTCAATTTCTAGTTAATGAAAAAGCAGAAAAGTGTTATTTACCAAGGAATAGGGAATGAAAATCTCTATAATGCAAAGAACTGGCAAGGATAGCAGCAATGGTAAAATGAATTGAGGAAAGCAGGTAACAATTGGAGAGGCCTGATGACTGGATGGGCTTCTATTTCAGCCAGCAGCAATGCATTACAGGGATGAGAAGCAAAGTGAATCAAATCAGTCTCTCAACGTTTCAACTGAACTCTGGAATGAGATGTTTCTATGACAAAACAAGTCCTGGGCAGTGACCAAGATGAGATGAGTTTGAATTGTTATTCAAGGTTCCAAAGAGAACAAGAGCGATAGGCTGTTTTGTGTCTCAATGAAGTTTAGCCCGCTTAGAGAGGATGGTAGGGCTAGGCTAGAAAGCGGCCAGTGCCCAGGTGGCCTACTGGTCTCAACAGAGCAGCATTACTTGCAGAGGGAAGGAGCCCATAGATGACTGGGGCCAGGTACCCATTCAGAACAGGAACAGGTAGGCTATGTTTGTCAAAATGTGTCCGACACTCTCACCTTAACCTTCATGGAGTTAGGCACTGAATGGAATAGAAATGCAGACATGCCTAAGTCAAAATGCTTGACAAATGCTGCAAAATTCAGACCCTACCAGAGGGAAGACTACAGGTAAGCTCCAATATGTGGTGGTGACCAATACTTAGATTTTTCTAACAGATAGTACACTGTATGTTGCCTCCTCAGGGGTGCCAAATCAATTTTTCTCTCATTAAATGGGGATGTGGACTACATAGCCTCTAGTGTTGTCTTTAAATTCTATAACCTTTTTAGGAAGAATCATCCTTAGAAGTCATCTATGTTCTTACCCTGTTGAGGTAAGGGGCCATAACTTAAGTTTCTTTGTGACTAATCTGCATATGGTAGGAAACCAAGGTCCGTAATAGCTACGCAACATAAGGGACCAGAGAGCTAAAACGCAGATTATTTGATTCCTAAATCCAGTGTTCTTTACATTATGTAATTCTAGGGTTCTCATCTGGGCTTTTGAAAATCTTTTTTAAAACTAAAGAACATTCTGATTTCATCCTACGTCCCTGACAACTTCAAAAGGGTTCCTTAATACAAGGTTTACCAGGTGGGGCCACTGAGCCATTTCTAAAACTTCTTGGTGGTGCCTTTCTTTCCCCCACTGACAAGATACAACCTAGCTCCAGTGATAAGGATAGGGAAAAGCTTCACCTAATAAAGAAATTTCACAGAACTTTACTAGATAGAAATATCAAATCAAGTGTTTCTTCCTACCAAAGTAGAGTAGAAATACACTTTAAAGAACAAACAAGTGAAAAGGGGTGAAGAGAGTCAAATTCCACAATCACTGTAGTTTATTCATATAATATAGTATTTGATTGCATTCTTTTGTATTGTTCCCTACTTTCATAATGTGTAAAATGTTTCATCATATTCCACTAATGGTTAAACTTTAAATGAAAGTATTCTGAATCTTCCATTTATTGTTATCAACCACAATGTCAAGATCCCCCAAGGAACACTTGATTTAAACTGGAAGGGTCCTACACATTTTTTTTTTTAATGGACTTGCCACCTTAAGAAACTTCAGGTGTCTCTTTTTGTTGGCAAGAAAATGATTTCCCCAGAGATAATCAGATTTCCCCCACCACCCCTGCTCTTTCAACCAACCCTCCTCCTAACATACATAGTTACATATTTCATGAAACTGTTTGAGACCAAGTTCACTGCAAGCAGAGTCTTAACATTTTCAGAAATGATCTGTCCTTCATACCTGCATAAGCTGGGATCTTTGGCAATGGGAAAAAGGTGCCATTTGCTTCTCTGAAGTAACTTCGGGTCTGCGAGCTTTAAGAAGCCAAAGAGAAAACGAAAGCATTTCCTTGTTTTCCCTATTAATGGTTTGTTGCAAAGAGATAAATTTCTCAAGAACCAAAGGTGAGGAAATGTGTTGGTCATCACAGGATTCTTGCTGGAAACAGACCAGGTGAAATCTTCAGGAATCACTTCACACTCCAAAAACCCTATTCTCAGCAATGATAATAGGCTAATCATACCACTGAGCAAATTATTTCAGCTCAGTTCTTTATTTTATAGAGAGCAAATGAAATTAGAAACTGCTTTGGCACAGGTTAAAGGTGGCTCCCATATACTCACTAGTTTTCCTCAGGATTATCAACACTCATTATCAAAATGTCCCTTTACTTGGTTACCATTTAAAGTTGCCACCAACGAAAATGACAGGGGTAGGGGTTAGGTGGGGAACCTGAGCATACACAAAATGTTTTAAATCTTTTAGATGTAATTAACCATATCTCATATGCTTTCAGAAAACAAAAGAAACACAAAACATGGTCAAAGATCAAGAAATCAGGTTATATTTTTTGGAAGGCACCACCAATTACCCTGATAAATTGTAAATATGTAAGGGAATAATCAATGGGGAATCTTGAAGTTTACAAGACATTGCTGTTTAGACCACTTGGAGTACTGCAAAAGAAAGAACAAGCAAAGATACAGCTTTAATAACCCATCATATCCTTGCCCAGTGCACATCATTTGTTGCATAGTGGTGACTGGCTATGATCCAGGCCAAGAGAAGACGAAAATTCAAAAAATACATTAACATCCATTCTTTCTCTCTCATACTACAGTATGAGATACCACCTGGCACATTCATATCCAAAGAAGTAATGATATGCTTTAATTGAAAAGAAAAAAAAAAGGAGGAATTTCAAATTGAGTATTTAAGGACCTACTTAACTGTAAAAGCAACCTTCTATACACATATGAAGCTAATTCACATGTGACACTTTATTGAACCTGGTTATACGTGGGACTTCAACGGCTCAATTTTTCCACAGTTTACACTTTTCAAATCCCACTCCAAATTGTCACTTTCTCCCTTAAAAAGTGGCTAATGCCATCCTTTGAGAGGTTTTCTCAGTTTTTCTCTTCATCCTCCTACTGTAAGCACTGGCTGATATTCACACAAATGTACTACAGAATTAAAATACTGACAAGCAAGGCGTTTCTTTACATGCACTGAATTGCACCCAGAATCCAAAAATGAAGAAACACAAAAGAACAGAGATTTTTTTTGGACACCTGCTAAAGACAATAGTAGAGAAGAACAGTGGTAAAGCACAGGTAAAATAATGCTAATCTTACAAGTCTGTCAGCCTTTTTTTTTTTTTTAGAGAGAGAGAGAGAGAGAGAGGGAGAGGGAGGGAGGGAGACAGACAGAGAGACAGAGAGAGAGAGAGAGAGAGAGAGAAAGAGAGAAACAGAGAGAGACAGACTGACTTGCTGTTGCCCAGGATGGACTCAAACTCCCAGGTTCCAGCGATCTTCCCACTTCAGCCTCCTGACTACAGGTGCACTCCACTGTACCTGGCTGCCATGTTTTTTTTATTATTAAAGTACACTGTGGGCAATCAAAGGTTTAATGTTTGCCTTTTCAATTATTCAAAGTATGACATGCAGTAATTTGAATCATGCAGGCAAAGCTCGTGTGCAGCAGCTTAGTGAGGAAGTCCCACATCTACACGTCAACATGGCTTTGTTGCAGTACCTATCAGGAAGCAAAATAAACATCTGTGGGAGGAAAATGTCCTATCTTCTCCCCCAGCTAGAAAGCTAACTACTAGTGCTATACTTGTACTTCTAAACGTGGGGATCTTAAAGGCTAATGACTTCGCCTTTAAGAATATCGAAGGCCTACCATTTTTCCATTTTTCTTTCTGTATACCTTTGCCAAGATAATTTATAATGAAGAGTAGTGAGAAACACCTTTGAAATAATTAAACATGGAAGTTAAAATACTAACGGTGAAGAATTGCAACTCCAGTTGCACTTTAGAGGAGATAAGAAGGGTAGAAATACATTTTAAATCACGTCTTAATACAAAATATTACAATACAGAAGAAGGGAGCAAGTTGTAAATAAGTAATTTCCTCTAAGTGAAAATAATGCTATATATTAGAACACCAACATTTCTTTAAATAGACGAATCTCTTTTAGTTAATTCCAAAACTACAGATTTGTGTGTTTTTTGTTCTGCCATTAATTTCTCCCTTCTGTTCTTCTCAGCCTTGGTCTAAACCTGTCAAGTCAGACCAAATCCTCCATGACTTTCAAGTAAATACAGAAAATCCCACAGTATCAATGAAAAGATGTATTTAAGTTTCGAAATGTCAGAAAGTAACAGGAAGTTATTCATACTTTCTCAGCACCCTCATTAACTCTCCACCGATGGTGGAATACTTAATGGAAGACTTGGAAGGAAAAATAAAAATTTTAAATTGTATTCCAGGCATCCATCACTTAAAATTACATTCAATTTTTAACCCACAAGTATCTGAAGACTTTTACAAAGAAGACCAAAAGGCAAAAAATATTGTGCTTTCTTGTATAAAATCAACCAGATGAAATTCTTAATCGATAATCTTTAGTTTGACAAAATAAAAACTTACGAAATTGGTGAATTAGTTACCTTGCAATATTCACTGAAATCTTGGATCATACACACACTTGAGATGAGACCTCAAGATGCATGCACAGTAATACTAACAAACCTCTGAACAAGTCAAACGTTATACAATATTAAGAAAAGAATGACTAAAAAGTAGGTAGTATGAACCACAGAGAAAACATTACAGGAATTGGATTTTATAAGAAAACATCTGCTTTTTTTTTTTTTGTCATAAGATGCCTTTTGAGTTAAATCTCATACCCACTCAAACTGTAACTGGACAGTACATTTCACTTCTAGTTACTAGAAGACAGTTCTTTAAAAGAGATTGGGGCAAAAAGGGAAGAGACTATAAGCTGTTGCTAGGTCCACCCCAATCCCCCCTTAAACAGATCAATTTAAGTCAAACCACAGATTTTTAAACCAAAATAAAGATACCAGACAATAAAGACAAAACACTATTTTTAGTCTTTTTTTTTTTTTTTTTTTGTCCTTTAAAAAAATTAGTCCCCTTCTAATAAGAGTTTACATACAGCTTACCTAATACCTTAAGAAGAACAGAGAACATAACAGGAGGGAAGAGGACACAGCACCATAGTTTCAAACATTCACACACAAAAGAAAAACAGCCAGCACAGACTAGAGTGAGACCAAGTTTCCCAGCAGACAAGGACAAGTCCCAACACACAAAGGAAATACAATTATCTATTTGAACAAAAGCAAAACGGAAGATCTGGTCAGGCTGAGATGGAGGAGGGAGTGCTAATTCCTTCTACTACAAGGAAGGAATGGGATTTCTTTTTTTTTTTTTTAAGCAAAAAAGAAAAAGCAAGCCCCCAAATGGATTTTTGATGTTGAAACTCTGTCATATGCTGCTGGTAACAGTAAATATATATATTTATATATTCATATATGTATATTAAAAAAGGAAAAATAATCTATTTATAGAACAGTCAGTAGTCAGAGACATTTAGAAAAAAGTAAAAACAAGTCCTTTTTTTTTTTTTTTTTTTTTCTTTTTAAAAATGGATTTACTAAAACAACTTCATCACCCAGAGGTACTACAACCACCATCCTCTGATGAAGCCATGGTGTTATTCAACAGCATCTGCTGTGGGCCATAGTTAGAAATTGCCAGTGTTGGAAACAGCAGACATTGGGGTCAGGGCTGCAAGGCAAAAAGCTGTTATTTGCTGGTCTTGCTCATGGCCATGCCTGAAGCCTGGTGTCTGGAATACTTGTGAATGAAGTTCTCCCCAAAAAGCATGCATCGCTGTAGCTCAGTAAGATAGCATGACTCAGCATCGTCGGCGTCGTTTCTTTTTTGGCAGAAGCCTGGATCCATGTACCTGCTCTTTTCCTAAAATGTAGACCCAAGACAGCAAGATTTTTCAAAGCCACAAAAAGGCTCCTTGCCTTGTAGTAGGTTCTTCCCCCCAGAATCCAATCTAATCAGATTTCTGAATTAGATGACATCCTTATCCGTACAAAGATAAGGTGACCTGCCCCAGATGGTAAGAGGTTCTCCTCCTATTTGGGGTATTCTTCTAGCACAAACAAGCACAAATATCTGAGGTCAATAGACTGATATCATTCCTTGATGTCTAACAGAAATAACTTTGGCCCTGTTACTCCTAGTTGTATCTTTAGGGCATTAAGTACCAGGTAATAATGGAAAACCCTCTCCAACTATCCCAGTGAAGGAGATCCAAGCAATGAGCACCTTCAGGTGGTGCTGCTCCTAAGTTGTAAGCCTCTAAGTAATATCAACTGGACATAAGCCACATCCTACATGCCCTGTTAGCACACCAGTGTATTAATACCAACCAGCCACTGTAGAGCTCAATCAAGCATCTGGCCTTAATGCAATAAACCACACTCAAAGGAGACATGAGTTGAAATACTGGCTGCTGTACCAAAGAAGACACCCTCTGCAAAGATATGTTGATAGAGAATGTAACCCACAGAGTCCATGCAAAGAGGAAGCCAGCACTAAGAGGACTTTCTCTGAAGGCCATTCATCTTTGGAAGCAACATTTCAAGTGGATATAAACCACTCTACTTGATGACTAAGGTGTCAATGTGGTCCATTTCCCCCCATGTCCCAAACTAACCAAGCATCTGCTAACTGGTCTCTTTAAGATCCTCCACTGGTAGTTTGTAGCTCATTATGAAGGAAGGAGGTGTTGCTTGACCTGGGCTATCTGGCCCCTGCTTCTTTGCACAGTTTATACAGATGTAATCTTCATTTTCAGCCATTTCTGGAGATACACCCACACAAACTTGATGAAACCACTCATCACAGCCACCATCACATTGTACCCAGTCTACCTGTAGGAAACAAGATTGGGGAATGTTTAGGTTACATAAACATTAAGCCTAGAATAAAAGCAAACCAAAGAGCTTTCTTGGCTTAAATGATAGCAAATAACTGGGATGTCTAGAGATAGGCAATGACTTCTTATGGGGTTATTTTTTAAAGAAAGAAGCTGAGAAGTTAATACCCCAAAATTATATTTTACCATAATGTGTCCATAAAATTAGGCCTCTCAGGTACTCTGTTACCTCATGAATACCTGGGGTTCCTTGCGAGGCAGAAACATGTTTGAGAAAAATTTGACAAAAAGGGTACTTCTAATAGAGCAGCCAAGTAGTTTTAGCTAATATTAACAATTTCTAGGCTCTAAGACAATGCAATTAATTATCAATCAAGAAAGGAAGAGTACAACAATGTGAAGGCAATCCTGTGTATTAGCTTTATTTCAAAGAGATAAGCCAAAGTACTAAGAGCATTAAATACCTTTTTAGAAAAGCAGTCACATAGGCCACTTTTAAAACTAATATTTTTTATTCTTCTCTTCTTCCGTTACAAATACAACTCCCTATAAAAAGTTAGCAAATATCAGATGTCAAATCTTACAAATTAACCAATTATAACAGTCAAAGACACAGGTCAATAGATCACTCTGGGGTTTAAAATTAAAATCTGGAAAACTGATAGGTCAGTGGCAGGTGCCAAGCAAACTCTGACCCTTTTGATGACAGTATGGTTACAGGAGGCTAGGGAGGGACTGTAATTTGGTGACTTTAAGCCTTGGACTTAGAGTTAACAATAAAGTGACTTTTGCCTTTTATATTTGAAGGCTGGTTGTGGTAGTTTTTACAGCTAATGTAATGGCAAATGAGAACATTTAAGATGAAAAGAGCTACTCTCCCTCACCTCAATACAAAGGTTGATCTTTTCATTGGCATAAGAAGCCACTTAAAACCATGAGCTTTATCAGGTATCAAAGTAAGGAGTAGAAAGGGATCAAAGAAGTACCTCAATACAACTTATGAGAAAGAACAGAGGAAGGAGGTTTTGGCTAGATAAATGAGTTTCATTCCTAGAAAGTGAGTGGTTTTCAAAATTAGTTTCCACGTCCTATTAAAAAATTGTCAAAACCACAGTAGTCATGTCAGTAGTTACAGGTTTATAAGGGGTGGGAAAAATAATTTATCAAAATAATATTTTACTTTAATTGTTCGTATTCTAAAGTTCTAGCTCTTAAGAGACAATATTGTTTAATATAAAGATTACTCAACTCAGAAGTTCTGAGTTCCAGTATGTATAATTTCAGGCAAGTCATTTAGCCTCATTGAGTGATTCAATTTCCTTATCTGAAAAACGGAGATGACATTAATTACGAGATTACCGAGAGGATCCAATGAAATAATATACAGCAAAACAACTAGTTCACAGCCTAGGATGCCGGAGGCACTTCCCAGTCATGGTCTCATGGCCCTACTCATTATCCTACACTATACAAAACATTTTACACCTTTTTGTAACTCTCTGCAGCACTACTTTTCAAAGTGTATAGACCACTGGCATCAGAATCATCTATTATGTTTGTTAAAAATGTAGCTGGAACCCATCATCCTATGAACTCAGAATATCTGGGGAGTACAAGCCAGAAGTTTACATTTTTACTCAGCTCCCAAGTGATTTTCTCATATATTTTAAATTTGATCACTGCTGGTAAATTCAGAGCAACTTAATACCTTCCTAAACTGATTTCTGTCTGTTCTGTAATTGTTTATTTAGCTTCTGAAGTCTGTGCAATTAATAAAAAAATAATAAAAAATAAACCTCATCAAACTGTTCCTATGGTAGCAAACTAATCAGAGACTACAAGAAAGGGAAATAATGGTGGCATCTGCACAAAATGTAAAAATTAAAGTACTGCAAGCAGGTGAAGACTTATAAAATGCTAGCTGTAGAGCAGCTGCACTCACAATGAGTGTTTTGGCTGTCTGGGACTGGTAAAGAGAACTGGAAGGATAAACTGTGGTTCTCTGTGCTGCCCAGGTTTGAGATACTATGCTGTTTGCAATGGTACCCCTGAACCAACAGACACCTTTACCCTTACCTCCAACCCTCTTAATCCAGTCTAGTACCCATTCATGCTAACCCATTGGATAAGAAAGTTATCAGTGTATCAGTATTTGCTACAAAAAAAAAGTGTCCTATGTCTCTTTAAATCTAACTTTTGCACTATACTCATTGGCTTACAATTTCCCAAAATTCTCTTGCAAATAAGACAATACTTTCCCTTTTGTGATTTTTGACTAAAAGTCCCCTCCTAAGCCTAGCTCTTCTACCATTTCAAAAGAGTATACAACGTTCCTTGAGTTACTGGTACACAAATTCTAACCCAGACTACAGGTTATGTAACAATTTAGCCTGATAATATGATGAGCAAAAAATAGTCCTTCTCTTACCAATATCTTTTTATCATGTTCATCTACTAATAATCAAATTTGAGTTCTACTTTTGCGTGAAAAGCCCACAGGATTATAAAGCAAACTAAATAAAGTCTGGGATGTCGACTGACTCCAAAGATGATTTTGACACAGGGGCAACATACTATGTAGTATCTGGAAACTCAAGAACACAGAATTTGGATAACTGTATAAATTGTCATCTCCCGTTTCATTATTTCTAGGAGACATGTTTAGTGAATCCAAAAAATAATTCTTAAACTTCACAGCTATGAGCTGTTCAAATACTGAATAAGAGATTTTACATTATAGAACATGTTTAGTGAATCAAAAAAAATAATTCTTAAACTTCACAGCTATGAGCTGTTCAAATATGGAATGGTAAAAGATTTTACATTACAGTACAAATAGGTTACTATGTTCAGATCTGGGGTAAATGTCTGCTTTAAAGAGGAATACATTAAAGAGAGAAAATAATTTACTATTCATGTTTTGCTGTATGGTTTCATATTTACACTTAAGAAAAAAATACTTGGTATAGTATATTTTGTTCATTTCTTAGAGAACAGTACTGCACTGGGAAAAAAGAAAATCTGGTAATTTAGTGACGTTCTTAGCTTAGTAACTGAGTTTTTGTTATTTTGGCATTTAATATCTTTTGCACCAAATTTCCTTGCAAAAAGCAGATTTGAAAAAGGAAAATAATTCACTTAGCGAACTACAGCATAAGTTCAGAATCCTTGTGTATATTTTCTTGGTGCCCTTGATATTCAGTGACCAACCCTCCCAATTTGCCAAGGAATGAAAGAATTCTCAGTATGTGGGGATTTCAGTGCTAAAACTGGAAAAGTGCCAGGGAAACTGGGACAGCTGGTTACTCTAGCTCAAAATCATGTTATGTGTGTGTGCGTGTGTGTGTGTGTTAGTTATACACATTTAGGTAACTTAACCTTTGATTATCTATGCTAAAAGGAGATATAAACTAGTACAACCACTGAAAATGCAAATACCTTGACTGAGGCAACACCCCCATGAAAATCTTTAAAATCAGAGTGGTTAATAAATAGTTAAAGTGAGAGTTCATAAATTCAGTCTCTTAATTTACCACCCCAAACTTCTTATAGAAGTAAGAATGGTTAAGAAAAAGGCCAACAATAAGAGGGTAAAAAAAGTGAAGGGAAAAAGAAGACTATTTTCATAAGTAAAATTATTAAATATTTATTCTAATACAGAAGAAAAATGTTACTTAAATTACTAGCCTGAAATAATTTGGTCTTTTTCCAGTTAACTTGTTTTATCTGTGGTACCAGTAAGACTGAATAAAGAGTTCAAAGAGAAAGAGATTCTGAACTTTAAAATTAATTTTTAAAAAATAGTTCATTATTGTTTTCAGCTTGACATTAATTTAATAATCAGAGGAAGAATTTTTTCAAAATATTTTACATTATTCTGATATTGTCTTTCCTTTTCTAAAACATCTTGAAATTGAGGCTAGGCACATTTAACTAGCCGCCTTTAATCCTTCTTTTAATTTTTAAAGACATTGCTCAAATTAGCTGGGCATGGTGGCATGTACCTGTAGTCCCAGCTATTCAGGAGGCTGAGGGAGGAGGGCTGCTGGAGCACAGCAGATCAAGGATGCAGCGAGCTATGATCACACCACTGTACTCCAGCCTGGGCAACAGAATAAGACCCTGTCTCCAAAAAAAAGAGTATTTCTCAATCTGCACATTTTAGGGGGAAAGTAACCGTAATTATTGGCTAGAGAAATAATAGTAATTACTGGTGAGAGAATTCACCTAAAAACAAGTGAACCCTAGAAGTTATTTTTTGCTGCACGGTATTTTAAAGAACAAACTGCTCTTGAAAGCATCAATTTTTTTTCTTTCTCTTCTTTCTTTTTTTTTTAAACATTATCTTGCCAATCTTTTTCTTTTTGAGACAGGGTCTCCCTGCATAGCCCAGGCTGGAGTGCAGTGGTGCAAACACAGGCACAATCATAGCACATTAACTACAGCCTTGAACTTCTGGACTCAAGCAATCCTCCTGTTTGAACCTTCTGAATAGCTGGGACTACAGGCATGTGTCACTGCACCTGGCAAAAGCATACTTTTCTTATTTTGTTCTATAAATGTGTGCTGTACATTAGTTAAGTTTTCTTAGAGAAAACTTAACACTAACACTAAACACTGAGAAACTTTTAACATCCTTTACAGAAGCTTTTATAGAAATATAACTTTTATTTAGTAAAATCAGTGTCAGGAACAAACATATAGAACCATAAAAACTGCAAAATAGCAAAAACAAGGAAAACATCTATAATCTGAAATAATTTCTGCTTAAAACGAAACACATTATAGAAAGGTAACACTGTTGCACTGGCATGGATGTCCAAAAGTGTAAAAAAAAAAAAAAAAAAAAGAAAAAAAGAAAAAAAAAAGAAATATAACACTGTTTTAGGTAAACTAACAACATAGGGTAGGGTACACATTGCTCACCTTTATGTATTTTAACAGTTCAAAATAGACATTTTCTCTGAGCACTCAGCCAAATCTCCTTTTGCTCCATCAAAATGTAGATGATAACTCTAGATTTTGTTTTAAAAATACCTATAGTATAGTAGGAGCAAATCTCATGGTTCTTCCAAAAATAATGATCACATCTTAGCACTTAGGTTGCATTTTTGGTTAACAAGTGCTTTCACAGAGATTGTTTCATCTTATGATCATAACTCTTTGACTAAGCAGGGCACCTGTTACTTTGACAATTTCATAGCAAATGAAAAAAAAAAAACGCCTATAATGTTTACGCTGCTCTAAGAAGACAATAGGAATAATGGATGAACTGAATCATATTTAAACGCTGAGCGAAGAGGGAGGAAAGATTAAGTGATAAGGAGAAAAAGAGTACAAAAATAAAAGGCTTATGATAAATATAAACATTATAGAAAGAATGACAGGAAAGTTTAAAAAAGAAACATCCTATCTTGCTGCTAGTCTTGAAACTACCATAAAATTAAAGGAGAAAGGAAAGGGAGAAGGTTCTGCCAATACTGAACTGCTAACACTTTGGTACCCAAAGAGAAAGTTAACTCTGCATCAGCCTCTTTAATAAACAAATTAAATGAAAATGAATTCAAAATTAAATATAAAAATAATATTCACATTATGATGTACTAAAATGCTTTAAAATGTTTATAATATAGGAGAATACTTATAAAATGAATAAATGCAAGTCAATAAACAGTCTGACCATCACATAAAACAAATCCCATAAAAAATTTGAAAGGAAACACTAAAATATTTATAGCTGTCTGCCTTGGAAGATTAAACTACAGGATATATATTTTACTATACACAGTATTCATTTTCCAAAAATAAATAGAATACCTCTAATACATCTCATTTATTTAAATATGTATAATTTAGTCTGGAATGTGTTTCTGTACTTACATCTCAATTATCAATGGGGTAGAGTGTTAGTGGAGAGAATCTGGTCTGAGAGCCAGGGATCTAGGGTTCTACTTTCGGTTTTGCTACTTATTAGCTCCGTAACTTTGGTCACATAATTGATCTTCCCTGAGTCCTTGTTGCATCATTTGTAAAATGAGCAGCCTGAACAAGGTGACCTCTTGGTCTCTTCAAGCTCTAGAAATGCTTAAGTATTTCACCGAAGAAATAAGTCAGGGCATAACCCATAGGGAATAGTGATGCAGTTTTATTTGCTGTTTATATTTTCAAACTGAGGCACTATTTGAATTCTAAATATCAAGTAGTGTAATAAGCATAATAAAATTAAAACTACAGATATATCAATATTCTTGACAAGAACCATAACAGGTGCCTCCAACCATTTAAACAACTGGAATTTTTCACAAAGTCTGATTATTTCTCAGAAGTTCATACTGTCAACATTATATGTAAAGAACGGCCATCACAGAATTACTATACTTAAAATTTAGGGTTGAAATTTTTAAAATAAAATTTACTTTATTTATTCACAGGTTTGAATTATTTCTTGTAAAAGATGTGAAGAAAATCATATTCCATTCAGGAGAGTGCTCATAGGTCTCAGCATGAGTAAGATATGGACCAAAAGTTTCAAGTCTTTGGAATACAATCTTAATGCAATTTGCCGCAGCTCTTAAAATACTGGCCCAGGATTTTTTTCAGGCCACTGTGGCTAACTGACAAGGTATTTAGTTCCCTTAGTCACCTTACAGAAAAGGCACAAGACCATTCTGAAACTTGTTATGCCCACTGCATACGAAATGCACTGTTTGCCAGGGATTGGCACATAGCTTCTCTCTGCTCCTGTCTCATTATGTTCACTAAGTATATGATTTTAAAATACAACACTTCTACTAGGCACACTAAGGGCCTCATTATTCGAAAACAGTTCACAGAAATTATACAAAAGATATTATGTTGGAAGTCCAAATCCTAGAATCAAAAACATACTTAACACTGGTATCAAACATGTATCTCCACAACTGTTGTTCCTTGACCCCTCACACTTGACTATAAACAGTAGGAACTCACCTTGTCCTTGCAGGGCCTTTGGCAGTTTTGTGCTGCACATACAGCATTCTCATCATCAGACTCCTCTGCTCCTGACCAGTCATACTTTGAGGGGATGTCCAGCACTTTTTTCTCTCTCTTCTTCTCAGTGCTCTCTTTCACAAGTTCAACTTTGGCTGCAGCAGCCTTCTCTTTCTTTTTCTTTCTCTCTTCTTCTTTTGCTAGTTTCTTGGCCAGTTTATTCAGCTCCTTTGATTTGTCTGCACTTAATTTTAATTTCTTCTTTTTAGGTTTGTCCATTTTCTTTAACTCCTTGGACTTCTGTTTTCCTTCTCCAAAAAGTTGCTCTACCTTTTCTAGCTTCCGCTTCCGTTTCTTCTCTGAAGAGTCCTTTCCTTTCACTTTCAGTGGTTTCTCTTCCATGCTGTCATCCTTCAAAAATATAAAATTAGGGACAACTTTAAAGCAAGGCAGTTAAAAAACAGTGTTACTCTCTTTTATGAGACACCTAGAATACACATTCAGAGAGACAGAAAGTCAAACAGAGGTTATCGGAGGCTGAAGAGAAGAAGAAATGGAGATTGGTTAAGTGGGTATAGTTTCTGTTACGGATAACAAAAAAATTCTGGAAAAGAAGAGTGGTGACAGTTGTTCCAACTGAATTGTCTACCTAAAAAGGGCTAAATGGTAAATTGTATGTATGGATATTATGCTACAATAAAAAAAGATTTACGGGCCGGGTGTGGTGATTCACGCCTATAATCCCACCACTTTGGGAGGCTGAGGCGGTTGGATTACTTGAAATCAGGATTTTGAGACCAGCCTGGCCAACATGGTGAAACCCTATCTCTACTAATAAAAATTAGCTGGGTGTGGTAGCACATGCCTGTACTCCTAGTTACTTGGAAGACTGAGGCAGAAGAATGGCTTGACCATAGGAGGTAGCAATTGCAGTGAGCCAAGATCAAGCCATTGCACTCCAGCCTGGGCAACAGAGAGAGACTCTGTCTCAAAAAAAAAGAATTATGTTATTCTGAAGATATTTAAAAGACATTTTAAGAAGGCAAGTACGCTATTCAATGGAGATAACAGAAAATAATGACAAGTCTGAAATGAAATATTTAACTTATTTTCAGCTTAGTAGGAGAAAAAGGGCACAAAAAAATTTCAGTGTTAACATAACATTAACACAGTCTGTAGCATCTCTGTTAGATATGAAAACATACACAAAAAGCCAACTGAACTAAATTTTGTAGTAACTTTCGGGGTCTTCAATTTATTACTTATAAACTATTAACCCAATTAATAAAATTATTGGTGGTTATTTTTTGAAGTCAGAAAAACATAAAGCTGTATTCACAATCTCATTACAAAGAATATATAGTGACTTTGCCAAGGGCCAGAAAACAGCTCATGTGACCAAGCAAAAAAAAAAAAAAAAATTGTCATTTTTGTTTTCAGCGTTTTAATATTGCTGCTAGTATGTGCCAATGTAATAAACATTTAAAATTTTCACGGTAAAAGTGTACCTAGTAACAGAAAGAATGGGAGGAGGCATCAGAGAAAGAAATACTGAAGAAACAGAAAATAAACTTAGTAAATTCCTTAAGAAAAAACATTTGAGAATTCACTTTTCTGTAGATTTGAGACTTGAAAATCTTTGAAAGGAACCTAAGAATCAACAGAATCCAAAAGAAGACTGGATTATAAGTGTTTTAACTCTATTACATCTTGAACAAGATATTTAACCTCTTAATACTTTGTGCTTCCTAATCTGTAAAGAGGATTGCGTAAGATAATGAATGAGAAGAAAATGCTTTGCAGACTGGAAAACACTATCTAAATTAGGCTACCTAGATCTGACTTCCAAAACAATAACAACCTATAGCATGCTGAATGTATCTATCTCAACTATTGGTGATATGGTACCATTCCATTACACGGAAACAAGGAAACTAATGAAAAGAATACTAGGAGTCAAATGGCAAAGTTAGAATCCAGGTCTCTATTTTTACTGAAGGTGTGACTTTAATTTTCTACCTCTCATACTTACTTTCTTCATATGCAGAATGGGTAAAATACTTGCTCCGTCTCTCCCTCCCCTACCTATCCCTCTTCAAGACAGTGGTAAGGACCAAATGGATATGGTATCATCATCGCATCAAATGAGCTCATGGAACTGCTAAAGTAAGTGTGATATATGAATGTGGACTTTCTCTCCTACCCAGTCTACTTTTGTTTAACCATCCCTGTGCTTCTTTTTTATAGCCACTATATATTCTCCCCTCACTTTGGGCCCTCCAATAATGGGAGTCTGGGCTAGGGAGGTTGTTCTAAACTGGAAGGTTATCAAATCATGCCGTTTCCCGTCCCCTTCTTTTTAGCAGAAATGGCCTTTTTTCAATTTAGATACTACATAAAAGCTCAATAAAGAAAACCATAAGTCAGATCTCTGGTGTTTAACAACAAAAAAGACAGAAAGAAAGAAAGAGAGGGAGAGAAAGGGAAGGGGAAAGGGAAGGAAACGAAACAGCAAGATAGCACAATTTCTTTGGCTGAAGTGGAAAAGTAAGCCAGCCAGATTACTGCTGTCAGCCATCCCTTTGCTAACATTTATGATACTGATACCTCTGAGAAACCCAGGCATTCTAGTTTTAAAATGACTATTTAAATAAGCATAAAATCCACACCTCCATGATATGTAAGAATCTGTCTTCGGAGGGTGGGTGTGTGGCCTGCAAAATCCGCCATATGTGTTGAGTCTCATCCAGAGATACTTCCAGGAGATCTCCAACCATCATAAGTTCTTCCAGTTGGGCCTTAGCTCCAGGTGACAACTCCAGCACTGGAGGTTCCAAACTGCGGGGCACCAAAGGGCTCTTCCGAGGTTGTTTCCTTGGGGTGCTAGAACCTATCCCAAAAAATACCATAAAACAAAGGAAAAAAAAAATCAAACTAAGGAAAAACATGTTTTCAAAGTAAATACTTAAAATAGCCCCCCATTCCTCAATACTAACTTCAGATATATGGATTCATTGTATCAGTATGAAAATGTAAACAGAATTAGAAACAAATACGGACCAAAAAGATGAACAATTCCAAGCCCTACTCTTAAAAAATGGTTTAGGGTTATTTAAAAAAAAGCAGTTCTTTCAGCTGGATGCAGTGGCTCTCACACCTGTAATTCCAGCACTTTGGGAGACCAAGGTAGGCGGATCACCTGAGATCAGGAGTTCGAAACCAGCCTGACCAACCTCTACTAAAAATACAAAAATTAGCAGAGCGTGGTGGGGCATGCCTGTAATCCCCCCTGCTCAGGAGACTGAGGTCAGAGAATTGCTTCAACCCAGGATGGGGAGGATGCAATGAGCCAAGATCTCGCCATTGTACTCCAGCCTGGGCAACAATAGAGAAACTCCATCTCAAAAAAAAAAAAAAAAAAAAAAAAAAAAACCAAACAGTGGTTCTTTATCCTGAATGTTAATCTCTATTGAGTCTTTATCATGTGGCAAGAGGAGCAGGGAACCAGAATCTCTTCATTTTAGAGTATACCAAAAGATTAAGCAATTAAAAAAGCATTTGGCTGCCATATATATATGGTTATCTTTCTAATGAACAGACAATAATATATGGTTATCTTTCTAATGAACAAACAATAATACACAGTTCCATAAAATCCTGAATTCTATTATAAAGAGATAAACACCCTCCATCTTCCAGAGCTATGACCTAAAGCAGGTGTCCCCAAACTTTTTACACAGGGGGCCAGTTCACTGTCCCTCAGACTGTTGGAGGGCCGCCACATACTGTGCTCCTCTCACTGACCACCAATGAAGAGGTGCCCCTTCCTCAAGTGCGGTGGGGGGCCAGATAAATGGCATGCGGCCCGTGGGCCGTAGTTTGGGGACGCCTGGCCTAAAGTAATGTGACTTGTTTTCGGTGAGGGAGAGAAAAATGAACATCATAGAGAAAACCACCCTCCAAGGAAATGAAGAACTTTCTAACAATTAAAGGTATCCAAAACCAGAATAAATATTCTTAAAAAGCAGTATTTACTCGACCCCTGATAATGACCAAATAGAAGGTAAAGGACTATCTACCCAGAATTTTCTAGAACTGAGGCCTGGGACTAGACAGCCCCTAAAGTTCTAATTAGGACTCTATAATTCCATGTACGTTTTCAGGTTGTGATGACAGAAAATGCAAATAGGAGACCGGTTTTTCCTAAGGAAAATAGCATTTTCAGGTTCCATTAGCATTTCATGGCCGAGCACTGTATTCCACTCAAAAGGGATTCACAAACTGTCTTGATTAACATAATGTTTTTCCTCACCGGTTTTAGGTTTATCTTCCCCACAGTTTTTTAAAGGAGTAATACCTTGAGAACAACTCTTAGAAGCAGAAGAATAAGCATGCTCTGCACAAAATGAAGGGGCTGTCCACATGTGAGTCACCACCTCCTCCGATTTGATGGGAATTTCTTCATCACAAAAAAGATTGGGTTCAAGACTACTAGAGGACTTCACACTGGCTGTGTCCTGAAGAAGCAGCAAAGAGAAGTATTCAGAATTAGAGTCATTTAACTTATTTTACGACAAGTCCCAAAATGGAGGCTTTCAAGTTAAAGCTTCTAATATACTAAATATGAGATTTAAATCAAGTATCTGATGTTAAATAAGATAGAAAATGTCAACTAGGGAGAAAAATGGTAATTGTGGCAGGCCAGGTCTCCATTAGTAACCAGAGAAGTTTCCACTAACACATTACCATAATTCTGATGAATGTGTAAGTTAAACAGGAATGATTGCAAAAACCTGACAACAAACCCATTAAGCTATCACCTGGGTTTTCTCAGACCCTAAAGCCTGGTAAAATTATGAAGGCATCCTTACACACACTTTGTACCAGGGTCCACTTAAGATTAAGAAGTTTTTCCAAATCTCTAGAGAAAGCTTTCCAGAGCCTGGACCCTACCCAAAGAAGCGATACAGTTTGAATGACAAACTCTCGCTTGTAGGTGCACTCCCACACATAGGCATAGAGTTTAGAATGAATACAAGCACTGAAAAAGACTTGTAACTTTGGTTACAAGTCTGGTGAGTTACTCCATAACCAGCTGCAGAAATAAATTCCCTTCTTTCTCAGTCAGTCTGCATCTCCTTACTGGACTGTGAGAACAAGCAGCTGGACCTCGTTCTGTCCAGGAACATAATGACTACAGATTCAAGCTAAAAGAGAGCGTTAAAGTCAAAAACAACCCATAAAGATAATAAACCTACAAAAAAATTACTATTAAGTAATTTACCTTCTATAGTCTACAACCTGAAAAACTCCTATACCAACAAGTTAAGGAGTGGAAGATAAATTTAGATGTGACAGCTTAAGGACACAAACCATTTACTCCTCTCTAAGGGTTTTCAAACCTAGAATCTTGCCAATAGCTCTTACTTAATACAAGTATAAGTCTGACTGACAATATACAGATTATAATAAGTCTTCATGTAATGCCATCAGTAGATTCTTGACTTTAAGCAAAAGGAAGCACAGCAGCAGGTCCTTGAATAAAGCAGGTCCTTGTTTTCATTTCAACAATGATGGGGGTAAAAATCATTTCAGCTTACAGATCAGCACGGTGCACTGCTCGTTAATCTCACTGTTTCTCACTTAAAGTCTTTGGAATGTTAAGTGAGCTCTGATTAGGTCTCAGATGATTCTCCTTGAAGTTAGTTTCCCACAACCTCACCTACACAGACACAATCCCAAAAAATCAAGGACAGACTTTGCTTCATTAAATATCTACCTCGTAAGTAATAATTTTCTGGATGATAACTAAGATAAAACGGCTGATTTTAGCTTACTAATTAATTACTTACTCCTCTTCCTAAACCAAGAGGGGGCTCTCTTCCTCAAGCAAAATATACTAAGTTCGAAGTATTTTAAGTATGAATTTATGGTCACAAAAAAGGGCATCACGCAAAGGAAAAAACCACCAAGCCAAATGCAAATAAACTGGCAAATAAAATTTTCATTATACAATAATCGCTTGCTCTATGGGAAAATGCTCAAGAGTATAGGTTTTGTTTTGTTTTGTTTTCATTCAAAGATATCAACATCAAAGTAAATTTTGGGGGGTACAGCTCAGTGGTAGAACACTTGACTGCAAAGTAAACCTGACCTTGAATTACTGTTAAGTCTTTACACCATTCTTCTCTTCTCAGCTGTCAAATACATTGTTAACACTAGATAATCCATAATCTTATTTTCCTACCCTGTCAACACCTACTACCAAAGAGACAGTAAGCTAAGATTCTCATATAAATTCTGCCAAAAAAAGGACTACTCCATACAACCATATAAAACTACAGTTGTGATCCCTAGCCCTGAAAATCATGGAATACTCGTGATGTTTTCATAGGTTACGTCTGCTTTCGAGCAAAGCCCATCATGTTAAGCAATTCTAGAGGAGTGGCTGATACTTAATGTGCTAGAAAGTAACCACCAAAAATATCAAAAGCCTCTAACTAGGGTAAACGGGTAATTCTAGTATTCAAGCAAAACATTATGCTTGGCATGGGTTCCATTCTTTTTCAGCTGCTCCTAGTCATCCTATATACAACTTCGTAAACAAAGACGGTCATTAACTTCTGGATAACAAGGTGCTTAAGAAGATTATTTGAACAGGCTAATTCACGTTGCAAACATTCTCAAGTCTTTCCCCTGGATCCCTTTTTATCTTCAGAAAGAATATTTTCCTGCAGAAGAATCTACAAGTGTCTATGACGGATGGTTTTCATTGTACATCCAGGAGTTTTAATGCTGATGAGATTAATGAGCACTACCCAGCTGATCTGCAAGCTAAAGAGACAAAAGATAGCGACAGGGTAGGGAAAGGATCTCCCCTTGTTCTTTGGAAGCACCATTTTATATCAGAGTAGGAGGAATTCTCAGGTTACAAGCATAGATTCTAAACAAAGCAACTAAGAATTATATAAAACAAATCAATGGATTGACTGTAATCTGGCAGGGTCTCTGCCTAGATCACGTTATTACTAGGTTAAAAAGCAAAGGACTTGCCCCTGACACAAAGTGATAACAAAAGGCCAACTGGATCCAACACAAAACAAACTCGTCAAAACCTTCTCTTCACCACCAATGAGGTGTCATTACCAAAATAATCACATTGATAGTAAACAGTTTGTTGTATCTGCAACCGCAACTCAGCAAATTCTAACCTGGGCCCAAGTATTATATTACCCATCTCTGAATATAACATTCTATCTAGCACCATCCAGACAAGAAAGCAGAGCAAAAGACTCATAGTCTAGCTAGAATGGAATTTTTTTTTTTTTTTTTTTTTTAATACAAGGTCTTGTTCTGCTGCCCAGGCTGGTGTGTAATCACAGCTCACTGCAGCCTCAGCCTCCTATGCTCAAAGCAATCCTCCCACTTTAGCCTCCCAAGTAGCTGGGACTACAGGCACATGCTACCACACCCAATTAATTTTTGTATTTTTTATAGAGATGGAGGTCTCACTATGTTGCCCAGGCTGGTCTCAACGATACTCCCACCTCAGTCTCCCCTAAAGCGTTGGGAGTACAGGCATGAGTCTTCAGACCAAGCCTAGAATGGAATTCTTAAAATTTAACTGTATACAGACTTTAACAACTCAAAGAATTAAAAAAACCTGAAATTGACCATGAAGCTTTCCATAACTTAATGCATTGTTTTTCTAGTTCCTCTATGTGATAAGGAATTATAAGATGAGGGAAACAAATACAGATCTTTTTAAAATTCTAATTTCTAAAAACTGTTGTTGCAGGCCAGGTGCAGTGGTTCACGCCTGTAATCCCAGCATTTTGGGAGGCTGAGGCAGGCAGATCACTTCATCAGGTCAGGAGTTCAAGACCAGCCTGGCCAACATGGTGAAACCCCATATCTACTAAAAATACAAAAATTAGCCAGGCAGTGGTGGTGCACACCTGTAATCCCAGCTACTTAGGAGGCTGAGGCACAAGAATTGCTTGAACCCAGGAGGTGGAGGTTGTAGTGAGCGGAGATTGCGCTGCTACATTCCAAAAAAAAAAAAAAAAGTTTCAACAACCTGTATTTTTTTGAGTTTTGAAAAAAATGCTATGACTATAAACTCAGAATAGATGTCTAGTTTTCTCTTTCATTTTCAGGCCTCAAACATTGCCATTCAATAGCTTTTTTTTTTTTTTTTTAACAAGCCCAATGATCAGGTATGTACCCACACAGCCTGTCCGTGTAATTACCTTCATGTCATAGCCATATGTCTCTCGAATGTCTTCATCAGAATCTGTTTCTTCGTCATCATAGTCCATTGTTTGTCGAGGAGAAGATGACACACTGCTTACCACCCGGTTAAAAGCAGACTGCTGGAAACTAGGTAAGTGTCCCTAAACAACAAATAATTCCAGGATGAACAGCATGACATGCTAAACAAACAGGATAATTAAAGCGTGCTTAAGTTCACTAAAATGTAGTGAATAAACAAAGTGGCTAACAGAGTTCTGCAACAGTTAGTAGAAATCAAATTATTTGATTATGATGCCAAAGTCCACCTGGATGACAGTCCCAGAAATATTTGACCAAGTATGTATCCCAAAAAAAGTGCTATGGTGTTTGCTGAAGGAGAATGCAATGGATAATATAATTGCTGACAAGTTACTGTTATTTTCCTAATCAAATAGTAAGACAGGTTCGATTTACTATTTACACACTGACGTATTATCCCATGAAACAGAAAAAGAATGTAAACCCTGAACTTGCCTGTAAGTCTGGATTGGCAGCTGCTTTTTGGAGTTCTGCACTGATGATCTTTTCAGTTTTTTCTCGAGCTGCCTGTTCCACCATACGCTGGCTCAACACAGACAGTTTGGCCAGGGCAGAGGATAGTTCATCTGTGGCTAGAGCCTGCCGTGCTCTATCTTGCCAACTCATAGCACGTTCTGTCAAACACTGTAGGGCCTCTCCTTCAGGCAACCGTACAGGCAACTTCTGAAGAGATACCAGGAGTGACAGAATAGTCTCTAGCCTGGGCCTTCGAGACCGCATACAAAGAGGGCAAAGGAATTTTACTTCTTTAGCTTGCCAGCTGGATCCTTTTTTTTGGGAACTTGATTTAGGGAGAGGAACACAGCTGTTATGGAACCAGTCTTTGCAGAGCTCACACTGTAGCATAAACCCACTGGCGGTCTTACGGCAAATGCAAAATTTTACTTCTTCTATGCGGTCCACCATGGTCATCTTGGCTAGGTTGACTGCTCTGAGGGAATGCATGGCTTCAATCTCTTTTTGCTCCCGTTCTTTAAAAACTGCCACCTGTACAAGACAAACATTTAATTAAAAAGAGTCACTGCAATATATTCCCAAAATACCAGATCCTCAAGGCTGTGGGATCTTTCTCCAAGTTATCAGTTATAAACAGTTTCCTAAAATGTGGGGCCCCTGGCAGTTTCCATGCAAACATTCCTCAGCTGTGAAATGGGCAAAGTGCTATCATATTTGATCATGTACATTAGTACAGTACTTTGGCCTCTTCTGTAGGGTGCAGTAGAAAGACAGGATGCCTTGAAATCAAGCAACCTGAGCACAAAGCCTGGCTCTTGTACTTTTAGACTGTTAATATGGGAAACGAGTTTCAGAAACTCTTGTTTTCTGAAAAATAAGGATACTACCAACCGTATTTTGCTGTTTTACGGATTAAATAAGATAACCTATGAAAATGCCTAACCTGATACCTTGTACAAGGTAAACACTCAATAAAGTATTAGTTTCCCATCCCCTCATAATTCATTCCCTGGGGCAAGTCCTATATAAATTAATTTATTTTCTCTATAGAAGTCCTCTTCATGTGTGAGTAGAATAGCAAAACCTGATGGTCAACTATAACAATAGAGTTTTATGAAACTCATTTTAACAAAGTAAATAAAGGCAAACAAATTTAATCAATTATCAATACTGTCAGTACAATTTTTTTCTTAAACTCCTAACAGCTTTGAAACAAGTTTGAAATAATGTCCAGTCCCACTTGTCTAGCAAGACTGACTTGTTAGGCAGGCTCTCTAATCAGAGATCATTTTCACTGGCTTCAAAATAGGATCATTTGTATGCTATACAGAAAGAGCTATATCATATGCAATTCCCTACTTTTATCTGTTGTCCAGATTCATACTTATTCGCTCTCTACTTTCTCAGGCTCCTAGTAATCTTAACACATTCCTCCTATCCTCCAAAAAAGTGCACCAACTACAAATATTTTAATACTCATTAAGAGAAGGAAATCAGTAACCTTGTATAATTCCTTCGAAAGGCACAATAGTAGTAAGAGTCACAAAATGCTTATATTAAATTCTAACCCAGTAATTATATTCTAAGAGTCAAGTCCAGGAAATTTAAAAGAAGGAAAAGGTGGCCAGGTGTGGTGGCTCACGCCTGTAATCTCAGCACTTTGGGAGGTCGAGGTGGGTGGATCACAAGGTCAGGAGTTCAAGATAAGCCTGGCCAATATGGTGAAACCTCGTCTCTACTAAAAATACAAAACAAATAACCAGGCGTGATAGTGTACGCCTGTGGTCCCAGCTACTCTGGAGGCTGAGGCAGGAGAGTCGCTTGAACCTGGAAGGTGAAGGTTGCAGTGTGCCAAGATCGCACCACTGCACCCCAGCCTGGCACACAGCGAGACTCTGTCTCAAAAAAAAAAGAAGGATAAAGTTAAACAAAGAAGTTCATTTTATTACTTATAAGAAACTTCGTAACAGGCAAAATGCTCAAAATTAGAAAACTACAGCAGGTCCTCAAATAATATCTTTACGTTCGGTGTGATTTCATTTTAACATTGATGAGGAAAAAAAAAATCAATTCCTGGCCAATGCCATTGTCACTCACTAATTTACCAAAAATTGGATAATTATCTTATTTTTATTACTCTTTTTTAAATGTATGTTTAGCTCAAATTTCTTCAATGTTTAATGTCAGAAGTGTTTGGGGTCTTTATTTAAAAGTCTGATGTTTTTGTGACCAGAAATATGCTGCAGAAACTTAACTCTTGTTTATCTCAATCTGTAGTAAAATTGGTTTCATTATACATTGCTTTGCTTAAAGTTGCAGTGCAAAAAGCTGTTGATTGAGGACTTACTGTACTCAGCAAACTACGGACAACAACTTGATGGAACAGTAGACAACAATTAAAACAACAATAAAGAACAGAGGTATGGAAAAGACAATTTTGGTAAAAGAGCAGAATACTGAACTTTTTGTATACCTTGGTGATAAATATCTTTAATGTGAAATATATATAAAATCATAAAGCCGAAGTATATAAAAATAAAAAGTTAAAAACATAAAAACAGTGAGTCTGCTAATATCATTACAGTTTTGTATTCACCAAGCAAACTCAAGACACTAAGTAATTTCTTTTTCTTTTTTTTTTTTAAATTGCATTTTAGGTTTTGGGGTACATGTGAAGAACATGCAAGACTGTTGCATAGGTACACACGTGGCAGTGTGATGTGCTGCCTTCTTCCCCCTCACCTACATCTGGCATTTCTCCCCATGCTATCTCTCCCCAACTCCCCACCCCCCACTAAGTAAATTCTTACCACCATGGCTGTATCTCTTGTTTCCTCCAATCCTTCCTCCAGATCACTCAGAGGCTCCAGGTCCAGATCCTTTTCTTTTTCTTTTTCTATTAGTTCTTTCACTTTTTTCCTCCTATTTTTGCCACTCCCATATACGCCAATGTCAGTCCGGGGGCTCAGCACCTACAAAAATTAAACCAACATTATATACTCTGGCTTTTTAAAAATCTTAAAAGCAAAAATAATAAAGGAACCATTTACTGACCATTCAACCGTGTCCCAGGCACTTTCTTAAGAAATTTATACACATGTGGTCTAATTCATTCCTCACAACAACCCTATGTAGTAGCCATTGGTATCTACATTTTATAAACAAGAGAAACTGACGATAAACAACAGCAACTGACGCTCTCAAAGGAAATAACTTGCCCAAGAACACAGGGTTAGCAATTAAGGAATCTGTTCTCAAACCTGGAAGGATCTTTATTCCAAAGCCTTTGCTCTTAACTACTATGTTAAACTGCTCAAGATGAAAGGAATGATGTATAAATTTGTGCTTTGGAGAATTAAGATCTTTCAACAATAGGCTGGATGTGTGTATTTGGAGAATTAAGATCTTTCAACAATAGGCTCACCCGTGTAAGCCACTCCCAGCACTTTGGGAGACTGAGGCAGGCAGATCACTTGAACCCAAGGGAGTTTGAGACCAGCCCGGGTAACATGGCGAAATCCCATCTCCACCAAAAATACAAAAAATCAGCCAGGCATGGTGGTGCACACCTGTAGTCCCAGATACTTGGGAGGGTGAGGTGGGAGGATCACTTGAGCCCAGGACGCAGTGAGCCGAGACTGCAGCGAGCCGAGATTGTGCCACTGAACTCCAGTCTGGGTGACAGGGCAAGACCCTGTCTCAAAAAAACAAAATAAAAAAAAGAACAAACAAAAAGAAAAAAAAAGGTTTCAATAACTATAGAGTCCAATAACAATCCAAAGCCAACTGCTTTTTGTAGGGCCAGCACAAGATTAACTAGAAATGAATCTGTTCAAGGCTCCAGATTCAAGTAAACATCTGATATTACCTAATGAGAATCACTTGTATAATGGCAATCAAATAAACTGAAAATAACCCTCATCAATACTATTACTACTTAAATTATCAGCTGCTTATGAGAATGTTGAAGCTCACGTACCTGTAACAACGTATGGCTAGAATTCTTCTTAAGAAAGGTCCGCCCAGTCCGTTCTCTCCATGCTCGTGCTGCTGCTACCTGTGATTCCACTTGCGGCAGTGCTTCAAGACGCACAGGGATAGGGCGCCCTTTCGCAGACAAGCTCTCAAGCTGCTCCAAATAAGCATAGTTGCTGCCACTCTGAAAAACCAAAGTAAATTCTCACAATTTGAGTTCTCTTATGGGGTCTGGCAATATACTGTTGAAAGATCTTACAAAGTTTAGTGTTAGCTCTTTTATTAAATATAATTCTTTAAATGTAATTCCATCTCTTGAATTAATATAACTTCCAATGCCCTATTTTTTAAAGTTTATCTAAATTCTTTTTTTAATCAACATGTCATCAATAATTTTATTTATTAATTAATGAGAGAAACGGTAGATATAAAAACCACTCCAAAGGACAATCTAAAGCACAGACATATGTAAATGCAGTTAGCAAGCCAGGTGTGGTGGCTCACACCTGTAATCCCAGCACTCTGGGAGGCTGAGGTGGGCAGATCACCTGAGGTCAGGAGATCAAGACAAGCCTGGCCAACGTGGTGATATCCTATCTCTACTAAAAATATAAAAATTAGCCGGGTATAGTGGCAAATGCCTGTAATCCCAGCTACTCGAGAGGCTGAGGCAGTAGAACTGCTTGAACCCGGGAGGCAGAGATTACAGTGAGCCAGTATCATGCCACCGCACTCCAGCCTGGGCAGCTGAGCAAGACTGTGTCTCAAAAATAAATAGATAGATAAATAAATAAATAAATAAACACAAAGGAATAAGAAAATACATTTACTAATAAAGTGTTTAATATCATACAGGAAAATGGAATCTTTTTCTACAATGTGTAAATCATACAAATTTAATTGCTTTTCTATGAACATCATGTATTTGCATTGCTATCTTTTTCTTTTTAAACAACTGGGTAGAGTTGTAAAATAGGCTGGCCAAAGAAAATCTGAGGCACACATCCCTAGAATCAGATAATCCTGGAGAGTTCACTAGACAACATCCAATATTCCACTGAAAGGATACTTAGAGTAATCTTTTTGCCAATTTCAAAGTCTTTCACAATTTTTCCAACTAAAAGCAATATTTCAGTTCTGGTAACCACCTCCATTTTATCTTATATAAACAGAAATAAGAATAAATATTTTCCTTCCAAGTCCACAATGTTTTAATTTTCCATGTAATGAAATCATTATTATTTATAGAACATTTACACTGTATTCCAGTGTAAGGATATTCCCAACGTATTAACTGACACATTTGCCTATAAATTCATTTTGAAAGATATACTGAACCATGGCAAAAAATAAACATGCAAGGAGCTTATGAATTTTTGGTTGAGTGCAGTGGCTTATGCCTATAACCTCCGCCCTCTGGGAGGAAATCAGAAGTCAAGACCAACCTGGCCAACATGGCAACACCTTGTCTCTACTAAAAAATACAAAAATCACCCAGGCATAGTGGTGCACACCCGTAATCTCAGCTACTCAGGAGGCTGAGGCATGAGAACAGCTTGAACCCAGGAGGAGGAGGAAGTTGCAGTGAGCTAAGATCTAACCTGGGCAACAGAGCAAGACTTTGTTCCCCCTACCCCCGCCAAAAAAGAAAAAAACCTATGCATGTTTAAAGAGGGTAAGGAAGTGGCTCTAGTCCTATAAGATATTAAAATGATATAATTAAGCTACTACAATACCAAGATAAAAACAGATAACTAAGTAGAATAGAAAATAAGCTCATATAAAGAAATATGACATTTACTATTATTCTTTCTTGTGGCCCATTATAGCCACTTGACTACAGAACACCTGGCTAAGCCTTGACATAGCCTGCTCCCAAGCCATGCAGCCTAAAGAAAAGTCTGCCAAACAACAAAACCTGTCCACTTACTTACAGCCTACAAGTCAGTATTCCCACTGAAGGGAAGTGCCTGGTAGAGAAACAGCCCTTTAAAATTACAGAGGAAACACATGATAGCTACCTATACTTGTTGACTTAGTCCTTCAATCGTAAATAAAGCAGTCAATTAAAGATTCTCAGACATTTGAAGACAACAACTACTGCCTGAACCAGGTCAAAGACACAACAAACACGGAAGCTGTCCTGATAAAGACAAATAATTTGGCCAGGCGTGGTGGTTCACACATGTAATTCCACCACCTTGGGAGGCTGAGACAGGTGGATCACCTGAGGTCAGGAGTTTGAGACCCAGCCTGGCCAACAGAATGAAACCTCATCTTTACTAAAAATACAAAAAATTAGCCAGGTGTCGTGGTGGATGCCTGTAATCCCAGCTGCTGGGGACGCTGAGGCAGGAGAATCGCTTGAACTTGGAAGATGGAGCTTGCAATGAGCCGAGATCATGCCACTGCACTCCAGCCTGGACAACAAGACCAAAATTCCGTCTCAAAAAATAAAAGAATTTAAAAAAATCAAACAGAAGAGAAACAGTGGCAGCTAAGCAGGTCCCAGAAAAAGTCAACTGAAAAGACAGTAAAAGTCATTAGAACTTGACACCAACGCCAGGCACCGTGGCTCACACCTGTAATCCCAACATTTTGGGAGGCTGAGGCAGGCGATCATCTGAGGTCAGGAGTTCAAGACCAGCCTGGCCAACATGGGGAAACCCCATCTTTACTAAAATACAAAAATTAGCTGGGCTTGGTGGTGTACACTTGTAGTCTTAGGTACTTGGGAAGCCAAGGCAGAAGAATTGCTTGTACCCAGGAGGCAGAGGTTGCAGTGAGCTGAGATCATATCACTGCATTCCAGCCTGAGCGACAGAGCAAGACTCCATCTCAAAAAAAAGAGATTCAAGTACACTTTTATCTCTACCTAGCACTTACTTCATTCTGTTTTAAATTACAGATGTGTACAATATGTCTCTCCAACTAGAAAATATGTATTTGGAAGACTCTAGTTTTATACCCTATTTTATACCACAAGTCCTATTTTTATACCCTTTCCTTACATGCCTGCTCCCAAACACATAGAACAGTACCAAGAGTACTGTGGTGCTCAGTAAATGTTAATTTCATTTTCTTTTTGTGCCTCTTATTTTAAAAGTAATTCATGCACATGGAAAAAAATTTTGAAGAATACAGTAGGTAACAAATTCCCTACTGCCAAAGAGTTAAATAACTAATTCCATTTTTCATAGCAAAGAGTCAATAAAAACAAGTAATATTGGCCAGGCACAGTGGTGGCTCACGCCTGTAATCCCAACATTTGTGATCCAAGATGGGCGGATCACAAGGTCAGGAAATCGAGACCATCCTGGCCAACATGGTGAAACCCGTCTCTACTAAAAATACAAAAATTAGCTGGGCGTGGTGGCATGTGCCTGTAATCCCAGCTACTTGAGGGCTGAGGCAGATGAATCGCAGGAACCAGGGAGTGGGAGGTTGCAGTGAGCCGAGGTTGTACCACTGCACTCCAGCCTGGCAACAGTGTGAGACTTCATCTCAAAAAAAAAAAAAAACAACAGAACAACCAAAAAAAAAAAGTAAAATTTAAGAAGGTAATAATTATTTTGATTTATAAAATCACATAAAGAAGTAAGTAAACTTCACTAGAATTATATGTGCTCCTCAACTTACAATGGAGTTATGTCCCCATAGTAAGTTGAAAATATCATAAGTTGAAAATGCATTTAATAAAATTAACATACCAAACACAGCTTAGCCTAGCCCACCTTAAAGGTGCTCAAAACACTTACATCAGCATGGCTGACTGGGAGCTGCGGCTCAATGCTGCTGCCCAGCACTGTGAGAGAGTGTCATACCACATATTGCTAGCCTGGCAAAAGATCAAAATTCAAAATTCAAAACACAATTTCTACTAAATGTGTATCACTTTCACACCATCATAAAGTAAAAAAAAAAAAAAAAAAAAAAAAATCACAAGTCAATCTATATTAGGGAACATTTGTATTATGATTATTCTATTCTAAAAAATTACAAGTTTAGTAATCTATGAAACAGGCATTAGCTGATAGGTGGGATAATCCAAGAGCCTCCTTACCTGAATAGCTTCCACTTTAGCTGTCCATTCTCGAGCCTTTTGTAAGGCTTCTTTCAAGGACAACACATTGGGTAGAAAGGCTGGAATGTTCTTGGCTTCATTCACAATGCTTTCTAAACTTGCCACACTGTGCCGTGGTCTAAAAGAGCAATAAAAACAGAGTGGGATGCATGAGAAATTAACATTTAAATAACATTTCAGAATGTGTAGAGAATTTCATATACATGATTTCCCTGAAATCTTACCACAATCCTACAAGAGAGGCAAAACAGCTAGTATATCTTTCTTTTCCATCTTATAGACAAGAAAACTTTATAGATATGAAAATGTATAAACATAAGTTTATAATAAAATAAAATATAAACATTTTACAGATAAGAAAACTTTAAATCAAAGAAGGTAAGTTATTTTCCCCTGCCAGTTAGTGTAATAAAGGACACATCAGAAATACTAATTCAGAATGAAGGTCAGATCCATGCTCCTTTTACTACACTAGACTGCCTGTACTTCTCTATAGTATCTGAAACTGTCAGAGATGCACATTTGATAGCAATGTAGAAAACAATACACTAGAAATCCATTAATGCTGACAACATACATTTACTTAAACTACATTCATTAGCACTAGTTACACAAAGATGAATGAAGCATAGACCTTATTCTCAATGAATCACAATAAAAGATAAGAATTATACTTCTACTGGGAACTAATACCAAAGAACTATAAACTCACTGTTCTGGGAGGCAGTGATTAATTCTGCCCAGGAGAGTTGAGAAAGGCTTTGAAGTAGGCCTTAAATTAGTATGATTCTGTCAAATGAAAAGTTAAATAAGTAAAAGAAACCAGGAATATAATCAACAAAGGCATGGAGACACACTTAAAAAGCAGTTCCTAGTTCAATTTGCAATTAGAGGGTGATGTGGAGGATTGGAGGCAGGGGATGCGTGGACAAAGAGTGGGGCAGGAAAAAGGAATTTGTTAGGAAGAAAGATGCAGAGTCCCAAGAGCCATGGACTTCATTATGCAAAGCAATGAGAAGCTACTGAAGTGGGAATCATTCATCATCCACGAATCCTACTATGTGTTAGGCACTGTTCTAGGTCCTGTAAATTGCTCATGAGCAAGAGTGATAGTCCTTGTCTCAAGAAACCTTTCATTTATTTATTTTTTTAGTCTTGCTGTCACCCAGGCTCAAGTGCAGTGACACAATCTCAGCTCACCGCAACCTCTGCCTCCTGGGTTCAAACAACTCTCATGTCTCAGCCTCCCTAGTAGCTGGGACTACAGGCACGCACCACCTTGCCCAGCTAATTTTTTGTATTTTTAGTAGAGATGTGGTTTTGCCATGTTGGCCAGGCTGGTCTTGAGCTCCTAGGCTCAAGCAATCCACCCTCTTCAACCTCCCAAAATGTGATTACAGGCGTGAGCCACTGTGCCCAGCCTCAGGAAACTTTTTAATCTTATGAAGATTATTAATAAAAAGTTTATGATGCACTGTGATTAGTGTAATGACAAAGGAAAGTAAAGGCGCTATTAGAATATATAGTAGAAGAGGCTGGGCGCCGTGGCTCATGCCTGCAATCCTAGCACTTTGGGAGGTCAAGGTGGGTGGATCACAAGGTCAAGAGATCGAGACCATCCTGGTCAACATGGTGAAATCCCGTCTCTATTAAAACTACAAAACTTAGCTGGGTTTGGTGGCACATGCCTGTAGTCCCAGCTACTCCGGAGGCTAAGGCGGAAGGATCACTTGAACCCAGGAAGTAGAAGCTGCAGTGAGCTGAGACTGAGCCACTGCACTCCAGCCTAGCGACAGAGCAAGACTCTGTCTCAAAAATGAAAAAAAAAATTATATATATATAGTAGGAGAACCTAATTTACTTAGAGGGAAAGAAGACTTCCCAAATGTGACGTCTAAGCTTTCTCATCCTTTCTAAGTAAAGCTGGGGCTAGGGGCAGGGTAGGGTTGGTGAAGGTACACAGGGGATGGGCTGAAATAAGAGTGCTCCACAGGAGAATATAATAAACATGCACAAAGATGCAGAGAAAGAACACAGATGTTTGAGGAACTGGGAGGAAAGATCACATTTTGAACACAGAATACAAAAGGAAGAATGGCAAGAGATATGACTAGATACATAATTAAGTAAGAGGCTAGATGACAGAGAGCCTTACAAATCAGGTTAGGGAATTTGGACTTCATCCTGAGGGAGTAAGGGAGTGAAAGTTACACCTGTATTTTAACAAAATACTAGTGGTAGTATAGAAAATGAATTACCGAGGGGTAAGACCAGACAGAATCTGCTGCTCTGATCTAGGCTAGCTACAATGCAGTCTGAGTGGAATAAGAGAAAAAGAAGAAACAATCCTACAAGCAGTCCAAGTGAAAACTCTTTTCAAAACAGCAGAGAGCATGATATGTCCAAAGTACTAAGATAAAATAATCGTCAACCAGTAATTTTATACCTATGCAAAAAGGTCCTTCAGGAATGAGGGTAAGGCCAGGTGTGATGGCTCACACTGTAATCCCAGGACTCTGGGAGGCCAATCATGAGGTCAGGAATTCCAGACCAGCCTGGTCAACATGGTGAAACCCTGTCTCTACTAAAAATACAAAAAATTAACTGGACATGGTGGTGAGCGCCTGTAATCCTAGCTACTTGGGAGGCTGAGGCAGGAAAATCACCTGAACCTGGGAGGTGGAGGTTTCAGTGAGCCAAGATCACGCCACTGCACTCCAGCCCGGGCAACAGTGTGTGACTCTGTCTCAAGAAAAAAAATAATAATAATGAATGAGGGTAAAAGGCTAGGCACAGTGACTCAGGCCTGTAATCCCAGCACTTTGGGAGGCACAGGCAGGCAGATTGCTTGAGGTCAGGAGCTTAAGACCAGCCTGGCCAAAATAAAACCCCGTCTTTACAAAAAATAAAAAAATTAGCTGGGCATGGTGGCACATGCCTGTAATCCCAGCTACTCGGGAGGCTGAGGCATGAGAATTGCTTGAGCCTTGGGAAGTGGAGGTTGCCATGAGACAAGATGGTGCCACTGCACACCCCAACCTGGGCAACAGAGCAAGTCTCTGTCTCAAAAAATAAACGAAAAAAAAAAAAAAAAAAAAAAGAATGAGTATAACATATATTCAAGTGCAAACTTAAAAAAAAAAGAAAATGAGCAGCACTGGGGAAATATAATCAGCATGACTAAGTTTGAGGATAAAGAAAAAGAAAGGAGTCAAGACTAACTACCGAAGTACCTGCTTGTTCAAATGAGTAAAAGATAGTATAATTTAAAGAACAAAGAAACAAAAAAGGAGGATATGGGAAGACATTAATGAGTCCAATTTTGGACACAGAGAATTTCAGGTAACTGTGGGACATCCCTTGGAATTATCTAACAGGCAGATAACAGTCATGAAAGCAATCTATATTTTAAACGAAGATCTAGGAGTTATTCAGTATAAAAAAGGCAAACGCAGCCAATAAATTAGATGAAATTTCCAGAGAGACTGTACACAGTGAGGAAAGAAAGGCATCTATGCCAGAATCTAGAGGAAAACCATTATTTTAGAGGTAAAGAGAAGGCCAAAGGCAAAGAAAAAATCTCAAGAAAATAATGGTAAGCAGTTAATAACCAATACTAAGAGATCAACAAGATTAAGGTTGTGTTTCAAAAAGATAATTCTGACAGAAGTTAGAAAAGAGTCTAACTCCCACTATTTCCACCAATCACATTATCCTCTATTTCTTTACCAATTTTACTTTTTTCATCACTAATTACTTGAATTTCATTTCTCTCTCTCCCCCCGCTAGAATGGTAGCCCCTTGAGAGGAGAGGAGAGACCTTTGTGTATCTTGTTCACTACTGTCTCCACAGCATTTAGAAATAGTAGCTGGCATGTAGTAGGTACTCCATCAATACTGACCAAACTCAAATATCAAGGTAAAATATAAGAGGACTACAACTAGGTCAGTGACAATGAATTTGACAGACAGATATGAAAGACATTTTGGAGGCAAAATCATCAGAACCTGGTGACTGATTAAATATAGGCGACCAGGAAAAGAAAGTTTTTAACTATTATTACCAACAAAATTTCATTTGGTTGACTACTACCAGTTGCATCAGGCATATCAAAATCATAGTTTTACATTCTAAAGTTATTTAGCTTTGTCCACTTAATATGTTCCCACCTCCTGGAACTGTCATTACTCTGAAGATACAGAGTAATATGAATAGTTCAGAGAGAAAAAGCTCTGAATAAATTTTAGTATGTATTCTGCTTGGCATCTGGATAGCAAAACATCCAGTATACACGGAGGCTTCTCAGAGCTGTGCTAATTAAGTCACCTAAAGATTTTCTTATCAAAATGCATCCAAAGTAAGTGTCTGGTGAAGTAGTTAAGTACACAGAGATACTGAAATGAAGTGGAAGATGCTTTAAATCTCAGTTGTGTCACTCAGTAACACATGATCTCTCTATGCACCCCAGTTTCCACATTCTTACAACAGAAATTACATAAATATTAATCTTAGCTGCTAAATGCTTTCACAAAGAATGCCACTATTAATTATCAGCCAAATTTGCTAATATACAGTGAAATATAAACACTTTATTTAAATCTCATTAAGTCCAATGGGGTGCTGATACTAATACAGTCTCAACATTCTCCTCCTGCCTGATTCTCATCTCCCAACACTTTCCGGCATAATTCCTGCACTCCAAGGAAATCCACTTATTTTCTGTCACCTGAACACACCCTACATACTCCTTAAACTCAAGTTTCTGACATTTCTCTTACCTCCCTTCCTCTTCAAACCTACTGATTCCTAAGTTCTTATTTTTCTCTCAAACTTCTCTACTGACCACCCAAGCTCACCCTGACCTTCTCCTCTGAATCTCTATAACATTTTCCCACAACTTTCAGTTAAAATTAGTAACATACTATAATGAGCTTTATAATCTTAGTTCCTAACTATAACATCACTAATCATAGGCCCTAAACAAAATACTACTATAACATGAAGTATCTAACAAAGTACTCTGCATAATAGTTTGCACATATTTGAAACTATCTACATGTAGTTCCATTTGATAACTTAGTGATTGGCCAGGGAAGGCACAAAACATTTAATTAAATATTTAATGTCATCACAATAAATCAGTTGTTGCAGACAGACACAGGAGAACCCACTCCCTGGCACTGGCACCCCATTCTTGGGTCCAGACATGATGAAGTGATCTGAGGGCTGAAGAAGGTGTGGCCTGTAGACATTCCTGCCCAGCAAGAAACTCTCCAGCTTGTCTGTACTCATTACCACCCACCTGCACCTTTCCAGGAGCTGCCTGCCAAAGCAGGAAGAGAGGAGAATCTCCCCCTTCCTTCAAGCCCTGGATCATCAAGAAATGCCTTTCCCACCCTACACAACTTGACTAATGCTACTTACACATTAAAATCCTAAAAGCAAAAAAACAAACAAACCATTTAAGGAAATAAGCAGCCCTTAAGTTCCCTTCCTTCTTCCCATTCTACCTTCTGACTTGGTCGTTAAAGAGGCAACAGTCACAAAAATACATGTTCACCTTGCCTGTAGGCAGACCTTAGCCTTTTCTTCCCATCGTTCAGACACTGTAAGGAGCTCCTGTAGCTCAGCCATTGCTTTCTCCACAGCATGGTGGGGTGCCAACCCTACCCCAGAGTCTATTAGTTTCTTCATGACATCCAAAGTGACTTGTTGTGGATCTGATAGGGTCAGTCTTACTTCGTCCAACCATCGAGCCTGTTGTAGCTCTTGCTTCAGTCGTGGTAATTCAGGGAGTTCCACATAGAGACTAGAGCCCATATCTATCAACATCTGGAGTTTGGAAGAATCTGGGGTTTCATCCATCATGGCCTCCTGAGCACGTTCATGAAACTCTTCCACATCATCTAGCAGATTCTGAAATGGTCAAAAGAATAAAAATTAGGAAACAAATTTAAAAGATACAAAAGAGTATGAAATAGTCAGAGTCAAGGCAAATTATCAATTCTAGCCTCTTATACTCTCACCATTATAACTAATCAAATAGACAAGATAGCTAAATTAATAAATATGCTTTTGTGTAATTACTTCTAGCTATACTCCTACTTTTAAAATAGTTGATTCATTCAATAAATATTTAATGACTGCTGACTTAGATGCAGGCACTGTTCTAGGCACACAGTATTGAAGAGGCCATAAAAAGTCCCTGTCTTCTCAAAACATCCATTCTAATGCAGATGACCAGTTAACATATGAATAAAACGTTTCAGTTAGTGTCAGGTGCTCTTAAAATAAAATATGGCAACACAACAGAGAATAACCAGAGTGGGAAGGGACATATTACTTTGCAATGTCATAGTGCTCACAGAACACAAACTGAAACTAAATTGAGAGTGGGGAGGAAGGAACTACAAGAGGATCTGAAGAAAGAACAGTTTGGGAAGGGCTAATAATAACTGCAAAAGCTTTTAAAGAAGAATGAGCTTGGTGTGTTGCTCCAAGTAGATGATGATGGAGAAATATGTGGTTAAAAAATAAGCAAAGATCAGATTACATAGTACCTTCTAGGTTACAATGAGTTTGAATTTCATTCAAATGGCTTTAGGGAACCACTGGAAAATTTTTAACCATATGAAAATGATGTGATTTGATTTAAAGTTTAGATTATCATTCTGGCTACCAAACAAAAAATAAAATGTCAGACAAGCAGAAGAAGAGAAAGCAACTGAAAGGCTGTTGGGAGTAATCCAAGGGGAACATTCCAGTGGTGCAGGGCATAGTTTAAGCAAAGGAGAGGAGAATAAATGGTTTGCTTTGGGATATATTTTGGAGGTAACAGCAGCCAGCACTTGTTTAAATATTGAACCAGGGGTATAAAGGAAATAAATAAATCAAGAAGTTTGATTCACTTGATTCATTAATAGGCTTTTAAGGCCAGGTGTGGTGGCTCATGTCTGTAATCCCAGCACTTTGGAAGGCCAAAGCAAGAGGACTGCTTGAGCTCAGGTTTGAGACCAGCCTGGGCAACATGGCAAAACCTCATCTCTACAAAACATAAAATGAGCCAGGTGTGGTAGTGTGCACCTACAGTCCTAGCAACTTGGGAGGCTGAGGTGGGAGGATTGCTTGAGCCTGGGAAGCGGAAGTTACAGTGAGCCAAGACCATACTACTATACTCCAGCCTGGGTGACAGAGCCAGATCCTGTCTCAAAAAAAAGAAAGGCCTTTAAGATGCCTTTTAGTCTACCCAATGGAAATGCAGAGTATGCAGTTGGACATACAAGACTGTAGGAAAAAATGTGCTAGAGATGTGGGAATCAACAGGATATAGGTGATATTTAATGTCACTGAGCAAATAAGGTATCAGAAGTGGGTGCACCTGAAGAAAGGGCCGAGAATCCTAATATACTCCAACACTTAGAAGTCAAGCGAAAACAAGCAGCAAAGATGACTTAAGAGAAGAACTGTCAATGAGCTAAGAAAAAACCCAGAAAGTGTGGTGTCACAGAGGCTTCAAGAACAGAAAGAGTAGTCAACTACCAAAATGCTCTTATGAAATGGAATAAGACAAGAACACAACTGACACTAGATTTTACAAGTTGATAACCTTGATAAAAACTATTTTAGGGCCGGGCGCGGTGGCTCAAGCTTGTAATCCCAGCACTTTGGGAGGCCGAGGCGGGTGGATCACGAGGTCGAGAGATCGAGACCATCCTGGTCAACATGGTGAAACCCCGTCTCTACTAAAAATACAAAAAAAGTAGCTGGGCATGGTGGCACGTGCCTGTAATCCCAGCTACTCGGGAGGCTGAGGCAGGAGAATTGCCTGAACCCAGGAGGCGGAGGTTGCCGTGAGCTGAGATCGCGCCATTGCACTCCAGCCTGGGTAACAAGAGCGAAACTCCGTCTCAAAAAAAAAAAAAAAAAAAAAAACAAAAACAAACAAACAAAAAAAATTATTTTAGGCGGCCGGGCACATGGCTCATGCCTGTAATCCCAGTACTTTGGGAGGCCGGGGCGGGCAGATCACCTGAGGTCAGGAGTTTGAGATCAGCCTGACCAAGATGGAGAAACCCCATCTCTACTAAAAACACAAAATTAGCCAGGTGTGGTGGTGCATGAATGTAATCCCAGCTACTCAGTAGGCCGAGGCAGGAGAATTGCTTGAATCCGGAAGGCAGAGGTTGCGGTAAGCCAAGATCGCGCCACTGCATTCTAGTCTGGGCAACGAGAGCGAAACTCTGTCTCAAAAAAAAAAAAAAAAAAGGCCGGGCGCGGTGGCTCAAGCCTGTAATCCCAGCACTTTGGGAGGCCGAGGCGGGTGGATCACGAGGTCGAGAGATCAAGACCATCCCGGTCAACATAGTGAAACCCCGTCTCTACTAAAAATACAGAAAATTAGCTGGGCATGGTGGCGCGTGCCTGTAATCCCAGCTACTCAGGAGGCTGAGGCAGGAGAATTGCCTGAGCCCAGGAGGCGGAGGTTGCTGTGAGCCGAGATCGCGCCATTGCACTCCAGCCTGGGTAACAAGAGCGAAACTCCGTCTCAAAAAAAAAAAAAAAAAAAAAACCAACAACTATTGTAGGCTGGGTGTGATGGTTCCTGTCTGTAATCCCAGCACTTTGGGAGGCTGAGGTAGGCAGATCATTTCAGGTCAGGAGTTTAAGACCAGCCTGGCTAACATGGCAAAACCCTGTCTCTACTAAAAATACAAAAATTCGTTGGGCATAGTGGCACATTCCTTTAATTCCAGCTACTCGGGAGGCTGAGACAGGAGAATCACTTGAACCCAGGAGGCAGAGGTTGCAATGAGCCTAGATTGTGCCATTGCACTTCAGCCTGGGCGACAGAGTAAGACTCCCAGCTCCAAAAAAAAAAAAAGAAAGAAAACTATTTTAGACTTCCTACCCACCCCCAAAACACAAAAACACCCCAAACTATCAAAAGATCATTAACTATGCAGATTAATATATTTGATACATAGTTTTAAGATTTTACATATTCATTAAGACATCAGGGTGCTTGTAATTTCAGAGCTCTGCATTTTTAAAAGCTCACATATTAACACTGATACATGCAGATTATTTTAACTAATTTTTTGCATTTCAATTATATCCATGTTAAATGGGGGTTCTAAACTAAAATTAATAGAGAAAAAAGTAATTTTATACCAGCCTTACTTCCAGAATTTTAAATGGGGGATATGGCTAAGAACAAAACCAAAAAACTGCCTACTGAAAAACCTCAAATAGCAGCATACATGTGAGAAAAAAAAAAAATCAAAGCAAAAAACTAGTTTAGACATACCATTCTGTGAAACCCAGAACAGTAGCCCATGTCACAAAGGACATTACCCAAAAAAAGCATGTAATACTCCACCTTCACTTGCCGAGCTTGGCTGATGACACACGGAAGACTAAAAAGTTGTTGGACAAAGGCCTTCAATTCTTCCACTGTCAGTTTGGTCCGAGTCCTCCCACTATCTGGGCTCTGTCTGATGTGAAATAATATTGAGATATAAGTAAGAAAAATTTAGTCATTCTGATATCAAAAGGGTTCCTAGTCTCTTCAGAATTCAAACCCAAGCAATCCTAGAATCCTAGTGTTTGAGGGATTATACCACAATGGTGACCACTTCAAAACAGTTTTTAAGTTCTTCAGTTAATGACCCAAAGATTCAACTCTCCAAGTTACAGTTCCTTCGATCTACAAGTATTAAACATTTTCAAGCATGACATAAACTCCTCATAGTTGGAATATTAAGTTTATTGATAAAACTGAATCCTGTCTCTCAAGAAGGTTAAAATGTGAAACATGAGCCTTTAACCTGCCTTAGGTAACAATGAACCCTCTGAAAGTGTTTCAAAATTTTGTGTGTATATGATTTTTCTAATAGGGATCTTAAATTTTTACTAGGTTTTCCAAGTGGGGACACTGACCCAGTGACAAGTTAAGGGCCACTGATCAATGTCTCTAAGAAAAGTTCTCTAACAAAATGGTAGATTAAAAATCTACAAAGTAATTTAAAAACCCAATGTAAACTGCTATAGACAAGCCATTCAGACAAAAAAAAAAATGTACTGGAGTCACTACAACAAATTTAAACAGAAAATTTAATACTTATGAATTACATTATATCAAGGGTGCATACTTCTATGCTCCTTAACAACCTCCTCAGCATCCATCAAGGTTACCCTTTGCTGCCACCTGCCTTCAGCCTATAGTTTCCATTTATTTATTTATAAATATTTATTGCACAACTATGTGTCAGGCATTGTTCTAAGAACAAGAAATATGGCAATGAAAAAAAAATTCCCTGATATTCTAATATTGTGTACATTCTAGTGGGGGATAAGGAAGAAAAGAGAAGACAGATAATAAATAAAATAAGTAGATTAGTATATCAGAAGGTGATAAAGCTAGGAGAAAAACAAAGCATGAAAGAAAGGTAAGAGGACTGAAATTTTATAAAGGCTTGTAAGAAAAGCCTTCTCCAACAAAGTGACATTTGAAAACAAAGGCTTCAAAGAGGTAAGGGAACAAACAAGCCACCTGGATATGATGGGAAGATAACAAGCAGAGTAAATAGAGAGGGTGAAGTCCTAAGCAAAAATGTGCCTGCTATGTATGAACAGCAAGAGAAAGAACACTGCAGGCTGGAGCAAGAAAGAAGGGAGAATAGCAGGAGATAAAACTGGAGCATTATCGGGGAATCAAGAGACATGGCCACAAGAGGTCAAAGATAATGTTAGGCTTCAGAGACCAAATAAAATTTTGGCTTTTACTCTGAAAGAAACAAGAAAACACTGGATAATTAAACTCTTCTTAGGTTTTACCTGTGTTTCTGCTTTTTGCTCAGAAGCAGCTGAGCCACAGAAGCACAGGTCTCAGCTTCTTTTACAGCATCCCTGAGTTTTCGAAAGAGATCATTCTCTGGGTATTTCCTATCCTCAGCATCTTCCAGCATTACTCGCAATTCAATCAAATCTGTAAAAATAAATAAAAAGCCATATACTATGACCATAAACACAAAAAGCCATTCTAAAATCTTTAGCAATCTCGCTCAAGTGAGTCACCAACCTACTAGAAACATGATAATTAGTAAAAACAAACCACTGTGAAAATCTCACCAACACAATAAAAGCTAATGACCAGGTGCCCATTTATAGTCCCTATAAACAGTTTTTCTCAGAAACTAAAAAAGAAAATAAATTTCTCTTTCCAAAGAAGTCTTTGTGGTTAGTCTCACCGATAATAGTGGGTTCCCAACATATATGATAAATTTACTGCAAGTTAGATGTCTGTCCCATTTTATGTCAGCTTTTTTATTTAAAAGAAGATTCTCAAATAGAAAATTAAGTCTATATTCAACAAAGCCATTAGTCTCAAATCTCAAAGGAAGCCTAGGATTTTTCTTCTATGGAGGGAAAAAACGTAAAACTAAACAAGGCCTCGTTTAAAGTGACAATCATTTCAGTATATGCATACAAAAAAAGGAAATTTAACCTTTTTTGTGGCTGAAGTTAGCAGACAATGCTTCTGTAACACGACTGACCCAAGTGTCATAGGACTGTGCCCTGACTTTTACACCATACAGCAGAGAAGGGAGGTCTTCTAATGGGTAGCGATATCTACAAAAACAAAAACAAAAACACAAACACACAGAAATAAAAACCTCAAAAACCAACAATAACTTGAAAATAAAGTTTTAAATAAAATCAGCTTAAGGAAAATACAATGGCCAAGGGAATGGGATCTTAGTTCACATAAAGAGAAAATCAAAGCAGCCCACAGCTTTTAATGCAGGGAGACAAGGAACATGTGAAATCAACTGATTATCTAATTTCAGTTGCCAGGTTTAAGGCCAACTTTAAAGGACTGGTCTTCAAGCCTAGAAGTAGACAGAGAAGTTGAAAAGTCCAGAGAAAAGGAAGGGAATAAGTAAAAACAACATTAAGACTTGGTTTAAAAAAAAAAAAAAAGGTAACGAAAGTTTTACAAGGTACTTTTGGATACCTAAGACATTTCTTCTGCATGGGGCAGGGGCACAGGTCAGTTGGATGGTAGAGACATACAAGCCGCTCAGGATTACAGGAACATGTGAGGGCAGAGAGAAAACATGTGGTTCTGCATGCTGAACACTGTCGCTCATCATCAGGAACAAGTTCAAACACTTCTTCTTCTGACATCAGGACACCCTGAAATATAATTTATTTCACTAGATCAAGTGTTTCTAGTCTTCAAAGCATAAAAAAACTTAAGTTACTACATTTTTTTCTACAGACAAATCTCTGACTTAAGGTATAAACATGAAAGGTACAATGGCACAAAATCAAAACACTTCCTAAAAGCAATCATTACTAAATTGTATTCAATGGGCAAGATTAAAGTTTGGTATCTAAGGATGAACATTTGAGTGACAAAAACTATAATGAAATGTGGGCTGGGTGCAGTGCCTCATGGCTATAATCCCAGCATTTTAGGAGGCCGAGGTGGAAGGATTGCTTAAAGCCAGGGATTTGAGACCAGCCAGGGAAACAAAGTGAGACTCCATCCCTACAAAAAAAGTTTTAAACATTAGCCAGGCATGGTGGTTCAAGCCTGTAGTCCTAGTTACTCAGGAGGCTAAGGAGGGAAGACTTGAGGCCAGGCTGCAGTGAGCTGTGATAGTATCGCTACACTCCAAGCCCAGGTGACACTGCAAGACCTTGTCTCTAAAAAAAAGAAACGTGATTGCCACAAAAGTCAGGACGGTTTCTTGAGAGGAGGGAAGAAAATTGTAATTGGGAGGCATTTTTGGGGTGGCTGGCTGCACTCCGAAAGTTCCTCCCAATTACATCCTTGAGCAAAATAAATTAGTATCTATGATCCGAAAGTGTACATTGACACACACAAACATATGTAAGGACAAAGAACTATAAAGTAACTTGCACAAATCAAAACATAACATCAGCATGACATCAAAAAGAAAGTTAAGACAAATTCAGTACGCCAGTTTAAGAATGTAAGAGCAGGCCAAGCGTGGTGGCTCACGCCTGTAATCCTAACACTTTGGAAAGCCAAGGTGAGCAGGCCATTTGAGGTCAGGAGTTCAAGATCAGCCTGGCCAACGTGGCAAAACCCTGTCTCTACTAAAAATACAAAAACTAGCCAGGTGTGGTGGTGCACACCTATAGTCCCAGCTACTCAGGAGGCTGAGGCAGGAGAATGGCTTGAGCCCAGGAGGCAAAGGTTGCAGTGAGCTGAGATCATGCCATTGCATTCTAGCCTGAGTGACAGAGCAAAACTCGGTCTCAAAAAAAAAAAAAAAAAAAGAATGTAAAAGCATATGAAGTACATTTTACCCATCACCTCCATTTATTATATAACTTCAGTTTCTGCTTACTTGATTGAGCAAGTTACTTGTAAACCCAATTCTGTAATAAGAGCAAACTCTCTTCATTTAAACAAGGTAGGAACCTCATAATTTATTCACTGGCAGACACAATTCTTTCATCATACATTGTTTTTCACATCAGTTTAATCTAAATGTCTGCTGGCCATATTCTCATATCTTTCCATTTTCTCATATTGGCGTTTAATATGTTCTTTAAAAATTATTTTAAAGTAAAAATAGTATCAAAATGCATTGCACATATTTCTTAGTTTACAAGAATTTACTCAGCTTCAGAACAACTAGCAATGCTGTTCTGAAGGGAAATGCTAATGTGGCCGCTGAGAAAGTTCTGGCTGCTTCAAGAAATTTTACACAATTTCCCAACGTGTACTCCAAAGATCAGAGATCCTAAAAGATACTCCGGAAAAAATAAATTTCTTCGTTCCAGGTGTAATGGCTCACACCTGTAATCTGAGCACTTTGGGAAACTGAGGTGGGAGGATTGCTTGGGCCAACAAGTTCAAGACCAACCTGGAAGATAGTCTCTACCAAAAAAAAAAAAAAAAAATTAGGGGAAATTTTTTTTTGAAACTGCTATGGATTATATCCCTCCCACTTTAGAGATTAACAATGAACACCAGCATATTAAAGAATCAGAAGTCTTGCAGTAAAGATCTCATTTATCTTTCTTTTTCTTGGCCTATATGTTTTTTATTAATTTTTACCATTAATTTTCCTATACCTTTCAAGTAATTTTAAAATCCTGAAAACTGGAAAAGTACATATTTCACATTATTTTAGGTCCCCTTATTTTTTGTACCCAAACTAGAATTCATCATTTTTTTACTTTTCCAGTCTTAAATGAAGCTAACATCAATATTTTAAATACATCCATTTATCTTAGCCTGCCATTTTCTAAACTTTTCTAGACACAAAATGATTTTTTCTTATAATACCTTCTAAAATATTACAAAGCTTACATTCCTGAGAATATACTTTAAAAAATCATAAATAAGCAGGGAATGGAGAGAAGAAAAAAGCCAGAAATACAAATTAAAAGGTTGAGGCCAAGCGTGGTGGCTCATACCTATAATCCCAGCACTTTGGGAGGCCAAGGTGGATGAATCACTTAAGGCCAGGAGTTCGAGACCAGCTTACAGTGATCTCAGCCAACATAGTGAAACCCTGTATCTACTAAAAATACAAAAAATTAGCTGGGAGTAGTAGCACACACCTTTAGTCCCAGCTACTCGGGAGGCTGAGGCAGGGGAATCACTCGAATCCAGGAAGCAGAGGCTGCAGTGAGGTAAGACTGCGCCACTACACTCCAGCCTAGGTAGCAGAGCAAAACTCAGTCCCAAAAAAGCAAAAACCAAAAAAGTCTATTTGAAATAAGCCAGGTGAGAAAATTAAGGAATGGAACAGGATGGTGTAGCAGTAAGGAAAAAAGGGGGCAAGGGAGAGTGATGAGAGACAGTGCTAAAGAAAAACTTAAAACTCGGTAATAGGTCTGGTGTGGTGGCTCATACCTGTAATCCCACCACTCTAGGAAGCTGAGGTAGGTGGATCACCTCAGGTCAGGAGTTCAAGATCAGCCTGGTCAACATGGTTAAATCTTGTCTCTACTAAAAACACAAAAATTAGCCAAGTGTGGTGGCACACGCTTGTAACCCTAACTAATCAGGAGGCTGACGCAGAATCGCTTGAACCGGAGACTTAGAGACTGCAGTGAGCCACAATCACGCCACTGCACTGCAACTTGGGCGACAGAGCGAGACTCTGTCTCAAATAAATAAACAAACAAATAAGTAAAACAAAAAAATAGGTAACAAATAACTATGAAGGAAATGAGGCTGAGATCGTGTCACTGCACTCCAGGTTGGGTGACAGAGTGAGATTCTGTCTCAAATAAATAAATAGTACAAAAAAACTAAGTAATAGATAATTATGAAGGAAATGAAGACAGGTGTGATAGCTCACACCTATAATCCCAGCATTTTGGGAGGCTGAGGCAGGTGGATCACTTGAGGTCAGAAGTTCAAGACTAGCCTGGCCAACATGGTGAAACCCTGTCTCTACTAAAAATACAAAAATTAGCTGGGCAAGGTGGTGCATGCCTGTAATCCCAGCTACTCAGGAAACTAAGGTGGGAGAATTGCTTGAACTCAGGAGGCGGAGGTTGCAGTGAGCTGAGATCATGCCACTGCACTCCAGCCTGGGTGGCAGAGGGAGACTCCGGCCCCCGACAAAAAAAGGAAACAGCTAAGTCAAGATCACACTAAGTTTTTACATGAGGTCACTGTGCTAACTTAGATGAGGCAATTAGGAAAGAAAAGTGGTTTGTGAAAGGTGGAAAGGAAAGAGATTTTCTGTTTCAGATGCTGAAACTGAGATGATAAAAATCTAAATAGTATTGTGCAATGCACATGTTGGAAACACAGATTACACATGAGTGGCTGGATACAGCCTCTTTCAAAGAGACAATAATTCCTGTGTATTCATATAATAGGAGGAATCTTCAAGAAGAACTGAAACCACAGGGTAAAAGCTGAAAGACTTAAGACTCTAAGAACAGATGAGAGAATTCCTAGATAAATAGAACAAAATAACAACAATAAACGGTGAAAAGCTGAACTCTGCACACACTGTTGGGGAGATAAGGAGAATAAACTAGAAATGATGGGCAAATATAATCAAAGAGACTGAAAAAACAGTAGAGCAAATGTTAGGGAAAGAAACCAAAGCAGCAACATACAATGCAATAAGGTCATAGGGATGGAAGACATGGAAAGAAACCAATGAATTTGGCAACAAAATATGTCACTGGTGAACTCAGACTTTCAAAAGTATGATGGAAACAGAATGACAATGATAATGAAGGAAGAAAGAGGACATTAGAGTGCTGACCATGGGAAAACCATCGAAGATTTTCAGTAAAAGATAAAATGAAAACTTTTCTTAAAATAGAAAAGACAAATCCATAACACAGAGAGGGCAAGGATAAGTAACTGAACAAGGGCACAGGCAGAAAGTATGTTATTTGATCAAGGTATCACAAAAAAACATGGTAGAGAATCAGGAGATGTGGCATTCAAATTATCAAAGGGCAAGAAAAATAATACCCCATTCAGATTAAATCTGAAATACTGAGGACTTATCACAAAACCGTATTTCATGAATCTCCACCAATGTACTTAAAATTTCAAAATTCAAAAGAAAGACTCTAAGAAAAGGAATCCCATTTTAAATAAACATATAATCAATATAAGGCTTTTAAGAATACAAGTATAGGCCAGGCACAGTGGCTCATGCCTGTAATCCCAACACTCTGGGAGGCCAAGGCAGGAGGATCACTTGAGGTCAAGAGCTCAAGACCATCCTGGCCAACATGGTGAAACCCCATCTCTACTAAAAATACAAAATTAGCCAGGCAACGTGGCACATGCCTGTAATCCCAGCTACTTGGGAGGTTGAGGCAGGGGAATCGATTGAACCTGGGAGGTGGAGGTTGCAATGAGCCAAGATCGTGCCACTGCACTCCAGTCTGAGGAACAGAGTAAGACTCCGTCTCAAAAACAAACAAACAAACAAAGAATACAAGTATAAAGTGGGAATATTAAATAATAAAATACCACTATAACCTTATTAGAATGTCTAAAGTTGAAAAGACTAACTATACCAAGTGTGGGTGAGGATGTAAGGCAACAAACTCTCTTATACACTGCTGGTGCAAATGTAAAATGGTACAACCATTTTGGAATACAGTTTCATAGTTTTAGAAATATTAAACATATACATATTATATGATCCGATCATTCCACTCCTAGTATTTACTCAAGATAAATGAAAGCATATGTTCATGCAAAAAGCCGTACACAAATGTCCAGAGAAATTTAATTTCTAACAGCCAAAAAATGTAAACAATCCAAATGTCCATCCACAAGTGAAAGGATAAACAAATTGTGGTATATCTATTCAAAGGAAAACTAGTGAGCAATAACAAGGAATAAAGTATTAGTACATGCAGGCTGGGTGCAGTGGCAATCCCAGCACTTTGGGAGGCCGAGGCATGTGGATCACTTCAGGTCAGGAGTTCAAGACAAGACAAGCCAATGTGGTTAAAACCCCAACTCTTCTAAAAATACAAAAATCAGCTGGGCATAGTAGCACATTCCTGTAATTCCAGCTACTTGGGAGGCTGAGGCAGGAGAATCGCTTGAACCCAGGAGGCAGAGGTTGCAATGAGCCGAGATTGTGCCACTGCATTCCAGCCTGGGTGACAGAATAAGACTCCGTCTCAAAAAAAAAAAAAAAAAAAAAACAGTATTAGTACATGCAACAATATGGATGAGTCTCAAAGTAATTATGCTGACTGAAAGAAATTAGACCATAAAAGTATAAGCTGCATCATTCAATCTGAATAAAATTCTCCAAAAAATAAGCAAAGAAAGAATAGTGGTTTCCTGGGGATTCAGGGCAACAGAAGAAGGTGGCACAGGGTGGCCAGGCATGGTGGCTCATGCCTGTAATCCCTACACTTTGGGATGCCAAGGCAGGAGGACCACTTGAAGCCAGGAGTTTGAGACCAGCCTAGGTAACAAAGCAAGGTTCCACCTCTACAAAAAATTTAAAAAATTAGACAGACATGGTAACAAGCACCTGCAGCCCCAACTACTCCAGAGGCTGAGGTGAAAAGATTGAGACCAGGAGTTTGAGGCTGCAGTGAGCTATGATTGTGCCACTGCACTCCAGCCTGGGCGACATAGAGAGAACCCATCTTTCATAAAGATGGTACAGAGCAAGAAGGAAGGACCACATACAGGCATAAAAAAACTTTTGGGGGTGATATAGTCATTATCTTGATTGTACCAATGGTTTCATGGGTATATACAGAGTCAAAACTTATCAAATTGTATAAACACATGTAGTTTATTACAGGTCAATTATGCTTCAACAAAGCTATTTTAAAAACACAGAATATAAGGCAGAGAGGGAGGAAGGACATGATACAAAAACAGGAGGAAGCATGGTGTAAACCTAATGAAGCTAGCTAGTTACATAGGAAATATTAGAGGGAACAGCCCAAGATGATGCTGAAGACACACATTTTCTCATATATTTCCCAGTTCAATGTAATGATGCTCAGTTCATTCTAAGCATTCAAAACCCCAACTCTTGGTTATTCCATCCTTCCTATTCTTCAAATTACTTAAAGGGGAGGGAAAAAGATTAATTCAAACTGACAGTCTGTAATTGCCAGAAACATAACTTATTCAACACAAAGCTCAGAGGAAAAAACAATTTAAATTTTCTTGTTTAAACAATTAATACTGTATGTAGAAGATTTAAAAGGTAAATATGTACCTAAGAAATTCTGATTAAGACTTCCGTTTTAAAAATCTAGAGATGATAAAATTCCTAAAACATTTTAATTTGAAGAAACCAATATGGCAATTATAAAAATACAAAATCTTCTCCAAATAAGTGATTTTTATGTTCAACTCCTAGGGGATCAGAGATGAAAATTCTAACTATAGGTTTATTTAGTATATCACATAAGTAGTATCAAACATAGAAAATGTGCTCAGTAAACTCACCATCTGTACAACAGACTCTCTTAATCGTGTTTCTTCTTCAGTCATGAGAGTCAATTCTTTGCAGACCATGGCAGCCAGCCCCACATCTAAGCATTCTGGATCTGCTGCCATCTTGAAAATAAGTTCCTCGTGTGAAAAGACACAATGGCGCCTTAGGCGACGGTAATGATTTACACACTGACGTCCAATGGGCAACTGAAAATGAGATTTCCAAATTAAATATCTCGCTTATAACAAATCCAGCAACAGAACCACTACTTGCCCTCCAGGTCCTCCCTTTTATTAGAAAGAAGGCAGAACAACAAATCCATTTAAATATAACAACAAATCCATTTAAATATAAGAGGCAATATTATATTAATTGTAAATATTAATCCTGTATGACACAGCCAGAATTTCAAAGGTTTTCCTACAGAAAATTCCCATAATCTGAGATGCTAAATTTCTGGCCTAAACTGCTAATTTTCAGTTTATGGTACCTCAAGAAGAAGGAGTTCTTTGGTATATAAATGAGGCAGCAAACTCTTTTAGAGAAGTTTAACATGAGCCTGCCCTTACAAAGAAAAGAAAAATATTGTAAAAATAAATAATTAAATAAGTTCAGGCCAAAAAGGGTTAAGTAGAAGTATTCAGCACTCAAATTTCCACAGAACAAAAAGAACAGAAGTTATTAGAAGAAAAAGAAAGAAAGATAAGGAGAGGGAAAAGGGAGAAAGTAGTAAGTAATCCACACTGGCTGACTTTTAATTTTTTTGCAAAAATCAAAACAAAAGATGATTTAGATTTTAGCATCTAGAAATTATTTTAAATAACAAGCCTGATAGAAAGATAATTCAAAGAAGTAAAATTATAAAATTATATACTTGGGCCGGGCGTGGTGGCTCATGCCTGTAATCCCAGCACTTTGGGAGGCCGAGGTGGGTGGATCATGAGGTCAAGAGATCGAGACCATCCTGGTCAACATGGTGAAACCCCGTCTCTACTAAAAATACAAAAAATTAGCTGGGCATGGCAGCATGTGCCTGTAATCCCAGCTACTCAGGAGGCTGAGGCAGAAGAATTGCCTGAACCCGGGAGGCGGAGGTTGCGGTGAGCCGAGATCGCGCCATTGCACTCCAGCCTGGGTAACAAGAGTGAAACTCTGTTTCAAAAAAAAAACAATTATATACTTTATTTTCCTAACAATGAAATGACAAAATGATCACTTTTCGTATATGAACAGATGCAGCCTTTAAAATAAATTTTGAAAATTTCCATAATTAGCAAGCTACAAGCCAAATTATGACAATAGCAATGCTCTACACTTAGATACAGACTCCAACTTCAATTTCTTTCCTATGCTCAGTCACAATAACTTAGATAGCTAAAGGGTTTTGTTTGGATTTGTAATATAAAGGAGAAAAAATAAGAAAATGGGTCTTTAAGAACTGTAGAATTCATCTATAGTTTGAGAAAGGCAGAAAGGAATCAGAGGAATCACAGAAAATAAAAGGCTATCTCTGCATTATGCAGTGTTTCCACACTCATCAAAGAAAAAACTTTCTCAAGGAAAAAGTATACATATATATAAAATAATATAATATATAATACATATTGAACTTATGATTCACAACAATTTTGTCTATTAACACATAACTCTTTCATATCTTAAATATGTACTCTTTAAACATTTCTCACACAGCCTCAATAGAGAAATAAGTAGAAGAAAAAAATCATACTTTGGAATTTACAGTTCTTAATTATAGTAATATGTGAGGAAGCCACATAAAAGAGAACTGATTACCCATTGTAACTTATAAAAATCAGTCCCATTAATTTATTCCAGAGATAAAACTGCTATAACTTATAATTTATATTATACCCTTCTTCTAAAGAGTCTCAAGGGCTTCCACACGCATCCTCTAACTTGCCTGAGGTTATTAAATGAATCTATTAGCATCTTTACATACCGGCTAAATAAAAAACTTAGGCCCAGTGAAATTTGAAAAGCTGCCCAAGGTCAAACATCAGTAATAGTAAGAATGGGAACAGCAGAAACTATCTCCGCCTCCTATCTAAATCCTCCCATTGTCTACCCTACACCTAGCCAATTAAGATGTAAATCACAAACAGTCAATAAATGTTGGCTGAATTTTTAGAAACAGAGCTCAAGCTCAAGGCAAAAATCCTAAGCCTAGTCTTGTTCTTGCTAAATTATGCTGTTTCCAAAGCCTAATAGGAAAAAACTTCAAAATTACTTTATCAAATAAGACTATTGGTGGGAGACTATTTGTTGTATCATTTTACTCATTAGCAAAGGAAACAAAAACAATCTCTATATGGTTAATCATGGAATTTAATAAATTACAGTGCCTGCAGAAAACATAAGATCCAATATTATTAAAGAATTTCCCCAAAATGTTAACAGAAGCAACAAAAACTGCACCAATACAAGAAAATAGTCAGTGTGTATCATAAATATACTGTATAATCTTCTCCCATGCAACTTAACCGGCCACTAAATATTTATTATCTACTTCATACAAAAGCAAAAGAGCAATTACCTAGCATTATCATTTACATACAAGTATACAGTGCAGAGATCTCAATATTATACGCTTTTAAAATTAAAAAAGGAACAGAAGAAACATAAAATGGCAAGACTAGTAAAGTCATCTATCAGAAAAAAAAAATGAAGGAATATTATAAAAATCACAGAGCTACATATCTGAAAATATGGTAAAATTAATACTCAAAATTATCTCTATAAGCTTGGTCACCTCACTCCCAAAAATACTGAGAAAGCAAAGGCTAGAAAAATTACAGGTTGGTGCAAGAAAAAAAAAAAAATCCATAGGTTTCACAAAGGTGGTACAGAGCAAGAAGGAAGGACCACATAAGGGCATAAAAAAACTTTTGAACTTTTGCACTGACCTGTATCTTCAATGGCAAAAGCCGCTATTACTTTTGCACCAACCTGTATCTCGCCTTAGAAAAGAAGGATTCAGAAAGAATCAACGGACCATTTACAAATTCAAATCATCTCTCTCCTCTGAGCACCTGACCAGTAGGGAGACAAAGTAAAGAAAAGAAGGAAAGCAAAGGAGAGAAGGAAAGGAAGGAAAGAAGGAAATGGGGGAAAGGAAAGAGAAGTATGGAAATGAAGGAAGCAAGATCAAACAATGAGGAAAATCATAAATGTGTAAGAAGAGCTATAAAATCTTGGCCCGGGGTGGTGGCTCACGCCTGTAATCCCAGCACAGCACTTTGGGAGGCCAAGGCAAGTGGATCATCTGCGGTCAGGAGTTCGAGACCAGCCTAGCCAACATGATGAAACCCTGTCTCTATTATAAATACAAAAATTAGCCGGGTGTGGTGGCAGACACCTGTAATCCCAGCTTCTCAGGAGGCAGAGGTTGAAGTGAGCTGAGATCGCACCATTGCACTCCAGCCTGGGCGACAAGAGCAAAACTCTGTCTCAAAGAAAAAAAAAAAAAAAAAAAAACTGTGATGGAACTCTACTTCTTAGCTTTCTAAACTACAACAGCCACGCCAGTCTCCACTGAAATACTGATGAACCCTAAGCAAGCAAACATAGCAACTAAGCTGCATTATATTTATAGGGCGGTTAGTAGACGTACAACAGCCACTTGCTATAGAACAGACCCAGTCAGCAGTACAGAAGTTCACAGCTTCAGCAAAGTTGTAGCCCTGGTTAAATCCAGAGTGATAGGCACGAGGAAATGTCACAACAAACTCTCCAGCACACTGATTGGTCCTGTACACCTAAAGGCAAATTGGGAACAGGGATACAAAATAAATAATAAAAAGTAAAAACAAGGAAAAAGGAAGACAGATTTTTATTAGACAATTTCAGATGCATTTTCTAAAACTGAAAACAATAAAGCATTAACTTACACATACCAGAAAATGATATCAGAAGTAGCCAGAATTCTACCTTCTTAAAATAATCACTGATAATAGATTATAATTCACAACATCAATTAGTAGCCAAAAGAAATGCTCAAAGAAAAAACATTACTCTCAATGAGCTACAAGTTTCCTAAACTGATACAATTTTTACAATTAAGTTATTTTATTCTTGTATCATAAATAGTGGCAAAGAATAGAATTTCTTACAACTTTTGGATAATTTTTGGGAAACTAACTAAATTGATTAACTCACATAGCATGAGACATCCCCAATGAGATGTCCCAAAAATCAGTTTTCCTGAATCTCACTTTATTTTACAATAATACTATATGTCTCTTGAAAAGTCTCAGATTCTGGCATAAATTTATTCTTTAAAAACAAAGTAACATTATAAATGTTAATCTACTTTCTCTTTAAGGTTATGATGAATATTTGATTACACTAAACTTTTTTAAATTTATAACTTTATCAGGTATTAGCTCGAATTTGAGAAACATCTTCAAAATTAGGTTGAAAAGTGAAAAAGGTATTTGCAGTATATTTTTATTTCATTATCTCATGTATTAAAAGCTAAGAAATCTTTATATGAGAAAATTAGGATAAGCATTAGTTATTAGAGCCACCACTTAAAATACCTCTGCTTTGGTACATAGGGATAACAAAGAATATGAGATTTTTGTTCAAAGTAGGATATAATATTTACTGAAAATAGAAGGTTATGTCAATAGGTAGCTGTACATAAAGTATGATTCATACTTCAGTACTTCCCTTCTTAATTAGATAAAAGTTGTTCCCTTCAGAGGGTAAATTCTAATTTGGCTAGAAGATGATGACTCATTTCTAGTTACAAAACAAAACATATGTTGTGATTCTATCTAATCAAAAGCTAAAGTAACTTTAAATTAAAAATACTGGCTGGGTGCAGTGATTCACGCCTGTAATCCCAACACTTTGGGAGAGTGAGGTGGGAGAACTGCTTGAGCTCAGGAGTTCAAGACTAGCCTGGGTGACACAGTAAGACCTCATCTCTATAAATACAACAAATTAGCCGGGCATGGTGGTGTGCTCCTGTAGTCCCAGCTTCTCAATTAGGCTGAGGAAGGAGAACTGCTCGAGCTGAGCAGGTTGAGGCTGCAATGAGCAATCATCACGCCACTGCACTGCAGCCTAGGCAACAGAGCAAGACCCTGTCTCAAAAAAAAAAAAAAAAAAAAAAAAAAGCACTAAAGGAAGACACCAAAAGACTCACAGGCACACCATGCTCCATTAGCACATTGGGGTTCATGATGGTGACTAATTGATGGAGAAGATCAGGCTGGGATTCAAATAACTCAGGGGCCAGTTCTCTCATCACCTCCTCCAGTTGTTCTGCAGCATGAGATGGCACACCATACCATGTCTTTGGCTCCCCCCTAGCAAAAGAAATAACTGTTTAGCTAGCCAGAACATGGTACCAATGAGGATAGGGTATCTGATTCAAATCCACCAAATTATAATTAACTTTTCTTATTCCCTGGTCAGATCATATGCCCTGAATTCTAGCAATCATCTCATAAACCTGTGCTGTCATTCACAATAGGAGGTAAGTAACTAGCTGTATGTATAGGTAGATACAAACTTATCACTACAATTAGAAAAGCAACTCAGCACATGAACTCTGTAAGGTGGATCAGTGAAAACACCTTCAAATAGGAAAGACACTATATGAAAAGTAAGCACTGTCCCAAAGGATGCTGACAAATGACCTTGATTCACAGGTCCATGTGAATAATGGACATTTCAATTATCCCAACAAGGATGGAAGTAAGTCAATGCTCTCCAGAATACCTCTAAACAGTTTCACTGAGTTCAATTTTACTACCCAAAGAAATAGGCCAAGGCTAGAAAATATTGAAACCTTGAATATACTTGTCTATAAACCTTAAAAGATCAAAAACCTGGCATCATTAATCCACTAGACTTTAGTAGAGTTCATGTATGCTGTACTGAAGACTGTACATACCAGTGCAAGTAGTTGATGGAATAACTCCAGTGATCTTCAATGTGCCAGCAAAAAGAAGAGAAACACATTCCCACATAGAGCCATGGCACTTTCATACCAGAGATGTCCACATTAATATGTGCAAGAACAGACTGTTCCAGGACAGGCATGTTATTCAAATTCCAACCAGAAAGTGCATATTCCTGTAAGATTGAAAAAAGCTGTAAATGAAAGATGAGAAATGAAAAGTGCCCAATAGAAACATCAAGGGAGTCTTCCCAGAAAAGTAAAAAATTTTATAATATTTATAATTAATCTAGCGCATATAATCTGCACTCTTTGTTCTCCACTACATGTAACTCATATAACCAAATACTTAATCCTACCTTCTGTGTAGGTTCTATTTAGAATTCCCTTTATTTCAGATACCTCTGGTTTACTCCAAAGCACATGAGCAATTCTTGTTATTCTCCAGCCTATCAGGAAAATAGTATGAGACCCAATTTTTTTTTTATTATACTTTAAGTTTTGGGGTACATGAGCAGAATGTGCAGGTTTATTGCACCCATCAACCTGTCATCTACATTAGGTATGAGATCCATCTTAATACAACATTATTATTTCTACTTTATTCCCAGTAGCATAATTTCCCAAAATGTTTATTACTATATTGATAGAATGGTGCTAGATATTGACAAAACGTAGTAAAACACATAATCCTGAATTTGTGACAACAATGAAGACTGACAAGATGCAGAAAGTCACAGCCATCACTCCTAACCATTATACAAACACACCTAGAAATACAGGATAAACTCTAACAATAACCAGAAAAACTTCATAGCTGAACTCAAAAGAAAAGGGAATTCCCAGTTTCTGGAAACAGAGCAGAAGTAAAGCAAGAATGAAAAAGGAAGCTGTTGCAAGACATTTCACAGGGGCTTCTAACTGGATATAGGCACTGGAGAGTGACTTTTAAACATCCATCCCTGAAGCCATGTAAGGTTGTCACTTAAAGTGCTTATCAACCTTATGGAGAGCAGTTTTCAAAATGGAATCTAGAGGACCCACTAAGTCAGACTATTTTCATAATAATTCTAAGACATTATTTGCCTTTTCACTTACATTCTGGGAGTATAATGTCAGTTTTCTGGAGGAAAGATGATATGTGCTATCATGACAGACTGAATGGACACAGATATGAGAATCTGCCATTAAAAAGTTGATAACTGAACTTGGATGTCAGAAACTGCAGGGGTGGGGTAGCTTCATTATTGTGTTTACTGCTTAGAAGTTTCTATAATACAAGTTCAAAAAAAAAAAAACACCTCAAGGTAAGAAGTTAATGAGCCAATGACAAAGCTAAAGAGAATTTGTGAACTAGAAGACAGATTTGAGGAAATTCTCTATAATGCAGCACAGAAATATATAAACTATCAAACTATAATTAAAAGTCACAAAGAGGGGGGCCAGGCGAGGCGGCTCACGCCTGTAATCCCAGCACTTTGGGAGGCAAAGGTGGGTGGATCACCTGAGGTCAAGAGTTTGAGACGAGCCTGGCCAACATAACGAAACCCCATCTCTACAAAAAACACAAAAATTAGCCAGGCGTGGTGGCGTGCACCTGTGGTTCCAGCTACTTGGGAGGCTGAGGTAGAAGGATCCCCTGAGCCAGGGAGGTCGAGGCTGTGAGTGGAGATCACACCGCTGCACTCCAACCTGACAGAGTGAGAACCTCTCAAAAAAAAAAGTCACAGAGGATAGAATAACAAAGTCCAATTATAGGTTTAACTTACATTCCAATAAGAAGTAACAAAGAGATCTATTCCTAAAATTCAACAGGCTAACAAAAAAAGGAAATAAAAGAATATCAACAGGTATTATTGAGTATGTTTTTTGACTGGTCAGCTGGTTGGCTGAAAAAATAGTGAATTTTATTGAAGAGACAAGATCTACAAACAAAAAGTTACAACACTAGGAGACCAAGGCAGGTGGATCACTTGAGGTCAGGAGTTTGAAACTAGACTGGCCAACACAGTGAATCCCCTCTCTAGTAAAATCATAAAAATCAGCTGAGCATGGTGGCATGTGCCTGTGGTCCCAGCTACTCAGGAGGCTGAGGCAAAATTCCTTGAACCCAGGAGGGAGAGGTTGCAGTGAGTTGAGATTGCGTCACTGTACTCCAGCCTGGGCAACAGAGTGAGATTTCAGATCAAAAAAAAAAAGATACGACACAAGGTAACATATATTAAATTCCAAATATAGATAAAAGAAAAACAGTTCTTCAGAGGACAACAAAACAGTGAACATCATGGGTTCGGACTGTGGTATGGTTTGGATTTGTGTCCCTACCCAAAACTCATGTTGCATTGTAATCCTCGGTGTTGGAGGAGCGGCCTGGTGGAAGGTGACTACATCATGGGGGCAGATTTCACCCTTGCTGTTCTCACGATAGAGAGTCCTCACGAGATTTGGTTGTTTAAAAGTGTGTAGCATCTTCAGCTTCTCTCTCTTCCTCCTGCTCTGGCCACTGTCTGCTATAATTGAAAGTTTACTGAGGCCTCCTCAGCCATGCTACCTGTACAGCCTATGGAATGTATACAGCCTCTTTTCTTTATAAATTACCCAGCTTCCGCTATTTATTTACAGCAGTATAAGAATGAACTAATAAAGACTGTTAGGAAAACTTTACAACAAAACAAGAAATTGTGTTGAGCTTTGAAGGACAGATAAGATTTGAATAAACATTCTAGGAGGAAGAGCCACAAGAATGTATAAGGTAAATTACAGGGAGAATATATTAGTCTAGCTAGTGAAGAGGCAGAGTCATATTCAAAAATACAGGAAATAACACTAGAAAAAAAGATTAGATCTTTAATCTTAAATTTTGGACTGAGAAGCTGAGATTTAGCCTATATTCAAAAGGGAAATAAAAGTTTTGAAAAATGAAACAATATGATAAACACAGAATCAAATATTTCTAAACTTCTTTTTTTGAAACACAGTCTCACTCTGTTGCCAAGGCTGGAACCTCCCCTTCCTGGGTTCAAGCGATTCCCCTGCTTCAGCCTCCTGAGTAGCTAGGATTACAGGCACCTGCCACCATGCCTGACTAATTTTTGTATTTTCAGTAGAGACAGGGTTTCATCACGTTGGCCAGGCTGGTCTCAAACTCCTGACATCAAGTGATCTGCCCGTCTCAACCTCCCAAAGTGCTGAGATTATAGGCATGAGCTATCAAGCCTGCCCTATTACTAAACTTTTATTTATGCAAAATTTCAAATATAAACAAAAGTAGACAAAAATTACATAATGAATTCCCACTGACCTAGCAAACTTAAATGTCAAGTAAAAGCAATATATTAGAGAGACTGCAGAGAGCAGCAGCATGCACAAAGAAATAAAAACAGCAGGCCTAAGACTGCTGTCCTGTGAAAAGCCTGCTTAAAGTTTTGGCCTTTGGCTGGCATCTAGAAACTTGAATGGTAACAATGCCCTACACTAAAATAAAACTTCCCCTAAATGGTTAAGAGTGGCTCACAGTGCCCCAGACTATTTCGACAATGTCATTTATGCTGAAAACATGCTTTCCTTCTGGGAGTTTGGAATTTTGTTACGTATTTCACAAAGGGTGCTCATGTCACAAGGCCCCAGTAAAAGCCTTGGGCACTGAGTATCTATAAGCTTTCCTGGTATGCGACACTTCAGATGTGTTGCCATAATTTGATACTGGAATGATTAAGCACATTCTAGCTAATCTCATTGAGAAGAAAACTCTTGGAAGCCTGTGCCTGCTTTCCTTTGGACTTTGCCCGTGCATTGTTTCCCTTTGCTGATTTGTCTTTAAATTATTTCACTGTAATAAATCATGGGCATGAGTCCTCCTTGAATATCACTGAAGCTGGAGATGGTCTTAGAGACAGCAAAAACAAGATGATATTGTAGGCATACAACAGTGATGTACAATCACAGTATCATCTCAACATGTGATAAGGACCTAAAGAACAATGGCTGTAGTGGGAATGGAAAGACTTCTATCCTATACGAAACTTTAAAAATTAATTTAGTCATCGCCGGGCGCGGTGGCTCAAGCCTGTAATCCCAACACTTTGGGAGGCCGAGGTGGGTGGATCACGAGGTCAAGAGATCGAGACCATCCTGGTCAACATGGTGAAACCCCGTCTCTACTAAAAATACAAAAATTAGCTGGGCATGGTGGCACGTGCCTGTAATCCCAGCTACTCAGGAGGCTGAGGCAGGAGAATTGCCTGAACCCAGGAGGCGGAGGTTGCAGAGAGCCGAGATCGTGCCATTGCACTCCAGCCTGGGTAATAAGAGCGAAACTCCATCTCAAAAAAAAAAAAAAAAAAAAATTAATTTAGTCAATGACAATATGGAACAAGGAGGACAAGCAGAAAAAAAAATCTTCCCAACATTTCAAGTCCTATACCTACTTTTATTTCTCAGAAGCCCTGTTTGTAGAGCACACTATCTTCATAAGACACAACTTCAGAAGTACTTTTCCACTACACTAAGATACCAGAGTCCAAATACAGTGGCTCATGCCTGTAATCCCTGCATTTTGGGAGGCCAAGGTGGGTGGATCACCTGAGGTCAGGAGTTCAGACTAGTCTGACCAACATGGTGAAACCCTGTCTCTACTAAAAATACAAAATTAGCAGGGCATGGTGGTACATGCCTGTAATCCCAGCTACTTGGGAGCCTGAGGCAGAAGAATTGCTTGAACCTGGGAGGCGGAGGTTGTGGTGAGCGGACGTTGTGGTGAGCCGAGATCGCGTCACTGCACTCCAGCCAGGGTAAGAAAAGCGAAACTTCATCTCAAAAAAAAAAAAAAATACCAGAAAGGAGGTGTGTTATCAGACACCAAGGGGATAACTCATATTACAGAAGTTCAATACAAACGTATAATTCCCAGTGGAAAGCTGGTAGTTATCTGCTATTTTAACAAAGTAACTTTCAGAGAGTACTAAATTTATATAAAGTATAAAAAGTTTAAAAATTTCAAACACATTGTCTAGTTAGTCCCTAAAATCATTTTGTCATAAATGGGTTCTCTCATATCATCTGGGTTTTTTTTTGTTTTGTTTTGTTTTTTAAATAAAGACAGGGTTTCAGCATGTTGGTCAGGCTGGTCTTGAACTCCCAACCTCAGGTGATCCACCCGCCTTGGCTTCCAAAGTGCCTGGATTACAGGCGTGAGCAACCACGCCCGGTCTCATACCATCTTATAACAAAAACAGAGTCCTGAGTAAAACAAAAGAAAATAGGGCCAGGCGCGGTGGCTCAAGCCTGTAATCCCAGCACTTTGGGAGGCCGAGGTGGGTGGATCACGAGGTCAAGAGATCGAGACCATCCTGGTCAACATGGTGAAACCCCGTCTCTACTAAAAATACAAAAAAATAGCTGGGCATGGTGGTGCGTGCCTGTAATCCCAGCTACTCAGGAGGCTGAGGCAGGAGAATTGCCTGAACCCAGGAGGCGGAGGTTGCGGTGAGCCGAGATCGCGCCATTGCACTCCAGCCTGGGTAACAGGAGCGAAACTCTGTCTCAAAAAAAAAAAAAAAAAAAAACACACAAAAGAAAATAAATAGTAAATCTGCGACCCAGTCAAGAAAAAAGGCTTTATTGCCTGTCTCTTCATAATCTGGTTGATGTCTTAATGCCCAGGAATCAATGTTTCGAACTATTTAAAACTAAAAAGAGAAGTTTTAAACTTAGGACATTTAGCAAAATGATTCCAACCAGTTAATCCAAAAATTACTTAATGCAAAGAGTCACAGCTGGCAGACAAATAAGTCACACTAGGCTAGCTGTGCAACCACCTGCTACATAAAATATAATAAAAGCAGCCAGCTAATACACCCCTCAACACCAATGATTCTCATCTCCTGAAATTCAGAACTTTGTATAACCCCCATCTACACTGAACAGGACTCACCCATGTAACCAATAAGATATTGCGGATATTATGAAGTCTGATTTTTTTCTTTTTTTTTTTTTTTTTTTAGACAGGATCTCACTCTGCTGCCTAGGCTGGGTGCAGTGGCACAATCATAGCTCACTGCAGCTTCAACCTCCCCAGGCTCAAGTGATCCTCCCACCTCAACCTTATAAGTAGCTGGGACTACAGGTGTGTGCCACCACGTCCAGCTAATTTTTACATTTTTTGTAGGGACAGGGTTTCGCCATGTTGTCCAGGATGGTCTCGTACTCCTAGACTCAAAAGAGCCACCTGCCTCAGCCTCCTAAAGTGCTAGGATTATGGGTATGAGCCACAGCACCTGGCCAAAAAGTCTGACTTCCAAAGTTAGTTTATAAAAGAAACTGCAACTCCATATGGCTCTCAAGTAGCCCTATGGAGAGGCCTACATAGCTAGAATCTGAGGCCTCCTGGCAACAACTATGTAAGTGAGCCACTTTGAAAGCAAACCCACTAGCCCCAGCCAAGCCTTAAAGAGACTACAGTCCCATAGCAACCTCATGAGAGACTCCAAGCTAGAAGCATCCTTAAAAAAACGATCATTATCACAAATGCTTGACCCACAGAAATTATGAGATAATGAATATTTTGTATTAAGCCACTAAGGTTAAAAATAACATGCTACTCAACAACAGAAAACATCAAACAGCCCAAGTAGCTGGGATTCCCAGCCCATCTAATAATCACTATTAAGGACAAAAGCTGCTCCTAACAAACACACAGCTGGAAGCCTGCATATCTCCACATTCTTACATGAAGTTAGAATAAAAGCAGAAATAGATAAATGATTATGTGTTCATAAAATTCATACGAAACTCAATAGTGGGGTCAGGACTAGTATTTACATTCTTAATATTAGTTACTTAGGGTTGATATAAAATAATCTTTAAAAATTATGTGATCTGGAGGAGCACGGTGGCTCATGCCTGTAATCCCAGAAATTTGGAAGGCCAAGGTGGGCGGATCACGAGGTCAGGAGTTCAAGACCAGCCTGGCCAACAAGGTGAAAACCCGTCTCTACTAAAAACACAAAAAAAATTAGCTGGGCATGATGGTGTGTGCCTGTAGTCCCAGCTAGTTGGGAGGCTGGGGCAGGAGAATCACTTGAACCTGGAGAGGCGGAAGTTGCAGTGAGCCAAGATCGTGCCACTGCACTCCAGCCTGGGCGACAGAGTGAGACTCCATCTCCAAAAAAAACAGTAATAATTCTGTGATCTGTAAAAGCTTAGAAAATATAAATATATGCTCAAGAACAATTTAAAAATTCAGAACAGAAACAAAATTCAGAAAAAGGCAAAGGCTAAAAAATGAAATCTCTAATAATGAAATCACTACCTTCCATTTGCCAATGAAAGAGTGTGAAGACAATCAGATTGATGCATTTCTTTACAGATACTTATACAAAGAGACTTAAAATTCAGTGACATTAAACATGTATACATTCCAACATGGAACTTTTCCCATAAAAACCATCCCTATATAATCTGGGTTATCCATTTTGTTATAATCATTCTCTTTCTCCCTTGGTAAAACCCGAAGTTTATTCTCTAATCGATATTATCCTAACCTTGTTACCTTGTTATCCTAACTTGTGGTTTACCATGACACAAGGGGGAAAAAAAATCAGTAAGGTGAGAATGTAATAGAAGTAACACTAAAAACTAACTCTCTCTCTCTCACACACATACACACACACACACACACACACACAAACAGAGGAATTAGACTGTTACAACTAAAAATAGCTAACAACAAAAGGTGGCCATAAAAGAGAAATGGAAACTGGGCATGGCGGCTCACGCCTCTAATCCCTTTGCACCTGAGGGCAGAAATTCGAGACCAGCCTGGCCAACGTGATAAAACCTCATCTCTACTAAAAATGTAAAAATTCAATAGGCATGGTGGTGGGCGCCTACAATACCAACTACTCAGGAGGCTGAGGCAGAAGAACTGCTCGAACCCAGAAAGGCGGAGGTTGCAGTGAGCCGAGATCACGCCACTACACTCCACTCTGGGCCACAGAGTTAATGGCCAGGTGTGGTGGCTAACATCTGTAATCCCAGCACTTTGGGAGGCTAAGGCAGGCGGATCACATGAGGTCAGGAGTTCAAGACCAACCTAGCCAACATAGTGAAACCGTGTTTCTACAAAAATACAAAAATTAGCCGGGCATGATGGCAAATGCCTTTAATCCCAGACACTTGCGAGGCTGAGGCAGGAGAATCACTTGAACACAGGAGGTGGAGGGGTTGCAGTGAGCTAAGTTCACGCCATTGCACTCCAGCTTGGGAGACAGTGCACAATTCCTTCTCAATAAATAAATAAATAAATGCAGAGTTAAATAATTTTTAAAAGTATTCTGAATTCATTGTTTTTAAAACTGAAGATTTATACTGTCAAATCCTGCATATTTAATATTTTAAGTTAATGAGGTCCCTTAAGATAAAGAAATGCAGCTTTCTATGCAAGAGCTAAATCAGCTTGGGTATAAGCAGAAGTTTGCATAAATCTACACCTCTTCTTCTGGCAGCATCTTTCTCCGCCCATCCTTCACTGGAAATCCACTTCCAAAGTCTTTTGAGGAGATATCTGCTCCATATTCCACAATAACATCTTCTTCAATGCTGCTTACCAGCCGCCAAAATTCCTTTTCTACTAGTTCTGTGGGAACCATCTACATAGGGAAAACAAAGATGACAAATTATTAAACTGCTATAACTATAACCCACTATAATACAATACACAGGTCAAGTAAACACAAGCCCATGACGAGATTAAAAATCTCATTCCCTAGAGCAGAGAAGGCTGAGATCCTAGAATGTCTAAGTTGTCTCACCTTTTTCCCTTTTCCACTGAGAAAAGGAAAAAGCTCAGACAACTTAGACATTCAGAAAACCATAATGAACTGTGCTGCCCTTTTCTGAAAGAAACTGCTTCCCAAGTAAGGACAAAGACGAACGAGGAAATCAAGGAGGAATAAGGAATGGAAATAGCAGACTAAAATTTCTTTAAGAGCTTCTATTTTATGCCTTTTATTATTTTAACACAAAATTGCATTTTGTTTTTATTATACTTTTTAAGTTCTAGGATACATGAGAAGAATGAGCAGGTTTGTACATAGGTATACAGGTGCCATGGTGGTTTGGTGCACCCATCAACCCATTATCTATATTAGGTATTTCTCCTAATGCTACCCCTCCCCTAGTCCCCACTCCTTGACAGGCCCTGGTGAGTGATGTTCCCCTCCCTTTGTCCATGTGTTCTCATTGTTCAACTCCCACTTATGAGTGAGAACATGTGGTGTTTGGTTTTTTGTTCCTGTGTTAGTTTGCTGAGAATGATGGTTTCCAACTTCATCCATGTCCCTGCAAAGGGCATGAACTCATCTTTTTTATGGCTGCATAGTATTCCATGGTGTATATGTGTCACTTTTTTTTTTTTTTTTTTTTTAAACAAAGAAGGAGAAAGAAAAAGGGGGAGAGAGAACAGGATTCTTGCTCTATTGCCCAGGCTGGAATGCGATCTTAAAAAGGTATTAAAAACCTCTTTTATGCCAATAATTGTACTTAACAACAGACACAGGAAGGAATAAGGGAAGAAAATAACAAACAGCCAACCAATATTTCACTTAAGTCTGTGAGATGCTATGCAAATACTGAAGAGTAATTTAATTCCAATTATGTAGTCACTTTCTGAATAGGTGTAATATGATACTGAGAAAAATGTATGTTCTATAGACCTGGGGTGGAGAATTCTATAAATATTCACTGAGTTTACTTATTCCAGGTCTAAATTCAAATCACAGATGTCCCTATTAATTTTCTATCTGATTTTTCCATCGAATATTAACAATGAGATGTCAAAATCTCCTGCCATTATTGTGTGGGAGTCCAAATCTCTTTATAAGTCAGTAAGAACTTGTCTTATGTATCTGGGTACTCCTATATTGGGTACGTATATATTTATGATCATTAACTCCTGTTGTTGCATGATCCTTTTACCACTATGTGTCCTTCTTTGTTTCTTTTGGTCTTTGTTACTATTAAAGTCTATTTTGTCGGAGACAAAATTACAACTCCTGTTTTTTTGTTTTTTTGTTTTTTTTTTGCTCTCCATTTAATTGGTAAATCTTCCTCCATCCCTTTATTTTCAGTCTTTGTGTGCCCTTGAGTTAGATCTGGATACAATGTACCAATAGATTTTAACTTTTTATTCAATTTGCCTGTGTCTTTAACTGGGGCATTGAATCCATTTAAATTTAGGATTAATATTAATATCTGTGAGTTCAATATTGTAATTTAATGCTAGCTGGCTATTTTGCCCATTAGTTGATGTAAATTCTTCATTATGGAGATACTCTTTACGTTTTGGTAAATTTTTGAAATGACTGATAGTGACTGTTCCTTTGTTTGTAGTGCTTCTTTCAGAAGGTCTTGTAAAGCAGGCCTGGTGGTGATGACATCTCTGAGTGCTTGTTTGTTCGTGAAAAATTTTATTTTTCCTTCATTTATGAAGCTCAGTTTGGCTGGATATGAGATTCTGGGTTGAAAATTATTTTTTTTTGAGGATATCGAATATTGACCCCCACTCTCCTAGATTGTAGGGTTTCTGCTGAGAGGTCTGCTGTATAAGTCTGATAGGCTTCCCTTTATGGGTAACCTGACCTTTCTCTCTAGCTGCCCTCAGAATTTTCTCCTTTATTTCAACCCTAGTGAATCTAGCGATTATGTGTCTTGGAGTTGCTCTACTTGAGGAATATCTTTGTGGTGTTCTCTGGATTACCTGGAGTTGAGTATTGCCCTGCCTTACTATGTTAGGAAAGTTTTCCTGAATAATATCCTGAAAAATATTTTCCAACTTGGATTCATTCTCTTCATGACATTCAGGTACACTTATCAGTCGTAAATTAGGTCTTTTCACATAGTTCCATATTTCTTGGAGACTTTGCTCATTCCTTTTTACTCTTTCTTCTCTCATCTTGTCTTCTCGTTTCATTTCATTAAGTAGGTCTTCGACCTCTGATATCCTTTCTTCCGCTTGACCAATCTGACTGTTAAAACCTGTGCATACTTCACAAAGTTCTCATATTGTATTCTTCAGTTCCATTAATTCACTTATTTTCATTTCTAAATTGTCTATTCTCATTAGCATTTCATCAAACCTTTTTTCAAAGTTCTAGTTTCTTTACACTGGGTTAGAACATGTTCTTTTAGCTCACAAAAGTTCCTTATTATCCACCTTCTGAAGCCTAAATCTGTTAATGGAATGCACTCATTCTCCATTGGGCCTTGTTCCCTTGATGATGTGGAATTGTGATCCCCTATAGAAGGAGAGGCATTCTGATTCTGGGTATTCTCAACCTTTTTACCCTGGTTTCTTCCCATCATTGTGAGTTTATCCACCTGTTGTCTTTGTGATTGTCAACTTCCAAATTAGGTCTCTGAGTGGACGTCCAACTTCTTGATTCCCAGCACCGACATCTGAGCAACCCACTGCGCAAGCTAAAACAGCAGCATTAAGATGCATGGTGCTTTTCTGCTTGGGAATCTCCGGTTTGGCTTCCCTCTTGAATCCTTATTCAATCAGGTAAATGGGTGACTCTGCCTTCCTGGAGCTCCAAACATTGATCAAAAGGGGACCGACCCAGTCCTGTTTAGCCTGCACCGAGAACCGCCACACTGAAGCGCCGGCAAAACTGCCGCACCGGCCACAAGAGTCGCGCTGGCAACCCGTGGGGCTCCTCTGCTGGGAATCTCCTAGTCCGTGGGCAACAAAAATTCTGAAAGTGTGGTGTCCTCTCTTTCTGTGCACTTTCTCTGGGAGCTACAATACTAAGCTGCTGGTAATCAGCCATCTTGGATCTCTCTCTATGTGTCACATTTTCTTCATCCAGTCTATCACTGATTGGCACTTGGGTTGGTTTCAAGTCTTTACCGCAAGACTAAATTTTAATAACTACAGCAAATTTTTTTGACAGGGACTAAAAAAGCCTAAGATACCCTAGGAAAAGAAGCAAACTCTGAAGTACAAATAACTAAAGAAAAGCAACAACTGCCCAATACTTTATGCTTTTCTGTAAAGAATTACTCATAGAGAACCAATATAACAATTAAAGAATCAAAATAGAGTTTGCAGCTGGATGCAGTGCTTCATGCCTATAATCCCAGAACTTTGGGAGGCCGAGGTGGGCAGATCACTTGAGGTCAGGAGCTCAAGACCAGCCTGGGTGACATGGTAAAACACCATCTCTATTAAAAATACAAAAATTGCCAGTGCAGTGGCTCACAACTGTAATCCCAGCATTTTGGGAGGCTGAGGCAGGTGGATCACTTGAGGTCAGGAGTTCAAGACGAGCCTGACCAAGATGGTGAAACCCCATTTCTGCTAAAAATACAAAAATTAGCTGGGCATGGTGGTATATGCCTATAGTCCCAGCTACTTGGGAGGCTGAGACAGGAGAATTGCTTGAACCCAGGTGGCGGAGGTTGCAGTGAGCCGAAATGTGGCCACTGCACTCCAGCCTGGGCGACAGAGCGAGACTCTGGTACCTCAAAAAAAAGAAAAATACAAAACTTAGCAGAGCATAGTGGCATTGTGCCTGTAGTCCCAGTGACTCAGTAGGCTGAGGCAGGAGAATCACTTGAACCCAGGAGGAGGCTGCAGTAAGCCAAGATCATGCCACTATACTCCAGCCTAGGTGACAGAGTAAGACTCCACCTCAAAAAAAAAGATAGATTTTACAACAAGGAGTACAAACTGCCATATTAGACAGTGAAAGAAAAAGAATTAGATATCGGGGCCCTGATTTTAAGATGTAGTGTTCTGTCATCTTTTTCATGCTGTCCCTGTTTTCTACAAAATAATAAAAGAGGAAACTGAAGGCTTTGGACTCAGATAAATCTTTGTACCTCCCCAGACTGACCTAAAAGATAGATTACTCACATGAACTGGCATATTAAAATAATCAGACTTAAAATTATCTGCCATTTCTCCAAAGCTCTGAAGTGTATACTCTCTAACAGCTTGTTCAAATCCAAAGGCTTCTCGAGGCTTGTTACATTCCTGGAAAGAAAAAAATATCTAAGATGAACTCACTAAAACTGAACTGAAGAAAGGTTTAAAGCTCTTAGTTACTATGTTCTTTCATCATTTCCCTAGGTAAAGCAAATCCAATCAACCCTAGACAACAAAACAAGTATTAGCTACTTCCAATATAGTATCAGGAAGTTATTTTCTAGAGCCTCAACCTCACTGTCACAGCCTTCCAATAGGAAGGTGGTACTAAGACAGCTTTAGATCCAGAGGTAACATTAAGTTCTGGCACTACAAGCACCTAAAGGACTACTGACTTGGAATCAAGCCTAGGGATGCCTAATATTCTTAGTATATCGGTGGTTTTGGCCATGGAGAAAATAAATGTTCATGGAGGAAGGAAAGGTAATGGATAACGAGACAGCCACTGGATCGTGAGGGTATCAGACTAAGAGAATACTTTATTCACACTATCAGTCACCATGACCAACGTCTTAACACAAATAACTCACTTAGAGTAGAATTGCCTCTGAATTCTTTAACCTTGAGAATAGTAAATAAGTAGTAATTCTAAGGCCCTAAAAGACCTTTGAATGCATCTAGATACACCCAACAAACTCCTTCTCTTTAATGTCCTATAACAGCATTTTGTTAAAATAAGTAAACAGACTAGGCATTTTATGACAAGGACAATACTACAATTTTTCACTAAGAAAAATTTAGTAAAATCAAGTCAAAATTTGGGCAAGCTAAAAGATACCATCAGGGCCCAGCACAAGGTCCACATCTGTAATCCCAGCACTTTGGGAGATCAAGGCAGGTAGACCACTTGAGCCCAAGAATTTGAGACCATCCTGGGCAACATGGTAAAACTTTTATCTCTACAAAAAATACAAAAATTATCTGGGCATGGTGGCATACATCTGTAAGGAGGCTGAGCTGAGAGTATCACCTGAGCCCAGAAGCCAGAGACTGCACTGAACTGAGATCACCCCACTGCATTGTAGCCTGGCTGAGAGGCTGTAGACCCTGTCTCAAAAAAGTAAATAAACAGTAAGTAAATAAAAGATACCTTCAGTTTATTTAATAGCATGAAACTGGATGCATAAATCCCAAGTTCTATACCTTCATGTCTGGTTATACTTTTTTTTAATTAATAGAGAAAAAACAATCTATGCTTTTTTTCATTTTTGTGGTCTAGCAATATAAATATTCTGAGTAGTCTCATTATCTGCAGCAATAAGCAGAATGACCTAACCATCAGTCAGAAAAAGAATTTGACAGGTAAGCTACCACAATACAATTGTTACATTTCCATTCACTATAGCTTTTTTAAGTCCTGGAAATTTTAAACACTATATAATGAAGAGAGAATGAGAAAAGGAAACATATTTGGGAACATGTTTATATGTATGTATATATGCATGCATTACTGTTTTTAGTTAAAAAAGGATTCATAAAGGTTAGGCTTGTACCTCAGCGACACATTTAGGACACCTCCAGTCTCCTTTGGGCACATCAGGTAGTGGAGGAATGAGACAAAATGTATGATAGCTGTCATCACATCCATCACACAAAAGCAATTTATCTTCATTGTTTCCCCGACCACAAAACATACAAACATAGAGATCAACCTGTTAAAAAAATAAATAAATAAATAAAAGTCTACTTTCTATAATAAATAATACTAAATTTTTACCAGGAACTCCTTAGCTGAAGCAAACAAAATAATGTAACTGAAAAGTAAACACAACTTAAACCCTAAATGTCCATCAAATAATGATATTTAAACAGCTTTTCATAAAACTCCCTAAATTTCCTTCCAGAGTTTTTACAAGCAAGCTAACAAAAGTGTTATCAAGTTGCCAGAATAAAGAAAGACTACAAATCTCGGGTATCTAAAAATCAATTTATATGTATTTTTTAAATACCATGTAATTCTTCCCATATACAAACACTCTTTGATAGAGAATGAATACTGAGACTGTCAGTAACAGAACTCAATAATTTATACAGATTCATTTTCATGCTCTCACTTGGTTACGCACAAGGTATATGACTTAGAGGAAGCAGCCTACATATGTAGGACAAAGCAAGGTTAATAACATAAACAAAAGCTGTAACTTCATAGATCTGCCATCAAGTCTTCTAACCAAATGAACTAACTAAACATATACCAAGATATACCAGGATAAAAATTACAAAACCATAATAAAAATAGATGCTCTCCCTCCTGACAGACCCCAAAACACTTACAAAGTTAACAGAGAGAGTGCCTTTCCGTTGTCTCATTTGCATGTTAAATGCGTCTGACCTGTTGGTAACTTTTCGTCTTCGGGTGACCTCATCTTGAAATAAAAAGTTATACAATAATAGTAAAACCTAATGTTGAGAGCTTACTATGAACCAGATACTATTTAAAATTACTTAAAATAGTTAAAATCGTCTAACTGTTTATCTAGAGGTAGATAAACTATTTATTATCTCTCACTGAAGATGAAGAACCTGAGGTACAGCAAAGTTAGTAACTTGCTCAAAATCACACAGCCAGGCAGATTTACAATTCTAATCCAGTCACGTAAGTTCCGGAGAGCTTACCAATTAATGCTATATTTGTATGCAGTACGTACTACATACAACCTGTATGTATTACTTGGAGGACTCCCAAATTAGTCAGGGACTAATTTCTAAGACTGTTGCCAACCAATACTGTAATTACAAGAATAACAAAAGGTATTTAATTCTTAAAAAGGAAATGTTATCATTGTTATAATGTATTCAATAAGTCTTATTACATGGGATGTTTTGAGAGAGATGGAACAATATTATTTAATCGTCTAGAGTTCAGTCCACAATCTGAATTGTACTGACTTAACCACACAAGTAAGTACATGGTAATTAATATTTGTGACTGTAGCATTTCATTACGTTCTTATATAGTCAAAACATATCCAGCCTAATCTTTGTTAAACAGTTTTAAAATTGACATTACATAGAGAGAACAGTGGAACTTGATCTTTGCATGAGCAGTTCTACCCACAAAAAGCTTTCCAACATGTGAAGCTGAGAGTACTAGACTTAACGAAGAAAACAGTTTATTCAAATGAACAGTCATAATGTAACAAGGACAATTATTTCAAAAATCAAAATTATGGTTAGAATTTTAAAATTCTAAGTATCCCCCAGTATATGTTGATACTAAGAGTTAAAAGCTTTAGATCACTAGGAAAGAACCATCAATTCCACTATTCTCTCATAAATCAGCCTTTAGAAACTGCAATACATTTCTGTATCATATACTTGACATAAAGAAGAAAAATTATCTCTTCCAAAATCATAAAAATTCAACATAATATTGCTCTTCACATCTTAAATTTAAGACATCTGGCATTTAAAAGGCGATTTGCCTAGAAACCACACTACAACTTTATAATTCTTAAGAATTTCCCAGCACAGACGGCAATTCAAGTATCATTTGAATCTTTTTACAACCATATTGAACCTTATCTCTTTTCATGACCAAATAACAAATTTTACCTTCTTTATCTTTTGTTCCCATTGCCAGGCCCACAACCTTGGGCCCAGCACCAAAAATCTGAAGCTTCTTCAGTTCTGTGTTTCTATTCACATCTCCAGATTCTGACTAAAAAAATAAGCAAAATTCACATTAGCATCATTATGCTAATTCAGGCATTTATTTTTGCTACCCAAGAAAAGTTTCAGGATCATCTTCAAAACAAAAGAACAAATTATTGGATTTATTTTCTGTAAATCCACTCACTGCCTCATTACCAGTCAAAAACAGTCACCAAAACACTGTGCAACACTCAGATTCTTTTCCACAAAATAAAATTCATCTATAACTCATAAAAGTATAGTTGTCAAGCTGACTAAAGACAGACACTGCTGGTTATCACACAAGAGAAATCCCCACTTCTAACTTGCTACTGGGCACCTGTATTTGATTAGAGGGCATCTCAGGACATGAACTCTGACTGTCCTAAGCCAATCATGCTAACCTCATTTTTCTTTGTTGGTGGTGACCAACAAAGAGGTGAGAATGTGATCCAGTTCTAGCCTGTGAGACATTAAAAATTGTACTGGAATCCCCCTGGAAAGACTGTCATAAATAAACAGAAAATTGCCAGGCACAGTGGCTCACAACTGTAATCCCAACACTTTGGGAGGCCAAGGCAGGTGGATCATTTGAGCTCAGGAGTTACAGACCAGCTGGGCAACATAGGGAGATCCCATCTCTACAAAAAGTACAAAATTAGCCAGACACCGTGGTGTGCACCTGTAGCTCCAGCTACTCAGGAGGCTAAGGTTGGAGGATCACTTCAGTTTGAGAGGCTGAGGCAGTGAGGCAAGATCATACCGCTGCACTCCACCTTGGGTGACAGATGAGTGAGACACTGAATCAATCAATCAATGGGAAACCTTCTCCCAGCCTGGGCAACATAGTGACCCCACCTCTACCAAAAAAAAAAATTAAAATTAAAAATTAAAAATTAGCTGGGCAAGGTGGCACACACCTGAAGTCCTAGCTACCCAGAAGACTGTGGCAGGAGGATCACTTGAGCCCAGGAGTTCAAGACTGCAGTGAGCCGTGATTGTCCTACTACACTCCAGCCTGGGTGACAGAAAAAGACCCTGTCTTAAAAAAAAAAAAAAAAGAGGAAACCATCTTAAAGAGTAAGCCCTTTTGCCCCAACTCCCTTCCTTCCTGCTAAGGGACTCAGTCTGGTGAAAACATGGTGCTGGACTCTGCAGCAGCCATACTACAACTGAGAGGAAATTTATCACCCACACACTGAAGAAAGCAAGGCAGAAAGATGGAAAGAGCCTGGGTCCTTAACCAATCCTAGAACTACTTACCTCTGAAAATCTTAGATAAAAGTGTGTTCTTACGTGAAAAATTAGTTATTAATGTTTAAGCTACTATCATCTGCATTCTAATACTTGAAAGTGAGAGCATCCTGACAGATACTAGTATCAAGTCTTGAATTAAGATTAACCATAATCTCTGAATGTAGACTAAGTAAACAGCCAAATTTTATTTTAAGTGTATAAATAAAGAATAAGCATAAACATAAACCAGGATAAAATACAGACTACTTTATAAGTCTGTGGTTACCTAACAAACGATATATGCAATCTAGAGTAATAAAAGATCATATAAGTACAAAACCTAATGTCATTTCAACGTCTATCTTTAAACTTTTGTAGATTTGGTTATTCTAACCAACCCCTACTATTAGTCCAACAATAAATGTAACATTACACATTCTTTACCACTATTAAAGCAGAGTACATAATAAACAGTAAAATTAATATATGTTGAGTAAATAGTATGCGCCATAGCTAAGTACTTTAATCCATTAATCCATTAGTCCTTACAATAACCTTTTCAGAAAAGCAATAAAGTTCCAAAAAGTAGAAAACAACATTCTTTGATCTAAAACCCAAAAAAAAAAAAAAAATTAAAAAGGTCCTTCTACCTGAACATTTTAACTCTCTACTTAAAAAAATAACAGTAAAAAGACTATATATTAGATGTCTAGAACAAATTAAAGCAGTGATCACATGAAATTTTATAGTCTTAAACATTTCAATAAAAACAAAAGAATAAAATTAAATTCTCAACTCAAAACACTAGGAAAAAACTAGAAGATAAACCAAAAGAACTGTGGTGCTAGATTAGAAATTGAATTATTAGTAGGAATGCAAAATTATCAAGTCACAATTTTTTTTAATTGTGTTTTCTAGCTCTGACCATTTAAAAGAGCCTAGAAGCAATGACATCCCAGTGGAAACAAGCACACCGTGTGCTCAGATCATGGTTTCTAATACATAAATTCATTTCAAATACATAAATAAACCAGGATCCCTAAGAGAAATTTTGGAGATAATAGCAGCCAGCACTTGTTTAAAGAATGAACATGGCTTATAAGGAAATAAAGAAATCAAGGAGTTTGATTCATTTGATTCATTCAAAGGCTTTTAAGTCTAGGCACAATGGCTCATGCCTGCAATCCCAACACTCTGGAAGGCCAAGGCAGGCAGATCACTTGAACTCAGGAGTTTGAAACCAACCTGGGCAACATGGCAAAACTCTGTCTCTATAAACACACAAAAATTAGCTGGATGGTGGTGTGCCCCTATGGTCCCAGCTACATGGGAGACAAAGGTGGGAGGATGACTTTAGCCTGGGAGGCAGAAGTTGCAATGAGCCAAGACTGTGCCACTGTACTCCAGCCTGGGTGAGGGAGCCACAACTGTCTCCAAAAAACAGGAGGGGAGGGGAGAGGAGGGGAGAAGGGAAAAGAGAGAATAAGGTAGGAGAGAGAGAAGGGAGGGGAGGACAGAAGAGAGAGGAGGGGAGAAGGGAGGGAGGATACATTATCTTTCACATGTATTGAATTTGGCATACCCAATGCTATAGCCAATAAGGAGTACACATGTATACATACACACACAACCCTGGTGAAAAGAAAAGAAGGATGGATGTTAAGACAGATTTGGGCCGGGTGTGGTGGCTCACACCTATAATCCTAATACTTTGGGAGGCTGAGGAAAGCAGATCGCTTGAGGCCAAGAGTTCGACATCAGCCTGGCCAAAACTGTGAAACCCTGTCTCTACTAAAATTACAAAAAATAAGCCAGGCATAGAGGCACATGCCTGTGAGCAGAGCTACTCAGGAGGCTGAGGAAAGAGAATCACTTGAACCTGGGAGACAGAGGTTGCAGTGAGCCAAGATTATGCCACTGCACTCCAGCCTGGGAGATACAACAAGACTCTGTCTTAAAAAAAGGAGATTTGAGCATTACAAGTAGCATTTGAAATCACACACAGATGAGACAGCTAAGGGGAGTGAAGACAGAAAAGAATCAAAGATATAAAATAAAGGGCAGAGAGGAGATAACCAAAATGACTAAGGAGTGGTCAGAATATAAGGAGGAAGGCCAGGTCTAGTGGCTCACACCTGTAATCCCAGCACTTTGGGAGGCCGAGGCAGGCAGATCACAAGGTCAAGAGTTCGAGATCAGCCTGGCCAATACGGTGAAACCCCATCTCTACTAAAAATACAAAAATTAGCCAGGCGTGGTGGTGGGCACCTGTACTCCCAGCTACTCAGGAGGCTGAGGCAGGAAAATCGCTTGAACCCTGAAGGCAGAGGTTGCAGTGAGCCGAGACAGCCTGGGCAACAGAGCAAGACTACGTCTCAAAAAAAAAAAAAAAAAAAAAAAAAAAAAAATATATATATATATATATATATATATATATATATGGAGGAAAACCAAAAAGAGAGGTATTACACAAATGAAAGAAAAATCAAGTTAATCAAAGTTCAAGGACAGGAGTCAACAACCACATTAAACGTATACATGACCAGAGATCAATTAAGATATGAAATGAAAAGGGGAACCGCAGAAACTGACAATTAAAAACTGATTGATAACTTGGATGGTGCCATTTCAACAAAACTATTTAGCTCAAAGTTAGATTACAGAGTGTAAAAACTAAAAAGATGTTGAGGAAACTGAAGACAATAAAGACTATTTTTCAAGAAACTTCTCTGTGAAAAGAGGCAAGGATAAGGCATTATGTAAGAAGAGGGCTTTTATGTTTATGATAGAGACTTAAACACATATTCGGAGGAGTGGAATTTAACAGACAGAGGAGGTGGGAGACAAAGATTTCTCAGTATGTTGCAATCACTAAAGACGTCAGAAGGGATGAAGTGGAGGGGTGATCTTTGCAGAGAAAGGTACACTTTGCCCATAGATATGGACAAGGACTAAGTGTGAATAACAGTAGTTTTGTGTATGGGGCAAGAAGCTGAAGTTCTCCCAGAGTGCCTTTATTTTCTTTCTGAAACAGAAAACCAGGAATGAGCAGCAGACTTTCAACAGAGTAATTAAGTACAAATCGTAGAAAAGCAAAATGAAGTATTAATACTCTGCCTCTCCAGTGATAGGACTCTACACAACCCCAGATTGAGTGTCTCTTATTAACAGCCGTTTTATCCTGCTTCTCTGATGCTATTCATCCCCATTTCTATAATACATTGTTTCCTTAAATGTTAAAATCTATGATTAGGATTCAGTGAAGTTGCTTTTCCTGTCCATCTATATGTTAACTTACATAGATTAAATCTTAGGAGTTCTAAGCGCACCTCACTGTCTCAGCATCCACATTTGTCTTTACCAAAAACCTTAAAAGACCCTAGAGAAAAGGAAATGGGTTTGAAAGAGAAGCAAAGCTTAGGAAAAATAAAGAAAGATAGAAATAAGTGAAGGGTGGAATCAGACAAAAAATAAATTAGGGTATTTTTCTTCTGAGGTATTAGGCTTTGAAATTATTTTAGGTTAGTTACATGAACATCATAGTAGTTAAACTGGAATGGCTCAGACACTAAGAAATTTATTACACTCTGGTTTTTAAAGGAATGGTGGATAAAAAAATAAAACCAAAATTTCTTATTCATCTCACTTCTGCTAATCATTTAAATAAAATGTACTAGAATTCATCAGCATGTCTATAAAATTGGCACCACAGCATCTGGGGTCACCCTTTGATTTGTCATCCCCATCAAAAACCACTAAAAAATTAACAAAGAACTTTCTAAATCAAATTACACCACATTCCACAATTTATTCTCCATTCACCTCCTGCATAAATGAAAAATAAGGTGCAAGTTTTAAAGAACAAGAGTATATGAGTGGCCTCCGATAACCAGATAACTGTTCCACACAGTTAATGCACTTAAAACTCCTGGCCCATAATCCTGGTACAGTAGCGCACACCAAGTAGCATTACTCAAGAGACTGAGGCAAGAAGATCACTTGAGCTGAGGAGTTCAAGGCTAGCCTGAGTAACATCGTGAAACTACATCTTTATTTAAAAAAAAAAAAAAAAAAAAGCCCTAGACTTTGATACCTGAGACTTCACACGTCTTGTTCTCTTTGGCAGAATGTTCATTCTTGTGCCCGGCTCTGGGGAAGTGTGGGTATCAGTGCTGAGAACCTCAGGCTCCACTTTGTCTTTAAGATCTAAATTAGGCATCTGTACACCCTAAAAGATCAGAGAACAGAAAGAGAGCAGGTTCACTGATAAGAAATCATGCTTCAGAATCAGTAGATAAATAATAAATTACCAACGAATCCCTAAAACTACTAAAACAAGATTGCAATTATCTCTCAAACTGACCTACAGCTATCCCTATCAAAATCCTGGCAAGCTTTTTTTGTTGAAATTGAAAGCTGATCCTAAAATCTATGTGCAAATGTCAATTGTTTAGAAATTTTGTAAAAAAACAAAAAACTTACATTACTGAATATCAAAATTTACCATAAAGCTGTAGTACTCAAGACAATGTAGTACTGGTGTTAGGGTAGACATATAATCAATGCAACGAAACAGAGCCCAGAAATAAACCCATACATCTATGGCCAACTGATTTCTAACAAAGGTGGTAAGTTAAATCAGTGGGAAAAGGATAGCCTTTTAAACAAATGGTGCTGGTACAACTCAATATTCATATATTCCCTTCCCCACCAAAAAATAAACTTAACATCTTCACCTCACACTACACACACCAAAAAAAAAAGCCTCAAAATGCATCACTGATCAAAATATGAAAGCCAAAACTAAGAAATTTCTATATTAAAGCAAAGAAGAAAATCTTTGTGACCTTGGAAAAAATTTCTTAAATATGAAACCAAAAGTACAATCCACGAAAGGAATAAAGAAATAAATGGTTCTTCAAAAAGTCACCATTACAAAAATGAAAAGATAAACCACAGAGTAGGAGAAAAGATCTACAAATCATTTACCTGATAAACAACTTGTACACAAACTGTAAACAAACTTACAAGTATAAGAAGTCAAACAATACAATTTTAAAAAAAAGATCTGATCAAGAACAAACTGCCATTCACAATTGCTACAAAGAGAATAAAATACCTAGGAATTCAACTAACAAAGGCTGTAAAGGACCTCTTCAAGGAGAACTACAAACCAATGCTCAACAAAATAAGAGAGGACACAAACAGATGGAGAAACATTCCATGCTCATGGTTAGAAAGAATCAATATCGTGAAAATGGCCATACTGCCCAAAGTAATTTATAGATTCAACGCTATCTCCATCAAGCTACCAATGACCTTCTTCACAGAACTGGAAAAAACCACCTTAAACTTCATATGGAACCAAAAGAGAGCCCGCATAGCCAAGACAATTCTAAGTAAAAAGAACAAAGCTGGAGGCATCACGCTGCCTGACTTCAAACTACACTACAAGGCTACAGTAATCAAAACAATATGGTACTGGTACCAAAACAGAGATATAGACCAATGGAACAGAACAAAGGCCTCAGAGGCAACGCCACACATCTACAACCATCTGATCTTTGACAAAACTGACAAAAAGAAGCAATGGGAAAAGGATTCCCTGTTTAATAAATGGTGTTGGGAAAACTGGCTAGCTATGTGCCCAAAGCAGAAACTGGACCCCTTCCTGACACCTTACACTAAAATTAACTCTAGATGGATTAAAGACTTAAACATAAGACCTAGCACTATAAAAACTCTATAAGAAAACCTAGGCAAAATCATTCAGGACACAGGCATAAGCAAGGACTTCATGACTAAAACATGAGAAGCATTGGCAACAAAAGCCAAAATACACAAATAGGATCTAATTAAACTCCAAAGCTTCTGCACAGCAAAAGAAACAATCATTAGAGTGAACCAGCAACCAAGAGAATGGGAAAAAATTTTTGCAATCTACCATCTGACAAAGGACTTATATCCAAAATCTACAAAGAACTAAAACAGATTTACAAGAAAAAAAAAAAAACCCCATTCAAAAGTGGGCAAAGGATATGAACAGATACTTTTCAAAAGAAGACATATATGAAGCCAACAAACATATGAAAAAATGCTCATCACTGGTCATTAGGGAAATGCAAATCAAAACCACATTGAGATACCATCTCATGCCAGTTAGAATGGCAATCATTAAAAAATCTGGAGACAACAGATGCTGGAGAGGATGTGGAGAAATAGGAACACTTTTACACTGTTCGTGGGAGTGTAAATTAGTTCAACCATTGTGGAATACAGTGTGGTGATAACTCAAGGACCTGGAAATAGAAATTCCATTTGACCCAGCAATCCCATTACTGGGTATATATCCAGAGGATTATAAATCGTTCTATTATAAGGACATATGCACATATATGTTCATTGCAGCACTGTTTACAATAGCAAAGACTTGTAACCAATCCAAATGCCCATCAATGATAGACTGGACAGGGAAAATGTAGCACATATACACCATGGAATACTATGCAGCCATAAAAAAACGATGAGTTTGTGTCCTTTGTAGGAACATGGATGAACCTGGAAACCATCATTCTCAGCAAACTGACATAGGACAGAAAAATCAAACACCACATGTTCTCACTCACAGGCAGGTGTTGAACAATAAGAACAGATGGACACAGGGAGAGGAGCATCACACACTGAGGTCTGTAGCGGGCACTAGGGGAGGGACAGCGTGGGGTAGGGAGTTGGGGAGGGATAACACAGGGAGAAATCCCATATATAGGCGATGGGATGGAGGCAGCAAACCACATTGCCATGTATGTACCTATGCAACAATCCTGCATGTTCTTCACATGTACCCCAGAACCTAAAATGCAATAAAATATATATATATATATACACACACACATACATAATTTAAAAAAAAAAATCTGTTCTGGAGGAAAGTATACTAGAAAAAAAAAATCTGAACAGACACTTCACCAAGAAATACAAATGGCTAATATGAATATGAAAATATGCGGCCAGGTGCAGTGGCTCATGCCTGTAATCCCAGCACTTTGGGAGGCAGAGGCGGGCAGATTACAAGGTCAGGAGTTCAAGACCAGCCTGACCAAAATGATGGTGATACCGTGTCTCTACTAAAAATACAAAAATTAGTCAGGCATGGAGGCACACGTCTGTAATCCCAGCTACTCGGGAGGCTGAGGCAGGAGAACTGCTTGAACCGAGGAGGTGGAGGTTGCAGTAAGCAGAGATCTCGCCACTTGCACTCCAGACTGGGCAACAGAGCAGACTCTGTCTCAAGAAAAAGAAAAAAGAAGATATGCACATCACTAGTCATTTGAGAAACGCAAATTTAAACCACAATAAGATATCAGTATACAACTAACCAGAATGACTATAATTTTAAAAACTGACAATACCAAGTGTTCACAAGGATGTAGAAAAACTTTAATCTATATTACTGGTGGGAAAGTAAATGATTCAGCTACTTTGGAAAACAAATTGGCAGTTCTTAAAAATTTACACACACCAGGCAGTGGCTCACGTCTATAATCCCAGCACTTTGGGAGACAAAGGTGGGTGGACTGCTTGAGGTCAAGAGTTCCAGACAAGCCTTGCCAACATGGTGAAACACTGTCTCTACTAAAAATACAAAAATTAGCTGGGCATGGTGGCATGCACCTGTAGTACCAACTACTCTACTCAGGAGGCTAAGGTAGGAGAATCGCTTGAACCCAGAAGGCAGAGGTTGCAGCGAGCCAAGATTGCACCACTGCACTCCAGCCTGGGCAATAGAGCAAGACTCTGTCTCAAAAAAAAAAAATTTTACACATAAACTTAACATATAACCCAGAGATTCCACTTCCAAGAGAAATAAAAACATATGCCCACACAAAGACTTGTATATGAATATTCACAGTATTCATAATAGGCATAAACTGGAAACAATTTAAATATCCTGGTTAAGTGGATAAACAAAATATGGCATATCCATGCAGTGGAATATTACTCAGCCATAAAAATGAAGTACTGACACATGCAATAATGTGGCTGAATTTTTTTTTTTTTTGAGACAGAGTCTTACTCTGTCACCCAGGCTGGAGTGCAGTGGCACAATCTCAGCTTACTGCAACCTCTGTCTCTCAGGCTGAAGCAATCCTCACTGCAACCTCTGTCTCTCAGGCTGAAGCAATCCTCCCACCTCAGTCTCTGGAGTAGCTGGGTCCACAGGTGCACACCACATCTGGCTAATTTTTTAAACTTTTAGTAGAGACAGGGTTTCACCATGATGCCCAGACTGGCCTCAAACTCCTGGCCTCAAGCAATCCACCCACCTCAGCCTCCCACAGTGCTGGCGTTAAAGGTATTAGCCGACACAGCTGAACTCTGAAAACATTAGGCTAAGTGAAAAAGCCAGACACAAAATCATATTGTATGATTACACCTTGGTGAAATTTATAGAAAAGGCAAAACTATAGAGCCAGAAAAACAGGTTAGGAATTGCCTGTGTGTGGGAGTGGAACAGAAACCAACTACAAATGAACAATACAATTCTGGGGGCTAGTGGAAGTGCTCTAAAATTGGATCATAGTGATTGCTGCATAAATGTAGACATTTCTTAAAGCTTACTGACTGTGCACCCACAAAGGGTGAATTCTATGGTATATAAATTACACCTAATAAAGCTGTTTTTAAAAAATACATGAAACAGCCGGGCGTGGTGGCTCAAGCCTGTAATCCCAGCACTTTGGGAGGCCGAGGTGGGTGGATCACGAGGTCAACACATCGAGACCATCCTGGTCAACATGGTGAAACCCCGTCTCTACTAAAAATACTGAAAATTAGCTGGGCATGGTGGCACGTGCCTGTAATCCCAGCTACTCAGGAGGCTGAGGCAGGAGAATTGCCTGAACCCAGGAGGCGGAGGCTGCGGTGAGCCAAGATCGCGCCATTGCACTCCAGCCTGGGTAGCAAGAGCGAAACTCCATCTCAAAAAAAAAAATACATGAAACAAACAGGAGGACTTTTTCAAAAACTTTCAGTCATAAAGGTTTATTTTAAATAAGTAAAAAAACATTCTTCATTCCCATTATTCTTTAACTTGCAAACCACCAAAAATAGCTTGATTTTTACACTATGACATACACTTTGCTTCCCCAAATTTTGGTGCCTGCTAACTTGGGTTAAACATAGTGTAAAGTTTATACTTGAGCGAACTGGATTTATCAACTTTTTCTAAAAAGAATGATGCATCTCACCATAAGGCTCACACCAGATTGGAAAAGTTCATATGGGTAGAGAATTCTTTCATAATGTGACTTCAAAAGAGATCCAGTTCCTTTTCCTGGCAGATATCCCAAGCGACTACCCACTTTAGACCATTTCTTCTCTTTGGTGACCATTTCAAAACCTCCTTTGCTGGCAACAATCTGAAAAGCAAGTAAAAAGTTTCTTAGAGAAAATAAGTAGATTCAAGCATCCTGACTCTAAGTCTGTCTACTAAATAGAAAAATAATTCTGGGCTTAAATTTCAAATTTTCCTTTCAATGAGTATCTAAACCAAACTGACATCTGTCAACATTTAGAGTAAGAAATAGAAACAATGATTTACAGAGGTTTAAAACTTAATTAATATTATTATGTCTACCTTCAAACCAAGTATTTAAAAATATTTAATGAATTAATACTTTGTATAGTATGCACTGTGAGAAAACTAAACACACGTGTGAGACTTATGTACTCAAGGAACTCACAATATGAAATAAGAATAAAAACAGACAAAAAATACACATGAAAATGTTATATAATAGAAAATAAACATAAATCCTGAAATTAGAAATATCAAGTAACTTACAGAACTTAACAAAAATGTCAATCAAACCATGAATATAAAGAACAGTTTTGAAAAACAGGCTATAATTTTTCAAAAGGACAAGAGTTTTATATGGAAGATTATGAAGGAACACTGAGGAAAGGTTAGGCTGAAGTAGATTTACTGATATGGAGTACAGAATATATTAAGGTAAAAAATGAGATAAATTGGCTAACTTGGCTGAATGTTCACATCAAGCTAGGCACTATACGGAACACGTTTCCAAGCTTCTTAACGTCCAGAAGCTGTTATTATACATCTTACATTCTAAAATACCATCATGCACTGCATAACATTTTGGTCAAATATAGACCACATATACAACAGTGCTCCCATAAGATTATACTACCATATTATTACCACACCTTTGTGTTCAGATGCATACACAAATGTATTACCATTGTGTTACACTGCCTACAGTATTTGTACAGTAAAAGGGTGTACAGCTTTGTAGCCTAGGAACAACAGGCCCACATAGCCTAGGTGTACAGTAGGCCATACCATCTAGGTTTGTATAAGTACCTTCAATGATGTTTGCACAATAATGAAATGGCCATGTTTTTCAGAACATATCCCTACCATTAAGTGACACAATTGTACAGGCAGTTTTCAATTTCACTGAGAATAAAGGAGACTCTGACAAAGTATTTGAACTCAGTTTCTCCTATTTGAGTATATGCTATTGTATCTTACTACATAAAAAAAGTTAAAGCCAGGCACAGTGGCTCATATCTGTAATTCTAGCACTTTGGGAGGCCAAGACAGGAGAATCGCTTGAGCCCAGGAGTTCCAAACCAGCCTGGGTCATATAGTAAGACCCCCAACTCTACAAAAATAAAAATAAAAATTAGCTGAGCAGGTTAGGCAGGGTGGCTCATGCCTGTAATCCAGGACTTTGGAAGGCAGAGGTGGGCAAACAGCCTGAGGTCAGGAGTTCAAGACCAGCCTGGGCAACATAGTGAAACCCCATCTCTTAAAAAAAAAAAAAAAAGATATTGAACTCGAGTTGGAAGAGGCGAGTCCGGTCTCAAAATGGAAGTAAAACTGCCGCCCAGTCACCCCCAGCCCGACTCCAGCCATCGCCGCCGGGGGGAAGAGGACCATAACCAAAAGGAACCAGAGCAGTTGAGAAAACTGTTTATTTTTGGTCTGAGCTTTGAAACTACAGATGATAGTTTAAGAGAACATTTTGAGAAATGAGGCACACTTAAAGATTGCGTAGTAATGAGAGATCCCCAAACCAAACATTCCAGGGGCTTTGGTTTTGTGACTTATTTTTGTGTTGAAGAGATGGATGCAGCAATGTGTGCTCGACCACACAAGGTTGATGGGCACGTAGTGGAACCAACGAGAGCTGTTTCTAGAGAGGATTCTGTGAAGCCTGACGCCTATCTAACAGTGAAGAAATTTTTTGTTGGTGGTATAAAAGAAGATACAGAAGAGTATAATTTGAGAGACTACTTTGAAAAGTATGACAAGATTGAAACCATAGAAGTTATGGAAAACAGGCGGAGTGGAAAAAAGAGAGGATTTGCTTTTGTAACTTTCAACGATCATGACACAGTTGATAAAATTATTGTTCAGAAACACCAAACTATTAATGGGCATAATTGTGAAGTGAAAAAGGCCCTTTCTAAAGAAGAGATGCAGTCTGCTGGATCACAGAGAGGTCATGGAGGTGGATCTGGCAATTTTATGGGTCGCGGAGGAAACTTTGGAGATGTAATTTTGGCTGTGGTGGAAACTTCGGTGGAAGAGGAGGTTATGGTGGTGGAGGTGGTGGCAGCAGAGGTAGTTATGGAGGAAGTGATGGTGGATATAACGGATTTGGTGCTAGCGGCAACTATGGCAGGGGTCCTGGTTATAGTAGCAGAAGGGGCTATGTTGGTGGTGGACCAGGATATGGAAACCAAGGTGGTGGATATGGTGGCGGTGGTGGAGGATATGATGGTTACAATGAAGGAGGAAATTTTGGCGGTGGTAACTATGGTGGTGGTGGGAACTAATGATTTTGGAAATTATAGTGGACAAGTATATAACAGCAAATTATGGACCCATGGAAGGGGGCAGTTTTGGTGGAAGAAACTCAGGCAGTCCCTATGGTGGTGGTTATGGATCTGGTGGTGGAAGTGGTGGATATGGTAGCAGAAGGTTCTAAAAGGAGCAGAAAAGGGCTCCAGTTCTTAGCAGGAGAGGGAGCAAGGAGTTGTCAGGAAAGCTGCAGGTTACTTTGAAACAGTCGTCCCAAATGCATTAAAGGAACTGTAAAAATCTTCCACAGAAGATTTTTAGATGATCCATAGTCAGAAAAGTTACTGCAGCTTAAACAAGAAACACTTCTTGTTCAGGACTGTCATAGCCACGGTTTGCAAAAAGTGCAGCTATTGATTAATGCAATGCAGTGTCAATTAAATGTACATTCCTGAGGTCTTTTATCTGTTGTAGCTTTCTCTTTTTCTTTTTCTTTTCATTACATCAGGTATATTGCCCTGTAAATTATGATAGTGGTGCCAGGAATAAAAAATTAAGAAATTTTTAACTTTTCAAAAAAAAATACAAAAAATTAGCCAGGCATGGTGGCACACACCTATAATCCCACCTACTCAGGAGGCTGAGGCCCAAGAATCACTTCAACCCAGGAGACAGAGGCTGTAGTGAGCTGAGAATGTCCCATGCACCCTAGTATGGGCAACAGAGTGGGACTCCATCTCCAAAAAAAAAGAAAAAAGTGCACCTGTAGATCCAGCTACCTGGGAGGCCGAGGCACAGGAGAGCACAGGAGATCAAGGCTACAGTGAGCCATGATCATACTACTGCACTCCAGTCTGGGTAACCCTGTCTCAAGTGACCCTGTCCCAAAAAAACAGAAAAAAAAAAAAAAAAAAACAGTTAAAAGTTTAAATAAAATTACTGTATGATCCTGCAATTTCACTTCTAGGTATACACTCAAAGAACTGAAAGGAGGGACTCAAACAGATTCTTACACACCAATGTTCACAGCAACATTATTCTTGAGAGTCAAAACAGAACTAACCCAAAAGTTTATCAACAGATAAGTGAATAAACAAAATGTAGTATAATAAACATACAATGGAATATTATTCTGCCTTAAAGAGAAAATTCTGATACATGCCAAACATGAATGAATTGTGAAAATATTGTAAGTAAAATAAGCCAGACACAAAATGATGACTACTGTATAATTCCATTTATATAAGATACATAGAGTAAGCAAATTCATAGAGACAGAAAGCATAACAGAAGTTACCAGGGGTGGTGGAAGGAAGGAAGTCCTGAAACTACATAGTGGTGATAACTGTACAACCCTGTAAGTATACTTAACGCCACTGAACTGTGTATTTTTAAATGTTGATGTTATATGTACTACAATTTTTTTAAAAAGGACTTCGAGGGCCAGGCGCGGTGGCTCATGCCTGTAATCCCAGCACTTTAGGAGGCCAAGGCAGGCAGATCATGAGGTCAAGAGATCAAGACCATCCTGGCCAACTTGGTGAAACCCCGTCTCTACTAAAAGTACAAAAAATTAGCCAGGCATGGTGGTGCATGCCTGTAGTCCCAGCTACTCGGAGGCTGAGGCAGAAGCAGAAGAATTGCTTGAAACTGGAAAACAGAAGTTGCAGTGAGCCGGGATCGCTCCACTGCACTGCAGCCTGGCAATAGAGAGAGACTCTGTCTTTAAAAAAAAAAAAAAAAAAAAAAAAAAGACTACGAGAAGACTCTGGAGCCAGACTTGCTAGTATTCAAATTCTAGTTCTGTCACTTAGTAGTTATATGACCGTGGTCAGGCGTGGTGGGGCTCATGTCTGTAATCCCAGAACTTTGGGAAGCTGAGGCAGGCAGATCACCTGAGGTCAGGAGTTTGAGACCAGTCCGGTCAACAAAGTGAAACCTCGCCTCTACTAAAAATAGCAAAAATTAGCCAAGGGTAGTGGTGCGCTCCTGTAGTCCCAGCTACTAAGGAGGCTGAGGAAGGAGAACTGTTTGAACCTGGGAGGAGGCGGCTGCCGTGAGCCAGATCATGCCACTGAACTCCAGCCCGGGCAAAAGCAAGACCATGTCTCAATAAAAAAAAAAAAAAATAGTTATATGACCTTTGCAAAGTTACATAATTTGCAATTCAATTTCCTCACCATCATTAAAATGGTTAACAACAGTGCCTACACCTCCTTACGAGGCTATTGTGAGGACAAATAAATAAAACATGAAAAGCACCAAGATAAAGTACTATACCAATATTGCTGTTATTATAAATGTCTATGAGTGTGGACAAATGGAGGGAGAGGGTACATGTACTGAAATTAAGCAAAGAAAATGTTTTAACTCTTGTGTTGGGATATTATAAACAAAAACGAACCTATGGCCAAAGTACAATTTTCCTCTAGTGAACTATCTGAAAGCTTGGTAGAAACACTAATTCATATGCATGAGAGTGGAACACATGTCTTTAGTTCTTTAGCTCCTCTTATCGCATCCTCAGAGAAGCCCTCTCTGTTCAAAGAATCGACCAGGGGAAAATTATACAGAGAAAAAAATTATTTTTCAAAGCTAATAGTAAAGAGAAAGACACAATGAAAGTAGTTTCAATAGAGGGCTATCTAGAAGCAACTGGATAGATTAGAGTGCCTTTAATTCAACAGGTATCTTTCCAATGCTCCTATACTGCCAGCTACTATTCTAGGTACCTCAGATACATTTATAAATAAAACAAAGATCTTTGTCTTCACAGAGGTTACATTCTAGTGTTGGAAGACAGACAACAAACAATGAACATAATATATAAATTTTGAAGTAACATTGAAGAAGAAATTAAAAAGCAGTCAAGGGGCCTCCAAGTAACAGAGTAAGTGTAAATTAAAGTATTAAACAATCACAAAAAGGCTTATTATAAGGATGAAATTTGAGCAAAGTCTTGAAGGGAGTGAAGTAGTTAACCAGCAGATATAAAGCGAATAGACAAAGCAAAGGCTCTAAGTCAGAAGCATACCAAGAGTGTTTGAGAAAAATAAGGAAGCCAGGGTGGCTGAAGCAAAGAGAACAAAGGAGGAGGAGAAATAAAGGAACTCAGGGAGGCAAAAGAAGCCTTAATAATCTATACTATCTCATACAATAATCACTTTTACATAATAGACTGCTTTGTATTGAAAGCATTTCAAGCTCAATTTCCATTAGTTATGATATATCTGCATGGATCCAGTCATGATGTCCCACTCAGTTCCGGTGATTAGCAGCATCCAGGATATGGCCATGACAAAGGAATAAACTATCTCACATAAACAAAACCATTACTTAGGCTCCATGTATACAATACTCTAACAATCTAACCAAAAAACATGCAAAACCTTATACCTGTTTTTCTTCAGCTGACAGATTCAAGGATTATCATGCATAATTTTAAAATACAAACCAGGGCACGGTGGCTCATGCCTATAATCCCAGCACACTGGGAGGCTGTCACGGGTGGATCACCTGAGGTCAGGAGTTCAAAACCAGCTTGGCCAACATGGTGAAACCCTGTATCTACTAAAAGTACAAAAATTAGTCAGGCATGGCACCTGTAATCCCAGTTACTTGGGAGGCTAAAGCAGGAGAATCACTTGAACCTGGGAGGCGGGGATTGCTGTGAGCTGGGATCAGGCAAATGCATTCCAGCCTGGGCAACAGAGTGAGACTCTGTCTCAAAAACAAATAAATAAAAATAAAAAATAAAATACAAACCATTTATTCCAAACATTTGCCATGTACTGTATCACAGCATTGTCACCAGAAATATCACTATGAACCTGCTCTATAAAAAGACATACGGCATGCACTTGAACTGAACACAATGAAGACAAGCCCTTTATCAAAACTTGACCAAAAAGTAATATTGCTCAAGACCAAAATGACTGGGAATAGAGACAGTTTTAACATACCTAAAGAACAGTCTTCTACTTAAAAGATCCCTTTAAAAACCCCAGTAGAAAGACCAGAAAGAAACAAAAAGGCATCCTCTCAAGCAGTCAAATAGACCAAGAAAGGAACCAAATACAAACAAATGTAAACAATATTTTGAAGCTAGTGATATCTAACAAGCCAAAACAATAACAAAAACAGACAAACCCGGTGTACTTTTAAACTACAAGTTTAAAACGAACTGCCCTGCAACAGAGAAAAGCCAGAGAAGCTTTTGCAATATAGAACCTGGAAAGGCTTAAGAGGACGCCCTTCCTCCCTTTTCTAAAAAAAGAAAAAAAAAGGCTTAAGTAGTCAAAGCATCAGTACCCCTAAAATTAAGGGTGGCAACGCAGCAAGAATGAGATTGCGAAGACCTGTGTAAAAGCAGTTAGACCTCCTCCAGGTAACTATCCCTCTCTAGCCCCAGCAGAAAACTGGAGACTTACTCTCAGCAAAGTTTGAACAGAAGGGATGCTGAACTAAGAAAGCAATAGGTAAGTAAATTAGAGGACCAGCCTAACAAGTCTAACATCTAACTAATGAAGAGTCCAGAAGAAGAGAAAAAATAATAAACTTATCAAAGACTGCAGGAAAAATTAGAAGAACTGGAAGAAATGAGTTATCAGATAAGAAAAGTCATTGAGAGTCATAAAAACAGTGAATGAAAATAAACAATTACCAATAAATATCACTGTGAAATTTCAAAGCCCTAGGAATAAAGATAAAATCCTAAATCCTCAGGGAAAAAAAAAGTCACCAAAAAAAAAAAAAAACCAAGAATTAATATAGCATCGTTCTCACCAAGACAATGGAGTAAAAGCTTTTCAAATACTACAGTAAAATGACTTACAATCTAGACTTTTCAACTCCACCAAACTACTAATAAAGTATAAGGGCAGAACATTTTTACACAAGCAAGAAGTCCTAAAAAAATTTACATCCCACTACTATCTGTCTCATGAAACTAGCAGAAGAAATGTTTCATCAAAATGAGAGTAAACCAAGTAAAAGGAAGACCTGCAACAAGAGGCCACGCAATTCCCAGAATGACGACAATAAAAGGAAGTTCCAGACTGACAGCTGAACTTTAAAAAACAACCAGTCAAGATTTGAGGTAAAAAAGACTCCAGGAAGAATGGCTCCAAGAAAATAAAGCTGACAGATTATCTGATGGGTAAAAGCATAATGAACAATGTATACTTCTGCTGGAAAGTTTGAAAATATGTTTTTCACAATATTAATTTTAGATTAATAAAAAATTAATGTAACTACACTAGAAGGGGAGAAGAACATAAAGTATGTGAGGACTTAAGATCTCTTACACCCATTCTCCATATTTAACAGTAGGAAATCAGTATACAATATTTAAAGCTGAGAAAAGAAAAAAATAGCATAATGAGTATATTGTTCAGAAATATGAAGATCAAAATCAGTAACCACTAAAAGAACTGAAAGTGATTGGTTCTGAGGAGTGGGAATGGGGGTGGAGATGAAGGGAGATGCTGATTTTCATTTTGAGCTGCCTTCTTTTTTCACTTTTTTTTTTTTTAAGAAACAGGGTCTTACTCTGTCGCCCAGGTGGTGCAATCAGAGGTATCATAGCCTCAAACTCCTGGACTCAAGCAATCCCCCAGCTTCAGCTTCTTGAGTAGGTGCGACTACAGGCATGTGCCACCACAATCAGGTAATCTTTTAAAAATTTTTTGTAGAGACACGGTCTCCCTATGTCTAGACCAGGAGGTTGGTCTAGAACTCCTGTACTCAAATGATCCTCCTGCCTTGGCCTCCCAAAGTGCTCGGATTACAAGTGTGAGCCCACCATACCCAGCCAAAGCCTTGTTTTTTAAAAGTGTACTACTTTGACAAGAATAAAAACGTTTTAAAGAGAAGGGCTAGACTGAATGCTTCTTGCTGAAGTGGTTATAACAACAGTAATTAGTAATATAGAAGTCCATTAAATTACAGGAATTCCAAGTAATACTTTTTTTTTTTGAGAAGGAGTCTCACTCTGTCACCAGGCTGGAGTGCAGTAGTGCGATCTAGGCTCACCGAAACCTCCACCTCCAGGATTCAAGCAATTCTCCTGCCTCAGCCTCCTGAGTAGCTGGTATCACAGGCACAAGTCACCACACCTAGCTAATTTTTGTATTTTTAGTAGAAATGGGTTTTCACCATATTGGCCAGTTCAAGATTATAATCTTGAACTCGTGATCCACCCCCCTCAGCCTCCCAAAGTGCTGGGATTACAGGCATGAGCCACCGTGCCTGGCCTAGTAGTACTTTTTATTATCAAAAATAATAGGGAGAAAGATGTGATTTAATCAAAACAGGAAACCATCACATTGATGACTGAATGACTCAGAAGACTGAAAATGTGGTTCCCATTAAAATGCAATGGGAATCATAGTATTTTCAAATCATATCTATAAAAAACAAACTCAATAGATGCCAATAAACTGTCAGCCAGAAATAAACTTTTTTAAAAAAAAGAAAGGACACCACTAACAATCTTAAAACATACAAACTCTCGGTATTTTCTGCAGTTTTCAGCCCAAGCCTCTTGCCAGAATAAAATGTCATGTTAATGAAATAAATAGTGACCCATTGATAACAGTCAAAAAAATTACTTTTGTGAAGTATTGACTGGGAGGGAGATGAAATAACCCACTAGAGTGCTATAAAAATGTTTTGTGGCCAGGCACGGTGGCTCAAGCCTGTAATCCCAGCACTTTGGGAGGCCGAGGGGGGTGGATCACGAGGTCAAGAGATCGAGACCATCCTAGTCAACATGGTAAAACCCTGTCTCTACTAAAAATACAAAAAATTAGCTGGGCATGGTGGCACGTGCCTGTAATCCCAGCTACTCAGGAGGCTGAGGCAGAAGAATTGCCTGAACCCAGGAGGCGGAGGTTGCGGTGAGCCGAGATTGCACCATTGCACTCCAGCCTGGGTAACAAGAGCGAAACTCCGTCTAAAAAAATAAATAAATAAAAATAAAATTTTGTATCGGTCGGGTGCAGTGGCTCACGCCTGTAATCCCAGCACTTTGGAAGGTCGAGGCAGGTGGATCACAAGATCAGGAGTTCAAGACCAGCCTGGCCAACATGGTGAAACCCTGTCCCTACTAAATAGAAAAAGTAGCCGGGTGTGGTGAAGAATCCCAGCTACTTTGGAGGCTGAAGCAGGAGAATCGCCTGAACCCTGGAGGCAGAGGCTGCAGTGAGCTGAGACCATGCCATTGCACTCCAGCCTGGGTGACAGAGCAAGACTCCGTCTCAAAAATAAAAAAAAAAGTTATGTATCTTGATCTGGGTGATGGCTACAAAACAGGTGTATACATACATGAAGATTTATTGAACTGTACACTTAAAATTTGTGCATTCCACTGTAAGTTACACCTCAATATAAAAGAAAAAAGTTAATGTGAGAAGCAGAAATCTCACAATGACATTTAGGGAACAAAAGTATTATAAACAAAATAACTACAAATCGAAGTTTGTCTGCCTTTTAGCTTTATCTGTTTTGCAAACGTTCTCACAGGTTAGGGGAAAGAGATGTCCATGAGGACTTTAAAAACCCCACAAGACAGGACTCCAACAAACCCTCAGATAAGCACACTTAACCTTTAATCACAACATATTTTCAGTAAGTTTTCCGAATATTTCATTTTTTTTTTTTTTTAAAGATGGGGTTTTACCATGTTGACCAGGCTGGTCTTGAACTCCTGACCTCAGGTGATCCACCCACCTCAGCCTCCCAAAGTGCTAGGATTACAGGCATGAGCCACCATGCCCGGGTTTTTTTTCCGAATATTTCAATAAAGTGTACTTTATTAGTAGTATGAACCTTAAAATGAAATGGGATTCTCAAGATGGTGTTAAACAGTCTGAATGACAAATGTTGTAAGCAGAATTGTGAACAACTTAGTATTCAGAGTAGGTTACTTCTAAAAGCCCTTTCCTGATTTTGAAATTCTATAACTTTAGAAAACCAGAAAAATGTGGCCGGGCTCAGTGGTTCATGCCTGTAATCCCAGCACTTTGAAAGGGTGAGATGGGCAATCACTTGAGGTCAGGAGTTCTTGACCAGCTTGGCCAACATGGTGAAACCCTATCTCTACTAAAAATACAAAAATTAGCCAGGCATGGCGGCACATGCTTGTAGTCCCAGCTGCTACAGAGGCTGAGTCAGGAGAATCGCTTGAACCCAGGAGACAGGAGGTTGCAGTAAGCTGAGATCGTGCTACTGCACTCTAGCCTGGGCAACAGTGGAAGACACTGTCTCAAAACAAAAAAAAAAAGAAAAAAAAGAAAGGAAAAGAAAACCAAATAATACAATTTAACTTACCATCAGATTAAACCTGAGGTTTATCTTTTAATTGAAAAATCACCGATACCAAAAGTTTCAATTTAATAGATTACTACTTACACAATTAATAAATACTCTAGTAAATTCCTTAGAGTATTTATGAAAATAAGAAATAAAAATGTGGCTGGCACAGTGGCTCGCACCTGTAATGCCAACACTTTGGGAGGCCAAGGTGGGTAGATAATTTGAGGTCAGGAGTTCAAGACCAGCCTGGCCAATTTGGTAAAACCCCATCTCTACTAAAAACACAAACATTAGCCAGGTGTGGTGGCATGCACCTGTAATCCCAGCCCCATCTACTCAGGAAGCTGAAGTATGAAAACCACTTGAATCTGGGAGGTGGAGGTTGCAGTGAGCCAAGATTGTGCCACTGCACTCCAATCTGGGCAACAAAGTGAGACTCTTTCTAAAAAAAAAAAAAAAACAAAAGTGGAAAGAACTTCATTAAAGAGTACCACAACACATTGCTATTAATGATAAAATAAATTTTGAGGGCCAGGCATGGTGGCTGACTCCTGTGATCCCAGCACTTTGGGAAGCTGAGGCGGGCATATCAACTGAGGTTGGGAGTTCGAGACCAGCCTGACCAACATCAAGAAACCCCATCTCTACTAAAAATACAAAATTAGCCAGGCATGGTGGGACATGCCTGTAATCCCAGCTACTCGGGGGGCTGAGGCAGGAGAATCGCTTGAACCCAGAAGGCGGAGGTTGCAGTGAGCTGAGATTGTGCCATTGCACTCTATCCCGGGCAACAAGAGTGAAACTCCAACTCAAAAAAATAAAAAATAATAGTAATTTTTGAAAAACACATTTTTTTTTGAGACAGAGTATCACTTTTGTTGCCCAGCTGGAGTGCAGTGGTGCTATCTCAAGCCCACTGCAATCTCTACCTCCTGGTTTCAAGCACTTCCTGCTTGAAACTTCCGAGTAGCTGGGATTACAGATGCCTACCACCACACCCAGCTAATTTTTGTATCTTTAGTAGAGAAAAGTTTTCACCATGTTGGCCAGGCTGGTCTTGAACTCTTGACCTCAGGTGATCCACCCACCTCAGCCTTCCAAAGTGCTGGGATTACAGGTGTAAGCCACTGCCCCTGGCCAATTTTTGAATTTTTTGTATTTTATTCAAGTAACAGTCAAACACATTCAGAACCTTAAACAGCATCATACAGGCCGGGCGTAGTGGCTCAAGCCTGTAATCCCAGCACTTTGGGAGGCCGAGGCGGGTGGATCACGAGGTCAAGAGATCGAGACCATCCTAGTCAACATGGTGAAACCCCGTCTCTACTAAAAATACAAAAAATTAGCTGGGCATGGTGGCGCATGCCTGTAATCCCAACTACTCAGGAGGCTGAGGCAGGAGAATTGCTTGAACCCAGGAGGCGGAGGTTGTGGTGAGCCAAGATCGTGCCATTGCACTCCAGCCTGGGTAACAAGAGTGAAACTCCATCTCAAAAAAAAAAAAACAGCATCATACAGCAGAATGTAACAGGTAAGTTCTGACTGAATAAAAACGTCAAAATAGGCCGGGCGCGGTGGCTCAAGCCTGTAATCCCAGCACTTTGGGAGGCCGAGGCGGGTGGATCACGAGGTCGAGAGATCAAGACCATCCTGGTCAACATGGTGAAACCCCGTCTCTACCAAAAATACAAAAAATTAGCTGGGCATGGTGGCACATGCCTGTAATCCCAGCTACTCAGGAGGCTGAGGCAGGAGAATTGCCTGAGCCCAGGAGGCGGAGGTTGCGGTGAGCCGAGATCGCGCCATTGCACTCCAGCCTGGGTAACAAGAGCGAAACTCCGTCTCAAAAAAAAAAAAAAAAAAAAAAAAAAAAGTCAAAATAAAGTTCTTAAAACAAATTTTTATCCTAATGGTTCCCTAAAAGAAACCCACCCCTCAAATTTAGCATAATTTGTTCTTGAGTACCATAGGTTTTCATATAACTACAATAGACCACGCTTGGCACAGTGCTTACTAACATCATTACCTAAGTCTCAAGCTGTATTTTAGCATTAGACCATACTTCCCAGATTTTTTAGCAAGATAATTCTGACCTGACACTAATTTTAAAACGTATCATAAAAGATAACTTAAATATGATCATTCTAACTTTTTTTTTTTGGAGACAGGGTCTTGCTCTGTCACCCAGGCTAAAATGCAGTAGACTGACGATGGTTCACCACAGTCTTGACCTCCCAGCTCAAGAGATCCTCCTGCCTTAGCCTCCTGATTAGCTAGAACTATAAAAGTCCACCACCATGCCCAGATCATTTATTTTTTAATTTTTTTGTAGAGACATAGTCTCACTATGTTGCCCAGGCTGGTCTCGAACTCCTAGGTTCAAGCAATCCTTCCACTTCAGCCTCCCCAAGTGCTGGGATTATAGGCATGAACCACCACACATGGCTGATTACTTTTACTTTTTTCCTTGAAAGTGAAATCTTCCAAAATTAACTCTGCAATTTAAATGAGAATAAATTTCTATTTCAAAATAGTATATAAATTGTAAGATATGGAAGGCCACAAAAAGAAGCTGTTTTGCAAAATCTCTCAGATAATTAAGCAATAACAAATGTGTATTATTGTATTAGCAAAACATATTTCAATGCTATTATAATCTCAGCTTGCAAGTCAGTTAGTTTTCTTCACATTAGGGAATATAATGTTAAAAAGTTTACACAATTTGGGCGAAAACTTATCTAAACTCTTCACCCTTAAGTTTCTGAGCTATTGTTCATTCTACCCAACAATGCTGGCCTCAATTAGCCATTAACGCTACATATAGTTATTAACAAAACTAATATATGCTACACATAAGAATGGTGAGTAGCGTGCGTCCCTTTATTTATTTTTATTTATTTTTATTTTTTTTTGTGAGACAGAGTCTCACTCCGTCACCAGGCGCCAGGCTGCAGTGTAGTGACATAATCACAGCTCACTGCAGCCTTGACTTTCTGGACTCATGTGATCCTCCCACCTTAGCCTCCTGAGTGGTTGAGACTACAGGTGTGCACCACCATGCCCAGTTAACTTTTTCGTATTTTTAGCAGAGTCAGGGTTTCGCCATGTCGCCAGGCTAGTCTCTTAACTCCTAGGCTCAAGTGATCCTCCCACCTCAACCTCCTAAAGTGCTCAGACAACAGGCATGAGCCACTGTGCCTGGCCCAAATTTTCAATTAAGTAACAACAACAACAACAACAACAACAAAAGATGACAAGCTCAACGCAGAACACTGTACACTCAGCACTATATAATATTAGCAGGCTATAGTCATTTATTTTGCATATTGTCTATCACAAAGCCTGATAAATATTCGTGTTTAGTGATTAAATACTAATCTCATTAACAAATATAAAGTAACTTTTAAAGATAACTTTGAGGTCTGTCATTTCCATTTATTCAAATGTGCATTTCTTTTTTTTTTTTTTTTTTTTTTGAGATGGAGTTTCACTCTTATTGACCAGGCTGGAGTGCAATGGCATGATCTCAGCTCACCTCAACCTCCGCCTCCCAGGTTCAAGCAATTCTCCTGCCTCAGCCATCTGAGTAGCTGGGATTGTAGGCACGTGCCACCATGACCAGCTAGGGCATCTGTCAAACAAATCCTCCATTGGAAGCAATGTTTCCCACCAAATTCATTTTAAATTCCTAAATTCACAAGCCTCTGCTCTAATTTCTAAACCAGTGTAAGCCTCACCTTGCTCAAAGCATACAGATCCAGGATTTTTCTCTCTACCACAGGAATCTTCAGAGTAGATCCCTGAAGTTCCCAAAATTTTGCTAGTTGATCCAAGAAATCCAGTCTCACTCTGGTCATTGCCTAAAATTATTAAAATACAGAAATAGAACTAAGTTATGATTGAAAGGAATGAGTATAACAGATCAGGGGTCCCCAAACCCTGGGCTGTGGACTGGTACCCATCAGTGGCCTGTTAGGAATCCAGCCGCACAGCAGGAGGTGAGCAGCAGCGGTGGGCAGGCAAGCAGGCAAGCATTCCCACAAACCCTACTGTGAACTAACTGCGTATGCAAGGGATTTAGGTGGTGCGCTCCTTATGAGAATCTAACTAATGTCTGATGACCTGACGTGGAACAGTTTCATCCCAAAACCATCATACCCCCATCCATCTGTGGGTAAACTGTCTGCTATGAAACCAGTCCCTGGTGCCAAAAACGTTGGGGACCACTGTAATAGAGGTACTCATTTCTCTAAAGAAATTCAAAGACTTTTCATTATTGCTTAGTCCAACCCTATAAAACCAGCCAATAATAAAGATGCAAAAGACTTCTAACAAACTTTATTCATTCAGGCAAAAAAGTTACTACTCTGATTTATTTTAAAAGTTATACTGGCAACCAGTAACAGTTTTTTTAAGTTTGTTCAACTTTATGCTGACCAGAAAATTCAGTAAATCGGAACCTCCTCAGTCTCTAACATTCTGTCATTTCATCCACAGGTAAATATGCACACTTTTGGTGCATCAACCCTCTACCTCACTTATATTAAGATGCTTCATCAAGTATCTAATTACAAGAGACTGAAAAGAAAAAATATGTATTGTGGCCAGGCACCATGGCTCACTCCTATAATCCCAGCACTGTGGGAGGCTAAGGCGGGTGGATCACCTGAGGTCTGGAGTTCCAGACCAGCCTGGCCAAAATGGCAAAACTCCGTTTCTACTAAAAATACAAAAATTAGCCAGGCACGGTGGCTGTAATCCCAGCTACTAGGGAGGCTTAGTCAGGAGAATGGTTTGAACCTGAGAGGTAGAGGTTGCAGTGAGCCAAGATCACACCACTACACTCTCGTCTGGGTGACAAAGCAATACTCTGTCTCAAAAAAAAAAAAAAAAAAGTATGTAGTAAACTCTCAGAAATGTTTTGAGGGAAAACAAAACAAAACAAAAAACTCAGAATGACATAATAAACCTTTGCTATCAATGATTTTCCTTCTGTACTCCAAAAGTTTTCATATCACAATAAAGAACCTTCTAAAAATCAGCAGACAAGAAAAACAGCAATACATAGTCTTCTATTTAGAAAATGTAAGATAAATTAGTAACATTTAGAGGAAGACCTTTTTTTGTGTGTGAAACGGAGTCTCACTCTGTTGCCCAGCTGAGTACAATGGTGCAATCTCAGCTCACTGCAACCTCCGCCTCCTGGGTTCAAGCAATTCTCCTGCCTCAGCCTCCCGAGTAGCTGGGACTACAGGGGCCCACCACTACACCCAGCTAATTTTTGTATTTTTAGTAGAAACGGGGTTTCACCATATTGGCCAGGGTAGTCTCAAACTCCTGACCTTGTGATCCACCCACCTTGGCGTCCCAAAGTGCTGGGATCACAGGCGTGAGCCACTGCACCCAGCCAAAGGAAGATCTTAATAAATCAGATTAACAGTCCTGACAAAGTTGCATTAAAACCAAAACCAAAACAAAAGAAAAAAAAACTTTGAAAACTAGGGTTTTAAAATAGGATTTAAAAATCCATTTTCCAAGAACCAAGGGAGACACAATCTTCCGAGATTAACAAAAATTTTAATAGAGTAAGAAACACTGGAGAAAGTAGAATTTAGGAATTCTAAAGTCTATGAAGCTAAGCATTGAACATTTCCACTAGAAAAACAGAGCTACAGATAGTTTCTCATGATCTCAGTTAAATGGAAAAACCATAACTACTTTGCACAATGTTTTTAAAAAGCATACTCTTCCTCCAAACATCGAGTAACTATTCCAGTCAGTATCAATTAACACAACTCTAGGCTATGCAAAGTTCTCTACCTACAGCCCTAACAATAAAGAATGAATTAGGAAAAAGAAATGGTGACATAACACTTACCTCAAGTTCATTCAGGCGCTGGACTCTTGGAGTGAAACGAAAGCTTTTTACTTCACAGGCGAATGGAGGCTGCCAGTCCTAAATATAAAGTTTTTTTTTCAAAACACAGTGATATGTAAGCAAGGAATGCGTTATTTATTCCTTTAAAGGGGGGTTTTGCCACTAATCATGGTGATAATAGACTAACTTATAAGTCTTCTTTATTATAGAAACAAAATGAGCAAATTTTTTAGATAAAATAATTTTAACACAGGTTGAGTATCCCTTATATGAAATGCTTGGGATGAGAAGTGTTTTAGATTTCACTTTCCATATTTTGGAATATCTGCATATACATAATGAGATATATTGGAGATGAGACCCAAGTCTAAATACAAAAATCTTTTTTTTTGAGACGGAGTTTCACTCTTGTTACCCAGGCTGGAGTGCAATGCCACGATCTCGGCTCACTGCAACCTCCGCCTCCTGGGTTCAGGCAATTCTTCTGCCTCAACCTCCTGAGTAGCTGGGATTACAGGCACGCACCACTATGCCCAGCTAATGTTTTGTATTTTTAGTAGAGACAGGGTTTCACCATGTTGACCAGGATGGTCTCGGTCTCTTGACCTTGTGATCCACCTGCCTCGGCCTCCCAAAGTGCTGGGATTACAGGCTTGAGCCACCGTGCCCGGCAAATACAAAATTCTTTTATTTCACATAAAGTTATACATGTAGTCTAAAGGAAATTTTATACAATATGTTTAATAATTGGTACATAATGCATGAGTACACTGGACCATCAGAAAGGAAAGGTGTCACTATCTCAGCCACCCGTGTGGACAATCTGTGGTTGTCTGGCATCACCATCATTTCTGACTCTGCATTTACAAGCTACCAATAAACAATTATTTCCTTACACTTATTTCCACATAAGTAGTTAACAGGAAAAATATAACATACCATTAATACACCATTAATACAATGAAAAAAATAATCTGTTCAAGCTATGCTCAGTAGCTCACACCTACAATCCCAACACATTGGGAGGCTGAAGTAGGAGAATCACTTGAGCCGAGGAGCTTGAGACCAGCCCAAGCAACAGAGTGAGAACCTGTCTCTATAAAAGAAAAAGAATAATAATGTTTCAGGGTAACCTGGTTTCAGATTTTGGAGCATTTTGGATTTGGAATTTTTTTTTTTTTAATTTGCTCATTATGAATCTACTGTAAGGGGGTGGATCTGGAATTTTTAAAGTAGGGACACTCAACCTGTATTGCTCAGAGAAGCAATCCTCTTCAAACCAGTCCCACTATTTATATTCCACAATTATGCTTTCCCAAGTTACTCAAGTGAAATTCACTGAGGTCATGTACCACAAAGCAGTGTCTAGTAAACATACAGGTTTACCAAAATGAAAAAAAAAATTTTTTTTTAAACAAAAAAGGGGGCAGGGTGCAGTGGCTCACACCTGTAATCCCAGCACTTTGAGAGGCCAAGGCCAGCAGATCACCTAGATCAGGAGTTGGAGACCAGCCTGACCAACATGGAGAAGCCGAGTCTCCACTAAAAATACATAATTAGCCAGGCATGGTGGTGCATGCCTGTAATCCCAGCTACCTGGGAGGCTGAGGCAGAACTGCTTGAACCCAGGAGTCAGGAGGTTGTAGTAAGCCAAGATCACATCATTGTGCTCCAGCCTGGGCAACAAGAGTGAAATTCTATCGCAAAGAAAAAAAATATTTTTAAAAAAGGGTAAAATTAAAGATTAAACTTTGAAAAAGAACTTATTCATTTAAACAATGTTTTAAATCTATGTGTAATGTGACAGAGCACCTTATGTTACACAGATGTTTTGTTCAAAGCCCACCTCCTGGAAATCCAAATATTTAATTAAAAAAAAAAAAAAAAGTAAGCGAACACACAAAACAAGGACAATTTTCAGATTGTGATACAACTAAAATGAGATAGCATATTTCACATGGGGTCTAAAAAACTAAGTTTGATTTGGCCTAAATAGTAGTAAACCTATTTTAAAAAGTGAGTAGTAGAAAGAAAAAAAAAAAAAAAAAAAACCTTACCTTGGAAACTAAAGAATCTACCAATACTAAAATTAAATTCCGAGTGTAAACAAGATTTATTTTCAACAGCGTAAACAAGATTTATTTTCAACAATGTGACATAAAAAGAGAAAGCATTATTTCAGCTTCCAGCATTTTTTAAGTTTAAAAAAAAAACTTTTTTTTTTAAATCTAATAACCTTGAACAGAATTTCTAATGAATAAATTCAAGAGTAGATTGAAACATGATTTAGGAAAACCTTCAATGCTTAAGATGTTAACATTAGGTCATCATGATAGAAAAAGGATTAAATGGAAGTTTTTGGAGGATGGCATTGCATATCATCACAGCAATTATTTGTTAATCCTCTGCTTGAAAGGAATAGCCTATAACCTTAAACAAATTCATTCAACATAGTGAGAGCATTACATCTGTTTTAGAATCAGAAAAACTGATTTAGGTTCAAAGTATACTTTGCCACTTGCCCAAGATTTCACAATTGCTGTTTTAACTTATCCAGGCTTGCAAACATAAAGCAAAATGTCTTCAAGAAGCAATGACTAAAGCAATGGTTCAAAAACCTCAACTTTTATGAAGAATCATCTAAGATTAGTTGCCAGAAAAGCAGAAACCTGGAGCCTAGAAATCTGCATTTAAACAAGCATCCAGTTGACCCTGGTACAAGTGGTCCAGCAACATCATTTAAAAAGCGCTTGGTCTAATGGGTACAGAAAAACACCTTTTGACCTTGAGCACTTTGACTCAACCTCTTGGGGCATTAATTCCCTCCACACAAGGGATAGTGTCTGCTTTCCTTACCTCAAAGGCGAGATTATAATTAACCTTACAGGCAAACCTAATTATCTGCAATAACTGATTCTAAAAATCGTTGATGTTTAGTTCCCTGTGTCAAGAGATTTCAACATTTCCTTCCCCCTCCATTATAGACCAATTCTTCCTAAACCTCTAAATTTTAGAATAATTGCTGCTCCTTCTCTTCCCCCCGGTAAGACTTTTCGCTGCAGCCATAATTAGTCTGGAGTTCTTGTCTAGCGATATCATCCTGGGGGACTAGAGCTCAGATTACCTCTTGAGAAACCCTAACCCTGAGATAAGGCCTGCAATTTGTTTGATCCAAGCAGGTCTTCAATAAAGAGATAGCCGACTATCAAACCATAATCAAGATGCGTGACGGAAGAATATGTCATGCCATAATACTGTACTTTAAACACCACATTGCTCAACGAAAGGCCTAAAGCCTTTCGTTACCCTTGCCCACAGCTGAGAAAAGTATCAGTTCCCAAGTTCTAGGCGGAAGAGGCCCCAGAAACACCACTTTCTCGCGTTCAGATGTGTCTACATAAGACCACAAAAGAAACCGAGGCAAAAACATCCAGAAACAGCCTCCGGTTGTCGCAAAACAGGGACAGTACATATAAAAGAACAGAAGGACCAAGAAAAGTAAGGCTAAACCCAGGATATGGACTCCCCCATTCTTCCTTCTCCCGCTCTCTCTTCACAGACGGAGGTACCTTAGGCGGCCGAATTTTGCAGATGCCGGTTTTCTCCGCCAAAGGCCGGATGCGACCGATAAAGCTGAGAGGATCTGTGAACTCCTCCCAGCTCGGCTCAAAGACAGGGCACTCTGGGGGTGGCACGAACTCCGCCGCGTAGCCCCCTGGCCCCACGCCCGCCATTGCAACGGCCGGGGAGGGGGGTCCCCGTGGGGAACAGGTGGAGAGAAGCTGGCTGAAGCCCACTGAGTTTGTTCACGTCCCCTGACACGGGCCGAAGCGCATCTTCGCGGACGAGAACCGTTCAACACAGAAACCCCAGAATCGCTTCCTCCTCCCGTTTGTTATTGTTTCTCGCAGGGCTTTTCCTCTGAGGTTCAGGACTTTTCCGGAAGTTACCGTGCTGTCAAATCCCTCCGCCCCCTGCAGGAAACAGAATCCTTCCGCAGGGGCGCGAAGCCTGTGTGTCTGACCCTTCCTTCTTCCTTTCTTGCCCAGCAGCCCGGTGTGGCTGTTTCCCTCCTTGCCTGCCAAAATTCAGCCCAGTCCAACGACTCCACGCGGCTCGCTCTTGGTGGGAGGTTGGGGAGGGGCACGATCTCTCCTTTACGAGTGGTACGGATAGAGGGAAGGCGACTGGGCTGGGCGAGGCGAGGCGCGGCGCGGCGCGACGCGACGCGTTCTTCCGGCGCGGAGGAATGTGTAATGCCCCAGAGGGCAGAGGTTGTGCTTCCGGTGAGGCGGAGCCTTTTCCCTTTTGTGTATGTGTGCGCTCGGAAACACGCCGCGTTTAACCTCAGCCAGCTGGTCTGGCCGCCTGTGCTTCGTGATTTGTTTTAACGTGCCCGGCTGCGTTTATAACAAGTAGCCTTTCCAGCATTTTCTCTCTTTTTTTAGCCCTTTGAATCCAGATATTTTACAGTAATCTCACCCTGCCACTTTATACCCGCCTCTTCTCCATGAAAACAAGTGCAGGTCTAACCCATCCCCTAAATCCTGCCATCTGGCTTTAGACATCATCCAGGAATAGCTTTTCCTTTTACACAGGACGCGCAGCTCTCCTGAGTTACAAGCCAGTATGTCTAGATACCTAGAGAACATCTCACTTTGATAACTCAAATTGTTCTCCACTATTTCTTCAGTGTTCCTGGTTTCTATTAAGGATTTCATCTACTCAGTTGCCTGAGCAAAAAGAAAATCAAGAAATAATCCTAATTCTTTTCCTCTCACTTCCTAAGTATAATCATATGTCTCTCCATCCTCATTACCAGTATCCTCATTTAAATACTCTGAACTGACAGCAGCTCATTTCTTTTCTCCTCTCAAATCCTTCTCCATTCACAAGTTGGATTGCTTTTGTCTAAAATCCAGAATTTATCTTGTCACTTTTCAGCTCCAAACTAAAGAACTGCAAACCTTTTTAATTGCTGATTTGCTGCCTCACTCTCCAGCTTCTTCTCTCCTGCCTCCCCATATAACCTACAGAAGTTTTTGTAGTGACTTTAGTACACCATGATTTTTCTCACCTCTGAGCTTTCACATATATTTCCTCTGTCCGAATATTTTAGAACTCTCCCGACCCAAACCCATTGTACAGTTTCATATGTCCCCTTCCTGACTAAATTTCTACTCATCCTTCATTTAAATAAATATGAAGGATTAAATATCACTTCTAGATAGCCTTTCCTAATCCCAAAAATTGGTGTAGTCAGCAGCAACTTGTACTTCCTTGTCAAACTCTTTGAAATTGCTTATTTAATTGCCTTTTTCCTCAAACTGTAAGTTACACAAAGGCAGGGACAGTGTCTGTCTTGTTTTCTCAGCTTCTAGAATAGTGCTTGGTATATAGGAGGTGTGCGGGAAATATCTGCTAAATGAATGAGTAAATAAATAAATGGATTCACAAACCAGTTCGCCTTGTGTGTGTCACTGCCTCATCCTACACTTATGTATACAACATTTTGTTTGACACTGTACTTGAATGTGACATACACAATATTCTTCCACTTGATTATAGCATCCACAAAAGTTAATGCCCACTTACTCATAACCCCCACCCTAAACCCACAGACACTTTCAGAGGTAGTTCTGTTTCAGTTACCCTTTGTTATGTAACATATCACCTTATAACTTAGTGGCGAAAATAAAAACAACTTACAGCAATTCTGTGGGTTAGCCATCTGGTGTTTTTCATGGTCTCACCTGGGGTCATTCATTCAATTACAATAATCTGACAGCTCAACTGGTATGACGGTTAATTTTATGTGTCAATTTGACTGGGCCATGGTGCCCAGATACATGGTCAAACATTCTGCTGTTTCTGTTAGGGTTTGTTGCAATGAGATTAACAAATCAGTGGACTTTGAATAACTCGGATTGACCTCCATCATGTGAGTAGGCCTTATCCAATCACCTGAAGGCCTGAGTAGAACAAAACACTGACCTTTCGTGAGCAAGGAAGAATTTTGCCAGTAGATGGCTCTCAGACTTGAACTGAAGCATCAGCTTTTCCCTGGTCTCCAGCCTACCAACCCACCCTACAGATTTTGGACTTGAAAGCTCTATAATCAAGTCGGCCAAGTCCTTAAAATAAATCTCTTTATAAAACACACACACACGCACGCACGCACGCGCATCCATGCACACGCACACATCCCATTGGTTCTGTTTCTCTGGAGAACCCTAAATACATCTAGGGTTGGAAGGTTCAAGATGGCCTCACTCACATGTCTGGCAGTTGGTGTCAGCTATTGCCTGGGAAGCCTTAGTTCCCCACGTGGCTTCTCATCTCGTTGTGGTAGGTTGAGCTTTTCCATAGCATGGTGGTCTTAGCATTCCAAGATAAGAGTGGGAGCAAATTCCTAAAGCCTAGACTCTAAAATGTACAAGATTACTCCATCATATTCAGTTGATCAAAAAAAGTCATAAGATCATCCCAGATTCAAGAGGTGGTAAAATAAACTCCAATTTTTGATGCGCAGAGTGACAATGTCACATTACAAAGGGGTGTGGACACAGGAAGCTGTGATTCATAATAATTGCATACAATTACTATAATGATTTACAGTCAGGCATGATGGCTCACACCTGTAATCCCAGCACTTCCGAAGGCCAAGGCAGGCGGATCACCTGAGGTCAAGAGTTCGAGACCAACCTGACCAACACGGAGAAACCCTGTCTCTACTAAAAATACAAAAATTGGCCTGGCGTAGTGGTGAGCACCTGTCATCCCAGCTACTGGGAGGCTGAAGCTGGAGAATCACTTGAACCCGGCGGGGTGGAGGTTGCAGTGAGCCAAGATTACACCATTGCACTCCAGCCTAGGCAACAAGAGCAAAACCCTGTCTTGGAAAAAGAAAAAAAGATTTACAACAAAGTTTTTGACTTTTACTACTTAAATCTGGAAAACTATATTATTCAGAAAAAGAAATAATGGAATTCCAAATAAAACAAGTCACTGAAATAATTCATTTTTTTAAACATTCAATTAAAATATAATGGTTTTGCTTTCAAATTAGTAGAGGGGGAGAACCTGATAGAATCTCAGTATAAGCACAAATCCTTAAAAGTTTTGATTGGTTCTATTTATTTCCTGTTATTTTCTTTTTTCATTCTTTCTTTTCTTTTCTTTTTCTTTTTCTTTTTTTTTCCTGAGACACAGTCTCGCTCTGTCACCAGGCTAGACTGCGGTGGCCCCATCTCATCTCACTGCAGCCTCCCACTCCTGGGTTCAAGTGATTCTCCTGCCTCAGCCTCCCAAGTAGCTGGCATTACAGGCACCCACCACCACGCCCAGCTAATTTTTGTATTTTTAGCAGAGACGGGGTTTCACCATGTTGGCCAGGATGGTCTCGATCTCCTGACCTCATAATCCGCCCAACCCCACCTCCCAAAGTGCTGGGATTACAGGCGTGAGCCACTGCGCCCGGCCTATTTCCTGTTATTTTCCTCAGGAAAATTATTATTATTATTTTATTTTAAACTGTTTCTCTAGTAGAATAGAAAATTGTAGAGTAATGATTCTCAATCATTTTTATTTGCCACAGTACTTCTGAGAAATCTGTAGTGGTTGCTTACAACAGCAGAAAGTCTGTAAGAGAAGACAATGAATAGAAGGGCAGTAAATATTAATATATCTGGTGCGGACAGAAGAAACTTCTCTAGTTACGTCCACCTCACATTTTGATGCTCCCCTCAGGGAGGGTAGGTGAACCCCATTCCCACCTCTCATGCCTACCCCTTTGAAAATCACTGTTGTAAAAATCCAAATTGTGTTTTATCAGCTTCTCTGAGGACATTTTGCGCACATGACGTTAAACTGACTGTCAAAAGTATTTGAGTTTCTGGGAAGAACAGTGGAGTATAACTGTAGTTTAAAAGTATTGCTTGCATTATTTAAGCCATCCTTGAAAGTAACTTTTCAGGAAAATTAAATAATATTAGTGTATTAAGTATTGATCTGAAATATATTATCCTGAGTGTTAGAATAAACTAAAATGAATCCTAGATCTGATAATCATTTGGCTAGAGTGTGGTCCCTGAATTTTTAAAAAATGCAATAACACCTCACAAAATCAGATTAAGGGAGGGTTAGTTTCAGAGAGGGAAAAGTCAAAATTACTGAATTTTTAAAGAAATGCCATTTTACTTCAAGAATAATTTCCACCAGTGTTTCTCAAACTGTTTTGATCTCAGGACCCTTTTGCACTCTTAAAAATTGTTGAGGCTGGGCACAGTGGCTTATACCTGTAATCCCAGCACTTTGGGAGGCTGGGGCGGGCAGATCACTTGAGGTCAGGAGTTCAAGACCAGCCTGGCCAAAATGGCAAAACCCCATCTCTACTAAAAACGCAAAAGTTAGCCGGGTGTAGTGGCGGGCACCTGTAATCCCAGGTACTCAGGAGGCTAAGGCAGGAGGATCGCTTGAACCTGGGAGGCAGAAGTTGTAGTGAGCCAAGATCGAGCTACTGTACTCTAGCCTGGGCAACAGAGTAAGACTGTCTCAAAAAAAATAAATTGAGAACCCCTAAAGTTCTTGTTTACATGTATAACATACATTGATGTTTACTATTGTTAGAAATTAGACCTAAGATGTTTAAGCTATTTTATTCATTTAAATATAAAGGTAATCAACTTTTTTATTTAAATGTATTTTTAAAATAATAACTATATTTTCAAAAACAAAAAAATATAGTGAAAAGAGTGGCATTGGTTTACATTTTTTGTACATTTTTTAAACATTTGACTTAGCAGGACCAAGGTGGATTCTCACGTTTCTGCATTCAAACTGTTGCAATATGTTGTTTTGGTTGGAATATATGAAGAAAAGCCAGCACCACACAAATATGCAGTTGGGAAACAGAGATCATTTTATTTATTTATTTATTTATTTATTTATTTATTATTTTTATAGACACAGGATCTCACTCTGTTGCCCAGCTAGAGTGCAGCAGCACAATCCCAGCTTACTATAGATTCCTGGGCTCAGGCAGTCCTCCTGCCTCAGCCTCCCAAGTAGCTAGGACCACAGATGTGCATCATTATGACCAGCTAATTGAAAGAAAACCTTTTTTTATATACATGGGGTCTTGCTATGTTGCCCAGACTGAAATCAAACTCCTGGGCTTAGGGATCCTCCCACCTTGGCCTCCTAAAGTGCTGCAATTACAGGCATGGGCCACCGTGCTTGGTGGGGAGAAGCATTTTAATCGCCTTCTCAGATAACTGTAATTTCTTAAAGACTAACACTATGGAATCTAAAACTTTATCGGTTAACTTTTTGTACTCTGTTACATTAAAATGGTAGTCAATCTTGTCCTTTTTTTTTTTTTTTTTTTTTTTTTTTTGACAGAGTCTTACCCTGTCCCCCAGGCTGGAGTGCAGTGGTATGATCTCAACTCACTGCAACCTCTGCCTCCTGGGTTCAAGCAATTCTCCTGCCTGGGATTACAGGTGCCCACCACCATGACTGGCTTATTTTTTGTAGAGACGGGGTTTCGCCATTTTGGCCAGCCTGGCCTCGAACTCCTGACTTCAGGTGATCCACTCGCCTCAGCCTCTCAAAGTGCTGGGATTAGAGGCGTGAGCCACCATGCACAGCCAATCTTGTCCTTTCATGCACTTTTTTTACCCAGTCATGCTTTTGCAACATCATGCATTCATCATTTAGAAAATACTAATTCACTGAGTTATACAGCTCTCCCAAATGTCAAAACATTATTATATAACATGAAAAAATTTGCAAAAATATCACCATCAATCTTATCAGGCAGTTGGGAAGCTATCAAACTCATAATGACAGAAACAAGCTTTCCAAAATTATAATTTTCACTTAAAAGCCCAAATTTTATTATTGCCAACAAATACCATTCGTTGTTTTTATGGAAGAAATTGGCTCACCTTGTTCATTTTCTTTTCTTTTTTTTTTTTAAAGACAGGTTTCACCATATTGGTCAGGCTGGTCTCAAACTCCTAACCTCAGGTGATCCGCCCGCCTCAGCCTCCCAAAGTGCTGGGATTACAGGCACGAGCCACCGTGCCAGGCTCACCTTGTTCATTTTCAAGAAAAGACCTGCCATAGCTAAATCTGAATAACCATAGTTTGTCTGTTAGTCCTTCTGGTGTTCTATGAAAAAAGTGGCTAGTTGAGCTGGTATTATTCCCTTGAGAAAACCCTCTGTATGCAACCGAATGTGCTATGTGTACTTCTTACTTCATCATACAGACAAAAAACATATTTAAAGGTCAAGATTTATTAAAATTAATAATTTTTACTCCTTTCTCAATGGCATTCTTAAATGAAACTGGCTTTCCCCCATGAGTATATGTAATGGAGGCAATGACTACAAGTATGGTTTGGCGTCACTGCCATGATTCATGCTAAGGGACCAGAATTTTACTCACTGTTGCTTTTGTACCATCCATGCAAATGTCAACAATGAAAATGGCAAATACCGTCTTAGTATTACCATGGTCAACGCTGCTCTTGTTTAGGCCCTTTCCCTCATATGAATTTCTGCTGTGGCCTTCCAGTGACCTTCAAGCATTGTTCTCATTTGATCCTTTGCCACCAGTGTGTTTTTTAAAAAATTATCAGGCCGGGCGCGGTGGCTCAAGCCTGTAATCCCAGCACTTTGGGAGGCCGAGGCGGGTGGATCACGAGGTCGAGAGATCGAGACCATCCTGGTCAACATGGTGAAACCCCGTCTCTACTAAAAATACAAAAAAATTAGCTGGGCATGGTGGCACGTGCCTGTAATCCCAGCTACTCAGGAAGCTGAGGCAGGAGAATTGCCTGAACCCAGGAGGCGGAGGTTGCGGTGAGCCGAGATCGCGCCATTGCACTCCAGCCTGGGTAACAAGAGCGAAACTCCATCTCAAAAAAAAAAAAAAAAAAAAAAAAAAAATTATCAATTTGATGTTGTGTGATTTTGAGAGAGTGGTGAATTGGAGAATGACTCTTTGGCATTATAATGAATGATGATGCATTAATTTAGTTATCGAATGGAAGAATAGCAAGCTAACGGAGGGGAGCAGCACACCTGTAGGGAGGAGCATTATATGTGCATTCAACATTTATTGCAGGTCTCTATGTGCCAGGCACTCTTCCAGATGTTGGATCTATGACAGTGAACAATGAAAAAAGACAAAGTTTCTGCTCTCATAGAGCTCACATTCTAGTGGAAATGGAAAACTAAAGAATAAGTACAAACTAATAAATATATACTATTTTATGTGATGATCAGATCTTTTTTAAAGTAGAGAAAGTAAGGGAGATTGCATGAGCATCAAAGGGCTCACAGATTGGTGACATTTGTTTTGTTTTTTGTTTTCTGAGGCAGGGTTTTATTCTGTCACCTAGGTTGGAGTGCAATGGCACCATCTTGGCTCACTGTAACCTCAAACTTCTGAGTTCTAGCGATCTTCCTGCCTCAGCTTCCTGAGTAGCTGGGACTACAGGCCTGGGTAAATTTTTTTTTTAATTTTTCTATTTTCTATAGAGATAGGCTGTATTGCCCAGGTTAGTTTCAAACTTCTGAGCTCCAGCGATCCTACTGCCTTGGCCTCCCAAAGTGGCCGAATTATAGGTATGAGCCACTGCACCCAGCCAGATTGGTGACATTTGAATGGATGCTACTTTATGAAAATAAAAGGACAAATTGCTCAATGAATATCCAGTCAGGAGGGATTACAGCTAGCCTTCCATATCTATGAGTTCCTCATTTAGAGAGGCAGTATCTAAAGACCCAACCAACTCCAGAAAATATTTGGGGAAAAAACAATAAATATACCATAAGCAATAAGATAACATAGATTAAAAAATAGAACAGGCTTACACCTGAACTTCCAGAACTTTGGGAGCCTGAGGTGGATGGATCAGTTGAGGTCAGAAGTTTGACGCCAGACTGGCCAACATGGCAAAGCCCCATTTCTACTAAAAATACAAAAATTAGCTGGGCATGGTGATGCACGCCTATAGTCCCAGCTACTTGTGAGGCTAAGGCAAGAGAATCGCTTGAACTCGGGAGGCAGAGGTTGCAGTGAACTGAGGTCTTGCTACTGCACTCCAGCCTGGGTGACAGAGTGAGACTCCGTCTCAAAATAAATACATACATAAATAAATAATAAATATAAAACAATACAGTAAATCAAGTACAGTGGCATGCATCTGTATTCCCAGCTACTCAGGAGGTTGAGTCAGGAGGATTGCTTGAGCCCAGGAGTTCGAGTCCAGTCTGAGCAATATAGCAAGACCTTGTCTTTAAAAAAGGAAAAAGAAAAGAAAATTAAATAAATTTTGAAATTAAAAAAAATACACTATAACAACTATTTATCTACACAGGAAGCTAAGGTGGGAGGATGACTTGAGCTCAGGAGTTTGAGACCAGCCTGAACAAAATGGGGAGACTCAGAGTTCAAAAAAATAAAATAAAATAATTAACTAAATTTAAAAAAGAAAAACAAGGGTGGGCGCAGTGGCTCATGCCTGTAATTCCAGCACTTTGGAAGGTCGAGGCAAGTGGATCACCTGAGGTCAGGAGTTTGAGACCAGCCTGGCCAACGTGGTAAAACCCCATCTCTACTAAAAATACAGAAATTAGCCAGGTGTGGTGGCGGGCGCCTGTAATCCCAGCTACTGGGGAGGTTGAGGCAGGAGAATTGAACCTGGGAAGTGGAGGTTGCAGTGAGCTGAAACTGTGCCACTATACTCCAGCCTGGGCATAAAAAAGTTATGTGTTTACACTATACTGTAGTCTATTAAGCGTGCATTATTTCTTTAAAAAATGTACATCCTTAATTTAAAATACCTTTTTTTTTTTTTTTTTTTTTTTTTGAGATGTTGTCTTGCTCTGTTGCCTAGGCTGGAGTGCAGTGGTGATCTCAGCTCACTGCAACCTCTGCCTCCCAAGTTTAAGTAATTCTCCTGCCTCCACCTCCTGAGTAGCTGGGATTACAGGCGCGTGCCGCCATGCCCAGCTAGTTTTTTGTACTTTACGGGGTTTCGCTGTGTTAGCCAGGATGGTCTCAATCTCCTGACCTCATGATCCGTCCACCTCAGCCTCCTAAAGTGCTGAGATTACAGGTGTGAGCCACAGTACCCTGCCTTAATACAATTTATTGCTAAAAATGCTAATGATCATCTAAGCCAAATCATAATCTTTCACTGGTGAAGGGTCTAGCCTTGATGTTGATGGCTGCTGACTGATCATGGTAGTGGTTGCTAAAGGCTGGAGTGGCTGTGACAATTTCTTTTACCTTTTATTTATTTATTTTTTTTGAGAGGGAGTCTCACTCTGTCACCTAGGCTGGAGTACAGTGGCATGATCTCGGCTCACTGCAACCTCCACCCCCCGGGTTCAAGCAATTCTCCTGCCTCAACCTCCTGAGTAGCTGAGATTACAGTCCTGTGCTACCACGCCCAGCTAATTTTTTTTTATTTTTTATTTTTAGTTGAGATGGGGTTTCACCATATTGGCCAGGCTGGTCTCGAACTCCTGACCTCAGGCGATCCACCTGCCTCGGCCTCCCAAAGTGCTGGGATTACAGGTATAAGCCACCGCGCCCAGCGGGCAATTTCTTTTCTTTTTTTTTTTTTTTCTTTTTTTTTTTTTTTTGAGATGGAGTTTTGCTCTTGTTACCCAGGCTGGAGTGCAGCAGTGTGATCTTGGCTCACTGCAACCTCCGCCTCCTGGGTTCAGGCAATTCTCCTGTCTCAGCCTCCTGAGTAGCTGGGATTACAGACACGCACCACCATGCCCAGCTAATTTTTTTGTGTACTTTTAGTAGAGACAGGGTCTCACCATGTTGACCAGGATGCTCTCGATCTCTTGACCTCATGATCCACCCACCTCAGCCTCCCAAAGTGCTGGAATTACAGGCTTGAGCCACCGCGCCTGGTCCAGCGGGCAATTTCTTAAAATAAGACAACAGTGAAGTTGTTTTGATTCTTCCTTTCATTATATTGATTGATTCTTCTTTTCATGAAAAATTTCTCTGTAGCATGCAATGCTGTTTGATTGCATTTTACACACAGTAGAATATCTTTCAAAGTTGAAGCCAATCCTCTCAAACCCTGCCACTGCTTTATCAACTAAGTTTATGTAATATTCTAAACCCTTTGTTGTCATTTCAGCAACGTTCACAGCATTTTCACCAGGAGTAGATTCCATCTCAAGAAACCACTTTCTTTGTTTATTCATAAGAAGCAACTCTTCAATCATACAGACTGCAGCAATTCCATCACAGTTTCAGGCTCCACTTCTAATTCTAGTTCTCTTGCTACTTCCACAGCATCTGCAATTATTTCCTCCATGAAGTCTTGAACCCCTCAAAGATATCCAAGAGGGTTGACATTAACTTCTTCCAAACTCCTGTTATTACTGATATTCTGACCTCCTCCCGTAAGTCACAAATGTGTCCTTTTTTAAAATTTCTTCATTAAATATACTTTTACTTTTTTTTTTTTTTGAGACATGGTCTTGCTCTGTCACCCAGGCTGAAGTGCAGTGACACAATTTTGGCTCACTTCAACCTCGGTCTCCCAGACTCAAGCAATCTTCCCACCTCAGCCTCCCAAGTACCTAGGTGCATACCACCACACCTGGCTAGTTTTTGTATTTTGTGTGTGTGTGTAGAGACAAGGTTTTCCCATGTTTTCCAGGCTTGTCACACACTCCTTAAGTGAGCCACCTACGTTGGCCTTCCAAAGTGCTGCGTTTACAGGTGTGAGCCACCTCACCAGACCAAATCACACATGTTCTGAAGGACATCTAGAATAGAAGTTATTCAATTTACTTTGCACAGATCCATCAGAGAAATCACTATCTCTGGCAGCTATAGCCTTATGAAATATAGTTCTTTTTTTGTGTGTATGAGAGATGGAGTTTCACTCTTGTTGCCCAGGCTGGAGTGCAATGGCGCGATCTCGGCTTACCACAACCTCTTCCTCCCTGGTTCAAGCAATTCTCCTGCCTCAGCCTCCCAAGTAGCTGGGATTACAGGCACACGACAGCACAACTGGCTAATTTTGTATTTTTAGTAGGGACGGGGTTTCTCCATGTTGGTCAGGCTGGTCTCAAACTCCGGATCTCAGGTGATCTGCCTGCCTCAGCCTCTCAAGGTGCTGGGATTATAGGTGTGAGCCACCACGTCTGGCCTGAAATATATTTCTTAGTAAGATCTGAAAGTCAAAATGACTCCTTGATCCATGAGTGGCAGAATGTGTGTTGTGTTTGCAAGCATGAAAGCAACATTCACCTGTTTGCACATCTCCACCAGAGCTCTTGGGTGACCAGGTATATTGTGAGTGAGAAGTAATATTTTGAAAGAAATTACTTTTTTCCTAAGCAGTAGGACTTAAAATAAAACAGTAGACTTAAAATATTCAGTTAACCATGCCATAAACATATATGCTGTCATCGAGGTTTTGTTGTTCCATTTATAGAGCACAGGCAGACATTATCCAGCATAATTCTTAAGGGCTCTAGGATTTTGGGGAGGTAAATGAGCACTGGCTTCAACTTAGAGTGACCAGCTGCATTAGCCCCTAACATGAGAGTTTGTTCTTAGAAGCTGTGAAGCCAGGCATTGACTTCTCTCTAGCTATGAAAAGTACTAGCATCTTCTTCCAGTAAAAGGCTGTTTCATATACATTGAAAGTTTGTTGTTTAGTGTAGCCACCTTAATCAATTACCTTAGTTAGGTCTTCTGAATAACTTGCTGCAGCATCTACAACAGCACTTGCTGCTTCAGCTTGCACTTTTAAGTTATGGAAATAGCTCCTTACCTTAAACCTCAATAGCTTCCACCTTTTTTTTTCTGCAGCTGCCTCACCAGTCTCAATCTTCATTTTTTTTGAAGAGTCAGGGCTCCACTTTAGGCTTTGACTTGAGGGAATGTTGTGGCTGGTTTGATCTATGCAGATCACTCAGACTTTCTCTATATCAGCAATGTCTGTTTCACTTTCTTATCGTTTGTGTGTATACTGGAGTAGCACTTTTAATTTCCTTCAAAAACTTTTCCTTTGCATTCACAACTTAGCTGTTTGGTGCAAGAAGACTGGCTTTCATCCTGTCTCGGCTTTCAACATGCCTTCTTCACTGAGCTTAATCATTTTCAGCTTTTTATTTAAAGTAAGAGATGTGTGACTCTTCCTTCCACTTGAACCCCACTGTAGGGTTGCTAATTAATCTAATTGCAATATTGTTGTATCACAGGAATAAGGAGGCAGGAAGAGAAGGAGAAAAACAGGGAGACTGCCGGTCTGTGGAGCAGTCAAAACATCCACAACATTTATGAATTAAGTTTGCCATCTTATATGGGCATGGTTTATAGTGCTCCTAAACAATTGCAATAGTAATAAACAGATAACAGATCAGCATAACATACACAATAATTATGAAAAAGTTTGAAATAGTGTGAAAATTACCCAAATGTGGTACAGAGACACATAGTAAGCCTGGGCTGTAGGAAAAATGTCACAGATTTGGTTCTATGCAGTGGCCGTGAACCTTCCATTTGTAAAAACAGTTGTCTGTGAAGCGCAATAAAGGAAAGCGAGCCTGTAGCAGATGCACGTTTCATTTAGACATCTTTAGGACTCATATTAGTGAAGGGCCCCAGCTTTTCCATACCAGTAACTGCAATTCTGAGACGAAAATGCCTCTTCCCAGACCTTTACACCTTGCTTTCTGGAAAGATGAGACCATAATGGATTTTGAACTTGCTTTGATGATTAAAGCCCATTGTCTTACATATCTCCGGAAAAGGAAGCAGTGGTCTGCTATGGAACAAACAGTAGAATTTCAATACATAATCCCCTGACCGTAGAAACTGAACCTCAGGTCCTATCCTGGCTCTAGACCACCAGGTCATGAAAGAAGAAACTTTTCTTAGAATCTTCATCTTCTTGACAAGCTTGTAAATTACAACATACATGCACCATAAACGAGGAAGTACCTGAGCTCAAAGCAGTTGAGCAATCTTAAGTGGGGGTGACCAGAAGTGGTGCCTTCTGACTTCAAACATCACACTACCCGTACCTGGAGGAGCGGGTTGCAGCCCCGCTGCATCGCCCCGCGCCGAGCAGCAAGCAGAAGAAAAACTACATTTCCCAGAAACCACTGCGCGGCGAGCCCCCCCCCCCCCGGACCTTCCCCCGCGAGGAGGGGCGATATGGGGGGCGGTGTTGGTCTCTGTGTGAAGGCCCTTCCCATTGGTGCGTAGGCTAAAGGGCCGTGTAAGCTGCTGCGCGATTGGACAGATTCAGGGACGTTCAGTAGCGCCGCGACGCTCCTTGGTTTGACTTATTTTTCAGTTGAGTTCCCTGACTCGGAGACTTAAGTGTGTCGTGAGTATATAGAGTTTCGGGTTTGGGGTGAAGGGGTTAGGGAAGAGGCCTTGGGAAGAAAATCTGGTGAGGGAGAAATAACTGCGGAAGCAGTGCGGAGGAGAGGGACGTGGGCCTGGAATCTGGGGTCTGTGGAGGGGCTGGGGACGGGGAGAGGAAAGTTCGAATCTCCAAAGGGAGAGACCTCGCGGGTGCTGGAGGGTTGGGACCTGGAGCAGTGAGGGAGTCGAGAGTGGGATGAATTGGAAAAAGGAGTACAAGATTCGGACGTCCTGGAGGTGGGTTCCTGTATACGATCACCCTACGCTGGTCTAAGCTTCAATTTCCTCATTTACAAATAAGGGATAATAAAAATACTTAACAGTTGTGGGAATAAATCAAATAAATTCCACAGGTTGTTACATGGCTAAAAGAAAAAAATTTAAAGTGCTACGCAAATGTTAATTGTTAATAGACAAGTTATAAGACTGTACCCTAAGCAAGGATATCAGAGATAGGTGCATAGAAGCTAGCTGAAACCCGTTAATTTACCTATGAACAAGGGCATTGTTTTGGGAGAGGCAATGAAGAGTAACACAGTTTCTTTTTTTTTTTTTTTTTTTTGAGACGGAGTTTCACTCTTGTTACCCAGGCTGGAGTGCAATGGCTCGATCTTGGCTCACCGCAACCTCCGCCTCCTGGGTTCAGGCAATTCTCCTGCCTCAGCCTCCTGAGTAGCTGGGATTACAGGCACACGCCACCATGCCCAGCAAATTTTTGTATTTTTAGTAGAGACGGGGTTTCACCATGTTGACCAGGATGGTCTCGATCTCTTGACCTCGTGATCCACCCGCCTCAGCCTCCCAAAGTGCTGGGATTACAGGCGTGAGCCACCGCGCCCGGCCCTAATAACACGGTTTCTATCTGCAGGGAACGCACGCCATCCTGGGAGAAATGATAGCAATAAAGAACTCTAAAATGTTTAATTGTAGAGAATTTCAAAGGCAGTTCTTTTGCAGGTAGATCATTTTTGCTAAATCATTTTGAATGGAGAGACTCAGGAAGGAGATAAAAGAGGTGGTATTTAAGATGAGTTTTCGTTTATACCTAAACAAAGGTATAGAGGCGGGGAAGTTATCTGGAAACGGTACATTTAGGGGAGTAAAGGGAAATAAGGCAGGAAAGATAGGTTTGACCCTTATGTAGAAAGCCATGAATTTTAGGCTAACAAGTTTGATTTAATGCTTTAGGCTATGAGGTGCTACTGATGAATTTTAGGTCAAGAGATCGAGACCATCCTGGTCAACATGGTGAAACCCCATCTCTACTAAAAATACAAACAATTAGCTGGGCATGGTGGCGCATGTCTGTAATTTCAGCTACTCAGGACGCTGAGGCGGGAGAATTGCCTGAATCCAGGAGGCGAGGTTGCAGTGAGCCGAGATCGCACAATTGCACTCCAGCCTGGATAACAAGAGCAAAACTCCGTCTCAAAAAAAAAAAAAAGAAAAAAGAAAAAAGAAAAAGAAAAAGAAAAGAAAAAGAAAATGGTCCAGGAGAGGCAAGGAGTAGGTTGAACCATTAGTTAAGCTATTGTAGTGGTGTGGGTAGAAGTATTGAGGTTCTGAATTAACATGGTCATTTTGCAGATAAAATATATAAGATATTCATATGGTCAGACAAGAGGTTCAGGAGAATGAGTAATCAAATGATGAATTTAAGTTGCCAGCTCCAGGTTGCTTGGAAACACTGAATTAGTAACTAAAATAGGAAAGTAGAAGGGGCACATTTGGATGAAAAAGATGATGTGTTAGGTTTAGGAAATGTTAGCTTTGAGGTGCTAAAAAAAAATCTGAGTGATTTGTTTTTTAAGTTAAACATTTCATGCACTAGTGAGACTATAGGTGAAAATGTCCAGTATGTTTTTGTTAATTCAAATTAAGAGCTTGAAAAAGATGGCATTTATTTATTCAACATGTAATTGTTGCTTACTCTAGTGTTTTAGATGATAGAATTAATAGGCCAGCAAGGTGGCTCATGCCTGTAAGTAATAACAGCACTTTGGGAGGCTGAGGCGGGCAGATTGTGAGATCAGGAGTTCGAGATCACTTTGGCCAACATGGTGAAACCCCATCTCTACTAAAAAAAAAAATACAAAAATTAGCCAGGCATAGTAGCATGTGCTTATAGTCCCAGCTACTTGGGAGACCGAGGCAGAAATTGCTTGGAAGGGAACCCTGGAGGGGAGGTTGCAGTGAGCCCAGGTCATGCCACTGCACTCCAGCCTGGGCTACAGAGCGAGACTCCGTCTCAAAAAAAAAAAAAAAAAGTGATAGAGTTAGTCATAAAAACAGGAGAAATAATGATGTTCCCAAATAAATGATTAGAGGAATTGGTAAAGTTGAAGACAACCTTTTGAATCAAGAGAGTAAAATTGTCAATAATAATAGTCTGCCTTTATTGAGTGCTTATATATGTGTCAAACACTGTCACTTGGCTCTATATTCATTATGTCATTTAATACTTACACCAACCTATGACAAAGAAGTAACTGAAATTTAGAGAGTATAACTTGCCTGAGGTACACCACTAATAAGAGCGGGGCTTTGACCCAATCCCTAGTCTGATTTCAGAGCCCACTGTCTCAACTACAAAGCAATATTTATTATTATTATTATGATTATTTTCAGAAACGATCTCATTCTGTTGCCCAGGCTGGAGACCAGTGGAACAATCTCAGCCCAGTGCAGCCTCTGCCTCCCAAGCTCAAGCAATACTCCTGTGTCAGACTCCTGAATAGCTGGGGCTACAGGCACATGCCACCACATCTAGCTAGTTCTGTAATTTTTGTAGAGACAGGGTTTCACCATGTTGCCCAGGCTACTCTTGAACTCCTGACCTCTAGTGATCCACTCATGTTGGCCTCCAAAGTGCTGAGATTACAGGCATAAGCCACCATACCCAGCCTATTTTAATTTTTTTTGAGACAGGGCCTTGCTCTGTTGTCCAGGGTAGACTGCAGTGGCACAATCGCTGCTCACTGCAGCCTTAAACCCCTAAGCTGAAGTGATCCTCACACCAAGCAGCTGGGGCTACAGACGTGCCACAGTGCCCTGCTAATTTTTAAATTTTTTATAGCGATGGGTGAGGGTTCTTGCCATGTTGCCCAGGCTTAACGCCTGGGCTAAAGCAATCTGCTGGCCTTGGCCTGCCAAAGTGTTCAGATTACAAACAGGCCCAGCCAAAGCAATGTATTTTTAAAGGGTAGTTGGCACTACCAGGCACAGTGACTCACACCTGTAATCCCAACACTTTGGGAGGCAGAGGCAGGTTAGATCATCTGATGTCAGGAGTTCAAGACCAGCCTGGCCAACATACCGAAACCCTGTCTTTACTAAAAATACAAAAAATTAGCCAGCTGTGGTGGCAGGCACCTGTAATCCCAGCTAAGTCAGGAGAATCCCAGCTGAACCTGGGAGGTGGAGGTTACAGTGAGCCAAGATCATGCCACTGAACTCTAGTCTGGGCAAGAGAGTAAGACTCCATCTCAATAAATAAATTAATTAATTAATTAATTAATTAAGGGTAGTTGGCACTATTGAATTAAGCATACAAGTGAAGGAGTAACTGTTGGCTGAAGGAGGATAGAAACAGAAAAGAGCAATTGAATTTATTAATTTGGATGTCTGCTGACCAATAAGAGTTCGGTTAGATGTCATAGTAGAAGCCCGAGGCCTGGCTCAGTGGCTCATGCCTGTAATCTCAGCACTTTGGAAGGCCGAGGCAGGAGGATTGTTTGAGTCCAGGAGTTCAAGGCCAGCCTAGGCAACATAGCAAGGCCCCGTCTTGCAGCCAGAGAGGTGACTGTAGACCAGGCGTCCCCAAACTTTTTACACAAGGGGCCAGTTCACTGTCCCTCAGACCGTTGGAGGGCTGCCACATACTGTGCTCCTCTCACTGACCACCAATGAAAGGGGTGCCCCTTCCTGAAGTGCAGCGGGGGGCGGATAAATGGCCTCAGGGGGCCGCAGTTTGCGGATGCCTGCTGTAGACGGCTTTATTTGTGGACGTGTACAATAGTGAGCACAGTCACTATGAAGTAGAAGAGGGCTGCAGGTTGTTAGAAGACTTTTTAAAGTTCCAAATCACTCTTTTTTTTTTTTTTGAGACACAGTCTCGCTTTGTGGCCTAGGCTGGAGTGCAGTGGTGCAATCTTGGCTCACTGCAACCTCCGCTTCCTGGATTCTTGCAGTTCTCCTGCCTCAGCCTTCTGAGTAGCTGGGACTACAGGTGCACGCCACCACGCCTGGCTAATTTTTTGTATTTTAGTGGAGACGGGGTTTCACTGTGTTGCCCAGACTGGTCTCAAACTCCTGAGCTCAGGCAATCTGCCCACCTCGGCCTCCCAAAGTGCTGGGATTACAGGCGTGAGCCACCGCACCCAGCCTCAAATTACTTTTAAACGGTTTTGGAACAGTGAAATTTAGCTTTAAGTTGTCATCCATATCCATACAATGGAATTTTATTCAGCCACAAAAAGAGATGAAGTACTGATACATGGTGCAACATAGTTGAACCTTGAAAACATTATGCTAAGTGAAAGAAGCCAGTCACAAAAGACCGTATACTAAATGATTCAATTTATAGGAAGTCCAGAATAGGGACATCTGTAGAGACAGTAGATTAGTGGTTGCTTAGGGCTGGGAGACTGGGGTGATAGCTGAAGGACACAGGGTTTTTTCTTGAAGTGTTGAAACTTCTGAAATGCACTCTGGTGATAGGTGCACATATCTGTGAATATACTAAAAATCATTGAATTGTATACTTTGAATGAATTTAATGGTATATACAAATTAAATTTCCACAAAGCTATTTTAAAAAAAAGTTACCCATAATCCTACCATGCCAATCCAATAATTTTTATTTTCTAGGGTATTTTGACAACAGGCAAATTGGCCCAATCTGGAGAAGTATTTTGGAAGAAGGTGGGTTTGGAGGAGAAGAGTAATCATTTTAAAGGAGAGAATTAGAAGAATAAAGATGGCATATTTGAAGGGTTGGCTGTAGAAGAAAGCAGATGGGATGAGAGAACCAGAAACAGATTTTTTAGCTAGATTGAGTAGACTGGCCAGCAGAAGAAACGGATGTTTAATAGTCTTTCAGATTCATATTGAGAATTAACGTGTGTGCGTGTGTGTGTGTGTGTGCGCGCGCGTGTGTGTGTGTGCGTGTGTGTGTATGTATGTATGTGTGTGTGTTCAGTAAATATTTATTAAGTACTTATTATGAGCCAGGCACTATTTGTTACTAGGGGTACAGCAGTAAACATAATAGATAAAAACCCCTGCCCTTAGTGAGTTTGCATATTACAGTGTGGAGAGACAGACATTAAATATTAGATAGATGGTTATAAGTGTTTTTTTCTTCTCTGTCACCCAAGCTAGACTGCAGTGGCATACTTACGGCTCACTGCAGCTTTGGCCTCCCAGTGCAGGCGATCCTCCTACCACAGCCTCCTGTTTAACTGGGACTACAGGGACATTCCACCACATCTGGCTAATTTTCTGTAGAGACAGGGTTTTGCCATGTTGCCCGGGCTGGTCTCAAACTCCTGGACTCAAGCAGTCTGTCTGCCTTGGCCTCCCAAAGTGCTGAGATTACAGGAGTGAGCCACTTCACCCAGCCAAGGTTATAAGTGTTACAGAGAAAAGTAAAGCAGAGAAGATGGATGAGGGTGGTGGAGTGGTCAGGAAAGACTTCATCAAGAAAGTGACATTTTAGCTCTGAAGGAGGGGAAGGGAGTAAGCCATATAGATAAATGAGGAAAGAACATCATAGCAAAGAGAACTACACGGGTATCGGGACTCTGAGGTAGAAGTGTGCCTGTGTTTGAAGAACAGCAAAGATGCCAGTGTTTTTGCAGCAGTAAACAAGAAGAGTAGTAGGTGAGGTCACAGAAGTAACGGGGTTGGCCAGATCGTATAGGACCTTGTAGCCAATTTTGAAGACCTTGACTTTCTGAGTAAGATGGAGGCTTTTGGGCAGGGGAGTTTTCTGTTTTGATATATATATTAATGTGTTGAGAATATACTCTAAGGGATAAGGTTGAAAGTGGAATGGGGGCAGAGTGTGGTGACTCACACCTGTAATCCCAGCACTTTGAGAGACCGAGGTGGGTGAGTTACCTGAGGTCAGGAGTTCAAGACCAGCCTAACCAACATGGTGAAACCCCATCTCTACTAAAAATACAAAAATTACTGGGGCTTGGTGGCCTGTGCCTGTAATCCCGGCTACTCCAGAGGGAGGCTGAAGCAGGAGAATCACTTGAACTCCGAGGGGAGGGGGCGGTGGAGGTGGCAGTGAGTCAAGATTGCACCATTGGGTGTCAACCATTGGGTGCCACCATTGGGTGGCAACGTGGGTGTCAGAGCAAGACCCTGTATATAAAAAAAAAAATGCAAAAAACGGCTGAACCAGGGCAATGAGGGCATAGGTGATAAGTAGTTGTCAGATTCTAGAGGTTTTGATGTGCTAGCTAGTAGGATTTGCTAATGGGTGTGTGTGGCATGGAAGACAAAGAGGAGTAAAATTTCTCCAACCACATGTGTTTGTTTGTCATAAACAACCGGCAGCGTAGAATTAGTATTTACTGGAATGTAGAATTCTAAGAGAAGAGCAAGTTTTGATGGTGGGAGGTAGGTATCAGGAGCTCAGTTTTACACTTGGCAAGCTTGGGAAACCTGCTAGACATCCATGTGGAGAGACGGAGTAGGCAGTTAGGTGTGTGAGTCTAGAGCAGAGGGCAGAGTAAGGACTGAGGCATCAATTTGAAAACCATTAATGCGTATATGCTATTTAAAGCCGCGAGACTTCAGGAGATCACCAAAGCAATGAGTAATGACCAGTAAGGAAAGGGGACAACCAGGAAGAAGTCCCCTGGAAGCCAAGCAAAGAAAACTTTGAAGGAATCAGGGAGAGAGGCACTGTGGGGTTCTGAGTAGGAAAATGGTGTATGGAAGTAACAATGGCGATAACCTCTTTTGATACTTTTTCACAAAATTCTTTCCCAAAGGACTGAAGATTTTAAGCAGATTATACCAGGTAGAAGAACATAACAGAACATCATCTGACTTGCTCAGAATCAGAAGGGATTGACAGAGCATGCTTGGTAAGAAAGCTTTCACCAAAGCAATAAAAAATCAGCCTCTCTTCCCCCCACCCCCACCTCGGTCAATCATGTAACATGGTATGATACTCCGTTTCCAGCCGTGAGGTTTACATTCCTGAAAATTTCTTTTTTTTTTTTAATTTATTTATTTTACTTCAGATACACACTATATCTGGCATTTCTCCCCATGTTATCCCTCCCCACGAAAATTTCTGTAATAAGGTTGTTTAAAGTACAGGAGCTCAAGATCTTGCATTATGAATTGAGGTGGAGATTGTGAAGAGACTTTTAAAGTTTATAAGTAATTTTTTTCCTTTTGCTCAAGGTGCTAGAGAAAGCATGTGAAATAAAGATAGCATCAATGGCTTTGTATTCGTTTTAAATTCGATATAGTGTGTACTCTACCTTAATTTCCATTTACTACTTCCTTCTTTGGAGAGGGGAGTGGAGCAGGGGAAGTCAATATGTTGCTTAGGCTAGCCTCGAACCCTTGGGCTCAAATGATCTTCCCTCCTCAGCCTCATGAGTAGCAGGGACTATAGGTGTGGACCACTGCACCGGACTGTATGATTCTGTTTGCTTATTAGAGACTTCTCTGCATCTCCCTCTCCTATCCTATAACTTCGAGGAAAAGATTGTAGATTTGTTTTTCATTGTTGCAGGTAACAGGGAGACCTTTTTTCCTTTGTATGCTTATCCATTTAAATATTTAATACCATTCTGATTTTTATTTGAAAATAATTATGAGGAGTACCTTTTGAAAATTCAAAAGGCATGAATTTCAGGATTTGGAGACACTTTAAAGAAAACTACATTTTAAAACATTAAGTTCTTTCCAAGATGCAAATATGATGATGTTGAAGAGGGAAATAGTCTATACATCCTGTACTGTTTTTATTTCTCTGTTCTTGGCCCCTCATTATGAATTTTTGTGTATTTGATAGGTGTGAAAAAGACAGCATGAACTTTACCCCAACACACACGCCTGTCTGCAGAAAGTAAGACATTTGCTTATTTTCAACTTGTTAAAGTAAGAAATCAAGACTTGTATAGCCTTAGTCTTAGTTAGCATAGGAACTGGGAAGATATTGGAAACGTACTTCCTAAAGTTTTTTTTTTTTTCTTTTTCTTTTTTTTTTTTTTTTGAGACAGAGTCTCACTCTGTTGCCCAGGTTGGAGTGCAGTGGTGCAATCATAGCTCATTGCAGTTTTGACCTCCTGGGCTCAAGCAGTCCTCCTACCTCAGCTTCCCAAAGTGTTTGGATTACAGGCATAAGCCACTGCTCCCAGCCTGAGACAACCCCTTTTAGAAAATATGAAATGTTGGCTGGGTACAGTGGCTCACACCTATAATCCCTGTATTTTGGGAGGTCAAGATGGGTGGATCACTTGAGATCAAGAGTTCAAGACTGGCCTGGCCAACATGGTGAAACCCTACATCTACTAAAAATACAAAAATTAGCCAGGTGTGGTCGCAGGCACCTGTAATCCAAGCTACTCGGGAGGCTGAGGCAGGAGAATCACTTAAACCCAGGAGGTGAACGTTGCAGTGAGCCTAGATCGTGCCACTGCACTCAGCCTGGGTGACAGAGCAAGACTTCATTTCAAAAAAAAAAAAGAAAATATGAACTGTTAAGTAGGCCGAGCACTGTGGCTCACGCCTGTAATCCCAGCACTTTGAGAGGCTGAGGCGGGCAGATCACAGGGTCAGGTGTTGGAGATTAACCAACATGGTGAAACCCTGTCTCTACCAAAAAAATACAAAAATTAGCCAGGCATGGTGGCTTGCGCCTGAAATCCCAGCTATTCGGAAGGCTGAGGCAGGAGAATTGCTTAAACTCAGGAGGCAGAGGTTGCAGAGCTGAGATCACACCATTGCACTCCAGCCTGGGCAACAGAGCAAGACTCCACCTCAAAAAAAAAAAAAAAAAAGTTAAGTAAAATAGTATTTCTCTCACAAGTTTTTAATGATTGGGAAAATGTCTAAGGTTTTCTTCATACAAGTTGACTAATTTTAACATCTTCATGCTTATTTATTAGAAGTAAGCACATATATTAACTACAACTCAGAGCTTCTGGTATAGTTTCTTCACTCTGCTGTCTGTTTTGTTATGTTGTAACTTGCAGACAACCAAGCTGGATTTATTTTCAAATGAGGGTTACTCTTCTTCTGTACTATTTGTTTTCTTACTTCCATTGTTTTAGCTCAAGTCTTGTTTGCTAGAAGCAAACAAACAAAAATTTCATGTCCACCCTTTTTTTTTTTTGAGACCTAGTTTTGCTCTTGTTGCCCAGGCTGGAGTGCAGTGGCATGATCTCGCCTCAACCTCCAACTCCCAGGTTCAGGCGATTCTCCTGCCTCAGCCTCCTGAGTAGCTGTGACAACAGGCACATGCCATCACATCCGGCTAATTTTTGTATTTTTAGTAGAGACGGGGTTTCACCATGTTAGTCAGGCTGATCTCAAGCTCTTGACCTCATTATCTGCCCACTTTGGCCTCCCAGAATGCTGGGATTACAAGCATGAGCCACCATGCATGGCCTTTTTTTTTTTTTTTTTTTTTTTTTTTTTTTTTTTTTTTTGAGGTGGAGTTTCACTCTTGTTGTCCAGGCTGGAGTGTAATGGCGCAATCTTGGCTCACTGCAACCTCCATCTCCCAGGTTCACATGATTCTCCTGCCTCAGCCTCCCGAGTAGCTGGGCTTACAGGCATGCACCACTAAGCCCTGCTAATTTTGTATTTTTAGTAGAGATGGGGTTTCACCATGCTGGTCAGGCTAGTTTTTAGCTCCTGACCTCAGGTGATCCACCTGCCTCAGCCTCCCAAAATGCCAGGATTATAGGCATGAGCCACCATGCCTGGCCATGTCCAGCCTTTGATCAGAGTCTTTTGCCACTTAAAACATCTAGTTCTAGTCTGTGCAATTCAAGTGTCTCTGATGTTAGATATTAGCATCTGATGTGATTGTTTCCATTGCAGTATGTTTGTTTCTTTTTTCTTTCTTTTTTTTTTTTTTGAGACAGGGTCTCCCTATTTTGCCCAGGCTGGAGGGCAGTAGTGCAGTCTCGGCTCACTGCAACCTCCACCTCCCAGGTTCAAGCGATTCTCCTGCCTTGGCCTCCCAAGTAGCTGAGATTACAGGCATGCACCACCACACCTGGCTACTTTTTATACTTTTAGTAGAGATGGGGTTTCACCATGTTGGTCAGGCTGGTCTCAAACTTCTGATCTCAGGCCATCCACCAGCCTTAGCCTCCCAAAGTGCTGATTACAGGCATGAGCCACTGCATCTGGCCTGCAATTTGCCTTTTTTTGTTTTTTGTTTTTTCTTTTCTTTTCTTTCTTTTTTTTTTGAGATGGAGTTTCGCTCTTGTTACCCAGGCTGGAGTGCAATGGCGCGATCTCGGCTCACCGCAACCTCCGCCTCCTGGGTTCAGGCAATTCTCCTGCCTCAGCCTCCTGAGTAGCTGGGATTACAGGCACGCGCCACCATGCCCAGCTAATGTTTTGTATTTTTAGTAGAGATGGGGTTTCACCATGTTGACCAGGATGGTCTCGATCTCTTGACCTCGTAATCCACCCGCCTCGGCCTCCCAAAGGGCTGGGATTACAGGCTTGAGCCACCGCACCCGGCTGTTTTTTCTTTATTTTGTTTTTTGAGACAGAGTCTCACTCTGTCACCCAAGCTGGAGTGCAGTGGTGCAATCTCGGCTCACTGCAATCTCTGCCTCCTGGGTTCAAGCAACTCTCCTGCCTCAGCTTCCCAAGTAGCTGGAATTACAGGCATGCGCCACCACGCCCAGCTAATTTTTGTATTTTTAGTAGAGACTGGGTTTCACTCTGTTGGCCAGGCTGGTCTTGAACTCCTGACCTCAAGTAATCTGCCTGCCTTGACCTCCCAAAGTGGTGGGATTACAGGCATGAGCCACTGTGCCCGGCCTGCAGTGTGTCTTATAATACTGGATTTTCTAATTGTTACTACATGGTCTCACTTAGTTTATATATATATACATATTTTTTTTTTTTTTGAGACAGTGTATTGTTCTGTCGCCAGGCTGAAGTGCCATGGCGTGATCTTGGCTTACTGCAACCTCTGCTCCAGGGTTCAAGCGATTCTCCTGACTCAGCCTCCAACAGGGATTACAGGCACATGCCACCATGCTCAGCTAGTTTTTGTATTTTTAGTAGAGACAGGGTTTCACGATGTTGACCAGACTGGTCTCGAACTCCTGACGTCATAATCCGACCACCTCGGCCTCCCATAGTGTGGGTATTACAGGCGTGAGCCACAACACCCGGGCCTGTATTTTATTTTTTAAAATTATTTCTTTAGTCTCTAATGTATTTTACTTTTACTTTTTTAGAGACAGGGTCTTGCTGTGTTGTCCGGGTTGGACTGGAACTCCTGGGCTCAAGCTGTTCTCCCACCTCAGCCCTCTGAATAGTTGGAACTGCTCAGCTACTCAGCTGTGCCACCATTTCTGGTTCTAACATGTATTTTGAATTTAGCTTTAAACCAGTAGTACTTGGAAGATAATTAATAAAATAATTTACTATCTTGTAATATCAAACTTTCAAGATTTTTTTTTTTTTTTTTTTTTTTAAATAGAGACAGGGTTTTTCACTGTATTTCTCAGGCTGGTCTTTAACTCCTGGGCTCAAGTGATTCTCCCACTGTGGCCTCCTAAAGTGCTGGGATTACAGGCATGAGCCACTCTGCCTGGCCAAACTTTCAAATTTATGAGCACCTTAATTACAAGCACTTTAGGAACACAGAACCCCCTTTTATTTAGAAGGTTATAACTCATAAACTTTCAGGGAGTATGATAAATATTTCCTTTCTAATTTCACATAGGCGAACAGTTGTCTCCAAACGTGGTGTTGCCATCAGTGATTCCACCAAGAGGAGGGGAATGGCAGATTCACTGGAGTCAACCCCCTTGCCTTCCCTAGAAGATCGCCTGGCCAAACTCTGTCCTTCTAAGGAGCTCTTTGAATATTATCAAAAGAAGATGGCTGAGTGTGAGGCAGAAAATGAGGACTTATTGAAGAAACTGCAACTCTACAAAGAAACTTGTGAAATACAGGTAAAGAGACAATGCACACGTTTTTAGAACTCTAATGAAGTCTTCATTAATTAGAGATGCTATAGAAGTACCAGCTTGTATCATAAGCAGATGGTTTATAAAAACACTCCCTTTTAATTCCCCAGCCCAGCTACCTGCCCTTCAGGCCCTCCTTGGATCATAACCCCCAAAACTGCTCTTCTTCTAAAATCTTAAATTCTGATATCTTCATATTTCTTATACTTGTAATTCTTTCATCTTATACCTGACTAGTCGTTAACTTCTTTGTTACCTTCGTAGCTTCCCGACTTTTCGGTTTTCTAAGTGCCACATACAGCTCTGACATCACGTCCTTCAAACCTAAACCCCATGATGCTTTACTTTGGTAGTAACTGCACTGCCTGTAAATGACCCCTTGCTCAGTTATTCTTTTGCTCCACCTGTATAGCAAAAACCTAGCTGTGGGGTCATCCAGTTTTCTGCCACCTTTTCTCCTATAGCAGGATTTCTTGACCTCAGCATTATTGACATTTTGGCCTGGATGATTCTTTGTTGTGAAGGGTTGTCCTGTGCATGACAGGATGTTTAGCAGCATCCCTGGCCTCAACCCACTAGACGCCAGTAGCACAACACCCCCAGCTGCGACCATCAAGAATGTCTCTAGGCTGGTCATGGTGGCTCATGCCTGTAATCCCTGCACTGTGGGAGGCCAAGGCGGGTGGATCACAAGGTCAAGAGATCGAGACCATTCTGGCCAACATGGTGAAACCCCGTCTCTACTAAAACTATAAAAATCAGCCTGGTGTGGTGGCACGCGCTTGTAGTCCCAGCTACTCGGGAGGCTGAGGCAGAAGGATCACTTGATCTGGGAGGCAGAGGTTTCAGTGAGCTGAGACTGTGCCACTGCGCTCCAGCCTGGTGACAGAGCAAGACTCTGTCTCAAAAAAAAAAAAAAAAAAAATTCTCCAGACTTTGCCAGATATTTCTGGAATGGGTGTATGTATGTGCAAAGTCACTCCTGATTGAGAACATTATTGTAGAAAGGTCACAAAACAATCAGTATGTAAACAAATTCAGCTGTACCTTCAACCACTATCTAAGAGTTTTCTTACCTGTCCGTACTGGGTTTCCTCTCCTTCTACATCTGTGTCGTACCCTCACCTCCAGCCTGCAACCCCTTAGTGCTCCTCCCTCAGCATCCTTCCGGCTCGTCTACACACAGTTAGTCCCTCCATATCCATCTTCTTCTTTCCTTTCTTTTTTCTCTGGTTGGTTTTTGTTTGGTTGGTTTTTTGCTTTTTGAGACAGGGTCTTGCCCTGTCACCCAGGCTGGAGGGCAGTGGCACAATCATGGCTCACTGCAGCCTTTAACTTCTGGGCACAAGTGATCCTCCCGCACTCAGCCTCCTGAGCAGCTGGGACTACAGGCACACGCCACCATGCCCCACTAATTTTTAAAAACTTTGTTGTAGAGGCTGGGCACAGTGGCTCATGCCTGTAATCCCAGCACTTTGGGAGGCTGAGGTGGGCGCATCATGAGGTCAGGAGATTAGATCATCCTGGCTAACATGGTGAGACCCCGCCTCTACTAAATATAGAAAAAAATTAGCCAGGCATGGTGGCGGGTGCCTGTGGTCTCAGCTACTCAGGAGGCTGAGGCCAGAGAATCGCTTGAACCTGGGAGGCAGAAGTTGCAGTGAGCTGAGATCACGCCACTGCACTCCAGCCTGGGTGACAGATTGAAACCCTGTCTCAAAAAAAAAAGAAATGTGTTGTAGAGACGTGATCTTGCTTTGTTGCCCAGGCTGGTCTTGAACCCGTGGGCTCAAGCAATCCTCCCACCTCAGCCTAACAAGGTGCTGGGATTACAGGAGTTAGCCATGGCGCCTGGCCTGTAGTCGCCTTTCTGGCATCTTCTTATTGCTTCAGGAACAAGGCATCTTTGCCTATTTGAGCTGAATTGATCCCATGCCTACTGTAAGCCTTCATCCCTTTTTCCTCCTGAGAAACCCTGCTCCATCATTTTTCTCCACTTTCTGTTATATTTTTAACTTCTTGCTTGACGTTAGCTTTCTCTTCTCAGTATATAAACATATTCGTTTTATCCAACTTAAAAGAAAAATTAAAAACTCTTCCTTCATTGTGCTTCTCTCTCTATCTACTCTTTTTATATAAATGGCTCTTTCTTTTCCCAGTCACACTTCCAGAATCACTTAACTTTCCCGTTCGCTGAATGGGAAATTTCTCGACTGCAGTTTCATCGCTGTCCTCACCACGCCACAAAACTGTGCCTTCTGTTTTAGAAGGTCTCCAAGTACCTCTTTGCCAAACTCATCTCTTCTTTTTTTGCCCTTTGCAGGGTTTGTCACTTTTGACCTCTCCTTTTCTAAAATTTTCTTCCTTTCTTGATTTCTGTGTCATTTTTCTTTCACGATTTCTATCTGACCTCTCTGATCAGCTCATCCTCGTGTCTATGAACAACTCTCCTTCCTTACTCTTAAATGTCAGAGTTCTTCCAGATTCGACTGTAAACGATCTTGTATATTACACTACTACATATGTGATGATGACTGTTAAGTCACTAACCCTGACTCACTTTTCTCCTGAGCTTCCTTTCTCTACCCTCCCTTCCCCACCCACACATGTACTGCCTTCATTCCTCATTCCTTAACTTTTTCTTTATTCTTTGTCTTGGTAAGTGGCATCATTGCCTCCAGTTCTGCCAAGCCCCCTACACTGAAATCATTTGGCAAGTCCTATTGATTCTACTTTCTAAATATTACTTAATCCATTCCCACACCTACATCACTCTTGCCACGATGCTCATGCAGCCTCTAGAATTGCATTTAAACTGAGACAGTATCTTCCTTGCCAATACCTGCTCTGGCCTCTTACATCCCCATTTGGCCTCACACTTTTCACTCTAGCAGTACTGAAACATTTGTAGTTGTCCAAATTTATTAGGCTTTTTTTTTTGGACATTTACTTGTCATTTTTACAATGTTATGTATGTATACAATGAACTACATTGTAGTTCATTCCATTTGGGCTCCTGAATAGCTTCAAGATGAGGGCTGGTTGCCAGATAGCAGTGATGCAGCATGTCTAATATATTTACTGGGACTCGAGGTGAGCCACCATGCCTAGCCTAATTTGTTTTGCAGATTCTACAAAAAAAGTGTTTCCAACCTTGTAAGTTCCACTGTGGACCTGCATGCTGTCCCTTTCTCCAAATCAGTTATTAATATTTATTTGTCATTTTTATCACCTTATGTATGTATCTGTGGACTTCTGGGTTTTTTGTTTTTTTTGAGTCAAGGTCTTGCTCTGTTGCCCGGGCAGGAGTACAGTGGTGCGGTCATAGCTCACTGCAGCCTTAAAGTCCTGGACGCAAGCAATCCTCCTGCCTCAGCCTCACAAGCAGCTGGGATTACAGGCATGTACTACCATGCCAGCTATTTATTTATTTATTTACTTACTATTTATTTAGAGACAGAGTCTAGTTCTGTCACCAGGCTGGAGTTCAGTGGTGCAATCTCAGCTCACTGCAATCTCTACCTCCCAGATTCAAGCAATTCTCCTGCCTCAGCCTTCCGAGTAGCTGGGATTACAGGCGCATGCTGCCACGCCCAGCTACTTTTTGTAGTTTTGGTAGAAACGGGGTTTCACCTTACTGGCCAGGATGGTCTTAGTTTATGACCTCGTGATCTGCCCACCTCGGCCTCCCAAAGTGCTGGGATTACAGGCGTGAGCCACCACACTTGGCTTGCTTATTTATTTATTTATTTTGAGACAAAGTGTTGCTCTTGTCACCCAAGCTGGAGTGCAGTGGTGTGATCTCGGCTCACTGCAACCTCTACCTACCAGGTTCAGGCAATTCTGCCTCAGCCTCCTGAGTAGCTGGGATTATAGGTGCCTGCCACCACACCAAGCTAATTTTTATATTTTTAGTAGAGACTGGATTTCACCATGTTGGCCAGGCTGGTCTCCAACTCCTGACCTCAGATGGCCCACCCACCTTGGCCTTCCAAGGTGCTGGGATTACAGGTGTAAGCCACTACGCCTGGCCCAGATTTTTTATTTTTTTGCAGAGACAGAATCTCACTCTATAGTCTAGGATGGTTGTGAACCCTTGGGCTCAAGCCATCCTCCTACCTTAACTTCCCAAAGTGTTGGGATTACAGGAGTGAGTCACTGTGCCCAGCCTTCTTTTTTTTTTTAATTGCATTTTAGGTTTTGGGGTACATGTGAAGAACATGCAAGATTGTTGCATAGGTACACACATGGCAGTGTGGTTTGCTGTCTTCCGTCCCCTCACCTGTATCTGTCATTTCTCCCCACGCTATCTCTTCTTACCTCCCCACCCCCCCGTCCTTCCCCCGTTTCCCCCCAATGGACCCCATGACACCTTACAGCCTTCTTTATAAAATTATTTTTAATGACCTTAATCAATTTTAAGTGTTCAGTTCAGTAATGTTAAGTGTGTGTGCATGTGTGTGTGTGTGTGTGTGCGTATACACACACATGCACTTTTTTTTTTTTTTTTTTTTTTTTGAGACTGAGTCTTGCTCTTTCACCCAGGCTAGAGTGCAGTGGTGCAATCTCAGCTCACTACAACTTCGGCCTCCTGGGTTTTAGTGATTCCTGTGCCTCAGCCTCCCAAGTAGCTGTTATTATAGGGTGTGCTATGCCACCACGCCCAGCTAATTTTTGTTTTTTCCATAGAGATGGGGTTTCACCATGTTGGCCAGGCTGGTCTTGAACTCCTGGCCTCAAGTGATCTGCCATGCCTGGTGTGTTAAATATATTCACATTGTTGTGCAGCTGATCTCCAGAACCTTTTTCATCTTAAAAAACCAAAACTCCATCCCATTAAACAGATCCTCATTTCTCCCCACACCCTCTGTAACCACTATTTTACTTGCTATTTCTATGGATTGGAAGTAGAGCAATATTTGCCAGGCATGGTGGCTCACACCTGTAATCCTAACACTTTGGGAGGCTGAGGTTGAGGGGGATCAGCTGAGGTCAGAAGTTCGAGACCAGCCTGGCCAACATGGTGAAGCCCTGTCTCTATTAAAAATACAAAAATTAGCTCAGCATAGTGGCATGTGCCTGTAGTCCCAGCTACTCAGGAGGCTAAGGAAGGAGAATCGCCCCGGAGGTGGAGGTTGCAGTGAGCCGAGATTACACCACTGCATTCCAGCCTCGGCGACAGAGCAAGAGTCTGTCTCAGAAAAAAAAAAAAAAAGAAAAAGAGAAGAAATAGAGCAGGATTTATACAGAATAGAGTGAAATCGTCTGTAGTTTTTCTTTTTGTGACTGGCTTACTTCACTTAGCATAACGTCTTCAGGTTTTGTCCATGTTGTAGCATGTGACGAGATTTTCTTCCTTTCTAACAACATCAGGCTCTGTCATGGTTCTTATTTCCTGCTGTCTTTTCTTAGAGTACCAACTGTCTGCTTTTCCCTCTACTAGTCTTCTGTTCCTCTGTCAAGTGTCAGCTCTTTGGTGATAGTGCTTTGACTTCCCAAACAGATTTTAGAATTTTATTCCCGCCACACTTTCCCCCACACCATTCCACCATGCATGCTTTCATTAAGTAGTTATTTTATTTTAATTATTTGCCTCTCTCCCCATGAATTTCCTTAGCTCTGTAGACAGGAATCATATCTTTTCATCTTTGTTTTCCTACATCTAATAATAATGCTATGATATAGGAAACATTACCAAAAAAGTGTGGATAGGCCAGGTGTGGCTCACACCTATAATCACAGCACTTTGGGAGGCCAAAGTGAGTGGATTGCCTGAGCTCAGGAGTTCAAGCCAGCCTGACCAATGTGGCAAAACCCCATCTCTACTAAAAATACAAAAATTAGCTGGACGTGGTGGGGCACACCTATAATCCCAGCTACTTGGGAGGCTGAGGCAGAAGAATCACTTCAGCCTGGGAGGCGGAGGTTGCAGTGAGCTGAGATCATCTTACCACACTCCAGCCTGGGCGACAGAACAAGACTCTGTCTCAAAAAAAAAAAAAAAAGAAAAAGTATAGATAGAATAGGTGAATCATACGGCATTCTGGATTCTATAGTCCATAAAAGGAAGATGTGAGAGCTTTGATGGTAAGTGCAAACTTCACACTCAAACTGTAGCCTTTAAATGCCAGTCAAGGCCGTGCACGGTGGCTCATGCTTATAATCCCAGCACTTTGGGAGGCTGAGGTGGGAGGATCACTTGAAGTCAGGAGCTTGAAAATAGCCTTAGCTAACATGGCGAAACCCTGTCTCTACTAAAAATACAAAAATTAGCTGGGCATGGTGGCATGCACCTGTAATTCCAGCTACTCGGGAGGCTGAGGCACGAGAATCACCTGGGAGGTGGAGGTTGCAGTGAGCTGAGATGGTGCCATTGCACTCCAGCCTGGGCAACAGAGTGAGACTTGGTATATATGTATGTATGTATGTATATATGAATAAATAAACAAATAAGACTTGGTCTCAATAAATAAATAAACTCCAATCTATATATACGTGCCTATTGCTGTCATTTGAATTCTGTATTGGTGAAATTATTTACTTCAGAATATTTCTACATTAATAGACTGCTCCCTGTCCCCTAAGAGATACTCCATTGAAACCCAGTATCTTTCAAGTATCTTACTGTGTTTTTTTGCAGCATAAACTTGAATGTGATTTACAGCAGAGAGAGGAAGAGATTGCTGAATTGCAGAAAGCTCTAAGTGATATGCAGGTCTGCCTCTTCCAAGAACGGGAACATGTTTTACGCCTCTACTCAGAAAATGACCGACTGAGAATCAGGTACCAAGTAGGAGAGGGGAAAGGTTGGAATTATAACTTTAAATTACTTTATTTATTTATTTTTGAGACAGCCTCACTTTGTTGCCCAGGCTAGAGTGCAGTGGCGCAATTTCGGCTGACTGCAGCCTCTGCCTCCTGGTTCAAGCAATTCTCATGCCTCAGCCTCTTGAGTAGCTGGGATTACAGGTGTGCACTGCAATGCCTAGCTAATTTTTGTATTTTTAATAGAGATGGCGTTTTGCCCTGTCAGCCAGGCTGGTCTCCAACTCCTGGCCTCAAGTGATCCACCCACCTCAGCCTCCCAAAGTGCTGGGATTACAAGCGTGAGCCACCATGCTCAGCCCTTTAAATTATTTTTAAAAAGATAAATTTCTCCACATTAATTCTCTTAGGTTGTAGTCCATAGGAAGCAGACTCTAAGATGGAGATTTGCCTTCAGGGCAGTTATGGAAGAAGCTCTCTGTGATAATAGCTAAGCGCAGATTTGGGCAGAGATAGAATAGGAACAGATACAATGGTAACAGAGGCCTTAGCCAGCCCCATAGCACTAAGGATAGGGTGGCCTTTCGGTGCAAAGGACTCAAACTTTTGTGTCCCCACATTGACCAGTCATAGGGTGCAGGCTGTCCCCAAGAGGGTGTGTAGACTTGGGATAGGAAGCCCCCTTGAGCCAAGTGAAATTTTTAGAGAAGAACTGAGCTCCTGGGAGATGAATGTCTTGGTCCTGAGGGCGAATCTGAGCAGTACGCTACATGTTCCACTACAGTACACTTCTGTGTGTGTGTGCTGGGAGTGGGGGGCGGGGGGTAAAATATACGTAGCATAAAGTTTGCCACTTTAACCATCTGAAGTGTACAGTTCAGTGGCATTAAGTATGTTCACATTGTTACACAACTGTCACCCCCATTCATTTCTAGAACATATTCATATTCCTAAACTGAAATTGTGTACCCATTCAGCAGTAGCTCCCGCACCCCGTTACCCCGGTCCCTGGGACACACACCATTCTACTTTTCATCTCTATGAATTTGACTATTCTAGGTACCTCATGTAAATGGAGTCATGAGGGGTCATGGAGTCATATCGGGCTTATTTCACTTAGCATAACATCTTCAGAGTTCATCCATGTTGTAGCATCTGTCAGAATTTTCCTCATTTTTAAGACTGAACAACGTTCCATTATATGTATGTACCACATTTTGTTTATCCATTCACCCACCAGTGTATCTCAGCTCACTGCAACCTCTGCCTCCCGAACTCAAGCGATCTGCCCACCTTAGCCTCCTGAGTAGCTGGGACTACAGGTGTGCCAACATGCCTGGCTAATTTTTTCTGTAATTTTTATAGAAACAGGGTTTTGCCATGTTACCCAGGCTAGTCTCCAACTCTCAAGCCCAGGTGATCTGCCTGTCTCAGCCTCCCCAAGTGCTGGAATTACAGGTGTGTGCTACTGTGCCTGGTCGAAGCCTTGCTTTTAATTCTTTTGTGTATCTACCCAGAAGTAGATTATATGGTAATTCTGTTTTTATTTTTTTGAGTAACTGCCATACTGTTTTCTATACTGGCTATACTGTTTTATATTCCCACCAGCAGTGCACAAGAGTTTCAGTTACTCCACATCCTTGCCAATACCTGTTATTTTCTTTTTTTTTTAAGCTTTTTTTTTTTTTTTTTTTTTTTTTTTTGAGGCAGGGTCTTGCTCTGTCACCCAGACTGGAGTGCAGTGGCATGATCTTGGCTCACTGCAGCCTTTACCTCCCAGGCTCAGGTGATCTCACACTTCAGCCTCCAAGTAGCTGGGACAAATGCATGTACTACCATGCCCAGCTAATTTTATATATGTATATATTTTTTTGTAGAGACGAGGTTTTACCATGTTTTCCAGACTGGTCTCAAATTCCTGAGCTCAAGCAATCTTCCTGCCTCAGCCTCCGAAATTGCTGGGATTATAGTCATGAGCCACTGTGCCTGGCCAACACTGGTTATTTTCTGGGGTTTTTTTTTTTTTTTGGAGATTGGGTCTTGCTCAGTCACCCAGGCTGGAGTGCAGTGGCAGGACCACAGCTCACAGCAGCCTTGACCTCCCAGACTCAGATGATCCTCCCACCTCAGCCTCCCAATTAGTTTGGGGCCATGAGTGTGCACCACTATGCTTGGCTAATTTTTGAAGAGATGAGGTTTCACAGTGTTGCCCAGGCTAGTCTCAAACTCCTGAGCTGAAGTGATTTGCCCACCTTGGCCTCCCAAAGTGTTAGGATTACAGTTGTGAGCCACTGTGCCCAGACTTATTTTCTGTTTATTTGATAGTAACCATCTTAATGCGTGTGAGGGAGTCTCACTGTGGTTTTGATTTGCATTTTAAAATGTTGAGCATTTTTCTTGTGCCATTTGTATATCTTCTTTGGGAAAATGTCTATTCAAATCTTTTGCCCATTTTAATAATTGGGTTGATTTTGTTGTTGTTGAGTTGTAGAAGTGCTTTATTGTTGTTGTTGAGACAGGGTCTCGCTCTGTCACCCAGGCTAGAGTGCAGTGGCATGATCACGGCTCACTGCTTCCTCTGTCTGCTGGGCTCAAGCTGTCCTCCCATGTTAGTCTCCCGAGTAGCTGGGACTACAGGTATGTGCCACCAGGCCTGGCTAATTTTTGTGTTTTTGGTAGAGTCAGAGTTTTGCTATGCTGCCCATGCTGGTCTCAAACTCCTGAGCTCAAGTGACCCACCCACCTATTACAGGTGTGAGCCACCGTGCCTGGCCATAGAAGTTCTTTATATATTCTAGATATTAAACCTTTATTAGATATACTGATATATGCAAATATTTTCTCCCATTCCATAGATTGCCTTTTTATTTTCTCCTTTTTTTTTTTTTTTTGTATTTTAGAGACAGAGTATCACTGTCAGCCAGGATGATCCTCCTGCCTAAGCCTCTGGAGTAGCTGGGACTACAGGCATGTGCCACTGTGCCTGGCTAATTTGTAGTGACGGGGAGTCTCACTATATTGCTCAGGCTGGTCTTAAACTTCTGGCTTCAAGTGATCCTCCTGCTTCAGCCTACCAAAGTGCTAGGATTACAGGAATGAGTCACTCTGTCCAGCCAGGAGTTTTTAATTTTTATGAAGTTCAATTTATGTATTTTTTTCTTTTGTTGCTTCTGCTTTTGGTATCACATCTAAGAAAATTGCCAAATTCATTGTCAGGAAGCTTTTCTTCTATGTTTTCTTTGAAAAGCTTTTTGTTTTTCGTTTTCTTTTTTGAGTTGGAGTTTCACTCTTGTTGCTCAGGCTGGAATGCAATGGCGATTCTCCTGCCTCAGCCTCCTGAGTAGCTGTGATTACAGGTATGTGCCACCACACCTAGTTAATTTTGTATTTTTAGTAGAGAGGGTTTCTCCATGTTGGTCAGGGTGGTCTTGAACTCCCGACCTCAGGTGATCTGCTCGCCTCAGCCTCCCAAAGTGCTGGGATTATAGATGTGAGCCATCACTTCCTTCGTCTTTTAAAAGTTTTAATTATTTTAGCTCTTATGTTTAAGACTTTAATCCATTTGAGGTTTTTTTTTTTTTTCTTTGAGATGGAATCTTGCCCTGTCACCAGGCTGGAGTGCAGTGGCGCAATCTCGGCTTACTGCAACCTCTGCCTCTCGGGTTCAAACGATTCTCCTACCTCAGCCTCCTGAGTAGCTGGGACTACAGGCACCCATCACCATGCCCAGCTAATTTTCATATTTTTAGTAGAGATGGGGTTTCACCGTGTTGGCCAGAATGGTCTCAATTTCTTGACCTCATGATCCACCCACCTCGGCCTCCCAAAGTGCTGGGATTACAGGCATGAGCCACCACACCCAGCCTTGAGTTAATTTTTGTATATAGCATTAGGTAAAGTTCCAACTTCCTTCTTTTGCATGTGGATGTCCAGTTTTCTCAACATCATTTGTTGAAAAGACCTAGCTACATGGTTTATTTTTATTTTTATTTTGAGACAGGGTCTCCCTTTGTCACCCAGGCTGGAATGTTGTGGCACGATCTTGGTTCACTGCAACTTCTGCCTCCCACACTCAAGTGATCCTCCTGCCTCATCTTCCCAAGTAGTTAGGACTACAGGCACAAGCCAGCATACCTGACTAATTTTTGTATGTTTGTAGAGACAGGGTTTTTCCATGTTGCCCGGGCTGGTCTCGAACTCCTGAGCTCAAGCGATTAGCCCTCCTCAGCCTCCCAAAGTGCTGGGATTTCAAGTGTGAGCCACCACGCCCAGCCTCGCCACATAGTTTTTTGATGTCCCGTGGTCAGGTGCTCCATTTCTGGCAGGATCTAGTAGCATGGCAGAAGCTGGTTTTCAAATGTCTTGTCATTCTCCGCTGTAGACAGCAGTCTTGCTGCAGATTCTCAGAGGGTCTGTTACGATTCTCGTAATGGTGCTTGCTGTAAACTCCACTTGGTCACCACAGATACCACAGGATCTGCCAAGTCATATGTCCCAAGCAGTAGAGCCTCCTTTCAACTCAGGGCCACACTGAAAGCTCACCTTCCATGTCAGTTGATATATGGGTCAGAGCAGTATCCCAAAATACGGAATGTGTTGTTTACAGAACCTGGAGACGCCTTTCAGGCATTATGCTTCCTTCTTGGTGGTAGCATGTACTAGATAAAATAATTTGATCTTTACTTCGGAGGGAGTATCCTGATATACCTAGATCACACCCTTAAAAACTTTACTGATGTGCTTTGTAAGGTTCATCTCCAACCCTTTGGAGCACACGTATCTTACCAAGGGTTCCAGTGCACGTGCTGTTTCTTGTTCATGGAGTGTGATTTAATGTGATATCATCAGTAGTGAGCTCCTGGTGATCTGTGAAGTAGCCAGATCCGGATTCCTTTTTTGTTTTTTGAGACAGAGTCTCACTCTGTCACCCAGGCTGGAGTGCCATGGCACAATCTTGGCAGACTGCAACCTCACCTCCTGGGTTCAGGCAGTTCTCCCGCTTCAGCCTCCTGAGTAGGTGGAACTACAGGCATGTACCATTACGCCTAGCTAATTTTTGTATTTTTTATTAGAGACGGAGTTTCACCGTATTGGACAGGCTGGTCTTGAACTCCTGACCTCGTGATCCTCCTGCCTTGGCCTCGAAAAGTGCTGGGATTAGAGGTGGGAGCCACCTTGCCCAGCCCAAATTCTTTTATAGTGTATTGACAGAGAATAAAAGCATTAACATGGCCCTGGGGGAAGACTCTAAAAGTACACCATTGTAGATATCACATGATATAAACTGCCTCTGGTCTTTTGAGGGGTAGAAAAGAATGCTTTTGCCTAATTAGTGGCCACATACCATATGCCTGAGACCAAGTAATTCTGTTCTAGCAAAGATACTACACCTGACACAATGACTGAAATTGGGACCTACTTGCTAGTAGTCTACTGTTATCCTCCAAAGTCCATCTGGTTTTGTATAGGTTGTACTGAGGAATGAAATGAGGCTTTGATAAGGACCTCCGCCCCTGCCTTCTTTAGGGCTTTATTGATCATCCTGAGTGGGTAGGGAGGGACAGTTTCAGCGGCTTTTACTTAGCTTACCCCAGAAGCCAAGAAGCTAGTTTGGAGGTACTGCCACCTACCCAGTATGACCGTTTTAATCATTTGGGAACCGAAGACATGCCCATTGATTTGGTGGATCCAGTAGACCTGCTGTGAGCTAGACGTGAGCCAAAATTCCATTTATTCTTTGGTGCCCACATGCCCCAGTGCCATGATGATGCTCCAGGTTTTCTGGTATCAGTGTCAGCTTAGACCCTGCATCCAGCAATCCTTAAAATGCCCAGGTCTGTCTTTTCCCCCAGTGTACAGTTACTTGAATAAATGGCTATAGGCCCTTTGGAGGATGTGGGAAATCAGCCATGAACATCTACCCTGTGGTGTCTCAGGGTCTTACCTCCTGGGAGTTCTACCCTCTTTAGGCAATAGTCTCGGGGACATATAAAACTGACTTGGGCCTGGAAAATGAGTCAGAGATTGTGATTTTGCATGGGATGCAGCCCTCAGCCTCTTTTCCATCTTTGATTTACCATTTATTGTTTAGGCTATACTCTGTTGACTACCCATTTACCTTGCTGTGAGAAATGTCATGTTCTGTAAACCATCTCGGTATCACTGGCTCTGAAATCCCTTTTTATGTTTTTTGTTTTTTTTTTTCAGACAGAGTCACACTGTTTCCCAGGCTGGAGTGCAGTGGCGCAGTCTCGGCTCACTGCAGCCTCCACCTCCCAGGTTTAAGAGATTCTCCTGTCTCAGCCTCCTGAGCAGCTGGAATTACAGGCACACGCCACCACACCTGGCCAATTTTTGTATTTTTAGTAGAGAACTCCTGACTTCAGCCTCTCAAAGTGCTGGGATTGCAGTCGTGAGCCACCACACCCAGCCTGCAAACCCTTTTCAGCATTTGCCTCCTTGGTCCAGTCCAGACCTGAGCTATCTTAGGTTGGGTTCTCTGGGAAACAGACTGTGCCATGGAGATTTGCTTGCAGGAATTTTATTGGGAAGTAAGGCAACTTAAACTGGGATTCAGTTGCAGCAAGCTTCAGCCAACACCACAGGGGTCTCTGAAGCTGGGATGGCTCTTCAAAGATAGCCTGAACTGAGGCAAGGAGATTGGATTTTTGTGTCCTCCTCATTGACCAGGCACTGGATATGAGCTGTCCCCAAGGAATGAGAGGCATAAACTTGGCTGAGGCAGTTCCTTTGGCTGGAGATTCAACTACAAGCTGTCAGCAGACAGCATTCCTGGCAGGTGGCAGAATGAGCCCATAAGCCAAGGAAAAGAAGATCTGAGCAGTGCCCCTCAGCAGCCACTACAGTTCCCTTTTAGAATCAGCACAAAATGTCCTGGCCCATTCTCTCTGAATGGAAATACCTGATGTTTTACAAAGTAGAGCTAAAGTCTAGATACATCCTATTAAGTTTTAATTTGAGGTTACTATTTTAATTTGAGGTTTAATTTTAATTTGAGGTTACTATTGTTTAAAAAAAAAATAGAAGGAAGATCCTTTAAACAGAAAAGGTTACTTACTTGGGACATATAATAATGTGTGCTTGCTTTCTTTGAGAATTGCAGGGAACTAGAAGACAAGAAAAAGATCCAGAGTCTCTTGGCTCTTGTGGGAACAGACGCTGGAGAAGTGACCTATTTTTGTAAGGAGCCTCCTCACAAAGTAAGTAATCTTTGGTGGAGCATGGTGAGTGTGGCTTTACAAATCACAGGCTAGGGCCCATCATCAGAACAACTTTAGCATTTGCTAGACAAGGCGGATGGAGAATTAGCCATCATAATGCCATGTTTGCCTGAGTTTTGAAAGCCTTTTTGTTCGAAAACCTTGGGAAGTAGCATTGTTTACCCCATTTCACTGTTTAGAAACCTGAAGCCCAGAGGGGTGGCTGTTTTAGTTGAGATAGAGAGGAAAGCAGGAGCAGACTGTGTGTGGGAGACAGTTTTGGTACTTAAGTTGCTTTTTAAATCTTTGTTATGCTGATTGCAAATGTAATCCATGGTCTTCATTAAAAACAAACACAGAGTATAGTAATGTATCATATGAAAATGGCAGGTTCTCATAATCCTATACCACAGAGATAATTCATTATTAATAGTTTGGTATATATACTTCCATCTCTTTTTCCATTCCTATAGAAATAGTTATGTGTCTTTGTATACTATTTCATTTTTTTCACTTATATGAACAGTTTCTGAGCATTTTTATACATATCTATATATGTATATATCCATTTCCTAAGGGTCTTTGGTCAAGAGCTGCTTTTTTTTTTTTTTTTTTTTGAGACAAAGTCTCACTCTGTTACACAGGTTGGAGTGCAATGCACAATCTTGGCTCACTGCAACCTCCGCCCCCCAGGCTCAAGCAATCCTTTCACCTCAGCCCAAGCAGCTGTGACTACAGGTGTACACCACCATGCCCAGCTAATTTTTGTATTTTTTGTAGAGATAGGGTTTCACCATGTTGCCCAGGCTGGTCTCAAAACTCCTGAGCTCAAGCAATCTGCCTGCCTTGCCCTCCCAAAGTGTGGGGATTACAGGCATAAACTACCACATCCACCAAAGAGCCGCTTTTTTTTTCTGGACGGAGTTTCGCTCTTGTTACCCAGGCTGGAGTGCAATGGCGCAATCTCGGCTCACCGCAACCTCCGCCTCCTGGGTTCAGGCAATTCTCCTGCCTCAGCCTCCTGAGTAGCTGGGATTACAGGCATGTGCCACCATGCCCAGCTAATTTTTTGTATTTTTAGTAGAGATGGGGTTTCACCATTTTGACCAGGATGGTCTTGATCTCTTGACCGCGTGATCCACCCACCTCGGCCTCCCAAAGTGCTGGGATTAAAGGAGTGAGCCACTGCGCCTGGTAAGAGCCGCTTTTTAAAAACTTAAAAAAAATTTTTTTGAGAGCTGAGGTCTTGCTCTGTTGCCCGGGGTAGACTCACACTTCTGGGCTTAAGTACCATCCTTCCAGCTACAGTCGTGCATCACTGTGCCCCAAGCTATTTTTGTTTTTGTTTGTAATCATGTATTACTAAATAGCCTTGCAATTTTATTTAGGTATTTATTTTATTTTTTCTAGAAACAAGGTCTTACTCCGTTGCCCAGGTTGGAGAGCAGTGGAGTGATCATAGCTCACTGCAGCCTTGAGCTCCTGGGCTCAAGTGATCCTCCTACCTCAGCCTCCTGAGTAGTGGGGACCAAAGGCACATGCCACCAGACCTGGCTAACTTTAAGTTAATGTCATCAACACAGGGTTTTATCCAATTTGTTACTTTGCCTGTGTGGCCTCTCATAAGCATGACATCCTTATATAATATCAATTTCGACAAATTTAACTTAGACTGATCTGCAGAACTAAGGCTGAAAACTAAAATATTACGTTTATAGGAAGGCTACTTCTATACCAGTTTTTTGCTTCTTCAGGTCACCATTCTCCAAAAGACTATCCAGGCTGTGGGTAAATGTGAGCAGAATGAATCTTCAGCTTTCAAAGCAGGTAACAACCATATAACCTATTAGAAATTCTCATTGATGCAGAATTGAAAATCATAGTGCAGGCTGGGCACGGTGTCTTACACCTGTAACCCCAGCACTTTGGGAGTCTGAAGTGGGCAGATCACCTGAGGTCAGGAGTTTGAGACCAGCCTAGCCAACATGGTGAAACCCCATCTCTACTAAAAATACAAAAAATTAGCTGGTGTGTTGGTAGGTGCCTGTAATCCCAGCTACTTTGGAGGCTGAGGCAGGAGAATTGCTTGAACCCAGGAGGCAGAGGTTGCAGTGAGCAGAGATCATACCATTGCACAACAGAGCAAGTCTCTCTTTTTTTTTTTTTTTTTTAATTTTTGAGGTGGAGTCTTGCTCGTTGCCAGGCTGGAGTACAGTGGCATGATCTCAGCTCACTTCACTGCAACCTCCACCTCCCAGGTTCAAGAAATTCCCCTGCCTCAGCCTCCTGAGTAGCTGGGACTACAGGTGCGTGCTACCACGCCCAGGTAATTTGTGTTTTTTTGTTTTGTTTTGTTTTTCTTTTGTATTTTAGTAGAGATGTGGTTTCACCATGTTGGCCAGGATGGTCTGGACCTCCTGACCTTGTGATCTGCCCGCCTTGGCCTCCAAAAATGCTGGAATTACAGCCATGAGCTACCACACCTGGCCAACTCTGTTTAAAAAAAATAAAAAAGAAAAAAAGAAAAGAAAATCGCAATGCAGACAACTGGAAATGTTTTCCTACTGTACATTGATAATTGACATTCATGATGATGCCTTTGGTGATCTAATGTCTTAATGAGCTTTTCAAATCATCCAAGAAATTAACTTTTGCTCAGTTTAATTTTTAGTGTTCCTTATTTTTTTAAATAACCTTGTCTTTTGAAAATTGTGTGATGTGTCATAACCAAAATGTTTAAGTTTTGTTTTTCTTATTCTGTTTGTTGATTGATTGGTTGATTGAGACAGACAGGTTCTGTCACCCAGCCTGGAGTACAGTGGTGCAATCATGGTTTACTTGAACTTCTGGACTCAAGTGACCCTCCCACCTCAGCCTCCTGAGTAGCCGGGACGATAGGGATGCGCCACCACACGTGGCTAATTTATTTTGTTTCGTGTAGAGGGGGTTCTCACTCTGTCACTCAAGCTGGCCTTGAACTCCTGGCCTCAAGTGATTGTCCTGCTTTGTCCTCCCAAAGCACTGGTATTATAGGCATGAGCCACAGCGCCTGGCCTTATTCTGATTAAATAGAATTTTATTTTATTAAGAAATAGGCACAACTATTTTAGTGTTTTATTCTAAGGAAAAGTTAGTGGTTGATTGTGCCAGAAGATGACTATGATTATTTAGGTGACATCCTGCAGAGTTCCCTTATAGAGATTCCTATCTGAAAAGTTACAATGTTTCCCTTTTTCCTCCTTTCCTTCCCTTACAGGTAAATGAATCGGAACTCCTCTGCACAGGAAATGCTGATATTTCAATAGCAGACAGAAGAGCTGGGTAAAATCTTGATTGATTTTGTTTTCTATTTTAGATCCTAAAATAAGCAAAAGAAGACCATCAAGAGAGAGAGAAGAAAGTTCTGGGCATTATCAAAGAGACATTCAGACGCTGATCCTACAGGTAAAGAATGTATTTTGGCAGACCAAGCTGGCTTTTATCCACAAGTTGAACTTTATATAACATACCTTCAGTGTCATGTGATAAGTATCTCACTGCGCACAGGTTACATTTAAGCATCATGTGATTAAGAAAATTGTGGTTGTCCCTAATTTCCAAGAGCTTATATTTATAAACCATCCTTTTCTATTGGAACATTCTAAAAGCGCCACTCTGAACCTTTAATTCAATATGCTAAGCCCCACCCACCAAAACCATTATAAAGTAAGAATTCACTGGCTTAGGGGTATACAGAGAGTTGCAGAAGGAAGCTTGTCTGTGCTGATATATCAACATTTGGTGGTACATTCATTTATTTAGTGCATGGGTTCTAAGGTCTAGGAAAGTAATGAACTATTAACCTCCTGGTTATTATGCGTCATTTGGAACCATGATTTTTCATGTAATTGCACTAAAGTTTCGGTCCTCATTAGGATAAGTCTCTTGATTTAAATGACAGTTTGTCCCTTTGGCCAGTGTCTCCATGTGGAGTCATGACAGCCAGACACCGAGAAGGAAACATTATATTCATTTTGCTCTACTTGTGAAAACCAAAAACTAAGAAAAGAGTCATTCTGTTTCTGCGTAGCTAGGGTGTCTTAAAAGGGACTGTCAAGGGAGATAGCGAAAAGGCAAAAATCATAGGGTCGAGGAAATTGAATTTTGTAGCTTTGTGTAATGTTGATGCTGGGTTTCGTGTGGACAAAGAATCTACTCTTGTGTAGCCTAACCCCATTTGTAAGACTAACATTAAGAGGAGGCCAGGCAAGGTGGCTCATGCCTGTAATCCCAGCACTTTGGGAGGCTGAGGCAAGTGGATCACAAGGTCAGGAGATCAAGGCCATCCTAGCCAACATGGTGAAACCTCGTCTCTACTAGAAATACAAAAATTAGCTGGGTGTGGTGGCACGTGCCTATAATGCCAGCTACACAGGAGGCTGAGGCAGGAGAATTGCTTGAACCAGGGAGTTGGAGGTTGCAGTGAGCCAAGATCGTGCCACTGCACTCCAGCCTGGTGACAGAGCAAGCCTCAGTCTCAAAAAAAAAAAAAAAAAGACAATTAAGAGGAATTGGGCCGGGCATGGTAATGCCTATGATCTCAGCACTTTGGGAGGCCAAGGAGGGATGATTACTTGAGCCCAAAAGTTTGAGGCCAGCCTGGACAACATAGTAAGACCCCATCTCTACAACCCGAGACCAGCCTGGACAACATAGTGAGACCCCCATCTCTACAAAAAATAAAAATAAAATTAGCTGGGTGTGGTGGTACACACACCTGTAGCCCTGGAGACTGAGGCAGGGAGGACCGCTTGAGCCCAGGAGATTGAGGCTGCAGTGGGCTATGGTCACGCCACTGCACTCCAGCCTGGGTGACAGAGCAAGACCTTGTCTCAAAACAAAGAAGAGGATTAGAATTGAGCCTTTTTGTTTGTGTTTGTTTTTTTAATTTTTCTGGAGAGAGGCTCACTTTTCCTAGAGGTATGAAGTAAGTGGAAGTAGGGCTGGATTGCTCACACTTTTTGGCCTGTCTAGGTGGAAGCACTGCAGGCTCAGCTGGGAGAACAGACCAGACTTTCTCGAGACCAAATGGAAGGGCTCATGGAGGACAGACGGATTCGCCTCGAGGAAATACAAGTTCAGCACCAGAGAAATCAGGACAAAATCAAAGAACTAACCAGAAAGTGAGTGTCTAAGCAAGCTGTGTCTAACAGGTGTTTTATTTTTCTGAGTGGCTTGAAAGTTAACATTTTGTACTTGAGCAACAGCAGGTCATAAAACGGAAGGCAACCTTGAAAAAATTGTCTTCTTCAGAAGCACCTGCCTCTAGGTAGATGAGTGTCTCGCTTTTCTAGGCATGCTGTTAGAGAGCTGATGAGTTTTTCACATACTCCTTTAAATCCATTTTAGCGTTTTAGCTTGCTTCTGGTGGTTAAGAAGTTCTTCATCTGGGTGCAGTGGCTCACGCCTAGGCGACAGAATGAGACCCTGTCTCAAAAAAATAAAAAGTGTTATTTTATCCACTGATGTACTGTCTGACTCAATGTACTAGGGCCCTTTTCTTTTGTGTGCCCCTTCATGAATATGGAAAAGATGAGTTTACATATCTGTACCAAAAAACCTGCACACTCAGTATTTTAATCAGAACTCTGCCAGTGCTTTTTTCTAGAGACGTGTCATCATTTTTGTCTTCTAAGAAATTTTTGACCCAAGAAAGGCAGGATTATATTTTTTTCAAACAAACTGAGTTGGTATAGTGTATTCTTGGTTTTCAAAATACTCAAATAGCTTTGGGATTTTGAATTGGTAAATATCTATGATGTGTGAAACAGCATGATACATTCTGTGCAATCTCAGTCCCTTAAAATTGGATGTTGTGTCTACACACATGCAAGACTTAGAACGTCCTATAAACTTTACAGTTTACAAACTGTAAAGTGCCTCTGATTGTGGATGACCTTATTTTTTGTTTCTCGTGTGTTTCAGTTTCCTATAATGTACATACTTTTTAAAAATTACAGGCTGGGCGTGGTGGCTCACACCTGTAATCCTAGCACTTTGGGAGGCTGAGGCGGGAGGATCACGTGGTCAGGAGTTCAAGACCAGCCTGGCCAACATGGTGAAACCTATCTCTACTAAAGATGCAAAAAGTTAGCTAGGTGTGGTGGCGTGCTCCTGTAATCCCAGCTACACAGGAGGCTGAGGCAGAATCCCCGGAACCCAGAAGGCGGAGGTTGCAGTGAGCCAAGATCGTACCATTGCACTCCAGCCTGGGGAACAGGACAAGATTCCATCTCAAAAAAAAAAAAAAATCTAAACAAATAAAAGCAAGAAATGGCAAACTCTGTCCTCATGGTTTTTGTTCCCGACCTGCTTGTCTTTCTTTACTTTTCTGCAGTCTGATTTCATCCCCACCATTTTATTAAGCATGCCCTTTCTGGGATCATCATTGACCTCTTAACTTTTTTTTTTTTTTTTTTTTTTTGAGACCAAGTCTCACTCAGTTGCCCAGGCTGGAGTGCAGTGGCGCCATCCTGGCTCACTGCAACCTCCACCTCCCAAGTTGAAGCAATTCTACTTCCTCAGCCTCCCAAGTAGCTTGCATTACAGGGGCACGCCACCACATCCCACTAATTTTGTATATCTAGTGGAGATGGGTTTTTGTGCTGGCTCATGGCAACCTCCGCCTCCGGGGTTCAAGCAGTTCTCCTGTCTCAGCTTCCCAAGTAGCTTGCATTACAGGGGCATGCCACCACGCTCCACTAATTTTGTATATCTAGTATAGATGGGGTTTCACCATGTTAGCCAGTCTGGTCTTGAACTCCTGACCTCTGGTGATCCATCTACCTTGGCTTCCCAAAGTTCTGGGATTACAGGCATGAGCCACTGCACCCGGCCGTCCTCTTAACTTCTAAGACCAGTTATATCTCTGTTCAGTCCTTATTATACTTAGTATCTTCCTGTATATTTGCCATCACTGATCAGCCCCTCCTTGAAATTCATTTTTCCTGATTTCTGCAGCACCTGTCTTTCTTGGTTCTTCTACCTGTCTAACCGCTTCACCCTTTTGTCTGGTTCTAGTGGCTAGACCTATGCCATAAGGACATCCTCAGTTGAAAGTGTTTGAGCCTATCAAATTTACCATTACTGAAACCACACTGTTTGTCTCTTCCAACAAATACCCACATCCCCATCTCAGACCTACTACTTTTTGTTTAGTTTCATGGTATCACATGTATTCAGTTTCCCAAGCTTGAAACCATAAGATCATCTTCAACTCTTAAACTTGTTCCTTAATTCCAAACCCTATGGACTGTAAGCCTAAAACCCTCTTAAGTCCATTCTCTGCTCTCTCATTGTTTTATTTTGTTTTTTCCAGTAAAGACAGGGTCTGTTGCCCAGAGTATGAGTGCGGTGGCATGATCATAGCTCATTGCAGCCTTGGACTTCTAGGCTCTTGCAATCCTCCTGCCTCAGCCCTCCAAGTAGCTAAGATTACAGGTGCATGCCACCAGGCCTGGCTTATTTTTATTATTTTTTTGTAGAGATGGGGTCTCGCTATATTGCCCAGGCTAGTCTCAAACTCCTGGCTTCAAGCAATCCTCTCACCTCAGCCTCCTGAAGCACTGGGATTACAGTCATGAGCCACTATGCCCAGCCCTGCATTCTTATTCTTACTACATTAATTCAAGCTCTATTCCTTTGTTTAATTGTTGCAGTAATCTACCTGTTCTTCCTGTCTCTGATCCTTTGTATTATAGTCCTCCTGATTACTATGATTAGTTCCTCTATTAGGAATTATCAATTGCTTAAAAATATTTGATAGTCTCCCTTTACCTTATGATTAAGTCCTGATACCTTAGCATCAATTTTTAGGGACATCATCATCTGACATCAAATAAACCTTCAGCCTCAGCTCCTCCCCTGTTGCTGTAGTTCGTCTTGTGCTTCAGCCAGACTAATTATAATAACTGTTGTTTATGGGACACTTGTGTGGCAGCACCTTCCGTCACCTCCTTCTTTGACGACTTCTCTAGGCCAGCTTAAGTTCTTCCTTCTCCGTATTCCCATGTTTAGCTTGCCTCTGTGGTGACACTTATCACCAGGTATTTTAATGCTGCCTTTGTTCCCAGAGTCTTGCTATGTGGCCTCTGCCCTGCTCTCTGTGCACAATAGACACACAGTAAATGTTTTTTGAATACTTAACAGTCCTTATGAAATTGTACCTTCCGGCCCGGGTGCGGTGGCTCAAGCCTGTAATCCCAGCACTTTGGGAGGCCGAGGCGGGTGGATCACGAGGTCAAGAGATTGAGACCATCCTGGTCAACATGGTGAAACCCCGTCTCTACTAAAAATACAAAAAATTAGCTGGGCATGGTGGCACGTGCCTGTAATCCCAGCTACTCGGGAGGCTGAGGCAGGAGAATTGCCTGAACCCAGGAGGCAGAGGTTGCGGTGAGCCGAGATTGCGCCATTGCACTCCAGCCTGGGTAACAAGAGCGAAACTCCACCTCAAAAAAAAAAAAAAAGAAAGAAAGAAATTGTACCTTCCTATCACTTTTGTGCATTAAACATCCTACATTTTAAAATATTTTCTCATGTTACATTCTTCATTCTTTTATCATTTTCTTACTGTCTTCCCAAACTTTTCTGGTGTCTATTTCTCCATTGTCAATTGTGGTGATTAAAATTGGACATGATATTCAAATTAGGATCTCTGAAAATTGCAGGGTAGAAAATGTCTTCTGGCCCTTACAAGCTATGTTTCTTTTCTTTTCTGTTTTTTTTTTTTTTTTTTTTTGAGATGGAGTATCACTCTGTTGCCCAGGCTAGAGTGTGGCTCACTGCAACCTCCACCTCCCAGGTTCAAGCAATTCTTCTGCCTCAGCCTCCCGAGTAGCTGAGATTACAGGCACCCGCAACAACGCCCAGCTGATTTTTGTGTTTTTAGTAGAGACAGAGTTTCACCATGTTGACCAGGCTGGTCTTGAACTCCTGACCTCAGGCGATCTGCCCACCTCAGCCTCCCAAAGGGCTGGGATTACAGGCGTGAGCCACCACACCTGGTCTGCTATGTTTCTTTTAACATAGTGTAATGTGTTTGCATTTGGCCAGTATTTCTCCATCTTCATTTTTATTTTTAGTATTTTTGCACTTAAGTATAGCATCTTGACTTTTCATTGGGTTTTGTTTCTAAGGGACAGATGTTTTAAAATTGTCACAGTAATTTTTAATTTTTTAATCTGTTTTCCAGAATATCAATAACTTTCCTTGTTTAGCATTATCTTCACATCTAAGCACGTGATCGGTTCCTTCCATTAGATAGATCTTCCTAAGAATGGCATAAAATCCAAGGCCATTAATGACTGCTCTTTGGGTGTCACTTTCAAGCTACTTGTATTTTAACAACCCCATACTTTCTCGGTTTGTAATTGAGAACATAATATAAGACAGAATAAAATAACTCACTGAAAGTGGGGGAGATTCGTGTGGTAACGGAATCAGTCTCTCTCTCTTTATCGCATGCATACATACCTGACTGCATATATTCATCTTGTGACATTTACTCTACTCTGTGCTTGGCACTATGCTGTCACTTTCCTCTTATCTGTTACTTAGGAAAATAACTAAATGGATCTGACATTATTGTTCAGTAGAAAACTATAGCGATTGCTTCATGATATTTAATACTCTTGCAAGCAGTTAGATCATTTGATATAGCATTTTTCTAGGTGTCGATGTTAAACTGATGAGTTGCTAACTTCCGGGGATATTGTTTTTTAGAGACGGAGACATTGTCTAGCCCCAAATTTCAGGAAATAGTCATCAAGAATCTGGAGTTTACTATCTGTGTATGTCTAGTAGTTAGTATCATCCTTGACAATTTCATGGCATTGGGGCAAAAATAAGTGATAAATAAAGTATATGCTTTCACTCAGGCTGGGAAAAGGTGCATGTTGACAGATGAGCAAGTGTTGGATTATAAGACAAGGGAACATTAACACTGTTACGGAATTTCAGAGAATGGAGGAACTAAAACAGGCTAACGTTGTTGAAAATGACTTCATACAGGAAGCTGATTTTTTAAAAAGGAAGCTAGGTGTGGTGGCTCACACTTGTAATCCCAGCATTTTGGGAGGCTGAGGTGAGAGGATTGTATGAGCCCAGGAGTTCCAGACTAGACCCGCCTAGGCAACATGGCAAGACCCTGTCTCCTTACACACAAACGTTTTTTTAATGAGCTGGCACGCCCCCTGGGAGGTGATCCCAGCTGCTTAGGAAGCTGAGACAAGGATTGCTTGAGCCCAGGGGGTCAGGGCTGCTGTGAGCCATGATTGTGCCACTGCACTTCAACCTAGGTGACAGAGCAAGACGCTGTCTCAAAAAAAAAAAGAAGTTATTTTTAAAATAAAAAAGGATAAGATTTTGATACAGGCAGTTCCTCATGGAACACAACATACACAAAAGCAAAGCTGTTTTTGATACTTTTGAATTTGTGTTCATTTGTCAGAAACCATGATTTAGTTCTTCCTTGTCTTATTCCTAGGAATGGTTCATACTCATGCAGCCTATGTGTAAATACCCCCGTGGTCCTTCTAATCATCTAACCTGAAATTAGCACTCAGGAAAATATCTGTAAAGACCAGTCTGTGAACCAGTGAGCATGGGTAGACACATTATACTTTGCCCAGCAAAACATGGAAGATTGCCAGTGATCAGATTTTTAAAACTGCCAATATTTTACAAAATTTATATATTATACAATTTTATAATAACTGCTCTCTTCCATTTTGGAATAATCCTTGCTTTCAAGTGTGCTGTGGGTGCATCCTCGTGTCTGCATTTATACTTTCTTTCCTAGTCTTCACCATACCCAAGAACTGCTCTATGAGAGCACCAAAGATTTTCTGCAACTCAGATCTGAAAACCAAAATAAAGAGAAGTCATGGATGCTTGAAAAAGATCATTTGATGTCAACGATTAAGCAATACAGGATGCAGTGTAAGAAGAAAGAAGATAAAGTTGGAAAAGTGTTGCCTGTTACGCATGAGAGTCATCATGCCCAAAGTGAATATATTAAGGTAATGTCCTTATGTCTTTTTTTTTTTTTTTGAGACGGAGTTTCGCTCTTGTTTCCCAGGCTGGAGTGCAATGGCACGATCTCGGCTCACCGCAACCTCCGCCTCCCGGGTTCAGGCAATTCTCCTGCCTCAGCCTTCTGAGTGACTGGGATTACAGGCACGCACCACCATGCCCAGCTGATTTTTTGTATTTTTAGTAGAGACGGGGTTTCACCATGTTGACCAGGACGGTCTCGATCTGTTGACCTCGTGATCCACCCGCCTCGGCCTCCCAAAGTGCTGGGATTACAGGCTTGAGCCACCGCGCCCGGCTGTCCTTATGTCTTAAAGAAGTTATTTATTTTTCCGGAAGAGTTGAAGGAATTCCAAATAACCTACAATTTGTAATATAAGATCCATGCAGTCCAGGAAGCTATTGGAGCAGCTACAAGAGCTTCCTCAAGAACTAGGTTTCGAAGAACAGCTGATCATTACAGTGTTTGAGGATTTAAAATATTCGACTTGTTGATTCATTCATTCAACAAATATTTATTGCACTCCTGTTATGGATTAGGCTCCAGAGTTACAGTAATAAATAATCTAAACAAGGTCTGCCCTCATGGTGTTTATACTTTAATGGGTGAGAAAAAAACAGAAACATTAACAAATAACTAAGAAAATTGTAGATTAGGCCGGGTGTCATGGCTCACATCTGTAATCCTAGAACTTTGGGAGGCTGAGGTGGGTGGGTCACCTGAGGTTAGGAGTTCGAGACCAGCCTGACCAACATGGTGTGAAACCCCGTCTCTACTGAAAATACAAAAATTAGCTAGGCATGGTGGCAGGTTCCTGTAATCCTAGCTACTTGGAAGGCTGAGGCAGGAGAATCACTTGAACCCAGGAGGCAGAGTTTGTAGTGAGCCGAGATAATGCCATTGCATTCTGTCTTGGGCGATAGAGTGAGACTGTGTCTCAAAAAGGAAAAAAAAAAAAAAAAAGACTTTGGGAGACTGAGGAGGGTGGATCATGAGGTCAGGAGATCAAGACCAGCCTGGCCAACATAGTGAAACCCCATCTCTACTAAAAATACAAAAAATTAGTCAGGCATGGTAGCGGGCACCTGTAATCCCAGCTACTTGGGAGGCTGAGGCAGGAGAATCTCTTGAACCAGGGAGGCAGAGGTTGCAGTGAGCCAAGATCGCCCACTGCACTCCAGCCTGGGTGACAGAGCAAGCCTCTGTTTCAAAAAAAAAAAAAAAAAGTGGTATTCAGGGAATAAAAGAATTACATGAAGACTATATGAAGTTGCTGGAAGTCAATTGTATTAACAGAAGGAACGCACAGGGACACTCTCTTATATCTAGTGTTTTTGTTCAGACCTGAAAAATGGGACTAAGCTTGCCATACAGACCTTGAGGAAGAGCATTCCTGGCAGAGGGAAAAGCAAATTTATAGGCCTGGAGTATGTTCAAGGAAATGGAAGGCTGGTGTCACGGTTGTAGAGGAATAAGTAAGGAGGAAGTGGTATGCTCTTTAAGAAGGCAGGGTCAGCAGCAGCCCATCGTGGAGGGCCTTGTGCATCATGGTACGAAGTGTGAATTTAGCTCTCAGAAGTGTTATGTCCTTGAAGGATTGTGTGAAAGAAGTAACATGGGCCAGGTGTGGTGGCTCCTGCCTGTAATCCCAGCACTTTGAGGGCCGAGGCAGGCGGATCACAAGGTTAGGAGTTCAAGACCAGCCTAGCCAACATAGTGAAACCCTGCCTCTACTAAAAATACAAAAATTAGCTGGGCATGGTGACGCACACCTGTAGTCCTAGCTACTCAGGAGGCTGAGGCAGGAAAATCACTTCAACCTGGAAGGCAGGGGTTGTGGTGAGCCGTAACACCACTGCACTCTAGCCTTGGCAACAGAATGAGACTCCATCTCAAAAAAAAAAAAAAAAAAAAAAAAAAGTAACATGATCTAATTTGGGTTTTTAAAAGATCATTTTAACTGCTCAATAGAGCATGTATAGTAAGTGTTGTTGCTGTTCATACTTCTTCCTTTTTAAAGAAGAAGTTTAGAAATGTAGCCCAAAACATATATTGTAATGTCTTACTTGGGACAGCTTCTGAGCTCCATTGTCTGACTCTTTTCAGAGCCAAAAATATTTGTTTGAATTTCTACTGTGTACGTTTTCAAATAAGGGCTTAAGAGACTAGTCTCGAAGTAGGAGATTTTCAGATGTTCCTCAAAGTTCTTGTCATCTGGTTCCTTAACACGTTTTGTACCTTTGGAAATCTCTTGTTTTTCTTTCTTTCTTTATCTAAGTGCTATTTGAATTACCTAAATTGTAGAACTGATTATTAATGGTTTTTGTCACTTTGGCTTGCAGTCCCTAAAAGATAAGTTAGTACAAGAGAAAAAGCTGTCCAGTATGTACCAAGAGCAGTGCATTTCCTTAGAAGAAGAACTTGCCCGAATTCGTGAGGAAGAGGGAATGAGGAGAGAGATCTTCAAGGTACAAAATTGTCTGCCACTGATAATGGAGTAGGAAGTGCAGATGGCTTGGGAAAGCGCTTCCGTCACCTTCATAATTAAGTGCCTTCCCATTCCCCGTATTTAGGATCGCACGAACAAGATGGGGAAGCGTTTACAGATAATGACAAAACGCTACGAAGCATTGGAGCAGCGACGTATCTTGGAAGTCGAAGGCTTTAAGACAGATGTTAAGGTTCTCCGACAGAAACTGAAAGGCTTGGAGCAAATGTTGTATAAGGTAACCGTTTATCCTGAACTGCCACAAGGGAGAAAAGAGGTGGAAGTGAGGGAACATTGGGTCACGAGTGTTCCTTAAAAGAAGGATGTGCTGTTTCCCTGCTGGTAGACACTAACAGATCACCATCTTTAAGCCTCCCTGAAAATTAGTTCAACAAGTACATGCTAGAGAGAAAATAAAAATACCCTGAAATCATTAAATGACTGCATCATGAATACTTCCATGTAAGCTAAACTTAACAGAAATTGTCATCCCTCCTAATTCAAGAAGTAGATTAAAGAATCATGTCTGTTTTACAGTTGGGGAAAGTGAGTAATTGAGTGATAGAGTAATTTTTTCCAGCAGACACAGCTTTTTAGAATACAAGTTGCCTCAAGAGCCTTCTTAATGAGATTTAGCCAGTTAGCCTGTGTTCCAAGCAAGGTTCGTTACAGAAAAGAGGAGATGCCTGCTTTCATTCTTTGACAAATTTACCAGTAGTGTTGCTTATTCTGGTCTCTTACTCCTCCATTGTTCATCGATCTCTATTTCAAGGCTCCTTTATTGTATGGGAAGGAGTTTCACGAGATTTCTGCCTTAATTCTACATTTTCTCTCTTTAGTTAGCCACTGAACAAACTAAGGATGGAATTTATCTTATGTACTCAAAATCTCATAAAAAGGAGCCAGCACAGCTGTCTTTTTGACTGATATCTCTGCCCATGTCTTCTTCTTCTTTTTTTTAATCAAATCCCTAGGTAACAGTTAATACCCTGGCAAATCAGGATCTCGCCATTCTGTGTGAAGTCCGTGACAGCAATAGACGGGCACATAAGATACAAGGAGAATTGAAGAATCTTAAGTCCAAAGTGTTTGGTCTGGAGAATGAACTTAGAGTCTGTTGATGTCTCCGTTTGGAAGTGGCCCCCATTTGGAAGAGGTGGGCTTCTTGAAACCTGAGGACAAGGTCATCTGCTGCCAGAAAATGTAGACCTGAGCTGACTAGAGTGGTGGCATTCATTACTATAGAGACAGGGTGAAGAATCAGGGACCACTAGGAAAGCTTTTCTTGCATACTCAGCTTGCTTTATCACTTTTGCTGTCCTTTTAACATTTGTGAGGCGTGGGGGCCTGGTCCCAAATGACTGAGAAGCTTTCATTATTTATCCCATCTGTATTGACAGGTTTTTGGGGTTTTTTAGAAGACAGTGATGATGAAAGCTTAGGAAGAAGGTATTTTGCAATCAGCTTGGCTGAGTGGCCGTGGGAAGAACACTTTTCCTAAAGAGAGAGAAGCCCTCACGGAGGCTGCCTTTCTCCCGAGCTCAGGGAGAAGTCAGCACATCACAGCTGGTCACATTGGAGTGGGCTCTCATTCTATTTCGCCTTCTGTCATGCGCAGAACCTCAATTACATTTTTGGGCAATTTCATGGTGTTTCACTAGAGGGCGCTAGAGACTCTACGCGAACAAAATGTCCATCTGGAAAAACAAAGGAGACGCTGGCAAGGGTGAATGAAACAAATGATCCTTACATGGAAAGTTTGATACTTTATCAGTAACATGGCTTTTTAAAAATGATGTATCTATTTTAAATTAACTATTTTCAATAAAATATTTCATTCAAAGGATTCTATTTGAGTTTTCTGTACCTTCTTCTCAATGCTATGTTTATGCTTTGTTAATGACTCACACAGCTCAGTCTCCTCTCTTGTTCTATGGCCTCTGCTGTACAAGTTTGTTTTTTGTTTTTTGTTTGTTTGTTTGTTTTGAGATAGGGTTTTGCTCTTGTTGCCCAGGCTGGAGTGCAGTGGTGCAATCTTGGCTCACTGCAAACTCCGCCTCCCAAGTCAAGTGATTCTCCTGCCTCAGTCTCCCAAGTAGCTGGAATTACAGGCACTCACCACCACACCCACCTAATTTTTTTTTTTTTTTTTTTTTTTTTTTTTTTTTTTTTTTAGTAAAGACAGGGTTTCACCATGTTGGCCAGGCTGGTCTTGTACACCTGACCTCAGGTGATCTACCCGCCTCGGCCTCCTCTCTAATTCCAAAAATTAGAGAATTTGGGAGTAAGAAAGAACTTTAATTTTTCTTCTTTTTTTATGTTTTATTTTTTATTTTATTTTTTTAATAGAGATAGGGTTTCACCATGTTGGTCAGGCTGATCTTGAACTCCTGACCTCGTGATCCCACCCACCTCAGCCTCCCAAAGTGCTGGGATTACAGGCGTGAGCCACCACGCCTGGCCAAACCTTAAATATTATATACTCCAACTTACTTAAAAATAATTGAGACCTACTACCAGTGACCTCAGCAATCAGTTGATAATGTTTCTGACATCCTGGTCTCAATTCTAATGACATTCATCTTTATATTAACCACCCACTGGTGTGGCCACTCTTTAAATCTCACAATCAGTTAAAACTATCACCAAGAAGCAGCATAAAATAGAGGAAAGGGTACAGGCTTTGGAGAACCACGGGTCTAGATTGAGTCACACCTCTTACTAAAATTCTCCAGGCTCTACTCTCTTTGTCTGTAAAAGAGACAAAAAGCTACCTGTTTCAGCAGGGAGATTGTGAGGATTAGGAAGGAAAATCTAGTATCCAGAGTATATAAAGAGCTCTTACAACTCAATTAAAAACAAACACACAATTTTAAAATGCGCCAGGGATCTGCACAGACATTTCTCCAAAAAAGATACACAGATGGCCAATTCGTACATGGAAAGATGCTTAACATTAAGGAAATGGAAACTAATGCTCACTAGGATGGCTCTGATCAAAAAGTCCGTAACAAGGGTGGATAAGGATGTGGAGAAACGAGGCCTCATAGATTGCTGGTGAGATTGTAAAATGGTGCTTCCCCTTCGAAAAACAGTCTGGCAGTTCCTCGAAAAGTTAAGCATAGAGTTACCATATGACCCAGCAATTCCACTCCTTAAGTATATACCCAAGATAAGTAAAAAATACACCCACACAGCAGGGCACAGTGACTCACACTTTGGGAGGCTGAGGTGGGTGGGTCACCTGAGGTCAGGAGTTCAAGACCAGCCTGGCCATCATGGTGAAACCTCATCTTTAAAAAAAAACACCCCCACAAAATCTTGTGCATAGATGTTCATAGCAGTATTATTAATAATAGGCCCAAAGTGGAAACCATCCAAATCTCCATAAGCTGGTGAATGGATAAACAGAATGCGGTATACCCATATAATGGAGTATAATCAGCCATGGGAAGGAATGACATAGTGATACATACTATTACATGGGGAACCTTGCAACATTCTGCTAAGAAGGCAGAAATCGAAGGCCACGTATTATGTGATTCCCATATACATGAAACATCCAGAATAGGCAAATCCATGAGGAAAGTAGATTAGTGGTTGCCAAGGGCTGAGAAGAGTGGGCAATAAGGAGTGACTGCTAATGGGTACGTGGTTTCTTTTTAAAGTGTTGAAAATATTCTAGAATTAGTGATGATGGTTGTCAAACTGTGAAGATACTTTAAAAACCACTGAATTGAATGCTTTAAAAAGGTGAATTTTATGGTATGTGGGTTATATATCAATTTTTTTTGAGATGTGGTCTCGCTGTCATCCAGGCTGGAGTCCAGTGGCTCAATCTTGACTCACTGCAGCCTCAACCTCACAGGCTTAAGCTATTCTTCAACCTCTGCTCCCTCAGTAGCTGGGACTACAGGCACGTGCCACCATGCTCAGCTAACTTTTGTATTTTTTTTGTTAAGGGGATTTGCTATGTTGCCCAACCTGGTCTTGAACTCCTGGGCTCAAGCAATCCTGCCCTGGCCTCCCAAAGTGCTGGGATTATAGGCATGAGCCCCCACACCCAGCCTATATCAATTTAAAAACAAAGCAAAACAAAACAAAAAACCTCCATGAGATGGCTTAGTCTGGTGCCTAGTATATAGTAGGCATTCAGTTACAATTAGCTATTACCTGTATTTTGGCTTCAATTGACTTATCAATTGCTCACCCACTGCCAATCGGATCCCATGATGTATTTAATGCAATTCATTTCTTCATTCAGTAATTTATTTCTTAAGTGCTATTTATTTTGTTTTGTTTTTCAAGAAACAGTGTCTTGCTCTGTTGCCCAGGCTGGAGGGCAGTGGTACAATCAAAACCCACGCCATTTTGAACTCCTGGGCTCAAGCAATCCTCCCACTTCAGCTTCCCAAGTAGCTAGGACAACAGGTGCATGCCACTACACCTGGCTAATTAAAAAAAAAAAAAAAATGTACAGGTAGAGTCTCACTCTGTTCCCAGGCTGGTCTCGAGCTCCTAACCTCAAGCAGTCCTCCTGCCTCAAACTCCGAAAATGCTGGGATTACAAGCATCCCACTGTACCTGGCCCCTTAAGTGCTTTTTATGTTCTAGAAATTATGCTAGATCTTAAATTTACAGAGAACATTATAACACTTGTCCTCCAAAGGTTGGTGGAGAAGATAAACATAGAAAAACCTCAGTAATGAAGTGCAGTGCTATTGGTGCTCTCTATAGAAAGCAACAGAGAAGGTGACTCACAGAAGTTGCATGTGAACTGAACTTCAAAAGTGAATTGACAGAAGCTGGACCTTGTAGGCAGAGGGACAACATGTATGAAGACATTGAAGAACAGAATGTTTGGGGAAATGCAAGTGCAGGAGACAGAGCTGTGTAATATTAGACATAAGAAATGGCGTGAAATTTCATTTAATACAATTATGCAAACCTGTTAAATATTCCAAGATGCTTTGAATCAATTGAAAATGTTTGGGTTTACTTAAAACTAGAGAAAAACAACTTAATAAGAATCTGAAATGTTTTGTGATATAAAGTCATGCATAAAAATAATTTGAAGTGCAAACTCATTTCTTAAAAAATTAGGGGCAAGGGAGTCAGGGTGTGGTGGCTCACGTCAGTAATTTAGTAATCCCAACAGTTTGGGAGGCCGAGGCTTGCTAGAGCCCAGGAGGTCCACGCCTGTCTGGGCAACATGGCAAAAACCCATCTACAAAAACTACAAAAGTTAGCTGGGTGTGGTGGCGCACATCTGTAATCCCAGCTACTTGGGAGGCTGAGGCAGGAGGATCATTTGAACCTGGGGGGGTTGAGGCTGCAGTGAGCCATGTTTGCACCTCTGCTACAAAACAAGACTCTCTCAAAGCAGGCGAGGGGGTAAGAAGTACCATGAAAGAATAAATATATGAAATGTTTATTTCCTGGTAAATCTTTGTAAATTTCAGATTAAGCTAAGGCACAATCACTTAATTCTAGGATTTATTGCAGTATCTGCAGGAACAAATCAAAGGATAGTGGAAAGGATCTTTGAAAAGCACCATCATCATTTGCTCTGCCTTTTAAACTTTGTATTTTAACCACATATGTGAGTAACTTGGTAATAAGTCACCTTTTTATCCATATAAATTATGTGATTTCTCACAACATAAAATAGCCTCTGGCTATGTTATTTTTGGTCCAGTCTTATGATTCTCACTGCCTCTCCACCCACTCCACATTAGTTGGGCTACTAAGACTTAACGGTAATATTTGCAACATAGCAGATTGCACTATTATCACTCACTGTATCTAGGAACAGAAGGAAAAAGATAGCGCTGTCCTCATCCAGAAGAGAAATTCAGGGTCTAAGCCAGGCGTCCCCAAACTACGGCCCGCGGGCCGCATGCGGCCCCCTGAGGCCGTTTATCCGGCCCCCCGCCACACTTCAGGAAGGGGCACCTCTTTCACTGGTGGTCAGTGAGAGGAGCACAGTATGTGGCGGCCCTCCAACGGTCTGAGGGACAGTGAACTGGCCCCCTGTGTAAAAAGTTTGGGGACGCCTGGTCTAAGCTAAAGGGAGACATTGAGAGGAAAGAAGAAGGGACAGATTTGCAATCATTTAGAGGTAGAATGGTCATCCTATCTTTGTGATGGATGAGATGTGAGTCAGGGAAGAGTTAAGGAGGTGGGAAGATAGCTTGAGCCCAGAAAACTCGGGGACTGAGACCAATCTGGGTAACACAATGAGACCTTGTCTCAACAACAACAAAATTAGGCAGGCATAGTGTCGCGCACCTGTAGTCCTAGCTACTCAGGAGGCCAAGGAGGGAAGAGTGCTTGAGTCCAGGACTTTGAGGTTGCAGTGAGTTATGATCATGCCACTGAACATCAGCCTGGGCAACAGAGGGAGACTGTATCTCAAAGGAAAAAAAAAGGGATAATTCTCTAACTTCAAAGTTTCTGGCTTGAAGTGCCACATGTCCAGTGACACCATTAAGTGAGCTTCAATGTAAAGGACAAGCAGCCTGTTTCTAGTAAACGAGGGAATACAGATCTGGAAGGTAAGTTAGGATTAAAGATTTGGAATTCTAACAGATAGAAGGTAATTGGATGTGGATGAGATCCGAGATGAAAAGCATAAAGAGAAGAGAAGAGAGTCAAAGAGGGGAAACCTTAATAGTAAGAGGAGGGGTGGCCAGTAAGAAAGGAAAGGTCTGAATAACAAGAACATAGTGTTCTGGAAACTCAGGGACTGAGAACTTCAACAAGCCAGTGGTTGGGAGCATTGTCAAATGCTCTAGAAGAATCATGTAAATTAGAATTGAGGTTTGGGATTTAGCAGCAGGTGAATTTAGAGCAATTTCTTTGAAGTAGAGATGAAAGTTGGCTTACATTAGGTTGAGGGATGAGGCCAGAAGGAAAACGGGAAATAGCTTCAGAGTTGATAAAGCCAAAAAGAGTTTTGATAGTTTTAGGCTGGGGAAGACTTCATCATATTTGCAGGCTAAAAGGGAAAATCCAGAGGAAGGAACTGAAGACAGAAGAGTGAGAAGGGTTGCTAAGTAAGAGGCTAGGGGGGAATGAGCACTGGTACTGATGCGTGCATTAAGAGCGTATGAGTTAGCATAAAAACTCTAAAGGGGTAACTACCCTGTTTTCACAGAGGAAATAAAGTCAAGTCCTCCACTGAAAGCAAGATAGGGCGTTGATGTGATGGGGAGCTTGAGGAGAAGAGCGAACATTGGAAAGATTGAAGGGAGCTGGCAGGGGACGAATGATAGAGTTGTCAGGAGTAGGTCTTGATGAACGATTTATTGCGTTGAACTGCCTCCCAGGGAAAAAGTGTCTAGGATCGCAGCGAGTCACAGTCTGCTTCATCTGCCCTTCTAACTCCCTAAGTAGGTAAGGGCACAGAGCCAAAACAGAGCTAGAATAGGCAGAGCAGCAGAAAAAAAGGCAGGTGAAGAGATAGAGCTGGAAGGAGGGTTTGGCTGCGAAGTGAAAGGAAGCTCTGCAAAGAAAACATTTTGGAAGGGCGTTTTAAATCTCTCTTCGTGAAATCATTGCTTTATGAGCTTAAGCTGTGAAATAGTCCACTCCTGGGCTGGTTGGAAGCTTATTTTCAAGTTAGCCATACAAAAAGCAACTGTGAACACAACCTAGACTTCTAGAGATTAATTACATAATTGCCTCACATTTAAGATGACATCACAGCGCACCCGTGTTATTGTCTGTAGGAAATCCCTCATTTCGGAGATGATGCCCTTCTTGGGGAAACTACTAGATGAGAATATTCACATCCTAAGTGAATGCAGGCACCTATGTAGGTGCCTGTGGAGTCAGCTTGTCACTGAGAAACCCACCATTCTTGCCAGAACAGCCTTCTGGGAACTCGACCTCCAAGTAGCAGCTATGATTGCTTGTGTTTGCAGATCTTAGCTCTCTCTTTGCCTCTTCAGCTACCTGGCCTATTTTTTTCGAGCTGAGCCAGCCACTCCATTTTTTAAAAAATTAAGGCTGGGCACAGTGGCTCTTGTCTGTAATCCCAGCACTTTGAGAGGTCAAGGCAGGAAGATCATTTGAAGCCAGAAGTTTGAGACCAGCCTAGGGACATAGTGGGACTCCACCTCTACAAAAAACAGAAAAAACTATCTTGGTATTGTGGTGCACACCTACGGCCCCAGCTATGTGGGAGGCTGAGGCAGGGGGATCGCTTGAGCCCAGGAGGTTGAAGCTGCAGTGAGCTATGATCAGGCTACTGCACTCTAGCCAGGGCTACAGAGTGAAACCCCATCTCTTAAAAAAAAGTTTTAAAAAATAATTAATTAAATAACTTGTGTTGACACATGAACAGAATAGACTCATATATGTATGAGTCAATATAATAGATACGTCTTGAGTTGTTCTGCTAAACATCTATTTTTTTCAGTTTGGATAAATATTTATTTTCTTCTCCTTGATGATTCAGCTCATCTTTCTATTTTTTTAGATAATTGTAGATTCACATGAGGTTCTAAGAAATAGTACAGTGATCTTCTGCACACTTTGCCCAGTTTACCCCCAATCAATGACTCCCTCCTTTTCTCCTAGTCTGCAGCTAGTGAGTCCTGGTAGTTCTGGACTGGACCACAACGTTTGTGATTAGCCTTGTGTTGCCTTGTGACATTTTCCTCCCCTTGGGCTCACAGTTGTCATATCCTCAGAGTTTAACAACAGCAGTGCTGATTTGAATTCATTTTTTATTTTTTATTTTTTTTGAGATGGAGTTTCGCTCTTGTTACCCAGGCTGGAGTGCAATGGCGCGATCTCGGCTCACCGCAACCTCCGCCTCCTGGGTTCAAGCAATTCTCTTGCCTCAGCCTCCCAAGTAGCTGGGACTACAGGTGTGTGCCACCATGCCCAGCTAATTTTTGTATTTTTAGTAGAGACGGGGTTTTACCATGTTGACCAGGATGGTCTCGATCTCTTGACCTCGTGATCCACCCGTCTCGGCCTCCCAAAGTGCTGGGATAATAGGTGTGAGCCACCGCGCCCGGCCCAGCAGTGCTGATTTTAAATGAACAATTTCAATATTGCTTACGTTGACTCTTCCAGAGTCTCTTAATTGGCAGCCTTGCCTTGGCATTTGGGGAGGATAACTAACATTAAACACAGGGATCCAAATTAGGAATAAACCTAAGTAGTATTGTCATTCACATTTTTGTAGGATTTCATTTGGCCCAAAGCTCAGTAATCAGTGCAGACTGAACCGGTGTGCCTGAGGTTTTTTTTTACTTAAATTAGAGAGATGGAGAAATAACATTCCTCATGCTAGCCTCATCTCTTGTGTCACTCCCCAGGCTGGGCCAGCACCTGATAAACTTCTGTGGAAAACAGCTGTGTTCTCTGTGTGCAGACAGGTTCTCTTGCTTGTTTCATGTCAAAGCAATGAACTCCTTCCCCAAAAAAATGACCTTAGGAAACTCTTCTTTCTCTACGTGTTCTCTGCTCATTTCCTAAAGCCAGACTCTTTTGTCCTCATCTTTGAGATTCAATATTTCTTCCCCTACCCTTTTTGTTTGTTTGTTTGTTTGTTTGAGATGGAGTTTCACTCTTGTTGCCCAGGCTGGAGTGCAAAGGCACAATCTTGGCTCACCACAACCTCCACCTCCCAGGTTCAAGCAATTCTCCTGTGTCAGCCTCCCGAGTAGCTGGGATTACAGGCGCCCACCGCCACACCTGGCTAATTTTGTATTTTTAGTAAAGATGGGGTTTCTCCGTGTTGGTCAGGCTGGTCTCAAACTCCCAACCTCAGGTGATCTGCTTGCTTGGGCCTCCCAAAGTGCTGGAATTACAGGCATGAGCCACCACACCCGACCCCCACTTTTAGTTCTTTATTGATGTTAAAACTTTACATCGAGATGGAGCCTCACTGTATTGACCAGGCTGGTCTCAAATTCTTGGCCTCGAGTGATTTTCCTGCCTCAACTTCCCAAAGTGCTGGGATTACAGGCATGAGCCGTGGCACCAGGCTGGATTCTGTATTTCACCTTGAGTCAGTCGGACTCACCTCTCTCCTATTTGGGTGCTTCCCACCCAGCCTCCTGCCCTTGCCTCCTGAGTGTTGATCATGAGCCGGCTGCCTGTCCATCCATGCACTGGCACTGCCTCTGGCTCTCCCTGCTTCTTAGGTCTCTGTCCTAGTCTGACTTCTGTGCCTGCTGCACTTGCCTGCTCCTGGCCTCTGATTCCGCTTCTGCTTGTCCCACCAGTTTTGGTTTTTCCAGGAGTTTGACTCGGGGCTCTTTTCACAAGGCACCCCTATCCTCTCCTGAGGTGTTGGCATTCCTCTCCATGATGCTACCTGTGACTCTCCTTTACAGTGAGAATGCTGCGGGGTTTCCTTTCCTATAGGTCTCTAAAGGCTGGAGAAATCTCCCTTGAGAATAGTGTGGCATTTAAAGGAAAACCTTTCTGAAAGCAATATACTCATCTTAGAAAGCTGACATAACACTAGGATCTGAAAATGTAGAGCAAAGGACATCTGACCTAGATTATGAAAATAATTCAGAAACTGATGTGAAGTCTCTGAGGTCACTTTCTACATTCTCTGAAGGAAAACTCAGAGTGTGAAATATCTCCTGTAAACACCTGGATAACACCTGGAATGCCACAATGCAAGGCTTTACCAGGCACATCTCCTACTGGCCTGCTCTGGCAGCCCTCTTTTGAGGGTAAGACACCTGGCTGAAGAGCAGAATCCTCATCAAGGAAGAAGAATCTTTGTTATGTAATTAATTTTTGATACAGGGTCTCACTCCGTCACCCAGGCTGGAGTGCAGTGCAGATCACTGCTCACTGCAGACTCTACCTTCTGGGGTCAAGCAACCAGCTCACCTCAGCCTCCCAAAGTGTTGGGATTACAGGCATGAATTCAATGCCCTGGGGCGTCTAAAAGATTCTTCTGCCTTGGCAGGGTGTAGTGGCTCATGTCTGTAACCCTAGCACTTTGGGAGGCTGAAGTGGGAAAATTGCTTGAGCCCAGGAGTTTGAGACCAGCCTGGGCAACATAGCAAGACCCCATCTCTACAAAAAATTAAAGTTAAAAATATGTCACCAAGGACTAGGCACAGTGGCTCACATCTATAATTCCAGCATTTGGGAGGCCAAGGCAGGCAAATCACTTGAGGCCAGGAGTTTGAGACCAACCTGGCCAACATGGCAAAATTCCATTTCTACTAAAAATACAAAATATTAGCCAGGTGTGGTGATGCACACCTGTAGTCTCAGCTACTTGGAAGGCTGAGGCACGAGAGTTGCTTGAACCCAGAAGGCAGAGGTTGCAGTGAGCCAAGATTGCACCACTGCACTCCAGCCTGGGTGACAGAGCAAGACCACGTCTCGAAAAAAGAGGGAAAAAAAATTTAGCCAGGCATAGTGGTACATGCTTGTAGTCCGAGCCGCTCAGGAGGCTGAAGGAGGGAAAAACGCTTGAGCCTAGAAGGTTGAGGCTGGAGAGAGCCACAGATTGTGCCACTGCACTCCAGCCTGCATGACAGAGAAAAAAAAAAAAAAACCACAAAACAAAACAAATACACCTGTCTTGACCACCTCCACCACCACCCACACACCGTGTAAGTGGCAAACATATGCGAGACTAGGAAAACAAAATAGAAAACTTCACCCCATGACTGTGTAGTTTCACCAACTGCCTTGTCCCAAATCGCTAAACTGGGTTCGTCTTCTTTCTTTATAGCTTAGCCAGTGAGGATGTTCTGTTTCAACCAGTTCTTGCAAACGGACTTTATTTTATTTTATTTTGTTTATTTTCTGTAGAGACGGGATCTTGCTATGTTGCCCACGCTGGTCTGAAACTAGTGGGGTCAGCCTCCCAAAGTGCTGGAATTACAGGCGTGAGCCACCGCGCTAGCCACCAAACTGACTTTAAATCAGACTCCTTCGCTCGGAGTTTTTAACCTAGGAATGAGATGGGAGCCTGCACCGCTGCCGAAGGGTTCGGAAGTTATTTTTGTCCTCACCCTAACCCGTTCCCAATCCTGGACCAGCTCGGCTGTCATGGGGCTTGCCGCCTGCAGAGGGCGCTGAGGTAGAGGAGCAATGCTGCTCTTTTAATTTTCCCTCTCCAGGGCCAAGTTAAATTCCAGAGAGCCACATACAGTGGGGATTTTTGTTTTCTTTCTTCCATCCCCAGTCCGGGTGGCGGCAGAGCTCAAAGAGGAGTCTGTTCTGGGGAAAAGACGGCGTCTGCCTCTCTCTTGAACCAGCCCTGATCAAATCCCAAGCAGCCGGTCCTTAGATAACACGGCTGAGAAACCTGAAACCAGCAGCTCTGCCTCTCATCAGCGCCCAGCATCACCGTCTGGAAACTGAGACGCGCCGCTGAGATGCCACAGTGATTGAGTGTTAAGTGGCAGGGCCGGGGTTCCCGCAGCAGAGTTTATAGGCCTGGACCTATGAACTTACACAAAGAAGGTTTTCAGGAAGTCTGTCTGGGGCTTGAGCACTTGAGCTGTTTTGAGGCGCTCAGCACATGTACCCGGCTTTAGGACCATGGTTCCTCCCAAGCCAAGCCATGAGGTAGGTTAATACAGCCGTGCGCTCCACTTACCTGGGCTGCGGCGCTCCCCGCTGTGGATTCAACCGTGTTCGAGGCAAGGGGAGAAGAACATCCACGCCTCGTTTCTGTGTTCTTAGGGGAAGCATCCTTAAGTGAGTGGGCTTTCAAGTTGACAGAGCCTCGAATGAATGGGGAGTAAGGACATTCTAGATTACTACAGAGTATTGATTGAATGGCTTCTGGGCCAGAGCCTATAAAAGGAGTACAGATTATCAAATGCAGAAAAGGTGTGGTCATTGAAAAGCCATGTTAGGGGTTGGAGAAACTGTGAAGTCAGGAGTGAGGGGTGCATATGAGTTTCTTTCTTCAGGAGGAAAGAATAGTGGTAGGAAATCCAGCTTCACTGAGAGTCCTAGGGACCTATGCCTTGTTCTGAAAATGCTGAGACACACATCTGTGTGTGCTCAGACACCTGTATGTGTGTTGCTCAAAGTTTTAGGGAGGGACCAAGCCTGTGGGATGTGTCCTTGGGAGAAGAGAAGGAAAGACTAAGACTTCACTCAGAGGGATGGCACTACCCTGGCACCTTGGTGAGCCACACAGCTTCCAGGCATTAAACATGTGCCATGACTTGGGAGTGGGGACGAAGCTACTCAGAGCTGTGGGTCATTATGCCTTAGCTTCAGCTACAAATCCCCTCACTAGTATCTGTAGCAGAAGACTGCAGAGTGCAGACAGGAGAGTGCCTTTATAGAGAAGGGTGAGAGAATGTCTTTCTAGTGGAGTTTAGTGGTCAGAGAGAGGGGAGGTGGAGCTTTGGGGAGGCTCGTGTAAATGGTCTCAGCACCAACTAATGAGCAACCAAGAGCCCTGTTCACACTATCTCCTTCTGGGTGTGTCAGCAACAAAGAAAACCTTAGTGGTAGGAAAGAATTGATATTGCTCAGTTGAAAAGCCTGAAGAAGACAAAGATAATTTTTTTGACCTGAATGATTGTCTCTTGACTTGCTGGGGAATTCTCTCCCTGAGGGAGGAGGGCAGAAAGAGACATCGGAACAATTTGGAGGCATTCATAATGCAGATTGGAAGAGGAAGCAAGGCCCAGCCATAGATGCCAAACTTAGAACTTCAAAGCACATAGTTCTGGTTTGGGTCGCCCCTCAAGGTTTGCTGAGGATGATATTAACAACTCACATGCTTGGGAGTGAGATGAAGTCAGAGGCTCTTAGTATGTGAATTGCCTGGGATTTTCCCCAGCGGATAAGCTTTATTTTGATCCTCAGCATAACATCTCTGCCCTCTCTTCATCTTTTCTTTGACTCCCCTCATCTGATTCCTTTGACTCTTTACCATGCAATCTTGAACGTGTTCTTCTATAGGGATGCTTCTATAGCAATATTCATCTGTTTCCCAGTCTAGTTTGCAAAATTACTTAGGACCACAGATGGAGAAACTGAGGCTTGAAATTTTGCCAGAGCTCATACCATTCTTTCCGTCAACTGAAGGGAAGAGCCCAACTGCTTGGAAAAGCAGAAGTGGCCAAAAAGAAGCATTCAGTGGGGATTTCCATCCTCTTCTGGGATTAGCCTCCATAATAGCAAACCGTGCAGAAAGATCTGTGAAAGACGGACTCATGGAAGGAGGGCTAGGAAAAAGGATCTCTTCTATAAAGAGCAGGGCAGGCAGCATCGGTGAGGGTGGGAAGGGGGAAGTTGAGAAGAATGATCATGTGGCTGAGTGAGTTATGGATGTGCTGAAGGTGAGCTCAGAGTTTCCGGAGTGAATACACTGCTGCAGGGGAACTTCTAGGGGCATGTGCAAAGGGAAAAAAGCCCTGGATCTGAAGTTAGAAAGCCTGAGTCTGAGCCCTAAGAGACTGGTCACGTACATGACCTTGAGCAAGTTATTTAACATCTCTGAGCCTGTTTCTTTATCTGTAAAATGGAATCAGTGAAACGACAGTTTCCAGGATAGGTGATTTGCATGAGTTGAAAGAGAAGAAACAAATAAATGCTTGCCAGGATGGCCCTGGCACTTGGGGAACATGTATTTGTGCCTATCTCCAGCACCATTCTTTTTTTTTTTTTTTTTTTTTTGAGATGGAGTTTTGCTCTTGTTACCCAGGCTGGAGTGCAGTGGCACAATCTCGGCTCACCGCAACCTCCGCCTCCTGGGCGGAGTAGAGACGGGGTTTCACCATGTTGACCAAGATGGTCTCCATCTCTTGACCTCGTGATTCACCAGCCTCAGCCTCCCAGAGTGCTGGGATTACAGGCTTGAGCCACCGCGCCCGGCTTTTTTTTCTTTTTAAGACGGGGTTTCACCATGTTGGTCAGGCTGGTCTTGAACTCCCGACCTCAGGTGATCCGCCCACGTTGGCCTCCGAAGTGCTTGGATTACAGGCGTAAGCCACCATGCCTGGCCTCAGCACGGTTCTTTTATCTCTTAAAAATGGCCTCAAAATTTAGTAATTTCCATAGCCCCTAAAGATCCCCTTTTTTTCTGATATGAGAAAAAAAATTAAAACATTTTTCTAAAAAACTAAAAAAAAAAAAAAAAGATGGCCTCAAAGTAATGGAACACAGTCTGCCCAACACATACACAGGTATATATAGACAGGGATAAGATACATAGAGATAGAGATAGATAAGATATGAATATGGATGCAGATATGGAAGATCAGGCTGGAGAAGGAGGAAGTCTCTGGGTACAACTGAAAGAGGACCAGCAGGCTGAAGATCTGGTTCCAGTTCTGATTCTATCATTTATAGGTCATGTGAAGAAACTGAGGCTTGCAAAGTTTATCTGTAAATAGCAAAGGCTACCTCCCCATCTGTTCTCATGTGGTTGTGAGAAATAAAACACATGTAATATAGATGTAAAAATGCTCTGTAAGCTCAAAGGTGCTGCCTGATAATGTAGGTATCGGGTTTTAGGGAAAAGGATGGGTGGCACAGGGGTCACTGGAGTTACTGAGTGTATTTCAACATCCCTATAGAGTAGCATAAGACTTGCTCTGCATACACCACACCATACATATAGGTCACTAAACACCCTTCCCTTCTGAATTCACAAATCAGAATTTTCTGGTCCCTGTGCTAATCTTGACATATTTTAGAAAACTTCAGTCAACCTCTCTTACAATCTCTGTAATTTGGGAGAAGAACCTTTATGGTTTGACCTGCCCTGCCTCTGATGTTTTTTTTTTTTTTTTTTTTTTTTAAGGAGGAGGAATTTCTTTCGCTCTTGTTACCCAGGCTGGAGTGCAATGGCGCGATCTCGGCTCACCGCAACCTCCACCTCCTGGGTTCAGGCAATTCTCCCACCTCAGCCTCCTGAGTAGCTGGGATTACAGGCACACACCACCATGCCCAGATAATTTTTGTATTTTTAGTAGAGACAGGGTTTCACCATGTTGACCAGGATGGTCTCGATCTCTTGACCTCATGATCCACCCGCCTCGGCCTCCCAAAGTGCTAGGATTACAGGCTTGAGCCACCGCTCCCGGCCTGCCTCTGATATTCTTGCCAAGCAAAGACCAGGCCCTTCTACCATTATTGCAGGTGTATAATGGACATTATTTTTCCTTTTGGGTCCAATTTTTACAATGTGACCCTGGGCCATTTTGGGTCAGGTGCTGCAGCTGAAATGGGAGGGTGAAAGGACAGTGAAAACCATCAAAAGAACTGGTGAGTATCCAGGTAAATTCACACTGACAATGGACATTGGTGACAATATATTACGCTACTAAAATTTGCCACCATGATGCCTCAATCCATATACTTAGTTCTGGAGCTCAGCTAATTGGGAAATTCGGGCCTCAAAATTCAGATCTTCCCCTGTTGTAACATCACTAGGAGTCAAAAACGGGTGTGGGGCAAGCAGGGTCTGAATGTGAGGGATATCTCAGTGGCAACGTGTCACCCACAGCAGAGAAGGGAACAGAAGAGGGAGAGAGGAGAGCCACATTAATTTCCTGGCCTCTTTTCTCTTCAACAACTGGCACCCTCTCACCGTAAGCCAGAAAAGTTATGATCTACTCAAGTTATAAAAACGAAATAGAAATAAGAGGAGCACAAAAATCCAGAGGTACAAGGTGATCTCCTTCCTCTTCTAAATTTCTTTGGAATTCACTTTTGGACCAGAAATTTGGCCTTTAAAGTGTCAGGTTTCTTTCCTGTCGACTATCTTTTTTCCTCAACTAAACAGCATGCTCCCTGTTTTAAATCTCTCCCAGTTCCTACATAATAGACGCTTCGAGCATTTGGTTGACTGAAGTGATTGCATGAGCTTTCTCAGTCTGAGAAGAGAATTGTGGCAAGGCTGCCACCTGTTTCCATGACAAAGTGCTAAAAGTGACTCAGCCTAACACCCAGTTGGGTTGCCCTCAATGAGAGAGGGACTCTATTTACAGGGGCCCTGGTCACTTCCCACATGACTCAGCTGAGCTTGCACGGGCTGTGCACACGCCGGCTGCTCCTATCTTGGACTTGTGGAAACAAAGAAGAACATGAGAAGTGCAGGAGTCTGTGGCTTTGGAACTTCAGAGACCTTCCCCAGGGCCTGCAATTAGAGAATTGTCCTTTGGATCCACCTTTTGCTCAAAAACTACAGTGAAAGTTCTGGGAGATGTTTGCTCAAAGTGCAACCCTCATCCTCAAACCTTCCTAAGTGCTAAATGGACGTTGTACCACCCGCTGGAAATACAGCTCCCATTTTTGAAGCCTTACAGTGAGGTTAGGAAAACAAGACTCACACTCCAAGTAAGTTCCAACATAATCAGATGGTGAGACAGATGGCAAGTTCTACTAAAGCTCCAAGAAGGAAGGAGTTGCTTAGGGCTTGGCTGGCCCAAGAAAGCTTTATAGACTCTGAAATGGACCTTGGAGAAAGGGTACAAGTTGACCAACTAGAAAAGAGAATGTGTTGGAGGGCAGTGAATAAACTCATTTTAGCTGGAGCAGGTTTCACGTGGTCACCTAAAGCTGGAAAAGGTTCTGGAAGGCCTTGAATTCTGGATTTACAGGGTGCACCTTAATCAATAAGCACTGGAAGCCACTAAATATTTTTGAACAGGTGTGTAGATATACATGAGGTTTTGTTGTTGTTGTTTTGAGACAAGGTCTTGCTCTGTCACCCAGGCTGGAGTGCAGTGACATGATCATGGCTCACTACAGACTCACACTCCTCCTGCCTCAGCCTCCTGATAGGACTACAGGTGCGTGTCACCATGCCTGGCTTTTTATGAAGACCACCTGGTGGCAGTGGAGAGGATGAGATGGGAAGCCTGGAGTTGGGGAGGCTAATTAGGAAAAGTCCTGTAGCGATGTACAATGTCCAACTGCGGTGAGAACAGAGAAAAGGGAAACATAGCTCTCAATTCTGTGAGAACTTCCGTGTTGGAACAGTACTTGCGTGATATTAATTTGCTTTAAAAATGTCCAGGAAGACTTTGACCCCTTCTCTTTTCCCATAGTCTCCTGACCATTTTTTCCCAGAAGAGATAATGGAAAAGAAAACTGCAGTGTAACCTGCTGAATGACCTTGGGCAGTTCATTCTGCCCTTGATACTTTAATTATCTCATTTAAATCAGATAATAATGCTTTACCTGCCTGAAGGCAGAGGAGCGGAATATTGTGTTTTTTTGGTTTTGTTTTTGAGATGGGGGTCTCACTCTGTCGCCCAGGCTGGAGTGCAGTGCTGCAATCACGGCTCACTGCAGCCTTGACCTCCTGGAATCAAGGGATCCTCCCGCCTTGGCCTCCCAAAGTGCTGGGACTGTAGACGTGAGCCACTGTGCCTGGCTTATCTTGGTGATCTTTTCAACTTTAAGAGTGAGCTCCTTTCTTTTCTTTTCAAAATTCATTTTTGGAACCCTCCAGCAGATACTCTCTTCAAACAGCCATTCCTGACCAGTCTGGGAAAACTGCTTGCTGGGCGTCACCGTGGGTGCCTCTCGGAGATGTGGTTCAGGCTGGGGAGAAAGGTCTTCAAATCTCAGGTGGACGACGAAGCTATGTCGGAGTTAAGTGTCCAGTGATATCTCCCGACGAATATCACGTCTACTCTGGTTTCGTCAAGCAGAGAGTAGGGTCGTTGCTGTAGGCGTCGAAAGGCTCAGAGGCTGAAGCCTTGGGCGCCCCCATACCAGCCTCTACTTCGCTTCTGCTTAAAGCCACACCGTCAGGCGCCTGGGCGGTGACTCGGTTTCCCTCGGTCACCCAGAGTCCGGATCATCACTCGCCCCCTCGTCACCCCACCCATGCCCCGTCGGCAGAGGCACCAGGTCTCTGGCCCCACCTCTCGCTCCGCTAGGGAAGCCAGAGCTGCCTCTTCTTGTCCCCGGCTTCTCGGGGGCGGAGCCCACCTGGGCTGGGGCGGGGCCGGGGTAGGGCCAGGTGCGGCAAGCGCGAGCTGCCGGAGCCGGGAGTCCAGTCCCGGGCTGGCGGAGGCGGGCGGCCGTGCGCCGGGGAAGCCTCCTTCTGGGCAGCGAGTGAGGGCGGGTGGCGCGCAGCGACAGAGGGCGGCGGCGAGCCTGCGACGGGAGCGGCGAGGCGAGGAGAGCCCGGAGCGGAGCACAGGCGCGGAGGAGGAGCCGGGCTCCACTCCCGGAGAGAACTGCGGGGCGCCCGCGCAGCCCGGGGACCCCTCGCGCCCGGAGCATGAGCCCGCGCCCCGCCGGAGAGCGGCCGGGTGGGGCGGCCTCGGCGCAGCCTTGAGACGCTGGGCCGGGACGCGGGGCGCCCGGGGCGCGGGACCGGGCCAGGGGGCGGCGGCTCCGGGGGTTGCTGCCCGCGCCGGCGGCGGCCGCCTTGGCGCAGCGCCATGGGGAGCCCCCGGGCCGCGCGGCTCCTTCTCCTCCTGCGCCCGGTGAAGCTGCTGCGGAGGCGCTTCCGGCTGCTGCTGGCGCTAGCCGTGGTGTCCGTGGGGCTCTGGACTCTGTATCTGGAACTGGTGGCCTCGGCCCAGGTCGGCGGGAACCCCCTGAACCGGAGTAAGTAGCGCCGAGAGGAGGCGAAGGGGGCGGGGGTGGGCAGCGGCGGCTCCTGCGTTGGGCTGACCCGCCTCTCATCCCATCCTCAGATCCGATTTCCCACCCGTTTCTCCCTCAGGTGCCTGTTGTTGCCCCGCGCGTACTCGGGGAGAGCGGCGGGCGGGGGAAGCCGCGGGGCCGAGCGCAGAATTTCCGAGCCCCGGCCTGCCCGCCCGCGGTGTGGGGCCGGGGCATCCCGGGGGGCGCTCCTCGCTTCTCCCCTCGGAGAGCGACCTGGAGAGAGGCTCCCCGCCCGCCCCGCCGAGACGCTGGCAGAGACTCGGCCCCTCCTGCCGTGCCCGGCTTGTGGCTCCCGGGGTGGAGGTCCGCGGGGTCCACGCGCGAGCTGGGGATTCGTGTGCGGGATGCTCTCGGCCGTCCATGCCCAGGCACGCGCTCCAGTCCGCGCGGTCCAAGCTTCCCACCGCCTTCTGTTTGGCTCACTCCGTTTTTTTCTCCTGCGGCGTCTTGGCGGGGGGCGGGGGGGGTCCTTTTTAGAACACCTCGGAGAGCCCGCTCTCTTTCCCGCTTCACTCCTCTCCCAGCCCTGTCCTCTTCCTCTGAATCTCCCACCTCCCCGCTTCACCCTCCCTCGCCTGTTGTGGCCGCCCCTTCTGCTAGTTATCTGAACCCTGAGCAGTCTCCCAAACTCTCCAGTTTAAGAAGATGGATAGAAAGCACGGTGGAGCGGGCAGCGGGTAGATTCCTACTTCTGTTTTTAACTTAGCCGAAGCCACTTAGTAATTCCATGCTTCAGTTTCCTCCCAGGAAAACAGGAGAACATGGTCTCTGCCTTTTTACATCGATCGGTATGGCTGTGCGAGATGGTTTTCAACGTACTGTGGATGAGAGTAGCAAAGTAAAACTGACAATGTCAGGGGCTGTAAAAGACCCTGCAATAGCTGGGAATAGGAATGGAGAAACTCTGATTACTACCAGGTGCCCAACCCAAGACTGAGGGCCGAGGTTCAAAGTTCTGGCACATGGCCTCCCACGCCTTCACTTCCGTCCCGCTTTGGGGAAACTCAGACAAAGTGACTGAGCAACTTGCTGAGTAGACACTCTGACCTATAGTCGCATCAGCTCCTCTATCCAGAGTTGGGTGTGGTGCTGTGCCTTCTCTTGTGGCCCAAGAGAGGGAATGACTAGGGACAGTCGTTGAGCTGGTTCGGGTTGGAAATGTGTATTTATGGCCTAACCTTTCTGTGGTGATGGAAATAATTCTGGCTGTGAGTTAGAGGGGACTGGCTGTGCCACTAACTAGCTGGGGAATCCAGGGAAAAAGGACAGCTTCTCCGGTGAAAATGGGGATTTGTCTAGATGATCTCCAACGTGTCTTTCAGTCTGGATACTAAGACTGAACTGCACGTGAGCATTTCCAGGGCTGGAGAGCTCAGCACATCACTAGGAAGGCTGAGTCCACTCCAGTGCCACAGCGGGACTCAGAAGAGCCCTTTCCTCTGATGACCAAAATCTGCCTGCCCATAGTGAATTCTTCCCTCCTCTGGGCCTTGCTCTTCCTTCTGAAAGACAGCGAATCTGTTCTCCCCTGCTTGGCCACTCGGCCCCAAATGGATGAGCTCCTTTGGAGGGTGTGTGGGTGGCGGCCTGGGAGGGGACACCTCTTCCCAATGTAGCCATCATTTTGGCTACATTGTCTTTTTGTCCTGGGCTGTCCCCTTATATTCTACTCTCAATTTCCCTACGGAATGAGATTTAGACAGGAGCTGTGGTTTCTTCTGGCTCCTTGTCTCCCATCCAATTTTGTTGTGAGGAAGCCCAGATATCTTGCATCAGAGTTCCCTCTTTTCCTGTAGGTTTCACTCCAGCTCAGAGCTATTCCTCTGGAGGGAGAGCCAGGGAGGAGGCATTAGGAAAGGAGAGGTGGAAAGGGGTTGCTAGCATTCCCTCCTCCACACGCTTGCATGTCAACCAGGGTAGTAAAACTGCACCTCCCAGGCCTGTATCCCTGGCCTCAACCACAGCAACCAGAACCAGCTTGTTGGCTCTGCTTTCCAGCAAGCCACCCCACCTCCCCTTTTCAGCAATCCTTGCCAACTCCCTCTACCACCCACAGCTCCCTGTCATCTGTAAGGCCACCCCTGTTACCAGGAACCTTTCATTTGCCTGTCCCTGTGCTGGATCTGGTGCTGGAAGAAGAGTGTGGAGAGATGGCAGTCACAAACTCCAGGGTTAGCAGTAATGACAGGGGAGCATACTTTCTTCTTTATCTTCATGAAATAACCCAGTAGTTTAAGATGTGGATGATGTACAATTTGGGCTCCATATGTAGAAGGAGATATAACCACAGCTGGAGTGTCTTCAGAGAAAAACAACCAAAATCCTTAGCAAATAGAAAATGGACAAAAGAATTAGGACTGTTCACTCATTCATTTACACAAATATTTACTTAGCGCATACCTGGAGCCAGGCCTTGTGTGGGGCCAGGTAGGTGTGATGACCAGGATGGGGTTTCTAGCATCTACAGCTTTATCTAGGAGGAGAGCTAAGATGCCTATATCAAAATGGTTGTAATAGAAAAGTCATTAAGTTTTGCAAACATAGGACCTGTATGTTTCTGTGACACCTCTTGAAATGGGGAACAGCTCTCCCAACTAATATTTCATGGAAATGGTGACATTTGGGGAGATTTTGAAGAGTTGGTAAGATTTTGATGGATACAGAAAGGCTATTCCAGACAGAAAGAGTAACGACACAAAGACTGAGAGTCTGGAAAAGTTTGTATTTGAGAATATTGAACAGCTGAGTTTGGTGAAACAGAAGGTATAAGGAGAATAGAGGATGATGTTACGTGTGGAAGACAATAAAAACCTTAAAGAGTGGTGTTTATTCAGTAGCTAGCAGAAAGCAGCTGAAAGTTTTATAATAGGGTAGCATTGTAGAATGGGGCAAGTGAAGGGTAACAATACTTTTGGTATGACATGGTGGTTCTGGAACAGGGTCCTGATGAGTCCCCTTGTTGAGGCCAACATTAACCCTTTAGCTGCTGAGTCATGAAGCTGTCCTGGGGAGGGGGTCCAGGTGGCAGTGGGACACTCAGAGGGCCTGGGGCAGTCACTGTACTAATGCATGCATAAGGATTTCAGTGTTTTAATAAGTGATGTGGCTATCCTGGTGTATGTACTGGCTGAAAAACAGCCCTGGGAACAAACTGTTATTGGAAGTTAACGATTCTCTAATCAGGCAGGTTTTAACAAGTTATATACCCATTTGTTCAGATTGGATAAGCTAAGATTCTATCTGAAGACAGAGTTCTGGACTAAAATGGTTTCTAGAGGCCAGGGGCGGTGGGTTACACCTGTAATCCCGGCACTCTGGGAGGCTGAGGAGGGCGGATCATTTGAGATCAGAGTTTAAAACCAGCCTGGCCAAAATGGCAAAACCCCATCTCTACTAAACAAACAAACAAACAAACAAACAAACAAACAAACAAAAACCCAGCTACTGGGGAAGCTGAGGCCAGAGAATCGCTTGAACTCGGGAGGTAGAAGTTGCAGTGAGCCAAGCCAAGATTGCACCACTGCATTCCAGCCTGGGTGACAGAGCAAGACCCCACCTTAAAAAAAGAAAAAATGGTTTCTAGAGATGAAACATCTCAGAGCCAGTGGATGACATTTGGGTACAAATCCAGGACAGAAGGAAGGCATGCGCTGGCCTCTTTTAGATCTCCCAAAGCTGGGTCTGGCACATCCCCATTTAAGTGCCGGGATTATTTGCTGAATCCCAAAGTATTCCGAGGCTCAGAAAGCCATTGACTTTCGCTGCCTTACCTCTGTCTGTACCACGTCTCTCTAGTTGGCCTTTGTGACTTCTGGCTGACTTGAGTGGGCTGAGGGAGGCACACCCACAGTGTGAGGCAGTCACTGCAGCCCTGACCACCACAGCCATTCTGATTTGGAAAGGATACAAACCCTCCAGTAACAGAGGTTACGCAGGGCAGAGCAGTAAACTGAGATGCAGGCAGGGAGAGAGGGAGAAGCGAATGAGACAGATGTGTGGGCAGAGGAGGGATAGTGTGGCATGGAGTTGAAACCCAGCACAGCAGCAAGCACAACTGCCTCGTATGCTCCTGCGGGCAGGGACTCTGTCTCATGCCGCTCTGGCTGGGCTGCCTCTCTGTCCCAGGGAACCTCTAGCTCCTTTTCACGTGTCCTGTTTACCTCTCTTTATGCTGACATTCAGGTCACCAGGCTACTGTGTGTGTCTTTAAATCAACATTCAATTCTGGGCACATACTAGGCGCTCAGATAAGTACCTTCTGGTTATGAATGTGTCAGCTTTGAATTTCCAAGCACCTGATATTTTCCACTGGCAGATACTGTGTTTATCAGGGACTGATCTAAGAATAAAACCTAGAAATTCTTGTTCCCTGTACCATACACAACAATAGCCTGTGGATACAAATACAAAAGATAAACGATAAGACTTTTTTTTTAAATCATGTGCTTTCTTTGGTCATTGCCTATACAAGGAATGCAGTTTTTGACAATAAGCGACTTTACCCATATTTAGAGTCTCTCCTTTCCCTGGTCTCTCAGTCCCTGTGCTGATGTGGCCATCAGAACCTCAGCAACGCATCTGCTGTCTTTACTTTGCCTACTACCCAGGAACCCACATCTCAGCCGAGATTTCCCCTGCTTGGTGGTGCTGGGGCTGCCTGCCACTCCCTGTCCTGGGAGTTGTTCAGACACTGTGCATGGTTATAACTGCTTTGTAGCACAAGGTTTTCTGAAAGCGCTTCCGGGCTGGTTTCAGGAGAGGCTGGTAAGTACGCTGCAGTAATTTTCCAGGCCATGGAGCCTGGTCTAGCCCTCTAGTACTGAGCTTTATGGAGCAGAGCGGAGCAGCGGACATAGGAGAGTTTGCTTTGGAAGGAGTCCTAGAGGCTGTTCTTGGAGTTGGCTGCTCACTGTCTAGTTCTCCTCTACAGTGTTCCACCAGTCTCAAAACTACACTTTTATTTTCCACAAGCGCTTTTCTTTATATGTAAAGATTATGTGGTCTCAACTAGGCGAACCAGACATTTGGAGTTTTCAATCCTTTGACCTTGTGATTCACAGAATTAATAGATTTATATATTAACCAATATACAAAAATGCAAGTGGAAGAGGTGAGAATAGTTGTATGGTGGCTGTAAAAGGGCACTGGGCTGCATGTGTTATACATTCTGAACAAAGCATGACAGACCTTTCCATTTTTACAGACTCAAGTTAACAAGTAGTACTTTGAATGTTAGAAATATCCATTGGCTAAGCAAAAATGAATATTCTTTGTGTTCTTGTGATACTTTAGTGTATGATTTATTTTATTTATTTATTTATTTTTTTTGAGACGGAGTCTCGCTCTGTCACCAGGCTAGAATGCCATGGCATGATCTCGGCTCACAGCAACCTCTCCACCTCCCAGGTTCAGGCCCGAGTAGCTAGGAGTACAGGTGTGTGCCACCACAGCCAGAAATGGTGTTTCACTGTGTGGTACAGGATGGTCTTCAACTCTTGATCTGCCCGCCTCGGCTTCCCAAAGTGCTGGGATTACAGGCGTGAGCCATCGTGCGTGGCCTAGTATATAATTTATTTTTATGTCCAGTATGTTCTTGATTTTGTAACAAAAGGCCTGATACTGACCAACTTTTTAAGAAGATAAAGGTGCAGATCGTTCCTGTGGTCCCTCTTTTTATTCAAGTATATGTACAGAAAGCTTGATGAGCAGTTTTCACAAACTGAAAATACCTGTATTATGAGCACCATGATGAAGAAACAGAACATTACCAGCATCGCAGTGCCCCCACAGGGGGCTGTCAATCACTACCATCGGCATAGATTAATTTAGCATGTTTTAATATTTTATATAAATGGAATAATACAGATTGTGCTTTTTTATTCAAAAAATTTTTAAATTAAATTAATGAAATTATTTTTTGAGACTGGTCTTACTCTGTCTCTCAAGCTGGAGCGCAATGATGTGATCTTAGCTTATTGTACCCTTGAATTCCTGAGCTCAATTATAGGAGTGAGCCACTGTGCTCTCTCTCATTTTAAAGTGATATTCTTTATGATTATAAAAATGATGCATCTGGGTGTGGTGGCTCATGCCTGTAGTCCCAGCACTTTGGGAGGCTGAGGTGGGCAGATCACTTGAGGTCAGGAGTTCGAAACCAGCCACCTGGCCAACATGATAAAACCTCATCTCTACTAAATTAGCTGAGTATGATGGTGTGCACCTGTAGTCCCAGCTACTCAGGAGGCTGAGGCACAAGAATCACTTGAACCTGAGAGGCTAAGGTTGCAGTGAGCCAAGATTCCACCACTGCACTCCAGCCTGGATAACAGAGGGAGACTCTGTCTCAAAAAATATATATAAATAAAATAAAATAAGGATAAAAATAATGCATGCTTGGGCCAGGCATGGTGGCTCACGCCTGTAGTCCCAGGACATTGGGAGGCTGAGGCAGGCGGAACTTGAGGTCAGGAGATCAAGACCATCCTGGCCAACATGGTGAAACCTTGTCTCTACTAAAATACAAAAAATTAGCTAGGCGTGGTGGCACTTGCCTATAGTCGCAGCTATTCAGGAGGCTGGGGCAGGGGAATCACTTGAACCCAGGAGAGGAGGTTGCAGTGAGCCAAGATCGCGCCACTGCACTCCAGCTTGGCGACAGAGCAAGACTCGATCTCAAAAAAAAAAAAAAAAAAAAAAAAAAAAAAGAATGCATGCGTATTATACTAGATAACAGCCATGTATCTGGACCACATTAACTCCTGTGAAAGTACTTTTTTGCCTTTAGGCACCACAGCATCACTAATAAAATAACCTAAGGCCAAGGAAGACCAGGGGCCTAAAAGCTATAGGATACACAGCCTCTGAAATTCTCTGGTAGCTCTCTGCCAGAGTGGAATTGAGAACTGCTGCTCATCCATATGTGAGAATTCTCTAAACATGTTTCTTCTGGTCTTGATCTTGGAAATAGCTGTGCTTCTCTTGAGCTGTTTGTTTTAATTTTTATTGGTCATGTAAGTTGCATAATCATTCTGATTTCTCTCTTTGTGTTGTTTACTAGAAAGCTTTGGGATTCAGTTTTTTCCTCACCTGGAGAAAAGTGTAAAGGATTTTATAATCTGTATTTTTCTACTAATTTTATGCCTGTATCTTTATCTCCCCACCCCCACAACCAACCATTTCCAGTTTATGTCATCTTATATTCTAAGCTACTTTAATTTTTGTAAGTTACTTTAATTTTTCCTAGACCAAATCAAGGCATATAATAAATCAGCAAGAGCACTATGTTATGCATACAAGTGTGAAGAAGAAATGAGCACCTAAAATGCCACCACTCTACCTAGACATTGTTGCAAAAATAAAGTATAATAAGCAGTGATAACAAGAGGTTGGATTCCAGGATGCCATAGACAAAAAGTCTGTATTTAAAAACTTAAAAAGTCAAAATAGTATTGCCCTGACCTTTTGGGGGTCTTTATTTGGGTACTGAAAAGTTGAATCACATCCACAAATTTATTACCTCTTTCCATAGCAGAAGACTATCAAAAGCTTGGAATTTACTGACAGATGTTGGGTCCTGAGCCACCTTTGTTGAAAATCATGACCCCATACAAGGCAAATTCAATAAAACTTGGCGCATCCTTGACACTACCAGGAGAACAACTGAGACTGACCAGGAAGGCCAGAAACTGGTTTGCTGTGTGGGTGCCCATCCCCGCAAAGGTCTGGGAGGAAGCTCCTCACACCAGCAAGGACACCTCAATGTGAAGATCTGTGGCCGCTGCCAGCCTGTTGCTTTTGGATGCATAAAGTCACAAACTAATTTAGACATCCAGCCCCTAGCCCCTCTATTAGCAGCTGAGAATCCCTGCTCAGGGAATACACTTTGTCTGTCTCTTCCACCCATTTCTTCTTTGAAACTGTGTTCTTGTGGTGCCTAGCAGAGGCTACACGTGTGTCCCACTCTGCACAGCTAAAATTCTGCTTTGTGGCCACACGACTCAGAAAGAGGGCCTACGAATGGGAAGAGAATAGAGAGAAGTGGGAGTGGAAATAAAGAAATGGCATTCCAGGTTGACCAAGGATTTTATTTATAAATGGTCAAGAAATTGAGTGTTGCGTATTTTGCAATTTCTATTTAATTTGCAAACCCTGAATGGCTGCAGAAGCAATTCATTCTAAACTTAAAGCAAAATGTTTATGGAACATTTACTTTTTTGTGGCAGACTGAGTGGACTGAAAAGCATTGATAATTACTGGAAAAAATTGTGGCGTTTGAAAACAGGCAAAGTTCAAGTTCAAGCTCTATTACCAATTGTGGGACCTTGTAGAAGGTATTTATTCCTTTCTGAGTCTCAGGGGTCTTGTCTGCATAGTGGGGCTATAACGCCGTTCCTGTAGAGCTTTTCTTATGACTAAATGAGATTTAGTGAGCCTAGCACATATTAGGAACTCAATGTATGCTGGTTCCCATCTCTTCCCTCTCAGTTTGATAGGAGTTTGAGAGAACGGCTGGGCAGGAGAAGCGAATAGACACATTCTTCAACTGGCCCATTTACCAGTGGCTCTTCAACTTCTCAGCCCATGACACAGCTGTGTCCAGTCCCCCAGTGGTCACTATGCCATCCGTGTCCAGCACCTGCCACCAAATACACATTCTTTAATCACTTTTTCCCTGCGTGATGTTCAGCAGTGCCTGCATCTTTCCATCCCTGGCAAAGATTTATATTAGGGGAGGGGGCCAGGTCAAGAGTCAAGGATTTTGCTGAGAATGAGAGCTATTTGGGGGGCTGTACCAGAACGCAGAAGCACAGCAATTGGGAAGCGGTAGCCTCTCACTCTGCTGTATGCCCCTGAGTACATGCTGAGATTTCTGGGACTGGAAGACAGGAACACATGGCAGTTATCTCATTTATGTAAAAAATATATTTTTTTAGAGATGGGATCTCACTATGTTGTCCAGGCTGGTCCTGATCTCCTAGGCTCAAGCGATCCTCCCTCCTTAGCCTCTCAAAGTGCTGGGATTACAGGCGTGAACCACTGTGTCCAGCCAGTTTTCTCCTTGTACATCCTAGCTTTGTAACTGATTTTCCTGGTTTCCTGTTTTCAGGAAATCAGTTTACCTGAAACTAATTTCCTGTCCTTTTGAGGGCTTCAGTTCTGTAATCTTTGGAGTGAGATGCTTCTTTGCAGGAGCAGATTTGGAACTTGCCCATGTCACTAAGGGGTGAAGGGGACAGTCAGAAAGGAATATCTTTGACATTCTGGCACTGGTCTTTCCAAGGCTCAGTTGCCTGAACCAGGAGGTGGCAGCTCTCCCAGTAGTTCTGACTGCTTTGGCCTCCAAGGTCATCTCTGACAACATGGTCTCCGTACAAGCAGTTGCCTCAAAGATGAAAGGCCTCTCTGCTGAGATCTTCTTACAAATCCTCTGATCCACTCCTTTCCACCCTGCCTGCCAAGCCTGGGTTCAAACGAATGTGTGTGGCGTGTGCTCATGCACACCTCCCTTGCCAGCCAGCTGGTCCCAGCTGCTCACCAGCACCTCTCAGGCAAAGGTGGGCAGGAAGAGTGAGGATGGGGAGGATTCCCTCATGGACCAGGCACACAGCGCAATATGTACTCTGTGTCCTGGGTCTCCTTCTTTTCATTTCAGCTGAGCAGAGGGCCTGGGAAAGAGAGGTGGAGATGGGGAGCACATGCCAGGTGAATAACTTCCAACAGCAGAAGGCAGGGGAGATTGTACAGGCACAGAAAATGGGTAGAGAAATGAGGGAGAAACATTTATCCCATTTTTTCATTTTAGTGACTGTATTTTTTTTTTTTTTTTTTTTTTGAGATGTAATCTCCCTCTGTTGCCCAGGCTGAAGTGCAGTGATGCAGTCTCAACTTACTCTAACCTCCGCCCCACAAGGTTCAAGCGATTCTCCTGCCTCAGCCTCCTGAGTAGCTGGGATTACAGGTGTGTGCCACCACCCCCAGCTAATTTTTGTACTTTTAGTAGAGATGGGTTTTGCTATGTTGGCCAGGCTGGTCTCGAACTCCTGACCTCAGGTGATACACCCGCCTCTGCCTCCCAAAGTGCTGAGATTACAGGTGTAGGCCACTTTGCCCAGCCTAGTGACTGTATTTTTTAATAAGTTTTACTTTGTTCTATTTCAAATTTGCTGGGTCCCTTTAAAAATACTATACTGTGGCTGGGCGAGGTGGCACACACTTATAATCCGAGCACTTTGGGAGGCCAAGGTGAGGAGATCACTTGATATCAGGAGTTCAAGACCACCCTGGCCAACATGGCAAAACCCTGTCTCTACTAAAAATACAAAAATTAGCCAGGCACAGTGGTGCACATCTGTAATCCCAGCTACTCTGGAGGCTGAGGCAGGAGAATCACTTGAACCCAGGAGGCAGAGGTTGCAGTGAGCTGAGATTGTGCCATTGCACTTCAGCCTGGGTAACAGAGTAAGACTCTGTCTCAAAAAAATAAATAATAAAAATAAAAATACTGCATTGTTCTTCTGCATTTAAAAATTTAAAATAAATTTATTTAATTATCTAAAATTGTTGGTTGCCCCAAACTAAGAGGCTGCTAATATGTTAGCATCTGCTTACTGCTTTGATGTTTACATCTTCGTATTTTGGCTGCTGGAGATTTCTCCTACCTTATGGAGGGCTTTACTATGTAGGTCGATTATGCTGTTGGAAGTTTGCAGGATGGCTGGGACATAGTGAGGTTGCTCAGGTGTTACTGCAGTGACCCAGGGGGGTGGGTGGTGAGTGCCTACATTGAAGGGGTGACAGATAAAAGCTGAGACATCTCAAGGCGGGAAGCGACAGTTTGGCGGTAGGGCTGATGTAGAAGGTGATAGAATACTAATGTTATGGGTTTCACACATGGTTCTCTGGCTGTACTCTGCCACCATCATTTAAATAAGTGTTTTCTTGTGCACCCAGCATCTCAGAAATGATCTCCTAAGGAAAAATCTGCGTTCATTTGTCCTTGTACTTTTCTCTCTGGGGCTTGGGTACCATGGTGGTCCTACAGAAGAATGCAAAGGGTGGGAAGGCAGACTCATTCATTCAGCAGGGTTTTACTGAGATCTTATTATATGCCAGGCTGTGCTCTAGGTTTTGGGACATCACAGGGAACAAGAAGTTGAAAGAGTTTGCCATCACACAGCATGCATTTCTGGTGAGGAAGAGACAGGGTAATCGGGTAAACAAACAGATCAGGATTTGCGATGGTGACGCTACCTGGGAAGAAACAGAAACAGTAAGGGACTAGCTTGGAGTGACAATCCTAAAACAGATAACTCAGGCCTGGAGGACTGATACCAAAAGGGTGTCAGGATTACAAAGACCTCAGGGATTTGGAGAATGGGAGCTGGGTAGAAGAAGAAAAAAATGTAGAAAAGAGTCATCACTGGTTTTCAGGATAAGTGTCTCCTTCCTACTCCTGTTGTCCTGAAAACAAGGTTCTCCTTCACCTCACTGGCAGGAATAGAGTCAGCCTCAGACTTGAGTTTTCTACCAGGAGTGCTTGAGGAAGAAGTACTGGCTAAAGACTGTCTGGGCTGGGCAGAAAATGGTAGTGACTGTTTCTTCTTTATCACAAACCCAGATCCCAAAACCAGTATGAGGGGATAGGGGACGTCCTATTGAAAGCCAGCCTGAATTAACCCTGTCTCTTCCTCTTACAGCATTTTTTTCCACACCTCCATTAGCGCACTTTTAACAGTCAGCCTTGCATCAGAGTTATTTTTGTCTGTGTTTGTCTTCCCCCATGAGATTGTAAATTTCTGGAGTGCTGGACCTGGGCATTTTCCCCTCTTTGTCTCCCTAGTGCAGAGATTTTTATTTATTTATTTATTATTTTTATTTTTTTTCCTCAGCCGAAGGAGATTTTTAACCTTTTGTGGATCACATGCACCTGTAAGAATCTGATGAAGAGGCCAGGCGCGGTGTAATCCTAGCACTTTGGGAGACTGTAATCCTAGCACTTTGGGAGACTGAGGCAGGAGGATGGCTTGAGCCCACGAGTTCGAGACCAGCCTGGGCAACACAGTGAGACCCTGTCTCTACATAAAATTTAAAAATTAGCCCAGGCCAAGCATGGTGGTGCACACCTGTAATCCCAGCACTTTGGGAGGCCAAGATGGGTGGATCGCTTGAGTCCAGGAGTTCAAGGTCAGCTTGGGCGACATAGTGAAACCCTGTCTCTACAAAAAATACAAGAATTAGCTGGAAGTGGTGCCACTACTATAGTCCCAGCTACTTGAGAGGCTCAGGATCACTTGAGCCCGGGAGGCAGAGGTTGCAGTAAGCCAAGATTGCACCACTGAACTCTAGCCTGGGTGACAGAGGGTGGCACAGGCCCCTGACCCCTGTCCATGGATCCCTAGTTAAGAACTCAGCCTGGAGCTTTACCCAGTGCCTGGTATGTGGTAAGCTCTTGGAGTCTGATGACTCGGGAATGGTCTCCTGATTAAATCTCCTTACTCTAGTTGCAGGGGACAGATGTTAGGTGGGAGAAAGAGAGCCAGAAAGAGCCCTGCTGCTGGGAGATGGAGAAGAGTGTTTAAATAATCCATCTGGAAGCAGCCATCCAGAGAGCAGTAGCTTCATCATCACTTCCTGTCCAGGGAGAACTGGAGGTGGGGTCTCCTACCCGGGCTTTGTCTTCTCTCGGGCTCTGCTGTACCTCCTCTTCGCCCTGTGCCTGCTGTTCTCCAGTCTTCTGACATCCCTCTGCTTGCCTTTCAAAGCTCTGCTCATCCTTTTCTCTCATCTCTCCCTGAAGCCGTCCTCAACTGGTTTCAGAATCAGCTGACCTCATTCTTTTCGGAACTTCTGTTGCACCTGTTTTCTGAAACTTATAACTGAGCACTGACTTTCTTTCATTCCTCCTTCATCTGGTTTGGTCTTGTGTATCCCAGCTAGGTTGTTAGAGAAGCCAAAGATGGCTCCAGAGTATCTGGTTAGGACAGTTTGCTTCATTCTCCCCCCAGCATTGATGGAATGCTTGGAAGAGCCAGGCAGTTCACTTAAAATCGAGTTGGCACAGGCTTCACTGTGTCCGTGTTTCCTCCATATGACATGGCCATCCTTCCCGCCTAAACTTCTGGCATTGCTGGTGGGCCCTCCAGGCCATCTGCTGCTGTCTCTGCTCCTCCATTTCTTCCTTCCTTTATCATGGCATAGTGGTGAGAAGCTTTGACGTCAGACTACCTGGGTTTGAACCCCGGCTCCAGTCGTTAGTAAGCTGTGGCACAGTGAGCATATTATTGAGCCTCAGTATGTCCCAGTTCCTTCTCTGTAAAATGGAACTATTAATGGTACCTGTCTCATTGTGTTTTTGTTGTGATGGTTAAGTGAAATAATATAGATAAAATACTTAGAACAGTTTCTAATACATAGTGTTCGATAAATGTTAGCGGTTGGCTGAGTACAGTGGCTCACATCTATAATCCCAGTGCTTTGAGAGGCTGAGGTAAGAGAATCCCTTGAGGCTGGAAGTTCAAGACCAGCCTGGGCAGCAAGACCCCATCTCTAAAAAAAAAAAAAAAAAAAAAAAAAGAAAGAAAGAAAAGTCAGGTGGGCATGGTGGTGGGCACCTGTAGTCTTAGTTATTAATACTTGGGAGGCTGAGGCAGGTGGATCGCTTGAGCCTAGGAGTTAGAGGTTGTAGTGAGCTGTGATCACACAACTACACCCCAGCCTGGGTAACAGAGCAAGGCTCTGTTGTAATAAATAAATAAATGTTTATCTGAGTACTTGGTATGTGTCCAGAATTGAATGTTGACTTGAAGATATGTGCAGTAGATGTTAGGCGCAATTATTGTTTACCATAACTTAATCAGCTTTTAAAGACCCTCTGTTTTGATTGGTTTTTACCGTGCTGTCTTTTACATATCAAAGAATCCTAGGACAGGGTGGACCCCATGGGTGCAGACATGGAGGAAAATCAAAAGCAAAGCAGAAGTCCAGAGATTTAAAATTCCAAGATGGATTATACCTACATTTCTGATTCTAGGCTCATGGCACACATCTCCAGTAGAACATGAATTTTTTTTTTTTTTTTTTTTTTTGAGACAGAGTTTCGCTCTTGTTACCCAGGCTGGAGTGCAATGGCGCGATCTCGGCTCACCACAACCTCCGCCTCCTGGGTTCAGGCAATTCTCCTGCCTCAGCCTCCTGGGTAGCTGGGATTATAGGCACGTGCCACCATGCCCAGCTAATTTTTTGTATTTTTAGTAGAGACGGGGTTTTACCATGTTGACCAGGTTGGTCTCGATCTCTCGACCTTGTGATCCACCCGCCTCGGCCTCCCAAAGTGCTGGGATTACAGGCTTGAGCCACCGCGCCCGGCCGCGAACATGAAATTCTTTTACTGAGCTCAGATGCAGTCTCAGAATCTTTCTCAACATAGCCCACCAGGCAGTCACTACAATTTGACTTGAGCAGCCCCTTAAAATGTTACCTGTTTACTCAGCCTCCTGATTTTACCAGTGAAGAATTTAAGGCCTGGAGAGCTTTAATCAGCCTCCCCATATAACAGTGCTGGGCTCAGGACTCCTGGTGCTTAGGCTGTTGTTTACACCACACCATGCCACTCACCCTCTGCCTTCGCTCATTCCCTTTTTGTTTGCTGAGGATGCCTCCTTTTAATGTCTGAGTTTCATGAGGTCAGGGAAGGTCCTTTCTTTTTCTAACTGCCCTAGAGACCTGGTAGTATACTATGCCTGTATATAGCCCAACCTCAAGTCTATTGATCTATTTTTTCTTACCAGTGAACTAGCTGAAGTTATTGCCACTCAGTTGGGGATGGATCGTGCATGTTCTCAACTCAGGTGCCTTTAGGGGTGATCCGGGCACTGACACCCTGCACTGATATTGATAGTTGAGAGTAACCTTCAAAGAAGTTATTGTTGATGTCTAAGTGAATTTTCACATTGCAAGAGAAAGGCCAAGGCTTGACATTGTTCATCTGACAGGTTCCTTTGTTCCACACTCCCATCCTGAGAAACAGCCCATTCCAGCGTACAGCTTCTTAAATAAAAGGCAAAAGGAGTCATGATTTCCCATCTCGCTTTCTTGAATTGAGAAGGGATGGAAAATAATGAGTAGATGAAGTTGATTTTAAATCAAAAGAATCCTGGAACACATGAATGATGAAGCCCTTTGGTAGACAGACTCGTGACGTATTTAAAACATTGTCTTTTCCATTATTATTCTCTCTGTATAGAAATACACAAGTTGGTGAGGGCAGATATTTTCATAATCCTAGTTCTGCTTAGCAAATGGAAGTCCATTACCGGCAATGTGGGAGCAAAAAGTAACGTGAGTAACAAATAAAAATTGCAGAGAGTTAGCAACAAATAGGTTCAGAATGTGTTTGGAAGATTACAGAGTGGGCACAGTGGTTCACACCTGCAATCCCAGCACCTTTAGAAGCTGCTTGCACCTAGGAGTTTGACAGCAGCCTGGGCAACATGGCAACACCCCATCTCTACAAAAAATTAAAAAGTTAGCCGGGCACGGTGGCTCATGCCTGTGGTCCCAGCTACTTGGGAGGCCAAGGTGGGAGGATTGCTTGAGCCCAGGAGATCAAGGCTGCAGTGAGCTGTGTTCGCACCACTGCACTCCAGCCTGGGTGGCAGAGTGACTCTGTCTTTAAAAAAAAAAAAAAAAGAAAGATTACACAGAGGGGGTGAAAAAAATAATATTCAAGCTTGATTTAACTTGTTGAATAAGAATTCAATTTTGCTCTGATGCATGAAAATTGAAAAAATATTTGCATAAAGAAAATTCTACAGTAGTGAAGCTTTAATTAGGTTGCTTAGAAAATACCACCTATGTGTTATGGGGAAATATGTATTGATTGAAGCAAGAGCTATCAAACTGGAAGTCAACATTTACCATTTTGAGATAAAGAAATGGGTATAAACTACCCAAGGTACTTGTTAATAAGAAAAAGAATAGGGAAGTTCAGGATATATAAATTTATTGTGATTTTTTTAGTGATGATTCTTCTAGCAGGTTTTTTTTTCTTTTTCTTTCACCTCTTTTCCAATGCTAGTCTAGCAGCTTTTTCAAAGGGAAAAAATCCTTGAGAAAGAGTTTTTCTATATTTTTCTGATCCTTTTGTGTCTCTGAGAAGGTTTGGAAAGTTCCAGGGTGGCGAACACTTTCTCCAGCTGGCAGGGTTTTCATGAACCAATCTTGTGAAGGAAGGGGTGGAAGGGCTGGCAAACAATAGTACCTTGTTTTTGCATAGAGCCTTTCTCCCAGGAAGTCACAGCTGTGGTTACCTTTAGGATCAGAGGTTGCAACTTCTCTTCTCCCTAAAGGAAGTTTGCTCCTTTTCTGCCCATCTAGAAAGGTGTTCTTATGGAGAAATGGAAAGGAAAATGACACTCACCTAGCGTGATGAATCCTGGAGAGCAGATGAAAAGGAAGACAGAAGTTACAGCCTCCTTTATAGAGGGGGAAACTGAGGCAAGAGGGAGCTGGCACGGACACACCTGAAGGAATCAGGGCTTCTGACCCAGCTCCAGGTAGGGGATGTAGAAGAGTTCAGAAGCTCAGCAGGCTGCAGGAGAGAGCCCAGAGTCTCTCTGGAATGTCCTAACTCTTGCTGAAGGTATTTTGTCTCATGGCTGTGGATTTTTTTTTTTTTTTAATGAAACAGAGTCTCACCATGTTGCCCAGGTTGGTCTCAAACTCCTAGGTTCAAGCCATCATCCGACCTCAGCCTCCAGAGTAGTTGGGTTACAAGCCCATGCCACCATGTTTAGTGATGGCTGTGGCTTTGATGGTGTTACTGTCCCAGCCTGCCCAGATCCCTTCCCTGAGCTGATGTTCTTGAACTGCCAAACTGGATAGGGGCAGTGCGACTTTGAATCTGGCCATTACAGTAAATGGGCATATAACTAGGGGACCTTTGGTCACCTACAGTTAGCTAAGAAGAGAAACAAAGTGAAGTTAAGGAAATATGGGGGAGGGGATCACACTTCTAAGGACTCTTGGTAAGGGGGAAGTTGAGCAACTGTGTCAGGTGCAGATACAAAGGCCAGAAGAATGACACCTGGAAAGAAACCAGCACGTTTGGCCAAGGGAACAGGGAAAGTCACTGGTGAATTGCGTGATAACAGACCTGCCATAACAGGAGGACAGCAGAGGCTGGGCTCTCAAATCATAGAGGATTTGGGCTGGAGGGGAGCCGTGTGCAACTGAGGCCTTCAGCGGTCACATGATTTGTCTCACGTTTGCTCATGTAAGTGCAACGGATCCTAGAGTTTGTTACCAGCAGCAATCAGGATGGGGAGTTCTATTCAGGACTGACTCATTTTTAAAAAGCGTTAAGTCCTTTTCTCCTAAGCGTATGGTTAGGATAGGAAGACTCTGTGGGATTCAGGCTGTGTGAGGTCCAGTCTTGGTTCTGTGTGCACTGGCTCGGTGACTTTGAACAGATCAGCTCTGCCCCCTGGGCCTCAGTTTCCTTTTCCATAAATGCAGAAGGCTTGACGTCATGGTTCTTGAGGTCCCTCTGACTCTGACATTATTCCTGAAGAAAATAGCATTTGCCTCAGCACTGGGGATTCTGAGGTGGTTGTGGCTAGAGAAAGACTGTGAAAAGGAGTGCCGGGGAGATGCCTGGGTTCCTATTGGTGACCTCACCTTCTCATTCAAGCAGGACTGGGAGTGGGACCCAGGCCCAGCCTTATTCCTAGGACCACGGCTGTCCTCACCCTTCCTCCTCTCACCTGGGAATAAAAGGGCAGGCTCCATAGGTGGGGGCTGTGAGGAGGGGTGCATTTGTATGGGTCATGGATGGTGGTCCTTAAAGAGACATCTCTGGGGAGCCTTTGGCTGGAGAGGTGCAGGGACTCGGGGGCACTTCCCCAGGCCCTGGTGACCATGGGCATCTTTGCACAGCCTCCTCCTCTGCTCTTCCAGGCCAAGGACCGGACCAGTCCCTCTCAGCCTCGCCTCTATCCCTCCCTGCCTGCTTGGCAGCCAACACAGAAACACTGCTGTGTGCTTAGCCCAGGGGTGGGAGGGATTTCTGCCCAGGGATTGGCCATGGAATTGGCTGCTTATTTTGGCAGCTCCCGCCACAAAGACCATCAGAAGCTGCGGGAAGGAGAGGTGGGAGTTAGTGAGTCATGGGCATGCCTCAAGGAGGGAGGGAGTTTTCGCTAGAGGTGCCCTTCAAGGAAACAGACGTCCCCTCCAAAGAAGAGGGTGGGACTCTGGCTTCTTCCTCTCAGGGTCGTTGACTTAGGTCAACTAAGGTGATGAGCATCCCCATGGCGATCTGTGTAATGGGAATAATGGCCTGACCTCACAAGGCCATGGCGGCAAGTTGAAAAGCTAGCACGTTAAGCTCTCGGTGAAGGTTTGCTTTCCTTTCCTGGGTGTACCTTAGGATATGACAGGGTAGACACCGTGGGTGCAGACATGGAAACCAGAAGCAAAGCAGAAGTCCAGCTCCCCACACCCAGACACTCCTGCGTCTCATGGTTTCTCCAGTGCCCAGCTGCGCCTGGCCATGGTGGGAAAGTGGGGCTTTGCTCTGTGCTGCCTTCTCCTAACCCTGTGTTGTCCTGAGGCTGGGCAGACAGGCCCCAGTCATTACCTCACCGCAGGGCCCCGTCTGCCAGAGTGCATGGTGGAGCTGCCTGGGTGGAGAGCGGAGCTAATTTTAGACCTGGAGACTCCGTGCCAACAGCTGTGGCTGGGCCCAGGCAACCGGGCTGGATGCCTGGGGGGAGTCTCAGCTGCCCTGCAGGGAGCCCTGGACACAGCCCTCCAGGTCCGCTCTTGGGGGCATATTCCTGCCTCAGCCTCAGCTTGTGGGGAAGCCCAGACCAGGGTTTCCCTGCACAGAGGGTGGGGCTGTGAAGCCTCCACTTTCTCCAAGGCTTCTTTCCTCCCTCTTGCTTCAAGATATTTTTGTCTTCCATCTCCTGTTTCCAGGTGGCTTCGTAGACCAGAAAACACTAATATGGCATCTTAGATGGTAGGTCAGTGGGCCTCTGAAACGCGGCAGGTAGGGACAACAGGGAGAAAAGGGTGTCCCCAAAACATTCTGGGTTTATAGGCTAAATGCAGCCTCCCACTCAGCCCGGAACCAGTAACCTAATTGAGCGCTTTGCAACCTCCCTCCTGTTGGTACACAGAGAAAATGACAGGAAAAGGCATTTGTAACACACATAGGGGTAAAAAGATTTGTGGCTGGATGTAGCCAGCCCTCAGATTCTGCTGCTCCAAGCACTGAGGGTTGATACTTTGGGACACGTTACCATTTGGAGGCTACCAGCAGCCATGGCACACCAGTGGGGAAGCTCTGACATCGTCCATCAGTGGCTTGCTATGGTTCACGAATGCCAAGTTCAAGCTTCAGGAAACACCTTCTTGGCTGACACAGACTTGTGCTGGAAGGGAACCCCGAGAGCATTGAATCTGTGCTGTCTTTTTACAGATGAAGAAACAGGCTGAAAGAAGCTTGTCCAAGTTTGAAAAGCTAGTAAGTCAAAATCCCAGTTTCAATTCAAGTTATGTTATGACAGTCATTCTTTCATTTATCCTGCATTTATTGAGTTCTTATAAAGATAACATTTGGAGGATACGATGATGAAAAATAGTTGGGGGATTCATCTATATTTGTTGAAGAGAAAATCAAGGAAACAGTTCAGGAAGGTAGTTTTTTCTGGAGAGAGAGATGGGGATGTGATTGGAAAGAGGCATGAAGGACTTCAAAAGAATTATGTCTGTTTCTTAAGCATATACAGCCAGGTACCATGGCACACACCTATAGTTCCAGCTACTCAGGAGGCTTAGATGAGAGGTTCACTTGAGCCCAGGAGTTTGAGGCTGCAGTGAGGTATGATAGAACCTGTGAATTGCAACCATATTCCAGGCTGGGCCACATAGTGAGACCCCGTTTCAGAAGGAAAGAAAGTATGTACCGGTGTTATTCATCTCTTTTTTCTCGAGATGGCGTCTCATTCTGTCACCCAGGCTGGAATGCAGTGGCATGATCATGGCTCACCGCAGCCTCAGTCCCCTGGGCTCAAGTGATCCTTCCACTTCAGCCTCCGAGTGGCTGGGTCTACAGGCGGATGTCACCTTGTCCAGGTAATTCTTTTCCCCATTTGGAGAGACAGGGTCTCACCATGTTGCCCAGGCTGGTCTTGAACTCCTGGGTTTAACCAACCCTATCATCTCAGCTTCCCAAAGCGCTGGAATTATGGACATAAGCCAAGATGGTCAGTTGTAAGTGTTATTCTTTAAACCATCCTTTATATTCCTCTAGATGTATATTTCTTTTAAATAACAATTGATAAATATAGAAAGAAAAGCAAGAAAACTAGAGAAAAGTGGCCTGGGAAGTTAGGTAAGGAGAAAGATAAGTAACTTTGCTGTTACAAGGCAGGGTGATAAGAGCTGTGGCAAAGCTGTAATAGTAACAGCCCAGCTTGGCTGGACACAGTGGCTCATGCCTGTAATCTCAGAACTTTGGGAGGCCAAGGCAGATGAATCATTTGAGCTCACGAGTTTGACACCAGCCTGAGCAACACCTTGAAACCCCATCTCTGCCAAAAATACAAAAAATTTACTGGGCATGATGGTGTGCACTTGTGGTCCCAGCTATTCAGGAGGCCGAGATGGGAGAATCGCTTGAGCCCAGGCGGCAGAAGTTGCAGTGAGCTGAGATCACACCACTGCACTCCAGCCTGGGCAACATAGTAAGACCCTGTCCCCACTAAAAATAATAGCCCAGTGATGTGCACTTGGCACATATGATCTCATTTAAACCTCACAATGGACACTTTCTATTGTTTCCATTTTACAGGTGAGAAAATTGAAGTTCAGAGGTACTTACCTTGTTTAAGGTTTCATTGTGAATCTTCTTTGCAGTCAGATTCAAGTGCTCACATCTTAGCATTACACTACAATGGTGGAAGGGCAAATTGACTTGCACAGTGAGCTGTAAAGGCAGTAAAGTTACTAAATCTCTCTAATTTGTTTCCTAGTTCATAAAATGGAACTAATTTTACTTGCTGTTCCTTCTTGTGCAAATAATTTGAATATGAAAGCACTATATCGGCATAAAAGCTGGCATTTATGAGGAACGAATTCTGTACCACCTACTTTTCAGGTATCACCCTCTCTAATCGTTCCTTGACCCCATCAGTAGCACACCATTCCTGTTTCACAGGCAGATTGCCTCCCTGCTCTTAGCAAACTCTAGTGACACATCTCTTTCCTCCCTGCCTTCCCAGAGGTGCTGGCTTTCATTTGTCAGTGATGGTCATTCTGAGGCTGAGATGTTAGAGATACGAAGCACCGGTCCTTACCCCCACCCTAATGCAAGCAGTGCCATCCTGTTGGTGCATGTCAGGTTCCACGTTAGCTCTGGGGCCATCACCCTCTGCTGAGAAGGCTCAGGCTTTGAAATCCTTGAGCTTTCACAGTGGTTCTTGGCCTGGCTGCACATTTGAATACCCAAGGAGCATTATGGACTCTAGCTTTAAACACTATTCATGCAAGACCTCACCCCAAGTCAATCAATTAGATTTGAGAGGAGGAGGAGGGCAATATCCTCCTGCAGGTGACTCTGAAGGGCAGCCAAGGTAGAGAATCTCAGGTGTATACATTCTCTCCAGGTGAGCTAAGCTGAGAAATAAAGGGTAATGAAGGGATGAGAGAACACGGCTAAACAATGACATGGCCTCAAGCTGGCCCAAGGATTAGACAGGAGGAGTCAGGAAATGAGAAAAGAAACTGAGAAGGAAAGAGACAATGAAGTTGAAAGGAAAGAGAAGAAAAAAAAAATGGTTTTGGTTTGGAGGATGCTAAGTTGCTCCCAATAATGGTCCCAGACCGTTCCAATGGTATGTGTTGTGTGAATTCCAGTGTGTTCTGAGTTCAGATCCATCCTGTGGTGTATGTGGGCTTCAGGAGACACGAAGAAGTGTGAATGCTGTCCAATTGGTATTCCAAAAGCTACAAAGTTCTCGCATAGACAAAATACACGCATCACACATAATGCATCCTTTTAGCATGCTCTCCCCAAGACCCAGAAACTCCCTCATGAGAAGTGAATTCTAGCATAGAGGAGGAAGGTGTGGTGTTGGAGGTGGGGATTGAACTGGGACTTATGATGCAGAGGAATTAGATGATGAGGGAGGATGAAGAGAGAGGAAACAAACAAGATGTGCCAGGGGCAGGACAAGCCTGGCCTGATGTGAGAGGAGGCTGCTACTTCCCCAGCAAGTGTGGGCACTAAAAGGAAAGATGTGCTTATAGTCCAAGGGCAGCAGAGTTGAGAGAAAGTAGGGAGAAACCAGCTATGGGAAATGGGTCGGTTTCAATAGATATGTGAATGGTAGATTAATTACTCGACCATATAAATACATTTTATATCTCTCCTTGGAGCCTGATTCTATGACATTAGGAAGCAAAAAACTGGGACCCCCATGGTGGAGTGGTGTTTACAGATGTCCCGCTAGGAACAAGAGGGGTGAAGAAAACCAAGACCCAGAAATATGTGAAAGACCTGAGTTGGTAGACCCAAGGCCTCAGCTGGCAACTGAGAATGACAGCAAAGATTCTCAACGTTGGCTATGAATGGGATTGCCTAGGAAGCTTAAAAAATGGCTGAGGCAATCCAAGCGTATACATTTATTGACACTCTCAGAACTGTTCATGTAAAATGGGTACATTTTATTATCCATAAATTGTACTTTAAAAAGTTGATTTTTTTTTTTTTTTGAGACGGAGTTTCCCTCTTGTTACCCAGGCTGGAGTGCAATGGCGCCATCCTGGCTCATCGCAACCTCCGCCTCCTGGGTTCAGGCAATTCTCCTGCCTCAACCTCCTGAGTAGCTGGGATTACAGGCACACGCCACCATGCCCAGCTAATTTTTTGTATTTTTAGTAGAGACGGGGTTTCACCATGTTGACCAGGATGGTCTCGATCTCTTGACCTCGTGATCCACCCACCTCGGCCTCCCAAAGTGCTGGGATTACAGGCATAAGCCACCGCGCCAGGCCCAAAAAGTTGATTTTTAAACCAAGTCAACTTCTAGTCTACCATGTAAGGAGCTCAGAATCTCTGCCATTCTGTCCTAACAACAAATAAAGAGCTGAAAAGACTGGGAAATCAGCACTCTTCTTAGATTCCTCAGAGAGGGAGGTGAGAGGGAAAACTGCTGTCCCCAAAATTGGAGAGGCAGGTAGGCAGACGCAGAGGATCATGACTTACCAAAGCAGGAATCCATGAGCAGAAACCTCTGCAGAAACCAGTGTCTAGGCAGGAAAACCCAAACTGTAATTGATGAATTATTAGAGGCCCAGTGTGGACAAGTCTGAGAGTTGTCCAGACTTGTCCAGAGGACTCCGTCGTTGCCTCCTCCTGCCAAGCTTGTGTGAGTTTTACCTCTAAAAGCCGACCAGGCCCTCTCAGTAAATGTTGGAGAAAAACCCCTTCTGCTTCCAGAAGGGGAGGGAAAAAGAAAGCATTTGTAGATAAACCAGAGCATTCTGTTTTTCTTAACAAGGCCTGCCATCAGAGGAAACTATTTTACAAGAGCCTGACTTGCTGTCCTAACCTGCCTGGGGGATGGGAAATACCCAACTCCAGTCCCTTCACGGTCCAGAGTCAGAAGCTCATTGAAAGACTGAGACAGGACTATCGAATGCATCTGCTCCTGGACACATAACCACCATATCACTAAAGGCCTGTCCAAAATTTGTTTTATTTAGTACCTCACTTTCAACAAAAAATTACAAGGCATACTAAAAGGGAAAAAAAAAAATTTTGAAGAAACTGAATAGAACCAAAGTCAGATATGGAAGAAATGCTAGAAAGGCCAGAATTTTTTTTTTAACTATGATTAATATACTAAGAATTTTAATGAAAAAAGTAGACAACATGTAAGAACAGATGGATAATGTAAGTGGAAAGATGGGAACTCCAAGAATGAATCAAAAAGAAACCCTAGATATCAAAACCCCTGGATAGAAGTGAAGAATGTCTTCAATGGACTCGTTAGTAGATGGGACACGACTAAGAAAAGGTTCTCTGAGCTTGAAGACATGACAATATAGACTTTCTTTCTTTCTTTTTTTTTTTTTTTTTTGAGATGGAGTTTCGCTCTTGTTACCCAGGCTGGAGTGCAATGGCGCAATCTCGGCTCACTGCAACCTCCGCCTCCTGGGTTCAGGCAATTCTCCTGCCTCAACCTCCTGAGTAGCTGGGATTACAGGCACACGCCACCATGCCCAGCTAATTTTTTGTATTTTTAGTAGAGACGGGGTTTCACCATGTTGACCAGGATGGTCTCGATCTCTTGACCTCGTGATCCACCCGCCTTGGCCTCCCAAAGTGCTGGGATTACAGGCTTGAGCCACCGTGCCCGGCCCCGACAATATAGACTTTCAAAACTGAAAAGCACAGAGAAAAGAAAACAAAAAAAAGAATAGAATATCCAGAAACTGTGGGACAATTACAAAAGGTGAAATATACATAATGGAATGTCAGAAGGAAAAGAGAGAAACAGAAGCAATATTGGAAACGATAATAACTGAGAATTTCCCCCAAATTAATGATAAACACCAAACCACACAGCCAAGAAGCTCAGAAACTATCGAGCAGGATAAACACAAAAACAAAACAAAAGCAAAATACCTAGGCAGACCATATTCAAACTAAGGAAAATAAAAGATTTTTAAAAAATCTTGCCAGGTGTGGTAGCTTATGCCTGTAATCTCTGCACTTTAGGAGGCTGAGGTGGGTAGATCACTTGAGACCAGGAGTTCAAGAACAGCTTGGCCAATATGGCAGAACCCCGTTTTTCCTAAAAATACAAAAATTGGCCAGGTATGGTGGCGTGTGCCTGTAGTCTTAGCTACTTGAGAGGCTGAGGCAGGAGAATCACATGAACCCAGGAGGCAGAGGTTGCAGTGAACCGAGATCATACCACTGCACTCCAGCCTGGTCAACAGAGCTAGACTTCATCTCGAAAAAATTAATAAATAAATTTAAAAAAGGCCAGCCTGGGAAACATAGTAAAACCTTGTCTCTACCAAAAAAATTTAAAAACTAGCCAGGCATTGTGGCATATTCCCAGCTACTTTGGGAGGCTGAGGTGGGAGGATCACCTCCCAGGAGGTTGAGGCTGCAATGAGCTGCGATTACACCGTTGCACTCCAGTTTGGGTGACAGAGCAAGGACCTGTCTCCAAAACAAAGCAAAAAGGACCCAAATTTGAAAGTAGCCAGGGGTGGAGAGACACCTATCAAGAAGCAAAGATGAGAATTATATCTGACTTCCAAGAAACTATGCAAGCAAGAGGAGAGTTGAATAAAATAAACAGCCGAGAGGGAAAAAAAAAATCAACCTAGAATTCTGAACCCTGTGAAATTATTCTTCAGAAGTGAAGTAGAATTAAAGACTTTCTCAGACAAACAAAAGTTAAAGGAATTTGTTGTCAGTAGACCTGCCTTGCAAGAAACGTTAAAAGTAGTCCTTTAAAGAGAAGGAAAATGGTAGGTCAGAAACTTGGATCTATATAAAGAAGAATGTTGGAGAATGAATCAGTGAAGGTAAAATAAAAAGTTTAATTATTCATTGATCTAACAGACAGGTTTATTCAAAATTATAATAATGTATTTAATTATGTATGTTGATATATATACTGATGTATGCTTACACATAAGTGAAATTGAATTGCAGCATTAATGCAAGAGATGAATAGGAAGAATTGGGAATACTTTGTTTTATAAAATACTTGCAGGCTAGGTGCGGTAGCTTACACCTGTAATCCCAGCACTTTGGGAGGCCGAGGTGGGCAGATCACCTGTGGTCAGTAATTCGAGACCAGCCTGACCAACATGGAGAAAACCTGCCTCTACTAAAAATGCAAAAAATTAGCCAGGCATGGTGGTGCATGCCTGTAATCCCAGCTACTTGGGAGGCTGAGGCGGGAGGATCATTTGAAATGGGGAGACAGAGGTTGCAGTGAGCTGAGATCGCGCCATTGCACTCCAGCCTAGGCAACAAGAGCAAAACTCCATCTCAAAAATAAAATAAAATAAATAAATAAAGTACTTACACTACCTGTGGAGTGATACAGTGTTGTTTGAAAGTGGATGTGCCAGCCTGGGCAACACAGTAAGACCCCATCTCTAAAAAAAAAAAAAAAAAGAAAAATTAGGTAGGCCTACTAGCACATACATGTAGTTCCAGCTGCTTGGGAGGCAGAGGTGGGAGGATTGCTTGAGCCCAGGAGCTCAAGGTTGCAGTGAGCTATGATTGCACTTCCTCACTCCAGCCTGAGCAACAGAGTGAAACCCTGTCTCAAATAAGAAAAGAAAGCAGATGTGGATTACTTGTACATGTATATTGCAAACTCTAGGGCTCCACTGAAAAAAGTTAAAAAAAAAAAGTATAACTGATACACTAACAAAGGAGAAAGAATGGAATCATTAAAATACTCACTTAAAACCAGGGCCAGGCGCAGTGGCTCAAGCCTGTAATCCCAGCACTTTGGGAGGCTGAGGCAGGTGGATCACAAGATCAAGAGATCGAGACCATCCTGGTCAACATGGTGAAACCCCGTCTCTACTAAAAATACAAAAAATCAGCTGGGCATGGTGGCACGTGCCTGTAATCCCAGCTACTCAGGAGGTTGAGGCAGGAGAATTGCCTGAACCCAGGAGGCGGAGGTTGCAGTGAGCCGAGATGGCGCCATTGCACTCCAGCCTGGGTAACAAGAGGGAAACTCCGTCTCAAAAAAAAAAAAAAAAAAAAAAACACAAAAGACTTCGACCATTAGAAAGAATGAGTTCATGTCCTTTGCAGGGACATGTATGAAGCTGGAAACCATCATTTTCAGCAAACCAACACCGAAACAGAAAACCAAATACTGCATGTTCTCACTCATGAGTGGGAGCCGAACAATGAGAACACGTGGACACAGGGAGGGGAACATCACACACTGGGGCCTGTCGTTGGGGGTGGGAGAGCATTAGGACAAACACTTAATGCATGCAGGGCCTAACACCTAGATGATGGTTTGATAAGGGCAGCAAACCACTGTGGCACATGTATACCTTTGTAACAGATCTGCATGTTCTGCACATGTATCCCAGAACTTTAAACACACACAGACACACACACACACACACACACACACACACACACACACACACACAACAGAAAAAGAAAGGGAAAAGAGCATAAGGGCAACACATAATAGTAACAAGTATGGTAGATATTATTAATCCAGGTATATTAATAATCATTTTAACTGTGAATGGTCTAAAAAACCAATTAAAAGAGATTGTCAGAGTGGATCTAAAAACAAAATCCAGCTGTATATTGTCTACAAGATACCCACTTTAAATATAAAGACACATGTAGATTAAACGTAAAGGAATGGAGGAAAACATACCATGCTAACACTAATAAAAAGAAAGCAGAAGAATAGATGAATCCACTGTTAGAGTTGAAGACTTCAACATCTGTCTTTCAGAAATTGACAGATGCAGAAAATTGGTGAAGGCATAGTTGAAGGTAGCAACACCATCAGTCAGCTAGGTATGATTGACATCTATAAACTACTTCATCCAACAATAGCAGATGACTCATTCTTCTCAAGTACACATGGAACATTTACCAAGATTGACCATATTCTGCGTGGTAAAACACATCTTAACAAATACAAAAGAATAGAGTTATGCAATGTCTTATCTCAGACCACAATGGAATTAAACTAGAAATCAATAATGTAAAGATAACTGGAAAGTCCTCAGATATATGGATATTTAAAAACACGCTTTCAAATAACACATATGTGAAAGAAATCTCAAGAGAAATGGAAAACTCTTGAACTAAATGAAAATATAACTTGAAATTTGTGGGATGCAGTGATAGCAGTGCTTAGAGGGAAATTTATAACACTGAATGCTTATATTAGAAGAGAAGAAAGATCTAACATCAATGACCCATGCTTCTACCTTAGAAAACTAGGAAAAAAGAGCAAATTAAATTGCAAGAACAGAAGAAAATAAATAATGAAAATTGGAACAGAAATCAATGAAGTTGAAAATAGGAAATCAATACAGAAAGTTAATAAAACCAAAAGCTCTTTCTTTAAAAAGATCAATGAGATTGATAAGCCTCAAAGCCATACTAAGAAAAAAAATAAATTAATATCACAAGTGAAAGAGGAGACATCACTAGAGATTAGAGATCTCATGGACATTGAAAGCATAATAAAAGAATATTGTGGGCCAGGTATGGTGACTCATGCATCTAATCCTAGCACTTTGGGAGGCAGAGGTGGGCAGATCACACTGAGCTCAGTAGTTCGACACCAGCCTGGGCAAAACCCCATATCTATGAAAAATACAAAAATTAGCTGGGCATGGTGGCTTTTACATATAGTCCCAGCTACTCAGGAGGCTGAGGCTGGAGGATCATCTGAGCTGGGAAGTGGTGGTTGCAGTGAGCTGAGATCATGCCCTGCACTCCAGCCTGGATGACAGAGCCAGACACTGTCTCAAAAAAAAAAAAAAAAAAAAAAAATTATGAACAACTCTGTGCCCCAAAATTTGATAACCTAGATGAAATGGACCAATTCTTTGAAAGACACAATCTGCCAAAACTCACACCAGAATAAATAAACTATCTGAATAGTCATATCTATTAAAGAATTTGAAGCAGTAATTAATAACCTTTCAAAACAGAAAGCCCTAGGTCCAGATGGGTCTGCAGATGAATTCTACTAAGCATTTAAGGAAGAAACTTTGCCATTTCTCTACAATCTCTTCCAGAGTATAGAAGCAGAGGGATACTACCTAACTCATTATGTGAGGCCAGCATTGCCCTAATACCAGACCCAGACCAAGACATTGCAAGAAAGAAAATTACAGTTTAGTATCTCTTATAAACATAGATGCAAAAATCCTCAACAAAATATTAGCAAATTGAAGCCAACACGTGTAAAATGATTACACATCATGGCCATTTTTTCTAGGTATGCAAGGGTGGTTCAACACTTAAAAATCAATTAATGTAATTAATCATGTTTATAGGCAAAAGAAAAATTACGTTATCATATCCATAGATGCCGAAAAGATATTTGACAATATCTGACACCTATTCATGATAAAAATTGTTTTTTCCTTTTTTGAGATGGTCTTGCTTTGTCACCCAGGCTGGAGTACAGTGGCGAAATCTTGGCTCACTGCAGCCTGGACCTCCTGGGCTCAAGCAATCCTTGCACTTTAGCCTCCTGAGTAGCTGAGATTACAGGCACACACCAGCACACCCAGCTAATTTTTGTATTTTTGTAGAAACAGGGCTTTGCCATGTTGCCCAGGCTAGTCTTGAACCCCTGAGCTCAAGCAATCTGCCTGCCTCAGCCTCTCAAAGTGCTGGGATTATAGGCATGAGCCACCACACCTGGCCTTATTCATGATACAAATTCTTTTTTTTTTTTTTTTGAGACAGAGTTTCGCTCTTGTGACCCAGGCTGGAGTGCAATGGCGCGATCTCAGCTCACCGCAACCTCCACCTCCTGGGTTCAGGCAATTCTCCTGCCTCAGCCTTCTGAGTAGCTGGGACTACAGGCACACGCCACCATGCCCAGCTAAATTTTTGTATTTTTAGTAGAGGCGGGGTTTCACCGTGTTGACCAGGATGGTCTCGATCTCTCAACCTCGTGATCCACCCACCTCGGCCTCCCAAAGTGCTGGGATTACAGGCGTGAGCCACCGCGCCCGGCTCATGATACAAATTCTTAATAAACTAGGAATAGAGGTGAACTTCCTCAACCTGATAAGCAGTATCTACAACCTACAACTAACATTATACTTACTAGTAAGAAACTCAAAGCTTTCCCATTGAAATCAGGAACAAGGCAAGAAAGCCACTTCTCACCAGTCCTTTTCAACATTATACTGGAAGTCCTAGCTAATGCAATAAGAGAAGAAAAGGAAATAAAAGGTATACAGGTTGTGAAGGAAGAACTAAAACTGTTCAAGATGTCATGATATTCTATATAAACAAATATGAAAGAACTGACAGGAAAACTGGAACTAATAAGGAAGTATAGAAAGGTTGCAGGATACAAGGATACAGATGTCAGTTGCTTTCTGATATACCAGCAAAGAACAAGTGGAATTTGAAATTAAAAATTAATTAACATTCACGTTAGCATTCCCCCAAAATGGAATATTTAGGTATAAGTCTAACAAAATATTTACAAGATCTGTTTAAGGAAAACTATAAAACTCTGATGAAAGAAATCAAAGAACTAAATAAGTAAAGTGATATTCCATGTTCATGGACAGGAAGAATCAATATTGTCAAAACATTTGTTTTTCCCAACTTGATCTATAGATTCAATGCAATCCTAATCAAAACCCCAGCAAGTTGTTTTGTGAATATTGGCAAACTGATTCTAAAATGTATATGGAGAGGCAAAAGACCCAGGAAGCCAAGTCAGTATTGGAGGCAACAAACAAAGTCAGAAGACTGACACTATCTGAATTCAAGACAGTACAGAGCTACAATAATGAAGACAGTGTTATACTGGCAAAAGAATGGATAAACAAATCAATGGAATGGAATCGAGAGTCCAGAAATAGACCCATATAAATGATAGTCAACTGGTCTTTTATAGAAAAGCAAAGACATGTAATGTAGTGAAGGTAGTCATGTCAACAAGTGGTGTACACATGCCAAAAAAAAAAAAAAAAATCTAGACACAGTGCTTTACACCCTTTACAAACATCAAGTCAAAAACTTGTATGTAAAATTCGAAACTGTAAGACTTCTAGACTACCACGTGGGAGAAAACCTAGATGATCTTGGGTATGCTAGTGACTTTTTAGATTTTTGGACAACACTGAAGTCAGAATCCATGAAAGAAACAGTTGATAAGCTAGACTTCCTTAAATGTAAGATCTGTTCTGCAAAAGGCAATGTCAAAAGAACAAGAAGACAGTCACACACTGGGAGAAAACATTTGCAGAAGACAAATTTGATAAAGGATTGTAATCCAAAACATACAAAGACAATAAGAAAACAGCCTCATTAATGGGCAAACCACCTGAACAGACAACACCAGAGAAGATACAAACATGACAAGTAAACACATGGAAAGCTGTTTAGGATCATACGTCATGGCCAGGTGCCGTGGCTCATGCCTTTAATCCCAGCACTTTAGGAGGCCAAGGCGGGCGGATCTTGAGGTCAAGAGATCGAGACCATCCTGGTCAACATGGTGAAACTCCATCTCTACTAAAAATATAAAAATTAGCTGAGTATGGTGGTACACGTCTGTAGTCGCAACTACTTGGGAGGCTGAGGCAGGAGAATTGCTTGAACCCAGAAGGTCTTGAAGGTTGCAGTGGGCTGAGATCGTGCAGTGGTGTCTCCAGCCTAGAGACAGAGTGAGGCTCTGTGTCAAAAAAAAAACGAAAAAAAAAGAGAAAAAAACCTTGTTGGCCATCCACAGTGGCTCATGCCTCTAATCCCAGCACCTTGGGAGGTTGAGGTGGGAGGATCCCTTGAGCCCCAGAGTTCGAGACCAGCCTGGGCAACGTGATGAAACCCCATCTCTACAAAAAAATACCAAAATTAGCTGGATGTGGTGGCATGTGCCTGTTTTCTCATCTACTTGGGAGGCTGAGGTGGGAGGATTGCTGCAGTGAGCCATGATCATGCCACTCACTGTACTCCAGCCTGGGCGATAGATAGAATGAGACCTTGTATAATACCTTGGAAAAAAGAAAGGAAGAAAGGACAAGGCCTCATTGTCTGTTCTTAAATGTAAAGGGCCCTTCAGTCAGCATTCACCTTGCATCTGGTGTCCCAAATGGCCAGTCCCTTACATTAAAGTAAATTCTGCTTAACCAGTCCTCACGCTGAACTTAGAAGCCAAGCGTTCAGGAGGATGAGCCCTGGAGTCTCCCTCTTCCTCCATTTTCTACCATTCCATAGCAGTCATGCAGGATTGGGTGGGACCATGGCTGAAGATGTTGAGGCCAGCACCCAGGTATAACTTGTACGGCTTGGGAGAATTTTCTGAGCATATGGTTTTCGCCATCTCAGAGACCCATGTGGTACTGGAAACTGGGACGTTGGAACAGGAATGTTCCAGGAGAACCAGGCTCCTGAGGCAGTGATCAGGGAGTAAACTGGAAAGGCGGACTGGGGCCTAATATGTGAGGAGGAGTCTTTATTCTTTTTTTTTTCTTGAGACGGAGTCTCACTCTGTCGCCCAGGCTGGAGAGCAGTGGTGCGATCTTGGCTCACTGCAACTTCCGCCTCTCGGGTTCAAGGGATTCTCCTGTTTTAGCCTCCGAAGTACCTTGGATTACAGGCATCTGCCACTGCACCTGGCTAATTTTTGTGTTTTTCGTAGAGATGGGGTTTCACCATCTTGGCCAGGCTGGTCTTCAACTCTTGACCTCGTGATCCACCCGCCTCAGCCTCCCAAAGTGCTGGGATTACAGGCATGAGCCATTGTGCCCTGCTGGAAGTCTTTATTCTTAGGTATTCTTTGATAACAGAATCATTAATGAGAGCATGTCAGGATTTAGTCTCAGGTTTCACTCATATTGAAAATGTTGGGAAAAGCCCCTACCCCTTTTGACTATAAGTGAAGAAACCTGGGGTATAAAAAGGAGGCCTGGAGTTGTTTTTTTTTTTTTTTTTTTTTTTTTTTGGTTCTCCATAGCGTGAGCACAGTGTCAGCATATTACTATTAATATGTGGAGCACTTCCTATGTTCCTGGCACAATGGATGCACTTTGTATGCAGTACCTCATATTAATCTTCAGAGCTTCGTTTTCTTTTACAGATTAAATAAACGGAAGGTTGGAAAGGTTAAATAACTCAAGTTACAGTCACACTGTAACAGCCAGGATTTGAAACCAGGTCTATCTGACTTCAGAACCCATGCTCCTAGTCACCTCATGTACTGACCATCTGAAATGATTTGCTTTAGGGATTCAGTTTCCTGGGGAGGGCTTTCCTGTTGCCCTCTTTGAGGTTTCTCATTTCCTCCTGAATTCTTGGGACTTCTTTTCCCCCTTAGACCCTCTAACTTTCTTTGTAAACCTTAGTTCTGCTGATCCATGTACCCTCCGCCAAATGTACCATAAGGAACAAAAGGGTCATCTAGACCTCAGGCATGCAGTAGGTGAGATAAGATTACCTCTAAGGTTGCCTGCTACGTTCAGCACTTGGAAGTACCTGCCGTATTTCTAGGCCTGTGCCCGGGGCTGTTGTGTACAGCTATGCAGGTTGTTCACTGCAAAGATGCTTCCTTCTCAGGGGGTGAGTGTGGAACAGAATCTAGCATGCCTGCGGGAAGGCACAAAGACACTGGATGGGTTAACGGCAGCGCTGACTGTGCTGGGCTCAGGAGTAAGTCTTGCCCTTGGGTAGCTTTCTTATCTTTACTTAGAAAAGTATCCCGATGAAATAATGGAAGCCGGGGTCTGCAGCTCTGCTGTGTTGCAGTTAGTGCGAGGAGTGCAGCAGGTGCTCAGCTGCCAAGAATCACAAGATCAGTGTTCATGAATGATACACATTTGAAAAGTTTACATTTACTAAACTTTATTGACAATAGTATATATTGTGTGTTTATATATGCACATCTATAAATATAAAAGCAGATTCACATCATTCTCCTACCTTGTATTCCAATACACTTTCTTGAGGGGTACATAAAAGGTTGGAATTTGTTAGCTCCTTGAGCGTTGAAGAGAACCCTAAATATGCCCGTATGTGTGTCATGCCATGTCCCCTGTCCAGGATCATGGCAGAAAAAAGATTGAGAGCTGTGGAATTAGCAAACAAGTGGTAGCAATATAATCCCTTGTCCATCTCTAGCTCTCACTTTTCTATTCTGATATCCAGTAGCCTTATTCCCTAGACTCCCTGGATGTCTTCATTTACTCTTAAAAAAAAAAAAAATTGAGGCCAGGCACGGTGGCTCAAGCCTGTAATCCCAGCACTTTGGGAGGCCGAGGCGGGTGGATCACGAGGTCAAGAGATCGAGACCATCCTGGTCAACATGGTGAAACCTCGTCTCTACTAAAAATACAAAAAATCAGCTGGACATGGTGGCGCGTGCCTGTAATCCCAGCTACTCGGGAGGCTGAGGCAGGAGAATTGCCTGAACCCAGGAGGCGGAGGTTGCGGTGAGCCGAGATCGTGCCATTGCACTCCAGCCTGGGTAACAAGAGCGAAACTCCGTTTCAAAAAAAAAAAAAAAAATTGAGCTGGAATTCATGTGACATTAACCTCTTAAGGGGTACGATTCAGTGGTGGCTCATGCATGTAGTCCCAGCTCTTGGGAGGCTGAGATAGGCAGATGGTTTGAGGTCAGGAGTTCAAGACCGGCCTGGCCAACATGGCAAAACCCTGTATCGACTAAAAATACAAAAATTGGCCAGCCATGGTGGTGCACACCTGTGATCCCAGCTGCTCAGGAGGCTGAGGCAGGAGACTTGCTTGAACCTGGGTGGTGGAAGTTGCAGTGAGCCAATATTGTATCACTGCACTCCAGCCTGGGTGACAGAACAAGATTCTGTCTCAAAAATAATAATAATAAAGCGAACAATTCTACTGAATTGTGTATGTACATTTAGTACATATACAATGTTGTGCCACCATCACCTCTGTCTACTTCAGAGTATTTCCGTCACCCCCAAAGGGGTGATGATTAATGGGCCCATGCCCATTAATCAGTCAGTCCTTTCCCTTTCCTCAGACCCTGGCAACCTCTAACCTGCTTTCTGTGTCTGTGGATTTACCCACTTTTATGTCTGGCTTCTTTTGCTCAGCATGATGTTTTCAAAATTCATCCACTTGTAGCATGTTAGTACTTCCTTCCTTCATTTATTTATTTAGAGACAGGGTCTTGCTCTGTCACCCAGGCTGGAGTGCAGTACAGATCATGGCTTACTGCAGCCTCCAATTCCTAGGCTCAAGGGATCCTCCTAACTCAGCCTCCCTCACTTTAACTTTTTTGTAGAGACGGGTTCTTGTTGTGACGCTCAGGCTGGTCTCCAACTCCTAGTCTCAAGAGATCCTCCCACACTGGCTGCCGAGAGTACTGGGATTACAGGCATGGGCCACTGCTCCTGGCCTTCATTTATTTTTAAGGCTGAATCATATTCCATTGTATGGATATACCACATCTATTCATGTCAATGCATAGTTGGGTTGCTTCCACCTTTGGCGGTTGTGAATAATGCTGCTATAAACACTGATGTACAAATATTTGTTTGAATATGTTTTTCTTTCCTTTGGGTACCGACTTAGGAGTGCTGGGTCCTATGGTAACTGTTTAACTTTCTGGAGAACCAGCTTTGTTCATTCTTGCTGAGCACTGGGCCAGGAAAAGTGGTCACTTTTCCTCAGCCATGCTTGACCTCCCCGTCTTTGTGTCTCAGTCAGGAGGTGGTTATTTTGTCTTGTTTTCAGCACCATCGTTCCCAAGCCCTGCATCCCTGGGCTGTTCTTGCTGAGGCCTTCTGGCCATTCACCTGTTGCTCTCTTGTTCAGTAGCACAGCCATTCTAGAAAGCGTTTTGTTTCTTTACCTTAAGCACGTCCTAGCCTGTTTAGAGTCACTGTGGTCCTAAAGTCTCCTCCTGCTTATGATACACACTGGATTTCTTAGTCTATTCTATGTCTCCCAGCCCGCAACTTCCAAACCCACCCCAGGTTTTCCATTCAAGGAATAAACAATAAACAAACCTTCCTCTACTCTTCTAGTTTTATACACACACGCACCTCTCCGCTGCCCTGTCGGTTGCCAAGTTCTTCGTGCTGTCTCCTGGGCTTACTAGTACCTTGGCAGTGCCCCACAGTTGCCCCTGAAGAGAGAGATTGTTTTTCTTTCTTTCCATTCAATGCTGTTTCTGAAGCCAGCCTTGTCATTGGTTTTCCCTACCGCTGAGAGGTGATTTTGAATGAGATGCTCTCCCTCCCCAGTTACGTTTCCACCGTGTCCACCCAAGTCCGGTTGTCACCCAGAGCCCAGACACTTCGGGCTGCAGCTGACTGAGGGGCCACTGTGTGCTGGCTTTGGATGCTCCCAACTCACTACCATGCACTAGAATTATGCCCTCTGGACCATGGTTAATTTAAATAACTCCGTCTGTGGCCCCATCTCTAGCTGACTTCCTGATTTTATTTTGTTTTGATTCCTATGTTTGTCCACACCCACATTGCTAGTTTTTTTTATTAGCTTCAGGAGACCAGGTCCCTGCACGTGTAAGATAATGGTCTTGGGGCAGGAGAGACGGGCACCACAGAAGGAAGAAAAGTTCCAGATCGGAATGACAAGCTGAGGTAAGGTGATATGTGGGGTTACGCTAGCTGGTGGAAGACCTGGAAAATGAAGATGGAGGAATTTACTTAGGTAAAGCAGCATTTATAACTTTTGTCTTTTTGGATGTTCCCATGTCTGTGTTTAAGAGGCTCCTCCCAGCATGCTGGGCAGCCAGGGGTTTTTACCGTGGGTCAGAGAGCACCATTCTAGTGCATGGTAGAGGGCTGGGGGGCATCCAAAGCCAGCAGGCTGTGGCCTCACAATTTCCATTGCCCGACCCTGGAAAGAATCTCCATGATGGTGTCGGGTGAGCAGTAGAATTGGGAAATCCAATGATGAATGGCAAGTTGGTGGATCTGGGGACAGGACAGTGGAGCTTTGGCATAAAGAGAGGACACAAAACCTAGTGGGGTATTCTAGAGCAGAGCCCAGAGCCCTTCACAATGTATAATTTGAGATGAGAGTTTTGGGAGAGGACAGATGGGCATTTAGGGATTGATGCTGTCCCTTCAGGAAGTTTGAGCTGGTGAGGGGGTGGAATCATGGAAATTGTCTACCTTGCTGTGGTCACTGTTACCTTTGTGCATTTAATTTAGGGCAGTCAAAACCTTAAGATTCATGCACGTAGCTTTAGTAAATGGAGCAGATATTAGTGCAAACACATACTCTGTGTGAGGTATGAGGACTGTGGTGCAAGGGGAGAGCCCGTGTTCTCACTATCTAGAACAGTGCTAGCCCGTGGTAGGCACTCAAAAAAAAAAAAAATATTTGCTAAGTGAATGAATAAAGATGTGGTCACTTTATTGGCTCCAGCCCTTTCTTTCCATTTGGTTACAGGCCCTGCTTTGCCTCATTTGTCCTACTTTTCAAGAGAAACAAGACACTGGGGGTTCTACGTGAAATTTCCCAAGTTTTAAATGTTGCCTCAAATTTATCTAAAGTACAATGAGCTAAAGTCAGGTGGTAGTCATTTTATTTTTGTTTTCAGCACCAGCATTTCCAAACCCTGCATCCCTGGGCTGTTCCTGCTGAGGCCTGCCGGCCATTCTCCTGTTGCTCTCTTGTTTGCCAGCACAGCATCCTCTAAAGTTAGGAATTTGCAACTTCTAACTTAAGGCTTTCATCTCCGGCAGATGCACAAACTTTTAGGAAAAGCAACTTTTATTTCTTTTTTTTTAAATTTTTAATTGTTTTTAAAGAGTTGGGGTCTTGCTCTGTCACCCAGGCTGGAGTACAGTGGAGCAATCATAGCTCACTGCAGCCTCAAACTTCTGGGCTCAAGCGATCCTCCCAATTTGGCCCCCCAAAGTGCTGTGATTACAGGCATGAGCCACCATGCCCAGCCAGAAGCAACTCTTTAAAATGTTCTCTCTCACTTATCAACCTGAACAAAGGTTCTGAAAGCAGGTTTCACTAGGAGATTCATGAGAGGATAAAATCTAAGGTGGTGGGAGCCAGGATAACTGAGCTTTGTTGTTTTTTTGAGACAGGGTCTCACTCTATTATGCAGGCTGGAGTGCAGTGGCGTGAACATAGTTCACTGAAGCCTCAAACTCCTGGCCTCAAGTGATCTTCCTGCCTCAGCCTTCCCAGTAGCCGGGACAACAGGTGTGCTCCAGCGGCAGGTGGTGGGAGCCAGGATAACTGAGCTGAGCAGAATGACTCTAGTGGGCAGAACCCTGGCTTTGTATTATGGACATTCAGCTGGTACACACCTTTCAGTCATCCCACTTATGCTGAAATATTTCTGTATTGGGAGGTAAATAGCTACCGCCCTGAATCTCCTGGTGCCCCAGCCTGGGACCCTTCCAGCCTTCACACTATCCAGCAACCAATGGAGCCATGCCTGGCTATAGTGGGTCTCGAGGACCCTGCTCCAAGGCCAGGGCTGGCATCCATTCTCAATGGACCATGCCTGTATTATGGTGCTGGTTAAGCATTTTGAACTCACCCCCGATAAACCTAAATTTGAATCCTGGCTCCACTTCTTACTTGGCTGAGTATTTAATGACAAATTACTTAATCAATCTCTTTCAGCTTATTTTCCTCCTCCATAGAAGAAGGCCCTTCCTCCATAAAAGAGGAATACTACTGCTAGGACAACTAATCTATTCGCAGGGTTGTTGTGAAAAGTAAGTTGTGTAACTGAGATAAGGCTACTGTTATTATTTTCTATGCTCTAAACAGAAAAACAGCATCCTTTGTACCTTGTCTTTATACAAAGGCTTGGAGAAATAAGGATCAGATTAGCCAGATGTGGTAGCACACACCTGTTGTCCCAGCTACTTGGGAGGCTGAGGCGGGAAGATCACTTCGGCCAGGAGTTTGAGGCTGCAGTGAACAATGTTCATGCCACTGCCCTCCGGCCTGCACAATAGAGTGAGACCCTGTCTCAAAAAAAGAACAGGAAAAAAAGAAGTGGGGGTCAGAGAACGGGAGGCTGGGGATTGCACAGTGACATGACCCACTGGGTCCCAAAAGTTGATCACACCCAGTTGTATACTCACCTAGGGAGGTTGTTAAGTATAGATGCCTCTACATTTAGAATTAGAAATTCTAGGCTTGGTGTGATGGCTCATGACTGTAGTCCCAGCACTTTGGGAGGCTAAGGTGGGCAGCTCACCTGAGATCAGGAGTTCAAGACCAGCCTGGCTAACATGGTGAAACCCCATTTCTACTAAAAATACAAAAAATTAGCCGGGCATGGTGGTGTGCGCCTGTAATTCCAGCTACTTGGGAGGCTGAGGCAGGAGAATCACTTGAACCTGAGAGGTGGAGGTTGCAGTGAGCTGAGACCGTGTCATTGCACTCCAGTTTGGGCAAGAAGATCAAAACTCTGTCTCAAAAAACAAACAAGCAAAAGCCCTGAAATTCTAATTCAGTAGGTCTGGGTGGAGTCCAGGAATCACTGTTTGTACCAAGTGCCCTGTGATGATCCTGATTAAGAGCTGAATCTGGGAACTATGCTGTTCTCTTGTCGGTCACCTCTGCCTCTGCTTCACACAGAACCGACCGCTGCAGCTGGTGCTCTACTTAACAGCAGCCGCTCAGTCCACCTGGGTGACTTGATGGAGTTATATGAATCCGAGAGTGGGCCTGGGCCAGCTGGGGCAGGGCTTTCCCCTCGCCCTTTGCTGCTGCCTCTGTCACAGACCTCGTCCTATCTCCGAGGTGGGCTCTAGGCCTCCCCTCAAGCTGGGAGCACAGGACAGGGGAGAACAAGCCTGAGCCTCTTGCTGGGCTTCAGGATAAACCAGACGCACAGAATGAGGATTGGGTTGCCTTCCCAGGAGCCGGAGATCCGAGCTAGGCAGATTAACTTGTTTATGAGGGTTTTCTCCATGGCATCCCCCCAGGGCATGGACCCAGTTGGCTGACCTTGTGCGGACCACCTGTTGACAGGGCTTCCTGTGCCCCAGCATCCTCCAGCCCTCGGTGTCAGGTCCTCTGACTTGGAGCAACTGTGTAGTTAAGCACCTCTTCTGCCTGGCAGCTGCACTCATTGCCTCCTAATTATACACTCGGGGGCCTCCCTTGGAGGTAAAACATTGTATCACAGCCTTAGGGGTCTGCTCCCAGTGTTGCATTAGTTCCAAATGATGAGTACAGGGAGGTGTAGGGACACAGGGCTGAGAGAGATGTTAAGAGACAGATGCAGAGGGATTGGAAAGAGAAAGGAAGAACAAGCAGGAGTGAAAGATGAAATGTTAGAGAAAGGCATAAAGCAAGGGAAGTTAAAATCTGGAAGGCAGTGAGGGGTGTTCTCAGCACAGATTTGCAGAGGGTAGTAACCCTTGCTGTTATTTCGGGAGAAGTGACATATGTGAGCACTTTTTTCTTTTCGTTTAAACAAGTTCTTTTATTTTGTCTTTTGGAGAGGGGTATCTTGCTGTCACCCAAGCTGGAGTGCAGTAGTGTGAGCATAGCTCACTGCAGTCTCTTAATTCCTGGGCTCAAGTGATCCTACCACCTTAGCCTCCAGACTAGCCAGGACTACAGGCATGAGCCGCCACCCTCGCTAATTTTTTTATGTTTATTTTTTGTAGAGATATGTTCCTGCTGTGTTGTCTAGGCTGGTCTTGAACTTCGAGGCTCAAGCCATTCTCCTGCCTTGGCCTCCTGGGATTACAGGTGTGAACCACTGTGCCCTCTAAACAAGTTGTTGAGTAGGACCTAGTAGCTAGACAAGATGCGTTAGTAGGAGGTTTTGGGTTTGCGGCCACTGGCTGATGTTTTCTACCATGTTTCCCTGCAAGGAGATCCTGGGGATGTGGGCATGTGTGCAGTGACTCACATGACCACAGCCTCCCTGGTTCACAGCCTCAGCCTTACTTACCTGTTCTCTCACTGACACACCTGTTCGCTCAGTGACTCTGTGCTCCACCCACTAGGCTGTGGCTGCCACTCACACAGCCTCTTGTTCACTCTGTTGACAGCCACCTCCCTCCTCAAAGCACATGTTTCCTGGGAGCTGTGACTTCTCTGCGGATCAGTTGTCAAATCCTCCACAGGCTCTTGCACAAAGCATTTTTCCTGTCTGCGTCTCAGATTTCTGACCTGTAAAATAAACCTCAGGTTCACTGCTCACGCCTCCTTAACATCTTTAAGGAACTTGTTGCTTGTGGGATGAAAGATGCCAAGGTCAGCTTTGCTCCTCCACCCCCACCTGCACTCCTAACAGCCAAGCCCTGCTCTTCCTTTCTTACTGTTTACCATACAGATAAGCCCTTGATGACCAGAGCAAGTCATTTAAGGTCTGAGAACCTGTGTGGACCTCAGTTCCCCAATCCACTGATCTCTGACAGCCTCCTCCTACTCACCTGGCAGCATTTGACACTGTTGACCACCCACTGCCTCTTCTTAAAGTGTAAATAACACATGCTCACTGCTTAAGAAGAAAGAAAGAAAAGTGAAGGCTGAGGCCGGAGGATCACTTCAGCATGGGAAGTCTAGGCTGCAGTGAACCGAGATTGCGTCACTGCACTCCAGCCTGGGCAACAGTGAGACCCTGCCTATAAAAAAAAAAAGGCTGGGAGGCCGAGGCGGGTGGATCACGAGGTCAAGAGATCGAGACCATCCTGGTCAACATGGTGAAACCCCATCTCTAATAAAGGTGCAAAAAATTAGCTGGGCATGGTGGCGTGTGCCTGTAATCCCAGCTACTCAGGAGGCTGAGATAGGAGAATTGCCTGAACCCAGGAAGGCGGAGGTTGCGGTGAGCCGAGATCGCGCCATTGCACTCCAGCCTGGGTAACAAGAGCGAAACTCCGTCTCAAAAAAGAAAAAAAAAAAAAAAAAAAAAAAAAAGGCAAACAAAAGCCCACAGTTATTTCAAAAGAAAAAATGAAATCGAACACTATATACTGGAATTTAAGTAAAATATAAAAACCACTAGTCCTCTCACCTCCTCTATACAATCATAAAATGTGTCTTATATCCAGCCTCCTGGCCAGGTGCACTGGCTCACACCTGTAACCCCAGCACTCTGGGAGGCTGAGGTGGGTGGATCATGAGGTCAGGAGATAAAGACCATCCTGGCTAACACAGCAGAACCCCATCTATACTAAAAATACAAAAAAAAAAAAAAAAAAAAAAATTAGCCAGGCCTGGTGGCCACGCCTGTAGTCCCAGCTACTCTAGAGGCTGAGGCAGGAGAACGGCTTGAACCTGGGAGGCAGAGGTTGTGATGAGCTGAGATCGCACCGCTGCGCTCCAGCCTGGGAGACTTAGCCAGACTCCGTCTCAAAAAAAAAAAAAAAAAAGAAAGAAAGAAACAATCCAGCCTCCTCTCTACCTGCCAATACCCCCCACCCCGACTCTTGGGCTGGGCAGAGCCACCACATCCCGCCTCACTGCAGGTTTTAACGGATGTTCTATACCAGGCATCCCCAAACTACGGCCCCGAGGGCCGCATGCAGCCCCCTGAGGCCATTTATCCGGCCCCCCGCCGCACTTCAGGAAGGGGCACCTCTTTCATTGGTGGTCAGTGAGAGGAGCACAGTATGTGGCGGCCCTCCAACAGTCTGAGGGACAGTGAACTGGCCCCCTGTGTAAAAAGTTTGGGGACGCCTGCTCTATACTATGTATTGAGTGAATTAATTAGTTATTTGGTAGCTCTGTTTTGAGACAACTTGGGGCTTCACTCTCCTCCTAGAATTAACTAACAGCCCGTGAAAGAACAGAGGGACAGTGACCACCAGGCCCTCACCCAGAGAACTGACAGCAGCATCAGTGTCTCTTACCTTTCCTCTGTTCCCACTGCTGCCTCCAACCCCGGACTCCCTAAGCCCAGCAGGGAAAGGAAGGACCGTCTACACAGCCATCTGAACCCTCATCCTTCTTGGATTGGAGAATTGCTTTGGAAAAACCAAAAATCAAGAATTGGCGCTTGCCGAGATTTGCCTGCGGGAAAATTTGCCCTATCCTTGGGTTTGGCTTTTGCAATTTCTGGCCTTTCTCACGCTTTCCTGTCTGTTTTTGGAATGTTCCCACCGCACGAGGCATTGTCTCCCTGCCACACTTCATTGTCGTGGGGAAGAGTGTCCTGAAGACCCTTGTTTCATGTTACTGGGGCCCAGGATTGCTATCTGCAGAGAGATAGGGGTCTGAATAGGTCTGCCTCTCAAATTATCCTGCATCTGGGGTTGATAGGAGTTGGGGAGGAGACTGAGGAGCTGGAGACAAAGCTGTTGAGCCCACCAAGGATTTTAAACTCTCTCCCATGAAGAGCCTTAGATCAGCCACAAGTGGGAGAGTCGCCATTTGCAGCTCCATCCATCTTTTTTTGTCTTCTTTCATTTGCATAGATCTGAGCCAGTTAAGCATCAGTCAATACTCTTCTTATAAATCAGATTTAACCCAATTTGTCACTCTCATTTTTTTAACCTCTAAAACAGCACGGGTACAGTATCCCTATAGATACATCCCTGAAGCATTCTATGCAGTTCAGATTTTTTTTTTTTCTTTCTTTAGGGACTGAAATATTTTAAATTCATTAGGAGGGCTTTATTATTTCAGGCAATCCATGATGGATCTGCTAGCAACAGAAAAATCGTTCTTTCATTTGTGTGTGTTTATTATCAAATCATAGAGTGTAACACTTACAGTGGTCCCAAATGTCATCATTTTATAACTAAGGAAACCAAGGATCAGGAGGTCACTGGGATCACAAAGGAGTGAAAGCACAAACACCAAAACCTTGATCTCCTCACTCCTACCCCACTGCTCTTTCAGTCACAGGAACAGTAAAATATGGCAGAATTTAAAAATTATTGTCTTCTTATATTTTCATTTTATTTTTTATTTTTATTTCTTTTTCTTTCTCTTACCCTTTCCTCTGGTGTCATGTATTTTCATTTTCATCTCTTTTTTCTACTTTTTTAAAAATTATTTTTTATTTTTTTAAATAAAGACAGGGTCTCACCATGTTGGTCAGGCTGGTCTTGAACTCCTGACCTCAGGTGATCCGCCCACTTTGGCCTCCAAAGTGCATGGATTACAGACGTGAGCCACCGCGCCCAGCCTCTTTTTTCTACTTAAAAACATTTTTGTTTCTATTTTTTAAAATTCAAAGACACATAATGTTAAAAGGTGCTTTCCCCGAAGTAAATACCATAAAAAATTTAATATGCCTTCTAAATGTTTTCTACGCGTCTGTGATACCTATACACATACACATAGAAGCCCCTATTCTTACAGACATAAATGCATTTTAAAAAGAAGTTTTGATTTCAGAATAGTTTTACATTTGCCCAACATTGCGATGGTAGTCCGGAGAGCTCTCACTTAGCTCACACCCAGTTTCCTCTATTATTAGCATCATGCATTAGCCCCGGTACATTTGTCATGATTAATGAACCAATATCGGACGTAGCTCAAGTTCAGATTATACCCTGAATTCCTTTTAGATAGACTTTTTCTGTGCCAGGATCTCCAAAGTTATCATGTCTCCTTAAGTTTCTATTGGCCATGACAGTGTTAAGTTTTTTTTGGATAGTGTCACTTTTGCAGTATATATGGCAACGTTTTTTCACGTAACTATACGTTTTGAACGCCTTTCTGGGTTAGTGTGTGAGGCCTTCCACACCCGTTTAACTCACCACAGTGTTCTGTTGAGTGGCTCTACCCCATCATTTTACACTGCCCTTGGCACAGAGCCCTGTCTGGAAGTGTCACTGGACCTGGGTGCTGTCTGGTGAATTAGACAGACGCTTCTGCTGTCTTAGAATTTGGACACTGAAAGCAGAGAACATGGTCGTAAATGAACTGACGGAGCTCGGAGAACAGGGAACACGGCCTGCGGCACTGCTGTTGTGGCGACCCTTTACCCCACGCCCTCACCCCACACCCTGCACCCAGTGGCTCTGTGTCTGTCTGTATACAAGAGTTTGCATCTGTGGCTGAAGCATTTTCTCATAAAAGGGTAGAGCTTATTCTAGGAGGTCCTACAAAAGAAAAGCACTTGGCAGCAATATAGACCATCCAGCCGTGGAGCCGACGGCTGTGGCATGTGGAACATTCCTGTCCCTGGAAACCCAGTAGTAGCTTGGCGGACACCTGTCAGGAGTGCTTGAGTAGAGCGCTGATATTAACCTTGAAAGAAATATCTGATCAGCATCCATTCTAACCGGAAGAGATCTTAAAAGTGACTTGTCTCAAGGTCCCACAGCCAGTAGAGGCAGAATGTCTTCTCTTACTGCCTTTTCCCCTGGCCCCACCAGCCCAGAGCTGTTCCTAGGGGTACCTCCAATTCATAATCGTTAATGAAGAGAAAGCTTCCAGATCCTCACAGTGTCTCCATTATCTCAGAAGGGCCAGTACCTAATTTGAAACAACTTTCTTTTGTTTTCTTAGACAGAGTCTTGCCCCATCACTCAGGCTGGAATGCAGTGATGCAATTATGGCTCACCGCAGCTTTGAACTCCCAGGCTCAAGTGATCTTCCCACTACAGCCTTTCGAGTAGCTGGGACTACAGGTGTGCACCACCATACCTGGCTAATTTTTTAAAATGTGTTATAGAGACAGGATCTTACTGTGTTGCTCAGGCTGGCCTCAAACTCCTGGTCTTAAGGAGTTTGACCACTCCTTAAAGACAACTTTGTTATGTTTGAATTACACCTGAGGTTTGCTCCTCTGCAGATGTCCCCTGGAATTGGGCACAGCCTCTGACTGGCCTTATTCCCCTCACTTAAATATTTGCCACTGTCCCAAACCCCGTGTGCAGCACTTCAGCCATGGCTTTTTCCCTCTGACCTCTAATTTGCACAGGCCCTTCCAGCAGAGCTCCAGGCTGTTCTTGCCCAAGCAGAGATTACAAACATAGTGCTTTGAGAACTGACCCTCCCAGACTTAGGACTTCAGCCAAAGTAAGGGGGAACTAGACAACCCTCTTTGTTTCCTGCCACAAAGGGACCCAGCAGGCCTTCCATATGCAATCTTTTTCAGTAAGGAGGCAGGGAGCCAGGGAACCAGGGTCTTTTCCTCTAGTGCAGCCTTGTGAGGTTGGCAGGACAGCATGTGACCCACGCCTGGGCAGAGGCAGACACCTTTAAGTGCCTTGCTGGGAAGGTGCCCCACTTAGGAGAGGTGGAGACGTACTCTACTGGTTTTTCTTACCTAGCAGGTATCTACGATAGACACACTCAGGCAACACTGCTTTGCCCATCACTGCCTGTCATCCAACACCATCCAACACTTCAAAGATGATGGACAATATGTCTGAGGCAGATAGGGGCGGAGGACAGCTGCATACCTGCACCTACTCACCTTCTGCTGTACCTTTGCCCTGCCCCTAATCTGCTTTGGGAACTCAGATCCCTCCTAGGAGGGGATGGATGGGCATGTTAACAGCTGAGAAGTGCTTTGCAAAATGCAACTGCTTAATCATAAATGAACATTAGAAAGCCACCTGGGGGCCAGGTGTGGTGGCTCACGCCTGTAATTCCAGCGCTTTGGGAGGCTGAGGTGGGCAGATCAGGAGGTCAGGAGTTTGCGACTAGCCTGGCCAATATGGTAAAACCCAGGCTCTACTAAAAATACAAAAATTAGCCAAGCGTGGTGGCATGTGCCTGTAGTCCCAGCTACTCCTCAGGAGGCTGAGGCAGAAGAATCTCTTGAACCCAGGAGGCAGAGGTTGCAGTGAGCCGAGACTGCGCCACTGTACTCACTCCAGCTTGAGCGACAGAGTGAGACTCAGTCTCAAAAAAACAAACAAACAAAACTCATCCTCTTGGAGAGGACAGGAGAAAGGGAGATTTCCAGGGCAGGAGAAACCTGGGAAGCGACACTGAATGGGGAGAGAGGGAGGCTTGCTGGGGAATTTAAATGATACTGAAACCTGGATATGGAATAGGATAAAAAATAGCAACTTGCTCTCAGGGTGTCTTTACTCTCCCAAGTGCTGATTTCATTGACCTAAATCAGGTCTCTGCTCCTATTTGCTGCTGCCTAGTTTAGGAGAGTCTTATAAATACACAAAGGCGGAAATGCCTGTGTAGGGGGTGGCAAGAGGATGTGGTTCCACTCCAGGACAGGATCTGACTCAAATCACACTTCCTCCTGGATTCCAGACTGTCAGGAGGATGCTTCTGAGGTGGTGTTTGGAGAGCAGAGCTGGGTTATTCTAAGTGTGACCTAGGGAAGATCCTGCCAGCCTTGTTAATGTGTGTCCCCACCCAGTGCCCTGCTCAGCAGGGCAGAGAAGTGTGCTGTGTGTGGTGGGAGCAAGGAGAGGAGACCAGGACACCTCTATTCCACATGTACCCCAGTTTCATCCCTTGCTGCATTTCACTGAAATTATCCACTCGCCATTACGAGGTCCACTGTGTCCTCCTTGAGTCCTTGTTTGGCATACCTTTGTGTTCCCTTCCAGGGCTGAGTGAGTTCAGTCCACATTTATTGAGCTGAAAACTCACAGGTCTTAGAGCCTGGAGTAATAATCGGGACCATTTCTTTTCCTTTTCGGGCAAGATGAGCGACGGGCCCAGGTTGCCTAACCTAGTTAACTGCATGGTATCTCCAGAGCATCCAGCTCAAAGCAGGTGTTGACAGGAACCGGGCACCCAGAGAAATGGCGCTGGTACTGCTGTAGGGGTAAGATGTGGCAGCAAAGGGCGGGCAAGAGGGCTCCAGATGACTTCTACAATGCTGACCTAGCTGCCTGCTGGCCTTGTAAGCAGTGGAATAAGAAGGCTATTGTGTCGCATTTTGAGGGGTTGGTGCGGCCTTCCTTGGGGGTGAGGAAGCACGTTGGGAAGGGCTAGCAGCTCCCCCTGATCCTCTTCCTACTGTGATGTGAGAAACATTCTGGGGGTGGGGGGCGCTGGGGGACTGGTAAGGGGAGTTGGCTGGGCTGGGAGGGAAACCGGCCCTTTCAAGTGCAAGTGACTCTTTTGTGAGCTGTTTACCTGCTTCATGCCCAAAGGTGCAAATGTGAGTCATTTAATTTAATTAGTTTAATAAGTAAATGGTCTAGGGGTTGGGTATGAGAGGGAGGAGCAGTGCAAACCCTACAGAGATGCTTTGAAAAGAAACCTGTTGGCAGCCCTCTAGGGAATGGTCATAATTAAACTGGGAGTGGAGATGCTTTGGGAAGCAGGAAGAAGGGAAAGCCCCAGATGTTGATGTGGAAAGAGGAGGAGAGGCTGTAGGTCTGCCGCCTCAGGTTCTCAATGCCCATCTAAGAAACGGCATTCCATCACCACAGTATTGGACTCACTGGTGCTGGTGCATCCACAGGGCTGTGCAACCATTGCCACTGCCTAATTCCAGTGCACTTTCCTCACTCAGAAAAGAACCTCATACCGTTGGCAGTCAATCCTGACTCTCCCCACCTCCAGCACTGGCAACCATGACTCTCCTTTTGGCTTCTATGAATTTGCATGTTCTTTTCTTTTCTTTTCTTTCGTTCTTTTTTGATATAGGGTCTAACCGTTGCCCAGGCTGCTGGAGCACAGTGGCAATTCACTGAAACTTCTGCCTTCAGGGCTCAAGCTATCCTCCCACCCCTGCCTCCTGAGCAGCTGAACTACAGGCCTGTGCCACCACACCCGGCTAATTTTTTTTTTTAACCAATCCGTTTTTTAAATTCTTAAATTCTTGACATTACAGAACTAAACTGAAATTTATTAACATTCCACTCTTACATTTCTTATTGACAAGAAGTAAAATTCATGAGCCAAAAAACCCAAAACAAAACTCAATACAGGGAAAAGCTTATAAAACTAAATATGGAACCCAGCATTAACAGCTGAATAGAGAATGTGATTTTTAAATTCTTAGCGGATGATAAAGTTGTGTAGAAACTGAACACTTACAAATTATTTAAAACCTGGAATCACTGACCAGAAATTACAGAGTTGGATCATGGGAAAACAGCAGAAAGGGGTTATGGAGGGAACCTACATTGTTGTAGCTGCACCCCATGCCCTTCTCAGAGAAAAGCCTGGCATTGATTAGATACTGGGCCAGACTAATACTGGCAGCAGAGCCAGTGATAGTAACCTGCCTACCAGAGGAGCCTTCCACTGGATTGGCAATTTTGATCTGGGCCCCGGACATCTGGCGAATCTCATTAATGTTGACGCCTTGGCGCCCGATTATGCAGCCAATTAGGTTATTTGGAATGGTGAGTTCATGGGTGGTTTGAGTAGATGCATCCAAACTTGCCCGATAGCCTTTCACCTCTGGAGAGCTGGACTCAATTCCGGCGAATCCGGTCCCGCCGTGCAGCATGGCAATGTGAGACTGTTGTCTTGCCACCTGGTTCAGCTTGGCCAGATGGAGCGGAGAAATGGTGTGTTGTCCTTGAGTCGAGCAGGCATCTAGAGGTGGTACCCCTAGGTCACGGGTGGCGTGGGGGTAGCCCGCAGCGTCGCTGCCCCGATCTTGGCCGCCCGCGCAGGTGACTGGGGAGCTGGCCGGCATGGGCTGGTACGGAATGGGCATGACTCTCCCTTGCGGACACTGGGGGAGCGTCTCCAGCATGACCAGGCAGATCTGCTGGACACACTCGGTAACAGACTGCGGCACGACAGCGACGGTGATGGCCTGCTCGGTGGAGTTGGGCAGCATGTCCCCCGACACCTGGACCTGCGCCCCCGTACTCTCGCGGATCTCTTTGATCTTACACCCGCCTTTCCCAATCAGGGAGCCGCACTGGGTGGCCGGCACCACCAGCCTCAGGGTGACCGGGGGCCTGCTGGCTGCGGTGCTGTTGGTCATGGAGCTGTTGATATCTTCCTCCAGCTTGTTGATCATCATAGCGAAAGCCTTAAAGATGGCACAGGTGGGGCCGGTCAGAGTGATGATTCTCTCCGGGCAGTTCCCCTCCGAGATGCTGAACCGCGCTCCACTCTCCTCGCGGATCCTCTTAACCGACTCCTCGTTCTTCCCAATGATGCTTCCTACTTCCTTTCCGTGCATAAGAAGCCGAATGGTGAGAGTCACGTTTAGTCCACTTTCAGTCACAGCGGCATCCATGGCGAGCAGCGGGCGGCGTTCTGGGGAGTTGGACTCGTTACGCGGTCAAGTCTTTGGCGGCTGGCGCGCGGAGGGGAGGTGTAGGCCCAAACCTGCCTGCGCGAGGCGAGCGGGGACCGCGGCGGAGGGGGCGAGCGCGGCCGGGAGCAGAGGGCTGGCGGGTGGGCGAGGGCGCGGCGGTGGCGACTCCGGCGGCAGCCTCGGCCCTGGCTAATTTTTATATTTTTTGGTAGAGAGGAATTTCACCATGTTGGCCAGGATGGTCTCACGGTCTCGAACTCCTGACCTCAGGTGATCCGCCTGTCTAGGTCTCCCAAAGTGCTGGGATTACAGGAGTGAGCCACTGCACGCAGCCTGGATTTGCCTATTCTGCACAAATGGAATCATACAATATTTTTAAGTGTTTTGTTTTGTTTTGTTTTGTTTTGACACGGAGTTTCACTCTTGTTACCCAGGCTGGAGTGCAATGGTGCGATCTTGGCCCACCGCAACCTCCGCCTCCTGGGTTCAGGCAATTCTCCTGCCTCAGCCTCCTGAGTAGCTGGGATTACAGGCACGCGCCACCACGCCCAGCTCATTTTTTGTATTTTTAGTAGAGACGGGGTTTCACCATGTTGACCAGGATGGTCTCGATCTCTTGACCTCGTGATCCACCTGTTTCGGCCTCTCAAAGTGCTGGGATTACAAGCTTGAGCCACGGCGCCCGGCCTTAAATGTTTTTTAATTTTAAGTATTTTTTAATGTTTTAAGCTTCCCCCATGTTGTAGCATATGTCAGTTCTTCCCCTCCCTCCCTTCCGCCCAAGTTGGAGTGCAGTGGCATAATCATAGTGTTAAGGGAAAGGAGTCCAGATCCAGACCTCAAGAGAGGGTTCTTGGATTCCGCACAAGAATCCAGGGTGAATCCGTAAAGTGAAAGCAAATTTATTTAGAAAGTAAAGGAGCAAAAGAATCTACTCCTTAGGCGGAACAGCCCTGAGGGCTGCCGGTTGCCCATTTTTATGGTTATTTCTTGATTATATGCTAAACAGGGGTGGATTATTCCTGCCTCTCCTTTTTAGACCATGTAGGGTTAACTTCCTGATGTTGCCATGGCATTTGTAAACTGTCATTTACAAATGCCATGGTGCCAGGAGGGATGCCTCTGAGGTGGTGTTTGGAAGGAGGTGTGTTGTTTTCATGGCATTTGTAAATGACAACATGGTGGGAGTGTAAAAGAGAGGAAGACCAGAGGTCACTTTTATTGCCATCTTGATTTTGGTGGGTTGTAGCCGACTTCTTTACTGCGATCTGTTTTATCAGCAAAGTCTTTGTGACCTCTATCTTATGCAGACCTCTATCTCATTCTCTGATTAAGAATATTCAATTTACTGGGAATGCAGCCTATCCAGTGCCTCTGATAATAGCTCACTGCAGCCTCAAACTTTTTTGTATAGACAGAGTCTCCCTATGTTGCCCAGGCTGATCTCTAACTCCTGGCCTCAACCAATCCTCTGACCTCAATTCCTCAAAACATGGGGATTGCAAGCATGAGCCACTGCGCCTGGCCCATTTCTTCTCATTGCTAAGTGATATTCTGTTGTGTGGATAGACCACATTTTGCTTATCTATTCACAGTTGATGAACATTTGCATTGTTTCTGCTTTTTGGCTATTAGGAATAATGCTGCTCCGAGGCTTTCATTTCTCCTGGAAATAGAATTGCTGGGTCAAATGGTAACTCCACGTTTTGGGGGACTGTCAGATTTTTCCAAATTGGCTATACCATTTTACATTCTCACCAGCTGTGTATGAGGGTTCCAGTTTCTCTGTGTTCTTTCCAACACTTGTTATTGTCTTTTTTTTGTTTGTTTGAGACAGAGTCTTGCTATAGTGTAGAGCCCAGGCTGCAGTGCAGTGACACAATCTTGGCCCACGGCATCCTCTGCCACCCAGGTTCAAGCGATTCCCCTGCCTCAACCTCCTGAGTAGCTGGGACTACAGGTGTCTGCCACCACACCCGGCTAATTTTTTTTGTATTTTAGTAGAGAAGGGTTTTACCATGTTGGCCAGGATGGTCTCGAGCTCCTGACCTCGAGATCCGCCCGCCTCGGCCTCCCAAACTGCTGGGATTACAGGCATGAGCCACTGCACCCGGCCTATGGTCTTATTTTTTAATGATAGCTCTCCTAATGGGTGTGAAATGGTTTCATACTTTTCTTTTCTTTTTTTTTTTTTTTTTTTTTTTTGAGACGGAGTTTCACTCTTGTTACCCAGGCTGGAGTGCAATGGCGCGATCTCGGCTCACCGCAACCTCCGCCTCCTGGGTTCAGGCAATTCTCCTGCCTCAGCCTCCTGAGTAGCTGGGATTACAGGCACGCGCCACCATGTCCAGCTAATTTTTTGTATTTTTAGTAGAGACGGGGTTTCACCATGTTGACCAGGATGGTCTCGATCTCTTGACCTCGTGATCCACCCGCCTTGGCCTCCCAAAGTGCTGGGATTACAGGCTTGAGCCACCGTGCCCGGCCCGTACTTGTTTTTAAATAATTTCTTCTTCTCTTGCCAGTTAAGGTAGATCAACATTGTCATTCCCATTTCAGTCACAGATCAACTGTCGCAGGCAGGAAAGAAAAATATACCAGATCACAGATGAATCGTATGACACAAATAGCAAAATTTTTATATGGTTGAAAGATCTTCATGACGTTATTGTTGAGAGGAAGAAAAGCAAACTGCAGGATAATGTTATAGTATAAGCTCATCTATATTTTAAAGATAGGCCATCCCATCACATTGGCAAAAATGTTACAGATTGTGGCGTGGTGCTGATGTATAGAATGTATGTGGTGCTGACGAGGCTGCCAGGAAACAGACACATTTAAACAGTGTTAGTGCCAGGCTGAATTATTTTCAAACATTTTTGGAAAAAACGATGTCAGTATCAATTCAAATTTTAAAAATATACTGTACCCTTGGACCTAGCAATCTCACTTTGGAACTTGGTCTATAGAAACCATCGCAGCCGTACATGCTTGCAAATGGTTGAATGTTGGTCAGGAGGGAAGTAGTTTGCTAAACTGTGATGTAGCCATACCATGAAATATTCCTGTAGCTATTTTTTAAAAATGAGTTATTTTTTGATTTGTAGAAATGTCCATGCTGTGAGAAAAGCGAGTGTCAGAGTAATACACATGCAAAATGAACCCATTTTTAAACAAAAGATGAATACATGCTATTGGTATGAGAGCAAGGAGGAAGGTATGGAAGGTGGTTGTGCTGTCAACATTAATTGTGGCGAGAAGGCAGAGAAGGAGAAGATGCGATTTTTTTCTTATTTATGTCTGTTCACTGGTTGTGGTGAATACCTGGGATTTTTAGGAAACAAGAAATGGTCCATATGTAAAAAGAGTTTGGAATTGAATCAGAATAGTGGTTAAGAACACAAATTCTGGGCTGGGCACGGTGGCTTACACCTGTAATCCCCGGGCTGTGGGAGGCCAAGGCGGGTGGATCACCTGAGGTCAGGCATATTGGAAGAACAGCAAGGAGATCCAGGTAGCTAGAATGAAATGGCAATAAAGAGATAGGTGATGAGGTTGGAGATTTAATCTGTAAGGCCTTATTAGTTGAGCAACCATATCAATTGATAGTTTAAATTGGAACACTTCTGAGCCTGAAAGCTGGTACTATTAATAATTGACAGGATAACCCGTGTAAACTGGGTCTTTCTCCAATAAACTTTACTCATTGGCCATCAGAAGAATCTTGGATTGTATTCTGAGTGATTTGGGAAGTCACTGGAAGGTTCCAAGCAAGGATTGACATGGCCTTACTAATGTTTTGGTGGGATCCCTCTGGCTGCTAGACTCTAGGTGCAGGGGTGAACAGAAGGGGACTGGAAGAGCAATGATGTCTAGGACTGGAGTGGAGACAGAGAAGGGAGAAGTAGTCAGATTCTGCACAACTTTTGAAAGTACAGCTGATGGGACTTGCTGAGAGAGTGGATATGGGGAGAGAAATCAAGTAGTTAGAAGGTGTTTGACCTGGGTGGTTGGAAGGCTGGAGTCGCCACTTATAGGATAGAGAGGTGCAGGTTTGGAAGGAGAGTTGGGTTAAGTTTCAGAAGCCTCTGATATCCAGGTGAGGGAGCGAGTAAGAAAATTTGATGTACAAACGAGCAGTCGACGGAGTGGTCAGGCTAAGGCTAGGGAAGTCATCAACACAGAGATGGTGTTCCAAAAACTCTCCAGACAGCAAGGCCACAGTGTTGATGGCAAAGAGAATCATCAGGGACTGACCCTGGGGTAAGCAATCCAGTATTTAAAGGTTAAAGGAAAAATGAGGAGCATTTAGCAAAAGGGTAAGGAGTAGCCCATGGGAGAAGATTGGGGATTCCAGGGGAATCATAACCTTCTGCTTGACACACTTCTGTACTCTGATTTAGCCAGAGGAGAGTGGTCATATGTTACTTGTATTTTGGAAACAAAACTTCTAGGTTCCAGTCAGGGATCCAAGACAGGTGTCTTGTGGAGGGTGAGGGGACTGGAGGTGGTCCTGTAAAATCTAGGTCTCCTTAGGGACAGTGATTTTATTTCCATTTAATTTTATTTCAGTGATTTCTTTACATTCCCAGACCCAGCAACTCCACCTTCCTCAAAATACCTATTCGAGATCTACTTTACTATGATGTCTTCCCTGACCACCAGGATTCTCCTCCCTGGATTCTGGGAGACTTGACTCAGTTGCTCGGTTATGTACTTGTTATGTTATCAGAACACCTTTCCTGCATGAAGCAGGGGTGTGCCATGGGGAAAAGCACAGGAGAGGCAGGCTGAGTGTGAACTCCAGCCCAGCCATGCATTAGTGGCCATGGCAGAACCATCAGCTGTGACTTAATCATTGCCTGACCTGAATTGGCTCCTTGGCCTCCATTTCCTTACCAGTGGGGCACCATGATACTAGCTTCATAGGGTTGGAATGAGGATTAACCAGGCAGTAGTAGGAAGAGTGTGGTCTTTGAAACCAAACAGAATTAGTTTGAATCCCAGTTTAGCCACCTTGAAGATCTGGGGCAAATCATGTAAACTCCTTAAACCTCAGTTTTATCCTTAGGAGAATGGGGAGAACAGTACCTTACAGGGCTGTTGTGCATTGGAAATTCATTCATGTGCCTAATTCATCTTTCCAGCTGAACTATGGAAGTAAGGAGGTGAAACAACTGGGCTTTAAGATATTAAGGAATATCTTGGATATTAATATATATTATCTTAAGATACTAAGGAATATCTTGCCAAAGGTCACCAGCTAAAAAGTGGCCGGGCAGGAATTCAATGCTGGATCTTCCTGGCTCTGAAACTGGTTCTTACTCATCTTCGACATCCACTCAGAGCCCGACAAGGCAGCTGTGTACACTTGTCTCTTGGTATCCACAGGGGATTGATTATAGGATTGATTCCCCATGGATACCAAAATCCAAGTTTACTCAGGTCCCTTATATAAAATGTGGTGCAGTATTTGCATATAACCTACACATACCCTCCCATATGATTTTCTTTTTTTTTTTTTAAGATGCTGGGTCTCACTCTGTTCCCCAGGCTGGGGTGCAGTTTGATCATAGCTCACTGCAGCCTCCAACTCGGACTCAAGTCATCCTCCCTCTTCAGCCTCTAGAACCACAAGCATGTGCCACCATGTCTGGCTAATTGTTGTTGTTGTAAAGATGGGATCTGTTTTGTTGCTCAGCTGAGTCTCCAACTCCTGGCCTCGAAGCTGCCCTCCCACCTCAGCCTCTAAAAGCACTAGATCTACAGGCATGAGGCACTATACCCAGCCCCTCCCATACACTTTAAGTCATCTCTGGATTACTTGTAATGCCTAATATAGTGCAATAGCATTTTGCATTTACATAGCACTGCAAATAGTTGTTATGCTGTATATTTTTAATCTGTGTTTTCTATTATTGTATTGTTTTTTATTTTTATTTTTCTGAATATTTTCAATCGCTGTTGGTTGAATCCACACATATGAAACCTATGGAACCTGTGTATACCAAGGACTGACTATATACATAATAGGTGCTCAGAAAATCTAGTTTGTTGTCTGCCCATGTGGCTTCTTCTTTAAGGTCTCTTTTAAAGCTTCCTTCCCACTGTGAGCCATTTCATGCAACCATCAGAATTCTAATAAACTGATCCAAGAAGCCAATTCAAAATAAATATCAGACTGTGCTGTCTTTGTGAGAAGCCTGTATCTGGTTTTACATGGTGGTGAACTTTAGGAAAACCTATCTCAGCGCCTCAGCCCACTCAAGGGAATATTTGCATCTTACCCTACAAATTGCCTACAACAGGCCCTTTGAAAGATGGAAAACATATTCCCCTAAGATCTGGGAAGGCTAAACAGTTAATAGCTTCTCAAGGGTTTTATGTATTACTAGGATACCGGCAGCTATCATGGATCATTGAATATCAAAGTTTATGCTCAAGAAGCCAAAAGAAAAACAATCCAGCTTCGCTGTGCTTCAGTCGTCTTCACAAATACCCCAACTAGGAGAACGTTTCAGAAACCATTTAAGCATCACACAGGTAAAATGAGAATTGCACAGATCTGAAGGGTTCAAATGTTCACTACTGACGGAACGCAGCTCAGTGGCAATAACGCTCCCTCTCCTTTCATCCGAGAGCTTTCTCATAGCATTGGCTCCTTCCTTTCTGCTTTTTTTTTTTTTTTTTTTTTTTTCCAGTAAGGATCAGAGTCACCCATCCCAGCTCATCTTCTTAGATATCCTTGATTTTCTCTTTGATTCCCACCAGACCTTGTTGATGTGTTGGCTCACAGAGGCTCTTTCAGCCGAATCAGGGACACAAATTTAGGTTGAACGACTGCTGTTTCTTAGCTCAGTCTCACCAGCAAAAGGTGAGGAGGGGTGAGCTCCTCACTCAGCCCTCAACAGCACTTGTCATCACCCTAGGGTTATTTCCACGGAAAGTATTATCTCATGGGCCACGTTAGTCCCGTTCATGTTGTCAGCTTTCTACCCTCTCGTTACATCCTCTGTATGGGGGAATTTCAACATATATTTGACCTGGTTTTGGTTCTGCTGCTGCCTCCACTTCTGTGTATGGTTTGGCCCAGCTGACATGTCCCTCCAGCATGGGATTAGACCTGGATCGACCCTTTGGCTCAGGGAAAAGGGAGTGTGGGAGAAATCGCTGGGGATCAGCAGCAAGACAGAACATGGGATAGAGGGTTTTGGAATAAACCTTTATCCTCTAAAGGTATCAGTGCGTCTCTAGCAACATTCCCGTTGACCCAGCTATACATGTGTTAGATAGAGTTGTGTAGAGCAGTCCCTTCTGGTGCTTTGACCAGTGATTTTAGCAAACGTGTGAGGCTAAGGACAATAGAGATCTTTGAAACTGGTAACAGTATCAAACAATGTAACCAGCCTGGTTTTGCAGGAGAGATGAACGATTTCAGACATTCTATTGCCATAGCCAGACCACATATCCTGATTTTGAGTTCAGAACATATGGTCACTAACACATCACATAACCAGTTGATTTAGGAAGGTTCTCACTTCTCTATTATTACACTTTTCCCTACAGACACAGAGCTGTATGGGGTGTAAAAAGCCTGCTCGGTAGTTTAATCAGCCATCATCAGAGTCGATGTCTCATTGCGCTGCTGAAAGGTACGAGCAGATCCGTAGAAATTATGTTATGGGATTGTCACTAATAGTATCTGAAGTGAAGCAGAGACTTCAATGATGATACTGCAGTCCACTGTACAGATTCTTATTTGTAAAGGCAGAAAACAAACATAAATAACATCGACGAGCTGCCGGTCGGTGCTCCCTCCGAGCTTCCTTTCCATCCACTGGGTCTCCATTCCTCTCTCTTATCAAGCATACTTGCATTTGCTTGTTTATTACAAAAAGTGGTTGTCAGTGCACAGAAAGGAGTATTTTTCCCTCCGTGTCGCATGTTACGAGGGATCACGGAGCAGTACACGTATCATTTTCTCATGCTATGCTTTAACTGCACTTCAAGATACTGCCTTGTGGCCGGGCGCGGTGGCTCATGCCTGTGATCCCAGCACTTTGGGAGGCTGAGGTGGGCGGATCACGAGGTCAGGAGTTTGAGATCAGCCTGACCAACATGACGAAACCCTGTCTCTATTTTTTAAAAAACTAATTAAAAAAGAAAAAGATACTGTGTTGTTTACAAATTGAAGGTCGTGGCAGCCCCGAATACACCAAGTCCACCGGTGCCATGTTTCCAGCTGTACGTGCTTGCTCCGTGTCTGTCACATTTGGTGATTCTTGCAATACTTCAGATGTTTCCATGACTATTTCATATGTTATGGGAATCTGTGATCTGTGATGTTACTGTTGTAATTATTTTAAGGTGTCACAAACTGCACCCAAATAAGATGGTGAACTTAATCCATAAATGTGGTACGTGTTCCAACTGCCCCACTCGTGGACTGTTCTCCCATCTCTCTCCCTGTGCTCAGGCCTCCCTCTTCCCTGAGACACAACAGTATTGAAACCAGGCCAGTTAGTACCCCTGCACTGGCCTCTAATTGTTCAGGTGGACAGGGAGAGTCCCATGCCTCTCCTTTAAGTCAAAAGCTGGAAATGATTAAGCTTAGTGAGGCAGGCGTGTCCAAAGCTGAGACAGGCTAAAAGCTAGGCCTTTTGCACCCCAATTAGCCAAGAATGCACAGTTGTGAATGCACAGGAAAAGTTTTTAGGCTGAAGCCAAAGGAGGATTCAAAGGTGAGTGTTACATAACCTATGCTTCTGAAGAGCTCAAAAGCTTGCCTTTATGTGATAAAATGTTCTAGGCCAGGCGGGATGGTTTACGTCTATAGTCCCAACACTTAGAGAGGCCAAGATGGGAGGATCACTTGAGGCCAGGAGTTCATGACCGAGCTGGGCCACATAGCAAGACTCCATCTCTGCAAAAAATTTAAAAATTACCTAGGGGTGGTGGCGCACACCTGTAATACCAGCTACTCGGGAGGCTAAGGTGGGAGGATCACTTGAGCCCAGGAGTTAGAAGCTACAGTGAGCCATAATTGCACCACTGCACTCCAGGCTTGGTGACAGAGCAAGACTCTGTTTTAAAAAAAGAAAAAATATTCTAGATTTCTAATTAGTCTGGACTTCAACTTGTGGGCTCTGAAATTCTCAGAGAAGCTTGTTCTCCAGGCTGCCTCTTTTTTTTTTTTTTTTTTTTTTTTTTTTGAGACGGAGTTTCGCTCTTGTTACCCAGGCTGGAGTGCAATGGTGCGATCTCGGCTCACCGCAACCTCCGCCTCCTGGGTTCAGGCAATTCTCCCGTCTCAGCCTCCTGAGTAGCTGGGATTACAGGCACGTGCCACCATGCCCAGCTAATTTTTTGTATTTTTAGTAGAGACGGGGTTTCACCATGTTGACCAGGATGGTCTCGATCTCTCGACCTCGTGATCCACCCGCTTTGGCCTCCCAAAGTGCTGGGATTACAAGCTTGAGCCACTGTGCCCGGCCCAGGCTGCCTCTTTAGACCTGGATCTGTTTGGTTAGTCTTAGGATTCCAAACTACTAAATGATTCACTACCATTCCTGACACTGCTTGCTGTGTGTTCCTCCCATGTTAGAGGCTGTATGTGAGGTCTGAACTGAAGATTCCCAGACCAGAGAGCAGAGACCTGAGTTCTAGTCCTGGTCCTGCCCCTAACTTGCTTTGTTACCTCAGACAATAGCCTCCATCTTTAAAGCTTCATTTACTAACGGGTCGAATGTTGGATTTCTCAGCTTCTCTAGACAGCGGCAATTCTTAAATTTTCTTTTTTAAAAAAAACTACAGTTAAAATGAATTGGAGGCCGGGTGCGGTGGCTCATGCCTGTAATTCCAACTCTTTGGGAGGCTGAGGCTGGTGGATCAACAGAGGTCAAGAGTTTGAGACCAACCAGGCCAACATGATAAAACCCTGCCTCTACTAAAAATACTAAAATTAGCCAGGTGTGGTGGCACCTGCCTGTAATCCCAGGTACTCAAGAGGCTGAGGCAGGAGAATCACTTGAACCCGAAGGTTACAGTGAGCCGAGATCATGCCAATATGCTCCGTCCTAGGCTACAGACTGAGACTCCGTCTCAACAACAGCAGAAGTGAATTGGAGTGTCACTTTCAAAGGCTGTGGCAGATGACTGTTTTATCTCAACTTTCCAAGAAATCCTTGTACATTGTCTATCTGCATGGGAACTCACTTTTCCAGGGGATATTCTAAATAGTTAGCTCTTTCACCTTCCACATGTGCTTCCACAAAGTTTCTTAAGTATTGTAAAACTAACGCCATATGTTTGTATCTTTGATACCTTCAGTGACATCTGCATTTTATGTGGCTTTGCATTAAGAATATAATGACTCTCAGAGAAGTTGCACCCCGGTTTAGGAATAACAGTTATTCAGAGTTAGGCTGTTTTCACAGGGAAGATTCAGAGGATCATACTCTCCCCACCCATGACTCTAATGGAGTTGCAGGGCTCTCACCATCACTCCTCCTGATGTGGCCCACCCCTCACCACCATGGGACATCTGGAGATTTGAATCCTGGGGTCACTTAGATCCTCTTTCCCAGGAATTTAATTCCAAGTCACTCAAACTCTCCTGGGAATTTGAATCCTAAGCAGAGATACACTGAGGTGTCTGGAGCCGGGTCACTGGGTAGCTGCTGAGATTCTAGTCACTGCCTTGGTTCTGGGGCCCAGTTGTATGATTCCCTGATTCTGTGAGCTACTCTTTGGTCTTTCTCAAAATTACTCTTGGCCTAAGTTAGGAACGAAGAGAGGGTGGAGAGGCAGGCCCATGATAACAACTGGAAGAAACTACAGTGAAAGACCAGTTTTTCCCGCCTCTGTTTTTAGTTCCTGGTTTGTCACTGAGTGGCATGGTCCTGCTACACAATCCCGGTATGCCGCGTGCACAACATGTGACTCAGCACAGGAGTTCAAAACACCCAAAATACCATGTTCAATGATACGATTCCACCATCACATGCTGGTGTCTCCAATGTCGAATTGCACGAATTCTACGTGCTCACTCTAAGTTTCTGTACCAGCCTCACTGAGGACAGGCAACCCACAGTCTGCAGACCTCATCGGCGCTGAGCTGGAGTTTCCATAGGAGCAAGTAACTTAGCCTCTCTTTGAAGTTAGGATGTGTTGGAACTGCTGATTTCCACACAGGCTAGTGGACTAGGGCCTCCCTGTCCCTTGGGAAAGCGCTATTGGAGGCCCACTCAGAAGTTCTGTTTTTTTTTTTTTTTTAACTTGTTGGCTAGGATTGCCCCAGCCTGACTGTACTCACCTGCCACTCCTCCTCTTCCCACCCAAGGCTTCCCAGACTTTCTGCTTTCTCCATCAAACATGAGCTTTGCCACCAAACAAGAGAGCAGCCTGGCCTCCCTTGGCCTGTAGCACCTATTCCTTGCGGGCAGTTGAAAAGAATGTGCCTTCCAAAAGCACGGAAAGCAGGGGCTCTGAGAGAGATTTGCACACTCAGGTTCACAGCAGCATTTTCCACAATAGCAAGAGGTGGAAACAGTCCAAGTGTCTATGACAGATGAATGGGTAACAAAAATGTGGGCTATCCATACAATGGGATATTCAGCCTTAAAAAAGAAGGAAATTCTGACACGTGCTACAACATGGAAGAACCTTGAGAACATGTGAAGTGAGAAAGCCGGACACAAAAGGAAAAATACTGTATGATTCCACTTCTGTGAGGTCAAATCCTGTGAGTAGTCAAATTCATAGAGACAGCGAGTAGAGTGGTGGTTGCCAGGGCCTAGGGGGAGGAGAAAGTGGCAATTAGTGTTTAATGGGTACAGTTTCAGTTTGGGATGACGGGAAGGTTCTGGAGGTAGATGGTGGTGACAGTTGCACAACAATGTGAATGTTCTTAATGCCATTAAACTGTACACTTAAAAATGTTTAAAATGTGGCTGGGCACAGTGGCTCACGCCTGTAATCTCGGCAGTTTGGGAGGCCAAGGCGGGTAGATCACGAGATCAGGAGATCGAGACCATCCTGGCCAACATAGTGAAACCTCATCTCTACTAAAAATAAAAATTGAGCCGGGTGTGGTGGTGCATGCCTGTAATTCCAGCTACTCAGGAGGCTGAGACACGAGACTCGTTTGACCTCAGGAGGTGGAGGTTGCAGTGAGCCAAGACGGCACCACTGCACTCCAGCCTGGTGAAAAAAAAGGGGGGGTCGGTTTAAAATGGGCCAGGCACGGTAGCTCACACCTGTAATCTCAGCACTTTGAGAGGCCAAGAAGGGAGGATCACTTGAGCCTAGGAGTTTGAGACTAGCCTAGGCAACGGAGAGACCCCCTGTCTTTACCAAAAAAAAAAAAAAAGAAAAAATTAGCCAGGTATGATGGCACATACCTGTGGTCGCATGTGATCCCAGCTACCTGGGGACTGAGGTAGGATGATTGCTTGAACCTGGGAGGTTAAGGCTGCAGTGAGCCGAGATCACGCCACTGTACTCTGCACTCCAGCTGGTTGACAGAAGGAGACACTGTCTCAAAAACCAAAGGTTAAAATGGTAACTTTTATGTTATAGGTATTTTACTAAATACACACTCCCCCAAAAAATTAAATTTAAAAAAGAGACAAAGCATTCCCTAAAGAAAGCCCTTCCTTCAGTGCACCTTTGGGCTGTGTCTTTGACATCTGTACCATTGTGAGTGTCCCAAGGGTGCTGCAACAGCCTTCAGCTGGTTGTTAATTTCTCAACATCAGGGCCAGTGTCTGTCACTTCATTCAGTCCCTAGCCCAGAATCGTGACCAGCAGATGCCTGATTTGTTCTAGCATGATAAATATGCCAGGCCTCTCAGTGAACCCTCCCTGTGCTTCCTTCCTTCATTCATTCACTCTACATGCATCAGATGCCTGATTTATATAGTGAGAGTATAAAATCAGACCCAGGCAATTTAATCCTTTTCTGAAGCGGGGATGTGTTGAAACTGCTAATTTTAACTCATTTATACAGTGAGAGTCTAATAACAAACAAGACCTAGCTTCTGCCTGTGTTGTGCTAATTTTCAGTCCTTCCCTAGATTAGGCTCAGCCAGTGCCCGCCCCTGGAATACTCCACCTGCAGCTCACTTAACTCCGGCAGCTATGGCTCCTTACTGTGCTGCAGTGCACGAAGCCTTGGGCCAAGAATCAAAGGCCATGGCTCTAGCTCAGTTCTCAGTACACGCTTCCCTTTGACATTGAACAAATCAGTTAACTTTTCTGCGGGTCTCTGTGTCTCCATCAGCACAATGGAAATGATGTGTGGCATTGGGACAAAAACAAGAATAGACTAAGAATATTAATAAGCTCCAATAGAAAACATCGGATAGACTGATTGTGGGGGGGATGGTTGACTAAACTGTGCAACTCACTCCTTCACCCCTGATGAGGTCTAACCTGAAGTTCCATTAAAATGACGTGTTGTCCGCTCAGATGTATTTTATATTTTTAAAATTAAAAAAAAAAAATGACATTTTGTTGGGGGGAAGAAAGCAGGTCCCCATATTCCTTTCTTGGAGAACAGAGTTAACTGTCATGCATGCTTTCCCCGCCCCATTGATCGCCCCCAAGGACAGGTTGCAACAACCTCTGTTGCCTTTGGCAAGTTAATCATCAGACCTCGCAGTTGAGCAGCTGTCAGCCCTCCAGATCAGATAGTGTACCTTATTTGTTTTCAAGCCTGATGCAGAAAAGAGAAAGGGTTTAATAAGATACTTAAAAGAATGTGCTTTTCCGAAAGGAGCCATCAAGCGGAGAGAGGGCAGGGCGGCTGTGGCTCCTGGGTGCTGGCCCGAAACCCAGACCTTGTGTGGGCCTGAAAACCTTTCTTGGATCCATACATCTTCCTGCTTTCCTTGGATTCCATTGCTTTTGCATTCAACAAACAAAAGGGTCTGTGTAAGATACTCCTTAAAAGATGTTTTTTGTTTTTTGTTTTTTTTAAAAAAAAGGAGAAAATAAAACAAATGAGTTAAATCTCAGCTCTATTATCTAGGTGTTGTGAGGTCCTGGGCAGATACACATCCTTCTTATCAGTCAGGGCCTCGGTTTTCTCATCTATAAAATGAGAATGATATTAACACCTACCTGAAGGATTGTTTTGAAGATTAAATGAGAACATTTATGTTAAGTGCGTAGCGTGATGACTGGCCTGGCCTGGGCAAATGCACATTTGTTAGCTGTTGTGTTTAGCGTCTGTTAAATACTTGTTGCTGGGTTAAGTGGGTTAACGTTTGAAGGAGGGCTTTGTAAACAGTACTGCTTCCCACCCAGGTCCCCTTTGGCATCTTACTGTAGTCAGCCTACAAGTCCAGTCTCTTCATAAATAACACAATTATTTTTATTTTTAAAATTTATTTTGTTGGGGCCGGGCGCGGTGGCTCAAGCCTGTAATCCCAGCCCTTTGGGAGGCCGAGGCGGGTGGATCACGAGGTCAAGAGATCAAGACCATCCTGGTCAACATGGTGAAACCCCGTCTCTACTAAAAATACAAAAAATTAGCTGGGCATGGTGGCATGTGCCTGTAATCCCAGCTACTCAGGAGGCTGAGGCAGGAGAATTGCCTGAACCCAGGAGGCGGAGGTTGCGGTGAGCCGAGATCGCGCCATTGCACTCCAGCCTGGGTAACAAGAGCGAAACTCCGTCTCAAAAAAAAAAAAAAATTTATTTTGTTGTTGAGATGGAGTCTCGCTCTGTCTCCCAGGCTGGAGTGCAGTGACGTGATCTCGGCTCACCGCAACCTCCGCCTCCTGGGTTCAAGCGATTCTCCAGCCTCAGCTTCCTGAGTAGCTGGGATTACAGGCATGTGCCATCACGCCTGTCTAATTTTTGTATTTTTAGTAGAGATGGGGTTTCACCATGTTGGTCAAGCTGGTCTGGAACTCCTGAACTCAGGTCATCCGCCCACCTCGGCCCCCCAAAGTGCTCAGATTACAGGGTTGAGCCACTGCATCCGGCCCAGAACACAATTATTATCAAGTATTTCCCACGTCTCTCCTCCTGTCTCAGTTGCTGGCGAGGTGATGCTCTTTTCTCCTTTTCAAAGCCACATTCCTGACTGTATTATTCTCCTCTCCCACTCTTTTTACAATCTTCAGTTTTTTCATTTTGGTTCCCACTCTTTGTTTCTATAGCACGTGTGTCCCTGCAGGCCCTCCGATTATGGAAACCACCTCCCCACTCAAGTCAGGGTGGAGTCACTTCCACCCAGCTGAAAAGAGTTCCTGCTCCCTCCTTCCACCTGGGAAGGAGTAGGAAGAAGAGCACAGGCTACTGTCCTATGGCCCCAAACCATTTGGAGTTTCCATGGGCAATGGTAAACGTTGAGGTGAGTTCTGCAGGTGTTTCTGCTGAAACTACTCCATTGCCATCTTACAGAGTCAGGGTTTTCCAGTATCTCTGTTGCTTTTTCCTGGACTCTTATGGACACTGAAGACCAGCACACCTGTGCTTCGAGGGAGCTTGAGATGGGGCTAGGGGCAGTGTCTGCTTGCAGACACACAGCTGGGTGGCTCACATTGAGAAGGAAGAGATTGGAAGCTAGGAAGAGGGGACCAGGCCCATGCTCAAATGCTCTCGTGTCCAATTCTCCAGCTGTTTTGGGACTGTGGGACAATATATTTGAGTTTCCACACTCCCCCTTGCATTTCGGGGGCTTATATGGAGAGATGTTAGTGGCCACATGAGAGAGAATAAGGAAATGGTCTGGGGTGTGTGTGTGTGTGAAGTGTAGGTGGGTGGGTGAGTAGGAGGTCATTGGAGAGGGAACAGGAGAACAGGGGTAGCTGGAGACTCAATGGGTACCTGACACCAGGCGGTAATGATGGTGATAGTGGAGGCAGACACAAATTCTCAAGCACATTCGATATAGAGCAGTGGAACTCAGTACACAGGCTTTTGTCCTGGGTTCAAATACTGGCTCAGTCACCAACTTCCTGTGTGACTTTTGGCAAGAATTTTAACCTCTAAGGCTTCTTTTCCTGTAGGTTTATTATATTACTTTTTAATTTTTAAATGTTTTTAGAGAAGGGCTCTCACTATATTGCCCAGGCTGCAGTGCAGTGGCAATTCATAGGTGCAATCATAACACATGGCAGCCTGAACTCCTGGGCTCAACCCATCTTCCCACCTCAGCCTCCTGAGTAGCTGAGATTACAGGTGTGAGCCATTGCACCCAGCTGGTTTATTATATTAAATCAATGTTTCATTTAGTATAACTATAAGAGGTATGTGTGTGTGTGTGTGTGTGTGTGTGTGTGTGTGTGTATATATATATATATATATATATATACCTAACTCACAAATGTAACTATTACTGTTGTATTACTAATAATTTTTCTTGCATCAAGTTCCCTGGGGCATCATGGATTAGAAAGGATAGGTTTAGCCACACACCCTGACTCTGCCATTGGAGTACTGGGTTTGCCTTAGAGACTCCCTCCCAGGTGACAAGCCCCTGGCTTCACCCCTGACTCTGTGCCACTTCAGGCTTCTGGTGGAGTTCAGGCCCTGCTGGCCTCTAGCCATAGCAGCTTCGTCCTGCTGAGGACATGCGACTGGCCTCAAGTGCTCTGCAAGTACAGAGCCACAGCACCTGCTTTTCCATCCCTGGACTGGGTACCGCTTCTTGGCATTTGTGGAACTGTGCCCTGGATGTCATGCCTCTCATTCACTCCCTTGACAACCTCCTGCTCTCTGGTGGGAGAAGGGCTCTGTCTCTGTTCAGTTCCTCTGTATTTCATCACCTTTTCTCATTCCAGTTTGTCTCTGGTGACAGTTCTCTCTACAGACCCTGGGGCTTCTTAGCAAATCATCTATGTTCACCCTGGATCTTCAGGTCCTTTGTTTGTGGTGGTGTACATGGGAACCAGCCCTCCCAGGCCTCTCCTTCTCCCTCGCCTGATAGGGCCAGTCCTGTCCCTCTTGCACACCCTTGCCCAGGGGAAAGCCCTTTCTAATGGAGCCCTGCCCCAAGGCTGGAGTCAGAGCTTCAGAAAGATCTTTCTGAGTCCCTGCCTGCAGGTGTTACCCCTACACCTACTGCTTTCACTTATCTTTCAGGCTTACTCTCAGCTCCACCTCTCCTGTTGGCGGGCATTCATGAGTTGCTTCCAGGTTCCCTACTGATGCAAAGAGCTTGCTTTTAGTGGGCGTCGGGGGTAACCTTTTTGCTCCATTGGTTACCCCCTTGTGATGAACTTGTGCCATCCACTGGGTTGAGCAGTCTACACCCATTTACATCTAGAGACGGACAAAATTCATTTCCACGTGAGCAAGAAATAAGATGTGGGAATGATGGGCGAGGTGACTCTAACTCATTTTGGGCCAATGATGTTACTCCCAGCGTAGATCAGCAGATGATTTGAACAGTTTCTGGAGATATGTGTTGGGTTCCCTTGCCATTTACCATGAAGTGACGTGTGTGCACATGTGCATATTATGTGCACCTTTACACAGTGAAATATAACTCTGAGCATGGTGCCTTGCATATAATAAGTGCTTGGTAAAAGTTAGCTGCTATTAATATTGCCATTATTACAACTACTTGGGAGCAAAAGTAATACATCTTGCCATGTGCCTTGTAAAATGTCCTATTGGGCATTGGTAGAAGTTTGAGCATTGCTATGCGATAGGCTGATTTAGGGAAGATTTTCCTGCAGCAGGCCATGGCTCTGGCGTGTTGTAGGTCAGCTAGTTAACCCTGGGTCTTTATTAACAGGGTTAGGGTTTATACCTGCATGAGAACTTAGTCTGAATGTTGAAAGTGCTAAGTTGAAAGTGCTTTGAAGGGTTTTAGCCCTGGAGTGGAGTTGGGAGGCCTGCAGTCCCAGCACAGAATCTGTAACATCAAGGGACTTCCTTCTTCTTGGGTATGAATCAGACCAGGCATCAGGAGAAATAATTGTGAGCTCCAGATCTGCAGCATCGTGACTGAAAATGCAAGTAATAAGCTGCCGTGTGTTAAGGGCTTATTATGTTCCAGGCACTAAACCCTTGACATGGATTATCCTATTCACTATGTGACCTTGAGCTGATGACTTGACTTTTCTGTTTCTGTTTCTTCATCTCTAAAATGGAGATGACAACACCTAAAAGGGACATTGAGAAGAGCTAATGAAATAATGTATGGGAGAGTCTTAGAAAAAAGCACAAAGGAACCTATGCATGCCATATTTTTACCAACGAGAAAGATGGTAATATTTAGGCCTTTGAAGAGTCTGCATTGCACAGAGGAGGGATGTTGGCAAAGCTCCAGCTGATGGTGAATTTGATAGCCCAGGTTTGTGAGGGCAGAATATGAGGCCCACGGTGGTGCTGTATCTGTCACCTGAGATCGGGGTGTCTGTCTCCTGGCACAAATGTGACACCTGTTGTAGCAGAAACAGGCCCTGGCAGCTGGCGCTCTGGGAGAAGAGGTCTGGCCAGGAGCAGAAGGAGTTCGCTTACCAGAGGGCAAGTGACAAATGTCAATAGTTAAATCAGCACATTTTTCAGCTCCACCTTCCCCCAGGGAGGCTAAGCAATGCCTGGGTATCCACTGGCAGGATTAACACAGAGGCAAAGATGCAGGAAGAGGAAATATGCCAGTGCACAGCACAGCGCCTGACACCTGAGATGCACTTAGTGAATATTTATGGGGGATGAGGGAGGGTGGGGAGCAAAGAGCACTATTGCTGTGCTGCCGCTGCTGGCCCACTGCTTACCTCTCTGGTCAGTAAGCATGGAGAAGGCTAAGCATGGTGACTCACACCTATAATCCCAGCAGTTTGGGAGGCTGAGGTAGGACGATCACTTGATCCCAGAAGTTCAAGACCAACCTGGACAACATAGCAAGACACCATCTCTAAAAAAAAAATTTTTTTTAATTAACCAATTATGGTGGCATGCGTCTGTAGTCCTAGCTACTCAGGAGGCTAAGGTGGGAGGATTGATTGAGCTTAGGAGTTCAAGGCTGCAGTAAGCTATGATTACACCACTGCATTCCAGCCTGGGTGATCCTGTCTCTTACAAAAAGAAAAAAAGAAGCATAGAGAGAAAAGAGAGAGCCACTGCATAGGTTTAAAGGAGTTGGAACTCATATCTTGACTCTCAAATCCAAAACTTCAAACTTGGAAATCTTTAGAAAAAAAATATTTATTGGGTACCTGTTGTGTGTCAGACCCCACACTAAATCGGGCACACGTAATTTCATCTTCACAGTGGTTCCTGTGAGGCAGGTGTTTTCGTTCACCATTTAGATGAAGAAACCAGGGCTACAGAGGTTAAATTATTTGTTCAAGCAGTCACAGTTTGTAAGTGGTAGATATAAAATTTTTTAATTATTTTAAATTTTTATTAAAAAAATTAGGGTTAGAAATGTGAGGGAGAAGAGAATAAATAAAAAAGAAGAAGAAGAAGAAGAAAAAAAAGACAGGGTCTTGTTATGTTGCCCATATGTTGCTAGTCTCAAACTCCTGGGCTCAAGCAATTCTGCTGCCTTGGCCTCCCAAAGTGCTGGGATTACAGGCATGAGCCACTTCAGTAGGCCACGATCAGATCTTTCTGACTCAGAAGGCTTGCTTGTCTTTCTGCTACATCGTAAGACCTGCAAAGGAATTTTCCTACTCCTTAAATTAGTGAAGGTTGGGCTGTTGACTTGTCCCAAGTTTTAGGTAGCTCACAGCCACCTAGACTCACCTGTTACCCAGGGGCAAGACCTGACTGGGTTTAACTTCACTGAATTTCCTATCTGTAATCAACTCACCTCCCTAAATGGGTTTGTCCTTGGTCACTGAGAGAGCTGCCTCTTACCTTCTGTTACAGAGAAGTCGAACTGCACACTAGTTACGAGTCATGAAGATAGATTTTATTTAGTATTGTTTCACACAGGAGAGAGGCGTCAGGACAGAACTGAGCTCAACTTTGTATACAGCAGCGATGACTGGGGATTTATAGCCAACCAGCAGAGTTGAGGGGCCACTGGGTGGAAAACAGCTGAGGAGAGACATCAAGGGCAGAGGGATTCTTGCTGAACTGGCCTAATGGGACTCTTGATAAAGGCAAGGGTAGGAGGTGAGGAACTTAGTCAGATGGCAGGGGCTGGGGGGTTCTGTTAAACTGACCTAGCAGAATTCTTGCTGAAAACTGGACTAGGCAGGCCCAGAATGGGGCCCAGGGATGAGGCCTCATAAAAAAGAGTGCTCAGAGGAGCTGTCTAAGGCTTGGTCAAGGAGAGTGTCTTTGTCACTTCCCAGCAGATGCCAGGACAAGGGCAGCTGAAGACCCATGATGCTAGTTCACTGTGAGGGTAAGTCACCTCCCCTGGGTGTGACTTCCAACAGTCACACCACACTTTGGCTGAGCTGAAGACTGTCTTGGAGAAGGAATGTGTGCCTGAGATGTACTGTAGCTCCCACTGCTGGGGCAGGCAGCATTTCATGGCTATTTCCCTACAAGCTTCTCTTGAGTAAGAGGGTTTTAGTCATAAGAGCGAAGATGACCCAGTCATTCAGATGCAGGAGCAAGGCAGGGCCCATCCTCACCCTCCTCACAGCGTAACTCATGTGTCACCCAGGCACACCTGAACCCACAACTGCTAGTCAGCAGCTCCTTGGGGCTGGGAAGGGATGGGCTCTTGCTTTAGATCATGTGTGTGGTCGGGATCAGCTGATGGACAAGCAGTTTCCCCTGAGCTCATCCAGAAATGGAGGAGATATTCTGGGGGCATTCTTTCTCTTTCTCCCTCACTCCTCATGTTTTCACATCACCCCAGTGGCCCCAGAATCCTGCTTCCCCAGAACACACCCCTGCCTTGAACTCGTCAGACCTGTTCCTGCCAGTTGGGCCAGCAACAGGGCTAAAGCTGCAGAAGTCCCTGTAACCATAACATGAGTGGAGGTGTAACATCTGCAGAAACCCAGAGACAGATCACCCGCTGAGGCCTCTGCGCGGCACTCCTCAAAGTCTATGCCAAAAAGTGCCCACAGGAGAAAATGTGGGCAGAAAGAGAAAATGTGGACCCATGAGACAGAGGAGCTCTCTGTTCTAATCCTGGCTGTGGAACAACGAGCTCTGTGACCTTAAACTCGGAGCGCTCTTTCCCCATCTGTAAAATGGGGTAACGAAGTCGACCTCTCGAGAGATTCTTAACAAGTTTCAGATGAAATCATGCCCTTGAGACACTCAGCAAGCACGAAAGGGCCCACATAAAGCATAGCTATGTAAGAAAGCCCTCTCACCCCACACCTGCGTGCCAGCGTGCAGCCCCTGTGCCCGCCCCTCCCCGAGCCTGTTACATAAACACTCGTGCACAGCGTGGGGGACCACCTTCGGTGACGCCCATATTTGTGGGTGGTGCTCTGTTTTCTGTGTCCGCGTGGCTGTCTGTTTCTCACATAGGGGTTTCTGTGACACTTCTGCCCCTCGGCTCCCAGGGGTTGGGGGCTGTCAGGCTAATTCCTTCCAAGCAGTGCCCACCACAGCATCCTGGGGGCATCATGGTAAACTGAGGCTGTCGAAGAGAGAGGGGAGGCTCTGTGGAGATCCACCTGCACACTGGGGTCCTTGTCTTACCCTTGTCTCTACTTGCTAAGTGACCCTCCATTTGCCATTTGTCCAGTCTCGGTCCCATTTTCCTCCTTTGAAGTGAGGACGAGGGGATCTTGAAAGCCTCTTCTAGCTTTCAGTGGTCTGTGCTTCTGGTTTGTGACTAACAGTGGTTTGGTTCCACTCATTCAAAGCCCAGCAATCTCCCTTCAGATGGGAGCCCGGCCCTCAGGGGTGTCAGCAGAGGCACTCTGATTCTCCTGCCCTCACCCTGGTGCAGCCCCTCACCTCCTGACTTGTGAATGCGCGTGCACCCCCTAGTTTCCTGTTTCCTCCCTCCCTGTCACCACGGTTTGGTTTTTTGCCCTCCCAGATGTGTGTAAGCCAGCCCGTTCCAGAGTTTTCAGGGTGCAGACAGCATCAGCCCCACGCAGCCTCCCAATGACTCCAGAAATAAGCGAAGCCTCTAATCTTGTATCTCCAGTGGTTTATAAGTTTGTTTGACAGACACCACATCCAGGCCCACCCTTTCCTGCCTCCCTTAGCTCTGGCTTCATCCAGCAACTCGGTGATCAATGATAGGGTTCCCCCCACCACCTGCCATAAGTAACCCCCTGCTGTTCCCAGGCTTAGGGCACAGGAATGAGCAGGAAGGGAAGAGTGTACTGCCTGCCATCACCATCTCTCCACAGCAGCTTTTGGGAGACATTGGCCTCCAGAGGCAACTGGGGGAGAACAAGCCCTTAGTGGGAGCCCCATGGGCCATGCTCAGCTGGCCTGGCTCCTTCTCTGGTTTCTGGAAGGTGGCAACTGCTGATGGGATGTAAGCTCATCTCTCTGTGCACTGTGGACCTTGGTCAATTTGCAGCTATCTCCTGCCCCTGGCTTTGCCCGCTTCCCACTCACCCTCTGAAGAGGGGTGAGGAGCAGAAGGGAAGACCGTTCCCTCCATTAACCTTCCACAGCTTTTAGATGTATGAGGTTTCCAGATTACGCTGGCCTGAAGGCTCCTGTCTTCCCCTTCCGCAGGATATGGCAGCTGGAGAGAACTGGCCAAGGCTCTGGCCAGCAGGAACATTCCAGCTGTGGACCCACACCTCCAGTTCTACCACCCCCAGAGACTGAGCCTCGAGGTAGGTGACTGGTCAGCCCATTGTCCCGCTGGTGCCTTAATATGAGTCCCCAGGTGCTCTGCCCAGTTGTCTTAAGGGTAACCTCCACTACTCCGTGGGAGGAGAGGCAGAAGAGAAACAGCCCCTAGAATCCTAGTCTGGCCTCGGGACTTCCTAGCTGAGCTGCAGAAATGTCATCCAGCCTCCTCAAAGCCTGGGGCTGCCACTGGGCCGGGTTTTCTGGTATCTGCCCTTGTCCCCTAGTTCAGTTTGCCCATGTTGGAACCACTCTGGGCCTGTGACCTCCATCACCAATGGCATGTGCTGCCTCTCACTAGGGTGAGGGCTGGGCTAAGCTGTCCTTGCTGCTGAGACTAGAGGTGACGAGGTGGACACACACTCCTCCCTGCCTATAGCTGGGAGTATGGACTTGTAGTGGAGCATTTTCCTGTAGTGTTTCTTTAGGCAACCGTCCCTAAAGAGGCAGATTAGAGAAACTGGGGTCTAATTCAGTCAGGAGCCCCAAAGCTGAGCCTAGAATAGACATGGATCCGGAATTGGACCAGGGTCAAACTCAACTTGTGGACCTGCACGATACGGAGGGTTTGAGGTGTCCCTGAGGGGCTCCCACTTGTTGGAACCCAAATCTAGAGAGCTGGGGGATAAGGAGGAAGAGGGAGCCAAGCTCCTTGCCCTCAAGAGGTCCTGACCTAATGAGGGAAAACTTTTTTCTCATATGGGGAAGAGAGAAAATTCAGAAAAGTGAGGGAACCTGAGGAGCACGCACTGATGAAACTACGGAGATGTATTCCCCAGGGACATCATGTGAATGACAGATGGCAGTGTGCTCTGAGCTGACGCCTCCTAGGAGCAGGCGCTGTGCCTCCTGGCCCTCTGCTTCCCCGTGGGCACTTCCAAGGGGCCTTAACCCTGTCCTGCCCGCAGTTTCTCCTCCTAGTATTCCTACCAAGTTCATTCCTCCTTCTTCTGCTAGGACCATGAAATTGACCGAGGTGGAAGCAGTAACAGCAGCTACTTGAAGTGGAACAAGCCTGTCCCCTGGCTCTCAGAGGTAAGGGACTTTCTACTGTCCCTGCTCTTTAAGAGAGTTAAAAAAAATAATTTGTATGGATAATTTTAGCGATCACAGAAAACTTTCTACTAGTGAATTTAAAAATTTTTTAAATTATTTATTTAGTTAGTTTTTTGGTGGTGTTTTTAGAGAAGGGTCTCACTCTGTTGGCCAGGCTAGTCTCAAACTCCTGGGCTCAAGCCGTCCTCCAGCTTCAGCCTCCTGACTAGCTGGGATTACAGGTGGGCATTACTGCACCCAGCTTAGTGGCTTCATGAAAATTTTTCACTGCAAGCATTCCAGGTTTATTCAGTTTCTCTCTTTAGAGAAGGAACACTCACATTTGCCGAAGGCCTGTTGTGTGGCAGGCGTTGTGGATCATCTCATCTCAGCTTTATGACCCTGTGAGATTGTGTCATTATCCTGATTTTATAGGTGGAAAAACAAGCTCCGGAAAGCTACAAGACTTTCATGGCCATGCCAATCCCGTCTTAAAGATAAGCATCCCAAACTGTCTTTCTTGGGCCACTAAATCCCGTAAGATATTCCAGGAAGAAAAGAGTCCATTGTTAATAAAGTTTTTAAAATTGTCATATACTACCTTACCTTCCTGGAAATGTACATTAGCATATGAAAGATTATGAGTTCTGCAGTCATCTGTTTAACTTGGTTTAGCTCAGAGTGTCTCAAACTGAATTGCTTTTCTTCCGTGAAATGCCTGTTATGCTCTATGAAACTAGTGCTGTAGGTTTCATAGAAATGCCCTAAGGACCATGCACTGGAAAATGCTGCTTTAGAAAACTTTTATAGGAAGCAGTTAAATATGAATAAAAGCTGTCAAACCATCATAATACCTTTCATTTATATAGACTTTGATAGATTGTGTTTTTTCTTTTAGTTTTTTTTATTTTTTTAGAGACAGGGTCTTGCTCTGTTTCCCAGGCTGGAGTGCAATGGCACAATCATAGCTCACTGTGCCTTGAACTCCTGAGTAGCTAGGACTACAGGGGCATACCACCACACCTGGATAATTAAAAGAAAAATTTTTTTTTGTAGAGACAGGTTCTCACTATGTTGCCCAGGCTGGTCTCAAATTCCTGGCTTCAAGCGATCCTCCTGCCTTGGCCTTCCAAAGTGCTATTACAGGCGTGAGCCCCTGTGTTTGGCCCTAGATTCTTCTTCTTTTGGTGAAGAAACTGAGGCTCAAGGAAGTTAATTAACATACACAAGATGACCTTGAGTAAATCGTTATGCCAAGACTTCCGAGTAGCATGGTGCTTTGGAGATGAAAATTTTTCATTTGAGTCCCCTATTTGACAGCTTGTTTAGAACCTGGTGTCTTTAGTCTGGAGGCCCTGTGGACAACAATTACTTTTCTTGGCTGACTAGCCCATTGTTTTTATCCAAACCTATCATGGATGGAGCTCTTCAGCCTGGGTGGTTTTATTTCCAATCCACCCACTTGCTCTGGGGCAGGAGTGAAGGAGCCAGTATTGTACTGAACGTGATGTTAGGTTATCCACACTGTGAAACTGCCTCCTTTGAAAGCCCTGGGAGAGGATGGTTTACAACACTGGCACACCTGCACTAGATGACATCACCAGGTAATTATGCCCCGCCCTACGTGGAGATTGTACTTTGGAAAGAACTTGCCTTACAGATGATTTGGTCTGGTGATCCAGCCTTCTCTCCTTCAAGGATAGCTTGGACCCTTTTTGCTAATAAACTAATTATTTTGAAAGCTTATAGCACCATAACATTCTGCATTTATTAATAATTAATTTCTCCACTTGTTTTTGCCCAGCAAGGACATATGTATAAACATACAATGAAACAAAAACAGTGAACAAATAGCAAACAGTGATTAAAATTGGGCTGGGCTTGGTGGCTCAAGCCTAGAATCCCAGCACTTTGGGAAGTCAAGCTGCTTTAGCCCAGGAGTTGCAGACCAGCCTGGGCAACATGGTGAGACCTTATCTGTACAAATAATGATAATAATAATAAAAGCCAGCCGTGGTGATGCATGCCTGTGTTCCCAGCTATTTGGGAGGCGGAGGTAAAGTAAAAGAAAAGGAAAGAAATATTGGATATTTTAGTAAGTGTGTATGGCCTTTAGGTAGTAAATGACTGATTTTCCTTTTTTTTTTTGAGATGGAGTCTCACTCTGTCGCCCAGGCTGGAGTGCAGTGGGTGTGGTCTCAGATCACTGCAACCTCTGCCTCCTGGGTTCAAGCAATTCTCTGCTTAACCTCCCAAGTAGCTGGGATTACAGGCACACACTGCCACGCCTGGCTAATTCTTTTTGTATTTCTAGTAGAGACAAGGTGTCCATCTTGGCCAAGCTTGTCTTGAATTCCTGACCTTGTGATCTACCCGCCTTGGCCTCCCAAAGTGCTGGGATTACAGGCGTGAGCCACCACGCCCAGCTTCATTTTTAAATATTAAAAATAGATTACAAAATCATCATTGCAGTCTTCATGGATCTTCAGGGGTTCACTGATCCAATCCTCTTATTTTACCAATGAGGAGAATAAGGAAGGCAGGCCCTGGAGAGGTTAAACACCACAGCAGTCAGACAGCTGCATAATGGTGCCACCTGGCTTCCAGCCCAGACTTGCAGTCTCTCCACATTATGGGGACCTCTGTTTCCATCCCCCTGCCTGTCCCTGGCCAGCAGGAAGTTTCCAGGTTAATGATACATGTCCTCTACTGAGCATCTGCTAGTGTCCAGGAGCTGTCAGATTGTTCTGTTATCCCCCTTCCAGATAATGGCTCAGAAAGGTCAGCTCAGGTCACAGAGTTAGTGCAGGGCCCTGCTGTAAAGGTGAGCAAGGGCAGGAGATGAGAAAGATGACAATGGCCTCCTCTTTCTCTGTTTCCCTGCCCTGGGCTTTGGCAGGCAGCCCAGGGTCTCTGAGGCCAGAAGCCACGCTTGGAGGCTCAGCAGCCTCAGATATTTTACTTGGTGCAGCACCAGAGGCCGACTGATTAGACTGGATGGCAAGGGGGCTGGGCTTCACAGAGTGACTGTCTCAAAGCTTATTCACACAGACCCTGATCTCATGACACTCATTAACAAACCCCAGTGCCAATCTGTTCATGTGTTGGTAAATGCACTGCTCCATTCACCAAAATGCCTTGTCTGCTAGCCAGGCCACTCCCCAAAGCCAAAATACGTATAAGAAAGAAATCTGGTGTGTACAAAGTCAGATCAAAGCAAGTGGGATCAGAGTTTTCGTGGGTTGTTCACACAGGCTTTGAGAAGGCAGTGTCTCTCTTTTGAGGACAGAACTGTGACACAGACTCCTGTTCTCAGCCTTTCCTTTGGTTTTTTTTTTTTTTTTTTGAGACAGTCTCACTTTGTTTCGCAGGCTGGAGTGGAGTGCAATGGCGCGATCTCAGCTCACTGCAACCTCCGCATCCAGGGTTCAAGCAATTCTCCTACCTCAGCCTCCCGAGTAGCTGTGTTTACAGGCACATGCCGCCATGCTCAGCTAGTTTTTTTTGTATTTTAGTAGAAATGGGGTTTCACCATCTTGCCCAGGCTGGTCTCAAACTCCTGAGCTCAGGCAATCCTCTGGCCTCGGCGTGCCAGAGTGCTAGGATTACAGGCATGAGCCACTGCTTTTAAAAAAAGTTTTATTGAACTGTAATTCACATACCATACACTTCATCCATTTAAAGTGTATCGTTCAAGGCAGGGTACGGTGGCTTACACCTGTAACTCCAGTACTTTGGGAGGCTGAGGTGGGAGGATTGCTTGAGGCCAGAAGTTTGAGGCCAGCTTGGACAACATAGGGAGACCCCATTACTACTAAATAAAAAAATTAGCCAGGTGTACCTGTAGCTACTTGGGCAGCTAAGGAGAAAGGATTGCTTGAGAACAGGAGTTTGAGGCTGCAGAGATCCATGACTGTGCCACTGCACTCCAGTGTGGGCAACAGAGCGAGACCCTGACCTTAAAAAAAAAGTAGATCGAATACCTCGAAACTCTGAGCAGGACATAGGAGTTCCTGGTGTGTAGGAGCCGGTGACCTAATCACCCTGCTGTGTTCCTCCAGGGGAGGCCCCACTGCCCCATGAGTTAAAACAGAACCACCAGCCAGGTATGCTTGGTCTTGTGAGTTTGAATCTGGTTGAGTAGCAGAGAGTATAGCAGAAGCAGAGGGTCAATCAGTGCTCATGTCTCATGATGGGCTTCCGAGTGCTCAGGGAGGTAGAGCTGATGGCTCCTGGCTTTGTGCCCCTCTGAACCTCCTACCTCCACCATAGCCCATGGCGCAGGTGACATCCTTTAGTTTACATGTCTGCCTCCTTTGAGGACTACCTCTGTTTCATCTTTAAGGAGTACAGTGCTGGAAAAGATACCTGGGAATGGGATACAATGGGCCGGACCCTGCCCAGCCTCCTGGAGCCGAGGAGCTGGGGCGGGCGGGGGTGCTCACGCTCACTCATAGACTTATGGAATGGAAGAGCATACTGTTCTGGGCTTAGCTCCTCCAAGCATTTGTTCATTTAAATAATTAAGATGTGCAGGGAACACGGGAGGGAGCTGTACCCTCTGCCTGGGGATGTCATAGAAGGCTTCAGAGATTAATATTTGACAAGAGCTTTGAAGGATGAGCAGGAGTTTGCCATGTAAGGAGGAAGTGAATGGGCCTTCCAGTCAGGAAATGGCATTTTCAAAAGCATGGAGATGTGAAAGAGCATGAGGATTTTGGCAAAGACGGGTTAGGTGTGGGTGCAGCAAAGGTGCGTGACGGGGAGTGGTATGAGGTGAGGCTGGAAAAGGCAGGTCAGTTGTAAAAGACTCCACGTGCTGGGTGAGGCTCTGTTCTGAAGCCTTCTGGGAACCTTTGGAGGTTTTAAACAGCAGAGTGACTTGGTCAGATCTCTGCTTTAGAACAACAGTTCTGGAGGCAGGAGGAATCAGTGTCGGGGAAAAGCTGAGGTCCAATTGGCGGCTCTGCTGCATCCCAGGGAGTGCCCCAGAGGGGCAGTGGATATTCCTGTGTGACCCACACCCCTGCACGATGCCCTCCCCGCTCCCAAGGGTTATTTGCTGCCTGTCCCTGGGAAGTCATTTACCTCTCTGAGCTTCAATGTCCTCACCCTTAAAACGAGAGGGTTCCAGCAGGTATCTTCTCCAGCACTTCTAACTTTGGAAGTTTCAAAACCACCATTAGCCATAGACACGCTCTGGCACTTGGAGTGACCAGTGCCCCTCCCTGGGCCTTAGTCCCTGCTGGACAATGGAGCTAGTGGGTGGAGGGCATGGCTGGCGTGCTGGAGTCTCAAGTTCCTGCCAAACACAAAGTTTCTAAAACTCAGAGGGACACAAATCCTTGGAGTGGGGGAGGAAGAGGGTGCCCACCAGCCCCTTAGAGACCCCCACCGACAGCCTGAGCGTGAGTGAAGCATGGTTTGAGGGCTAGCTTAATGCTGGGTAAGGGCCTGGGCCTAGCGCAGGTAGGTCCTCTCACCCTCCCTGCCTGGGGCTACCTGCAGCATCCGAGGATCCGCTGAGCGGCCAGCCAGTGCCTCTCTCTGCCCCTCCTCTCCCTGCCCAGTCCCCGTGCTCTCTGGCCTCCAGGCTGAACACAACAGGCTTCTCTGGTGGCATGCCTTCCCCTACTGCCCTCCCTCCTGGGATCTGTGTCTCCTAGGGAGGGGCCAGAAGGGGGCCTTTGGAGGAGATAGCTGAGTCTTATAAACCAGACTTGAGGACTTTCCGCCGAAGTAGCACAATGTACCCATTCTTTCCTTCCTTGAAGCCTTAACCCATCACCCACCTACCCAGCCCACATTCCCTCTCCCACCCATTGCAGTCCCCCACTCCTGTTTCTGTGAGTGGTGGCTGCTTCCCAAGGCCCACGTTCTTAGCACTGACCAGGCCAGTGTGCCCGGTTTGCCCCAGTTAGTGCCCGGTTAGCGCTGAAGGGCCAGGGAGGGACAGGCTCTCCCGTGTCTTTCTGGATCCAGCAGTGGGCCAGTGTTCCCCGAGGCTTCGCCCACCGCACCGGCCACACCTGGACCTTGGGCATTCCTGTTGAGGAGTTATTCCCTGCCCCTCCTCTCCCTGCCCACCCATCCTCCCTCCTGCAGGTCTCTTGCCGAACTTGTGCCACTTCTTCGAACTTGTGCCACTTCTTTTTTTTTTTTTTTTTTTGAGACGTAGTTTCGCTCTTGTTACCCAGGCTGGAGTGCAATGGCGCGATCTCGGCTCACCGCAACCTCCGCCTCCTGGGTTCAGGCAATTCTCCTGCCTCAGCCTCCTGAGTAGCTGGGATTACAGGCACGCACCACCATGCCCAGCTAATGTTTTGTATTTTTAGTAGAGACGGGGTTTCACTAAGTTGATCAGGATGGTCTCGATCTCTTGACCTCATGATCCACCCGCCTCGGCCTCCCAAAGTGCTGGGATTACAGGCTTGAGCCACCGCGCCCGGCTGTGCCACTTCTTATTTGGACGTCCAGTCTGGGTGTCCCCTCATAGCTCCTAAGGGCAGCCCAAATTTTGCTATCTGGTGGGCACAGTGGGGAGGCCAGGGCAGGTTGCTGGTATGGAGTCTTCGCCCCTCCCCCAACCTGGACAGGCCCACTGTCAGGATGATTGGCACAAAGTCCCCACGCTTCCCTCTCCTCTCAAACTTCCAGCCCCGCCACCTGCGCACAGTGCTGGTTCCTGCCTTGGCCCTTTGTGGGGTCCTCCAATCCCAGTCCTGCAGAGGAGAGAGAGGATCTGACCTGACTAGCACTGCCCCGAGGCTGTCCCAGGAGTGGCCTGCTCAGAATGAGGCTTGGAGGCTTCAGAGAGCAGTGGGAGGCCGAAATGCTGGGCAGCTGGGATGGCCCCAGCTCCCTCCTGCAGCACCTCCCAGCTGCTTCCCAAGGGAAGCCAGAAGCAGGGAGGCCACTGGGTAGATAAGGTTTCACAGGAAGACAGCTGTGGAGCTTTCCTCTCCTCAGGCATCAGGGATAGGGAGGGGAGAAGAGCACGTCTTTCCTGAAACCCCAGCCGGCTCCTCCTAGTTCCCTGTCGTCTGGGCCATTCTGTCGTGGCCATTGCCCCCCTTGCCTGGGGCATGGAAGCCAGCCCCCTTCCTGTGTGGGAGGGCCAGGGGGAGTGTGTGTGTGCATGTGTGTGCACACCTGCATGGCCAGAGCAGACCTTGTCCTCAAGGCCAGGCCGTGGGGTGAACATGAGCACCAGGTTCCTGAAAGCGTGCTGGGCGCTAGGCTGGGGATGGGATAGAGTCAGTCAGAGCCACACAGTGAGGGGAGCACTGGCCCCTCTCTGCCTAGCCTCCTGGAGCTGAGGAACTGGGGCGGGTGGGGGGTGCTCAGGCTCACAGCTCGTGCCTCCCCCCTGCAGTTCCGGGGCCGTGCCAACCTGCATGTGTTTGAGGATTGGTGTGGCAGCTCTATCCAGCAGCTCAGGAGGAACCTGCATTTCCCACTCTACCCCCATGTGAGTGCCCGCCTCCCTCCACACCTGCCTCCTCTGCCCACTTCTGTCTCTCGTCTTTCCTTGCTTCTTTTCTGGGCCATATTTTCTCCTTTATCTCTTGAGCCCTCTTTTTATCTGGCCATAATAGTTCCCTTGTCTCTTTCCTAGGGATTCTTTCAATTTCGCCTTCTGCGTCATTTCAGTTTCAGGCTCTCTAGCTCACAATATAGTGTACCCAGGGCCACCATGTACAGTTATGCCGGTTGTGCACTGTACAAGGTCTCCTGGACAAACAGGCAAATGGGAGCTGAAATTGAGCCTGCGTTCCACTCACCAAGCCACAGCCCCAGTCCCTCCTGTCATAGTCCGCTCCTGATCTTCCCACCAGTCCTGAGTGGACAGACCAATTTCCTCTTCCCTCTTCTGGGTAACAGTTTCCTTCCCCTTTCTTGGCATAGATTCGCACAACCCTGAGGAAGCTGGCTGTGTCCCCCAAATGGACCAACTATGGCCTTCGCATCTTTGGCTACCTGCACCCCTTTACGGATGGTGAGGCCAGCCCCAAAGTCCCATTCTTCTTCCTGCTCTGGAGTTCTGCAGGTGACCCAAAGAACATAAGATAAGGTTATGGGTAGACTGCACTAACTTCCTGCTAGTCCACCCTCAGGGAGGAAGGGAGAGGAAATTGAGTCACACTGAGGTCTCATCCAGCTGCATAGGCTGCCACTTTGCTCCCTGGTTTGCAGCCTGGAACGAGCTCTTTCTCTGTAAGTCTTTTCCATCTTCGCAGTGTCTCCCAAGATGTAGGAAACCCCACTTATAGGAGGGAAGCCACAGCATCCAGCCCTGAAGCGAATGTAATTGCTAAGACACTCAGAAAAGCCTCCAGCTTTGTATGCTGATGCCCGGCTTGCCCTCATCTGGAAACTCTCCCCGCTGCCCAGGGAAAATCCAGTTTGCCATTGCTGCAGATGACAACGCGGAGTTCTGGCTGAGCCTCGATGACCAGGTCTCAGGCCTCCAGCTGCTGGCCAGCGTGGGCAAGGTAGGGCCAGCTCAGCCCTGGGCCCTCCCATCTGTTCCTGGAGCCTTCGCATTGAGTCCACCAGCAGCTGTTCATTCCTGTTAGCATCTCTGGTGTGACACCTGGGAGGAAGGGGTGGAAAAGAAGCCTCCTCCCTCACCCCTACCCTGCTACAAAGGGATAAACTGAGGATGGGGGTGAGGGAGGAGTAGGGAGGTGAGAGCAGTGGGGAAGAGTGAGGGGTGGGGAGGTGAGAAGAGCGGAGAGGAGGTGGGAGTGAGGAGCGGGGACTTGTGGGAAAGCCAGGAGTGAGGAGGAGGGAAAAGCGAGGAATGGGGAGGAGGGAGGAGAAGGGGAAGGGGAAAGTGAGGAGGAGGGAGGAAGGCGAGTGGGGAGGAGGGGGAGGGAGGAGGGGGAGTTGAAAAGAGCGAGGAGTGGAGAATGAGTGGGGAGGAGCGGGTGGGGGAGCGCAGGGGGGGAGGAGTGGGGAGCCAGTCAGGCTGGGGAAAGACCATGTGGATTCAGCTGTGGGGGACCCAGCCGCAGCATCTCTGGGGCCCTGTGGCCTTAACCGGGTGTGGGGATCTCCTTGCAAGGCGGGCTGCCTCCTCCGTGGCGGCACCCACTCCTTCACTCTTTCCTGTTCTCTCCTGCACTCTCCTCTTCCCTCGTCCTCTCTTGGCCCCCATTTTCTCTGGCTTTTCGCCTTTCTTCTCATTCCTCGTCTCTCCACGTGCTGCCCGGCGTGCCTCCTGTGTCCTCCGCTCCTCTCTTCCGCACCTCTAGACTGGAAAGGAGTGGACAGCCCCTGGAGAGTTTGGGAAATTTCGGAGCCAAATTTCCAAGCCGGTGAGGTGAGTAGGGAGGGTCAGGTGAGGCCTCGCGCCGAGGCCAGGTCTCGGTGGAGCCGGGCCGCACCCCTGTCCACCGGCCCCGCTTCCTCCTGCAGAGGTTCCGTGTGTCCGGCCCCGGGCTCTCTGGCCCACCCTTCCTCATTTCACAGATGAGGAAACTGAGGCCCAGACAGGCTGACTGACTGCAGGTCACACAGCTATTTAGTGACACCTGGGACTGGAAAATAGGTCTCCTTCCTCCCAGTCCTTGCCCTCCCCCTTTTCTCCACACCTGTAGCAGCCTGGACACCGGCTCTGCCTGGGCTGCGGGGACTTCCTGGCCCTCGTCCCTTGGTGGGCTGGGGGAGAGGAACCCCTTTCCCGTGCGGGGAAGGGAGCGGAGCCCGGCCTCGGAGCGCCACCTGGTGGTCGGCGCGCGCTCGCGCAGGCGAGAAGAGGGCGCGTGGCTGGATGTCGCTGATGCGGGAAGGACAGGGTGTGGGGGTGAGGAGAGGTGGGGTACAGACACAGATGGAAGGAATACGTTCTAATGCTCGACAGCACAATAGGGTGGCTATAGTGACAACGACGTGTTGTATATTTCCAAACAACTGGAGAAAAGGATTTGGAATAGTCCCAAAACATAGAATGCCAAGTGCGGGAGGTGGGTGATGGGATCCTAAATCCCCTGGCTTGATCCTTAGGCATTCTATGCATGCGACAAAAGACCATGTGCAGCCCGTAAATATGCACAAACATTACGTACCAGTGAACATACATTTAAAAATTGTAAGGAGACAATCTCGCCTGCAAAGAGCGCTTGCTCCGTGTGGAGCCTGGCAGAGCAGCTGGTACATGGCCCCTGGGGCAAGTCTGCCGGCGGAACCCCACCTCCACCACGCATCACCTGGTGACCCTGGCGACCTCCCCAAGCCTTCTGTGCCTCTGCGTTCTCCTCTACGAACAAGGATTACATGAGGTCACTTATTCATGTATTTCTGTATGCATTTGGAACAGCGCCGGCCACAGCCTGTGTGCACTGAGGGCTTCTGTTACTGTTCTTTGGGTTCTTCCAATCATCCTGTGGAGTAGTTATTCTGATTATGCCCATTTCACCAAGAGAAAACAGCTCACACTGTTAGCAAGTGACAGAGTGGGGACTCGAACCTAGGCAGTTAACTCCTAGGGTTCTAAGGGCAAGGGGAAGGGATGAGGGAGTTTAAGCTGCTGGGAGTGGGTGGGACAGAGCCATGACCCGAGGGCCCATGGAGATGGCACTGTGCTTCCCTGCCCTCTCTCCCGCCAGCCTGTCAGCCTCCCACAGGTACTATTTCGAGGTGTTGCACAAGCAGAATGAGGAGGGCACCGACCATGTGGAAGTCGCGGTGAGTTTCCTGCTGCTCCCGCTTCTCCCAGCTCAGTTTCTGGCACTCCTCTCCTCTTGTCCCTTGGCCCCTGTTGGAAATCCAGCTACCCTCCACCTTCTGGATCTACCCTCTCTCTCCTCTTCCAGTGGCGACGGAACAACCCTGGAGCCAAGTTCACCATCATCGACTCTCCCTCCCTGTCTCTCTTCACAAGTGAGTAGGCTTTGGCCCTGGCCTGGAGATGAAGCCCAGGTGGGGCCAGCCTACCCCGGGGGATTTGGCAGGGGAGGAGAGAAGGACGGGAGGAGGGGAGGTTGAAGCTTGAGACACTGGGGACATAGGTGTGAAGGGGTCCAGAACAAAAGTGGGACCTTATGACCAGGAGTCTTTAACTCCCCAGGGTCGGTGACCCCTTTGAGAGCCTGCTAGAAGTTCTCTGAGCCCTTGCCTCAGAAAAATGCCCTTGTCTACCTATCCACACAAAACATTTTGAATACAACTTCAAGGGAGTCCAGAGACCGTGAGGCTCGTACCAGATTAAAAACGTCTGAGGGTGCATGCAGTGGCTCACACCTGTAATCCCAGAACTTTGGGAGGCCGAGGTAGGAGGATCGCTTGAGCCAGGAGATCGAGACTAGCCCAGGCAACATAGCCAGACCTCATCTTTACAAAAACTTAAAAATTAGCTGGGTGTGGTGGCTTGTGCCTGTTGTCACAGCTACTGGGAAGGATAGCTTGAACCCAGGTGTTTGAGGGTGAAGCTGCAGTGAGCTATGATTGGATCACTGCGTTCCAGCCTGGGCAACAGAGCAATACTCTGTTTCAAAAGCAAAACAAAACCAGACAATAGAAAACCTTGAGTGAGTCTAATCCCCCATTTTACAGATGAGGTAACCATGGTTCTTGCAAAGCCACGGCCAGGGCAGAGGAAACCTTTTCACCTGCCCTCAGTGTGCAGGAAGTGACCTCTTTCTTCAACGTCATTTTCCATTTCGTATCATTTCCTCAGTGGAACTCCTGTCCAGAGGCCCCAGTGAAAAACACGCCATCCGTAGGCCTTCGTGGCAGGTGTAGATGCATGAACCCGAGAGACAGAGAGAAAAGCAGCAGCCAGCCCCCCACCTCCCTTCCCTGTGGATTGCTTTAACTTAGATGCTGAAACCAGATCAGCTGGGTTCAAACACGGCTTGGCCGCCTATCCATTGTATGATGTTGGGCAAATGACTTAGGTTCTCTATGCCAAAGTTCCTCGTCTCTAAACTAGGAATGATAGTAGTACAGAAGGCATGTGGTGCTTCTGGAGATTAGATAGGTTAATATTTGGGATATTCTTAGAGCAGTGCCTGGCTTATTATTAAGTGATCTGTAAGTGTTCAATAAATTAGGCATACATAATGACAAATTTCTAGCAGCCAGCAGTAAAACATTCTGAGAAACAGGAGTCTTTTTTCAATTATGCAACACAGTGTTTGGGTCAGCCATGGGGCTGGCAGAGGGGTTCCGAAGGGAGATGACTCATGAAGCCACCGCTGTGGCGGGGCCAGAGGGAGTGCAGCTGCACGCATCCTACGCAGTGGCCCCTGGAGCTAGGAGCCTCATCTGCGTCTCTTCCCTGTCCATCAAGGGCAGTGGGCAGTGGACTGCGGCACTCCAGGCCATACAGCCTCCTGCTGTTCTTTCCTCCCTGCGCCCAGATGAGACGTTCCTACGGATGGATGAGGTGGGCCACATCCCACAGACAGTAGCCAGCCACGTGGGCTTCTCCGACACTCTTCCTGGGGATGAGCAGCCACCCGCTGACATGCTTCGGCCTGACCCCCGAGACACCCTCTACCGAGGTAAGGCCTTGGCCAGCACTTGGCATCCTTTCTGGTGACACTGTGCTGCCGGGTCCCCCGCTGATGCTGGGAAGACTTGAGAGACCCATCACAGCATCCCAAACACCGCAGAACCGTTTATTTTTCTTATGAAATAGAACATGCACACAGAAAAGAGAGTATGTAAGTAAGTATAAACATATTTACGTGTAATTTTGCAATTCTGCATATCATTGCAGAGCAAGCATTTGTGGAGCCACCACCCACAACAAGAAATAGAGTTAGAGCCCAGAAGTCCCCCATGCGTCCCTCCCTGGTTTCACGTGTCCTCGTCTCTTATCGGATTCCAACTTTTGTCATTCAAGGAGAGAAATATGTTGACACCACAGTGTTAGAGTCTTAATGCATTGTTCCTCTTGGGAGTGTTAACATTTTAAAAGATCACAAAGATGGCTGGTCATGGTGGCTTATTCCCGTAATCCTAGCACTTTGGGAGGCTGAAACGGGAGGATCACTTTGAGCCCAGGAGGTTGAGGCTGCAGGAGCTGTGATCACACCATGGTACTCCTGCCTGGGCGACACAGTGAGATCCTGTCTCAAAAAACATAAATAAGATAAAAATAAAAGACAAAGTTTCTTTACTCCTCACCCCTCTCAAAAAAATGACAACTTATGCTAAGGGGGTGTTCAGCCCATGGTGGGAATCCAGTTATTGGTGCTGCATGAGGGTGGAGCCTTTGTGGCCTCTTAGAAGTTTCTAGACCTTATCGAGGTGAACCCTGCACAGTGACTCTAAAGTCAAACTGTGCCTTGTACCTGGGGCTGTGTCCCGAGCCCTCTGCTGCCAGGGTGCTCCTCAGATGGCCCTGCTCCAGGTGCGTGGGGCAGCCTCAGTCTGGCAGCGTCAGCCACAGATATCGGCAGGCCACAGCTGCCACTCGCGAACACAGAAAGGGTCCTATTGGGGGCAGAGGACTTCAGCCCCACTTTCAGGGCCACCCTCACCCTCATTCCTCCTCCTCTGCTGTCCTTAGTGCCTCTGATCCCCAAGTCACATCTCCGACATGTCCTGCCTGACTGTCCCTACAAACCCAGCTACCTGGTGGATGGGCTCCCTCTGCAGCGCTACCAGGGACTCCGGTTTGTAAGTCTTGGGCCTGGGTGGTGGGCAACAGGACCGGGGGAGAGATTGCTGCCTGTGACTGGGATGGGAGGTGGTGAGGCTGACCTACCCATCCAGCTCTCTGACATCCCATCCCAGCAGACAGGAAGGCCTTACAGGTTCCTGGGCTGGGAAGTTGAGAATTTGCACTCCCAGATGGACTGCCCCATGTGGACTGTCCAGCAGAGCCTGCATGTGGGTGCTCTGCCTCAGGACCCCCCCCATACACACCAACTCTGCCCTCATGATGATGTCAGGGGGCCTGGCTGAGGCTTCCTACGCTCCCTGCTCCAAGGGCCACACAACCCTACCCGGCCTGGTCAGCCCCGCCAGCTAGTCAGCCAGCAGGACTCATGCAAGCCAGAGACCAGGCACTGGGCGAGAAAGAACTCTGGAGGGGAAGTTAGCTTGAAAGAACCCAGAACCCATGTGGAAGTCAGACGGGCGGAGTTGCCACTGTCCCGTCCGTCCAGATCTAGAGATGATTACAAGGAAGAGCTGGAGGCCAGAGGAAAGAGGTCAGGAGGCGTCGCCGGGTCAGAGAATGGCTGGGGTATCATCGAGAAGTTCTTTGGTGGTGGTGACCATGAGCTATGTTTAAGGCGGACAGAAGAAGCAGGGAAGTAAATACGAAGCTGGGTTGTTCTAGGGCTGTGGGTGGTTGCAGGCAAAGGTTCAGAGGCTTCAGGAGAGGATCAGGTGGCAGAGGGAGGAAGGAATGGTTTTGACTGAAGCTCAGGGATGGAAGCTGGTTCAGAAGAGGAGATGTGAGCCAGGAGCTTGACTCAGGGGTTGCATGTGGTCCATGGAGCCCAGGATAGCTGGCAGAACAAGTGGAATGAACCCCTCCCCCCCACAACTGCATAACCAAATGTCTCATTCAGTGCTCAAAGCAGCCCTTCTCTCCCTGTCAAAGGTAGGTCCCTAGCAGCTCTACATGATCCCAGCCAGAGGCAGGCTTAACCCTGGCTGGGTGGTTTCTTAGCAAGATCTCACTTTCTTACTCTTGCTGCTGATTTTTTTTACTTCCAGGTTCATCTGTCTTTCGTATACCCCAATGACTATACCCGCCTGAGCCACATGGAGACCCACAATAAATGCTTCTACCAGGAAAATGCCTACTACCAAGACAGGTGAGTGACATTGAGTGGGGCAAGAGGTGGTCTTGCAGGAGGGCTCTGCAGGAGCCAGGAGAGCTGCCTGGACCAGAGTGGCCATGGTGGCCTCCCAGCCCAAAGAATCTTTGCTCTTCCTGAGTACCCGCCCTCGCCCCCCCCCACACACACCTGCTCACCCAGCCTCCTTCCTCCACTTCAGTCTGGGGCAAAATGTCAGACTCCTGCTGAGACTTCCGGCAGGGCCAGGGCTGAGCCCGCAGGGCACGGGGTGCCAGTGCACACCTCCCTTCCTCCTGCAGGTTCAGCTTTCAGGAGTACATCAAGATTGACCAGCCTGAGAAGCCGGGGCCGGAGTTGCCAGGTACAGAGTAACAGCTGAGGCTTCCAGGTCAGACTGAGCAGGGCGACCATGCCAGCCCCACCCCTGAGGAGCTCAGAATCCAAATCACATGACCTCTCCCCCGCTACCCCAGGGAGTGGAGCGCATGACTCCTGCCTTTTCCATATCCAGGCACATGTGGAAAGTGACAGTACTTTTAGCAGCACGCTGGTGTCAGCTGGAGGAGAGTGAGAGCCCAGGGGAGGTTACTTGGACTGCTGGAAGGGGTCCCTGTCCCTGGCGCACCAGTTGGGAGATTCCGGTATAGACAAGCACTGTCTTCTGAGGCCTTTCTTGGGGGATTAGGGCATGGCTGGGGCCGTCTGCTGGGTCCGTCAGGGACTATGCACCTGCCAGGCACTTGATGCCATTGATCTCACTCATCTTCACAACCCCATGGGAGATGCAGGATTATATCCTTTTTGCAGATGAAGAAACCAGGGTCAATTGAGGGTGAGTACCTTGCCCAGGGTCACGCAAGAAGTGCTAGAGCCTGGATTCAACCCCAGTCTGGAGTCCCATGGTGCTTCACACATGTGATCACCCTCGGTCTTGTGTGTCTTGTTTGGAAAGGGTTAGAAACTCCTGACATGAGAAATGGTTGTTATTAACAGCAGGTTTTGAGGAAAGCCTTCTAGAAGAGCCCCAATATGGAGATGTGGCGGAGGAGACCCCAGCCTCCAATGACCAGAATGCCAGGATGCTGGAGGGAAAACAGACACCTGCCTCCACCCCGGAGCAAGATGTCACCGACTACCGCCTCCGAAGTCTGCGGAAACTCCTGGCCCAGCCTCGCGAGCGCCTGCGGGCCCCCTTCTCCTCGTGGAATTCCACGGCACCCTTCCCAGGGGGCACCAGCAGCATTCCAGTGCCACAGCCAGAGAAGAGGAAGCAAAAACCCAGCCCTCAGCCCAGCCAAGATTCACCTCATTCGGACAAGTGGCCCCCTGGGCACCCTGTGAAGAACCTGCCTCAGATTAGGGGGCCCAGGCCCAGGCCCCAGCTCAAGCCCGCTAGTGACAGTCCCAAGAAGACGCTAGAGCAGTCACAGTGGCTGAACCAGGTGGAGTCGTACATTGCAGAGCAGAGATGGGCTGACAGGATGCAGCCTCACGCCCCCAGGAGGGGCTGGCACGGGGATGAGGAGGTGGTGGCAGCTGTAGGCCAGGAAGGACAAGTGGAGGGAGAGGAAGAGGAAGGAGAAGAGGAAGAGGAAGAGGATATGAGTGAGGTGTTCGAATACGTACCTGTGTTTGACCCGGTTGTAAACTGGGACCAGACCTTCAGTGCCCGGAATCTTGATTTCCAAGCCCTGAGAACTGACTGGATCGATCTGAACTGTAACACTTCTGGCAACCTGCTGCTTCCAGAGCAGGAAGCTCTTGAGGTCACGCGGGTCTTCTTGAAGAAGCTCAACCAGAGGAGCCGGGGGTAAGGTAAAGGGCTCTCCTGGGGCCAGGGACTGGGGCACATGGCAGCCAGCTGGCCTGAAGGCAGGGGCTTAGGGGCTGGTAGTGGGTTCCCTCTGCTGCAGAAATAGCTGGAACTTTACCCCCAACTCAGGCTCCTGGGAAGGACAGATGCCTGGGGCCCCTGGAGAGAATCTGGACCAGTCAGGTCTTTGTCCCACCTTGGGCAAGGTTCTGAAATCCCTGGGTGCCTGGCCCAGGACATGTGTTGAGGACCGGACGGGCTTGGCAGATGAGGTCCCCTCCTCCAGGGAAAGAGCTAGTAAATAGACAAACTGGCGAATCCAAATTAAGACCCCACAGGTGGGCTGGAAGGGCTGGGGCATGAGGCATGACTGGAGTTGTTTTTCCATTAAAATCACCATTTTAGGGTTTACCTTTCAGTAGTTTTAAAAGTATATTCATGGTGTTGTGCAACCATCTCCATTGTCAAATTCCAGAACATTTTCATCACCTTTAGAAGAAATTATACTGGCCAGGTGCAGTGGCTCACGCCTGTAATCCCAGGACTTTGGAAGACAGAGGTGGACGGATCACTGGAGGTCAGGCGTAGGAGAGCAGCCTGGTCAACAGAGTGAAACTCTGTCTCTACTAAAAATATAAAAATTAGCTGGGCTTGATAGCACACAGCTGTATTCCCAGATACTCAGCTGAGGCAGGAGAGTCACTTGAACCCGGGTGGCAGAGGTTGCAGTGAGCCAAGATCGCGCCATTGTGCTACAGCCTGGGTGACAGAGTGAGACTCTGTCTCAAAAAAAAAAAAAAAAAAAAAACCATATGTTTTCGTGGTTACTTCCCATTTCTCCTCACACCCCCAGTCCCTGGCAATAACTGCTTTCACTTTCTAGCTCTATAGATTTTCCTGTTCTGGAGACATTTTATACCAACAGAACCATATAACATGTGGCCTTTGTATCTGGCTTTTTGCACTTAGCAGAATGTTCACTTAGCGAGAGTTTCATTCATGTTGTAGAATGTATTCAGTGCTTCATTCCTCTGTACTGCTGAGTGGTATTCTATTGCATGGACACACAGCACGTTTTGTGTGTCCATTCATCAGTTGCTGGACATTTGGGCTGTTTCTACTTTTTGACTATCACAAATATAACACCACAATGAACATTCATGTACAGGCTTTTCTGTGAACATATTTTCGGTTCTTGGGTAGCTATCTAGGAGTAGAATTTCTGGGTCATGTGGTGACTGTGTTCAACACGTTGAGGAACTGCCACTCTGATTTTCGAATCAGCTGCATCATTTCACATTCCCATCAGCAGTGTGCAAAGACTGCAGTTTTTCTAGCTCCTTATCGACACTCGTTATTTTTCATTTCATTTTGTTCTGTTTTAGATAGCCATCCTGATGAGTGTGAACTGGTATTGCTTTTATTTCTCTAGTGACTCATGATTTTGAGTCAACCAACTGACATTTCTCTTATAGCTCATTTTGTCTTACGGAATGTTGATTCCGGCATTTTTATTGAGGGTCAATTTCTCAAGGAAACTCTTCAGTGTGACCCCCTTTATTCACCTTATGTGCTTAGAATCTTAGAGCTCTACAAGACCTTCAAGATTATCACAGCTCAATGGGTACTTTTTTTTTTTTTTTTTTTGAGTTGGAGTTTTATCTTTGTCACCCAGGCTGGAGTGCAGTGGTGCAATCTTGGCTCACTGTGACTTCCGCCTCCCAGGTTGAAGTGGTTCTCCTGCCTCAGCCTCCTGAGTAGCTGGGATTACAGGCACCAGTCACCACGCCTGGCTAATTTTTTATATTTTTAGTAGAGATGGGGTTTCATCATGTTGATCAGTCTGATCCTGAACTCCTGACCTCAGGTGATCCACCCGCCTCGGCCTCCCAAAGTGCTGGGATTACAGGCCTGAGCCACATCCTCCAAACATGGAGGCAGTGAACCCTAGAGAGATTGCACATCTTGCCTGAAGCCCCACAGCCAGCCAGCGGCGAAGCTAGGACAAAAATAAAAACAAAAAGCTAGGGTCTCTTGACAACTAGCCTTGCGGGCTTCTAGGACACCATTCTACCCTCACAGTGCGGGAAGGAATCACTCAACCTCCCCACACTTTCTGCCATAGGAGGTACCAGCTTCAGCGCATTGTGAATGTGGAGAAGCGTCAGGACCAGCTACGTGGGGGTCGCTACCTCTTGGAGCTTGAACTGTTGGAACAAGGCCAGCACGTGGTACGGCTCTCGGAGTATGTGTCTACACGAGGCTGGCAGGGCATCGAACCAGCTGGCAGGGAGGAGGCTGAGACCCGGAACCTACAAGGCCTGGTCTGGGACCCACACAGCCATCGGAGACAAGTCCTGCATAGTCGGGCCCGAGAGCCCAAGCTGTGCTGGCCCCAGGGTTTCTCCTGGAACCACCGAGCCATGATCCACTTCATTGTGCCTGGTGAGCCTCAAGCCGAGCCTGGGCGTTCTCGGGAGGGGTCCTAACACTGTCACAAGCACCCACATCTGCTTTCACTGATTCAATCCGTAAGCATTCTGAGAAGGACCACCTTATAGTTGAGGGAACCGAGGTTCGGGAAAGGAAAGGCACCAGCTTAAGGTTATGTGGCTGTAAATGTTGGAGCTAAAAACAAACACTGCCTCGTAGGCTAGTGCTCTTTCTTTCATACCAGGTTTCAGGGTAGGGTGTGATCACTGGGGTTGCTAGTACTGGGGTGATCATTGTTCTGGGGAAGGAAAACACAGGGTACCTAATGAAGTGATTAGCAGGATTTTATGTGAGAAGGAGGAACAGGCAGGCGTGTAACAATGGGGACGGGACAATTCACTGTTAGAGCGTGGCGGGGCTGCTGACGATGAGCCCCAGCCAAGGCCTTCTCGGGGGCCCCTGCCTGGGAGGAGGGTACATGGGGAGCAGGGTGCAGAGGTCCCCTTAACTGGTGAGCACTCCCTTCGCCTTTATGTCTCCGTGCTGCATTGCTGATGGTTTTGCAGAGCGGCACTGTTCGCTCAGCAGAGGTCTGATGGGCACTCCTGACTCATGTGGGAACTGACAGTGGAGATGCTCATCTTTGCCTTGTCTGTGTTTCTTTCTCCTGCCTGGCCCCCTGGGGTAGTGAAGAACCAGGCACGCTGGGTACAGCAGTTCATCAAAGACATGGAAAACCTGTTCCAGGTCACCGGCGACCCACACTTCAATGTCATCGTCACTGACTATAGCAGTGAGGACATGGATGTTGAGATGGCACTGAAGAGATCCAAGCTGCGGAGGTGAGGGGGATCCTCCCGGCCAGTGGGTGGCGTGGGCTGCGTCCGTCCTGAAGTCCTAGGGCTGCTGTGTCCAGGATACAGCCAGAAGTCCTGCCCAGCCTTCCTGATGCCTAGTCTGCAGCTTTTCCCAGAGGGCTCACCTGCCCATAATCCCATCCCAGGAGCATACAGCACCTCTGTGCCTGCCAGCTTCCTCCAGGGGACCACCACAGCTGAGTCCTGCCACGCGGTTCTCTCTCCCTTTCCTGCAGCTATCAGTACGCGAAGCTAAGTGGAAACTTTGAGCGCTCAGCTGGACTTCAGGCTGGCATAGACCTCGTGAAGGTAAAGGGCCTGGACAGGGCTTGCAAGATGGAATTCAAGGTTAGTTAAGAGGTAGAAAGACAGGGCCGGGCGCGGTGGCTCACGCCTGTAATCCCAGCACTTTGGGAGGCCGAGGCGGGTGGATCACGAGGTCAAGAGATCGAGACCATCCTGGTCAACGTGGTGAAACCCCGTCTCTACTAAAAATACAAAAAATTAGCTGGGCATGGTGGCGCGTGCCTGTAATCCCAGCTACTCAGGAGGCTGAGGCAGGAGAATTGCCTGAACCCAGGAGGCGGAGGTTGCGGTGAGCCGAGATGGCGCCATTGCACTCCAGCCTGAGTAACAAGAGCGAAACTCTGTCTCAAAAAAAAAAAAAAAAAAAAAAACAAAACAAAACAAAACAAAGAGGTAGAAAGACATTTGGGGTGTATGAGGTAGTGAGCCCCTCAAGGAGGACGGGAATGAGGACACAGGTGGTCCTCTCTGCTGTGCTGTAGGCCAGTGCTAGGGTGAGACCAGCAAATCACAGGGGAACATTTGCCCAGTTGTCCAGGGTCCTTGGAGCCCATGAAGAGTGGGGAGGAGTCAGAATCCACTGTGATGGTTAGGAACTATGCTCAGCGTTGTGGAACTCTGCCCAGCAGTTGGTTTTGTGGGAGTTTGTGAATCACTTCGATGGCGAAGACTCTAATGCTTCTCCTAGAGGGTGGCCTGACCTCCTAGCTCTGGTCTGCAGGGTCTGCTGACTCTGCCCACATCTGTCCCCAGGACCCCCACAGCATCATCTTCCTCTGTGACCTCCACATCCACTTCCCAGCTGGAGTCATCGATGCCATTCGGAAGCACTGTGTGGAGGGAAAGATGGCCTTTGCCCCCATGGTGATGAGACTGCATTGTGGGGCCACCCCCCAGTGGCCTGAGGGTGAGCCCTGCTCGGACTTCGGAGGGAGGAAAAACTTCTCTGATCTTGGCTTTTAACTCCAGAGCTGGGGACAGTCATGTCTATGAACATCAGCATCCTCCTCCCTGCCCCACCCTGCCCTCCTGGGGCCTTCGCTCTCCTGGAAAACCCACCAGAGAAGGTCCCCTCGGGCTAAGCTGCAGCAGTGCACATCTCCTGCCCAGCCTCTTCATTCATTCATCACACACTTGCTAAGCACTGCTGTGTGCCAGATGCTATGCCCTGGGGGGAGGGAAATGGACACATACCCTGACACACAGCTGTGTCTTCAGTGGCTGCCATTGTTCCATCCGTTTGGAGGGCTGTTGTCAGCCCGTGGGCACTGCCTGGTAGCACTGCGGAGCCCTGAACCTTAGTAGGCAGCTTTCCTCCAAAACGGGCAAAGGACTTGTTCAGCTAAGACAATTTTCAGCCTCCCTCACCCCCAACCTCTGATTGTCAGAAGAGGCTCCAGACACACAGCCTGGAAACTCTTCCCTTCCTCCTCCTGGCCCCCCAGCTCATCTCACCCAAAGCTTCTGTCTGTCCACAGGCTACTGGGAGGTGAATGGGTTTGGGCTGCTCGGCATCTACAAGTCTGACCTGGACAGGATTGGGGGCATGAACACCAAGGAGTTCCGAGACCGCTGGGGAGGGGAAGACTGGGAGCTGCTGGACAGGTGACTGGGAAGAGGGGGGGCGCCCCCAGGGCCTGGGAATTCGGGAGCCAGGCCACAGCAGCCTAGCTGTTTCCTGGCTGCAGAATCCCAGTGTGCGGTAAGAGCACTGGACTCAGGGGATGCCCTCAAACCCCTGGCCACGCTGGGACTCAGTTTCTCTATTAGAGGGGTGCGATTCGGCCTCTGTCTGTGTCACAGGGCTGGTGTGAAAATTAACACACCTGGTACACCGTGTCCCAGGTGCACAAGCTGTGTAGACGTAAACCATAATGTTCTCAGCACCCAGCAGGGCGCTGCAGGAGAGACGGCATCCTCCCCAGCCAGAGGGGAGCGCACCTCCCTCAGCTCTGAGCGGGGAGCCGAGTTGTGGCAATGGATGAGGAGACCTGGCAAAGGTCAAGAAAGACTTTGGGGCCAGCACGAGAGACAGTGTGGACCACTAAAGGGCAGGAAGATACGCAGGAGGTTCCAGGTCCTGAGACACCAAGGGACCCGGGAGTCTGGGGCAGGGGGAAAGGGTCAGAGGAGAACACAGGACGAGCCTCGGCCTTGGCAGGTGGACGCAGAGAGCAAGGTTGGGTGGGGACACAGGCCATGGGGCAGCACAGCACGTGGGTGGTGAGGAGGCGGAGGCTGTTCTGCGTGAGGTTCCTCTTTCGAGAAGTGTGCTGCCAAGAGAAGGGTGGGGAGAGAACGCCAGCTTGAGATCCGAGCCTGTGGGGAAGGAGCAAAGGAGAGGGGAGGGTGCCCTTCAGAAGGAAGGGTGTAAGTGCTGGAACAGCGTTCACAAGAGGTGGACAGGGCAAGGTCAGGAGCACTGGCGGCGGGGACCTGGACGCGAAGGCGTTCACTTCCTCCCGAGAGGCGGGACAAGGTGCATCCACCAGTCATGGGGCCTGCGCTTGGCAGGTGGTCCGTATCCGTCACCCTGTTGATTCCTCCCTGACCTCAGTGGGGTAAGCGTCATGATCTCCGTTTTCCAGATAAGAAGACTGAGTCTTGAAGAGAAGTTATCACTTGCCCCAAATCTCACTCTAAGTATCAGAGGCTTAAAAACTAGGTCTATTGATGTTTTTTCCCATTGAGGGAAGAAAGAAAAGGAAGGTGATACACTAAGAGAATCTGAAGTGAAAAGGGTGATGTTAAGGGAACTTAGATAACTGGGATCTCATAAAAAGGGTCTTAGATCAAAGGAGCCCCCGAGGCAGCTGGCAGCCTTGATTTGGGAACCCCGCCCAGCAGTCACCTCCGCCTTGATCTTCGTGCTGGGCTTTTGCTGCAGTGTGTGGCTCCCATACAGCCCTGAACCCCCTGCCTCCTCAGCAGCTCAGGGATCCAGTTCGGCTCCTCTCGGCCCTGGCAGAATGCAGGCCTCCCTGGAGAGGAACACCCTGCAGGCTGTACATGCGGAAAAGGCAGGGGGAGGGCCTGGGCTCCAGGTGTCCCAGTGTAGCCCTGCCTCCCTCCGTCTGTGACCTGTCCCCTGGAGGCTGGGTACCAGTTATGGGGCATGCAGAGTATGCCGGGAGCTGTGCTGATTCCTCAGCCTCCATCCTTCTCGGTCTTCACCACCTCTGATGGAGGATGTGTATGTAGGATGTCTACTCTAACGACAGATAGAATTCTATATCATACGTTATCCTCATTACACATATGTGATAATCATCAGATGGGGCTCTGAAAGAAGGCATGACCCCCAGTCATGGAGCTGGGATCCAAAGCCAGGCTGCCCAGCTTTAAAGCCCACACCCTTCCACTCCACCCGACTTCCCTGCCCCGTGGGGAGCAAGCAGAGGGTCTGTGGGAGATACAGAGGGGCTCCCCAGCCGCCTCCTGTTTCTATTGGCTCATCCAGCTCCTCCTCCTTCAGGATCCTCCAAGCAGGCCTGGAAGTGGAGCGTCTGTCCCTCAGGAATTTCTTCCATCACTTCCATTCCAAGCGAGGCATGTGGAGCCGCCGCCAAATGAAGATGCTGTAGCTGCAGGGTATCCGCTGGACCCAGCACTCCCTGCTCCTCGACTAGCAGCAGATCCCCAGGGCCTGGCTGCTGTTTGGGGATGGGGAGTGGTCCCCAGGAGGCCTTGAAGCTGACAGCCCACTTCACCTGGAGCTGTCCCCTCACAGAGGCAGGTGCCAGGGCTCCTCTCTCTACCCCCTGGGCCTTCAGAAGGGAGGACTTTGAGAGAGAGGCCAGGAGGGGCCACTTGTTCCGTGAAGAACGGGGACAGCTCCTGAGAAGGACGAATCGGGAAGGAGAGAACGGCTGACACCATCCTGATCCGTGAAGGTGCACGCCCACACCACCAGGCACTCCTCACGCCAAGTGCTGACCACCAACCAGACACTCTTCTAGTGGACATATTTTATTGGGGGGGTGGGGATTTTTAAAACAAAACCAAAACTGCTGTCCAGAGGGCTGTGAGGTTGTGCATTGAGGGACTGTCCCCACATGCAGACCTCCCGCCCACTCCTATGTCCCTTGGGCATTGTCCCTTGCCTCGGGGATGGTCCCACGGGGGGCAGTTCTCTGCTCCACCCCAGGCTCGTGCCTTCCAGAGACACATCTCCCAGTAGCCACCAAACGGCTGGCCACCAATCAGGGCATTCACCTTCTCCTCCAGATGGCTCACTTCAGACCAGAAGCACAGAAGGGGCTGTTGCTGGGGCTTGGGCACTTGGAGGTGAGGAGCTGGGCAGCGGGCTTGCCACGCCCCGTCACTGGACACTCAGGCCTGAAGAACAGACAAGGTGATGAAGGCAGGGGAGAGAAGCCTGTCCCCTTCCTGGCGTGCCTGGGGGTCGGCCTCCGGAGAAGACATGAAGAAGAGGGAAACAGGATGTGGCCGTATCTGTCAATTTCCTTAGACGAGAGAGGGATAGAGGTGGGGCAGTAAGAGATGAAAGGGAAAGTGGAAGCTCCCCTGCAGACCTGCCCTTCTACAGGGAGAGCCCTGGCTGCCTCGCCTTGCATGGAAGAAGAGGAAGTTGTGTATGGGGGTGAAACCCTGGAGCAGGGACCAGGGAGCAGAATGAGAAGGGGGCAGGATGAGAGGTTTGGGGAAGGTGAGAACATTCCCCTGAGAAATCCCCTGGAAGCATGGGGAGGGGTGGGGGCAGGAGGAACTGAAGAGTGGAGCGGTTTCAGGGAAAATAGTCCTTGGCCTTTTTAGTCTGTGCCACCCTTTCTGTCACCTGATGACCTTGTCCTTTTCTTGCACTAATAACCCCCGGTGCTTTTGTGGCTGGGGGTTTTTCTATTGCTGCTGCTGCCTCCGCTGCTGCTGTGAATTCACCCATGGTGCATTTGGACACTGCGTCTTGAACTCGAGTCTGTTTAGGGAGGTGCGCACAGGGTGTGGGGAAGGTGCGGGGGGCACCCAGAAGAGCAGACCACTGAGCCCACGCTCCAGGCTGTGATGGGCCAAATCACAGCACTGGAGACGCAGGGTCTGCCTGGCGGGCTCTGCATTCCCCAAGAGCACGAGCTTGGCACATGGGAGAGTAGAGCCCGTGGAGAACCTTCTGGGGACCGGGGAGAATCCTTGCCTCCCTCTAAGGAATGATGAAGGACAAAGACTTTTGAGTTAACAGGCTGTGGCTTAGGAAAGCCAAACCTGCTCCCTGAGCTGTGGCTTTTGGTCCCTGCTGAGGCCAACTGTCCCTGGAGAAGGATCACGGGGCCTAAGCTAGGGCTGCAGTTGGCCAGTGGGGCTGCCAGTTTCTTTCCGGGACCACTCTCATCTTTGGGCATTGCACTGGAAGGATGGAACCAGCCCAAACTGCCCGCCTGCTTCACTTACAATGACTAGGAGCCAGCCCAGCCTCTTGCCCTGCCCACCACCCCTGCACCCTGGGCCAGTGCCTTGAGTTTGATATTTGTTACCTCCATACCATCTGCCTTAAGGGGAAGGGTCAGGCATGGCCCCTACTCCCTAGGGAAATGTCTTGGGTTGGGAGGGTGTGGGACGGTGGGAGGGGAAGCATTAAATACAGCAACTTCCTAGGAAAAAAAAAAAAAAAAAAAAAGGTGTTTGTCTTTTCCTGCTGCTCTGCATGGACGTAGAGGATTGGGCTGAGGGGTCCAGGTGGGCATGCCAAGGACCCTCCCACACCACCCTCCGCCCTTCCCAGGAGTGTGGTGTGTGCTGTGTGTGGAATGGTTTACTCAGGAAGAAGACAGCATTGTTCCTGTCTGAGCAGCTCACCGTGTAATGGACTAGGCGTTTTCTGTTCAGCAGATTAATGGTTTTAGCTGAGAAAAGGCTATCGGTACCATGGCGGGAAGGCTAGACACAGGGCCAGAATGGTTTGGTGAGCAGCGGAGGGAAGCCAAGGCGTGGCTACTTCTAACCTGGCAGACCGTCTAAAAATCATTTCTGTTTGAGCTGGCAATGCTTTGCTAATGCTTTACAGGTGCAGATTTACCTTGCTCATTATATCTGGCCCAGGCAAAGATCAAAATGAGTTTGCAGTCCTTAAACACATGCCTAAGGGAAGCAGAGACTGTGAAAGCTAGAAGAGCTTACGGCAGGTTCATGCAGAAGATTGAGCATATGCGCATCCATCTGCAATGGACGAGTCTACAGCTGATGGGGCAGATGACAATAAGCCCGAGGTGTCTGGGCCAGGAATGCTGGCTTCGAGCAGAGCCCATAGAAGAGGGAGTGATTTAAAAGCCTGCCCACCCTGCAGGCCTGGGATTTGCTCTCTTGAGCCCTCTACTAGGCACAGCTGGAGACCAGCCTAGACGCCTGAGCCTTCCAGACTAGACAAATAAGTGGACTCCAGAGTGGATTTGAAGAAACCTTTATAGATACAGATTCCATTTTACAGGAAGGAAAACAGGCCTGGAGCAGAAGGAAGCAGTAGGGTAGAGTCCGAACCAGAGTCCTTGAGCTGGGCATACTTGGCCTTAGACAGACAGGCCCGCCTTAGGTCCAGGAGATGCCACCAGGGAGGCACGGCGGGCAGCACCTGCATCTGAGCTCAGGCTCCAGACCAAGATGGAAGCCACTTAGACCAGTAACCAAAAAAAATCACATTTTAACTCAGGTGCTGTGGGTAGGAAGCAAGGGCAGCTGCTCTGTCCTTTCAGAAGCTCTCCTGAGCTGTGGAAAGTGCCCATGAGCCCGGCAGATCAGGGAGGAAGGAGACAGAAGGAGTTCCAGGCCCAGTACCTGTCGGGAAGCAGAGAAGAGGCAATGAGGAGGGCAGGCCAGAGCAGTGCCCCTCAACCCTCAGTGTGCCCAGGATGCACCTGGCCATGTTACTCATGCATGTGCCTGCAGCCTGTCTGGAGCAGAGCCTGAGATTCTGCATTTCCAGCAAGCTCCCGAGTGGTCTGTGGATGCTGCTGGCCCTTGAACCACAGTCTGAGTAGCAAGAGCTGCTAGACAATGCCAGGGAGAAATTCCCCATCTCCAGCTTTCCTCTTGCCAAAGGGGCAGAGTCAACCACAGCATCGCCTCCACCCAGTCCCAGACCATGGGAAGCCCTGAGTCCAAGAACCGAGAGCCACCCATTAACACAGCAATGGGGCTTTGTGCAGGCCTTGCTGAGGACAGGCTCCTGTAGGTCCCCTCCTCGCCCTTGGAGCTACAGGATCTGTCTCTTGCCCCAAAGCCCCAGAGGAGAGATAAGGGCCACCTGGGGAACCCCTGGAGCTGGGGTTTCCCCATCCTCCCTCACCTGGATCCCGGGCGGTATTCAGAGAGGACTCCTTGAGGCCCTGGCAGCCAGGAACCCTGTCTTATGTGCCCCGAAGGCTGTAATGAAAACGTTGATGACCACAGTGAGGAAGATCAAGGCAGTGGCTGCGTTGTTGAGATGGTTGAGTCGCCACTGCTTTTCTACCTCATTCAGGTTCAGCCGTGCTGCAGGGGAGTGGAGCAGGGGAAAGGGTCAGAGATGGGGCCACAGTCCGGAGCTACCCCCACAACACCCACCAGAGTTTGGAGAGAGGGGCCCTTCAGAGACCCATGTGGCAGAAATCAAGGGAGGTGGTCGTCATTGAGCTGAAATGCCTCTGCCCTCACAGATGCCAAGGCAGAAGGCCTGACTGCAGGCTGGGCTCCTCACCAATGACCACGAGCAGTACGCCGACGACCACCTGCAGGAGCAGAGAGAGGCTGATGAGGGTGACCAGGGTGGCATAGTAGTGAGAGGATGGCCCCTGCTCCAGCACCGCCTTCAGCCGCATGGCGTTGGACATGAACAGGGCCACGTCCAGCATGCTCTCTGCCACACTCTTCTTGGTGGCGTAGTGGTTCAGGTTGATGGGCTGGCTCCTCCTGGGGTCGGAGCTCCCAGGCTGTAAGGGAGAAAGCACAGACTTACCAAGGGAGACTCTGGAAGGGAAGCAGTTGAGAGGTGGGAGAGAAGAGAGAGGTTTTAAAGCCCTTCCCAAACCAGACGGGAAGCTCAGGACAAGCGACACCCTTCTCAGTTTCATGCGCTGATAAAATTAAAGGTTGGACGAGACAACCCATAAGGACCTCTGCACTCTGAAATGATGTTCTGTTGCAGTTGATATTTCCTGGAGGGTCGCCCCTTCCCTTGCACCCTCGCCTGTCCAGCTGGAGAAAGTGAAAAGGCTGGTAAAGTGCACCTTCCTCATCCTATTCACTATTTTACCTGGGCCAAGCTTCATCTTTGGGCTGTTTTATTTTCCTCTGAGAGGAAAAGCACCTGAGAAGACAATAGAAGGAGCTTGGAGGCTTGGGTGAAATAGAGAACGCCGCCTCCTCTCCCAGAATGCCATGGTCCCAAGGCAGGGTGCACAGCTCAGCAGCTGAACACGGCTGCATTTCCAACCCTCAGGAGCACTGGAGTTGCTGCCCTGCTCAGGCACACACGCTGTCAGACAGGCTGTCAGGGTACACATCCATGCATGCATGAGTGTGTACACACAATAATGCATACCAGCTAAACACTCTTCATTCATTCAAACTACGACTTGTGGCTAGGATTTATTGAAGCATAATTTACATTTTATCTGATTTTGAAGTGTAACATTTCTCAAGAAGCCACTAACTCCAAAAGACAGAATCACAATATAGGGCATATGCTGTGGGCTTCTGGGGTGGGCCAGGAAATTCAGTCTGGGCCCCATGGCCAAGGGCAATCTGCAGTCACTCAAGAGTCCTTGGGAGATCGATTTAGCAATGGTGCTTGGAATAGATTGGGCCAGCAAGGGCTAGAAGCAGGGGGAGTCATTTAAAAGTTATAGTCTGGATTTAGGATCAGAGTGCAAAGGAACTGAAGTGGAGCGAGGTGGGAAAGCAAAGGAAAGGTCTTTGAAAGATGCTACAGCCTGGAGGTGAGGAAGATGACCCAGCAGGTCACCAGGACGGGACAGGTACCTGCTGAGTGGGGACAGATGGATGCCTGAATAGATATGCACAGTGATGCATACTAGTTAAACACTCTTAGTTTTTAATTTTTTGGCAAGGATTTGTTGAAACATAATTTACATTTGATTTTGTTTTGAAGTATAAAATAAAGCTTCATGGATAAATGGATGGATGGATGAATGGGTGGATGGATGGATGGGGAGACTGGGGGGTAGATGGGTGGATGGATGGATAGATGGACGGATGGAGGTGTGGATGATTGGATGGGCAGGTCTCAGAGGGTCTGGAATGTTCCTTGTACTTCGTGCAATCCCCGCAAGTCACTTCACTTCTCTGTATCCCAGGGATTTACGCAGAGGACAGTCGATTTACACACAGGCTAACTGATTAGCCTGTCTATCAGAACCTTTGGATTCTACATGCTCTTAAGATACCCTGAAATGAGACTGGGCACTGTGGCTCATGCCTCTAATTCCAGCACTTTGAGAGACCAAGGCAAGCAGATCACTTGAGGTCAGGAGTTTGAGATCAGCCTGACCAACATGGCAAAATCCTGTCTCTACTAAAAATACAAAAAAAAAAATTAGCAGGTCATGGTGGCACACGCCTCTAATCCCAGCTACTCAGGAGGCTGAGGCAGAAGAATCACTTGAACCAGGAGGTGGAGGTTGCAGTGTTTGGACCATGCATCCTCAATGTATGTACATTCTTCCATTATCAAGTATACATATTTTATTGGACTAATATGTATAGTAAAACATGCAAAAGTAGAAACATTTGAAAGGATTACATAAAAATTAATATAAATAGGAGTTCAATTTTCTTATCCTAAAATATGGTCTTGGGCACCCGTCTTTGGAGACCCAGCTCTAATCTACATGCCTGGCTACAGATTGGACCAACCATCTCCTAGGCCAGCAGAAGGGGGCCTCTGTTCCCCAGCCCTTCTCCTAAAATTTGCCTTCAAAGCTCAGCCCCATGTCTCCACCCTGCTCTTCTTGCTTCCTTTCCGTGCTCCTGGCCCCTTGCTCCATTTGCCAGGAGGGTGCACACGCACAGACACAGCCAAGAGGTGCAGGGTCGTGGGTGCTAACAGCGCCTGCTCTGAGACGGAATTGGCCCTGGCAGCCTGTGTCCCGCAGACCGCCCGCCTCAGACTCTGTGGGACCATCACCGGAGGATCGAACACAGAGAAGTGGCTCTTCCACTTTGACCACACTGCAGGCCATCAGCTTTCTACACTGGGCAGTTCCCTGCACCTGGATTGTTCATGATCATATTCTGAGTGTCCTCAACTTCTGGTCAGGGCAGGATTCACAGAGGGCGATTGAGTGTACACTTTGGCCAACGGAGCAATTTAAATGCTTTCCGCCGAAGATGAGAGTGGAGAGCAGTAGGTAGCCTTCATTCAATAGATTGACTGTACCTGCCAGGCAGATGGGGCTGTGAGGATCCCAATGCCGAATAAGGCATAGCTGCTGCCCCTCCCAGGGATCCCTGGTGAGCACTGTCCCATTGGGCCACAGGCTGCTCACAACAGGCGCTGGCAAGCTCCTTTTCACAGCCACCAAAATCAGACTGGGGGCCGGGGCCCAGAGAAAGAAGGAAAAAGGCTGTGGGCCCGGAAGGAATGGAGTGCTCACTACCTTCCCCGCCTTCATAGGAATGGAGTGCTCACTACCTCTCCCGCCTTCATTCGTGTTTGATGTTGCTGGGGCCTGGGTTTCAGCGTGTGCTGGGGGCAGCCAGTGAGGATGGAGAAGGTAAGGGACAGAGGGTGAGTGAGGACCTTCGTGGACTTAGGAAGCCACATAGTGTTCAGGGCCTTTGGAAACGCAGTTTAAGCAAGGTTGGCTTGTCTACGGCCAGCTGGGCTGGTTGCTTAGGGCCAGGGATCCCAGAGCCAACACCCCACAAAGGCCCAGGGTCACTGTCAGCCCCAAGGCTGCAGCAGCCTGTGGTCATAGCCCATTTGGTGACGGTTTGTCCTTGGTCTCCAGGAGCACTCATTAGGCAAGAGAGTCTCACCTCCTACCCCCAAATTCAAAGTGCTTCTGCCCAGGCTCAGCTGTGCCCCCTGTGCCCCCTGGCCTCCCTGCCCCAAGGCACCCCTCCTCTCCCTCCCCTGTTCTCCAGTTTGCCCAGAAGCTGCAAGCTTTGCGCTTTCTCCTCCTTCCATCCTCAGCTTTCAGTTCAAGATCTGATGAACTGGTCTAGCTTCCAGGGAAACACTCCGTTCCCAGAAGCATTGTTAACAGTGGGCAGAACCTGAAACCCAGACCTCCAGTGGTATGTTTTGAGCACTGACCAAATAGTAGGGGAAGGGGCGGCAGTGGGTGGAGGGGGAGAATACTTGGGGAACGCGGAGGTCTTCCCAAGCCTCTATGAAAAGTACTGCTATGTAAATTTTAAGAGAGCTGGTTGACTTTTGTTGTTAATTTACAGCCATCGTTTCACAGAGGATGTGGGACTCGCAGTGCGCTTAAGGGGTGCCCTCAACCTTTCCTCTCTAAATGTAGGGCCGATTCAGGGCTGCCCTCAGCTGCGGGTGCTGGGCGGGATCTCTGCAGGGCGTCCCCGCAGGCGCCAGTTCTCCAGAGCGTCCACACGGTGGCGCGCAGGGTCCAGAGAAGGGCCTCGGGCACGGCAGCTGCGGGATGGCGTTTCCACCCCGAGGAACCCACGCGCAGGACGGGATTGGTGTGAAACCTGGACCCCTCCGAGGCCCGGACCGGGAGCCTGGCCCACACGTCTGGATGGGCCGACCTAAAACCCACCAAACACCTGTGTCAAGTCAGAGTTCGAGAATCGACCGAGGCTGAAATGGGGCCAGCGTCGGGTGGGGAGACGGAGCGGGGAGGGGCCTCCTGTACAACCTGCAGCCCAGGGGACGGCGGAGGGAAAGGCCAGCAGTGGGGCCCCGGTCGAAGGTGCCTGGGAAGGGGTCCCCTCAGTGCGACATCTTTAAAAGCAGGGCAAGTTTTCCTAATCCTTGTGACCAGTTTAGGTGCAGCCCTGCTCGGGCAGGCAGATGGAGGAAATGGCCTGCGGGCTCCCTTAGTGTGGGAGGACCGGATCAGACAAAGCCCTAAATCCTGCAGGGGGCCATCCTTGTCGCCCACAGCCCAGGGACTGGGAGCAACCCCACAGGGGTCAGATGATGGAGGAGTGGGGAGCGCAGTAGGGTGGCCCCGGCTCCTGCTCAGAGGAGCTGGCCCTTTAAGGCCAGGCCCAGGCGGGTCCAGAACAGAGAGCCAGGAATGTGGGAAGGACCGGGGAGCACAGCCTCGCAGCATGAGTCAGTCCCGTTTCACCGGACTCTTCATCGCGGCTCTGGCTGGCCGCCCTCCCCTTGCCCTGGCCGTGGCCCTGGCTTCTGCGCCCTCCCTGCAGAGCTGGCCCGGGTGGGCTGGCTGCCTCCACCCGCCACAAGCGCGCAGCGCTCTGCCCGCTCCCGGCCCCTTTTGAGTTGATCCTGGAAGAGCAGGGGCCGGCGGCTGGGACTCCCGATTTCTAGGACCAGCTCTGCCTCTGGGCCTGGCACTTTGGTGGTCACTTCCCACACCTATAAAACTGGAGGAAAATCCAGTCTCTGGAGGGCAGAGGCCATGGACAGACAGAACGACTCTTTGCTCCTCCACAGAAGAAAAGACAGAATTCAAGCGGTTCCAATGTTCCCAGCCTGAGATCCCTCTCTCAATGAGGCTGGCTCCGCGTCTTACTCAGGTCTCATTCTGCTCCGCCCCGCGCGCCCCTCCCCTGCCACTCACGGGCGGCAGGACACTGTCCAAGACTCATTGCTTCGGGTTCCCAGAGTCCTCGTTCAAGGCGCGGTTGCCTGGGGAAAGGCTGCCCATCAAAATCCGGCCAACCAATGACACCCAGACAGTCGGGGAATTTGGGGCGGCATGAAGCTGGAGCGGGACGGGTGCAAGGGGTGGGAGTAGATCCAGAGTCTGATCTGCGCAGCTCTAGGCCTTTGGCCACAAGAGGACGTGGGTTTGGTGATTGGCAGGGGATGAGGGAGGGGGTGGGGGACACCACAGACCCAGCGGTCCCCAGTTTTGCCCCACTCCTGGGCCTGCCCAGCACAGTCATTTCCCTCCCTCGTCGGCACCCTCCTCTCAGGTTCCAGCACAGCCTGGCCCCTTGCCAAGTCCCTGCTCCCAACGCTGGTGCGATTCCATCCCTTGAAGTCAAGGATTGCTTCACTGTTCTGCCAGACAGCCCTTTATCCCTTAATCCTTGTTGGCCCATAGTTTCGTTTCTTTACAAAACTGAGGTTGGATAGGAAAGGAATGCCTTTTCTTAACAGAAAAGTAAACATGTTTTTACCTCGTTAATTGACATTATGGGCCAGTGGGGACCTTAAGTTACAACAAATCATTCTGCTCTTTCTTGGAGACAAGATTACAGGGCCATTCTCCCAGCGGGAGGGCCGCGGGGGGTAAGTAACTGCCCTACCAAAAAGCCAGGAGCCACAGCTCAGTGTGGTTAGGCCCTGGGACCTGGGGCAGGCCCTGTGCCTCCCATGGGAAGGTGTAGGCCTGGTGTCACCCAGAGGGTGTCACCAACGGCGCCTTGACCACATTCCAGCTCTGCTTTAAGGAGTGAGCAAGCGGGCCCATGCATTAAGCTCCTTTTCTTATCTGCGAGATTGAAGGGACTGGAATACAGGCTTCCTGGGGTCCTTCCCAGCACTGACTGATCTAGAGATGAGGAAGCCGGCTCTGAGTGGAGAATCCAGACGCTGAGGCCATCGCAGAGAGGCCGCTGCAGGGCACGGGTGACCCTCCCCTGTGTCATTCCTGCCAGCCCTGAGAAGACCCACATGGCAGGCTTCCTGTGTGGCGAGCTCAAACTCAGACCATACACTGGACAGGCCTAGAGGAACAGGGGCCTATGGCCCTTCTGTTGGCTTCAAAATGACCACCTGCCCAGGAAAGCCAGGGCTCCCCTCAGAAGGAGACAGTCACGACTTAGGCTTCTGGAAAGCTGATTTCTCACAAAGGGAAAGGGTGGGTCCCAGCCCCGGAAGAGTGATTCGTTCAAAGGGAGGGACTTAAGCAAGCTTTTAATTCGGTGTCAGTCCTTGTCAGAATTCAGCTGGGAAGGGTGCCTGGGCCTGTCCCACAGCGCGCACACATAGTGGGCTCTCAGTGCACTGGAACGATGCTGGTTCCCACTTACAGAAGACACCCCTGTGCCTGGCACAGGGTTCAACACAGGACATGAGTTACCTAGTGCAGTCCTCTCAAACGGTTCTGCAAAGTAGGTGGGGGCGTCATCACCGCAGTTGAGAATATGGAGGCTCAGAGAGCCTATGTAGCTTGCCCAAGATCACACAGCACAGTTCGGTTTGAATATGTCCTAAAGTTTATGGGTTGGAAAATTAATCCCTACTGTAACAGTGTTGAGAAGTGGGAACTTTAAGAGGTGATTAGGTAATAAGGGCTCTGCCCCTATTTTCGAATTAATGCCATTATCATGGCAGCGAGTCAAGTTATCTCAGAAGTGGGTTCCTGATAGACAAGGTGGCATGGCTCCCTTCCTGTCTTTTGTGCTTGCAAGCTCTCTGGCCCGCCACCTTCTACCATGGAAGGACGTGGCACGAAGCCCCTCACCAGGTGCCAGTGCAATGTTCTTGGACTCCCCAATCTCTAGACCAGGAGCCAAATAAACTTCTATTGTTTATAAATTACCCGGTCTCCATTATTCCGTTATAGCAACACAAAAGAGACCAAGACATACCCCCCACAAAAGGCCAGTGTTTAAAATAAACAGAATAATATCTGCCTTGTCTAGCACAAAGGGCTGTTAGAAAGATCAGTAGGATAATGTGGGTGAATGTGCTTTGAAAACTATAAGGTATTAAACAAATATCAGATGAGGAGGGAAATCTTTCCCACACAGGATTATGCTTCCACCTATGGGCCTAGAGGCATTTGAAATACTGTGTTGTGACTCAGGGCCCGTCCCAGCCCCAATTTCAAAGTAGGCACCATGTATGGTCCTAACAACTTTCACCGTGTTTGAAATGCCTCCTGTACCCATCCGGCAGCCTGTCTCCTCGCTCCTGCTGGCTCTCACCTTCGAGCTGCCGCAGACGCAGTAAGGGAAACACTCACACAACCCCCTGCATTGGGTCTCCAGGGTCATTGTTACTCAAGTGCAGTCCTCTCCCCTGGGCCCCCACCCACCTCTCTAGCCGGGTCCCCAGCTCCTCCTCCCACCCCTGGAGAGGAACCCCGTGCCAGGCTCTGTGATGCTCAGACGCACGGGGCCACACCAGATTACTCACTGTTCCCTGATGCACCCCACCCTTCCCAGCAGCTCCTGCTCTGCTCCAGGACTAAAGCCTTTCTTTCGTTGCCATGCTCCCCCCAGGGAAAGCCTCCCCTCCTTTCTAGACCCTGTCCCCACGTGCACTCCACCCAGAAAGAAGATTGCCTGCTCCCTGGCCTGTGCTGGCCTTGGGCGGTTGTTGAGACCTCTTGAGACGGCTGCTTCTGCTGCCCACTTTAGCACACGGCCCTCATATTCCACAGGCCTGGGTCCCCACGGAGCCTAGCTCAGCACCTTGCCCCCACATTAGGTACACAATGAATAATGATCACATTGAATTTTTTATGAGAGAATTTTTTTCAAAAAAGGCAAAAATAAAGGTCTTTAAGGGTAGGGCCTCAGGCACAGTGGCATCTGGGTGGGGAGTGGAGTTTGGGTGGTGAATCTTTGCTCTTCTAATACACGCCTCCACGGCAGGGAGAGCCCTTTCTTCCCTGGATCCTGCCTTTGCTCGGCAGTCCTGAGGGAGCCTCAGGGAATCAATGACTGGGGCTGGAAGCTGCAGCTGGTCTTCAGGCCAAAAGCTGTAAAAGCCCGAACCCCTGAAGCCTTCCCCTGCCAAGCGCAGTGATCTCGCCCTTAAAAATCAACAGTCTCTAATCCACGTCGGGGTGGGGTGTCTTTTGCGTATTATTCCAGCAATAATATGTAACTGGTCCAGAAATCTCCTCTGAGCCCTGGGCGCAGTCTCACTGCGAGTTCCAGCCCTTGCCCGAAGCTGCAAACTGAGACCTTAAGCGGCAGCATCCAGAGGCCGCAAGGGGAGAGGACTCCCGGGAAGGCCTGTGGCGCCGCTCTTGTCCACCAGGGGGCGCCAGAAAACAGCGTGGCAAGGTCCCAGGCCACCTCTACGGGCCCGCGCGGGCACACCCGGGGCTTTGACCCCTTTGTGACAGAGGAGACGGACGGGTTTCTCGCCAACGAAAAGGTGCCATAGATTACAAGCAAGCTGTGTGTAGGGAGGGACGGGAAAGCACGAGTGTTGAAACGGGAACCCAGAGGGTCCTGCTTGCTTTTTTATTTTAGTTATTAATATTTATTTTGAGACAGGGTCTTGCTCTGTCGCCCAGGCTGGAGTGTGGTGGCTCAATCATAGCTTACTGCAGCCTCGACCTCCTGGGCTCAAGCGATCCTGCTCCCTCAGTCTCCCAAAGTGCTGGGACTACAGGCGTGAGCCACCACCCAGCCTCCTTGCTCTTTCTTAGGGAGCATTTTCCACCTCCCCTGCAAGAGGTCACTTTGTCAGGGCTTTCAGAAAAAACTTGTTATCTCGGGGTTCAAAGTTAATCGTGGATTTACCTGCACATAGAAATATCCAAAGAATCGATCTGCTCCCTCTCAATATCCACCCCAAACAAGATCACTCTCCCAGTCAGCGGCTTGACCTGGGGCTTCCAGACCCAGCTGGCCGGCTCTTTGCTCTCTGCCCGCTTTGCCCTTGAGGCTCTCAGACGCATTCCCCAAGCCCTCCCAGCCAATCTCTGCTGACCACAATCCTACTCATCCCTCAAGGGCTAACAAAATGTGGGAAAATTTAAACGGTAATAAAGAATGATAATGCTGTATGCCAGGCACGCCACCGCAAGGCAGGTATTAATAGAGATGGTCCCCGGCTTTCACACCACCGTGAGTGATACACTTTAGAAACTGTACTTCGAATAGCCATACGACCACTCTCTTTTTCACTTTCAGTACAGTATTCAATAAATTACGTAAGATATTCCACACTTTATTATAAAGTAGGCTTTGTGTTAGATGATTTTGCCCAGCAGTAGGCTAGCGTAAGTGGGCTGAGCGCACTGAAGTTAAGCTAGGCTAAACTGTGAAGCTTAGTAGGCTAAGTGTATTAAATGCATTTTGACATGCTATTTTCAACTTACTATGGGTTTATCAGAATGTAGCTCTATCATAAGTTGAGAAGTATCTGTAGTTTCCCCCCACCTCCCCTTTTTTTTTAAGAGTCTTGCTGTCAGTGGCTCACACCTGTAATCCGAGCACTTTGGGAGGCTGAGGCGGGTGGATCACAAGGTCAGGAGTTCAAGACCAGACTGGCCAACATGGTGAAACCCTGTCTCCACTAAAAAAAATTTAAAAAATTAAAAATGTATATATTTTTTAATTTAAAAAAAAAAAAGAGTCTTGCTGTGTCACCCAAGCTGGAGTGCAGTGGTGAAATCTTGGCTCACTGTAACCTCCGCCTCCTGCATGCAAGGGAGTCTCCTGCCTCAGCCTCCCAAGTAGCTGGGATGTAGTCCCATTTTACAAGTGAAGAAACTGAGGCTCAAAGAGATCAAATGCCCAAAGTCACCAGATACCAAGGGATGGCCCCATTGTCTGAATCCTACACTTGTATGTTTTCTCCTGCATCGCAGCAGTTCTCAATGTGTGGTCCTTTAAGTAACAGCAGCAACATCACCTGAAAACTTACTAGAAATGAAAAATTTTTAAATTTTTGTAGAGATGAGGTCTCACCATGTTGGCTAGGCTAGTCTCAAACTCCTGAGTTCAAGAGATTCTCCATCTCAGCCTCCTAAAGTGTTGGGATTACAGGCATGAGCCACTGCACTAGGCCCCTAGATCACCCTCTTATTTTTTTTTTAAAGACAGGGTCTCCCTCTTGTCACCTAGGCTGGAGTGCAGTGGTGCAATCATGGCTTACTGTAGCCTCAAACTCCTACGCCCAAGCCATCCTCCTGCTACAGCCTCTTGGGTAGCTGGGACTACAAGTGCACACCACTATACGTGGCCAATTAATTTTTAAAACATTTTTTTGCAGGGATTTAGTCTCACTATGTTGCCCAGGCTGGTTCTGAACTGCTGGCCTTAAGGGATCCTCTCATCTTGGACTCTCAAAGTGCTGGGATTACAGGCATGAACCACTGCACCTGGCCAAGATCACCCACTTTTTAAGTATTAGAGCTGGGCTTTGAACCCAGGCAGGCTCTGGATCCTGTGTCTTTAACAGCTACAGCCCTGGAAGCATAGGCTGTGTAAGTCCCTCAACAATGGGGACCAGTCTAAAATAGCTATAGGTAGCATATCTAGATCATTCCAGAGAAGAGTGAATGGGTCAAAACCGTCTTTTGAACCAACAGGCAGAGGCCCCAGCAGCTCCTGTCTGCCCAGCCTGGTGCTGCCAGCTGCTGCTTCTCGTGGGTCTTTAAGGCTCTAGTGTTTTTTCTTTTGAGACAGAGCCTTGCTCTGTCACCCAGGCTGGAGTGCAGTGGCATGATTACGGCTCACTGCAACCTCTGCCTCCCGGGTAAAAGTGATTCTCCTGCCTCAGCCTCCTGAGTAGCTGGAATTACAGGCACACGCCACCATGCCCAGCTAATTTTTGTATTTTTAGTAGAGATGGGGTTTCACCATGTTGGTCAGGCTGGTCTTGAACTGCTGACCTCGTGATCTGCCTACCTCCACCTCCCAAAGTGCTGGGATTACAGGTGTGAGCCACCCGCCCAGCAGTCTAGTGCTTTTATTCCCAGATTCTTTTCCTGTCCTCTCTCAGAAGTACTTACAGCACCTCTCTTGTTTCTGCTGAACCCTAGATTTTGTGGTGGAGCCTAAATCCAGAAAGGAAGCCTAAACAGGGGCAAGTGGAAAGGACTTTCAGACCAATTAATCATAAAGCAAAATATCAACATTCCACATAAGGGTGTATATGAGTTTTGTATGTCCCCACTAGACTGCATTCCCAAAAGGTGAAGAGTTATTTCCTCAGGATTTAAGGCAATTAAAATAAGAAGAAATGAGAGTTGAGCCTACAGTCTCTGGCTATAGTCCAGGTGAGACCTCATGAAGTAGATCATATCTGACAGTGAGATAGGAAAAAGGGAAGGTGGTGAATTTCCCACCCCACCCAGCCCTGCAGACAGCCTGCCAAGGTTCAACAAACCTGTTTCCCGCTCCTGGCATGAGCTAGGCATCTAGGATACAACAGAGATCCTTGGCTTCCCTATAGCCCCTGTGAAAGAAAACTAGATTCTCGGGACCCCCAAATTCACTATGCCAAAGAGAGAGTTAAGCTTGGACTTGGAGACAAAACCAAACAAAACAAAACTGCCGTCCTTGTGTTCCCAAACAGCCGTCATTTCACATAAATCTTACATAAAATTCGGATTCACTGAGTCCAGGACAAAAACGTAATTGATCCGCCCCCGCCCCCACTTCCTCTTTTCACATGTAAAATGTAGATTCATCGTGCACTAATCAGAGCCTCACAGCAATGTAACCACTAGCCTCACTCCCTACCCATCCTCATTTTAAAAAATCTCCCCCGCTTGCTCTGCTCTTTCCCTTTAAATATTGAAATTCCCAAAATCCTCTTTGGAAAAAGCATAGGTCACAGATCCTACGGTGTTTCTTTTTTCGGGGTTCGCCCTCAACTTTAGCAGAGCAAACCTCTAAGCAATGGAGATCTGCCTCAGTCACAGTTCAGTTTACATCCTATTCTCTGAATCCGCTAAAATGACAAAGCTTAGCAGAGAAGAAGTGTATCAAGGAGGAAGCCAGGAGATAAAGAGAGCTTCTCCATCCCTCCCCAGTGGACAAGCTTCATGGGAACAACGGGGCGTCTAGCCTGCATGCTCAATGAATGAAGCACTGAATGAATGATGCTTTTGTCAGCAGGGTGCAGTGGCTCACATCTGTAATCCCAGCACTTTGGGAGGCCGAGGCAGGTGGATCACTTGAAGTGAGGAGTTTGAGACAAGCCTGGGCAAAATGGTGAAACTCCATCTCTACTAAAAATACAAAAAGTAGCCAGGCATGGTGATGCACACCTGTAATCCAACTACTCAAGAGGCTGAGGCAGGAGAATCACTTGAATCTGGGAGGCAGAGGTCGCAGGGAGACAAGATCACGCCTGAGTGACAGAGTGAGACCCTGTCTCAAAAAAACACAAAAGTTGCCTTTGATTTGTCACTCACTGTATTCATTCAGAAGAGACTTGAAAGGCAGAACCAGGGTGAGCTGAACTCCATGAATCTCTTCTATGGCATCTTCTGGGGGTACCTGTCAATGGCTGTGATACCCAGACACCTCGACTGCTGACATGCCTCCATATACCAGGGTAGCCACAGTGTGGTGTCAGCGTGTCTGTCTGTGTGTGTGTCTGTGTATGTGCATCTGTGTCTGTGTGCCTCTGGGTGTGTCTGTGTGTCTGTGTCTGTGTACTTGTGCGTGTGTCTGTGTCTAAGTGTCTCTGTGAATGTGTGTGCATGTGTCTGTGTCTGTGTGTGTGTTTGTATGTTTCTTTGTCTATGTGTCTGTGTGTGCGTGTGTGTGTGTGCCTGTGTGTGTCTGTGAATGTGTGTGTGTGCCTGTGTGTGTCTCTGTGTCTGTGCATGTGTGTGTGCATGTATCAGTGTATGTGTCCGTCTGTATGTCTGTCTCTTTGCCTGTGTATGTGTGTCTGTGTGTATTCATGTGTTTGTGTGTATGTGTGTGCATGTCTGTGTGCATGTGTCTGTGTGCATGTGTATCTGTGTGAATGTGTGTGCATGTGTGTGTGCATGCCTGTGTGTGTCTCTGTGTGCATGTGTGTGTGCACGTGTCTCTGTGTGTGTGTGTGTGTGTGTATGTGTTGGTGTCTCTGTGTGTGTGCGTGCATCTGTGTGCATGTGTGTGCACATGCATGTGTGTGCACATGCATGTCTGTGTCCATGTGTGTGCACACGTGTGTGTGTGTGTGTGTGTGTGTGCATGTGCATTTCCGTGTGCATGTGTCTGTTGTCCCTGAGCTCAGTAGCATCCTGGGTCCTGGCCACAGACCCATAGATGAGACAGGTGCAGACAAGGCAGAGATGCCGATGCACTACCTGGGGGGAGCTCCAGGGGCCAAGGAGATCAAGACAGAGAAGTCCCTGCGCACTGAGTCCAGGGATCAAAGCCCCTCCTGATTGGTGGGCCAGCCTGAATCAGCTGGCAGCTGCCAGCTTCAGCCACTCCTAGGAGGCCTGGGCCTGGAACCAGCCCGCCGGGATTGCCCTGACCCTAGGACTCATGTCTTTTCCCTGCCAGCAAAGCGGGTCCAGCCTGGGTTCTCAACCGGGTCTTTCCTGTTCTCCGTCAGGATTCGAATGTGGCCAGTCACACATTCTCCCAGCCCTGACACCTGTACCTGAGCAGCCGCTCTGTGAAGTGAGCCAGGGTCTGGGGAAAACAGGCGTGAGCGGCAAGCGGGAGAGGGCTGGCAAGCAGGTGCAGGGATCGGATTGTGCTGCTGACCGTCCAGCTCACGCAGCTTCGGAGCTTCCCAGCTCACTTGTCCGTAAGAAGAGGAGATGCCCCTCTCCTCCCTCTCGTGGTGAGAAGCTAGTATCTGGTGAAATAGGTGAGCTACTGCTGAACTGAGCAAAAGTCAATGTAAGTCTCAGGTGATGTCTATCTCAGCGCCCCCGGTGTCCTGAGAACCAGATTCCCGGTGGATGCTGAGCATGCAAACAGCCCAGTGGGAGGGCTTCCAGTCCGCAGCCTCTCCCTGGCTCCCTGCACTGACCCCACATGCTGCCAGGCTCCATATGCATCCCCCTTCACTTCTCGAAGAGGCCCTGTGAGGAGAAACAAGCTCCAAAGAGGAAGGAATGTACCCGAGACCATATGGCTAGGAGACCAGAGGCAAGATTTGAACCCCGGTCTGTGAGGCCACAGCTCAAACTCCTCAGCACTGTGCTCCTCCTCCCACAGCTCTTAGACCAGAGCCCTGGGGAAACCTTTCCTCCAGCGCCTAATGCAGAATTTGGCTGGGGGCGTGTGCTCAGTAGTGAATGAATGAATGGATGCAGGCAGGCAGGCGTGCTAGCCCTCCCCTTAGCACTGGCCGGGATCCAGGCTAGAAGCACCCTTTCCACAGCTCAGGGCGATGGTCCAGGGCAGCCAGGCAGGGGTCGGGCCACTGCTGTGCCCTCACCCTTTTTCTAAAAATACGAATGAGTGAGAGACCTCCAAGGCCACCAAACAGATATCCAGTTGCTCTCTGGGGTCAGTCCTTCACAGCCTAAGGCTGCCACCTGGCACCTGCCGCCTCTGGGCCTCCTGCCCAACAGCTGACCCCTGTTATCCCTGTGACTGTTTACTGCAAGGCAAAGTCCAGTTTGGCAGAGGTGTGGACTTCCAAGCAGCCAGGTCCGGCTTGGCCTAGGCTCGCCCATGCTGAACTGTGGGGTAACAGGACAGCTTGGGGGTCTCTACCCCTAAGCCCAGTCAAAGCAAACCCTTCTTTTTTGCTGGGGCTCCATTTCCACAGCCATGAAATGGAGGCAATCAACCCCCACAAAGCCTCGGAGTGTGGTGGCAGCCTGGCTTGGGGATGTGGACACTTAGAGCCAGGACAGTGGTGTTGAAACCTGGCACTGCCCCTTTATAGCTACATGGCTTGGGACTTCTGTCAGTCACCTACTAAAAATGGGGGTCATACCATTACAGAACAGTGATAGTATTAACCTATTTTTAAAGATCTATGTTTATATGCTTAGATCAATCTGATATGACATGGACTAAAATATTAAGTGTCATCTCTAAGCAATAGAATATCAAATATCTGTATTTTCTAATTTTTCTTCAATGAACATTTGGAGTTAAAAAACCCAAAATATTAAAGCAACAACCATATAATTGTACTTAAGCATTTGTTCTGACTTACAGGACAGTTTGAGAATCACGTTCATGAAAGTGGTTTACAAACTGTGAAGGTCTTTGGAAATGTAATAGTTCTTACAATTTTCTACAGGGATGGGGAGAGAATAGTTTCCTGGCCAGGTATGGTGGCTCACACCTTTAATCCCAGCACTTAGGGAGGCTGAGGTGGGCAAATTACTAGACCAGCCTGGGAAACAGAGCAAAATCCTGTCTCCACATAAAAAATTTTTTGGCTGGTTGCAGTAGCTCATGCCGATAATCCCAGCACTTTGGGAGGCTGAGGTCGGCTGATCACCTGAGGTGAGGAGTTTGAGACCAGCCTGGACAATATAGTGAAACTCCATCTCTACTGAAAAAAAAAAAAAAAAAAAAAAAATTAGCGGGGCATGGTGACACCCACCTGTAATCCCAAGCACTTCGGGAGGCTGAGGCAGATGGATCACCTGAAATGAGGAGCTCAAGACCAGCCTGGCCAACATGGTGAAACCCTATATGTACTATAAATAAAATTTAAAAATCTGGGTGTGGTGGCACACGCCTGTAATCCCAGCTACTCAGGAGACTGAGGCAGGACAATCACTTAAGCCCAGGAGGCAGAGGTTGCAGCGAGCCGAGATCGCACCACTGCACTTCAGCCTGGGGGGAAAAAATTTTTAAACTTAAAAAGCAAAAAGAAAAAAATTCAATTAAAAGTAAAAGCAGGCCAGATGCACGCTCACACCTGTAATCCCAGAACTTTGAAAGGCTGAGGTAGGTAGACCACAAGGTCAGGAGTTCGAGTCCAGCCTGGCCACTATGGTGAAACCCTGTCTCTACTAAAAATACAAAAAATTAGCTGGGCATGGTGGTGTGTGCCTATTGTCCCAGCTACTCAGGAAGCTGAGGCAGGAGAATTGCTTGAACCTGGGAGGAGGAGGTTGCAGTGAGCCGAGATCGTGCCACTGCACTCTAGCCTGGGTGACAGAGTGAGACTCTGTCTAAATAAATAAATAAATAAACAAACAAATAAATAAGTAAATAAAAGCAAATCCTTCTTTTTGCTGAGGCTCCATTTCCACCACCATGAAATGGAGGCTTCCTCTGCAGTGACCTTCACCTGCAGGAGCCTGCTCACACAGAGAACCACTGCCGCCCACTGGAGGGCGCCATTCACTGAGTTCTGGTGGTGTTTGCTCTGGGCTCTGGGGCTCTGGGGCTCTGGTCTCCCCTGCTGCAAATCTTTAACCCTTAGCACGAGCAGATGGTAGAACTGCCCTCATCAAGAGGGGGCCATACCAACTTCTGGAATAAACAAGGCCAAAAGGAAAAAGTAGGTTTCCTGGGGGCAATCCCACAGCAGGAAGCCCTGTAATTCAACAGCGCTGCCCTGGCCTTGAGTGCCAATTCTCTCCTCATCAGGCAGACAACAGTTGGAGGAAGGGAATGGTTGGAGGGAAGGGCAGGAAATGCTTGATGTGAAGCCTGGGCTGACCACAGGCATGGCTACACTCCGTAGTACCCTGGCCTGCTCTGCGATGAGTCAGCAGAGTTGATTAAGCACCCACTGTGTGCAATGCCCCAAACTCTGGGCTGAGATGACAGCTCTGTTTGCTTTCCAGCCAATCAACCAGCAAATATTTATTGAGCATCTGTCTATTTTGGGCAAGTCAGAGTACAGAGGGCGTGGCTCAGAGAGGAACAGCTTAGACAGGGAGTTTGTGATTCATTACAGGAATGGGTGCCACGTGACAAACACAAAGGGTGGAACGGCAGGAGCGCCTCAATCCAGGGACTCGGAGGGGCTCTGTGGACCTCAGGGCCATCTCAGCTGGCTCCAGACAGACAACTTCTTCAGAGTGTTCTAGTAATCACAGAAGCCCTGCCTTGGGAGCCCTAATAGAGGAGACTGCTAAAATGTTTCCAAATGAGTATTCGTGTAACCCACAATAATTTGCATGGCCCAGTAAAAATGAACATATGGGGCCCCTTGCAAACTAAGATTGAGCCTCAGAAATGAAGCCTAAAAAAGAAAAAAAAAAAAATTCCAAATTTCAAGATGGCAAAAGTAGGGCATTAGACCAAGTCCAGGACCCTTCTCAGCGTGGGCCCCTCCTAAGCAGGACCTGGGAAGCCAACCCAGCCCACCTGGAAGAGCAGGAGGTGAGAATTTGGGGTTTCTGGTTGCCAAGATCACGGGCCTTGGGAAAGCCAAGGGCTGCTTCATTGTCTGCATCCTGGGTCAAGGTCGCCTCCAGACAGCGAGATGGCCCAGCCAAGATCTGGCTTTGTCCTTACGCCTTCCCTCTGGCGGCCCTCTGCTCTCAGATGATGGTGTAACAAGGCCAGAGGCTGCTGCTGGCTCTTCTCTGAAAAGCCAGGAGCAGGCAGCAGCGCAAAATGCAAACGCCGATGCCTTCCCTGGTGGAAGCTGTGGGAACTGCCTCTCCCTGGACAGCGCAGGCCCACTCAAAGGCATCCAACCTCAAAGTACATAAGCTCCCATCCGCCGACAGGGCATGCGTTTCAGCCCTATGCCCAACCTTCCCGTCTTATAAATCAGGACACGTAACCAGCGCGGCAAGGGACCTCTTCAAGGTGACAGAACTGGGGAGTGCTAAAACTGGGACAAATGCTTCTGTGACTCCCACCAGGGGCCCTTTCCCTACCAGCCAGGTGCCTTTCTGTGCACTCTGACCGGACCGTAGAGACCCACGTGTAGGCATCCCTCTGCAGTGACCTTCACCTTCCCGGCCCTGCTCGCATCAGAACCACTGCTGCCCACGGAGGACGCCTTTCACTGGGCTCTGTGATGTGGCCAGGAGTTGAAGTTTGGGGGGAAGAGCCCACTGTCCCCGCTGCAGGCCTTTAACCCTTAGTGTGAGCAGATGGCACAACGCCTCTCCGTGCCAGGAGGGGTTCATGCCAACATCTGGAATAAACAAGGCCAAAGGGAACGAGTAGGTTCCCCAGGCGCAGTTTCTCTTCCTGCTGCTGAACACCTGTGGGAGAAGGGGCTCCGTCTTTCCTATGGAGCGTCTCTGCCAGGGTTCAGAAGTTTCTTGACTAGAGTCCTGACCTTGGTCAACAGAAAGACTAGGGGAGGAGGAGGCCAGAGTCGGCTTACCAGGACGGGCTGCAGACAGCGGGAGGCGGGACCCAGGTGAACCATCCCTTCCTCCAGCCGTTGCCTGCCCCTCCACAGGAAGCAGGCCCAGGAGACCCTGGGAATGCAGACGAGCTGAACCCAGATCACCGCCCCCATGGCAGAAGCAACCCCCAGTCAAGCAGCCGCAGAAGGTGCCCCAAGGGTGTCCGCTGTGCGGCACGGAATGTTTGCGCATGCGCCACCTTACAGAATCCACCCAGCTGCCTAAGGACAGAAGCGGAGGCTGCACTGTAAGGATAAGCAAAGGGAACCCCAGGGGAATGAAGTCCCTTTCTTAAGGCTCTTAAGGCTCTCCGACCAGTGACTTTCTGGAGCTGGGAAGGGGGCTGGGCTTTCTTAGTCTTGGTCCGGTGCTAGTGGTCTGGCCTCCGGCCACTCTCCATCTCACCCCGCCCAGCAGTGAGCTGCTCCTCCCTGCCCCTGGGCCTCTGTGCAGTGGGGCCAGGGACCCGGCATATCACAGGCAGCTCACCAGGATTTGCAGAGCAGATCGAACCTCCCTCCCCTGGGTTTGGAGTGCACTCTGGCACTTTAGACGTGAAACGACAGCCGTCACAGTCCCCAGATCAGTGTGTCATCCTTGCACTATGTAAACATAGGTTTCCCCTTGGGAAAAAAAATCCCAGTATGTGAAAAGCCAAATCAATTTGCAAGACAGCAAAATGGGGGAAGGAAGGGAAGGGAGGAGGAGCCGCGTTGCAAATGGACTCCCTGCAGACTCCCGCAAATAGTGCCCTTTGTGAGTATCTCTCTAAGCTTAGAATGAGGAAAACCTTTGTAAGCACGACATAAAATCTGGAAACCATAAAGGATCAATACATTTGACTGCATAACATTAAAATTATTTGAATGCAAAATAATAATAGCATCTACCCTTACAGTGCTTATTTCATGTCCAACCCTGCACAGAACACTTTATGTACGTGAAGTCATGTCATTCTCATAACAATCCCATGGGATAAGTACTGTCCTCATCTGAGGGACTCTGAGATTAAGTAAACTATGGTCATTGAGCTAGTAAGTTAGAGACAAAACCAGGGTGACCACGTAGCCTGCCTTCAGTGTGTGCTCCAGCCATTCCCTCAACCGCCACACACCACACGGTGTCAGGAGACAAAACAAACCGCATTAAACACTGCTGTACAGAGCACAAAGGACTGATTTTCCTGAAGTCTGTGGAGGCCTTCAAAGTGAGTCAATAGAAAAATAGAACTTGAGCAAGCAAGCCCGTGAAGAAACATCACAAATTGTGTGTGTGTGTGTGTGTGTGTGTGTGTGTGTGTGTGTATGCAAAGCCTACAAGATTGATGAAGATTTAAGAGACTGATAATACTCAGTGTTGGTGAAGACATGGATAAAAAAGCACTTTCACATACTTGGTAAAAACAGAAATTACTACCAAATGTACCAAAATTGTTATAATCAATTTTTGAGGGACAAATTGACAATTATCTGTTAAAATTTGAAATAGTCTTACCTAGTAAGTCCACTTCTAGGAGTCTCCACAGAATAAGTTTCCCGCAGAAAATGTTCCCCAAAGCTCAAAAAACAGGATATTCAATGTATCATTGACAATGTCAAAAATTGGAAATGAGTCAGATTGTAATCAATGGTGTGTGGGCTAAATAAACTGAGCTACACTCACACAATTATATACTACATACATCTTTAAAAAGAGGTGTTCTTGTCCAATCAGTAAAAAGCAATGAAACAAAACAAAACAAAATAAAAAGAATGAGGTAGATCCCTATGTATAGAAACAGAAGATATCTAAAAAGTATTTAGAGGGGAGCAAGTCAGTAAGAGCATTATATGATTCTGTATTGGTTAAAATGAAACAAAATATTCAGAGAATCTTTTTTTTTTTTTTGAGATGGGAGTCTCGCTCTTTTGTCCAGGCTGGAGTGCAGTGGCGTAATCTCGGCTCACTGCAACCTCCACCTCCCTGGCTCAAATGATTCTTCTGCCTCAGCCTCCTGAGTAGCTGGCATTATATGATTCTGTATTGGTTAAAATGAAACAAAATATTCAGAGAATCTTTTTTTTTTTTTGAGATGGAGTCTCGCTCTTTTGTCCAGGCTGGAGTGCAGTGGCGTAATCTCGGCTCACTGCAACCTCCACCTCCCTGGCTCAAATGATTCTTCTGCCTCAGCCTCCTGAGTAGCTGGCATTACAGGCATGTGCCACCACAACCGGCTACTTTTTCTGTAGAGATGACATTTCACCGTGTTGGCCAGGATAGTCCTGACCTTGTGATTCACCCACCTCAGCCTTCCAAAGTGCTGGGATTACAGGCGTGAGCCACTGCGCCCGGCCAGAGGATCTATTTTATATTTCTATGCATTAGCATAAGCATAGGCAACAAATATGAGAGGAATTTATAGCACACTAAGGACTTTCCTTTCTTTCTAAGTTATATATTTTCCCAGTTCTAGGTGTTTTCTCTCATTGGAGTGTGGTTTCAGTGAAAACCAGGAAACCTGCTGGACAAATTCTAAAAGAGCTGTAACACCTCTAATTCTAATTTTTGACAAACGAGACATCATCCTTTTATAATCAGGAAAAAACATAACAATGAGAATATTAAATATATGATAAACAGCAAAACCACCCTTCCCTGTTTATTTCTTTGTTCTACAAGAATGTGCTGGTATGCCTACTGAGTCCTAGGCACTAATGTCTCAGGCTGGGCATGCAGAGATGAATCCACATGGCTCTTGCTCTCAAGAAACTTCTGGAATAGGGGAAACAGATGGTAAGTTTTGGGGGAGGATTGTGTCCTGGGCTCAGTTCTCCTCAGTGGGGCAGGGCAGATGGGCTGCTATGGCAGCTGTCTCAGAGAGGGCTGGACCCAAGATGAGGCGGGGGCTTACTGTCAGGACCCAAGAGGTCCTAGGGTATGGGTAGAAGGCAGGAGGTGGAGCCGTGCAGGGCAGCGGATCAGGGAAGGGCTGATGAGGTGCTTTGTCCTGAGGGCTGCAGGGAGCAGTAGGAAGGTATTCCTCAGTGAGTGACATCCTTACAGCAGCATTTTATTTTTTACTTTTATTACTTTTTGTAGAGAGTGTCTTGCTATATTGCCCAGGCTTGTCTCAAACTCCTGGTCTCAAACAAGTGGTCCTCCTGCCTCAGCCTCCCAATGTACCGCAGTAGCATTTTCTTTTCTTTCTTTTCTTTTCTTTTCTTTTATTATTTATTTATTTATTTTGCAACAGAGTCTCACTCTGTCGCCCAGGCTGGAGTGCAGTGGTGCGATCTCAGCTCACTGCAACCTCTGCCTCCCAGGTTCAAGCGATTTCTCCTGCCTCAGCCTCCCAAGTAGCTGCCACCATGCCTGGCTAATTTTTTTGTATTTTTCTAAAGATGAGTTTCTACCATGTTAGCCGGGATGGTCTCGATCTCCGGACCTCGTGATCTGCCTGCCTCGGCCTCCCAAAGTGCTGGGATTACAGGCGTGAGCCACCGCACCCGGCCTGCAGCAGCATTTTAGAAGGAACCTGATGGAAGCAGCTCAAAGGATGGCTTGGAGCAGAGTGCCCTCCATGGAGAGGCCCTCTGGGGGTCTGCGGCGTAGCCTGGGCAGTGGGTATAAAATGGGACCGCCCCAAGAGAGGGTGAGGAAATAGAACTGGCAGGACTGGGTGAGCGATTGGATGCTCAGGGTGTGGGAAAGGGAGGGGTGGGGGATGACACCCTGTGCCTCTGGCTGGGTGGTGACCTTGTGCCTTCACAGTCTGAAAACACACTCTCAGCTTTGCAGCCCCAATAAGACTCAGCTGATGAACAACTTTCCAGGAGCATGCTCTTGTGTAAAAGGAGCACATACGGTAATCTACACAGACGCAGTTGTCTGGTGTGGATCACAGCAGTCTGCCCAGCCACTGCCCAGGGCACTTGGAATCTTGTCAAGGGCATAGTCCTTTGTGGGTGATGCTTACCGCTGATCAGAACCCAGAACACTACCACTTACTATTAAGGTTATAGCGAGGTGGGAGAGAAAAGTGCAGCGAGAGTGGTGCCTCTTTTCAAAATGGTATGACAGTCCCTAGGCTCTCTGGCTCCTGTTTCTGGATTCAGTGTTGTTAGGGCATCCCACCTTCACATGGTTAGTGTGAAATAACCAGGAAGGCAGTTTAGGTACTACAGGGTGTTGGGGCCCCGCTCCTAAGCAGGGTTCAAGCAGTGGGTACAGTGCCTAGATCTTACCACTCCCAGCAGCATCTCCCCCACCTCCTGCTGCTGACAGCAGTTAGCTGGGCAGAAACAGCCCTGCCACTCATGCCCAGCTGCACACACGTCAACAACCTGGGTTTGTCCACTCTCCTGATGCACGGTCCTTCCTCCTAGTCACGGCTGCTAGACCTGCCGCCCAGGACTGAGTGCTGGTTTGTCTACTATGTTGGTCAGGGGGTTGAGGCATTCTGATTGCAGAAGCCCTCTGGACAGGCAGTGCTGGTGGAGTTCTGTAGAGCTGGTCTTAAAACCAGAGGCCTTTTGGCTGAGCCCTGAGTCCCTGGAGGGACAGTGTCTGCTGTGAACAGATGTCACGGAGGGAGCAGTGCAGTGTCACAAGTCTGGCTTCTCTCCCCAGGTCTCTGAGGCACATCTTACCGTGCAGCCAGGCTGGGGGTGCTGCTAGCCTTTGTGGGAGCTGCCTGCAAGAGCCGAGGGTTGTTTCTTTGGAGACATTTCTCAAGTTCTGGGCCTCATCTGAACAAGAAAGCCTTCTGAAAGAGTGAAGTGGCCAGTGGCAGATATGGCATGTGACCTAAGTAATCAATTTTGGGGAAAGAGAGACCCCTCCACCCTACATGTTTCCAAGTCACCTCCTTGCCCCTCCTGTTCTGCTCATCCTTCCAACTGTTCCTTTAGCCTGGAGGCCTGGAGCCCCAGCCACCAGGGTGCAGCCAAACGCATATCTTGTTTGCATTCTGGGTGAACTTTCCATTAATCTGTGATAGATGAAAAACGGGGACTTTAAAGTCAGAACGCGGTCAAGTCTGGCTTTACTACCTGCTAGCTAGGTGACACTGGACAAGTTAAGTTGTCTGAACCATAGTGTCCCCAAGTGCAAAATGGGGATAAATGATAGTCTGTACCTCACTGGGTTGCTGTGACAACAGTAGGACACATTAGATATAAAATAGTTTGGTGTCTGCTAGATAATATGAGGGAGTTACCATTGCTGGAGGGATTAGGGTGGACCCTAACTAGTCAATTTTGAGCAAAGAGAGGCCCCCTTAGAAAATGGCCATTTTCTAAAGAAGCTATCTGATCAGCCAGTAGATCATGGCACGTTCTTGTAAATATCCAGCAAAAAGTGTTGAATAAAAGGAGAAAGATATTAGACACAGATTATGAAGAAACAGAATAACTAGTGTCTCTGACCGAGCACGGTGGCTCACTCCTGCAATCTTAGCACTTTGGGAGGCCGAGGCAGGTGGATCACGAGGTCAGGAGTTTGAGACCAACACGGTGAAACCCTGATCAACACGGTAAAACCCTGTTTCTACTAAATATACAAAAATTGGCCAGGAGTGGTGGCAGGTGCCTGTAATCCCAGCTACTCAGGAGGCTGAGGCAGGAGAATCACTTAAACCCAGGAGGCAGAGGTTGCAGTGAGCAGAGATCGTGCCACTGCACTCCAGACTGGTGTTGCAACAAATAAATAAATAAAAAATAAATAAATAAATTTAAAAAAAAAGAAGAAAAATAAAAGAAAGAAAAAACTGAATAAATGGAGAGATATTACATGTTCATGAATAGAAAGTCAGGCCTGTAATGTATCACGAGGTCAGGAGTTTTAGACCAGCCTGACCAAGATGGCGAAACCCTGTTTCTACTAAAAATATAAAAATTAACTGGGCATGGTGATGTGCACCTGTAATCCCAGCTACTCCGGAGGCTGAGGCAGAAGAATTGCTTGAACCTGGGAGGCAGAGGTTGCAGTGAGCCGAGATGGCACCATTGCGCTTCAGCCTGGCAACAGAGGGAGATTCCATCTCAAAAAAAAAAAAAAAAAAAAAAAGGAAAAGAAAGAGTCAATGTTGTCAAGACATTGGTTCTTCCTAACTTGATCTAAATATTCAATGCAATCCCAATAAAAATCCCAGCAAGTTATTTTGTAGATGTCAACAAACTGACTCTGAAGTTCACCTGAAGAGGCAAAAGATGAAGAATAGCCAACTCAATATTAAAGGAAAAAAATCAAGTCAGAGAACTGACACTACCCAACTTCAAGACTTGCCTAATAGGAAGCTACAGTAATCAACCACAGTGTGATATTGTCAAAAGGGTAGACAAGTAGATCAATGAAACAGAATATAGAGTCCAGAAACAGACCCACATAAACAGAGTCAACTAATCTTTGACAAAGGAGCAAAGATAATACAATGTAGCAAAGATAGTCTTTTCAACTAATTGTGCTTCCACCGGCAAAAAAAAAAAAAAAAAAAAAAAAGAATCTAAGCACAGACTTATGCTCTTCACAAAAATTAACTCAAAATGGATCACCAGCATGTAAAACACAACACTATAAAACCCCTAGACAGTAATATTGGGCAAAATCTAGGTGCTATAACATAACATAGGATAGGATGACAAGGATTTCCATCCTAGGTTATTATGTCATAAAATAGGACTTTTTATGTACAACACTGAATCCACAGTTCATGAAAGAAAGAGTTGATAAACTGAATTTTATTAAATCAAAACCTCTGCTCTGTAAAAGACAACGTCAAGAGAATCAGAAGATAAGACAGACTGGGAGAAAATACTTGCAAAAAATATTTCTGATAAAGGACAGTTATCTAAATATGTAAACTCCTAAACTTTTAAAATTCAACAATTAGAATATGAACCTGATTTGAAAAAATGGGCCAAAGACCTCTTCACAGACACCTCATCAACAAAGATATACAAATGGCAAGTAAAGTATACAAAAAGATGTCCACGTGATGGGTCACCAAATAAATGGATGCAAATTAAAACCACAATTTGATGAGAATGGCCAAAATCCAGAACACTGACAATACCAAATGCTGACAAGCTGTGGAACAACAGGAACTCCTGTTCATTGCTGCTAGGAATGCAAAATGGCACAGCCACTTTGGAACAGTTTGGCAATTTCTTTCAAAATTCAACATACTCTTCCATACGATCCAGCAACCACGCTCCTTGGGATTTTCCCAAATAAAATGAAAACGTATGTTCACACAAAAACTTACACATGGATGTTTATGGAAGGTTTATATAATTGTCAAAACTTGGAAGCCACCAAAATGAAAATACTCTATGCTGGTATGATGGTGGAAACATGTCGTTATGCATTTGTCCAAAACTGTAGACTGTAAAACACCAGGAGTGCACTCCAATGTAAACTATAGATGTTTCATGATAATGATGTGTCAATGCAGCTTCATCAGCTCTAACAAATGGATCCCTCTGTTGGGGGACATTGATAATGGGGCAGACTGTGTGCGTGTAGGGACAGGAGGCATATGGGGAGTCTCTGCACCTTCCAATTTTGCTGTGAATCTTGCTGTGAATCTAAAACTACTCTTAAAAAAAAAAAAAGAAGTTTAAAAAGAAACAAACAATAAAACCAAAGACAAGATGGTGACTTGATGGAGAAGAATTTTCCAAATATAAAAAAGTCAGGCTGGGTGCAGTGGCTCACACCTGTAATCCCAGCACTTTGGGAGGCTGAGGTGGGCGGATCACAAGGTCAAGAGATAGAGACCATCTTGGCCAACATGATAAAACCTCGTCTCTACTAAAAACACAAAAAATTGGCTGGGCATAGTGGCGCGTGCCTGTAGTCCCAGCTACTTGAGAGGCTGAGGTAGGAGAACCGCTTGAACCCGGGAGGCGGAGGTTGCAGTGAGCCAAGATCGCCCCATTGCACTCCAGCCTGGGTAACAAGAGCAAGACTCCGTCTCAGAAAAAAAAAGGAGGGGTAAGCTGGGTGCGACGGTCATACCTATAATCCCAGCACTTTGGGAGGCTGAGCCAGGGATATCCCTGGGGACCAGGAGTTGGAGACCCGCCTGGGCAACATGGCAAAATCCTGTCTCTACCAAAAATACAAAAATTAGTCGGGCACGGTGGCATGTGCCTGTAGTACCAGCTACTCAGGAGGCTGAGGTGGGAGGATTACTTGAGCCCAGGAAGTTGAGGTTACTGGGAGCCATTATTGCACCACTGCACTCCAGCCTGGACTTTGAGAGTGAGACCCTGTCTCCAAAAAAAAAAAAAAAAAGGCAGAATTCACATATTAAAAGTCATGGCCGGGCGCGGTGGCTCACACCTGTAATCCCAGCACTTTGGGAGGCTGAGGTGGGTGGATCACTTGAGGTCAGGAGTTCGAGTAGCCTGGCCAAAATGGAGAAACCCTGTCTCTACTAAAATACAAAAATTATCTGGGGCTTGATGGTGCACACCTGCAATTTCAGCTACTCGGGAGGCTGAAGCAGGAGAATCGCTTGCACCCAGGAGGTGGAGGTTGCGGTGAGCCTAGGTTGTCCCAATGCACTCCAACCTGGGTGACAGGGTGAGACTCCACCTCAAAAACAACAGCAACAATTAAAACTCATGCCACAACTATTATAAATTTATACCCTAAACCAAATAACACACCTGTTAAGTATAATTATGATCCCAGTTTTCTAAAATAAAATAAAATGCCTTTATATACAAAGGCGGAACATGGAAAGTAAAACACTAAATTGTTGGCAGTTGTAGGTTGTGGGTTTCTGGGTGATGTCTGGTTCCACCGTCTCTGTGACTTTGTGCAAGTCAGTTAACCTTTCTGTGCCTCAGTTTCCTCATGTGTAGCATGAAAATGATAATGGTACCTTCCTGACAGGGTTGCTATGCGCACTAAATGGGTTAACGCATGTAAAGTGCTTATAAGAGTGTGTGGCACTCAATAAATCTTCGTGTTGCTATTATCATAAGTTTTCTTACAGACAGGCTTTTGAATTTTCCGCTGTTTACCCAGGATACTAAGGGTTGTACTAAGAACATGGTGACACAGGAGAACATAGTCTGACATGAACAGACTTAAAGATTATAAGGAACGAATAAGTGAAACTAGGTCAGACAAGCCAAAGAATAAAGGCAGCACATATTATTTATGTTACATAAAACCATGGAGCTGTTCCTCGTGTATGATGAATTGAAGAAGTCTTGAAGTCATTGTACCTTGAGACAAAATAGGGCCAAGTGAAATTTCCACTTCTCTTGCCATTGGCCAAGAACATTTCATGGAGGAGATAGGATCTTAGAAGCCGAAGAAAAGGTGAACGTATTAGTGGGAGTTACCATTAGCAACAAACACCAATGGTGTCGCAGGAGGCTGCACGTCACGTCTGCAGTACGGCCCGCTCTGCACGGAAGGTGTCGGGGGTCTGGGGCACTGTTGCTCGTGGCCAACGCGGGGCTATTAAAGGCCAGAGGGCCCAGAGGCCTTTGCCTAGTTGAAGCCCTCTAGCATAATGCCAGACCCTTCTGGTATAAAGGACCATTTATTATCACCAGTAGGATTTTTCTTTGTAACCCTGGGTTCATTTGTGTGGGTACAAGTTCCCCTGTGGAGAAATGTTGGTGTCTCATATACAAACACCAGCATCTGCAGCTAAGTTTCCCGTAAGGAAATGAGCTTGTTAACGGGTGGGGAAGGGAAGAACTACTCACACACTCAATCATGTGTAATTGTGTGTGTGTGTGTGTGTGTGTGTGTGTGTGTAGATGTGTACAGACAGCATTTTGCCAACACCCTGTTTCTGGTATGCGAAAGGATGTTTCCACACTTGGCTGCTTCACAGGTGTTTTCACTCACTTCGCCCGGGGCACCCGGGGGTAAGTGTGGGGCGCTCAGCAGGTAGCTATGGCCACAGCTCCATTCCACCTCCACCCTCCTCCTTGCCCTTCCTCTGCCCAGAGGGAGGAAACTGGCAGTGGATTCCAGAGAGGACTGGAGAGGGCTGCCCGAGCTTGCCCATCTTCCCAGACAGGGCTATGTCTAAGACCTGGCCACAGGCCACCTTCGAAAGAGCTCAGCCATGACTCAGCTTGTGCTGTGAGAAATGAGGAGAAAGGGAGGCAGACATTTAAAACGTGGTCATCAATGGCATCTAATTAGAGCCATCTGATGTACAGGACTCCTAATAGACACCAAACTGTTCGTAGCAATTATCTTTGAATGACAGAATTAAGGAAAATTTAAAATCCTGTTTGATCGTATTTTCTACAATATTTTAAGTTTAGTTTTAATTTTCTTTTTTTTCTTTTTGAGACAGCATCTCGCCCTGTCACCCAGGCTGTAGTACAGTGGCACGATCACGGATCACTGTAGCCTCAACTTCCTGAGCTCTAGCGATCCTCCCACCTCAGCTTCCCAAGTAGCTGGGACCACAGCTGTGCACCACCACACCTGGCTAAATTTTCGTATTGTTGGTAAACATGGGGTTTCACCATGTTGGCTAGGCTGGTCTCGAACCCCTAGGTTCAAGCTGCCTCAGCTCCCAAAGTGCTGGGATTATAGGCGTGAGCCACTGCTCGCAGCCTACAATGCTTGTATTTTTGTTACAAGGATGTATTTCCTTTACCAGCAGAAAAAGAGAGAAATACTAAAATAAGTAAAGCACAAATTTAAAAAGCATTCCCCCCACCGCAGTTAATTTGTCGTGGATGAGAGATGAGAGTAACAAAGCTAAATCTTAGACTTTGGGGGGAGGTCATAGCCCCTAAGAAAAGAGTAAGTACAAGCCGTTGTGCATTGAGCAGCAGAGCTGTGTGAGACTTCACATGATCTCTGCAACATCCTGCAAGGCGGGGATTATTATCCCTGTTTACTGGTGAGTAAACAACTCAGAGACATTAAGAGACTTGTCAAGATGCCACTCATGTTCACGGCTTCACTGGGATTTGAATCATGACTTGCCTCAGCAGGGTTGGGGGCATAGGAGCACTTGGTCCCAGCAAGTGCGGAAGTGTGGAAGCCCTCCCAGCCCCACCACTGCACTTGGCCTCCTGCCTCTCCTCAGCTTGGTCAGCTCTGCACCCCAGCATGCCCAAGGGGGCTCACATTCCTCCCTGAGATGCCCCCACGGATTCACAAGGGCATCAGTATTCCCATTGCCCATCTCTGGGCACAGGAGCGGCCGTGCACTCAGGATCCCTCTGATGCCAAGGTTTGCACAGCTCTGGCCCAGCCCACCTCCTTCTGCCCAGCTGCCAGGGCCCCAGTGCTCAGCCCTCGAGTGCCTGGTGTCTGAGTCTGAGGAACGTGCCCAGAAGCAAGTTGGCACTGAGATTCACATTTACTCCTTTACTCCTTCTGAACACCTGAGCCACTGGGAGGTCTTGGCTACCTTCAAGCATCAATTCCTCAGGTGTGAATTTCTCAGTGATCCTGGGAGGTCCTTGAAGCTGGGTCCTTCTGGGAGACATGCAATGAAGGTGTTCAAGGCTATGAGGGGAAAGAGTGGGTCAAGGTAATGAGGGAAATGGAACTAGAAGTTTTACAAAATGGGTGGAGGCCAAGTGCAGTGGCTCAGGCCTGTAATCCCAGAACTTTGAAAGGCCGAGGGGGAGGATTGCCTGAGCTCAGGAGTTCGAGACCAGCCTGGGCAACATGGTGAAACCCCATCTCTACTAAAATACAGCTGGGCATGGGTGGTGCACACTTGCAGTCCCAGCTACTCAGGAGGCTGAGGCGGGAGAATCACTCGAACTCGGGAGGCGGAGGTTGCAGTGAGCTGAGATCGCGCCACTGCACTCCAGCCTGGATGAAGAGCGAGGCTCAAAAAATAAATGAATAAGCCGGGCGCGGTGGCTCAAGCCTGTAATCCCAGCACTTTGGGAGGCCGAGGCGGGTGGATCAAGAGGTCGAGAGTTCGAGACCATCCTGGTCGACATGGTGAAACCCTGTCTCTACTAAAAATACAAAAAATTAGCTGGGCATGGTGGCGCATGCCTGTAATCCCAGCTACTCAGGAGGCTGAGGCAGGAGAATTGCCTGAACCCAGGAGGCGGAGGTTGCGGTGAGCCGAGATCGCGCCATTGCACTCCAGCCTGGGTAACAAGAGCGAAACTCCGTCTCAAAATAAATAAATAAATAAATAAATAAATAAATAAATAAATAAATAATAAAATTAGATTAAATTATAAATGGAGTGGAGAAATGGTATGAAACTGGATGGCAAGACGGGTGGCAGAAATTTTGGGGGTATGTATGTGTATGTGTGTGTGTTGTGTGTGTGTGTGTTGTGTGTGTGTCCCTCTGCTGCCCAGGCTGGAGCACATGGCATGATCATAGCTCACTGCAGCCTCGACCTCCTGAGCTCAGGGAATCCTCCTACCTCGGCCTCCCAAAGTGCTGGGATTACAAGCATAAGCCACCATGCCTGGCCCAGAATTGTTGTGCATTTCTTTTTTTCTATGTGTTAGGGTTGTTCTAATGTTTATGTAAGTTTAAAAAGTCAATCTTGAGTTTTCAAAGGATAAAAACAAGGTATGTAGAAATTTCTCTGAACTCTCAATAGTTAAAACACTTCCCAATTCCTCTGATAGGGAGATTTCTGTCCTTTGAAAGATGTGTCCACCTTGACCGGAAGGCTTATTATTCAGCTGTCTCCTCATTTGCAGAATCTGGTGGAAGAGCCAACGCATTGTAAATGCTCAGCATTTGTTGAATAAATACACGAACTGGGTTTGCATCCTCATTTAGAATGCATGTAACTAGGTAGGTGCTTTTTGTATTATTTACTATGAATTTAAAAATATATATTTTGAAAAATTAGCTTTTAAAAAATAAAACAAATAGCCAGGTGCAGTGGCTCACACCTGTAATCCCAGCACTTTGGGAGGTGGAGGTAGGCACCATGACCCCAGGCTCCGTCTGGGCCGCGACTCAGGAAAGGGGGTAGATCCATGTCCTCCACTGTCCCCCATTAGTTCCGTCCCCTTCACAGTGAGAAGTGTTTTCCAACAGGCCCTAGGTACAGGGTCAGCAGAGAGGGGAGCCTTGGGGGGCATCTACACAGAAGAAATCAGCCTCCACATCCCAGCCACTCCTGGGTCCCGGCCTCGCCTCTCAGCTAGCAGCACAGACATCACTGTGCTGCTCCTTCCCCCTAGCCCCATGCCCTACCAGAAGGGGCAAAGGGCACGTCCCATCGCTCACTGCCCTGCCTGAAATGTGGCAGCCACTGTGGGCCAGGCTCAGGGCAGGGCAGAGGATTCCGGCAGGGTCAGGCTGCCTGCTGCAGGTTCCTGCAGGCCTCTGCTCCTCGTTTTTCTTGAGCCCAGAAGTTCTTTGGAGACCAGCCTGGCCAACATGGCAAAACCAAATACAAAAAATTATGTGGGCATGGTGGCGGGTGCCTGTAATCCCAGCTACTTAGGAGGCTGAGGCAGGAGAATCACTTGAACCTGGGAGGTGGAGGTTGCAGTGAGCCAAGATCAGTCTGAGCCACTGAGTGCAACTCTGTCTCAAAAAAGTAAATAAATAAAAATTTTCCATGGGAATAAGAGAGTAGAGCTAACCCAGTTTATGTATCTGACTTGATAAAACATCATTTTAAGGTACTGATGTCCCCATGTGAAGCCAGTAGCAATCCCTTAATTAAATAATCATTTGATTAAGAACAGATGTGTCACTTCAGATGCAGTGTCCTGTGTGGTGGTGATTGAGGAGCCCCGTGCAGAAGGCGTGCTGGAGGCTTCCACACTCAATAGTGTGACACGGAAGAACGGCAGTCAGACCTGGATGATCAACTCCAGAAACTCCTCCAGAGCAGCTTTACTGAGCCATCATTCACAAGCCACACAATTCACCTATTTAAAGTGAAAAACTAGTGTATACTAGTCATGCACAGCAGAACCATGTACATGTCCCTGACAGAATGGGAATTTAAAAACTGCTCCTTCCCCCTAGATATTCTGCGAAGAGCTGCTCTAGCGGCTGGCAGGCTCGGCTGTGTGTCATGGGGAGAGGGTTGAGGCACCTGCTGAAAATCTGCATCCAGGACACTGGGATACCCAGCCGTCCTCCCACTTCCATTCCTGAAAACTGGCCGCTAGGCTTATACCCTCCCCCAACACCTATCCCCAAACAGAGGTCTAGAAGATTCCTATCAGAAAAGACTACCTCGGGGCTAGGAATAGTGAATGTGCTTGTAGTCCCAGCTATTTGGGAGGCTGAGGCTGGAGGATTAATCACTTGAGCCCAGAAATTCAAAGCTGCAGTGAGCTATGATTGCACCACTGCACTCCAGCCAGAGAGACAAAAATGAAAAATAAAAAAGATGGCATAACCTAGAGAGACATTAAAACACGGACATCTGCTGGGCGTGGTGGCTCACGCCTCTAATCCCAGCACTTTGGGAGGCCGAGGCGGGTGGATCACAAGGTCAAGAGATCGAGACCATCCTGGTCAACATGGTGAAACCCCGTCTCTACCAAAAATACAAAAAATTAGCTGGGCGTGGTGGCGCGTGCCTGTAATCCCAGCTACTCAGGAGGCTGAGGCAGGAGAATTGCCTGAGCCCAGGAGGCGGAGGTTGCGGTGAGCCGAGATCGCGCCATTGCACTCCAGCCTGGGTAACAAGAGCGAAACTCTGTCTCAAAAAAAAAAAAAAAAGAAAACACTGACATCTGGAGTCCACTCGGCAAAGAAGGTAACACTCCACATTTCTGCAGTGAACTTGCCCAGTGGATGAGCTCCACCCATGCACATAAAGCTTAACATAACCTTGAAGATGAGGGCTTTGTTTTTTGAATGGGTTTTATATTAACACGGTTCAGAACTCAAAAATTTGAAAAGGTACAAGGCAAAGACCCACTCTGTCTTTCACGACTTAGTTCCCCTTCCAGTAAGCTTTTTAGTGCCTCGCTCTTTAACGCACACAGAAAGCCTACAGGAAAGATGGAGACCAAAATAAAGAAAGAAGAGAGGGGGGGAGAGAGAGAATGTAGGAAGCAGAAGAAAAGTTCAAAAAAGAAAAAGAATAAATAATATCTCCAGAGAAAAAGGAAAAGCTGTTCCATCAATGAAATAAGAATGTGTCCTGTTTTATTTATTATTTTTATAAATTACGAATAGAAATGGGGGCTTGTTATGTTGCCCAGGCTGGTCTAGAACTCCTGGCCTCAAGCAATCTGGCAGCCTTGGCATCCCAAAGTGCTGGGATTACGGGCATGAACCACCTTGTCCAGCCAATATTCTATTTCAAAAAGGAATATTTGGAGATCAAAGAAAAGATAACTCTTGGAAACTAAAAATATGAAGTTAAAAATATAAAAATTAAAAACTCAAGCTACAAAAACATTTATAAAATCTCATAGAAAGTAAAACAAAAAGATAAGGAGAGAAAAAAAATTAGACACAAAAGACAAAATTAAAGAATCACGTCAGAAGATCCAACATTGTAACACTGAGCGTTCAAGATGGGTTGAACAAAGGAAAGAAAAAAGACAAAATTTCTAAATAAACACTCAGATTTTTTTTTTTTTCCTAGAGCAGAGAACATCAATTTTGGTGTCAAAAGGACTCAGCAAGTGTCCAGTATAATGAACAAGGAACAGCTCACCCTGAGGCACATCACTGTCAACTTTAGGAACTGGAGGTCAGAGGGAATCGAAAAACTTCCCAAAGTGAGCTCCAGAGGAGAGAGAAGTGAATGGCGCTGGATATCACAGCAGTCCCACTAGAAGCTACAATTCTGTACTCAACCCACTAGCAATCACAGAAAGACGGTTTAGATAAGTTAGTCCACAAAAATTTTCCTTCCTTTTCTCACTTTCTTAGGGAGTTACTGGCAGCTGTGTGCCACCAAAATCAAGGAAGAAGACATGGAACCCACAGGACTGTGGGGCGAGTTGCTTTGGCACTAAACAGAATAGAGGGGACTGGAAGAAACACTGGAGCAAAGGAAGGGAGGGAGAGAGGACGACACTTTGCATTGAGTCCGTGGAGAACGAAGTCGGGAGACCAAGGGGGCAAGTCGAAAGACTTTGGAATTCCAATCTCAGGAAGAGTTCCTGGAACCATGGCAAGTGGTGGCTTTGTACCAAATTCCAAAAACAAGCACAGAACCAAAAAGACAAAGTGCAATATCCCGAGAAACAGGTTCAGCTCTACTCCACGAGCCTGCTGGGTTACTCAGCCCAGGTGCTGACATAGGAACCTCTCTCAGGTGTGGCCATAGGCTGTGAGTGAGTGATTGACAGTCGGATCCGGTATGATGCTTAGCTGGGGGAATGCTGAGCTAATGCCACCTTTCTCAGTAGAGCAAGCATTCTGCCCCAGCACTCAGGAAGCAGGTCAGGAGGAGATATCCTGTGTGAGCAGCTCCAAATTGCTTTTTCAGGCAGAAACCTGCGGCCCACAGGACTGGGGGTGGAAGGGGAATGGGGATGAGAGGAGGCTGGGGGCCCGCTGCGGGGTGGAGATAGGAAATCACATCCTCATTCTTGGCAGGAGCAAAGCTGCCTGTCACATAGTTTTCCTGGCTCCAGTCCTTTGGCAGTCAGCCTCCTTCTTTGTGTTGGGGGTTCCGTTGACTTTCCAATGCAAGCAGATTTGAATGGCAGCTGGGGTTTAAAAGGAAAAAGGAAATGTGCTTGGAGGAGCTGGTGTCCCATCCGGGCCCTCTGTGTGCTCTGGATGGATGGAGGATGAGTATCCAAGGTCTGGATCCTCCCTAGGAGCTAGCGGCCATTATTTTTGAATTGTTCACCAATTGCATGGCAACCCTTAAAAGTCTTTACCAAGCACACTAGCCCTCCAAGAATTTATATGATAGAATCCCGAGTCCCTTAGACTATCTTTAGGAATCTTATCCTATTACCTAAGCAACAACAAACTCTACCATCATCCAACGGCTGTCCTTGTGAAGGCTGACCATAGTCATCAACTCTGCAGCCCCCGCTACAGTGATAAAAGCCAAATGTTACCCTCGAATAATAGCAGACATTCAATACTGTGCTTATTACCTGCCTGGCACATTCCTAAGTACATATTTTAATTCATCTAATTCTCACAACAACTTCATGGGGTCAAATACAATTTCAATCCTCATTTTACAGACGAGAAAGCTGAGACATAAATGAGACATTAAATGAGATTACACAACCAGCAAATGGCAGAACCGGGAGTCACACCCAGGCAGCCTGGCTCCAGCTCCTGCCTTTTAGCCACTGTACCCAAGCCATGACAAAGGGGCAGCTTGGTGTCATGACAAGGTGTCAGCAAACAGTTCTGCTAGCTAATCCCATCTCAGCCTTCACTAGCCAGCTGACTCCAGCTAAATATTATAACTTGGCAATGGCTGAGGCGCAAGAGCCAAGGCGCCAGAGGAGAAGACCTGGATCCTAGGTCCTGCCACCTGGAAAAGAAGGACACTGATGCTGATTGAACGCTGAGTGCGTGTCAGGTCCATGTTTAATCTTCCCAGCCAGCCTGTGTGACCTTAGGCAAGTCACTATCCCTCACTGGGTCTCTGTTTTCTAATATGGATGGACCGGGTGCTTTCTGGGTTGTGGCTGTCCGATGCAATCTAGGCAACACTCGCTCACAGAAGAATCACTGCATGCACACCGTGCTACACTAGGTGCCGAAGGGGCACAGAGATGAGTAAAACGCAGACCTGGCCTTTGCAAGGCTCACAGCCCAATTCTGTTTTCCATTTTGTAAGTCCTTGTGAGCAGAGCAAGGCATTATTATCCCCCTTTTTAAAAAAACAGTAGGGGAATTGTCCCAGCTACTTGGGAGGCTCAGGCAGAAGGATTGCTTGAGCCCAGGGGGTCAAGGCTGCAGTGAGTCGTGACGGCACCACTGCACTACAACCCGGGCGACAGAGTGGACAAAATCCTGTCTCAAAAAAAAGAAAAATGCCAGGAGCAGTGGCTTATGCCTGTATTCCTAGAATTTTGGGAGACCAAGGCAGGTGGATCACCTGAGGTGGGGAGTTCGAGATCAGCCTGACCAACATGGAGAAATCCTGTCTCTACTAAAAATACAAAATTAGTTGGGTGTGGTGGCGCATGCCTGTAGTCCCACCTACTTGGGAAGCTGAGGCAGGAGAATCACTTGAACCTGGGAGGCGGAGGTTGCAGGGAGCTGAGATTGCACCATTGCACTCCAGCCTGGACAATAAGAGCAAAAAATTCCGTCTCAAAAAAAAAAAACAGGATGTGGGGAGAGACAATGTCTGGCCATGGAAGCGCACACATTTTAGAGGGTGATCCCAAGCTGACTCCGAGTCTGGGCCTCTTTCCGCTCCCAACTGTCCTACTATCCTACTTCATCTTGGCATCACTGGCACCAAAACTACAAAGTCCATTTGGAGGTCTAACTTTCCAGAGTCATTTCCAACCTTCTGCCCTCGCCATCCTGACGAGCACACGTGCACACGCACACTGCTGGACACCCAGAAGACACAGAATCAGTGCTGTGGCATGAGTGAAAATCAGCCCTTCTGGCAGCCCTCCTCTCCTGCCCAGTGCCCAGCAGCCAGCGCCCAGCGCTGAGCTGGTGAAGGTACCGTGGGCAGAGGCACACTTACCATATACATCATGACTCAGATGCCAATTGCTGACTTGGTACTGAAGCCTCTTGCCCCACCAAGCAATTACTGGAGAACAGGAAGTCTCAGCGGAAAATGAGGTCAGCCTGGAGGCTGAGAGGAAGAGGGTCAGCGAGCGCAGACTTCTGTCCCCGTGGGTCCCCACAGCAGCCAGCCAGGGCCGCAAATGCAGCAGGCGCCCACCACAGCTTCAATGGTGCGTTAGCTGCTCTGAGCTACTCTGTTCAGCACAGCTGCCTACCAGGCAGGGGCTTCATATGTGGCTCTAGAATCCGAAGGAAACAACTTCAACTCATCCTTGTTTAAGCAGAACTAGGGCTAGGACGGGAGGACCCCAACACTGGAAATCTATTCTTTAAAGAACTCTGCGTTACCAAATTCACTTCTGCATTCTGTCCCAAGAACTTCCTTTTCTATGCCCTAAGTTAGGATAGAGGAAGAGGCACACCATCCCAGGCCTTTCTTCTTTTTTTTAGGAGTCTTGCTCTGTTGCCAGGGCTGGAGTGCAGTGGCATGATCTCAGCTCACTGAAACCTCTGCCTCCTGGGTTCAAGCAATTCTCCTGCTTCAGCCTCCTGCGTAGCTGATTACAAGTGTGTGCCACCACGTCCAGCTATTTTGTTGTTGTTGTTGTTGTTCTTTTTTTTTTTTTTTTTTTGAAACAGAGTCTCACTCCCTCACCAGGCACCAGGCTGGAGTGCAGTGGCATGACCTCGGCTCACTGCAACCTCTGCCTCCTGAGTTCAAGCAATTCTCCTGCCTCAGCCTCCTGAGTAGCTGGGACTACAGGTGCCCGCCTCCACGCCCAGCTAATTTTTTTGTATTTTTAGTAGAGACGGGGTTTCACCATGTTGGCCAGGATGGTCTTGATCTCTTGACCTCATGATCCACCTGCCTCAGCCTCCCAAAGTGCTGGGATTACAGGCGTGAGCCACTGTACCCAGCTCTCGGGCTGTTCTTGAAGTGGCCTAAGAGTAGAAAAGGATTTTAGAAATCATTTAGTCTAAACTCCTCCTGGTCACACCTTTGGAAGCATTTCCATGTAGATATTCTTCCCATGCCCACCATACCTCTTCCTTGGCAAATAAATAACCTGCTCCAAGGCTAGAAGTCAAAAGAGACAAAAACTTCCATGAGTTTCCAGGAAGCGAGGCCACTATTACTCATTGTAGGAGGTTGCCCCCAATATCTGTTTGATCTTCTTGCAGGGTAGTAGGATTTTTGACTGGAGGCATGAGCACTTAGCCAAAGGCAGCATTTCCCAATCTCTCTTGCAACGTGATGGTTATATGACCAAGGTGTGGCTGAGAACTTAAAAAGAATTGGACCCCTAAAAGGAAGACACGTGTCTTCTCTATCCCCTCCCTCCCTTTTCCCCTGGCTGGAATGTGGAGATTGTGATGAGCGTCTTCAATCATGTGTATAAGGCACATATCCCAGGAGCAGAGCAACAACCTAGAAGGAGCCTGGGACCCCAACACTGTGGAGCTACTGGATTATCCCTGGACTATCTTCATGCTTGTTACACACAGGCAAGAAATAAACTTTCGTTTGGTCTAAGCTGTTACTATTCAGTCTTGTGTCAGTCAAAACTGCATTCTAACACAACACTCTTTGGGGTGTCAGGGCAGTCGCAATCTCCCATTCTCTGAGATACCCCCAAGTCCACACACCTAGGAGGTAACCTAGTGACATTATATCTGGTCCAAGAATGTCTGGCTCAGGCTGAGTAGGGGATGGACAGCAGTCCTGCCCAAGCAGGGCCAACCAGATTCTCCCTTCCATTCGTCTGGAACTGAGATTCAGTGTTGCTATTCAACCTCCATGGACTTCATGAACCAAGATGCACTTGGAGAAGCAAAAACGAGAGGCCAGGCAGCCCCAGAGAAGCAGAGGGAAGCAACTGCCTGGGCTGGTGGGGCTTGAGGTTCTGGTCCAGGACCTTAGATGGCCTCTCTGATCAGCCTGCCATGTGGTTATTGGGAGAGATGGTGACACTTTATGATAAACCCCCTCTTTTGGTCTCAGATGCTTTAGGTTGATTTCTGTCTCCTGTAACCCAAAGTGCCTGAGTCTCTTCTGATCCTCGTAAAGATCTGTGTATCCTCTAAAGCCAGGGGACACAAGGGACTGCAGCATACTCTTGGCACACCGGGTCCTCTCCATTACTGCAATCAGGAGGTCCTGAAGTGTCTTGCTGGGCGTGGTGGCTCATGCCTGTAATCCCAGCACTTTGGGAGGCCGAGGTGAGTGAATCACAAGGTCAGGAGTTCAAGACCAGCCTGGCCCACATGGTGAAACCCTATCTCTACTAAAAAATACAAAAAAAATTAGCTGGGCATGGTGGCATGTGCCTGTAGTCCCAGCTACTCTGGAGGCTGAGGCAGGTGGATCACTTGAACCTGGGAGGTGGAGGTTACAGTAAACTGAGATGGTGCCACTGCACTCCAGCTTGGACAACAGAGTGAAACTTCATCGCAAAAAACAAACAAACAAACAAACAAACAAAAAAGAAGGTCCTGAGGTGAACTAGGTGGATTGACAGATTGATCACTTGACTGGCTGATTGCTAAATCAATCCATGGATATTTGAAGAAATGCTAAACAGCCCTCATGGAATCACAGCCCAGCACCCCCAGATTCACTCCTCCTCCCGTGCTATCCCTGGCTGGCCCGATTTTGGGGTGCTCTGATACACCAGGAATAGTTTCCTTGTGCTAATGAGCAAACTTCCTTTTACAAGCTATGTCAAATCTAGTGTATCTGTGTCTCCTAAGAAAAATGCAAATTTATCCTTTTCTCCTCTTTCTGGGTCTTTCTCTCTAATTCTAAATCTCATGCATTTTAAACAACAAATGGGCCAGGCATGGTGGCTCACGCCTGTAATCTCAGCACTTTTGTAGGCTGAGGCAGGTAGACCACCTGAGGTCAGGAGTTCGAGACCAGCCTGGTCAACATGGTGAAACCCTGTCTCTACTAAAAATACAAAAAGTTAGCTGGGCATGGCACCTGTAGTCCCAGCTACTTGGGAGGCTGAGGCAGGAGAATTGCTGGAACCCAGGAGGCAGACGTTGCAGTGAGCCAAGATCGTGCCATTGCATTCCAGCCTGGGTGACAGAGTGAGACTCTGTCTCAAAAGAAAGAAAAGAAGGAAGGAAAGGAAGGGAAGGAAGGAAGAAAGGAAAGAAGGAAGGAAGGAAGGAGACAGAGAGAAAGAAAGAGAGAGAGAGAGAAAGGAAGGAAAGAGTAAATGGCCTTTCTTCTCTGGAAGGAGCAATGACTGTGCCTCCACCACGTGCCAGGCACCATGCTGGGATTTTCTTTCCCGGTGCTATTCATTTAAGCCCTTCCAGAAGCCACAGGTATGTGAGATGGAGAAAGGCCCAGCAACTTCTCAAAGCACATGGCTAGTAAGAACCGTGCTTGGGAAGGAGGCCTGCTACCCCAGCTGGAAACCCAGTGCCTTACACAAGGTCATACTGCATCCTAAAGAAGACCAGCCTTAGCGACAGTGGTTGCCTTTACTTTCTGGCCTTCTCCACAGGCACCTGCTCAGCAGAGCTTGGTTTGGGTCCAACGGTATTGGGCCCTGAGGCCCAGGGGGTATGGTGGGGGGTGTGATGTGCCTGTGTGCCCACAGGGGGCTCAGCAGATGGCACTCTTCCCTCACAGTCCTGTGGGGCCTGGCCTCCCTCCCTCTCTCTTCTTCCCCTTGCATTTCCTACTTGCCTCTGACCATGTCTTCTTCCTCCATCCCTAGCTGCTCTTTAGTACCTGTGCTCTAAGAGGATTCCTGCCTCCCTCTTATCCAGAGAAGTCACTTAGTTAGCTCATTTTTTTCCTACAGAAGGAACAAAGGTCTGACACCTCAGGGCTCAGCCTGCCTGTTTTTTTAAGCTGTGTTTGCACCCAGAGCTGGTGTCTGTCTAGCTCGGGTTCCCAGAGGCGTAGGGGCAGGACCATGTCTTCACACACCGGGCACCGTGCGTTGTCAGCACTCTGTGAAAAACCAATAGCTGTTACAGAAAGACAAGGAAGCTGCTGGCTCGGGGAGCCTGTGGTCCCGAGCTCAAAGATGCAGGCTTGAGGCCTTGATTGCTTCCATTTAGCACACAAGCCCATGTCCCTGACACCAGCCACAGAGGCCCCGCAGGGTCCAGGAGGATTCTGCACTCCCATGGTCTCTCTGAAGAGTCGGGAGAGCAGTGTGTGTGAATGTGTAAGGTAGGGAAGGACCCCCTCTCTGATTTCATTGTGGATTATAGAAATAATAAACCACAGTTATCTTTTAGTTGTGATAAACAAGTGATTCTTAAAGGAGATGAGCAGGCCCCATTAGGAAGCTACATCTGAATCTTGGTGATCAGGGTGTTAAAGGGGATCAGTTTATATTTACCAAGAGGAGTGTGATTTTTTAAAATGACTGACAGTTTTTCCAAAGGCTAGAGCTGCCTCTCATTCTTTTCTCTAGTAAAGAAACTCTGCTTACCCTTCAAAGCCCAGCTCCGTCATAGCCCTTGGGAAGCCTCCCTCAGCTCCCATAGGCTAAATTGATCCCTCTTTCTCAGTTCTCCCAAAGCCCATGTTTCACTCCACTAGTAAAGCACGTACCATGGGCTATTAGACGGCTACGTGTGGAACTGTCACCCCATGGGCTGCATGCATCCCAAGCACAGGAAATGTGCCTCACACAACTTCACATGCCCTTTTCAGGGTCATCTGACAAGCAAGGGAAAATCGTGCAGTTGGCAGAGAGGTGGTGCTGAGGTAGGAAGCATGTGAGAGGAAAGGGCTGGAAGGAAAAGTGAGGAGCACTCTTTGAGAGCTAGAATAGCATTCCAGGGTGAGGGGCAACCGGAAGGGGGACTTGTAATGGGCCGGAGGTATAGTGGTTAGAGAAAGCTGCTAGGAATTTGTTGGGGTAAAGGAAGTTCTCAGGAAGGTAAAGGACCGGTTCAAGGAAATTTCTGAGTATCAAAAACCAAGACTGCATTGCCATTTCAGAGGGTTGTCTGGACTAGATTTTAAAACAAAGTCCTAAGTCAGGAAATCTCCAGGAACGGAGGTTGGAGGAAGAAAGAAGGAAGCAAAGGCCATGGTCACGATCTGACCCGTGGGATAAACCGTGTCGAGCTGCACCGAGCATCCAAGCAGTGTGCTGGATGTCAAGAATCCCACTGTGAGGGCCGGGCGCGGTGGCTCAAGCCTGTAATCCCAGCACTTTGGGAGGCCGAGGCGGGTGGATCACGAGGTCGAGAGATCGAGACCATCCTGGTCAACATGGTGAAACCCCGTCTCTACTAAAAATACAAAACATTAGCTGGGCATGGTGGCACGTGCCTGTAATCCCAGCTACTCAGGAGACTGAGGCAGGAGAATTGCCTGAACCCAGGAGGCGGAGGTTGCGGTGAGCCGAGATCGCGCCATTGCACTCCAGCCTGGGTAACAAGAGTGAAACTCCGTCTCAACCAAAAAAAAAAAAAAAAAAAAAAAGAATCCCACTGTGGTTTACGCCTCATAACTTTTTGAATTCTGCTGAATATTCTAGGCTGCATGAGAGAGAGGAGTGTGTATAGGTCCAGGGGCTTGGTCTTGGGAGAACATGAGTCTGAATCATTCGGTGGTGGCAGAGCAAAACTTTTGAAGAGGGAATCTAGACGGTTATCTGTGTGCGTGAGCTTCATCACAGTGAAATATGGGATTGCTCCAGTCCCAGGGGCAATGACAGTGATACAAGCTGTACAGCATCACCAGGAAACCCACCCCACCCCCGCTCCAAATAGGGAAGAGGACATGATACCAAGAAAAGGGACTTCTTGACTACAAAATGGGCCTAGCTATCAACTTATAAATTAGAAGCAAGACTTCTGAGTGGTGTCAGGAAACTGCTAGTGGTCTCCTCTTTCTTTCTCTCTCTCTCTCTCTCTCTCTCTCTCTCTCTCTCTCTCTTTTGAGATGGAGTTTTGCTCTTGTTGCCCAAGCTGGATGCAATGGCATGATCTTGGCTCACGACAACCTCTGCCTCCCAGGTTCAAGTGATTCTCCTGCCTCAGCCTCCAAGTAGCTGGGACTACAGGCATGCACCACTATGCCTGGCTAATTTTTTTTTTTTTTTTTTTTTTTTGTATATTTAATAGAGACAGGGTTTCTCCATGTTGGTCAGGTTGATCTCGAACTCCTGACCTCAGGTGATCCGCCCACCTCAGCCTCCGAAAGTGCTGGAATTACAGGCATGAGCCACCACGCCCGGCATGTTCCCCTCTCTTGTACCTCTAAGATTTATCCAAAATAAGACACCTTTCCACACAGTAGCATCTTATGTGACTTAAGTCTGGAGACAAGAGTCCCTAGTTGAACCAATGAAGGATCCAAAGACCCTGAACACGTACCTTGGCATCACAGGCACTTGCAAAGCTAACACTGCCTCCAGTTCATTAGAAAAATTGTGTTCACCCCTGTTCTTGTCCCAGCTCCCTAACCTGATCAAAATTGTTACAGTGAAGCCTGAGATGTGCCAGGAGGACGACAGAGGAAAGGCACTGGGGGAAGAGCCCTCAGGAGTTAGAGCATGTCCTCTCCTGAGAAAGGCTTCCCAGGCTTCTCCCTAAAGCCCTGGCCCGGTGCTGAGAAACCTTGTTTCTGATCCTGCCCCTGCACAGCCATCGCCCAAACATTCCCTCTGCCTCCAGACTTCACAACAGCTGATGAGGCAAGTGTCCTGGTGACAGCTCAACAGCTCACATCCTCTTTCTTCCTGGCCTTGTAATTAGGGGATGCCCAGGCTGCTGTGCTGCTTCTCCCAGGTCCCTGAGCTCCCCCAGGGGTTCGCCAGAGCCGAGCACTCCCAGCTTCACCCTGCTGGAGCCGCATGTTTTCTGTGCTCTGTGCTCTTTCCCCAGGATGTTCTGGTTTCCTCATCTCAGCTCTCTTTGTTTAGCCACAGAGGTTGGCCAATTACTCTTGGGCAGTGAGGTCAGGGCCCTGCCTCCTAGGAAAGGGCCTCTCCCTCACAGGTCAATCTGAAGTCACTTGTTCTCCAGAGGCCTGGCTCACCGCACAGCCCCGACACTCAGTTCATCCAGCAGCGGGTGCCTCTCTCTGGGCACTGTCCCTTCTACAGCCAGCTCTCACGTGGAGGCAGTGCTGTCGTCGGGAGTGCAGGCTCTGGGGTCACCTCCCTGAACTGCCACCTGCTAGCTGGGTGATGTTGACCTTGAACTTCCAGTAGAATGAAGTGCAGAATAGTTCCCATCTTACAGAGAGAGGAGGAGGAAATGTCATCGTTTAAAGTGCCGGCAAGAGCAAAGTGGTTTTATCTTCAGAGAAGTGTTGTCTGCTACGGCCCCAAAGCAGCCCTATGAATTCAGATCAGCAAGTCTCCCCTGGAGAGGCAAAAAAACAGCTTCTCCTGCCTGGTTCACTGCTTTTCCTGCCTCAGAACAGCCACACTTTCTGACCGGGCCTATGGGATGGTATATAAAGTCACAGGAGTGGAGCCCGGAGCTCGCCTGTTCAGCCTCTCCGGACAGGGCTGTGCTATGTGTATGAAGGTCTTGCTTCACTGCTGTTTGCTCGGTTGTTTTTGTTTGTTTGTTTGTTTTTGAGACAAGGTCTTCCTCTGTCACTCAGGCTGGAGTACAGTAGCACAATCTTGACTCACTGCAACCTCTGCCTCCCGGGCTCAAACAAATCTCCCTCCTCAGCCTCCCAAGCAGCTGGGACTACAGGCATGCGCCACCATGCCCAGCTAATTTTTTGTAGAGACAGAGTTTCACCCTGTTGCCCAGGCTGGTCTCAAACTCCTGAGCTCAAGCAATCTGTCTGCCTCAGTCAGTCTCAGTGATGGGATTACAGGTGTGAGCCACCACACCGACTTTGCTTCACTTTTTTTTTTTTTTTTTTGAGACAGAGTCTCCCTTTGTTGCCCAGGCTGAAGTGCAATGGCACGATCTTGGTCTGCTGCAACCTCCACCTCCCAGGTTCAAGCGATTCTCCTGTCTCAGATTCCTGAGTAGCTAGGATTACAGGGGCTCACCACCATGCCCAGTTAATTTTATATTTTTAGTAGAGTCGGTGTTTCACCATGTTGGTCAGGCTGGTCTCAAACTCCTGACCTCAGGTGATCCACCCCCTCAGCCTCCCAAAGTGCTGGGATTACAGGCGTGAGCCACCATGGCCGGGGCCTTGCTTTACTTTCTAAAGGAAAGTTTTCCTACACTTGAGTTAAGGTGCTTACATAGTTTACCTTGGTTGCCATTTTCAGTGTTTTCCTTTTTAGACAGAATAGCTCTGCCACGTTCTCACAGGGAGCCTCCTCCAGGTCAGGAACCAGAGACCTGGGCATGTGGAGAGACCGAACCCCTCCTCTGCCCCCAGCTGTGTACTGACGCCCCCACCATGCCCAAGGGCACCGGGCTTCATGAGGCAAATCCGTAGCCTCAGTTCTCCAGGGGGCTTCCTTATCCTGTCTCGCTCCAGGCAAGAGCCACAGGCCAAGACAAGGAAGGGAATTGGGCCAAACACTGGGAGCTCTTCTCTCTCTTCTGAGGCCCTGACTGACCAAAGGCCTCCCTCTCCCTCCCAAAGACGTTATCAGAAGAAAGAACAAAGCAGAGCCTGGCGTGGTGGCTCACGCCTGTAATCCCAGCACTTTGGGATGCCGGGCGGATCACTTGAGCTTAGGAGTTCAAGACCAGCCTGGCCAACGTGGCAAAACCCCGTCTCTACCAAAAATACAAAAATTAGCCAGGTGTGGTGGCAGGCACCTGTAGTCCCAGCTACTGGGGAGGCTGAGGCAGGAGACTTCCTTGAACCTGGGAGGCGGAGGTTGCAGTGAGCTGAGATCATGCCATTGTACTCCAGCCTGGGTGACAGAAAGAGACTTTATCTCAAAAAAAAAAAAAAAAAAAAAATGCAGGCTGGAATGGCCCAATATCCTCTTCCTTCACCATCTCTTCTGCTTCCGCTGCCTCTTGCTTGTGGGAAGGAAGAGAATCAGCACTCATTGTTCCACTGTAAAACAGTCCCAAGTTCTTGTTCAAACACTCCAGAGCCAAGCTTGCGTGATATTTGCATAGAATTTGTACAACATTGAGATTATTCTTTCAAATGCTCACACCAAGTTTTTTTGTTTGTTTGTTTTTGTTTTTTGGGTTTTGTTGTGTGTGTTTTTTTTTTAATAAGATGGGGTTTTCACCATGATGGCCAGGTTGGTCTTGAACTCCTGACCTCAGGTGATCCACCCACCTCGGCCTCCCAAAGTGCTAGGATTACAGGCGTGAGCCACAGCGCCCAGCCCCACACCAAGTTTTCTCACAGCAAAGTAAGTGTCCTTAAAAGGAAGTCCGGGCATAGTGGCCCATGCCTGCAATCTCAGCACTTTGGGAGGCTAAGGAGGGAGAATTGCTTGAGCCCAGGCATTCAAGACCAGCCTGGGCAACATAGCAAGACCCTATCTCTATTTTAAAAATTTTTTAAATTAGCTGGGCATGGTGGTGTGTGCTTATAGACTCAGCTACTTGGGAAGCTGAGGTGGGAGGATCCCTTAAGCTTGGGAGCTCAAGGCTGCAGTAAGCCGTGATTGCACCACTGCACTCCAGCCTGAGTGACAGAGTAAGAGCCCATCTCAACAACAACAACAACAAAAAACCTGCAGAAGGGTGAAAATATATATACACACACACACACACACACACACATAAATTTTTTAACGTTAAAAAATTAGTACATATATATTAGAAAATGAAAAACGAAAACAAAAGAAAAAAACAAGAGGGTGTGAATTTGCTCCAGTCTTCCAGGTTCCTATGTTTCTGTTTAGGACATAGCGCAGCCACTCCCAGCTTTATCATTCCCATTGGGTAACAGGCAAGTCGGTCAGTTTATCTGGTCTATAAAACAGGAACAACAATCCTTATCCGCTACATAGGATTATCACGACGATTTTACAATGAGGTAATAGATGCAAAATCACTCCATCAACAATGAAGAACAGGCAAAATTTTCACATATTACTGCAATATTCAGTGAATAACGTACTCTGGTAGTCTGAAAGGGATAAGGGGGGAATCTGATTTATTGATTTAATGTCAGACTGCATAAAAGCCTCCTCTCTCCCCTTTGGAGGTTTGTTCTCTAGGGTGCCAGGTGGCAGCAACCCTGTTCTGTCAGTAGGACCATCTGAACCCGTAGAAGCTCCCGGGTGGGCAATGCCAAGGTGCAAGCCACAGGCTGCAGAGTGTGTTTAAATGTCCCACGGAAAGTTGGTAGTGAGGTGGGGGTGAGGGGGGGAGTGTTGAGAAGGCAGTGTGTTGTCCTGCAACCCCAGAGCGGCATTTTAAGACTCAATCAATGCCCAGAGGCATCTTAGAGGGCTATGGAACCTTAGCACAGGAAGGGCTTTAGTGATCAATTGTGCCTGATCCATCTAGTTTACAGAGGAAAAACTGATGTTCAGAAAGGCATATAATCTGCCAGCAGGCTTTGGTTAGTGACCTGGGTTGACCCAGTGAAGGTCAGTCTGAAGCACTGTAACCCAGGAGCCCTCTCAGTCACAGCACCAGAGCCTCAGGTTCTAGGGAGACTGCAGTGTTGAGTCAGGAGCTGAATTGCCTCTTAGGCAGTTCTGTCTCTGTCTGCAGAGAACAGAAGGCTCTCAGCCTCCCAGGGCAGCAAAAGGCAAACATACTTGGTTACCAGGAGCCCTTGAGAAGGTGGCAAGAGTGGGGAAGAGCAAACACCCAGCTCCATCTCTGGCTTTGGCTCTAAATTCAGAGGGTTTAGAGCCGAGGCCTCCAACAGCTGCTCAGAGCTCTCAGAGCCCTACTCAGTACAGAAAAACTTGTCCCATGTTTTCTTTATGGGCTCCCACGGACAACAGATTATCAGACAGGTCAGGCTTCTTTCTGACAGGGCAGCAGAATCAAATCCCAGAACTTCGAAAGATCATGCGCCTTGTGGAGAGATAGTTGGGGAGTGGGGTGCCAGCCATTTCTTTTGAGGGGAGCGGTGACCAGAATGAATGGTCCAGGAAGGAAGGAATTTATTGTCAGGACCATTGGATGGAGTCCGGCAAGTATTTATTTGGAGTTGATGGTATGTCCAGCCCCAAGCTGGACACTTGGGGTGGGGGTACAGAGTATGTTTATGACCTGGCCCCTGCTTGCAAGGTGCTTGCTGGGATATACGGCTCTCATATGTGATTCAAAAAAGAGAAAAGGCAGAAGCTATGTTAATGGCCAAATGGAACATGCTTTGGAAGGAATGAGAAAAATCAGTGTGACTCATCTAGTTCTGAAGGGCTTCAATCTTTATACAGGCCCACACGCTGCAGTCAGTGTGTGACCTGAGCGGGGAGCATTTTAAGACGGAGAACAGCATGTGCAGTGGTGGGAATGAGCAGAGGAACTCAGCCTTCCCGCCTTTGTATATAGGCTGTGAGCTAGAATTAGAATGTAAAGAACGCTGTGTCCTCTGAAGGTTGCATATTGCTTGCGGAGTCCTCCCGGGCCCTTGGAAGATGTGGCCAAGAGGCTTTGTGCTGGAAGAGAGGGGCTTACACATTCCTGGTAAGCTGTGGCTGGGTTTAGAATGATTCCTTGGGTAAAGGGGCAGCAAAATAACTTTGTTCTAAAGAAGCCCAAGAATCCTGAGCCCAGCAGCCTCACATAAAGTAGTATTGCATAGTGACTACCATTTCAGGGTCTGGATTTAGACTTGGCTTTGAATAGTATCTCTGCAGTTTTTTGTTTTTGTTTTTGTTTTGGAGATGGGAGTCTCCCTCTGTCACCAGGCTGGAGTGCAGTGGCGCAATCTTGGCTCACTGCAACCTCTGCCTCCTGGGTTCAAGCGATTCTCCTGCCTCAGCCTCCAGAGTAGCTGGGATTACAGGCATGTGCTGCCATGCCTGGCTAATTTTTGTATTTTTAGTAGAGACGGGGTTTCGCCACGTTGGCCAGGCTGGTCTTGAACTCCTAAAAATCAGGTGATCCACCCACCTCAGTCTCCCAGAGTGCTGGGATTACAGACATGAGCCACTGCACCAGGCCAAGGTTTTGAAGCTTTGAAGAGGTACTCAGGCTTGAAAAGTCTGGCTCCCACTGGATGAGATGAAGCACTTACTCAACCTGTCGTGGATATGGCTCCTAATTCCAAACAAGCACCCCTGGGTCTCCAGCCCCACATCCTTCTTGAAGAAATAGCAGCTACTAGAAGGGTTTCCCCTGTGGCAGTGAAGACAAACTAGAAGGAGGAGGGACAGGTAAGAAAGAGTAGTGTACAGCCAGGCATGGTGAATCACACATGTAATCCCGCACTTTGGGAGGTTGAGGCAGGAGGACTGCTTAAGCCCAGGAGTTCAAGACCAGCCTGGGCAACATAAAGAGACCACCATCTCTATACAATTTTTTTAAAAAAATTAGCCAGGCATTGTGGCCCACACTTGTAGTTCCAGCTACTCGGGAGGCTGAGGTGGGAGACTGCTTGATCCTGGGAGTTTGAAGCTGCAATGAGCTGTGATTGCACCACTGCACTCCAGCCTGGGTGACAGAGTGAGACCCTGAAAAAAAAGAGAAAGAGAAAAAGAGAAAGAGGAAGGAAGGAAGGGAGGGAGGGAGGGAGGGAGGAAGGAAGGGAGGGAGGGAGGGAGGGAGGGGAAGGAAGGAAAGAAGTGTGGTCCTTCGTGGCGGCTCATGCCTGTAACCCCAGCACTCTGGGAAGCTGAGGCAGGTGGATCACGAGGTCAGGAGTTCAAGACCAGCCTGGTCAAAATAGTGAAACCCCAAACCCCATCTCTACTAAAAATACAAAAATTAGCCGGGCGTGGTGGTAGGCGCCTGTAATCCCAGCTACTCAGGAGGCTGAGGCAGAGAACTGCTTGAACCCGGGAGGCGGCAGTTGCAGTGAGTCAAGATCTTGTCACTGTACTCCAGCCTGGGCGACAGAATGAGACTCTGTCTCAAAAAAAAAAAGAAAGAAAGAAAGAATAGTGCTACCTAAAGAGAGGAAGACAACTTTTATAAGAAAAGCTGGGAAACGCTCAGGATTCTATTTGTTTAAAGGCCCTTTTGAGACGCGCCTGCCCCTTTTCTGTATTTGTTGCTGTTTCCTACTGCGCATGTTTGCAGCACATGGAAGTGCGAGGCGTTAGAATGTCCTCCAAATCCCCCTGACACCCAGTTCCCACCTTCGTCCTCTAGAAAAATGTGTTGCTTTGCTTTGTTTGACTTTTCAGGAGGTCACAGACCCTTTCAAATCTGATAAAGGTGATGGAACCCCTACCCCACTCTAAATGCAGCCACACAACATTTTTCTTTTATTTTTTTATTTTAATTTTCATTTTTTCATGAATAACTTTTCACATAATTTCAGCAGGTTCATTACCTCCTGAGTTCACATGGACCCCCTTGGGAATTTACAACCCCCACTCCTGCCCCCCAAGTTAGGAAATCCTGCTTTTGTGTGGGTTGCTTCCAACAAGTTTAAATTTGCTCTTTGTTTTCCATAGATCTAAAAAGTTCCACGGAACTTGTAAAGAGATTGCTAAATGTCCCATTTCCCAAACTGCTGTTGTAGGCTTCTTAGGTTTTGAAAGACCAGGTCAGCAAAAGATAGCATGCATTCAGGTGGAACACTGCAAACGTAGACATCAGCTCAAGGCTAGGTTCTCCGGGCTGCTGGAGCAAGGTGAATGGAAGCAAGATAAGGGCTCGGGAACAGAGCCCGTCTGAGAGCCAGTAACCCCTCCTGACAGTGACAGTTTTGTAAGTTTCTGTCCTAGGAGCTGTGGGCCTGCAGACCTGTGGTCCTTGAAGTGGAAAGCTGCTCCCATCTCTGGGAAGGCTCTCTCAGCTCCTAGCCCTGCCCCTGCCACACGTGCTGCCCTCCTTTCACCTCAGGCCCAGTCTGATCACACCTTTCCCCAGTGCTCCTGTTCCGGCCCCGACCTGGCCACCCACCCTGCCTGTTAGTGCTGTGAGTCTCTGAATGTACCAGCCAAAATCAGGGAAGGTTTCTTCCCACCTACCCAAAACTGCACTTTTCTCATCATCCAAACTCTGAATCTAAAAGCCCAGTTGTTATTTATCAACTTGAGTCCAAATCCACTCTTGAACTTAGTTTGCAACCAGCATGTACCCTGGGATGAGTGAGAAGTGACAGGCCGGGAAGGGATCTGGGAAAAACCAACAGGTTTACCAGTGAGGGTCCAGGCTGCTTGGTTTGGCTGGGGTGCCACAATTTGCACCAGGCAAGATTTGGGGAAATATTTCAAAGAGTGAGGCCAGGCATGGTGGCTCATGCCTGTAATCCCAGCACTTTGGGAGGCTGAGGCAGAAGGATCACTTGAACCCAGGAGTTCAAGACCAGACTGGCCAACATAGTGAGATCCTGTCTCTACAGAAATTTAAAAAGTAGTTAGGTGTGGTGGTGCACACACCCGTGGACCCAGCTGCTCCGGAGGCTGAGGTAGGAGGATCGCTTGAGCCTGGGAGGTAGGCTGCAGTGAGCTGTGATCACACCACTGCACTCCAGCCTCGGTGACAGAGGGAGACTCTGTCTCAAAAACAAAAACAAAAACAAAAACAAAAACAAAAAACAAAGAATGAAATTCATTGCTATCAGCCCTTTCTCCACCCCCACCCTGAACTCTGTGTCCCATCCTCTTCCTCTACAATGTACTATACAAATGACTCATTGTTATCTACAATGTTACCCTGCTGGGTTCACTTCTATCTGAGCTTTGTAGGGCTCTAACGCAATGTGTAAATGTATGGGCACTTCAGAGGAGGATTGGTAGAGAAGGGCCCTGCACATTCCAGTCCTTCTGCTTACGTGTTTTATTCTTTGATTTTAAAAATCAATTTATCCAACAGATATTTATGGAGCTGTAATTGGGTTAGGATACTAGTATATGGAGATACAAAAAAAATACAAAGATATACTAGGATATTGGGATATGGGAAAATAAATGAATGAATGCGATCTGGATTCACCTTCCAGGAGCTTGCTGTCTAGTAGAGGAAATGACATCAAAATAAACCACAATACATGGTATAAAAATATATATATGGCCAGGCATGGTGGCTCACACCTGTAATCCCAGCACTTTGGGAGGCCAAGGTGGATGGATCATCTGAGGTCAGAAGTTCAAAACCTGCCTGGCCAACATGGCGAAACCCCGTCTCTACCAAAAATATAAAAATTAGCTAGGCATGGTGGTGTGTGCCTGTAATCCCAGCAACTAGGGAGACTGAGGCAGGAAAATTGCTTGCACTCAGGAGATGGAGGTTGCAGTGAGCTGAGATCGCACCACTGCACTCCAGCCTGGGCAACAGAGTGAGATCTCCATCTCAAAAAAAAAAAAAAAAAAAAAAAAAAAAAATATATATATATATATATATATATATATTCAATTCTATCTGAATATCACTTGCTACATAATAGTTACTAAATAAGCTGGGCAAACACATACATAGGCAAATATATTTTTATGTATATATATATATTTAAGTATATATATTTGTCCTAGTTTAGTAACTGTCTGTCATGTAGCAAGTGATATTTAAGCTGGACACTGAAGGATGGTGAGAGTTGGAGAGACAAAGATGAGGAAAAGGCGGCTGGGCATGGTGGTGCGTGCCTGTAGTCCTAGTTACTCAGGAGGCTGAGGCAGGAGAATCGCTTGAACCCGAGAGGCAGAGGTTGCAGTGAGCTGAGGTGGTGCCATTGCACCCCAGCCTGGGCAACAGAACAAGACTCCATCTCAAAAAAAAAAAAAAAAAAAAAAAAAGAAGAAGAAGAAAAGGCATTCGAGGTGGTAGGAATGGCATGCCAAGACCCTTGGAAGCAGCAGGGCGGACCTACATGCAGACTAGCAAATAGTTCTATTTGGCAAGAACATAGGGAGCGGGAATAGACAGAAGGTCAGAAAGCCAAGGTGAAGTCCGGACCTTGCATTTCAGGCTGAAGAGTAGTTTGGGAATTTGGGGGGAATTACTGAAGGTTTTTGAGCAGAGGAGTTCATGATGATCATAGTAGTATCTTAGAAAAATTAATTTGGGAGTTCTCTGGAGGCCACGTTGAAGAAAAAGAAAGCACTGGGTAAGATACTAGAAGAGGGAACATCTACAAGAACCTTTTCCAGCAAGCTACTTCTGGTCAACTAAGCCAAAAGTGACCTTGGCCTCTGTTCTCAATGGTCCTCACTGTCTGGACCTTTCATGGACGGTATAGCAGGACAGTATAGTTGTTAGAAGCAGACTCTGCTATAAACTACCTTCTCAGAGCTTGATCCACCATGTGGGATACATATACCCAGATTTGTTTTAAAGATTAAATGAGATAGATTCTATCATTATGGGTAGGAAGCCACAGCTGCCTGTACCAAGTAGATGATCAGTGAATATGAAATAAATAGATAGCATGATAGGTGAGGGATTAGGCTGTAAGCGTTTCAATAAATTTGGGAGAATCATTCTCTTTGAACGAGGACTGATTTTCTTGCCTGAAGTGCTCCCTGTTCTCAGAAGTACAATCATTATAACTTGGCAGATAGGATGGGATGAGTCTGTCCTTGAGACAGGACATCGAGGCCCAGATAATGTTTTGGCCTCATTGGTCCTGGCAAGCATTAGTCAGAAGTCACCAGGCCTCTGGGCCTGTTCCTAATGGGCCTGTGTCCACTCAATGAAGAGGTATTCATAAGAGGTCCTCCTGCGGCTCACAAGGTCAGGAGATCGAGACCATCCTGGCCAATATGGTGAAACCCTGTCTCTACTAAAAACACAAAAAAATCAGCTGGGCATGGTGGCACATGCCTGTAGTCCCAGCTACTTGGGAGGCTGAGGTAGAAGAATTGCTTGAACCTTGGAGGCGGAGTTTGCAGTGAGCTGAGATCGTTCCACTGCACTACAGCCTGGGTGACAGCACAAGAATCTGTCTCAAAAAAAAAAAAGAAGCCCTCCTAAAATCTACCTCTCCTAAAATCTGCAGGCTGCATTCACGGTAACTTTGGTGTAGCCCTGAATAAAGAGCTGCATTAGCAAGGAGGTAGTGGGAGCTAAAAGTTAGTACACAGCATTATTTAGGCGCTAGACTCCTGGTTGCTTTTCCCAATTCAATTGCGCAGAACTAAGAAACTTTGCACACTCTCTTCTCTCTGCCACAGGGCCTGAGCATCAAGGCATCCCTGAATACTGACGACCTCCTATCAGTGCCTCCTATCTACAAAGGCAATGACCCACTAAGTGCCACAGGACCCTCCAGGACATAAAAGAGTTTCACTCTACCTGAACATAGAAGGTGAAACGCAGGAGAAAGTTGGCGCTATGCTTAACGGTATAAACAATGGAGTCAGGGTGCCTGGTTCAAATCCTGGCTTTCTCACTAGCTGACACTGGGCAGTCACTCAACCTTTCTGACCCTTAGTTTCCTCATCTCTAAAGTAGGAATAATAATGATAATAGTATCTACCAAATGGGGTACTATTAAGAGTCAAATAAAATAGCTTGGTACAGTAGCTCACGCCTATAATCCCAACACTTTTAGAGGTTGAGGGGGAGGATTGCTTGAGCCCAGGAGTTCAAGACCAGCCTGGGCAGCATAGTGAGACCCTGTATGTACAAAAATTAAAAGATTACCCACATGTGGTGAGATACACCTGCAGTTTCATCTCAAAGGTTGAGATGAAAAAATTGTCTGAAGCTAGGAGTTCGAGGTTGCAGCGAGCTGTGACTGCACCACTGCACTCCAGCCTCGGTGACAGAGCCAGACCCCATCTCAAAAAATAGGTTAATTGAATAAAATAATTTGTGTAAAGTGCTAAATACAGTAATGACTCGTAGCAAGTACTTAATAACTGTTAACTATTATTTTTGAATTAAATCATAGCATCCAAGCTGAAAAGCAACATATGGCAATAAGGAATTTTCTAGGCCATGCCTTTAAATTCTTTTTCACCCTTTCAGAATTTAAGCTTCTTGTTAGAAGATCCTGTTCTGTCCTTTTATGGATGCCTCAACACCCACCCCGACTGCCTTGCAATCAAACAGGTGCTCAAATATTTTTTGAGAATATAATTAAGTACATTTCTACATTATTAGTTTCTAAATGAATGAAATAGATAACTAGGAAACTTAGGACAGTGAGATTGATGTCAGTTGGGCAATCAAAGAAGGCTTCATGGAGGAGGTGAGACTGAGGTAGCCCTTGACAGGTTTACATAGATAAAGTGAAGCAAGGAAAATTCTAATTATTGAAACCTAGAATGGGTTGGGTGTTCGTGAGAGGCAGCGGCAGACTTCGTGGGCACCGCTGCAGCTATACAACAAACACACTAAAGATGGCACCAGTGTGCCCAGACCTGGGCTCTGAGTATGGGCCATGAAGACAGAGCTTACGAGGAGCCAGAATCGCTCCGGACAGACTTTGGGCACAGTGATAGGAGCCCCCATCAGCTGTTCAAGAGACCCCTGCCAAAATCTCAACTGGGGCTGGGCACAGTGGCGCACGCCTGTTGTCCCAGCTATTCTGGTGGCTGAGACAGGAGAATCGCTTGAATTGGGGAGGCAGAGGTTGCAGTGAGCTGAGATGGGGCCACTGCACTCCAGCCTGGGTGACAGAAAAAGACTCCATTGTAAGAACAGTGACAAAAATTCTCAATCAGCTAGGCCAAGTCCTTTCTGTCCTGTCCCTACCCTTGCCGCCCCCCCAACACCACCACCCCTGGCTCCTCTTTCACACCCTGTGCCAGACAGAAGGCCTGGGGGTGAGAAGATTGGCCATGGGGACAGGGAGCTGGACCCAAAGGTCAAGGCTGAGTTTGTCAGAGCTTGCAGGATCCCTACACCGCTTTATTGGATCCCCAGGTTGAGCTGAGATGCTGCTCTGGATAGAGAAGGGCCCACGGGCCTCCGATAGACCTTTGTGTCACAACGCCTTTCCACCAGGGAAAACTGGGTGGGGATTTTTCCCCTTCGTATGTACTCTGAGATCTCTATGAGGAGTTTTCCTAGAGGGGAAGAGGGAGGACTCCTCATAGAGATCTCAGGGTACATAGGAAGGAGCCAGGTCTTCCCTTTCCTCTGCGTCTCCTCACAGCATCACCTACAGGGAGTGTCTGGCACACAATTGCCAGTCTTCCTCGCTCTGGTGCAGAGTGACCAACATAACAGTTAATAGCATTTCCTCGGCCGGACGCGGCAGCTCACACCTGTAACCCTAGCACTGTGGGAGGCTGAGGCAAGCAGATCACTAGGTCAAGACATGGAGACCATCCTGGCCAACATGGTGAAACCCTGTCTCTAATGAAAATACAAAAAATTAGCTGGTCATGGTGGCATGTGCCTGCAGTCCCAGCTACTTGGGAGGCTGAGGCAAGAGAATCACTTGAACCCAGGAGGTGGAGGTTGCAGTGAGCCAAGATCGTGCCACTGCACTCTAGCCTGACAATAAAGCGAGACTTCATCTCAAAAAAAAAAAAAAAAAAAAGCACTTCCTCATTTTACAGACAGGAAAAGCAAAAAACATAAAAAACATAAGAACAGTAATGCATATATGATATGTGTCTATGTCAGAGGCATTTGAGCCAGAGTGACTCCATCTTGAATAGGGGTTGGTAAAATGAGGCTGAGACCTGCTGGGCTGCATTCCCAGGAGGTTAGGCAGTCTTAGTCACGGGATGAGATAGGAGGTCGGCACAAGATACAGGTCACAAAGACCCTGCTGATACAACAGGATCCAGTAAGGAAGCTGGCCAAAGCCCACCAAAACCAACATGGCGATGAAGGTGACCTCTGCTTGTCCTCACTGCTCATTATATGCTAATTATACATTAGCATGCTGAAAGACACTCCCACCAGCATCATGACAGTTTGCAAATACCATTGCAACACCTGGAAATTACCCTATATGGTCTAAAAGGAGGAGGAGTTGACTCCTCAGTTGGGGGAGGGGAGAAATCTCCATCTCCTTCCCTGAAAACTCATGAATAACCCTTCCTTTGTTTAGCGTATGATCAAGAAATAACCAGCTGGGCACGGTGGCTCATGCCTGTAATCCCAGCACTTTGGGAGGCTGAGGTAGGCAGATCACTTGAGGTCAGGAGTTCAAGACCAGTCTGGCCAACATGATGAAACCCTGTCTATGCTAAAAATACAAAACAATTAGTCAGGCATTGTGGTGTGTGCCTGTAATCCCAGCTACTCAGGAGGCCGAGGCAAGAGACTTACTTGAACCCAGGAGGCAGAGGTAGCAGAACCTGGGAGGCAGAGGTAGCAGTGAGCCAAGATTGCGCCTCTGCACTCCAGCCTTGGCAACAGAGCAAGCCTCCATCTCAAAAATAATAATAATAAAGGGACCATGAAAATAGCCAACCAGCAGCCCTCAGGGTTGCTTTGCCTATAGAACAGACATTCTTTTGTTGTTGTAGTTGTTGTTGTTTGTTTGTTTGTTTGTTTTGAGGAGGAGTTTCACTCTTGTTACCCAGGCTGGAGTGCAATGGCGCAATCTTGGCTCACCACAACCTCCGCCTCCTGGGTTCAGGCAATTCTCCTGCCTCAGCCTCCTGAGTAGCTGGGATTACAGGCACGCGCCACCATGCCCAGCTAATTTTTTGTATTTTTAGTAGAGACTGGGTTTCACCATATTGACCAGGATGGTCTCGATCTCTTGACTTCGTGATCTACCCGCCATGGCCTCCCAAAGTGCTGGGATTACAGGCGTGAGCCACCGCGCCCGGCCCATTTGTTTGTTTTTTGACGGAGTCTTGCTCTGTCGCCAGGCTGGAGCACAGTGGTGCAGTCTTGGCTCACCGCAACCTCTGCCTCCCGCCTTCAAGTGATTCTTCCACCTCAGCTGCGAGTACAGGCACACGCCACCATGACCAGCTAATTTTTTGTATTTTTAGTAGAGTCAGGGTTTCACCATGTTGGCCAGGATGGTCTCGATCTCTTGACCTCATGACCCACCCGCCTTGGCCTCCCAAAGTGCTGGGATTACAGGTATGAGCCACCGCACCCGGCCTCTTTTGTTTCTTTACTTCTTTAGGAAACTTCTTTACTTTATGGACTAGCCCAGAATTCTTGTACGAGATCCAAAAAGCCCTCTCATAGAGTCTGGATCCAGACTCCTTTCCGGTTAATGATAGCCTTTTCATATACTAACTCATTTAATCCTCACAATGATCCTGTGAGGTAGGCCCGGTTATTTTCTTCATATTACATGTGGGAAAAGTGAGGCCTAAAGGTGAGGAGGTTCCCAAGTTCACCCAAGGGGTAAGCAGTCCGCAACACCAGGAGCCTGGGATTTGCACCATGGCCGTCTGGCTCCGTCCCCGTTTGGCCACTGCGATGCTAGCTGGGCGGAGAGAGCACAGGTCCCATGGCGCAGAGAGTACAATAAACCCAGGAATCTTGTCTTCCAGGTGTCTCCACACAATTAACCTATTCAAAACTTCATGGACAGTCCAGCAAGCTTGTCCAACCCACAGCCTGCAGGCCCCGTGCATCCCAAGACGGCTTTGAATGGACCCAGAACAAATTCATAATTTTTTTTTTAACTTTTTTTTTTTTTTTTTAAGAGACGGGGGTCTCAATATGTTGCCCAGGCTGGAGTGCAGTGGCTATTCACAGGCGCGATCCTACTACTGATCAGCACAGGAGTTTTGACCTGCTCCGTTTCCGACCTGGGCGAGTTCACCCCTCCTTAGGCAACCTGGTAGTCCCCCGATCCCGGGAGGTCACCACATTGATGCCGAACTTAGTGCGGACCCCCGAGCAGCATGGCGCACTACAGTCCAGAACTCCTGGACTCAAGCGATCCTCCCACTTCAGCCTCCCGAGTAGCTGGGACTACAGGCACGTGCCACCGTGCCCGGCCAAATTCATACATTTTCTTAAAACATGATGAGTTCTTGGTCAGGCATGGTGGCTGACATCTGTAATCCCAGCACTTTGGGAGGTTGAGGTGGGCGGATCACCTGAGGTTGGAAGTTCGATACCAGTTTGACCAACACAGAAAAACCCAGTCTCTACTAAAAAGACAAAACTAGCTGGGCATGATGGTGTACGCCTGTATTCCCAGCTACTCGGGAGGCTGAGGCAGGAGAATAGCTTGAATCAGAGAGGTGGAGGCTGTGGTGGGCTGAGATCACACCACTGTACTTCGGCTTGGGCAACAAGAGTTGAAACTCAGTCTCAAAAAAGAAAAAATTATGAGGGTTTTTTTTTTTGTTTTTTTTTTTTTTTGCGATTTTTTTTAAGTTCATCAGCCATTGTTAGTGCTGCTGTATTTTATGTGTGGGACAAGACAATTCTTCCAATGTGGCCCAGGGAAACCAAACAATTGGATACCCCTGGATGATGAAAAAGATGACTCTTCAGTTCCGGCTGTCACCAAAGCCCCACCTCAGTTCCTGCCCTTAGGTAACACCAAGATAGCAAGATGGAATTTTACCAAACCTCTCTAGGTTCCTTCCCCAGGAGACTAGAAATGCCCTGGGGACTGCCTGTCTTTGAGGCAATTTTTATTTTCCTTTTTAAAGAAAGTGGTAAACATCTGAAAATAGGGTTTTCTAAAGAAAGTGACTCTTCAGTTGTAATTATAGCAGAGTGGGCCATTGCTTTCTATCAGCAGGAAAACTGCTCCTATATTTATTTTCTTTTTTCTTTTTCTTTTTTTTTTTTTTTTTTTTTGAGACAGAGAGTTGATCTTGGCTCACTGCAACCTCTGCCTCCCGGGTTCAAGCGATTCTCCTTCCTCAGCTTCCCGAGTAGTGGGGACTGCAGGTGCCCGCCACCACCCCTGGCTATTTTTTTTTTTTTATTTTTTTTTTATTTTTAGTAGAGATGGGGTTTTACCATGTCGGCCAGGCTGGTCTCAAACTCCTGGCCTCAGGTTATCTGCTGCCTAGGCCTTCCAAAATTATGGGATTACGGGCGTGAGCCACCGCTCCTGGCCGCTGCTACTAAATATACCCTGCATGATGCAAATCCCCAAGGAGGGCCAGCCTCCAGCCCCATTCCGTTTTCTCCCTCAAAGGCTGGGGACCGTCCACCCTGGGCTGAGCGGCGGGCTCCCTCCGGAGTGGCCTCAGCCCCACCAAATGCCCCTCCCCAGCAGGCTTCGGGCACAGACCCAGTTGGTCGGGGAGGAAAAAGGGGTGGGTTTCATGCCTGACGTTCTTTGGGGCGAGTTGCTTCTTAGGTATGTGCAAGCATCAAGGGTGCATTTGCAAACTTTTCAAAATGCCTTAGAAGAGGTAGGAGTTAAGCACTGGGGATCTGGAGGGGAAGGAGGAGAGGCAGTAAAACAGCCGCAAGGTTGGTGGGAATGGAGTCAGTAATGGCCTCTGTCATAGCCTCGGGCCAGGACTCCCAGCTCATTTTCTATTTCCAACCCAATGGCAGGCACTGAGTACTTGTGCTCAACCTAGCAATTTGGAGAAGGCGGTGGATATGCATATACAGAACAGGATGCTCTCGGGACAAACGTTCTGAAAAAAAAAAAAAACAAACAGAAGGTCCTCCCGCCTCTGCTGGGCAGTCTCTAATGACCCTTGGGGAATGCTACAGACAGGCGTGGGCATCTGCGAATTTACTCACTTGAGAGCTGCCTCTACCTCTTTTTTTTTTTTTTTTTTTTTTTTTTTTTTTGAGGCTGAGTCTCGCTCTGCCACCAGGCTGGAGTGGAGTGGCACCATCTTGGCTCACTGCAACCTCTGCTTCCCAGGTTTAAGCGATTCTCCTGCCTCAGTCTCCTGAGTAGCTGGGACTACAGGCGAGTGCCACCAGGCCCAGCTAATTTTTATTTTTAGTAGAAACGGGGTTTCACCATACTGACCAGGATGGTTTCAATCTCTTGACCTCATGATCTGCCCACCTCGGCCTCCCAAAGTGCTGGGGTTACAGTCGTGAGCCCCCGCGACCGGGCCTGCTTCTACCTCTTGATCCCTGGGATCAGAAATGAGAAATGCAAAGACCATCCCTGTATGTACTGTTTGTAACTGTAATTCACAATCTCCTTTCTTGCTCCTCACCCCATTTTCAGTTAAGAGAAAAAGGTGAAAACCACAAAGCACAAATTGTTTCCAGGAAACTATCTGAAACTCCTGGAAGGCTAGATTCAGGTATAAACAGGGTAAAACTCCAGATTTCTTCAATGTTCCTTAGAGGCTGAGCTTCCTGCATGCCCTTGAAAATTAGAGGAGATTATTTTTTAACACTTCAAAATTATTCCAGAAAGTCATGCAGATGAGAAGATAACCAGGTTGCGAAGGAAGCCCAAGAAATTTGGTAGGGATGCTCAAGTTTGGGGGAAGTTCAGCTGAAATAGCAATTTGTGGGTAGACCATTAGCAGGGAGTTGACTGGAGAATTAATCAGAGATTGAAGGGACGTGTGGGACCGGGAGGATGATGTTTGAACTCAGGCTCAGGATATGGAAAAAGATTCAATAAAGCTGAGAGTCCTGTGTGCTCAGGCTTCAATGTCCTAACCAGCCCCAGGGTGTATAAGGCACGCCGCTAAGTAAAATCAGAGATTCCATTCAGCAAAAGCAGACAGGAAAACAAATCTCTTTTCTTTGTTTGTCCTGGTTGAAAACCAAACACGGTAGCCATCTGATGAAATTCCAGTGTCAGGAGTGTTTGGAGGGAAGGGAGGGTAAAATTGCAGCTAGCCTCTGACCACAGGGAAATCAACTTAACGGCTCCTCTCAGGCCATTCTCCAGCCCTGTACCCTGCTGGAATGTTCATGGGGTGTCTGTGCATTTGCCCTGATTCCAGCCCACAGGACACTTGCTCTCTCTTCCTTGTGACCCCAACATGTCAACTGGCAAGACTCAACATTCCTGTCTGGGACGAAGCAGCTTGAATTACTTGTATGAGTCACAGGTAATTTTCAGCAGTGTGGGATGTGGGAAAACACTAAAGAGAAGTATTAGGTCCTGAGGAGGCTTAGTGTTAGGGGAATGGAGATGGGGGTGGGACGGGTGGGGGGATATAAGGCTCCAAAGGTCAACTGCAATGTCCCCCAGTTTTCATGCACCTTCATCAACACAGACAAATCCCAGTTGATACACTAACAGCTTTAGAAAACCTGACCTTTTGTAAAAATGTGGAAACTAAAGTTATAGCCCTTTCTGGAGTGTGGAAGCTTTGGAAACAAGGCACACAGTGAGGCAAGCCGGAGAGGCCAGTCCAAACCAGAACCAAGTGTGGGCAATTCATGCCATTAGCACAAAAGGTGGGTGGGCCAGGCTAAACTTAGGCAAGATCTCACAGGATCTTAGATGCACTGTATTTTCTGATTTTTTGTCAGTAGATTTCAATCAGAAAGTTTGTGAAATACATCTCAGCCTGGCATTGGGCTTGGGGCAAAGATCTATGACTTTCTTTTCTAGGGAAGTTCTCTGAGAACTGAATCAATTCCTGCCCTCTAATCCATATTGCATTCCTTCCTGAACCAGCCTACCTAAAAAACTGTTTCACTCCATTAAAAAAAAAAAAAAAAAAAAAAAACCTGTCATTTAAAAACTTTTGAGGCTGGGCACAGCGGCCCATGCCTGTAATTCCAGCAATTTGAGAGCTGAGGCAGGTGGATCACTTGAGATCAGGAGTTCAAGACCAGCCTGGCCAACATGGTAAAATCCTGTCTCTATTAAAGTACAAAAATTAGCCAAGTGTGGTGGCACATGCTGTAGTCCCAGCTACTCGGGAGGCTGAGGCAGGAGAATCATTTGAACCTGGGAGGTGGAGGTTGCAATGAGCCAAGCTTGTGCCACTGCACTCCATCCTGGACTACAGAGTGAGATTGTCAAAACAAAAAAAAACCATTTTTGAGTTTACTACTGTCTACTAAATCGAATACACATTCTTTGCCTGGTCATTTAAAAATCCTCCACAATTTGGCCCCACCCTACCTATCCACTTGTGCTTCCCCCCGACACACACCGTCTGATCTGGTCAGAAAGGCCTTTGCACTGTCCTAGATAGCTTACCCGTTCCTGACTGTTTAATTAACAGTTCACATTCATTCCTGAATCTGAATTTATTCTTCTTTAACTAAACCAAAATATTCCACTTTAGGATATTTTGCCAACTATTTCAATTGTCATTTCTCCATCTCCAAGTAATTATATATATATACACACACACACACACACACACACACACACACACATATATATCTCCCCAATCAGTAAGCCATCATGAATTTTAAGTTACAGTGCCTCACATAAGTTGTGCTCAATAAATAAATGTTGATCAGTTGCAGTTCTTTTTCTTCTGCAGTTAAAGGGCCAAACACACACAAAATCAGTCTCCTACCAATCCTGACTTCAGTCCTCTACATTTAGTAGTACAGACAGAAAATATAGAGAATGACTGTACCTAAGATATTAAGGGGGGATGAGTTCAAGATAGAATAAAATGTTTGTCCAACCCTGACATTTTAAATGCTCATCTGAAAATTGGCACCTCCAGAGTGTTGCTCTCTTCAGGACATTCAAACCCAGGGCACCGTAACATTAAATTCCTTTGTGTTTAAGACTTTTCTTCCTAATTCTCCTTCTCTTTGAGGGAATGGTATAAGTCAAGAGGTTGAAACCATATATTTCTTTTTTAAAAAAATCAAGACAGGATCTGGTCATATTGCCCAGGCTGGTCTAGAATTCTTGGGATCAAGCTATCCTTCCGCATCGGCCTGCCAAAGTACTGGGATTACAGGTGTCAATCACTGCACCCAGTCCCCATATACTTCTCTCTCTCTCTCTCTCTCTCTCTCTCGGGATGGATTTTCACTCTCATAGCCTAGGCTGGAGTGCAATGGCACAATCTCAACTCAGTGCAACCTCTGCCTCCTGGGTTCAAGCAATTCTCCTGCCAAAGCCTCCTGAGTAGCTGGGATTACAGGCAAGCACCACCACACCCTAACTTCTGTATTTTTAGTAGAGACAAAGTTTAACATGTTGGCCAGGCTGGTCTCCAACTCCTGACCTCAGGTGATCCGCCTGCCTCAGCCTCCCAAAGTGCTGTGATTACAGGCATGAGCCACCACGCCCAGCCCCTGAATACTTCTTAAAATGCAATTGAGCAGACATACAGACCACTGGAATAGAATAGAGTCCAGAAATAAACCCTTGCATATATGGTAAATTGATTTTCACCAAGGGTTCCAAGACCATTCAGTGGGGAAAGGATAATCTTTTCAACAAATGGTGCTGGAAAAACTGGATAGTCCCACATACAAAAGAATGAAACTGGACCTTTACCTTATATCATATACAGAAAGTAACTCAAAATGGATCAAAGACCTAAATTTAAGAGTTAACACTGTAAAACTCTCAGAAGAAAACATAGGGAAAAGGCTTCATGACATTGGACTTTGCAATGATTTCTAGAATATGACAGCAAAATCTCAGGCAACAAAAGAAAAACCAGATAAATTAGATTTCATCAAAATACAGAATTTGTGCATCAAAGGACACTATTAAAAGAATGAAAAGGGCTGGGCACAAAGGCTCATGCCTGTAATCCCAGCACTTTGGGAGGTTGAGGCAGGTAGATCACCTGAGGTCAGGAGTTCGATACCAGCCTGGCCAAAATGGTGAAACCCCGTCTCTAATAAAAATACAAAAAATTGGCTGGGCGTGGTGGCTCAAGCCTGTAATCCCAGCACTTTCGGAGGCCGAGGCGGGCGGATCACGAGGTCAGAAGATCGAGACCATCCTGGTCAACATGGTGAAACCCCGTCTCTACTAAAAATACAAAACATTAGCTGGGCATGGTGGCACGTGCCTGTAATCCCAGCTCTCAGGAGGCTGAGGCAGGAGAATTACCTGAACCCAGGAGGCGGAGGTTGCGGTGAGCCGAGATCACGCCATTGCACTCCAGCCTGGGTAACAAGAGCGAAACTCTGTCTCAAAAAAAAAAAAAAAAAAAATTAGCTGGGCGTGGTGGTGGGTGCCTATAATCCCAACTACTTGGGAGACTGAGGCAGGAGAATCACTTGAGCCTGGGAGGTGGAGGTTGCCGTGAGCCGACTGTGCCACTGAACTCCAGCCTAGGCAACAGATCAAGACTCCATCTCAAAAAATAAAAATTAAAAAATAAAAGAGTGAAAATAAAGCCTACAGAATGGGAAAAATATTTGTAAATAATATTTCACTTAAGGAATTAATATCCAGAATATTCTTTTAAAATGAGAAAACAAAACAACCCAATTCAAAAAAAGGGAAAGAACTAGGGTAGACGTTTCTTCAAAGAAGATACATGTTGCATTGGAACCGAATCATTTTCTGAATGCTAAAAAAGAAAAAGAAAAAGAAAAAAAAAAAAAAAACAGAGAAAGAAGACAAAGAAGATACACGAATAGCCAACAAGCACGAGAAAGAGGCTCAATGTCACTAGTCATTAGACAAATGCAAATCAAAACAAAATGAGATACAACTTCTAAAAAGCAAGTTTTGGCAAGGATATGGAAAAATTGAAATTCTCACGCATGACTGGTGAGAATGTAAACGAGGCAGCCACTGTGGAAAACAGCTTGGCAGTTTCTCAAAAGTTAAACAGAATTACCGTATGACTTAGCAAATTCATTCCTAGGTGTGTACCCCAAAAAATTGAAAGAAAGGACTCAGGTACCTATACATCAATGATCATACCAGCTTATTCACAATAGCTAAAAGTTAGGAACAACCCAGTGTCCATCCGCAGATGAATGGATAAGCACAATGTGATATATTAATACAATGGAGTATTATTCAGGCTTAGAAAGGAAAGAAATTCTGGCTGGGCACGTGGCTCTCACCTGTAATCCCAGCACTTTAGGGGGCTGAGGCGGGCAGATCACAAGGCCAGGGGTTCAAGACCAGCCTGGCTAACATGGTGAAACTTTGTCTCTACTAAAAATATAAAAATTAGCTGAGCGTGGTGGCACATCTGTGTAATCCTAGCTACCCTGGAGGCTGAGGCAGGAGAACTGCTTGAACCCAGGTGGCGAAGGTTGCAGTGAGCCAAGAGCTCACCACTGCACTCTAGCCTGGGTGGCAAAGCAAGGCTCTGTATCAAAAAAAAAAAAAAAAAAAAAAAAAGCTGGGCGCAGTGGCTCATACTTGTTATCCCAGCACTTTGGGAGGCCGAGGCAGGTGAATCACAAGGTCAGGAGTTGGAGACCAGCCTGGCCAACACAGCAAAACGCTGTCTATAGTAAAAATACAAAAATTAGCTAGGCGTGGTGGCTCATGCCTGTAATCCCAGCTACTCAGGCGGCTGAGGCAGGAGAATCACTTGAACCCAGGAGGTGGAGGTTGCAGTGAGCTGAGATTGTGCCATTGCACTCCAGCCTGGGTGACAAGAGGTTTGTAAAAAAAAAGGGGGGGGGGTTTCTCAAAAAGAAAAATCATACAACATTGTCAATGTACTTAATGCCACTGACGTGTACACTTAAAATGGTTAAAAGGGAAAAAAGGTCATTCTTGTTTTCCTATATCTTACCACAAATTTTTACAAAAGAAGCAGAAACTAAATCTCATCAAGAGGAAAAAATGACCTCTCTGGAAAAGCTGACCTCCACTCTTCAAAAATGTCAAGATCATAAAAGGACAAAAAAGGTGAGTTGGGTACTGTTACAGATTAAAAAAAAAAAAAAAAAAAAAAGGCTTAAGAGATAGGACAAGGCCAGGCGCGGTGGCTCAAGCCTGTAATCCCAGCACTTTGGGAGGCAGAGGCGGGTGGATCACGAGGTCAAGAGATCGAGACCATCCTGGTCAACATGGTGAAACCCCGTCTCTACTAAAAGTACAAAAAAATTAGCTGGGCATGGTGGTGCGTGCCTGTAATCCCAGCTACTCAGGAGGCTGAGGCAGGAGAATTACTTGAACCCAGGAGGCGGAGGTTGCAGTGAGCCGAGATCGCGCCATTGCACTCCAGCCTGGGTAACAAGAGTGAAACTCCGTCTCAAAAAAAAAACAAACAAAAAAGAGATAGGACAAGCAAATGCAATGAGTAATTATTGATTATATTTTAATTTTAAAAAAGGAGAAGCCCAGGCACAGTGACTCACACCTATAATCCCGGCACTTTGGGAGGTGGATCCCCTGAGGTCAGGAGTTCAAGACAGACTAACCAACATGGTGAAACCCCGTCTCTACTAAAAATGCAAAAAAATTAGCCGGGCATAGCGGCATGAGCCTGTAATCCAGCTACTTGGGAGGCTGAGGCAGGAGAATCGCTTGAACCGGGAGGCGTAGGTTGCAGTGAGCGGAGATCATGCCACCTGCACTCCAGCCTGGGTGGCGCAGCGAGACTCCATCTCAAAAAAAAAAGGCCATTAAAGAAAGGGAAAGATCTATTAAGGGCACCGTGCGGACACTTGGGAAAAGTGAATATGAACTATGTATCAACATTCAGTGTTTTCAGAGTGATAATATTGGAGCTATGTAGGAGAATACCCTTTTTAGGAGATGCATGCTGAAGTATAATATTTAGGTATGATGGCTGCGACTTAACTTTCAATATATATATATATCTAAAATAAATAAGTGAATATGGCAAAATTGATGGATGTAGCTTCGAGTTTAAAGGTATCCATTGTGCTACCTTTCCACTTTTCCATACTGGAAAATAAAAAGGAGACAAAATGGGTTAGCCAGTTTGGTCCCCAAATGATCAGGGAAACACTGACTTTCTGTGAATCTGTAAGCAAAATATTGATCTGGTTGCCACATTGGGTCACCCTATTTTATTGAACTAACTCCTCAAGGCTGCCAGAAGGCAGTGCTGGCATGGAGTATTTGGGAGGTGGGGACTGACACCTCTCTCCATTCACTGTGACTCTTCCCCACAAGGCCTCCATTGCCTTCCAGGGCTTGCTTCTCTGCTCTCCCACTGGACATACTGTCTGTCACCTACCCTGACACTTCAGGATCTACTGTGTTGTCTTTTTGTATATACTGAGGTTGGAAGCTCCCAAGGGCAGGGACAGGTCTCACTTTTACTTTTTAAAATATATTTTTTAATCTATTTATTCATGAGACAGAGTCTGCTGGCTCTGTTCCAGGCTGGAGTGCAGTGGCACAATCATGGCTCACTGCAACCAGGCTCCTGTGATCCTCCTGCCTCAGCCTCCCAAGTTTGGGATGACAGACACGTGCCACCACAACCAGCTAATTTTCAAACTGTTCATAGAGAGGGTTTCTCACTATGTTGCCAAGGCTAATCTCAAACTCCTGGGCTCAGGCAATCTGCCTCAGCCTCCCAAAGTGCTAGAATTACAGGCATGAGCCACCATGCCTGGCCAGGTGTTACAACCTTCCCACCCCAACTTTCCAAACCCCATTCTTTGCACAGAGCTACATAAAAACATATTTTTCTAGGAATTAATTATCAATTATTCCATGAGTATGGAGAGAGAGTATGAAAGTGTAAATAGATATGGTTAGGGGTCAAAAGGTTGACCTCAGCCGGGCACAGTGGCTGACACCTGTAAGCACAGCACTTTGGGAGGCCAAGGTGGGTGGATCACTTGAGGTCAGGAGTTTGAGACCAGCCTGGCTAACATGGTGAAACCCCTTCTCTATTAAAAATACAAAAATTACCCAGGCTTGGTGGTAGGCACCCACCCTGTAATCCCAGCTACTCAGGAGGCTGAGGCAGGAGAATCACTTGAACCTGGGAAGCAGAGGTTGCAGTGAGCCAAGAATGTACCACTGCACTCCAGCCTGGAAGACAGAGTGAGACGCCATCTCAAAAAAAAAAAAAAAAGAAAAAGATTTCCCCCAATTAATGTACCCCAAATGCTGCTGGGCTGGGCCCTGCAGAAGGAATGTTACGTGTGGGCTTTGACATAACCCTATTCCCTGTGGCAACCAGGTGTTGCAGGTTTAGGTGAGTGATTAGTGCTTACGGGTGGGGTAAAAGAAATACGGCCTTGGCTTATGAATACCTAGGCACAGAATGTCCCCAGCTCGGCCCTGTGGGGCAACTGTTCTCACAACCCTGTGAGTTCTTCCCAAGGAATCAGGCCAAACAAAAGATTAAAGACCTCAAAAAAAGGGAGTTCTCATTCCAGCTCCTTCGGCAGAGTCACTGTACCTTGAAGGACCAGTATCATTTGTGCTTCAGGGAAGACAACATGGCCTCTACCAAAGGTGGGAGTGGGAACTCTCCCCTGCACCCCTCTGCTTTGGGAGGAAGGTGCTGCCCACCTGCTGAGCCAGTTGCAGGAGAGCACCTAGGCCTGCTGCATTCCACCTCTTGCCAAGACACCCTCGTGCTTCTGTGCTGTAGCTTGTCAAGGGAGTGTAGACTTGTCCTTCTTGTCTTGAGTAAGTTTTCAGGGAGGCTGGAAGAACTAGAGGGTAAATTTCCTCTCTACTCCAGCTAGAGCATCCATGAGCCGGGCCCCCTGCTCCAGTATATACATAACAGTGTGTTGTTATTTCCTATTAAATCCAATCTTTTCACCCACCATTGAGTATTATCCTAGCACTGACACTTAGTTTTAATCCAGTTTAATATTTTATACACAGGTTCTTGTACTGGTTTCCAATTGTTTTATGTTAAGTTTTGAATTCCCCCACAAAATTACAAACCTCTTGGTAAGCCATGCTCTACCCTACTCTAGCACCTAGGTGCTAAAGCACAATACACATCCAGTACACAGTGAACATTAGATCACTATCAATCAGCATATGGGAATCTGTAAATAATCTAGTGTATATCCATAGTAAGTAATACTCTGCAACAGTTACAAATAATAAGGTGGATCTACATATTCCGACATGGAGATTTCCAGTTCATATTATTTTGCCCCCCAAAGTTAAAGCAATCAGGCTCAGTACAAAACCCTTTATGTAGAAGGAAGTAGAAGAAACAAGGGTCTGGTCCATCCATCTGTTTATCGCCTTCCTCCTACATACCCCTAGTCACAGACATTTGTTACAATCTAGTGTGGCAGAACTCAGTAATTTCCTGTATTTTCCCTTTCAAAAAGAACTGTAGTTAATGTGGGATTTTTTGTTTTTGTTTTTGTTTTTTTGAGACCAAGTTTCACTCTTGTAGTCCAGGCTGGAGTGCAATGGCGCAATCTCAGCTCAGTGCAACCTCTGCCTCCCAGGTTCAAGCGATTCTCCTGCCTCAGCCTCCCAAGTAGCTGGGATTGCAGGTGTGCACCAACACACCCAGCTAATTTTTGTATTTTTAGTAGAGACAGGGTTTCTCCATGTTGGTCAGGCTGTTCTCAAACTCCCAACCTCAGATGATCTGCTTGCCTTAGCCTTCCAAAGTGCTGGGATTACAGGCGTGAGCCACCTCACATGGCCTGCAGTCAATGTTGAATAAATGTCTAAGTCAGTTTCCATAGGACTGGCCACAATAATAGTCACACTTATGTAACATATGTATGGCGCAGGCATTGCTCATAGTGATTCATATAAATTATCTCATTTAACCCTCACTATAGTTTTAAGACACTGAGGCACAGAGAGGTGAAGTAACTTGCTCTAGGTCAGACAGCACAGCAAAGAAGTGGCTGACCCAGGATTCAAGCCCGGACAGTCTAGCTTAGGAGCCTGTGTCTTCAGCCTCTTTGCTGAAGGAGCTTTTCTTTATTTCTACTTTTTATGTATTCCTCAGTGATGGTACTCAGAATGCTGTGTAAGAAATAATGGAAAAGAAAAAAAAAAATTCCCATTCCCACCCTAACCTACGGCTCTGTTTATGGACTTGTAGGTTTGAGGTACCTATAAGGAGCTACTGATGCCTTCTGGAAACTGTGTGTGGGCTGCTAATGAGAGAACATGACCATTTTCTGTGACTGTGTTAGTCAAGTGATAGAGATCGCCCCAGCAAGTGCCTCCTGAGGACCGGTTCCAGCCCCAACCCTAGATCATATCAAGCACAACTTCAGCTATTAATCTGGCTAATGATGGTACAGGTGTAACAAATCCCACCTGATTGAAAGCAGCAGGGGTAGACGTGTTAACTTTTATAAAAATATAGGTACAAGGTATAAGATTGGGATTCTGATGCTTGGCTCCTCAAAGGCTTGAAGAATGAAGATTGATGCCATCTAAAAGCAAATTAGAAGACTTTGCCCAGGCCCAGGCCCCGGAATAGTGTACCGGAGACGACACTGTGTTTAGAGTGCTGTTTCAGGTTAAATCAGCATTCCTGAAATGTGCCAGACCTATTGTCACAGCAATATGTACCCCGGTTCACAAACAGAATGTTTGCTCTCTGGCAGCCAAATGCACTTGGAACTGGCGGTAATGACCTCACAAAAGCAGGAAAGCTGAGCAGTTAGTCAGATGATTAACAAGGTACTGAGATGGAAGAGTTGGGTATCACTTAATGAAAATATCTTGGCATCTCAGAATCAAAGTTTCCAAACTCGGAGGCAGTTTAGGAACCATCATATCCAAAATCCTTGCTTTACAAATGTGGCAACTGAAGCTTAAAAAAAAAAGGTTGGTCTCAGGGCTCCTTGCCTGAACAAAGTTAAAGTGTAGTTCTTCCAATACAATTTGCTCAGGCCTCCCTTTCAATGACAGCAGGGCCTTTAGTCTCAACTACTGTCATTAATTCATCCCCAGTGCTTGACTTCTATTTCTCCTTTCCTCTTAATGGTTATTTATTCATTTTATTTTTGAGAGACTCTTGCTCTGCCACCCAGGCTGGAGCATAGTGGTACAATATGGGCTCACTGCAACCTCAGCCTCCAGGGTTCCAGTGATTCTCATTCCTCAGCCTCCCGAGTAGGGCTAATTTTTGTATTTTTTAGTAGAGACGGGGTTTCACCAAGTCGGCAGGGCTGGTCTTGAACTCCTGGCCTCAAGTGATCCGCCCACCCTGGCCTTCCAACGTGCTGGAAATTACAGGTGTGAGCCACTATGTTAGGCCACATATTTATTTTTAATTGTTCTGTTAGTATTTTGTTTACTCAGACAGAAAAGGAGGATTATACCCCCATTCCACCACCCCACTCCAACCTCTCCACTGTGGCTCCAGTGCTACAGACCACTCCCAACTTCAGTCCTGGAAGAATGGAAGGCTGCAGCTGAGAGACTGGGGTTAGAAGTGATCTTCATAAATTGTTTGTGTACCCTCTGTCTAGAGTTCTTAAAGTATGGGTGCTCCAGGTGGGTTTCAGGCTTTTCTCTTATGTAATCACGTTTATGAGGTGAAATTATTTGACAATGTGCTTGTACTATTTTCAAATAATGAAAGCCAGTCATTGCCCTACTGATGTCTCATCAGAACAAAAATTCTGCCTTCCATGTGCAGACTGCTCTCTGGTTTTCAGAACTACTGCTTCTCCCTTCTGGAACAGCTCTACCTTCCAGCTGGGAAGGGAGGTAGGAAAGTGGCTGCCCTGAGTTGTTCCTCCTGCCTCCCTTCCCTCCCACTACCCCACCCCCTCCTCCTCCAGCTTTGCAGATTCTCTAGGTTGATGTCTATGTTGATCTGCAGGTGGGCTCCAGTTGGAGAGTCTCTGGACAAAAGCAAAGCCTACTTTTCTCCAGGGTGAAAGGCGTGGGGAGAGGCCATGAGGATGGGAAGAGGAATGTGCCCCAAATCAAAATGCTTCTCCTGGAAGTCAGGAAAGAATTCTAGATCGCTAGCTCTGATCAGACTCATGGGCTAAAGAAACAGGCTGTAGGGGTAGTCTCTTCTAACACTGCCCTGGAGCTACGTTATTTCCTAGACTGGCTCAGAAAATATCTGTCTTTGAGGACAATGCCGCTTTACGGTAGAATCTAGCAGACCACCGTTCGACATGGTCCTGGCAGGGGCCTTCCCTGTGGGCGTGGCAGGCCAAAAAGGACACATAGTTTAGGTTTGACAGCCTAAGATATGATGAATCCCAGTTAAGCCATTGACTAGCTGTGACCTTGAGCACAAGGACTTCCCTGAACTTCAAGTTTTCTCATCTGTAAGTCAGGGTTAATAATACTTACACGGTGGCCCTAAAAAAAATCAGAGAGAAAAAAAATCTATGCAAAATGCCTGCTTCATACAAAGGGCCCAGAAAGTGGTAGTTTTTTTGTTTGTTTGTTTTGAGACAAAGATTCGCTCTTGTTGCCCCGGATGGAGTGCAATGGCACGTTCTCGGCTCACTGCAACATCTGCCTCCCGGGTTCAAACGATTCTCCTGCCTCAGTCTCTCGAGTAGTTGGGATTACAGTTGCCCACCACCACGCCCGGCTAATTTTTGTATTTTTAGTAGAGACGAGGTTTCTCCAGGTTTGCCAGGCTGGTCTCAAACTCCTGACCTCAGGTGGTCTGCCCGCCTCGGCCTCCCAAAGTGCTGGGATTACAGGCGTGAGCCACCGCGCTCTAAGCTATTATTATTAATAACTGAAGGGAAGCCTAGGGGAAACTCAGAAATCAAGGACTCCTGTGAGAAAAAAGGAACCGAAATAGCCCAGACTGGCGCTCCCCAGATTCTGCAGCTGGCGGCGCTGCCCACGGAGGGGCAGGTTGGGGGTAGGGGATCAAGGGGAGACGAAGGTGAGGGGGCGCAGGGCTAGTTTTGTGTCGGGAAAGGGTGGCCCTGGGCCTCCTGCGGGGGAAGGAAGAGATGAAACCACGTGACAGGGTCAGAGCTCAAAGCCAAGTCCCGAGCGCGCGGCAGGCTGGAAGCGGGAAGTGGGCTCGGGGCCCCGCTCCCCTGCCCGGCTGGCCGGCCTGCGTCAGCTGACCTGGTTTCCGCGGGCCGCGCGCCCTCGCGCTCCCGGCCCCGGCCGCCGCCCCCGACCCGCTCCGCGCCAGCCGGCCCGGCCCTCCCGCCCCAGCCAGCCCCGCCGCCGCGGCCTCTTGGCCCAGCGCCTGGGGCCGTCCTGCCGCTCCCCTGAGTGCCCTGCGAAGGCCGCGGCCGCCTGCTCAGCCCGGGAACCTTCACCTCCCCAGGACCGGCGCCTTCCTCGGGACCCCGCCCCCTGCTCCCCACGGCCGCCCTGCGCCTCTCTGTCCCCCGCAGCTGCCCGAGCCCCCAGCAAGGGCCACCGAGGGCTCCAGGAACACCCCAGGCCCGGCCTTCTCGCTCGCAGCGCCCCACCTGTGACCCTCAGCGACCCTCCCGCGCTGCCCTCCGGCGGCGCGGCTGTCTGGAGGCCCCGCGCCATCGCAGCCTCCCAGCCTCGCAGCCTCGCGCCGGGTCGGGAGGGCAGGGTGGGGTTCCTGAGTCCGGAAGAAAGGGTCGCGGCTGCGGCCGCACCGGCCCTCGGGCCTACATCCGCTCCGCTGCGACGCGGTTCACAAACGAGGGAAGGGGCGAAGGGAAGAAACCCTTGATTCGGGAACACGACCCTGGGCCTGCAACTGTACATCCTGTCCCCTCACTGAATCCTCACAAGCCCTGTGGGGCGTGTCGTCATCGTAGGCCTGGAGATGAGGAAGCCGAGGCTCGGGGAGCGGCCTCTGAGCGGCTGGTTTGCAGCAAAGCCAAAGCCAACATTTTTTCTTAGCGGCGGTCGTTTGAGCCGCGCCTTACCGCAGCTACTCTGCCGTCAGCCAAGAGGTCACCTCTTTTCTGGAACTCCCTCCCCGCTCACATGATGGAAGCAGTCAGTCGACTCTTCCAGTAGAAACTGTTTTGCCCCTTTTGGGGGGAATCTTGAGTTACCAGCTCATCTCTCAGGTCTTAGATAACACTTTCCTTGAACCCACTAGGTCCTCCAGCACCTCTACTTCCCTTTTTGGTGGCCCTTATCATACCACCTATTGCAACTGCTCATTTCCTCATCTGTCTCCCTCTGCAGAGGGAGTGAAGGTACCCGAGTACCGGAACCATGGTCTTCATTACCACCTCAGCATTAGCTGAAGCGCCGTGGGCCGACTCCCAGGGTGCCACTGTTTCCCAGGAACATCCTTTGAGAACCACTGAACTAGAGTTTGCAAGTTAAAGTAAAGCAAGAAGGAAAACCAGAAACAACCGTGAAAATCTGACCTTTCATCACCTTCATACTGGCTACCATTTATTGAGTGCTTCTTAGACAACAGGCATTGTTTTCAGTGTGTGAGCGCAGTGTTTCTCAAACATAAATGTGGGGCCCAACGCAGGGGATCTTGGTAAAATGCAGGTTCTGATTTAGTACCTCTGAGGCGGGGCCTGAGATTCTGCATTTCCAACAAGCTCCCAGGATACTTTGTGTAGAAGGGCTTTGGCGTATTAATTTATTCGATCTTCTTAATAATCCTATAAAGTACCACTGCTATTCCCATTCTGCAGATGAGGAAACAGATTAAGCATTATGAACTTCCATCAAAATAAGAGACTGCAGGGCAAGGAGGGAGGGGGAATAGTGTGGGCAGTGTACAGTTTTAGAATAAGCAGAGATGAAGTTCTAGGCAGAAGAAAAAGGATTTACAGAAAGCCTGACATGCAAGATAGGGGGACAGGGCCCACACACAGGGCTGTTCACCATTAGATCATCTATGCACAGTACTTGGGGCTGTGGGCTTCCTGAAAGTCCCAAGTATCTGAGACCTGAAAAAAAAATTTTGGCATCTAACATAGAAGAAAAAACGAATATTTAAATTAATAATTCCAAAATTCAAATAATGAATTGTTTCAAAACTTTTACATGATAGAATTCATATTTAATAAGTGATATGGGTATATTTTAATGCATTTAATTTTAAAAACGGGGTAGGGCCTACTAAGAACAGGCCACTAAGAACAGGCCAAGCCCTGGCCTCACTGGGTTTGGATGTAATCCTGAGGGCAGCCAGGAACCACTGATAGAGGCAGGAGAATGTTCTCTGTGGCTACAGTGAGGAGAATGGATTGGAGGGAGGCCAGACTGAAGGCCAAGCGGCTAGAGACCAGATAGGCAGTTACAGTCTTCAGATTGCAAGACAATCTCTCTGTAGTGCCAAGATTAGCATAAAATCATAGCATTATATAACTCAATTATTCTTTGATTCCTTCGGCCCCAATCTGACTCAGCATTCTAAATTTACTTAAGATCTGGGGACAAGCCTTTTGCCAAATCCTTTCCCATGACGGCAAATTATGTTAGTCAATCAACACATGCCTTGAGCCAGACAGACATGGGTACGGGCCTCAGTTCTGCTGCTTGCTAGCTGGGTGACTTGGCACAAATGATTTAATTTCTCTGGGCCTCAGATTCCTTACTGGTAACGTGAGCATAATGTATTCCTCACAGAATTAAGTGAGAAAACTATGTATATAGGACTTCTTATGGGGTGGGTACTTAGAAATAAATAGTAGCTATTATCATTTATGGGCCTTTGTTCTGAAATCTGCCTAAGTTTTCTCTAGGAAGTAACAGAGGGTAAATTATTTAGTATTTTCATCAATCTTCTGAGGTAAAAATTATTATCCCCATTTTGCAGATCGGGAAAAGGGTTCAGGGATTAGATCACAGCTCTGTGAAGCAGGGGCACAAAGTGGTCAACCTGCAAGAGCTGGAACTTTATTTTCCTTGTCCTTCTGTCCATGCACTCACTCCAGCAGTTGACATCTGCTCTCTCTGATGGCTCCACGACCAATTTCCCTTAGTCATGGCATGAGTCAGCCATAAGGGCTGATGGCACACCACCGAATACTCTGCTGTGGCGCCACTAGCTGCCATTCTCCTTTTTCTCCAATCTTTTCCAGCCTCCCTAATACCTTGCCCCCCGCTTTTACAGCTTCTGGATTTTCCTTATTAAAGAGCTTGTCTCTGAGACTCAGACAGAGCCGCCCCAGACTGGGATGCCTTCCAGGGTACCTCCCTTTCAAGGGAGCAGATAAGTAGGTCACTTCAGGATGGTGAGGGAGGAAGCTTGACTTCTTATGGGTGGAGGAAAAATACTGCAGGTCACATGGAGAATGGAAAACAAAATAACAGGGTTTCTCTCTTTTCCTAATTCTGTCACACAATCTCACCAGCATTCTGGAACCAGTACAGGCAATACTGATCTTTTAGGGCATGGCAACTTGAGCATAAGACTTGTTTGTCTACCCTGAGACCAGCCTGGCCAACACAGTGAAACCCTGTCTCTACCAGATGGGATGTCCCCTACATCCCATCTGCCTCCTCTTCAGGCTACTCCACAGCCCCCAGGATATGTTTTTCTCCTGTATGGTCAAGCGAAATCTCAGCTTCTGCAGGAGCTTCCACCAACTTGTGGACTGCCCCTCAAGGGCCTGAAAGCACAGAGCTCGGCAGGCTGGAGGCTCTGTGGAGCAGGAAGGCACTGCCGGTGAGTGCCTGGAGCAGCCTGGATCCCATCTACAGAGACCCCATTGCAGCAACCGGGTTAGGTCATGGGCTCTGCAAGATTTCTGCTTCCCATCCCAACTCTAGTGGAGGTAGTTCACAAGGTATGTGAGTGAGCATTAAATTACATAGATGACCATGAAAACCAGAAAGAGACAGACAGAGACAGGGACAGGGACACAGGCAGGGCACGGCATTGCAGATCCAACACTACCAACCCCACCCTGCCCCACTATCCCTTGGGACTGAGCCCTGTTTGAATCATAACACTGGGCGGTCACATTTCTAGGAAACTGCAGCTGAAGAGAAAAGGTCCCGGCTGTGTGAGCGAGCCGCGTACAGATTAGGACTGCAAGTGTGTATCCGGGCAGACAATTGGTCACTGGACTCCACACCCGAGGCACAAGACAAACACACAAAACAAGGACCTAAGCCTGACCCCTCAAACCTGGGAGTAAACAAACCTGCTTCCCTGGACGGGGGTTGTGGAAACAGGGAGTTCACCTCTGGAGAGGCACAGGGGTTTTCCATCCTACTGGCGTGGAGCCTGGTGAACTTCTAGCTCAGAGGCTCACCGTTCCAGGATACTGGGAGCTCTTTCACAGAGGCTTGGAGGTCATGCTACAGGCTTTGGGCTGGCACTGTCTCCCAGCTGACTTCCACATTGCCCCCTGCCCTCCCTCTTCCTGTTCCCAAGACCCTCAGACTGTTCAGGGATGCTAGGCCCCTCTGCTCCTTTTCCTCCACCCCTGTAGAAGGCATATTCTCCCATGCCTCAAGTGTCTGTGCCCAGGTGCCCTGTGGGAAGGCCCACTCTTATCTTCAGTAGCTTTCTTTTCTTTTCTTTTCTTTTCTTTTCTTTTGAAATGGAGTTTTGCTCTTGTTGCCCAGGCTGGAGTGCAATGGCGCAGTCTCAGCTCACCACAACCTCTGCCTCCCAGGTTCAAGTGATTCGCCTGCCTCAGCCTCCCGAGTAGCTGGGATTACAGGTGCCCACCACCACACCTGGCTAACATTTCTATTTTTAGTAGAGACAGTTTCACTATGTTGATCAGGCTGGTCTTGAACTCCTGACCTTATGATCCGCCCACCTCAGCCTCCCAAAGTGCTGGAATTACAGGCATGAGCCACCAGGCCTGGCCCTGCCTTCAGTAGCTTTCTCCCCTCTCCTGAGAGGCAGGGCTGGGTGGCAGGAGAGAGACATTCATCTTCATCTGAGCCCTTCATTATGTTTAATCGCTCTAGTGGGAATGGGCCTGTCAAACACATCTCTTTCCTAGGCTGGAGTAATCCCAAACCATCTCTCATCATAGTGGCTGTAAATCCCACAAGTATGTGACATGCACTAGTAGCAGTGACAGTGTGGAGGTGCCTCACACTGAAACAAGAAGTTTGGACTTGAGGGGCTGAGAACCTTTGTCCTGTTAGAAAGTGGCTGGCAGCTCCTCCTCCCTGGCATCTCCTCCAGCCTGGTCCCCTTGATCTGCTGACATCTCTGCGTGACTCTGGGTGCACTGCGTACTCCAGGTCTAGTGCAAGTGCTACAGGACTACCTGGGAGAAAGGAGCCAGTCCTGAAACCTCCATATCCCCCATACATCAGTCGGTTATGGATTTAAGTGCAGATTCTAAGATCTTAGTATGCGTCAGGATCACCAGGGGGCTTGTGAAAACACAGAAAAAAAAAAAAAAGAAAGAAAGACCCTTTCACTGTGCATGGCAAATTAGATACACCAATTAGTCAATTACTCAACAAATGCTTTTTTTTTTTGAGACAGAGTCTGGCTCTGTCGCCCAGGCTGGAGTGCAGTGGTGCAATCTCGGCTCACTGCAACCTCCACCTCCCGAGTTCAAGCTATTCTTCTGTCCCAGCCTCCCGAGTAGCTGGGACTACAGGTGCCCACCACCACACCTAGCTAATTTTTGTACTTTTGGTAGAGACAGGGTTTCACTGTGTTGGCCAGGCTGGTCTCGAACTCCTGACCTCCTGATCTGTCCACTTTGGTCTCCCAGACTGCTGGAATTACAAGTATCAGCCACCACGCCTGGCCTTTTTTTTTTTTTTTTTCTTTTTTTTAAGATGGAGTTTCATTCTTGTCACCCAGGCTGGAGTGCAATGGCGTGATCTTGGCTCACTGCAACCTCTGCCTCCTGAGTTCAAGTGATGCCCCAGCCTCAACCTCCTGAGTAATTGGGACTACAGGTTCCCGCCATCACACTTAGCTAATTTTACTTTCATTTCTTTGTATTTTTAGTAGAGACAGGGTTTCACCATCTTGGCCAGACTGGTCACGAACTCCTGACCTCAGATGATCCACCGACCTTGGCCTCTCAGAGTACTGGGATTACACATGTGAGCCAACACATTCAGCCAAGAGGTTTATTTTTTATGGTAATCAGAAACAGTGTATAAATATGTGCGAGTGTATATTTGTGTGGATATGTAAAATAGCCTATGAAATCTACTCATTTGCATAGAGGCACACCTGCTTCTCTAATTTTCTTTTTTAAACTACAAGTTTTTTTCTATTCTAAATATAATATATAGGTTAGTAGAAAATGTGCAAAGGAAATAAAAAGTGAAAAGAAAAGTAATAGATGAAAATAAGTCTTCATAAACCCATAATCCAGAAATAACTAGTATTAACCTTTTGATTTATTTTTTCCAATAGTTTTCCTGCACATATTTATTCTATATGATTTTTAAAGGAAATTGAGATGAAATCTTTATGTGCTTATGTATCTTACTTTTTTTTTTTTTTTTGAGATGGAGTCTCACTCCGTTGCCAGGCCAGAGTACAGTGGCACGATCTTGACTCACTGCAACCTCTGCTTCCTGGGTTCAAGTGATTCTCCTGCCTCAGTCTCCCAAGTAGCTGGGACTACAGGCATGTGCCACTACGCCCAGCTAATTTTTGTATTTTTAGTAGAGATGGGGTTTCACCATGTTGGCTAGGATGGTCTCTATCTCTTGACCACGTGATCCGCCCACCTCGGCCTCCCTAAGTGCTGATGGGATTACAGGCGTGAGCCACCATGGCTGGCTAATTTTTATATTTTTAGTAGAGATGGAGTTTCACCATGTTACACAGACTGGGCTCGAACTGAGCTCAAGTGATCCTCCTGTTTCAGCCTCCCAAAGTGCTAGGATTGCAGTTGTAAGCCACTGCGCCTGGCAAGTCATTTAAAAATCTCTTGACACATATTACACTATCAAATAGTTTTCTGGAACTTCCATTTAAAAATATTTCTAGAGACTTCTGGGTTCTGGTTCTGCATGTATGGCACTTGGAAGTAGCCACACCATCCTAACAAGTAAAAAGCTGAGGAAACTGATAAATGAACAACTCTTGTTGGATTCAAAAGAGAGGTAAGGCCATAGGGCAAACCACTGCCCCCAAGATTGGCAAGACAGACAGGTGAATACCGGGAGTCATGGCTTACTGGAGCAGACTCACAAGGGCAATTTTCCTCAGGAACCAGTGCCAGCTAGGAAAACCTGTACTGTGGTTGACAAATTGCTTGGAGGCTCAGAACGGACAAGTTAAAAACTCCAGGGTGACCCAGTCATGGGAGTGGGCATTGGAGGAAATGCTTTTGTGAGTTTTACCTCTAGGAGCTGCCCCAAGTTCTATAGTAAATGTCAGAGAAACATCTTCTCATGATTCTGGCAGGGGGAAGGGAGAAAACATTTCAAAATAGGCCAGAGCATTCTGTCTGTTCTTCTTAACAAGGCCTGAGCTCAGGAGAACTATTTAATCAGAGCCAAACTTGCTGAGGTTTTATTAGCACCCAAGTGACCTGGGGAAGGGGAAGATGAGATTTCAGCACTGTAGCTATCCTGACCCACCTAAGGTGGGGGCACTTAGAAGCATTTGTGATGTTCACTCCAGAGGCATAGGCTCACTAAAAGACTGACACCCAACCACAGGACCATAGAACGGATCCCCTCCCCTCACATTTTACCACCACATACTAGGGCCTATCCATAGCAGTTCCTTTTGCCTGATACACTATATCTGACTATCAAGAAAAAATTACAAGGCATACTAAAAGGCAAAACACGCAATTGGAAGAGAAGAGCCAGCATTAGAAATAGATATGGCAAGGATATTGGACGCTATCAGACCAAGAATTTAGAACAACTATGTTGAGTATGCTAAGGGTGTTAATGAATAAGGCAGACAGCATGCAAGAAGAGATGGGCAGTGGAAATGAAGAAATGGACACCCTAAGAGAGAACCCAAAAGGAATGCCAGTGGGAAAACACTGACAGAAATGAAGAATGCCATTCATGGGCTCATTAGTAGACTGGATGTGGCTAAGGAAAGACTCTCTGAGCTTAAGTATACCTCATAGAAAGCCCCTAAATGGAAAGGCAAAGAGACAAAGACTGAGAAAATAGAACAGAATGTTCAAGAGCTGTGGGACAACGACAACAGGTACAATATATGTGTAATAGAAATAACTGAAGGAAGAGGCAGAAAAGAACAGAAAAAATATTTGAAATAATAATGACTGAGCATTTTTCTCAAACTAATGCCAGATGCCAAATTATAGATACAGAAAACTCAGAGAAAATCAAGCAGGATAAATGCCCAAAGAACTACCAAAAATCAAAGACAAAGAAAAAGTCCGGAAAGAATCCACAAGAAAAACAAAATCTTACCTATTGAAGAACAAAGATAAGAATTACATCTGATTTCGGCCGGGCGCGGTGGCTCAAGCCTGTAATCCCAGCACTTTGGGAGGCCGAGGCGGGTGGATCACGAGGTCGAGAGATCGAGACCATCCCGGTCAACATAGTGAAACCCCGTCTGTACTAAAAATACAAAAAATTAGCTGGGCATAGTGGCACGTGCCTGTAATCCCAGCTACTCGGGAGGCTGAGGCAGGAGAATTGCCTGAACCCAGGAGGCGGAGGTTGCGGTGAGCCGAGATTGCGCCATTGCACTCCAGCCTGGGTAACAAGAGCGAAACTCTGTCTCAAAAAAAAAAAAAAAAAGAATTACATCTGATTTCTCCAGAAACATGTAAAGAAGAGAGTGGAGTGAAATATTCAAAGCATTGAAAGAAAAAATCCACCAACCTGGAATTCTCTGTCTTGCAAAATTATCCCTCTAAAGAGAAGGAGAAATAAAGTCTTTCTCAGACAAACACAATTAAGAAGATTTGTTGCTAATAGCTCTATCTTGCAAGAAATATTGAAAGAAGTTATTTACAAAGAAGGAAAATGAAGCCAGGCATGGTGGCTCATGTCTGTAATAGCTCTTTGGGAGGCTGAGGCGGGCAGATCACTTGAGGCCAGGAGTTCCAGAAAGAAGGAAAGGGAAATAGGTCAGAAACTCAGATCTACTTAAAGAAAAGGGAAACATCAAAGAAAGAATAAATGAAGGTAAATGAAAAACTTTTCTTATTATTCTTTTTTAAATTAACAAATGAAAATGTCAGCCAGGAGAGATGGCTCATGACTGTAATTCAGCACTTTGGGGGCTGAGGCAGGTAGATTACTTGAGGTCAGGAGTTCGAGACCAGGCTGGCCAACATAGTGAAACCTCATCTCTATTAAAAATACAAGAATTAGCTGGGCGTGGTGGTGCGCGGCTGTAATTCCAGTTACTTGGAAGACTGAGCAGGAGAATCACTTGAACACAGGAGCAGAGATTGCAGTGAGCTGAGACTGAGCCATTGTACTCCAGACTGGGCAAGAAGAGCAAAACTGTGTCTCAAAAAAAAGGGAAAAAAAGAAAAACAAGAGAAATTTCATGTATTTGTGATATATAAAGTAATACTTTGTTTCTTATACTTAATTTATCTAATTGTTCAAAACAAATCAAAATATCAACAATATATTTGATTATGTATACTTATGTATATGTTTTATGATATATGCACACACACATATATATATACATATGAGTGGGTAAAATGAATGACAGCAATGATACATGAAACAGGATGGAGGAATTAGGATTATTATAAGGTACTCACACTATCCATGAAATGGTATAGTGTTATTTGAAAGTGCACTTGGATTTGTTGTACTTGTAAACAGCAAAGTCTAGGGCAACAACTAAAAAAAGTTTTAAAAAAAATACAACTGATATGCCATGAACGGAGAGAAAATGGGATAATATAAAATGCTCAGTTAAAACTACCAAAGGCCAAATAAAAAAGTGGAAGACAAAAATAGGAGCAAAGAATGAGGGCAACAAATGGAAAGACAGTAACAAATGTGGTCATTCCAATTATATCAGTAATCACTTTGAATGCCAATGGTCTAAATGCACGATTCAAAGGCAGAAGTTGTCAGGATGGACGCAAAAAGAAGAGCCAACTATATGTTGTGCACAAGAAACTCACATTAGACATAAAGATATCTATCGATCCACTGAGTGCGGTGGCTCATCCCTGTAACCCCAGCATTTTGGGAGGCTGAGATGGGAGGATTACTTGAGGCCAGGAGTAAGATTAGCCTGCGCAACATAGTGAGACCCTGCCTCTACAAAAAATAAGAAAACAGCTGGGTGTTGTGGTGTGTGCATGTAGTCCTAGCTACTTGGGAGGCTGAGGCAGGAAGATTGGTTAAGCCCAGGTATTTGAGGCTGCAGTGAGTCAAGATGATGCCACTGCACTCCAGCCTGGATGATGAGTGACAGAATAAGACCTTGTATCAAAAAAAATAAATAAATAAAAATAAAAACCACACATATAGATTAAAAGTAAATAGATGGGGCCAGGAATGGTGGCTCATGCCTGTAATCTCAGCACTTTGGGAGGCCGAGGTGGGCAGATCACCTGAGGTCAAGAGTTTGAGACCAGCCTGACCAGCAGAGCAAAATCCCATCTCTACTAAAAATACAAGTATTAGCTGGCTGTGGTGGTGTGTGCCTGTAATCCCAGCTACTTGGGATACTGAAGCAGGAGAATGGCTTGAACTTGGGAGGATGAGGTTGCAGTGAGCCGAGATCATGCCATTGCACTCCAGCCTCGGTGACAAAGCAAGACTGTGTCTCAAAAAAAAGAAAAAAAGGAAATGGATGGGGAAAATAATACATGTTAACAATAATGGAAAAAAGAGACCAGGTGCGGTGGCTCACGTCTGTAATCCCAGCACTTTAGAGGCCGAAGCAGGCAGATCACGAGTTCAGGAGTTCAAGACCAGCCTGGCCAACATAGTGAAACCCCGTATCTACAAAAATACAAAAGTTAGGCTGGGCGAGGTGGCTCACACCTGTAATCCCAGCACTTTGGGAGGCCAAGGTAGGCAGGTGGCTTGAGGTCAGGAGTTCCAGACCAGCCTGGCCAACATGGTGAAACCTTGCCTTTACTAAAAATACAAAAATTAGCCTAGCATGGTAGCACGTGCCTGTAATCTCAGCTACTTGGGAGGCTGAGGCAAGAGAATTGCTTGAACCTACGAGGGAGAGGTGGCAGTGAGCTGAGATTGTGCCACTGCACTCCAGCCTGAGTGACAGAACGAGACTCTGTCTCTTAGCCAGGTGTGGTGGCCAGCACCTGTAGTCTCAGCTACTTGGGAGTCTGAGACATGAGAATTGCTTGAACCAGGGAGTCAGAGGTTGCAGTCAGCCACGATTGTGCCACTGCACTCCAGCCTGAGCAACACAGCAAGAGTCTGTCTCAAAACAAAAAAAAAAGAAGTACTATATTAATTTCAGACAGAGTAAATTTCAAGGCAAGCAAGGAAAATCATCAAGGATAACGAAAGGTATTACACAATGATAAAGGAGTCAAATCTCCAAAAACATAACAATTCTTTTTTTTTTTTTTTTTTGAGATGGAGTTTCATTCTTGTTGCCCAGGCTGGCGTGCAATGGCATGATCTCAGCTCACCACAACCTCCACCTCCCAGTTTCAAGCGATTCTCCTGCCTCAGCCTTCCTAGTAGCTAGACTTATAGGCATACACCACCATGCCTGGCTGATTTTGTATTTTCAGTAGAGACAGGACTTCTCCATGTTGCTGGTCTCAAATTCCCAACCTCAATGATCCGCCCACTTTGGCCTCCCAAAGTTCTGGGATTACAGGTGTGAGCCACCGCACCTGGCAACAATTCTTAACATGTAAGCACCTGACAACAGAGTGTCAAACTATGTGAGGCAAAAACTCTTAGCACTGTGAGGATAAATAGATTAATGTATTATTACAGTTGGAGACTTAACACCCCTCTTTCAGAAATGGACAGATCAGCAGGTAGAAAATCAGTAAAGACATAGTTAAACTCAATGCACCATCAGTCAACTGGATATAATTGACATGCATATACTTTTTCATCCAACAGTAGCAGAATATACATTATTCTCAAGCCCGCACAAAACATTCATCAAGAGAGACCACATTCTAGGCCATAAAACGTGCCTTAACTAATTTAAAAGAATAGAATCATACAAGATCTATTCTCAGAACACAGTGGAATTAAACTAGAAATCAATAACAGAAAGTTAACTTGAAATCTTTCAAATATGTGAAAATTAAACAACATGCTTTCAAATAACACTTGGGTCAAAGAAGAAATATCAAGAGAAATTTTAAAATATTTTGAACTGGTTTGGCATGGTGGTTCACGCCTATAATCCCAGCACTTTGGGAGGCTGAGGCGGGCAGATCATTTGAAGTCAGGAGTTCCAGACCAGCCTGCCTAACATGGTGAAACCCTGTTTCTACCAAAAATGCAAAAAAGATGTATCTAATAAAGGGTTGCTATCCAAAACAGTCAAAGAACTCTTAAAATTCAACAATAAGAAAATAACCTCCACTAAAAATGGGCAAAACACCTGAACAGACACCTCACCAAAGAAGATTCAAAGGCTAAGCCGGGCGCAGTAGCTCATGCCTGTAATCTGAGCACTTTGGGAGGCCGAGGCGGGAGAATCAGAAGGTCAGGAGTTCGAGACCAGCCTGGCCAACATGGTGAAACCTCATCTCTACTATAAATACAGAAATTAGCCGGGTGTGGTGGTGGGTACCTGTAATCCTAGCTACTCAGGAGGCTGAGGCAGGAGAATTGCTTGAACCCAGGAGCCACCCAGCTAAAGCAGCTTTATACAGAATGATACATAATGCCAAAACTTGGAAGCAACCAAGATGTCCTTCAGTAGGTGAATGAATAAATAAACAGTAGTACATCCAGACACTGGAATACTATTCAGTGCTAAAAAGAAATGAGCTGTCAAGTCATGAAAAGATATGGAGGAAACTTAAACGCCATTCCTGAGTGAGAGAATCTGAAAAGGCTACATATTGTATGATTCCAACTATATGATACTCTGGAAAAGGCAAAACAAAAAGTCAGTCATTGCTAGGGGTTGAGAGGCGAAGGAGCAATGAATGGGCAGAACGCAGAGGATTTTTAGGGCAGTGAAAGTTCTCTAGTAGACTATACTTATAGTGGTGAAAACGTGTTACTATGCATAGAATGTTTAACACCAAGAGTGAACCCTCCTGTAACCTGTAGACTTTGGGTCATAATCATGTGACTGTCAGTGTAAGGCTCATCAGTTGTAAAAAAATGTACCATTCTGGTGGAGGAAGCTGGTAATGGGGAGTCTATGCATGGGGGATGAGGGGCTATATGGGACATCTCTGTGCCTTCCTACTCAATTTTACTGTGAACATAAAACTGCTATTATATATATATATGTCTTTAAAAGCAAAAAAGAAACAAAAATACTCCCAGAGTACTTTATCTATAGACCTCCTTTTATTCATAGGCTTTTTTTTTTTTTTTTTTTTTTTTTTTTTTAAGATGAGTCTGGCTCTGTCAACCAGGCTAGAGTGCAATGGTGCAATCTCAGCTCACAACCTCCACCTCCCAGGTTCAAGAGATTCTTCTGCCTCAGCCTCCTGAGTAGATGGATTACAGGTACCCACCATCACACCCAGCTTTTTTTTTTTTTTTTTTTTTTTTGTATTTTTAGTAGAGAACGGGTTTCACCATGTTGGGTAGGCTGGTCTTGAACTCCTGATCTCGTGATCTGCCCGCTTCAGCCTCTCAAAGTGCTGGGATTACAGTGATGAGCCACCACGCCCAGCCTATTCATAAGTATTTTTACCTCCACTCCCATCTCATTCTAGCTGTATCTTGCTATACTTAACCTGATCTATGTTGAATTTCCATTCAGTATGGACAAGTCTTAGTTCCTCTTTTAGGAGACCACCTTTACATCCCCATCAACGTGCATGACATGTGGAAAAAAGGGGCCAAGGACTGAATCTGTCCAGGGGAACTTGGAAGCCCAAGAGGAGCTTCATTTTTGAGGAGGCAGGCTAGGGGCTTAAACTCTGTACTTGGGGGCAGGGTTGAAGCACTGTCTTGAAAGGGATTATCCTCAACCTTTCATACATCCAGACTCTGGGAGATGAGCTTGCTTAGCTCCCTGGCAGGGCTGCCAGTGAAGGCAGGGAGAAGGGCAGGGGCTTGGAGGCCACAGCCACAGGCTGTAGAAGGAAAGGAGCCGCTCCAGGCATCCAGCTGGTGGAGGCCGCCTGCTCTGAGTGCCGTGCGCCACTCTTCACCGCCAGCTGTGCCACTACTACCCGTCCCAGTTTCACAGGTCTGGAGACACATCTGCAACACTAATTATAGAGGCTCAAATTAATGTTATTTTAGATTAGAGTTGCCCAAACTTCAGTTGTGCCATGTTCAGGATTTCAATGTCAGTGCAGTAGTAGGTGCAGGCACACACACCTGTGAGCCATGTCACCCAAGCCTGCCACATTTCTGAACAGGTCAGGCAGAAACAGTCATTGAGACACTTAGGGTATGCCCAGGTCATGTGGAAGCTGCATAAAGGTGTCAAAAAAAGTTCTGCCATTTACTTTAGGCTCATCCTAAGCAATACAAATGCTGAAATTGGCTTGGCATGTGGCTTACGCCTATAATCCCAAGTCTTCAGGAGGCTAAGGCAGGAAGATCACTAAAGTCCAGCAGTTAGAGACCAGCCTAGGCAACATTGTGAGACCCCATTTCTTTTCTTTTTTTTTTTTTTTTTTTTTTTTTTGAGATGGAGTTTCACTCTTGTTACCCAGGCTGGAGTGCAATGGCACGATCTCGGCTCACCGCAATCTCCGCCTCCTGGGTTCAGGCAATTCTCCTGCCTCAGCCTCCTGAGTAGCTGGGATTACAGGCATACGCCACCATGCCCAGCTAATTTTTTGTATTTTTAGTAGAGACGGGGTTTCACCATGTTGACCAGAATGGTCTCAATCTCTTGACCTCGTGATCCACCCGCCTTCGCCTCCCAAAGTGCTGGGATTACAGGCGTGGAGACCCCATTTCTAAAAAAAAAAAAAAAAAAAATTAGCTGAGGATGGTAATGCATACGTGTAGTCCCAACTACTCAAGAGGCTGAGGCAGGAGGATCCCTTTTGCCCAGGAGGTTAAGGCTGCAGTAAGCTGAGATTGCACCACTGCACTCCTGTCTGCGTGACAGAGCAAGACCCTGCCTCTAAAAAAAAAAAAAAAAAAAAGCGGTGGGGAGTGGGGAGGCAAGCGCTGTGGCTCATGCCTGCAATCCCAGCACTTTGGGAGGCCAAGGAGGGTGGATCACCTGAGGTCAGCAGTTTGAGACCAGCCTGACCAACATGACGAAACTCCCATCTCTACTAAAAATACAAAATTAGCTGGGCGTGGTGGTAGGTGCCTGTAATTCCAGCTACTTGGGAGGCTGAGGCAGGAGAATCATTTGAACCCAGGAGGTGGAGGTTGTGGTAAGCCAAGATCACACCATTGCACTCCAGCTCGGGTGACAAGAGTGAAACTTCATCTCAAAAAAAAAAAAAAAAAAAATGGAATCATAGGTCTGATAGGTTGTTATGCTCTTTCTAATGAATATTAAAACTTTAATGATAATCACTATAATAAACACGTGTCAGCCATGGATAGTACCTTTACTACCCATTGGTGATCATTGTACCACGTTTTGGGGAAACATTGTTTTAACTAAAGAGTGTTAATGGTTGCTTTTTGTTTTTTGGTTTCTGTTTTTTGTTTTTTAAGAGAAAGAGAGTTTCACTCTTGTTGCCCAGGCTGGAGTGCAATGGCACGATCTCAGCTCACTATAGCCTCTGCTTCCTGGGTTCAAGTGGTTTTCCTTCCTCAGCCTCTTGAGTTGCTGAGATTACAGGCATATACCACCACACCCGGCTAATTTTGTATTTTTAGTAGAGATGGGATTTCTCCATGTTGGTCAGGCTGGTCTTGAACTCCCTACCTCAGGGGATCCACCTGCCTTGGCCTCCCAAAGTGCTGGGATTACAGGCATGAGCCATTGTGCCCGGCCTGTTGTTTTGTTTTTAGAGATAGGGTCTGGCTCTGCTGCCCAGGCTGGAGTGCGATGGCATGTTTGTAGCTCACTGCAACCTAGAACCCCTAGCTTCAAACGGTCCTCCCACCGTACCCTCTCAAGTAGCTGGGATTACAGGTGCACGCCACCATGCCTAGTTAATTATTTTTTAATTTTTAATAGAAATAGGGTCTTGCTATATTGCCCAGGCTGGTCTCTAACTCTTTTTTTTTTTTTTTGAGAGAGAGAATCTCACTCTGTCCCCCAGGATGGAGTGCGGTGGCACAATCTCAGCTCACTGCAACCTCTGCCTCTCGGATTCAAGCAATTCTCTTCCCTCAGCCTCCTGAGTGGCTGGGATTACAGGTGCATGCCACTATGCCTGGCCAATTTTTGTATTTTTATTAGAAATGGGGTTTCACCAGGTTGATCAGACTGGTCTCAAACTCTTGACCTCGTGATCCACCTGCCTCGGCGTCCCAAAGTGCTAGGATTACAGGTGTGAGCCACCGCGCCTGTCCAACTGGTCTCTAACTCTTGAGCTCAAGTGATCCTCCTGCCTTGGCCTCCAAAAAGCTAGAATTACAGACATGGGACACTGTGCCCAGCCAAAGGTGGACAAGAAATTGTAGAAAGTAATGGATAACGTTCTGACCAAAGGAAAATGTGAGTAAGATACGAGAATTAAATAGCATATTAGAAGAGAGTGAATGACAAGTGAAGAGAAAGGTACAGTAACACTTTAGTTACCTACTAGAGACAGAGACAATTTTCCTTAACTACTTCCAATTTCCTTAACTACTAAGGATCTTATAGAGACAAGAACTAGGAAAAGTAACAAGAAAATACACCCTAGACAGAAGACCTAGATTGGAGGTCTTGGGCTCATTAAATGACCTTATTCCTATCATGGCTTCCTTAACTCACTCGTTTAATAAATGTTTTCCAAAGCACTTACTGTGTACCAAGAGTTGCCTCGTGCACTAGGGCTGCAGCAGTGAATGAAACAGGGGAGGCGCTGCTCTGGGAGATCTTGTGTCCTAGTGAAAGTGACAGGCAATACCTGCTAAATAAATAAGCAACGTAACTTCAGGTGGTGAGCAGTACTACGAAAGAAATTAAACAGGCCAGGTGCAGTGGCTCACCCCTGTAATCCCAGCACTTTGGGAGGCCGAGGCAGGCAGATCACAAGGTTAGGAGTTTGAGAGCAGCCTGACCAAGGTGAAACCTGTCTCTACTGAAAATACAAAAATTAGCCAGGTGTGGTAGTGAGTGCCTGTAATCCCAGCTACTTGGGAGGCTGAGGCCAATGTCTAGGCAACAGAGTGAGACCCTGTCTCAGAAAGAAAGAAAGAAAGAAAGAAAGAAAGAAAGAAAGAAAGAAAGAAAGAAAGAAAGAAAGAAAGAAAGAAAGAAGGAAAGAAGGAAAGAAGGAAAGAAGGAAAGAAGGAAAGAAGGAAAGAAAGAAAGAAAGAAAGAAAGAAAGAAAGAAAGAAAGAAAGAAAGAAAGAAAGAAAGAAGAAAGAAATTAAACAAATGATAAAGACAAATTGGGGAGGAGGCATCCTATAAAGAGGCTGGTCAGAGGAGGTCTCCCTGGGGAAGTAACATTTGAGCTTTGATCTGAATATACTAGGAAGGGCCAGTCAGGAGATAAGACAGGGAAAAAAGGTTCCAGATGGCGAGACCAGCAAGCCTTGAGGTGGGACTGTTCTTGGGGTTGGCTGCCAATCCAGGAAAACAACACTGGGTATGCAGTTGTACTAGGTGAATGGTTTTGACACAGTACAGCAAGCAGTCCTACAAGTTCCTGGTGGTGTCTCAGGGGTGAAGGGGTCAAGGACAGAGACTCTGCCAGACTCATGCCACCCTGCCCAAAACACACACAGAGAGTGAGAGAGAGACGCATGCATATACTTTGCTTCAACAAAACAGCTCTTCTTTAATCTGAAGTATATATTGGGTGGCTGGTTGAGATTTTGTTCGAGGACCAGGTTCAGGGATCACAGGTTCTTGATATCAACAGTCCTTTTCCACACTTTAATTGTTCGATTCTCTGAAATGTCACACAACCTCAGCAGTGGTCACAGAAGGGTTGATTCTATTCTATCCATTAACCGGGAGTCAGGGAGTACAGCTCCCCGCAATCTGGCTCTCCTCTCACCATACATCCCACCTCTTTCCCCTCCAGTGGTGGATTGGAACCTCTGATGCCTTCCAAGCCCATCCCAGCTAGAAAGGGACACACATCTCTGCCTCTTCCTAGGAGATTACACTGATTTCCTTTCCTTGCACTGTCCAAATGAGACGCTTTCTGTCCTACACAGTAGAGCTTTGTGAGGATAGCCGAGAAATGGCTCCAGTTTTTTTCTAACCTATAAAATGCAAAGTTGGCCAGCTGCCTCTCTTCCTAGCCTCAAAATTCATATCTTTCCTGTCTCCAAAGAACTGCCCAGCAGCTCTAAGAGAAGTCTCTTCTGTCCTGGGGCTTCGGGAAAGCACTGCTCAGAATGTGAAATCATTTTCTGGTAACAGGGATCTAATTAGCTCTTTGATTGACAAGAAACAGCAGAAGCCAAGAGGGACTTAACCAATCTGTTTTTCAGATTTTCAAAACAAGTGAAGAACCAGACAGGGAAACGGAGAGAAAGAGAAAACAGAGGGACAAAACCTAGGGTGCATTTGGAGAAGAGAGTGAGTAAGAAAGAGAGTGCGGACAGAGAATATGTCTCTAAAGTAACAATCCTCTGTTCTTCCAGCTTCACTTCTGCTCCCAATTTCCCCTCTGCTTGCTTCCAGAGAGAACTTACTTGAATGTCGATGATTTCTCTTTCTGATTCCATTTCGCTGCCCTCAAGTCCCTCCACACGCACTGGTGCCGGGAACAGACTGCGTGGGCTCCTCCAGGCTCCGCCGTCTGAGTCTGCTGCTTTCTTGGGGTGGGAGAGAGCTCACAGCTGGCGGGACAGACCTGCCATTCATCCCTGATGTGGGATGCCCGTCTTGGCTGCGGCTCCTGGGGGAGGTGTACATATGCACACACGTGTGAGTGTGTGTGTATGTGTGTGCTCCAGGAGGTGGCACATGGCACACTGATAGGTGGTCTTTTGAGTTGGTAGTGACAGCATCATTTTCACTAGTGGCTCCAGTGACCTTCCGGTCCCTGCGGAGCCGTCTGAGGTCACCCAGCCTGCTTTGGGGTAGTAGCTTTACAACTGGCCAAGAAACCCTGTCTATTTATCAAGGAAATTGAATAACAGCCTGAGGACGACGCTGCCTGACATCACTGCCGAACCGGGTCCCCAGTCACCACGAGTGGGGTGGCCTCCCGCACAGCCGTTTTTTTTTTTTGTTTTTTGTTTTTTGTTTTTTTTTTCTTGAGACAGAGTCTCACTTTGTCACCAGGCACCAGGCTGGAGTGCAGTGGCGCGACCTCGGCTCACTGCAACCTCCACCTCCCGGGTTCAAGCAATTTTCCTGCCTCAGCCTCCGGAGTAGCTGGGACTACAGGCGCATGCCACCACGCCCAGCTAATTTTTTGTGTGTATTTTTAGTAGAGACGGGGTTTCACCCTGTTGGCTAGGATGGTCTCGATCTGTTGACCTCGTGATCCGCCCCCCTCGGCCTCCCAAAATGTTGGGAATACTGGTGTGAGCCACCGCGCCTGGCCTGCACAGTCTTAATACTGAGGCATTGGGACTTCCGTTGTTCTTTGCTTTGTTCCTGTATCCCTAAAAGTTTTTTAAAAATTGTAATTTACCTAATAGTCTCCAAGGCATAGGCTTTATTCTACAAAGTGAGTAACAATATGTTTTTATTGACAGATTGATTCCTTCAGCTTCTCCCTTGATTAGCCATAGAGGGAGCAGGGAGAAGTTGAAGCCTGTTTGTGCAAGTAGTGGTATTCCCGCTACTTTTAAAACCAAGTTACCAGGAGTGAGTCTTTTTTTAGAAGTTGTTTTTGTTTCTCTCCTGTTTATCTTAGAGCCCAAAACTCTTCTGGCTTGTTCCTGAAGCAAGGTTTAGACACAAGCTTGTGCACGTGTGGGTGTGGAGCTGTCTGTGGTGTGCATGGAGGGTGTTAACCTGTAATCCAATTCAGGGCTTAAAGAGGAGCAGGAGGGAGGAAGAGTGGCAGAGTCACACATCTGCTCTCATCACATTCAAATGTGGAAAAAAAAAAAAGGGTGATTTCTTTACTTCTGTGAAATGCCTTTATAAGTTCCCATCCTTCTGGACAGTGATGCAAGGGAGGGTTGGATGATTGGATGGGGGCCATATTTTAATCTATGAAGCATAGTAGGATTTAATCATTTACGTGATAAGCAGTCAGCCTGGTGCGGTAGTTCACACCTGTAATCCCAGCATTTTGGGAGACTGAGATGGGCAGATCACCTGAGACCAGCCTGACCAACATGGAGAAACCCTGTCTCTACTAAAAATACAAAATTAGCCAGGTGTGGTGGCGCATGCCTGCAGTCCCAGCTATTTGGGAGGCTGAGGCAGGAGTATTGTCTGAACCCGGGAGGCAGAGGTTGCCATGAGCCGAGATCTCACCATTGCACTCCAGCCTGGGCAACAAGCGAAACTCCATCTCAATAATTGTAATTATAATAATTATAATTATAAGCAGTCCACTTTAGACACATAGCTCAGTCTTTCATGTTTGCCGAAGATGGCATCTAGGTGCATGGGATGGGTGGGGTGGGAATGGTTCTTGGATCTATCCTGTGACCTCTATATCTCTGCTCGTTTCTGCTCTGGAGCTGCTGGCCCAAGGCCCACCTGAGTTGCTGACTGCTGAGGAGAGACAGGTCCTGCTCCTGGGGCGTTGATGTTGATATTGGCCAGAGTCACTCATTGCCGATTCTCTTTCTGCTTTTGAGTCCAGCAATTTCCCTTACTATCTGTGCTACCTTGGCTCGTGGCAGTGTGGACTGTCCCGAGACCTGGCCTTGACTTATATGTGCCCCCCTCCCACTGTACCTGCACAGTGGCTCACATCTCTGAGTCCCTCTGGAAATTTTCCTCCCAGATGCTTGACCAGTGCTTTTGAGCCTCCTTGGGCACATGGGAACCGAGGGCTGCTGATGAACTGCTAAGGAAAGGCGAGCTCAGCCCCACTTCCAGCAGTGTTTGCTCTGATGTGTCTGCTCCAGTCGGCGCAGGGCAGCCTGGAGGTGACCTCCTTCCACATTCCCAAATGGGAGTGAGACATGGAACTCACTCTTCTCAGCATTCCTTATAAAGTCTACCAGTAGCCGGGCGCGGTGGCTCACGCCTGTAATCCCAGCACTTTGGGAGGCTGAGGCGGGTGGATCACGAGGTCAAGAGATCGAGACCATCCTGGTCAACACGGTGAAACCCCGTCTCTACTAAAAATACAAAAAATTAGCTGGGCATGGTGGCACGTGCCTGTAATCCCAGCTACTCAGGAGGCTGAGGCAGGAGAATTGCCTGAACCCAGGAGGCGGAGGTTGCGGTGAGCCGAGATCGCGCCATTGCACTCCAGCCTGGGTAACAAGAGCGAAACTCTGTCTCAAAAAAAAAAAAAAAAAAAAGTCTACCAGTAATATCTATCACCCCCACCCCTCATAATAATACCACTATGTAACAAGCACTATTCTAAGCATTTTTTTATTTTTGAGATGGAGTCCCGCTCTGTTGCCCAAGCTGGAGTGCAGTGGCATAATCTCAGCTCACTGCAACCTCTGCCTTTCTGTTTCAAGTGATTCTCCTGCCTCAGCCTCCTAAGTAGCTGGAATTACAGGTATGCACCACCACACTGGCTAATTTTTGTATTTTTAGTAGAGACAAGGTTTCGCCATGTTGGCCAGGCTGCTCTCAAACTCCTGACTGCAGGTGATGCGCCCATCTCGGCCTCCCAAAGTGCTGGGATTACAGGTGTGAGCCACTGCACCCAGCCTATCCTAAGCACTCTAATGCATACTCACCTTACTGAGTTTTTATAACAATTCTGGGAAGTTAATAATGTTACTATCACTGTTCTACAGGTGAAGAAACAGAGGCACAAAGGGACTTTGTTGCCCAAGGTTGAACCAAGATTTGAACCCAGGCAATCTGGTTTCAGAGTTCATATTCTTAGCCATGACTTTGGCTCAGAGAGGAACAACTGAACCAATCTGTCTGAATACCTCCTTTCTCTTCCACTACTTTACTTCATAGTCCCCTTAATCGAGGATCAGAAAAGGTAGGCTTTGTCTTCTTTTTATTTCCCCTGTTTTGCCGGGATGTATCTGATGTATAACTCTATGACAACAATTCAAAGGGAAATGAAGACATTTAGAAAATCCTCTCTCTCAACAAAACCTGGCTGTCAAAAATATTGTCTTGGCTGGGTACTGTGGCTCATACCTGTAATCTCACCACTTTGGGAGGCCAAAGCAGGAGGATCTCTTGAGCCCAGGAGTTCAAGACCAGCCTGAGAAACACAGTGAGATCCTGTCTCTACAAAAAAAAAAAAAAAAAAAAAATTTTTTTATTTAGCCAGATGCGGCAGCTTGCAGCACCTGTAGTCCCAGGTACTTGGGAGGCTGAGGTGGGAGGATTACTTGAGCCTGGGAGCTCAAGGCTGCAGTGAGCTATGATCATGACGCTGCACTCCAGCCTGGGTGACAGAGCAAGCCCATGTCTCAAAAAATAAAATAAAATCTTGCTGGAAAACCTTATTTTGGGGGCCAGAAGCAAAATATTAACTATTTCTTTATCTTTGCACTCCTGTTGTGAAAATCCTCATTATCTTTTAGATAATATGGATACATCTGGTTGAATAGAGGGAAATAGGAACAAAAGAAATGCAAAAGAGAAAAGCACTGGAATGTATTTCAGAAAAAAAATGTCCTATTAAGCACATTGGTTTGGAAAGGAAACAGCTGTAATTGGTTATAATAATGGTTTGGTTTAGCAAGGTCTTTCCGGATTTAGACCTTTCCCCATCTCATAAGCATCATTTGGAAGTAAACAGAAAAAAGGCGTTGGAAAATGGTTTATCTACCATGTCACACTGTAACCCTGGACCAGGGGTCAGCAAACTTTTTCTTTTTATTTTTTATCAAATGCAAATTTCTATATTTTTTAAATTTTAATTTTTAGCTTTTTTTAATTTTAATTTTTATTTTTTGAGACATGGTCTCACCCTGTCACCCAGGCTAATGTGCAGTGGCACAATCTCAGCTCACCGCAACCTCTGCCTTCAGGGCTTAAGCGATCCTCCCACCTCAGCCCCAGACCCCTGACGTAGTAGCTGGAATTACAGGCACGTGCCACCATGCCTGGCTAATTTTTATATTTTTTGTAGAGACGGGGATTTCACCATGTTGCCCAGGCTGGTCTCAATCTCCTGAGCTCAGGCGATCTGCTCACCTCCACCTCTCAAAGTGCTGGGGTTACAGGCGTTAGCCACCACTCCCAGTCAGCAAACGTTTTCTGTAAAGGGCAAAATCCAATATTTTTTAGCCTTCGTGAGTCATATGGTTTTTGTTGCAATTACTCAATTCTATAATAATGTGAAAGCAGCCATAGACAACATGTAAATGAATGAGTGTGACAGTGTTCCAATAAAACTTTATTTACAAAAGGAATCAGATACTCATAAAAACAGATCAGAGTTGGCTCCAACAGGTTGTAGTCTGCTACCCCTGCTCTAGAATTTAATCAGTCTTTGAGGTCTAATTCCCATTTGAGAGGCAACTGCCAAATCTCTACCATATGGATACTGGATTAAACACTGTGCACAATAAAAGCACCACACACACGCCCTGGTGTGAGACTTGATGGCCAGGGAAGCTGTAGTGGAGTGTTGCTGACATTTGGCTGATACTGAAACTACATCTATGCAGAGGTTATCACTGTGGATGGGAATGGTTTCTATTTTTCTTTACTGCTAGGGTGCTTTTTGTAGTGTAAAGCCCGAGGGACATTTTTAGGGAAACTGTCTCTTGGAAAGTATATTTTAGAATATCCTTGAACTTATAGATAAGGAGACACTCAGATTGACTCAGAAACTACTCCAAGTCTAGTTTCATGGAGTGGGGGCCCTACATTGAGACCCTAGGGATCTTGCTGTGTAGGAGCCAAGCATTGTTTTAGGGTACTGAAGAAGGCAGCAGTAAGAAGATCCTTTAATTCTGAATTGTGGGAAATGCTCTAGGGTGGCTCCTCTCTGCCTGCTGAGTCACTGTGTTTTTAGGCAAGTCACTTAACTTCTCTGGGGCTTACATTCTTCTTTGTGAATGTGAAGCTATCAAAAGAGTTGATTCCTAAGATCCCTTTAACCCTTACATTCTGTTTCTAGTGTGTGTTTCGGCCAGGCATAGTGGTTCACACCTGTAATCACCACAGAGGCAGGAGCATCACCTGAGGTCAGGAGTTTGAGACCAGCCTGCCCAACATGGTGAAACCCCATTTCTACTAAAAATACAAAAATTAGCTGCATGGTGCATACCTGTAATCCCAGCTACTTAGGAGGCTGAGGCACACGTGAATGGCTTGAACCCGGGAAGCAGAGGTTGCAGTGAGCTGAGATAGCGCCACTGCACTCTAGCCTGAGTAACAGAGCAAGACTCTCTCAAAACAAAAAACAAAAAACAAAAAACAAAAAAAAAACGCCGGGCGCGGTGGCTCACGCCTGTAATCCCAGCACTTTGGGAGGCCGAGGCGGGTGGGTCATGAGGTCGAGAGATCGAGACCATCCTGGTCAACATGGTGAAACCCCGTCTCTACTAAAAATACAAAAAATTAGCTGGACATGGTGGCGCATGCCTGTAATCCCAGCTACTCAGGAGGCGGAGGCAGGATAATTGCCTGAACCCAGAAGGCGGAGGTTGCAGTGAGCCGAGATCATGCCATTGCACTCCAGCCTGGGTAACAAGAGCGAAACTCTGTCTCAAAAAAAAGAAAAAGAAAAAAGAAAAAAAAAATGCTTCCTGTGTAACAGTATAAGATCTCAGATACAGGTTTGAATTTCAGTATGTAAAAGTTGAGGGCTAGAAATTGTAGGCTTTTTAAAAAATTGAAACACAGCAAGAAGAATCCAGGGCTTTTAGTTTAATTTTACCAATAAGATCCTCCCTGATGGAAAATTTATGTAATTAGAAAAATTTTAGGGAAAATTACCACTATCTGTTGCCTCTGCTAATGGAGACTGAGTAGGGCATATCCACATCAAACAAGATACAGAGTGAGAATAAAAGCAGATTTCAGAACATGCTTGTAAGCTCACTGATGCCCATTTACACATTAACTCAGCTGCTTTCAAACTCACTGCTCCAGGAATCCTGGGGCTAGCAGGGATGGCAGAGGGAAGCTTTCTGAGGGTCTATGGAGGGAACTGGTAGTGCAGTAAATGTTACTAAACATTTCCATCTTCACTCTTTAATATAGAAGCCATTAGCCGCATATAGGCATTGAGCACACAAAATTTGGTTGGCTGAGTAAGAATTTGAATTTTGGCCGGGCGCGGTGGCTCACGCCTATAATCCCAGCACTTTGGGAGGCCGAGGCAGGTGGATCACGAGGTTAAGAGATCGAGACCATCCTGGTCAACATGGTGAAACCCCATCTCTACTAAAAATACAAAAATTAGCTGGGCATGGTGGCGCATGCCTGTAGTCCCAGCTACTCGGGAGACTAAGGCAGGAGAATTGCTTGAACCCAGGAGGCGGAGGTTGCCGTGAGCCGAGATCGCGCCATTGCACTCCAGCCTGGGTAACCAGCGAAACTCCGTCTCAAAAAAAAAAAAAAGAAGGAAAAAAAAAGAATTTGAATTTTAAATTTTATTTAGTTTCAGTAAATTCCCATATTTTGACTTTATTTATTTTAAAATTTATTTTAGAGACAGGGTGTTACTCTGTCACCCAGGCTGGAATACAGTGGCACAATCATAGCTCACTGCAGCCTCGAACTCCTGGGTTTAAGTAATCCATAACCTTAGCCTCCCCAAGTGCTGAAATTACAAGCATGAACCACTGGCCCAAATTCACCTTTTTTGTTTTTTTGTGTTTCTTTTTTGGGACAGAGTCTTACTCTGTCCGCCAGGTTGGAGTGCAGTGCCATGATCTCAACTCACTGCAACCTCTACCTCCTGGGTTCATGCAATTCTTGTGCCTCAGCCTCCTGAGTAGCTGGGATTACAGGTGTGCACCATCATGCCCAGCTAATTTTTTTGTGTATTATCAGTAGAGATGTGGTTTCACCATGTTGACCAGGCTGGTCTCAAACTCCTAACCTCAGGTGATCTGCCCAGTTCAACCTCTGAAAGGGCTAGAATTACAGGCGTAAGCACTGTGCCGGACTTAATTCACATTTAAGTAGTTACATTTAAGTAAATTCACATTTAAGTAGTTACATTTAAGTAGTTACATTTAAGTAGCTAGTAAATTCACATTTAAGTAGTTACATTTAAGTAGCTAGTAAATTCACATTTAAGTAGTTACATTTAAGTAGCTAGTAAATTCACATTTAAGTAGTTACATTTAAGTAGCTAGTAAATTCACATTTAAGTAGTTACATTTAAGTAGCTAGTAAATTCACATTTAAGTAGTTACATTTAAGTAGCTAGTAGCTACCTTCTTGGCCAATGGAGTTATCGACCAGAATTCTGCATTTAGAATTCTGGTCGATAACTGTGTCACTGTGTATGTGTCACTTCTATTCAAGTTGCTCACGCCTTGATAGATGCTCATTGGGCCTGATTTGACATAAATAGGAAGTCAGGGTACACAGCTCTTGTGGGAATGCCCCATGAGGCCTGGGGATGCTATTGGTGGTGATGAGTAAAATTTCCCTTTGTTCTTTCGCATTCAGAGGAGGGGGATTTTAACTGTGACTCACTGTTCAATGAATGATTAAGAACAGAGCCTCCTTTCAGTTAATACAGAGCACTTTTCAACTCTCGCCTCCATGATGAAGTTAAAAGGCGCCTGGCAGCCAGGCGTTGTGACTTACACCTGTAATCCCAGCACTTTGGGAGGCTGAGGCAGGCAGATCATGTCAGGAGATCGAGACCAGCCTGGCCAGCATGGTGAAACCCCATCTCTACTAAAAATATGGAAAAATTAACCAGGCATGGTGGTGTGTGCCTGCAATCCCAGCTATTCAGGAAGCTGAGGCAGGAGAATTGCTTGAACCCGGGAGGCAGAGGTTACAGTCAGCCAAGATCACACCACTGCACTCTAGCCAGGCGACAGAGTGAGATTCCATCTCAAAAAATGAAATAAAATAAAATAAAATAAATAAAAGCACCTAGCATTCTCTTGGTGGCTTAAGGGAGAGGAATAGCTGATCTCTTCTTGGTGATAGGAGAGAGACATCAGTGGTTTGCAAACTTTTAAAAGATGAGAAATCCTTTTCTTAACATAAAACAGATTAAAGTGAAGCTGCTTGAATTCTAGAGTCACATCCACTTCTGCCCTACTTACCCCTCACCCCCCTCCATTTCTCAAGCTGCCCCTTAAGCCTCTCTTGGAAACCACTGGACTTCTGTTCAGGAGGCATGGCTGATAAGCCTCTAAGGACTGGTATGTGAGCTGGGCAACCCCAAGTCACACAAAATTACATGGAGGTTTCAGGTCTTGAAGTGATATTTTTAAAAGAAAAAGAAAAAAATAGGAAAAAGAAGGTTTAGAAAGCACAGTCAAAATTATAGCCACTTATCCAGGCAGCAAACGGGATGCTGGCCCACAGGGCCTTTTTTACTGACAAACTGTTCCTCAGACACCCCACCTATGAAGCATTCTTGCCAGAAATATTGAAACTGAATATGCTGTAGATCTAATTTCCAGTTTATAGGAAACACAGGGAAGACAGGAACATATTAAAGACATTCAGGGATGGATTAAACCTGGGGAATTCTACAATGTAAACAACCTGACCTGGTTTCTTCAACAAATAAATTAGAGGAAAAAAAGAAAAGGAGGAGGAGCTCATAGATTAAAACCTAAGAGACAGCCTGGGTGCAGCAGCTCACACCTGTAATCTCAGCACTTTGGGAGGCTGAGGTAGTGGATCGCTCAAGTCCAGGAGTTCTAGATCAGCCTGGGCAGCATAAGGAGATTCTGTCTCTACAAATAATTTTTTTTTTTTTTAATTACCTTGTGCTGGGCACGGTGGCTCAAGCCTGTAATCCCAGCACTTTGAGAGACCAAGGTGGGTGGAACACCTGAGGTCAGGAGTTTGAGACCAGCCTGGCCAATGTGGTAAAACCCCGTCTCTACTAAAAATACAAAAATTAGCCAGGCGTGGTGGTGCATGCCTGCAGTCCCAGCCACTTAGGAGGCTGAGGCAGGAGAATCACTTGAACCTGGGAGGCGAAAGTTGCAGTGAGCCAAGATCACACCATTGCACTCCGGCCTGGGTGACAAAAGTGAAACTCTGTCTCGGGAAAAAAAAAAATAGCCTGGTGTGGTGGCAAGCACATGTAGTTCCAGCTACTGGGGAGGCTGAGCTGGGAGGATTGCTTGAGCCTAGGAGTTTAAGGCTGCGGTAAACTGCGATCATGCCACTGTACTCCAGCTTGGATGACAGAGGGAAACTCATCTCAAAAAAAAAAAAAAAAGAAAGAAAGAAAGAAAGAAAAAAGACATATGAGACATATCAACCAAATATATAGCATATAGACCTTGTTTGGCTTATGTTGAAAACAAACCAACTGAATAATAAAACCTATAGCACATATCCAGGGACATTTAAATACTAATTAGATATCTATTATTATTAAGGATATTTTGTTAACTTTAGGTGACATGGTATTCTGGTTATGTTAATACAAAGAGTCATTGTTTTTAGAGATTATTTTAGATGGAACAATACGATGTATAGTTTTTCCTTCAAGATAATCCATTGGTAGCGTGGTGAGTGGGAAGACAGATGAAACTAGATTGCTGTGTGTTGATAATCATTGAAAATGGGTTTGGGGTACATGAAGATTTATTATTTTACTCTCTGTTTTTGTGTATGTTTGAAAATTTCTACAACTAAAAGCTTTTCTAAACGGGGAGGAAAACCACAACGTGTTCTTCATACAGAGATGTCTGAATGTCACCGATGCACTGTGTCCTGAATTGCACAGAGGACTCAGGTTGAGGTGTGGGGAGGTGCAAGCTCAAAGGTGGCACTGGGGAGTGGACAGAAGAGACTGCAGCCAAGTCTGTAAGACTGAGGGTGGGGTGGGGGACACAGGAATGGGGTTCTGAGAGAGGATGGAAATCAGAGCTTGGAGTCTCAAGAAAACCACAGCAAACCCTCCAGTGAGGTACCAGTCCAATCACCACTCATTTTACAAATGAGAGAAGCAGTTCAGTTTCAAGGTGGGACTAGGGAGTTACAAGATGAGTTTCCTGGCTCCCCCTTTAATCCCATGGATATGTACATTTGAGTGTATGCGTGTGTGTGTGAGAGAGGCAGAGAGAGAGAAATTAATACAGGAATAGTTGCTTATGCCTTCAGAGTACTTTTGTTACTTATGTTTTCAGAATACTGTGTACATATTTTACTTTATTTGATCCTCACAATGACCCAGTAGCAATTTACAGATGAGGAAACCGAAAGTGTCCTGTCCAAGATCACACAGCTGGTGATGGAACCAGAACTCAATTCAAGATTCCTTCCTTCCAATTTTATCTTTTTTAACATAGAGTCCCTTAAGGTGGGCTGTGGGACAGAACGTTTCCAATGTGGACCCCTGGCCAAGAGAAACAGAAGGGGAAGAGAAAGTACAGAAAGGAAAAATCTAAGTGCGGGGGCGAGCTGCTGCTTTTACCCACCGTGAAGGTGAAATCAAGAAACTTTTTTTACTGGGGTTTGTCAAGGAAGACCTTCAATACTATGAACTGTGGAATGTGCAAAATGAGAACTGTCTCACACATTTCTAACACCTTCTCTCTCACACTGTTTACCTTCAGATGCCTAGACAGGATAGCTGGGGGAAATTAAAAGAAGCAGAGCTTCCAGCATTTTTTCTTTGTGAATAACCCCAGTAAAAAGAGTTTGTGCCAAGGGTTCTTGGTTGCTCCTCTGACAACCACTTCCTTCCCCTGCTGTTCTTACAGGATTCAGTCTGCACAAGAGTATTGGCATCACTGTTTCATATGCAACTGTAAGGACCCATCTGTAAGCCTTTTGAGAACAGGGATTGTGGCTTCTACTTCTGAAACTCCCTTAGCAGGAAGCCCCTGCACATGAGCACATAGTCATTGATACTGGGCTTCCGAGGGGGGCCCCCTTCTGCACAGTGTAATGCTAGGTCCCCAAGTCAAGTCAGATACTGACAAGATTCTTGTTAGAAAAACTGTGGGTAACTCAGACCCAAGAGAGTGGGGTGCAGAAATGGAAGTGCAGTTTCCTGAACACTGTCATAATGTGACATCAATTGCTGTGTGATCTTACGTGAGTCATTTCCTTCCCATCTGTTACCTTGGTTTCACTCATCTGCAAAATGAGAACAATTTTTTGAACGCACATGCATATATTCACTTTTTTCCCTGATCAGAAAAGTAATATATATTTCTCGTAGAAAATATAGAATATACAGAAGAATGTGTGAGAAATAAAAGTCCCCACTTAAAACCACGAAGAGGCCAGACGCAGTCACTCACACCTCTAATCCCAGCACTGTAGGAGGTTGAGAGGTGGGTATATCACTTGGGTCCAGAAGTTCCAGACCAGTCTGGACAGCATGGCAGAACCTGATCTCTATAAAAAATATAAAAATTAACCGGACATGGTGGTGAGCGCCTAGTCCCAGCTATCCCAGCTACTTGGGAGGCTGAGGTAGTCAGCCAAGCTTGTGCCACTGCACTACAGACTGGGCGACACAGCAAACCCTTCCTGCCCCTCTCAAAAAGAAAAAAGAACAGAAAATAAAAAGAAAACCACCCAGAGATTTAACATGGTTTAAATTTTGGCTCATTGCTTTCTGTTTTTATTTATTTACATTAAACATTTGGGGCGCAGTGGCTCAGCCTATAAACCCAGCATTTTGGAAGGCTGAAGCAGGTGGATCATGAGGTCAAGAGATAGAGACCATCCTGGTCAACGTGGTGAAACCCTGTCTCTACTAAAAATTAGCTGGGCATGGTGGCACACGCCTGTAATTCCAGCTACTTGGGAGGCTGAGGCAGGATAATTACTTGAACCCAGGAGGCAGAGGTTGCAGTGAGCTGAGATCGCGCCATGGCACTCCAGCCTGGGCAACAAAAGCAAAACTCTGTCTCAAAAAAAAAAAAAAAAAAAACCAAAAACATTAAAACATTCGATGTAGGTCAAGTGCTGGGGCTCACACCTATAATCCCAGCACTTTGGGAGGCTAAGGTGGGTAGATCATTTAAGGTCAGGAATTCGAGACCAGCCTTGCCAACATGGTGAAACCCTGCCTGTACTAAAAATACAAAAATTAGCTGGGCTTGGTGTCGGGCGTCCCAGCCACTCGGGAGGCTGAGGCAGAAGAATCGCTTGAACCTAGGAGGTGAAGGTTGCAGTGACCCTAGATCATGCCACTGCACTCCAGCCTGCGTGACAGAGCAAGACTGCCTCAAAAACAAAAACAAAAACAAAAATCCATTTGATGTAATTGATATATTGCTTTTTAATCTTTTCCGTGTGTGTGTGTGTGCCGTGCGTGTGTGTAATTTGCAGAGTCCAATGCAAAATGAAAACCTAGGGCTCCTGGTTCCCAAATGATGAAGAACTTCAAGAAGGCAACAGCAGAGCATTGAATCCAGTCAGGAGCCCTGTCTGGCTGTGTGTTATGTGCCCATGAAGCAGGCTCTTTGTATTCTCTACTCAAAATAATAAGATCATTTATTGCAGTTCTCTGTGTGTCAAGTATTTCATTTAATTAGTTGTAATTTAATTCAGCTTCTCTGATATAAATACAATTCTTCTCCCTCCTCATTTTTGCAGATAAAACAACTGGGGATCAGAGAGTTTAAGCAGCTTGCCCAAGTTCATACAGCTAGTCAGTGCAGAGGCAATATTCACACCTGAGGCTTTCTGGCTTCTTCCATTGCAGCACATTCCCTCTCACTCTAACTTTTATAAATTAATTTTGAAATTATTAATAAAGTTGAGATTACAGGTATTGATCAACTTATGACCTATGCAACTTACGACCATTCGACTTTACGACCACAATCGCTAGCCATGACTGCTCCACATCTGGCAGTGCAAACGTTGCCCAGCTGGGCATACGACATCATTTCATAGTACTATGTGAAACATCATTTCGCTGTACATATAGCCTACTCAACTTACGACCAAATCGTGTTACAACCGGTCTGCCTGAACCAATCATGGTTGTAAGTCGAGCACTAGCTGTATACTATACCTGAAATCTGGCTTGTTTTTTCTTTTTCCGAGACTGAGTCTTGCTCTGTTCCCCAGGCTAGAGCACAGTGGTGCGATCTTGGCTCACTGCAACATTCGCCTCCCGAGTTCAAGCGATTCTTCTGCCTCAGCCTCCCAAGTAGCTGGGAGTATAGGCACCTGCCACCATGCCTGGCTAATTTTTGTATTTTTAGTAGAGTCGGGGTTTCACCATGTTGGTCAGACTGGTTTTGAACTCCGGACCTCGTGATCCACCCGCCTCAGCCTCCCAAAGTGCTGGGATTACAGGTGTGAGCCACTGTGCCCAGCCCATAAAATCTTATATTGCATCCTTTTCCATTTTATATCACGAGGGTTTTTCTTCCCCTCTTATTAAATATAGGAGAAAAACTGTGGCTATTTATGAGAAAGAGTGAAGTCATGAATGACAAAGCACAGAGAATTTCATTACAAGATTAGATTAAATACAAAATGTGAATGAGTCGAAGACGAAGCATGTTGCCAGTGGAGACTTGGCAAAGGCTAGGCTGCTGTATTTAACCCACATCTCCTGTCTGATAAATAGAATATAAACATCTTGGTCCGGGTGTGGTGGCTCACACCTGTAATCCCAGCAAGTTAGGAGACCAAGGCGGGCAGATCATGAGGTCAGGAGTTCCAGACCAGCCTGAGCAACATGGTCAAACCCTGTCTCTACTAAAAATACAAAAATTAGCTGGCCGTGTAATCCCAGCTACTTAGGAGGCTGAGGCAGGAGAATCGCTTGAACCTGGGAGGCAGACGTTGCAGTGAGCCGAGATCACACCATTGCACCCCAGCCTGGGTGATAGGGCGAGACTTCATCTCAAAAAAAAAAAAAAAAAAGCCCTATTGTGGTGGTTCCCACCTGTAATCCCAGCACTTTGGGAGGCCAAGGTTGGCAGATCACAAGATCAAGAGATGGAGACCATCCTGACCAACATGGTGAAACCCCGTCTCTATTAAAAATATAAAAATTAGCTCAGCATGGTGGTACGCGCCTGTAGTTCCAGCTACTCAGGAGACTGAGGCAGGAGAATCGCTTGAATCCGGGAGGCAGAAGTTGCAGTGAGCCGAGATCAGACCACTGCACTCTAGCCTGGTGACAGAGCAAGACTCTGTCTCAAAAAAAAAAAAAAAAAAAAAAGAATATAAACATCTCACTCTCCTTGCTCTGAACATCTTTCACATTAAAGAGGAAATTTCTGCAGATTCCCAGCAGTCAAGAAGATTTCTGTCCAATTTTACTTTTCATAGAAGTAAAAATTTCATTGTAAAATAAAAGCAATTGGGTTCTTTTGTCAAACATAAATATATAGAATATAATTTCAACCTTCACACACACACACACACACACACACACACCCTCAGATATCCTTATGGGGGTGTGCATTCCCGTCCTCCTTGACAATCACTGAGTAATGTGGAAAAAAGAGCCAGTTCCAGCCGGGCGCGGTGGCTCATGCCTGTAATCCCAGCACTTTGGGAGGCCGAGTCAGGTGGATCATGAGGTCAAGAGATTGAGACCATCCTGGCCAACATGGTGAAGCCCCATCTCTACTAAAAATACAAAAAAAAATTAGCTGGGCGTGATGGCGCACACCTGTAGTCCCAGCTATTCGGGAAGCTGAGGCAGGAGAATTGCTTGAACCCGGGAGGCAGAGGTTGCAGTGAGCCGAGGTCTCGCCACTGCACTCCAGCCTGGAGCCTGGTGACAGAGGGAGACTCTGTCTCAAAAAAAAAAAAAAAAAAAAAAAAAATGGACAGGCGCGGTGGCTCATGCCTATAATCCCAGCACTTTGGGAGGCTGAGGTGGGTGGATCACCTGAGATCAAGAGTTCAAGACCAGCCTGGCCATCATGGTGAAACCCCATCTTAAAAAAAAAAAAAAAAAAAAAAAAAAGAGCCAGTTCCGAAGGTAATGTTAAAAATGTTACTATACACCACTGCAGACTTTCGGAAATTGACTCAACTTCTCTAAGTCTGAGGAGCCACATTTATAAAATAAAGCTCATAAGAGCTACCTCAACAGTGGAATCAGGAAAGAGCCTGACAGGTAGGCTTTTTCTAAAGCTGGGATTTCTAAGCCAAGAGTCAAATTTCAGTTACTGCAAATTAGATTTTCTTTGTAGGCCTTAATTCATCAGTGAAAACTGCAACTATGGTTAGGGTCGCTGGGATCTGGGGCTGAGAACTGGGGGAGAAGAGAGTTCTGTAAGGCTTATTACTGTACCCATCTCCTTTCGCTTGTCACAGTTCTTATTTTCTAGGAAACTGTGGTTAAAAGGAAGACGGAGTACAGCTACCTCTCAGGGAGAAAAAAAAATCACAAAACACAATCCTCAGCTTTCAAGATGTGTGAGGAAGAGAACACTAAGGTAGTGATTTGCTCCTGAAGTCAACTGAGTCTTGGGGAATTTAAGCAGCTGAGGGACACAAGCTTCAGGCCACAGAAAGTGAGGGCCACTGGGGCAGGAAAAAAAGAAATTCCTCTTCATCGGGTGTTAAGTTTCCACCTATCAAAATGCATCTTTCTAGATGACCTGCTGCCCTTTGCTGGCAAGCTCTCCCAATGCTGTGCAAAGAGATTTAACAAGAAATCACAGGCTGTGCGTGGTGGCTCAGGCCTGCCATCCCAGCACTTTGGGAAGCCAAGGCAAGAGGATCACTTGAGCCCAAGAGTTTGAAAGCCACCTGGGCAACATAGCAAGACCCCGTCTCTACAAAAAAAACAAATAAAAATAATGAGCTGGGCATGGTGGTAAATTATAGTGAGCTGTGATTATGCCACTGCACTCCAACCTGGGTGACAGAGCAAGACCTTGCCTCTAAAAAAAAAAAAAATTTTTTTTAAATAACATGACTAGACTTTAGATATATACAGTGCATGTACAGTGCCCCCCCAACCCAAGTCTGTCTCCTGAGGAGCCCAGCATGCACATAACCCCAGGTCACTCACAATGAATGAAGAAGGGACACAGTGGCTGGGCCTGTGTGGGGAGGTTCTAACGCTATTCTCTCGCATGCACTCTTCACGCTGTGTCTTGGCCTGCAGGTGTTTTTCTCTTTCAGCTCTTTACTAGCACTTGTCTGGAACCCTTTACTCTCTCTTTTTTCTCCTTCTTCAAGAGGCTGAAGTCAAGTCCTTTTCTCATTAAGACTAAGTAACCATAGGCCGGGCGCGGTGGCTCAAGCCTGTAATCCCAGCACTTTGGGAGGCCGAGGCGGGTGGATCACAAGGTCAAGAGATCGAGACCATCCTGGTCAACATGGTGAAACCCCGTCTCTACTAAAAATACAAAAAATTAGCTGGGCATGGTGGCGCGTGCCTGTAATCCCAGCTGCTCAGGAGGCTGAGGCAGGAGAATTGCCTGAACCCAGGAGGCGGAGGCTGCGGTGAGCCGAGATCGCGCCATTGCACTCCAGCCTGGGTAACAAGAGCGAAACTCCGTCTCAAAAAAAAAAAAAAAAAAAAGACTAAGTAACCTGAGGACAGAACCTCCGTGTTCCCTAAATGTTCTCCTATACGTCATTACACATGGGTCACAGGATGACTCTGCCTAGCCCTTTATTTCACAGACCAGGCTGCGCCACGAGCCCATGGCCAAACACTAGCAAGGGCAGAGCCACAGCTTCCACGGGAATCCTGGACATCAAATCCCCCTGTATTCCTTCCCCTGTTCCTTTTTGCCTTACTCCCCCAGGCGTACACACCTGCTATTCCAGGACACCCTTGAACTCAGCCAAGCCTCTGTTCCTTCCTTTCCATCACCAGTTCTTCTTTATACTTTTCAGTCACAGCATTTGGCCACTTCCTCCCCATTCTCTGTGTAAAACTGCAGTTTCCTGGCACTTTCAACTTGACTTTGAAAAGCTTGCAAATGGGAAAGACCCTTATACTTTTCTGCCTTGGATTTTTCCCCACCCCCTTTACTGCTTGAGGTGAACACCTACTTGAGAAACTGAGAATCCTTATAATCACAGTGAATTACATTTTGGTTTTGCTTCTCATTATGATTTTTAAATTATTAATATAGTGTAAGTCCGTTATAGAAGATGTGGAGAATAGAGAAGAGAAAAAAAAAAAACGTGAATAACGTCATGATCCCAACACCCTTGCACTTAGTCTATTTTAATAATGATGATGTTTTAAGAAGAAATTGACTCTCCACTTACTCCTATAATCACTACACTGTTTTTGCACTTAGAATGTCTTTTCAGCTCATGGTCCCTTTGCAAGACACTACTGCCAATTCATGAGCATAGGGCATGATTGACTGCTCAGCCTTGGTCTGTTAGAGAGTAGCCACAAATTCAGTTTCATTTAAGGAGCTGGTCAGCTTATTTTAAATACTTCCATTGCCTGCTAGGTCAAAGAAGTTCGCTATGAGAAGGGCATTTGGACTGGCTGATCTTTGGATAACAGTAACTGTGCTTAACCCAACACAACCTTGTCCAGATCTAGCCATTCAAACATTCCTTGCAATTTAGGCAAGTACAGAATACATCCTCTGTTCATGGAAGGGGTTAATTAGGGATAGAGGAATATATAAAATGAGTCTCTATATTTTTTCATTTCAAATTTTTTTTAATTTAAAAAAGTTTTTTTGTTTTCTCTTTGTTTCTTTTTTTTGTTTGTTTGTTTTTTTGTTTTTTGTTTTGAGATGGAGTTTCGCTCATTACCCAGGCTGGAGTGCAATGGCGCGATCTTGGCTCACCGCAACCTCCGCCTCCTGGGTTCAGGCAATTCTCCTGCTCAGCCTCCTGAGTAGCTGGGATTACAGGCACGCGCCACCATTCCCGGCTAATTTTTTTGTATTTTTAGTAGAGACGGGGTTTCACCATGTTGACCAGGATGGTCTCGATCTCTTGATCTTGTGATCCACCAACCTCGGCCTCCCAAAGTGCTGGGATTACAGGCATGAGCCACCGCACCCGGCCCTGTTTGTTTTATTTTTTGTAGAGACAGCATCTTGCTATCACTCTGTTGCCCAGGCTGGTGACAAAATCCTGGGCTCAAGTGATCCTCCTGCCTTGGCCTCCCAAAGTGTTGGGATTGCAGGTTTGAGCCACTGCACCTAGATACATCAATATATTTAGTAAAACTCTCGCTGCCTTGGCTTAAAATTTCCTAGGCTTAGATATACATGTATGTAAAGTCATGACACAGATACACAAAATGTTAGAGATAGAATGGTGGCTGTGGGCCAGGCACAGTGGATCACGTCTGTAATCCTAGCACTTTCCTAGCACTTTCGGAAGCCGAGGCGAGTGGATCACCTGAGCTCAGAAGTTCAAGACCAACCTGGGCAACATGGCAAAACCTTGCCTCTACAAAAAATACAAAAATTAGCCAGGTGTGGTGGCATGCGCCTGTAGTCCCAGCCAGTTGGGGAGCTGAGGCAGGAGAATTGCTTGAGCCTGGGAGGTGGGAGTTGCAGTGAGTCAAGATCACCACTGCTCTCCAGCCTGGGCAACAGAGTGAGAAGATCCTGTCTCAAAAACAACAAAAAGAATGACTGGTGATTGTGGTTGATATGTACGGAGAGAGTATACCAGAATCACCTGGAGATGGTCACATGTATAATGGACAAAACAAATGAAGCGTTAGATTCAAAAGGTATAAAGAGCTACTAAAGAGCCAAGCACGGTGGCTCATGCCTATAATCCCAGTACTTTGGGAGGGCGAGGTGGGCAGATTACCTGAGGTTAGGAGTTTGAGAACAGCCTGGCCAACGTGGTGAAACCCTGTCTCTACTAAAAATACAAAAATTAGCTGGGTGTGGTGGCGGGCACCTGTAAACCCAGCTACTCGGGAGGCTGAGGCAGGAGAATCGCTTGAACCCTGGAGGCGGAGGTTGCACTGAGCCAAGATTGCACCATTGCACTCCAGCCTGGGCATCAAGAGTGAAACTCTGTCTCAAAAAAAAAAAAAAAAAAAAAAAAAAAAGCTACTAAAAATAAATAGGAAAAACCTAAATAGCCCAGCAAAGAAATAGGCAAAGAACATAAACAGTACTGTGCAGAAAAAGAAACTCAATGGCCAAATGTGAAAAAAAAGCTCCACTCACTAGCAACCAGGGACATCCAGTTTAAAAACAATAGGATACAATTTCACACCCATGGACCTGACCAAAAGTAAAATGTTTTGACAATAGCAAATGTTGGCAAAGATGTATAAAAATGAGGCCAGGCGTGGTGGCTTACACCTGTAATCCCAGCACTTTGGGAGGCTGAAGTGGGCAGATCTCAAGGTCATGAGTTCAAGACCAGCCTGGCCAATATGGTGAAACACTGTCTCTACTAAAAATACAAAAATTAGCCAGGTGTGGTGGCGGGAGCCTGTAATCCCAGCTACTCTGGAAGTTGAGGCAGGAGAATCGCTTGAACCTGTTAGGTGGAGGTTGCAGTGAGCTGAGACTGTGCCATTGCACTCCACCCTGGGCAACAAAGACTCCATCTCAAAAAAAAAGGAAAAGAAAATGAGAACTGTCATGCACATCTGGCAGAAGTATAAATGACAAGGTCATTTGCGAGAATAATTTGACAATATCTAGAAAAGTTGAACATGTCCATAGTCTAAGACCTTGCAATCCACTTCTAGTTATATTCCAAGCACCTTTTCTCAACTGAGATTCTTCTTCTGAACCATAGTACATAGAAAATTATTTGAATGATTATTTTCTCAACACTCCCAAGGATGGTACATAACTGGCGTCATTCCAGATGCATAGGAGAAGTTATCACATACAGTGGTTGCATTACGACATTAGAGTTTGTCTTGTTTTTTTGTTTTGTTTTGTTTTTTGTTTTGTTTTGTTTTGAGACAGAGTCTGTTGCCCAGGCTGGAGTGCAATGGCACCCTCTCAGCTCACTGCAACCTCCGCCCCCCAGGTTCAAGCGACTCTCCTGCCTCAGCCTCCAGGTTCAAGCGACTCTCCTGCCTCAGCCTCCTGAGCGGTTGAGATTACAGGCATCCACCACCACTCTTAGCTAATTTTTGTGTTTTTAGTATAGACAGGGTTTCACCATATTGGTCAGGCTGGTCTCGAACTCCTGACCTCATGATCTGCTCGTCTCGGCCTCCCAAAGTGCTGGGACTACAGGCATGAGCCACCGTGCCTGGCCAGAATTTGCCTTGTTAAACCCAGTTTAGAAAGACTGCAAAGGACTCTCTCAAACATATTTATAATACCTCACTATTAACAATAATAAGAAATTGGAAATAGTTTGTTCACTTGTAGGAGAATAGATAAATAAATCACAGTATATTTCTAAAGTGGAATTCTATATAACAGTTTAAATCAATGAATTAGATCTATATGATTCAGCACTGATAAATCTTGAAAATAAAATATTGACTAAAAATTGTAGAACATTATAAAAGGATGATGCCGTTAACAATATTTTATAAAATATGCAAATGAATACCATCTATATTACAGTGTATTTGTAGTAAAAATATTAAATAGGGTCTAGATACACATCACATTCAAGCAGCGGCTTCTGAGGGAGAGGGAAGCAGTTCTGGGACTATGATAGTCATTAGGTCTCTTTAAGAATCTTCTGGTAGGCCAGGCACGGTGGCTCAAGCCTGTAATCCCATCACTTTGGGAGGCTGAGGCGGGTGGATCACAAGGTCAAGAGATCGAGACCATCCTGGTCAATATGGTGAAACCCCGTTTCTACTGAAAATACAAAAAATTAGCTGGGCATGGTGGTGCGTGCCTGTAATCCCAGCTACTCAGGAGGCTGAAGCAGGAGAATTGCCTGAACCCAGGAGGTGGAGGTTGCAGTGAGCCGAGATTGTGCCATTGCACTCCAGCCTGGGTAACAAGAGGGAAACTCTGTCTCGGAAAAAAAAAAAAAAAAAAAAAAAGAATCTTCTGGATTTCCTTCCAGTACATGGTAGGATTGTATGTCATTATATTCTTTGAAGTTAGGCACAACCATTTGACTTACTGTGGTCAACAAAATGGAAGTGGAAGTGTTACTCTTGGGTGGAAGATTTAAGAACGATATGCGCAATTTACTGAGCTCCTTCCTCCCTTTGCTGCAGTGATCATCAGTGTTCAGGTTTCAGTGTTCCAGTCCTCTTCATCAGCTGGGGCCTGTAGTGAAGACAGTGTACAGTGGTTTCCAAATGATCAACAGGGAACATGAGGCATGACTGAGAAATCACCTCTGTTGCCTTACCCCACGAAAATTGTGGGAGTATATGTTTGTTACTGTAGTATAGCTAGCACATCACATTGATACGGGGACTTCAACTTTATCTGTATGTTGCATTCCTTATTTTTATTTTTTATTTTTATTTATTTATTTATTTTTGAGACAGAGTGTTGCTCTGTCACCAGGCACCAGGCTGGAGTGCAGTGGCACGATCTTGGCTCACTGGATTCAAGCAATTCTCCTGCCTCAGCCTCCCAAGTAGCTGGGACTATAGGCACCTGCCACCATACCCAGCTAATGTTTGTATTTTTAGTAGAGACGGGGTTTCACCTTGTTGGCCAGGCTAGTCTCAAACTCCTGATCTAAGGCAATCTGGCCGCCTCAGCCTCCCAAAGTGCTGGGATTACAGGTGTGAGCCACCACGCCTGGCTCCTTTTTATTTTTAAGGTCTAGAGAACATATGACTAAGTGTTAACATTTGTTCGTTTTGAATGGAGAGTTCATGAGTCTTATATTACCCTCATTGTTTTTTGTTTTTTGTGAACATTTTTTTAAAGTCCTCTGGTATTTGCCGGGCACAGTGGCTCATGCCTGTAATCTCAGCACTTTGGGAGGCTGAGGCGGGCAGATTGCCTGAGATCAGGAGTTCGAGACCAGCCTGGCCAAAACGGTGAAACCCCATCTCTACTAAAAATACAAACATTAGCCAGGTGTGGTGGCAGACACCTGTAATCCCAGCTACTCAAGAGGCTGAGGCACGAGAATTGCTTGAACCAGGGAGGTGGAGGTTGCAGTGAGCTGAGATAGCGCCACTGCACTCCAGCCTGGGAAACTAAGTGAGACTCTGTCTCAAAAAAAAAAAAAAACAGATTAAAGTCCTCTGGAATGATTTTTCCCCAACAGACGTTTGATATGGAGGGTAATGTAGAAGGCATATATACTTTGAAAAAGATCCCCAGATGAATTTGATGGGCTTCCCCACCTCCTCCTTGATCTAAAAGGCATTCATGGGGCCAGGAGCAACGGCTCACACCTGAAATCCCAGCACTTTGGGGGGCCAAGGCAGGAGGATTGCTTGAGGCCAGGAGTTTGAGACCAGACTAGGCAACATAATGAGACCTCATCTCTACTTAAAAAAAAAAAAAAAAAAAATTAGCCAGGCATGGTGGTGCTTGCCTTAGTCCCAGCTACTTAAGAGACTAAGGTGGGAGGATCACTTGAGCTCAAGAGGTTGAGGCTGCAGTGAGCTACGATTGTGCAACTGCATTCCAGCCTGAGCAACAGAGCAAGATCCTGTCTCAAATAAATGGCGTTCATTTCATAAAAGGGGAAATAGAGCCCTAGAAATACAAGTATCTTGCTCTTCATTAAAAACCAATCTAATGCTATAGCCACAAGGCCTTGCTATAATAAACTTGACTCCTGTCCAATTTTATAAAAGGAAACTGAAGATTTTCTGCATTTGTTATAAAGCTACTATCCAGGATATTGTCCATATATTGTACAATAGCCCCTAAAATAAGGTTCTATGTAAGAAAAATGTGTTTTTTAGGAATTTTGTTTCAAGAAAATGTTTTTTTGTTTGTTTGTTTGTTTGTGACAGAGTCTCACTCTGTAGCCCAGGCTGGAGTGCAGTGGCACAATCTCAGCTCAAACTACCACCTCCCAGGTTCAAGTGATTCTCCTGCCTCAGCCTCCTGAGTAGCTGGGATTACAGGTGTGCGCCACCAGGCCTGGCTAATTTTTGAATTAGTAGAGATGGGGTTTCGCCACGTTGGTCAGGCTGGTCTCAAACTCCTGACTTTGTGATCCGCCTGCCTCAGCCTCCCAAAGTGCTGGGATTACAGGCGTGAGCCACCGTGCCCAGCCGAAAATCTTTTTTTTTTTTTTTTTTTTTGAGACAGAGTCCCGCTCTGTCACCCAGGCTGGAGTGCAGTGGCACAATTTCCATTCACTGCAACTCCGCCTCCCAGGTTCAAGCGATTCTCCTACCTCAGCCTCCCTAGTAGCTGGTAGCTGGGACTACAAGCACATGCCACCACGCCAGGCTAATTTTTTTGGTATGTATTTTGGGAGTTTCACCGTATTAGCCAGGATGGTCTGGAACCTCATGATCTGCCTGCCTCGGCCTCCCAAAGCACTGGAATTACATGCGTGGGCCACAGCGCCCAGCTGAAAATCTTTCTTTATTGTGAGTAACTGATAAGCATCCACCTTTCTTTATAGCTTATTTCTTTTTTGTTACGGTTGCCAGGAAGCTCAGAGTTCAGTATGTATGACAGCCTTCCCAGTTTGCTTTCTCTTAAACAATTCTGATATGCATGTTCTTCATTTTAAGCCATCTCAAACCTCTTCAGAAAACGAAAGTGATAAAGTGTGACTCCTCTATCACATCATCTCCTTTTCAGGTCCTCCACACTGATTGTGAGCAGGGTGAGCCTGTAACGTGGGATTGGTCCTGACCTCTCACACTGGTATAATAAAGGAGTGTTCCCTGTGGATATGAAGTTTTGGGTCTACTTCATATTTGTAAAGCAGATGCTTCCATGACTTCCTTTTCTTCCCACACAGTATTTTATATTAAATATCTAAATGAGAAACACAGAGTCAAGAACATTCAAATGGCTCAGCAATACACCTCACCTATAAAATAAAGCAAAGGAACATTTCAGGAGTGAAAAACAGTCTGTGCCAAGAGACAGGATACTTCTCTTCTATTTGTGGGTATGCTATTGTCCTGCCATGTGACCTGACCTCTGTGGGACTTGGCTTCCTTTCTGTTTAATAGGACATTTCTCCTGACACTAACTTTTTTTTTTTTGAGATGGAGTTTCACTCTTGTTGCCCAGGCTGAAGTACAATGGCACAAACTCGGCTCACTGCAACCTCTGCTTCCTGGCTTCAAGCAATTCTCCTGCCTCAGCCTCCCAAGTTAGCTGGGATTACAGGCATGTGCCACGACGCCCAGCTAATTTTGTATTTCTAGTAGAGACAGGGTTTCTGCATGTTGGTTATGCTGGTCTCGAACTCCTGACCTCAAGTGATCCACCCGCCTCAGCCTCCCAAAGTCCTGGGATTACAGGCATGAGCCACCATGCATGGCTTAACACTAACTTTCTATCAATACTTTCATTTTAAAAGTTAGAAGTGATTATTTTCTTGTATTATTTTATTTGTTTTTGGTTATTATTATTATTATTATTATTATTATTATTTTTGAGACAGAGTTTCCCTCTTGTTACCCAGGCTGGAGTGCAATGGCTCGATCTCGGCTCACCGCAACCTCCGCCTCCTGGGTTCAGGCAATTCTCCTGCCTCAGCCTCCTGAGTAGCTGGGATTACAGGTATGCGCCATCATGCCCAGCTAATTTTTTGTATTTTTAGTAGAGACGGAGTTTCACCATGTTGACCAGGATGGTCTCGATCTCTTGACCTCGTGATCCACCCACCTCGGCCTCCCAAAGTACTAGGATTACAGGCATGAGCCACCGCGCCCAGCCTTCTTGTATTATTTTAAGTCCTCAAAATTTTTTTTTTAAAAAAGGAAAAATTATGAATTAAAAAAATAAGAACCAAATAGAGTTGAAATATTGCACATTAGTAAGCATGTGATCAAAGGCAGTTCCCCAAGTATGTAGTAGCAGCAAGTGATACAGAAATGAAATCTTAATCTCCAGGGTGGACTAGGGTGATACAGGGTAGAATGATTTTAGACATGGGGTTTGTTTTTGTTTTTGTTTTAGCATTCCAAACTCAGGTTTCTTTTATAACAGAAAGAAATGAGAAGAGTAGCTTTCAAGTCAATATGATCAACTAAGATGCTATTTCTCAAACTAGTGCTCTGAGGAACACTATCTTTAGAGTTTCTAAGTACTTCGTGGTCAAATTTAGAAAATGATATATGCTCTCTCTCTCTCTCTCAGAGAATCATAATACAGACTATCTTATGAAAGGCTGGGTGCGGTGGCTCACGCCTGTAATCCCAGCATTTTGAGAGGTTGAGGTGGGCAGATCACAAGGTCAAGAGATTGAGACCATCCTGGCCAACATGACAAAACCCCATCTCTACTAAAATTACAAAAATTAGCTGGGCACGGTAGTGCATGCTTGTAATCCCAGCTACTTGGGAGGCTGAGGCAGAAGAATTGCTTGAAACCGGAGGCAGAAGTTGTAGTGGCCGAGATCTTGCCACTGTACTCCAAGCGTGGTGACAGAGTGAGACCATCTCAATAAAGAAATTAATAAAATAAAATTTTAAAAAATCTTATGAAAGACCAAGAAGCCCTACAGAAAAAAAAAAAAATTAAAAACCGTATTTTAACTTTGTTTAATCTAGCGTTCACAAATGTATTTGTGCTCGGATCACTTTTTCTCTCACTTCCGTTACCACTCTCCACACCAACATGGGGGATGCTAAGGCAACGTCTTGGCCTGTGAATCAGAAGCCGGGGACCCGTGTGTGTGTTCCTGCCACAGCATTGCTGAGTAACCGGGTCAGGCCTCTGTTAGGGTCTTGGTTTCTCCACCTGAAAAATGAAAAAGATTTTGTCCGCACTTAGTAGAGATGAGCTAGATAATGTCCATGAGGGCTTTGAACACCATATAATGCAGGTTCGATAGAAAAATGTTATTATCTCAGCCACGTAAGCACGAATGGATAACAAGTCACATCATTAGATTCTGTTATGCACACTGGACCTAGCAGGTGCTCCACACTTACCTTTCTGTCCTGGTCCCTGAGGGCTTTATATATACTGCATATACTCCAGTAAGCAAACCCATTTCAAGCTGGTGCCTGTGTTTCAAACAGACTGAAAAGGAAAGAAAGGAAATAAGGAGAAACAGACAAAGTGACGAAATAGTGCAGAAACCGCAACAATGGTTAACACTGACCGAGTACTTACTAGGTGTTAGGCATGTGCTAGGCAGTTGAAATACAGTTTTTAAATCGTCCCATCTAGGGCTGGGTGCAGTGGGCTCTCATCTGTAATCCCAGCACTTGGGAGGCCAAGGCAGGAGGATCATTTGAGCCCAGGAGTGCGAGACCAGCCCGAGCAACATAGTGAGACCCACATCTACACGCACAGACAGACACACAGATACATACACACAAATCGACCCATCTATCCCTCACCAAAATCCCAAGGAAGACACACTTATGACAAAATTGGAGGTTAGAGAGTGTGGCTTGCCTAAAGACAAACGGGTATTAAGAGGCAGAGCAAGACCTGAACCAGGCCTGCCTGATTCCAAAGTCCGTATGACATTGTTTCCAAAGGTGGTACATCTGAAATGATTTTAGGTGGCAAAAAAATTATTTTAACAGTTTTGCATTTTAATGTATATTTGAAAAAAAACATATGCATTGCAAAGCCATGGTTTCATTTACAAATATCATAAGTGAGGATAAGAAAATAATAAAATCACTGACTCTGGGCACACTGCCTATGAGTTAGCCCTGCTCTATAAGAAGCAGTAAATAAAATTAATTTATAAGAAAATAAGAAAATCTAAGAAAATAATAGTACAAGTGATACGTGGAAATGTCAAAAATCATGCAGGTAGTGTGTTAGTGTCTGAATTTGGGGAATCAATGCAATACATCCTTCTACCTTCCAACAACCTTCTACCTCCCAAAAAAGAGAAGGTAAGCCAAAGCCCAGTTTTTGTTTTATTTTATTTTGTTTTGTTTTGACTCTCACTCTGTCATCCAGGCTGGAGTGCAGTGGTGCGATCATTGCTCATTGTAGCTTTGAACTCCTGGGCTCAAGGGATCCTCCTCCCTCAGCCTCCTGAGTAGCTGGGATTACAGGCGTGCACCACCATGCCTGGCAGATTCACATTAGCAAGGCTTTGAGCTTGTTTCTGTCCCCAACCAAACAAGTCTCCTCTAGGCTCAAGTGCAAGAGAGGAATGAAGTTCAGTGAAGGCTGAAGGTTGGCAATGGTTGCTGTGTTTATCTGTGGTGGGGAGGTGGGGGCAGAGAGGCATATCTGTGATTATGAGATCTGATTCACAGCAAATCACAGACTGACAAGCACCATCTCCTACAGAGAAGGAAACAATGCCTTCAAATTCTTGGCAACCCTCTCCCTGACCTTCCAACTGTGCGCAGCTGCTGGGTTCATCTTTCAGCTCTGTGTAGAAGGGGAGGGTCTTAGTTAAGACTCCTTGGTTGCAAAAGCAACCCACTCAACTAGTTCTGAGCTGAAAAAAGAAAGAAGGGCCTGTGTAGATACTGGGTTTTGTATAGATCACAGAAAGGTGGGAGCTGGAGTGGGAGTCAGGACCCATGACTGCTCTCTTTGGGGCCTCTCATCTCGGCTTCTCTGAGTTTCTCCTTCATTCTCTCTTTCTGAGCTTCACCAGGCATGACCATCTGGCACTAGCCTTATATCACTTCACAGTTCTAGCTCCTAAAGGACAAGGCCCAGTGTTTCTGGGCCTCAGTTCTAAGTTGCCATTAGCAAGTCAGATTGGCCCAGCTAGAGTCAGGAGTTCATTGCTGCATGGAGCGTTATAGCTAGGGTAGGTCACAGTGTAAGCAATTAACAGGCCCTTCTGAAATCCAGCATCCTCACACTCAGTGGTTCCTAAGAGTTCTAACAGGCAAGAGCAGGGTCAACTTCCCCGATACTCTGGTCACTATAGTCCCAGCTTGCCTGCTCTTTCAGTACAGCAAGTTGTATTTTGACATTTGAAATAAAGCATTGGATTTCTTGCATCAGTAACAATGCTTCTTTCATTCTACCAACTCTGGTCTCCTTGAGTCTTGGACGATTGATACTCACAGGGTGATAAAAGTGTAATCATTTGGTATAGAATAAAAAAATTAAGAAGCTGCACCATCAGTAATAGTTATAGAGTACCCACCATCAGTAATAGTTATAGACTATAGTGACCAGAGTATCAGGGAAGTTGACCCTGCTCTTGCCTGTTACACAGTACCCACTGGTACTGTGTACGGGGCTCTGGGAACAGCTGAGGTGATGATGTTCTTTATGATGCCAAAGATGATGGTAACAGCAATAAAAGAAATAAGAAGGATGGGCCTCCTGAAAAAAACATGAGAATATAGATAGAGGAAAGGAGCACAAATAATAGACCTCCATGTAGTGAAAATAATCTTGAGCTAAGGACTCAAAGACTCGGGTTCTAGACTTGGCTTTGTCCCTTAACTACGTGAGTTAAGATCATTCACATAGTGATCTCAGACTAATCACTTGGCTGATTGTGGTCCATATCTATAAAAATTGGAATGACCCTCTAAGCCAGAAATTTCTGTGATCCTATAGTCTATAATTCTATGCCTAGAGGATAAAGTGGATCTTGAAATAAATGAGATGATTACAGCCAGATGAGGATCAACAAGGTCTGGTTTCTTAGGAGATGAATCTTCAAGAGAGATTCAAAAGGCTTGAGGACAGCCTTTGGTGTGGAAACCCAAAAGTATCTGAGAAAATCTCATTCACTTTAGAAAGTGTATTTTGCCAAGGTTAAGAATGCACCCATGACACAGTCTCACCCCAGGTGATTGCGGTACAGCTTGCTTTCATACATTTTAGGGAGACATGAGATATCAATCAATACATGTAAGATTTACATCGGTTTGATCTGGAAGAGTGGGACATCTCAAAACAGGGGCTTCAAGGTTATAGGTAGATTTTAACGTTTTTGATGGGCAATTGGTTGAAGAGTTATTATTAATAGAAAGGAATATCTAGGTTACAATAAGGGGTTGTAGAGACCAAAGTTTTATCATGCAGTGAAGCCTCCAAGTAGCAAGGCTTCGGAGAGAATAGATTACAAATGTTTCTTATCAGACTTAAGGTCTGTGTTAATATTAACGCTAGTGAGCTTTTCCTAAAACCCAAAAGGGAGGAGCATATGTGAAGAATGTCAGACCCTCACTTCCCACGATGGCCTGAACTAGCTTTTCAGGTTAATTTTGGAATGCACTGGGCCAAGAGGAGGGGTCCATTGAGATAGGTGGAGAGAGCCTTAGAATTTTATTTTCAATTTGCAGGTGGAAGGGAAAAGGCAAGGTCTGGCTGGGAGAGAGGGCCCAATATAATGGCTTGGGAGTATGTTGATCTAAAGAGAAGAAACTGAAAATGTAAGTACAGTAGAGAGTTAATTTGGGCCAAGTTTAAGCACTGAGACTTGGAAGCATAGGATCAAATTGTCCTGAATATATGCTCTGATTAGCAGCAGTTGCAAGTAAATTTTTAAAGGAAAAGAAGAGACAAGTTTCTAAGTTGTTTACCAAGAAGTTACAGTAAAATGATATAAGCTATTCGTTGGCTATACACTGTTCTTTGTATCAAGAAATTCCAGGAACATGAAGACAATAGGTGAAGCAGCTAGTCTGAAAACTACAAGGAAGAAAAGAAAGAACACAATATCTTCAAATAATTGTCCCTGGGTATGGGTGGGGGCACACATGTGATTGAAGTCCCACACTCATTTCTCTCTGGGCCCAATACATTTTGCATACTTCACATAGCTCTGACCACTCTGAGCTATTTTTCTCTTTCATTTCTCCCTTTTGATCAGAGTTTTTCTCTTCTTAAAGTAGTGATGATTAGCCAGGCATGGGCCTTATGCCTATGATCCCAGCACTTTGGGAGACTGAGTTGGGCAGATCACCTGAGGCAGATCATCCTGGCTAAAATGGTGAAACCCCATCTCTACTAAAAATACAAAAAATTAGCCAGATGTGGTAGCACATGCCTGCAGTACCAACTACTCAGGAGGCTGAGACAGGAGAATCGTTTGAACCCAGGTGGCAGAGGTTGCAGTGAGCCGAGATCTCACCAGTGCACTCCAGCCTAGGTGACAGAGCCAAACTCTGTCTCAAAAAAAAAGAGAGAATGCAACTGTTTGTCTCTTCTCTACCTACGACCCGGAAGCCCCTCCCTGCTTCGAGTTGTCCTGCCTTTCAGACCAAACCAAAGTATATCTTACATATATTGATTGATGTCACATGCTTCCCTAAAATGTATAAAACCAGCCTATACCCACAAACACCTCAGTACCTCCTGAGGCTGTGTTACAGGTGTGTCCTTAATCTTGGCAAAATGAATTTTCTAAATTGATTGAGACTTGTCCCAGATACTTTTTGATTTACATTTTAGACATCTAGAAAGATAAGGCATAATCAATTTAAGAATTAAAAATATTATGCAAATAAGGACAATTATTATTTGAGACAGGATCTTGCTCTGTTGCACCGGCTGAAGTACAGTGGTGCAATCACAGCTCACTGCAGCCTCAACCTCCCAGCCTCAAGCAATCCTCCCCACTTCTGCTTCCTTAGTAGATGAGACCACAGGCACATGCTAGCATGTCTGGCTAATTGTTTTTTTCTTTCTTAGAACTGGGTCTTGCTATGTTGTCCAGGCTGGTCTTGAACTCCTGGCCTCCCAAAGTGCTAGGATTACAGATGTAAACCATAGCACTTGGCTTTAACGTAACATAATTTCTCGAGTTTAAATTCCTGAAAGCAATTTTGAAATTACTATACAAGTACCCTCCCTAATGTCTTCTCCAGTTGTCCTGGGTCCCAAGTACCCATATGGCACTCAGAATGGCTATAAAGGGCAGGAACCATCTGGGTCCCAAATTTACACACCAAGTGTAGAGCTTAGGACAGAGAACAGAGCTGTAGAGATACCCAGAGGGGCCAACCCTTCCCAGCATGGCCCCAGGAGGCACAGCTGGGCCAGGAAGGACATACTGGGTTTGGGCCTGCCCTGCAGCTAGCTCCTTGGTGCTATGGACATACCAATGTCTTCAGGCCTCACCAAGGCCACCTGTCTAGACCCCAGAATCTAAAGGCTCGAAAACCAAAGACGTTAGCTCACAGTAAAATGTATTCAAGGTCTCAGGGAAGCCCAGCAGCCAGCCCTCACCACTTTAGCTCACAGACAAATGAAGCAGGTATCAAAAATATCACAGAAGCAACAATTTTTGTTGTTATTGTTGTTTTTTGGGGGTTCTTTCTGAGACAGAGTCTCACTCTGTCTTCCAGGCTGGAGCCCAGGGGCATGATCTTGGCTCACTGCAATCTCCACCTCTCGGGTTCAAGTGATTCTAGTGCCTCAGCCTCCCAAGTAGCTGGGATGACAGGTGTGTGCAACCATACCCAGCTAATCAAGTGATCCATCCACCTCCACCTCCACCTCCCAAAGTGCTGGGGTTATAGGCGTGACCCACCACACTCAGCTGAAGCAACAGTTTTACAATCTGCTAAAACATCTAGCAGAGACAGTATACATCTGTTTGACCAATAGACCTGGGTAAAAATGTCTGAATTATATTTAGTACTGATAATTTTGAATACTTTCTAATTTAATTTTACCAGCAATTAAAAACTAGTTTTGGCCAGGCACGGTGGCTCATGCCTATAATACCAGCACTTTGGGAGGCTGAGGTGGGTGGATCATGAGGTCAGGAGATCGAGACCATCCTGGCTAACACGGTGAAACCCTGTCTCTAATAAAAATACAAAAAATTAGCTGGGCATGGTGGCACCACCTGTAATCCCAGCTACTCGGGAGGCTGAGGCAGGAGAATCACTTGAACCCAGGAGTTAGAGTTTGCAGTGAGCCAAGATCACACCATTGCACTCCAGCCTGGGCAGAAGAGCAAGACTCCATCTCAAAAAGAAAAATAAAAAATAAAAACTAGTTTTATTTACCAAAGGTTAGTAAAAATCATATGAACTTGAAAAGCATTTGGCCTTATTTACTTAATTTATGAGTGCGCTTTTATTTGTAATTCAACTTGGTACCATGTAGACAGTATAAAAACACAGCCATGTACACAGATACACATAAAAATAGACACAGACACAAATTAAGATGCTTATACCTTTGGCTGGGTGCAGTGGCTCATGCCTGTAATCTCAGCAATTTGGGAGGCCGAGGCAGGCAGATCACTTGAGGTCAGGAGTTCAAGATCAGCCTGGCCAACACCTGGCAAAACACCATCTCTACTAAAAATACAAAAACCAGTCTGGCGTGGTGGTGGGCACATGTAGTCCCAGCTATTCTGGAGGCTAAGGCAGAGGAATCGCTTGAGCCAAGGAGGTGGAGGTTGCAGTGAGCCAAGATCATGCCATTGCACTCCAGTCTAGGCAATGAGTAAGACTCCGCCCCCCCCCCCCACCAAAAAAAGATTTTTATATCTTTGATTTTTAAATTTTAGTCATCAGACAGGTAAAACTCACTAATTTAAAAGGACAGTTGGATTAAATTCTGTCTCTGTAAATGGAACAGATTAAAGTTTTGCAAGCCGTTACGAAGTTTTAGAGGGAAGCAAATTTGCATCTCAAAGCAGAGAAAATGTAAGCATTTTCAAGGAGTTTAGATGTGTTAGAGGAAGATTAAAAGTGGATGCCAGGTTAATGCAAAATCCTAGGAAGTCACTAGAAGGTTTTACAAGGAAATACATAGATGAGCCTAGAAAAATGTCAGAAACTGAGGTAGGAGGCAGGACTCAACTTGGAAGGTGGGGTTTGGACACCAGACCAAATTGAAGACTAGCAGGTCCAGGGAGGAAGCAGCTTTCCGTAAAACACACCCACCATGTCAGTTAACCATTGCCATGACAGCACAGAAGTTACTGCCCCTTTCCATGGTAACAAGTGGAGGACCCAATTGTTCTCCCCTTCATCCTAGGAAGTTCTACAAAAACCACTCCTTAATTTGCATATAATTAAAAGTGGGTATAAATAGGAGAGCAGACCTGCCTCTGAGCTGCTACTCTGCTATTCCGGGCTACTGTGAGGTAACCCTGCTCCACAAAGAGCAGCACTTCTGCTGCTGCTGTGCATAATCTGCCCCTTCAATAAAAGTTGCTGAATTCTTTCCTGGGCAAAGCTGGGAACCCTCCCAGACTAAGCCCCGATTTGGGGGCTTGCCTGTCCTGCACCAAAACCTTTTCACAATAGCCAGCCAAATGCCAGAAAGTTGTATTTTGAAGACCAATCGAGTTAGGTAAGTGGATTTTAAAATTTAGTTTCCATTTCTTAACTGGATTACTGAGCTTGGGGTGGAGCCCATCAGCAAATAGGGCCAAGAAAGTATTTGCGGTTCTCAGGGCCTAATAGTTAAATATGTGAAAAGCAGGCACAGCTGGGAAGGAGAGCTAGATCTTTAAATATCAAGAATCCCACTTTTTGTTTTTTTGAGCTGGAGTTTCACTTTTCTTGCCCAGGCTGGAGTGCAATAGCACGATCTTGGATCACCGCAACCTTCACCTCCTGGGTCCAAGCGATTCTCCTGCCTCAGCTTCCCGAGCAGGTGGGATTACAGACATGTACCACCACGCCCGGCTAATTTTGTATTTTTAGTAGAGACGGGGTTTCTCCATGTTGGTAAGGCTGGTCTCAAACGCCAACCACAGGTGCTCTGCCCACCTCAGCCTCCCAAAGTGCTGGGAAGAATCCCACTTCTCCTTTGAATCGCAGGTCCCCAAAGGAGGAAAAAATGCCATGGGTCCGGGCCACACAGTGTCTCCATAGTGTTCCTTGCAACATCAGCCCACTCTGTGGTCAGCCCATCCCCCACAGGAGTCTTATCCCTTGTTGGAGAGTATTTTCATAACCTCCAAGCATTCGAACTCCACCTTTCTTATCTAAACACACAAAGAAACAAGTAGCCCCCTGCAGTAATAACCATTCACTGCATTTGCGGTCAGCTACTTCCCAAACTGCAGCTTTTGCCAGCGACTTGCCAGCTATTGCACACGAAAAGGTCAAGTTCTCTCTCAATACAAAGTAATCCTTTTGTACTCCAAAAGCCAGAGGTCAGCAAACTCAATGCAAAAGAGAGCAGAGCTTTAGACCTGAGAAAAGCATGCCCACAATTCTCAAGACTCCACAAGAGAAAGGGAAAACCCTAAAAGAGTCAAACCGTATGTACGTGTGTGTGCGCGCGCGCGCGCTGTGGGGTGCGTTTCCTGTGTTCTTCGAGGGGTCTCAGAAGTCTCTGCTTGAAGTCTCCTCTAGATTTCTCCATGTGGTATCGAAAATGGTCAAAGAAAGGAGGAGCAGAAGTGGAAGGAAATGGAAGAACAAATCCTAGAGGAGCTAATTTGGAAAGGTTTTAAATTTTCTAAAAGGCCAATGAAGTTTTACATTTTTCTCAACAAAATCATGCCAACAAGAAAGGAAGCAAACAGAGGGATTAAAGGTTTTTTTTTTTCAAAAGGAGTTTCAGTTAACCAAAAAAAAAAAATTCACAGAAACAGGATCCCAGGGAGAAAAAGCAGAAAGTCCCTTTTTGTCAATAAAAATTATAGCCTGAATACCAGCTTTTAATTAAGCTGATTTCTAACCATAGAGCTCTTTTAAAAGTTTTTTTTTTTTTTTTTTTTTTTTTTTTTTTTTTTTTTTTTTTTTCAAATCTTTTATCAGACTTCAGCCAGGAGAAATAGAAAGTAGGTCTCCCATTCTGTTTGGTTCTAAAACAGCTTTATTTTTTTTTTTTTTTCTGATCGAGTGTACAAATGAGTAGTTTTAGGCATTTCAAAGGCCTCCATATTGGCCATTGTAATTTAGGGTCATCTGAAATCCTGTGGTCCCATTTGTCCAAATATCTACAAGACAAAGCTCCGCACGTGTTATACAAAAAACCGGCTGATGTTTTCAGGGGAGGCTGCCTCCTTAAGGAGTCTTCAGACTTAAATGCTTTGCACCCATAACTTAGAGGCCTGAATCACTCACAGCCAAGCTCTGGGCAGTGTTTTGGGTCAAAATGTGCTGCTTGTGAGTGTAACTCCTTACTGTGTCACTACTGAGTTACATCCACTTTTTTACGTGTCGCAGAAACGTTGAGTCCCCAGAGGGTCACAGAGTCCTCACGAGTGCTAAGAGACCAAACTTTATGTGCATTTGTTGGCAGAGTGAGAGAGATTATGGATGTTCTCCGGAGAGAGAAAACCTTTTAATGCACGAAAGTCCCAATACCCCTACCTAGTAAGTCTCTAATTATTTAGAGTGCCCTAATGGGCTGGAGGGAGCAAGTGTCTTTTATCTTCGGAGTGAAGAATCCACTCTCATATTAGAAAAAGGGAATCTAAGAGAGGTTGGTCATGCATAAAAGTTTGAAAGGTCATGATGCAACAATGTCTTGGCTGAAAAAGAAAGCAAACTGCCAACTGCAGACCTATGTGTTGACAGAAAAATATCTTTAAATAGGAAAGTCGGAGACAGAACCCTCATTCAGAGAGAGTCAAAGAGAAACCGCCCAAATAAAATCTACACTTCCACCAAAGAAACGGAGGCCTGGAAGGAGAACTCACCTGCAACACCGATGAGACGTCCGAAGATGGAGAACGCAATGGGTTTTTGCTAGTACCAAGCACTGCCTTCAGAGAAAAACAATGGGTGGTTGCTATGGGGGATTCGCTCTGAATCCTGCTGACTTACACCAGCTATATTGACCTAAAGAAAAATTCACGCTGAATTGATAGTTTACATGGCCCAGGTTTGAGGACTGCAACCCAGAAGCATAGATTCAAGTTGCCCTCAATCTATCCTCCCAATAGCAGCAGTTATAAGTGGTTTTTTTTTTTTTAATCTATTTATTTATTTATTTTGAGACTGGGTTGTAAGACTGGCTAACATTTGTATTTTTGGTAGTGATAGGGTTTCACCATTTTGCCCAGCTGTTCTCAAACTCCTGGGCTCAAGTGATCCACCCACCTCAGCTTCCCAAAGTGTTGGGAATACAGGCGGGAGCCACTGCGCCCGACTACAAGTGGGATTTTCTTTTTTTTTTTTTTTTTCCTGGAACTTTATTTCTTCTAACAGGTACAAATGGTAGTAACCTTTTCTTTCTTTCTTTTTTTTGAAAAACAGAGTTTTGCTCTTGTCGCCCAGGCTGGAGTGCAGGGGCGTCATTGTGGCTCACCATAACCTCCACCTCCCAGGTTCAAGCTATTCTTCTGCCTCAGCCTCCTGAGTAGCTGAGACTACAGGCACATGCCACTACACCTGGCTAATTTTTGTACTTTTAGTAGAGACAGGGTTTCACCATGTTGGCCAGGCTGGTCTCCAACTCCTGACCTCAAGTGATTTGCCCACCTCAGCCTCCCAAAGTGCTGGGATTATAGGCATGAGCCACCAGGCTGACCAGCCTTTTCCTTCTTTTAAAGGAAAAGAAAAATGCAACTCCTAAACTGTTTGGCAAGAATTTACATAAAAATAACATAAACTATTGATTGGCTATACATTGTCATTTGTATCACGCATTCCAGGAACATGAAAATAATGGGTGAGTCAGCTGGTTAGGAAACTATAGGGAAGAAAAGAAAGAACAAAATGCCTTTAAACAATTGCACCCAGGGGCACGGAGGTGGGGTTTGGGGGATCTAGGTAGTTGTGGAATGGGTGACTAGAGACCCCTCTGAGCTTTTTTTTTTTTTTTTTTTTTTGAGGCGGAGTCTCGCTCTGTACCCAGGCTGGTGTGCGGTGGCTCACTTCAACCTCCACCTCCTGGGTTCAAGCAGTTCTCTGCTTCAGCCTCCCGAGTAGCTGGGATTACAGACGCCCACCACCACAGCCGGCTAATTTTTGTATTTTTAGTAGAGACAGGTTTCACCACTGTGGTCAGGCTGGTCTTGAACTCCTGACCTTGTGACCCACCCACCTCGGCCTCCTAAAGTGCTGGGATTACAGGTTTGAGCCACCGTGCCTGATCTGAGCTATTTTTCTTTTCTCAAGTAGGAATAGAAATGTGATGCTGGAGAAAGAAACCTGGACCAAAATGTGATGTGGGTAGCTTGTTTCTCTTTTCTGGTCTCAGCTTCCTCCAGCTCTATTTTTTAGAGAAGGAAGTTGCATGGGAAAGGAAATGGCAGTCAGGTTTGTCTAGCTGAAGCAGTCTAAGTTGAAGTATTAAAAAAAAATTAAGGTGGGCTGGAGTGAGAGGAAAGCTGGGGAAAGCTGGTGAGATATCTTGAAACCTGTGTTAAGGAATTTCCCTGACTTAGAGCAGGGCAATTGGTTTTTACCATTAAAATCCCTTTGGTTTTTACCATTAAAATTCCAAAGTTACACCCCTCTCTTCCTCTTTGTAAATATTGGTTAGCCACTATTGGACATTACCAATGCTCAGGGGAAACTAGTCGAGATTAGAAGAAACAATTTTACACGCTGGTAGTAATAGCAGGTCTGCAAAGTTGACTCCAGCAGAAAAAGTCAGTAAGACAGTTATTGCAGGCACCCAGAAAACTACAAATGTAGGGAGGAGCCAAAATGGGCAACGTAAAATAAAAGATAAGATCCTTCCAATATGCAGAATTACAATCTCTGCGAACAACTCCTTGGCTTCTGTTTTGACTTTAATTTACTGCATGGCTCAAGATAAAGGGCTGGTAAATTGAGATCTGAATTTTCCTTCAGCGACAACCAGGGAGAGTTGATGGAGTGGGTAGTAATAACCTGTCTTCACCAGTTTTCAAATTAAGTCTTTAAGGCTCCTAGTAAGCCAACGGAAAGGAATTTTTGTTCCTCAGGCTCAAAGAGCACAGAAGTTGCTATGTGGGATTGGTACCCGGTGGCTCATGACTGTAATCCCAGCACTTTGGGAGGCCAAGGAGGGAGCATCACTTGAAACCAGGAGTTTAAGACCAGCCTGGGCTGGTGAGACTGTCTCTACAAAAAATAAAAAAATCAGCCAGGCATGGTGGCACATGTCTGTAGTCCCAGATGCTTGGGAGGCCGAGCAAGCAGGATTGCTTGAGCCTCGGAGTTCAAGGCTACAGTGAGCTAAATGATTGTATCACTGCACTTCAGCCTGAGTGACAGAGCAAGATCCTGTCTCAAATACATAAGTAAGTAAGTAAGTAAGTAAATAAATAAATAAATAAATAAATAAATAAAATTAGCCAGGTGTAGTGGTACATGTCTTTAGTCCTAGCTACTTGGGAGGCTGAGGCGGGAAGATTGCTAGAGCCCAGGAATTTGAGGCTGCAATGAGCTCTGATTATGGGGCTACACTCCAGGCTGGGTGACAGAGTGAGGCCCCATTTCAATAATTTAAACAATGATTTTTTTTCAAAGATGTTGCTATGTGGGCTGGACGCGGTGGCTCAAGCCTATAATCCTAGAACTTTAGGAGGTCAAGGTGGATGGATCACCTGAAGTCAGGAGTTTAAGACCAGCCTGACCAACATGGTGAAACTCCACTTCTACTAAAAATATAAAAATTAGCTGGGCATGGTGGTGGGTGCCTGTAATCCCAGTTGCTCAGAAGGCTGAGGCAGAAGAATCACTTAAATCAAGGAGGTGGAGGTTGCAGTGAGCAGAGATCAAGCCACTGCACTCCAGCCTGGATGACACAGTGAGACTCCATCTCAAAAAGAAAAGCTTTTCTAAAACCTTAGGGAAAAAAGTTGTTGTGGAGGTAGAAGGAAAATAGGCAGAAGTTAGTGAGTTCAGAGGATTTGCTTTTAATTGTACATTAAAGGGTAGGGACTCTCAAATATTCTGCATTCTTCTTTGAATGACTTTAGTGTGTTTTTCCTCCTACAGATACACTGAGACCAGAGCACCAGCTTTCCTTGCTGAAGAGAAAAAAGGAGCGAGAAGAAGGAGAGAGAGGCAATGATGAAAATGATAAAGGATGATGATGATTTCCTCTGAGATAAAAAGCTGAGCTTTATGCTAAGGAAAGAAAACTGTCTTCTAGTATTTTTTCTTCATCCTTAATGTCTTATTCAGGAAGGAATAATAAAAGAGAGGAAGATAAAGATGCTAGCATTTACTGAGCTCCTTTTGCGAACTAGGCATTTTTTCATTCATGGTTTCTTTTAATCTCCACATTTTTATAGGTGAGGAAACTGGAGGGTCAGAGTATTTCAGTAACAAGGTCTCTCCATTATAAAAGGCAGAAGTGCAATTCTTCTGATTGTCAAGGCCTTGCTCTTTCCACACCAAAGGAAAATCAATCAGGCCTCCTACAGGCCTTTAGCCACAAGAGGGGCCAGATGAGTTGGGTGGCTTAGAGTACTGTTCTCTAACGTGAGCACACAGCGGACTCTCCTGGAGAGCCTTTTAAAACACAGAAGACTGGAGCCCACCCTCTGAGTTTCTGGTCCTATAGGTCCGGAGTGGAACCAGACACGTTACGCTTCTAACAAGACGTCAGTCCATCCAGAACCCACCTTGAGATTAACTGCCTTAGAGCTAACAGTCTCCGGGAATGGAAATAGCACTTCCCAGTTCATGTTCTAATGACAGTGGAGTTAGGGAACGTGACAGTATCACTTTGATATGGGAAGGCTAGCATATCCCAAAGTGCCCTTAGAATAGAATTCCCCGGCTAGGTGCAGTGGCTTACACCTGTAATGACAGCACTTTGGGAGGCAGGTGGATCATGAGGTCAAGAAATCCAGACCATCCTGGCGAACATGGTGAAACCCCATCTCTACTAAAATACAAAAAATTAGCCAGGCGTGGTGGCGCATTCCTGTAATCTGAGCTACTTGGTAGGCTGAGGCAGGGAAATCGCTTGAACCTGGGAGGCAGAGGTTGCAGTGAGCCAAGATCTTGCCACTGCACTCCAGCCTAGTAACAGACCAAGACTCCATCTCAAAAAAAAAAAAAAAAAAGAATTCCTCATGTTCTAAGAGTTGATAGAACCATGTGTTCTTGACTTCTGATTACATTGCAAGATTTTACCCACAAAATATTTTTATTCTTGAATGTGCATGCTTACAATCAATCCTCATTATTCCTGTATTTCATATATGGGAATTTGCCGACTCTCTGAAATTTATTTGGAACTCCTAAATCCATCCTTGCAGTACCTTCAGCCATTCACAGACATGTGTAGAGAAGTGAAAAGTTTGAGTCACTCAAACCACGGTGATGTACATTCCCGGCTGCGGTCAAACAAAGCGAGGCCCTGCCTTCTTGTTTCAGCTCTTCCTTGATAATTCAGTGTTCTTCCTATTTGCAGTAGTGCCTTATTTTGACATTTCTATGCTTTTTGTTGGTGATTTCACTCTTTAAAAATGGTCTCCAAGCAGAGTGCTGAAGTGCTGTCGACTGTTCCTAAGTGCAAGAAAGCTGTGATGTGCCTTACAGAGAAAATATATGTGTTAAATGAGCTTCATTCAAGCATGAGTTATAGCACTGTTGGCCATAGATCTAATGTTAATGAATCAACAATGTATAATAAATATCTTTAAACACAAACACACATAATTGATTGGTTGATGAAAGATGGCTCGCAGGAGCCTCACCCTGTGTTGCCCCTAGGACGTTTCAGTATTCACAGTAATCTTATGGAAAATGAGAATCGCCTGCATTTTGTAGGGAATCTGAAGGGTCAAGGCGCATGAAAGAACCACAGAAATCAAAACCAAAAAAATGAGAAAAATTTCAAAATTGCCTCAAAGACTTGGCAAATGCAAATATATATGTATGTATATATTTTTTTATTTTATTTTTATCATATATTTATTTTATTGTAGTATATTTATTTATTGTAGTGTATTTATTATGGTATATTTATTTTATGGTATATTTATTTTATATATATACTGTATAATCATGTTACTTCTCTAGTTATTTGATCTGCCAGAATACAGGAAATGGTTAGGGAAAACGGTTGTTGCTACATCTCAGCCTTCTCCTGCTATCCTTGCAGACGACGTTTTGTCTGTAAAAGTGAATCTCATGCCCCTATCTTCGTCAGTTCTGTCCTTCAGGAGCTGTCAGAACCCTCCGTGCTAATAACGCCAGGCTTCTCATATTCAGTGCCCCGGCCTGCAGGGAGGAAGGGCAGGGTCCTTGCAGCTGCTGTTTATCTCACTCCTGTTGTAACCAGAGAACAATGGGTCCTGCTGAGGGAGGGAGTAGAATAATACTTCCATTGTTGACATAGCAGCTAAAGATGCGGCTCTGAACTTCGGGATCAGTTCCTGCTGCTCTCCTTTCGTCCTGAGTATTCTCAGAAGCACAGCCACTTTTCAAAGATCTACTGTTAGGCTGGGAAGCCAGGGGAGGAATTTAGTATCCAATACAACCTTGAACCATGCACACAGTAAGAATGTTAGTGTGTACATGGTGGCGTATCCTGTAATCCCAGTGCTTTGAGGGGCCGAGGTGGGAGGATTGCTTGAGGCCAAAAGTTCAAGACCAGCCTGAGTGACATAGTGAGACCCCCCGCCCTTCTTTACAAAAAATAAAATAAATGAGCCAGGTGTGGTGGTGCATGCCTGCAGTCCCAGCTACTTGGAAGGCTCAGGCAGGAGGATCAGTGGAGCCCAGGAAATCAAGGCTGCAGTGAGCTATAATCACACCACTGCACTCCAGCCTGGGCAATAGAGCAAGACCCCATCTCTAAAATAATAATAAGAAGAAGAAGAATGAATACAAATAAATGGCCTGGGACTCAGACCATACCTATTAGACAAAGAGAACTCCATCCTTACAGGTTTGGGTGGAGTAAACTCTTCAGAATCCTCCAGCCCACAGCATAAGCATAGCAGGACTAACATGTCTGGGAAGAAGTTGAGCTCACACAGATGAAATTGAGGTAGGACTCTCACTTAGTCAGAGCAATTAAAGATGATTGTCGGCCGGGCACCGTGGCTCACGCCTGTAATTCCAGCACTTTGGGAGGCTGAGGCGGGTGGATCACGAGGTCAAGAAATCAAGACCATCCTGGCCAATGTGGTGAAAGCCTGTCTCTACTAAAAATACAAAAAAAAAATAGCCCAGAGTAGTGGCATGTGCCTGTGGTCCCAGCTACTCGGGAGGCTGAGGCAGAAGAATCTCTTGAACCCAGGAGGTGGAGGTTGCAGTGAGCCAAGACTCCGTCTCAAAAAAAAAAAAAAAAAAAAAAAAAAGATTGTTAGGTGAGTATACAAAGATGTTCTAACCTTTTTGTTTTGAAGTTCTATCTTGGAAAATGTGTGATTTTTACATAGTCATCACAGTCTTCATTCACTCTGTCACAGAATCAAGACTGATTCTGTGTGCTCTTGATGGTTCTATTACACTCCTGCAGGTACAGTTTCTTTCCTCTGGGACACGTGACGGCTCTGTGTGAAAGGGGGTGGGAGGGACTATTTTCTCACCATGATGTTGACAGGTTTCCACTCTTGTTGATGCCCATGTTATGTTGTGCACTGTATTTGCGTTCGAAACGTGCCTACTTTGGCAGTTCCTAGCAACTGGTCAGTAGGGGATTGGAACTTGAAAAATTCACAGGAAGAAGTTGAAATAGAATGAGATGGCTGGAAAGAGGAAAAGGGAGTGGGAATCCCAAGAAATTTTGCTACAACTAAGACTCTTCAAATATTCAGAATATTCTGAGAACCAGCTCCCTAGCCATATTCCCAAATTGTTGCATTGGTTACTCTTTGATTTTCATGTTCAACTGGACCCTTTTTCTTCCATCGTATCATTATTTTCTCTGTGTCTCTCATTTCTCATCCTCTAGTGCTTCGCTGCTCATTTAGCTCTCTGAACCCTTCAACTTCCAGTTTTCCCATTGCTTCTACAACTTATAAAACGTTACGTTCTTTCGAAGCCTTCCTAAAACTCCATATAATAATGGCACTTAGAGTGCTTGTATGTGCATGACACTGTCATAAGCACCATACGTATACGAGCTCATTTAATGATCGTAACACTCCTATGAGATAGAGTCTGGGATGACTTCTATGCATTGAAGCCAAAGGCACAGGAAGGTCAAGTAACTTGGCCAACCTCACGCAGCTGGAAAGTAGCAGAACTGAGGATTCAAATCCAGCTCTCTGGCTCTAGAGTGTGTGCTCTTAACCACACTCTTAGGCCTTCTTACTCACAGCACAGGACAGACTTAGTACTGGCCCTGCCATGTTCTTTCTGTCTCTGTGGCCCATGGCCTTCTGTGCGTCTGAAGCTTCCCTTGGATGTGGTCATTCACCTTCAAGACCCCCTTGAAGGATGGACCTGTGGCCCCAGCTGCTGCGAAAGTGGCTGACGGCTGCATGCTTCTGGTATTCTCATCGTGGCAGAACCCCCAGCCCAACGTCATGTCCTTCCCAAGGCATCCCATATCCAATGACCAAAGAAGGTATGAGGCGTACACACTCTGCTGTTTTGGCCAAACATGGAATAACTTAAGCCATTTGAGTTCCACAGCTCCCCGTAGCATTGGATGAGGCTGTAATCAGGCCTGCATTGCAGCTTAGCTTCTACCCTACTCAATCCTGCTCCCGCCCCTAACCTTTCTCGGTCATTGGCCCCAAAGATATTCCCTAATAAACATTATATACACAAAACTCTGCCTTAGAGTCTATTTCCTCAAGAACCCAACCTGAGCCTACTACCATAGGCCTAGGGCACTCGAAAAAGTACCATCTTCATTCTATAGGCTGAAACAAAATGAGAGAGACAGGTGCATGGAAAAGCCAACCAAGAACAAAGACAACATTCATGATAAAGTTTAAAGATGCCAGACTTACGATTTTGCAGCACTTTAATCCATTTTCTTCCATTGATCATTCCTTGGTGACTTTATTTTTCTCTAAAACTTTTATGTAACATAGCAGTTCACCAAAAAATCAGAATTATAATTCCTATGATCCAGCAATTCCACTTCTGAATTCCACACTCGAAAGAATTGAAAGCAAGATCTCAGAGACATTTGTACACCCATGTTTATAACAGCATCATTCACAGGAACCAAAAAGTGGAAGTAACTCAAATGCCCATTGATAGATGAATAAACAAGCAAAATGTGGCCCACAGACAAAATAAAATATTATTCAGCCTTAAAAGATAAGGATATCTGACACGTGCCACAACTTGATGAAACTTGGGAACATTACACTAAATAAAATAAGCCAGTCACAAAAAGACAACTATTGCATAATTCCACTTACATGAGGTACTTAGAGCAGTCAAATTCATAAAGACAGTAGAATGGTTGCCAGGGTTTTGGAGGTGGAGGAATTGGGTACAGAGTTTCAGTTTTGCAGAGATGAAAAGAGTTGTGGAGATTGGTTGCATAACAGTATAAAGGTTCTTAATACTATACACTTTTTTTTTTGAGATGGAGTTTCATTCTTATTGCCCAGGGTGGAGTGCAATGGCACGAGCTCAGCTCACTGCAAACTCCGCCTCCCGGGTTCAAGCGATCCTCCTGCCTCAGCCTCCCGAGTAGCTGGGGTTGCAGGCATGCACCACCATGGCGGCTAATTTTGCATTTTTAGTAGAGACAGGGTTTCACCATGTTGGTCAGGCTGGTCTCAAACTCCTGACCTCAGGTGATCCACCTGCCTCGGCCTCCCAAAGTGTTGGGATTACAGGTGTGAGCCACTGTGCATGGCCTAATACTATACAGCTCAGCTTAAAAATGGTTAAGATGGTAAATGTTACGTGTTTTTTTTTTTTTTTTTTTTTTTTTTTTTTTTTTTTTTTTTGAGACGGAGTTTCGCTCTTGTTACCCAGGCTGGAGTGCAATGGCGCGATCTCGGCTCACCGCAACCTCCGCCTCCTGGGTTCAGGCAATTCTCCTGCCTCAGCCTCCTGAGTAGCTGGGATTACAGGCACGCGCCACCATGCCCAGCTAATTTTTTGTATTTGTAGTAGAGACGGGGTTTCACTATGTTGACCGGGATGGTCTCGATCTCTTGACCTCGTGATCCACCCGTCTCGGCCTCCCAAAGTGCTGGGATTACAGGCTTGAGCCACCGCGCCCGGCTTGTTACGTGTTTTTTAATAACAATTTTAAAAAATCCTTCATGAGGACAGATTTCACAATTAAATTTTGGCAAGGGGATCATTTTTAAGAGAGCCTTTCTCAAACTTGCTCGTGGGTATATAATTATCTGATAATGGTAGTATATCAGAGATCCTGCCCAGTTGTAACTCTTGGAAAGAGAGATGTAAATTTTTCCCCAAAGTATGCAACCAGAGAAAGACAAAGCCTTGAAGAACCATGAAAAAGTATAAAAAAGAACAAGCAGGAAGTTCTCAGGGGAAATAGTGCCAAGTGCAGCCGTGCCTGCCATATGCCGCAGCGTTGATGTGTGGTGTCTGTGGGGGCAGGCACTTCTTGTGTCCTGCAAAGGTACTCTGAATGGGGAAGAATGAAGAAGAGCGTGGAGCAAGCACTTGGGTTCACTCAGGGCTGCAAACTAACTGAAGGTGGTTGCAAGCCACGGCCAAAATAAACTGGAAGGAAAAACCATTTGTTGAGACTTTGTTGTGAGGGCAATCACAGTAGCAGGTGCTAAACAGGAAGAACCCAAAAAACAATTCTTGAAACCCCATTCAGTTCCTCTGAAGAAAAACGCCTCAAAGCTCTCCAAGACTAAGTTCTGAAAGCAAAGGTGGTCTGGACGTGGTAGCTCACACGTGCTTTTTGGCCATCTGTATATTTTCTAAGTTTTTTGGGGGGATGTGTTTTTTGTTTTTGTTTTTTACTGTTAAGTTGTGGTTCTTTTTCTTCTCTTTTTTTTTTCTTTCTTTCTTTCTTTTTTTCTTCTTCTTCTTTTTTTTTTTTTTTTTTTTTTTTTTTGAGATGACGTCTTGCTCTGTCACCCAGGCTGGAGTGCCGTGGCACAATCTCGGCTTACTGTAATCTCCGACTCCCAGGTTGAAGCGATTCTCCTGCCTCAGCCTCCCCAGTAGCTGAGATTACAGGCACCTGCCACCATGCCCGGCTACTTTTTGTATTTTTAGTAAAGACAGGGTTTCACCTTGTTGGTTAGGCTGGTCTCAAACTCCTGACCTTGTGATCCGCCTGTCTCAGCCTCCCAAAGTGCTGGGATTACAGGCATGAGCCACCATGCCCAGCCAAGAGTTATATATTCTGGATATTATTTCCATTATTCTCTCATCAGGTATATGGCTTACAAATATTTTCCCCCATTCTATAGGTTGCATTTTCACTCTCTTGATGGTATTCTTTGATGCACAAAGTTTTTAATTTTGATGAAGTCCAATTTATCTATTTTTTGTTTTATTTCCTGTGCTTTTGGTGTCATACGCAAGAAATCATTACCAAACCCAATGTCATAAAAATGTTATGCTAACTCTTCTAAGAGTTTCTAAGAGTTGTAGCTCTTACATTTACAATTTTAGGTCTTTGACCTATTTTTAGTTAATTTTTGTAAATTCAGTGAGGTAAGAGTTCAACTTCCTTCTTTTCTTGTAAATATTCAGTTTCCCCAGCACCATTTGCTGAAGAGACTGTCCTTTCTCAGGCTTAATTTACTTTATGTTTACAGGCTTTTAGTTTCCTTGTTATGGAAGGAAAAGTGGTAATTACATAAATTGTAAGTAATGCATAAGCAACATATATTTAAGTAAATATGAGAATTCAACAAGGTAACTATTACATAGAGCTATGTTAATACTGCAAATCTAATTGTCACCTCATTTATGATGCCCTACCTCCTCACCCCAGAGTAATTCCTTTCATTCATCTCTTAGCATTGTCTATAATATTTCTTTAATTATTAAACATTTTAAAATCATCAATATTATTAAAATTTACCTTTCCCCAGCACTTTGGGAGGCCAAGATGGGTGGATCACCTGAGATCAGGAGTTTGAAACCAACCTGACCAACATGGGGAAACACCCTGTCTCTACTAAATATATATATATATATATATATGAAAATTAGCTGGGGTTGGTACATGGTGACTGTAATCCCAGCTACTCAGGAAGTTGAGGCAGGAGAATTGCCCAGGTGAGCTAGTGCCACTGCCAGCCTGGGCAACAGAGCGAGACTGCATCTCAAAAGAAAAAAAAAAAAAAGAGATTAACCTTTCACTCCAGCCACTGTTGAGGCAACTGACTTTTCTCCTTTTTTCTTTTTCTTTTTGTTTGAGACAGAGTTCAGGATGGAGTACAGTGGCACACTCTTGGCTCACTGCAACCTCTGCCTCAGGTTCAAGCGATTCTCCTGCCTCAGCCTCCTGAGTAGCTGGGATTACAGGCACCCACCACCATGTTCAGCTAATTTTTGTATTTTAAGTAGAGATGGTGTTTCACCATGTTGGCCAGGCTGGTCTCGAACTCCTAACCTCAGGTGATCTACCCACCTTGGCCTCCCAAAGTGCTGGAATTACAGGTATTAGCCACTGTGCCTTGCCAGCAACCTACTTTTCTTGAGCATAATTCTTGAGCGTAACTCCTGACCTCCTGATCCACCCGCCTTGACATCCCAAAGTACTGGGATTACAGGTGTGAGCCACAGTGCCTGACCTAAAAAGTTTTTTTTCTTAAGTGTACAATTCCGTGGTTTTTAGTGTATTCACAAAGTCGTGCAGTCACCACCACTAATTCCTCAACATTTTGACCATTCCAAACAGAAACCCATATTCACTAGGGTGGAGCTTCCCTGCCCTCTCCAGGGCACCATCCTCCCTTGAAGACCACTACTCACCCATGCAAGCACATCCATGGGGCAAACCTTGACCAGAGGGGACAGGAACCAGTCCTTCCTTATCTCAGGTGGATCATTCTAGGTCATTCTACATGGCTCCCCAGAAGGCCCCAGAGAGATAGACTGCTAGTTGCCCACAGTGAACAATTTGAGAAGATGCCTTTATGACAGTTTTTCTTCCTTTCCTGTTTCACTCTTCCCAGTTCCAGGGGACCACTCCCTTCCTTCCCACCCCCAACACCATCTTGGCACACTGCAGCCTTGACGTCCCACACTCAGGCAATCCTCCTGCCTCAGCCTCCCAAGTAGCTGAGAATACAGGCTCATGCCACCACACCTGGCTAGTTTTTGTATTTTTGTAGAGATGAGGTTTCACCATGTTGGCCAGACTCATCTTGAACATCTGGGATTGTGTTAGGATTACAGATGTGAGCCACTGTGCCCAGCCATCTCATGTATATATATGTCTAAAATAACAAATGATATCCTGCAACCAATGGTGTAAGACTAAGAGGAAAGTGACTGTTAGGAATTGGAAAGTATGTGTATGTGATTAAGATAGAAGTACTTGATTTCTGTATTTCACTAAACAAAAGCAATAGCCTAAAAATAGCCACCAGTATTTGGAAGTCACTGTCGGTGAACTAGAAGCTATAATTTCTCCTGTCTGTCACTACAGTGCCCTCTTCACAAGACATTGCTCTATGAGGAGAGCGGGTGAGATCATCTTTCTTATCTGTGTCCTACTCTTTGCTCCTGCCTTTAAAAAAGATAGTTGTTTTTTTTTTTTTTTCTTTTTCTTTTTGAGACAGAGTCTCACTGTGTTGCCCAGGCTGGAGTGTAGTGGTGATATCTCAGCTCACCACAACCTCTGCCTCCTGGGTTCAAGCGATTCTCCTGCCTCAGCCTCCTGAGTAGCTGGGACTATAAGCATGTGCCACTATGCCCGGCTAATTTTTGTATTTTTAGTAGAGATGGGGTTTCACTATGTTGGCCAAGCTGGTCTCAAACTCCTGACCTCCTGATCCACCCACCTTGACATCCCAAAGTGCTGGGACAGGTGTGAGCCACAGTGCCTGACCTAAAAAGTTTTTTTTCTTAAGTGTACAATTCAGTGGTTTTTAGTGTATTCACAAAGTCGTGCAGTCACCACCACTAATTCCTCAACATTTTGACCATTCCAAACAGAAACCCATATTCATTAGGGTGGAGCTTCCCTGCCCTCTCCAGGGCACCATCCTCCCAGCACTTTAATGTGTTCAACCCAAAAGTTCTCTGAACCCTGTCACTTAGGGCTTTTAGGGAGGTTTCATTACATGGGCATGATTGGTTAAATCATTGGCTGTTGGTAATTGGAAACTAGATCTCCAGCCCTTCTCCCCTCCCTGGAGGTCAGAGGTGGGAGGTGAGGGCGAAACCCTGTAATCAAGGCTTGGCAACTGGCTTCCATGGTGAAGCTATCAACACCCACCTCCCACCAGCAAGAGGCATCCCATTAGTATAAACTCAGGTATGGTTGAAAGAAGCTCATTATGAACAACAAAAGACACTCGAGTCCCCCTGTCTCAAGGGTTTTAGGAGCCCTGTGCCAGGAAGCATGGACAAGGACCAAGCATATTTTTCTTTTCTTTCTTTCTTTTTAGCAAATGGAAATCTTGATTTATCCTATTTTGGTTTTTTTTTGTTTGTTTGTTATTTTATTTTCATTATGTTAGTTTTTATCTTTTATATTTAAAAAATTCTCCTCTCTCTCTCTCTCAACATATATATATATATATATATGTTTGGTTTTTTTTGTTTTTTGTTTTTGAGATGGAGTCTTACTCTGTGGCCCAGGCTGGAGTGCAGTGGAGCGACCTCAGCCTTCAGCTCACCACAGCCTCCACTTTCTGGGTTCAAGTGATTCTCCTGTCTCAGCCTCCCAAGTAGCTGGGATTACAGGGGCACACCACCATGCCCAGCTAATTTTTGTATTTTTAATAGAGATGGAGTTTAGCCATGGTGGCCAGGCTGGTCACAAACTTCTGACTTCAGGTGATCTGCTGGTCTCGGCTTTCCAAAGCGCTGGGATTGCAGGCGTGAGTCACCGAGCCTAGCCTTAAAAAAATTATATATATGGGTTATACATATTTTTGGGGTATCTGTGATATTTTCATACCTGTATACAATGTGTAATGATCAACTCAGGGTAATTGGGCCAGTTGTTACCTCAAACATTCATCTTTTCTTTTGAGACAGGGTATCACTATGTCTCCCAGGCTGCAGTGCAGTGGCATGATCACAGCTCACTGCAGCCTCGATCTTCTCAGGTCGCCCCACCTCAGTCTCTCGAGTAGTTGGGATTACAGGCATTCATCGCCACACCCAGCTAATTTTTTTATTATCTGTATAAACAAGGTCTTGCTATGTTGTCCAGGCTGGTCTCAAACTCCTGGCTTCAAGTGATCTTCTCACCTCAGCCTCCAAAATTGCTAGGATTACAGGCATGAGCCACTGCTCCCAACCTCATTCATCTTTTCTTTATGTTGGAACATTACAAATACCATCCTAGCTATTTTGAAATACACCATTAAGTATTATTAACTAGAATCCTCCTACTGTACTATTGAGCTATTTCTTATTATACCAAAATATTTTATTCCTTTGAATGAATATAATATCCTACAGAGTAATACTCTGTTTTTTGGATATATCACATTCTGTTTATCCATGCCCTGGCTGACAGACATCTGGCTTATTTCTGTCTTTTGGCTATTGTGAACAGATTGCTTTCACTACTATTTATTTATTTATTTGAGACAGTGTCTTGCTCTGTCACACAGGCTGGAATACAGTGGCACAATCTCGGTTCACTGCAACCTCTGCCTTCAGGGTTCAAGCGATTCTCTTCTCTCAGCCTCCCAAATAGCTGGGATTACAGGCGCATGCCACCACGCCCAGCTAATTTTTGTATTTTTTTTTAGTAGAGATGGGGTTTCAATACGTTGGCCAGGTTGGTCTCGAACTCCTGACAGGCGATCCACCCACCTCAGCTTCCCAAAGTGTTGGGTTTACAGGCTCGAGCCACTGCACCTGGCATGTTTTCATTACTCTTCAGTAAATACCTAGAAATGGAATTGCTGGATCAAATGGTTACTCCGTGTTACTTTTTGAGGAACTGCCAAACTGTCAAACTGTTTTCAAAAGTGCTTATATATATATTTTTTCACGTTCTGGGTATACTATTTAGGTTTGTAAACCAACAAGTGTCTGAGAAAGATCTGAATTTAGAGGTTTATTTTGCCAAGGTTAAGGACATGCCCAAAAGAATATAACATGGGATTGCAGAAACAGTCTGTGGTCTGTGTCTCCAAAGATGGTTTTGAAGACTTCAATATCTAAAAGGGAAAAATGGGATGAAGAGGAGAGAAGAGGATGTGGTAATCCATATGTTACAAGAAAAAGGAGCAGGGAACAGTCAATTATGTGTTTATCTGATGCTCAGTAAATTGGCACCGTACATAAGATAAGGTGAACATAGAGTAGCTCCCTGTGGAGGTCTTTAGCCTTTTATCTATAGCTGTCTGTTTAGGAACAAAAGAAAAGGCTGCCTTTTGCATGACTCAGCTTTCAGTTTTAACTTTTCTTTCTGCAGAGTGAATTGGGGTGTTGAGTTTTCATTTTCCTTTCACAGATTTTTATCTCCCGATTAACTTGATAAACTCCTTGAAGGAGAGAACAGTGTTCTACTTCCTGGCATCTGCCATGTTATTTATGTTAACGCCTACACCTAGTATTTGTGTGTGAATATGTAATTAAGACAATATGTCCAGCTGGGTGGTTCACACCTGTAATCCCAGCACTTTGGGAGGCTGAGGCAGGTGGATCGTCTGGGGTCAGCAGTTTGAGACCAGCCTGGCCTGCATAGTGAAACACTGTCTCTACTAAAAATACAAAAAATTAGCTGAGCATGGTGGCAGGCACCTGTAATCCCAGCTACTTGGGAGGCTGAAGCAGGAGAATCACTTGAACCCAGGAGACAGAAGTTTCAGTGAGCCGAGATTGTGCCACTGCACTCCAGCCTGGGCAGCAGAGCAAGACTTTGTCACAAAAAAAAAAAGAAAGAAAGAAAGAAAAAAGAAAAGAAATACTTGATGCTGACCATGGTGGTTCATGCCTATGATCCCAGTACTTTTGGAGGCTGAGGTAGGAGAATCACTTGAACCTGGGAGGTCGAGGCTACAGTGAGCTATTATGGCACCTCTGCACTCCCACCTGAGCAACAGAGTGAGACCCTCTCTAAAAGTTCGAAATAAAATGAATAAATAATAATAAAAAGAAATACCCAAGACTGGGTACTTTATAAAGAAAAGAGGTTTAACTGGCTCACAGTTCTGCAGGTTGTACATAAAGCATGGTGCCGGCATCATGTCACATGGCCAGAGTGAGAGCAAGAGAGAAAGCAGGGAAGTCCTAAACTTCTTTTTTTTTTTTTTTTTTTTTTGAGACGGAGTTTCGCTGTTGTTACCCAGGCTGGAGTGCAATGGTGCAATCTCGGCTCACCGCAACCTCCGCTTCCTGGACTCAGGCAATTCTCCTGCCTCAGCCTCCTGAGTAGCTGGGATTACAGGCACGCGCTACCACGCCCAGCTAGTTTTTTGTATTTTTAGTAGAGACGGGGTTTCACCATATTGACCAGAATGGTCTCGATCTCTCGACCTCGTGATCCACCCGCCTCGGCCTCCCAAAGTGCTGGGATTACAGGCTTGAGCCACCTCACCCGGCAAAGTCCTAAACTTCTAAACAAACAAATCTATCATGAACTAACTGAGCGAGATCTCACCACCAAGGGGATGGTGCTAAGCCATTAATGAAGGATCCACCTCCACGATCCAATCACCTTCCACCAGGACTCACCCCCAACATTGGGAATCTCCAAATAAGATTTGGAGAGGACAAACAGCCAAACCATAATAAAACCAGTAATAAAAACTAGGATGCCTTCCCGAGCTCAGCTCAACTCAAGGATAAGACTTGGAAGTTCTTTTCTTTTAAGATTTAATAGAACTGGGATCTCATGATGATGCCTACGCTAATCTTGAACTCCTGGGCTCAAGTGAACCTCCCCCCTTGACCTCCCAAAGCTCTGGGAGTACCTGGCCTCTTTTGCCTCTTTTTTTTTTTCTTTTCTTCTTTTTTGAGATGGAGTCTTGCTCTGTTGCCTAGGTTGGAGTGCACTGTCACAATCTTGGCTCACTGCACCTCCACTTCCCAGGTTCAAATGATCCTCCTGCCTCAGTCCCCCGGTAGCTGGGATTACAGGCACATACCACCATGCTTGTCTAATTTTTGTGTTTTTAGTAGGGACAGGGTTTTGCCATGTTGGCCAGGCTGGTCTCAAACTCCTGACCTCAGGTGATCCACCTGCCTTGGCCTCCCGAAGTGCTAGGATTACAGGTCTGAGACACCTTGCCTAGACTTTTTTTCTTTTTTTTTCTTTTTTTTTCTTTTTTTTTTTTTTTTTGATACAGGGTCTCTCTCTGTCATCCAGGCAGGAGCGTGGTGGTGCAATCATGGTTCACTGCAGCCTCAACCTCCTGGGCTCACACAATAATCCTCCTATCTCAGCCTCCTGGGTAGCTAGGACTATAGGCACATGCCAGCATGTCTAAATAATTTTTTTTTTTTTTTTACTTCTTTAAAGAGATGGTTGTGGGGTTGGAATCTCACTATGTTGCCCAGGCTGGTCTTGAACTCCTGTATTCAAGCAATCCTTCCACCTCAGCCTCCTAAAGTGCTGGGGTGACAGGCATTGAGCCACTGTGCCTGAAAAATTTTGAAAGTTCTTTATCCTCTCTGCCTTCGGGCCTTCTGTGGATACTTCTCTATCATCCCCTAATACTTTTTGAGCCAAGGATGGCAAAAGAAGTGGAAAGGACCAGAGTCTGGCTCATCTCACACAATTGTGTCCCTGCAAGAACTCCAAGGATCTCCAAACTTCTCAATTTAAATCTGGTCAACATTATGACAACGTATTTGTCAAGGTAGAAGGATATAAAATTTTAACAATTTGCTTGCTTAATTTATAAATTTTAAATATCAAGTCTAGAGTTTCTTTCTTCATCTGTGCATTGGGTCTTGCAAATGTTAGAAGCAATCCTCCCTCTCTTTTTTCCTCTTCTTGCCAACTCTGCTGAGGTATGTTCTTAGCATTCTCATTAAAAGAAGGGGGCCGTGTGCGGTGGCTCATACTTTCAATCCCAGCACTTTGGGAGACCAAAGCAGGCGGATCACGAGGTCAAGAGATCAAGACCATACTGGCTAACACAGTGAAATTCCAGCTCTACTAAAAATACAAAAAATCAGCCAGGTGTGGTGGTACGTGCCTGTAGTCCCAGCTGCTTGGGAGGCTGAGGCAGGAGAATCGCTTGAACCTGGGAGGTGGAGGTTGCAAGGTTGCAGTGAGCCGAGATCATGTTACTGCACTCCAGCCTGGGTGACAGAGAAAGAATCCATCTCAAAAACATAAAATAAGGAAGAGAACCCAAAGCACTTACCTTGCCCTTTCCTGTCTTGAATTTGTGTCAGCTATGCCTTCTATGTAGGGGAATCACTAAAAGACTCAAACCCTAGCGAGCTGAGACAGCTTGGGAAAGAGTATGATGCAATCAATGTATTTAGGTCTCATTTGGCAAAGGTTGTTGGGTGTTAAAAGGAAGAAAAAAAGCATGTCAGAGTGGGTTAAAAATAGAAAGCCTCATCAGCAGCTGCAAGAAGCCCAGGAATGATAAGCAGGGGTATGCAACACGTGTGAGCACTCGCCTCATGGAAAAAAAAAAAAAACACCTCATCGGAGAAGCTCACAGAACTTTCATTGTCTTTCATTGACAACTTGCATTCATTGTCACACTACCTCCCTGGGAGGGGATATTTATTATGGTTTCTTGAAGATGAGGAAACTGAGGCACAAATAACTCAAGTATTTATGGTATGTTAATTATCTCTCCTTTTTTTTTTTTTTTTTTTTTTTTTTTTTTTTTTTGAGACAGAGTCTCTCTCTGTCGCCCAAGCTAGAGTGAAATGGCGTGATCTCGGATCACTGCAACCTCTGCCTCCTGGGTTCAAGTGATTCTCCTTCCTCAGCCTACCGAGTAGCTGGGATGAAAGGCTCACACCACCATGCTCGGCTAATTTTTCTATTTTTAGTAGAGATGAGGTTTTACCATGTTGGCTAAGCCGGTCTCAAACTCCTGACCTCAGGTGATCCACCCACCTCTGCCTCCCAAAGTGCTAGGATCACAGGCATGAGCCACCGCGCCCAGCCCCTGTGTCTTTAATTTCACTCTATCTACAACTATTTCCCTGCTGCTGTCCTCTTTGGCTCCTTATGTCTCTCCAGGAGCCTTCCTTGTCTCTGATCTCTTCAGAGCCAACCTTCTTGTTAGAGTCGTCTTCACACATGACTCCTTCGCCTTCCGTTCCCCCTTCCTCCTATTAATACTGTAACTGAGGTGCAAGTCAGTCTGCAAGTCACTCTGCTTGCAGAGTTCAATTAACAAGAGTGAGGTCTGGTACAAAGAAAGTGATTTATTTCCAAAGCTAGCTTAGGAGAAGAGGCACAGGCTTCCTACCTTTAAACGAACACTTCTCTTTTGGAGCAGAAAGCAGGCACTTTCAAAAGGCAGGGGAGGAAGCAAGCAAGATAGGGGTCCATGTGCTAGCTTGATGCCTTATCTACTGGGCAGCTGTGCCGGTGACTGCTGGCATCTTACTAGGCTGAAAACTCTCCAAGTGGGAGAGAGTAGTGGGCATGCTTTTTGACTGTTACCGCTCTAGGCAACCTCCCGGAGGGTGAGAGTTCTGTCGTGTGCACACTTCGGTCTGCAAATGGACTGTTAGCTCTCAAGGAGAGTTCTGTCTGGAAGCACAGTTAGATGAACTTGCCCTTGTGGGGAGTGTCTGGTGAAGGGGAAGTAAAAGGCTATATTTGCATTTCTAAAGGGCTAAGTAGGAGGTGAGAAACCAAGGGAATGAGAAAAGAAGAGAGAGAGAGAAAATGATTAAAATATCTCTTAGAAAAAGAGGGAATACTCAGTTACACTACCTTGCGTTCCTATCCCTCCACTGAAAAATGGATTTTTTCATGTTTCTTTTTTTTTTTTTTTTTTTTTTTTTTAAGACAGAGTTTCGCTCTTGTTACCCAGGCTGGAGTGCAATGGCGCGATCTCGGCTCACCGCAACCTTGGTCTCCTGGGCTCAAGCAATTCTCCTGCCTCAGCCTCCCGAGTAGCTGAAACTACAGGCGTGCGCCACCATGCCCAGCTAACTTTTGTATTTTTAGTAGAGACGGGGTTTCACCATGTTGACCAGGATGGTCTCGATCTCTTGATCTCGTGATCCACCTGTCTCGGCCTCCCAAAGTGTTGGGATTATAGGAGTGAGCCAGCGTGCCGCCTGGCCTTTTTCGTGTTTCTTAACAATATATGGCTTGCTTGTTGCTTGAACCTACGAATCTGCACTCATTTCTACAACTGGACTTCCCAGCAGCATTTGCCATAGCTGGGAGCTCTCTTTTTCTTCAAACTCCTTTCTCAGCTTCAATGACACCACAGCCTCCCTATTTCACTCAGGTCTCTGATTGTTCCTTTTGTTCTATTTTGGAGGGCCCTTGTCTTCTACCCAAACTAAGTGTGATAGATGAAGTAACTAAATCATACAGAGCTCAGTCCTAGTGTATTAGTTCGTTTTTAGCCTGAGACTGGGTAATCTATAAACAAAAGAGGATTAATTGACCCGCAGTTCTGCATGGCTGGGGAGGCCTCCGGAAACTTACAATCATGGTGGAAGGCAAAGGGAGGCAAAGACCTTCTTCACACGGCGGCAGGAAAGAGAGAGAGCACAGGGAAAACTGCCATTCCTAAAACCATCAGATCTTTTGAGAACTCCCTCACTATCACAAAGCGGTATCCCCACGATCCAATCACCTCCCACCGGGTCCTTTCCTCCACACATGGGGATTACAATTTAAGATAAAAGATTTGAGAGGAGACACAGAGTCAAACCATATGACCTAGAGCCCCTTCTCTCTATTTACACTTTCTTCCTAACCACTGTGATGGTGATATTTGTATCAAGAACTTAAGGAAGTGAGAATATGAGTTCATCTGAGGTAAGAGCATCAGGCATGGAGACAGCAGGAGGCCAGTGTGGCTGGAGTGAGTCAGTGACAGGGATGGAGATGAGGTCACAGATAGTGAGGATGGAGGACGGATCACTTAAAGCCTAAGTTGGCCATTGTAAGGCCTTTGGTTGTTCCTGTGAGCGATGTGAGAAGCCAGTGCAGGGCTATGAGCAGAGGCCATGGTTCTGGCTTACATCTCAGTAGGATCACTCTCATGTGCTAAATGTGAAAAAATGGGTGAACAAGCAAAGGGGTGAATGGAAGAAAATGGAGACAAGAGGCCAGGCATGGTGGGTCACATCTATAATCCCAGCACTTTGGGAGGCCAAGATGGGTGGATCACCTGAGGTCAGGAGTTCGAGACCAGCCTGGCCAACATGGTAAAATCCTGTCTCTACTAAAAATACAAAAAATTAGCTGGGCATGGTGGTGGGCGCCTGTAATCTCAGCTACTCAGGAGGATGAGGTAGGAGAATTGCTTGAACCTGGGAGATAGAGGTTGCAGCGAGCCAAGATCACGCGATTACACTCCAGCCTGGGTGACAGCGAGACTCTGTCTTAAAAAAACAAAAAACAAAAAAACAAAAAAAAAACAGAAAATGGAGACAAGAAAGAAAATAGAGGGCCAGGCTCAGTGGCTTACACCTGCAATCCCAACACTTTGGGAGGCCAAGGCAGGTAGATCACCTGAGGTCAGGAGTTCAAGACCAGCCTGACCAACATGAAGAAACCCCATCTCTACTAAAAATACAAAATTAGCCAGACATGGTGGCATGCACTTGTAATCCCAGCTACACAGTAAGCTGAGGCAGGAGAATTTCTTGAACCCCGGAAGCAGAGGTTGCAGTGAGCCAAGATCCCCCCATTGCACTCCAGCCTCAGGAACAAGAGGGAAACTCCATCTCAAAAAAAAGAAAGAAAAAGAAAAAGAAGAAAAGCTGGGCACGTGCCTGTAATCCCAGCTACTCGGGAGGCTGAGGCAGGAGAATTGCTTGAACCAGGAAGGTGGAGGTTGCAATGAACTGAGATCATGCCACTGCACTCCAGCCTGGGCTACAGAGCGAGAATCCTTTTCAAAAATAAAGAAAGAGAGAAAGAGAGAGAGAGAAAGAGGGGAAGAAAGAAAAGGAAGAAAAGGAAGGAAGAAAAGAAAGAGGGAAAGAGAGAAAGAAAGAGGGAAAAAAGAGAAAGAAAGAGAAAGAGCAAGAAAGAGAGAAAGAAAAAGAAAGAAAGAGAAAATGGACTCATAGGACCTTATGTAATCTGGGAACCAAGAAACATTAGCAATGGCCTCCTAAAGAGAAGTCTAACCCCAGGGTTGCTTCCTCACCATGTTACAGACATAAGGACCATTTAAGGTGCCAGCGTTGCTTGCTGCAGCTCTCCTTAGGTTTGCAGCTCTGCAGGAGGGGCAGGGAAGACACCAGAGCTCTTGAAAGAAAAGCAGCTGGCTGCTGGTGAGATGGGAGGAGGACCTGAAGCCACTTCATTCTCACCAGAAACCTGACCCTCTTCGGTTTAGCCAGATAATAACTGCCTTGGCTGGGGAATGTTAGGGAAACCTGCCAAGTTTGCAGTCTGCCTCTCAGCCTAGACAACCTTTGAGAGAGTAGTGTATCTCCTGAACTGGCAGAAATGAGAAAGAGCAGAGGAGAGAGCTAACATTTCTCGTTAGTACCCCACGCAGACTGTCAAAATAAGTTGCCCAATCTATTTCATTCTAACCGTGAGAAAGTAAGACATCCGTAAACAGAGGAGAAGTTATAATTGTGGGGTTTAGAATTGAACGAACTCCAAAATGGCTCCTCCAGATAAATTTATCTCTGCTAATCATTGTTTACCTCTGCTGTGTTCTTTTATTATTTATTTTTTTTAAGAATGAAATTAAATTTTTCCTTGTCATAAAAGTAATACAGGTACATGGTTACAAATTCCATCAGTACAAAGGACATACAAAGCTAAGTATTTCAACAATATAAACATGTAGAATCTTCCTAAATTTATCTATATCTTTAACTCTATCCCAGTAAAAATGCTATCAGAATATTTTAAGATGACACAAGGCAAAGTTAAAGTAAATTGGGAAAAGTAAATGTGCAAAAATAGTGATGAAAATTCTGAGAAAGAAAAATAACAGAGGAACATTTACCCTGAAAAATTAAAATATAAAAGTATCATAATTAAAAGCTTGGTAGTGCCACAGGAATAGATACATTAATGGTATAAAATAGTATACAGAAATAGGCCCAAATATACATGGAGCTGGAGTATAAAACAAAGGTAGAATTTTAAGATCTGAGGGAAAAGATTACCAATAAATGGTGTTAAATCATTTACCTTAGTATCTAGAGAAAAATAAAATTAGATCCCCATCTCATTTTTATTTTTGATGGAATCTCACTCTGTCGCCAGATTGCAATGCAGTGGCATGGGACTACATGCGCACGCCACCACGCCCGGGTAATTTTTTGTATTTTAGTAGATACAGGGTTTCACCATGTTGACCAGGATGGTCTCGATCTCCTGACTTCGTAGTCCACCCGCCTCAGCCTCCCAAAGTGCTGGAATTACAGGCATGAGCCACCGCGCCCAGCTTCATTTCTTATACCAAACAAACTTCAGATGAATCACATTTTAACATTTAAAAATAAAGCCAAGTACTGAAAGAAAACATGGGAGAATTAAAAAAAATAATTCTGGGTGATGCTATAAACTGAATTGTGTTCCCCAAAATTCAGGTTTGAAGCTCTAACCCCTAATATCTCTGAATGCGACTGTGTATGCAGATAGGTCTTCAGAAAGGTAATTAAGTTAAAATGAAGTCGTTAGGGTAGGCCCAAATCCAATATGACTGGTGTCCTTATAAGAAGAGGAGATTAGGATCCAGGCAAGCAGGGGTTAAATCTTTCTAAGCAAGATACAAAGTTCAGAAGCCGTAGAAGAAATAGTTAATAAATTTAACTGCATAAAAATGGAAAATTTCGGCATAAAAGCAAAAACAAACTTTAGCACAATAAAAAGCTCACCCACTCCCAATCAATTAAAAAAAAACAAATAATAATAATAAAAATAATAAGTTGGGAAAACCTAGTGACACTCAAAGAGCTAATTTCCTTAGATTGCCTGATTTATTCATTCTCTCTCTCTCTTTCTCTCTCTCTTACTTTCTTCCTTTCAAACTGGAATTCCAAATTTTTATATGATATCTCCTGAAGGTTTCATGTTGAAAACTAATTTGATTTTTAAACACACTGTACAAGCCAACACAGCATGGGGCTCCTGATTTGGGATCTCTGGTCTAGACCATCACCACAGGGGGCCTTCCCTTAGCAGATCAGTCCAAAATGACCTATGAGTCCTTTTTAAGATCTCACTGCCACTGGGTGATGCAGGATGAGGATTTCTTTTTAGTCATCCAGAATATCTCTGTCTCTGTCTCTGTCTCTCTCTCTCTTTCTCTCTCTCTCTCTTTCTCTCTCTCTCTCTCTCTCTCTCTCTCACACACACACACACACACACACAGAGGCATGCCCAATTAATATTCTCTCTCTCACACCAGTATATTTTGGAGCTGTATTATGGAAGGAGACCACTTCCCTCTATGCAACATAGTACGTGCTGACCCTTCCCTGCCCAGATGGGAACAGTGCTTTAGGTTTTTTTGTGCAGGGCTGTATGAGTCACTTCCTTTCTCCTCGTAGTATACGGTAGCACAAGGCCCAGAGGGCTACCTGCAGAAGAACCAGGAGCCTTCCCAGAACTGCCTGTTGATGGAAGGCTACACTGAGAACCTAAAATAGCATTCAAATAACTGCCTTCTCTGTACTTGAAGCCAAATCACATTCCCAGGCAGACATATCCAGAAGGGAAAGAAGAAACAGGAAAACATATGATCCACTTGTACAAGAATCTCCTCCTGTGAGCAAGTGTTAGGTGAGGGGATGAGATGCCTGTCTCAGGGACTGGGCTGCAAAAATTCATAATTTGAATTTTTAGCTGTGGTTAATCTTGGGTAGTGGGATTTGGGCTAAATTTGCTTTTATTATATGTAATTATCTGTATTTTCTGAATTTTCTATAGTGAACTCGTGTTGTTCCTACAAACAGGAAAAACGATAAATGCCATAAAAATCATTTTGAATATTAATCTTATCTTCCTAACAAGACTACATAAGCTCCGTGAGAGAGGGAGTCACTCGTGTGTACGTGGGGTATCCTTCCCCACACCTATAGTGTTAGGCTCGTGGTATGTACTTAATGAACCTTTGCTGACAGTCATTGATTTGGAGTTCTTCTCCAGAGCTAATCCTGATGGTCACTAGGCAGAAGTCTTGCTTGGGTCAGAATGACCCTTGTGGAACGGACCGGAAAGCAGATCTGTGGGTTGGACTGGTTTTGCCCTGTGCTGATCTTACCCCTCGGGCACCCAGATTCAAAGTGCTGTTTTCCAGGACTCTGCACCGGCACCCTGTCGTTTTGTATTATTTTGACTTCGGTTAGTGTTTGCTGGTTTACAACAGGGTTTCTGCTCACAGGTTTAAAACTGTGTTTATCATCTATCAACTTGAATGTTATTTCAACCAAGAAGCCTCCCCTGATCTCCTTACCTAGAAGTAATCTTTTCTTCCTCCAAGTTTTATTATATGCTTTTTACCTCCACATCATCCATCACTTTCTAAATTTGTGCTATAGTTATTTAGGCACATATGTCATCTCCTCTCCTAGATTCTGTGTTTCCTGAGATTCGAATCCATTCTTCCATGGCTTGCTTTGTCCTATAATAAGATAACAGCTATGGTTCAAGAAGTTACTTGTGTGCTAAGCCCTTTATATGGGCGATCCTGCTTAAGCCTCACAACTACTTCCCATGAAGTATTTTTATCTGCATTTTACAAGTGAGAAACCTGAAGTCCCAAAAGATTAATATAATATCTGGTTTAAGGTGACAACAGTTACTAAGTGGTAGAGGCTGGATTTGAACTCAAGTAGCTTGACTTGAGAGTCTTAACCACGGGGCCATAGCACCTCTGAATAGTACTTTCTGCACATTGTCAGCAGTAAAGATGCAGTAGACACCTGTTAAATGAATTCATTAATCAGTTCATTCATGATCCAAGAATGTTGGGCAGCTGTTAGGAGACCATCCCAGTTTCAGATGCCTCTTCTGACCTACACCTTAGGACGGCTCAGACTGTAAAGGACTTAGGAATAAAATCAGGGTTAGATCCTTTCACATCCAAACCACTATCAAACTGAGTTCCTCCAAGACTAACATTAGTGACATTAGAATTAACTCAAGACACTGCTTCACAGTGCCAGGCAGACCTAGCTGAGTCTGATAACTTCCTAAAAAGGAGAGGTTGCACATCTCAAAGACCTGAATTACGTAACTCTTTGAACTGTGGTGTTAGTTGTGTGTGTCAGAGGGAGAGGGCGGCCATTTCTGCCTTGTAGGGTTATTGTGAGGTTTAATGAGATAATGTGAAGTGCCCAGAACAGTGCTTGGTACATAGAAAGAACTTCACACGTTAACACTACCCTCACCTCTAGCCTCATCTCTGCTTTGCAGCTAAGCTGAAAGAAGGCACAAAGCCAAGAGGAGAGATGAAAGATGACAGCTGGCAAGACAAGAGATGTTAGTCAGATTCCACAGGGTTACGTGATTGTGAATCAGAGGTGTCAAGGTCCACTCCCAAGATTCCAAAGAGCAGCTTTTAGTCTTGCAGAAAAAGTTAGGCAGGAGAGGGATCAGTGAGAGACCTAATGGAAGAAAGAGGAAGTATTTATTCCAAGCAGAGGGTTAAATTGGTCCATGGGATTATTTTACTGTGATGAGTGACTATTTCATTGGCCAGAATTGGATTAGTTCAAGGGCATTCAAAGATCTACAGATCTCACTGAACTGTCTGCATTTTATTGAGGAAGGGAAGATTAATCGCAGGCACCTGCCAGTCTAATCATCCCACTTAATGTAACCAGACCCAGAAAATTCCTCTCTCATTCCAGAAACCACTCAGTCTCCTGACTCTATGAAGTTTGCACATCTGTCTGGAAAAAGGCAGTTCGGGCCTCATTCTTCCCAAGCAGTAGAAAAAGCCAATCTCAACAAAGCTGGAAGTTTGTCCTAAGAATCTGGAAGGTTACTTAAAACATATTTCAACAACCTATGTCTTAGGTAAAGCTCCACAGAAACAGACTCCTAGACAGAGATGTGCATGCAGGGCTTGTTGCTTTGTTGTTTATGGGGAGTACAGAGTGACAATTCCTGGGAGTGAGGGAAGCAGAATTGGACAGAGGGAGAAGTTCAACTTTAGTATGGTTGCTATAGAGGCTTCAGCTGGGCTTTGGGGGCACAGAATGACAAAAGCGCTAAGTTACCCCCAATGAGACAAGATGTGGGCCTTTGTATCCCTTAGAGACCATTCATTTGATGCTGCCTGACCCCAAGGAAGGGGTGTAGCCTCATGCAAGGCCCTTGCTGAGAGCCATTCCAGGAGATAGATTCTGCTATGAGGCGCCAACAGCTGGCAGTGTAGCTGCAAGGATCCGAATATCCACCATAGCCTGCTGTGCAACTCTGAGTCATATTTAAAACTCAAAATCTACAAGACATGTTGGTATGTTGATTTATTTTTTATTTTTAGAAACAAGGTCTCACTCTGTCACACAGACTGGAGTGCAGCAGCACTTTAACCTTGAATTCCTAGGCTCAAACAAGCCTCCTACCTCAGCCTCACAAATAAGGATTGCTGGAGCCCGGGAGGTCAAGGCTGCAGGGAGCTATGATCATGCCACTGCACTCTAGCCCAGGTAACAGCAACAACAAAATAGCCTTATTTGTCAAGCCCTTGGAAGAAAAGATGAGAGCTTATTAGATGTTGGCAAAAATAAAAAGAAAGAAAGAAATAGACAAGCAATATCATCCACCCACTGGTTCCCTCTATGGCTGACCCCTTATATTTGCAAAGCATTTTTCTTGTGTATATTACTTAGAGTCTGTCTTATATTAAATAACTTTTTGTTTTATTTTGTTTGTTTTTCAGAAACCCAATGCTTACTAATGTTGGTCTGTTTTTGGAGTTGGTGTCTGGCTTCTCCACCAGTTGTGAGTTCCTGGAAAGGAGATCTCAAGACATACCCCATTTTCCTCCTAGTGAAGGATGATATTCATAATAGTTGATACTCAGTACAGCACAGGCACCGACCAATTCAAACTGACACAGGTTTTAAGAAATTTGCATGGCAATATTGCTGTATAGAGCTGAATATTTGTTCTACACACAGAAGGCATCCAATAAACAATTTTGAATTGAATTTTATATTGATTTTGTACTTGGCTGTGGTATCTAATGGCCTTCTTTCAGAAGACAGGTGGCTTTTCATTTTTTTGTCAGAATATGATCATAATGATTTTTTCCTCCTTGATTTAGATTCTATAGGTATCTGCGAGTAATTTGAAAGAACTTTGTAAAAAAACAAGACACTCTGAGCCTGCGGTGCCCAATACATAGCCTCTAGCCACATGTATAAGGTTACTAGGTAAAATATGATGTGCTCAGTTAAATTTGAATTTCAGATAAAAAAGAATAATTTTACAGTACATGTGTGTTCCAGGCAATATTTGGAGTGTACTTCAGCCACAGAATTATTTGTTGCTTATTTGTAACTGATAATTAACTGCGCATCCTGTACTTTATTTGTTAAATCCGATAACCCTACTCATGAGTATCTAAATTTAACTTAATTAAAATTTAGTTCTTCGGTCTACTAGCTACATTTTAAGTGCTCAATAGTCACAGGTGGCTAATAGTTACCATCTTGAGCAGTACAAATATAGAACAGTTCCATAATCACAGAACGTTCCATTGGACATCACTTTTGCCAAGCAAAAGATAGCTTGTAAAACAACTATTTTACAGTTTGTAAAAAAAAAAAAAAACAAAAAACTATATTTGAGGCTGGGAAACTGCCAGGAAACCCTAGAAGGCCCCTTCTGATGTTGCCAAGCCACAGTCTTCCTGTTCATCTGTTACTCTTACTGAATATGCAAGGTGTTTGATGAAAAGGTAGAAGGCATCTTTGTTTCAGAAAAACGAGTTGATATGAGAGAAGCAGCTTTTGGGAATCTATGTTTATAGAGGCAATAGTTCTACTTTCCTTCTGGACTACCAGGAAATAAGCTAGCTATCAGTCCAAAGCAGCCAAATTTTAAAAGCTCCTAAATGAAAAATGAGTGTATATCACTTACTAGTATTATTATTCATAGATTTTCTTAATAATCAGAGAGTATCATCAACTAGATTATCTGCTTAGAGCTCAAGTTGTTGAACTTGGTAAACACAGCAGAAGTACTGCCTCTCTTAATTAGCCTTTTGGGAGAAACCACGTTTTGAATTGCTGCCTATGGCCCTGGGAATCCTTTAAGAGCAGGAGCCGATTAAGATCTAGAAGAGATATGTGCCAAAGTCTGATTTTTACATATGACTTGGCAAGTCTTAACAGAATCTGCCTGTCATACCGAATAGGACCAGCTAAAAGTATATGAAGCCTGTATCAACATCAAAGGCAGAAATCATAAAGAAAACAATTGATAGGTTTGACACAAGACACTAAAAAGCTGTACATCAAAGTTATACAAAGTAGGCCCACCAGGAGTTCAAGTCCAGCCTGGACAAGATAGCCAGAATCCATCTCTAGAAAGAAAAAAAATAAGATACTGAAAGAAAAATAAAGGTAGATGACTTATATTTGAAATTATTGTTATGCATGTGACATAGTTGGCACACAGTAAATAGCACCATATGAATAAATGTCTATGAAAGAACGTTTGACTTCAGGACTAATCTAAGAACTGCAGATTAAAACATAACAGTGATACGTCATTTTCACCTGTCAGCTTGGCAGTAATGAAATAAAAAATTAATACCCAGTGTTGGTAATGGTGAGGAGAAATGTGCCATATACACATCACTGATGGGAACGTAAAGTGGTATAAACTTTTTGATGGGCAAGTTGACAACATTTGAGAAAAGTTTGTCCAAAACCTTTCACAGAGCAATTTCATTTTGAGGTAGTTACCCAAGAGAATACTTACAAATGCCCAAACCTATGTATTCAATGGCAATGTAGATGATATACTATTAGTCCATTCTCACATTGCTATAAATGAATATTTGAAATTGGATAACTTGTAAAGAAAAGAGGTTTAACTGGCTCATGGTTCTGCGGTCTGTACAGAAGTATAGTGGCGTCTGCTTTTGGGGAGGCCTCAGAAAACTTACAATCATGGTGGAAGGCAAATTCGAAGCAGGCATGTCTTAAACGGCTGGAGCAGAAAGAAGAGAGAGGGTGGGGGAGAGGCGCCACACACTTTTAAACAGCCAAACCTCGTGAGAACTCTATCACCAGAACCACACCAAAGGGGGAAATCCGTCCTCACTATCCAGTCACCTCCCGCCAGGCCCCACTCCAACCTTAGGGATTAGAATTCGACATGAGATTTGGGCCGGGACACAAATCCAAACCATATCAACACGTATGTTTTGTTGGTTTGTTGGGTCAATCCTTGTAATGCCCTCTTGATCTCAGTGTTTGCTAAAAGACACAGACACAAGATGACATTACTACAGAATTATCCAAGTTGGAGATACAAAAGGAGTTCCGTCTTTGGCCTCTGGCATTCTGGCTATGTCGCTGGGATTCTAGAACTATCAGTAGCCATGTCTTCCACTAGAATTTAGTCAACATATAGAATTAGAGATCAGCTGGAGAGATGGAGAAAGATAAAGCATACTGGTGTAATTTGAGATGATTTATCCAGTTACTCTTAAGGCCAGTGTATTTTCTTCCTTTCTATGATTGGATTACATGAGCCAATTAATTCTCCTCTTTTTTTTCTTTTTTTTCTTTTTTTGCTCTGTTGTCCAGGCTGGAGTACAATGGCATGGTCTCGGCTCACTGCAAACTCTGTTTTCTGGTTTCAAGCAATTCTCCTGCCTCAGCCTCCCGAGTGTCTGAGATTATAGGTGCCCGCCATCACGCCCGGCTGATTGTGTTTTTAGTAGAGATGGGGTTTCACCATGTTGGCCAGGCCGATCTCAAATTCCTGATCTCGTGATCCACCCTCCTTGGCCTCCCAAAGTGCTGGGATTACAGGTGTGAGCCACTGTGCCAGGCCTAATTCTACCTTTTTTGCTAAACAAAGCATGAGTGTGGATGTCTACTTCTCACAAAGCTGGAACAACAGTGATCAAATTTACCTTCCCACTAAACACTTAGGCAAAATATGTTTTTTAAAAATAACTGTTTTCAAGACATCAGACATCAGGCCATGAAGAACAATAATTTATGAGAGATGGGAAATAAAGGAGGTAAGCCCTATGATTGCCCAGCTTACTGCCCAGAGAAAGTTTTTGGGTGGTGGCACAGAGAGGTGGAACCTAGCTAGAGCCTAGCAGAGCCTGAGGTGAGGAGATGGAGCTGAGAGTCCAGGATGACCCAAACAGCTAGAGTCAACAGGGCAGAATGCCAGACAAGAGAGAGCTGCACAGAGAGAGAAAAAAGACTCACAGCAACAGCAAATCCACAGATCTTCAGAGGGCCCCCCTTGAGTATACAGCACAGTACTCGACAGGACATGAATGTGAGGATACTGCTTCAGGTTGGGGACAGAACCACCTGAAAGTATTGAGGCCCCAGTGGCTAGAACTGACATGGGGCCAGAAGTAGTGCCTGTTCCCACCAGGCATATTGGAAGTCTATTATTCACAGGGCATGGTTGAAGTACTCAGAAGGGTCTTGCCTCAGTTCTGGACCAAAATTGTCCCTAGCCTAAAGGCTGCTCTGGTTCTGCCTAACAAATCTTAAAAACAAGGCCTTAAAGGATCAAACTGTTTCCAAATAACTGTGTCCCAGAACTAACTCCAAAATATTTGTTGGGGCTGGGCGTGGTGGCTCATGCCTGTAATCCCAGCACTTTGGGAGGCTGAGGCAGCCGGATTGCCTGAGCTCAAGAGTTCAAGACCAGCCCGGGCAACATGGTGAAATCCCGTCTCTACTAAAACACAAAAAATTAGCCGGGTGTGACGGTATGCACCTGTAGTCCCAGCTACTCGGGAGGCTGAGGCAGGAGAATTGCTTGAACCCAGGAGGCAGAGGTTGCAGTGAGCTGAGATTGTGCCATTTGTACTCCAGCAACAAGAGCGAAACTACATCACAAAAAAATAAATAAAAATAAAAGTTTATCCATGTTTAATGTGTATCAGTACTTCATTCTTTTTTATGTCTAATATTCAATTGTATGGATATACCACATTTTATCTATTTATTAATTGATGGACATTTGGGTTGGCTGTTGCTGTTATGAATAATACTGCTATGAACATTCATGTACAAGTTATTGTGTAGATATACGTCTTTATTTTTTGTGAGTATGTACCTTGGAGTGGAATTGCTGTAACAAGCTAGAATTGCCAAAATTGTATGGCAAGTTTGTGTTGAACGTTTTCGTTGTTGTTTGAGACAGACTTTGCTCTGTTGTGCAGGCTGGGGGGCAGTGGTGCGATGATGGCTCACTGAAGCCTTGGCCCCATGGGCTCAAGCCATCCTCCCACCCCAGCCTCCAAGAAGCTGGGACCACAGGTGTGTGCCACCACATTTGGCTAATTTTTAATTTTTGTTTTTTAGATATGGGGTCTCACTAGGATGATCTTGAACTCCTGGGCTCAAGGGATCTTCCTGCCACAGCCTCCCAAAGTGCTGGAATTACAGGCATAAGTAACTGCCCCCCACTTGTGTTGAACCTTTTGAGGAAGTGCCAGACTGTTTTCCAAGTCAGTGGAATGTATATCACCTTATGTCCACTGATAGTAAATGAGGGTTCAACTTCTTCACATCCTCATCAATACTTATTATCTTTATTTATTTATTTATTTTTGAGATGGATTCTCACTCTGTCACCCAAGCTGGAGTGCAATGATGAAATCTTGGCTCAGTGCAAATTCTACCTCCCTGGTTCAAGTGATTCTTCTGCCTCAGCCTCCCAAGTAGCTCCCACCGCACCTAGCTAATTTTTGTCTTTTTAGTAGAGATGGAGTTTCACCATGTTGACCAGGCTGTTCTCAAACTCCTGACCTCAGGTAATCCACCTGCCCCAGCCTCCCAAAATTCTGAGATTACAGGCATGAGCCACTGTGCCCCGTCTATCTTTTGATTACAGTCATCTTAGTGGATGTGATCAGTACATCATTATGGTTTTGACTGTCATCTATCCAGTAGCATCTTTTCATGTGTTAATCGAACATTTGTGTGTATGTATATTGTGTGTGTATGTGTGTGTGTGTGTGTGTGTGTGTGTGTGTGTGTATAGGTTCTTTTTAGGGACAGAGTCTCACTCTGTCACCTAGGTTGAAGTGCAGTGGCACAATCACCCTTAAACTCCTGGGCTTAAGCAATCCTCCCACCTCAGCTTCTCAATTAGCAGCCTAATGATCACAAAGATTTACTCCTGTTTTCTTCTAAGCATTTTGTGGTTGTACCTCTTAAATTAGGTCTATAATCCACTCTGAGTTAACCTTTGTGTATGGTGTGAGGTAGGTGTTCAGTTTCATTCTTTTGCTAGTGGCTATCTAATTGTCCCAGCACCGTTTGTTGAAAAGATTATTCTTTCTCCCATTGAATTGGATTCTTTCTTGTCACCCTTGCTGGAAATTAATTTGTCATAAATGTGAGGGATTATTTCTGAATGCTCAATTCTATTTCATCAATCTCTACATTTATTCTATCCTAATACCACACTGTCTTGATTACTGTAGCTTTGTAGAATGTTTTGAAATCAAGAAGTGTGCTTTAACTTTGTTTTTCTTTTTAACAATTGTGTTGATGATTCTCTTGAAATTTTACACAAATTTTAGTATTAGCTTGTCAATTTTTGCAAAGAAGCTAGGTGGAATTTTAATGGATCACATGGAATCTGTAGTTTAATTTGGAAGTATTTTCATCTTAACAATATTAAGTCTTCTAAAAAGCACATGAGATTTTTAAAAAATTTATTTAGGTGTTTAACTTCCTTTCACAATATTTTGTAGTTTTTTTTTTTTAAAGACTAGTCAAGTGTAGTAGTGAGAAGGGGAAAGAATAAACCAGGGAGTTTACAAGATCTGTCAAGTTTTGTAATTTTTATAGTGTAAGTTTTGAGAATAAGTTTATAGAGTATAAGTTTTGTACTTATTTTGTTAATCTTATTTCTAAGTGATTTATTCTTTCTTATGCTATCGTAAATGGAATTACAGGGGCCAAATACGGTGGCTCATACCTGTAATCCCAGTACTTTTGAAGTCAGAGGTGGGTGGATCACTTGAGGCCAGGAGTTTGAGACCAGACTGGCCAACATGGTGAAACCCTGTCTCTACTAAAAATACAAAAATTAGCTGAGTGTGGTGACGTATGCCTGTAGTTCCAGCTACTAGGAAGGTTGAGGCATGAGAATTTCTTGAACTTGGAAGGCGAGGGTCGCAGTGAGCCAAGATTGCACCACTGTACTCGAGAGAGAGAGAAAGAGAGAGAGAGAGAGAAAGAGAGAGAGAAAGAGAGAGAGAGAGACTCTGTCTCAAATAAATAAATAAATAAATAAATAAATGGAATTCCAATACAATAAATGTCAGGATCTTGAGCAAATAACTTTATTTCCTTAGGCCACAGTTTCCTTATCTATTTTTGAAAAGTGGCTGGGATTCCCAAATAGGACAAGATTTAATAAGTGCTCTTCAACCTTCTTCTAAGACCCTGTTTTATGATTCCATCTAAGTCACTTTTTTTTCTCCAGGAAGGTACTATTTCATATGCTCCATTAAATGCAACCAAAAAAATACAAGGTAGATAAAAACACTTTTCATTCTTATTTTGGGATGATGGGAAGGGGTGCTAAGAAATCTGTCTAACAAAGTCAAGGATTAGGAAATGACAGACTCCTGGAGTTGAAAGGGTCCTTAGAGGTCATTCATTCTGGTCTAACGTCCAGCATGGAAGTTGCTCTTGGTATTGCTGACTGATGATCCAGCTCCTGCTTGAACATTGAAGGACTTCACTGACTCACAGAACAGTTTATTCCAATTTAGGAAAGCTATAATTATTAGCAAATTGTTACATATATATATATATATATATATATTTTTTTTTTTTTTTTTGAGACAGAGTCTCACTCTGTCACCCAGGCAGAATGCAGTAACGCCATCTTGGTTCACTGCAATCTCCACCTCCTGGGTTCAAGCGATTCTTCTGCCTCAGCCTCCCAAGTAGCTGAGATTACAGGCACGTGACACCAAGCCCAGCTCGTTTTTGTATTTTCAGTAGAGACGAGGTTTTACCATACTGGCCAGGCCGGTCTCAAACTCCTGACCTCATGATCCACCTGCCTTGGCCTCCCAAAGTGCTGAGATTACAGGCTTGAGCCACTGTGCCCAGCAAATTGTTGCCTATATTAAAGCTGAAATCTGTCTCCTTATAACTTCCACCCTTCTGCTTGTTGAAACCATACAGAACAAATCTAATCTATTTTAAACACACAAGTCCTTCAGACATTTGAGGAATGTCATCTCATCCCCAATGGAAATTATCTTATCCATGCTATGTTTCCCAGGTTTCTTCAACAACTTTGATAGGATGTGATTTCCAAACCTTTTGCCATCCCAGGCTCCAATATTTGACCCTTGTTTTATTAATTTTCTTCTTTAAAAACAGTGGTTGGGCTGGGTGCAGTAGCTCATACCTGTAATCCCAGCACATTTGGAAGCCACGGTAGGAGGCTTGAGTCCAGGAGTTCTAGGCCAGCCTAAACAACATGGTGAGATTGTCTCTACAAAATATTTAAAAATTATCTGAGTGGTGGTGTGTGCCTGTAGTTTCAGCTACTTGGGAGGCTGAAGGGGAAGGATCACTTCAATCAGGGACTTTGAGGCTGCAATGAGCCATGATCCTACCACTGTGACAGAGTGAGACCTTGTTTCCAAAAAAAAAAAAAAAATTTTTTTCAACAGTGGTCAGTGCTGGACACAGTGGTTCACCTATAGGTCTAGTACTTTGGGAGGCTGAGACAGAAGGATCACTTGACCCCAGGCGTTCAAAACCAGCTTGGACAACATAGTGAGATCCTGTCTCTAAAATTAAAAATAAATAGTGGCCAGAATCGAGCATCATACAGATTAATGCTTCTTTTTTTTTTTTTTTTTTAAGATGGAGTCTCACTCTGTTGCCAGGCTAGAGTGCAGTGGAGCAATCTTGGCTTACTGCAACCTCCACCTCCCAGGTTCAAATGATTCTCCTGCCTCAGCCTCCTGAGTAGTTGGGACTACAGGTATGCACCACCACGCCCAGCTAATTTTTCGTATTTTTAGTAGAGACGGGGTTTCACCATGTTGGCCAGGATGGTCTCGATGTCTTGACCTCGTGATCTTGACCTGCCTTGGCCTCCCAAAGTGCTGGGATTACAGGCGTGAGCCACTGCGCCCGGCAGAACATTGAACTTTTAATAATTATCTGCAAATTTAGTTTCCTCTCTCAGGATGTCTATCCTGGTTCCACACTAGTTGTCTGTCAAAGAGAAAGAATAGAGCACTCTTAGCACTTGTTATTTGCCCGGGAAAATATGTTTTAAGGTAGGCAAGTTTCTTTCTAACCAGAAAATATGAGAGGGGGAAAATCCTAACAGTTACTAAGATTCAGTGCCTTGGGTCTAGATGGAGGTTATATTTGGACATACAATAACCTACTAGTCAAGTTAGTCACTGGGTAGGTGCCTCTACAGCCGAACTCATTCCCATTCCGTCTCCCAGGTTCTCCATCTATTTTATCCCAGTTTGCACCCTTCCTCAAAGGGACTGTGGGAGAAGGAGGATAAGTGTATGACGTAGTGAGAGCTTTGAGTTTGAGAAACAGATACTAGAAAAATACAAGATGCCATTAGAAGTTATCTGTCCTGAACAATAAGCCACTGAAGACCAACAAACAGGCCAGGCACAGGGTCATGCGCCTGTAGACCTAGGTATTGGGGAGGCTGAGGTGGGAGGATCATTTGAGCCCTGGAGTTGGAGGTGGCAGTGAGCTGAGATCATGCCATTGCACTCCAGCCTGGGCTATGTAGTTAGACCCTGTTCCTCCTCCCCCAAAAAAAGAAAAGAAAAGAAAAAGAAAAAGACCAATAAACACAGTTTGGAGTTAAAACTACAGTAAAATAACCAACTTGAGTGGGCCATTGCATCACGTTTTAAAAACACAGACATTCAAGCCCAGGTAGAAAACTAATCCTACATTGAACATGAGGATTACGCCAGCCAGCCTCGTTTAAATTGAGTCACATAAATTGCCGGTGTAACTCCAGGGACTATTGTTAATGAGGGATTTTAACTGTGAAGTGGACTGTTGTCAGGATCAGGCCGGTCAGTCTTCATTTGACACAACATTGACTGTCCCTAGTGCCTTTTTTTTGCCTAAAAAATATAAAATTGACTGGGAAGGCCCTTTAAAACTCCAGTTAATATCATATAAATAGTAAAAGCTTACAGTGTGTTAGAAGCTGACAAGCTATCGTAATATCTAAATGGATCTGTTGACCTTTAAAATGGAGCTTGGCTCTCGTATCCATTTGTCACAATTTCCTATTTATTTCCTTCCCCACCTTTTCCCCATTGTCAACTCTTGTTATTCTCAGTGGTCACGGAAAAAAAAAATATTACTTTAAAGGCCTTAATGTGATCAAAAACAACACAGACTGGCAGGTCATCTCTCCTTCTTACTGGAATATTTCTAACTGGATTCATTCCAGAGCCTCTAAACAGTAAGAATGAAAAGCCTCTAACACAAAGTTCCTTAAGAAATTCATTTTGGTCTTCCTCTCACTCCTCACCACAACGCTCTAGTGATGATATTCAGTCCAATTACGTATGCTCTACATGTAATTAAAATGTGCTAAGATTATCAGATTGCATAAGCTTTGAAATGGTCTTATAAAACAAAGTATCATTAAGATTAGAGTAAAGAGAGAAACTAAATTTTGAAAAAGAGGAACAAATGTAAGATTGAGCTAGAGGAGACTGAATGAATGGGTTAGTCAAGCTGGGATGGAGAAGTAATGAATATGAAGCTCTATATCTTATAGTTAGTATTTAAATAATAATAGTAGTAATGTTTAAAACCTTTTTTGTTTTGTTTTGTTTTGTTTTTTGTTCTGAGATGGAGTCTAGCTCTGCTCCTAGGCTGGAGCCCAGTGGCACGATCTTGACTCACTGCTACTTCCACCTCCCGGGTTCAGGGTTCAAGTGACTCTCCTCCCTCGGCCTCCTGAGTAACTGTGACTACAGGTGTGCACAACCACGTAGGCTTATTTTGTATTTTTAATAGAGATGGGGTGCCACCATGTTGGCCTGGCTGGTCTCCAATTCCTGGCCTCAAATGATCCACCCACCTCAGCCTCCCAAAGTGCTGGGATTACAGACGTGAGCCACTGTGGCTGGTTGAGAAAGGTTTTTTAAAATTGTGGCTGGATGTGGTGGCTCATGCCTGAAATCCCAGCACTTTGGGAGGCTGAGGTGGGTGGATCACAAGGTCAGGAGTTCAAGACCAGCCTGGCCAATATCGTGAAACCCCGTCTCTACTAAAAATAAAAAATTAGCCAGGTATGGTGGTGGGTGCCTGTATTCTCAGCTACTCGGTAGGCTGAGGCAGGAGAATCACGGGAACCCAGGAGGCAGAGGTTACAGTGAGCCAAGACCATGCAGTTGCACTCCAGCCTGGGCAACAGAGCGACACTCTGTCTCAAAAAAAAAAAAAAAAAAATCTTTCTCAAAGGAGGTCTGTTGCTGTGCCAGATCTGAGGACAAGGGAAGGAGGTCTCTATGATAGTCAGTTTCTATTTCTGCCCTATCTCTATCTATACTGCATATAACTTCCATTCACACACCTGGGGATAAAGACAAACTTTCAAAATGCATCATATTTATAATAGTGAAATATTAGTAACAACTTAAAAGTCCCCAAGTGGGGTAGTGTTTAAGTAAATTTTGAGGCTTGGCACAGTGGCTCATGCCTGTAATCTCAACACTTTGGGAGGACAAGGCAGGAGGGTCATTTGAGTCCAGGAGTTCAAGACCACCCTGGGCAATATGTGAGACCCTGTCTCTACAGAAAAAAAAAAAAAAAAAAGTCAGGTGTGCTGGTGCATGCCTGTAGTCCCAGCTACAAGCAGGCAAAGGTGGGAGGACCCCATGAGCCCAGGAGGTCAAGGCTGCAGTGAGCCATGATTGCACCACTGCACTCCAGCCTGGGTGATAGAATGAGACTCTGTCTCAGAAAAAAATAAAAATGAAATATGTTTTGGCTCAGCCATATGATGGAAGACTATGCTACAATTTAAAATATTATAATTTAAAACTTAGTAAAATGAAATTATATTGTTAGATAAAAATTATAAGACAATAACATACAGTAAAAAAGAAGAAATATATACCCATACATAAAAGCATAGAAAAAATATTGAAATGAAATATATTAAATGTTAACAAGGTTTTCTCTCTGTGGTAGGAATTACGAGTACTTTTTTTTTTCTTGAGACAGAGTCTTGCTCTGTTGCCCAGGCTAGAGTGCAGTGGCTCGATCTCGGCTCACTGCAACCTCCATTTCCCAGGTTCAAGTGATTCTGCTCAGCCTCCCGAGTAGATGGGATTATAGGTGCATGCCACCACACCCAGCTAATTTTTGTATTTTTACTAGAGACAGGGTTTCACCACCATGTTGGCCAGGATGTTCTTGATCTCTTGACCTTGTGAACCGCTTACCTTGGCCTCCCAAAGTGCTGAGATTTCAGGCATGAGCTACCACACCCGGCCTTATTCTTATTTTTCAAATTTTCTAAAAAGAACATCTATTATTGTTGGAATGAAAAAGTAATGAAAGTTACTTTTAAAAAGAGTACAGTAAATAAAAAGTGAAATATCATGATTTTCTGGCCTTTGAAGAGATAATGTAATTTTTAAAAGTATGTCTTTGGCGGGGACAGTGGCTCACGCCTGTAATCCCAGCACTTTGGGAGACCGAGGCAGGAGGATCACCTGAGGTTGGGAGTTTGAGATGAGCCTGACCAACATGGAGAAACCTGTCTCTACCAAAAATACAAAAATTAGCTGGGCATGGTGGTGTATACCTGTAATCCCAGCTACTTGGGAGGCTGAGGCAGGAGAAATGCTTTAACCCGGGAGATGGAGGTTGCAGTGAGCCGAGATCGCACCGTTGCGATCTCTAGCCTAGTCTACAAGAGCAAAACTCTGTTTTGAAAAAATAAATAAATAAATAAAATGAAATAATTTTTGCTCTTTCCCATCTTGCAGGGTGGCGGGTGAAAAAGTTGAGAAGCTGGATACTAAAGAGAAGAAACCGGAAGCCAAGAAGGCTGATGCTCGTAGCAAAGTGAAAAAGGGTAACCTCAAGGCTAAAAAGCCCAAGAAGGGGAAGCCCCATTGCAGCGGCAATCCTGTTCTTGTCAGAGGAATCGGCAGGTGTTCCCGACTGCCATGTATTCCAGAAAGGCCATGTACAAGAGAAGTACTCAGCGGCGAAATCCAAGGTTCAAAAGAAAAAGAAGGAGAAGGTTCTTGCAACGGTTACAAAACCAGTTGGTGGTGACAAAAACGGCGGTACCCGGGTGGTTAAACTTTGCAAAACGCCTCGGTATTATCCTACCGAAGATGTGCCTCGAAAGCTGTTGAGCACGGCAAAAAACCCTTTAGTCAGCACGTGAGCAAATGCGAGCCAGCATTACCCCCGGGACAATTCTAATCGTCCTCACTGGTCGCCACAGGGGCAAGAGGGTGGTTTTCCTGAAGCAGCTGGCTGGTGGCTTATACTTGTGACTGGACCTCTGGTCCTCAATCGAGTTCCTCTGCGAAGAACGCACCAGAAATTTGTCATTGCCACCTCAACCAAAATTGACATCAGCAGTGTAAAAATTCCAAAACATCTTACTGATGCTTAGTTCAAGAAGAAGCTGCGAAAGCCCAGACACCAGGAAGGTGAGACCTTCAACACAGAAAAAGAGAAATACGAGATTACAGAGCAGCTCAAGATTGATCAGAAAGCTGTGGACTCACAAATTTTACCAAAAATCAAAGCTATTCCTCAGCTCCAGGGCTACCTGCGATCTGTGTCTGCCCTAACAAATGGAATTTATCCTCACAAATTGGTATTTTAAATGTCCTAATAATCTAATTAAATAACCGATTACCTTTAAAAAAATTAAAAAAATAATTTTTAAAAAGTATGTCTTTTACTGTTATGATGAACACATTTCAATAAAAAAACCTAGTTTGGGCCTGGCACGGTGGCTCATGCTTGTAATCCTAGCACTTTGGGAGGCCAAGGCAGGCAGATCACAAGGTTAGGAGTTCGAGACCAGCCTGGCCAACATGGTGAAACCCCATTTCTATTAAAAATACAATAATTAGCCAGGCGTGGTGGCACGCATCTGTAATCCCAGCTACTCAGGAAGTCAAGGCAGGAGGCGGAGGTTGCAGTGAGGCCAAGATCGCGCCACTGCACTCCAGCCTCGGCAACAGAGTGAGACTGCATCTCAAATAAATAAATAAATAAATAACCTAATGTGTTGTGTGTGTAAGTGTACATAAATGTATGTGAGAGTGGACTTGGATATACAAAATCAAATTTAACATTTTAAGTCAATCACGTAGCTAATCAACATTTGCTGTGCCCAAGGCTTTCTCAGAGAGGACACAAGTAAATGTGAGAAATAGACCTTATTCTCAGCCGGCTTACATCTGATTGTGGAAGTATGTAGAAATGTTAACAATGATCCTCCTGATTAGCTGGTAAGTTTTTCAACAAGCTGCTACACAGATTTTCATTCATGGAACTCCATGATCAGAAGATGCTTCTTGAGAGGATTTGTATACTTGAAAGCCTCTTAGGAAATCTGTTTTGGAATGTCATCTATCTTTAGGTGGTATCCATGTATCACAGGTATCTACAGAGGTGAGACTTCTTTTCCATTTCAAAAATTGAATCAGAATTGATTCGGAAATAAACGTTAAGTCTTTACAGGGGCTTCACATTTCTCCTCGGGGCAGTGTTCAGCCTTCTAGGCTTCTTTCTAATGACTACCTGTGGACAAAGACAGATTGACAGACTTTATTTTTCTAATCAAGGCCTAGCCCTAGTGTCCTGATTCTTTTTGGAAGCCAAGCCAACACTTCAACCTGTCTTGGCTTGTTATAGACAGAGACAAGTGATAAAATCCCCCAGTCCTATTTATGTCATAAGGTAATACCTCTGTCAAAGCTCTGTGGTGAGAGCTGTAGAGATGTATAGATAGAGAGCTGAAATCAGTTTGGCAGCTGACAGGATCTAATGTGAGAAGCTACTCCCTACCTGTACTAAGCTATGAGGCCATACTACCTTGTTTTTCTCTAGAGACCCCCCACATTGATATCTAGTTTCCTTGTACACATGCATATCCATAGCCTGGCTCCTTTATCATCATGACTATAATTATTGCTTAGTACCCTATTGAAGAGTGAAAATTGCATAGCATACAAGATGTGAAATTCAACATGCTGCTTCTTCAGTGGGAACCTCATCTAGACATGCATGCAAAAGACATTTCAGAGTATTTGAGGAAGAGTGGGGGAGGGAAAACACTAATTCAAACTGAATTCATAATTTTTTTTTTTTTTTTTTTTTTTTTTTTTGAGACAGAGTCTCGTTCTGTTGTCAGGCTGGAGTGCAGTGGTACAATCTCAGCTCACTGCAACCTCCGCCTCCTGGGTTCAAGTGATTCTCCTGCCTTAGCCTCCTGAGTAGCCGGGATTACAGATGCACACCACCACGCCTGGCTAATTTTTGTATTTTTAGTAGAGATGGGGTTTCACCATGTTTGCCAGGATGGTCTCGATCTATTGACCTCATGATCCGCCCACTTTGGCCTCTCAAAGTGCTGGGATTCCGGGTGTGAGACTGCACCCAGCCCATTTTAAAATTTTTACCCATAAAGTTTATGTAGACTTTTCAGGTATGTTCCATATCTCTTGGGTATTGACACAAATAGTTTGTAAGCAGAATAGGATGCTTTGTAGAGTATATTATGTTTCAATAATTTTGGCAGAACTAAACGTTATTAAACAAATCTGATTTCTTGAATAATAATTTATATGCAATAAAAAATTGCCCATTTAAAGTATAGTCAGGGCCAGGTGCAGTGGCTCACACCTGTAATCCCAGCACTCTGGAAAGCCAAGGTGGGATGATCACTTGAGGCCAGGAGTTCAAGACTAGCCTAGATAACATAGCAAGATCCCGTCTCTACTAAAAAAAAAAAAAAAAAATAGCTGGGCATGGTGTGTGCACCTGTAGTCCCAGCTACTCAGGAGGCTGAGGCCTGAGGATCCCTTGAGCCCAGGAGTTTGAGGCTGTGGTGAGCTATGATTGTGCCACAGCACTCTAGACTGGGCAACAGAGCAAGACCCTGTCTTTGAAAGTATAATCACTCCATGAGTTTTGAATGAATAAAGTCATGTAACCATCACCAAAATTAACACAGAAAACATTCTCATCACTCAAAAAGTTTTCTGTGCTCCTTTGCAGTTCACTTCCTCCCCTCTAACCCCAGAATTGATCGTTCTGCCACCACAGCTTTGTATTTTCTAGATGGCCATGTACATGAAATCAGTAGACTTCTGAGTCTGGCTTCTTTCATTTAGCATAATGCTTTTGAGAGTTGTCCATATGATTTTACATACGATTTGTTTCTTTTTATTGCTGAGTAGCATTCCATCATAAGGACACATCACAATTTACTTGCCTATTCACCAGCTGATAAATATTTTATTTGTTTCTAGTTTTTGGCTATCATGAGTAAAATTGTTATGAAATTTTCCATGCAAGTCTTTGTGTGGACATAAGTTTCCATGTCTCTTGGGTAAATATCTAGCAGTGGAATTGCTGGATCATATGCTAAGTGTATATTCAACTTTAATTATTACAGAGTCAAACTATTTCCCAAACTGGCCGAACCACTGTACTCCCAGTAGCAACGTATGAGAAGCTAGTTGCTCTACATCCTCTCCAACCATTTTTAATTTTAGTCATTTAGTGGGTACGTGGTGATATTTCATGATAGTTTTAATTTTCACTCCCTTACTGACTAATGATGTACATTTTTTCATGTGCCTATTGGCCATTCATTTATATTGTTTGGTGAAGTATCTGTTCAAATCTTTTGCATACTTTTTTTTTTTTTTTTTTTTTTACTGTACCATTATCTTAAGGTTGAATTGTAAGAGTTTCCTATATATTCTATTTACAAATATTTTTTCAGATATTTGTTTTGCAATATTGACTCCCAGTCTGTGGCCCTTTCATTTTTGTAACATCATCTTTAAAGAACAAAAATTTCTGGCTGGCTGGGTGGTTCACAGCTGTAATCCTAGAACTTTGGGAGGCTGAGGCAAAGGGTCCCTTGAGCCCAGGAGTTTGAGACCAGCCTGGGTTACACAGGAAGATCTTGTCTCTATTCTATAGAAAACAAACAAAATAAACAAAAAGAACAAAAATTTCTACTTTTGATGAAGTCCAATTTAACAATTTTTTCTTTTATGGTTTGTGCTTTTTGTGTCCTAAAAATTCTTTTATTTTTATTTTCTATAGAGACAGGGTCTTGCTATGTTGCCCAAGCTGGTCTTGAACTCCTGGTCTCAAGTAATCTTCCCATGTTCCTAAAGTGTTGGGATCACAGATGTGAGCCACTGCAGCCAGACCTAAAAACTCTTTGCTTAGACAGGGTGTGGTGGCTCACACCTGGAATCCCAGCACTTTGGGAGGCCAAGGCAGGCAGATCACAAGATCAAGAGATCAAGAACATCCTAGTCAAGATGGTGAAACCCCACCTATACTCAAAATACAAAAATTAGCTTGGCGTGGTAGCATGCACCTGTAGTCCCAGCTACTTGGGAGGCTGAGGCAGGAGAATCACTTGAATCTGGGAGGCAGAGGTTGCAGTGAACCGAGATCACACCACTACACTCTAGCCTGGAGACAGAGGGAGACTCCATTTTAAAAATAATAAATGAATAATTTATTTGCTTAACCTAGAGTCACAAATATTTTATCCATGTTTTCGTCTAGAATTGTTATAGTTTTAACCCTTATTTAGAATTGAAATGTCTTCTCAAGGAATTGACCACTTCGTAATTATGAGAGAGCCCTTTCTATTCCTGTTAATAGTCCTTGTTTTGTATTAATATAGCCACTCTTGTTTTCTTTTTGTGGGTGTTTTCTTGGTATATATATTTTTCATCCTTTTACTTTTAATCTGTGTCTTAATCTTTCAAGGTTTTTTTTATAGGCAGCGTGTAGTATGGTGTAGTTTTTTTATCCAGTCTCTCAATGTCTTCCTTTGAGTTGGAGAGTTTAAAAGAGTTTAAACCATTTACATTTAATTTTAACATAATTGTCAGTGTGGTTGAACTGAAATCCCCTTGTTGATCTGTTGTCTAGTCGTTTCATTTGTTCTCTTTTTGTTCTTTTTCTGCCTTCTTCTGAATTATTTAAGTATTTTTTGATGATTCAATTTTATCCCTACTACTGGTTTATTATCTATACCTCCGTATTTGAGAATTTTAGTAATTGCTTCAGTGTTTCCAATATGCAACTTGAACTTATTACAGCTTACCTTTAAATAATATTATGCCGTTTCATATATAGTTTAAGACCCTAATAATATTATTCTTCCAGTTCCTCCTCCTGTCCCTTATGCTATAATCCTTATACATTTACTTCTATATATACTAGTATTTTTTCAAATTTATTTACTTAAAACATTATTTTTTTGGCCAGGTACAGTGGCTCATGCCTGTAATCACAGAACTTTGGGAGGCCAAGGCAGGTGGATCACGAGGTCAGGAGTTGGAGACCAGCCTGGCCAACACGGTGAAATCCCATTACTAAAGATACAAAAAAAAATTAGCCTGGTGTGGTGGCACATGCCTGTAATCCCAGCTACTCAGAAGGCTGAGGCAGAAGAATTGCTAGAACCCGATTGGCAGAGGTTGCAGTGAGCCAAGATGGCACCATTGCACGCCAGCCTGGGTGACAGGGCAAGACTCTGTCTCAGGCTGGTATGAAACTCCTGGCCTCAAGTGATCCTCCCACCTCGGCCTCCCAAAGTGTTAGGATTAAAGGCATGAGCCAGTATGTCCCACTTACTTCTTCATATATTATAATGCATATCATACCTTGTTATTACGTTTACTTGAAACCATCATTGACCTTTTAACATGACTAATAAAGTGCCTTTTATGTTTTCTTTTTTATGTTTGGCCTTTTATATTTTCCAACATATATTTTTTTCTGGTATTTTCATTACTTGTTTAAATGTTAATTTACTAATCCTTTTATGAATAAACTAATACTTTCCTTTAAAAAATCCTTGCAATGCAGGTCTGTTTGCAATGAATTCTCTCACCAAAAAATATGCCTAGGTTGGATGAGGAGTAGAGGTGAAACAGTCCAACAGGTGTATTGTGTAAAAGCTTTGTAGGTGATTCTGATAAATCTTTTCCTGTGAGAGCATGTTAAAGCCTGGGGCATTTTAAAAATATTTTCCCCTATGTTCTTTCCAGATAATGTGAAATTACACTTAGCTATGTCATATTGTGAAATACTATGCAGCTATTAAAGAACAGTATTTCCAGAGAGTATGTAATGACAATCGAAAAGCTTATGACATAATTATAAATGTTTTTATCGGTCTGGAAAGAAATATGCCTATATATTAAAGGTTGCTATTTATGGCTAGGTAGGTTTTCTGGTAATTTTCACTTTCTTCTATATTTTATTCTGTAACGTTCAAATTATCTGCAATGAGTAAGAATGTATTAAGAAATTCACAAAACAAAGATATGAGTATTTGGCCAGGCACAGTGGCTCATGCCTGACCAACATGGTGAAACCCCATCTCTATTAAAAATATAAAAACTGAGCCAGGCATGGTAGTGTGTGCCAGTAGTCCCAGCTTCTTGGGAGGCAGAGGCAGGAGAATCACCTGAACTTGGGAGGCTTAAGCTGCAGTGAACCAAGATTACACCACTGCACTCCAGCCTGGGCGACAGAGCTAGACTCTGTCTCAGGAAAAAAAAAATATGTATATATATATATATATATATATATATATATATATATATTATATATATATTATTATATGTATGTATTCCCCAGAAGTAATCCCCATTTTCATTTTGGTGTGTACTACCTAGACTTTTTCTGCATGCCCTTAAATACACATAGAAACATAACGTTTCCCCCCCCACCCCTGCTGCCCCGAGAAGGCAGGGTAGAGTACAGTGGCGCAATCTCAGTTCACTACAACCTCTGCCTCCTGGGTTCAAGCGATTCTCCTGCCTCAGCTTCCCAAGTAGCTGGGACTACAGGTGCGCACCACCACGCCCAGCTAATTTTTTGTATTTTGAGTAGAGACGGGGTTTCACCATCTTGGTCAGGATGATCTCAATCTCTTGACCTCATGATCTGCCTGCCTCGGCCTCCCAAAGTGCTAGGATTTACAGGTGTGAGCCACTGCTCCCAGCCGAAATATAACTTAAAAAAAAAATACAATATACAATCCAGTGCAAATTATCCTGAAACTTGAGTTTTTCACTTAATAGTTACGGCACCACATATAAAATTACCTCCCTTTTTCCTACTGTTGCATGGTGCTAGAAAATCGGATATACCATAGTTTACTTAACTATTTTCTTATTGATGGACATGCAGATCATTTGGATTTTTTGTTATAGATAAAGCCATAGTGAATGGCTTTAGCCATAGCTTTTTCATTTTGTTTTTGTGTTTTAGAGACAGGGTCTTGTTCTGTCACTCAGATTAGAATGCACTGGTGTGATCATAGCTCACTGCAGCCTCGATCTGGGCTCAAGTAATCCTGCCACGTCAACCTTCCAGGTAGCAAGCACATACCACCACACCTGGCAATAGTGAATATTTTTTATAGCTATTTCTTAGAAAACATGTGTAAGTATTTCTCCAAGGTAGATACCAAAAAGAAAGAAAAAGGTGATGCACATTGTACATTTTAATAATTGCTAACAAATTGCCCTCAGAAAAGGTTGTACTAAATTACTGTATCATTAATAGCACGTTTCCCCACATCCTTGCTAACACTTGATATTACGAATCCTTAAAATTTTTTGAAAATTGCCATAATGGTGACACCAAAAGGCTCAATTTAGATCAGGCATAGTGGCTCACACCTGTAATTTTAGCACTTTGGGAGGCTGAAATGGGAAAATTGTTTGAGTCCAGGGAGTTCAGACCAGCCTAGGTAACATAGTGAGACTTCATTTCTACAAAAAATTTAAAAATCAGCTAGACATGGTGGTGCACATCTGTGGCCTTGCTACCTGGCAGGGTTGAGCCCAGAAATTTGAGGCTTCAGTGAGCTGTGATTGCACCACTGCACTCCAGCTTGGACAACAGAGTGAGACCCTGTCTCAAAAAAAGAGAATCTTTCAATTTTATTAGAGAAAATATTATATTTTAATCTGCATTTTGCTAGTTACACAGTTTCAGCATTTTTTTCACATTTATTTTTGTTATTTGCATTTATGCTTTATTTTTTCTTTTTTGAGTCAGAGTCTTGCTCTGTCAACCAGGCTAGAGTGCAGTGGTGCAATCTTGGCTCCCAGGGTTCAAGCCATTCTCGTGCCTCAGCCTCCCCGGTAGCTGGGACTACAGGTGTGCGCCACCATGCCTGCCTAATTTTTGTATTTTTTGTAGAGATGGCGTTTCATCATGTTGGCCAGGTTGGTCTTGAGCTCCTGACTGCAAGTGATCCTCCCACTTAGGCCTCCCAAAATGCTGGAATTAAAGGTGTGATGGTATTTAATGCTTTCTAAATTATTTTTTCATATTCTCCTTTTTCTATACAGTGGTTTGCCTTTTTCTCAGTGATTGAAGATTTTTTTTTTCCATATCTTTTGGATATCAGTCAATTGTTACACAGTTTCCAGAGTTTTTCTGGCAGCTTGTCACTTGTGTTACGTAGAATAGATTATCAATTTTGATATTGTCAAATATTTTTTCTTTGTGGCTCTTAGATTGTTTGTTCTTTGAAGCTCTTTAGTATCCTATGTTCTCCTATATTTAAAAAAATTTTTAGAGACTTTTTTAAAAGTTTAGTTCTTCGATCTTTATGGAAATTTAATTTTGTGAACAGTCTGAGGTAAACACTGACCTAATTTGTTTTTCAAATGAATAACTAATTGTCGAAGCGCTATATATTATTTTGCACCACTGATTTCAAATGCCATTTTCCTTATATATAAAATTTCCATACATATGTAAGACTGTTTCTGCATTCTCTCTTCTGTTCTATTGCCTATGTTTATCTCAATGCCACAGATTTAATTTTATGGTTTTATATTTTGATACAGGAAAAATCCCACTTTATTTCATTTATAATATAAAGCTTTTAAAAAACCTATTCTTCATTATTTAGCTGCCTGATTCTCATGACCTACTTCGAGACAACAGGGTTCCAGAAGACAAAGAGGTAAAATAAAAATTACCCATAGGCAAAACAAAGGAGCATGGGAAAATGAGGGAAAGGAGATAAAAAAAGAGAAATGCTCTTAAGATGGGACAATTTTTCACCTACATTTCAAGACGCAATTCTATGTATTAATATTATGCCGTATTCAAAGTAAGGTAGATTTAGCGTGTTCAGGATATTTCAGCCACTGTCTAAATCAAAGGTGTCTCTAACTTTCATTGCTAGTTACCAATGACAGAAACCATGTAAATAAAAAAGTGAATAGATGGGAATAGAAGGACACATGAATCGGCCGGGTGTGGTGGCTCACGCCTGTAATCCAAGCACTTTGCAGGCCAAGGCAGGTGGATCACCTGAGGTCAAGAGTTCAAGAACAGCCTGACCAACATGGTGAAACCCCGTCTTAAAAAAAAAAAAAAGAAGGAAACATGAATCAATCAATGTGAGAACATGAACAAGAACTAGAGAGAATAGAGAACAGATAGAATAACATACTTGTATTCTTCTTGTGGGGCCAGATGTCAGGAAGTCAAACCTCTGAGCTTAGTGCATTTATTGTATCCTGAGTTCTTTGTTATCTCTGTTTGCAGTCACTTGATGTTTTATATGGAATATAGAGAAGTTGATACTTTACTCAATAATCGAAATGACAGAGAAAGGAAAAGTACTATTAGGAATTATAGTAATGAGTAGCAGAAAATATCACTTACTTGGAGCTAAGTTAGTAAGCATTAAAAAGAACTGAGTGAGCTGGGATCAAGCCACTGTACTCCAGCCTGGGCGACAGAGCAAGACTCTGTCTCAAAAAAAAAAAAAAAAAAAAAAAAACTGAACAAAAAAAGGTGGTTAGTAAAACATGCACACTAAACAACATAATCTTTACATCTAATCATTGTACATAATAAGATTATGTTCAACTTAAAATCGTGTCTATTTTCATTGTAAAGCTAACATTAGAGTGTGAAAAGCTGTCTCCTAGGTAAGTGTGGTTTTAAGTCAACAGTTAATTAAATTATTTGCAATGAATTTAGTCTTTCCTGGTTGAAAAGACATGTTGATAAGGGCATGGTGATTATCAAGAGACTTGTGTCCAATGCAGTGTGGCCAAAGTTTCAAGGCTTAGTGAAAGATACTTTTTTTTTTTTTTTAGATGGATTTTCACTTTTGTTGCCCAGGCTGGAATGCAATGGCACGATCTTGGCTCACCGCAACCTCCGCCTCCTGGGTTCAAGCGGTTCTCCTGACTCAGCCTCCCAAGTAGCTGGGATTATAGGCATGTGCCACCTCGCCTGGCTAATTTTGTATTTAGCCCTGGAGAAGCCGGGGGTTTCTCCATGTTTGTCAGGCTGGTCTCGAACTTCCAACCTCTAGTGATCCACCCGCATCAGCCTCTCAAAGTGCTGGCATGAGGCACCGCGCCCGGCCGAAAAACACATTTTCTAAAGCAATAGAACACTTATATTTTAGTACTCTAGTTGCCCCTACTGAACTGGCATTTTAAAATGTTCATAACTTGTCAGCTTCATGAAACCTAATAACCATAGGCTGAAAACATTTTTGTAAACTTGAAAGCGTCGCTTGCGATAACAACAACAAAAAAGAAAAATAGCGTTAACCATTTTACATATCAGATGAATTAACATGAAGTGTACGGCAAGACTTCTGTAGGTGGAGCTCATCCGCTAAATGTGCTAAGGGACCTCCTGCCAACATCCTTGCTAGCTGCTCGCTCGCAGCGTGGTCCTCGGCTGGGAGGCGCGCTTCCGAGCTCGTACCAAAGCGGGCGCTGAGAAAAGGCGGCAGTGTCCGGACGCTCTGATGCGGTCGCGCACGTTTTCAGCGCTTCCCGCTCTTCACCGGTTGGACCGAGGCTTTTAAACTGCCATCTGCTCCAGAGTCCGGCTTCCTACTCAGGCTGGTGCCCCCTGGTGCTCATCCTCTCCACTTCTTGAGTAGTCGAGAGGAGCACAGGGGTCCAGGGGAGACAAGGATGCTTTCAAGAAAAACATTCTATGGCGGCAAGCCGCTGGATCCACATTTCCCGGGCCCAGAGCCTTGGTAGCTCTAGAGAAAGAGAGGGTGTTGTTTCACGAAGCCACCAAGCAGAAGAAAAGTGGAAAATAAGTTTCAACCAATTACAAAGGCAGAAGTCAGCCCAGCCCCATCAAGTGTGCGGTTAAAGACCCACAGATCCGTAGACCCTTATTTTTTCTTGAATCCACCCCTTCTCCGCCCCCCCTTCATTAATTTTTCAGGCAAAGCAAAGACAGAGTTCACTAGGATCCCTGATTTCAGTAAGGCAGTCCATCTTTGCGAGCCAGAATATCCATCTGGGGCCAGAGCTGAGAATGTGGCCTTAATTGTTGAGGGGAGGAGGATGGAAGATAATCTTCCCTGTCTCCTCCTCCAATTCATTTAATCAATATTAATCTCATGCACAATCTTCACAGAGTTTCTTTTCCCCTCATCCGACTCTGAGCTCAGGCTCTGGTTTGAGCTCTGGTTTGAGCTCAGGCTCTGGTGCTTTGCCCTTCCCCTCCACCCCCACAGCCCTACAGTCACTCAACACTACTGCGACTCTCCATTAAAGATGAACAACAGATCATTTTTCATTGCATGGCAACCCTAAGACCTCTCTCGCTTAGCAGAGCATGATGGGAGTCTTTCCTTCCCATCTCCCCCGCTTTCCCTTCTTCTTTTTTTTTTTTTTTTTCCTTCCTTTACTTCTTCCACAATTAATCCCTAAATAGTGATTTTCCTAAGATCGCGCGAATTTCGGGATGGGGTACAGCGACCCGCGACGACGCTCCCATCAGCCTTCCAGAAGAGACGGTTTCTAAAGAAAACTACAACTCCCACGAGGTTACAGCAACCGCAAGGTATCACGGAAGCCGTAGGCACTTTTCTGGTAAGTCCAGTTCATCCTCCTAACCGGTAAACTACAAGTCCCAGAGTGCCTCGGGGCTGGCACGCCGGCGCAAGAGCCCCGAAGCGAGGTTGGGGGTGGGGCTGCCCCGGGCGGCGCGGGGCGGGATCCGAGCGGGCTGTGTGGAGGCTTCAGACTCCCGGCGCCATTTAGCGCGGAGAGTTTCCCGGCGGACCGGGCTTCTCTCTTGGCCGCTCCGCACCCCCATCTTCGGTGACAGAAGGCGCCTGGTGGGGGTGACTGCTCTTTTTTCTCCCTGTCCCCCCTCACCCAGTCCTCTCGGTCTCCTCTCCTCTCCTCTTCAAGTCCTCCTCAGAGAAGCAGCGGAGCTCGGGCCCCGCGGTGAGCGGCCCTCCCCTCCCCACCGTTCCCTCCTCCGTCAGCCCCCGGCACCGGCCCGGGAGGAGACGGGTTTGCCAGGCCTGGGGCGGGCGGGGAGGCCTCGGGGAAGGGAGGGCCCGCTCCTCAGGCGCCTAGGTTCCGTGGCTCCGGCCCTTCGCCTCTGGGCGATGGGAGCCCCGTGAGGCCCGTCCCCATCCGTGGGGGCGCGTGTGGGAGGAGGCGGCCGCCCGAGTGACCGGGAGCCGGGCCGCGGCCTTCTCTCGCCGGCTCCGGCCCCTCCCACTCCTCTGCCCCGGGGCTGCCACCGCCCGGGCGTCGGAGCTGGTCCCGTGCTCGCGGCGCCGCCGCCCTCTGGGCCTAGCCCGCCCAGCTCTGCGAGCGGTGGCGGTGGGAGCCGCGTCCGCCGCATCCGCCTCGACTCGGTGCCGGCCCCTGGCCCTCCCCTCATGACTGCGGCGCCTCTGCTGCCACCGCCCGCCCGGCCGCCGCTCGCCGCAGGATGGATGCGGACCGTGCGGCGCTAACCCCCGCGGCTCCGCTCCCGAATCGCCCGCCTTCGAGTCCTGCTTCTGAGCTGCAGCAGCCGCCGCAGCTGGGCCCAGCGGCCCGCCTGTCCCTCGGGGCGGCTTGTCGGTGCTGAGTGAGGCGTCGTCCGGCGCGGCGCGAACTCGCCCCGCCGCGGTGCCCTGCAGAGCTCGGCGCCGGCGGCCCGGCCCTCCGCTCCCTTTTCATTCACGAATCCGAGCCCGCTCGCCTCTCTCCGACGGACCGACCATGTCTGGCGGCGCCTCAGAGAAGCAGAGCAGCACTCCCAGTTCCCTGTTCCTCTCGCCGCCGGCTCCTGCCCCGAAGAATGGCTCCAGCTCCGATTCCTCCGTGGGGGAGAAACTGGGGGCCGCGGCGGCCGACGCAGGGACCGGCAGGACCGAGGAGTACCGGCGCCGCCGCCACACGATGGACAAGGACAGCCGTGGGGCGGCCGCGACCACGACCACCACTGAGCACCGCTTCTTCCGCCGGAGTGTCATCTGCGACTCCAATGCCACCGCGCTGGAGCTGCCCGGCCTCCCTCCTTCCCTCCCCCAGCCCAGCGTCCCCGCGGTTGTCCCGCAGAGTGCTCCGGCAGAGCCCCACCGGGAGGAGACCTTGACGGCCACCGCCGTTTCCCAGGTAGCCCGGCAGCCTCCGGCCGCTGCCGCCCCTGGGGAACAGGCGGTCGCGGGGCCTGCCGCCTCGGCTGCCCCCAGCAGTACCAGCAAAGACCGCCCAGTGTCCCAGCCTAGCCTTGTGGGGAGCAAAGAGGAGCCGCCGCCGGCGAGAAGTGGCAGCGGCGGCGGCAGCGCCAAGGAGCCGCAGGAGGAACGGAGCCAACAGCAGGATGATATCGAAGAGCTGGAGACCAAGGCCGTGGGAATGTCTAACGACGGCCGCTTTCTCAAGTTCGACATCGAAATCGGCAGAGGCTCCTTTAAGACGGTCTACAAAGGTCTGGACACTGAAACCACAGTGGAAGTCGCCTGGTGTGAACTGCAGGTAAAGCCCCACCTACTTCTTTATTTGACGATCCTTTGGATCCCAAATTGGGCTCGGTGAAGTCAGTTGGTCGAGTGCACCCTTCACTTAGCATTCTTTAACTGTTGGACTCCGAGTGGGAGAGCGAGGCCACCTTTTGATAAGGGTTGAAATTAGGAGAATGTGGAGCATGTGCCTAGGTGTTGGGATAGGAAGGATAACTGGTAGCCAGAGGGATTTGCTACCGGGCAGGGGTGGTGAAGGTCTTAGTACAAACGAATTGTCTCCTGGTTTAGTGTCTTGGCAGGAAACTTGGCATGAGTGGGGAAGTTGAAAGTACAGATGCTTCTGACTGTGCTTTTCAGTCTCATCAAGTGCTCTGCAGTGATGAGCTGCCTCTGTGTGTAGAAGCGTGTTTCCATTTCTGAGATCAGGCTGTTCTTTTTAAATGAGAACGACCTTGTTCCTTTGGATATTTCTTACTTGATGGTTGCACAAGCATTTAGTATAAAATAATTATGAAAAAAAGATTCTTCTCAGCCTCTTTGGATAAATGCCTTGGCAGTAATGAGGTTCAAGTAAATGTTTGATATTGTTCTACCTAATGATGCTTAAGCCTTACTGTAGCAGCATTGTTCTGATATTGTTCATAAAACCAATGTGTTTCAGCCCATTCACTATACAGCTAATAGTACAGGAGCCCATGCAAAATTGTGTAAGTGCTTTGAGAGTTGTAATGTCATCATTGTTTTAATCTTATAAAAATAATTTTAAGCTAAACTTTCCCAAGAGTTCGAAGGAGTCGCAGTACTTCCTTTCCTTAGTGTAAATAATGGTGTGTCATTCCGGTTAACTAGTACATTCTAGGTTTAAAAAGCTGAATTTGGGCTACTTGTTGCTTGACTTAGTGATGCAGCTTGCTTGAATGTTGTCCTCACTGGGCATAGATGAACATAGGTTATTAGTAGGAGCAGAGTTACACGGAAGGAAAAAAAGCCACATTACGCATACATAAAAAAATTTCATTATTGATATTAATCTTGCCAAGAATATAGACCAGCCTGATACAGGATATGAAAATAATTGAATGATCTTGGGACTTATTTTATCCATGAACTAATATGTTAACACTTAACCCTTTGAATGTCAGCTTCCAACTAACCAAGGCCATATCAAATGTGAAAGGAAATTAACACAGCATGTGGAAGTGAACTTAAAACTAAGAAGTTCCTCTCTCTGTCTCTCTCTGCTTTCTCTCCTCTCAAAGAAAAAAAAAAAAAAACTAAGAAGTTCTTTACAGACATAATCATTTCTTAACTTTCACTCACAGTTAATGATGTAGAACTTCTAAGATAGTGTGAAATTAAAACTACTCATTAATTTTATAGTAGTTTAGAGTTGCAAAGGTGACAGATCTTTTTTCTTTAAAAAAAAAAACCTTGTCAAACAAAAACTTTATTCATTTTGGTCAGTCATACTCAAACTTATGTCTGATTCCTTTTGGTTTACAGGCAGAAATTTACAGGTAGACACAATTCTTTCTTGTACTATCAATGTCTATTGCTACTGATACTGGAATTTTATTCTTCCATTATAGTTTTGTATTTGAATAGGTGCTTTTTAACAATTTTTTTTCTTAACCGGTTACCTTACTTTCTTAAGACTGGACCCAATTACTTGTTGAGCACTTTATGAATTAATTTTGTTAGTTTTAATTATTTCACTTCTGAGATGTCTCAGAATGTGACGTATGTTTTCCGTTTATCACCTGAAATTTTCTTATACTTTATTATCTTAGAACTGATAATACAGTAGAAAAAACTTAATTGGTCTAATGTCAGGATAAAAACTTTGAGCTTCTCTGGTTTCCTTAGAACTTGTAACTTTTTGGATTTTTAATTCTCTATCTAGGCATGAGCATGACCAAACTAAAGAAAATCTTATATTGCATATTATTTTTGAGTCATTTCAGGATTTGGCTGTAGAACTAGATGAATCCTAGCTTATTAAGTGGTACCTGGTTTAGAAACTGCCGTGTCATCTGACTGTGGTTCTCTAATTTTTTGTTTTGATTTTGAAAAGATTATCCTTTCTGAAGAATCCTTTATAGCAGTAGTAGTTAGGCAGTATTTTTGGTTTTTTGACTAGGACACCTGCACTACCTGCCTAATAATTAAGTATTCAGTAGGTCAGTGTTTGAACTTTTGTCTTTGGATCCAAATTAGAACAAGCCAAGGGATTACTAAAGCATTGGGAAGATAGAAACTTTTTCGCTAAATGTGTACTTTTAATATACATAAATTTCTGTAGTAAGACAGGAGACTACTGTGTTATGTTGTTGAGTTAAACATCCTAGTATATTAAAATCGGAAGAATAAATCTTAGGTTATCCTGCCCAGCTATTGATTTGACAAATAAGGAACGTGAAATCATACAGCAGGTAAATAACTTGATTAGGTAGATGAAGAACAAAAGCTAGTTAGGATCTAATAATTTGGGAGATGATAAAGCATTTGTAGTCCCGTAATGGCTAATCAGTAATTTCTTTTTTTTTTTTTTGAGATGGAGTTTCGCTCTTGTTACCCAGGCTGGAGTGCAATGGCGCGATCTCGGCTCACCGCAGCCTCCGCCTCCTGGGTTCAGGCAATTCTCCTGCCTCAGCCTCCTGAGTAGCTGGGATTACAGGCATGTGCCACCATGCCCAGCTAATTTTTTGTATTTTTAGTAGAGACGGGGTTTCACCATGTTGACCAGGTTGGTCTCGATCTCTCGACCTTGTGATCCACCCGCCTCGGCCTCCCAAAGTGCTGGGATTACAGGCTTGAGCCACCGTGCCCGGCCCAGTAATTTCAAATAAAGCAATACTGTATTGTTTTGGTGTGGAAGTGGCCTTTAGATTTCTGGAGAAACCTGGTCCTATACCCAAGGCAAATTTCAGGCTTCTGTTTTGGATATTGATTTTTATCACTTCAAATTGAGATAAAAATAGGCTTTTGTGGATGGATGAATATGGTATACAAATTAAGCTATTTTCTGTCAAGCTTGTTTTTTAGAGTGATGGTATGCTATGCGTTGCTGTCTACTAAAACAAGCATCAATTTATTTTTTGAGACAAAGTCTCAATCTGTCACCAGGCTGGAGTGCAGTGGCATGGTCTTGGCTCACTGAAACCTCCACCTCCGGGGTTCAAGTTATTCTCCTACCTCAGCCTCCTGAATAGCTAGGACTACAGGCATGTACCACCACGCCCAGCTAATTACAAGCATTAATTCTTAGTAAATAATACTAGGTAATATTTTGATACCACAGGATCTGCAGTAATTACCAAGATGTTTAAGATGCAAATTTCTTTACCTGGTTTTATTAAACAAATGGTGCACCTTAATTTTAATATTTAGTTGTCTTGGTCAGAAAATGTTACTGCTGGACTCTGCAGAGTTTACGTTGCTTTTCTAGAAAGGGACCTTGTTTTTCAGGAAATACAGCGTAATTTGCTTTAAGAAAACATTGATGCACAGATTTAAGAATGATTTATTTTAAGTACCTTCCCCCCAAGTTGGCTCTGAAGAGTTCATAGGATACATTATATTTTGATGAGATTGTTTCCCCATCTACCTGAAAAGAGAGAGAGGTCAAGTCATATTTTTGTTAAAGCTCCAATATACTTAACTGCTTCCTTTTCTCTGTCTTTTATTAAGACTATGTGTTATGATTATATGACATTAATATTTTGTGAAAAGTTTAGCAGTGTTACAGAAATGGGATGTGGTTCTGTGATTAAGAAACAATAATTTATTTCTTTGCCATAGTTCTTGAAATATCTCATTGAACTGAATCTCTCCATTTGAATGTTGGTGATTTTTTTCCCTTTTAAATTTGTGCCACATTTTTTATTTTTTGTAGGATGAGAATCATTGTAACTTGTCATCTCAGGGAATAGTTTTTGGAGTTTGTTCTTAAATCCTGAAAGTCACTGATTAGGAGTATTGGCAAAATTATTCTCTTACTTTCCTTTTTTTCTGACCCATAGTAAAACAGTTTGAGAAGTAATCTAAAAACCTGCAAAGAGTTTGTTTTTATGTAAAACAAACTAGGAATCTGTTGTTGCCTGGTGACAATTCATTTATTGACATTCAAATTCTGATGCAAGATTCTAGTCATTTAAAATTCATCTTATTCCACCAGCAGCTTATCAAAGAATTTCAAAAAAATAAAAAATATATATAGATATATAAATATAAATAAAATTCATCTTAGTTCATCCCTGTGGAAAGAAACATTCAACTAAAACTGGGCTCTCATTATCAGAAATCATCCTAAACCTGTTACTTGGGTTTTTTGGTAGCTTTTAAATTTTTTAGATAGAGCTGTAAAAATAGCAACAGCAGCTATACTCAATTAAAATTTCTGAAAATATTTAGCAGGCTATGAAATAATTCATAACAATTACAATTAGTGCACCTTTGCTATACCAGTTCTTTAAAGTGTGTTGATAATTTAAATTACATATTTAGTAACTTGCATTTTATTTGAGTTTTTTCTTTTGTTTTAACATAAGACTAACCTGGTCTGCAGGGGAGACTTAGCATGACCTCAGTTTATGTTTGAAGAGGCCACTTTTCTGCCTTGTAACTTAGTAGTTAAGAACTACTTAGTAGTTAAGTCCAGATTGCCTGGGCTCAAGTCATGGTTCAGCTACATGATTGTGTCACTTTGAGCAAGTTCAGTGCTGCCAATTTCCTGTCTGTAAAATGGGTGTAAAAAGAGTACCCACTTAATAGAATTGTGCTGATTAAATGAATTAACATATATAAAGCATGTAGGACAGGGCCTGCCACATAAATATTAACTATGATGATGCTGCATCTTTTTTAGGTTGTACTGTTGAGGGAATCTATGAAGATTTTATTTGTTTATATTTATGTTTGAAAAATCATATAGCAAAACTCTTATTAACTACTATTTTTAGAGGAGGAGGAGGAGGAATGCAGGTATTGATCTTTATGTTACTGGTGCTTTTAAATTCCTTGGCTTTGCCTGGCCTTTGCCTAACATTCTAATTTTTTTTTTTTTTTTTGAGACGGAATTTCGCTCTTGTTACCCAGGTTGGAGTGCAATGGCGCGATCTCGGCTCACAGCAACCTCTGCCTCCTGGGTTCAGGCAATTCTCCTGCCTCAGCCTCCTGAGTAGCTGGGATTATAGGCACGCGCCACCATGCCCAGCTAATGTTTTGTATTTTTAGTAGAGACGGGGTTTTACCATGTTGACCAGGATGGTCTCGATCTCTTGACCTCGTGATCCACCCGCCTCAGCCTCCCAAAGTGCTGGGATTACAGGCTTGAGCCACCGTGCCCGGCTTCCTAACATTCTAATTTTGTGACCTTACCCAAATGCCACCTTTCTGACCTGCTTATTTTCAGAATCTGCTAAGATGCTTATCTCATCTTTGCGTGTATCTGGAAAGCATTTTTCTTTTGGTGTGTCTCATATATAATTCTTAGTATTTATTTATTATATTAAAATTGTTTATATACTTTGTCTAATCCATTACTCTTTGGAAAGTTCACTATGATGTAATAGAATGCTATGTAATGAAAAAGAGCACCAAGGCAGAACTTGAGTTCTAGATTACCCAATTTTCTGATCTTGAGTAAGGAACTTAATCTATAATGTTGATTCATTAGCAACATGTCTTACTGATTTAGGGTTGCTGAAGATCAAATGAAATACTATGTGAATGTACTTTGAAAAATGTTAAGTGTTATGTAAAATACAAGAAAAGGCACTTTAAATATTCATTTAGAAGGCTATACGTTGTCACCTGTTACAAATGGAACATGTAAACTTAGTTGGATTTGGGAGCTTTTTGCTTTGTCAACTTTATTTCTCAACTCTTAGAAGGGGAGCTTTTCAGTTTGAAGAGAACTATCAGAGGCTCGCTGTTTTTGTTTGGAGGAGGATTATGCCTTTGACAGGTAGCAGACTTAATTTTATATGAATAGAGACAGATTGAGAGAGAGAGAGCGAATGTGTGTGTGTGTGTGTGTGTGTGTGTGTGTGTATGTGTATGTGTTAGATGGGGTCTAGCTCTGTTGCTCAGGCTGGAGTGCAGTGTCATGATCTCGGCTCACTGAAACCTCTGCCTCCTGGGTTCAAGCCATTCTCCTGCCTTAGCCTCTGGAGTAGCTGGGATTATAGGCACCTGCCACCATGCCCAGCTGATTTTTGTATTTTCAGTAGAGATGGGTTTTCACCATGTTAGCCAAGCTGGTCTCAAACGCCTGACCTCAAGTGATCCATCTGCCTCTACCTCCCAAAACGCTGGGATTACAGGTGTAATCCACTGCCTGGCTTCTCACATATAGTTTAAATCATCTCTAAGTTATTTAAAATACCTAATACAATGTAAGTGCTATGTAAATAGTTTTTATACTGTGGTGTTTTAAAACTTGTGTTTTTTATGATTGTATTTTGTTATTGTTTTTCCCCCCTCAGTATTTTCATCTGCAGTTAGTTGAATCCATGGATGCAGAACCTGTGTATACAGAACCTGAAGATTTTTTTTTTGGAGACGGTGTCTTGCCCAGGCTGGAGTGCAGTGGCGGGATCTCAACTCAACTGCAACCTCCGCCTCCTGGGTTCAAGCAGTTCTCCTGCCTCAGCCTCCCGAGAAGCTGGGATTATAGGCACCTGCCACTAATTTTTGTATTTTTAGTAGAGATGGGGTTTCACTCCTCGTTAATATAGTGGTTAAATAGAAAACAAAAAGTAGAATAATATATATATATTTAAAAGAGACAGGGTTTCACCATGTTGACCAGCCTGGTCTTGAACTCCTGACAGCCTTGACCTCCCGAAGTCCTGGGATTACAGGTGTTAGCCACCTCATCTTGCCTCTTTTTAACATTTTTATGTGGCTACTAGAAAATTAAATTGCATTTAGCTCACATTGTGTTTCTGTTGACCATTGCCTATTTAGACTATTAAAATCCTATGCAAGTTGATGCTACAATAAGTTTACTACTTCCTTTTAAACAATACCTTAACACCTTTTTTTGTGGTTTCTTGTGTTAGTATCCTTTACAAACCATAATTCTTTGCTGTTATTGAACGCAGAAATGTGGCGTTTTAAACTCTTAGTGGTTTGTGATGCTTTTAATACCAGATTATTAAGAAAATTGGAATCCTCATCCTTTATTATCTTTTGTTATTTGCCAGCATGTCCAGTAATCAGAAATGATATTTCTTTTTGGCCTTGTTCTTTGAGTACTTTAGTTGTTGCTAAGAGAATATTAAAAGTGTTTACTGTAAATATCTTGAAATATTTGGTAAATATTTTGGTTTATTTCAGATAAGCTGCAGTGTGTGTTTGGAATACATTAAATGCATAAACTTACTGCTTTATATTCTTTAGAATTTCTGGCCATTGGGGCTTCTTAAGCTTGCTAATTAATTTAGTGTCCTAATTCATATCTTAATGATACTGAGAAATAGGTTAAATTGGTTTTTGGTATCTGCCTGTTGTTTATGAAAGATAAACTGTTTGTTGTTCAGCTATTAGCATTGAGTTTTTCTAGAGTAGTTAAATTTTTTTGTTTGTTTTTGAAACAGGGTCTTATTCTGTCACCCAGCCTGGTGGAGGGCAGTGTCGTGATTATAGCTCACTGTAGCCTTGAATTTTTGGGCTCAAGCGATCCTGCCTCAGTTCCCAAAGTGCTGGAATACAGGCATGAACCATCTTGCCTGACCAAAATAGTTAAATTCTTTGTACCTTTAAAACAAATAAGGGTGAAAAGATATTTAGTGATAATATAGTTAACTGCTTTATTCTGTCCCGTCACCGTCCTCCCACCGCGCACCCCCCCCCACCCCAATGGAGTCTTGCTCTGTCACCCAGGCTGGAGTGCAGTGGCAGGATGTCCATTCACTGCAACCTCTGCCTCCTGGGTTCAGGCAATTCTCCTGAGTCATCCTCCTGAGTAGCTGGGATTACATAGGTGCGCCACCACACCCAGCTAACTTTTGTATTTTTAGTAGGGACAGGGTTTTATCATGTTGGCCCAGCTGGTCTCAAACTCCTGACTTGAAGTGATCCCTACAAAGTGCTGGGATTACAAGTGTGAGCCACTATGCCTGGCCTTAACTACTTAATTCTAATAAGCAGTCTGGCCTTAACTGCTTTATTCTGATAAAGTTGTAATAGTTGAGATGCCAAGACCATGCTCTTCAAACTGTTAATGGTAATTTTTTTTAATTATTTTTTATTTTTAAGACTGGATCACACACTGTCACCCAGGCTGGTCTTGAACTCTTGGCTTCAAGGAATCCTCCTGTCTCAGCCTCCCAAAGTATTGGGTTTACAGGCTTGAGAAACCCTCTTAGTTTAATGACTACAGAAGCTTACTTTCTTTTTGCGTGAGGGCCTTTGATAGTCATTGTTTATGGCTACAAACTAATTTGATTTTGAGTAAATTATCTGAATTATAAACTTCATTTATTTCTACCTTAGGTTTTGTAACCATCCTTAAATCATACACAAAAAAGATGCTTTAAAAATTAGTAAAACACTCTCATTATAAAAATTGGGAAATTAGAGGAAGAAAAAGAAAATAAAAAAATCACCTGCAGTCAGTACCTTCATCCAGAGATAAGCATTGTTACTGTGTATGCCACACTGGTTTCTGTGTGTGTGAACTCTGTTTTTATAGTTATCAGTGTACCGTATGGTGGTACAGTTTGCCTGTTTTACCACACAGCAAAAGCATTTTCCCATTTAAGAATTTTGAAGTTTTAATATTAAAAAACAGCAAAATATTTGTACACAGTAATCATAATTGGGGTGTGTGTGTGTGTATGTGTATGTATAGGGGTATGTGTATGTATATATGTATGCCACCATACAGCAACGTAAGTATGTGTATACATATATATGCATACACATCGTTACATTTCTGTATGGTGGCATAATTTGCCTGATTTACCTTATAGAAAAGCCATTTCCCACATTAAAATTTTGAAGTTAAATGTAAAAAACACTGGAATTCCTATTACTATTTTTTAAATTCTCAGTGAAAGAAAATTAATTAGACTTTTTATCCCACCGATACAAACATTTAGTTAGAACTAAATCTGGTAAATTGATCATTAATACATTTGATCACTCTGAACAGAAGATTAGACATCATGGTTGATATATTACAAAGCTAAATTTTTATTTTTTCACTTCCCGCCTTTGTTCAGAGATTTCCATGCTTCGCATATAATTTGGGGTATTGTTAGAACATTATAATGCAGTAGTTTGTTTTTAGAACAGTGGTACTGTTTGGTTGAGAGATTTGTAAAAGCCAAGTGTTAGGGGCTTAAATAACAGTACATTGAAAGTCTTTGAGGAAGTTTGGTTTCATATACTGACTAAGCTGTATAGGGGGAAAAGCCTTAGTATGCCTTTTCCACCTCCTACCCACTCAAGATAACCTAAGTCAGCTTCCTTTATTTAAACTGTTGAATGTACTCTTGAGCATACCAAAGATATTTTGAAAATATAGGAAATTCTTAATGCATTTAAAGGGAACTACTTCATAATCAGTTTTTTTCCACTACTGAAGTTATATTCAGAGACATCTTAGAAAACAAGGAAAAATAAAAACCACAATAACCCCACTGAAGTTTCATGATTAAAAGACAATGTTGATATATCATTTAGAACTTTTGCCTGTTCCTCCCTCTCATGATGGATTTTAATATTTGTTCACTAAATGCTCATTGTACTCCCATGTGCTTGAGGCTGTCTTATGTAGCAAATAGAGAAAAAATTCTGCCCTCATGGAACATGTGTTCTAGTGGGATCATAGATGTGTGTTTCCAATTTTATATCCTGATAATGTTATAATTCAGTATAACATAAGAAATAGTATATTTTTAATAGCTGCTTGATAGTTCCTTATGTGCATATACCATAATTTCCTTCTTTTCCCCACAGTGTTAGGTATTGCTATTTTTTCCGTTATAAATATAGTGGGCAAGGGTCTTACTCCACAAGGTTGTAACTGTGAAATATATTTCTGTTTTATGAAATCCAAATTTTATCTGTGTTGTATACTTAGCAAATTGAGTTGGCCGTTATTTTCTTGCACAAATCCCCCTTCCCCTAATCCTTGGAAAGCTTCGTACATTCCAGAACTTTATCAGGAAAGGGCTTTCCTCCAGTCTTTCACGTGTACACTCCTTTTCATTGACATGGCCATTTACGTTAAGTCTGGAAGGTTTCTTTAAGGCCTTGTTACAGAGAATATTGGGTGATAGGACTTTTTGCATAATTTTCCAAAGGGAAGTTTTTACCATTATTGTCTCTCCATCGTCCTCCCTTCTCCATGCAACTCAAGATGAGGACGAATGTATTGATCTTGTCTGGATGAATCCTCTAATCCCCTCTTTTCCTCTAGCATCCACCTCTCAAACTCCATTCTCATCGCCTCCCACTAGAGTGTAGTCCAACCAAACTCCTTTCTTTGGGCGTGGACTTTCTCAGACAGAAGCCAGCTGAGGAGATTGTCTTCTAATTGCTGGTTCTAAAATAACAGTCCTGAGGCTAGAGACCCACAAAGGCTTGGAGTAGGAGAAGAGAATTTACCTAGTTAGTCTTGTGAACAGAAACACCGATCAATACCTCAGATTTCACTGTTGAAAACTGTTTTCTTAGGATTAAATTTCAGTTATGGAAGTACAAGCATGAGCATTTAAATATTTTCTATTCATTGTAAGATTGTTTTCGAAAGCCATATATATTTTCAGTGACCCAAGTGAGAGTTTTTATTTTATTTATTTATTTATTTTTTGAGAGTTTTTATTTTACTCCCCACTTAATATTACATATTTCATAAACTATAGTTTATGTCTGTAGAACTTTCCCCCATTTGCTTTAATAATAATAACTACTTGTATTTCCTCTTTTGTCCTTTGATATATATTTGCTTTCAGGTGCTTTTCTCCCCTAACTAGTTTTCATAAGTTCCTCATATAAAAATGAATCCTTTCATATTTTCTGCAAATATTTTTCAATGCCAAGAATTTAATGTCAGTAGTGTAACACTGTTTATAACATCAAATTGGTTAGTCACCTTAATTCTCTTTTTCTTTTTTCATTTGAGTATAGTGAATCTTCTCTCTGAACTTGATCAGTGAATTTCTGGTTTTTTATCTTGTTGATATTCGTGTTTAAAATTGATTTATCTTCATGGATATATCTATGTTATAGTATTAAAGTCCAAAATTTAATATACAAAAAATAGATTTTAAAAATGTTTATACTAGCTCCTTATCAATGTTTAAAATTTTACTTTTGCAGTTACAATAATGGCTATTCCCTTATTTTGTATTTACTAGTAGAGAGTAAGACATTACTGTATATAATAAGTGGCATACCAAGTAATACTCTTTCTTGTAACACAAAAGAGTTCTTAAATCAGTTGTCTTTAAATTTGTCTTGTTATGGCAAGTTGTGTTTTCAGTTTAATCAAATTTGGCCTGTAATCCCAGCGCTTTGGGAGGCCAAGGTCAGAGGATCACTTGAGGTCAAGAATTTGAGACCAGCCTAAGGAACATAGCAAGACCCCATCTCTACAAAAAATAAAAAAATAATAAAAAAATAAATAACGTATTAGCTGAGTGAGGTGGTACGTGCCTGGAGTCCTAGCTACAGTTCAAGCCTTCAGTGAGCTGTGGTCGTGCCACTGTACGCTAGCCTGAGCAGTAGAGCAGTACCCTTTCTCAAAAAAAAAAAAATAGTTTGAACTATGTATATTTGAAGGAATGGTGTTCTGAAAATGGTGAGAAAAGGGTGGCAATTTGATGTTATTTATGAACCGGACACTGTGTTTTAGATATATTCTCATTTATTGTGTCATATATTCTGTGTCACCTGAAGGGGAGGTATCAGTCCCATTTTACAGGGTGAAGAGACTGAAGTGAAATAATTTGCCGAGCTTATATCCAATAAACGTAGACGTCGGAGTGGAGCCTGGATCATTCTTGTTTCTTTTTTCTTTTTCTTTTAATTCTTGTTTTAAAAGCTGAACATGCTTCTCTTCAAACTTCATAATTACCTTGTAATGTACATTAAAACTAATAGTTCAGGTTGTCTGTGACCCCCGAAGACAATAAAGAGGATCTCGTTCTATGGCCCAAACTGGAATGCAGTGGCAGGATCATGACTTACTGCAGCTTTGAACTCCTGGGCTCAAGCAATCCTTCTTTTTTAGCCTCCCGAGCAGCTGGGGCTACAGACATGCACCACCATGCCTGGCTAATTTTTAAAATTTTTTGTAGAGACAGGGTCTTACTGTGTTGCCTGGGCTGGTCTCTCAAACTCTTGGCCACAAGTGACCCTTCTGCCTCAACCTCCCAAAGTGCTAGGATTACAGGTGTGAGCCACTATGCCTGGCCTTTATCAGTTTTCAATCTGCTGTTTGCTATTACATTTTAAAAATGTGAAGTTAAAGTTAGAGCTCAATGTGGTGGATTTTTTTCTGTTTTTTGAGATGGAATCTCGCTCTGTCACCAAGCTGGAGTGCAGTGGCGCCATCTCGGCCCACTGCAGCCTCTGCCTCTCAGGTTCAAGCTATTCTCCTGCCTCAGCTTCCTGAGTAGCTGAGACTACAGGTGTGTGCCACCATACCCAGCTAATTTTTGTATTTTTAGTAGAGATGGGGTTTCTCTATGTTGTTCAGGTTGGGCTCGAGCTCCCAACCTCAGGTGGTCTGCCTGCCTCGGCCTCCCAAAGGGCTGGGATTATAGGTGTGAGCCACTGCACCCAGCAAATATTTAAAATTTTCATACCCATGATTGTTGTTTGATGTTTTAGTTTCAAAGGCATTGAAAACCTCAAAATATATGTAAAATAGTCTTTATTTGTTTGTTTCTTTTTGAGATGGAGTCTTGCTCTGTCACCCAGGCTGGAGTGCAGTGGTGCAATCTCAGCTCACTGCAACCTCTGCCTCACCGGCTCAAGCGATTTTCCTGCCTCAGGCTCCCAATACCTGGGATTACAGGCACAGGCCACCACACCTGGCTAATTTTTTGTATTTTTAGGAGAGATGGGGTTTCATCTTGTTGGCCAGGCTGATATTGAACTCCTGACCTCAAGTGATCCACCTGCTTCTGCCTCCCAAAGTTCGGGGATTATATGTGTGAGCCACCATACCCAGCTAATAGTCTTTTTTTTTTTTCTTCTTTTTAAAGAAAAGTTTGTAGAAATTGGAAGAAGATATCTCTCATGCTAACACTCATTGTGATTAGAGCTCGAGATTATGAATGACTTATTAAAATATAAAAACTCTAGAGAAAAAATTTTAAATTCTTAGTAATACTGATAATAATAGTTATTAACACAGGTATGACCTCTCTCTGATGTTCTTTCTGGTGAACTCCACAGAGTCATAGGAAGGTTCGGGAAATTCAAAATCCATACCTGGGAATCTTGGAACTCAGGGAGGAATAAACATTTCAGGGGGAGTAAACAATAATGGTGAATATTATTTGGGAAACGAGAAATTAGGGATTTTGCTGCTCTAAAATGTAAAACAGATGAAGTCTGGATTTTGTTTTGTTTTTATAAAGTTCAGTGGGAGAGCATTCTCATCTGTTAAAATTGCCACTAATTATGTGTTTTTTTTTCTAAATCATATTGTCTGCTCTTCCAAGAGTTGAAGAATGTACTCATTTTCATAACATTTTATAAAAACGAGTGAGTAAATTTTTGGCAATGATTTTATTTGACATGTGAGTGGTATTTGCTTTTAGATTTAGAATTCCCTGTTGGGAAAGTAATTTAGGGTATCTTGCTGTGAATATAACATTAAAATGCATAGACACACTATAAATTCCCTTTTCCTTAATTTTCTTTTCTTTCTTTCTTTTTTCTTTCTTTCTTTTTTTTTTTTTTTTTTTTTTTTTTTTTTTGAGACATAGTCGTGCTTTGTCACCCAGGCTGGAGTGCAGTGGCACGATCTGGGCTCACTGCAAGCCTCCACCTTCCAGGTTCAAGCAATTCTTCTGCCTCAGCCTCCTGAGTAGCTGGGATTACAGGTGCACACCACCCCACCTGGATCATCTTTGTATTTTTAGTAGAGACGGGGTTTTACCATGTTGGCCAGGCTGGTCTTGAACTCCTGACTTCAAGTGATCTACCTGCCTTAGCCTCCCAAAGTGCTGAGATTACAGGTGTGAACCACTGTGCCTGGCTCCTTTCCCTTAATTTTCTGAAATAAAATTTCACATACAGCCATGTGAATTGACTGGACTGTCCAATTAAAATAGTTGATTTTTTTGGTCTTTATACTGCAAGTTTCAGAAATAAAAATAAGGCATTTTCTCTGTGGATGCAAAGGACTCTGTACTTGACTCAGCTTCCTTTTTCTCTTGCCTGCATTTTTTGTGTGCTTCACCAGCTTGGCTAGTCGTAATAAGGCTCAGTATCTCTGCCATTCCCAGTGTTTTGCAATTTTTTTAATTTGGAATTTTGTAGATAGTCATTAACAGAATTGCTTAATAGGGAATAATGTTTTCTTTATGGAAATAATTTGAGGCACCTTTTTTTGGGTTCTTTGAAAGGAGTTTATCGTGGATATTAGGAAAGAGGATGTAGAAATAAACCTTTGCTTATAGTATGAAGCTGTGATAATCTGCCCCATCTAATTCAGTTTTAACTTCTGTCCTTAACTTGTTTGTCTCCTTACCGACTCAGTTGTCAGTGAAGATTTATTTATCAGGAGATGGGAATGGAGTATTTTGGATATACTTCAAGTTTTGAATGATACCTCTTAGAATACATATGATGTTTTAATAGTGAGTACCCTAGTCACAAAATGTGGTCTGATTTAACTTGATTTTGTAGTACTTTGCTTCTAAGTTTAGACACATTATAGAAATTCATGAAAATTTCAGTCATATTTATGGCCACGGTTATGCATTCCCAAAGGAAGTCTGTTGCATTCCTAAATGTAGTGTGTTGCATGCACTGCTGAGCATAATGGGAAAAGAAAAGTGCTATAAAAAGCTAAGTACCAAGTAACTAGCTAGAAAAAGCTTTTAATGGGAGAGCTGGCATGGTCATTAATCTGGTAGAATAGTATTTGAGGAAATAGTTGCATGTGTTAAGCTGCAGTTTCTTTTGGTTACTGAAAACCAAATAGGAAATTCTGAATTAATACTTCCTTGCTTTCTGCAGCTTAATTTGAGAATTAGAGTGGGAGACTTAGTTCTAATGCAAACTATAGAAGAATGACCTTAGGTAAGTTTGTTGTCTGATGAGTAAAGTGAGTGGTGGAGTTGGATAATCCAGTCAGCTTTAGGCTCATGCCTTAAATATGCTTCTTATCCTCTCACAGTCAAAAAGGATTTTTACCTTGGTACAGTCTGATTCCTGCAACACTCCTCCAATTACTGAATGTATAATGCTACTTTGCAGTGGCTTTCAAACCTTTTTGAGACCCATTCTTAGAACATTTACATTGTGACCCAGTATATGTGCACACAAAAAAATGAAAGTTTCACAGAATAGTTTCCTTACTAGCATTGAGCTGTTTTTTATTTCCTTAACAACAACAGCAACAAAAACTGTTAACCATCCTTTTCTTGGGGTTGTACTACTGTCCAGTGAGTACATAGTGAGGGTACTACTGCTAACACCTACACAATATGCCTCCATCATCTAGAACTTTGCTTTACTTTGGTACAATTTTTGGAAAAATGAAAAACTGCTTTTCCACAGCGGGGGAAAACTGTTTACCGTCCACTCTTTGAAAAACATTGTATTTAGAGTATAAACTGGAAGTTAGATCCTTTTAACCACTTAATTAAATCAAACGGTAAGTTATTGGGAGCTATTTGCCACAAAATGAAAAGCTAGTGGCTATATTAATTTTAGCTCTTGTCATTGTTCTTGAATAATAACATAAGCTCTGAACACTGTATTCCTTCTTAGAAAGGAACAAGTGGCCTGTAATCCCAGCACTTTGGGAGGCCGAGGTGGGTGGATCACAAGGTCGAGAGATCGAAACCATCCTGGTCAACATGGTGAAACCCCGTCTCTACTAAAAATACAAAAAGTTAGCTGGGCGTGGTGGTGCATGCCTGTAATCCCAGCTACTCAGGAGGCTGAGGCAGGAGAATTGCCTGAGCCCAGGAGGCGGAGGTTGCGGTGAGCCGAGATCGCGCCATTGCACTCCAGGCTGGGTAACAAGAGCGAAACTCCGTCTCAAAAAAAAAAAAAAGAAAGAAAGGAACAAGTGATTATGATTTTGTGTAACAGCTGAAGTTAGGTGCATGTAAAGTTTTATAATTGCTGTTCTTCAATGTAGATAAATGATGTTTTATTTTTGCTTTTTATTTAGTCTCATTGATAGGCACAGTATTGTAACTATAACACAAACCAATGGCACTAAAAATCTTCAGAACCTTTTTGGATTTGAGTTTTTAAAAGATATTTTGTGGAGACTACAGATTTAATTTTAGAGTATAAATGTGCTCTTATTTTAAATAAGTGGGCTTTATGCTTTGTGTTCTAATAATCGAGATAACTCTTGTTTTTTTGAGAATTTAAATTAAAATTCCCGGTCTTCTCTAGTTCTGTCAGATTTCTTTGTTCCCCCTCCCCAGTAGTTTGAGTTCTCATAGGATTTTTGTCCTATTTTAAAAATCTAATGATTTAAAATGAAGTTTTCTGGCAATATTAATATTTTTGTAAATCTGGATATCTTACTCAACTTCTAAGCCTTTTTCTTCATCTGAAAATGACAGTTTTGTGTACTTGGCTGGATTATTTTAAATAACAATAAAAAATGTGGAAGACTCACAGTACAGTTTGAAGTTTTATATATTTTATTTTTTAAATTTTTATTTATTATTTTTTTTTGAGACAGAGTTTTGCTCTTGTTGCCCAGGCTGGAGTCTAGTGGTGGTGTTTCAGCTCACTGCAACCTCTACCTCCTGGGTTCAAGCAATTCTGCCTCAGCCTCCTGAGTAGCTGGGGTTATAGGCATATGCCACCATGCCCAGCGAATTTTGTATTTTTAGTAGAGATGGGTTTCTCTATGTTGGTGAGGCTGGTCTCTTAATTCCCAACCTCAGGTGATCCACTGGCCTCAGCTTCCCAAAGTGCTGGGATTATAGGCATAAACCACTGTGCCTGGCCTGAAGTTTTATATAATTTAAATCATTGTCGTAGACTGACTTTGGAAAGTAACTGCTGAGATTTTTGGTCTAAAGTGACCCTGAAAGTTCATGACCTAATTATAATTTTACTAGGCCTGCATGTAAATGTTGCATTTTGAGAGAAAATATTGTAGAAGTAGTTACATTGCTGGCTGACCGATATAGCAAGTCCGTAACATGCCACTTAATTGTCCTGTAGTATATCTTATTTAGTTCTCTCAGTAACTACATAGTATGTTGTTATTCCTATTTTATAGTTGAGAAAACAGAGGGAACTATTTGATAGAATAATGTTTCTGAAATCAGAGATCCAGTCTTAGAAGGCTTAGTTGAATAACACTGGATATGTCTGGTGTTCCTAAGTCTGTGAAATTAATGAGAAATTTGAAATCTAATTGAAATCCAAGGATAAAGTTGTAATAAGAGACTCCCATCTTAAGTGTATCTCTGATAGGTTAAGTAGATTTCTAAAAAAGTCCTAATTCAGCACTATTCAATAGAAACATAATGTGTATCTCATATGTAGTTTAAATTTTCTTTTCTTTTTTTGAGACAGTCTTGCTCTGTCACCCAGGCTGAAGTGCACTGGCACAATCTCTGCTCACTGCAACCTCCACCTCCCAGGTTTAAGCGATTCTTCTGCCTTAGCCTCCCAAGCAGCTAGGGGTGCAGGCATGCACCACCATGCCTGGCTGATTTTTGTATGTTTATAGAGACAGGGTTTTACCATGTTGGCCGAGTTGGTCTCAAACTCCTGACCTCAAGTGATCTGCCTGCCTTGGCCTCCCAAAGTGCTGGGATTACAGACGTGAGCCACTGTGCCCAACCTAGTTTAAATTTTCTAGTAGCCACATTTAAAAAAACAGGTGGAATTAATTTGATAATATATTTCATATAATCCAGTATATCTCTTTTTTTTTTTCTGAGACAGGGTCTTGCTCTGTCACCCAGACCGGAGTGCAGTAAATGGTACACGATCATGGCTCACTGCAGCTTTAAACTACTGGGCTTAAGCAATCCTCCGGCCTCAGCCTTCCAAGTAGCTGGGACTACAAGCATGTGCCACCACACCCTGCTAATATTTAAATTTTTTTGTAGAGATGGGGGTCTCACTATGTTACCCATGCTGGTCTTGAACTCCTGGCCTCAAGTGATCCTCCTGTCTCGGCCTGCCAAAGTGCTGGGATTATTAATGTGAGCCACTGTGCCTGACCTAAACATCATTTCAGCGTATAATCAGTGTAAAGATTATAAAAATATTATATATTCTTTTCTATTACATCTTAAAAATCTGCTGTGTGTTTTACACTTAACATATCTCAGTTCACACCAGCAACATTTCAGTGAAGTAGTCAGTAACCATACTTGGGGCTGGGCATGGTGACACATACATTTCTATAATCCCAGCACTTTGGGAGGCCTAGGTGGGAGAATTGCTTGAGCCCAGGAGTTTGAGACCAGGCTAGGCAACAAACTGAGATGCTGTCTCCACCAAAAACACATACAAAATTATCCAGGCACAGTGGCGTGTGCCTATAGTCTCAGCTACTTGAGCTGAGGAGTTTGAGACCACAGTGAGCTATGATTGTGCCACTGTACTCCAAACTGGGCATCAGAGATTCTCATCTCTAAAGAAATTGTATTTTATTTATTTATTTAAAGCCCAGATGTGTCAATCTTGAAGGAATTTTTTTTTAAGTTCTTTTTTGTTTTTGTTTTGTTTTGTTTTGAGATGGAGTCTTGCTCTGTCGCCCAGGCTGGAGTACAGTGGTGCAGTCTCAGCTCACTGCAGCCTCTGCCCCACTGGGTTCCAGTGATTCTCCTGCCTCAGCCTCTTGGGTAACTGGGATTACAGGCACTTGCCACTACTCCCAGTTAATTTTTGCATTTTTTTTTTTTTTTTTTTTTTTGAGACAGAGTTTCACTCTTGTTACCCAGGCTGGAGTGCAATGGCGCGATCTCGGCTCACCGCAACCTCCACCTCCTGGGATCAGGCAATTCTGCCTCAGCCTCCTGAGTGGCTGGAATTACAGGCACGCACCACCATGCCCAGCTAATGTTTGTATTTTTAGTAGAGACGGGGTTTCACCATGTTGACCAGGATGTTCTTGATCTCTTGACCTTGTGATCCACCCGCCTCGGCCTCCCGAAGTGCTGGGATTACAGGCTTGAGCCACCGCGCATGGCCTTAATTTTTGCATTTTTATTAGAGACAGGGTTTCACCATGTTGACCAGGCTGGACTTGAACTCCTGACCTCAGGTGATCTGCCCGCCTTGGCCTCCCATAATCTGGGATTACAGGCATAAGCCACCACCACGCCTGGCCCAAGGAATATTTTTACATTTAATCATAGCCAAAAGGCTGAGAAGCAATAGGAATTTTTTTTTTTTAATTGGCTACTATTACTGGACAGCTCAATTTCTCAATACCAAGTACCTTTTGTTAAACTGTTCTTCAGCAACCTTTCCCTATCATCTCAAGAAGCTGGTGATAAAAATTATCAATAGTGAATTATCAGTAGTTGCTGGCATAGATGATCTGTTCTGAGTTCTCTTCCCCAGTTGCAGGTTGCAGAAAATGTATTCATTGTAAAAGTTTTTATTATAAAAGTATTAATACTTGCTCATTATACAGAGTTTGAAAAATCCAGAAATAGAAAAACTACCAATGTTTCCACCATCTAAAAATGGTACTGGCAGCATTTTAGTGAATTTTCACCTGGTTTATTGTCTGCCTAGATTTTTCTTACAGTTTTTAAATTTTTACCTTTCATGTGATTGTGTCTTATAATGTATATTAGCATTTAATATGAATATTTTTGTTGGCATTTCTTGTTTTTATTTTTAAAAATAGCATTTAGGTATAATTGACATAAAAAATGCCCGTATTTTAAAAGTACAAATTTAATAAGTTTACACACACACACACACACACACACACACACCCACCCATGAAACCATTACCACAGTCAGTAAGTACCACAGTCAAGATATTTATTACTATTTTCCTGAAGTCTTTGCTCACAGTTGTGTACATCTCCTGTCACTACATTAAAACTTTCAGATGTTCTTCTTTTTTGGAGATAACCTCTCTTAAACTTCTAAACTTCACCAATTTGTACTGGTTGCATTCTAGGTTGATGCTCAGGTTGGGGATCTTCCTTCGTTCTCATTTTGGAGATTCTTCTTATATCTAGCTGATTTTTTATCCTACTTCCAGAATCCCATTTCTTTCTCTTTCTTGGTCTCCTCATTTGTAAAAGTATAGCTTCATAACTCTGAGAAAGATCATTTGGGAGATAACTATATTTTTGAGACCTTGCATGTCTGAAAATATCTTTCTTCATCTTCCTTTCCCTCGCGTCTTTAATAGGTAGTTTGGATCACATTGGAAATAATTTATTTCAGAATTTTAAAGGCATTTTTTTTTTCTAGCTGCTGGTATTGCTGTTAAAGTTTGTGGCCAGTAGGATTCTCTGTTTCCTGTAACCTATCCCCACCCCCACCCCCCACCCCCCGGAAGTTTTTAGGTTTTTTTTTTTTTTTTGGTCTCGTCCTCAGCATTTAAAAATTTTGGCGATGTGCCTTAGTATGGGTCTCTTTTTCCCATTGTGGCTTTTTGTCTAGAAACTCACTGGCCATCAATTCTGAAAATTTACCTTCTACTCATTTCATTTTTTGCCTTCTGTTTTTTATGTTGCCCCTTCTAGAACTCCTGTTACATATACACAGAACTAACTCCAGTTAGTTCTCGCAGATGAATGATCTAATATTCGTATCATTTTTCCCACCAAAGATGGAGTCTTGCTCCGTTGCCTAGAGCTAGAGTGCAATGGCATGATCTCGGCTCAGTGCAACCTCTGTCTCCTGGGTTCAAGCAGTTCCCCTGCCTCAGCCTCCTAAGTAGCTGATATTACAGGCCTGGGCCACCACACCCAGCTAATTTTGTATTTTTAATAGAGGTGGGGTTTCTCCATGCTGGTCATGCTAATCTCGAACTCCTGACATCAGATGAACCAGCTGCCTTGGCCTCCCAAAGTTCTGGGATTACAGGCATGAGCCACCATGCCCAGCCTTATTTTTGTATTTTTAGAAGAGATGGAGTTTCATCATGTTGGCCAGGCTGGTGTCAACTCCTAACCTCATGATCCGCCTGCCTTGGCCTCCCAAAGTGCTGGGATTACAGGTGTAAGCCACGGTGCCCAGCCTATCCATATCTTTTTCTCCTTTTTTTCATATTATTTTTTGGTTTTGTTTTTTATGAGATTTCCTCATGGAAAGTCATAGCTTGATCATATACTATTGAGTTTAATTTTATATTTTTACCTTCCAAGAGATTTTGTTTTTCTTTTTTAGTAGCCTCTTGTTTATGTATACATTTTCTGTTTTTAGAGGGTTTTTTCCTTCTTGAAGTTTTCACTTCGTTTATAGCTTCTACTTTTCTTTTTTTTCTAAGATGGGATCTTGCTCTGTTGCCCAGTATAGTACAGTGGTGTGATCATGGTTCATCACAACTAGTTCACGGGAACTCCTAGGCTAGGAGTTCACTGGAGCCTGGAAGTTCCAGTGAACTTTATCATTTAAAACACCATATATTAGACTGTAAATAAAAAGTTTCAATAAAATATCTAAAGTAGAAATCACATAAAGCATAAGCTGTACTTTGGCTTTGGCATATAGAACTAGGGATCTGAGTAGTGCCCAGCTGATTGATTGATTGATTAATTGATTGATTTGTAGAGATGAGGTCTTGCTATGTTGCCCAAGCCAGTTTCAAACTCCTGGGCTCAAGCAATTCTTCTACCTCAACCTCCTAAAGTGCTGGGATTACAGGCATGAGTTACCACATTACCCTGACTTTTCCAGGTTACTTTTTTTGGTTGTTATTTATTATTGATTTTAGTTGTTTTTATTATTAGCTTCCCATGTAGATTGGATACTCTTTAATTTTAAAGGCTTTATTCAAGTAATCCCATGAGCCTTGGTTGTCTGCTTTTATTTGAGTTGGGCATTGAAAACTGGTAAGTACAGTGGATGAGGTTTGTTGATTGTGGGGCTCAATATAATCTGACTGTGCTGTTCTGGCATCTTAGGAAATGCAGATGTTGGGATCTTTAGATCTTTTCATTTATGCTACTCAGATTCCTTTGGTTTCATATGGCAAAGTATAAAATATACAGCGTTTTAAAAATAATTCTCTTTGCTTAACACATTCCCTTTTTATATTAATACTATCATTGTTTTTTCACATTTGTCTTACTGTTTCTGTATCTTCCTTTTTTTTGGAGATGGAATTTCACTCTTGTTGCCCAGGCTGGAGTGCAGTGGCGTGATCTCAGCTCACTACAACTTCTGCCTCCTAGGTTCAAGCTATTCTTCTGCCTCAGCCTCCTCAGTAGCTGAGATTACAGGCTCCTACCACCATGCCCAGCTGATTTTTATATTTTAGTAGAGACTGGGTTTCACCATGTTAGGCTGATCTTGAATTCCTGACCTCAGGTGATCCACCCACCTCGGCCTCCAAAAGTGCTGGGATTACAGGTGTGAGCCACTGCACTTGGCCCCTTATCTTCCTTTTTATGTCATTTTAATTTTGATGTGTTTCTTATAAATCAACAATGTTAGCTAGTCTTTTCCTTAAAGCCTGTTACACAGGTTTCTTGTAATAGAGAACTTTAACGTATTTACATTTATAGTAATAATTGATATGTTTGGAGTTGGTCGTCTTCTTGCTTTCTATGTGTTTTATTTCTGCCTTTCCTTTCTTAGAGAGATTTATTTTCTTTGCATTTTACACCTAGTAGTCTATATTTTATGTAATTTTCATTATTAATTTTTAAACACCTAACATATTAGATTTTAAATCCGTGTTGAAACCTAACATTTTAGTACTAGTTACTAGTTTTTTGCTTTTTAAAAATAACATCATTTCTCTACTTTCACAGGTGGTATCATGGAATGGCAAAGCACAGACTCTGGAACAAGGCAGCTTGTGTTTACATCTTGGCTTGGCTTTGCCACTTTTTTATTGTAATCCTCTTGTGCCTCTATTTCTTTTTCTTTTTCTTTTTTTCTCGGTTAAAGTAGAGACAGGGTCTCACTGTTGCTGATCTGGAACTCCTGGGCTCAAGTGTTCCTCTTGCCTCAGCCTCCCAAAGTGCTAGGATTTCAGGCATGAGCCACCAAGCCCACCTCATTTCTCCATCCTTAAAGAGAAGATATTAATAGTACCTACTTTACAGAGATGTTGTTAAGTTTAAATGTGTTAATATATGTAAAGCACCAGAATAGGGTGTGGAGGTCAGTAAATGTTAACTATTGTTATGCAGTGTCAGTTATTAACAAAAGCTTGAAACTACATTATTAGCATAGTTTTTGTGGGTTGCTGTGTTTAATGCTTGCCTGGTTCTTAACCCATATCAGCTTTCTGTGTATTTAAAAAGCATCTTTATCTTTTGTGTAAGTTCGTTTTCATTATTCTTACACACTTTAATGTATGTAGGCTACTCTGTTGTAAAGACTTTGTCTGTCTTCTGCTGGGCTGAGGACCTCTGCATTTCCACTCTTTGTCCATCTCAGAACAGGTACAACAAAAAAAAGTTAAAAACCTGGATGTTGTCATGGATATCCCGGATGCTTTAGTTACATTGCATGTGCCAATTTTAGTGTGAAAAATGGTATCAGGTTTCTTCAAGGCAGCAAAACCATTAGGGGATTTTTTATGTAACAGATAGATATTTTATTTCATTTCAGGGAATTGGCTTACTTAGTTGTTGGGGGCTGGCAAGTCTGAAATTTGTCTTCTGGTTGAGCTGGCCATTGGATTGGGAACTCTAGGACAGCAGCTGATACTTCAGTCTTTAGCTAGGATTTCTCAGGAAATCTGAGTTTACTGCCTTGTAAGTTATTAGATGAGACCCACTCATGTAATTGAAGGTAGTCTTCTTTACATAAAGTCAGCTGATTGTAGGTTTAACCACATCTACAAAAATGCCTTTATGGCAACACCTAGATTAGTGTTTGATAGACAGAGTACTGTAGCAAAATTGAAAACATAAAACTAACCATCATAGATGGGTATATTGTTTACATGATAGATTGTCCTTCACATCAGCTTCTTGAAATCAAAAAAAGCTACTATGTGTAATACTATATGGAAATTAAACATTGCCTAGATTTTTAATAAAATATAATTTATAGTTATACTCTGCTAACATGAGATCAACTTATGCACTAATGGCTCATATTTCTAAAAGTTTGTGAGTTGTTTGTTGACTTAAGTGAAAAAGGCCTGTAATGCCAGTACTAGAAATGATTGTTGCCAGAATCACCAGCAAAAGCTGATTCCCAGGCAGTATATCTGAAATATATTACATATGGAAGACATACTGAAAAATGAAAGTGAGCAATGTTAAACACTGTACATTTATTTGGTGCCAGTAATGTTAATAGTTTAGACTTTAGCCTTATAACTGTTTTTTTGTGGGAAAGTTTATTAGTTGATTCTCAAATATGAAGGCCACATGCTTCCTTCAGTTGAGGCATAATAATGAAAGAACATACTGAGGCTACATTACATTTTTATTGGTGAAATCAGGCGTAAAGGAAAGGGTAGAAACTAGAACAGATGTAGATTGGGAAGCAGACAGATGAGATTCTTAGCCCATAATTTTGAGAGAAAGTAGTTTTTTGTTGATGGCACCGACAGAGCTTCTAATTTATGATAAAGAATCATAAATTTGGTAGAAGTTATAGTCTCAAGTACAAAACCCTATTGATTTTCCATTCTAGCTCTTTGGTGAGAAGCATAACACTGTACTATGTATAGGTAGATAAGATTAAAGAATAAAGTAAAAGACATAGAATTCTTTGCTGTTAAAATGAAAGAATAACTTTTAGTTAGTATAGTGTGGTACTGTACTAATAAATGGTACCCGCTGCTAGTGATAAAATTTAGATTTTGTCCCCAGTTCTATTTCCTGTATACCTGTATTATTAGTCCTTTGTTCTCTGTTCTCTGTTCAGTGTCCCAGTAGAAACTGTGTAGTTATCCCTTTTTTTTTTTTTTTTTTTTTTGGATACAGTCTTTCTCTGTCACTCAGACTGGAATGCAATGATAAACACTGCAGCCTTGAACTCCTGGGCTCAAGCCAGTACTAGAAATTCAGTCCCACTGAATTGCTGGGACTATAGGTGTGTGCCACCATACGCCTGGCTAATTTTTTTAAAAAAAGTTTCTAGGCCGGGCGCAGTGGCTCACGCCTGTAATCCCAGTACTTTGGGAGGCTGAGGCAAGTGGATCACGAGGTCAGGAGTTTAAGACCAGCCTGGCCAACATGGTGAAACCTCGTCTCTACTAAAAATACAAAAATTAGCTGGACGTGGTGGTGCGTGCCTGTAATCCCAGCTACTCAGGAGACTGAGGCAGGAGAATCGCTTTAACCTGCAAGGCAGAGGTTGCAGTGAGGTGAGATCGTGCCGTTGCACTCCAAGTTGGGTGACAGAGCAAGACTCGGTTTCAAAACAAAACAAAATAAAAAACATTTCTAGAGATAGGGTCTCACTGTGTTGCCCAGACTGGTCTTAAACTTCTGACTTGACTTAGTTAAGTCTTTTTCAGTCATCAGCATTTTTAGCCTCAACTCCTCTTCCCACCATACACACATACATTAGCACAGTTATTCAAGGAATGTGTATTTAAGATGTATACTCTGATTTTAGATACTGCAAGGATCCAGAGGCTATTCTCTGCCTTTGAGTTGCAAATAATCTTTGTTAAAATGGAGTGAGAAAAGTTCAGTGATAGAAATATTTCCTTTGATATTTGTCTTAAGTATCTTCTGAAAGCACAGATTTTTAAAGGATATTTTTATAATTTTTCATAGACAGTAAGGCAGTGCCAGACAGATTCAGTTATGTCATCAAAAGTCTCTCTGCCATTCTCGGCATGTATTTCAGTCTAATGCCCCTTATGTTCCTATTTTCAGCCATCACATGCATCCTGGACAGCATTCAGCAGAAGAAGCAGTTTCTTTTATAGTGCCTCATATCTCACTGGTCAGTTATGGGTCACATGCCCATGTCTAGATCAAGTACTGGAAATGGAACTTCCATGATTGGGTTTGGCCAATTATGACTTTCTCGATTGGAGGTGAGGCTTGCTTTTCTTTTAGTACAGGATAGATACTTAAACCAAGTAAGGGATTACAGTTAGCAAGGAAGAGGGGGTTTGGGAATCACTGGTAGTAGACTGCCAACAGTGCCTGCTACTTAACTCAGTCTTGGAGTTAAGTAGGGAGGTAAGTTAAGCAGGGAGATAGGAAGATAAGATACTCAACACACTCTAGCAGCCTGGGGCTATAGTAGAATAGAAGGAGCAACTTTTTGGAGAAAGTGATTTATTTTTTCATGTTTTTTAATAATTAAAAATTTTTTTTGACTTAGAGATGGAGTCTTGCTATATTGATCAAGCTGGTCTCAAACTTTTGACCTCAAGCCATCTTGTCATTTCAGCCTCCCAAAATGGTGGAATTACTGGCATGAGTCACCGCGCCTAGCCTGGAGAAATAGAGATTATTAGGGAGAAAGATTTTTCCTTATCCATCTGAGCCCTTAGTTATCTATGGGTATTGTTGCTTGCTTGCTTGCTCGCTCGCTTGCTTGATTTTTTGAGACGGAGTTTTGCTCCTCTTGCCCAGGCTGTCGTGCAGTGGTGCGATCTCAGCTCACTGCAACCTCTGCCTGCCAGGTTCTCTCAAGTAGCTGAGATTACAGGCATGAGCCACTATGTCCGGCTAATTTTGTATTTTTAGTAGAGATGGGGTTTCCACGTTGGTCAGGCTGGTCTCGAACTTCTGAGCTCAAGTGATCCACCTGCTTCTGCCTCCCAAAGTGCTGGGATTACAGGCCTGAGCCACTGCACCCAACTGGGCTGCTTGTTTTGATTTTTAAGAATAGTGAACATACTTAAAAATTCCCAAGGAATCTGTCTTGACCTGTGTATGTTTGTGTAAAAGCTACATTGTGGACTTTTTGAAAAAGAACATATAATAACCAATTTAGTTGAATGCAACATGCTCTGTGAGAATAAGGGCTTATGAAAAACTGCTAATCACAGTTGATTTTAGAAAGACAAAAGTCTTTTGATGTCTCATATCTTAGTGTTATTACGAGTTAATAGCCTATTATTTTGTTTAGTGTTTACTCTGTCTTACCTTTCTTTTTTCTTTCCATTCTTTCCTTTCCTTTCTTTCTTTTTCTTTTTGAAGGGAACTTAAGTATATCTTTTGGTTCTTTCTGCCTGATCTCTTCCTCTTAATTTTAGAGATGAAGATATGGAAGTCCAAAGAGATTTACTTGATCATTTGACTAGGAAAGCCAGGTTTAGCCAGGTCTTCTAGGGAAATGAATTATCGCCATAGTGAAAAAATAAGGGAAATGTGCTATTTTTAGATTCTAGAGACAATTCCCTTAAGATCTTCTAAACTCAAGACAGCTTGATATTTGAAAAAAGGGGTATAAAACTTTTTTTTAAGGGTTGGCAAATTGTAGTAAATATTGTGGATGTCATAGTACCAAAATATATAGTAATTAAGTAACATAATTAGAATAGAAATCTAGAAATGTCAGTAATAGAATTTTACTGTTTCTCTTTCTCATGCCCCACATACATACACACACACTCTCTCTCTCTCTCTCTCTCTCTCTCTCTCACACACACACACACACACACACACACACACACACAGTTAAAATTATGAACATATAATAAAGGACTTTCTTATTAACTAAGAGAAAAAGAGACAATTACTACATGAATAGAGAGGCCTGTCTGGAAATTTTTATGTATATGCACAAGATTTCAGTGATAACAGAGTGCTGTTATAAATAATGATCATAAAGTAGTTATAAATTATATAATGTATGTGAAAATTTTTTTTTTGTACAGCATGGTTCTTAATTTATCTGAAATATAGAACTGTGCATTTCTTTAATACCATTCTCTTGTAGCTTATACTTGACCCAAAAGGTTCTTTGAGACAGCTTTTTTAAAAAAAATTACATTTCTTATTACATTTCATATCTAACCTGCCACCCTAAGAAGGAAAGCCATTTTAGTTCATCAGGTATTTATTAACAATTTCACTTTGTGAAAGATATTGAAGCGGGAAGATAAAATTGTCATTTGTGGCTTACCTGCCACAGGATATTGTGTTTAAAGTATATGATGTTAATATAATTGATGCCCTTTCTTGATAATTTTTTAATCTTAAATCTTAAATTGGGAGAGGATTTTTCTTCTTAGCCTTTTTATTTTTATACATATGGTGATCCAAGAGTCATGTATTAGCTCAAGTTTAGAATACATCATAATGCCACTGCCTTCACTTCCAGGCTCCAATTGGAAATAGCGGTTTTATTCTACCCAGGTCCTATCAGAGGGTACATAACGGAGGGGAATTACAGGATTTCCCAGTACACCAAATTGCTGGTAGGCCTAAATACAGGAACTTTTAAATTATCTTGGTTATACCTAAACGTTGCTACTCCCCTACCCTAGCCCCACAAAAGTGAGAGAGTTTGTCAAGGCAAAGTTTTTTGAAGGAAGAAGTTAGCCATATGAAATGGGAGAGGGAAAAAATGTATATTGTAAGCTGAGGAAGAGCACAGGTCTAAAGGTGAGAGAGAGCTTGGCGCAGAACTACAGTAGTATATGTATTAGTTCTGATTAATACATGTTTCTATTTTTGTGATAGTTTTTTTTGTTTTGTTTTGTTTTTGTTTTTGTTTTAAGATGGAGTCTTGCTCTGTCACTTAGGCTGGAGTGCAGTGGTGTAATCTTGGCTCACTCAAAGATTACAGTGAGCCAAAATTACACCTGTGCACTCTGGCTTCTAGTGATTCTCCCTGCCTCAGCCTCCCAAGTAGCTAGGAATACAGGCACATGCCACCTAATACAGGCTAAGTTTTTGGATTTTTAGGAGAGATGGTCTTTTACCATGTTGGCCAGGCTGGTCTGGAACTCTTTACCTCGTGATCCACCTGCCTCAGCCTCCCAAAGTGATGGGATTACAGGTGTGAGCCATTGCGCCCAGCCAATGTTGTTATTCTTGTAAGGAAAAAACTTACAAAGAGGAATATATTTACATTGTTTTGTTTAAGAGTAAAGCCATATAAAAAAATTTATAGAAGAATCTGAAAGTTCCTTCTTGACCAGGCGTCCCCAAACTACGGCCCTGCGGGCCGCATGCGGACCCCTGAGGCCATTTATCCGGCTCCCTGCCGCACTTCAGGAAGGGGCACCTCTTTCATTGGTGGTCAGTGAGAGGAGCACAGTATGTGGCAGCCCTCCAGCGGTCTGAGGGACAGTGAACTGGCCCCCTGTGTAAAAAGTTTGGGGGCGCCTGTTCTTGACCCTAACCTCCTTTACTCGTTTGCCCAAAGGCAACCATGTATTTGTATGTGTTTCCAGTTTTTCATGCTTTTACATAAATATATGCTGACATTTAAAAAAATTATGTAAACATATTCTGTGATTTTTTTTTTCCCCTCTTTAATTTATGGAGTTCTTATTAGGTCTAGTGAACGTAGGACAAGAGACAACTTGGATTTACATACCTTTAAGCTTCTGTTTTCTTCATGTGTAAAATGAGGGTAATGGCATATATCTTTTAGGGTTATTACAAGGTTTAAATGAGACTACATATGGACTCTTCAGTGTGGCAACTAAGTGTGGGTAAACTAACATACAGTAGCTGGCATTATTAATAAGCTTCTATCAACATTCCAACATACTTCTAAACAGTCCAGCGTACTTCTATATGATCCTCCTGTACCTAAGAAATAAACTTAAAGCAATAGAGCACAATTAGCCAGCCATTTAAATTTAGAGAGTAACATCTTCATGTGGCCTAGTAAAAATTACTGTTACCAAATAATAGGCTTTTTATGATGAATGAGTCAGACCTTTTTCTCTGTGGTTTTTAGAATCATTGAGATACCTAATTCTTAGCTGTTTAATGGATGAACTTTGTAAAATAGAGCTTACCAAAGTTGGATGACTAGAAAAGTCTGTAAAGTTAAAAAGGAGAAAACGTGTTGCTTCTCCTAATTGATGTACATTAAAACAAGGAGACCACCTAAAGAGCTAAATAGTAAATTTAGGTCAAAAATAATGATAGTATTTCTTTTTTCAATGGGTAGTAAACATTGGAAATAATTATTCCAAATAGAGAGGTTGATAACAGTTTTCAAAAGGATCAGGATAATAGAGATTCATATCAGGTGACAGTATGGTTTTAGAACTCTCACTCCTACTTTTTCCTAAATGAAGTGGGCCATTTCTTCTCACTGTCTATCTATCTGTGTCTGTCTGTCTGTCTGTCTGTCTGTCTGTGGGCCATTTCTTCTCACTGTCTATCTATCTGTCTGTCTGTCTATCTGTCTATCTATCTATTTATTCTTGTCTGGCCCTGAGACAGAATACTGGATTAGAAGCACTATAGTTTGACTAAATATGGCAGTTCTTAAATTTATATAATGATGGTTTGCATTATTTTTGCATTTTGCATTTTTATAAACAGCTTTATTGAGATAATTCACATACTGTATCATTCACTTGGTTAAAATGTACAATTCAATTTTAAAAATACATTCAGAATTGTGCAAACATCACAATACTAAATTTTAGAACGTTTTAATCACCTACTAAAAAAAAAAATTTCCCCTCAACTCTTCCAGTTGTGTGGATAACCACTAACCTACTTTGTCTCTAGATTTGCCTATTCTGGACATTTTATATAAGTGGAATTGTGATTGAATTTTTTCACTTAGTATAATCTTTTAACATCCATCCATGTTGTAGCATGGATCAGCATTTCATTTTTATGGTTGGGTAATATTTGATTGTATGTAGATACCATTGTGTTTATTCATCAGTTGGTTGACATTTGTGTTGTTTCCAATTTTGGGTTATTATGAATAATGCTGCTATAAACATTCACTTATAAGGTTTTATATTAAAATGTACTTTAATTTCTCTTGACCAGATACTGAAGAGTGAAATTGCTGAGTCATATGGTAACTCTGTTGAACCTTTTGAGGAACTGCCAACCTGTTTTTCAAAGTGGCTGTTCCATTTTACATTCTCTCCAGCAGTGAATGAGGGTTCCAATTTCTCTACATCCTCTTCTGCGCTAATAAGATTAAGGATAATGTTAGCTGTGGGGTTTTCCTAGATGCCATTTATCTGAAGATGTTCCTTTCTCCTACTTGGTTGAATGGTTGAATTTTTTTTTTTTTTTTAAACGAATGAGTGTTGGATTTTGTTCCGTGCCTTTTCTGTGTCTGTGGAGATAGTCTTATGGGTTTGTACTCTTATGGGGTGTACTACACTGATTTTTGGATGTTAAACCTTGCATTCCTGGGATAAATCCCATGTGGCCATGGGAAATAATCATTTTTAGTTGTTGCCGGATTTGTTTTGCTTGTATTTTGGTGAGGATTTTTGTGTTTGTATTTATAAGGAATATTGTTCTTTTAAAATATTTATTCATTTATTAGAGACAGTTTTACTCTGTCACTAGGCTGGAGTACAGTGGTACAGTCATGGCTCAAATGAACTCAAGCAATCCTCCCACCTCAGTCTTCCAAGTAGCTAAGACTATGGGGATGTATCATCACGCTTGGCTAATTTTTTTTTTTTTTTTTTTTTTTTTTAATTTTTGTAGAGACAGGGTCTTGCTGTGTTGCCCAAGCTGGTCTTGCTCTAACCTCAAGTGATCCTCCTGCCTTGGCCTCCTGAAAAACTAGAATTACAGTCATGAGCCACCATGCCTGGCCAAGATACTGTTCTTTAGTTTTCTTGAGCTGTCTGTATCTAGTGTTGGTGTTAGGTTAATACTGGCCTCATAGAATTCCTTTTATATTTTTTGGAGTAATTTGAAGAATTGATGTCAATTATTTAAGTGTTTTATAGAACTCATCAGTGAAGTGATCTGGGCCTGGGCTTTTCATTGTGGAAAGTTTGTTAAATTACTAATTGAGTCTCCTTTCTTATTATAGGTCTATTCAGATTTTCTTTTTTTTTCTTGAGTTGGTTTCTGTTATGGTTTGACTCTGTGTCCCCACAGAAGTCTCACCTTGAATTATAATAATCTCCATGTGTCAAGGGTGGGGCCAGCTGGAGATAATTAAATCATTGGGGCAGTTTCCTCCATGCTGTTCTCATGATAGTGAATAGGTCTCACAAGATCTGATGGTCTGATAATGGAAACGGTTTGGCTTGGCTCTCATTCTCTGCTAGCTGCCATTGACGTAAGACATGACTTGTTCCTCCTCATCTTCTGCCATGATTCTGAGGTCTCATGGAACTGTGAGTCCAAGTAAACTTCTTTCTTTCATAAATTGTCTAGTCTTGAGTATGTCTTTATCAGCAGCATGGAAACCGACTAAAACAGTTTCTATAGTTCGTGTCTTTCTAGGAATTTCTTTCCATTTTATCTAGATCATCTACTCTCTTGCTCTATAGTTTCTTGAAGTATGCCCGTTGTAATAGGCCATGTAAATGTAATAGCTTTACTGATACTGTTGCTTACTATTTTCTCTTTGTTCCTTTAAAGAAAAAAAATTTTATGCCTTAAGGTTAATTTAACATTTCTCTTTTTATCCATTGGCTTAATAAGTGTCGTCTTCTTTTTGAGACAGAGTCACACTTTGTCACCCAGGCTGGAGTGCACTGGTGCAAATCTCAGCAGACTGCAACCTCCGCCTCTCGGATTCAAGTGGCCCTCCCACCTCAGCCTCTCAAGTAGCTGCATGTGCCCGCCACCATGCCCAGCTAATTTTTCTATGTGTTTGTAGAGACAGGGTTTCACCATGTTGTCCAGGCTGGTCTTGAATTTCCAAGCTCAAGTGATTTTTCCTTCCTGGCCTCCCAAAGTATTGGAATTACAGGCACGAGCCACTGCTCCTGACCACATATCTTATTTTTAGTATTTTTTTTTTTAGTGGTTGCTCTTGTGCTTATAATACTACACATTTTAAATTAATCTACCTTCAAATAATATTCTACCCTTCAAGATTATTATAAGGACCTTTTAACAGTAGATTCTCAATTCCTTTATTCAATCCATTGTGCTACTTGTCATGTATTTTTCTGAAGTATAGGAACCAGAAAAATTGTAAGGCAGAGGAGTAGGAAATACATACTTTCCTATGTTATGCAATAAGGAGGTTGGTAACTGGAAAGAGAAAAGGGAGTGACTATCTGAGAAATTCAGAAAGAATATAATCAGAATTCTTAATGAAATTTGAAACCTCAGGTGATCCACCTACCTCAGCCTCCCAAAGTGCTGGGATTATAGGCATGAGCCACCGAGCATGACCGAAATCTCACTGAGGTTGAATGATCAGTTTGGGGTAACTTAAATTTCTTTGTGGCTATAGACAGACCCATTTCAAGAAGTCTCCCTACCTAACCATTTTTCCTGCCTCTAAAAAACGAAACCAGAAAGTTCTGAGAATCATCTTAGACTTCTCTTCCTCCTTTATAGCTTCATTTCCCATTTCTAATCAACCACCTTGTCATTTTGATTCTCCCTCTTCTGCACCAATACATCAAAAATGCTCTTCCTAAGACTAATTACACTGCTCTGAGTTCCACACCAGTGCAAGCATGCTGAATCTTATAAGATGCAAATTTGATCACATCTTTGAAGATTTTCGGTGAGCCGGGCGCGGTGGCTCAAGCCTGTAATCCCAGCACTTTGGGAGGCTGAGGCGGGTGGATCACGAGGTCAAGAGATCGAGACCATCCTGGTCAACATGGTGAAACCCCGTCTCTACTAAAGATACAAAAAAATTAGCTGGGCATGGTGGCACGTGCCTGCAATCCCAGCTACTCAGGAGGCTGAGGCAGGAGAATTGCTTGAACCCAGGAGGCGGAGGTTGCGGTGAGCCGAGATCGCGCCATTGCACTCCAGCCTGGGTAACAAGAGCGAAACTCCGTCTCAAAAAAAAAAAAAAAAAAGATTTTCGGTGGTGCCCTGTTCTCCACAGTATAAATTTTAATCTCCTATTGTTATGTGAAGTTCTCAAGATTTTAGTGTTTATCCAATCTTCTCTTCCTACCATCTCTTCTAAAATTATATTAAAATTCCCAGACTTTAAGATACTACACGGCTGGGCGCGGTGGCTCACGCCTGTAATCCCAGCACTTTGGGAGGCCGAGGCAGGTGGATCACGAAGTCAAGAGATCGAGACCATCCTGGTCAACATGGTGAAACCCCGTCTCTACTAAAAATACAAAAAATTAGCTGGGCATGGTGACGCATGCCTGTAATCCCAGCTACTCAGGCGGCTGAGGCAGGAGAATTGCCTGAACCCAGGAAGCGGAGGTTGTGGTGAGCCGAGATCACGCCATTGCATTCCAGCCTGGGTAACAAGCGAAACTCTGTCTCAAAAAAAAAAAAAAAAAGATACTACACACATGCTGATTTTCATTTCCACACACACATTCTTTTTGCATTCCTATTAGATTTATAGTCATTCAGATAAGTAAATGTTTATTTAAAGAATCCTTTCAGACAGAAATTAATCTCTTTTTTTGTCTCCTTATTGTACTTACATGTTCTTATACTGATTGTGTCATTCTTACTGTGATTAATTCTTTCAGGCTGTTGCTATTATTGTTAGATGGATATTGGGTCCAATAAAGATTGGCATAATTTAACTAGAATTTAATAACATTTTTCCATTTTTATAATTTTTTCTATATAAGAGAAATATCAGATTAGTGGTTTTGAATCCGTATTGTAATGTAAATTTCTTCATACAAATAAATTTAAGTTTTATTAAAAGGTAGATTTGGGGAGGGGGAACATTAGATTTTAAAATGATCATAATAATACAGCAGCAATCCTAATGATAGTATGCAGATTTTCAGTATTCAGTTAGTGTCAGTTTTAACGTTAGGTAATTTACCTATGCCATACTTTTATTTATTATTGCATCAGATTCAGACAGTTACTCTACTTTGTAAGATGACCATAATACCCTCACTCTCTTAAAACCACTATCTGGCTGGGCGAAGTGGCTCACGCCTGTAATCCCAGCACTTTGGGAGGCTGAGGTGGGCTGATCATTTGAGGTCAGGAGTTCAAGACCAGGCTGGTCAACACCGTGAAACCCTGTCTCTACTAAAAATACAAAAAAATTAGCTGGGCACAATGACAGGCACCTGTAATCCCAGGTACTCTGGAGGCTGAGACAGGAGAATTGCTTGAACCTAGGAGGTAGAGGTTGCAGAGACTGCGCCACTGCATTCCAGCCTGGGTGACAGAGTAAGACCCCATCTCAAAAAAAAAAAAAAAAATCACTAATCTCTGTTCTATGTATTTTACATTGTGAAGATGAGTAATATTTATAGCTGCCTTCTGTGTTTTAAAATGTCTAAAAGTAAAAATCAAGTGTTTCTGGCTGACATTTATCTCTAAGGTTAGTAGTTATGGATAGAGTTCCTGTTTGTACTTCCTTGTTCTGCTTATCATTTCAATTTGCCTTGATTTTTTTTCTTGATGCATTTTCAGACTTTTCATTTTCCCATCCAATATATCGAATCCTCTGCCTTCCTAGGGAATTCTTCAGACTATTCTGCTAATCTGAACTTACTGTTTTCTTAGTTTGCTGCACAGCTGTCTTTCTTTTTTCTTTTAATCATGTTCCTTTTTTTAAATAAATTATTTTAAAATCTATGAATACATATTTAAGTGTCTTGCTATTAAGAAAATATGCATGTGTAATAAGCTTTGCCTCCACATATGAAAATACTTTTCCTTTTAAAAAAAAAGTCTGGTTTTGTTTAGAATTCTGTTTATTTCATTTTCCTTCTTGACACTCCTGGTATTTCTCCCCATCCCCTAGATACGTTTTGGTTTTGGAATCTTCCCTTAATGGAATGGGTCTCCCCTCTTTAGTTTTGTTTTTACTTTTTCTCTACCATCTGTAGACCCGTGTAATATGTTTTTCTGTTTTGGTAAGTGTTTCGATTCTTGGATATCCTTCACTCCTTCATTTTTCTGTATTCTCTTTTTTTCAGGGCATATATTATTTGTAGGTTGGAATTCTTGGAATAACCTTCCCGTCCCCAACTACTTGCCTGACATTTTAGCTTAACATTATTTTTGCAAGCTTTCGTTGAATTCTTGTCATGGTGAGCATGTCTTTTTTGAGACAGAATCTTGCTCTGTTGTCCAGGCTAAAGTGCAGTGGCATGATGATTTCAGCTTACCGTAGCCTCAGCCTCCTGGGCTCAAGCGATCCTCCCACTTCAGCCTCTTGAGCAGCTGAGACCTCAGGCATGTGCCACCATGTCTGTCTAATTTTTGTATCTTTTTTTGGTAGAGATGTGGTTTCACCCTGTTTCCCAGGCTGGTCACAAACTCTTGAGCGCAATCCACCCACCTTTTCCCTCACCCACCTTGGCCTCCTAGAGTGCTGGGATTACAGGCATGAGCCACCGCACCCAGCCTGCATGTCTTTCAATCTGAGATTTGCTTGCCCATTACCATTATCTGTTCTTACTTTATAATACTACAGTATTTTTATGCCTTCTCTAAAGTAAAAGATTTCTTACAAAATTATAAAAATAGATTGGGCAGAGTAGCTCACGCCTTGTAATCCCAGCATTTTGGAGGCTGAAACAGGAGGATTGCTTGAGGCCAGGAATTCAGGGCCAACCTGGGCAACATAGTGAGACCCAGTCGTTAAAAAAGTTTTTATTGTTTTTTGTTTTTTTTTAGATAGAGTCTTGCTCTGTCGCCAGGCATCAGGCCGGAGTGCAGTGGCGGGATCTCGGCCCACTGCAACCTCCACCTCCCGGTTTCAAACAATTCTCCTGCCTCAGCCTCCCGAGTAGCTGGGACTACAGGCACATGCCACCACGCCAAGTTAATTATTGTATTTCTAGTAGAGACAGGGTTTCACCGTGTTGGCCAGGATGGTCTTGATCTCTTGACCTCATGATCCGCCCACCTCAGCCTCCCAAAGTGCTGGAATTACAGGCATGAGCCACTACACCCAGCCAGAAAAGTTTTTATTTATTTATTTTTTGAGATGGAATTTTGCTCTGTTTTCCAGGCTGGAGTGCAGTGGCACAGTCTCAACTCACTGCAACCTCCACCTCCTGGATTCAAATGATTCTCCTGCCTCAGCCTCCTGAGTAGCTGGGATTACAGGTGCATGCCACCACACCTGGCTAATTTTTGTATTTTTAGTAGAGACAGGTTTTCACCATGTTGGCCGGGCTGTTCTCAAACTCCTGACCTCAAGTGATCCACCCGCCTCGGCCTCCCAAAGTGCTGGATTACAGTGGTGAACCACCATGCTTGGCCTACAGAAAGTTTTTAAAGAAAATTACAGAAACTCTTTGTGGACAAGATAAGAGAATACAAATCTAAGCGACAGACAGCTGGAGGACCTGTTGATTCTGGTCCAGAGTATCAGCAAGATCTGGAGAGGGAGCTTTTTAAGCTCAAGCAAATGTTTGGTAAAGGAGACATGAATACCTTCCCCACCTTCAAATTTGAAGATCCCAAATTTGAAGTCATTGATAAACCCCCTGCCTGAAGAAATAAAGTAAAATTAATCTGGTAATTTTTCATGGGTTAGTTACACAACTAGTTAGAAGTTTCAGAATAAACATACATTTCACAACAACAACAACAAAAAAGAAAATTAGGTAGGCGTGGTAGTGCTCACCCATAGTCCCAGCTACTTGGGAGGCTGAGGTGGTAGGATCACTTGAGCCTGGGAGGTTAAGTCTGCAATGATCTAGGATTGTACTGCTGCACTCCAGCCTGGGCAATAGAGTTGAGACCCTGTCTCAAAAAAAAAGAAAAAATTTTTAAGTGAATATTTATTTTGACTGAAAGAAAAAATGACAAAAAATTATAAACTTAAAAGAAGTAATATCAAAAATATCACAAAATCCAGAAAAAAAACATTTATTGAGACCTGACACATCCTACTTTTGTTTTTCCTTCATTTTTTGGCTTTACCTTTGATCACCTTTTTATATGTCAGTGAGTTTGTAATACTTTATATACAGAAAATATATAACTTAAAATATACCACTTTAAAAAGTGTATTCTATTTCCTGAATTTTTGTTTCTCCGGGGTAATTTCCCCTTTTTGATGGGAAGAATATTTTATCTTTGCAGGTTCTCAAGTGTGATGATCTGTGGGCCTGTTGATATTTAAGAATGAGGCTTAATATGAGACAAACTCTGTATTTAGAGTTTGTCTCTTTATTTAGAGCCCATAGTAAGCTTGTTAACAGTCAGACTTCATTCTCAGGTGAAGAATGGTCAGGAGGCCCCCAAAATAACAGATGGTAAGGGATTTTGTTGTGGGATGTAATGGCCCTATTAGTCGTTTTGGTATCTTTAGAGGAGAGCCTTAATTTCCTGCCTACCCAAGGGTAAGCAGTGGGTGATCATTTTGCTGTGTGCACAGAGGGGAAGAGGCATTGATTAGTCTGTCCTACAGATTCTTCTTTTTTAAAAATCTCATGTCTCATTTCTCCTTTACTGGATCTTTCATTGTTTTTAGAGGAAAGGTATTGGTTCCTTTCTCAGGTACCCTCCAACTACATTTTAGGTTATTACTTCTTGGTCCAGAATGTCACCATTTGTATTTGCTGATGGCTCCTCTCTCATACTCTATTATTTGCATTTAATATTTTTTTCTGTAACTTTCTTGAATAATGTTAATGGGGGCTGGAGGGAAAGCAGGTAACAGTAAAGTAAGATGTTTATATTGCCATTCTGAATTGTAAGCCCCTGCAGACATCCTAAATTCTGTTAATGGATGTTAAATCACCTTTCAATATGGAGGGACAAGGCTGTTCCTTGGTGTCATGTGTATAGCTCTTTGGTTGTTTGCTTAGCAGAGTTGAAAAATTGAGGAGGCAGAGGTCTATGTATATATTTGGTTCAGAATAGTATCTCATTAGCAACTCCCAATATAACCTTTTCTTAAAGTGCAGTGGCATGATCACACTCATTGCAGCCTCAGTCTCCTGGGGGGGTCAAGGGATTCTCCCACCTCAGCCTCCATAGTAGCTGGGACTACAGCTATGTAGTCCTGACTCTTTTTTTTTTTTTTTTTTTTTTTTAAAAAAAGAGACAAGATCTGGCTCTATTGCCCAAGCTGGTCTCAAACTCCTGGCCTCAAGTGGTCCTACTGCCTTGGCCTCTCAAAAGTGCTGGGATTACAGGCGTGAGCCACCGTGCCCAGCAAACCAATCCTATTTTTCCCACTAAAATAATCGTAAAATCAGGAATGAATGAAAGCTCCCATCATTACTACAAATGAAAATTGACAGACATAAAGACAGAACTCTGGGAGTAAGTGGTACCAGTGATGAGGGAGATTAAATCAGAGAAATACCATATAAATTTCAATTTGTAGAACATGTATTTACTCTGTTTTTTGAAATGTTGACCACCAGGAGGAAAAATCCTTGTATATCCCCTTGTTTATTTAAAAGTCGGACCTGGAGCCCCTGCTAACTGGAAAAATAAGCAGCCATCAACTTATCCTCACAGTTTCTTACACATAAGCATATTAGTAAAATTAGGGTAATGGAGAAGAGGGCTGTGGAAATGGGAAACTGATATTGTACATGTAGTGTACTTGGGCATTATTATCCAAAAATATGGTACAGATACTTCTAGAAATAATAGATATTTTTAGGTTGTATGTAAATGAACATTTTAAAGCTCTAAAATTTCTTTTAGTAACTACAGCAGTTTGGTTAAGAGGATGCTAAAATAGGTGGTAAGTACCTGTTTTTTGATGTCAAAAATATCAGGTAAATATTATAGCTGATTATTAGTTTTGGCAAAACATTGTGCAAGTGGTAGACAAATGACAGAAACTTGAGAACCATTTCCTCTAGTAAAAAAGTTTACTAGACACTGGCAATAGTACTGCTTTTTACACATATCACAGTTGTAATATGTGGAGGGAGTTTGACTTTCACTTGTTTCAGACAGTGGGGTCATGAACACTAGGTTTGGATGAACTGTCCTTGTTCAATATCAAGTTGTATTATGATTGATATGGAAATGACTTTGACTTACTGCTGAAGCCCTGATACTGAACAAATCTGATTTTGTTGAATCTTTTTTTTCCCTCTAGAAGTAAAAAAGGCAGTTTTAAGAAAGCATCCTGGCCAGGCGTGGTGGCTCACATCTATAATCCCAGCATTTTGCGGGGCCGAGGTGGGCAGATCACCTGAGGTCGGGAGTTCAAGACCTGCCTGACCAACATGGAGAATCCCCCTTTCTACTAAAAATACAAAATTAGCCGAGCATGGTGGTTGCATGCCTGTGATCCAGGCTACTCAAGAGGCTGAGGCAGGAGAATGGCTTGAACCCAAGAGGTGGAGGTTGCGGTGAGCTGTGATTGCACCGTTGCACTCCAGCCTGGTCAACAAGAGTGAAACTCAGTCTCGAAAATAAAAACCACAAACAAACAAACAAAAAAATCCTTTACTTAATTTTCAGTTTCTTCTTTGAAAACGGTTTGGAAGTATAGGGGGTTGGAATTGATCTCTTGTCACAGAATTTAAAGGTTAAGACTGGGGAATTACATTTGTTTCTAAATGAAATTATTATGATTCTATGTAAACTGAAACTACAGTGTGAAGATGGGCAGTAAATGAAATATTTTTGAAGCAGCAACTGATTTTTTTTTTTTGTCAGATTCTGTAGCCAGCCCGAGGCCATAAATAAATGTAGTCAGAACTAGTTTCATAAAGTTAGATGGATACATTCAATAAATAAGAACCTTTCTTGATAGTATTCATATTTTGAACTTGAAGAGCAAAATTTAGTCAAAAAATGTGTCAGACACATCACCAAAAAAGAAAAAGAATAAATTTGAAAAAATTGATGTGTGCATTCTTTTTTCCCTGGATTGATAAGCAGCTTCTAATAGTATGCTAATTCACAGATTAGTTTTATGTAATATAAACTATAGTTAGATAAATAATGGCTACTTTGAAAATTCACCGTAAATGCTGCTGATTTGACAAGGAAATGTGTTTAATTATACACTAACGATGGCCTTCCCTGTTGGGGTAGAAAATTAGTTTATTTTAAAAGATTACAAAATAGCAGGATTGAGCAATGTAAGTACAGAAATAACATTTATATAAAAATCAAAGTGCAAAGCAGTATAGTATGTCACAAATAAGTAATATGTTGTAAAACTATAAAAATATACAATAGGATGATAAATACCATATTCTAGTCAGTGGCTCTGGGGATGTGGAGAGAGGAATTGTGGTATTTCATAGAAAATAATCTAAAATAAATATGGCAAAACAGGAAGTTACAGATATCAGAGGGACATATATAGGGGCTTGCATATTTCACATTTCTGTATGCTTGAAAAAGTTTATATAAATTTTTTTATTTGTAATTACCTACTGATCATCTAACAGTGACTTTTTAAAAGTAATATGCTAAAACCAACCCATTGAATGAAATGACGGATTAAATTGTAACAATATTAATGCAGACAACTCTGTTTTCTAGTTATGCTTATCAAGAGATCAGTGTTGAAGTAGAATTATTTACTTGCTTTGCAAATAAGAAAATGTAAAATTTTAAACTTTTCTCTTATTTAAGGAGCTAAGATAACCAATAGACACTGTTTTTCTCATGTACATCATCAAGTCTTTACCAAGTATAGGAAGTAGAACAGTATCTGTATCTTCAAAGTTCTTAGTATACTTCTCTCTAGTAATATCTCCTTGCCTCCCCATACTGAATTTTACATTTCATTTTCTTGTCTTAAGTGTCAAGGGGAAGGTTCTTCAAAATCAAGTAATGTTCAGCCTTTTTGGTAGTGAAATAATATAACATAAATTTACCATTTTAACCATTTAAAAGTAACTTAAAAGTATATAATTTTGTGGCATTAAGCACATTCACAGTGTTGTGCAATTACTGTCATCCATATCCAGAATGTTTTCAGCATCCTAAACTGAAACTTTTTTTTTTTTTTGGTGACAGAGTCTTGCTCTGTTGTCCAGGCTGGAGTGTAATGGCTCGATCTCATCTGACTGCAACCTACACCTCCCAGGTTGAAGCAGTTCTCCTGCCTCACCCTCCCGAGTAGCTGGGATTGCAGTCTCTTGCCACCATGCCCAGCTAATTTGTGTATTTTTAGTAGAGATGGGGTTTGGCCAGGCTGGTCTCAAACTCCTGACCTCCGGTGATCAGTCTGCCTCAGCCTCCCAAAGTGCTGGGATTGCAGGCATGAGCCACCGTGCCTTGCCCCAAACCAAAAATCTTCACTCTTAAAAACTGAGTCCTCGTTGTCCCCTTTCCCTGGTCCCTGGTAACCTTTTTCTGCTTTCTGTTCGTATGAATTTGCCTATTCTAGGTGTACCTCATGTAAGTAGACTCACACATTCTTTATCTTTTTGTGTCTGGCTTATTTCACTTAGCATAATGTTCTCAAGGTTAATCTGAGTTGTACCCTGTGCCAAAATTTCATTCCTTTTAAATATTAAATAATATTCCTTTATATGTATATATTTTGTTTTCTGTTCATTTGTTGATGGATCCTTGGGTTGTTTTTACCCTTTGACTATTGTAAAAATGATGCTGTTAACCTTGTTGTTCATGTATCTGTTGGAGTGCCTGCTTTCAGTTTCTCAGGGTATATACTTAAAAGTGAAGTTGCTGAATTACATGGTAATTCTGTGTTCAACTTTTTGAGGGACTATCATGCTCTTTTCCACATTGTGTATACCATATACCATTTTACAATAATAGCAGTGCATAAGGATTTCAGTTTGTCCACAGCCTTGCCAACACTTTTTTCCCCCGCTGGCCCCACTTTTTTTTTTTTTTTTTGAAGGTGGGGTGGGTAACAGCCATTCTGATTGGTGTGAAGTGGCTATCTTATTGCTAAACATACTTTAAAGGAAAAAAGGACAGTTCTTTAATGTGACTTAAATTGTTAAAACATTGTATGTGTAAATAGAAAAAATACATATACACTCCTTGTGACTTACGATCTTATACAGCTTTAAGAGCAAAACCAATTTTCAAGTTAAGTGCAAATTAAAACCTACTGAAAGTAATGTTTTTGACAGTCTAAACCAAATTGTGACTGTCTTCCTTTAAATAACTTAATCTTATGTGAGAGTATCTATTTCAGTGACAAATTATAACTGCCGAAAGTTTAACTGCTGAAGGAATTCAGAGTAAATAGGGAAATTTGCTGACGTTAGGACATGCCAAACTACCTATAGTCAAAATTAATTAACAAAATTAATGATTAATGTAGCGAACTTATAAGTTGTCATTTAGATTGTCATTTTGTTGCTAATATGATTCAAAAAGCAAACTGCCTAATAAAGTCTTGGGGTCACCTACATGAGCCATAATACACATATATTAATTTTTAATTAGTTGTCTAAGTTAGAACCCAAAATTCTTTTTTTTTTTGAAATTTAAAGAAGAAAAGCAAAACTCTTTTTGCCACCTCTGATAATATTGATAGTACAAAATTAAGAAAATACTAACTTTTCTTGATGACTTCTTCAACAGCCTGTTTGAGCCTGTGAAATGTATTCAGGAATGCATATGGGAGAATAAATCACTGTGAATGGAGTAGCTGCCATAAAAATAATGTTCTTGATTTGTGTAATTATTTTCAGTTTTCATAGTACACTTAAAATATGTTGAATTCTCAAAATAATTCTTAGCTATTCAGGAAAGGCGGTGTTTCCATTTTACAAGCAAGGAAACTAAAACTCATGGCAGTTCTTTTAGAAATAGAAGTGTAAAAGAAGGAATAAGCATGGCATGTGACAATAATAAGAATCCTTATCTATAGTGGCTTGTTTTTGGAAAGTATTGAGAAATAAGATGGATCTAATTAATTTTGGAATTCGGGTTTGATGTAAGGAGTATTTTGCAAACTTGCTGGTCGTAAGAAATGCCTTCCTTGGAGATTGGGACCAGGGTCCTAGAATTTTTTCTTACCAAGTGTCCCTGAAGATTCTTATACTTAAGCAGAATTGGTTAATTATAAATTTACTATTTTTGAGCAAGGAGCTTGGTGTCATAAAAATAGTATCTGGGGGAATATCTGGATCTAAAGAGGGTAGGTTGAAGGGTGAAGAAAGTCATCAGGCAGTGTTTATTTTGATATGATATAGTTGTGGCTTTTATTAGTTTGAGACCATGGAAATGAAATATGGGGAATCATGGAATTGTAGAGATTGCCTGGGTAGACAAAGGGAAATAGGGAATGAATAGGTAAGCTGATTTGTAGAGAGACTTTCTAGGCTTGAACATATATTGAGTCTTTGCTCATAAAATGTCCAGTAGATATTTGGGTATCTAATTTGAATTCCAGAATTAGTAAAGCGTTACACTAAGTCACACCTTGCCAGGCATAAAGATACTGTATATTCTTATGTACATTCTCAGTATGTTCTCAATGTAAAACTCAGTTTCAGGTTGCATTTGTTGTAGAAATTGTTTCAGTTTTTGTGATTCTGGACTCTTCAAATCTTCACGCTGAGTTTCTGGGCTAGATCTCCCTACAAATTTGAAGTAGTTATTCCTTATTCCCCAGTAAGCATGGAGAAGAGGGAGAGAAAGGATAAGACTGAGCTGATAAGGAGAAGACCCTGTGGGGGTGGGGGGAAGATAGTACCCAAGTATTTAAAGTTAACAAGAGGCTGGGTGTGGTGGTTCATGCCTGTAATCCCAGCAGTTTGGAGGCCAAGGTGGAGAATTACTTGAATGAATTCTCCAAGTGGTTTGCGCCTATAATCCCAGCAGTTTGGGAGGCCAAGGCAGAGAATTACAAGAGTGAGACTCTGTCTCTTTTTTTTTTTTTTTCTTCCCTTAAGTTTATGAGTCCTCCCTCTTTTGCGTTATTTCTTTGAGTGAAAATCACATCAGGCACGCTGAAAACCTAACACTTTGTTTTTATATACTGAGTTTATTTTTTTTCTTGATTTCTTTCCTGAACAAAATGAAACAATTCTTTGAGATGCCTGTCTTTGTGATGTGCACAACCACTTTTGCTTTCTTGCGGTGGCAGATTCTTACAGGATGACCCACTAAGTTTCAGTGCTAATAACTCCATTCGAGCTTTTCAGTTCTGTTTTGTTGGTTTCCCCTTTGGCAAACCCACATTATCCTATTAAAAACCTTTGGGAACTGTTTCTTCCCCATTTGCTGCATGCAGAGTAACATTTTTCTCTCAAGTGTAAGATTTCCTTCCAATAGTGAGCAAGAATTTTTCTGTTTTTATTCTTATTCACATTCATCTTCTCTTTTCCTCCCCTTCTCAGCCTTCTTGCTTTCTTCAGGAAGATCTCCTCCAAAACCTCACCTATAGTAGTTTGAGTTTAACGCCGTTAGTTAGCTGCTTTCACATTCAAATCAATTTAATCTACTTTAAAAAAAAAAACTTTTCAAATTTACGTGAATGATTAGGTGTTGTTCTAAGTTTTGCTATGCAGTAGATACTGTAAGTCACTTAAAATAGTTTGCCTTTTTTTTTTTCCTTTTATTTAGAGATGGGGTTTTGCTACGATGCAGGCTGGTCACAAGCTTCTGGTCTCAAGTGATTCTCCTGCCCCAGCCTCCCAAAATAGTGGAATTATAGGTGTGAGCCACCATGCCTAGCCCTAGTTTGCCATTTTCTGTTTTATTATTTGTGGTTTTTTTAATTGCCTTTTCCCACATGTTCTAAGCCATTTTCTAATAGAACTAATTGTTTCTTTTCTTTTTGTGGTTCAGCTATTATATTTATCACCTACTTTTAGCATTAACCTAAAGTTTCCTGTCTATGCCAAGTCTCAGGTATTTTGGAATCCTATGTGACTTTGTGCCCTCCAAAGAGGGGAGAGAACAGCCTCTTAGACCCCAACTTTTACATACTCATGGCCCAGATTTGAAGATTAAGTGAAGGCTGCCTAATGAATAGAACCTATACAGTCTTATACATCTGGCTTGAGAAAACTCTCCTATCTCTCTCACTCTCTGTCTTTTAAAATTATTAACATTATTTTTTGAGATGGAGTTCCAATCTTGTCGCCCAGGCTAAAGTGCAATGGCGTGATCTCGGTTCACTGCAGTCTTCGCCTCCCAGGTTCAAGCAGTTCTCCTGCCTCAGCCTCCCAAGTAGCTGGGATTACAAGCACCCGCCACCACTCCTGGCTAATTTTTGTATTTTTCTTAGAGACAGGATTCCACTATGTTGACCAGGCTGGGCTGGAACTCCTGACCTCAGGTGACCTGCCTGCCTCAGCCTCCCAAATTGCTGGGATTACAGGCATGAACCACCGTGCCTGGCCTCCTATCTCTCTTATAAGTAGACTTTTCTTCTTCTTTGAAACAGAAACTTTTTGTAAATAAATACCGTATATAAAGATGAGCCATATTGGGAAGAAGAGACTGATAGAGGAGTAGAACAGCTAGGTAACCGGATTTTTTTTTTTTAACTATTCTTTTGAAAACTTTTTTCTTTTTCTTTTTCTCTTTTTTTTTTTTTTTCTTTTTTTTTGCCTGTCTGAAACTGGTACTATTTCAGAATGATAGATAAAAGTCTCCATGGAGAACCAGGGTATGTGATGCTATGTTTACCTGCCACCCCTCTCTCCCATAATTATCTTTTCACCTGTTGAGGAAAGTTGGACTCACATAGACTCTTCTTTATGGGATAGAACCTGAGTTTCATCTCTAAGGGTACCAGACTGGAAAGTCATAAAGAAATCTGCATAGGAATTTAATCTGTAGATTTGGCCACATAAAATGCAGGTGTAATTTTTATATTGTTTTTCAAAAAACCTTGAAAGCCATGTTAGTCTTTTTACTGTCTTTAACAGTTAATAATTTTTGCATGAAAATTGTTATTTTTCCAATCTTTCCTAGGCCTTCAATCTCTAATTATTCTGAAGTTTTTAAGAAGAGTTAGTTACCCACAGTTGATACTTCTGTCATCTTTGAATTGCTGTTACATCTTACAGGCCTATGAGGGAGAGTTGCCTGACTTAAATAATCATTTATATGTTTAATTTCTTTTAACATACAGAATAATTCTTTAAAATTTTTTTCTCTGTAAATTGTAACTGAAACCCATGCTGCACTCGAAAGCAATGTTTCAAACTCCTTTACTCTCTGCTTAAAGACAAGCTTTTATTTCTATACCCTAGCACCCAACAGCAATTAGTATCACTTTAAAAGATGAAATAGATGCCGATGTCTTTGCTAACTCAGTATGTTGCAGAAAATGATAAGGAGGGAGTATTCCAATATTGACCTAAAATATTTTAATCAAGAATTCCAGATACTTTTCTCCACCCATGTTTTGATATGTAGACTTACCATATGTGGTCTTAATTTAGTAGTAAAACTTTGACTATTGCACATACATAATACTAGAGAAATTTAAATGTTAATAAGACTTGAGGACCAGATAATTTTGGGGATTATCAGTTGTTTGCTGTAAAGTAAAAATTTTAAGTTTAATGAATGAAAACCAGTCTTTTACTGCTTCATTGGCACAATTGGTTTGGAAGGTTTGCTTCTGGATAAATAAAGTGAGCAATAGCAAAGGATGGGATTACTGCTTTAAAAATACTGAAATATAGGGTAAAGAGAGGAGAATATCAGAGGATATTTAAAATGAAGTAACTTCTTAAAAGCAAGGTACCAAAGATGTGCAGATTGTTATGAGGTCATTGTATTAAACCTTAGCATTGTGCTTCTCACTCAAGAAATTACATCAGCAAATAATCTACTGAGTTCTGTAATTTGGGTAGTACTGAGATGAACAGTTGTTTTAGTTGTTGCCTGACTCCCCATCCCCCAGTAGCCTGGAACTGTGCATGTTATGAAGAGATCATGTGACACTGATCCTTGGTTTTGTGAATTTATCCTGTCAAAACAACTTAATATAGATGGAAAGAAATGAATGAAATGAATAGAGTGGGTTCGCTGTATCAACTTTAGTTTATATTGAAAGTCATTAATGAATGCTGCCATTGGGATAGTATAGTATATTAAGGTCCCATTATGGAGTATTAAGCTCCATAATGGTGAAGAGAAGGTTCTAAAAAGCAACAGTGGCTAATCCGTTCTGATTCTTACTTGACGTTTTAAACCTACTTTAAACCTACAGTATTTTAAACTTATATCAGTTGTATTCATGATAATTTGATTGACAGTTGGTAATATTTATGCAATATATGGTTCCTCTTATTTTACCTTCAGCTATAATTTAGTAGAAAGTTTCTATTTCTTTTTAGTAATCTATTTATTATATAATAACAGACATAAACATGAATCTTCTGAGAAGAAAATTATTTTATAAGTTTTGCAAAATATTTAGAGTATATTTGTTGTCAATGAAACATGAGCTTTGAGCCAAATCTTTATCTCTTGTTCTGTTTTTCATGTGAATTTGAGGGAGATAATAAAATTTTTTGAGTCAGTTCATCTCATAAGGTTTTTCCGAGAATTAAATGAAGTAAAACAGCCAGCTAGTAAATAGCAAAAATTATTTTTAAAGCCTCAGCTGTTCCTTCTGCTCTGTGTTGTTTATGTTAGTTTTGATCTACTTTATTATTGTCTTAAGTCTTTTGGGTGCTAAAATAATGTACTTCTCTAAGATATTTTATGAAATGATTCTAGATTTTAAAAAAACAAGATTTAGTCATAGATGGAACAAGTGGACAAATTATTCAAAGAAGTCCCAAATTATTTAAGGTTCCCCCATCCCCTGCTTTGTTGATGATAATCTGTTCTCATGCAACTATATTTCTAACTGCAAACATTAAGCAGGGGTCCTCAGATCCCCTAAAATAAATAATACTTTTCAAAAAGGATAAAAACACTTAGATACATCAGGTAGCCTCTATGTACAGTATAGATGTCCTCTAGGCAAATTAGAGATAAAATAATTAAATATTTCTATGGAATTTTTAGATTGCCATTCAATGTATTCTAAAGGAAAATTATATATGGATTTTTGATGGCAAAGAAGGTTCCCTCTGTTTTTTTCCCTTCTATACTTTGCTATAAATAAGTAGTTGGCAGCTTTTTTACAATAAGCTTTTACAAACCATTTTAAAAAATTAAAAGCTGTGACCTTTGCAAGTGGTCATTCTGCATGGATTGTATTGGACTTAACTGAGACTCAGAGAGCCAATTTCAATTCTCATTTTTCTTTTAAGTCATAGGAATTTTTTATCCTTGGGGAAATGCTAACTGCTTATTAAGACACAAACATACACACTTTAAAAGGGGTATTGAGGGGAAAACACATTTATGGAATTCATTCAACAAATGGCTGTTGAAAAATCACTATGCTAGGTTGTCAGGTGCTAAAGATAGAACACCAAAAAGGTATTTCGTCACCGCCTTTTCATAACAAAATAAAGCCTCTGAGGGCTTATTCTATGGGGATAAGAGTCATTGTTACCTGTGATTAAGTGCTGTGAAAGAGACATGTGCATAGTTCATAAAAATATGGATCAGGGGAATGATATACCCTAGAATGAGAGACAGTCAGGGAAGATGTCCCCGAGGAAATGAATTGATCTTTGAAGGATGACTGGGCATTAACTTGGCAGAAAAGGCTGATAGGCATTCTAGATAGAAGGTACGACATATGTGAAAAGCATGGTATGTTTGAGAATGGAAAAAGTAAATGTGGCAAGAAATTAGGCTCAAAGTTTGGGTGAAGATCATTATGTGAAACCTCTAGATTGCAATGATTTTTAGCTTTATCCTAAAGGCTATAGAAAGCTGTTAAAAAGTTTTAAACAGAGTTATGACACTTAGACTCCATTTGTTTGATACAGTCTGATTTCAGAGATATTAAAAATGTCAAAAATAGTATTTCTAAGAATTAAATAGGCATATTAAGAATTGATTACATGGGCATTAAGAAATACTCTGACTAAAATATGGACAAAGTGAAAAAACGTAAAAGGACTAAAAACCAAAAAAACCTAAAACTGCAAGATGTGTGTAATAGGGAGGCACAGTGAAGAATTGATTTTGATAAAGACCCAAATAGAACTTCAGGAAATAAAAATACATTGAAATTAACTAAATGAGAAGTGCCACCTTCTTCACCCGTTGTCCCCAAATACTTTGACTTGACCTATGCCTCTCTATTCTCTGGGAAAGGCACATTTTATGAGGATAATTCAGGATGAAATAGCTCTGCTGCCTGTATCTGAGGCTTACTAGATAGGATATGTGACTTTGTGGATACAGGATGTAGCCTCTGACTGCGGGGTTAGAATAAAAGTGAAAAAGGAGTACGAAAGGGGGCTTTTGTGGAACTTTAAGAGAGGCCAATCTTGCAGTAATAATTTGAAGATGGAGCAAAACCCTGAGAGAAAGGGAGGAAGCTCCCAAGATGCTGGGAAAACCTGTGTGTTCATGAAGCAGGAGTGGAGTGGAGATTGGAGGGGATCATTGCAAATTGAGCTGTTGATTATCATGCCTCATTGAAATCTCAAATATAGGGTTACTGCTGAGTGGGGAGGGACAGATGCCTCCCCCAGCCATTAGGGCTGGTAAGATGGCTGGAGAATTTCTCCCCCACTGAAGCTTTTGGTATGCGCCTAGCCTTCCTGCTCCCCATATCCATTGGTTTTGATGCTAGTGAACAGAGTAGAAACAGGAGTAGTAACTTGGTAGTTTCTTTTTATTACATTCCTCATTAGGTACTTTTGGTGACAGACTGAGAACTCAAAGTTCAATTAATAATTGATGTAATAATGGAAGAGGAAAATTAATGAACAGGAAGGTAGATCTGAAAGCATTGCCCAAAAAGTAGCAGAGAGAGAGAAATGGAAAATGAGAGAGAAATTAAAGGATATTAAGGATAAAATAAGGTTATACACACATACATTTAAAAATTGTTTAAAAAGAAGAATTGGGAGGGGAAAAGAGAATGAGAGGAAACAGTGTTTAGAGAGATAGTAACTGAGAATTTTCCTGACTTGAAGACAGTGAATATTATTGCTTAAAAAAAAAATAGGCTTCACACAGTGGCTCACAGATGTAATCCGAGGCTTTGGGATGCCAACGTAGGAGGATCACTGGAAGTTCAAGACCAGCCTGTGCATCATAGCAAGACCTCATCTCTACAGAAATACTAAAAAGTTAGCCAGGCACGGTAGCACATGCCTGTAGTCCTAGTTACTCTGGAGGCTGAGGTGTGAGGATCCCTTGAGCCCAGGATTCGAGACTACAGTGAGCTGTGATAGCACTGCTGCACTCCAACCTTGGTCACAGAGTGAGCTGCTGTCTCTAAAAAAAAAAAAAAAAATGTTTTGGTTAAAGATACATTTATTTTAATCAATACAAAGATAGAACTAGAATTTATATTTAGATCTTTTTGCCTCCAAAGCCTATATGTTCATTTCCTGACATTAAATTGCATGTCTAGCAATTGATGACTTATTTTGGATATGGCAAGTTAACTGCACCTTACAAAAATGAGACTATCTGAGGTACACATTAACAGTAAAGATACTAAAATGATCTGAAGCATGAATTCATAAAATAAGCCAAAATCTGTCATTAGCATTTTTAGCATGTGCATTCTTTAAACACCATTGATCATGATTTAGTAATGTTTAGTATCTAAGATTAACTGTTTGATTTGGTGTTTTATCATTTTAAACCACATTCTGTTTTGGTTTTTGATTTTAGGATCGAAAGTTAACAAAGTCTGAGAGGCAGAGATTTAAAGAAGAAGCTGAAATGTTAAAGGGTCTTCAGCATCCCAATATTGTTAGATTTTATGATTCCTGGGAATCCACAGTAAAAGGAAAGAAGTGTATTGTTTTGGTGACCGAACTTATGACGTCTGGAACACTTAAAACGTAAGTGCATCACTATTCCAAAAGCTGACCAAGAAATATGAGATAATTTGATTTTAGAAATTTCAAGCCTACGAGTTTTACTTTTGTTGTCCAGCCTACTAAGAAAGGAGCAATCCTTCCAACTGTTACTATATTAGCATATTTCCTTGCCCAAAAGTCCTCTGGTATATAAGGTGATTTGATAATTATTTCTTGGTAAGTATTGAAATGAGAAGTCATGGCCGGGCGTAGTGGCTCATGCCTGTAATCCCAGCTCTTTGGGAGGCCAAGGTGGGTGGATCACTTGAGGTCAGGAGTTTGAGACCAGCCTGACCATCCTGGTGAAATGCGGTCTGTACTGAAAATACAAAACTTAGCCAGACATGATGGCGTGCATCCGTAATCCTAGCTACTTGGGAGGCTGAGGCAGGAGGATCGCTTGAACCCGGGAGGCAGAGGCTGCAGTGAGCCAAGATCACACCATTGCACTCCAGCCTGGTTAACTGAGCCAGACTCTCTCAGAAAAAAAAAGAAAGAAATGAGAAGTTATTGCTTCTAGTAAATCTAGTTAAGTCATACTGACTGGTGTTTGTAAAATTAAGTGGCTTGGCTGGCTGTGGTGGGTCAAGCTTGTAATCCCAGCACGTTGGGAGGCCAAGGCAGGCAGGTCACGAGGTCAGGAGATCAAGACCATCCTGCTAACATGATGAAACCCCAACTGTATTAAAAATACAAAAAATTAGCTGGACGTGAATGGTACTTGCCTGTAGTCCCAGTTACTCAGGAGGCTGAGGCAGGAGAATCGCTTGAACCCAGGAAGTGGAGGTTGCAGTAAGCCAAGATTGTACCACTGCACTCCAGCCTGGGCGACAGAGGGGGACTCTGTCTCACACACAAAAAAAGGTCAGAAATCAAATGTCAAGGTAGCCCTCTAGTGGTTAAAATGAAATTAAGGTTATTGAGAAACTACCTATTTATTTTTTCACTTGTATTGTGCTTTGCTACATTGCTGCAATTTTTATATCAAATGAAGATTATATTGTAAATATAATTAAAAAATTATATTTAATTTTTTAATCTAAAATTAAAAAATACTTTTACTTCCATTTCCCATAGCATCAGATATTGATCCCCAAATAGCTAGTTCCTTTCACGGAAATAGATTAAATGCAGAAATTTCCCGTTAGTTATTGTAAAGAGCTTTTGTTAAGAGTTGGAGTATGCCTTTGTAATGTAATCCCAGGCTGCTGCTGCTTTTTTTTTTTTTTTTTGGAAAAGCGGGTTTTCCCAGGTTTGTTAGAGCAGCAGTCCCAAACTATTTTGGCACCAGGGAAGACAGTTTTTCCATGGACTAGGAACCAGGGGAGTGGTTTTGAAATAATTCAAGCATATTATGTTTATTGCGTACTTTATTTCTGTTATTATTACATTAAAATATAACAGGAGACAGTGACAGAGATCATCAAGCATTGGATTCTTCTAAAGAGCGCTCAACCTACATCCCTTGGATGCACAGTTTACGATAGGGTTCATAGTCCTATGAGAGATCTAATGCCCCTGAACCAAGGCGAAGCTCAGGTGGTAATGCCAGCAATGAGGGAGCGGCTGTAAATACAGATGAAGCTTTTCTTGCTCGCCTGCAACTCACCTCCTGCTGTGTGGCCAGGTTCCTAACAGACCGTGGACTGGTATCAATCTGTGGCCCAGTGGCTGGGGACCCCTGGTATCTTAGAAGATCTGTTTTTACTCAGAGAAGAATCTGTTGTAAATTACCTGGTATAAATTTTTTTATTTGATAAAATTGGATATTTTTAAATTGTCACTGTTGCATATATTCTTTATTACTTTTTTTTTTTTTTTTGAAACGGGAGTTTCACTCTTGTTACCCAGGCTGGAGTGCAATGGCGCGATCTTGGCTCACCGCAATCTCCGCCTCCTGGGTTCAGATGATTCTCCTGCCTCAGCCTCCTGAGTAGCTGGGATTACAGGCACGCACCACCATGCCCAGCTAACTTTTTGTATTTTTAGTAGAGACGGGGTTTCACCATGTTGACCAGGATGGTCTCGATCTCTTGACCTCATGATCCACCCGCCTCGACCTCCCAAAGTGCTGGGATTACAGGTGTGAGCCACTGCGCCCGGCCCTCTTTATTACTTTTTAAAGTTAATACTGCTGAGCTGATTAATTCCAGATCATTGGAATATAGTGTTATAGCACCTGGATATGGCCACTTGCATGTGTTCTGAAATGCTTGCAATTAACATGTTGAAACATGAGGAGATCATTTCTGTCTTGCAAATTCTAATTTCTTTACCCAACTTCCACTCTTGTTTATGGCAATACCTTTATCCTAGTTAGCTTAGTTAGCTAGGCTTCTTGATATTCCCTTTTCTTCCACTAGAATGTGCTAACTAGCTGTGTACATCTTGAGATTCTTTCCACTGGTTTGAATACTTAGTTGATTGTCAACAGTTTGTTCGGCATGCCTAAGGTTACCCTAAAATACAATGGTTTACTTGTTTTGAAAACTATACTGGGGGTAATATAGTAGGGTAAGCCCCCATGGAATAGCTGTCCCCCATCAACAGACTGAAGTGTTGAATATAATAAAAGTTTTTTCAATACATATCCAAGCTTTAAGGAAAGAAAGATTAACCTCCAGATAATAAGCAGAGATAACTCAAAGCCAAAACAGGAACTTAGACTCTGGGATTTTAGACCAGATGTTGGTTGAGGAGTTGATGCTAGTTTTAATATCCATAAAAGGACAGAAAGCTTTAGAACTAGGTAGAGAGGGAAGCTAGAACTTAGCCTGTGTCAAAAACTGAATTATCCAAGAAAAGAGAGACCTCAGTGCCCCAGCCAGTGAAAGCTGCAAGGAATTTTGCCTGTATGCACAAGACTGTGGATAAGAGGGGGAGACCCTGTGAAAAATAGAAATTCCCATCAGATGCTACCAGTGTTGTTAATTATTCTGTGATCTTATCTTACCTTTTTTTTTTTTTTCTTTATTTGGTGATAGGGTCTCACTCGGCCGCCCAGGCCAGATTACAGTGGTGCAATCATAGCTCACTGCAGCTCCAAACTCCTGGGCTTAGGGAATCCTTTCACCTCAGCCTCCCCAGTACTTGGGACTACAGTTGGTCATCACTATACCTGGGTAATGAAAAAAAAATTTTTTTTTTTTTAGTAGAGAGAGTGTCTCATTGTGTTGCCCCAGACTGCTCTCAAACTCCTGAGCTCATCCCAATTTGGCCTCCCAAACTGCTGGGATTATAAGCATGAGCCATGGTGCCCAACCTGTTCGGTATTTTTCCAGCTCATAGGTAGATGGCTGTATAAAATAAATTTATACCATCTGCTTGGTACAGGAATCCCAAGCCAAGAAATGTACATCATAATTGATCAGGAACTGAAAGAAAACTCCCAGGGACATTTTCACAGTTCCTTGGTCACAGTGTCGAGAGACAAACCAGTTTCCAAAGAAGATAACCTCATAACTAAATTACAAATCGCACCAATGAAGATGAATAGACACAACCAGAAAATAGCACTGTAACAATTAAAGATATTATGGACAAGTCTGAGAGTGATTACAAGCTATTATTTACATAATGATGTCAGTAAAGATATATGTAAGTGTATATGAAGTATATGAAGAGAAAAGAAGAATTGAAGAAATAAGACACCGTTAAAAAAGACAGGCATAATTTAAAAGGTTCTGAAGAACTTCTAGAAATAAGAATATTAAACTTCAAACAAATGGTTAGTTGAAACAGACTAAATCGAATTGACAGGAGTAATAACAATGAAGAAATGAGCAACAGAAGGCACGAAAAAGACAGAAAATATTAAAAGAGGATAACACAGTAATGAGAAGACCCAGTTAGACTTAATTATCTAAAAGGGGTGTGTCTGTAGTTCCAGCTTCTCTGGAGGCTGAGGCAGAAGAATCGGTTGAGCCCAGGAGGCAGAGGTTGCAATGAGCCGAGATCGTGCCACTGCACTCCAGCCTGGGTGACAGAGTGAGACTCCATCCCAAAAATAAAAATAAAAATGAAAGAGTAGAGAGAATGAGAGTAAGAATAATTTCAGAATTCAAGAATTCTTACTGAGAATATATACAGATTCCTAAGCAAGTAGATTTAAAACATTCATATTCATTGCTGGAAGAATGAATAACTAGGACCATTGGCAGCATTTGGAGAGGCAAATTGGGAAGGAATAGGAATTAATTCCAAAATACATGCTTTTTTGACCTTTTGAGTTTCTACCTTTGTTCTATATGTATATTTGCATTGAAACAAATACAACACCCATAGCTGAAAAATAGGATGGGAATGTATGAGTTAGAAAATCTGGGCTTGATGACTTATGCCTGTAATCGCTGTACTTTGGGAGGCTGAGGTGGGTAGATCACCTGAGGTCAGGAGTTTGAAACCATCCTGGCCAACATGGTGAAACCCCATCTTTACTAAAAATAGAAAAAATTAGCTGGGCGTGGTGATAGGCACCTGTAATCCCAGCTACTTGGGAGGCTGAGGCAGGAGAATTGCTTGATCCCAGAAGGCAGAGGTTGCAGTCAGCCGAGATTGTGCCACTGTACTCCAGCCTGGGTTACAGAGTGAGACGGCATCTCAAAAAAAAAAAAAAAGATTTGGATTAAAAAATTGAAATAAATTTAGACATTTTTAAAAATAGGCATGAAATTCAAAGATCATACAAGTAATCATTTTAGAGTGTACAGTTCAGTGTCACTTCGTACATTCACAGTATTGTGTAACTACCACATCTATCAAGTTACTAAACATTTATTTTCATCACCTCAGAACACTCTGTGCCTGTTAAGCAGTTACTCCACATTTCCCTTCCTCCAACCTAGGCATTGTATTTTTTTTAATTGCGCATTATCTAAGTTCTTTTTAAATTTAAAAAGTAATGTTCACTTTCTGAGCCTCAGAGGCTTATGCCAACAAGAGAGTTTATTTGGTAGAATGAGTGCTAGACCTGGAATAGAAGTTGTGACTACTCCCAGCACTGCCTCTGACCAACTGTAATTTTGGGCAAATATCTAACCTTATTTGGGCCTCAGTTCCCCATGTGTATGTAAAGCAAGCAGTTGGACTAGCTGATCTCTGAAACCATCCATTCGTAGATAGGTTTTTTTATTGTAAAAAACATTATATTTACCACCTTAACCATTTTTAAGTGTACAGTTCGGTAGTGCTAATTCATACACATTTCTGTGCAATTTCTAGAATGCTTTTCATTTCAGAAAACTGAAACTCTATGCCCATGGAACAATTTCCCATTTCTCCCAACCCTCAGCTCCTGGCAGCTACTGTTTTACCATCTCTATGGATTTATGTAATCAGGATATGTCCTATAAATAGACTCTTAAAGTATGTTATGGATCTTTGTGTTTGGCATCTTTCACCTAGCAGTGTTTTCGAGGATCATCATGATTGCACGCATTAGTACTTTATTCCCTTTTAGGACTAAGTAACATTCCATTGCATGGAAATACCACAGTTTGTTTATTCATCCATTGATGAACATCTGGGCTGTGTTCACCTTTTGGCTATTTTAAGTACTGCTGCTATAAATATTTGTGCACTGTTTTTTGAGTATCTGTTTTCATTTCTTTTTGCTGTATGCTAGGAATGGAATTACTGAGTCATGTGGAAATCCTATGTTTAACTTTTTGAGGAACCACCAAACTAATAACCTTTCTACTGGGAATGACATGGTATCTCATGATGGATTAGATTTGCATTTCCCTAATGATTAATGACATGGAGCATCTTTTCATATGCTTATTGGCTATTTGTATATCTTTGGAGAAATGTTTATTCAAGTTCTTTGCTCATTTTTTATTGGATTGCTTGTCTTTTTGTTGATTAATAAGAGTTCTTTATATATTTTAGAAACTAGACCTTTGTCCAGATCTATGATTTGGCGATACTTTGTCCTGTAGGTTGCCTTTTTTGCTCCTTTGATAATGTCCTTTGATGTACAAATTGAGTATAGTATACCTTATCTCAAATGCTTGGGACTAGAAGTATTTTGGGCTTTGAATTTTTTCAGATATTGGGACTTTGAATTATACTTACCGGTTGAGCATCCTAAATCTGAAATCACAATGCTCAAATGAGTATTTTTGTTGTGTGTAATGGTTGGTGCACTAAAAGTTTCAGATTTTGGATTAGAGCATTTGGATCTTGGATTTCTGATTGGGATGCTTAAACCTGTGCCAAGTTTTAAATTTTGATGAAATCAAATGTATCTGTTTTGTCTGTTCATGCTTGGGCTTTGGTGTCAAATGTAAGACTCCATTGTCATAACCAAGGTCATGCAGATTTATCCCTAAGTTTCCTTCTAGAGTTCTATCAATTAATTCTTTTTTTTTTTTTTTTTTGAGACGGAGTTTCGCTCTTGTTACCCAGGCTGGAGTGCAATGGCGCGATCTTGGCTCACCACAACCTCCGCCTCCTGGGTTCAGGCAACTCTCCTGTCTCAGCCTCCTGAGTAGCTGGGATTACAGGCACGCGCCACCATGCCCAGCTACTTTTTTGTATTTTTAGTAGAGACGGGGTTTCACCATGTTGACCAGGATGGTCTCGATCTCTTGACCTTATGATCCACCCGCCTCCGCCTCCCAAAGTGCTGGGATTACAGGCTTGAGCCACCGCGCCCAGCTATCAATTAATTCTTAAGTTACCGTTCCATTCTTAAGTTAACTTTTGTATATGCCATGAGGTAGGATCCGATTTCATTCTTCTGCATGTTGGATGTCCATTTGTCCCAGCATTTGAAGAGACTTTTACTCATTGAATGGTCTTGGTACCTTTGTCAAAAATTATTTAATCATGCCGGGTGCGGTGGCTCAAGCCTGTAATCCCAGCACTTTGGGAGGCCGAGGCGGGTGGATCACGAGGTTGAGAGATCGAGACCATCCTGGTCAACATGGTGAAACCCCCGTCTCTACTAAAAAAGTGCAAAAAATTAGCTGGGCATGGTGGCACGGGCCTGTAATCCCAGCTACTCAGGAGGCTGAGGCAGGAGAATTGCCTGAGCCCAGGAGGCGGAGGTTGCGGTGAGCCGAGATCGCGCCATTGCACTCCAGCCTGGGTAACAAGGGCGAAACTCAGTCTCAAAAAAAAAAAAAAAATTATTTAATCGTATGTATAGATTTATTTCTGGTCTCTCAATTCTATTTCACTGGACTATATGTCTGTTCTTATGCCAATACCACACAGTTACCACAAAACTGATTACTGTAGTTTTGTAGTAAATTTTGAAAATTAGAAGTAACTTCAATTTTCTTCTTTTTCACTATTGTTTTTGATAGTTGGGGTCCTCTTGAAATTCCATGTAAATTTCAGGATTAGATTTCCATTTCTACAAGAGTAGGCTGTTGGAATTTTAACAGAGATTTTGTTGAATTTGCAGATCACTTTGTATAGTATTACCATATTGTTTTCTTATCCATGAACACAGGGTGTCTGTCCATTTATTTATGTCTTTTTGAATTTCTTTCAGCAATATTTTGTAGTTTCATTATACAGGTCTTTCACATTCTTGCTTAAATTTATTCCTAGGTCCTTTATACGCTATTGCAAATGGAATTTCCTTTTCAGATTGTTAATTGCTAATATATATAAATACAACTGATTTTTGTGTGTCAGTCTTGTACTTTTGTAACTTTGCTGAATTCTTGTATTAGCTCATGTTTGTGTGTATGTGTGTTTGTTCTTTGGGATTTGTTTGTTTGTTTGCTTGCTTGATTGTTTTTTAACAGATGGGGTTTCACACTGTTACCAGGCTAGAGTGCAGTGGTGCAGTCTTAGCTCACTACAGCCTTGAACTCCTAGGCTTAAAGGATCCTCCCACCTCAGCCTCCTGAGTAGCTGGGACTCCAGGTGTGTACTACCATGCCTGGGTGATTTTTACATTTTTTGTAAAGATAGGGTCTCAGTATATTGCTTACGCTGGTCACAAATTCCTTGCCTCAAGTGATCTCCCTGCCTCTGGCTCCCAAAGTGCTGAGATTACAAGTGTGTGCCACCACACCTGGCCATTCTTTGGGATTTTTACATACTGGATCAAATAATCTGTGAATAGATAGTTCTTTCTGGTTTAAATGCCTTTATTTTTCTTGTCTAACTGTTTTGGCTATAACTTTCATTATGGATAACACTGATTATCTTTTTCATATTCCTGATCTTAAGGAGAAAGCTTTTGGTCTTTCACCACTGAATATATGTTAGCTGTGAGTTTTTCATAAATGCTCTTTATCTTGTTGAGGAAGTTCTCTGCATTTCCTATCCTAGTTTGTTAAGCTTTTTTTTTTTTTTTTTTTTAAACGGAAAGGTGTTAGATTTTGTCAAATGCTCTTCTGCATGAAGTTAGATAATCATGAAACCGCTTCATTCTATTAACATGGCATATTATACTGATTATTAATTTTCTTATGTTGAACCACCCTTGCATTTCATAGATAAATAGCGTATAATCCTTTTGCTATGCATTTGGGTTCAGCTTGCTAATATTTTGTTGAGAGTTTTTGCATCTACATTCATAAGGGTGTTAGTCTATAGTTTTCTTGTGGTATCTTCAGTATCAGGGCAATACTGGTGCCATAGAATGATTTAGAAAGTGTTTCCCCCACTTACACTTTTTGAAGAGTAGAATTTGTGTTAATTCTCATTTAAATGTTGATAGAACTCATCAGTGAAGCCATCCAGTCCTAAACTTTTCGTTGTTTGGAGATTTCTTGAAGGAATGTTCCATGTACAGTTGAGAAGAATATGTATTCACTTGTTGTTGAACAGTGTGTTCTATACATGTCTGTTACCTTTTGGTGGTTTATAATATTGTCCAAATCCTCTGTTTTCTTACTCATCTTTTATCTAGATGTTTTATCTGTTATTGAAAGTGGAATATTGAAGTCTCCAACTAAAACTACTGTAGTATCTACTAATTTCCTCCCTTTAATTTTGTCAGTGTTAGCTTCATCATTTGGTGGCTTTATTGTTTGATGTGTATAATTGTTATTTTTTAAATGGATTGGCCCTTTAATCAATACATGATGCTCTTCTTTATCTCTTGCATTGCATCAGTATTTTTACTTATTTTGCCTGATGCTAGTTTAGCTAACTCACCCTCTTTTATTTACTATTAGCATGGAATATTATTTTTCTTTCATCCTGAGTCTCTTGTAGACAGTATATGTAGTTAGCTCTTCTTTTTTTTTCTTTTTCTGGAATCCATTCTGCCTATCTCTGTTTTTGGTAGGACAGTTTATTTACATTTGATTAGTCGAATGAATGATCTGCCATTTTGCTGTTTGTGATTTGTATGTTTTGTACCATACACACACACACACACACACACACACACATATGTACTATATAGGTATGTATGTACCATATATATATAGGGTACATGGGGTGTGTGTGTGTGTGTGTGTGTGTGTGTGTGTGTGTGTGTATGGTACATATATATGTCACATTCCTGGAGACAGTCTTATACCTTTTTTTGCTCCTTATCTCCATTATTGACTTTTTAAATGTGTTTATTTTTCTTTTGTAGTATACCATTTTTATGCCTTTCTCATTTCCTTTTGTGTATATATTTAGATATTTTTTCAGTGGTTACCTTGAGGATCACAATTAACATCATAAATCTCTAACAGTCTACCCTGAATTGATACCAGCTTAGCTTTAATATTATAGCATATAAATCTCTGATCCTATTCAGCCTCACCCCTCCTGCCCATTTTGTTTTCGTTGTCTCCAGTTTTATCTTTATACATTGTGTGCCCATTAACATAGTTTCATAATCATTATTTTACATGCATTTGTCTTTTAAATCATGTAGGAAATAAAAGGAATTATAAACCAAAAATACATTAATATTGGTTTTAATATTTAATGTGTATTGGATTTTTACCAGAGATTTGATTTGTTTTTATGGCTTCAAGTTATTATCTAGTGTCTTTTTATTTCAGTCTAATGATTCTCTTTGGCACTTCTTATATAGGAAGGGTGTCCTCCAGCTTTTATTTGGAATGTCTTAATGTCTCTTTCATTTCTGTAGTATAATTTTGCTGGTTATATAATTCTTGGTTGGTAGTCTTAAGGTTTTTTTTTTTGTTGTTTTTTGTTTTTTTGCTTTTGCTGTTGTTTCTTTTAGCCCTTTAAATATGTCATCCTACTGCTTTCTGCCCTCCATGGTTTTTGATGAAAGATCAGCTTATAATTTTTTTTTTTAATCAGCTCATAATCTTATTGAGGATCCTGTCATCATAAGTCACTTCTCCCTTTCTACTTTCAATATTCTCTCTTTGTCTTTGCCTTTTAACAGTTTGAATATGTTTCTTATTGTGGATCTATTTGCATTTATCCTTAGAGTTTGTTGAACTTTTTGGATGTATAGATTCATGTCATTTACTAAGTTTGGGAAATTTGTGGCCATTATTTTCTCAAATGTTCTTTCTGTTCTTTTCTCTTTCTCTAGGACTTCCATTGTGTATATTTGGGTAAACTTGATGATGTCTTGCAGGTCTCTTAGCTGTACTCATTTCTGCTCCTCAGACCGTACAATTTCACCTCTTATTTTCAAGTTTATTGCCTTTTTCATCTGTATGTTCACATATGCTGTTCAGATCCCTTAGTGAATCTGTATTTTTCAGCACCTGAATTTCTACTTGGTTTCTTTTTAAAATTTCTGTCTCTCTGTTGATATTCTCTACTTGAATTGAGTATTCTCTGTACTCTAACATTTAGCAGTCATTGTTCCCAGTATGTAGTCTGCCAATTTTTGGCATAGGTACTGTAATTATCCCCATTTAACCATGAGTTGATTGTTTTCGTAAATATCTTAGCACTGAAGAACTGATTAAGAGCTCCGTTTATGAGAGTAGAATTTTTTAGCAACTGGACTTTTTCTTAAATGTGATTGGGCAAAAATCAGTTATAATTGAAGACCCTGAAATGCTTGCTACATCTGTGTCTGTGTGTGTATGTGCATGTGTCCCTGAAATGCTTGCTACATCTGTGTGTGTGTTTGTGTGTGTGTGTGTGTGTGTGTGTGAGAGAGAGAGAGAGAGAGAGAGAGAGAGAGACTCTCGCTCTGTTGCTCAGGCTGGAGTGTGATCTGTGCTCACTGCAAACTCTGTCTCCCGGGTTCAAGTGATTCTCCAACATCAGCCTCCCGAGTAGCTGAGACTATAGGCGCATGCCACCATACCCAGCTAATTTTTTTTTTTTTTTTTTTTTTTTTTTTTTTGAGACTGAGTCTCAACTCTGTTGCCCGGGCTGGAGTACAGTGGTGCAATGTCAGCTCACTTCAACCTCCACTTCCTGGATTCACGTGATTATCCTGCTTCAGCCTCCTAAAGTAGCTGGGATTACAGGGCCCACCACTACTAATTTTTTCTTTTTTTAGTAGACACGAGGTTTCATGATTTGGCCAGGCTCGTCTCAAACTCCTGACCTCATGATTCACCCGCCTTGGCTTCCTACAGTGCTGGGATTACAGGCATGAGCCACCGTGCTTGGCCTGTCACATTTTATGTTTAACACTTTTAGTGCTCTGTTGTTTCCTGAGTATTTCCAGATAAAATAAGCATTGGAGTTCAATCCTCAGATGTATCTTTTCTACAGTGGGTAGCATCAGAGATCTCTATTCAGTTCTTTTTTTTTTTTTTTTTCTATTCAGTTCTTTTAGCATACTTGGGCTGCTTGGAATCTTTCCTACATACACGTATTTCAGAGGTCAACTAGAAATTTGGGCAGAGGGAATATGCAGAATTTAAGGCTCGGCATCTGCTTTCTGAGATTTCCTCCTTTCTTTGCTAGATCTCTGCTGTTCAGTAGAACATTCTGCCATGATGAAATGTTGTATAATGTATACCATCCAGAATGGTAGCTATTTGCCACATGTGGCCATTGAGCACTTGAAATGTGGCTCGTGCAATTGAGAGATGGGTTTTTTGTTTTGTTTTGTTTTTGTTTTTTGAGATGGAATAGCCAGGCTGGAATGCAGTGGTGCCATCTAGGCGTACTGCAACCTCCGCCTCCCGAGTAGCTGGGACTACAGTAGCACCACCACACCCAGCTAATTTTTATATTTTTAGGAGAGATGGAGTTTCACCATGTTGACTACTATGGTCTTGATCTCTTGACCTCATGATCCGCCTCCCAAAGTGTTGGGATTAGAGGCATAAGCCATCACGCTTAGTTGAGAAATTGAATCTTTTATTTAGTTAATCTACGTTTGAATAGTCACATTTGGCTAGTCGCAACTTTATTGGACAAACCATCCTTGCAGAAAGGTCAGTTAGACAGCATTGTTCTTGATGCTGTGCTCATTCCAAAAACTCAGCCCCCATTTCTGTCTGGGGTATAGCAGGCCTGCAAAATCAGAAGAAGGCCTATTTTTAGGTAAAAAGGTATTACAAAGAAGGAAACTCTAGCAGTACTTTCCCTTTGTCCCTACCTGCCTGTGACTGATTTTAATTGCTCTCCAGAACCTTCAAGTAATAGTTGTTTTGTATATTTTGGACCAGAGTTTATAAATACATCTGTGTCTGATAGAACCACTCCACTGTTTAATGGAAGCAGAACTCTACCTCTTAATCATTTAAATAGTGACCTAATTTTAAGGAATTTATACTTTGTGCTTTGTTACCATAATTCTCTTACCAGTCACCAATTAAATATTTTTAGCTCTGAAATATTTAGCTGATAAAACCATCTTGAGCTCCCATTTGTTTAAGAAAAAACTGGTTACCTAACACTATCATTGTTTAGATGAAAAAGTATTTGGAAGACTTATTTTTCTGTGTCTCTTAATATAATTTTTATTTTAAACTATCATAGCCCTGCTTAATAAAAGTATTACTAACCTTTAAAGTTACTGAATCTTAGTATTCTAAATTTGATATTCCCATCTCCAGTCATGTTAGAATTTAATGGAATTCTTCAAAGCAACAAACTCATATCATTGATAACTTGTTTGGTGTACTTTGCTTTTTCTAGGTATCTGAAAAGGTTTAAAGTGATGAAGATCAAAGTTCTAAGAAGCTGGTGCCGTCAGATCCTTAAAGGACTTCAGTTTCTTCATACTCGAACTCCACCTATTATTCACCGCGATCTTAAATGTGACAACATCTTTATCACTGGCCCTACTGGCTCAGTCAAGATTGGAGACCTTGGTCTGGCAACCCTGAAGCGGGCTTCCTTTGCCAAGAGTGTGATAGGTATGTTTCTGGTGTACCTTGGAGCCTGACTAGCTTTCTGACATTCCTTTTATTTAGAATCCTTGCCCTGTTATTAAGTAAAATAAACCCTCAGAAATTCATAGCTTGAACTCCAGAGGTGATCAGTTCTACTTATGAGATGTAGGATTCTCTATATTGGTGCTTCTTGGAATCATCTTTGAGACTATTGATTACATTACAAGAAGTACAGTGAACTTTGTTGATAAAACCTAATGTAACAATCTTTTTTTTTTGAGGTGGAGTCTTGCTCTGTCACCCAAGTTGGAGTGCAGTGGCATGATCTCAGCTCACTGCAACCTCCAGCCCCTGGATTCAAGCAATTCTCATCCTCAGCCTCTTGAATAGGTGGGATTATAGGCACATGTTGCCACGCCTGGCTAATTTTTGTATTTTTAGTAGAAATGCAGTTTCACCATGTTGCCAGGCTGGTCTCGAACTCCTGGCCTCAAGTGATCCACCTGCCTCAGCCTCCTAAATTGCTGGGAATACAGCGTAAGCCACAGCACCTGGCCAGCAATCTTTTTGTTACACACTGTTGATAATATTTTGCACTATTTATATAATACATATTATGTACCATTTATATAATACATACAGTATGTCACTTCATAAAAGAAATGGAATTTATATTTTAGTTTCTAAAATTAAAAAAATTTTTGAACATATATAATGTCGGTTGAATATATATGTATATTCAAGAATATTGATGAGCCAAGCACAGTGGCTCATGCCTGTACTCCCAGCACTTTGGGAGGCTGAAGTGGGCAGATCACTGGAAGTCAGGAATTTGAGACCAACCTGGCCAACATGGAGAAACCCCACTCTACATAAAATACAAAAAAAAAAAAAAAAAAAAAAAAAAAAAAAGCTAGATGTAAAGCTAGATGTTGTGGCAAGTACCTGTAGTCCCAGCTACTTAGGAGGCCGAGGCAGGAGAATCGCTTCAACCCGGGAGGTAGAGGTTGCAGTGAGCTGAGATTGCGTCACTGCACTCTAGCCTGGGCAACAGAGCAAGACTTTTGTCTTTTTAAAAAAAAAAAAAAAAAGGAATATCTAGCCTCTGTAACATTTTCTGAAAATAAATACGACATTTCATTCTGAAAATTGGTTTTATCAACTTTTTTCTTAGTTTCACTCTTCAGAAGTTATGATCTATCTAAACGAGTGTTTCTCAACCTTAGTACTACTGAGATTTGGAGCTGGACAATTCTTTGTTGTAAGGGGCTGTCTTGTACATTTTAAGATTCCTGAGCAGCATTCCCAGCCTGTACCCACTAGATGCCAGTAGCACGCTCCCTGCCTATCTGCCTTCTAGTTATAACCAAAAAATGTGTCGAAACATTGCTATATATAGCCCGTGAAGGGCAAAATTGCCCCCGTTGAGAATCACTTATCTAAAGAACAAGGCTGTCCCTTTCAGACTTTATATGTTAGAAACTCAAAGCTGAAAAATTAATTTAATGCCTATTTTGATAAGCTTTCACTCTATGAAGAGGGTATCACAATTTAAAAACTTGAAGTCTTCATAAACACTATTCTACTCCAAAAGGTGACAATAACAAAAGAAACCCATTAATTTTTAAGTGAACTTGAACCTAAGTATTGCTAGGAAAACCATAGAATACCAGTTATTTGCACATCTTCCAAAAACAGTGTTCTCCTTGGAATATTATGTAATTAGGGTTAGGGATGCTTTCACATTTTCTTATAATACATTCACAAGAAGAATGGAAAAAGTGTCATTTAAAGCACTTTTTTCGCCTTCTTCACAGGAAACATTTTTTGATTGTCTTTGGCAATCAAAGAAATCTCTGGCTCAGTCAAGTTTTTATTTTCTTTGTTTGTTTATTAAATCATAGTGTACATGCCTGTTTCTTAGAAATGCCTTATGATTTGAGGTATGCAGACTTAATTTTCAGGAAGCATTATACAACCTAGTCTTGTGGGGTCACACACCTTGTGGTCATAAATCAATCTGTATTTAAGTTCTATATTTGTGTGTGTATGTCTTGTCTTTGCCTGTAGGATGTCCCTCACTAAGTTTCTTGTGTCTGTAGTAGGCTTATTTATGTACTGCAGGTGGGTTGGTAAGTATGTGAAGAAAAGGGCTCTGGTGAGTGGCCTTTGGAGACAATTACATTTTCTTTCATTTTTAAAAAAATGTATTGAATATTTTCACTGCAAGTCCTTCTTAAAAAGTGAAACTAATCAGATTGAGTATTAAGAGTATAGCTGTAAATGTTTACCTTACAACTACCGTACAGTAGTAGGCAAACAAGTATTTTGATCTTTTTAAACCCATCATCTTATCTTACAGTTGTACCATTATATTTGCTTTGTTCCTTTCTTAGTGTCTTACCTTTTTCTTCCATTTGTTTTCAATATGAGTTATATTAGTTTATATCTTTAGCTAAGGCTCTATTTTGACATATTATATAAAGGAATTTATTTTACACAGTAAATTAATAAATGGATAACTTGACTTTATTCCAGTTTCATAGAAAGGCCTTGCAGTGGAACATCTTTTATGAGATATTTGATGGAACAGACTGACTGAGAAGATTTCCTTCCTCTTTTTCCCCCCTTTCCTTTTTTCTCCCCATTCCAATTTCTTTTCTCTCACAGGTCAACACCCCTCTGCTTCTCTCCCTGGTGAGTAACGTCTGAAGCTTCTGCTCGCATTGAGTCTGAATCGTTCTTTTAATTTAAGGTACCCCAGAGTTCATGGCCCCTGAGATGTATGAAGAGAAATATGATGAATCCGTTGATGTTTATGCTTTTGGGATGTGCATGCTTGAGATGGCTACATCTGAATATCCTTACTCGGAGTGCCAAAATGCTGCGCAGATCTACCGTCGAGTGACCAGTGTAAGTCTTCCCCTATGGTTGAACTTGGGACATTTCTAACAAAGAATCCCAAGGTGGATAACATCAAACCAGGTAAAAGAGGACAATAGTAGAAGGCATACTGAGTGAGCTGTTAGGGTGAGGGTGGTGTTGAGGTATGTGTCAGGTTATTGCTCATGATATAGTGAGAATAAAGATAAAGATGAAAGAACCACTAGTTTGTCCTGTACCCACCTTGCATTTATTTAAACCTTTATTATGTTTTAAAACACACCCTCATTACCTACTTTTTAACCCCCTATTAATTCAGCTAAACTCTCATTGTTTCCCACCACATAGATTAGAGTTAACGGTAATGTTTTTAACTCAAGATGCTTTGTCAAATTAATTTGTTCACTGACTTTTATCTGAATGACTTGAGTTGATTTATGAAATCTTATATATTAGTACCTGCAATAATAAATATCTTACTGTAGTTTACCCATGGTAATTCATGTCTGCTGACAGATATTTTCTACAGCTGTCTAATTGAAACCTGAAAGGTAGTTAGTTATGATTAATTTCATTTTATCACTACATACTTCATTATGTTGCTCTAAAATAGAGACATTTTCTTACATAACCATATTATGCCTGAAAAAAATTAACAGCAATTTCTGGATCATCCAACACCCTGAACATATTCAGATATTCTCTCCATTGTTTAAAAAATGTCTATTGACATTGTTCAAAATAGGCTCCATCAAGGTCCACAGAAGGTATTTTATTGTTGTAGTTCTTAATCTAGAGCTACTGCTTTTACTTTCTTTTTCGGCATGCCAGAGATTTATTGAAAAAATTAGATTATTCTGAGGAATGTTTCGTATTCTGAATTTGTTTGCTTCCTTGTGGTATCATTTTTTGCTTCCTTGTGGTGTCATTTTACTGGTTATTCTTCTATGTTTCTGTAAAAAGAAGTTTACCTTAAAATAGTTGAGGCAGGTTAACAATGTAAAACTAATTTTGTCTTTTTTACTTGCATTCACCCAAGAGTGTATGGTGTCATTTTCCAGAAGCTATATGATACTGCATGTGTGATATTGCAGCAGAGTACAGAAGCAGATATAAGAATTCATTTGTAGGGCCAGGCACAGTGGCTCATGGCTGTAATCTGAGCATTTTGGAGGGTGAGGCGGGTGGATCACTTGAGGTCAGAGTATGAGGCTGGACTGGCCAACATGGTGAAACCCTGTCTACTAAAAGTACAAAAATTAGCCACCTATGGTGTTGCCCACCTGTAATCCCAGCTACTCTGGAGGCTGAGGCCCAAGAATCACTGGAACCTAGGAAATGGAGGTTGCAGTGAGGTGAGATCATGCCACTGCACTCCAGCCTGGGCAACAGAATAAGACTCTGTCTCCAAAAAAAAAAAAAAAAAAAAAAAAATTTGTCTTCTGTTAAACCATATATTTAAAAAGATTGCAAAAATGTAAAACAATACCAGTCTTCTCACTAAATTTTTCCTATTTTGGAAAATACTGAGTTTCAAATTTTAAATGTTATGTATTATTAACATAATGAGTTTTATAATTTTTAACGAAGTAATAAGTATTCTTAAACTTTTTCAGGTTTACCATCTGCTATGGTAAATATTAATAGATGTAACACATATAGCCAAAACCCCTCTGAGATCCCCAATAATGTTAATTTTAAGAGTATAAAGGGATCCTGAGACAAAAGTTTGAGAACCACTGTTCAAAATCTTGATAAAATTTAGGCTAAACATTTTTTGCAAGGATACTTAATATGTAGTGCTGTGTTATATTGCACCAAGAGGCTCATAGTATCTTATTATCTCATTTTTAGTAATGTAATTTAATTGAATTTTTACATAGAAGATGCAATTATCAATTGCTTATTCAGATTTTGATAGCTGAACAGAAATGTCTATTTTTAAAAAAGGAGAGGAAACATTTTGCTTTAGGCAGACCAAATTTTACCTCTTCACAAAGGCTTGGAAGAAATCTTTGAAATCAGAGTTTAATTATGATTATTTATTGCTATGAATATTCTTTCAATATCTTTGTTGTATATTTGTACGTGATTCTGTTTGATGGATATGGAGCTACTTTGGACAATTTAATTTCATACGAAATGTAAGAACTGGTGGAGTCTTCATACCCAGTAAAAATGACAGCTATTGTTTACAGAGAAAGCAGCATGACTCAAGTTACTTCTGGCTTTGTAATTGGAGTTGTTATTATTAGGTGTATGTCTCCAAGTCTCTGTCCTGAGGTCTTGCTGTTACAATTATTAACCTCTTCTTAATACTCACCCAGATTCTAATACATGATAGGATTTGAATTCCTGAAGCACCACTCTCAGTTTGGGGTGAATAGGGGCAGGAGAATTTTTTTTCATGCCTTCAGATGATTCTGATAAGTACCCTACATTTATGCCCTTACAAAACTCATCTGCTTTGCCTTTCAGAGTTCTATGTCATCATTCCCAGTTCACGTCTCTTACTATTTCTCTTTCTTCCCCTGTTGTATAGTAATTTACATTTTCTGTTCCCCCTCACCCCTTGGAGCATAAGGTAGACTGGTTATTGTTTCCTCCTTTATTTTGTTTTAAAATTGTAGAAGATTCAAGGGGTATATTTGATTTCTTGTTTTTTTTTTTTTTTACTCACTACTTCCAGTTTATAAGGTTCTTACTTTAGAATACCTCTTAGATGCAAGCCTTCTTCATTCCCATTGTCACAACTCTGATTTCATATCTTCCTTACTTCATACCTTACATTATATTCCAGAAGTAGTTTACATTATGAATTTATGTTATTTATTTTTATTTCACTTAAACTGGTTTAACTTTCTTGCTAACCTTTCTTGGTATAAGGAACTTATGATACCAGTTTGCTTATATCAGAGCAAGTGTAAATTCTTAATCTTTTGCTATTCTTCATCTTCATTCAAGCACTTTATTTTAGTTAAATCAGTTCTCTTCATTATCTCACACATATGCCACGTCCTTTTCTATATTCCCAACCATTTGTAAATGTTATATAATACTGTACATCTACTGGTTTAAAGTCCTGCCCACAAGAGAAACAAACAAACAAACAAAAAATACTGTACCTCCTCTATAAGCTCTTATGCTATCCAGTCAATCCATATAATTAACAGGCTTCCTTCATGAAATTTTATCTGGTTGCTTTCACTGTATGATGATCTTTGCCTTTTCTGAGTTGATTCTTCTCAATTGATATGAATTATAAAATTTTGTTTATAAATTCATAAATTAATGTATTGCTTATTATTTGTATTGCTTTATATTATTTAAAATATTTTCATCTAATACATCTGTATAATTTCATCCTTATCTGTAGCACTATCCTAAATACAAAATAAATCTCAATGCTAATAAATGCAACATTTTCCAAATCCCTGCTGTGTCCCATGCCCAGAGCTTGATAGTAAGTAAAGGTGAATAATCATATTCCCTGTCTTCAGAAAACTACCTCTAATATAGAATATTAATATGTAAATGAAGAATTATAATTACACTATGGTGAGTATTTTAATGGAGACAAGCTCTAAGGAGAGTGGAGGAGGAATGGTTAACCCTGCTATAGATTAGGGAATGTTTCCCCAAAAAAACACTGTTGTATGAACGGTCAAAAAGAGAGGATGGAAGAATGGTGAGAGGCCATTCTAAGTAGCAGGAATAGGATTTACATGAATGCTGAGGTGCCAAACAGTAGTACAATGGAAGGAAAGGCAAACTGATCAAATAGAGTGAAGCTGTTGTCTTGTGGTTGTAAAGGAGGGACAATTCAATTGCTACTTAGTTTCTCCTGCTCCTAAATCCTGTCTCATCTCACAGCAGAGTGTTTGGGGTCAGTAATTAAGCCGCAAACTTCTGACTCCTGATATGTGTATTTTTGCTGCTCCATTATATTGTTGTGTTTTAATGGTAAAAGAGACCTTGTTTGTTTATAGGCTTTTGGAGGGAGCAAGAGGAAGAGAGAGAGAAGTAGAAATCCTGGTGGATGGTGGTGGATAAAGTAGAGTAATATACGGGATTCAGATGGTGGGTGGTAGTGGATAGATAGAGTAATATCCAGGATTCAGTGGGCTTGCGACATGGTATAATGCTAAGTCTTGATAGGGAAGGTTTTCTCCTGAGATGAGATAAGGGAAGGAAGATGGGTTTTGGAAGCAAAGTCTTGGGTTTACATCCCTGCCCTAGTTATTACTATATTATCTTGAGCAAGTTACTTAATTTCTTCATACTTCAATTATTTTGTTCTCTGTAAAAGAGATACCGTTACCCTCTTACAGATTGTTTAGCACAGTGGCTGATACTGGTATTGATAGTAGGCTCTGGTTATTTTCTGTAAAATATGAGTTGTCGTCTTCTTGGGAGGGGGTGTAAAATGAAAGATGGCCTTTAACGATGATGAAGGCTTAAAATAACATCTACGAAACTTTGGTCTGATTAGGAAGTAATAATTGTGAAGCAGCATCAGGCATCCAGAATCTTCATTTTTAGCATTGATATGCACTATTATATAAACAACAAATACATTATTTGTACTCGTGTCTATGCGTATGCAAGTAGAAAAGAGCAAATGTTTACCTATTACATACTTCTTTCTTGTGAATAACCAATAATAGCCTGGGCCTGTAGGCTCACACCTGTAATCCTAGCACTTTGGGAAGCCAAGGTGGGTGGATTGCTTGAGTTCAGGAGTTGAAGACTAGCCTGGGCAGCGTGGTGAAACCTCATCTCTACAAAAAATAAGAAAAAATTAGCTGGCCATGGTGGTGCATGTCTGTAGTCCCAGCCACTGGGAGGCTGAGGTGGGAGGATCACCTGAGCCAGAGAGGCAGAGGTTGCAAGTGAGCCGAGATTGTGCCTTGTGCTCCAGCCTAGGCAAAAGTGAGACCCTGTCTCAACAAACCAAAAAAAACACAAAAAAACAAAAAAACCCACAATAGCTTAGATGGCTAAATTAGTCCTCAGTTTTCTATATTCTAAATTCTGTGTACCAGGGTTTGAAGAATAGAATATGATAAGTTATTGATATAAATGAGTTAGGTTTCATAAGAGAAAAGTTCATTTTACTTGTTGTCTTTTCCACTTAATAACTTTCATCTGTGTATTTGTGAATATTTATAAATTATAAACTGTGACCAAGCACTATACTAGGTACTAGGGATACACCAAGTCAAAAAGTTCTGCCTCACCTGGAGTTTACATTCAGTTGTGTAAAAAAAAATGTTGGTTGAAGCTGATAACTTGACTACCCATGATGGCTTACACCTGTAATCCCAACAATTTAGGAGGCCAAGGCTAGGGAATCACTTGAGGTCAGGAGTTAAAGACCAGCCTGGCCAACACGGTGAAACTCCGATGTCTACTAAAAATACAAAAATATGGCATGCGCCTGTAATCCCAGCTACTTGGGAGTCTGAGGCAGGATAATCACTTGAACCCTGGAGGTGGAAGTTGGATGAGCTGAGATAGCACCACTGCACTCCAGCCTGGGTGACAGAGCAAGATTTGGTCTCCAAAAACAAAAAAGTTGGTAACTGTATTAGAGTGATACGGTTCGTGTCTAGAATAGATGGGAGTTACAGGGTGAAAAGCTGAATTAGGTTTATTGTTACAGCACAGCGATTCAATCATTTCTTTTTGCCTGAAATGTGTAACTAGGTACCAGTGCAATCTGATACAAGTAATGAAGTAATTAGGGAGGAAATTTAAGCCAGCAGATTCAAAACTGAGGGGAAAAGTAACAAAAGTTGTAATGGATTAAAGTTGATTTGTAGATAGATCACCATGCTGTATGAGTGCTATTGCTAAATAGTAATAAATGTTTCTATTATGTGACTTCTGAGCCTTAATTTCCTCATATGATTATTATGGTAGTCGTAACTGCCAGGCCTGCTAAGGTTGTGAAGAACAAATCTGTTGAAATTATATGAGAAAGTAGATTTCAAAGAGTTGGAAAATGTATTTGTTATATTTTACATATAACTAGATCAACTCTGAAATATCTTCTATCTCAATAGATTCTTGATGTTTCAGAATGGTTTGACTTAGGGTTTCTGCCTCAAAAGATTGGGAGGATAGTAGCAGTAACTAACTTGTTTAAGTATAATGAGGCTCATATTTGTACAGAAGTTACAAAATCTGTGTTTGTGATATATTCAAGGAATTTTATTTTTAAAAATGCCCCAACCTTTCAATAAAAAAGTAAATAGATGACAAATTATTCTGTGTAGAGATTAATGTCCAGATATTGAAACTTTAAAGTATGATTCTGATTACATAATCAAGTCATAGGCTTTCAGTAGTCCTTAAAGTCTGCTTTCTATCCTTCAGTGAATTTGCGAAATTTGTTAATAGAATATTTTGTGCTTATTGCATTGATTCTCTGCATCGCATAATGTGCCAAGTCAGAGTATTAATCAGGAATAATTTTCTTCTTTATTGTATGTGCATACTAAAATGTACATTTAGGATTTTTTCTAGCAGCTTTACTGAGATATAGGAAGATTAACCCATTTAAAGTGTATAATTCACTGGTTTTAGCATCTTCACAGTGTTAAAAGAAAAACTTCAGCCAAATTAAATTTAAAGGCATTTAATTGAGCAACAAATGATTTGTGAATTGGGCAACCCCCAAAATCACAGCAGATACAGAGAGACTTAGGGATGCCTCATGGTTAGAACAAATTTATAGACAAGAAAAAGGGATGTGACATACAGAAATCAGAAGTGAGGTACAGAAACCACTGGATTGGTTGCAGCTTGGTGTTTACCTTATTTGAACACAGTTTGAACACTTAGCAGTGTATGAGTGGTTGAAATATGGCTGCTGGGGTCGAACACAGTGACTCACACCTGTAATCCCAGCACTTAGGCTGAGGCAAGTGGATCACCTGAGGTCAGGAGTTCAAGACCAGCCTGGCCAACACGGCGAAACCTCTTTTCTACTAAAAATACAAAAATTAGCTGGGCCTGGTGACAGGTGCCTGTATTCCCAGCTACTCAGGAGCCTGAGGCAGGAGAATTGCTTGAACCTGGGAGGTGGAGATTGCAGTAAGCTGAGATCATGTCACTGCACTCCTGCCTGGGTGACAGAGTGAGACCCTGTCTTAAAAAGAAAAGAAAAGAAAAGAAATTTGGCTGCTGGGATTGGCCAAGACTCAGCAGTTGTTACAGGCACATACTCAGAAGTTAGGTTTTCAGTCTTGTCTACCTACTAATTTAGGTTTCAAGTAGTCCATACAGACTCAAATTAGAAGTAGAGTCCTTCTCAGGCTATATTTAGTTTGCTTTAACAATAGGTATGTGCAACCATCACCACAGTCAACTTTAGAATAATTTTATCACATGATAAAGAAATTCTACACCATGTAGCAATCACTTTTCTTTTCTTTTTTTTTTTTTTTCTTGTTTTTGAGATGGAGTCTCACTATGTAACCCAGGATGGAGTGCAGTGGCACAATCTCAGCTCACTGCAACCTCAACCTCCCAGATCCCAGTTCAAGCAATTCTCCTACCTCAGCCTCCCAAGTAGCTGGGATTACAGGCACGAGCCACCATGCCCCGCTAATTTTTTTATTTTTTAGTAGAGACGGGGTTTCACCATGTTGGCCAGTCTGGTCTTGAACTCCTGACCTCGTAATCTGCCCACCTTGGCCTCCCAAAGTGCTGGGATTACAGGTGCGAGCCACTGCACTCGTCCAGCGATAACTTTTTCTATACAAACATTCCCCCTGCTCCTGTGCAACTACTAATCTGTTTCTGTCACTATAGGTTTTCCTATTCTAGACATTTCATCTAAATAGAGTCATTTAATATGTGGTCTTTTGTGACTGGCTTCTTTCACTTAGTATAGTGTTCTCAGGGTTTACCCATGTCATAGCAAATGCTCATGCTTCATTCCTTTTTAAGTCTAAGTAGTAATATTATTCCATTGTGTATATATAAACACAATTTGTTTAGCCATTTATCCATTGGTAGACATTTGGACTGTTCCTACCACTTGACTGTTGTGAATAGAGTTGCTTTGAAGAATATTGATATACAGGTTTTTGTTTGAATATCTATTTTTGCTTCCTTTAGATATATACCTGGAAATGAAATTGGTGAGTTACATGTGAATCCTATGTTTAACCATTTGAGGAACTGCCAGCCTATTTTCCAAGTTGCTGTACCATTTTACATTCTCATCATCAGTGTGAGAGAGTTCTGATCTCTCCATATTCTTGCCAACTCTTGGTATTATTATTATTATTTTTTCTGAGACAGAATCTCACTGTCACCCAGGCTGGATTGCAGTGGTGCGATCTTGGGTCACTGCAGTTTCTGCCTCCCAGGCTCAAGCAGTTCTCCCGTCTCAGCCTCCTGGGTATCTGGGACCACAGGCACACGCCACCATGCGGGCTAATTTTCTGTATCTTTTGTAGAGACAAGGTTTTGCCATGTTGCCCAGGCTGGTCTCGAGCTCCTTAGATCAAACCGTCTACCTGCCTTGGCTCCCCAGAGTGCTAGGATTATAGATGAGATCACTGCACCAGCCTGTGTCTTCTATTCTTAAAAGAACAGCAGTCATTGGGTTAAGGACCCACACTGCTCCTAGATGACTTCATCTTAACTAATTACTTGTGCAATGATCTTGTTTCCAAAAAAATTCACATTGTAAGGTACTGGAAATTAGAACCATGACATATCTTTTTGAAGTACACAATTCAACCTTGTAACAATTCATGGGTTCATTCAACAAATATTCAAGTCTCTTCTATGTTCCAGACTTTTTTCTAGATCCTAGATATTGATATTATTGTTATGTCAAACACTGTCCCTGTCTCTAAAGAACTTACTAAGGGAAGGGGAACAAACAAGCAGACAGTTACCATACAATAGAAAACACTTATTTTAGGGATAGGTACTTAATGAAAGCACATAAGAGTGGTACCTAATCAAGTTTGGACAAGTTAGAGATACAGTATTAAAGAAGTAGAAAAAGAGTAAGATAGCGTTGTATGTGAAGATCCATAATTTTGTATATCTACCAAGTTTGGAAGTAGGAAAAAGAAGAGCCAAGGGATAAGAGACAAAAGGAAAGCTTAGACTTTAATGTAGAGCCCTGAGGGGACTGTTTTAAAAGTTGGTTGGTTTCATGTATGTCAACACATACAGACTTAAATTTTGGAAAGATTATTCTGACTATGGAATGGAGAATGGATTTCTGAGGAAGACTAAATGTTAAACTCAGTTAAAAGAGTATTATAGTAATCTAAGGGAAATAACTAATAGTCTGAAATAAGGAGTTGTAAGAGAGAAGGCCAAAATGGATGGGTTAGAGAGATTTTCTTTATTAATTAGATTTGAGCTAACCTCATTTTTTTTCCCCACTCAACATTTTATGAAAATAAATGCCCAGGTACACATATATACTTAAGATCAAACAATATCAAACCTGATTGAGAGGTTAAATATTAGATTTGGGGATTATAAAATGTATAATTTGATTATGAAATGGTTTACATATTTTATTTACTAACTTACCAATCATCACTTTTTTTCTTTTTTTTAAAGACAGAATCGCCAGGTGCAGTGGCTCACGCCTGTAATCCCAGCACTTTGGGAGGCCAAGGCATGTGGATCACGAGGTCAACAGATCAAGACCATCCTGGTCAACATGGTGAAACCCCATCTCTACTAAAAATACAAAAACTTAGCTGGGCATGGTGGTGCGTGCCTGTAATCCCAGCTACTCAGGAGGCTGAGGCAGGAGAATCGTCTGAACCCAGGAGGCGGAGGTTGCGGTGAGCCGAGATCACGCCATTGCACTCCAGCCTGGGTAACAAGAGGGAAACTCTGTCTCAAAAAAAAAAGTCTTACTCTGTCAATTAGGCAGGAGAGTGCATGGCGCAGTGTTGAGTGCGACCTCTATCTCCCAGGTTCAAGTGATTCTCCTGCCTCAGCCTCCCGAGTAGCTGGGATTATAGGTGCCCACCACCATGCCTGGCAATTTTTTTTTTTTTTTTTTTTTTTTTTTTTAAGTAGAGATGGAGTTTTACCATGTTGGCCAGGCTGGTCTCGAATTCCTGACCTCAAGTAATCCGTCCACCTCGGCCCCCAAAATGAGATTACAGGTGTGTGTGAGCCACCGCACCTGACCCATTCTGTCATATTCTAAATGAAGTAACAAACTATGATTCCTGGCCAAATCCAGCCTGGTGCCCATTTTTGTACATCCCATGACATAAGAATGGTTTTTGGTTTTGGTTTTGATTTTTTGAGAGAAAGTCTCACTCTGTCACTCAGGCTTGAGTGCAGTGGTATAATCATAGTGCTGCTCTGTAACCTTGAACTTCTGGGCTCAAGTGATCCTGTTGCCTCAGCCTTCTGAATTTGTACAACTATAGGCATGTGTCACCAGGCCCAGCTAATTTTTTGAATTTTTTTTTGTAGAGGTGGGGTTTCACTATGTTGCCCAGGCTGATCTCAAATGCCTGGCCTCAAGTGATCTTCCTACTTTAGCCACCCAAAATGTGGGGATTACAGTTATGAGTACCATGGCTCGCTGGTTTTTATATTTCAGTGTTTGGGGAAAATGTCAAAAGAAGACTATTTTATATGATACAAAAACTACATGAAATTCAAATTTCCATGTCTGTAAATAGTTTTCTGGCATACAACCATACTCATTTACTTCCACATTATTTATGGCTGTTTTCACACTATAATGGCAGAGTTGAGTAATTGCAACAGACTGTATGATGCATAAAGCCTAAAATATTTACTATTACGCTCTTAACAGAAAAAGTTACTCACTCCTGTGCTAAACATGTCGCCAGAGCTTTGTAAAACATGTTCCCCTGTAGAGTTCTGTAATACTGATCCATGAAAGTAGTGGTGATGTTCTTCTATAAGAATGCATCAGCCTCTCAAAACTACATTGAGATACCATCTCACGCCAGTTAGAATGAGGATCATTAAAAAATCTGGAGACAACAGATGCTGGAGAGGATGTGGAGAAATAGGAACACTTTTGCACTGTTGGTGGGAGTGTAAATTAGTTCAACCATTGTGGAAGACATTGTGGCGATTCCTCAATGACCTAAAAATAGAAATTCCATTTGACCCAGCAATCCCATTACTGGGTATATATCCAAAGGATTATAAATCATTCTACTGTAAGGACATGTGCACACGAATGTTCATTGCAGCACTGTTTACAATAGCAAAGACCTGGAACCAACCCAAATGCCCATCGATGATAGACTGGACAGGGAAAATGTGGTACATATACACCATGGAATATTACACAGCCATCAAAAACAATGATTTCGTGTCCTTTGTAGGGACATGGATGAACCTGGAAACCATCATTCTCAACAAACTGACACAAGAGCAGAAAATCAAACACTGCATGTTCTTACTCATAGGCGGGTGTTGAACAATGAGAACACATGGACACGGGGAGGGAAGTACTACACACTGGGGTTCGTTGGGGGGAAATGGAGGAGGGATGGGGGGTGGGGAGGTGGGGAGAGATAGCATGGGGAGAAATTACAGATATAGGTGAGGGGGAGGAAGGCAGCAAATCACACTGCCATGTGTGTACCTATGCAACAATCTTGCATGTTCTTCACATGTACCCCAAAACCCAAAATGCAATTAATAAAAAAAAAAAAAAGAATGCATCAGCCTCTGTACTTGTAGTAGACATGAGAATCTTGGTGCAACCAAGTAGCTACTTAATAGGTCAGAAAATTTATAGTCAGTCATTTATTTCTGTTAAGAGTAGAAATAAAACTTTAACATTTTTATTTGCCATATACAAACTCAAAGCTCAGTTGAGAAGAAAATCTTCTTAAATGAAAGATGTCTTTGGTAGTAAGTTTAATAGAACTTACAAAGACTAGTGTCACTGTTACTGTATTCTCAGTATAGTGTTTAACCTGTTTTTGGTTCAGCAGCTTTTGTTTTTTATTAAACAAGACAAAATTTATATAAAATTAACCATTTTAGCCATTTTAAACTATACAGGTCACTGGTTTTTAGTGTATTCATGATGTTATACAGTTACCACTACTAATTCCAGAACCTTCCAATCATCCCCAAAATGAAGCCCCATACTCATTAGCAGTCATTTTCCATTTCCCTCTCCAACCCATCCCCTAGCAACCACTAATCTGCTTTCTGTCTCTGGATTTGATTTTTCTATTCTGGGTATTTCATGTAAATGAATTACACAATAAGTGGCTTTTTGTGCCTGGCTTCTTTCACTTAGCAAAATGTTTGTAAGGTATGTCCATGTAGTAGCATGTATCAGTACTTTGTTATGGTTGAAAAATATTCCATTGTGTGTATATACTACATTTTGTTCTATTCAGCAGGTTTTATTTCCCTTTAGTTCTGTAGTTTCTTCCTCTTTTTCTTAATGTTAAACTGCTTGAATCTATAGCTACCTCAATCTGGAGAAAGATTGACAACAGTGTTTTAGTTCGTCTGTGCTGCTGTATCAAAAATGCCATAAACTAGGTAGCTTATAAACAACAACCATTTATTTCTCATAGTTCTGAAGACTGGAAAGCCCAAGAGCAGGTACTGTGAGATTCGGTATCTATTGAGGTTCTGTTCCTCATAGACCGGACTGTCTTGTGTTGTTTTCACATGGTGGAAGAGTCAAACAAGCTCCCTCAGGACTCATAAGGGCAGTAATTCCTTTCAAAGCTCTCCCCTGATGACCTGATCTGCCCTCATGACCTGATTACTTCCCAAAGACTTTCACCTCTTAATACTATCTTATTGGACATTAGGTTTCAACATAAAAATTTTAGGGGGACACAAACATTCAGACTATAGCATACATAAAGGAGGAAGTATATAGTGTCTTAAAAGGTATTGTCCGAGAGCCTGGTTTATTATATCCTTGTTTGTATTTGTTGTGCATAGCACACTGTAGGCACTCATTAATATTTTGAGGAAGAAATGATTCAAAGGAATATCAAATATAGTCAAAATTAAATATGTAAATTTGGGAGAGTTGTATTTACTCTATGAAAGAGAAGTGAAATTTAAGGTGACCTTCAAAATTATCCTGCTAAAATGAAGTTGAATAGTCGCAAGTAGAAACTGATATACCTATAAAAGCAATATATTTTATATTAACGGCAAAAATTTCAGTTACTTTTGCACTAACCTAATAGAATAGGAAAAACTGGTGCAAATAAAGCAGAAAAGCAAATAATAGGTAGATAGGTTATCACAGGACTAGAAAGGCTCTTCTGTATGTTCTCAAATCTCATAGTTGTAATTTCTGAACTAGCTTAACTCTTTCCATTATGGGGCTAGGTCTGTGTTTTTGTTGTTGTTGTTTTGAGGTATTTCCCCATAATTTTTACCCTGTAATTACTCTCATTTTGTTTTCTTTCCTGAGACTTCATAGGGCAGACCAAATTGTAATTTCCCTTGGTAGTCCCTCAAATGTTTCAAGACAGTTTTTCTAATATCAGGAGTCCTTTTTTGTCAAGACCCATTATTCAATTTGTAAAACTTGTTCCTTTGCATTTCTTGAGGGAAGCGGCTTATATGCATTATTAGAAGAGGGAGATACTCAGCAATTGTTTTCTTGATCTTGAGGAAGTTAAAAAGGAAGAAAATTAGTAATTAAATATAATGAACTTGGCAACATTGTATAATACTGCAGAGGCCTTGGTGGTAAAGGTTTGAGATTCTATAACCTCAGACTCCAGCCACTCTGTAAATTTCTGGTTTTCATCCCGGGTCTGTTATGTATACTCTGACTACTAGTAACCAGTAAGCCACCCTCCCCCTTCTGTAGGTTTAATACTAACTTACAAAAAGAATACAAAGAATTTGTATTTAACAGCTCAGGATTGCCTTTTTAGGTGGAAGAAATCGGCTCTGGAGTTGAATCTGCTTCCATTCAAATCCCATAATGTCATTGCCTAGCTGTGAGACTGTGAGCAAATTATTTAATTCTCTGGGCCTAAAGCATTTGTGAAGATTAAATGAGAAAGGCGAAGTGCCTGGCATACAGTTACTAATCAGTACTTAATAGTTATCCCCATTATCATCAACATCATTATTATTAATACACATTTAGTAGGAAAATAAATTATCCCTTTTTCCATTATTTTAACCAGTGACATTGAGCAAATTGCATTAATTTAAATGTGTTTCATAAGTGTAACATAAAATCAAGCTTTAAATGGGAAAATGAGCTGGTATTTATTTGTAATCTGTCAATCACCTTGCAGGGTACTTTACATATACTATTGTAATTTTTTGTGTCATGATAAATAGAGTCTTTGTTTCACAGTTAAGAAAATAGACTCAGAGGTTAAGCATTTTGCCCAAGGACATGCAGGAGAAATAATAGTAGTCAGAAATCAAGGTTCTCTTAACATGACACTAATACAAACCGTAACATTATTTCGTTTACCTTTTTTGTTTTGTTTTGTTTTTAACTTGTTTTCTAGACTGCAAGGAAAACCTAGGGTAAAAAGTTTAGGAGATGTGAGTAGCCTAAGTACTGCAGTTTTGAGCTCTGAGTAAAGGTTAATGCCCCCTATTTAACAGAGAAAAACTTCTTAATTGTATGCTATACCTGTAATATTGACCCAGTTATCATGAAAGTCTATGCCACTGGTAATGAGAAGATCCAAGTAAAAATAGTAATATATTTAGCACAACTTTGATCTGCTTTTAAAATAAAAACTGCAGCAAGCAATGTCATCAACTTTTTATATTAAGGATAGTGCATTTGAGGTTGGAGCAGTACACAAGCTTTCATGTATTCAGAGAATAACGAGCCTTGGGGAATCATGAGTAAGTAATTTCCTTTGATAGAGCTAGCTTGATTTGGTAGGGAGTTTGAAAAGGCTTGTTTTCCAATGGGATCATAAGGTATGTTCAAATTCCTGTAAAGTAATGGCTCATACCGGTAAGAATCTGGCTGGATCCAGCCCTATAACAACCAACTTAGAAATAATGGGGATTTTTAATTACTTTGTTTGTGTAATTTGACTTTGTCACCAATTCCATTAGCTTTTGGATTGCAAGGTTTGAACATTCTGTTTGGGAAAAACAGAATTAAAGCCATTAGGGTAAAATTCCTTTTAGTTTTTATATAACAGATTGCAATTCACCCTCCTTTTTTACTGAAACAAGTGAAACTGACTCCTGATTAGATGTTGTTTGAAAAACTGAAGGGAACTTTGTATTTATTTCTTTAGCGCTAGAATTTGTTGTGCTATCTCAGTGAAAATCCATTGGAATTAGCTGAACTGGTTCCTTAATAAATTTTGTTTCTATGTCCATCCAGCAAATTTAGATTATAAATGTAAAAGAAAAGTTCAGATATTGAGGACCATACATTTCAAGTATCTTAGGAACGTTTTGCATGATTTTCAGAAGCATTTCATAATTCTGTGATGTGATTAAAGGTGATAGCATTCTCAGTGTTTTAGGTACGAAAGAATAATTATGGAATCCTTATTTCAGAATTCCTTGAAAAAGGTGACCTTACTTATCTACCCTGAATATTAATCTGTAATTCACAAGGCTACAGAATAAAAAGGATAGAGAAAGATTGTTTTCCATATTTAAATACAGCAGTACTGTTTTCTGGTATAGTGTAAATAACAGATGCTAAAAGATTCATATAGATACTTTGTAATTGCTGCTTTCTCTAATGGATTATATGTATATATGATTTGAGATACACCTTGAAAGAAGCATAAGACTATGTTGACTGAGAAAAGGGAACAGAATAGGAAAAGTATTCTTGTTGGTAGAAGTGTTCACTAAAGTATTCAGTGAACAAGTAACTAGTCTGACTGAACTTACTTTGGGGGAGATTGGATAGAGATGTAGGTGGAAGTTAGGTTACGATTTTTATACCACAATTAAAAGCACAATAACATGGACTAGAAACAACATTAAACTAGACACTGGAAAATCTGGATTCTGGTTTTTGTTTTACCATTTATTAGGCCCGTACTTAACTGGAGTGTAGATTTGTATTTGTCTTCTAGGTGCTGAAGGTGATGCAGTGTATCTAGTAGATTGCTTGATAGCTGTTAGACTGGATGAGACACTCTGTAGTCATCAGTTGAATTAATGGATCAGTTCTAACTTTGACATAGCATTAATCTCTGAGCCATATTTCTGTTTGAAGAAGGGAGGACTCTTAATCTGGTTTATTCTAGATCTGTGATCCTGATTGGAAATGTCAGATGCTTAAATGGAGTCAGATGTCTGGAGCTAGACACAATGTAAAACACAAGTTGGAGATGAAGATAATGGAAATATGAGGTCCATCTTAAATTGATCCAAGCTTAAAGAGATGAGGTATTAGAAATCAGGACTTTGGTGGTCACTTTTGTAATACAAAAACAACAACTTGAGAGGTAGCAAAGAAGCCAGCAAAAACTTTCTTTGGGAGTGGGGGAGCGGAGCTGGTCAGAGAACTTTGGCTGTTGGAGAAGAGTAAGAGTACTAGTCACAAAATCATACCCTAGTTGTTTTAACTTTATCTTTGTTTCAAGAGCCCATAGAGAATAATAGTACTTAAATATTGTGGGAGAAGCAGCATTCAACAATGACTAAAGTTTCTTTTCTGGGCTATGGAAATAATGACAGGATTGAAAGAAATGAAGGAAATCCAGAGAAAGGCACTTACTTTGAGAGAAAGGGGAATTAGTTTAGATATGTAAACTGTTATCTGTTTGTGAGTGGTATTTTTGTTGTATTTATTGAAAACTCTTATTTGGATTTATAGAAAAGGTTGTTCTTTATAGAATCTAGATATTTGTGCCTATATCATGCCTTTGTCTCCTCAGCCCCCTAAAAGGCCCCTCAGCTTGGTTTATTTGTTGCCTGTTGAGAGCTTTAAAACTGCCCACATCTTTATATCTGATAGACCTTTGAAGCAGGACACATGTACTTGTTTTCTAGCTCTTTCATTTAGCCAAGCATAGTCCTGCACAGGCTTGTTCATATACTTAATGTTAGAGGTAGGCTGCATTTTTGTGGCACATGTTGCTGCTTTTCTCCGCAATACCAGGCATCCTAGACTTAGTAGTAACAAATTGTGTTGAGCCAAAGAGTGGTAGTTGTTTTGACATAGCCTGTTAGAATTAGTAGCATTTCTAACCTTTAGATATTTTCCTTCCAAACAGCTTCCAAGCCATTATCTTATGCTACTCTTGGTAATTGAAGCCTTAGCATCCACTGTCTTGAACAGGATTCAAGCTTACAAAATTATAAGGGAGAGAAGACTTTAATCTGTTACCCATTATAATAAAGCAATGAGCAATGCTGTGTCTACAATCCTTGTTAATGCTCCAAAGAAAAACTTTCCCTTAATAACTAAAATTAAAGTAATTTTTAATTGGGTCTATGAGATCTTCCTAGTAAATGGAATGTCTTAATGTATATTGAGACTGTTATAGGAGGGAGAAGCAGCAGCAAAAATTCATACCACTTATGTACATAAATACTGTTGATTTTTAAAAATGTACTGTGAAAGAGTAGTAAAGCAATCTACCTTAATATCTCTGCTTTCTAAATTAGGTGAACAGAGGAACTATTATCTCCACTTTAAAAATGAGTTTAAGGTATATGGTCCAGGTCATACAAACATAGTATATGATGGATTGAACTGAGAACCTAGCCCAGTATTGTGATTCCCTGTCCGGTGTTCGTTTTGGCTACATATTTGGAGTTTACACCTTGTTCATTGAACTCAATCCCCTTTTTCTTTTAAAGTACACTTTCAAAATGATTGGAGGAAGGGAGTGTTTTTGGTAAATGGAAACAGGCATCCAAGAAAGGTTTTGATAGGTCAAGGAGACAGAACCTGTGGACAAAGTAGGTGGAGCATTGAGCAAGTAAAAATCTCATTTTGCTTGTCCAGGGATCTATTACTGTTGGTAGAGAAGCAGAAGGAATATTAACAGAATAGTTTTCCTGCAGTTGGGCATGCAGTTTTGTCAATCTAGAATAAATCTGTTGTTGGCCGAGTAGAGCAAATTCATGTCTGAGAGTTGGGGAAGCATGGCTAGTGTTAAACAGGAAACTGTGCTTCAGTCTGACTTTGATATCTGCCTTCCTTATGCTGTGGGCTAATGTACATCGTACCCATTTTCCCCCTCATTTTCCTCCAATAAGAAATCTGTTTTGCCTTTTCTGATGGATATTACAAAGAAAGATTTTTGCTCAGTATTTGTCATTATAAATTCTCATTGCTGCTGCTGCCCTCAAAAGGATTGTGTAAATGAGGTAGGTAATAATTTTTAGTATATGTAACAGTTTATATTGTAGCCTTTTTGGTGATATTCGTAGAAAGTTTCAGTTAAAGTATTGAAATTGTTAACTTGAGAATGCTTTTAAAAATATTTAGAGTTCTATAATTTAGTGAATTTATACTGTATTCTCTGTGAGGAGGAGGTAGGCTTTTCTTAATTCTGAATGGTTAGGGAAAAGTTTACCTTTATTAAGAGTTAATATTAATGTTGCCCTCCACATTCAGAGCATAAGCATTTAAGAAGCAAGTGCTGGCAATTTTTAGGAGCTGAAAGATTGAATCACAGAATTCTGTATTATGACTCACTCTTATTTTTCTAGCAGATTAACTGACAAAACATAGTATATAGAATTCAAATGAGAAGTCAGTCTATAAAATGTGCATATGGTTTTTGTGGGTTTTTTTAGTTCAAATAATGCAATATAAAATTTGATATACATTTATGTTATATCAGACTCTCAATGTGCTATTATAGAGTTACAGTTTTTTGTACTCCATTTAAAATTGTGCAGAAGTGTCCTTTGCATTTTGTAATAAGCATACAGTAGATATTCAAGGAATACATTTAGTGAAGAAAAATAAGCTACTGTCCCATCATAAAAAACATAATGACATTACTACCTAAAAATAACTCTTGTGAATTAGAAAAGTAAGAGAAAAATATCTGTAGAGCCAGTGAGTTGTTGGCTTTGGAGGAGTGGAATGAGAGGGTTGTATGTCCTTAACAAACTCTAGTTTTGTTCTGTGTAAGATACTAGCCCAATTTAGTACTTTTTTCTTTTATCATGAAAACATCTTGTTATTATTTTGTTCTATCTGGTACTTAAAATTGTGTTTTAAAGTAATCGAATTCAACTTTAAAAAATTATTAGTTATAAAAATTACATTGAGTAATGTCTTAAGAACAAGAAACCTATGAGTATAAGTATAGCATATTTTAAAAACTGTAATTTTGTATTTATTTGAAACAGCTTTCTATTACATGTCCCAGATGACTTTTCTGTGGGTCACTTTTAGGATCAGTGAGGTTTCATAATCATCCCATGTACACTTTTACTTTTAATATACAATACCTGTCTATGCATGCTTCTTAAATGATTCAGAATATCTCTGCTACGTATTTTGATAATCCTGGCTTATTGATGGTTGCTCACTGGTGAAATTCCTTGTTGTATTTTTCAGTATCTAAGTGGGTAGCAGTAAGCAGTCTTAATCTTTTAATACCAGCTACTGGACTGGCAAGGTGTGTTTCAGCTTTATTAGCTACCTTGGCACCTACAATACATTTTTTAAGGAAGTAGTAGTATCTAAATATATGGTATAGCATTAATATGGAATTTTCTCTACAAAACTCTTGGCTATAGGTTGAAGAAGCAGTATAACCTCGTAAATTTAAGGTTGTATTATGCACAGTTACTGGTTTTGCTATTATCTTAGTGTCTGTTTTCCTCAGTAAGCATTCCTGTTTGTAAAGTCTAAAATTCATATATGTTTGCATGGATGGGTTTAACAAGAGGATTATTATTAAGGATAATCAAGAATGAAAGTAGGTTCAAGAGAAGATTTTCCTTGCTTTATTATCTTTGGTGATTGCCTTTAAACTCAAAGGTAGCTTTGGGTCAGCAAACTTAATACTTCAAAGAGCTTTGAACCCAGATACGACATTTGAATTCAGCTGTTGTAAATTTAGACAGGCAAGTTGGACAGGTATTATCGTTATTGGCTAGACAGGAAATCTGAAGCTCAGAACTACTTCTGCTTGTCCAGTTCACACTGAATTGAAGTCTTTTATTGTTAAATGTTTTTGTCCTTTCAGTATGCCTATGCTAGAATAAAACAGAAGAATCGGAATATATTTGCTTGGTTAAATTTTGTTTTACTCTATCTGTCACTTAGATTATAGATAATTAGAATTTATATATATTTAATAACTTTTCGGAATGCCCCACCCCAACTCCATTCCTGTTGTTTTATGTGTCTATTGACTTACAGTGCCACTTGAGCAACATATCAGTGTTTCAACTCTAGATCCATGTGGTCACTTAGATGAAGTTGGAATAGATGAGTTTTTTTAATCTTCCACCCCACCTCTTAGGCAGTAGCATTTTGTTGTTCTTTCTTTTATTTTTTCTTCATAACATTCTTGGAGTAGTTCTTATATCTTAAATGTATATTTTCCACACATTACTGAAAAAAGGTATTTATTTCTTTTTAGATGGAGTCTTGCTCTGTTGCCAGGCTGGAGTACAGTGGTGCAATCTCGGCTCATTGCAACCTCTGCCTCCCGGGTTCAAGCGATTCTCCTGCCTCAGCCTCCCAACTAGCTGGGACTATAGGCATGCGCCACCATACCTGGCTAATTTTTGTATTTTTAGTAGAGACGGGTTTCACCATGTTGGCCAGGATGGTCTTGATCTCTTGACCTCGTGATCTGCCCACCTCTGCTTCCCAAATGTGCTGGGATTACAGGCATGAGCCACCACATCCGGCCTGAAAATTTATTTTTAAAGAATTTATTGGCCAGGCACGGTGGGTCACGCCTATAATCCCAGCATTTTGGGAGGCTGAGACTGGTGGATCAGACTGAGGTCAGTTGTTCAACACCAGCCTGGCCCACACGGAGAATCCCCCACCCATCTCTGCAAAAAATACAAAAACTAGCCGGGCGCAGTCGTGTGTACCTGTAATCCCAGCTATTCAGGAGGCTAAGGCAGGAGAATCGCCTGAACCTAGGAGGCGGGATTGCAGTGAGCCAAGATTACACCACTGCACTCCAGGCTAGGCAACAGAGCAAGACTCCATCTCAGAAACAAAAAGAATCTATTTTTACTTTATAAAGATTCTAAACTATCACTGTGATAACTATTATGTAGTACCACATATAATAGTAATGAGTTTTCTTCTGAGATTAATTGCTGAGCTTATCTTTTGTATGGGTCCAATATATTACTTTTCATTGTGTTTTATTTGTGCAAGACAATTTGCTCTTTAGTTATCATGCCAAAATAATATAAATCTTCAACTCCTTTGAGTTTGTTAAAGTTTACTATAATAATAATAATGCCTGCCAAACTAAGCATGTGAATTCATGCCCACAGTTCAGTGTTCAAAATAGTTAAATGCTGTATTGATTGATGTGTTTAGGGAATAAGGTTGAAGAAAACATCTTCTAACCAATTAGAACATTTAGCTTTCTTTTTAGCCAATAACTTCCTTTACTTGAAACACAGCAGAAGATAATAACATCTGTCTAAATTTTTTCATTGCCACACTTGGAAGTGACCCCACTGTCCTTGTTTTCTTGTGAAGAGCTAAATTGCCACTACCCAACTCTGACACTGCATGGACCAACTCCTGCAGGCGAATCAGAAAAAAAAGCCAGGATAGTAAGAAAGCAAACTGGAAGAAACTTAATTGGAAATTTAAAAAACAAAGTTCAAAGGCCCTGCTTTTATTAATGTATTTCTGTTTATGGTTTTCAGGGGGTGAAGCCAGCCAGTTTTGACAAAGTAGCAATTCCCGAAGTGAAGGAAATTATTGAAGGATGCATACGACAAAACAAAGATGAAAGGTAAGTTGCCTCGTTGCCTCTTTTGACCTGGGTAGTACTTGAACAAAACCTAAAAAGTAATGTGCTTTGAAGTGAGCCAAGATCACACCACTGCACTCGAGCCTGGGCATCAGAGGGAGACTTAGATCTCAAAAAAAAAAAAAAAAAAAAAAAAGGTAATGTGCTTTTAGTACAACACTCATTCTATGGTATATTTAACATTTGTGATTGGTTTCTCCATTTATGCCTGTAACAATTTTAAAAGTAGGGTTCTGTTCATTGTGGTTATTCAGATTTGATATACTGGAACACTAAAAATATGGTTTGGTAGAGTTTAAGTAAACAACAACCACCATAAACATAGATACATTCCATGAGAACTACTTACAGCATCAGCATGATTTATAAAACTCAAAAGAGTGTAATATCTAACACAGGAAATCTTTCCTTAGTCCTTTACCATTGAATTCTAAATGGTGAAATAAAATCTTGGCTCTTTAAAGTTAACTCAGCTATACAGGTCTGATTTTCTATCCTTATGCCAGAATTAAAGGAGAGCAAAACATCAAAATTCCTTGAGTAAAAGCAGAAGACTTCACCTGGGGGTTAGAAAGAGATGTGGCTTAGTCATTTGTACTAACAGAAGACTTTCTTAGAGGAGTGGCAAGTATCTGATCTTCCATATAGCTGATTAATCACCCGTTAGGCATGGCAAAGGTCCAGTGTCTGTTTTTGGAAAATAGTATGTCTTTGCCACCCCCCTCCATCCTCTTAAAAAAGAAAAAGGAGACCAACTAGTACAAATACACATTGCAAGTTGAGCATAATCTACCAGCTGAAGAATGAGAGCAATCAGGTATATCAACTAAACTAAAGAATTCCATCTTTTCACCTCTCCATCTCATTCTTTTTATAACATCATTGTTTAGAAGAGCTTAACCTCATTGTTTTTAAAGTTTTGTTAAGTAAAAGTTTAGTTTGAGTTTCCATTTTTATATATGCTGGGTCCTTAAATCTCTTTAAGAACTTTTTTTAACTATAAACAAAGGAATGTTTGTTTCAACTCTTTTCTCCTCTCCTTCCCTCCTCTGCTCTCCACACTGTCTTGCTCTGTCACCCAGGCTGGAGTACAGTGGCACAGTCTCGGCTCACTGCAACCTCTGCCTCCCGGGTTAAATCAGTTCTCTATCTACAAGTGCACACCACCATTCTCGGCTACTTTTTGTATTTTTAGTAGAGACACAGTTTCACCATGTTGGTCAGACAGGTTGCAAATTCCTGACCTCAGTTGAACCACCCACCTCAGCCTCCCAGAGTAGTGGGATTAAAGGTGTGAGCAACTGTGCCCAGCCTGTTTCAATTCTTGATGGAGCAGTTTATTAGATTACTGGCATATTGAAACCATTTTATCTAAAGAAGATTATGTCACAATCAGCCTTCTGCTTGCCCAGTACACAAGTTACTGAACAAGGAATTAAGATAGTTTATTGGTGTAAATAAAGGTTGCTGTAGTAGAAGGTACCAAACTAGAAACAAAATATTTATTTTCTAGTTTTTATTTCACCATTTACAGCTTTTATAACTGTGAGCAAGATTCTCAGCCTTTCTGAGCCTTCATTTCTTAATCAGGAGATGATACCAAATTGGGTGTTGGTCAGACAATATCATAAATATGAAGATTTGTGTTGCTTATAAAATACTGCGTAAATGGTCATGTGTTATTTTGAAGCTTTGTCTGTCTGTGCATTACGTGTAATTACTAGTATATTATTACTAATGAGATCATTAGATTTAAAAATTATCAGTATCAGCTCTTACTCATGAATGAGATTGTTATGATCTATAACTTGAGAGAAAACCTCTAATTACCATTCAAATGCAGCAATGTAAAAATGAGTTACAAATGTTCTCAGGTATTTTTTTCAGTTTTTTTCTCTGTTCTGTGAATAACAATAATTGGCCAAAAATAATTTGAAAATTATTTTTTCTAACTAATAGTATTATATTTTTGTTCTTTTCTTTTCCCTCTGTTTGGAAGATATTCCATCAAAGACCTTTTGAACCATGCCTTCTTCCAGGAGGAAACAGGAGTACGGGTAGAGTTAGCAGAAGAAGATGATGGAGAAAAAATAGCCATAAAATTATGGCTACGTATTGAAGATATTAAGAAATTAAAGGGAAAATACAAAGACAATGAAGCTATTGAGTTTTCTTTTGACTTAGAAAGAGATGTCCCAGAAGATGTTGCTCAAGAAATGGTAAATTGACATTAGCCATTTAAAAATTGATTCAGACTTCTTATATACATTGATACTATTATTAAGCAAAAAAGCAGTTTATGAAGTGGCGTGTGTGGCATATCCTGTAGACATAAAATTGTGGTGACCCTAAATGTGATCTTTTGAGTTATGGGATTTTACAGTATGTCGTTTTTTTTTTTAAAAAAACTCCCTTCTTTGTATTGCTTTTATAATGGGTGTTAGATTTTATAGTCCTTTTTAAAAGTAATTTTTTTTTTTTTTTTTTTTTTTGAGAGAGAGAGAGATAGGGTCTTGCTTTATCAGCAGGCTGGAGTGCAGTGGCCTGATAATCACAGCTCACTGCAGCCTCAAACTCCTGAACTGAAGCAATCCTTCTACCTCAGCCTCTCAGGAAGCTGGGACCATAGGGATGTGCCACCACACCTGACTGATTTTTGTATTTTTAGTATAGATGGGGTTTACCCTGTTGGCCAGGCTTGTCTCGAACTCCTGATCTCAAGTGATCCTCCCACCTCAGCCTCACAAAGTGCTGGGAGTATGTCATTTTGAAAAGTCCATGAGATTGAGTGACTCCCAGTTTGTATAAGCATCATTTAGTTAAAATGACAAGTTATGTTTCTACATATTGGTACATTAGCCCTTGATCAGTTGTCTGGATCAACCCTGTAAACAGACATAGAACCATTTTGTTTTTACTTTGAAGAGTTTTCCTGATCAAATATTAGTAGGAATCCTTTGGTATATTATTATTTGAAGTATGTCTAAAAGATCACTCTTCCATAAGGAAACCCTTACCCAAATTTCTGCTTGCCATAGTGCCCAAAATAGCTAATTATTACGAAAAGATAACTCAGAATATCTATACTCAGATTTATAAGAAGCACTCAAAAGTGGTAGTTGCCTCTGAGAAGAGATCAGGTATGAAAGAGTTACTTACGTTTAATTGTTAGTTGTATCGTCTAAGCTTTTTTGCTTTTTGGAGGGGAGGAGCAGTGTTAAATCTTCATATTCGTACCACAGTTGTTTTTATCAGTACAGACGAGGTTGCTTTGTAAAAGAAAGTATAATCAACAGGTTAATGTACAATGCCGTTTTTTTTGGTGTTGTTTTTTTTTCAGTATACTACTGCTTAATATACGCTTTTATTTTGTAGGTAGAGTCTGGGTATGTCTGTGAAGGTGATCACAAGACCATGGCTAAAGCTATCAAAGACAGAGTATCATTAATTAAGAGAAAACGAGAACAGCGGCAGTTGGTACGGGAGGAGCAAGAAAAAAAAAAGCAGGAAGAGAGCAGTCTCAAACAACAGGTAGAACAATCAAATGCTTCCCAGACAGGAATCAAGCCGCTCCCTTCTGCTAGCACCGGCATACCTACTGCTTCTACCACTTCAGCTTCAGTTTCTACACAAGTAGAGCCTGAAGAACCCGAGGCAGATCAACATCAACAACTACAGTACCAGCAACCCAATATATCTGTGTTATGTACGTATCTTGGGAAGTGGACAGATATGCTAATGATTCTCTTAATTGATTTTTTTTTTTAGCTTGTTATCATTTTGCACTGGCTTTTTGGTTTTGAATTACGAATCCTACTATTAAGCTGCTTTTTATTCTTAATGTTCATGACTAGGAGAATAGAAGGATAGGGTAGTGAGGAAATGTGATTAGGATATAAAATAATTTTACAAGCTCCAATGGCTTGGAGGTTTGAATTTGTAGATTTCTAGTTTTCACAATTTATTTGAGTAAAATAGAATTAATAATGAAGAATGAGCAAGCTTGGCTACTAAAATTGAACCCATCAGTCTGGTTGAGCTCTTTTAGCAAAACTGGATGGTGTATAGACTAAAAAGTAATAAGAACACTAGTTATTAATTTAATTACCTGTTTAATACTGAGAACCTCCAGGCCTCCATAGTTAAGACTTTGAAAGCTGTGTCAAATTTAAGGCTTACAGTGTTCCATTTTGTTTCCCTTACTCTTCAAGTGATAAGATTCTGTGATAGCCAGAATTTTTTTTAAAGAAGACATTCAGACTTTTCCATATGGTTTCCTCATTTAAATACAGAAATCAACTTAATGTGGCTACAATTCATTTTTTATTTAGTTGAAGTCTCTGCAAAGAATAACTAGTTAATATTTTAGACCCCTAATATAATGGGTCTAAAATATGATGAGAAAATGTGAACCTCTGTTTTGTGATTTGTCTTTTCTCTCTCTCTCTCTTTTTTTTTTTTTTTTTGGTGATTCATTTCTCCTTTAGCTGATGGGACAGTTGACAGTGGTCAAGGATCCTCTGTCTTCACAGAATCTCGAGTGAGCAGCCAACAGACAGTTTCATATGGTTCCCAACATGAACAGGCACATTCTACAGGCACAGTCCCAGGGCATATACCTTCTACTGTCCAAGCACAATCTCAGCCCCATGGGGTGTATCCACCCTCAAGTGTGGTAAGTAAATGCTTAAGAGAATGTAATACCTACAGTAAGAGCCAATGGATAGTCTGCTAAATTAAAATTATTTGTACAACCAAGTAGCAGTATGAGTCTGAAGTAGGAAATATAAAATGCTATATCTCTTAAAAAAAAAAAATAGGCTATTATAGAGTACAATTAGAATAGTTCTGGTAAATCGTAGGATATACACATTAATGTGTGGGCATTAGCTAAACTGCCTGCATGAAGCAACTATGTACAAGATTTAGACTAGACTGCATTTTTACTAAAGGTAATGCTCTCTTTAGCAGTTAAGAGTTGAAACCATTCACAGCAACATAAGCTGGATATACAAATAAATGTTTTGTGGGTGGGACAAGGAGAGTTTTTCAAAAGCTTGTTAAAATAATTAAGTATTTTCTGTAAGATTCCCTATTGTATAAAACACAGGTAAGACCTTCAAACCATTATAGAATGCTGCATGTGAGTACCCCAGATAGAGGGAATCCTTTATTTGAATGACTGTTTAATTTAGCGCTTCTGTTTAATCATCAGTTGCTGTGTGTGTTCCTGCCTTTAAAGTCTATGTTGGACACAAATTCCTTCCCCAGTATATGTTCTTTTGCTTTTTCCCTTTAGTTGGTATCTGTTTTATTATTTTCAGAATCAACTTATGGAAATTATTTCCTGAAACGTTTTATGCTTGTATACACACACACACACAAATTACCTGTGTTTTACATTAGTCACACACACACACACACACACACACACACACACACACACACACACAAATTACCCTGTGTTTTACATTAGCCACTCTTGCTTCTCATACAGAGAATGTTAAAGTGGATCATCAGATAATACCCCATTTCTTTTGTTGACTTCACAATAAAATAAAATACATTATCTGCCTCTGAAAGGTGTTAGAAAGTAAGTAACTTGTCACTGTATAGCACTTGTTTAGTGAAATCTTTTAAGCAGACAATTTTCCCCTCCTTCTCAGAAAGCTTTTAATCTAAACTTTGTGGCAATCTTGCTCTTCTTTAAATGAAAATCTTTCTCTGTTAAGAAAATACTTCTGCTTCTGATTTTTTAATCCTACAGCTTGGAATAAAACATGTTCATTTGTTTCAGAGTCTGCTTAATCCTGCTTCGGCTAGGTCTGAAGATGAATGGCCATAATAACACAAATAAAAAACAACTAATGTACTAATTTTTTTTTTTTTAACAATCTACTTTCTCTCTTTAAAATAATTAAGTGAGGGTAGGCTAGAAGAACTTTATAAAGACTGCGCAGAAAATATATTTCTGTGTTCTGACGAGTATCGTCAGCACTTCTTGTCAGTTTCTACCTTCGATTTTTAAAAACTATCATAACTAGATTTTGCTAAAACTCTTTATTTTCTCTTGTATATACTCATCATGGGGGAACATTAGGTCTCTATTTTAGAAGAGCAAGTAGAATGACATGAAGATATTAAGTATTTGAGCCACTTATATAGCTATGTTTATTGATGCTCTAAAAGCAGACTTTCTTGCTTTATAATGACAATATTATATGGAGGTATTATGAAGAATTATTAAAGAATTATTGACAATTTAAAAATTTTTATAATCCTATTCCTGTCTCATTTTAGGAGGAACTTATTGTGGCTTACAAGAATATAAACACATTATAAGTGAAATTTCAGAAATTAGAATAAAAGAAATAAGGCTGAAGAAAAATAAAAACAGGAATGAAACTAAATAATCATATGATGATGTTTAAATACTTGCTCCTGGTGGGCCACAGCTTTGGCCAAAAGCATTCTACGAAGCCAGGTTTTGGAAAAGAAGAAATAGTTTCATAGTTCACAACATCTAAAAGGAAAATAACAATAGCATTCTTATTCAAGACATCCTTTACAGTGTGGTCATACTGCTTTGCAGCTATATTAAACCCTGTGCCTGAATTTTTTTTTAAGTTATTCTTTTTTTTTTTTCTTTTTTGACAGCATCTCACTCTGTTTCCCCAGGGGGAGTGCAGTGGCATGATCTTGGCTCACTGCAACTTCCACCTCCTGGGTTCAAGTGATTCTCCTGCCTCAGCCTCCCCAATAGCTGGGATTATAGGTACCTGCCACCACTCCTGTTTAATTTTTGTATTTTTTTTTAGTAGAGCTACAGTTTCACTGTGTTGGCCAGGCTGGTCTTGAACTCCTGAGCTCAAGTGATCCTCCTGCCTCAGATTCCCAAAGTGCTGGGATTACAGGTGTGAACCACCACACCCTGCCTAAATTATTCTTTAGAGATTCAGATTGAAGATATTCTCCCATTGACTACTTTGTAAAAATACAAACTGTTTTCTATATCCAGTTGTGAATGTCTTCTAGAAAGCTAAACTTTTTCCAAGTAGATGATGACTTTTTAACTTTACAGGTAAAGAGTGGCAAGTATAAGAAATACTGTGAGCCAAGAACTTTCCATCTCATGTCTTCTAAAATAGAAATGAGAATCTTTTTCTGAGGTTTCCAGAGCTCTTGCAAAATAATCCAATCTTAAAATTCTCTGTATCTTTTAATGTACTTTAAACTAATAGAATTCATTCTTGTTGAATCTTCAGTTTGCCAAAGTTGCAAGCTAATATTCCTCGTTTTCCCTGTCTGCACCCTGCAGTCAGTTGGTCATTCTTAAATTCATACACTCATAAGACTTGGTGTTATTTTAGATAGTTAGCATGATAATTGATCGTTATCATGATCATTCATTAAAAAAAAAAAAAACCTTTACTTGACTGACAACGTAGAAAGAATAGTTGTGAATAGTTGTGATCTGTCAGATGTACTGTTGAGTTATAGCTCTCCTCAAAAAAAAAAAGTTGACTCTGTGGAATTGGGAGATGATGGAACATTTCTTTATGCAACTATGCCCTATTATCATTGTACTTTTGGTTATTTTGTTTTCAAAGTACTGTGTTTTTCATGTGTGTGTTTGTTTTCTGTTTAGCCTCGTCGTGGCCGTAGCATGTCGGTTTGTGTTCCCCATCTTTCTGCTGTTCCCTCTCTGTCCCGCATCTCTCCCAGTGCTCCTTCCACCCCACCACCAGTGCTGTCTGCACCTCTTTCTCCTTCCCTCCTTCGGACTGCCCCTGAGGAAACTTTTGCCGAAAAGCTTTCTAGAGCATTGGAGAGTGTCCTGCCTATGCACTCTGCCTCCCAGCGCAAGCACCGACGCTCCAGCCTGCCTTCCCTCTTTGTCAGTACTGTATGTAACTGTAAACTTCTGACAAATGAACAATTATTACCAATGAATACATCCAGGCATCAAGAATTTTAATTAAAATTGAATAAAGAACAGGACTAAACTTGATTATATTATGCTTCTAGGATACCAGTTATTCCTATAGGAAACTTTTTTGTAGTAAGCTTCAAGGGGAGATAAAAAAGCAAGGAGATAATGAGAGAGAATACTTAACAATGTCCGTGGCACATACCAGCATGTGTCCAATAAACTTTACCTTTTATTATGTCTTCCTTTTTATTATATCTTCCTTTCTGCTACTGACATAAAATTCTTTTATTTTCATATTCTAGCTTTAAAAATATTACTTAATCTTAAAGTTATCATTGCCTTAATCAAAAGCAAATTTTATTAAACATTACCCAAGCATTTTTTCTCCTTACTTTATTCTAAGGAGACACTAATGAAACTGGATGAGGTGTTGTTGTTTTTTTTAAATAACTCAGTCAGCAAAGAATAACCTCAGTCAGCAAAGAATAACCTCGGCGTGAATGTTTATTTTAATTTAATCATTTATGTGAGGTGATGTGTTAGCAAACCAAAGGGTACATAATGTTCTCCCATGGAAGTATTTTTTCCTTAGGCTGACTAGGGTGGGACTGTAGCTCTAATGAATACATTAGGTACATATATAGTATGTATGACTTTCTTAAGATCTATCTTTTAAAATTATTTTAAGCATGTGGGTCCTTGCTGCTGTTTTTCCAAAAAAAGAGTATAGTTTCAACTTTCTGAACTAGCAACCCTAGACTTCTCAGAATTTTACATAGGAGAATGAAGTGTAAAGTGTTATGGCTTTGAGACATACCATGAGTAAATAACAATAAAATGAGCATTCTGATTGAAAATAGAAATCCTCTTTTAGCTATTGTGAACAGTTGATCTACTTTGTCAACTTGATAAGGATCTTCTCTATGGAAGGATGAAACTGAATTCTTTTAAAAGAGAGAGTCCATGATAGTGAATTATTGTAGTGTATATCATTTGCATTTGGCAAGCTGTGTTTCTAAATTTAGTCTTAAATCTACAACTGCTTCTTGAATAAAAAGTTCTATCAAATAAAATTGGCTGTCATTTATATTATGCTTTTCAGCTGATTTGAACACCAGGATGTCAGAATCAGAAAATTCATGGTTATGGTGGGACTTGATGGCTCACGCCTGTAATCCTAGCACTTTGTGGAGGCAGAGGCAAGCAGGTCACCTGAGGTCAGGAATTCAAGACCAGCTTGGCCAAAATGACAAAACCCGTCTCTACTAAAAATACAAAAATTAGCTGGGCATGGTGGCATGCACCTGTAGTCCCAGCTACTCGAGAGGCTAAGGTAGGAGAATCACTTGAACCCCAGGAGGCAGAGGTTGCAGTGAGCCGAGATGTCACCAGCCTGGGTGACAATGTGAGACTCCATCTCAGAAAAAGAAAAATGAAAATTCATGATTACGCAACTCTTATTTTGGATCAGAAAAGTGGACATTTTTCATTTAACTCTGGAACATGTTTCACATAGTTAAAAAAATTTTATATATATATATGTAAAACCTGTTAACCATATCTAGTTTGGGATAGACTGGAGAAAGACATTACTGTCACTAGTCAAATTGTATATCTTTTACTATCCACCAAACATCTCTTCTGATTTCTGCTTAGAAGGCATACTATTAATTGATAAGAAAATAACACTGAAGGCCTCTAGCATATCACAGGGTAATAAGAATATAGGGAATGTTAGTTCAGTAGCTTAAAGCATGCTTTTTACAATACGGAGCTAGTCAGGTTTTTATGCCTTCTTTTAATTCTTATTCTTCCTTTAACTCTTTTTCTGTTGGTGTAATTTACAATAATGCTTAAGAGTGAACTTAAGTGTAGGTTAAAACAAAGTTTAATTCTTCCATTTCCTTTGAGAGAAGAAAGTTATGGAAAAGCAGCTCTTATCTAAAGCAAAGAGCCCACAGATTGATTTCATTGGCCCTGGATGTATTTAATGGGTTTTTACTATGCACATAATTTCCAGAAGCATTGTTATTTATTTATTAACTATAAATTTGATGTAACCATTTCATAGGGTTACACAAAACTACCCAGTTGTGCATGTCTGATGTAATTTCACATATGAATGTATGAATTACTTGTCTTATTCATGTTGATACAGCCTCAGTCCATGGCGCATCCGTATGGGGGGACCCCAACATACCCAGAATCACAGATATTTTTCCCAACTATTCATGAACGTCCAGTTTCTTTTTCACCACCTCCCACCTGCCCACCGAAAGTAGCCATTTCCCAGCGGCGTAAGAGCACCTCCTTCCTGGAAGCCCAAACTCACCACTTCCAACCCCTGCTGAGGACTGTTGGTCAAAGTCTTCTTCCACCTGGTGGCAGCCCAACTAACTGGACACCAGAGGCGGTAGTTATGATGGGTACTACAGCCGGTAGAGTAACTGGAGAGTCATGTGAGATACAGGTCCAGCCTATGTTTGAACCATCTCAAGTTTACGGTGACTATAGACCTGGACTAGTACTTCCAGAAGAAGCTCACTATTTTATTCCTCAGGAAGCAGTGTATCTAGCTGGGGTACATTACCAGGCCCGGGTGGCAGAACAGTATGAGGGCATTCCATGCAACTCACCAGTACTGTCAAGTCCTATGAAACAGATACCTGAACAGAAGCCAGTACAAGGGGGCCCTACTTCAAGTTCTGTCTTTGAATTTCCATCTGGACAGGCTTTCCTGGTAGGACACCTTCAGAATCTAAGATTAGATTCTGGATTGAGTCCAGGATCTCCCCTCTCTAGTATTTCTGCACCTATCAGTACAGATGCTACACGTTTGAAATTTCACCCTGTCTTTGTTCCTCATTCTGCGCCCGCTGTGTTAACTCATAACAATGAGAGCAGAAGCAACTGTGTATTTGAATTTCATGTTCATACACCAAGCTCCTCTTCAGGAGAAGGAGGTGGAATTTTACCTCAGCGTGTTTACCGAAATCGGCAGGTTGCAGTGGACTTGAATCAAGAAGAACTGCCTCCTCAATCAGTTGGATTACATGGCTACCTGCAGCCTGTGTCAGAAGAAAAGCATAATTACCATGCCCCAGAATTGACCGTTTCTGTGGTAGAGCCTATCGGACACAACTGGCCAATAGGAAGCCCAGAATATTCCAGTGATTCCTCACAAATTACTTCTTCAGACCCCAGTGATTTTCAGTCACCTCCCCCTACAGGGGGAGCAGCTGCATCTTTTGGCTCTGACGTCTCATTACCCTTTATCCGTCTGCCTCAGACAGTGTTACAGGAATCCCCACTTTTCTTCTGTTTCCCCCAAGGAACCACATCTCAGCAGGTCTTAACTGCCTCATTTTCTTCAGGAGGATCTGCACTTCATCCACAGGTTATAGGAAAACTTGCACATTTATTTTAAACCACTCTACTATGCACCATAACATTTAAATTTTTTGTCCCTCATTCCCTGAATCATGAATTTATGAGAAATATTGTTTAATTTTATCAGTAGAGTTTCCCCATCTTTGTGGGGTTGTGACTACATATATGTATTTAAAAAAATATATATGAGAGAAGCTCCCTGATCTACCTATCTGTGGAAACCGGTGGAAAAACAAAAAAAACCAGAAATTTAGTCATTCATCATAATCAATGACTTTTATCCCTATGCATGTTATTTTAAACCAGTAGTGAAAATGCAAGTGTATATAATGTATGATTGACCCAGCATTATTTAGGAATACAAATCTTAAGTATTATTTTCTTCCTCTAAAGTTTTTTTTTAAAAAAAGAATAATTTTTTTTCTATAAAATATAAACAATAGAAAATAGAGAATGCTTTTTTGGAGTAGTATTAATACACAATTTTCATTAGTGTAGAAGGATAGAAAAAGACAAAATATTTTTACCTTATGGGAACAAAAAAAAGATAGAAAACAGTTTAGGAATTTGCCTTAATAAATGAAAATGTCTTTTTAAATTGGCATCAGTCAAGCAAGTTGCTATGTATTATTATATGTCCAAATAAAATGCTAATTCATAAAATTAAGGACTGATTGGGTGGTGGGCTTATTTTTTTGTTACAAGAATTTGTGATATGTTACAAGCTAAGGAACACTAGACATCTCAGGCCTTGTATTTTTCTCAACAAATTGAATTTGTGTATATGTATGAGCATATACACTCTTAGCAAATAAAGACAATATAATGAATGTAGTAGAATTCAAAAGTACAGTCAGTGTTTACTGTTTTACATATTCATTTGGTGTATTTTATCAAACGTGTGTATCTTGTAAAATCTACATAGAAGACTATGCAATTATGTAGTGAAAATGTTTGAATATCCTACATATTCTACTCCTTTAAAAAGTACTATATTTTGTTCTTCCTACTTTCTTGCTATGTTCTCCTGTTCAGGGGCATAAATGAATCCCAATATGTGCACAAAATATCAATTACTTGGAGCTGTACCAAGACACAAAAAGATCCAGAAGCTTGAAACCTATACATGGGCACACAGTATATTCACATCAGTATTCAAGTTGTAGCCCCTACTATGAATATTAATGTATTACCAGTAATTATCCTTCAGACTTTCCAAAGTAAAATTTCAGATACCAGGTAGTTAACTTATAGACATGCTACAGAAGGAATCAATACTTAAAATAGTTAAGCTGCAGTTAACTATTTTAATAGTGGAATGTGATGTAACTATGTAAGCTTTAAGGAACCCCTTCTAAACTGAAATGGAATGACAAAAGTGGAAGCCTTTTCATTTCTTTAACGTATCTATATATCATCCTGCATTTATTTCTCAGTTTCTCATTTATTTTAATTTGGACTTCTCAATAATCAGAACACTCTAGTTGGGGTTTCTCAAACTCAACACTGTTGACATTTGAGGTTGGATAATTCTTTGTTGTGGAGGGCTGTTCTATGTATTTTAAGATATTTAGCAATATCCTTGGTCTCTACCTCCTAAATACTAGGTAGCAGCCATCTCCCTCAGTTGTGACAACCAGAAATGTCTCCACATATTGCCAGGTGCCCCCCTGGGGGTGGCAAAATTGCCTCTGGATGGCAGCGATTGCCCTAGGTACTTAGCAGTTGATGGTAACAGATTTTTTGACACTTTTTTGAAAAAAGTCATCGTGGCACTACAAGAAATATTACCAAATTAGCATTACTAAATACCTTTTTTCTTTAATTTTTCAGATAAATTTCAGATTGATAGTATTTCTACTTTGTTCCTATGTTATATACATATTATATATTTCTAATAACAAATTTTATTATGAATCTGACTATTCTAGCCAGCCAAAATTACAGCCTGAGCAGCGTTGACAGGTTAGGTTTTTCACTATCAGTGGGTTTTGCATGGGTTGGGATCAGAACATGTTGTGTGGAACAATTCTTCTCTAAATTTTTCTTACAAAAGATGACCTAGCGGCCTCTCCCCTACATAATCAGGTTAATGTTTCACTTTGACTGAGCAAACTCTGAGGAGCTTAAATATTCATTGCAAAAGCCTGACTTCTGTACACTTAATTTAGGCCTTTTCTAATTTGTTGTGTTCACTTCTTTCCTTCAGGCACAGGGGCAGAGCCAGGGTCAGCCATCCTCAAGTAGCTTAACAGGGGTTTCATCTTCCCAACCCATACAACATCCTCAGCAGGTGAGAACAATGCATTGCAACATTTTATGGATTAGCAGTGGCCAGAACACTATTTGAACTTTTGTGACTTGTGATGCAAATGCCCTGCTAAGTTTTTGAAAGGAAAATTAAGACGCGTTACAGGTCTTGTGTTGAGTAACATTTTAGAAAACTCTCTTTTGGTTCATGTACTTTTGAACAATTTAGTAGACATACATTATTACTGATGTAATTATATTTTTAAAAGAAGATTCTACAGGTTTTGTTTTTTGTTGTTTTTTGTTTTTGAGACAGTCTTACTTTGTCACCCAGACTGGAGTGCAGTAGTACGATCTTGGCTAACTGCAATCACCACCTCCCAGGTTTAAGCAATCCTCCTGCCTCAGCTTTCCACGTAGCTGTGACAACAGGTGCCTACCACTACACTCATCTAATTTTTGTATTTTTAGTAGAGAGAAGGTTTCACCATGCTGGCCAGGCTGGTCTCAAACTGCTGACCACAGGTGATCCACCCACCTAGACCTCCCAAAGTGCTGGGATTATAGGCATGAGCCACCTCACCTGGCCTGGATTCTACATGTAATTTACAGTACAAAGAATATCAGTTTGTTTCTACTTATGACTTGTCTACATATGATCATTTTGTCATTTTTTTTCCCCACTGCTTGCAGCAGTGATTTGTCATTACCTTCATTGTGCTTGCCTTTACTAATCCTGCACTTCTTTTTAATTATTTCTAATCTGTAGAATGATGTGTCAGATTTTATGCTAAGAAGGATTGAATGAAAACCTAAGAACACTTCAGGAACATTTATTTTTTAAATTATTATTATTATTATTTGAGATACTTGCTCTGTCACCCAGGCTGGAGTGCAGTGGTATAAATTTCAGCTCACTGTAACTTCCACCTCCCAAGTTCAAGCAGTTCTTGAGCCAGCTAATTTTTTGTACTATGTTCTACTTATGTCTGGCTAATTTAGTAGAGATGTGGTTTCACTATGTTGGCCAGGCTGGTCTTGAACTCTTGACCTCAAGTGATCTGCCCGCCTCAGCCTCCCAAAGTGCTAGTATCCACCTTGCCCAGCCAAAATATATTTTTTTAATATTTAAATATTTTTAACCTCTGTTTTGGGGGGATTGTTTCAGAAAGTTCAAGGAATTCAAGAGATTAGTGTAATCCTGATATATCCAACAGTAAATCTGTTAATTCTAAAATTAAATATTTATAGTACATCACTAATGTTAGTTAATAGGAATTATTTGCAAGGGAATAATGCATTTTTGTCTTAAGTGAATACTTATCAGCTGTTCTACATTAAATTTGTAGCCACTATGTATATAATACAAACTTCCTAAAGAAAGTTCCCCATGTGTGTTTTTTAGTCACCAAACTATAAATCGGCTTCTGTTTCTGTTAGTTTTTAGTTTTGAATCAAAGTTTTCAATTCTTAATTACAAATTGCCCTTTCAGTTTAACATATGGTCAAGTAATCATTCCATACTGGTTTAAGATCAGGTGTTGCTTGTACAAGTTAAAAATCACTTAAAGGCACTTTCTACAGAAATAATTGATTAGGTTGGTTATACATGCATTGCACTGTCATCAGTACCTCTGTAGAACTGAAGGTCTGGGACTTAACATGCTTTGTTTTGCACCTGTCCCTTCTTCCAAACAAGACTGATTAAATTCAAGTAGTGTATTTTTGCCAACCTTAACAAATCTGTTTTCTTCTATTAATAGTTTCTAATTAGAATGCAAATTACAAGTCACATAAAGTTAGTTGAGAATAGAAGTACTGAGTACTAATTAACTAACTGCTTATCTTTGGATGTAGACCAACACCAGTAAACTGAGCTAATTGTATGTGCTCTGTTTTTCCTTTTCCAAAGGAATTTGTTATATAGCTTGTATTTGAGGATATATATATGTATACTTACTACCAAATGAAGATAATAAAATAATTCATTGAGTTTTATGGTGAGAAATAGTGTGAAAAGAGAAGAGAGCAGTACCGTAAATGTCAGGTTAAAAGCATTAGGTAGCTCCCTCTCCTGGGGAAAAAAATATGGCTAAATACTATCTCTGCAGAAGAAACAAAAATTAATTTTTGTTTCATTGATGTTTTTGTTTTAGATACTTTTATAGCATATGTTCTAGAATCATAAAATTGAGTCCTCAATATATATAGGAAGTGTATTTGTGTAGAATAATTAACTTCTCCAAGGTCACCTAGATAATAAGGGAGCTGCAAATTACAACCCAGAATTCAAAACTTCTAGAATAGTATTTTGTCCATTTTAAATAAAGTTCCACAGGGACTTAATAATTCTGCAAAAGTACCCCAGAAGCTGTCTTTATTGTTTTTAATTACTGGAGTTCCACATTTTAAAAAAGAAAGGTTGAAAACTTTTTGTACTATATGTGTAGTCTATTTTTAGACAGGATTTTTGTTTTACGTACTTTAAGTCCCAACCCCACCTTAGGGAACCATATCTCTTATTTTATTATAGTGACGAAAGAAATGTACTTTTGATAAAACTTTATTTCATGGGTTTCTTGAACATAGTAAACAAGGAATTGCTTTTTTATGTGTTTCTATGAAGAATCTGTTATAGTGATATGCCAGATCTTAATGAGTTACCAAAAATAGCTGCCTCTGCTGAAAAATTTTCTGACTGCAAACAGAGTTGTGACCTTTGTCAGACATAGTGCCAGTTACTTGGAAGGCTGAGGTAGGAGGATCACTTGAGCCCAGGAGTTCAAGGCTATAGTAAACTATGGTAGTGCCCACTACATTCCAGCCTGGGCAAGAGAGCATGACCCATCTTAAAAAAAAAAAAAAAAAAAAAAAAAAGGCACCAAAGTTGTGAACTACCTACCCTACTAAAGGCTGTTTGAACTGGTTTCATGAGGCAAGCTTAGGCAGAGCATGATGCTAAACTGTTAAGCTAGATCATACCTGCTTGGCTGAAGTGCTGATTATTAGTCAGTGGGGTTGTGCACAGATTACCATGTACTTCTGGCATACCCAGACGTGCCACTTCTCCCGATATAACATTAACCATTAGCCATTGTAAACAACTGGTTTAAAATATATCTTTAAGATGTTAATACAAGGGTTACTGGCATAGATGTTTCTCAGTTATCTTAAGCAAAGAATGAAATAATTTGTCCATAAAACTGCTCATTTTTGTCCTTTCAGCTTTTTTTCCTAATTGAGTTCAGATAATGAAGGTCTACCAAGATGGACCAGATATGACTAATTGGAAAGAGTTTAAATAATATAGTAAATATATATGTAAATTTCTACAAAACAAATAAGGATAATAGTTAATATTAAACTTTGCACGTTGTACCTACATTCTCATTTAATCTTTAAGAACCCTGTAAGTATAGATGCCATGATTATTTCCATTTTACTGATGGGTAAGCTGAGATCTGGAGAAGGTGAGTAGTTTACCCAAACTTACAGCTTATAGAAGGTTGAAACAGAATTTAAATGCAAATAGTCTAATTCCACAGTGGCTCACCATTTGACTACTACCTGATTATGTCCCAAAAAGGGAAGAAATTAACATCTCTCCCAAGCAGGAAAAGGGATATCAGGAAGACTTTAGGAAAAAGGAGGCATTTGAAATGGACTTTGACTATAAGTAAGACTGAGATGTAGAAATAAAGAATATTCTAGGCCAGATGAGAAAAAAATTATACTGTGAGCAAGGTAAAAGTCTCAAAGATAGAAAAATATGGGACAGAAGCAAATTGTGCCTTTAATTTGGTTTAACTGGAACATTGATATGTGAAGATATAAGTTCAGGAAAGAGTTGATAAGAGTCTAAATTTTGATATGAGCATAGTTTCGAATTAAGAAGGATGTATTGGGAGTCGGGAGCATATGATTATCCTATACCAAAGATAACATGGGGATTCTTCCTCTGTCCTTTAGAAAAGAGGAGAATCACCATGTATTCAAACCTTTATCGTACTCATATTACAGGACTTTCACTGTCCTTTGAACAACAACAAACCAAAAAAGGTTAATGAAATAAAACAAAACAGGTGAGAACAAATGTGCCTGCAAGGACTTTAGACCATGTAGTTGGAAATGTTTATTGAGAACATCAGACAGAATTGTTGTTGTTGTTGTTGTTGTTTTTTAAAGCAATAGATTAAACATAGATTTCGTCCTTATTCTCAGCAATGTGACTTTACTATTCTGAGGACTGTATGTGATTTTAAACAACTGGTTTAAAGATCTATTTAAGATGTTAATACAAGAGTTAACATTAATAAAAACCTATGAGAGAAATGCAAAAAAAAATTATAGCTATTTTAATGTTATATAAATAGGTGCTTTTCAGTGCACTTTGCCTGAAGACCCAACTCAGAGGGAACATGTTATGTTATGCCAGAAAACTTCAGGAGAGTTTATTATTTAGCTTCAATGAAGGTAAAGATGCTGGTGTCTTTACCTGTGAAGAGTTTGAGGGAGAGGCAGCAAAGTTTCTGAATTAACATATTTAATATGCAATCTTATTTAGGCGTATAAATTAATGAGTTAGATAATTATAGATATCTCATTCACCTTCCTTAAAGTTTAAATATATTCAAGTTGGCAAAAAAAGGTTTTTGGTTTTTTAGTTCCTTTTTCTCAGGTGAGAAATTAATTGCCTTATATTCAGAGTGGCTTTAGAGTTGGCTACATGTGATATATCTTAGTTTGCAGAAAATAAATTTCATGTAATTCAGCAGCCATTTCTGTTTTCTTTAAAGTTAAAAGAATTGTACATTATCAGAAATAATTAAATAGGAATAAACCAAACATGACTGCTGTTGCCATGATACTTTAGCATTCTTTTGGTGATTTTAATTGATATAAATATAAGAAGAACAAAAATATTATTTGTAGATTATCATCTAACAAAATCTAAGACATTTATCAAGGTGGCAAGATACATAATAAGTGTACAAATAAATAGCTTATCTTTATACCAGTAGTAACCAATTAGTTGTATGGATATACCAGCACATACATAAAAGGCTATTGGTTGCAGCTTTAAGTAGCAAATGAAACAACCAAAGTGTTTATCATTAGGAGACTGGTGCCATTGAAAAATGAAATGAAAGTAGTATGCTATAGAACGCTATGTATAGGAAAGGCATGTTTTTGTTTATTTTAACAAAAAAAAGAAAACTATGTGAAAATGGCCACCTAATGCATGGGAAAAAAAATCCATGAAGGTTATGCACCAAACCACTAATAGTGATTTCCTCTGGAGAACAGGATTAGGAATATTTTCATTAACTTTATAATCTGATATGCTAGGTAAAATCTTTATTACAAGCAGATGTTGTATTAAAGAAAAATTTAAATTAGGTATTAGAGGATCTTGAAAGTCAGCTGTAAAGTTCAGGTTTTTTTTCTTTTTCTTTTTTTTTGATACAGAGATTCACTCTTCTTGCCCAGACTGGAGTGCAGTGGTACCAACTCGGCTTACCACAACCGCCGCCTTCTGGGTTCAAGTGATTCTCCTGCCTCAGCCTCCTGAGTAGCTGGGATTACAGGCATGTGCCGCCACGCCCAGCTAAGTTTTTGTATTTTTAGTAGAGATGGGGTTTCTCCATGTTGGTCAGGCTGTCTCAAACTGCCAACCTCAGGTAATCCATCCGCCTCCATCTCCCAAAGTGTTGAGATTACAGGCGTGAGCCACTGCTCCCAGCCTCAAATTTCTGTTAGCCAGAAGGGGCAGTACTCTAGGGGTCATAGTCCTGTTTTGTTTGCTTTTTATAAAATTTATTATTCGGGTACAATTACATGCCATGCATTAAATTAGGTGTATAATTATGTTCCATGCCTAGTACGTAGTAGATTCCCAGGTGTCATTCCCTTTGCCTCACTTTGAGTTAAATAATAATGTCCTTGTTTCAAAAAGAGAAACTTTTTTTTGGTAATAAAATAAGCAGTCTAAGTTATTAACAGCTTATGAATGTTAAAGCTAAAATTTGAAAATGTCTCTTGACTCTTAAGTCCAGTGCTTTCCTCACTACTTTGTAGCTATAATCAAAGCTGTTCTTCAAGCATATTAATTATACAGTTGATAAAATAGGGTAGGGAAAAAAGATTAAAGGAAGCAATTGGATCTATCTGATATAGGTGCCAAAGTGAAAGCTGATGTCAAGAGATAGGGAAAAGGGAATAGCAGGGATGGGATGGGGAAAGGAACTGTCTGGATATGGTATCTGTTGGGGTGAGGGAAATACTGGGGGGGAAGAGCCAATGGTGACTTGAGTTTTAAAACATTGGTTAATTGTTCCTGGTGGCACCATCACAAAGAACATTGGAGGGAAAACAAATATATAATGGAAATTGATGAATTTAGGTTTGTGCAGGTCTTGATTACTAAAATCATCATATTTACAGGCACTGAAGGCTTTAGGTAAACATGCTTCCTTAGAAACAGCACTGATTTGAAATGAAACTGAATCATTGTATTTTATTCTCAGCAGCAGGGAATACAGCAGACAGCCACTCCTCAACAGACAGTGCAGTATTCACTTTCACAGACATCAACCTCCAGTGAGGCCACTACTACACAGCCAGTGAGTCAACCTCAAGCTCCACAAGTCTTGCCTCAAGTATCAGCTGGAAAACAGGTAAACTTTAAAAAAAAAAAATACAGGTACACTCTTAATTTCTGAAAGGGATCTCCATGTAACTTGTCCTTTCATGTGGATAGACTTCTATCCTTTCTTCTAATGGTAGCCAACCCTTAAAGTAGATTAATCTCATTGCAAAAATGAAATGAAAATCACTTCATTTGTGCATGTGCATTGTTTAATGTAGATCGGTACGTTACTGACAGCAGTGACAATCCAAAGTTTCACTTTTAGTCTTACCAGTCCAAAATCAATTTGACAGGTATTAGAAATAATGGGTTAAATAAAGGTGCTTTGCTAACTGAACCTATGACATTCCCTGGAATTGTGTCAGCTATTCTGGGTTTGCAACTGTGCCTTATTTTCATGTATATTTCTGCACTGTTTCCTCCTTCATTGTCTACTGAGAGTAGTAAGTCATGGAAATTCTCCTATGTGGAATTTTTATTTTTCTTAAGTAGTCCTAATCACTTGAAAAGTACCCGTAGAAGGTATGCTCTTCTGAATGACCTTTTTTCAACTTTATTTTTGAGTACTGTTGTGCATGTATGTGCACAGTGTGTTGTTACTCTAATGTTTCATCACATCTGGGATGCTGTCAACTTTAAAATATACCACATTTTATATACCACATCATCAGTTATAAGATAGATCCCAATTTCTCACATGTTAAAATGATCAGGTACTGGAAAGGGATGATTGCATCCTGGAATCAGTAAAATATGTGAATTATACCAACTTTTATATAGCCACGTTAGACTTAAGAATTTTAGCAATAATATGAATAAAGTCTTAATTCCACTGGAAAGGAATTCATTTGAATTTCAGTAACTACTGTAATAGCAGTCATAACTTCAGTGATAGTATTATGGTATATAAGATATATCCCAATAAAGCTATTTAAAAAAAAAAAAAGCAAACCTCTTGTCTGTGGAAGGGTACACTTTTTATTGCCAAGTGCTGAAGCATTAGCAAATATTAGCAAATATTTCTACAACAAAAAGTGTAGATAGTAACAGTCTATTTAGCCTCTTTGTCTCCTGCTCTCCTTTTCATATGTGACTTATTAACACTAATGTATGCAGGGTTTTTGGTCCCCCCACCCCTTCTTTTTGGCTAATATGTAAATCTTGCTTTTGGCAACCTTGCTTTTTTTTTTTTTTTTTTTTTTTTAAAGCCTGTCTGTTTTGTTTTTCTTTACCTTCCCAGCTTCCAGTTTCCCAGCCAGTACCAACTATCCGAGGCGAACCTCAGATCCCAGTTGCGACACAACCCTCAGTTGTTCCAGTCCACTCTGGTGCTCATTTCCTTCCAGTGGGACAGCCACTCCCTACTTCCTTACTCCCTCAGTACCCTGTCTCTCAAATTCCCATATCAACTCCTCATGTATCTACAGCTCAGACAGGTTTCTCATCCCTTCCCATCACGATGGCAGCTGGCATTACTCAGCCTCTGCTAACGTTGGCTCCATCTGCTACAACAGCTGCGATCCCAGGGGTATCAACTGTGGTTCCTAGTCAGCTTCCAACCCTTCTGCAGCCTGTGACTCAGCTGCCAAGTCAGGTTCACCCACAGCTCCTACAACCAGCAGTTCAGTCCATGGGAATACCAGCTAACCTTGGACAAGCTGCTGAGGTTCCACTTTCCTCTGGAGATGTTCCGTACCAGGTATTGTGTTAGCTAGCAAAAGAGGGGTTTGATCCTAGTAGACCATCAAGAACATGGAAATCTTATAGTTGAGTGTCAGAATAACTAGCAATAACAAATGTCAATTAGAAAAGCTGAAATAGTAAAATTCTGAGAAAGGATTGAGTAATGATGTTCAATGATAACGTGATCCATTTTTCTTAAGACACTTCTTCAGAGAAAAATGGTTCTCTCAGTACTCATTGTAAGCTGATTGAGTGCTAGATGTGGTTAATAGTACACCTGGCAACTTTTACATATATGGGTAGAAGAAATACAATAGCCAACATGGTATCAACAAAAAGCTTCAGGGATTAGATTGGGAAGATTAGCATTTCATGATATAACTGTTATGTGGAAGAATTTTTGCATTCTTCCATATAAGATTGACTAGGAATAAATTGTGTTCCTATTTAAATTGTCTCTAGGTGGAGATAATCAACAATCTAAAGTATTATTGTAGAGTCCTGTCTCTTCTATTGGAACCAGGCTACTACTTCATTTCAAGAATGTGGTCTTTTATATCCCCTTTGGATTATTAGAAAGAGATTGGCTACTCTTCTTTGCTGTGTGCTTATTTTTTCTTTCTCTTTTTTTTTTTTTTTTGTCATGTCTTGCTGTTTTGCTAATTTAATGACCCCAACCTGCTCTAACTCACCTTCCTCATTTCTGTCACAGGGCTTCCCACCTCGACTGCCACCACAATACCCAGGAGATTCAAATATTGCTCCCCCTTCCAGCGTGGCTTCTGTTTGCATCCATTCCACAGTCCTGTCCCCTCCCATGCCGACAGAAGTACTGGCTACACCTGGGTACTTTCCCACGGTGGTGCAGCCTTATGTGGAATCAAATCTTTTAGTTCCTATGGGTGGTGTAGGAGGACAGGTTCAAGTGTCCCAGCCAGGAGTGAGTTTAGCACAAGCCCCCACTACATCCTCCCAGCAAGCAGTTTTGGAGGTAAATGGAATTACTGCATGTTTATCTATAAAACATATATATAACCGGATAAAAATGATAAAGGAGAAGGAAACATAGGTTCTCCTTGTTTAGAACTTACTTGGAGACTCTGTCAAACTAACTTCTGAATGACTCTTTCTTACAGCAGAATGAAATGCCAATGTGGGGTCCTTGTTTCCACTGGCTGTTCTGTTGGGAAGTGAGTGTGCCTTGGAGAAGATTAACCCTATTAGCACTTCACTTCTCTAGCTAGTACTTTAGCCATTATTCTTGTTCCTTCACAAACTGTTTCCATTGGCAGTCATAAGAGTATCTTATCCTTCTGTGCTCTTAGCAATCATTTTTGCCCTGCTAGGAGAAAGATCCGGATTTATCTTTGTACTTTGCCCTGCCTGCCTTATTGCACACTTCTGGTAAGATGCTGGCTGCATGGCAAGTTGTAGGTTCACACTGACTAGAAAATATGTTGGCTGACCTCATACCATGCAGTCTGTAACAGACTAGCTTAAGAAGGTTCCTTTGGAATGTTAAGACCATTGTCTCTAGATGCTGAATATTGAGAATTTACTAGTAAATTTAGTGCTTCTAGGACTTAGTAGGGAAGGATAAGAAAAAAAATAAGTAGATTATTGGGAATAGTGAATGACAAATATATTACTACCAAGATTTCAGTGATCTTTTTGATTTACAGAGTACTCAGGGAGTCTCTCAGGTTGTTCCTCCAGAGCCAGTCCCAGTAGCACAGCCACAACCTACCCAGCCTACCACTTTGGCTTCTTCTATAGACAGGTACGTAAAACTAGACTTTTTCTTCCTTGACTGGTAAATAGGATGGTATGAAACTCCAAAATATCACACCTTTAAATCTCATAAACTGAACTGTTTTTTTTTTTTATTTCAAAGCGCACATTCAGATGTTGCTTCAGGTATGAGTGATGGCAATGAGAATGTCCCATCTTCCAGTGGAAGACATGAAGGAAGAACTACAAAACGGCATTACCGAAAATCTGTGAGGAGTCGCTCTCGACATGAAAAAACTTCACGCCCAAAATTAAGAATTTTGAATGTAAGTATTCCTAATTATGGGTTTCATCTTGTTAAAGGAATTTGACATTGAAAGAGATTTTAGAAGTCATCAAATCCAAACCACTCACTTCATAAAATAGAGAGAACTATCTTTGTGTGATAATTTTTTATTTTTTATTTTTATTTTTATTTCTTTTTTGAGACAGTTTTGCTCTTGTTACCCAGGCTGGAGTGCAGTGGCGCGATCTCGGCTCACCACAACCTCCGCCTCCTGGGTTCAGGCAAGTCTCCTGCCTCAGCCTCCTGAGTAGCTGGGATTATAGGCACATGCCACCATGCCCAGCTAATTTTTTGTATTTTTAGTAGAGACGAGATTTCACCATATTGACCAGGATGGTCTTGATTTCCCGACCTTGTGATTCACCCACCTCAGCCTCCCAAAGTGCTAGGATTATGGGTGTGAGCCACTGCGCCTGGCCAATTTTTTTTGTTTTGTTTTTGTAGAAGAGTCTTGCTCTATCTTCCAGGCTGGAGTGCAGTGGCATGATCTCGGCTCACTGCAACCTTCACCTCCCGGGTTCAAACAATTCTCCTGCTTCAGCCTCCCAAGTAGCTGGGACACCACCATGCCTGGCTAATTTTTGTATTTTTATTAGAGACAGGATTTCACCATATTGCTCAGGCGGGTTTCAAACTCCTGACCTCAAGTGATCCACCTGCATTGGCCTCCCAAAGTAGTGGGATTACCTCACCTGGCCAGATAATTTATATAGTACTCTTCTCATTTAATCCTAACAGTCTCTTTGACTTGAGTATCACATTTTTAGAAAAATGAAAATGTAGTTCATAAAGCTATGATAGGGCTAGCAGTTCATATCATTTAAATATTTCTTAAGGCTTAGATGAATTGATGAATGTATAGGATCTTATAATTAGCTAAATGATATTCTTACATTCCATATTTCTATGATAAAGCACTATTTACCTTTTAGAAAGAGAATATGAGTTTTAGTAAGTAACTCAAAGGCTGACATATTCTCAAAGGGTTTTTTTGCTACCAGCTTAAGAGACAAAGTACTAGTGCTCCAAGGAGCAGTGATAACACTATGCTTCCTTAGACATAAAATCAAGTGCTAATCTGCATTGGTTTTCAGAAATTTGGTTAGCTGAATTGGTTTTCAGAGATGTTTTACCTGTTTTCTTTTTAGGTTTCAAATAAAGGAGACCGAGTAGTAGAATGTCAATTAGAGACTCATAATCGGAAAATGGTTACGTTCAAATTTGACCTAGATGGTGACAACCCTGAGGAGATAGCAACAATTATGGTATGTCTGCATTTGGAGTTCTAAGTTTTTCCTTAGTACTTGATCTTAATATTCATTGCTCTAGGCAAATGTGCCATATTTTGTAATCCATGTTTATTTAAAGTTATGCATTTATTTCAATGTGAATAAAACTAGCACACTCAACCTGTGATTTAGTGATGTTTTTGTCTAGGCTATGTGTAACTAGATACTGAAGTTCTAAAGAGAAGATCTAACTTGAGTACAAAATAAATATAGGTTAAGTATGCAGATAGGATAGAAGTCACATAAGTGATAGTTGAATGACATAAAGCTTGAGAAATGACACTAATTGGACTGACATCACATTTCTTTTACAGGTGAACAATGACTTTATTCTAGCAGTAGAGAGAGAGTCATTTGTGGATCAAGTGCGGGAAATTATTGAAAAAGCTGATGAAATGCTCAGTGAGGATGTCAGCGTGGAACCAGAGGGTGACCAGGGATTGGAGAATCTACAGGGAAAGGATGATTATGCCTTTTCAGGTTCTCAGGTAGGTTCACTATTAGTGAAGTTTTGTTGATTTAAAGTACTTTAATAGTGCTAAATTTGCTATGCAAAATGTCCAGTGATAACACCCGACTACAAACATTTATGTTCTCTTCACATGTGGCAGGCAGTTTGCTTCTCCTAGTCATTGAGATTGCATTTGAGAATGCATTTAATCACTTTTGTTTGTTGTAGAAATTGGAAGGAGAGTTCAAACAACCAATTCCTGCATCTTCCATGCCACAGCAAATAGGTGAGTTTATTTTCTTGTTTGTCTTTACCTTTGACTTCAGAAACCATTAATTAGCCAGGCATGGTGGTGGGCACCCGTAGTCCCAGCTACTTGGGAGGCTGAGGCATGAAAATTGCTTGAACCCAGGAGGCGGAGGTTGCAGTGAGCTGAGATTGCACCACTACACTCCAGCCTGGGTGACAGAGTGAGACTGTGCTAAGAAAAAAAAAAAGCACTTGTGTGTGCCAGTAAGGAATTCTAACAATATTTATAATAATAATGTTACTAAGTTATTTGTTTTTGACCAGGCATTCCTACCAGTTCTTTAACTCAAGTTGTTCATTCGGCTGGAAGACGGTTTATAGTGAGTCCTGTGCCAGAAAGTCGATTACGAGAATCAAAACTTTTCACCAGTGAAATATCAGATACAGGTAAGGAATTGATTCTACCACATTGTTATGTAAATTCTACAGTGCCTTTGCTATGTTGAAAGCTTAATCATAAAGCAGTAATTTACGATGACACAGATAATAAAAAAGAGAAAACTGAAGTTATAACCAACAGATAAACATATGGGAGAGGGAAATGGTGAAGAATGGAAAGGATTATAGAAAAAGCCAAAAAGCACAGCCATATGTAGATATAGCCTGTATAATAGATATTATAGTATGTATTTATTTCTATACTTAGTACATTGTCTATATTTTAAGGTTACTGCATTTTTTTTAATCAAAAATAGGTATTTTTAGGAGCTGACTTAGGCTAGCAGGGACAGTCTTTTGAATCCATTCTTTTAGAATGGGCTGATTCTTATTTTTTTGTTTTCCTTTGCAGTTGCTGCCTCTACATCTCAGAGCCCTGGAATGAACTTGTCTCACTCTGCATCATCCCTTAGTCTACAACAGGCCTTTTCTGAACTTAGACATGCCCAAATGACAGAAGGACCCAATACAGCACCTCCAAACTTTAGTCATACAGGACCAACATTTCCAGTAGTACCTCCTTTCTTAAATAGCATTGCTGGAGTCCCAACCACTGCAGCACCCACAGTACCAGTCCCTGCAACAAGCAGCGCTCCTAATGACATTTCCACATCAATAATTCAGTCTGAGGTTACAGTGCCTACTGAAGAGGGGATTGCTGGAGTTGCCACCTGCACAGGTGTGGTAACTTCAGGTGGTCTCCCTATACCACCTGTGTCTGAATCACCAGTACTTTCCAGTGTGGTTTCGAGTATCACAATACCTGCAGTAGTTTCAATATCTACTACATCCCCATCACTTCAAGTTGCCACATCCACATCTGAAAGTATTGTTTCTAGTGCAGCACTGTATCCTTCTATAACAGCTTCAGCAACTTCAGCCTCTGCAGGGAGCAGTACTGCTATCCCAGGTGCTAAGCCTCCAGCTGTAGTCTCTCAGCAGGCAGCAGGCAGCACTACTGTGGGAGCCACATTAACATCAGTTTCTACCACCACTTCATTCCCAAGCACAGCTTCACAGCCATCCATTCAGCTTAGCAGTAGTACTTCTACTACTTTAGCTGAAACTGTGGTAGTTAGTGCACATTCACTAGATAAGACATCTCATAACAGTACAACTGGATTGGCTTTGTCCCTTTCTGTACCATCTTCCTCTTCCTCTCCTGGAACAGGAGTGTCTAGTTCTGTTTATCAGCCTGGTGGGGTGCATCCTTTGGTCATTCCATCAGCGATGGCTTCTCCTATTCTTCCCCAAGTAACAGGACCTACTTCTACACCTTTATTACCCCAGGTACCTAGTATCCCACCCTTGGTACAGCCTGTTGCCAATGTGCCTGCTGTACAGCAGACACTGATTCATAGTCAGCCTCAACCAGCTTTGCTTCCCAACCAGCCCCATACTCATTGTCCTGAAATAGATTCTGATACACAACCCAAAGCTCCTGGGATTGATGACATAAAGACTTTGGAAGAAAAGCTGCGGTCTCTCTTCAGTGAACACAGCTCATCTGGAGCTCAGCATGCCTCTGTCTCACTAGAGACATCACTAGTCATAGAGAGTACTGTCACACCAGGCATCCCAACTACTGCTGTTGCACCAAGCAAACTCCTGACTTCTACCACAAGTACTTGCTTACCACCAACTAATTTACCACTAGGAACAGCTGCTTTGCCAGTTACACCAGTGGCCACACCTGGGCAAGTTTCTACCCCAGTCAGCACTGCTATGTCAGGAGTGAAACCTGGAACTGCTCCCTCAAAGCCACCTTTAACTAAGGCTCCGGTAAAATTCTTGTTATAAAATAATTAGATAAATATGATCAGTTTTTTCCTCCCTAATAATTACATTTTTCAATTCAGCTTTGCAAGTTAGAAACACAGTTATAAAGGTACCTGGCTTATACAGTATTTATTAAACAAATTGATGGCAATTTGAGGGTATATGTATATATATATATATATCCACACAATGAACATGAGATTTTTCTTTTTTTCAAATGTGGCAGGATTTGGGGGTTAATTGTGCTGCAGTTTTCCAAGAATGTGTAATTTTTGGGTAAAATACGGGTATTTCTTCTGAATTGGTACAAACTGAAGAAGTCTCTATCCCAAAAGGGATCTAAATGCATCTGTTAGCAAAATGTACATAATACAGCAGTTCATAATCTTTGTTTCAGTGAGAATGAAGCAAATTTTTGGCTTTGTTGTAGATTCCACAGTTGTACAATTCGGAGTTTATAAAAAATTGGAAGTTAGTGAGGAAATTGATACAGAGGAGTCCTAATCCTAGGACTGAAGTAACGAGTTTATTATCTAATTAATGCTGTGGTGGGTTTCCTCTTGTTCTGCCACCTTCTCCAAATAACAAGGCTATGTTACGTCTACTGTATTGTATGCTTTAGCCCTCTTTCTGCATTTCGTGGATGTAAGGTTCTTTTTATGGTATGATAATGCAGAATCTTCATTCAGATAAGATAGAAATTCTTGATAATAGTATAAGATTTCTGATGCCTTTTGTATCCGATCTGCCCGTTGGTTATTTCTTAACCAACTACTGTTTTCTTTTCTCAGAAAATCTTGTTTTGCATGGCAAAAGCCTCATAAATACTGTACCAACTAAGTAGCTCAAGAATATCAGGACACTGCCACTTATGTACCCTACAGCCTTTGTTCTGTTTTTCCTAGGGAACAACTTTTTTTTTTTTTTTTTTTTTTGAGACGGAGTTTCACTCTTGTTACCCAGGCTGGAGTGCAATGGCGCGATCTCGGCTCACCGCAACCTCCGCCTCCTGGGTTCCAGCAATTCTCCTGCCTCAGCCTCCTGAGTAGCTGGGATTACAGGCACACGCCACCATGCCCAGCTAATTTTTTTGTATTTTAGTAGAGATGGGGTTTCACCATGTTGACCAGGATAGTCTCGATCTCTTGACCTCGTGATCTACCCACCTCGGCCTCCCAAAGTGCTGGGATTACAGGCTTGAGCCACCGCACCTGGCCGGGAACAACTTTCTACTGTATTTTACTATTCATTTTATGTACCATTTTATAGCTATATAGTAACCCCTATATTAATATCATTAGTTGTCATACCATTTATTTAAGACAGATACCAGAGTAACATTGGTGATAAACATGCCTTAATGAGATACATTTTATTCTTAAGTTTGTCCATTCAGATTAGTTGATTTGCTCTTTAGTATTCAGTCTTTGCTATTTAGTGCTCATGGACTTGAATTTTGCTTCGTTGTCTGTAGGTGCTGCCAGTGGGTAATGAAATTCCCGCAGGTACTCTGCCCAGCGAGCAGCTGCCACCTTTTCCAGGACCTCTAACCCAGGTGCCTCAAGACTTGACAAATTTCTTCCTGTGCCCTACTTTTTTTGACAAAGCTTGTTAAAGTTCTCCACTCTATGGTCTTGGCTTCTGCCTATTTGGCTTTGACTTAGTAACACCTTTCTTTTAAAACAATATAGCCAGTGACCCAGGTCCTACTTAAAGTAAGAAGCTTCTTAGCTCTTTTGTTTGTAATTTTGCTTCAGGTTATGCAAAAACACTTGATACTAATTTTTTTATATCTTATGAAGGAAGAAAACAGCAAAGCTAACATTTTGCCAGACTCATATAGCTCCTTTTATCATTCACATTCTGTAGAATAGTGAAATTGCATATATAATCAAAATTAACTCTGAAAGTACCTCAGAAGAGAAGCACAATAACATCTCATAAACTTTCTCTGTGAGTCCAGAGCAACCAGTTTTTTCTTGAATGTTTATCATTTCTTTTACTAGCCACCTAATGAAGTAATTAGCTTACATATAAGTAGGTATAAGGGATGATGTTTCATGAAAACGATGTGTGCTTTGTCTTTTAAAATAAAAGGCACCCAGCTCAGTGGGATGCTAACATTATGAGTTTACTCATGGAGGAACTGAGACCGACCACATGAACTTGAGATTCCCATCTCACAGTCAGTTCTCATTGAGTGCAGTGGTGGTCAGAATTACCTGTAGTATTTTTTATTTCCCTTTCCCACCCTAGCCCACCACCAACACATTTAGTTGAATTTCCATAAGAAAAGTACTAATTGTGAATCTGTTGTTACCAGGAAAAAGCTTCTGACATGAGACGAGCCAGTAAACTTTTAGACTAAATTAGGAATTTAGTTTTGCATCATATATAAGAAATAAGAAAAACGTTGTAAATTGCTTACTTGAGAGGCTGAGTTGGAATTTATCCTTATTTCTTTGGTCCCAATGTAGAAGGGAACACCATATACGGAACTTTCCACAACAAAATAATAGCTCCAACAGAGAAAGTACTCCATCAGCCACCAAATTTGGGGAAAAGTGTATTGTCAAATTCCATAAATCAGGAGTTTAGTTTTTTGTTTTTTTGTTTTTTGAGACGGAGTTTCGCTCTTGTTACCCAGGCTGGAGTGCAATGGCACGATCTTGGCTCACCGCAACCTCCGCCTCCTGGGTTCAAGCAATTCTCCTGCCTCAGCCTCCTGAGTAGCTGGGATTACAGGCATGCACCACTATGCCCAGCTAATTTTTTGTATTTTTAGTAGAGACGGGGTTTCACCACGTTGACCAGGATGGTCTCGATCTCTCGACCTTGTGATCCACCCGCCTCGGCCTCCCAAAGTGCTGGGATTACAGGCTTGAGCCACCGCGCCCAGCCTAGGAGTTTAGTTTTAAACTTATTTTCTCATTTAAAAACATGTATTCAGACTTCTAAGGGAGTATAAAGTGTGATGAGAAATAGCAAGTGAGACATGTGGAGGGGTTAGGGTAAATAACTAGCTCCTAGATAAAGCGGGAAAGGCGTAAGTGAAGGCTGTGCAAGAATAAACTGAAAAAAGCCAAGACACATGTAGGATTAGAGAATGGAAGGGTAGAAGGAAGCTGTGTGCTTGGGGTGGATAGAATAGTTAACAGGATGGAAACCCAGACCTCCCTGCCACCATCTGTAGGGAAGAAGTATACATGGAAGACCTGAAGAAGAGAATAATATGCTGTGATAATGACAGAATATATTAATGCCATCTTTTATTCATAGGGGCAACTTCCCAGAAACGTGTAAAATTGAGAAAGAAAATAGGGAACATGAGATACAGTGAATCTAGCAATAGATCTTTGTACATTTTTCACAATATATTTTAAGGAGAGCACAAATAACTCTTCTACCACTTTGAGTAACATCAAACATAGAATGTAATAAGACTTTTCTTAAACTACAAAAACATGAACTACTCTAAGCCTTGAGAGACTGATACACAATCTGGAAAAAGTGGCAAAAAAAAAAAAAAAAGCAGTATATTTGAGTATAGTTTTATATGTTCTGTAAAGACAAATGTTACGTTGTACCAATACAAAGCATAAAACAGTGTGTCCTATCTAAATTGGCTATATATAGTGGCTCTGAAGGTGCTAAGGAACTGTATTTACTCTTGATTGTTTTCACTCAGTCCCAGCAACCTCTAGAGGATCTTGATGCTCAACTGAGAAGAACACTTAGTCCAGAGATTAACACAGTGACTTCTGCAGTTGGTGTAAGTTTTTACAATCTTGATAAAATCTCATAAGAAATTATATGCCTGGGACACAAACTGTAACCTAAACCATTATTAATACCTTTAACATGTATTCAGAGTCCCTGCTTGTTCTATCCAAAAGAAATGAGAGATTAATGAAAGATTAATGCTGATCCAGGAGTGTAACTATGGAATAGATTTTATTTGAAAGGTACTTTTCTAGTTGTATGTCTGGTTAGATTGTACCACAGATCAATCCTATAGATTTTGTATTTTTGTTTTGGAGAAGGCTAAATTTTGCCAGATAAAATAATGTTTTGATTGAAACTACTTTTCTCTGAATACTAAGTTATACCCTTAAGCATCCTATGAGAAAAATTAAGGAAGCAATCAAGAAAGAGAAGAAGTTCCTTCTTTTAAAAGATGCCTTTTTTCTTTAATTTTCTTTTAAGACAGAGTCTTGCTCTGTTGTCCAGGCTGTAGTGCAGTGGCACCATCTTGGCTCACTGCAGCCACCGCCTCCCAGGTTCAAGCAGTTCTTCTACTTCAGCCTCCCAAGTTGTTGGGATTACAGGTGCCCACTACCTCACCCGGATAGTTTTTGTCTTTAAGTTTCGCCATGTTGGCCAGGCTGGTCTCAAACTCCTGACCTCAAGTGATCTCCCACCTTGGCCTCCCAAAGTGCTGGGATTACAGGTGTGAGCCACCACACCCAGCCCTAAAAGGTACTTTTCTTTACATCAGACTTTTAGACTTTAAAAAAGAAAAGAAAATTCCCTCAGACATAACTGTTTCATCACATACACTGTCTTTCTACCCTTTTACAAAGACCATAGGAAAGGCAATGAGGCAAAAGTTTGAGTGACTGAAGCTAAAGATTTTGTGTGTGTCTGTGTGTTTTACAGCCTGTGTCCGTGGTGGCTCCAACAGCAGTTACAGAAGCAGGAGCACAGCCTCAGAAGGATGGTGAGAAACATCCTTCTTCCTTTTGTTATTAATTCCATTCCTACCTGTAGGAATTCAGGAGGTTTACTGTTTCAAAGACATAGTTTCATGTATTTGATAACTGAGGAGCATTGATAGTAATATCTAAAATGTGAAAGATTAGCAAATTAGTAAATGTATTCTGTTATTATTTGGCAGAGGGAAGGTTATACAGGAGGTAATGATAAGACTCTTCATTATTAGCTAGGCCAGATCCTTGCTATTACAGATTAGGGAATTAAAGCATACTGTATTTAGAAAAGTTAATTTACTGATAACCTCTTAGCTTTTGTGACACTGGATATATAAGGATAGAGAAAAACTTGAATAGCCTGGACATGTGTTTGTCTGGAAATACAAATATAAGATTTCAGTTAATCAATTTAAACATTGTTTTTATTTTCAAGGCAATTATATTCTCAGTTGGCTCTCATTTTAAAATAAGTTACTTGCAAATCATTGGAACAGTCTAGAGAGTCTAGAAATGGAAAAATTAAAGGATCACATAGATTACAAATATATACAATGAAAATAATAAATTAAAAGTTGACTACCAATAAAAAGAGAATATAGAATATGAAAAAGGTGGCTTTTCAAATCATTCAAAGATGGATTTCACTCTTGTTACCCAGGCTGGAGTAAACTGGCATGATCTCAGCTCACCACAACCTCCGCCTCCTGGGCTCAAGCAATTCTCCTGCCTCAGCCTCCCTTGTAGCTGGGATTACAGGCATATACCACCACGCCTTGCTTGTTTTTAGTAGAGACGCGGTTTCTCCATATAGGTCAGACTGGTCTCCAACTTCTGACCTCAGGTGACCCGCCCACCTCAGCCTCCCAAAATACTGGGTTTACAGACGTGAGCCACTGTACCCAGCTAAAAGATGGAATATTTCTATAAGTGGTTTGGAACAGCTCAAAAGCCATCTGGAAAAAAGCAAAAGCAGATCACTAGCCTGGACATAAGTAAAGTCCAAGTGGACCAAAGATGAAATATTATATGATAAGTAGTACTATATGAAATCATAAGGGGATTTTTTTTTTCGACTGTCTAGAACAGGGTTGGCAAACTTTTTTCTGTAGAGGGCGAAACAGTACAAATTTTAGGCTTTGTAGGCCATATAGTCTTTTGCAACTTACTCAGATCTCAAAAGTAGCAATGGACAATACATAAATAAATGAAATTGTGTTTTAATAAAATTTATTTACAAAACAGGCAGTAGGCTGAATTTGGTCCATGGATCAGTTTGAAGTTCTCAGATAAGTTTAATAGAGGTGTTAAGTTCAATGTCTAATTCAGAAACAAGTAGTAATGGATACAAAATTTTCTGCATGGAAGAAAAGTGCCATTGAGTGCAAAGATAAATGAAAAAGTGGGGAGAGATATATATATATATATACACACACACACACACATATTTTTTTTTGTGGGGGGGTTGCATATATTAATATCATGAAAAGAACTCGTTTTGCTAATATAAAGAAAGAGTTTCTAAAATTCAACCTAAATCAAAAAGGATCAAAAGATACAGAAAAAGAAACTTAGATGTGGAAGTATTCAATGTCCATAATGATAGAAATACGAAGTAAGGCTACAAGTGATAGCCATTCTCACCTCTCATTGGTAAATTCAAGGGTCTGATAGCCACCTACAACCTCTGTGGGGATCAATTTATAATAGTGATGTCTACTGCAGTCTTAAATAGAAATAATTCAGCACTTCCTTTATGGAATATTTATTGTATAAATCTGTAAGAGAATATTTATATTTAAAATAGCAAGAAATTCTGGGCCAGGAATGATGGCTCATGCCTGTAATTCCAGCACTTTGAAAGACCAAGGCAGGTGGATTGCTTTAGCCCAGAAGTTTGCGACTAGCCTGAGCAACATAGGGAGATCCCCATGTCTACAAGACATTTTAAAAATTAGCCAGATGTGGGCTGGACGCGGTGGCTCACGCCTGTAATCCCAGCACTTTAAGGGGCTGAGGCAAGCAGATCACAAGGTCAAGAGATCAAGACCATGCTGGCCAACATGGTGAAACCTGTCTCTACTAAAAATACAAAAGAATTACCTGGGTGTGGTGCCACGTGCCTGTAGTCCCAGCTACAGGGGAGGCTGAGGCAGGGGAATCGCTGGAATCCGGGAGGCAGAGGTTGCAGTTGCAGTAAGCCAAAATTGCACACTCCACTCTAGCCTGATGAAAGAGTAGGACTCCATCTTAAAAAAAAAAAAAAATTAGCCAGATGTGGTGGTATGCACCTGTTGTCCTAGTGTCCCAGGAGGCTGAGGAGGAAGAATCACCTGAGCCTAGGAGGTCGAGACTGTAATGAGCTGTGATTGCACCACTGCACTCTAGCCTAGATGACAGAGTGAGACCCTGTGTCGGGGGAAAAAAGAAAAGAAATGCTGAATAATTTAAATACCCATCAGTAAAAGCCTAATTAAAATATGAAATATATATGTATGGGTATGACACTATGCAGTCATTAAAAAGAATGAGGTATTGATATGGAACAATCTCAAAGATACAGAATTACATTAAAACATCAAAATCAGTCAATATCATACTAGCTGCATAAAATAAATGTATCTCTAGAAAGAAACTCAAAGTGTTGTTTCCTGGAAAGGTTTTAAAATTGCCCCAAACTACTTATCAATAATTCTGAGAACTGTACTGTCCTATTCTAGAATTTACCCAAGTGTTACATTGAGAAAATAAAATTAGCTGGTTTTCATTTAAAAATTGGTCTTAAGCTGGGCATGGTGGTTCACACCTGTAATCCCAGCACTGTTGGAGGCTGAGGCAAGCATATCACCTGAGGTCAGAACTTTGAGAACAGCCTGGGCAACATAGTGAAACCCTGTCTCTACTAAAAATGCAAAAGTTAGCCAGGTGTGGTGGCACATGCCTTAATCCCAGCTACTCAGGAGGCTGAGGCAGGAGGATCACTTGAACCCGGTAGATAGAGGTTGCAGTGAGCTGAGAATGCGCCACTATACTCCAGGCTGGGAAACAGCAAAACTCCATCTCAGTAAAATAAAATAAAGATGGGTCTTTAATGTCCTCAGTAAAATCTCATCCTTCATTTCGCTTACTTATATCTCTGAATTAAAGAAAGTAGTTGAGTTATTAGTCCCTGTTAACCTTTGTTTTTATAGTATGTATTAATGTTGTAGTTAGTATCTAGTAGTAGAGCAAACAATAACTATTTTCTCCTGTTGGACAAAGCCTCATGGAGAGAGGAGATAGGGAAGTTATCTTTGCAGCCAACAGCTTTCCTCATGTGTAGTTTGATTTTGCTGTTTTTCTAGTCGAAGGGAAAAGAAGTTAACTGGAAAGAGACACTTACATTTTCCTCATTCATGTATTTCTTTCAGTTTCTCAAGTCACAGAAGGCCCTGTCCTAGCAACTAGTTCAGGAGCTGGTGTTTTTAAGATGGGACGATTTCAGGTAAGACAGTCACTTTGCATTGCCTTGATTCCCTCCTTTGGAGGAGTTGTTTTTATAATAAAATTACTGCCTACCTATTTGGAACATAATTACCAGTCTAGCAATCTCTGTTACATAGTACTTCATAGCTCTTTTTAGCATTTTCGTAATAAAAGTAATAAATACTAATTAAAGAAAATATAGAATACTTAAAACAGTAGAGACACGGTAGATGGTCATGCTATCTACCTGCCCACCTCCCAAGATTACTTTTTGGGGTGTATTTCCTTTCACTCGCGTATCTAAAATAGACTTTTACTTCTCCTGTTCTGAATGTTACAGCTATGTTTGCCATCCAGCAGTTGGTTTACCTAACCAATCTCCTCCATTGTCATTTCTAATTTTTCCAACTTAAGTAACATCTTTGTATATAAAAATATTTTCCACATTTAGAATAATTGTCATAGGATTAATTTTTTTTTTTTTTTTTTTTTTTTTTGAGACAGAGTCTCACTCTGTCACCAGATGCCAGGCTGGAGTGCAGTGGCACGATCTGGGCTCACTGCAACCTCCACCTCCCGGATTCAAGCAATTCTCCTGCCTCAGCCTCCCGAATAGCTGGAACTACAGGCACGCGCCACCAAGCCCAGATTATTTTTTGTATTTTTTAGCAGAGACAGGGTTTCACCATGTTGGCCTGGATGGTCTCGATCTCTTGACCTCGTGATCTGCCCACCTCAGCTTCCCAAAGTGCTGGGATTACAGGCGTGAGCCACCGTGCCCAGCCAGGATTAATTCTTTAATGAAAACACATGATACCATATCACTTTATTTTACCAGCTGGTCCATCATGTGAGAATCTTCTGGCTGGGGAGAGTAGGTGATAATTTTCTCATTTGTAAACAAGTCCTGAAAGTTTATCAGTGGGCTGAGTTTGTATTTGTAAATACATGGACAAACCAGAACAATGATCTGGATCCTCTTTTTTTAGTTACCAGTTAGTTGTGTTGATTCTTGAGGCTTAGCTGGCATTTAACATTTATTGGATTTAACTCTTATAGTTTTTCTTATTCAGAGGCAACCCTAAAAATTCTATGACAGCTTGTTAATTTATTTTATTTATTTAGTTTTTTGAGACGGAATCTCATTGTGTTGCCCAGGCTGGAGTGTGGTGGCACAATCTTGGCTCATGGCAGCCTCCACCTCCTGACATCAATTGATTCTCCTGCCTTAGCCTCCCAAGTAGCTGGGATTACAGGCATACACTACCATGCCTGGCTAGTTTTTGTATTTTTAGTAGAGACAGGGTTTCACCCTGTTGGCCAGGCTGGTCTCGAACTCCTGACCTCAAGTGATTGCCCACTCCAGCCTCCTAGAGTACTGGGATTACAGATGTGAGCCACTGCACCTGCCCCTGAACTTTGGTTATTTATATGTTGACTAAGACATGAATCTGAATTCTGTGTATTACATGAAATATGAAATTAAGTTATTTGCTTTGTAAGCTTAGCCAGCCACACAGACTCTGTATCTAAGTACAGATGTGTTCTCTGTTATGGTATTCAATTTTTCTTCAGAGTCAAAGATGGAAGCATTATGTAAAGAGATAATTAGCCTACTCTTTGAGAGGAAAATAAAGTGATTCTTTTTTTCCTTTTTAAAATGGTCTATGATAGAAATCAGATACTGAGAACTTCAGTTTTTAATCTTACTTTGTTCTTTTTTTAATCAGGTTTCAGTTGCAGCAGATGATGCCCAGAAAGAGGGTAAAAATAAGTCAGAAGATGCAAAGTCTGTTCATTTTGAATCCAGCACTTCAGAGTCCTCGGTGATATCAAGTAGTAGTCCAGAGAGTACCTTGGTGAAGCCAGAGCCAAATGGGATAACCATCCCTGGTATCTCTTCAGATGTGCCAGATAGTGCCCACAAAAGTCCTGCCTCAGAGGCAAAGTCAGACACTGGGCAGCCTACTAAGGTTGGACGTTTTCAGGTGACAACGACAGCAAACAAAGTGGGTCGTTTCTCTGTATCAAAAACTGAGGACAAGATCGCCAATGCAAGGAAAGAAGGACCAGTGGCATCTCTTCCTTTTATGGATTTGGAACAGCCCGTTCTTCCTGCTGTGATACCAAAGAAAGAAAAGCCTGAACTATCAGAGCCTTCACATCTAAATGGGCCATCTTCTGACCTGGAGGCTGCCTTTTTAAGTAGGGATGTGGATGATGGTTCTGGTAGTCCACACTCCCCTCATCAACTGAGCTCAAAGAGCCTTCCTATCCAGAATCTAAGTCAAAGCCTTAGTAATTCATTTAACTCTTCTTACATGAGTAGTGACAATGAGTCAGATATCGAAGATGAAGACTTAAAGTTAGAGCTGCGACAACTACGGGAAAAGTAAGTATATTTTCTCTTGTGAAAGAATGTCAGATAAGGTTTTAAAACCTAGATCCTAGAACCAAGATTAATATTATTTTTGCCACAACATGCTAATGTCTCATTTCTTTTAAAGAGAGTGCTACAGAATCCCCACCCCACCCCTGACCCCTTTCCACCCCAACACACACACACACACACACACACACACACGAGATTCCCAACTACTGACTCACAAGCACAAGCAGCTTCTCTTGTACTCATGAAGACTCACAACATTTCTAGTTCTAGAACTTCTTCAGCACCTTTGTATTGTTACTGTATCATTATTATTATTTTTACTAATAGTAGATTTTATCACTATTAACTGCTCTTTATTTATCAGTCCACCAAATGAATCTGGTAATGGCACTGGGATATATGATTATGTGGGTAGATTTTGTTTGGCAAATTGAATCAGAGTAGCAAATTCAGCTATTGTGTGCATGCCCTCAAAAGTCAGGAAATATTTTTCCCCTAAAACATTATCAACCATTTGTTGTTGGCTAGGAGCTTATTGAAATATGGCTTCGGTAATGAAGGCCAGCAAGGTGAGTTGACAAGCTAGAACCATATGGTAGTACATTTGGGGAAAAGGTTCATTAGTAACTAGTACATACTTGAAAGCAGATTTAGGAATATGCTGTTAATTCTTGTTTGAATGAAGATGATTACGGTATTTTAAATTATGTTTGGTTATCTTTCTTAGACATCTTAAAGAGATTCAGGACCTGCAGAGTCGCCAGAAGCATGAAATTGAATCTTTGTATACCAAACTGGGCAAGGTGCCCCCTGCTGTTATTATTCCCCCAGCGGCTCCCCTTTCAGGGAGAAGACGACGACCCACTAAAAGCAAAGGCAGCAAGTCTAGTCGAAGCAGTTCCTTGGGGAATAAAAGCCCCCAGCTTTCAGGTAAAAAGCACCAGACTAGGTCAGCCACAGCCCTCCTATCTTTTGTTTCTGTCTCCAACTGTATGTAACCTGCTGAACATTTGTTACTTTTGTTAAATTTCAAAAGAATTTGGCTCTCCTGATACTTTTGCTTCCATGACTTCTGTACTTATATTTATTGTGCCTCTTTTTGAGTCTATAGAAGTAGACTTAGTGAGTACAATGGCTTATTCCATTGTACGCCATATTGCTATCCACTGGTAGTCTTTATTTATAGTTACTAAGGATAGACATTTAGCTTTGCCTGTTAATTCATATAACTCACATTTAACCAGACTCTTGGGCAGCTGGAAGAAAATACATTATTCTCTGTTTAATAAAGTTTGGGTAGATTCTTTTAGTGGATGAGTTAGTCATAATTGCAACTGAGATGAATGTAATAATCAAATAGATATTTGTGTGTATGTCTAAGTGGTAACTTCTTGATTACGGTTTTTATTTCATTTATATTAGGTTAGAGAACTTGCTAGTCATTAAAATTAGAGAAATAGTTAAGTTATACTCTCTCATAATGGAGTGAGTGTGTGTGTGTGTGTGTGTGTGTGTGTGTGTGTGTGTGTGTAAATTTTTCTTAAGAGAGAGGGTCTCGCTCTCTTGCCCTGGCTGGAGTACAGTGATGTGATCATAAAACACAACACAATAGCCTCAAACTCCTGGGCTCAGATGGTCCTTCCACCTTAGCCTCCTGAGTAGCTGGGACTACAGGGGCTTACCACCACACCCCGCTAACTTTGGACTATATTTTAATTGGGATAGACAAAGAATTCCTAATCCTTAGGCGAGATCATGGTAGTGTTAACCCGATTAGTTGAAAAGAAAAAGAAGGTTAAAATATGTTAGAAAGCAGTTGCAAACTTCTTAGCAGTTCCATTCTCTGGAAGGTTTCATAGATACCCAAATCTAGCACATTAGGACCAATTCATGCAGCCCATTAGTAGAGATGTGATTGTAAGAGAGAAGTCAGCCAAACCAAAAATAATTTTAAATATCCATTGCTCTGTAGTCAACTACATCATTTTTTGGCACTTCTTTTGTATCTGATCTCTGATGCATGTTTATAAGAAAGTCTAAGTGGAGACTGCCTAACAAACATGATTCAACACGTTCTCTAATAGGGTTAAAAAAAAAAAAAGGCAATCATGGAATTGCAAATTGGCATCTGAGTATTCACCTCATACTCCGGTCTTTTTACTCTGCTCAGATGTGTGGCCCCTCTAGGTTTTCTAAAGCTAAAGAGTAAAGAGCTCTGGAATAGTATATATAGATAGCCCTATTACCTAGCGATTCTTTTCTTTTTTTTTTGGTGAGACTGAGTTTCGTACCTCTTGCCCGGGCTGGAGTGCAATGTCATGATCTCAGCTCACTGCAACATCCGCCTCCAGGTTCAAGCAATTCTCTTGCCTCAGCCTCCTGAGTAGCTGGAATTACAGGTGCCCTCCACCACGCCTGGCTATTTTTATATTTTTGATAGAGACAGGGTTTCACCATGTTGGCCAGGCTGGTCTCGAACTCCAGACCTCAGGTGACCTGCTGGCCTCAGACTCCCGAAGTACCGAATTACAGGTGTGAGCGCCTAGCCTAACTATTGATTCTTAATGTCATTCCTCACTTCCATTAGTGAGGACTTTGTTCTTTCATCAGTTTATAGCTTTTGATCCATCATTTACCAGTTGGTGAAACAAACCAAATGTATAAGAACAGTGCCTAATGAGTATGTGGTGAAAGCTGGTTATGTTTCCTCATGCCACTGTATCTTTTGGCAGGTAACCTGTCTGGTCAGAGTGCAGCTTCAGTCTTGCACCCCCAGCAGACCCTCCACCCTCCTGGCAATATCCCAGACTCCGGGCAGAATCAGCTGTTACAGCCCCTTAAGCCATCTCCCTCCAGTGACAACCTCTATTCAGCCTTCACCAGTGATGGTGCCATTTCAGTACCAAGCCTTTCTGCTCCAGGTCAAGGTAATAAAACAACCATCATCGTCCAAAAACAGTAAAATGGAGATACTGCCATACCTGAGACAAAAGCCTGTTAAGGCGGGTTGGGAGGCAAGGTGGCCAGAACATACATAGCCTGTGTGTTGTACACTTAAGAATCTTTGGGTGAAAAGGGAAGTGGAGTAATAATGAGAATCAGTGGGCTCATTGCTGCTCCCGTTAGGTGAAATTACTTTTCTTCAAGAAATTACAGTGAAAAGTTACATCTGTGACCTATATGAATCACTCATTTGGGATTTAGAACTTACGCTTTGATACTTGGCTGAGATTTGAAATTCTAAGGCTTTTTAGCAGTTTCTGAAAGCTAATGTATTTTCTTAGCCATTGTAGAATTTTGTTACTTTTAAGTATAAGAGTGGCATACTAAAATGAATAGCCTTACAATTCAATATTTTTTATCCATAATCTACTTTCCAAATATAGTTCTGTTTATTAGTGATTGCTGAAAGCATTCCTGCAGAGGAAAGAGCTTCTAGTAGTATCAGAATCAAAAAGACTTGGGCATCTGCACGCCTGTAATCCCAGCACTTTGGGAGGCTGAGGCAGGCGGATCACAAGGTCAAGAGATCGAGACCATCCTGGCCAACATGGTGAAACCCCATCTCTACTAAAAATACAAAAAAATTAGCTGGGCGTGGTGGCGCACGCCTGTAGTCCCAGCTACTCGGGAGGCTGAGGCAGAAGAATTGCTTGAACCCAGCAGGCAGAGGTTGCAGTGAGCCGAGGTCGCACCACTGCACTCCAGCCTGGCGCCTGGTGACAGAGTGAGACTCTGTCTCAAAAAAAAAAAAAAAAAAAAAAAAAAAGACTTGGGCATCTGGGCAAGAAGAATGAAAAATATATAGGTACTGGCTTATATGCCTTTGCCACAGTTTCACAGAAATTAGAGGTTAGATAGTCTCTTCACAAGATGATTGCACTTGATTGGTAAGGAGGGCAAACTAGCTAGCTTTATTCCAACTAAGAAAAGCTTCTGCATTTTGCAGATGGACAGAATTAAGACCTAATGTTTCATCTCTTACATATCTGACTTTCTCCCAGAAGCTTGTTCTTCTATGTGCCATCTTAGTGCATTTCACCACTCCAGCCTCAAGTTTCTAACATCTTGTAGTTGTGTTCTGTCTCTTCTCCTCTCTCTGTTCTTCCCTGTTTTTCCCCTCTCACAGGCTGTGCGAAGTTTAACTGTGCATCTGAACAGGTGACATTCAAACCTGGTGGCAGGAGGACCCGATTTCTGAGTACGCCCTGCTTGGCTCTTTGTGTGTAACACCTTTACTCCTTCCTTGTCCTTGTTTTTCTGCTGCTTGGATCTGATGTTTCACACAATCCATTTTCATTTGTCTCTTTTTGTATATCATCTACTTAGTGGCTTGCTAAATTACTATTACCCTCAGAAGTTTGGGCCCCCATGTTAAATATGATTTAAAAAGTCAAGTTTCTACAAATTTCAATATAACTTTCTGATAGAAGTGCTTCTTCATAGATCTGTGACAGAGAGTAGATATAGTATCTAGGCAATAGATTGCTGGGTCATTTAGAATAATGAAGACTGGACTCCACAGTCATAGTCAGTGCTCTCTCTCTGCCCTATCATTAGAAAGGACAGAAATCAGCCAGACAACGGTGGCTTACACCTGTAATCCCAGCACTTTGGGAGGCTCAGACAGGAAGATTGCTTGAGGCCAGGAGCTTGAGACCAACCTGAGCAACATGGTGATACCCCATCTCTATCAAAAAAAAAACCCAAAAAGTTAGCCTGGCATGGTGGTGTGCGCCTGTAGTCCCAGCTTCCCGGGAGACTGAGGCAGGAGGATTACTACCTTAAGACCAGGAGGTTGAGACTCCAGTGAGCCATGATTGCACCACTGCATCCCAGCCTGAGTAACAGCAAGACTCTATCTCAAAAAAAAAAAAAAAGAAAAAAAGAAATGAAATGACAGAAAGCATTTTGACCAATGAATGATGCCTTTAGATCCTGGCAGCAGGTAAAAGTTACATACCTTTTTTTTTTCTATTCTTTGACAGAGTAGATAGAAATCTCTTTTTCTTCTCAATTAAGGCTAACCATCTACCAGTTGAAAAGATGCTAGAATCTCTTCATTGGATCATTCCATCACTACTCTCCTCCAACCCCATAAAATCAGTAGTTCAAAAGGGATTTTAGTTCAATTATTCAAGTAACACATTTATTCTAATAAAGACCAAAGCCCAATACCTGCAAATAAGAATTACTCTTTTAACCTGATTTCTGGAATTTCCCAGCTTTTTACTTAAAAATAAGGCACAATAGCAGGTCACCTTATCTTCCCCATATGTTAAATGAAGATAATGCCATTGTCCTGTGGCCGTTGTACAAGTACAGAGAGACAGGTAGCACTTGGAAAGCACTCGTGATTTCTCTCTGATTAGTCAGTGCCTGCCTGGCACATAATAGGTAGTCAATAACTGTTGAAGAAAAGCTTAAAACACAAACAAAAACATAAAATAGAAAAACCTTTGTTATGATTTGGATAAAGATCTTCTCTATTATGGCCTCAAACTTCTGATGTGGTTATTGAAGTGCTTTTTAAATGCATGTGCTCAGGCCATCACTGTTTCTGAGTACCGGTCAGAGGTCCTTGGGCCTCTTCATGGTGGGAAGAATTTACACCTCCCTTTGTTCTCTGTAGTGACCAGATTTAAAGGGAAGTATAACACATTTACCTTCCATTTCCCTCACACATTTGTAATCCCTCTAGCACCCCTATTCTTTTTACCTGCATTAGTAATGGATTGGCTCTACTTGAGAGACAATCTTTTACTGATCTACTCCACATTCACTAGTCCCAGGCTATTTAACCAAGAAGAGGGTGGAAGGCATTACCCAATTCTATAGTTTTCCAGGCATTTGTGGGGTTTTTTTTGAGGACTCAGATCAATAATTTTTCTGGTCAGACCTTCCTGGACTGTGCATATTAGCACTTTGACACTAAGCATTTAATTTGCATGTCCACCTAGAAAGTTGCAAGGACATTATAGGAGCTGGGTGTTTTTGAAGTAGAACGTGGCATGTCAGGCCTATGGTCTACTGCCTGAAATGTCTGAGAGGGAAGAAAAAGAACCAAAACTTCTGTTTATGAAATACAATGTTGACAAATACCACTGTAATTAAATTAAATTCCATAAATTTTCATCTCACTTTTAAAGGTAGGTGGTATTACCCCTGTTGTTCAAATGAAAGTGGTCAGAAATATTGAATCTTGTCACTTCCCTTTGGGTATAAAATGAGAAGGCCTACATCTGTTGAAGTCACATCAGGATACATCATGTAAGCCTGGTGAACAAATCCCAAGAGACAGACTTGAAATATGGAAAGGAAACAGGTACTTGAAAGAGTGGGGATCTTACTAGCTTGGGATGTATTATTCTACGCTCTCAAAATAGATAATGATTTGGAAGCACGGCTTGGCTTACTGCTATATTTATGTTCAGAGATTGCTTGTTTTCTACATACTTTTAAAAATTATTCTGGAAGGGAAGGGGTTAGTGTGGTCTAGGATGTGGAAATATAATAGCCAACTTAAATGAACTTAAAACTGTAACAATGATACTATCAGCCTACTGTGGTGGGATTGCTAATGCATTTAATTGAGTGCTTTTTAACAGCCCAGCTGGAGAAACAGGAAGTGGGACAGGATCAGTGGAAGTGCTGCTTGGGTATTTGAAATTCAAGCAGTGAGACCTGAGAGACTGGAGTTCCTCTCCGATTTTAGAACCTCAATGCAGGGCATTACTCATTTAGATACAAAGATGGGGTGTAGCAACTCAACATCTGTCAGTTAGGTAACATCAGATAATCATGTTAAGGCTAATAGCCAGTTAGATATATTCTTTAGAGCTGTATCTATGCAAGGGCTACCAGGTCCTACCTATCTGTCTCCCCTCCTGCTTTCTCTTGCTGGGCCTTTGTGTGCTGTTTGGAGATTCTAAATATTTTACACTGATGTTTATCTTTAACACATTGCTTCTCTCTTTGTGCTTCAGGGAAGATGGTGAAAAAAGTCTGTCCTTGCAACCAGCTCTGTAGTAATTATCTTTTCTTTCTGTTATTTTTGGTCCTTGATTGCAAAGCCTGTTAACCATGAGTTCTTTGAACTCGGCAGTCTCATAGCTCCCTGATTCCTAACTTCCATCTGTCTCTGTACCTTATTCTAATAAATATTTAACATGCTTAACTGCTAACTACTGGCTAGATTAAGAAATTCTCTCACAGTTAGTGCCCTCAGTGATAACCCCATGTCAGCCTAGCTTGTGACAGACATGGATTGGTAATGGCCATGGATGTGTATAGGGAGATCAGGGATGCCTAGTTCCTATGGGAGGGAGGTCCTTTAGTCAGCAAATATGTGCCGGGCAGTGTTATTACCCCAACAGGAAACTCAGCAGTGATGAAAGCATACAAAAGTCAATGCCCTCCCTTTGTTCACATTGAAGTGGGAGATGTCTGCTAGATTGGTGAGGAGAGAAACACCACTTTATAGAGTTTGTCTTCTTAGACTATGGCTTCTCATTAAAGTACAGATAGTTCGGCAACCCGCAGGCCATTTACAGTGTTCTAGGTAGGGGTCAACAGGGAAATTCTGTACTTGGGATGCTGGGCTTTAAGTTATGGCTCATAATGGGTTATTGTTACTAGGATCTAGTGGTGCGGGGGTAGGGAAAATGTATTATAATGGCAGGAAGAAATTTTAAATCTTGAGGATAAGTCTATACTATTTATTAGGGCTTTCCAGAAGAACTAAAAAAGGTTTAGAAGTTAGCATATTCTTTATAGCTTTTATAGTTAAGTCTCCTTTTCTTAGGAGTTAATTTCTGGTCAGAAAAAGATAAGTTTGTTTCATTCTTAAATGGGAAGCCTGTATACAGAATCCAGAATGTAAAGGTTTAACTGTATGGTTGACTCTTCCTCGTGGTTTCTCTTTGTTCATGGGAAGAGAATCCTGTATTAGGTAATGGAGGTTAAAATGAAAAGTGAAATTTGGTTCTAAAGGTGCCTTGCAGCATCAGGGGCAACAGACTAGCATCAGACTAGAGAGGTGTGTCTCCCAGCATGAGCTCTTTGTGTATAAGCAATGGTCATGTTTCCTGAGCTTCTTGTATTTTTAGCTTTGACAGCCCTGCTCCCCTATGATTATTTCTGGTTTTTGTTTTGATTGACTCTCACATCAAGCTCAGCAAGCAATAATCATTTAAACAGGATGAGAGTCCCCATGCATGCGATATGCTTGCTTTCAAGATTGAGGCACTCACTGTCATGACTGCGCATCCTCATTGCCTGTGCTTCCCACTTCACCACCCTCTCACATTTGCTGTTCATGGAAGGCTGTTTTCCTGTGCTTTAATACTTGTCCACTTGGGTTTCCTGTACTGTAGGGGAACTTACTCTTCCTTTTACACTGTATGTGCAATAGCCATCCCCTTGTGGCTCCAGCAGGCACCAAGAAGTGAGCTGACACTCACACTGCAATAGTTCCATGTCTTGCCATGGTGGTAAGAAGCATGTGACCCTCCTCACCCTGCAGCTTCACCTCAGAATTAGCTGGTACTCCAGCACAGACATGCTTGTGTGTGCCGTTCCCCTGGTGGTAGGATATAGGCTTGACTTTGACACCAGTGATGGTCAGTAACAGGCTTTTAAGTGGCAGGGTTGCGTGAGGTGTGCTGCTGTGTCTGATGCTGCTTTGACTGAAAGCAGGAAAACGCATGCACTTATTTACCCCAAGCTTTACTTGGATATCTTAAGGACTAGTGATTCACAACTTACTTTAGCAGCTTTTATTTAACATGTGAGATCTGGTAAGACAGTGGCGGGTTGGGGGGTGAGGAAAACAGACAAGACCATGACTCTTCTTTCCCTCTTCCCTAAAACGTGCCTCTTCGAATAATCTTCAGTGTGCCCTCCAGCAGAGCCGAAATCAGGCAGGACATAGACTCCTTCTTCCTTTCTCATCAAACCATAGAAATAGAATTCCTCCATCATAACCGCAAAGCTTCCGCCTCCCCTTTGCACCCTGCCTTAGCTGCATTTTCTTGTCGCTTCTACATGGGAGTGCTTGCTGTTCTGGGAAGATGGGGAGAAGCGGTGGGAATCCTTGAGCCAACTGAAACTGAGGTCATCTTCGGGAAAGCCATGTCTTCCTGTAGTTGAAAGATTCAGGCACACCATACAGTCCTTTCCTCATGAGTAATCTTGTTCCTTTACTCATAGGAAACTGGGAGAGGTTAACCCCTCTCAAGTTTATGTTTGCACGTTCATGTTTATGGGTGAAAAAGTTTTCTGAACACAGCATGCTACTTCTCTTACTACCTCTCTGTATTTAAAGAATGGCTAGACTGAGCATGGTGGCTCATGCCTGTAATCCCAGCACTTTGCGAGGCTGAGATTGCAGGATTGCCTGAGCCCAGCAGTTCATTACTGAGCAACATATGGAGATTATGTCTATACAAAATACTAAAAAATTAACTGGGTAACTGGGTGTGGTGGGGCACACTTCTAGTCCCAAGCTACTTGGGAGGCTGAGGCAGAAGGAGCTTGAGGCTGCAGTGAGCCGTGATTGTGCCACTGTATCCAGCCTGGGTGACAGAGAAGAGACTCTTCCTTTAAAAAAAAAAAAAAGAAAAGAAAAAGCCAGGCGTGGTGGCTCACGCCTGTAATCCCAGCACTTTGGGAGGCCAAAGCAGGCAGATCACCCGAGGTCAGGAGTTCAAGACCAGCCTGGCCAACATGGCAAAACCCCATCTCTACTAAAATACAAAAATTAGCTGGGCTTGGTGGTGCGCGTCTGTAATCCCAGCTACTCTGGAGGCTGAGGCAGGAGAATTGCTTGAACCCAGGAGGTGGAGGTTGTAGTTAGCTGAGATTGCGCTATTGCACTCCAGCCTGGGCAATAGAGTAAGTCTTAACAACACCAAAAAAAAAAGGTGGCAGTGTCCACATGGCTTGGAAACCCTTTCTCCTTAGCCAAGCATCTATTCCTACTCCTACTTTAACCTTGCCCAAGGCACAAGAAATCCTCTTTTGTCCTGCATTCTGCAAAATTTCAGAGCAACAAGCCTTGCTAATCATATCACACTTCCATCAGCAACATGATGCTGGGAATGGCATACTGGCAAGCAGTTTCAGTTCTCTTAGGTGCTTTGTGAAAGAAGCTCCTGCCTTGTGTACCTACCGTCATCCTGAGTTGTTCAGCCTTATCAGCAGCTACTGAAGAGAAACTGTTTTCATCACTCTATTATACCAAAACCAGTGGCTAAACAAAACCTTGGAACCCTTCTTGCATGGCTTCCCAGTTCATCCTCTCCCCATTCTGTGGCTTGCCATTCATCACCCCGTGAAGTTTTCCCTTTTCCTGAAATTGTAACCTAGACTCCTTTTAATGCTTGTATTCTGTTGCTTATCATAGGGACCAGCAGCACAAACACTGTTGGGGGAACAGTGAACAGCCAAGCCGCCCAAGCTCAGCCTCCTGCCATGACGTCTAGCAGGAAGGGCACGTTCACAGATGACCTGCACAAGTTGGTAGACAATTGGGCCCGAGATGCCATGAATCTCTCAGGCAGGAGAGGAAGCAAAGGGCACATGAATTACGAGGTAAGTCTCTCTTTTGCCATAGAGAATCACGTAACACACATCTGAATCCAGGTGGTAGAAACTACTACTAGGCTGCTGCTTAATGTCTTATACCAGGACCTTCTTTTTTTTTTTTTTTTTTTTTTTTTTTTGAGACGTTGTTTCGCTCGTTACCCAGGCTGGAGTGCAACGGCGCGATCTCGGCTCACCGCAACCTCCGCCTCCTGGGCTCAGGCAATTCTCCTGCCTCAGCCTCCTGACTAGCTGGGATTACAGGCACGCGCCACCATGCCCAGCTAATTTTTTGTATTTTTAGTAGAGACAGGGTTTCACCATGTTGACCAGGATGGTCTCGATCTCTTGATCTCGTGATCCAACCGCCTCGGCCTCCCAAAGTGCTGGGATTACAGGCTTGAGCCACCGCGCCCGGCCACCAGGACCTTCTTTAGTAGCTCATTAATTTTAACATTTTAGAAAAACAAGGCAAAAATCCCCCAGGTAGCCTTTTATTTTTTCTTCCCTGAATTCCTAATCTTATTGATCAGGTCAACTTTTTCTTCTTCCTTTTTCCGTCGTCATCCTGAACTACACACACAGACACACAAATGCACATGACATCCCTCCCCTCTCATCAGGATTATCTTCACCTTTACTCGGTAAATATAAAGAGCCAATAAATAACTATAGAAGACTCTTTTGCTGTATCTTACAGGATTAGACCAGAAGTGTATGTTAGCACCACACATTTTACACCCATGTCTGTTAAACCCACACCAGACTTGACAAGCGGTTGTCTTGTTTTCAGGGCCCTGGAATGGCAAGGAAGTTCTCTGCACCTGGGCAACTGTGCATCTCCATGACCTCGAACCTGGGTGGCTCTGCCCCCATCTCTGCAGCATCAGCTACCTCTCTAGGTCACTTCACAAAATCTATGTGCCCCCCACAGCAGTATGGCTTTCCAGCTACCCCATTTGGCGCTCAGTGGAGTGGGACAGGTGGCCCAGCACCACAGCCACTTGGCCAGTTCCAACCTGTGGGAACTGCCTCCTTGCAGAATTTCAACATCAGCAGTTTGCAGAAATCCATCAGCAACCCCCCAGGTTCCAACCTGCGGACCACTTAGACCTAGAGACATTAACTGAATAGATCTGAGGGCAGGAGATGGAATGCTGGGGGGAGGGATGGGGGGTGGGAGTAGCCTATATACTAACTACTAGTGCTGCATTTAACTGGTTATTTCTTGCCAGAAGGGAATGTTTTTAATTCCACGTTGAGTCCTCAGAATGGAGAGTCTCCTCTGCTCTACTAACTGGAGTAGGAGAGGAAGGGAAGAGCAGCTTTCTTGTAAAGGGGCAGCTTCAGACCATGCTTTATCTGTACTCAGTAGTGAGGATGAGGGCTAGGAAAGTCTTGTTCATAAGGAAGCTAGAGAACTCAATGTAAAATCAAACCCCATCTGTAATTTTGAGTGGGTGGAGCTCTTGATTTTGGTACATGCCCCAAATCCTTTACTCCCTCAAGAATCTGAACCACCAGACGAAAACAACCTATTGGGCTCTCTCCTGCCCTGCCATCCTCCCTTTCCCCCGACTTCTCTTTTTGATTTTTTCTTTGCTCTTTAGAACCCAGTGAAAAATACCAGGGGACTGGGGTGCAACCCTTTCTTATAATAGGTCATTAGTGCTTTAAGCAAAAGATACTAGCAGCTTTGACTGCAGCATTAGCAATTAGGAAAAAAAAAATAAGTTCCCTGCGGACATGTAACTTTGCCATCAGTTTTGATGTGGAAACACTGTGATATATAAAATGTTGTTGGACAACAGTAGTTTTAAGAGTAAAATATGAAACGTTTAAAAAGTTCAAAAAAAAGCTAGCTCTGTCCTTTACTTATTGAGACACTTTAACTTTTTCCTTTGTATTTCCATTGTATTAGATAAATAAATGTGAATGTAAAATTGTATAAATTACTGTACTTGAATACTTCTGTTTCCCAGTGTTGCTTGCTGGACATTTTAGTGCCTTGGACTTATATTGCTTCTGCCATTAGCATCAACTTATCAGACCCCAGATCAATAAAGGGTATATGGAAGGAAATCTTAGGTCCATGTGACCCCAGCAGTGGATATGCCAAAGGGAAATAGAAAAAGTATTTTTTTAAGTCATTCAACAACTTTGTCTAGAGCAGGTGTAAGATGAGTAGGTGGGAAGTTAAGTTGGCATTAGTGGTTAAAAACAAAGTTCTGTTTCAGGAAGAGTGGGGAGGGGGTGTTACAACAAAATTGGGCAACTTAAAAGACTAAGAATGGTATGTGCTGGGTGAAAGACAAAGACTAAAGAATGAGGAAACAAACTTGTTTTGAAGATCCGTGATGCCTGGCCAATGACTGTCATATAAACCTTTATTTGAGCTAGGCTTGAACAGACGTGACCTAGAAGAAACTGAACATAAAGAAAAGGGTATGGGGGCTAGTTATCAAGTTGGGGAACCTGATCGTGAAAAGTCACAGATGGAGAAAGTTGCTCTATGAAAAACTGGATTGCTTTCCTCTTGTTGCACATGTACCATGCAGTTCTCAGCTTGGGGTACTATATTTTGTGGAAAGTGAATCTTTCCACATCTGAATTAATAATCATCGTAGGAAAGGATACTTACTCCTACTTATTTCCTTTATGATGTCCGAATGGTTGCAGGATCATAATCTATTATGCCACCTTTATTTCCAGAAATACAACTAATATGCTCACATTGTCAAATATTCCCCTTAAGTAATAACTGCAACCAGTCAGTGTTATTTAGTGCTATGCCTACTTGTAATGGGTAGTTCTGTTGTTTTCAGAGCTTTCCGGAAATACTGTCCTAATTGGCTATGTTTAGGATCTTTGTTATCTCTGAAGACGACAAAGAAGCTAAGACTCTTAATTTTGGGGTGCTTCTTGACTCTTAGTTGGGAAATTGACATATTTCCAACCTTTTACCCACATCAATGGCATATTCCGGGAATCACCACCACCACCACAGAAAGAAGCTGAGGCTCTCCGTACCTGTTCATTCCTTACGGGCCCTGCTTCCCTTAGTAAGTTGGTCTATGGCCCTAAGTATGCAAATGACAGCTGAAGGTTTTTAAAAGGCAGAAAGGAAAAGGGCAGGGGTTTCAACCCCTGCTTTAAAAATATTTACTAACTTATTCTCTGCTTATATCTTGTGGAGAGAGTCAGAGTAAGGATAGAACCAACAAGGAGCCGAGTAGCTGAGAAAGGGACCACCGAAGAGTGAAAATACTTTATACCAGAGGAGCAGGGGAGCCTAATGCAGCACATTAGCATTTGTTATTTGGGTTTAATAATTTTGAGGTTTTTTTCACTCATACACAAAAAGAACTGGTTTTATTTACTGTTAATTCATCTTCCTGTGGATGAAATAACTGAAGCCTAGAGGAATGAACTAGTGCTACTGAACTGTTTAAATTATTTTTGTGTTGATAGTACACTTTGAATATCTTTTTCCACATTAAAAAAAACTTTCTGAATTATAAGTGTTTTCCTTACATTATTTAACAATGTACACTGTTTAAAAAAATTAAAATTCAAACTTCGGGGGTTTCTCAGCAGCCGTTAATTGTACATTTTGCACTAACTGGGTGTTGCGCTTCTTGTAAGATTGCGCTTTGTGCTTCAGTTTGTTACCTTTGTAGACTTATTTAATGAAACCATTCAAATAAACCAAACCTGCTTTTGTTGAGCTGTGGGGTTTCATTTACAGAAAATTCCTTCACATTTGCACTGGCACTATTTTAAGTGCAATTTATAACCGGATTCCTAATTCTTAGGGGCTCTTTTGCTACCTCTTCATCTTCCAAAGGAATAGAAACAGTTGGCTGCTGGCTAGTACTTTCAGACTTCCTTATCTCGGTTCACAGCTTCCCACAATGTGTCTGTGAGCCAAAAAAAAGAAGTCACTGCTTCAAGATAGGCACAGCCCAGTCCAAAATATGTCTTTTAAAAAACTAAATTGGCTGGGTGCAGTGGCTCATGCCTGTAATCCCAGCACTCACTTTGGGAGGCCAAGGCAGGCAGATCACTTGAGGTCAGGCATTCTAGACCAGCCTGGCCATCACTGAGAAACCCTGGCCACTAAAAAGACAAAAAAATAGCCAGGTATGGTCACGGCACCTGTAATCCCAGCTACTCAGGAGCCTGAGGCAGGAGAATCGCTTGCACCCCAGAGGTGAAGGTTGCAGTGAGCCGAGATCGCACCACTGCACTCCAGCCTGGGATGCAGACACCCTCTCAAAAATAAAATAAAAATGCAATTTCATTATTTGGGGGGAAAAATTATAAAACATCTAAACACTATGAAAAGCCAATTTGGGCCGGGCATGGTGGCTCAAGCCTGTGATCCCAGCACTTTGGGAGGCCAAGGCGGGTGGATCACGAGGTCAAGAGATCAAGACCATCCTGGTCAACATGGTGAAACCCCGTCTCTATTAAAGATACAAAAAATCAGCTGGCCATGGTGGCGCGTGCCTGTAATCCCAGCTATTCAGGAGGCTGAGGCAGGAGAATTGCCTGAACCCAGGAGGCGGAGGTTGCGGTGAGCCGAGATCGCGCCATTGCACTCCAGCCTGGGTAACAAGAGCGAAACTCCGTCTCAAAAAAAAAAAAAAAAAAAAAAGGCCAATTTATGGTCAAGGTGGGCTACATCTCACATTTGAAATGCCTAAGTAGATAGAAACAGTTGCAGCTTGAGCATCCCTAATTGAAATGCTCCGAGATCTGAAAGTTTCTGAGCACTGACATGATGCCAGAAATGGAAAATTCCAGTCAAAGCACCAGGCACCAAACAGTTTATTCAGCAACCCTCAGAGAAAAAAGGACTCAGCCCCCTTCAGCTGCAGTGTATCTGCTACACAAACTTTGCTGCATGCACAAAATTATGTGTATGAGGTATATATGAAACAAGTGAATTCTACGTTCAGGCTTGGGTCCCCTCCACAAGTTCTCATTAAGTATATACAAATATTCAAAAAATGCAAAAAAAATTCTGGTTTCAAGCATTTCAGATAAGGGATAGCAATATGTATATTTTCTGTTTTCTTATAAAGTATACCATTTGCTTTCTCAAAATGCCTTTTCTGGGTGGACACAGTGACTCACACCAGTAATGACTGCATTTCGTAAGGTGGAGGTGGGAAGATCACTTGAGCTCAGGAGGTTGGGCTGTTTGCACCAACCGCACTCCAGTCTGGGTGACACAGCAAGACCCTGCCTCAAAAAAAAAAAAAAAAGTTTTTCCCTGACCTTACATGATTATTTCCTTCTTAGGGAAAAATGTCAGTCTGGAAAGAATGCAGGATTGTAGTGTCATAAACCCATAAATTAGTTTATTTAGATTAAATGAAGACTGTAGCCTAGATTGATACAAAGTAGTAAAAAGCACTACTCCAACTGTTTTCCTGTCATGATCCACAGTGCTTAAAGTGGACAACATTAAAGGCATGGGGCCTTAAAGGAAAGAAGGCAGAGGTTATGCAAAACAATTGAATGTAGGCAATTGCTAGGGCAGGTGCTTAGTACTAAGTCTGGCCTATATTGCTTGAGGGCAAGCAGCCATTGGTGATTCCTAAAACGTCCATCTTTATTAACAATAGTTTAGTAATAAATAGTGGGAAGTCTCACAAGCCAAAGAAAAGATATTTCATCCATCCAGAGCCTATCCCTACTAGAGTGGAGGACAAGCTTTTTTTCTGAGCCAGAGTCTCGCTCTGTCACCCAGGCTGGAGTGCAGTGGTACAATCTCAGCTCACTGCAACCTCTGCCTCTCAGGTTCAAGCAGTTCTCTGCCTCAGCCTCCTGAGTACCTGGGACTACAGGTGCCCACCACCACACCCAGCTATTTTTTTGTATTTTTAGTAGAGACAGGGTTTTACCATCTTTGCCAGGCTGGTCTTGAATTCCTGACTTGGTGATCCACCTGCCTCGGCCCCCCAAAGTGCTGGGATTACAGGCATGAGCCACCGCACCCGGCCGGGGACAAACTTTTTAAAAGTGCTCAGCTCTAACTGCAGTAGGCTCTCAGATCCTCTTGAGAAGGTTCAGAATGAAGGAAGGTAAATCCTTAGCAGTAAAGTTCATTCTCCAGGAGTGATGAACGATTTCATGACAACAAAGTAGTTTTCCAAAGTACCTTTGTGACAAGGTCCAATCACGTGGCCTGAGCCTCAGCTATGATGGATCATACTTCCTTTTCTTCATGTCCTGGCTCTTCCTATGAGATTCCCAGTTTCCTGTGGAAGACAAAATGGCTTAAATGTAACTACCATGGTTAAAATAAACTGACAGCTAATGATTTCTGGATTTTATTAGTTAATGATCCTAATTTAGACTAAGCCCAAGACTGAGAATTTCTGTTAGGAGGAAAGCAGGTCATTTTCCTAGACCAAGTGGCATCGTGCTCATGACAGCCCCGCTGCTGGAAGGGCAAGCTGTCCATGCAATGGCGCTTCTGCTTCCTGCTACTATCAAGTGCTGAAAAGGGCTGCACCTGAATTCAGGAGCCCAAAGGAAAAGTTCTGGCTCTCAAACCAGGCTCCCGGTTATCTTCCACTTGCAGTGCTATTCCCTGTGAATTATTCTATCGAAATGAAATGTCATCCTTCCTCAAAAATTCCCAGAATTAAAGCTAGGTTCCCCTTTAGTTTTTGTTCCTAAACACCGCTCTGCTACCTGTTATGCATTGGTCAGTGCTATAAGTCTGGAGGTCCCAAGGTCCAGATTTCACTTGTGGTTCCTGGTGGCAAAGGCTGTGTGGAGTCCTGTCCTGGGTCACCATCTGGTTGTTCAAGGCTAGTGTGTCAGAGGTCTGGGGTGGGTCTGCTCTAGACAAGGGCTTGACCACACCATCCCCTGCATCTGGAGTCACAGCCCACTTTAGAGAGTTCTCTTCAAGAGTCTCTACAGAAGAAAGGAAAAGTGTATCATCAGCAAATAATCAAATATTCCACAGAAAGCACTGGAAAAACTAGCCATCAGAAATTCCACATCGAGTGCTTTCTGAAAGTTTTTGGAATTTCTCTCCCCTACCCCTAAAAGTATACTGAAGAACCTTCCCTTCAGTTCAGATCAAAGAGGAGCTGAACATAAGCCATCCGCCAGAATCCCCCGCACCAACAAAAACAGACGAAAATGAGGATTTTTATGCTGCCTAAAAGGTATTCTGTGGCTACTAAAAACATACAGCACAGTAGCTTACAAGCATTTCAAAGTATTTACTGATTAATTCTTGAGTCATTCCTGCAAGGAAGTCTTTCTCCGGGAGTGGTTCTGAGACCGCAGTTACAGGAGTGCTGTGTGTCAGAGGAGGGGCCGGAGGCGCTGCTACGGTTCTCAGAGGAAAGAAAGGACAAGTCATAATCACATCCTACGTGGGATTTAAGAGAGTAAGTCCACTGTCCTCTTCTTAGAGGGAACACTCTCAGAAGGGCAACGCTGTGTAAGGCTACGCTGCTTCAGCCAGAATAAGAACTTCAGATTCCCGGATCCCAGTCCTACCTACGGATCTGTCTGTGGTTTGAATTCTTCTCACCAGGGAAAACGAGTTTCTCCTTTCACAGCAAAAGTAGAAGGGCTCTCAGAGGCCATCTAATCCAGCGTCTGGCTTGCTTGCTACAGCCGTAACCCTTGCACAAACAAAATCTTAAACTAAAACCTGGCCAGGCGCAGTGGCTCATACCTGTAAACCCCAGCACTTCGGGAGGCCGAGGCGGGAAGATTGCTTGAACCCAGGAGTTCGAGACCCCATCTCTACAAAAAGTAAAAAATTACCCAGGTGTGGTAGCAGGCACTTGTGGTCCCGGCTACTCAGGGGGCTGAAGCAGGAGGATCACTTGAGTCCAGGAAGGTCGAAGCTGCAGTGCGCCCTGATCATGCCACTACTCTCCAGCCTGGGTGACAGAGCAAGACCCTCTCTGAAAGCAAATCAGCAATCAAAATCTTAAGCCAAAATCAGATGTGTGAAATGGACTAAAATAACAATGGCTCTGGTTATCTGCCAAAGGGTGAGAAGGGCCTGGAGGGCCGCGTCCTCCACACGTCACAGAGGAGCTTCTGCAGTGTGAGAGGCTAAACATCAAGAATAACTCATCAGTAAGGATAGCCACAGAACAGGAAGTGGCTCTGTTTTGGTTTTTATATTACTTTCAGCCTGTCAGTGCTGAGAGGCATATGAACCAACCACAAAGCAAGTCTTCTATGACTCTTCTTCACAATTGGTAGGGGAAACCTGGGCAAGAGCTCAATGGATCTGGGACAAGCCCTTTGTTTCCACTCTCTAAGGACTACCGACCCCTGGACGGGGCAGTGGGGAGGAAGTGGGGAGAGAGACGGAAGAAAAGAAGAGTCTGTATCACTATTCCCACTTAATCTGGACTCTGAAATAAACTGAAGTCGATAAATATCTGCCAAAAGCTCCCATTATCCTCAGTCTCAATTTGGCCTTATATTCAAAGACATCTCAGAAATACAACGCTTTTTTTTTTTCTTTGAGACGGGCTCTCTGTTGCCCGGGCTGGAGTGCAATAGCACGATCTCGGCTCACTGCAACCTCTGCCTTCCGGATTCAAGCAATTCTCCTGCCTAAGACTCCCAAGCAGGGGGTACCACAGCCATGTGCCACCACGCCCAGCTCATTTTTATGCATTCTTGGTAGAAATAGGGTTTACTCCTGACATCAAGTGATCCACCCACCTTGGCCTCCCAAAGTGCTGGGATTACAGGCGTGAGCCACTGTGCCCTGCCAAGGCTTTCTAATGTAGAGATGGCCAAAGTATTTGCAGCAAAAAAAGTCATTTACTCTGAAATTTCTAATTCTACAAGATTATATCAAGGCCCACTTACTTGCATAGGGGAAAAAAAAAGATCACTGTCTCTAGAAATGGGAACATGTATAGCAGATTTAAATTATCTAGATTTCCTGGGCTCATCTGTCCTGCATGTAGCTTGAGAGAAGTCCTGGCGAGGCCTGGTTTAGAGCCAGCCACAGGGTTACTGGCAGAGAATCAGGTGACCCTGTCGCTAGACTTCCTCCTGCAGCCACCTCCCAGGGCTCTGCTCCCATCCACTCACACACCCTCACTCTTCTCAGCTGGCGGGGTGGAGACGTGGTCTTGCTGCTTCTCCATCTGCTCCCGGAACTGCTGCTGCAGCTGCTTTTGCCGGAGCTTCCGCTGGTACGAGGCCTCGCTCTCCACAGCGGATGAGGTCAGGCGTCTGCATCGGGGAGCAACAGGTTGAGGAGGAGCTCCTAAGTAACAGCCACAGCTCCTGGGAGCACGCACACAGCGGGCTGGCTCTGAAGGAGGAAGTGGAGGCAGCCCCAGTGACAGAGGAAAGGGAGGGGACTTAGGCCACATACCGGGAGCTGCAGTCCTTGTTCCCCTGTATCACAGCGTGGCTTGGTCTAGAAGGGGAGGTCACCTCCTGTAGTTGTGGGTGTCCCAGGGCCATGTTCGGTCGGCAACTGTTGAATCTTGCCTCTTCCACAGACGGTTCAAAATCTTGTCTCTTCGCTTTAGTTAAATCCACTTCAGGAGGCACCTAATAAGGAAAGAAAGAGGGGGAAAAAATTCCTTCAACTAGCTCTTGCCCTCCGCTGCTTCTCCCTGACTCAGATTTAGATTCCCGGAAAATCGCATTTCACACCCTCCATCCATCATGCCTTCTAGGCTGTGCTGAGCCTAAGGCAAAGGATCTACAAATTCCAAGTAGTATTTGTCATTCTATAAGAAGAAGTAAAACAACATGTTTTACTTTATACCCTTCAACGAGTGAAGTTTTGATAAAAAGGAACCCTTCTTTGGGTTTGACCTAGGGCAAATGTTCTGTAAAATCTAATTTGAATCTCTCTGTGGCAGCTGGGTCTGTCCTTGCTGCCTCCTTGTCCCTCTTCCAGAGCAATGAGCCCACACAGTCTCTGTGGAGGTCTGCACCTTCTCAATCCTTTCTGCAAGGACTACCCCTGGAAATCGCAGTGGTCACTGAGGGAGCCTCAGGCATGCTGTGGCATAATAAAGTAGTACCCTTCAAACGACAGAGGGAAGAACACTTGGGAGACACGGACGTCAGCTGCCAGCCAAGGCTGCCAGGAATCGTCCAGTGGGGGGCTCTTCCTGCATCTCATCAATGTGACAAGGGACAATCCTGTGCTGCATGGCACAGGGCAAATGATTTCATTTCCACACTGGGATTCCTACAGAAATCCAGAACATTTTTACTTGGGAAAACATCTCTCAATTCATAAAACTGACGATGATGGAGTATTTAATATGAGGGATTAAGATTACATTTTGAAAACCTGAAAATGAAAACTATAGTGTAGATTTCACATCTACATTGAAAGATAAATGAGTCGTTTAAAAAGAAATGAGCTTTGGCTGGGCACGGTGGCTCATGCCTGTAATCCCAGCACTTGGGAAGCCAAGGCAGGTCACTCGAGTCTAGGAGTTCAGGACCAGCCTGGCCAACATGGCAAAAATACAAAAAAATCAGAGGAGCTCCTAATAGCCCATCTCTACTAAAAGTTTAAAAAAAAAAAAAAAAAAGCTGGGCATGGTAGCACACACCTATAATCCCATCTACTCAAGAGACTGAGACAGGAGAATCACTTAAACCCAGGAGGCAGAGTTTGCAGTGAGCCAAGATTACACCACCGCACTCCAGCCTGGGTGACAAAGTAAGACTGTGTCTCAAAAGAAGAAATGAGCTTTGAAAAATATGAAAGACTGGCAATACCAAGTGGTGTTGAAGATCTGGAACAATTGGAACTTACACAATGCCGTGTGGGAGTGTGAATCAATACAGCCGCACAGGAAAACGGGAGGAACCCACTGGAACTAAACATGCAGCTACCTTCTCACCCAAGAATTCCCAACAAAAATGAGTGCACGTGTACACTGCTGGGAGCCCTCCCGTGTGAAAACTTCAGAGCAGGTATTCACAATACGGGAGGTTGAGCCCAGGAGCAGAGCCGCCAGGCAGAGGGAAGTCGAGATAAGGAAGCAGGGGACAGAGAACTGAGAATCTAGTTAAAAGACAACAGCTGGGCGGAAGCAGGCGGCCTGCAGTCAGGAGGAACGATGTTTCTTGCTACAGAAACTTGCTTATGAGCGCCAAAGATATAATTATCTTCCATAACCACTCATTGCTTAGCTGTCAATTTATTGTATAGAATTGATGATTTAGCTATTTGTTTTTCTCCTTACCATGACGTCGATCAGACCCTGAAAATGTATGAATTCTGAGCCTTGAGAAATAAATTTGATGTTGCAGCACTGTCTCCGCACCCCTCCTGACCTCACTTTGCTGCCCTCTTTTCTTCCTGCGCACTCCCCATTCAGGGTGGAACTCTCTTGCTGGTCAAGAGTTCCCGGCAGTACACCAAAAGAATGCTAACAGCAGCTCTATTCAAAACAGCCAAAAGCTACAAAAAACAGAATGTCTATGACTAGAAGAATAAACTGCCATATACTCATGCAAAATAAAATTACACAGCAATGAAATCTCACAACCATGCTGAATTCAAGTAAGATACAAACAGTTCAAACTATAGGATTCCAAAAAAGTACAGGTATTGATCGACTTACGATCTATGCAACTTACGACCATTCGACTTTACGACCACTACCGCTAGCCACGACTGCTCCGCGTCTGGCAGCGCAAACGTTGCCCAGCTGGGCGTACGACAGTGCGGACCAGCTTCCGGCAGCACCACCATCTCCGCGTGCACCCTTTCAACTGTTATCCCAGACTCGGTACAGCAATTTGTGTTTTGTACATGTTTATATATTTTGAAATGTTTTGCAATTGGGAAAATGTTTCCTATGGTATTTTTTACACCTGTATTTTGTATTTTTGTATGCACCTCTATTTTGTAATTTTGTATGTTTTGCAAATATTAAACCAGTTGTACTGGTAATGCAGTGTTCTACTTAAATCTGACAAATGTAAAAATAAGAAACAAAATGGTGTAGAGATGATACAAATGGCATAAAATGAACAAAGAAAATTATGATATATAACAATAATGAAAGAAAATTATGATAAAATATGACAAAGATTTTCATAACATCATTTCACAGTACTGTACACATAGCCTACTCAACTTACGACCAAATCATGTTACGACCAGTCTGTCAGAACAATCGTGGTCGTAAGTCGAGCACTGGCTGTACATAACAATAAAAACAAATCTGTGGTTTGTTTTTGTTTTTGAGACAGGGTCTCGCTCTGCAGCCCAGGCTAGAGCACAGTGATGTGATCACAGCTCACTGCAGCCTGAGCCTCCTAGGTACAAGCAATTCTCTCAGACCAGCTTCCCAAGGAGCTGGGACTACAGGCATGCACCACCATGCCCAGCTAATTTTTATTTTGTAGAGACAGGGTCCCACTATGTTGTCCTGGCTGGTCTCCCAACTCCTGGGTTCGAGCAATCCTTCCTCCTTGGCCACCCAAAGTGGTGGAATTACAGACATGAGCCACCGCACCCAGCCAATCTGTGTTGTTAAAAGTGGTTTTGCTCAGTAGTGGGAAGGAGGGCAGAGGATGGCAGTAACTGCAAGGAACACAGCTGGGCCTTCTGGGTACTGGTAATGTCTTGTCTTGATTCAGATATTGGCTATGTGGATGTGTTTGGTTTGAAAATTCATCAAGCTCAACATGGATGATATGTGCCCTTGTCTACATGTCTATATGTACTTTTTAATACTTCAATTTTCTTAAAGTATAAACTGTACAATTCCACTTACAGTACAATTCCACTTGTGAACTTTACATACATAAAGTTCAGGCCAGGCACAGCGGCTCACACCTGTAATCTCACAGCACTTTGGAAGGCTGACGCAGGCAGATCATCTGAGATCAGGAGTTCAAGACCAGCCTGACCAACATGGAGAAACCCCATCTCTACTAAAAATACAAAATTAGCCAGCGTGGTGGCACATGCCTGTAATCCTAGCTACTCAGGAGGCTGAAGCAGGAGAATCGCTTGAAACTGGGAGGTGGAGGTTGTGGTGAGCCAAGATCGTATTGTTGCACTCCAGCGTGGGCAAAAGAGCAACACTATCTCAAAACAAAACAAAAAATGTTCAAAAACAGGAAAAAGTAATCTATGGAAGTCAGAATAGAAGACATTTGAAAAAAGGAAAGCAAGGCAGTGACTGGAAGAGGCCACAACGGGGTTTCTGGGCTGCTGATAAAGCTCTGTCTCCCTGTCTGGGAGGTGAACAGCTGTGCTCACTTATGAAACGGTGGCTCACGCCCGTAATCCCAACACTTTGGGAGGCTGAGGCAGGTGGATCACTTGAGGTCAGGAGTTCGAGATCACCCTGGCTAACATGGCGGAAACCCCGTCTCTACTCAAAATACAAAAATTAGCTGGGCATGGTGGCGGACACCTGTAATCCCAGCTACTTGGGAGGCTGAGGCTAGAGAATCACTTGAATCCATGAGGCAGAGGTTGCAGTGAGCCAAGATCATGTCATTGCACTCCAGCCTCAATGACAAGAGCAAAACTCTGTCTCAACAACAAAAATGAGAAATTTGGGGCCAGGCTTAGTGGCTCACGCCTATAATCCCAGCACTCTGGGAGGCTGAGGCAGGTGGATCACTAGAGCCCAGGAGTTAAAGACCAGCCTGGCCAACACGGCAAAACCTTGATCTACTGAAAATCTAAAACATTAGTCAGGCTAAGAGTGCGAACCTGTAGTCCCAGCTACTTGGGAGGCAGAGGCACGAGAATTGCCTGAAGGAGGCGGAGGTTGTAGTGAGCCAAGATCACGCCACTGCACTCCAGCCTGGGCAAGAGTGAGACTCTCTCAAAATAAAAATTAAAAAAAAAATGGAGAAACTTTAAGATTGCCCAATGAATGGGGCCGGGTGTGGTGGCTCATGCCTGTAATCCCAGCTCTTTAGGAAGCCAAGGTGGTTGTATCACCGGAGGTCAGGAGTTCAAGACCAGCCTGGCCAACATGGTAAAACCCTGTGTCTCTACTAAAAATACAAAATATAGCCAGGCATGGCAGTGTGTGCCTATAATTCCAGCTACTTGGGAGGCTGAGGCAGGAGAATTGCTTGAACCTGGGAGGCGGAGGTTGCAGTGAGCCAAGATCGCGCCACTGCACTCCAGCCTGGGTAACGAGCGAGACTTTGTCTCAGAAAAACAAACAAACAAACAAACAAAACAAAGCTGAGAGAGTCCATTATCACTAGAACTGCTATACAAGAAATCCTAATGGGAGTTCCTCAAGTTGAAATGAAAGGACACTAGACAGACACATGAAGCCATAAAAAATACAAAGTGCTCCAGTGAAGGTAAGTGCATGGACAAATATAGTGAAGCATATTACTGAATGTTAATGCATAGAATTTATATGGCAAAGCCATAAAAACCTACAAATCTATGCTAAGGGGTATACAATATATCAAAGATATAATTTGTGACAACAATAACAAAGTGGGATGGATTCTGATTTATGAAGCAGATTTTTCATATGCAATAGAAGTTATCAGTTTAAAATAGAACACTGTAACATTAAAAATGTGCACGCAATTGCAATGGTAACCACACAGAAAATATAGAATATAAACAAAAGGATATGGGCCGGGCGCGGTGGCTCACGCCTGTAATCCCAGCACTTTGGGAAGCCAAGGCGGGTGGATCATGAGGTCGAGAGATCGAGACCATCCTGGTCAACATGGTGAAACCCCGTCTCTACTAAAAACACAAAAAAATTAGCTGGGCATGGTGGCGTGTGCCTGTAATCCCAGCTACTCAGGAGGCTGAGGCAGGAGAATTGCCTGGACCCAGGAGGCAGAGGTGGCGGTGAGCCGAGATCACGCCATTGCACTCCAGCCTGGGTGACAAGAGCGAAACTCCATCTCAAAAAAAAAAAAAAAAAAAAAAAAAGGATATTAGAAGGGATTAAGCCGGGCGCGGTGGCTCAAGCCTGTAATCCCAGCACTTTGGGAGGCCGAGGCGGGTGGATCACGAGGTCGAGAGATCGAGACCATCCTGGTCAACATGGTGAAACCCCGTCTCTACTAAAAATACAAAAAATTAGCTGGGCATGGTGGCGCGTGCCTGTAATCCCAGCTACTCAGGAGGCTGAGGCAGGAGAATTGCCTGAACCCAGGAGGCGGAGGTGGCGGTGAGCCGAGACCGCGCCATTGCACTCCAGCCTGGGTAACAAGAGCGAAACTCCGTCTCAAAAAAAAAAAAAAAAAAAAAAAGAAGGGATTAAATGTTACTGGGGGAAAAAAATCAGTATGACACAAAGAAGGCAATTAAGAAAGAAGAGACAAAAAAGCTACAAGACACACCAGAGAACAGCAAAATGGTCACAGCAAGTCCTTCTCTACCAATAATTAAGTGTAAATAGACTTAAACCAATAAAAAAAAAAATAGATTGCATGGATGAATTTAGAGACAGGATCCAACTATGCTGTCTACAGGAGACTCACTTTGGATCTAAGGACACACACAGCTGGAATTGAAAGGATGGGAAAAGATATTCCATGCAAATAGTAAACAAAAGAGAACAGAGGTCATTATACTAATAACAGACAAAATAGATTTCGGGTCAAAAATGCAGTGGCTCATACCTGTAATCCCAGCACTTTGGGAGGCCAAGGTGGGTAGTTCAAGACCAACCTGACCAACATGGTGAAATGCCATCTCTACTCAAAATACAAAATTCGCCAGGTGCAGTAGTGCACGCCTATAATCCCAGCTACCTGGGAGGTTGATGCAGGAGAACTGCTTGAACCTGGGAGGTGGAGGTTGCAGTGAGCCAAGAGCGTGCCACTGCATTCCAGCTTGGGTGATACAGCAAGACTAATCTCAAAAAATAAAAAATAAAAAAAAAATTAGGGCCGGGCATGGGGGCTCATGCCTGTAATCCCCAGCACCTTGGGAGGCCAAGGCGGGCAGATCACCTCAGGTTAGGAGTTTGAGACCAGCCTGACCAACATGGTGAAACCCCGTCTCTACAAAATACAAAAAAACTGGCCAGGCATGGAGGTGGGCACCAATAGTCCCAGCTACTTAGGAGGCTGAGGTAGGAGAATCTCTTGAACCCAGGAAGTGGAGCTTCCAGTGAGCTGAGATCATGCACTCCATCCTAGGCAATAAGAGCAAAAACTCCATCTCAAAAAAAAAACAAAAAAACGGCATGGTAGTGCACACCTATAGTCCCAGCTACTCAGGAGGCTGAGGCAGAAGAATCTCTTGAACCTGGAAGACGGAGATTGCAGAGAGCCAAGATCGTGACACTGCACTCCAGCCTGGGCAGCAGAGCGAGACCCCATCTCAAAAAAAAATTGTTATATGAAACAGGGTATTATATAATGACAAGAATGCCAATTCACCAAGAAGATATAACATATAAATATTTATACACCAAACATCAGAGGTCCTAAATATATGAAGCAAACTTTCATAGGATTGTAAGGTAAAACAGAGTAGGAGACTTCACTACCCAACTTTCAATAACAGATAAAACAACCAAACAAAAGATGAATAAGGCGACAGAGTATCTGAACAATACTATAGGCCAACTGGACTTAACAGACATATACATAACATTTCAGCCACCAACAGCAGAAAATAAATTCTTCTCAAGTACACATGAAACATTCTCCAAGACAGACCACGTTAATCTACAAAACAAGTCCTAACAAATTCAAGAAGACTGAAATTATATAAAGTTATATAAAGTATCTTTTCAATCACAATAGAATGAAACAACAACCACAAGAACAACAACAAAAAACTGAAAAATCCACAAATCAGTAGAAATTAAACACCACGCTCTTAAACAAAGCCAAAGAAAATGTAACAAGGAAACTTAGAAGAATTCCTTACTAAAACACAACACGCTAAACTTCTGGGACGCAGTGAAAGCAGTCATAAAAGGGAAGGGACACACGCACATTAAAAAAAAAAAAAATCTCAAATCTATGTAATACCTCAAAGAACTAGAAAAACAAAAGTTACACCCAAAGCTAGCAGAAGAAAGAAAATTTTAAAAAGATGAGAGCAAGCATAAACGAAAGAGAGAATACAAAAACAATATGAAAAAGCTCAATAAAAACAGGACTTGGGCCACACATGGTTGCTCACGCCTGCTACCCCAGGATTTTGGGAGGCTGAAGCGGGTGGATCACTTGAGGCCAGGAGTTTGAGACCAGACTGGGCAACATGGTAAAATTTTTTGTATTCCATACAAAAAATACAAAAATTAGCCTGGCATAGTGGCAAATGCCTGTAGTCCCAGCTACTTGGGAGGCTAAGACAGGAGGATCATTTGAGCATGGGATGTGGAGGCTGCAGTGAACTGAGATCACACCATTGTACTCCATCCTGGGTGAGAGGATCACTCAAGCCCAGGGTGTTGAGGCTACAGTGAGCCAAGCCATGATCAGACCACTGCATTCCAGCCTGGGTGACAGAGTATGACCCTATCTGAAATAAATAAAATAAGAAATTCAATTAAAATAATAAAACAAAATAAAATTACACAGGACTTGAATTAGACATTTCTCCAAAGATGATAAACAAATGGCCAACAGGCATATGAAAATATGGCTGGCCAGGTGTGGTGGCTCACACCTGTAATCCCAGTACTTTGGGAGGCCAAGGCAGGTGGATCAGCTGAGGTCCGGAGTTCGAGACCAGCCTGACCAATATGGTGAAACCCCATCTCTACTAAAAATGCAAAAATTAGCCAGTCATGGTGGCAGGCGCCCATAGTCCCAACTACTTGGGAGGCTGAGACAGAACTGCTTGAACCCAGGGGCGGAGGTTGCAGTGAGCCAAGATCGCACCAATGCACTCCAGCCTAGGTGAGAGAGTAAGACTGCATCTCAAAAAAATATAAATATGATCAACTTCACTAATCATCAGGGAGTATGCAAATCATAACTACAATAAAATATCACCCATTAGGATGGCTACTCAAAAAATAAAAAAAAAAAACCAAAAACTCAGAAAATAACAAGTGTTAGTGAGGTTTTAGAAAAATATGAACTCATGTGCACTGCTGGGTGGAACTGTAAAATGGGGTGACTGCTATGGAAACCAGTAGGGCAGCTCTTCAAAAAATTAAAAATAGGATTACCATATGACCCAGCAATTCCCTTCAGAAGATATATCTAAAAGAACTGAAAACAGGATCTCAAAGAGACAGTTACACACCCATGTTTACAGCAGCATTATTCACAATAGCCAAGAGGTTGAACGCAACCCAAATATCTATCAACAAATGAATGGATAAACAAAATGTGATCTATAAATACAATGGAATATTAAGCCACAAAAGGAAGAGAACTCTGATACACAGTACTACATGGATAAATCTTAAGGACATTAATATTAAGTGAAATAAGCCAATGACAAAAAGACAAAAATTATGTGATTGCATTTATATGAGGTATCCAGAGTAGACAAATTCATAGAAACAAAGTAGACACACACACCTATAATCTTGGCACTTAAGGAGGCTGAGTGGGAGGATCGCTTGCATCCAGGAGTTGAGACTAGCCTGGGCAACAGCAAAACTCCATGTCCACAAAAAAAATTGTTTTATTTTTATTTTATTATTTACTATTTTGAGAGAGAATCTCACTTTGTCTTCCAAGCTGGAGTGCAATCACAGATCTCGGCTCACTGGAGCCGCCACCTCCCAGGTTCAAGTGATTCTCACGTCTCAGCCTCCGGAGGAACTGGGATTTCAGGCAGGCACCACTATGCCCAGCTAATTTTTTTTATTTTTTAATAGAGACGGGGTTTCACCATCTTGGCCACGGTGGTCTCAAACTCCTAGCCTCAAGTGATCTAAGCACCTCAGCCTCTCAAAATGCTGGGATTACAGGCATAAGCCATAGCACCCAACCTAATTTTTTTTAAAAGAAAAAAAAAAGTCAAGGCCAGCCTTGGCAACACAGCAAGACCCCATATCTAAAATAATAATAATTTTTAAAAAGTTAATTAGCTGGGTCCAGGTGCAATGGCTCATGTTGTAATCCCAGCACTTTGGGAAGCCAAGGCAGGAGGATCACTTGAGGCCAGGAGTAGTTCAAGAGCAGCCCTGAGAAATTCTGTCTCTACAAAAAATAATTTAAAAAAAAAAAAATTAGCTAGATGTAGTGGCACATACCTGGAGTCCTAGCTACTTGAGAGGCTGAGGCAGGGGGATCCAGGAGGATCCCTTGGGCCCAGGAGTTAAAGGTTGCAGTGAATGATGATTGTGCCCTTGCATTCCAGCCTGGGTGACGGAGCAAGACCTCATTTTCATAAATCAACTTTTAAAAAAAGAAAGTAGGAGTAGTTACAAGGGTCTGGGAAAGGGGCATATGCAGCGTTCTTGTTTTACCAGCATAGAGTCTTAGTTCTGCCAGATGCAAAAGTTCTGGAGATCAGTTTCACAACAATGTAATTGCACTAAACATAATCATACACTAAAAATAGTAACAATATGGCCAGGCGCAGTGGCTCAAGCCTGTAATCCCAGCACGTTGGGAGGCCGAGGCTGGTGGATCACGAGGTCAAGAGATCGAGACCATCCTGGTCAACATGGTGAAACCCCGTCTCTACTAAAAATTAGCTGGGCATGGTGGCACATGCCTGTAATCCCAGCTACTCAGGAGGCTGAGGCAGGAGAATTGCCTGAACCCGGGAGGCAGAGGTTGTGGTGAGCTGAGATCACGCCATTGCACTCCAGCCTGGGTAACAAGAGCGAAACTCCATCTCAAAAAAAACAAAAAAAACAAAAGTAACAATATTATGTGTTTTATTACTTTTTTTTTTTTTTTTTTTTTGAGACAGAGTCTCACTCCGTCACCAGGCGCCAGGCTGGAATGCAGTGATGTGATCTCGGCTCACTGCAACCTCCGCCTCCCGGGTTCAAGCGATTCTCCTGCCTCAGCCTCTCAAGTAGCTGGGACTACAGGCGCGTGCCACCATGCCCAGCTAATTTTTGTATTTTTAGTAGAGACCAGGTTTCACCATGTTGGCCACGATGGTCTCAATCTCTTGACCTCATGATCCGCCTGCCTTGGCCTCCCAAAGTGCTGGGATTACAGGCGTAAGCCACTGTGCCTGGCTATTACAATTTTAAAAAAGAAAAGGCTGGGCGAGGTGGCTCACACTTGTAATCCCAGAACTTTGAAAGGCCGAGGCAGATGGATCACCTGAGGTCAGGAGTTCAAGACCAGCCTGGCCAGCATGGCGAAACCCTGTCTACTAATAACACAAAAATTAGCCGGGTGTTGTGGCAGGCACCTCCAGTACCAGCTACTTGGGAGGCTAAGGCAGAATTGCTTGAACCCAGGAGAGGGAGGTTGCAGTGAGCCAAGATCATGCCATTGCACTCCAGCCTGGGCAACAAAGTGAGACTCCATCTCAAAAAAAAAAAGAAAACTACTGACTAATATCTCTCATAAACATAGATGCAAAAATGCCTAATAAAATATTAGCAAACTGAACCCAATAATGTTTAAAAATGACTTTTTTAAAAAAAGGAGTTTTTACAGATGCCCAGCGACACAACTTTGTGTCACTCCATGAGGAAAAGAATCCCTTAAGCGCAGGATGGGGATGCTGCCCTGGGAGCAACACGAGGCAGGAGGAACACTCCAAAGGCCATTCATCACAGTGGATGTGAGGCGTGACTCCAGAGGTGCTCAGCCACAGACCCCATTCTCCAAAGGCAAATGATCAGATCGCATGATAGGTATTGACAGAAATAATGGACATCTAAATCTTTTTTTTTTTTGAGACGGAGTTTCGCTCTTGTTACCCAGGCTGGAGTGCAATGGCGCGATCTCGGCTCACCGCAACCTCCACCTCCTGGGTTCAGGCAATTCTCCTGCCTCAGCCTCCTGAATAGCTGGGATTACAGGCATGTGCCACCATGCCCAGCTAATTTTTTTGTATTTTTTTTAGTAGAGACGGAGTTTCACCATGTTGACCAGGATGGTCTCGATCTCTTGACCTCGTGATCCACCCGCCTTGGCCTCCCAAAGTGCTGGGATTACAGGCTTGAGCCACCGCGACTGGCCTGGACATCTAAATCTTAATGACACCAGAGCTAAGGAAAAGAAAGAAGACTCAACAGTCAGTCTGGGAGTGTCTGGGAAGGACAGCGGTGCTGCAGAGGGCTGTGTGGTAGCTTTGAGGATTCAGACCACTCCCAACCACAGTTCTCTACCTACAAGTAAAACAAATTCTCTAGACCTCACATTCCTGTCAAATAATGTGATTTTTTTTAAAAGTAAAATGATGTGATTAGTTAGTTCCTGGTAGCCCTAACATTCAAAATCTGAAATAAACATTCCAGACCCTCTAAATAGCTGAGTCCTCAATTTTTATCCTTGCGTTCTCCAAATACTCAAATCATGACACAGGAGAGTTTGCTGCATTATATTCACTGCACTCATCCATGTCTAATATACCTGACGTGGAAGCTTATTTAGTGACCTCAGGTAGTCTTTGTCCAGAATACAGTTTCCAAGTGCATTCCCAAAACTCCTAAGGGTGAGAGGGAAAAAAAAAATGAAATGGTTAAGATTTGCTACACGTGAGTATCAGAGAACAGAGTTACAACTTTTGTGCAGGCTGCTTCTCAGGTGCAGCAGAGGAAATGGACCCCGAAGTGCATTCCACCGCTGTCTGGGAGGCACCTGCCGTGTCCCTGCACTGTGTTAGTTTCTGAGAATACTGCAGCGAGAACAAGACATAAATCCCTGCCCACAGAGAGGTGATGAGTATGAAAAGATTAAGGCGCCACTCACAAAACCCATTAGCCACCTCCTGACATGGAGAACAAATTGCAGAAATTTTTTTCCCCCAAAAAACTGCTCCAATTTCCCAGCAGGAGTAGGCAACACACACCTGGGGCCTGGGGCTCGAGGGCACAACCTTCTATGACCAAAGTTATTAACATGGGATCTATGGACTTCCCCACAGAATTCACAGGTTTTTCTGGTTCAATTCACTTTAATTCTCAAAGACACTGATATGGTTGGATGTCTGTCCCCTCCACATTTTATGTTGAAATGTGTCCTGGATCATGGGGTAGATCCCGCATGAACAGCTTACTGCCATCCCTTGGTGGTAAGTGAGTTCTCACTCCGTTCATAAGAGATCTGGTGGTTTTGAGTCTGGGGGCTGGGCATGACAGCTCATGCCTTTAATCCTGGTACTTTGGGAGACCAAAGCAGGAGAATGACTTGAACCAAGGAGTTTGAGACCAGTCCAGGCAACATAGGGAGACCCTGTCTCTACAAAAAAAAAATTAAAAATTAGCTGGGCATGGTGTCATGTGCCTGTGATCCCAGCTACTCGGAAGGCTGAGGCAGGAAGATCACTTGAGCCCAGAAGCAATGATAGCTGCACCCTAGCCTGTGCCAACAGAGTAAGAGCCTGTCTCAAAAAATGAAAAAAATAAAATTTAAAAGCCTGGGACCTCTTCCCTCTCTTTCTCTCTCCATGTTCCCTCTTCACCTTCTGCCATGATTAGAAGCTTCCTGAGGCCTTACCAGAAACGGATGCTGGCACCAGGCTTCCACTACAGTCCACAGAATCATGAGCCAATTAAACCTCCTTTATTTATAAATTACCCAGCCTCTGGTATTCTATATAGCAATGCAAACGGACGAACACAGACATCCATGTGACTATGTGACCAAGTGAACTGTGCTACCTATGCACAGCGGAGGGCTAGTGAGGCACACAGAGAGGATGAGGGTGCTGTCTATGCACTCACAGTAGGGGTGGAAAGGTCTCCCACACATTCTGACTATGGGGAGAAGAGAGAATACAGGATTCTTCCACTTATTCCCTGCAGGGGAAGGCTGAAGCTGAAACACAAAAAAGACTAACAAAAGTGGGAAAACAGGGCAGACAGGAACCAGGACAGGGCTGACACTTATCTTCCATGTTGCTTAGATTTTTGAACCATGTGAATGTATTACCTTTTCCAAAAAACAAAACCGAAACTTGCTCTGAAGCAAGAGCTGAGATGACGCAGGTTAGACTCCCAGCCTCACGCTCACCTGAGGGCTCGCTTCAGCCCGTCTGTGACTGCCTCCTTTCTTGCCTTCTCCAAAGATAAGGCCTTGGACTTGAGGCCCTCACTAACACCATAACCAACGTCTTCATGATATGAACCATCCTGGGGGCACAAAAGGAGTTCAAACTCAACAAGAGAACAGCAGGCGCACCACAACTCCCCCTTTCCTCAAGCAGAAAAGTTCAAACCAGGAATATACCACCCAGTGGCCTTGCTACAGCAGGCACGGGCAGAGGCCAGATGAGATTCCATTTCCGGTACTGCTTCCTAGACCTGGTCTGCCTGGATGGACATGAGCCTGTGGTCAAGGTGTCAAGACAATCCTTCCTTCCCAACTTCCCTGACACACAAAGGGCACATTAGAAACCCACCCCAAATCCTATCAAGGTGCATTACCCTACGGTTAAAAATCTCTGGGATGGCCAGGTGCAGTGGCTCACGCCTGTAATTCCAACACTTTGGGAGGCCAAGGTAGGTGGATCACTTGAGGTCAGGAGTTCAAGACTAGCCTGGTGAACATGGTGAAACTCCATCCCTACTAAAAATACAAAAATTAGGTATGGTGGTAGGTATCTTTAATCCCAGCTACTCAGGAGGCTAAGGCATGAGAATCACTTGAACCCGGGAAGCAGAGGTTGCTGTGACCCAAGATTGTGCCTCTGCACTCCAGCCTGGGCGACAGGGCAAGACTCCACCTTGAAAAAAATACCTTCTCCTGCCACACACTGATCTTTCTGGGCAGCAGGTCTACTGCATCCCCCTCACCTTCAGCTGGACCCTCACAAATGCACAAACTCCGACGTAGAACTTGCCATTATTCAGGTCAACAAAATCTAGGAGTGGGAAAGAAAGCAAGTTGAAGAGGACACTGAGCCCGGTGCCACAACCATTCCTCCTGCTGGCAACTAAGTCCACCTACCTTACCTCCTCACCCACAACATCCCTTCACCAAGAGTCAGACAATGCAGAAATCCCCAGTGCTGGAGCGCAAACTCACCCACATTCTGCTGCGTGATGGAGTGTGCCCAGCCATTGTAACCAAACATCTCATTGGCCAGATTAATTACCCGATGACCCTCAATGTAACACACCTAGAAAAAAAATTGTTTTAAAGAAAAGCTGTGTTAATTCCTTACCACATTTAAATGTGAATCAAAATTTACATAATGTATTCCTCATCTACTTTTTTGGATAAACTGCCCTTAAACATTCTACTTGGGAGGCTGAGCTGGGAGGATCACTTGAGCCCAGGAGCTCAAGGCTGCAGTGAGCTATGATTATGCCACTGCACTCCAGCCTAGGCGAGAGACCCTTAAGGAAAAAACAACTTTTTTCAAGAAAATTCTCAATGAATTTATTTTTAAAATCTTCTAGATGGAGCCTGAGAGAACTAACGGTCTGTTGGGAGGAGGAACTAGACTCAGAGGAGAAAGACAGCCACTCATGCAGCAGTTGGTAAAATTCAGTTTGCAAAAAGTAAAAATCTGTTTGATATTTTATGGAAGACCAAAAATATACACAGAAGTTAAAATTAGAAGCAAATGATATGCAATTATGTGTCAATTATAAGTTCTTTGAAAATTACTTAATTTAAAAAGAAAAAAAGAAGCAAATGGCAAAAGGAACACTTATTTTAATGGTATAAAAGCTGGGCACAATGGCCCATGCCTGTAATCCCAGCACTTTGGGAGGCCAAGGTGGGAGATGACTTGAGCCCAGCAGTTCGAGGCCAGCCTGAGCAACATAGTAAGATGTCATCTCTAAAGAAAATTTAAAAATTAACCAGGCATGGTGGTTTAAATTTAAAAATTAACCAGGCCTGTAGTCCCAGCTAGTGAGGAAGCTGAGGTAGGAGGATCACTTGAGCCTGGGAGGTGGAGGCTGCAGTGAGCTGAGATGGCACCACTGGACTCCAGCCTGAGTGACACAGCAAGACCCTGTCTTTAAAATTTTTTTTTAAAAAGATGATGTAAAAATCCTAAGATGGCGGTTATGCAAGTATCAAGACCATGCTTGGACCCCTTCAAATGAAAATGAAGTCTAGAACCCGTCCCCTCCCGGGGGCACTGGGAAACCTCCAGGAACAGTTAACAAGAGCCTTCGGAATCCCTGAGGACCCAGAGAGGGAGCTGGCAAAACCATCTAAGTCTGTTGTATGGATACCTGCTTTCCAGGCACATCAATTCTCCTACCTTCTGGCCTCCTCCAGCCATGCGGCTACTTATGTATTCTGGGCCCAGCCTCTGCCTCAGGGCCTTCTGGATGGCCTGGTACTCTTCTGCTGTGTACTGGTGCTGCAATCCCAAAAATGAAAATTAAATTCACACTTCCGCCATTTCTCACATCACTGATTCTCCAGCTTTTTGGCCTTAGGACTCCTTTATACTTTTAAAAAGTAGCAAAGACCCACCCCTCCTCCCCCACAACCTTTGTTTATGTGGGTTATATTTACCCTAATAGGAATTAAAACTGAGAAACTTTTAAGGCATACATGCCACTAGGCATCATAGCAGTGACATCACATATCATGCAGTCTCTGAAAACTCTACCATTCACTCATGAGACAATGATTGTGAAAGAGGCCAACAGTATTATTAAGAAGATAATTTTGACCTCCTGGACTCTGAAAGATCTTCAGAAACCCCAGGGGTTCCAGGACCACATTTTGAGAACTGCTGCCTTAGCTGTTGCTACCATCCTTATAAATGTTTCTGAAGCGTAGGAAACTAAAATATCCTGCCTACAGATCTGTAAATGACGTCAGCACAGGAAGCAAGTACGGAAAGAGCACAGGGACAGGAAGCCTTGCTTCCATTTGTCCTTTCCAGAGACTGACACCTTCTCCAACGCAACAGTTTCCCATCCTGCACAAACAGAAACACACTACTGCTTGCTGGTTTGGGTTGTGTACCCCTTGCCCTAATCGGATGAGATGAATACTCACAAACAACCCTCTGGCAAAGACAAAGGTGGAGATTGAGTGGAAAAAACAAGAATCTCTTTTCTATGCACACAATGTCCCTACAAGTAATATGACCCCCAGTAACTTCCCGTGCCTCCAAGACAGACAACTGGGGCCAGGCGCAATGGCTCCAGCACTCTGGGAGGCCAAGGTGGGCAGATCATGAGTTCAAGACCAGCCTGGCCAACAAGGTGAAACCACGTCTCTACTAAAAATATGACAAATTTAAGGCCAGGCATGGTGGCTCATGCCTGTAATCCCAGCACTTTGGGAGGCAAAGACGGAGAGATTACCTGAGTTCAGGAGTTCAACACCAGCCTGGCTAACCTGGTTAAACCCCATCTCTACTAAAAATACAAAAATTAGCTGTGGTGGTACATGCCTGTAATCCCAGCTACTTGGGAGGCAGAGGCAGGAGAATTGCTTGAATCCAGTGGGTGGAGGCTGCAGTGAGCCAAGATCATGCCACTGCACTCCGGCCTGGGTGACAGAGCAAGACACAGTCTCGAAAAAAAAAGAAAAAGAAAGAACTGGGTGGCATGCAGACAGGAGCAATTGAAAACAAGGGGACTTTTCAGTTTCATTTTGAATTTAATGTCATACAAATATGTTATCTACTCAAAAAATAAACTTAAATCTAAATCTAATCCCCAGTACTATCAGTCTTTTGATAGCTAATATTCCAAAATGTCCTCCAGAGTTCACAAAAGACCTCCAAATAATGCATCTAAAGGAAGAACCAGTAAAAACAAATAGCTCACACATGTACCACATATAGATGTACTATGTACTGCTCACACATGTATGTACTATGATGCTCTACAAACTGCCTTGCCCTGACTTTACTCACTTAACCTCATTCCTTCCAGGGATGAAGGAACCACAGTTACCTGTCCAAAGCATAACGCCGAGCTGCCGCCAGCAGCAGGATGGCTGTCACGCCCTCCAAGAATTGCTTCCTCAGTCCCAGACATCTTGATTCTGGTTGACTTCTATATAAATAAAAGAATTTTTTAAAAATCTCAAACAATGTTTAAAGGCAAGAGTCTCTACTGAAAAATCACATAAAGCATCCATATGCAACATCCTATGAGTTATTTATAAACTACTAAGCACTGTTCCAATCTAGAAGAGTTCTTCAGTGGTTAGCTACAGTCTCTCAAGCTGCTGAAGATCCTTTAAGGTTTGCTTCTACCTTTCTATAAACATGTTTGCTATTGTGGTGGTGCTATTAAAGGTGACTTTTACAATGAGAATATATTACATTTGTAACTATAAAATCAAAATTACAAAAATACTCTTTATGGGAAAGCAAAAAACTTACTATAAGCAGGGTACAGTGGCTCACGCCTGTAATCCCAGCACTTTGAAAGGCCGAGGTGAGTGGATCACGAGGTCAGGAGTTCAAGACCAGCCTGGCCAACATGGTGAAACCCGTCTCTACTAAAAATACAAAAATGGCCGGGCGCGGTGGCTCAAGCCTGTAATCCCAGCACTTTGGGAGGCCGAGGCGGGTGGATCACGAGGTCAAGAGATCGAGACCATCCCGGTCAACATAGTGAAACCCCGTCTCTACTAAAAATACAAAAAATTAGCTGGGCATAGTGGCACGTGCCTATAATCCCAGCTACTCGGGAGGCTGAGGCAGGAGAATTGCCTGAACCCAGGAGGCGGAGGTTGCGGTGAGCCGAGATCGCGCCATTGCACTCCAGCCTGGGTAACAAGAGCGAAACTCCGTCTCAAAAAAAAAAAAAAAAAAAAAAAAAAAAAAAATACAAAAATTAGCCTGGCATGGTGGCAGGCGCCTGTAATCCCAGCTACTTGGGAGGCTGAGGCAGAGAACTGCTTGAACCCAGGAGACAAAGGCTGCAGTGAGTCAAGCTTGTGCCACTGCACTCCAGCCTGGGCAACAGAGACTCTTTCTCAAAAAAAAAAAACAAATTTACTATAGGTTGAACATTGCTAATCCCAAAATACAAAATTAAAATGCTCCAAAATCCGAAAAATTTTGAGTGCCAACATGATGTGCTGTATCTCAAAACACAGGTGATGGCCAGGCATGGTAGCTCAGACCTATAATCCCAGCCCCCTGAGAGGCCAATGCAGAAGGACTGCTTAAGCCCAGGAGTTTGAGACTGGCCCAAACAGCAAAACCGCATCTATACAAAAAATTTAAAAATTAGCCAGGCACGGTGGTATGCTACTTAGGAAGCCAAGGTGGGAGGATTGTTTGAGGCTGCAATGAACTATGATCACCCCACTTCACTCCAGCCTGGGTAACAGAGCAAAACTGTCTCAAAAAAAAATAACCCAGGCCAGGCGCGGTGGCTCAAGCCTGTAATCCCAGCACTTTGGGAGGCCGAGGCGGGTGGATCACGAGGTCGAGAGATCGAGACCATCCTGGTCAACATGGTGAAACCCCGTCTCTACTAAAAATACAAAAAACTAGCTGGGCGTGGTGGCGCGTGCCTGTAATCCCAGCTACTTAGGAGGCTGAGGCAGGAGAACTGCCTGAGCCCAGGAGGCGGAGGTTGCAGTGAGCCGAGATCGCGCCATTGCACTCCAGCCTGGGTAACAAGAGCGAAACTCCGTCTCAAAAAAAAATAAAAAATAAAAAAAATAACCCAAAAAGGCAGGCACACAACACATAGTTTATTCAGCTTCTCCAAGAGAAAAATACAATCATCGGCTAGACGCAGTGGCTGATGCCTGTAATCCCAGCACTTTAGGAAGCCGCAGCAAGCAGATCACCTGAGGACAGGAGTTTGAGACCAGCCTGACCAACATGGTGAAACCACATCTCTATAAAAATACAAAGAAGCAATACTCAAAGTGTATTAGCTGGGCATGGTGGCGTACACCTGTAATTCCAGCTACTCGAGAGGCTGAGGTGGGAGAATAGCTTGAACCCAGGAGGCAGAGTTTGCGGTGATCCAAGATTGCACCACTGCACTCCAGCCTCGGTGATAGAGCAAGACTCCATTTCAAAAACAAAAAAAAGAAAACCTGCCAGGCACGGTGGCTTACACCTGTAATCCCAGCACTCTGGGAACCCGAAGCAGGCGGATCACGAAGTCAAGAGACTGAGACCATTCTGGCCAACATGGTGAAACCCTTTCTCTACTAAAACTACAAAAATTAGCTGGGCGTGGTGGCACATGCCTGTAGTCCCAGCTACTCGGGAGGCTGAGGCAGAAGAATCACTTGAACCCGAGATGGAGCTTGCATTTTGCCAAGATTGCACCACTGCACTCCAGCCTGGTTATAGAGCCAGACTCCATCCCCCAAAAAAAGAAAAAAAAAATTATTTTTAGGCTCTGAGTCTAAGATATATAGAAAACACATGAATTTCATGTTTAGACTTGGGTCCCATTCCCAAGATATCTGATTATGTATATGCAAATATTCCAGAATCTGAAGTCTAAAACACTTCTGTTCCCAAAGCATTTCAAAGAAAGAACACTCAACCTGTACTAGCTAAGAGGGTAACTCTGGGAGGTGGTGGATATGTGAATTACCTTGACTGTGGTAATCATTTCACAATGCGTTCACATGTCAAATCATCACATTGTATACCTAATATATACAATTTTTATTTGTCAATCATACCTCAATAAAGCTGGGAGGTAGGGGGAAAAAAAATCAAGCGAATGTGTTTTAAAGTTTTAAAAAAACAGCCGGGCACCACCTTGTAATCCCAGCACTTTGGAAGGCCAAGGCAGATGGATCACCTGAGGTCAGGAGTTTAGGACCAGCCTGGCCAACATGGTGAAAACCCTGTCGCTACTAAAAATTAAAAAAAAATAGCCAGACATGGTGGCACGTGACTGTAGTTTCAGCTACTCAGGAAGCTGAAGTGGAAGAATCACTTGAATCATGGATGAGGAGGTTGCAGTGAGCTAAGACAGCGCCACTGCACACTGACCTGAGTGACAGCGCGAGACTCCATCTCAAAAATAATAATAATAAAGTTTTTAAAAAACTTTACTTTGCCAGGTGCAGTGGCTCATGCCTGTAATCCCAGCACTTTGGGAGGCCAAGGCAGCCAGATCCCAAGGTCAAGAGATTGAGACCGGCTGGGCGCGGTGGCTCAAGCCTGTAATCCCAGCACTTTGGGAGGCCGAGGTGGGCAGATCACGAGGTCAAAAGATCGAGACCATCCTGGTCAACATGGTAAAACCCCGTCTCTACTAAAAATACAAAAAATTAGCTGGGCATGCTGGCGTGTGCCTAATCCCAGCTACTCAGTAGGCTGAGGCAGGAGAATTGCCTGAACCCAAGAGGCGGAGGTTGCAGTGCGCCGAGATCGCGCCATTGCACTCCAGCCTGGGTAACAAGAGCAAAACTCCGTCTCAAAAAAGAAAAAAAAAAGAGATCAAGACCATCATGGCCAACGTAGTGAAACCCCATCTCTACTAAAAATACAAAAATTAGCTGGGAATGATGGTGCACATCTGTAGTCGCAGCTACTCGGAAGGCTAAGGCTGAGGCTGAGGCAGGAGAATCGCTTGAACCCAGGAGGCAGAGGTTGCAGTGAACTGAGATCGCAGCATTGCACTCCAGCCTAGAAGACAGTGCAAGACTCCATCTCCAAAAACAACAACAACAACAATAAACCTCAACTTAACTGCTCCCTCCTATATAGGCAGCATGACCCTGATCACTACTGTGGAGTCAAAAAGAAACAGAAGCCACAATCACTGAAATGCTTTCCAGGAGCTAACAAGATGGCTGGAAGGAGGAGACTAACAGAAATGAAATGAATGAGAACAAGGAGCAGTGGATCACGCTTGTAATCCCAGCACTTTGGGAGGCTCAGGCAGGCAGATCACAAGGTCAGGAGTTCAAGACCAGCCTGACCAACGCAGTGAAACCCTGTCTCTACTAAAAATACAAAAATTAGCTGGGTGTAGTGGTGCACACCTATAAACCCAGCTACTTAGGAGGCTGAGGCAGGCCAATCACTTGAACCGGGGAGGCAGAGGTTGCAGTAAGCTGAGATCACGCCACTACACTCTAGCCTGGGAAACAGAGTAAGACTCTATCTCAAAAAAAAATGAAACAAATGAAAAGCAGGAGACCCCCAACATGCAAGAAGGCTCTATAGAGCAATAAGCCAGTAAGCCAGTTCACATCCTGGACCAGGAGCATCACCAATCACCTGTGAACCTGTTTTTTTGGTGTGCTTTTTTCGTATTTTTTGAGACAGAGTTTCGCTCTTGTCACCCAGGCTGCAGTGCAGTAGCATAATCTCAACTCAATGCAACCTCCACCTTCTGGGGTTCAAGAGATTCTTCTGCTTCAGCCTCCTGAGTAGCTGAGATTATACGTGCATGCCACCGTGCACAGCTAAATTTTGTATTTTAGTAGAGATGGGTTTCACCATGTTGGCCATGCTGGTCTCAAACTCCTGACATCAGGCAATCTGCTCTCTTCGCCTCCCAAAGTGCTGGGATTACAGGCGTGAGCCACCACACCCAGCCACCTGTGAACCTTTCAAAATGCAAATTCTCAGGCCCTACCCCAGAATTCCTGAATCAGAAATTCTGGGGGTGAGCACAGCCAGGCATGCTTTAAGAGCCAATGCATTTGACTGAGCCTATGCAAATTTTATAAAGTCCAATTAGAAAGCACACCTACCCTCGGAGCAATCATAGACAACTGGCCGAGCCCCTGCCTGAATACCCCTATAACTGCAAACGACAGTTTCAGTTGTGCCTCAGCAAATTTGCACATTACGAATCTTCAGATTAATTGCAAATAGCAGAACTACAAATTCATGATTGTCAAGTAGCATGGTGCTCTTCATGGCATTACAATAGTCCCCCCTCTTCTGGGCATAATTTTAAGTGGGAAAAAAATAGTCCTCCTTCATCCACAGTTTTTGTTACCCACAGTTCACACTCCAAAATTTCCCAGTGGAAAATTCCAGGAATAAACAAGTTATTAAGTGTTAAGTTGCATGCCATTCTGAGTAGCATGATGAAATCTCATACTATCCTGTTCTGGCCTGCCAGGGACATGAATCATACCTTTGTCCAGCGTCTCCAAACCATAGACAGTAGTACTACCATGTGGTCACTTAGTAGCCCTCTCAGTTATCAGATGCAAAAAACACAGTGTATATAAGGTTTGGCATATCTGCAATTTCAAGCATCCACTGCAGATCTTAGAATATATCCCCAAGGACAGGCAGAGGTTTCAGTGAGATTGCACCACTGCACTCCAGCCTGGGTAATAGAACTAGACTGTCTCCAAAAAAAAAAAAAAAAAAGAATGTATCCCCAAGGATAAGGACTATGTACAATGCAATGTTTAAGAGATCAAATTCTGCCAGTCTGGGCAGCATGGCAAGATGTCATCTCTAGAAAAAATAAAAAACATTAGTAGGTGACAGAGTGAGACCCCATCTTTGAAAAATAAAGTCCCGGACCCAGTGACTCGTATCTGTAATTCCAGCACTTTGGGAGGCTGAGGAAGGCAGATCGTGAGGTCCAGAGTTCGAGACCAGTCTAGCCAACATGGTGCAACCCCATCTCTACTAAAAAAAAAAAAAAATTAGCTAGGTGTAGTGCATGCCAAATTGCTGGGATTACAGGCGTGAGCCATCATGCCTGGCCTGGAAAACTATTTAAATAATCATAAAACATTACTCTTTAGTTAAGAATGATAAGTTCAGCATTAAATCTATCATTAAAAAGTAGGAAAGGCCACAAGTGGTGGCTCATGCCTGTAATCCCAGCAATTTGGGAGGCTGAGGTGAGTGGATCACGAGGTCAGGAGTTGGAGACCAGCTGGCCAACATGGTGAAACCCTGTCTCTACTATAAACACACAAAAAATTAGCTGGGCATGGTGGTGTATGCCTGTCATCTCAGCTACTTGGGAGGTTGAGGCAGGAGAATAATTTGAACCAGGGAATCAGAGTGCATTGCAGTGAGCCAAGATCGCACCACTGCACTCTGGCCTGGGTGCCAGAGCAAGATCACGTCTCAAAAAAAACAAAAAAAAAGTAGGATAGTAGCCTAAACTAGGTTAGTCAACAAGTGTCTAAAATTGTTAAGTCAAGAAATAGTGAATAAGGGTTTTAGAATGTAGATGTAAATGCCAGCAAAGGGAGTTAGAAGAAACAAATCCAACTGAGGTATGAGGCTGGGGTGGGCAATGGTGCAGCAGGAAGCTCCTCTATTTTCAAAGTAAAATGTCTAGTACTACACTGTTCAAATAGACGCATGTATTATTTTAGTAGGAACAAAGATTTAAATACTTATTCTACAAAGCAGAGGTCAGCCAAATTACTTCGTCAAGGACCAGACAGCAGACAGTAAATATTCTTAAGTTTCTTGGGCTCAACAGTCACTGTCACAAGTACTCAACTCTGGCATTTTAGTGAAAGCAGTCACAGAGTACCTAGTTAATGGCCATGGTTGTGTCCCAAGCTTTGTTTACAAAACAGGCAGATTTCACCCACAGACCATAGTGTGCCAACCCCCGTACAAAGCATGCTTTGAACTCTAGTCAGATGTGGTTCAATATCTAGCTCCACCAGGCAAGTTACTTAAATTGGGCAATTACTTAACCTGCCTGTGCCTCAGTTTCTTCATCTAAAAAAGGGAATATTAATAAGATCATCCTACGTTTACTATATCAGAATGATATGATAATAGCTTCCAGCTAGGATCATTAGTGAATACTAAATGGTTGGTGGGAAACAGAACATTCACAGAGTCTCACATAAGCACCAATCGGGTTGTCAGAAATAAAAGGACATACTTTGTGAATGTACTTAATGCCAATGAAAAGTACACTTGACACAGCAGGATGGACGGGTCCACTTTGTAGCCTATGTGGCTCCAAGGTCAACACTGCAGGGGTAGAGAGAACTGGAGTCACACCAGTTCATAGCTGCCTCCACCCTATGTAACACTACCACTTCTAATAACAACACACTGATGAAAACGTGTCATGTACATAGCCCCAAAGCTGCAAAGGGGGCATCTGAATATTTGCTAAGTACTGTCTACCAAAACCCATTCCCCCCACTCCAATATGGGCCCCAAGAAGGTGGGAGATTCTGATTCTTCCTGGCATCATCAGTGACTAGCATAGACCCTGGCTCATAAATAGGGCCTTGGGAAGTATTTGCTGAGTAACAGTTCCTGACTAATTAAATGAATGAATAAGTGGCATGAAAAAATAAATAAGTGAATGATATACATAATGCAGCATATACAAAGTATGTTATAAAACTCTTTTTTTTTTTTTGAGATGGAGTTTTACTCTTGTTGCCCAGGCTAGAGTGCAATGGCATGATCTCAGCTCACTGCAACCTCCGCCTCCCAGGTTCAAGCAATTCTCCTGTCTCAGCCTCCAGAGTAGCTGGGATTACAGGTGCCCACCACCATCCCCGGCTAATTTTTGTATTTTTAGTAGAAATGGAGTTTCACTACGTTGGCCAGGTGCTCTCAAATTCCTGACCTCAGGTAATCCACCCTCCTCAGCCTCTCAAAGTGCTGGGATTACAGGCATGTGCCACCATGTCCAAACACTTCTTACATTTAAAGAGCAACTTGTGGCAAGGCATGGTGGCTTACGCCTGTAATCCTAGCACTTTGGGAGGCCAAAGCAGATGGATCACCTGAGGTTAGGAGTTCCAGACCAGCCTGGTCAACATGGTGAAACCCTGTATCTACTAAAAATACAAAAATTGGCTGGGCGCGGTGGCTCACACCTATAATCCCAGCACTTTGGGAGGCTGAGGCAGGTGGATCACGAGGTCAAGAGATCGAGACCATCCTGGTCAACATGCTGAAATCCCATCTCTACTAAAAATACAAAAATTAGCTGGGCATGGTGGCGCACGCCTATAGTCCCAGCTACTCGGGAGGGCTGAGGCAGGATAATTGCTTGAACCCAGGAGACGGAGGTTGCGGTGAGCCGAGATCGCACCATTGCACTCCAGCTTGGGTAACAAGAGCGAAACTCCGTCTCAAAAAAAAAAAATTAGCTAGGCGTGGTGATGCACACCTATAATCCAGCTACTAGGGAGGCTGAGGCAGGAGAATCACTTGAACCCAGGAGGCAGAGGTTACAGTAAGCCGAGATCATGCCACTGCACTCCAGCCTGGGCAACAGAATGAGACTCTTTCTCAAATATAATAATAATATAATAAATGTAAGAGTAACTTATTCTAGTTTTATAAATAAATTAAAACAGCCAGGTCAGGCACAGTGGCTGACTCCTATAATTCCAGCATTTTGGGAGGCTGAGGCAGGCAGATCACCTGAGGTCAGGAGTTCAAGACCAGCCTGGCCAACATGATGAAACGCCATCTCTACTAAAAATACAACAATTAGCTGGACACGGTGGTGCATGCCTGTAGTCCCAGCTACTTGGGAGGCTGAGGCTAGAGAATCACTTGAACCTGGGAGGCAGAGGTTGCAGTGACCTGAGATCACACCGCTGCATTTCAGCTTGGGCAATGGAGCGAGAGTCCCTCTCAAAAAAATAAAAAAATAAAAATTCAGCCATTTATTGAAGGACAATCTTATCTTTGTCCATAAAGTAAACAGAAAATATTTTCTGCTTTTTTTGCTCTTTTACTTTGAAAAAGATGCTTACTGTTCTGCCTTCCTTCCTAACACTGTCTACAATGGTTTTCCAATTACACACACACACACACACACACACACACACACACACACACACACAAAAAGGCTGGGCACGGCTGGCTCACTCTTATAATCCCAGCACTTTGGGAGGCCATGGCAGGCGGATCAAGAGGTCATGAGACCATCCCGGCCAACATGGTGAAACCCCATCTCTATTAAAACATAAAAAATTAGCCAGGCATGGTGGCGCACACCTGTAGTCCCAGCTACTCAAAAAGCTGAGGCAGGGCAATCACTTGAACCCAGGAGGCAGAAGTTGCAGTGAGCCGAGATCATGCCACTGCACTCCAGTCTGGCGACAGAGCAAGACTCCGTCTCAAAAAAACCCGTTTTTTTTCAAAGCAATAGGGTCTTGTTCTGTAAAGGCTGGAATGCAGTGGTATGATCATAGCTCACTGTAACTTTGACCTCCAGGGCTCAGGTGATCCTCCCACTTCAGTCTCCTGAGAGTACAGGACTACAGGTGAGTGCTATCATGCCTGCCTAAATAACAAAAAAATTTTTTAGAGATGAGTGTCTCACTATGTTGCCCAGGTTGGTCTTGAGCTGCTAGGCTCAAGCAATCCTCCTGCCTTGGCCTAACAAATGCTTATGAGCCACTATGCCCAGCCTCCATTATAAAATTAAAATATCTTTATTGTAGAAAGCTTAAAACACACATCAGAGAATATGGAAGTAAAATTCAGCTGGATCTCACCAAGAGATAGCTGTTGTCTTTCTGTCTATGTGACTGTGTTTGTCTATGTGTTTTATATGTCTACATATTTGTTAAACAAAGGTAGAATTCAAATGCATTAGGCATATCTTACGAAGCACCTGAAATTTTCTTGGCCTTCTATGACCTTGAGGCCCTTGGGCACTTTTTCCAGCCCAGCTGTCACTGGGCTGATCAAATACATCTAGGTTATAACCAACTGCCCCAGGCAGAACCCCATGGTCCCTTACCTCCTGCTCATACTGGATGCCTACTGCTTCCCACCCTTGGCTTGCCGCTTGCCTTTGAGGTGTAAGGGCCTGTGGGACCCACCTGGTGCCCACATGTGTATAACCCAGAAGTCTGTGGGAATTAATGTGCCGTGAAGCAAACCTTCTTCCAATGAGATACAGAAGCTGAGGGGACAGTCCTTCCTTCTTTTAGATGGACTGCCCTGGAATGCAGTTATTTATACATCCTCCTGAGAGACAGCTTTAGGAAATCAGCAACCAACTGTACTCGCACCAAGGGGGCCAACTTCAAAACGCACCTTTGAATGGACTTAATCGTCCTTCTCCCCTCACTCACCTTTCCCCTACCTCTGCTTGAAAGTGCCCTTCTTGAAAAAATAAAGCACATAAGTTCTTGCCTCAAGCTCTAGGTTCTCTAGGTTCCAGAGTACTGAGATATAGCAGACACTACAAATGCTCTACTAATCATCCCTTCAGCTCTCACCACAATAGTGCACCCTGGTCTGACTTCCAAATGCCAATATATGTATTTTATCACCTAAGAGCTTTCTTTGGTATCCAGACTACTTTGCACCTGTTTATGGCAAGCTGTAAGCACCAGAGAATTGAACCACCCTGGCAGCAGCCCTCAAATGGTACCTGACAGGAGCTGGTGTTCAAACACCCTAGATTTCTTAGCCCTCTGTGGGATACCACCAAGCCATGAGCTTCCCCAGTGGAATTAAGTTGGGTTGCTACCAGTGGCAGCAGGCTTGATAATTCGCCCTTTGTTGTCGAGTTTTCCTTTCCCGTCTTTCTTCCCTTCTCCTGTCTCTTTTCCCCTCTCCTCTACCACTGTGTAAAGGAATAATCTCCAAATAAACTACTTGAGAATAAAAAGGAGGGCGGCAAAAGACACCTTTAAGATGTAGAAACCTGGGAGCTACCACCTTAATCATTAAATAATAAACTTAATGTCACCAATTGTAGTCATATCATGTGCTTCCTGATGGATGGGCTAAGAAGGTCACATCACTTAGGTAGTATTTCTGCCAATCTAATCATGAGGATAATCAAACAAGTTGAAATCTACAAGGCAATTGGCCTAGACTCATCAAAAGCATCAGTCTCTCAAAAAAACAAAACAAAACAGAAGGGCTGGTGAACTTTTCTATATTAAAAGAGGCTTAAGGCTAGGATGACAATGCCTGTAATCCCAGCACTTTGGGATGCCAAGGCAGGTGGATCATCTGAGCTCAGGAGTTCAAGACCAGCCTAGCCAACACGGTAAAATCCTGCCTCTAGTAAAAACATAAAAATTAGCCAGGCATGGTGGCACACACCTGTATTCCCAGTGATTCAGGAGGCTGAGACAGGAGAATCACTTGAACCAGTAGTCAGAGGTTGCAGTGAGCCAAGATCGTGCCATTACACTCCAGTCTGGGTAACAGGGCAAGACTCCATCTCAATCAATCAATGAATCAATCAATAAAAAGAGACTTAAGAGACATGACAATTAAATGCACTGCATGATCTTCAATGACATTTTGGATCAGGGATAAAGAAAAGCTATAAATATTATTATTAGGACAATGGGAGAAATCTGATGATGGAATAAATATGAGACTGCAGCTGCAACCTCCTGGCCTCAAGTGATCCTCCTGCCTCAGCATCCTGAGTAGCTTGGACTATAGGCACACACCACCACAGCTGGTTAGTGTGATAATTACATCATGGTTATGTAGGACAGTGTATGATGCAGTACTGCAGTAAAGTGTCATGTTTTCTGCAACTTACTCTCAATTCATTCAACTAATAGTGTGTTTTTGTGTGTTGTGTGGGTATAGAGGGAGTAAGAAAAAGGCAAGGAGATAAAGCAAAAGTAACAAATTTATGAACCTAGGTGAAGGATATGCAGACTTTGATAGTAAATTTTCTTTTCTTTTCTTTTTTGAGACAGTCTCGCTGTGCTGCCCAGGCTGGAGTGCAGTGAGACAATCATGACTCACTGTAATCTCAAACTCCTTGGCTCAAGTGATCTTCCCACCTCAGCCTCCTGAGTAGCTAGGACTATAATTGTATACCACCATACACGGCTCATTTTCTTTTGTAGGAACAGGGGTCTCATTATGTTGCCCAGGTTGGTCTCGAGCTTCTGGGCTCAAGCAATCTTCCTGCCCCAGCCTCCCAAAGCACTGGGATTACAGATGTGAGCCACTGCACCCAGCCCATTGTAAAATTTGTCCAAAGGCTTCATATCTTTCAGAATAATGTGTTAAGAAAGACTATCTGCATAGCCAAGGTTATGGCGCTACATAAATCCAAATATCCCAACATATCCTCCAAAAACGATACAGACCAACCAACAGGTGGAATAAAGAAAATCACCAACATCTCCTATCTTCAACATACTTAGAAGACTGAAAATACTACAAGCTTCGAATTACCTGGAAGTAGAAAAACATCAATTTCTGGTAGAGATGTTTCTCAACCTCTCGTCCAGCTCTTTAAGAACAGCAAAGAGGGATCCAGACAGGAAGAGAGATGCAAAGAAGACAGAAGAGAAGAATGGAGAGCCTGAGACAGAACTAAAATATCTCCCTGAAAAAGAAAACTCACAGTATGCAAATGTGACAAATAATTCTGTTAAATCGGGAGAGGAAGAAAGGGCTGGGGAGAGACACATTTACACACAAGTAGAACTTGATGAGGCAGTCTTAAGAAGGCAAGCTTTCTGGGGAGAAGGAGAAAAGAAATGAAAGGGTACCCTCTGTTGGCCGGGCATGGTGGCTCACACCTGCAATCCCAGCACTTTGGGAGCCTGAAGCAAGCAGATCACAAGGTCAAGAAATCAAGACCATGCTGGCCAACATGGTAATACCCTGTCTCTACCAAAAATACAAAAATTAGCTGGGCATGGTGGTATGCGCCTGTAGTCCCAGCTACTCGGGAGGCTAAGGCAAGAGAATCACTTGAACCAGGGAGGCGGAGGTTGCAGTAACCTGAGATCACTCTAGCATGGTGACAGAGCGAGATTCCATCTCAAAAAAAAAAAAGAAAAGAAAAAAAAAGGGTACCCTCTGAAAACTGTGCTGTGAAAGACAAAAGAAAATGTAAAAGCCAAAGAACTTATAACTATCTCCCCTACCGCCCCAAAAAAGCCTTCTAGTAGAATTAGAAACCATACTTTACTACACCTACAAAAGAATAGGAACTACTCTTGAACTAGGAATCTCAAAAATTACCCTGAATGATTTATCACTCCTGCTCACAAATGCAAACTTAGAAAAAGGTTGAAAAGAATCAATGAACCTCAGGATCCTGTGGGCTAATATCGAAATGTCTAACAAACATATAATTGAAGTCCCAGAAGAAGTGAAAGAGAATTGAACAGAAGAAACATTTTTAAATATAATAGCTTCAGCCCTGGGCACAGTGGCTCACATTTGTAAACCCAGCACTTTGGGAGGCTGAGGCAGGCGCATCACCTGGTCGGGAGTTCGGAGACCAGCTTGACCTACAAAAATAATAACAATAGCTCCAAATTTCCGAAATTGGCTGATAGACATAAATTTGCAGATTTAAGAAGCTCTGCAAATCTCAAGCAAAATAAATACAAATAAAAGGACGTACACCTAGAAACACCACAGGCAAACTGCTAAAAAACGAGAAAATCTGGCTAATTTTTGTATTTTTTAGCAGAGACAGGATTTTACCATGTTGGCTAGGCTACTCTCAAACTCCTGACCTCAGGTGATCTGCCCACCTTGGCCTCCCAAAGTGCTGGAATTACAGGCTTAAGCCACCACACCTGGCCTAAAAAGATATTTTTAAAGGCCTAAAATAAGAAGGAAGGTGCACCAAGTTCATATATTTGAAGACTCAATACAGTTTAGGTGTCATTTCTTTCCAAATTGATCCACAGATTCAATGCAATCCCAATCACAGTTTTACCAGACTTTTCTGGGGAAACTGGTAAGATCATTCTGATAATTCTAATATTTATATGGAAAGGCAGAGGATCTAGAATATTCACATCGATCTTGAAAAACCACCACCAAATCAGAAGACCTACAACTACATGACTTCAAGACTTACTAAAAAGCTACAGTAATTAAAAGCATGGTACTAACATAAAGATTGAACAATGGAACAGAAAAGGGAGCACAGAAATCAATCACCATTTGTACAGTCATCTTAATTTTGAAAATGCAATACGATAGCATTTTCAACAAATGGTGCTGGAATGACTGAATATCTATATGAAAAAAATAATATTTAATTATATCTCACACCATTCACATAAACTAGAGATAGATGATAGGTCTAAACATAAAACTTGAACTATAAAACTTACAGGCTGGGCGCAACTGGCTCACTCATGTAATCCCAGCACTTTGGGAGGCCAAGGTGAGTGGATCATAACAGGAGTTCAAGACCAGCCTGGTCAACATAGTGAAACCCTGTTTCTACTAAAAATACAAAAAGTAGCTGAGCATGGTGGCACACGCCTGTAATCCCAGCTACTTAGGAGGCTGAGGCAGGAAAATCACTTGAACCCAGGAGGCAGAGTTTGCAGTGAGCCTAGATTGCACCACTACACTCCAGCCTGGGTAACAGAGCGAGACTCTATCTCAAAAAAACAAAAAAAAAAAACAAAAAAAACAAAACCTTATAGAAGAAAACATGAAAGATTATCTTCACAGCCTGAAGGTAGCCAAGATTTCTTAGATAGAACTCAGAAAGCAATAATTATAAAAGAAAATATAAGAGAAAACTGACTACATCAAAATGTAAAACTTCTGTTTATCAACTCTAAGAAAATGAATAGGCAACCACAGACAGAGGACAAGAGGACAGGTGACCAGGATATAAAGATTATATAAATAACTCAATAATAAAAAGACACACAACCTGTTAAATACAGTGAGAAGCTCTTCTTCAAAAGTTTAGCTTGTTTAAGCTTCCTTGTTCTTTGTTCCCTTCTTTCAAGGCCAGACTTCCTTACTCTGTGTCTTCCTGCTCTGGTCTCAGTAAACAACTTCTCTGCCAGTCCTTATCTATAGTGCCCATATTCTACTCCTGCCTGCAAATTACCCCTCCTGCCACAAGAGTTCCTCCCGCCAAAACTGTCCTTCCTGCCAGTGCCTGCACCCTTCCCCTCCCTGCTTCCTTCAAAGTAGGCAACCGGGACCAGTTTAGATTGTGCAGTCCAATTCCAGACAATGGAGATAGGACACAGTAGTAGAAACCCCTTTGCATTAGGAATAAAAGTCTCTGCTTTCCTTTGTTCAGTGTGCTCTCATGGTGATCTGACCTGTGAGAAGCACCCTTCTGTAGAAGTAAACCTGCCTTGCTGAGAAATAATTTGTTTTGAGTGTTTATTTTCTTTGCAAATCCAAGCTTTATATCCAACACAATCCAATTTAAAATGGGCAAAAGATTTGAGCAGGCAATTCACAGAGGAAGACATACATTGTCATAAGCAAAGGAAAAAGTGCTCAAAACCATTAGTGACTGAGGACTAAAATTAAGACCATAATGATACACCACATCCATCAGAGTAACTAAAAAGACTGATAACACCAAACACTGGCAAGGATTTCAAGCAACAGGAACTCTCATACAGTGTTGGCAGGAAACAGGCTAATAAAACCACTCAGCTGTTAACACACGCTATTCTTCATGAAAAAGGAAAGCAGACTCCAAGGACTGAGCCACAGGCCCAAGGAGTAGAGCAGCAGAGGCCCAATTCCAGGCCTTGAACCCTATTGGTTTTTTGATGATCTCAGCTCACTGCAACTTCTGCTTCCCAAGTTAAAGCAATTCTCCAGCCTCAGCCTCCCAAGCAACTGGGACTACAGGCAGGTGCCATCACGCCCAGGTAATTTTTGTATTTTTAATGGAGACAGGGTTCTACCATGTTGCTCAGGCTGGTCTTGAACTACTATGCTCAAGTGATCTGGCCACTTCAGCTCTCCCAAAGTGCTGGCATTACAGGCATGAGCCACTGTGCCCAGCCTATTAGTTCTTTATATGTCTGGAATATCAGTCTTCTGTCAAATAGGTCCCTGTGCTTCCACTGTCATTTTCTCAGAGTAGGTTGTGATTACATTTTGATGTAATAATATTTATCTTTGTTTTTTGTTTTGTTTTTGCTTTTTTAAGTGACTCCATGGCTTCCTGAGCCCTAAGAAACCTTTGTGCACACTCAGGTCATAAAGATATTCTTCTCATTTTCTTCTAGAAGGCTTATAGTTTTCTAATTTTGGAAATAGGTCTGGGCTGGGTAGGCCGGGTGCAGTTGCCCACACCTGTAATCCCAGCACTTTGGGAGGCTGAGGTGGGCAGACTGCATGAGGTGAGGAATTTAAGACCACCCTGGCCAACAAGGTGAAACCCCATCTCTACAAAAAACACAAAAATTAGCTGCGCCTGGTGGCATGTTCCTGTAGTCCTAGCTACTCAGGGGTCTGAGGTGGAGGGCCTGCTTCAGCCCGGGAGGTGGAGGCTGCAGTGAGCCAAGATCATGCCACTGTACTCCAGCCTGAGTGGCAGAATGATACTCTGTCTCAAAAAAAGAAATTATGCCAGACGTGGTGGCTCACGCCTATAATCCCAGCACTTTGGGAGGCCGAAATGGGCAGATCACCTGAGGCTGGGAGTTAAGAGACCAGCCTGACCAACATGGTAAAACCCCATCTCTACCAAAAATACAAAATTAGCTGGGCGTGGTGGTACATCCCTATAATCCCAGCTACTTGGGAGGCTGAGGGGGGAGAATCGCTCAAACCCAGGAGGCAGAGGTTGTGGTGAGCCAAGATCACGCCATTGCACTCTAGTCTCGGCAACAAGAGCAAAACTCCGTCTCAAAAAACAAAAAGAAAAGGACAGGACAGGACAGGACGGGACGGGACAGGAAAAGCCAGGAGCAGTGGCTCACACCTGTAATCCCAACACTTAAGGAGGCTGGAGTGAAAGGATCGCTTGAGGCTCAGGAGTTCAAGACAAGCCTAGGGAACATGGCTGTATTTACAAGCCTCATCTCTACAAAAAATAAAACATTAGTCGAGCATGGTGCAGCATGCCTGTAGTCCCAGCTACTCAGGAAGCTGAGGTGGGAGGATCACTTGAGCAGAGGTGAGGAGGAGGCCAAGGCTGCAGCGAGCCATGATCACCCCACTGCACTCCAGCCTGGGCAACAGAGCAAGACCCTGCCTCAAAAAAGAAAGAAAGAAATTAAATATATATCTGTCATAGGATCCCAAAATTCTGATAGGTGTTTTCCCAGAAGAAATAAAAACATGATTAAAGAAAACCTCAGAGGGCAGGAGGAAAAGAGCCTGGACTAGAATAGTGACTATGGCAAAAAATCCTGAAATCCAGGTATTAAAAAGGTAAAGACTGGCAAAGATGTTTTATTCTTCTCCATTTCCTTGTCACCTAAAAACATTTCTTTCTTTCTTTTTTTTTTTTTTTTTTTGAGACAGAGCCTTACGCTGTTGCCCAAGCTGAAGTGTAACGGCACAATCTTGGCTCACAAAAGCATCTCCTACTATACGTGGAGGGCTGAAGAATGGGTCAGGTGGACTCTGGATATACAGTACAAGAGGGAGACTTGACAGGATTCAGTGATGGGTGAGATTCTGTCTGTGAAGGTCAAGAATGGCTTGATGAACAAGACTGGAACAAGTTTCTTTTCTTTTTTGAGACAAAGTCTCACTCCAATACCCAGGCTGGAGTGCAGTGGCGCAATCTCGGCTCACTGCAACCTCCGCCTCCCGGGTTCAAGAGATTCTCCTGCCTCAGCCTCCCGAGTGGCTGAGACTACAGGCACCCACCACTATGCTCAGCTAATTTTTTTTTTTTTTTTTTTTTTTTTGTATTTTTAGTAGAGACGGAGTTTCGTCATGTTAGCCAGGAAGGTCTCCATCTTCTGAACTCACGATCCGCCCACCTTGGCCTCCCAAAAGCGCTTGGGATTACAGGCGTGAGCCATGGAGCTCAGCCTCGTTTATTTTCATTTATGTACACAGTGTACACAGTGCTATAATGTTCATGATACTTTAAAAAGAATTAGCAAAAGTAGAAAAAAATGGTTAGGGCACAGTGGCTTACGCCTGTAATCTCAGCACTCTGGGAGGCTGAGGCAGGCAGATCACCTGAGGTCAGGATTTCAAGACCAACCTGGCTAACATGGTGAAACCTCATCTCTACTAAAGATACAAAAATTAGCTGGGCATGCTGATGGGTGCCTATAATCCCAGCTACTCAGGAGACTGAGGGAGGCGAACATTGCAGTGAGACGAGATCGCACCACTGCACTCCAGCCTGAACCAGAGAGACTCCGTCTCACTAAAAAAAAAAAAAAAAAAAAAAAGTAGAAAAAATTTGTTAATTGAAAAGAAAGAAATCTCAAAAGGTTCTTACCTCTAAAGCCTTATCCAGCTCACCACAGTCTGAAGTACATTCTTTTTCCTTTTTGCAGACAGAGGCTTGCTCTGTTGCCCAGGCTGGAGTGCAGTGGTACAGTCTCAGCTCACTGCAACCTCTGCCTCCCAGGTTCAAGTGATTCTAGTGCCTCAGCCTCCCGAGTAGCTGGAACTACAGGAGTGCATGACCACACCAAGCTAATTTTTTTGTATTTTTAGAAGAGACCGGGTTTTGCCATATTGGCCAGGCTGGTCTCGAACTCCTGACCACAGGTGTTCTGCTCACCTCAGCCTCCCAAAGTGCTGGGATTACATGCATGAGCCACCACGCCCAGCATGAAGTATGTCTTAAAATCTGTGGGAACATAGGATTAAGTCTATCACAATATGATCATTTCTCCCCATTCCCACACAGCCATTAGAGAACAGCGGGGCTGTGCACTAACCACTGCATCCCCAACACTCAGCACGGTCTCCACCCAGCACATAGTTTGAAGAGCATTTTAGCCTTATTTTAGTTTTTCTCCACATCACAACTGCCAGTTTAGTATTAGAAACGAGTGCCTTGGGTGAAGAAATGTTAAAAGCTGAAGAGATGGAAAAATATCCACTATGCTTTCTGACCCTTAACCATTGCTGAGACAGTCAATTCACATTATTCAAGGTAGTTATGTCCTAGTAAAGCCACCATGAACACTGAACTAGCAAATACTGAACCACTGCTCCTAGGGGAAATACAGGGATACTCAACAGGTCAATACACAACCTTGTTTTATATGTGCTTCTGTTTAAAGATATTTTATTTAATACATATTGCTGATGCATTAACACTGAACTCAAGCCAACAACAAAAGCGATGCCTGAACAAAGCTTATCTAAAAGCTTATCTTTTCTCTATAAGATACATCACAGCCTTCAACTTGCGAATGCTAGACAGCACTTCTACCCTTGGAGGCCATTTTAAACAGCAAAATCACCAAAAGCACAAAAATGCCAAAAGAAAAAAAAAAAAAAGAAATGGCACTACATATACAGCCAAAAGGACACTTATGAACAGTTTTAGAGCTGAAACAGGAAGGCAGAGTATCACCTTTTTTTTTTTTTTTTTTTTGAGACAGAGTCTTGCTCCGTAACTGAGACTGGAGTGCAGTGGCACAATCTCGGCTCACTGCAACCTCTGCCCCCTGGGTTCAAGCAATTCTCCTGCCTCAACCTCCCAAGTAGCTGGAACTATAGGAGCCCACCAGCATGCCTGGCTATTTTTGTATTTTTAGTAGAGACAGGGTTTCACCATATTATCCAGGCTGGTCTTGAACTCCTGACCTCATGATCCACCCGCCTTGACCTCCCAAAGTGCTGGGATTACAGGCATGAGCCACTGCACCCAGCCAGAGTGTCACCTTATTTGACTGCAACTGGGAAAGCACAGTGGGCAACTCAAAATTTATCACAACTAGTATCTCCCACAGCTAACTCAGTTAAATTTTTCATACACTCATCTCCAACTACACCCAGTTTATATTACAAGATAACATGTTTTGGTATACATTACACAACAGCAACCTCTGATGATTTCTGCCTCCCTGAGACCTGCACACAAACACGGCTCTGCTTGTTACCAGTATAATTAATGGTCTGGTAAGTGTTGAACTGAGAATAGAAGACTGTAAAAAACAAACTCCAGCCTAGGGGCAGTGGCTCACACCTGTATTCCCAGCACTTTGGGAGGCCAAGGTGGGCTCATCACCTGAGGTCAGGAGTTCCAAGACCAGACTGGCCAACACGGTGAAACCCCGTCTCTACTATAAATACAAAAAATTAGCCGGGCATACTGGTAGGCACCTATAATCCCAGCTACTCAGGAAGCTGAGATAGGAGAATCACTTGAACCTGAGAGGCAGAGATTACAGTGAGACAAGATCATGCCATTGCACTCCAGCCTGGGTAACAAGAGTGAAACTCCTTATCAAAAAAAAAAAAAAAAAAAACCCTCCCCTATAGGATACAAGACCTGAGGCCACTGAATTACCTGATCCAACCCGAGTTAAATGCTAGTTTTCAAAACCTTAAGTTTTAAATGTCTGCCTCAGACTGAGAGTTCTGTGGAGAAATAGATCTAAAAAGCCTAGAAAGCCATAAATAGCCATCAAGTAATGGAGAAACAAAATGCAGTATATCCACACAATAAATAATTCAGTTGTTAAAAAAATGAAGTTGATACATGCTACATACAACACACATGAGCTTTGAAATATTAAGCAAAATAGGCCGGGCGTGGTGGCTCATTCCTGTAATCCAAGCACTTTGGAGGCCAAGGCGGGTGGATTACCTGAGGTCGGGAGTTCAAGACCAACCTGACCAACATGGTGAAATCCCGCCTTTAAAAAAAAAGAAAGAAAGAAATATTAAGTGAAATAAACTAAATACAAAAGAACAAATGTTATGATACAGTATCGAGAATGGGCAAATTCCTACTCGTATATTAATGCTGCTGGTAGTAGGAGGAAATAATGGGCGTCTGCTGATGGGTTTCTTTTGGGGATAAAAATGTTCTGGAATTAGGTAAATGGTGGTGGTTGCACAACCTTGTGAATATACTAAAAAAACCACTGAACTGCACACTTTAAAAGGATGAGTTTAGACTGGGCGTGGTAGCTGACACGTGTAAACTCAGCACTTTGGAAGGGCGAGGCCGAAGGACACAAGTGGGACCAGCCTAGCCAACATGGTGTAAAATACAAAAGACAGCTGGGCGTGGTGGCGCGGGCCTGTAATCCCCGCTACTTGGGAGGCTGAAGCAAAAGAATCGCTTGAACCCGGGAGCCGAAGGTTGCAGTAGGCCGAGATGGCGCCACTATATGTCAGCCTGGGCAACAGAAGGAGACTCTGCTTCCATTTAAAAAAAAAAAAAAAAAAAAAAAAAAAAAAAGGGGGCGGGTGGAGGGAGTTTAATTTTACGTGAATTGTATCTCAATTTTTTTTTTTTTTTTTTTTTTTTTTTTTTTTTTTTTTTTTTTTTTTTGAGATGGAGTCTCGCTCTGTCGCCCAGGCTGGAGTGCAGTGGCACGATCTCGGCTCACTGTAACCCGACTCCGGGGTTCAGGCGATTCTCTTGCCTCTGCCTCCCCAGTAGCGGGGATCACAGGTGCTCACCACCACGTCTGCCTAACTTCTGGATTTTTAAGGGAGACTGGGTTTCCCTATGTTGGCCAAGCTGACCTAGAACTCCTGGTTGCAAGCTATCCTCCCGCCTCGGCCTCTCACTAGGATTACAGTTGTGAGCCACCGCGCCCAGCCTGTAATTCCTTTTAGATCATTTATTCCCAGTGTTCCCCGCTCCCTGGAACTCAGCTCCGCTTAGCTTTTACCACAAACTGCAGACTCCCCACGCCTGTCTACAAGCAGCATCTCCAGGGAGGCGCCACGACCGACAGCCGTGTCCGCACCGCCGTAGGGTCCCGGCACGTTGGTTCAAGTTTCCTGTACCCCGCCTTCCTACCCATCTCTCGGGAAGCCCCGATACGGAGTCCCACACTGCACTAGAACAGGCCTCTGGACTCAGCATCTCTACGCTGAGACCTCAGGGATCAGCTCCACCGCAGGCCCAGGTGCTCGACTAGGAAGACAAGTCGTCCCACGCTCCACACCCACAGCCGAACCACCCGGGGGGAAGTCGCTCTCCTCCCCACTTACGCGCCTCGGGCAGCGCGCGGTGCACGCAGGGAGCTCGATATAGGCTATGGACAATAGGAAGAGAACTTAAGTGGAGGCCACGCGGAGGAGAATGGGAAGGGCGTGCGAGGATCCCTGGGAAGAAGGTCCGAACCCAAGCCCAGTGCCGGAGGGGAAGATAAAAGAGAACGGAAAAGGAAACGTAAATCAAGTCCGAGGGGACACGAGCCGCAAAGCTGCCTGCAGCAGCCGTAAAGTAAGCTGGAGTCGCGGTGCTGGCGACTCCGCGCTGAGCCGCTCGCCCCGCCCCTTCCCTGCGCACCCTAAGCCTCCCACTTCCCTCCAGCGTCCCTCGGTCTGCGGGGGCCGAATCTCTGCTGCCCCCTGGTGGGCGCGGCGGCTTCAGAGGCTCGTTCGGCTCGCGTGTTGCACACTTCACGAGCCCCGTGCCCATTAGGATGCGGGGCCCACCCACGCACAGTTGGAAAAATCTCAGGAAGAATGGTTGTCAGAGCCCTTCCCAGGTTCCGCCCGGGCCGAGGCAGCGTGGACGTGGTGGTTCTCCAGGCCCCTCAGCACCGCCGCGCACATCCAGTCGTCACCGGATGGCGCCTTAGGTTAGCGACGACTGCAGGGAAATGAAGTGCTGGGACACGAGATCCTCTCTAGATTGTCCCCTGGGGCCGGGCGCGGTGGCTCAAGCCTGTAATCCCAGCACTTTGGGAGGCCGAGGCGGGCGGATCACGAGGTCAACAGATCGAGACCATCCTGGCCAATATGGTGAAATCCCGTCTCTACTAAAAATACAAAAATTAGCTGGTCATGGTGGCGCGTGCCTGTAGTCCCAGCTACTTGGGAGGCTGAGGCAGGAGAATCGCTTGAATCCGGGAGGCAGAGATTGCAGTGAGCTCTGCAGAGATCGTGCCACCGCACTCCAGCCTGGCTACAAAACGAGACTCCGTCTCAAAAAAAAAAAAAAAAAATTAGCCAAGTGTGGTGGTATGCGCCTGTAGTCCCAGCTGCTCTGGAGGCTGAGGCACGAGAATTGCTTGAACCCGAGAGGCAGAGGTTGCAGTGATCCAAGATGGCGCCACTGCACTCCAGCCTGGGTGACAGAGCATGGCTCCATCTGGCGGGCAGCGGGGTGGGGGTTGGAAATATGTATATCCCACCTCAGAATGGAAAAGGACCTTCTGTGTATAAAAGTTGAGCAATAAATCATAAAGTAAATGGATAAATGTAAGTACCTACATAAAACTTTTTAAACTTGTTTAAAAAAATTTTTTTTGAGATAGGGTCTCACTCTGTTGTCCAAGCTGCAATGCAGTGGCACTATCGTAACTCACTGCAACTTTGAACTTTTGGGCTCAAGGGATCCTCTTGCCTCAGCCTCCTAAGTAGCTGGAACTACAGGCACATGCTACCGTGCCCAGCTAATTTTTTAAATTTTTTTGTGGAGACAGAGTCATGCTTTGTCAACCAGACTAACAAAACTTTAAACAAGAAAAAAGATAAATATTACCATATATGGTAAGAGAGTTCATAAAAGTTGACTTCAAAGAAAAATAGATGAAATGGGTGAATATTTCACAAAAGAATTACAATAAATATGAAAAAGGTTTAACTTCAATAAAAGTAAAAAATACATATATTAAAACAAATATATCATTATTTCACCCATTAAATTAGGAAATTGAAATATTTTACACAAATATTACATGAGCACATTCTTAATGAATTTTGAATGTGTGTGCTTTAGTGTGTTTTAGCTTCGATTGTTGCACTGGGGAAGTCCAATGCCATTCTAATTCCTGATGCTTTTTATGAAACCTGATACTTTGTATGGGAAGAGAATATAATTATACTTTTTTTAGTTTTCATTCTAGATATTTACGTTTAAGATATTTCCTCTACCTCTTATGATCTAGAACTTCTCACTGTAGCTATTCCACCTGGAGGTATTCATCCTCTCTACTTTGGACTGATGGTCTTCTGGCCTAACAAATTCTACCTTCCCAAGATTTGTACTCCTTCTCATCCCGGGAATTTCATTTACCTTTCTTCTGTGTTGGATCCTGTTTCCTAAATCCTGCACCTTCCTCTTTCTTGGTTTCCTTTCAGATTTTGATGGAGACCTTATTCTGTAACTTTCTGAGAAAGGGTGAGCAATAATTTTTCTTTCTTTCTTTTTTTTTTTTTTTTTTTTTTTGGTTAGAATCTGTATCTCTAAATTAACTTTACTTTTTCATTTTATTAATGTGTTGTTGAATCTGATTTGCTGATTTTTTTTTGAAAATTTTTGTATCTCTCTTCATGAGGGATATTGTATCCTTGTCTGGTTTGGGTATTGGGCTAATGTTGGCCTCATAGAATGAGTTTGGAAGTATTCTCTCCTCTTCAATTTTTTGAAATAAATAGTTTGAATAGACTTGGTATTAATTCTTCTTTAAATGTTTAGTAGAATTCAGCAGTGAATCCATCAAGTCCAGGACTTTTCTTTGATAGGAGACTTTTTATCACAGCTTCCCTCCTGTCACTTGTTATTGATCTGTTCCGGTATTCTTTTTCTTTTTTCAGATGACCAAGCAACAGGGTATTCAGGTTTTCTATTTCTTTATGGTTTGATTTTGGTGGATTGTATATGTCCAGGAATTTATCCATTTCTTCCAGGCTTTCCAATTTCTTGGCACATAGTTGTTCATAGTAGTCTGTAATGATCTTTTGCATTCTCTGATATCAGTGTAATTTTTTTTGTCTCTGATTTTATTTGGGTTTTCTCTCTCTTTTTCTTCTTCTTTTTTTTTTTCCTTTTTTTAGTAATAGTAACCTAGCTTTTTTTCTTCTTGTAGAGATTTGTCAATTTTATCTTTTTTGAAAAAACAGCTTTTTGTTTTATTGACCTTTTGTATTGTTTAATTTAGTGGTTTTTTAAAAAATTTTTCTTTCTTTTTTTTTTTTTTTCTAAAGCTGATTAAATATCTCAGGATTTTTTTTTTTTTATTTATTTTTGAGATGGAGTCTCTTGTCGCCCAAGCTGGAGTGCAGTGGCATCATCTCAGCTCACTGCAACCTCTACCTTCTGGGTTCAAGGAATTCTCCTGCTCAGCCTACCGAATAGCTGGGATTACAGGTGCCCACCACCACGCCCAGCTAACTTTTGGTATTTTTAGTAGAGATGGGGTTTCACCACTTTGGCCAAACTGGTTTCAAACTCCTGACCTCAAGTGATGTGCCTACCTCAGCCTCTCAAAGTGCTGAGATTAGAGGCGTGAACCATCGCACCCAGCTTTCTGCACTGATCTTAATTTTTTTTTTTTTTTTTTTCTGAGACAGGGTCTATCGCTCAGTCTAGAGTGCAGTGGTACAATCTCAGCTCACTGCAGCCTCTGCCTCTCGGATTCAAGTCATTCTCCCACCTCAGCCTCCTGAGTAGCTGAAATTACAAGTGCTCACTACCATATCCTAGCTAATTTTTGTATTTTTAGTAGAGACTGGGTTTCAGCATATTGGTCAGGCTGGTCTTGAACTCTCGACCTCAGGTGACCCACCCACCTCGGCCTCCCAAAGTGCTGGGATTACAGCCGTGAGCCACCACGCCTGGCCACTATGCTGATCTTTATTATTTCTTTCCTCCTAATTTTGGGTTTGGCTTTTTGTTGCTTTTCTAGTTCCTTGAGGAATATTGTTCGATTTTTAAATTTTTTTCTTTTTTTTATTTTTCAGGTAAACTGGTCATTTATTAGCAGTGGTACTGTTCGGCATAACAGGTTTCCAGTACGTAGGCATGGAGTCGAATGGAGGTGACAGAGCCAGGCTCAGGTGCAGGACAGCATCTCTCACTTCTTCCACTCATTCTTGTCATAGTCCCACTTGGCGGTGAAACCCTGGATGGTTTCACCTTCATGTCTAGCATCCTCTTGGTCTGCATGGCCACCCACTCTTTGTCAAAGGTGGGGCCATACACATAGAGCTTCTCCCAGATGATAATGATAATGAGTGCCATGAAGCCGATGAAGAACATGGCAGCACCCACAACCGTCTTCCACTCGTTCATGCCCCTTTTCATCCAGCAAAGCTCTCCTTGAACGGAATGAGTTACAGCTCGACTTTTTTATCCATGGAGCGGCTGCTTCAGGAGACCTTCTCCTTCTTCAAGGCCTTCCGGCTGGCAGACAAGTGCTTGATATGGGCCCATCCAGCAAGGGATAGTCACACCAGTCCACATAAGCTGGGAGCAAATAGTCTTCGCTCTTCACAACACTTCCGTGTGCTCGTAACACACAGGTGGAAATTGCTCATTTGCCAACGAGGCTAAATATGCGGGTAGCCAACATTCTGCTGCTACTGCCCGCCATGACTGCCCGCTACCAGATTTTTTTATTTGAAAAGGTGCTGAAAGGCTGGACGCGGTAGTGCTGTAATCCCAGCACTTTGGGAGGCCAAAGTGGGTGGATCACCTGAGGTCAGGAGTTTGAGGCAAGCCTGGCCAACATGGTGAAACCCCCATCTCTACTAAAAATAGAAAAAATTTATCCAGGTGTGATGGTGGGCATCTGTAATCCCAGCAACTAAGGAGGCTGAGGCAGGAGAATCGCTTCAACCCAGAAGGCACAGGTTGCGGGGAGCCGAGATCGCACCGTTGTACTCCAGCCCAGCACTCCAGCCTGGGCGACAGAGTGAGATTCCTAGTCAAAAAAAAAAGGTGCTGAAAAAGCATTGCATAAAATTCAACATCTCCTTAAGATAAAAACAACTTGGGTATGGAAGGAACATACCTCAACATGACAAAGGTCATATATGACAAACTCAGGGCTAATATTATACTGAACAGGGAAATACTGAAAGTCTTTCCACTAAGATTTGTCTTTTCCTTTTTCTTTCTTTTTTTTTTTTTTTTTCCTGAGATGGAGTCTCGCTCTTGCCACCCGGGCTGGAGAGCAATGGTGCAATCTTGACTCACTGCAACCTCTGCTTCCCAGGTTTAAGTAATTCTCCTGCCTCAGCCTCCCAGGTTTCTGGGATTATAGGTGCCTGCCACCATGCCCAGCTAATTTTTTGTGTATATTTTTAGTAGAGATGGGGTTTCACCGTGTTGGCCAGGCTGGTCTCAAATTCCTGACTGCAGGTGATCCACCTGCCCTGACCTCCCAAAGCGGTGGGATTACAGGTGTGAACCACCGTGCCTGGCCAACTCAGAACCACTGCTTCTGAGATGAATAGGACAAGTATGCCTAATTTTACTATTCTTATTTAACATAGTACTAGAAGTCCCAGCCAGAGCAATTAGGCAAGAGAAAGAAATAAAGGACATCCAAATTGCAAAGAATGAAGTCAGATTACTCTGGTTTGCAGATGACATTATCTAATATTTAGAAAAATCTTGTTGGGGCTCATACCTGTAATCCCAGCAGTTTAGGAGGCTGAGGTAGGAGGACCACTTGAAGCCTGGAACTCAAGACCAGCCTGGACAACATAGTGAAACCCTAGACTCCATTTCTACAAAAAAGATTTTTTAAAAAAATAGAGAAATGCTACCGGATATTGGTCTGGGCAGATTTTTTAGGTAAGACCTCCAAAACCCATGCAATTAAAGCAATAATAGGTCGGGCACAGTGGCTCACACCTGTATTCTCAGCACTTTGGGAGGCCGAGGCGGGCAGATCACAAGGTCAAGAGATCGAGACCATCCTGGCCAACATGGTGAAACCCCGTCTCTACTAAAAATACAAAAATTAGCTGGGCATGGTGGTGCATTCCTGTAGTCCCAGCTACTTGAAAGGCTGAAGCAGGAGAATCGTGAATTGCTTGAACCTGAGTAGCTGGGATTATGGTGCGCACCACCATGCCCAGATAATTTTGGTATTTCTAGTAGAGACAAGGTTTTACCATGTTGGTCAGGCTAGTCTCGAACTCCTGACCTCGTGATCCGCCCACCTCTGCCTCCCAAAAGGATGGGAATACAGGCATGAACCGCCACACCTGGCCTACTCTCTGTTTTAATGAATTTGACTATTTTAGATTCCTGATATTAGCGGAATCATGAATTTTTGTTCTTCTGCTCCTGGCTTGTTTCACTTAGCATAGAGTCCTCCAGGTTCACCCCTGTTGAAACATATGGCAGGATTTCTTTCTTTTTTAAGGCTGAATAATATTCTGTTGTATTCATGTACCACATTTTCTTTATCCATTCATCTGTCAATGGACATTTAGGTTGTTTCCAGATCTTGGCTATGGTGAACATGGAAGTGCAGATATCTCTTCCATATCCTGATTCAGTTCTTTCAGACATATACTCAGAAGAGGGTTGCTGATCATATGGTAATTCTGTTTGTCAATTTTTTGAAGAACCACCATACTGACTTCCTTAGCATCTGCACCATTTTACCTTCCAACCAACAGTGCACAAGGGTTCTAATTTCTCCACAACCTAGCCAATGCTTATTTTCTTTTCCTTTTTCTTTTTTTGAGACAGAGTCTCGCTCTTGTTGCCCATGTTGGAGTACAATGGCATGATCTCGACTCACTGCAATCTACACCTCTCAGGTTCAAGCGATTTTCCTGCCTCAGCCTCCTGAGGAGCTGGGATTATAGGCACTTACCACCACTCCCAGCTATTTTTTTTTTTGTATTTTTAGTAGAGATGGAGTTTCACCATGTTGGCCAGACTGGTCTCCAACTCCTGACCTCAGGTGATCTGCCCACCTTGGCCTCCCACAGTGCTGGGGTTATAGGCATGAACCATCTCACCTGGCCACTTTGTTCTTCTTTCTTATGACTTGTAAAGTTTTTTGTTTGTTTGTTTGTTTTTGAGATGGTATCACACTCTTGCTCAGGTTTGAGTACAATGGCATGATCATAGCCCACTACAGCCTCAGATTCTTAGCCTCAAGCACCCTCTCGATTCAGCATCCTGAGTACCTGGGACTGCAGGTGTGGGCTACCAGATCTGCTTAAACTAGTAAAGTCTTAACAGATGATTAATTAACTACTATTTTTTGAATAGCAGTAGCTGACATACTAGGAGACATTTAATACAGAGGCATGGGTCTCAGCCAAGGCAGCGCACGCAATTAGCCCTTAATTTCCTATATTTCACTGCCTATTTCTTAACAAGAAAATAAGAGGCTTTCAGAACTCAAAGTAGCCGCTGTCAAGTGGAAATCTCCATATTACATTTTTTCAATAATTTTCATCCCACAGAGCCCACCCTAGACAGAATATCCAAACCACTGCTTCTGTGATGGAGCCAGCTGGGATCAGAACTACCCTAGTTCAATGCAGACATATTTTTCTAACTAATCTGCTCCCTGGGAAAAGGATTTTTTTTTTTTTTTTTTTTTTTTTTTTCTGAGATGGAGTTTCGCTCTTGTTACCCAGGCTGGAGTGCAATGGTGCGTTCTCGGCTCACCGCGACCTCTGCCTCCTGGGTTCAGGCAATTCTCCTGCCTCAGCCTCCTGAGTAGCTGGGATTACAAGCACACGCCACCATGCCCAGCTAATTTTTTGTATTTTTAGTAGAGACGGGGTTTCACCATGTTGACCAGGATGGTCTCGATCTCTTGACCTCGTGATCCACCCGCCTCGGCCTCCCAAAGTGCTGGGATTACTTTTTTTTTTTTTTTTTTTTTTGAGATGTAGTCTCACTCTGTTGCCAGGCTGGAGTACAGTGGCATGATCTCGGCTCACTCCAATCTCCACCTCTCAGGTTCAAGCGATTCTCCTGCCTCAGCTCCCAAGTAGCTGGGATACAGACGCCAAGTACCTGGGCACCATCATGCCCAGATAATTTTTGTATTTTTAGTAGAGATGGCCAGGATGGTCTCGATCTCTTGACCTCATGATCCACCCGCCTCAGCCTCCCAAAGTGCTGGGATTACAGGTGTGAGCCACCATGCCTGGCCTAGACATTGATTTTTTTTTTTTTTTTTTTTTTTTTTTTTTGACAGAGTCATTCTCTGTTGCCCAGGCTGGAGTGCAGTGGTGTGATCTTGGCTCACTGCAACCTCCGACTCCTGGATTCTAACAATTCTCCTGCCTCAGCCTCCCGAGTAGCTGGGATTATAGACGCCCACCACCATGCCCAGCTAATTTTTAGGAGAGACGGGGTTTCACCAGGTTTCCTAACCTCAGGTGATCCACCCACCTTGGCCTCCCAAAGTGCTGGAATTACAGGCGTGAGCCACTGCACCCAGCCAACCTTGGTATTTTTATTTCCAGATTCTTTTTTTTTTTTTTTTTTTTTTTGAGACGGAGTTTCGCTCTTGTTACCCAGGCTGGAGTGCAATGGCGCGATCTCGGCTCACCGCAACCTCCGCCTCCTGGGTTCAGGCAATTCTCCTGCCTCAGCCTCCTAAGTAGCTGGGATTACAGGCACGTGCCACCATGCCCAGCTAATTTTTTATATTTTTTTAGTAGAGACGGGGTTTCACCATGTTGACCAGGATGGTCTCGATCTCTCGACCTCGTGATCCACCCGCCTCGGCCTCCCAAAGTGCTGGGATTACAGGCTTGAGCCACCGCGCCCGGCCTATTTCCAGATTCTTTTCACTTAACATTCACCTTCATTGAGAAGAGTTTAAAGAATGTGGTTCTAAAAGGCTGTATCATATTCTCATAGGCCTCCTTCTACTTTTATGGCTACATTTTCACATTGGAGAAACTTCTAACTGTCCTTTTGCGATGCCCATAAACTTACTGCTGAAGATAGCCCATTAGAAGCTAAAGGGTACAACTGTTAAAATTAATGATGACTCATTTTGTAAAATATTTAAAAATAATAGTACTTACAATGGTGCTAATTTTGCCCCAGCTCCTTTTCTAAACAGTTTACATATATTAATTCATTTAATTCTTATAATGTTTACAATAACCTCTTAAGGCAACTAATTGTTCCTGGACTAAACCGAGGATCAGGCTGCTATTTATCGGGGCTCAGTAACAAGATGCAGATGAACTGGGAGGAAGAGAGTTTTTATTTCTGCAGCCAGTTACAAGGAGAAGGGCCCAGAAATTATCGCCAGACCATCTCAAAATTACAAAGTTTTCCAGAGTTTATCTACCTTCTTTTTTCTGTTTTTTTTAAGGCTCCCAAGCCTCTATAGAGCTTATATACCTTCTAAGCTATATGTCTACATGTAAGTGTGCCTTTATCTAGACATAAGTGAGTAACTTATTTTAATCTATAACTAAGGTCTGAGTCTTGAAGACTTTCCTCTGGAGCCTCAGTAAATTTACTTAATCTAAATGGGTCCAGGTGCTGGCGTGATTACCCTTGTCTACTGCTAAATCACAGGAGGTTTGGGGATTTCCTTCAGACCTCCAATAAGCTTGTTTGTGGAGGCCTTGGGGAGTTTCTTCAGACCCCCATTAAACCTTGTTTAATCCTAAATGTGTCCTGTTAAGAATTCCTTTGTTATTTTGCCATGCTTTAAGTCCCAGAAAAAGCCTAGGCAAAATGCTTGGTGAGCTTTTGTTACATTCCAGCCTTGATATAAGAGCACTGGCTTTTTTTAGCTTTTAATATTTAACTTATCCAATCAGTACTGAAACAGTTGTCATGGAGCCCTGCGTTAGTGAGACCTGGCCTGCCACATAATGAGATGCCGTGTTCATTGACTAAGATGTTGTCAATTTTAAGACTTACCATTTTACTTACTATCAAGAAAGGAAAAAAATTAGAACAAAGGTCTCTGAGGGGAAAAGGAAAAAAGTTTCCAATTATCAGTAAATGCGTGTTCATTAATCTGAAATATACTCCCCTCTGCTGTTTCCATGTCTTTTTTTCTTTCTATTTTTTTTTTGAGACAGAGTCTTGCTCTGTCACCAGGCTGGAGTACAGTGGCGCGATCTTGCCACTGCAACCTCTGCCTCCTGGGTTCAAGCGACTCTCCTGCCTCAGTCTCCCAAGTAGCTGGGATTACAGGTGCCCGCCACCACACCCAGCTAATTTTTGTATATTTAGTAGACACATGGTTTCATCATGTTGGCCAGGCTGGTCTCGAACTCCTGTTCTCAAGTGATCTGCCCGTCTCAGCCTCCCAAAGTGCTGGGATTACAGGCGTGAGCCACCACACCTGGCCCGATGCCTTTTTCAGTACACAAAAGCTTTGAGTTTCAGTGCCAATTTACACTATCATCTTTTGAAAGACATTTCAAATGACACAGAACTCCAAGTATGAACAATATGAACTGACAGTCATATCACAACTGCCAGCTGGTTGAGAGTAATTGTAAGAAGCATCCCAATTTCAGAAATGTTGAAGTGTTCAAATAATTGAATCTTAGAATCGAAGAAATTATCCCCATTTTACTGTATGGAAACTGTGGTACAGAGAGATTTCATGGCTTGCCAAAAACTACAGAGCTATTGCCTTATCAGGACTTTGAATGTAGGTGGTCAAAGCACTCTGACTTCAGAGTCAGTGCTTTTGCCACTAAAAGACTTTCAGAGCCATGTAAGATAATGCTGTATGTATCTTCAGTGGTCATCCCATTTCTCTGGTAGAAATCTCCCAAGACTGAAAATTACTACCTTACAATTCAGCAAATCTATTTTTCGGACAAGTCTAATAGAAAGAAAGTGCTTCTGTTGGATGTTAAGCATTTACTCAAAGAAAAAAAAGAAAGTGCTTCTGAATCAAAATTTTGCACTTTTTTATCTATCCAGGCATCCCCAAACTTTTAACACAGGGGGCCAGTTCACTGTCCCTCAGACCGTTGGAGGGCCGCCACATAGTGTGCTCCTCTCACTGACCACCAATGAAAGAGGTGCCCCTTCCTGAAGTGTGGCAGGGGGCCGGATAAATGGCCTCAGGGGGCCACATGCGGCCTGTAGTTTGGGGACGCCTGATCTATCCTTTGGGATCACATAGAACAAGTCAAATGCCTCTTTCATATTACAGTGTTTTGGTTTTATTTTTCCAAATAATGTGGGAACTGATGGGATTTTATTCATTCAAGAGGTATTTATTGAGTATATACTATGTGTAAAACATTGTGCAGGAAACAATAGGGAGTATAAAGAAAGAAACTCAAGGCCAGGCGCAGTGGCTCACGCCTGTAATCCCAGCACTTTGGGAGACCGACATGGGAAGATCATGAGGTCAGGAGTTTGAGACCAGCCTGGCCAATATGGTAAAACCCCATCTCTATTAAAAATACAAAAATTAGCCGGGTGTGGTGGTGCTCGCCTGTAGTCTCAGCTACTCAGGAGGCTGAGACAGGAGAATTTCTTGAACCTGGGAGGAAGGGGTTGCAGTGAGCTGAGACTGTGCCACTGTACTCCAGCCTGAGTGGCAGAGCGAGACTCTTGTCTCAAAAAAAAGAATGAAACTCAGTACCTACTCTTTTTTTTTTTTTTTTGAGACGGAGTTTCGCTCTTGTTACCCAGGCTGGAGTGCAATGGCGCGATCTCGGCTCACCGCAACCTCCACCTCCTGGGTTCAGGCAATTCTCCTGCCTCAGCTTCCTGAGTAGCTGGGATTACAGGCACGCGCCACCACGCCCAGCTAGCTCAGTACCTACTCTTAAGGAATTTACACTGCAGGGGAAAATGAGACATATATCCAAGGTAACTACAACATAAGCTAAAAGTAGTAAATGATGAGCAATCCAGATAAGAAAATTGAGATGAATGAAGACATTATCTCCAAAACGGCAGCAGAAAGGCTTCATGGAGGAAATAGCACATGAACTGGAATTTAATACCTATACATCCAGACTAATATCAGACTATAGATTGATTGATACTATATCTAATGTAATACCTAGGAACATTATTCTGCAATGTATTGAATTTTCTAGAACTGCTTTTTCATGAGTAACTTTAGCCATTTGGTTTTTTTTTTCTTCTTTCTCCTGCATAACAGTGTATAAATCTCTACCTGTATTTCTCTTATTGATTATTCCATTGAGCACGACTTGAAATAAGCTTAAAGACCATCAAAAAAAAAAAAATTTTTTTTGAGACAGAGTGTCACTTTGTTACCCAGGCTGATGTGCTGTGGTGTAATCTCTGCTCACTGCAGTCTTGACCTCCTGGGTTCAAGTGATTCTCCCACCTCAGTCTCCTTAGTAGCTGGGACCGCAGGCACGTCACCATGCCTAGCTAATTTTTGTATTTTTTGTAGACACTGGTTTTCACCATGTTGCCCAGGCTGGTCTCCTAACTCCTGGGCTCAAGGGACCCGCCTGCCTCGGCCTCCCAAAGTATTAGGATTACAGGCACGAACCACCATGTCCAGACAGTTTTTCAAATTCTCTTTTTTTTTTTTTTTTTTTTTGAGACAAAGTCTTGCTCTTTAGCCCAGGCTGGAGTGCAGTGGCACGATATGTTGGCTCACTGTAACCTCTGCCTCCTGGCTTCAAGCAATTCTCCTGCCTCAGCTTCCTGAGTAGCACAGACTACAGGTGCGTGCCACCATGCCCAGCTAATTTTTATATTTTTAGTAGAGATGGGGTTTCACAACATGTCGGCCTGAATGGTCTCAATCTCCTGACCTAGTGAGCCACCTGCCTCAGCCCCCCAAAGTGCTAGGATTACAGTCATGAGCCACTGTGCCCAGCCCAGTTTTTCAGATTCTTATTGTAGAAGTTAAAAAGGGAAGAAAAAGAAGTTTTTCTGATTCTTAAAAGCAGAATACTTTTTCTCAAAGGAAATTGTAGATGTCTCCCCAATACAGAAAATAGAGTGGTTCTGCCCTAGCTGAAATTGGGGCAGGAAGCCATGGCCCTGATCACTTAGTCTTGAGATGCCTCTGCAGAATAATCTGAAAATCACTACCCATTCCCATTCAATGTTTACTTACCTGCAAAATCATCACCCTGCCCATGTTTGAGCACCTGTGTTGATAGACATTATAATATATGCAAAAGTAAGTAATATATGCACATAGGTGAATTAAGTTGTTATTATGGACTATAGGTCATCTGTACTGAAATCAAAAGACACAAATTTGCTTAGTTCTGCCATTTATTACCCATCTTTCCGACTTCAAAAGATGGAAATAAAACATCAGAAAAACTCAAAATGAGGGATATTTTCCAAAATAACTGGCCAGTAATCATCAAAAATGCCAACATCATGAAGGAGAAGAAAAATGGCCGGGCAAGGTGGCTCACACCTGTAATCCCAGCACTTTGGGAGGCTGAGGCAGGTGGATGTTGGCCAGGCTAGTCTGAGGTCAGTTGTTCGAGACCAGCCTGGCTAACATGGTGAAACCCCTTCTCTACTAAAAATACAAAAAGTAGCATGGCATGGTGGTGCATGCCTGTAATCCCAGCTATTCGGGAGGCTGAGACAGGAGTTCAAGACTAGCCTGGCCAACATAGCAAAATCCTGTCTCTACTAAAAATACAAAAATTAGCCTGGCATGGTGGTGGGCGTCTGTAGTCCCAGCTACTCAGGAGGCTGAGGCAGGCGAATTGCTCGAACCCGAGAGGCAGAGGTTGCAGTGAGCCAAGATCTCACCAATGCACACGAGCCTGGGCGACAGAGTGAGACTCTGTCTCAAAAAAAAAAAAAAAAAAAAAAAAGAAGAAAAGCTGGAGGAACTCTAGCAGATTGAAGACTAAAGAATCATGACGGCCGGGCGCGGTGGCTCAAGCCTGTAATCCCAGCACTTTGGGAGGCCGAGGCGGGTGGATCACGAGGTCGAGAGATCGAGACCAACCATGGTCAACATGGTGAAACCCCGTCTCTACTAAAAATACAAAAGATTAGCTGGGCATAGTGGCGTGTGCCTGTAATCCCAGCTACTCAGGAGGCTGAGGCAGGAGAATTGCCTGAACCCGGGAGGCGGAGGTTGCGGTGAGCCGAGATCGCGCCATTGCACTCCAGCCTGGGTAACAAGAGCAAAACTCCGTCTCAAAAAAAAAAAAAAAAAAAAAAAAAAAAAAAAAAGAATCATGACAACTGAATGCAACCTGGACTTGAAACTTGTTTTTCTATTGGAACAATTATCAGAATTTGAATAATGTATGTAAATTAGCTAATAGTATTATATTAATGTTAATTCCCAATTTTGAAAATTATGTGGTGGTTATGTAAAAGAGTATATTTGTTATTAGAAAATACACATCATGGTAAAAAGGAATTCGAAGAGAAAATAATGAAAATATACACTGGCATATTTAGGAGTAAAGCGTGGCAACTTTCAAACAGGTCAGGAAAAAACTTTTTTTTTTTTTTTTGCATTTATAAAAACTAGCAGATTTATTCCTCAGGGGCCCGTTTTCAAGAAGCTAAAGGTGAAGGTGGGAGGGGAGAAGTTTCCTCCCCTTTTCCTTTGTCCCTCATCTTATTTTCTCCAAAGGGTAAAAAAATGGCCTGGACCCCAAAACCTACCCAAATAAAAAATAAAAAAACTGAGGTTTCAAAAAGTTACAGCATCTTAATTCCTCATAGAAAAGGGGGAGAAGCCAGAGGGAAGAGGAGTCCCTGGTGTGGGGGGGAGACACCCCCCCAGCCTGGTGAGACATCCCTTCCCCTTAAATAGCTGCCCCAAATGGGGCAAGGCTGGGGCTATAGCATTTAAAAACTCCCACATCCCATTTTATCAAATCCAAAGAGGAAAAAAAAAGTCCCTTTTCCCCCAAAACTCAAATATATATATATATTTTTTCTTAAAAAAACAAAACTTTGAAGGCATCAAACGTTAAAGTGAATCTAGAGCAAGGGAATGTGAAATTCCCTCCTTCCTTCCTCCTTCCTGTGGGGTGCATTGGTGCATCCCCAGCAGAGGGACGGGCCCCAAGGGGATGACAGAGGGGAAGGACCAAAGGGGGAAAAGGGCGTGGGACTCCCCAGCCAATCAGCAGCCAGTGTGGGTGTGGGCAGGGCCGCCAGGGAAGCCACGCCCCCTTGGAGGTTTCCAAGTGGGATGGGGAGTGGGAACAACGCATTCCTGTGTAGTCTTTTTTTTTTTTTTTTTTTTTTTTGAGACGGAGTTTCGCTCTTGTTACCCAGGCTGGAGTGTAATAGCGCGATCTCGGCTCACCGCAACCTCCGCCTCCTGGGTTCAGGCAATTCTCCTGCCTCAGCCTCCTGAGTAGCTGGGATTACAGGCACGTGCCACCATGCCCAGCTAATTTTTTGTATTTTTAGTAGAGACGGGGTTTCACCATGTTGACCAGGATGGTCTCGATCTCTTGACCTCGTGATCCACCCGCCTCGGCCTCCCAAAGTGCTGGGATTACAGGCTTGAGCCACCGTGCCCGGCCCCTCCTGTGTAGTCTTTAGCCAACTCCAAGTCAAGTAGAGGCCCGGAAAGCAGGGTGACAGGCGGGGTGTGCAGAAAGGAGCAGCGGGTTTTCTGGGTCCCTGCAGTCAGGGAGAACCCTGCTTCCTCAGCTCCTGGACAAAGGCTTCAATGATTTCCTCTTTCACTTTCTGCAATTCCTTCTTCACCTCTTCCAGAAGCTCCTGTTTCACCCTCTCTAGGTCTGAGTGGTCGCCGGAGCTGGGCGTGCAGGGGTGGGTTTTAGAAGTGGTCACCGAAGAAGACAACTTCATCCTTGGCAAGGTTGTGCTGTTCTTCTCCCAGGGTCTCCGCACAGATTCACTCTGGGCCGGCCGGAACTCTGGCGTCTGGCTCCTAGTTGGCAGATTCATCCTTGGGGGTTTTCTCCCTGACCTGCGTGGCTTTCCTTCTCCAGGCCAGCATGGCGTTCATCTCTTCCATGAGCCCCCCCACCTCCGCTTCGACTGCTCTCAGCTTTGGGGGCCACGGGCCACCCTGAGGATTCCTCCTGCTTGCTGACTTTCCTGAGTTTGGCTCCAGCAATAGCTGCGGCCAGGCCTGGGGCCCCGGTTCCCCCACCACTGGGGCCCTGTGCTGCCGGGAGAGTGGGTGCAGGGGGTGGTCCTCCCCCAGCTCCATGTGCTGCAGCTGGGACCCCCGAGGGGGGCAAACCTGGGGGTGGGGGAGGACCTGGAGGAGGGGGAGGTCCTGGTGGTGGGGGTGGACCCCCAGCAGAGGGAGCAGGTGGGCCTCCTGCATTGGAGACACGGCGCTCCAGGTGCGCGGAAGGGCCGGGCTGCTGCCTTTTCTGCTGCTCCACCTCCTCCGGGGAGGGGTCGTTGGGGACCGACCAGGCAGGAGGTGCTGGGGGTGGAGGGGGCCCACCTCCTTCCAACGCCTCCAGGGCACTGGCCATGCCCGCGGCAAACTGGGCAGCATCCTCCTTGCTGCTGTAGTTGAGGCCCCAGACCTGGCAGGCATCAAGCCACTGATGGAAATTGGGGGTGGCTTGATTATACCTGACGCCCCGGACGCTGGCACAGTTGATGACCTGCTGGTCGGGCTGCATTTTCTGGCCCACTACGTGGAAGGAATTGGCCGTGGGGTTGTGGTAGATCTGGACGCGCCTGAAGGCCTGGGAACCCACGCCAGCACGGACCCATCGCTTGTTGCTGTCGTCATAAACCATCGCAGTGGCCGGCTGGAACAGGTGACCGACTCACTCATGGCTGCTCGGTGGGCGGGCGGTGCGCCCATGGGCTGGCTGCTCCCGGGGCGCCCCTGGCCGGAGGTTCAGGGGTTCAGGTCTGGCTCCGGGCTCGGCTCAAGCTCCCCCAGAGACCCGCCATATAGAGTCGGGCTTCCTGGGCCAAACGTGGACCGGGCCGGGGAGGGTCTCCGGGCACCGCTTCAGGCGGTCTGAGAAGTCTCTGCGGCAGAAAGGGGGTGCGGCGTCCCCTGCCCAGTGCACCCCGCGTGCCGGCCGCTGTTACTCTTACTACTGTACTTCCTTACATTTCGTTCCAAATGCCAGGAAAAAAAACATTTGAAAGAAAGGGAAAGGCCGCGAGGGCGCCACCAAGCGGCAGCTTGAGGGCGGGAGACTGCGGGAGGGTAACGGAGCCGGCGCCGCCGCCATGCTGGGTCTGAAGGGCTGCTGCAGGCGCCGACAGAGCAAGCGGGAGTGCGGGGCGGGTGACAGCAGCGTGGGATCTGCCTCTCTGCGAGCAGCCCCGGGCGGCTGTCGCAGCGCCATGAGCGCGGGCACCGCTGACATCGGCAGCAAGATCGGCCTCATCTCCAAGGTGGAGTTCCGCTATGAGGGCACCCTCTACACCGACACTGGAAACTCCACGGTAGCCATCGCCAAAGTTCGATCCTTTGGTACAGGAGACAGACCAACAGATCGTCCAATACCACCTCGAGATGAAGTCTTCGAATACATTATAATCCGTGGGAGTGACCCTAAAGACCTCACTGTTTGTGAGCCACCAAAACCACAATGTTCTTTGCCTCAAGACCCAGTCCTCGTTAGGCTCATTGACTTCTTCATTCCAGTCCATGGGTTCCTGTGGGCCTTTCGCCAGGATGCCCACATACAGTCAGTTCAGTCCAAGTTCCTTAGCTGGGCAGCATTTTGGTGCTGTTGTTGTTGCTGGAAGCTCTTTGACATCCTTTGGAACAGAAACATCAAACAGTAGTACCTTACCCCGATGTAGTGCGGTTGGTTCTGTCTTTACACAGGATACAAGATCCCTAAAAACACAGTTATCTCAAGGTCGTTCAAGCCCTCAGTTAGACTCTTTGAGAAAAAGCCCAACCGTGGAACAAGCAGTGCAGACCGCCTCGGCCCACTTACCTGCTCCAGCACCTGCTGGGAGGAGTCCTGTATCAACCAGGCCTTTGCCATCCACCAGCCAAAAATCAATAGAGAATCAGGAGCATCAGCGAGCTGAAGTACACAAAGTGTCAAGGCCAGAAAATGAGCAACTCAGAAATGATAACAAGAGACAAGTAGCTCCAGATGCTCCTTCAGCTCCAAGGGGGGGGGGGGGGGGGGGAGGGGCGAGTCATGGGGGTGGCAGGGGAAGATTTGGTATTCCGCGAGATGGGCCAATGAAATTTGAGAAAGACTTTGAAAGTGCAAATACACTTTCAACAAGGTAGAGATTGACAGAGAGTTTCATATTAAGCTTAAATTCAACAAGGAAGAGATTGACAGAGAGTTTCATATTAAGCTTAAATTAAAAGAAGATAAACCTGAGAAACAGGAGAAGCCCGTAAATGGTGAAGATAAAGGAGACTCAGGAGTTGATACTCAGTGAAGGAAATGCTGATGAAGAAGATCCACTTGGACCTAATTGCTATTATGACAAAACTAAATCCTTCTTTGATAATATTTCTTGTGATGACAGTAGAGAACGGAGACCAACCTGGGCTGAAGAAAGAAGATTAAATGCTGAAACATTTGGAATCCCACTTCATCCAAACCATGGTCGTGGGGGATACAGAGGCAGAGGAGGTCTTGGTTTCCGTGGTGGCAGAGGGTGTGGTCGTGGCAGAGGTGGTACTTTCACTGCCCCTCGAGGATTTCGTGGTGGATTCAGAAGAGGTCTGAATCTGTGGGGACCGGGAATTTGCAGATTTTGAGTATAGGAAAGACAACAAAGTTGCTGCATAGTCTACAAACAGGTCTCTGAAAATAGGTGAATTTCTAGCTCTTCATGGTCCTGAAAATTGATTTCAGTCTTTGCAAAGAATGAAGTGAATTCGCTGTACATTTGTCACCAGCACTGGGTTTTAGTTTTTTGTTTGTTTTTCTGCTTAATTTCAAAGATAAAATGCAGTTACTTTTGGGGGTTGAAGTCTTAAAACATGAGCATTAAATAAATTTGGAATAGCCAAAGCTTAAGTAATTTCTTATGCATAAACTAAAGCAGTACTTCAGTGGAACTTACAAGTATTTTTTTTTTTATCACCAAAAGGTTTTTTTTAGCACAAAAAATTATATTTGACAATTGCAAGTTGCCTGCAGATAGGACTGTGATACTGTGTTTTGAGCCACAGAAGATTTTGTGTGTATGTGTGCATGCGTGTGTATCTTTTTCCTCCTTTCTTTTGGGAAATCCTGAAATATGAGATAGCTTATTTTGTCAGTTAATTAGGGTGCTGGATGGTAGAGAATTTTGTCAGTCAACTATGTACACACAGTAAATATTGTTTCTTAGGCAAAGGTAACTTTTATATAGTTGTAAAATTCCATTATATTCCATTGCTAAATAAACATTAAGAACTTTGTATAGCTGTATAAAAAGCAACTAATTTTTTAAAGAATAAACATTTTAAAGTCAGCCAAAAAAAAGAGAAAGCAAATGTGGTAAAATGTTAACAATGAGAAGTTCTGAGTGTAGGGTATATAGAAATTATTTATTATTTGCACTATTGCAACTCTTTCTTTTCTTTTCTTTCTTTTTTTTTTTTTTTTTTGAGAAACCAGTCTCACTACGTTGTGTAAGCTGATCTCATACTCGTGTGATGAAGCAATGCTCCCACCAGTCACCAGAGTAGCTGGGACTTTAGGCACACACAATTGCACTGGGGGCAGCTTTTCTTAAAGACAGAAATTATGTTTAAATGAAATGCTTTTTAGGTGGAGAGAATATCTGTCTTACCTGCTTCATAGAATTTTGGCGAAGATCAAATACAATCTTGTGAGTGAAAAAGCTTTGAAAACTGTAAGTTTCCCTGCAGATATAAAGCTTAATTATTACTACTGAAAAGAGCTTTATAGAATCTAGGGCTCTAACAAATGTAAAACAATTACTTTTACTGCATTTTGTAGCTTCTACAGAGAATAAATCTAGTTCTGTATCCATTAACTCAATTATTACTCCTTTAAGAGAAGGCTTACCCCTTGGTGTCATTGCTTTAGGAGGGTCAGTGATCAATAGTAATTTTATTACCTCATTTATTGCAGAAATCCATAGCCTAAAATATTGTCTCTTGTTCTATATTTACTGCCTGAGTCTAAATGTCCTCCAAGTTCCTTCCCAACACTGGAATTTCATGATTTAATGGAATTAACACAGAAAAGCAATTGGTAGGAGGGCTCATGCATTTTTGTTTTGTTTTGTTTTTCTTTTGAGATGGAATCCCTTTGTCGTCTAGGCTAGAATGCAGTGGTGTGATCTTGGCTCACTGCAACCTCCCCCTCCTGTCTACTGAGACAGGAGAATCAGGTTCAAGATATTTTCCTATCTCAACCTCCTGAGGAGCCAGGACTACCGGTGTATGTCAGTCTAATTTTTGTATTTTTTAGTAAATACAGGTTTTCACTATGTTGGCCAGGCTGGTCTTAAACTCCTGACCTCAGGTGATCGATCCGCCTGTTTTGGCCTCCCACAGTGCTGGGATTACATATGTGAGCCACCATGCCCGGACAGGACATCATCTCTTTAAAAAAAGAAAAGAGAAATGGCTGGGCATGGTGGCTCACGCCTGTAATCCCATCACTGTGGGAGGCCGAGGCAGGTGGATCACCTGAGGTCAGGTATTCGACACCAGCCTGGTCAACATGGTGAAACCCTTCCTCTACTAAAAATACAACAAGTAGCAGGGCATGGTGATGCATGCCTGTAATCCCAGTTACTCAGGAGGCTGAGGCAGGAGAATTTCTTGAACTCAGGAGGCAGAGGTTGCGGTCAGCTGAGATCATGACATTGCATTCCAGCCTGGACCAAAGAGCAAGACTGTCTCAAATAAAAAAAGGAACACCCATTTTTTTTTTAAACTGGTCAGAAATGTTTGAATATCTGCAATTTCTTATGGGTGAACCTGTAGTTGAGCTAACTTATTGCACAGGCAAGGAATTTCTTATTTATCCTGGCACTGATATATATGTAGTGTTGGACCTGCCAGGCTGCTTGCTTCCCTTCTTCTTGAATGAGGGCAGTTTGGTTCTTTCACAACTCCTTAAGACCTGTACACCAGAAAAGTGGGGAAAGATCTACAGCCTAGTTTTCTACAGTAGTGCTGGTAAAACATTGGGTGGTCACTATCAGTTTCATTGTCATTGGGAAGTGACTGTAGGCTTTCATTGTTTGTGAAACATCAGTTCTCTTTGCTGACAAATAAAATCAGGATTTGACTGTATGCAATTGCTCTCAAGACAACAAAGGGAATCAGAGAAAATAATCTGCATATCAATGGCAGAAAGAAAAATTTAGGTACTATTGTTTAAGTTCCAAAAGAAATCTAGAAGAATCTGGGCTCTCTGCCTGGTATTTCATTCTTTTTGGTTGACAAATTCCTTATCTACGTAAGACTTTCACTGTGCAACTTTCAACTTTAACTGGTAGGTCCAACTTATCAGTATTTTCTTTTATAGTTGTGTTTTTTTTTTTTTGAGACAGAGTTTCGATCTTGTTACCCAGGCTGGAGTGCAATGGCATGATCTCGGCTCACCACAACCTCCGCCTCTTGGGTTCAGGCAGTTCTCCTACCTCAGCCTCCTGAGTAGCTGGGATTACAGGCACGCGCCACCATGCCCAGCTAATTTTTTGTATTTTTAGTAGAGACGGGGTTTCACCGTGTTGACCAGGATGGTCTCGATCTCTTGACCTCGTGATCCACCCGCCTCGGCATCCCAAAGTGCTGAGCCACCGCGCCCGGCCTAATTGTGCTTTTTATGTCTATTTTTAAAAATCTTTGGCTAACTCACTGTCACAGAGATTTCCTCTCGTGTTTTCGTCAAGAAATCTTACAGTATTAGCTCTTACATTTGGGTCTATGTTCTTTTTTAAGGTAGTTTTTGTATATAGTGCAAAGTAAATGTCAACATTCGTTTTTAAAAATATGAATATTTAGGCCACTCATGGTGGCTCATGCCTGTAACCCCAGCACTTTGGGAGGCTGAGGCAGCAGATCATCTGAGGTTAGGAGTTCAAGACCAGCCTGGCCAACATGGTGAAACCGTGTCTCTACCAGAAGTGCAAAAACTAGTCAGGTATGGTGGCAGGCACCTGTAATCCCATTATCCCAGCTACTCAGGAGGCTAAGGTAGGAGAATCACTTGAAGCTGGGAGGCGGAGATTGCAGTGAGCTGAGATTGTACCACTGCACTCCAGCCTGGGCAACAAGAGCAAGACTCTGCCTTAAAAAAAAAATTATATATATATATATGTACACACACATACACACACACGTATCTATTTGAATATTTAGTGGTTTTAGCACCACTTATGAATCTTATCAAATAATGTTATCATTTTCTCATTAAATTGCTTTGGAATTTTTGTCCAAAAAAATTGACCAAATATATGAGAAGTGTATTTCTAGATTTCCTATTCTGCTGTATTGATCTATACGCTTATGTTTACACCAATACCACGCTGTCTTCATTACTGTAGCTTTATAGTAAATCCTGAAATAGGTAGCTTGCATTTTCAGCTTTTTTTTTTCTCTTTCTTTTTTTTTTTTTTTTTTTTTTGAGGCGGAGTTTCGCTCTTGTTACCCAGGGTGGAGTGCAATGGCGCGATCTCGGCTCACCGCAATCTCCGCCTCCTGGGTTCAGGCAATTCTCTTGCCTCAGCCTCCTAAGTAGCTGGGATTACAGGTACGCGCCACCATGCCCAGCTAACTTTTTGTATTCTTAGTAGAGACGGGGTTTCACCATGTTGACCAGGATGGTCTCGATGTGTTGACCTCGTGATCCACCTGCCTCGGCCTCCCAAAGTGCTGCGATTACAGGTGTGAGCCACTGCGCCCAGCCCCAGGTTTTTTTTTTTTTTCAAAATCGTTTTGACTATTCTAGATCCTTTGAATTTCCATATACATTTTTTTTTTTTTTTTTTTTTTTTTTTTTGAGACGGAGTTTCACTCTTGTTACCCAGGCTGGAGTGCAATGGCATGATCTCGGCTCACCGCAACCTCCGCCTCCCAGGTTCAGGCAATTCTCCTGCCTCAGCCTCCTGAGTAGCTGGGATTACAGGCACGTGCCACCATGCCCAGCTAAGTTTTTGTATTTTTAGTAGAGACGGGGTTTCACCATGTTGACCAGGATGGTCTTGATCTCTCGACCTCGTGATCCACCCGCCTCGGCCTCCCAAAGTGCTGGGATTACAGGCTTGAGCCACCGCGCCCGGCCTCCATATACATTTTAAAATAAGCCTATGAATTTCTGTTTTTTCTTTTCTTTTCTTTTCTTTTTTTTGAGACGGAGTTTCGCTCTTGTTACCCAGGCTGGAGTGCAATGGCACGATCTTGGCTCACCGCAACCTCCGCCTCCTGGGTTCAGGCAATTCTCCTGCCTCAGCCTCCTGAGTAGCTGGGATTACAGGCACGCGCCACCATGCCCAGCTAAGTTTTTGTATTTTTAGTAGAGACGGGGTTTCACCATGTTGAGCAGGACGGTCTCGATCTCTTGACCTCGTGATCCACCTGCCATGGCCTCCCAAAGTGCTAGGATTACAGGCTTGAGCCACTGTGCCCGGCAAGCCTATCAATTTCTATAGAAAATCTTGCAGGAACGTCTCTTTGGATTATGTTGAATCTACAGATCAATTTGAAGGAAAATTGACATTTTGGGTTTTGTTTTGTTTTGTTTTGTTTTTGTTGAGACAGGATATTGCTGTAGTGTCCAGGCTGGAATGCAGTGGCTCAATCTCGGTTGACTGCAATCTCTACCTCCCAGGCTCAAGCCGTCTTCCTGCCTCAGTCTCCTGAGCAGCTGGGACTAGAGGTGTACAACACCATACCTAGCTAATTTTGCATTTTTTGTGGACACAGGATCTCACTGTGTTGCCCAGACTGGTCTTAAACTCCTGAACTCAAGTGATCCATCTGCCTTAGCCTCTCAAAGTGCTGAGATTGCAGGCGTGAGCCACCATGCCCAATGGACATCTTAGTATTGAGTCTTCTGGTCCATAAACATGATGTCTCTCTCCATATATTTAGGTCTCTCATTTCTCTCAGCATTGCAGATTGTTAAATTTTTCCCCAAGTATTCCATATTTTTGGTGCTATTGTAAATGGTATTTTTATTTTTATTTTAGTTAACAATCATTTGTTACTAGTAGGTACATATGTAACTGATCATTTTTGTTCTTGCTAAACTTACTTATGAGTAGCTTTTTTGTAGTTTTCTTAAGCTTTTCTACATAGACAAGTGTGCCACTTGTAAGTAAAAACTGTTTTATATCTTTTTTTCTCAATCAATATGTGCCTTTCCCTCCTACTTTTTTTTTTTTTTTTTTTTTTGAGACAGTCTTGCTTTGTTGCCCAGGCACAACAACCTCCTTCCCCCAGGTTCAATGGATTCTCATGCCTCAGCCTCCTGAGTAGCTGGCACTACAGGCATGTGCCACCACTCCCAGCTAAGTATTGTATTTTTAGTAAAGACGGGGTTTTGCCATGTTGGCCAGGCTGGTCTCAATCTCCTTACCTCAAATGATCCACCCACCTTGGCCTCCTAAAGTGCTCTGGATTACAGGTGTGAGCCACTGCTCTCCCCTTCTGCTGTTTTTTAACCTTGTTGAACCAACTAGGATCTATTCAACTAGACTGTTGAATAGATGTGTTGAGAGCAGACAACCTTAAAATGTTCCCAGTCTTAAGAGAGAAAGCGGGCCGGGTGCGGTGGCTCAAGCCTGTAATCCCAGCACTTTGGGAGGCCGAGGCGGGTGGATCACGAGGTCAACACATCGAGACCATCCTGGTCAACATGGTGAAACCCCGTCTCTACTAAAAATACAAAAAATTAGCTGGGCATGGTGGCGCGTGCCTGTAATCCCAGCTACTCAGGAGGCTGAGGCAGGAGAATTGCCTGAACCCAGGAGGCGGAGGTTGCGGTGAGCCGAGATCATGCCATTGCACTCCAGCCTGGGTAACAAGAGTGAAACTCCGTCTCAAAAAAAAAAAAGAGAGAAAGCACACCAGGCACAGTGGCTCATGCCTGTAATCCCAGCATTTTGGGAAGCTTAGGCAGTGGATCACCTGAGATCAGGAGTTTGAGACTAGCCTGGCCAAAAAGGTGAAACCCATTCTCTACAAACAATACAAAAAATTAGCTGGGCGTGATGGCAAGTGCTTGTAATCCTGGCTACACTAGAGGCTGAGACAGGAGAATCACTTGAAACCGGGAAGGGAGGTTGCAGTGAGCTGAGATTGCCCGATTGCACTGCAGCCTGGGCAACAAGAGTGAAACCCAGTCCAAAAAACAAGCCGGCTGCGGTGGCTCAGGCCTGTAATCCCAACACTTTGGGAGCCCGTAGGCAGGCGGATCACGAGGTCAGGAGTTCAAGACCAGTCTGGCCAATATGGTGAAACTCTGTCTCTACTAAAAATACAAAAATTAGCTGGGCTTGGTGGCGTGCGCCTGTAGTCCCAGCTCCTTGGGAGGCTGAGGCAGGAATTGCTTGAACCCAGGAGGCAGAGGTTGCAATGAGCCGAGATTGCACCACTGCACTCCAGCCTGGTGACAGACCGAGACTTCATCTCAAAAAATAAAATAAAATAAAAGAAGGAAAGGAAAGGAGATTGCTCACTGCAACCTCTGCCTCCCGGGTTCAAGTGATTTTCATGCCTCCACCTTCCAAGTAGCTGGGATTATAGGTGCCTACCACCAGGCCTGGCTAATTTTTGTATTTTTAGTAGACATAGGGTTTCACCATGTTGGTCAGGCTGGTTTCCAACTCCTGACCTCAAGTGATCCACCCGCCTCAGCCTCCCGAAGTGCTGGGATTACAGGCATGAGCCAAAATGCCTGGCCTCTGTCTGTTAGTAAGATGAATTACATCGGCTGATTTACGAATGCTAAATCTTTCAATGCTGAATTAATTGGTCATGATAGATTTTATACTACTAGGTTTGATTTGCTAAATTTTGCTTGGGTTTTTTTGCATATATATTCATGAGATACACCGATCCATAGTTGTTTTTTTTTTTTTTTTTTTTCTTGTATTTGGCTGGCTTTGGCATCAGGTTAATGCTTGCTCCCTAAAATTAACTAGGAAGGGCTGGAAGCGGTGGCTCCCTCCTGGAATCCCAGCACTTTGGGAAACTGAGGTGGGCAGATCACCTGAGGTCAGGAGTTTTGAGACCAGCCTGGCCAACATGGTGAAACCCCATCTCTACTAAAAATACAAAATTGGCTTGGTATGGGTGGTGGCTCAAGCTTGTAATCCCAGCTGAGACAGAGGAATCACTTGCACCTGGGAGGCAGAGGTTGCAGTGAGCAGAGACCATGTCATTGCACTCCAGCCTGGGCAAGAAGATCTAAAAAAAAAAAAAAAAAACTACCTGGAAAGTATTCCATCCTCTTTAATTTTCTGAAAATGTTTATCAACAGTAAGGTCATCTTGAAATGTTCTTTTTGCAAAGGTTTTGCTTTGTTTTTCCCAGACAAATTCTTGCTCTGTCACCCAGGCTGGAGTGCAGTGGTGAGATCTCACTGCAACCTCCGCCTCCCAGGTTCATGCGATTCTCCTGCCTCAGCCTCTCGAGTAGCTGGGATTACAGGCAAATGCCACCACACCTGGCTAATTTTTGTATTCTTAGTAGAGACAGGTTTTCACCACGTTGGCCAGGCTGGTCTCAAACTCTTGACCGCGTGATCCGCCCAGCTCAGCCTCCCAAAATGCTGGGATTACAGGCTTGAGCCACCGTGCCAGCCCTTATTGCAAAGGTTTTTAACTACAAATTTATTTTAGAGATAAATGACTATTATTAATAGCTTTATTTTTTTATTCTTTTTTTTTTTTTTTAGTTGGAGTCTTGCTCTGTCCCTCAGGCTGGAGTACAGTGGCATGATCTTGGCTCACTGCAACCTCCACCTCCCAGGTCCAAGCAATTCTCCTGCCTCAGCCTCCCTAGTAGCTGGGGCTTTAGGCACAAACCACCAGGCCTACCTAATTTTTGTATTTTTAGTAGAGATAGGATTTCTGCATGGATTACAAGCATGAGTCACTGCCCAATCACACAGGTTGGAGTGCAATGGTGCAATCTCGGCTCACTGTAACCTCTGTCTCCTAGGTTCAAGCAATTCTCCTATGTCAGTCTCCCAAGTAGCTGGGATTACAGGCACCCACCACCATGCCCAGTTAATTTTTAGTATTCTTAGTCATGATGGTGATTTGCCATGTTGGCCAGGCTGGTCTCAAACTCCTGACCTCAGGTGATCCACCTGCCTTGGCCTACTGAAGTGTCAGGGTTACAGGCTTGAGCTACCATACGCAGCCATCTTTTTGTTTTTTAGAGATGGAGTCTCACTTGGTTGCCCAGGTTGTAATGAAGTGGTACAGTCATGGCTCACTGCAGCCTTGATCTCCCAGGCTCAAGCAATTTTCTCACCTCAGCCTTCTCAGTTGCTGGGACTACAGGCATGCACCACCATGCCTGGCTAATTTTTTAAAAAGTTTTTGTAGTGACAGGGTCTTGCTATGTTGCTCAGGCTGGTCTTGAACTCCTGCTGGCCTCAAGTGATCCTCTTGCCTCTGCGTCCCAAAGTGCTGGGATTACAGGATGAGCCACTGCACCTAGCCCACTTATCTTTTGTGTGTGTGTGTGTGTGTGTGTGTGACAAGGTATTTTCAACTTACTCTCTTAGCAATTTTGAAATATACAATAAATTATTATTAACTATAGTCACTACGCTGTGCAATAAATCTCGAAATTGTATTCTTCCGGTTTAACTGTAACTTTGTACCCTGTGACCAACATCTTCATCTTTCCATTCTCCTCCCCAACCCTCACCCCACCCCCTTATTCCCCAGCCTCTGCTAACTACCATTCTACTCTGAACCTCTATTACTCTTTTTGTTTTGTTTTGTATTTGAGATGGAGTTTGACTTTTGTCACCCCGGCTGGAGTACAGTAACATGCTCTCAGCTCACTGCAGTGTTCACCTCCTGGGTTCAAGCACTTTTCCTGCTTCAGCCTCTGAGTAGCTGGGATTACAGGTGCCTGCCACCACACCGGGCTAATTTTTGTATTTTTAGTAGAGACGGGGTTTCACCATATTGGCCAGGCTGGTCTTGAACTCCTGACCTCAGGTGATCCACCTGCCTCAGCCTTCCAAAGTGCTGGGATCACAGGTGTGAGCCAACGTGCCTGGCCAAGTCTGCCTTTTTCAGACTCCACATATTAGTGAGATCATGTAGTATTTGTCTTTCTGTGCATGCCATATATCACTTTGCATAATAACCTCCAGGTGTATCCATATTCTCACAAGTGACAAAATTTCCTTCTGTCTAAAGGTTGAATAATATTTCATTGTACATATACACCACAGTCTCTTTATTCATTTCTCCACTGATGGACATTGGGTGGATTCTACTTCCTGGCTATTGTGACTAATGCTGCAATGAACATGGGAGTGCAGATATCTGTTTGATATACTTTAAAATGTTTTGCATATATGCCAGCATTGAGATTTTTAGATCATATGGTAGTTCTATTTCAGTTTTTTCAGTTTTTTAAGGAACCTCCATACTGCTTTCCATAATGGCTGTACTAATTTGTTAACAGCCATTCTAACAAGTGTGAAGTGATACCTTGTGTGGTTTTAATTTGTATTTCCCTAACTGGTATTGAGCTTTTTTTTTTTTTTGATGGAATTTCCCTCTTGCTGCCCAGGCTGGAGTGCAATGGCATGATCCCAGCTCACTGCAACCTCAGCCCCCCAGGTTCAAGCGATTCTCCTGCCTCAGCCTCCTGAGTAGCTGGGATTACAGGCGCCTGCCATGGTGTCCAGCTAATTTTTGTATTTTCAGTAGAGATGGGGTTTCACTGTGTTGGCCAGGCTGGTCTTGAACTCTGGACCTTGTGATCCACCTGCCTTGGCCTCCCAAAGTGTTGGGATTGTAGGCGTGAGCCACCTCAGTCAGCCAATATTAAGCATTTTTATGAACCTGTTGATCATTTGTATATCATATTTTGAGAATTTTTTTTTTTTAAGAGTCAGGGCCTCAAGCTGCCAAGCTGTTGCCCAGACTGTACTGCAGTGCTGTAATCATGGCTCACTGCAACCTCTAACTCCTGGTGAGACCTCAGCTTCTCGGGTAGCTGAGACTACAAGCATGTGTCACCACACCTGGCTAATAGAGACAGGGTCTTCCTATGTTACTCAGGCTGGTCACAACTCCTGGCCTCAAGCAATTCTCTTGTCTCAGCCTCCCAAAGCACTGGATTACAAGTGTAAACCAGTGTGCCTGGTGCCCTTTGCCTCCGTCTCAAAAAAAAAAAAAAAAAAAAAAAAAAAAAGAAAGAAAGAAAGAAAGAAAAAGAAATAGGGTCTTTGTAGATGTAATCAAAGAGGATGAGGTCATATTCAATTCAGGATAGACCTTCTTCAATACAGTTGCTGTTATAAGAAAATAGGCCGGGTTCAGTGGCTCACACCTGTAATCCCAGCACTTTGGAAGGCCAAGGCAGGCAGGTCACCAGAGGTCAGGAGTTTGAGACCACTGTGGCCAACATGGTGAAACCCCATCTCTACTAAAAGTACACAAAAAAATTAGCTGGCAGTGGTGGCAGGTGCCTGTAATCCCAGCTACTTGAGAGACTGAGGCACGAGGATCGCTTGAACCCAGGAGGTGGAGGTTGCAGAAAGCCAAGATTGCTTGGACTGTGGCCTTAGCGACAAAAGTGAAACTCCATCTCAAAAAAAGAAAAAAAGAAAAGAAAATAGAGATGGCCTATATTGCAGTGGGTCATGCCTATAATCCTAGCACTTTGGGAGGCCGAGGCAGCAGATCACTTGAGGCCAGGAATTTGAGACCTATCATGTAATTGCTGTTATAAGAAAACAAGCTGGGTGCTGTCTCTTAGAAAAAACGTTTTCTACTACAATGTTTAGCAGAGTGTCTATATAGTGAGCTATGATTGTGCCACTGCACCACAGCCCAGGCAACACAGTACGGTGCTGTCTCTTAGAAAAAAACATTTTCTACTAAAATGTTTAGTAGAGTGTCTCTACCAAAAGCCCTGGCCAACATGGTGAAACCTCTTCTCTACTATAAATACAAAAATTAGCTAGGCGTGATGGTGCATGCCTGTAATCCCAGCTACTCGGGAGTCTGAGGCAGGAAAATTGCTTGAACCCGGGAGGCAAGGGTTTCAGTGAGCCGAGATCACGCCATTATACTCCAGCCTGGGCAACAAGGTGAGACTCAGTCTCAAAAAAATAAAAATAAAAATAAGAAAACAGAAACAAAGACACAGAAGGAAAACAGCCATGTGAAGACAGAGGCAGAGATTGCAGTCATTATGCCAGAAGCCAAAGAACATGAGGCTACCTGAAAGTGGAAGAAGCAAAGAAGTATCCTTTCCTGCTGTGGAGAGCAAGCTGTCATTACTTCGTCAAATAAAATGTATGTCTATGATCCAATGATTCCACTCCTGGGTACAAAAGATCTCATACAGTTTACGAAGGGATACGTGAACATATTCACTCTAGTGTTTACTTCTGAACATAGCCATGCCAAGTTCTTTAATCTTAGACTTAGAGCCTCAAGAACTTTCTGATGTTTTAAGCCACACATTCGTGGTAATTTGTTACTGTGGCTCTAGGAAACAAATACAATGTTATTTCTAATACATTGTGTCTGCCTGCTACTGAATTTCCCATGATGTACATCCCCCATATTTCACTCATCTACCTTCCTCACTGTGGACATCATAAATAATACTACAGCGAACATATTCCTATATGTTCCTGAACAAATCATGTGAGAACTTTTTGTACTTACAACAGTGGAATTGTTGGGTGACAGATATCTATTTTATTTGCTTAAGTAATGCCAGCTTGCTCTCCACAACCCTGGCATGAGGGTTCCTCCATCTCCACATCCCTGCCAGTTCTTGACATCATGCTGACTTACAACTTTTTGCAGTGTAATGAGTGTGAAGTGTTATTTTTTTTTTATTACATTTCTGATTGCTAATGATTTTAAGCACTTCCTGTGCATGCTCAGTTTTTGGGTTTGTATTTTTAAATTGGCTGTTCATATCATTCACCCATTTCTGTATGTGGTCATTGCCTTTTTCTTGTTGATTTGTAGGTATTCTTTGAGATTCTAGATATTAATCTCTTGTCAGATTTTGACTTTGTAAATGTCTTCTCTTACTCTGTTAGCTGCTTATTAACTTTGTCCATAGTGTCATTTTCTAAACAGAAATCCTTAAATTTTATGTATTGACAGGCCAGGCGCAGTGACTCATGCCTATAATCCAAGCACTTTGGGAGGCCAAGGCGGGTGGATCATTTGAGGTCAGGAGTTTGAGACCAGCCTGGCCAGCATGGCGAAACCGTGTTTCTACAAAAAATACAAAAATTAGTAGGGCATGGTGACACACACTTGTAATTCCAGCTACTTGGGAGGCTGAGAGGCATGAGAATCGCTTGAACTCGGAAAGTGGAGGTTGCAGTGAGCCAAGATTGTGCTACTGCAGTCCAGCCTGGCCGACAGTGAGACTTCATCCCTTGACCAAAAAATGATGTAATAATAGTCATATAGCTACATACCAGCTACCAGAAAAAAAAAAAAGTCATAGATATTTTTCCTTATTGATTCATGCTTTTAAAACTGTATTTAAAAATCTCTTTCTGGTTGTAGGTCACAAAAATACTGATTTACATTTTCTATTAAAATTCAAAATTAAACCTTGATGAATACTCTTTTTAATTAGGTCTTTCATTTAGAATTTTCCTTGACACAGGGCATTGGTTAGGGATACATTAGGGACATATTTAAAGCATTCCAGTTATGCAAGTTTTTAATTCTGTGACCAGTGAGGAAAGGGGATTCTTTTCCCTAGACCCAATTTGAAAAATTACAGAGAAAGACTCTGACTCACTGGATTGGGTTGCATGCCCATTATTATGGCCCATTTAGCAAGATGCCTTACTAAGTCCTAGGCAGACGAAACAGTATTCATTACAGGGGTGATAAGGTAAATATACACAATTGGAATTTAAAGGTAAGTATTCTTTTTTCTTCTTGAAACGGAGTGCCTCTCTGTCACCTAGGCTAGAGTGCAGTGGCACAATCTTGGCTCACTGCAACCACCGCCTCCTGGGTTCAAGCAATTCCCCTGCCTTAGCTTCCTGAGCAGCTGGGACTACAGGCACACACCATGCCTGGCTAACTTTTTTGTATTTTTTTTAGTAGAGACAGAGTTTGACCAGGTTACCCAGGCTGGTCTTGAACTCCTGAGCTCAGGCAATCCTCCCGCCTCAGCCTCCCAAAGTGTTGGGATTACAGGCGTAACCCACCACGTTTAGTCTAGGTAAGTATTCTTAAGAATTTAGAGGTAGGACAATTGCACCCTATTGGGGGAACCAGATAATTCTTCATGACAGAAATGATGTTTTCAGTAGACTGAAGTATGGGTAAGTTTTATATGCATACAAAATCCTATGTATGATGACTTCTAAATAGAGGAAAAAGCATAAGAAGGCAAGGTCAAGAAATTAAGAGTATGCTTACAGTATATTCCAATTTGGCTGAACCACAGGATATAGGAAGGTTTAGTGTGTGCTGACTCTGTAAAGATATTTGTAGAAGATACAGTGATTGCTTAGTCAATGGCCATGACCCCAACCCATCATCTTGCTAATAGAACCCTCATTTGGGATAGCAATGTACTCTTCTTCTTCTGTTTTTTTCTTTTTCCTTTTTTCTGTAACCCAGGCTGGAGTGCAGTGGCACAATCTTTGCTCACTGCAACCTCCACCTCCCAGGTTCAAGCAGTTCTCTAGCCTCAGCCTCCCAAGTAACCAGGACTTCAGGCCAAGTAACTGGGACTACAGGCATGTGCACCACACCCAGCTAATTTTGTATTTTTAGTAGAGAAAGGGTTTCATCAAATTGCCCAGGCAGGTCTTGAACTCTGACCTCGTGATCTGTCTGCCTTGGCCTCCCAAAGTGTTGGGATTACAGGCAAGAACCACCACACCTGGGCTTTTTTTTTTTTTTTTTTGAGACAGAGTTTCGCTCTCGTTACCCAGGCTGGAGTGCAATGGCGCGATCTCGGCTCACCGCAACCTCTGCCTCCTGCCTCAGCCTCCTGAGTAGCTGGGATTACAGGCACACGCCACCATGCCCAGCTAATTTTTGTATTTTTAGTAGAGATGGGGTTTCACCATGTTGACCAGGATGGTCTTGATCTCTTGACCGCATGATCTACCCGCCTCGGCCTCCCAAAGTGCTGGGATTACAGGCGTGAGCCACCATGCCCAGCTTTTTTTTTTTTTTAATTTGAGACAGAGTCTTGCTTGGTCACTCAGGCTGGCTTGCAGTGGCACCATCTTGGCTCACTGCAACCTCCACCTCTCAAGGCCAAGCGGTTCTCGTGCCTCAGCCTCTCTAGTAGCCAGTATTACAGGCATACACCACCACACCTGGCTAATTTTTATATTTTTAGTAGAGAGAGCGTTTTACCATGTTGGCCACCCAGCCCAATGTACTCTTCTGTAGAGGTTAAATCTTTATTGATCTAAGTTCACTGTGACAATTTAGTTCCCTTTGCCTGCTACTTACTCCCCTCCCTATATGCCCTTGAACAAGGGGCAGCCACATGACTCAGTTCTGGTCAACAGAATGCAAGTAGAAGTCTTCTGGGAAATTTTCTGTTCATCCTCTTCAATAGCCATCTTCCAACCCAGTAAGAAGGGACAAGAAAATTTCAGATGCCAACCCAAAGTTCTGAGAGCGTTAGAACCAGGTTCAGCCTCTGAACCTGTCATACAAGCCTCAGCACGTAGAACAACCCTGTGCTTGGATTAATGTTCTATGGTACTAGAAGTTATTAATAATTTTTAACAAGGGGCCCCGTTTTATTATTTTGCACTGGGCCCCACAAATTATATGGCTACTCCTGATTGGAACCACAGTGCAAACTCGCATTTCTAATCCTTCTGTTGACAATAAGTGTCTTATGGATGAAAACACTATTGGTTGGGTTTTCTGTTACTTACAGCTAAACACACTGTTGTTGTTGTTGTTTTAGACAGAATCTCGCTCTTTTACCCAGGCCGAAGTGTAGTGCCCTGATCTTGGCTCACTACAACCTCTGTCTTCCAGGCTTAAGCGATCCTTTTGCCTTAGCCTCCTGAATAGCTGGTACTACAGAGGTGCACCACTATGTCCAGCTAATTTTTTGTATTTTTGATAGAGATGGGGTTTCACCATGGTGCCCAGGCTGTTATCAAACTCCTGAGCTCAAATGATCCAGCCACTTTGGCCTCCCAAAGTGCCGGGATTACAGGCATGAGCCATCACACCAGGCCTGAACACATTCTGATATGGTATTTAAACTTGAGGCAAGATTCACCTATAGTCATATTTCCTGGAGGCTCCGGGGGAAAAAGACTGAAATTTGTGAAAAGAGCATGAATTTTGGATTCCAGAAGCTTTAAACCTCTGAAACCATTTCCTTATTATTTATTTATTTTTGGGGGTTAGGGGGAAGAAGCCTCATTCTGTCACCCAGACTGGAGTGTAGGGGCGCGATATCAGCTCACTGTAACTTCCACCTCCTGGGTTCAAATGATTCTTCTCCTGTCTCAGCCTCCCGAGTAGCTGGGATTACAGGCACCCACCACCACAGCCAGTAGAGACAGGGTTTCACTGTGTTGGCCAGGCTGGTCTCGAACTCCTGACCTGAGATATGTGCCCACCCCTTGGCCTTTCAAAGTGGTGGGATTACAGGCATGAGCCACCACACCCAGCTCCATTTCCTTATTCTTAAAGTGAGAATAAATAACACCTACTAGAGTTGTGGAAGGATTAGATGAGTTAGCATATAAAGCACACAGTTTAGTATCTGACATTTAATAGATGTTTCTGTAATGTTAATTGCATTCTTTGTCACTGCCACATCTTACAATAAACCCACCTGATAAAAGGAGAGAAGCATAAAAATTTCATGCAGACAAAACTCTTTATCTGGGCCAACTACCTTCAGATCTCAGTTTTTAAAAAACGCCAAACATTTAAGGAGCAGACAAACTGAATAATTAAAATAATCTGGCTGGGCCTGGAGGCTCATGCCTGTAATCCCAGCACTTTGGGAGGCTGAGGCAGGACGATCAGCTGAGGTCGAGAGTTCGAGACCAACCTGACCAACATGGAGAAACCCTGGCTCTACTAAAAGTTGACTGGGCATGGCAGCACATGTCTGTAACTCCAGCTAATGGGGAGGCTGAGGCAGGAGAATCACTTGAACCCAGGAGGTGGAGGCTGTGTTGAGCGGAGATTGCACCATGGCACTCCAGCCTGGACAACAAGAATGAGACTCTGTCTCAAAAAAAAAAAAAAAAAAGGAATCTGAAATAAAATTTTCACTTATTAAGAATTATCATTTTGGGCCAGGTGCAGTGGCTCACACCTGTAATCCCAGCACTTTGGGAGGCCAAGGTAGGTGGATCACAAGGTCAGGTGTTCGAGACCAGCCTAACCAACTTGGCAAAACACCGTCTCTACTAAAAATTACCTGGGTGTTATGGTGTGCACCTGTAATCCAAGCTACTTGGGCAGCTGAGGCAGGAGAATCGCTTGAAACTGGGAGCCAGGGGTTGCAGTGAAACGAGACTGTGCCATGCCACTGTACTCCAGTTTGCCAACAGAGCAAGACTCCATCTCAAAAAAAAAAAAAAAAAAAGAATTACCATTTTGGAGCTGGGCACAGTGGCTCACCCCTCTAATCCCAGCACTTTGGTAGGCTGAGGCAGGTGAATCATTTGAAGTCAGGAGTTCGAGACCAGCCTGGCCAACATGGTAAAACCCCATCTCTACTAAAAAATTATCTGGGCTTGGTGGTGGGCACTTGTAATCCCAGTTACTCAGGAGGCTGACACAGGAGAAAGGCTTGAAGCTGGGAGGCAGAAGAGGTTGCAGTGAGCGAAGATCATGCCTTTGCACTCCAGCCTGGGCAGCAAGAGTGAAACTCCATCTCAAAAAAAAAAAAAAAAAAGGATTACCAGGTGGCTTATGCTTGTAATCTCGTTTCGGAGGCCAAGGCGGGTGCATCACTTGAGTCCAGGAGTTCAAGACAAGCCTGGGCAACATAGTGAGAACTCATCTCTTCTAAAAATAAAAAAAAAAATTAGCTGGGTGTGGTGGCACACACCTGTGGTCCCAGCTTCTCCGAGGCTGAGGCATGAGAATCACTTGAGCCCCAAGAGGCGGAAGTTGCAGCAAGTGGAGATCGCACCACTACACTCCAGCCTGGGCAATAGAATGAGACCCTGTCTCAAAAATAAATAAATAAATAATAAAAACAAAAAAAGCATTGCCATTTTGGCCTAGACATCAGCAAAAATGGGCTTTATGCATATTAATTGTCTACTTTGTTATCAGGAATATTTGTCTGGAGATGGAATCGTCATTTGTTTTGCTGAATCTTGTTTTGGGGACAGCTTGCCAGGGTAGTCTCACTTCCGTACCTGTGGCAAGAGCTGGTGGCTTGAGGAGAATCTGCTCTTCAGGATAACTCACTCACATGGCTGGCAAGGAGGTGCTGGCTCCTAGCCCAGAGTTCAGGGGGCTCAGGGCCCGGGAGGAACATGGGGTTCCTCTCCATATGGGCCTCTCCACAGACAGCCTGGGATTTCTCAGGGTGCATGACTGGATTCTAAGAGTGAGCATTCCAGGAGAACATCAGAAAGCTGTATCATCTTCTATTTTTTAAATTTAATTTAATTTAATTTTTTCAGACGGAGTTTCGCTCTTGTTTTGCTTTTGTTGCCCAGGCTGGAGTGCAGTGGCACGATCTCAGCTCACTGCAACCTCTGCTTCCCGGGTTCAAGCCATTCTCCTGCCTCAGCTTCCTGAGTAGCTCGGATTACAGGTGTGCACCACCATGTCCAGCTAATTTTTGTATTTTTAGTAGAGATGGGGGTTTCACCATGTTGGCCAGGCTGATCTCGAACTCCTGACCTTAAGTGATCCGCCTGCCTCAGCCTTCCAAAGTGCTGGGATTACAGGCATAAGCCACCACACCCAGCCTGTATTGCCTTTTTATGACCTGGCCTGAGAAGAAAACATAGCTTCACCTCTCACTGGGAGACTGCTGAAGTCACGTGGAAGAAGAACATGTGGAACCGGTGCTGCTGTTAGAGTCGTTTTTGGAAAATGCTGCTGTGACGGTCTGGGCTGGGAAATGAAGGGGCTGGCAGCCTATGATGTGCTTCACATGGAACACAGGCTGAAATGGGAAGGATCTAGGTCCTGCAGAATGGATGCGGTGATTCACAGGCCCTTCTATGTGAGGGGGAGGAGGTGGGGCATGCAGCTAGGGTGGAGGTTGGCTTTGGGAGGTTGGGGGCATTTTCCTCAACCACCCTATGGTGGTATTAGTAAGTCGGCCAGCTTCCAAATCTAGTCATAACATTGTGTGCCATTGAATTCCCTTGCGATCCTCAGGGGATAGGGTATTCTTTGTATTTCCTGTCCTTGGCTATTGTGTGATAGCAGTTGTACTACTGATCCAGGCACTGCCACTCTGCCCACCAGAGAAAGGTGCATTTAGGCATATGACTTAATATTTCACAGGAGAATTCTAAAAAAAATAAGAACAATGCTAACATTAACTGTTTATTCAACCGAGTGCTAAGGGCTTCCTCTGCATTCTCTTATTTAGTTCCCAAAAGGACTCTAAAACCGGGCGTCAGCATCATCTCTGTTTCACAGTTAGGAAACTGTAGTTTAGAGATGTGACATAATTGTGAAGGTTAGGGAGTATTAAGAGGTAGGACCTCAAATCCAACTCTGATTGCAGTGCCTCTTAGCTATACCACCTTATTATAGTTAAATCTATAATTTTACTCACTGCATATTTATTAGCCCCTATCAGGAGTGGGCATTGTTCTAAGCACTAAGAAAACACTTCTGAATGAAGCAGATAAAGTCTATACTGTCTACAAAGCTTACAATAAAATAGCAGATCATATGTTATGATGACATTAAATGAGAGTGATGTTTGATAATGACTTTATGTTGATAACTGAGTGACAAGAAAGAACCAATCATGGCTAAGGCTTGGGAAAGAGCAATTCTGGCTGGTGTTGAGATAAACGTAGTTACATTTACATTTTGAAAAGTGTATTTCAGCAGACAGTGGTTCATGAATCAGGGGGCATCAGCCCCCAAGAAGTGGTATGCAGGAGGAGAACCTTCACAAGGTGTTCTCGGAAGCAAGACGAAGACAATATATCTGATTGGTGAAACTAGAAAGTCCCTAGTTAAAAGTTAGTTGGAAGTTTCTGGTCAGTAAAGTCCTAGGTAGGGGTGGTTGCTGGTTTCACCCTTTACATTGAGGTGGGCTTTAGTTTGCTTACTGAGAAACCGGTGGCCCTGGAGCTGTTTCAGCCTAACGTTCTCCAAATTCAATTCTTTTAATGCTGGGCACAGCAAATACAAAGGTCCAGAGAGGTGGGAAGGAGTTTGGGTAATGGTCAAAGGGAGATTAGTACAAGATGTAGGGAGGGAGGGCACAGGCCTTTAAGCCAAGGTAAAGATTTGGGGTTTTATTCTAAGTTTTATGGGACCCCCATAAGGTGGACCATACATAAAGGACCAAGGGCATTTTAGAAATTTCAAGGGAAATGACCTGATCTGAATAGAAACATCACTCTGGTTGTTGTACAGAGACTGGATTGTAGGGAAATGTGTGGACACAGGGGCACCAGCTAGGAGCTGAGAGATGGTAGCTTAGTGAGTTGGAGAGAAAATAAACAGATATGGAAAATGTGTTCATAATCTATAGAGGATCCAAACTGTTGGACTTGACCATAGTTTGGATAATGGTGGTAAAGAAAGGAATCAAGAAGAATACCTGGGCTTTTGACTTGAGTAACCAAGTAAATGTCAGTGTTATTTACTGAAGTAGGGAAGACAGAGGCAGGAGCAGGTTTAGAGAAAATGGAGAGATCTGATTTTCTTTTGTTTCCTTGCTCTGACACCCAGGCTGGAATGCAGTGGCAGATCACAGCTCACTGCAGCCTCAAACTTCTGGGCTCAAGAAATCCTTCCACCTCAGCCTCTTGAGTAGCTGGGACTACAGGCACAGGCCACCACACCCTGCTATTTTTGTTGTTGTTGTTTGTAGAGACAGCGTCTTCCTATGTTGCCCAGGCTGGTCTTGAAATCTTAACCTCAATCGATCCTCCCTTCTTAGCCTTCCAAAGTGTTGGGATTATAGGTGTTAGCCACCTCATCCAACCAAAGTTCTGTTTCAAATATGTTAATATGTTACAAGGCATCCAGATGAAAATGTCAACTTAATATGTGAAGCAGAAGTCAGGACAAAGAGCAGAGCTAGAAATATACATAAAGAAGTCATTGGCACATAGATATTATTTGAAGCCAAAGAAGTAGGTAAGAATAAAGTGTGAACAACGAGAAGGAACCCCAACACTGAGTTCTAAGCACTCTAACACATAGAAGGAAGACAGAGAATAAATAAGCAAAGAAAATTGAAAAAGAATGGCCATGCCAGGTGCAGTGGGTCATATCTGTAATCCCAGCACTTTGGGAGGCTGAGGTAGGAGGACTGCTTGAACCCAGAAGTTCAAAATCAATCTGGAAAACATAATGAGACCTCATGTCTACAAAAAAATTTAAAAGTTAGCCAGGCACGGTGGCATATACTTCTAGTCCCAGCTACTCAGGAGGCAGGAGGATCACTTGAGTCCAGGAATTTGAAGCTGCAATGAGCTATGATTACACCACTGTACTCCAGCCTGGGCGACAGAGTTAGATCCCGACTCTAAAAAAAAACAAAAAAAGCCTTGCACGGTGGATCATACTTGTAATCCCAGCACTTTGGGAGGCCAAGGCGGGTGGATCACAATGTCAGGAGTTCAAGATCAGCCTGGCCAACACAGTGAAACCCCCTCTCTACTAAAAATACAAAAAAGAAAAAAAAATTAGCTGATCATGGTGGCAGGTGCCTGTAATTCCAGCTACTCACATGGTTGAGGCAGAAGAATCGCTTAAATCCGGGAGGTGGAGGTTTCAGTGAACCGAGATCACGCTACTGCACTCTGGCCTGGGCAACAGAGCTAGACTCTGTCTCAAAAAAAACCCAGCAAACAAAAAACAAACAAAAAAACAACTCTGGGCATCGTGGCTCATGCCTATAATACCAGCATTTTGGGAGGCCAAGGTGGGGGGATCACCTGAGGTCAGAGTTCGAGACCAGCCTCGCCAACATGGCAAAACCCGTCTTTACTAAAAGTACAAAAATTAGCTGGGCATGGTGGCATGCACCTGTAGTCTCAGCTACTTGGGAGGCTGAGGCAGGAGAATTACTTGAACCCAGGGGGTGGAGGTTGCAGTGAGCTGAGATAGTGTCATTGCACTCGTCTAGGGGACAGAGTGAGACTCCATCTCAAAAAAAAAAAAAAAAAAAAGACCCATGTGGTAAAGAAGAAAGCCAGGAAACTACTTGTTACAGGCTGAATTACGTTCCTCTAAAATTCATGTGTTGAACCCCAATGTCTAATACCTCAGAATGTGACCGTATTTGTAAATGAAGGCTTTAAAGCCATAATTAAATTGAAATGAAGCCATTAGGGCTGTGTCCTTAAAGGAAGAGGAAATTTTGTCACAAAGAGACACTATGGCTACGCATGGTGGCTCATGCCTGTATTCCCAGCACTTTTGGAGGCCGAGGTGGGTAGATTATTTGAGGCCAGGAGTTAGAGACCAGCCTGGCCAACATGGCAAAACCCTGTCTTTACTAAAAACACAAAAAAATTAGAAGGGTATGGTGGCATGCACCTGTAATCCCAGCTACTCAGGAGGTTGGGGCAGTAAGCTTACTTGAGCCCAGGAGGCAGAGGTTGCAATGAGCCAAGATCGAGTCACTGCACTGCAGCCTGGGTGACAGAGTGAAAGGCACTGATCCAGGCATTTAAAACAGAGTGGGAAACAAGACAAATTCCAGGCTGTCATGGAGCTTGTATTCTAGGAGACAGAGACATGAAAAACATGTAAACAAATTTAGAGTGTAGCTGGTAGAAGTAACTGGTCTGAAGAAAAATGCAGAACTAGAGAGTGATGAGAGCAGCGGCACTATTTCAGATGCCATGATTGCTTAGGGAAGGCCTCTCTGATCAGGTGACATTTGCAAAGAACTGAATGAAACGCGTGAGAAGGCGCAGTAAAATGGGCAAGAGTGTTCCACACAGAGGGAACAGTATGGAGCACGTTTCAAGTGTTGGAGGTACACAGCATGAGTAGGAAATGGCTGGAGTCAAGTGCACCAGGAGGCAAGCACAGATGACATCAGGAAGGTATGGGATTCAGACAAAGCTTGTAGGCTGTGGGACTTTGGTTTTTTCCATTCACCTCTGAGGAAGGAAGGCCACTGAAGGGTTTTGAGCAGAAGAGTGATGTTTACCTATGTAAGTTTCTTTTTTGTTTTTTCTTTTTTTGAGATGGAGTCTCGCTCTGTCACCCAGGCTGAAGTGCAGTTGTGCGATCTTGGCTCTCCACGTCTGCCTCCTGGATTCAAGCAATTCTCCTGCCTCAGCCTCCTGAGTAGCTGGGATTACAGGTGCGCGCCACCATGCCCTACCTATGTAAGTTTTCAGAGGATTTTGCTGGCTGCTACATTGAAAAGAAAGGGGGTGGAGATATTAAACAAGAAGACTAATTATGCTGGGCACCACAGTTCATGCCTGCAATCCCAGCACTTGGGGAGGTGGAGTTGGGGGGATCACCTGAGGTCAGGAGTTTGAGACCAGCCTGGCCAACGTGGCAAAATGCCATCGCTACTGAAAATACAAAAATTAGCCAGGCATGGTGGCATGTGCCTGAAATCCCAGCTACTCGGGAGGCTGAGGCAGAAGAATCACTTGAACCCAGGAGATGGAGATTGCAGTGATCCAAGATCACACTACTGCACTCCAAGCTGGGTGACAAAGAGAGACTCATTAAAAAAAAAAAAAAAGACCAATTAGATTCTTGTTGCAATAATCTGGTTGACAGACAATAGTGGCTTGGTCTAAAAATGAGCAAGTTGGGGAGAAGAGGTTGAGCTCTTTGAAGGCATAACCCAAAGAGCTGCTGATTAATTTGATGTGGACTAAGAGGAAAACAGAGGAGTCAGTTAACTATAAAATTTCCAAGATTATTTTTATTTTAATCATAAATGTTATCCTTAACTCTTGAGTGAGTCAAATAACATTCACCTAACACCAAAGGTCAGTGATCTTGATTAACTAAGATATCTATCTATGATATATTTATATATGTGATATATATCATTCTAGTAGTCAGCTAGGGAACTAAGATATCTATCTATGATATATTTATATATGTGTTATATATCATTCTAGTAGTCAGCTATTAAAATTCAAGCAATTTGGTCACCTCTATTGTATATATTTTAATGCAATTAACAGTAATAATGCAAACCAAGTCACTTTGTTTTCTACTTCTGGGCCCCTGAAATGGTATTTGCATTTACTGTCTGTATAGCCAAGTGATCTTTTTCATTAATAAGCACATACATTCACCAAAGAATATGCAGTCTGTTCTACAACATGAACCACATTATCATTATTTAAGAGAAATATCCAAATCAGTCAAATCAAATTTATTAAACTAAATTTATTTGTGGCATTTATTAAATTTTCATTGCTGCTATTGTGTTAAATTGACTTTTTTTAAGGGAAAAAGCAGATTTTTCCTCTTTTCTTTTTTTTTGAGAATGATTCCTGAAAGTAATGTGGCTGCTTTTAAAATTTGAATTTGAGCAAATTCTAAGTGAAAATTTCAGATCAGTTTCTTTTAAAAGATGTTAGAACATTATAGCAAAATCTTAGCTACATTGGATCTGACTTCTAGATATTAAGTTTTTCTTATCTATATGCCCTAAATTTTATTTTCATTATTTATTTATTTATTTTTGAGATACGGTCTCACTCTGCTGCCCAGGCTGGAGTGCAGTGGCACAGTCGCAGCTCACTGCCATTTCAACCTTCCAAACTCAAGCATATTTTGGACAGACTTCTTCAGAAAATGTATTATACACCCACCTCCCTCCCTCCCTCCCTCTCTCTCTTTCTTTTCTGAGACAGTCTTGCTCTGTCATCCAGGCTGGAGTGCAGTGGCATGATCTCGGCTCACCGCAACCTCCACTTCCCGGGTTCCAGAGACTCTCCTGCCTCAGTCCCAGAGTAGCTGGGACTACAGGTGTGCACCACCACGCCCAGCTAATTTTTGTGTTTTTAGTAGAGATGTGGTATCATCATTTTGGCCAGTATGGTCTCAGTCTCCTGACCTTGTGATCTGCTTGCCTCGGCCTCCCAAAGTGCTGGGATTACAGGTGAAAGCCACCCCGCCCAACCACATCTTCACTTTTTTACAGAAGATTGGTACGCATAATTTAATATTTTATTGATGTCTCAGAATCTGTATTATTAACAACTATGATTGCTTTGTATTGTTAGGTAGTAGAGTTATGCTGTACTCAGGACCTCTTGATGTGTACAGGTTCATCTATTTGCTTTCTGATTAAATTCTTCCTGTGGCAGAGACAAATCTAATCTGTCCTTTGCCCTAGTGAATGGAATCCCAAGTGTTAGCGGCTCTGATATTTCCCTACTTTCCTTATATCTACATTTGAACAGGTGACTATGTTCTGGCCAGTAAGATGTATTTGTTTTTTATTTTTCTAGTTGTTGTTTGTTCACTTTTTTTTTTTTTCCTGAGACAGAGTCACACTCTATTGCCCAGGCTACAGTGCAGTGTCTCGATCTTGGCTCACTGCAACCTCCACCTCCCACGTTCAAGGTATTCTCATGCCTCAGGCTCCGGAGTAGCTAGGATTACAGGCACATGCCACCATGCCCGGCCAATTTTTGTTTTTTTAGCAGAGATAGGGTTTCCCCATGTTGGCCAGGCTGAACCTCGAACTGCTGACCTCAAATGATCTGCCTGCCTCAGCCTCCCAAAGTGCTGGGATTACAGGCATGAGCCACTGTGCCTGGCCGTTTGTTTTTTGTCAGGATCTCCCTCTGTCACCTAAACTGGAGTGCAGTGGCATGATCATAGCTCACTGTAGCCTCAACCTCCTGGGTTTGAGCTATCCTCCCAACTCAGCCTCTGGACAGCCTTGTGCCACCATGCCTGGTTAATTTTTAATTTTTTTTCAGTAGAGTCGAGTTCTTCTTACATTGTCTGGACTGGTCTTGAACTCCTGGTCTCAAGAGATCCTCCCACTCCAGCCTCCAAAGTGCTGGGATTACATGCGTGAGCCACCATGATGGGCCCAATATGTAAAGTAGAGTGTTGTATGGAACTTCTGGAAATCCCCTTAATATGGTGTGCTCCTTTACTTTGACTTCCTTATTCCTGGATATAATAATGGAGTATTAGCAGCCATCTTGGACCTGGAGGTGACCTCAAGACTAGAAATCATGAACTGAGGATGGTCAAACAGAAAGATGGGCACCTGGGCTCCTGATGATATAAAAGTCTGCCGTGCCACCTCCATTATTTTTTTATATGAGAAAAAGTAACTTGTTTAAGGCATGCTCCATTTTAATTCTCATGGTTTTTCTGTTTATTTTTGCCTTCTATGGTTTTTTTTCTTTCCATTCCTGACTTAAAATCAGTGCACTTACTTATATCAACCTTTTCCCTTTTTTCCTAATTTGCTGTCATTCATTCTTGATTTAATGATTATGGACCCCTTACAATTGGCTAAGTACTAGAGATGTTATTGTAAGCAAAACAGACATGGATCTGTCCTAGGAGCTCGAATAATATTGAGGAGTTTACTGTCTACTGAGGAAACAGAAGACCAAGTTTGTTAAACAGTAATAAAAATAGATGGCCTTTAAATAAAGCCAGCAAGGCTCTCCTATGAATGAGTAGATATTATAACAGCTATTTTACTGTTACATCATGAGGTTAAAAAAAAAAAATCAATTTTGGCTATACTGTCTTACTTTTCCCTGTGCTGTAGTTAAATATGATGGCATACAACTGAATTCTGTGTGAGTGGAATGTGTTCACTTCCTGCTTGGTGCAAATTATAAATGAAGTATCTATTTAATTTTTAAATGTTTTATTGTGAAATATAATACACATAAAGAAATGTGGGCTGGGCACGGTGGCTCATGCCTATAATCCCAGCACTTTGGGAGGCCAAGGTGAGCAGATCACTTAAGGTCAGGAGTTCCAGACCAGCCTGGCCAACATGGTGAAACTCCGTTTCTACCGAAAATATAAAAATTAGCTGGCGGGGGTGGTGCCTGCCTATAGTCACAGCTACTTGGGGGAGCTGAGGTGGGAGGATTGCTTGAGCCCAGGAGGCAGCAGTTTCAGTGACCTGAGATTGCACCACTGCACTCCAGCCTGGGTGACAGAACGAGACCTTGTCAAAAGAAGGGAAGAAGGAAAGAAGGAAAGAAAGAAAGAAAGAGTAAGAGAGAGAATGAGAGAAAGAAAAAGAAAAAGAAAAGTGCACAAAGCATATAAGTACAATTTAACAAATAGTTGTGATATTCCTGCCCACGTAACCATCACCTAGCTCAGGAAACAGAACTTACCTGTAGCCCTAGAAGGCTGGTGGGTACCCCTTCCCAATCCTCAAGAAGCACCATCCTGGATTTTATGGTTATCATGTTCTTCATTTTCTTTAGCATTTTATCACCTATATGCACATCCCTGCCTATGTCGTTTGGTTTTACCTATTTTTGAACTTTTGTGTGTGTGTGACAGGGTCTCTGTCTCCCAGGCTGAAGTACAGTGGTGCAATCAAAGTTCACTGAAGCCTCCTTCTCTCTGGCTTGGGTGATCCTCCCGCCTCAACCTCCCAAGTAGCTGCGACTACAGGTGCATACCACCACACTCGGCTAATTAAAAAAAAATTTTTTTGAGGCTGAGTGTGGTGGTGCACACCTGTAGTCCCAGCTTTTTGGGAGGGTGAGGTGGATTGCAGTAAGCCGAGATCACACCTCTGTTCTCCAGTCTGGGCCCAAGCGATCCTCCCACCTTGGCCTCTCAAAGTGCTGGGATTACTGGTGTGAGCCGCTGTGTTTGGCCTATTTTTGAGCTTTATATTCATAGAATTATGCCCTATGTACTATTTTGTGCCTTTTCCATTTCATTCCATGACATTAAGTTTGTAAGATTAATCCCTATGAGTGATGGCAGTGAAAATGATGGAGTAAGAAACTCCCACAATTCTTTCCTCATAAAAGCAGGTAGAAAACTGGCAAAAAAAATTGTTAGAATTAACTTTATCAGAATTCTGGAAGTTAACCAATGGCTTGCAGCAATCTGGGAAGAATTTATTCAAGACAAATGGTTGAATCTTAGTAAGAACAAGGAGGTTTGTGGCATTTTAGCTATCCTATTTCCATCTTCCTTTCTCCAGCTCCCTGGCAGCCTTGGAAACCAAGAGTCCACAATCCTGGTGACCCCATGAACCTGGCAGCCACTGGATAAAGAAGAATGGGGTTGGAGCACCTTCAAAGCTTCATTTTCATGATACTGTAGTTATTTGTCTGTCTGATGCTTCTCTGGAAGACCCCACTTGCAAGACTATCTTTATCTAACCTAACTATGATCTTATCCAGGGTTAAAAAGATAAAAACCCTTTTCTCCAGAGGGATTTATTGAAAGTATTTCAAGGCATTGTTTAACGTCCGTCATTCCTGCCTGAGTAGTGGATGATTTTAGGGCAAACAAGAGACTAACCCTCTCACTTAAATTATTGCTGTCAGGTGTAAAAAAGAAAAAAGAAGAAAAAAAAAAAAAGAGAGAGACTAACCTAAAGCTCAAAAGGAAAAGCCAGAGGATGGTATGTTCCTAGGAGCTTTGAAAAGCTCTAACTCATTCTGGAATCTACAAAGCAGCATATGCTTAGGGCTGTGTGCATGCCCAGCAAAGATCTGAGAAGGCCTTGAACCTTCCCTTCCCTATAGGAATGTGAGCTCAATAAGGCAAGGAGCTTGTCCACTATATCCCCAGGATCATGAACTATGCTTCACATATAGTAGAAATTCAATAAATATTTGTTGAATAAGTGAAGAATTGGTGAGTACACACACACACACACACACACACACACAGAGTCAGCTCTCTGTAACCATGGATCCTGGATTCTGTGCATCCATGGATTCAACCAATTGGAGATAAAAAAAAAAATTTGGACAAGAAAATGGATGGTTGCATCTGTACTAAACATGTATAGACTGTTTTTTTTCTTGGCATTATTCCCTAAACAATACAGTATAACAACAACATACATCGCATGTACGTTGTATGAGATATTACAACAATCTAGAGGTGATTTAAAGTATGCAGGAGGATGTAGATAGCTTATATGCAAATACTATGCCATTTCATATCAGCAACTGTATCTGTGGATTTTCGTTTTGGAAAAGTGTACTGGAACCAATCCACCACAGATACCGAAGAACAACTACATATCTTTGCATCCTAGGAACACCAAAGAATTAACATTCTCACAATGAGAACTGATTCATGCCAAAAGTATAATAGTCAATAATTTTATTTAGATGAGACTTTGGTGGAGCTGCACTAATTGTATTATATTTATCATATAAATTATTTGAAATAGATATTTCACTTCTATTATATATTCACAATTTATTACTTTTGACCATGGTTATTCTCATTACAAGAATTTTAGGCCAGTCATGGTGGCTCATGCCTGTAATTCCAACACCTTGGGAGGCTGAGGCAGGAGGATCGCTTGAGCCTGGGAGTTTGAGACCAGCCTGTGCAACATAGGGAGCCCCTGTCTCCCTATGCTAATTTTTAAATTTTAAATTTAAAAATTAACTGGGCATGTTGTCGTGCTTCTGTAGTCCCTGCTACTTGGGAGGCTAAGGTGGGAGGATCTCTTGAGCCCAGGAGTTGAGGCTGCAGTGAGCTCTGATCACACCACTGTACCCAAGCCTGGGCAACAGAGCAAGACCTTGACTCTTAAAAAAAAAATATTTTAGTATGTGTATACAATATTAAGAAGTACAAAATCTGGGAAAAGTAAAATGAAGAAACTATGTAAAGAGGTTTATCAGACAGCATTCCATATATACTGATGATAACCTAATTCAGGAATTCTTGCTTCCATTCTGTTGACAGACTTTGCATCAGTGAACGGAGACATATTGTATTCATATATTTCACTCCATTTCTAGTGATACAAACATAATTTAGGGCCAGGCACTGTGGCTTACACCTGCGATCCTAGCATTTTGGGAGGCCAAGGTGGGCAAATCATCTGAGGTCAGGAGTTCAAGACCAGCCTGGCCAACATGGAGAAACCCCATCTCTACTAAAAATACAAAATTAGCTGGGTGTGATGGCAGGTGCCTGTAATCCCAGCTACTTGGGTGGGCCAGAGGTTTGCTGAGGGAGGAGAATCACTTGAACCCAGCGGGTAGAGGTTGTAGTAAGCCGAGATGTCACCACTGCACTCCAGCCTGGGCAATAGAATAAGACTTCATCTAAAAAAAAAAAAAAATCGGCCAGGTACAGTGGCTCACGCCTGTAATCCCAGCACTTTGGGAGGCCCAGGTGGGCGGATCACCTGAGGTCAAGAGTTCGAGATCAGCCTGACCAAAATGGTGAAACTCCATCTCTACCAAAAATACAAAAAATTAGCCAGGCATAGTGGTGCGCACCTATGATCCCAGCTACTTGGGAGGCTGAAGCAGGAGAATCACTTGAACCCATGAAGCAGAGGTTGTGGTGAGCCGAGATTGAGCCACTGCACTCCAGCCTGGGCGACAGAGTAAGACTGTCTCAAAAACAAAACAAAACAAAACCATAATTTAGTCCTAGTCACATTCCTTTTGGAGTTGTTTCGTTCTATCATTTTGCCGATTAGGGTAGTTGCTGGATTTTTATGTAGCACAATCTTAGGCAGTCAAGAAGCTATTCATAGTTCAAACTAAAAAACAAAATACTAATAGCAAAAAATAAGGGAACATTTCTTTTTACCAAAAGACTTCCTTTTTATTTATTTATTTATTTTTTTTGAGACAGAGTTTTGCTCTTGTTGCCCAGGCTGGAGTGCAATGGCGCATTCTCGGCTCACTGCAACCTCCACCTCCTGGGTTCAAGTGATTCTCCTGTCTCAGCCTCCCAAGTAGCTGGGATTACAGGCATGTGCCACCATGTCCAGCTAATTTTTTGTATTTTTAGTAGATACGGGGTTTCACGATGTTGGCCAGGATGGTCTCAATCTCTTTACCTAGTGATCCACCCACCTCGGTCTCCCAAAGTGCTGGGATTACAGGCGTGAGCCACCGCGCCCGGCCTCAAAAGACTTCCTAAGATTCTTCTTTTCAGTTTGAAAGTTTAGCCTATTAGGAATGGTGTTCAGCAAAGATAATTAGCTCTTAGGTTAAAATGACAACTAGAAAGAATGGTAAGAAATTAGGACTGTGAAACATTGATTTAGAAAGGCAGTTGGGAGCGGGCATTTGGGAGGAGGTGGTTACAAATGGTTGTTGAGAATGACATTTGGGAGTAAGTAGGTGGTTCATGAGACAAGGAGGTATCTGAAGAAAGTGAACTAACAACTGAGCTATTTTGGGTAGGGTATCATAGCAATCTGAATGTTATATTAAGTACTTCTCTCATCAATAACCAAAGCCAGGCATATCTTTTGCTGAGACTTTGAACCAAATATATATATATTTGAACCAAATATATATGCAGAGATAGAGGCAATAAATCTATACCTGATTGTGTTATATAGTAGCTGTTGCTAAGAGTCAAAGTGTATGTATATAGAAAAGTGGATTTATGTGCATATGTCACCATTTTTTCCATGGAATTTTTTTTGGATAATCTATATGCAAAATATAGATTTTGAAATCTAAGCAGCAGGCTCCTTTGGTTGGAGAAGAAAAGGAACCTACATGTCTTTACTTTCACTGGGGCCTAATATTACTCTTGGGGTGACTATGAAGCAACCAATATACATGCTTATTTAATCAACCTTTTGTTTTGTTTCACATTATTAGAGGATACAGAAAACATCATGGGGAGGGACATGGTATTTAAAGAAAAAATACATCGTCATTGAGCCGAAAAAGACTGCCTTTTCCTCTGGTGTGAGAATTACATAACTAAGATATAACTATAAGCTGTTATATAGGACTTAGAATCCTGAACTGGGGAGGCAGGTATTGCACTTAACGGAGGAAAATAAGCAGCAGCGTTCAGAGTAGGTTAGTAAGTTCACCTTTGGTTACAGGCAGCCATGGTCAGAGCCACAAAGGTGAATAAACCTGAGAAAGGTTTGGACAAGATCCAAATCTTTGGACAAGATTTTAGTTTTTAAATACTTTCAACAATATTATATTATTTATTCAAAAGTCGTATTATTGCTTGTAAATAAGTATGGAAAGATAATCAATTTTGCTAGTCTTTCCTATAAAATTTACGGAAAAGTTTGAAAGTACAACGCTTAACAAGAACATCATATAACGGGCTGGGCGAGGTGGCTCACGCCTGTAATCTCAGCACTTTGGGAGGCCAAGATGTGCGGATCACCTGAGGTCAGGAGTTCAAGACCAGCCTGGCCAACATGGTGAAACCCCATGTTTAAAAAAAAAAAAACAGAAAGAAAAAAAAAAGTACATCATATAACTCATGTGATACTCTCTACATAATTGCTTTGTTTTTGAAAGCTATTTTTGAAAGTAATTTTTATTAAAAGCCAAAAAATACCTTTACCTTTTGATTCAATAATCTCATTTTGGGAGTAGGTAGTGGGAAATTAATCACAAAATATGGAATTAATAAGCACAAATCTTGAGGCAACCCTAATATTCAATATTGTTTGTTTATTCATTCAGCAAATGTTTTTCAAGTGCTTATTACGTTCCAAGCACAGGGTGAAACACGTAATACAAGAAAGTCTTTTACGGAACTTACATTTCAATGGGGGAGACTGAAAATAAACAAGCAACTGGGCATGGTGGCTCATGCCTGTAATCCCAGCACTTTGGGAGACTGAGGCAGGTGGATCATGAGGTCAGGAGTTCAAGAGCGGCCTGGCCAAGATGGTGAAATGCCGTCTCTACTAAAAACACAAAAATCAGCTGGGCATGGTGGCAGGTGCCTATAATCCCAGCTACTTGGGAGGCTGAGGGAGGGAATTGCTTGAACCCAGGAGGCAGAGATTGCAGTGAGCTGAGATAGTGCCACTGCACTCCAGCCTGGGTGACACTGTGAGACTCAGGTCAAAAAAAAAAAAAAAAAAAAAAAAAGAAACAAGCAAGCAGAGTACACACACACACACACACACACACACACACACATATATATATATATATACATTTACACATATATAGTCTATCAGGTGGAGAAAAATAAAACAGGATATGGGAACGGGAAGTGCATGAAGAAATGGCTGTTTCGTATAAGGGCAACCAGGGACCAAAGATAGGTGAGTATAGTACTGTAAAATACTTTGAGAGGGAGAAACCACATTCATGTAACTTTTATTACAGTATATTGCTATAACTGTTCTATTTTATTATTAGTTGCTGTTAATCTCTTACTCTGCCTAATTTATAAATTAAACGTCATAGGTATATATGCATAGGAAAAACATATACATAGGATTTGGTACTATCCATGGTTTCAAGTATCCACTGGGGGTCTTCAATGTTCCAAGTGGGGGAACAAAAGTTAGATAGTTCCAAGTAGGGGGATAAAGATGGTGGGAACTGCTGTAAAGAACTTAACATAAAACTACAACAATAAACCTTCAGGTGGCAAATTCTTTTTCAACTACACAATACAAACATTTATCTTCAGGTATCAAAAAACTTCAAATGCAGAGTGTAAAAGGCAATATTGTATATGGCTAAACAATGACCAAAAACCACTCTCATATTCCTCTCTCCAAGTTTGAATTTAAAATGCTTTAAGAGATATTTAAAGCAAGTTTAGTTATTGTCCGATGATGCAAATAAAGTAAGTAATACAGGAGGATCCAAAACTACTCCTTCACCTATACATCCCAAACCAGAAGTAACCAGAAGCGATGATATCCAGTGGAATTTGGGCATAAGAGAAAGCTACACAGGAAACAATGTTGACCTCATTTCTCCCGTTAGCTCCTGATAACATCTTCCTGCTCTCATTTATAGCAGAAATTCTGTAAATAATTGCTAGCATACACAACCTATCTTTCCACCCATCCCATTCTCTCTTGAACCAGTCAAACTCTCAACTCAACCACCGGCAGTAAACTGCTCTTGTCAAGGTCCCTAGTTATGTCTACATCACTAAACACAATGTCAATTCTCAGTTATCATTATCATCTCATTTGCTTATCAGCAGTCTATAATATAGTTCTGAGACTCTGTTGCTGGTCTTATCTCCTCTGTCTCTAAACATTTAAAGTTTCAGTGCTTGGACTTTTAATGTCTATTCACACCTCTGGTGTTCTCATCCTGGCTCACAACTTTGCCATGTTGTAGTGGATTAAAGATAGTCCCAAACTCTTTGACATACTTCACAGTGAGAAGTGAGGGTCTGTGTTTCCTCTTGGAAGGCTCTGTGACTGCTCTGACCAATGGCAGGAATTAAATTATACCAGATTCTGGATCTTAAGAAACTAGTAGCTTCTATTTCCTGTCTCTTAGTAGCTCCGAGCAGCCATTTAAGAAGCCATACTGAAGATGCCATATGTAGATACTATGGTCAGTAGTCCCAGCTGAGCCCAGCCTTCCAGTCATCCCTGCCAAGGTGCCAGATATGAGCATGAAGCACCTTGGATACTCCACATGAGTTCGGCTGGTAGCTGAATACCATGGAGTGACCTCAGGTGATGCCATGTGGAACAGAAGAGTTGCCCAGATGAGACAGGCTCTAATTCCCAATCTACAAAATTATAAGCCACAATAAAATATACTTGTTTTAAGCCACTAAATTTTAGAGTGATCTGCCTTCCTGCAGTAGTTAACCAGAACAAATGCCATCTTTTTGATGATGACTCACAAACTGCAGGAGCTTCTCCTCTGAATTCCAGATTCATAACTAATTGCATTATCTGACATTTCTACTTGCAGATTGTCTGATCTGGGGTTCTTCCAACAGTCAAATCTGAGACAAGGGTTCAAGTACAAGTAGTTTATTTGGGAGGCAATTCCAGGAAACGCTGTTACCAGTGGCAAGTCCGGGTGGGCTCCACAGTCGTCGATCATTGTCTTCTTGGGAGAATGAATTTGGCTCAGACAGAAGTAGATTTAAGGTAGAAACAAGAGTTCATTGAAGCAAAGAAAAAAAACCTTGCAAGGAAGCAAGCAGGCAACTCAAAGATTGAGTACTCTGCCCGATTGCTGGCTCAGGACTCTTACGGATTTACTATTTTCTGATTTTTTCCCCGTCTCTTCCTCTTGTCCCTCCCCCTGGGCAGGCTGTTGGCTAATTGCTGCAAGTGTAATGTCTTGCCAGTATCTGGGAGGGGGACATGTGCCATGCTGAAGTTATGTACATACTCTCTTAGGGAAATTTTCCCTTACTGGTCTAGTGTCCCCAGAGAAAGGTCACATATGGGTTAAACTCTGCCATTTTACACCTTACTGTGCATGCCTGGCCACGTCCTCTGAGGAAGGTCAAACTCCACCATTTTAAGTTCTTAGCAAGAAGTTGTTGCTCATAAGCTCAAGATGTCTCCTGTTTATTAGGAAAATTTCCCCTTCTCTTTCACCAGCTGCCTGACATTTGCCTGGCAGTCACCTGATAGTTGTCTGACATTCTTTGGGCCCCTATCCTTCCCTGCTCATATCTGCCTATCTAACTACACTAACACCACCAGTAGGTAATGGGGAAGTGAGACAGGGAAAGAAGGCAGACAATAGGGTGTGTTATCAAGCCAGTCACCACTGAACACTGCTTTGGGAGTGTTAGGGGCCTCAAGGAACTAGTGTAACTATATATTTCAGAGTTATCTCACTCAGAGGGTGAGGGAGCTGGAATATTTGTACACTGACTTTCATCAGTCACTGGTTGAGGGTCGCTTCTGGGAGGGTGTTAATTCTCTGCCTTAGATATGGGTTTAGGGAAAAAGCCCTTGAGCAAAGAAATATGAAGCCTATGAGTGGGACATCAACTGTGAATGGGACTCTGAAATGATCAAGTTGAGTGAATATGGGCAGAACACTGACAACATTCACTAGGATGACAGTGACAGTAACACAGATTGATATTTTTAATGGTTCCACGCTATTTGTCTTATAGAATATCCCACAGATTGGCTACTGAGATATAGTTCTCCATGGTCTTGTGTTTCTTCAATCTCTGTGAGGAGAGGCACCAACTGTCCTTTTGTTCTGCACTATCTTTCCAAACACAGTTAGATCGGGAACAGCTCGGAAGCTAGAGACGATGTCTCTCTTGAGGACAGGTTTGTTTACAATCCAGTGTAATAAAGGCAATGTCTCTCTTTAAGGCAAAGGCCAGGCAGGGTTGTCTGCACATCATAAAGACATGGGCCTGTAATTCCAGCACTTCTCAGGAGCAAGGTGGATGGGTTGTTTGAGCTCAGAAGTTTGACACCAGCCTGGGCAACATGGTAAAACTCTATGTCTCAAAGAAAATACAAAAAAGTAGCTAGGTGTGGTAGTGCACACAGGTAGTCCCTACTTGGGAGGCTGAGGCAAGAGGATCACCTGAATACAGAAAGCTGAGGCTGCAGTGAGCAGTGATCACACCATTACACTCCAGCCTGGGACAGAGTAGACTCTGTCTCAAAGCAAAACAAAACAAAACAAAATACCACAAGATTTAGACTCCCTAAACTTGGGATTCCTCTCCTATAATTCAACCACGGCATGTATCTGGTGTTCACTGTGTCAATTTGTAGGAACTGTGGCTTAGGAAATTGGCACAAGAAAATGATGATGCTTGATTGCTCCTGCTGCTGTGAGTGATAAACTATCCTTGGTCTCTAATCCAAGATTCTTCCCCTCCCCCTCCCCCCTCCCCCTCCCCTGCCCCTCCCCCTCCCCTCCCCTCCCCCTCCTCCTCCTCCTCCTTTTTTTGAGATAGAGTCTCCCCTGTCTCCCAGGCTGGAGGGCAATGGCACAATCTCAGCTCACTGCAACCTCCGACTCCTGGGTTCAAGCAGTTCTCCTGCCTCAGCCTCCCAAGTAGCTGGGACTACAGGTGTGTGCCACCACACCCAGCTAATTTTTGTATTTTTAGTAGAGATGGGGCTTCACCGTGTTAGCCAGGATGATCTTGATCTCCTGACCTTATGGTCCGCCTGCCTCAGCCTCCCAAAGTGCTGGGATTACAGGCGTGAGTCACCGCACCTGGCCTAATCCAGGATTCTTCTAACGGCATCCACTGAAACTGTCAGTACCCATGAAACTGCAGGCTAATCTGTTATCTTGCAAGTATAGTATAATTTTAGACCCTTCATAGTTCTTGACAATGGCTTTGACTGATTGTTTCCTTGGGATTAGATTCAGGTTAAACGTTTTTTCTGGTCAAGAATTCTAGGTATGTACTGCCCTTTGCATCCTATGTGAAGGCATGCCAGTTTGTTTTACAAATAGTGATGCTAAGTTTAATCAATTGGCTAGATGGCACTTGAAACATTTCGCTACTATAATGGTATTTTTATCTCTTTTGAGATTTTTTTTTTTTTTTTTTTTTTTTTTTTTTGAGACGGAGTTTCGCTCTTGTTACCCAGGCTGGAGTGCAATGGCGCGATCTCGGCTCACCGCAACCTCCGCCTCCTGGGCTCAGGCAATTCTCCTGCCTCAGCCTCCTGAGTAGCTGGGATTACAGGCACGTGCCACCATGCCCAGCTAATTTTTTGCACTTTTAGTAGAGACGGGGTTTCACCATGTTGACCAGGATGGTCTCGATCTCTCGACCTCGTGATCCACCCGCCTCGGCCTCCCAAAGTGCTGGGATTACAGGCTTGAGCCACCGCGCCCGGCCAAGATTTTTTATTTAATTCATTCACATCATCTCAGAATATCACCCTGCAGGCTAGACGTGGTGGCTCATGCCTGTAATCCCAGCACTTTGCTAGGCTGAGGTGGACAGATAACTTGAGGTCAGAAGTTTAAGACCAGCCTGGGTTTAACATGGTAAAACCCTATCTCTACTGAAAATATAAAAATTATCCGGGCATGGTGGCGCATGTCTATAGTCCCAGGTACTCAGGAGGCTGAGGCAGGAGAACTGCTTGAACCTAGGAGGTGGAGGCTGTAGGGAGTTGAGATTGCGTCACTGTACTCCATCCAGCCTGGACGACAAATATCATCCTACAGATTACTTTTGATCTTCCCAGATCTGGGAAGTCTGTCATCAGTAATTTCTCCAAGGAGCTGTTTTCTGTTTGTTTGTTTTAGAGGGAAATATTATTTAGAGACCAAAATCTCCTCCGGATGCAGTGGCTCACACCTGTAATCCCAGCAGTTTGGGAGGCTGAGACAGGCAGATCACCTGAGGTCAGGAGTTTGAGACTGCCCTGCCAACATCCCATCTCTACTAAAAATACAAAAAATTAGCTACTCAGGAGGCTGAGGCAAGAGAATCGCTTGAACCCGGGAGGCGGGGGTTGTGGTGAGCCAAGATCAACCCATTGCACTCCAGCCTGGACAAGAGCAAAACTCTGTCTCACAAAAACAAAATTAGCCGGGCTTGGTGGCCCATACCTGTAATCCCAGCTATTCAGGAGGCTGAGGCAGGAGAATTGCTTGAACCCGGGGTGGAGGTTGTGGTGAGCCAAGATCGTGCCACTGCACTCCAGCCTGGTCAACAAGAGTGAAACTCCATCTCAAAACAAACAAACAAACAAAAAAACCCAACAGGATCTCAATGCTAGATGTGCTCATTGCTACTGGAATTTCTTTGCTTCTAGACCTTTCAGTGGATAGAACTAGGGGGGAAAATCATGAGTTCACATTGATAACTTTGAACTAAATCCAACACTACAGGGGTCTTCTTCACCTTCCCGCATTCCATATTTGAATTTCTTATTTCCCATAATAACATCAATATGTTTGCAGATTTGCTGTATCTTATAATAAAGACAAAATAGTTTTAATTACTATACCTTTGATGGCACCAACAACAAGATCTAAGTAACTTTCAAAATTTGTTTGTAGTTCTTAGACTACATACAATTAAGGATGTACAGCCAGAATACTATGTTCAAATGTAACTTGAATTAAAATTTTTTCAGCATGGCTATAGTATCAATTTTATATAACTAGGTTGATTTGCTTCATCATTTTTGAACTAAGTTCTTAAAAATATATAAACCGGCTGGGCTCATGCCTGTAATCCTAGCACTTTGGAAGGCTGAGGTAGGTGGATTGCCTGAGTTCAGAAGTTTGAGACCAATCTGGGCAACATGGCAAAATCCCTCTCTAAAAAATTAGCTGGGCATGGTGGTGCATGCCTGTTACCCAGCTACTTAGGAGGCTGAGGCATAAAATTGCTTGAACCTGGGAGGCAGAGGTTGCAGTGAGCCAAGATTGTGCAACTGCACTCCAGCCTGGGCAAAAGAGTAAGACTCTGTCACACATACATGTGCACACACACACACACACACACACACGGAAAGGTTAAATTAGGTCATAAGAATGGGGCTGTTATTAGATAGGACTGGTGTTCTTATAAGAAGAGACACCAGAGCCCACATGCTGTGTGTGTGTGTGTGTGTGTGTGTGTCCCTGTGTGTGTGTGTGTGTGTGTGTGTACGTCTGGTCTAGAAAAATATTGGATATGTGATTGCAAAATATCTCCCATTCTGTATTGCCTTTTCACTTTCTTTTCTTTTTTTCTGAAACAGAGTCTTACTCTGTCACCTAGGCTGGAGTACAGTGGTGCAATCTCAGCTCACGCAACCTCTGCCTCCCAAGTTCAATTAATTCTCCTGCCTCAGCCTCCTGAGTAGCTAGGATTACAGGTATGTGCCACCACACCTGGCTAATTTTTTTTTATTAGTAGAGATGGGGTTTCACCATGTTGGCCAGGCTGGTCTTGAGCTCCTAACCTCCTAGATCTGCCTGCTTCAGCCTTCCAAAGTGCTAGGATTATAGGCGTGAGCCACTGCGCCTGGCCGCCTTTTCACTTTCTTGATAGTGCCTCTATTAGTCAGCTAAGACTGCCATACCAAAATACCACAGACTGGGTATGACCTCCCTGAGGACTAAGACTTCAATTTATGAGTGTTGGGGAAACACAATTTAATCCATAATATTCTATCCTCTGTACCTCCAAGGTTCCTGTCCTTCTTACATGAAAAATGCATTTACCCCAATCCCAATAGCCACAAAAGTCTTAGCTCATTTCAGCATTAACTCTAAGTCCTAAGGCTCATTTAAATTAAATCATGGCCAGGTGCGATAGCTCACGCCTGTAATCTCAGCACTTTGGGAGGCTGAGGTGGGCAGATTGCTTGAGGTTAGGAGTTCAAGACCAGCCTGGGCAACATGGTGAAACTCCGTCTGTACCAAAAATACACACTCATACACACAAAAAAATTAGCCAAGTATGGGGGCATGTGCCTGTAGTCTCAGCTACTCGGGAGGCTGAGGCGTGAGGATCACTTGAGACAGGGAGGCAGAGCTTCCAGTGAACCAAGTTTGCACCACTGCACTCCAGCGTGGGTGACAGTGTAACCCTGTCTCAAAACAACAACCACAACCACAACAAAAACTCAAAATGAGTATTATCTAAATCAGGAGTGAGTGAGACTTGAGATATGAGTCATTCTGTGGCAAAGTTCCTTTCTGGCTGTGAACCTATGAAACCAGGCCAGTTATGTACTTCCAGAGCATAATAGTGGGACAATCATAGAACAGACATTCCCATTCCAAAGGGAAAAAATGGAAAGAAGACAGGGACATGGGTCCCAAGCAAGTTCAAAACCTAGTAAGACTTTAGTCGGGGATGGTGGTGTGCGCCTGCAATCCAAGCGCCTCAGGAGGCTGAGGCAGGAGAGTTGCTTGAACCTGGGAGGTGGAGGTTGCAGTGAGCTGAAACATGCCACTGCACTCCAGCAAGGGCGACATAGCGAATGAGACTCTGTCTCAATTAATTAATTAATTAATTAAAATAAAACCTAGCAAGACAAATTCGGTTAAACTTTAAGGCTCAAGAAAATTTAATTGTCTTTGGCTTGACGCTCTGCCCTCTTGGCCCAGTGGATTAGCAGGCTTGCCTTCCAGGGCCACTGGGGAGGCAGCATCACCCCCTTGGCCTTATTGGTCTTGGGTAGCAGCCATGACGCACTGGATTGCAGCAGCTTGGCTCTCTGGAACTGAGGAGACACCTTAGCTCCCCAGATCTGTATCCTCTGGGCCTGCAGTTTGAACAGCAGCCCTGTTGCTAACTAAATCTCCTTTGGGATCAGTCTTCCCTTTTCTTAAAGGGTAATGTGTGTTCACAGCCAGATAACTCTGTTGCCCCATGCTTTGGGATCCCAGATGTCTGACAGCCTTCTTTCCCTCTGTTGTACCTCTGTCCCCTTTAGTCCAAGATGACAGTGTTTATGCTGGTATAATCTCATCTCTCTTCCTGGCTTGCACTGAGAAAGCTGAATAAATGTGTAAATTGCACCTATGTTCTCTATGAAAGATTTTCTAGCCACATCATCAGGATGTTCCCTAGAACATGCTGATAATTTTTCAAATCTTCAAGTTTTTTTTTTTTTTTTTTTTTTTTTTTTGCTTAATAATTCCTTCAGTTTGTCTCTCTTCTCACATTTTACTAGATAAAAGAAGCTAGGCCATACCTTCAATAGTTTGTTTAGAAATCTCCTCAGCTAAATATCCAAATTTATCACTTTGAACCTGCACTTTCCACACTAGAACACCATTTGGCCACATTCTTTGTTGGAGGAAAGGATGGCCTTTTGTGCACTTTCAAATAATGTGTTCCTAATTTCCATCTGAGACCTCACCAGAATCACCTTTATTCCTTATTCCTACCAACAATCTCTTCAAGACAATCTAGATTTTTTCTTTTCTTTTTTTTTTTTGAGACAGGCCTTGTTCTGTTACACAGGCTGGAGTACAGTGGTGGGATCATGGCTCATTGCAGCCTCCACTTCCCAGGCTCAAGTGATCCTCCCATCTCAACCTCCCCCTGCCCTGAATAGCTAGGATTACAGCCATGTACCACCATGCTAATTTTTGTTTTGTTTTGAGACAGAGTCTCACTCCATCACCCAGGCTGGAGTGTAGTGGGATGATCGTGGCTAACTGCAACCTCCACCTCCCAGTTTCAAGTGATTCTCCTGCCTCAGCCTCCCGAGTACCTGGGGTTACAAGCATGTGCCACCATGTCCAGCTAATTTCTGTATTTTTAGTAGAAATGGGGTTTTGTCATGTTGGCCAGGCTTGTCTCAAACTCCTGATCTCAAGAGACCTGCCTGCCTCAGCCTTCCAAAGCACTGGGATTACAGGTGTGAGCAGCTGCACATGGCTGAATCTAGGCTTTTTCTAGCATGTACCTCAAAACTCTTCCATTCTCCACCCATTATCCAGTTCCTGAGTTACTTCCACATTTATAAAGTATTTATTAAAGCAGCACTTCACTTCTTGGTATAAAAGTCTACATTATTCTGCTAGGGATGTCATAAAAAAATAATACAGTTTGGGTAAACATCAGAAATTTATTTGCCATAATTCTGGAAGCTGGAAGTCCAAGATCAAGGTATCAGCAGGTTGGATTATCCTGAAGCCTTTCTCCCCAGCTTGCAGATGGCCACATCTTCTTTTTTGTTTTTGAGATGGAAGTTTCACTCATTGCCCAGGTTGGAGTGCAATGGTAGGATCCTGGCTCACCACAACCTCTGCCTCCCAGGTTCAAGTGATGATTCCTGCCTCAGGCTCCAAAGTAGCTGGGATTATAGGAGCCTGCCAACACACCCAGCTAATTTTTGTATTTTTAGTAGAGGCAGGGTTTCATCATGTTGGCCAGGCTGGTCTTGAACTCCTGATCTCAGGTGATCCACTTGCCTTGGCCTCCCAAAGTGCTGGGACTACAGGTATGAGCCACTGCATCCAGCAGGTCACATCTTCTTGCGTTCTCACATGGTCTTTTCTCTGATGTGTGTCCCTGGTATCTCTTCCTCTTCTTCTAAGGACACCAGTCCTACTGGATTAGATACCATTCTTATGCCTTATTTAACCTTCATTACCTCTTTAGGGCCCCGTTTACAAATATAGTCACATTGGGAATTAGGGTTTCAACATATGAATTTTGGAGTAACATAATTCAGTTTATAACAGTGTAATGGATGCACACAAGTTTTAAAATATTCATTTATGTGGTAAAATATAAATAACGTACACTCCTTTAATCTTTTTCTAGTGTATACTTCTGTGGCATTAAGTACATTCACAACAATCTGCAGCCATCACCCTTATCTTCTCCAGAAATGTTTCTTTTTCCCAAACGGAAACTCTATACCAATTAAACACTCCCTCTTCCCTCTCCCCCATTCTCTGGCAGCCACCATTATGCTTTTCTGTCTCTATGAATTTTTTTTTTTTTTTTAGATGAAGTTTTGCCCTTTTGCCGAGGCTAGAGTGAAGTGGCACAATCTCGGCTCACTGCAACCTCTGCCTCCTGGGTTCAAGCAATTTTCCTGCCTCAGTCTCCCAAGTAGCTGGAATTATAGGCACCCACCACCATGCCCAGCTAATTTTTTTGTATTGTTAGTAGAGACAGGGTTTCACCATGTTGGCCAGGCTGGTCTTCAATTCCTGACCTCAGATTATCCAACCACCTCAGCCTTCCAAAGTGCTAAGATTACACTCGTCAGCCACTGTGCCTGGCCCTGTCTCTATAAATTTGACTATTGTAGGTACCACATATAAATGTAATTATATAATATCTATACTTTTATGACTGGCTTATTTTACTTGGTGGAATGTCTTTAAGGTTTATCCACAGTGTAGTATATGCCGGAATTTCCTTCCTTTTTAAGGATGAATTACACAAAAATTTTATATTTTGATAAAGTCCAATTAATTTTATTTTTTTGGAGCAAGGGTCCTGGTCTGTCACCCAGGCTAGAGTACACTAGCACAATCATGGTTCACTACAGCCTTAATCTCCTGGGCTCGAGGGATACTTCTGTTTTACCCTCCCAAGTGGCTGGGACAATAGGTGCCTGCCAATATGCCCAGCTAATCTTTTTTAAATTTAATTTAATTTTTTCCTTTTCAATGTTTTCACAATTTTTAATTTTTTGTCTTTTTTTCCATTTCAACGCCCAGCTAATCTTTTAAATTTTTTTGTAAACATGGGGATTTCTTTACGTTGCCCAGGCTGGTCTCTCAAACTCCTGGGCTCAAGTGATCCTCCTACCTTGGGTCCCCTAAAGTGCTGGAATTATAGGGATGAGCCACTGCACCTGGCCTCAATTAATTTTTTTCTGTTGTTACTTGTGCTTTTGGTCTCAGCTAAGAAACTATTGCCTAATCCAAAGTCATGATTTATACCTGTATTTTCTTCTATGAGTATTTTAGTTTTAGCTTTACATTTAGGTCTTTGATTCATTTTGAATTAATTTTTATGTATGTGAGGTAGGGGTTTAACTTCACTCTTTTGCATGTGAAATACAATTGTTCAAGCATCACTTTTTTTTTTTTTTTTTTTTTTTTTTTTAATAGAGACAGTGTCTCACTTTGTTGCCTAGGTTGGCTTCGAACTCCTGGGCTCAAGCAATCCTCCTGACTCAGCTTCCCAAAGTGCTGAGGTTACAGGAATGAGCCACCTCACCCAGCCTGTTTTTTGTTTTTATTTTTGGGACAGGGTCATGCTCTGTTGCCCTGGCTAGAGGATGGTGCCATTATAGTGCACTGCAGCCTTGAACTCCTGAGCTTGAGGGATCCTCCCATCTTAGCCTCCCAAGTAGCTAAGGACTACATGTGTGTGCCACCATGCCCAGCTGATTTTTTAAAATTTTTTGTAGAGACAGGGTCTTGCTGTGTTGCCTGGGGTACTCTGTCACTCCTGTCCTCAAATGGTTTTTCCGTCTTAGCATCCAAAAGCGCTGGGATTACAGATGTAAGCTACCTACTGTGTCTGGCCTAAACTGTTTCAATGATAGCAAGATTATCTACAATTAGTTAATAGGTTGGGAGTAAAAGTTGAAACCCCTAAAAGCAGCATATTCTTTTTTTTTTTTTAAATCATAGTAACCAACTATTCTGTTAAATTTTCTCTTTTCCGGGAGTTTTCTCTCCCACAACTCCTATCCTTCTGTTCCAGTCTAACTTAGTTCTTGGGACTTCCCTTTACTGTTTTCCTGAATTGAATCTAGTGATTACTGGATGTTGTCAGATACCCTGATTTCTCCCTCATTTTGCTTGAGTACATGTTTAAGTGACTCTTTTTTAAAAACTTTTCCTAAATTTTTGTTTTTTGAGATGGAGTTTTGCTCTTGTTGCCCAGGCTAGAGTGCAATGGCGCAATCTCAGCTCACTGCAACCTCTGCCTCCTGGGTTCAAGTGATTCTCCTGCCTCAGACTCCCGAGTAGCTGGGACTACAACCACACGTCACCATGCCTGGCTAATTTTTGTATGTTTAGTACAGACGAGGTTTCACCACTTTGGACAGGCTGGTCTTAAACTCCTGACCTCATGGTCCATCCACATCTCCCTCCCAAAGTGCGGGGATTACAGGTGTAAGCCACCTTGCCTGGCCCACCAGTTTGATTTCTGCTCTTTTATGGGCTCCATTTTTTCCCTTTTTGGAAACTTAGAACTTCTTTATATTTAGAGTTCAAATATTTCACATGGCGTATGTTTGTTTTGTTTTAGTTCTGTACTAGTCGATGCTTTCAGTTCTAGGTAATTTTTTTTTGCATTTTTTTGGATAATTTTCTGTCCTTCCTTTACTTTGTTTTCTCTTTCTCATACAATAGCACGGTTGAACTGATTATTTATCTATCTTATTTTCTCTCAGAATTTCCAACTCTTTATATATTTATTCTATTTATTTTTATCCCTGAGACAGGGCCTGGCTCTGCTGTCCAGGCTAGAGTACAGTGGCATTATTTTGGCTCACTGCAACCTCCGCCTCTGAGCTTAAGCCATCCTCCCCACTCAGCCACCTGAGTAAGTGGGACTACAGGCACAAGTCACCATGCTTGGCTAATTTTTGTATTTTTTTGTAGAGACAGAGTTTTGCCATGTTGCCCAGTCTGCTCCTGAATTCCTGGGCTCAAACAATCTGCCTTCCTTGGCCTCCCAAAGTGTTGGGATTATAGGTGAGAGCCACCGTGTCTGGCCCTATTTTTTTTCTTTTGCTTTTTGAGATAAGGTCTCTTGTTCTGTCACCCAGGCTGGGGGGAAGCACCACAATCCTGGCTTACTGCTATCTTGACCTCCCAGGATCAAGCAATACTCCCACCTCAGCCTCCTGAGTAGCTAGCACCACAGGTGTACATCACTATACCTGGCTAAGTTTTAAAAATTTGTATAGAGATGGGGTCTCACTATGTTCCCCAGGCTTCTTCAATTTTTTTTTTCCTTTTTGAAGTTCAGTGACTTTATCTTTCAATACTTTAATTAAATGTATAATTAGGCCAATTTCTTATATTTCAAGATCTACTTTTTTGAGATGGAGTCTTGCTCTGTGGCCCAAGCTGAAGTGCGGCAGTGCAATCTTGGTTCACTGCAGCCTCTGCCCCACCAAGTTCCAGTAATTCTCCTGCCTCAGCCTCCTGGGTAGCTGGGATTACAGGCATCTGCCACCACGCCAGGCAAATTTTGGTATTTTTAGTAGAGATGGGGTTTCGCCATGTTGGCCAGGCTGGTCTCGAACTCCTGACCTCAGGTCATCTACCCACCTTGGCCTCCTAAAGTGCTGGGATTATAGGCATGAGCCACTGTGCCCGGCCAATATCTACTTTTAAATCTTGGATGATACTTCATCCGAGTATGCTAGCATACTAGTTAGGTTTTCTAAAATCTCTGAAGTTTCTGTTTATCTCCCCGACACTCCACATTGGAGAATTCTTTTTTTTTTTTTTCTTCTGGTGCTGTGACTTGGATGAGACTTCTCTTAAATATCTAATAATTCTTAGTTGTCTGTTCATATATAAGATGAGGCAGTTGGAATGCTGATAAGGAGTATTGTGACCTTGGGAGGCGTCTTAGTCTACTTTATGTTGCTATAAAGGTATGCCTGTGGCTGGGTAATTTATAAAGAAAATGCATTTATTTAGCTCACGATTCTGCAGGCTGTACAAGAAGCAAGGCACAGGCATCTGCTCAGTTCTGGTGAGGGCTTTCGTGCTGCATCAAAACATGGTGGAGAAGATCAAGGGAAAGTGTCTGCACACATGCAAAGAGAGATCAAACCTGAGGTGATTCCTGGCTTTACAACAAACCAAAGGAACAAATCCATTTTCCTGATAACCAATGTAGTTTTGCAAGTGTGAAAACTTACTACTACAAGAATGACACCAAGTCATTCATGAAGAATCTGCCCCCATGACCCAAACACCTTCTACCAGGCCCCACTTCCCAAGACTATCACACTGGGGATAAAATTTCAACATGAGATTTGGTGGAGACAAAAAAAAAAAACAAACCCATATCCAAACCATAGCAGGAATTTCCTGTCAACTTGCCCAACTTCACTTTAAAGTGAAGTAGGAGTGAGTAGGAAACCAGTTACTGTGCTAGGATAAAGAATGCTTTAGTCTTAGGTCATTCAATACTCAGTTGTCCCAAATCTCCCCAGATTATGAGAATGCTTAATTTTAGCCTGGGATAAATGCCTAGATATTGTTTCTGAGATATAGGGAGGGTTCTGGTCTTCCTTATACAGACCTTTATTTAGTCTACCTGTTCTAACCCTGCTTCTCACTCTTGCTCTGTCTTGCAGGTATCTCCAAATCTCAGTTTCCCTAAAGAACTTCTGGGCTGATATGTCCCCTTCATTTCTGCAGTACCCTCTACACCCATTCTACATTACAGTTTTCTCCATTTTATTCTGTCAGACCACACTTACTTTTTTTGCATGTCAATTTTAAAAAAAACTATCTTCTGATGATCCCCTTCTGATTTTCTATCTTTTATCATTTTCATTTATCATCATTTTATTGGGTTTCAGGAAGAAGAGGCAGTAAATATATGTGCTCAGTTAGCTAGCTTTAATCAAAAATCCTAAATGTAGGTTTTAAAAAAGATATCTGGAGCAGGGTAGGAAATTATATTTTTTGCCAGTGTGGTGGCAAAAAATAAAAATCTGAATCGGTGTTAGGACAGTATTTCTGTGTATACCTTAGTGCTTAGTAACGTGAGTCTCCAGATCCACATATGTTAAGGACACGATGTATTTCAGACACCTACTTCAAACCTCACTTTACAGTTAAGTAAGACCAGAAGTAGAATGATTTGCCCGAAGCCACACAAGTAGACAGTGGGAGAATGAGAACATAAAGATCTATTGACTCCTAGTTGACCTTTCTCTTACCTTACCACACTGCTAGGGAGCAGCAAGATGGGGGGACCACGAGTCAGATGAGAAAGGTCATGAAAAATAGTCAAAGGATGACTTTTCCTGGGTAATTAGCCGGATGTCCAAGAAATGAAATGCTGGTCTGGCAGCACATCGTCTAACAGTTGGTAGTCATATGCAGGAAGTACTGTAGGGGGAGATGACAGCAGGCCCAGGAACTGCAATGATCCAAGTGCGAGTCGATCCTGGGAGGGAACAATTACAGTATGGGCAGGATGAAACAGTAGAAACTGGTGAGTGAATGAATGTGAACGCTGAGGAGCGACTGGAATTTGTTGGAGGGATTATGAGGCAATACAAAGTGGTTAATTATGGTGGTGGGGGTAAGTAGGAGCAAAATGATGGCTTTCAACTCCTCTCAAGGACACCGAAAATTATTTTAATAAACACTGGAGGAAGCCTGGGAATAAATATAATTCACACCATTCTTACTTTCTTGGTTTAGAGATAGCTTACCTACATCCTTACATTTATGGCCACCCTCTGCAAACACACACACACACACACAAAACAAAAAAACCGGCTGCGAGTCTGCACGAGAAAATCGGGTTGCCAGACTCCGGGACCCAGCTGCCCGCCCCCTCGCCTAGCTGTCGGAGGCTAAATAAACCCCTGCCGAAGCAGTGTTTGGCACAGTGCACGGTCGGAGCGTGGACACTAATTTCCGCCCACGCTCCCCACGTACTGGTCGGATCACCACAGAACACGACGTCCAGGACTGGGGTCCTCCGCGATGCCCGTGTGCGCAGTCCCGCACGTCTCAGGTCAGATGACCACTAACTTCGTGGCCACGTTCTGCGAAGCTAAGGGGAAAAAAAGCTTCCTTGGCACACAGCGTTAACCCGGTAGCCCGGAATGATCCCGGCACTGCTCCCGCTGCGCTTGCGGCCACGGGCGTGGGTAACGGGCCACGAGAAGGGGGTGGGGCGCCGCTTAGGTTTGGGAGGACAGGACGCTGCTCCTCGGGCTTCCAGCGTCCACTTCCTACGGCAAGCTGGAGGAGACAAACGCCGCCCTGCGCTCGCGGAGCCGGCCCCGGCTCTCCCCTCCCTTGGCCTCAGGGGTCGTGTGTGAGAGTGTACGTGTGTGTGTGTGTGTGTGTGTGTGTACGCAAGGACGCTAAGCGCCCATCATTCTGTTTCGGTGCCGATCCACCACCGTGGCGCGGAATCTCCCCCGCTTCCCAGCCCCTCACCCGCGTGCCCCGGAAGGCGCCCGGAGGTCCCCGGGCCGACGCGTCACGCTCCCGGGAGGCTGAGAAAAAGGGAGGCAGCCGGCCCAGGAGGCCGGGGAGGCGCGCGGCGTCCCGCGGCGGGGCTGAGGGCGGGACTAGGTGTCTCGCGCAGGAGGCGGGGCGCAGTGACGTCGCGGGCGCCCGGGCAGTGCTGTGGCTGTGGTGGCGGCGGCGGCGGCGGCGGCGGCGGTGGTAGTGGTGGCGGCAGCGGCGGCGGCGGCCGGGCGGCAGCGGCAGCAGCAGCGGCAGCCTCGAGGAGGGTGAGACGGCCGCAGCGGCGGCAGCGCGGAAGTCGCGGGGGACCCAGAGCTTCCACCCTGTAGCTGAGGCTTTCGCCTTTCCTACCCGCCTTCTTGCTCACGGCCCGAGCTGGGCTGGGCAGGGCAGGGCAGCGCGCCCCCGGGGAGGGGCGGAGCTGTAGGTGAGGCTTCGGGACCCCCTCCCCCTCCTCGCCAGCCCGGAGGGTGAGGAGGAGCGGGCCCCACCCAGACCCGCGGACCACCGGCGCCCACCCGCGGGCTCCACCCAGCCAGGCTCTGGGATTGGGCGGGAGCCGAGGCGGTAGATGTGGGGAGCCCCGGGCGGGAGGTGGGAGGCGGGGGACAGGGGCTCTGGGCAGTCGGGGAGCGAAGGGTGGGAGGCTTAGGAGTCGTCAGACTGCGGACGAGGTAGTGGGGAGACGGGGAAATTAGGGAGCCAGGAGATTAGGGTGCGGTCAGGGTGGATCTGTGGGTTAGGTGAGTGATGTAAGATGTTGAAGATGATTCTTTTCATTTTGATGAAATGGTGAGATAAAAGATGAAGTGTTGTATTTCAAAAGGAAGATGAGCCTTGCGTATTGCCTTTGAGGCAGTTGGAGAACCTATTGCACTAGATCTCACGTTTCCACTTTAGGGTTCGATTCTTTTTCTTCTGGCGGGGTGGGAGGCGAGGTGGGAGAGGGAAGACAATCCTCCTGCTTTGGCTCAGGTAAATTGTAAGCGTGGATGGATCTGAAAGTTTTACACCCAAGAAGAGGGAGATCTTCGATTTAGACAACTTCGTTCTGGCACCCACCATTTAGGTATAGGTCGCATTACACTTAGCTCCTTCAAGGTGGTGTCTCCCAGTTTTTGTTTGTTTGTTTGTTTGTTTTTTCCTGTGCCTAAAAGATCTCTTTATACCCAGGCTTTATGGACCCTTGCGAGAAGGCCCCAGACTCAGGTGCTTGCTTTGGAAGACACATTTCTGAGTAATAGTTGCAGGTGGTTGTGGTTGACTGCTTTGGGTGGATGAAGTGAACAATTTAAACAGTTCTGTTGGAGCTAATTACAGGAGAAATGCTTAAATGTTTTAAACTACAACCGTCTTTCACAGCGTGTTGCTTAGTAGACCTTGACTTTTAGACATTTTGTATTCAATGCTAAATTGTTGGATTTTCTTTTCTTTTTTTTCTTTTTAAATAATTTTGCCATGGAACCGCGTATAGTCTGAACACATAAATTGTTGGATTTGTATTTCTCATTTGCAGTTATATTTATTGCAGTCTTTATTAAAACACTTTAAAAATGAAATGAAACTTTGTTTTTTTAGTCGGCCCCTCAATTTCTGAGAAATGTTCTTGGAATCAAGTGCTTTGAAAACATTTTGGGGGCATGTGTCTCACTTGGTATGGAAATGTTACTGAGTAAGCAGCGTTCAGTGTTCTTCACATCACTCTTTCACAACTTAGCACTGTGAATCAGAATCTTCTTTTCTGGATTCCTGCTCCCTGTTAGATTACAGTATTCAGTAGCCCTACTTATCGGTTAGTGTCAGTTAAGCTATTTCTTGTTCAGAAAACAGGTCCCACGATGACATGTATTATGTAATGGATGGAAGTAGACATGGCTCTCAAAAATTCGTTTATGGAGGAAGAGAAACTGTCATGAAGTGAGATTTAAGCAGTGACTTTCCCAAGACTTATCCGGGTTATTAGGGAAAATAGCCAGAGAAGTGCTTTCCTGTAACTCAAAAGATAAATATACAGATATGAATTTTAGTAGTTGCAGATCATTGCTTTTTCTAAGTGCCTACTTAATGAGCAGATTATTGTCTTCCAGCAAATACTTCTACTTGTAGAGAGGTATGGAAAACAGGATATAATAGGTATTAAGTGAGAAATGTGTGGTCCAATTTACAATTATAAATAAAAGATTTAATTAACTGTATTCAGTTAATTCATTTGGTAAAGTGAATAGTTTTGACTTTGGATTAGTTAGAAGGAAAACAAAATATCTAGTTTTGGCTTTTAAATTATACATAGACTTAAACAATTGGGACAAATGTGAACTAAGATACTGGGTAAAATTTGTGTGCACTCTTAAAACGACATTTGCATGGCCGGAAGTAAGCTGTGATTCTTGTTCTTGGAATGAAATCACATAATTTTGGGAAAAGTCTAAGGTAAAAGTAAGCTATTTCATTTAGCATTTCTTGTGCCTGAAAATATGCCTACATTTTATTTTTCACAAAAAGTTACTTGCTTGTCATTGCTTGTGATATCCTTGTTGAGTCTACTGAGGTGTTCTTTTTTTCCTTCATTACCTACGTCATAAATAAGTATGCCAGTCTGTTAATTCAACATTAATACTGTAAACTTGAAAGTGAAGGTTCTCATAGCAACAGCTGCTCTGTTTTACACTATGGTTACATTTAGAAGTAGTATGAGAGTTGTTAAATGTGTGTTTTACACATATTCTATCAGAAACATTAATGGAGAAAGATAAGGAATGACGTATTTTGGTTAAGAATCAGTACATTGATTATCAGTTTTCAGAGACATATAATTAAACAGTATACAGATTATGTGGAATATAATTTTTTTCTTATTTCTTTTTTATTTTTTTTAAGATGGAGTCTTGCTCTGTTGCCCATGCTAGAGTGCAACGGCTAGATCTTGGCTCTCTGTAACCCTGCCTCCTGGATTCAAGTGATTCTCCTGCTCAGCCTCCCAAGTAGCTGGAATTATAGGCACACGCCATCATACTGGGCTAATTTTTATATTTTGAGTAGAGACAAGGTTTCACCATGTTGATCAGGTTGGTCTTCAACTCCTGACCTTGTGACCTGCCTGCCTTGGCCTCCCAAAGTGCTGGGATTACAGGCGTGAGCCATTGCGCCTGGCCTCTTATTTATTTTATTTTTATTTTTATTGTATGGAATATAATTTAAATCTGTTGCCAAGTCTTGCAGTGTATTAAGAGTTTGGGTTTTGGAGTCAGAGTGCCTGAGTTCAAATCCTGGCTTTGCCATGGTATGATGTAGGGCAAAATGCTTAGTGTTGTTTATTTCCCAACCTTAACCTGTGCCTTAATTTCTTCACTGCAAAATAAAAATAATAACAGTAGTACTTAATCTCTTTTTTTTTGAGACAGAGTTTCGCTCTTGTTGCCCAGGCTGGAGTGCAGTGGCACATTCTTGGCTCACTGCAACCTCTGCCTCCTGGGTTCAAGTGATTCTCCTGTCTCAGCCTCCCAACTAGCTGGGATTATAGGCATGTGCCACCACGCCTGGCTAATTTTTTGTAATTTTATTAGAGACGGGGTTTTACCATGTTGGCCAGGATGGTCTCGATCTGTTGACCTCGTGATCCACCCACCTTGGCCTCCCAAAGTGCTGGGATTACAGGCGTGAGCCACTGCGCCCGGCCAGTACCTAGTCTCTTAAACTGGTCAGATGAATTAATTCATGTATTTAGAACAATTTAAGCCCATAATTAGCTGGTTCACTAACATCTTTTAAATAAAGTTTTACTGTGAATACTATACTTACTTAACACGTATATATTAAATACGTGTTACGTACCACATACTCTACATGCTGGTATCATAGCAGTGAATGGGTCTCCCAGCACGTTGGGAGGCATGGCTGGGCAACATAGTGAGACCACGTCTCTGCAAAAATAAAAAAATTTAGTATGGTAGTACATGCCTATAGTCTCAGCTACTCCGGAGACTGATGCAGGAGAATCACTTGAACCCAGGGGTTCAAGGCTACAGTGAGTTGTCTTTCCATCATTGCACTCCAGCCTGAGCGACAGTATGAGTGAGACTCCATCTTAATGAATGAATGAATGAATGAAAGGGCAATAGGAGCTTATATTGTACTTTTTTCAGTTGAGAGTATATCTGACCAAGGTGAATGGTGAGAAGGGGTTGGATTTTGGATATATTTTGAGGGTAGACCTATAGAATTTGCTGGTGATTGGATGTGGGATGTGAGCAAAACAGAAGAATAAAGAACAAGGTTTTTGGCCTGTGTGACTAGAAGAATAAAGTTGCCAGTAACTGAAATGGAGAATGGTAATTGGTGGAGCATGTTTGTGGAGAAACCAGATGTTCAGGGTGATGTCTAGGAAGAGTGAGAAATGTGGCTGTTTTCAGCTTATTTGCAGTATTTAAAATTATGAGGTAGGTGAGATCATCAGGTGAGTGAATTTTGGTAGAGAAGAGATCCAGACGCCTGAGCCTTGGGCACTGATTCATTCACTTATTTATTCAGAAGTTATTTAGTGAGTATGGTTCTTCTAGGTACTTTTTTAGGCATTGGGGGTGTAACAGTGAACATAATCTTCACCTTTGTGTAATTTACCCTCTAGATACACCAGGGGTGGGGGAGGGGTGGGGGGATTGAAGAGGAACCAGTAAAGGAGAGTGATAAGAAATCATTGAATTGGGAGGAAAATCAGGGGAGTATGATGTTCTAGAAGTGAAGGAAAGGCAGCTTTCAACAAGGAGGGAAGGATCAACTGTATCATTGTTTAAAGTTGTGTCAGAATATTGAGTAAGAGAGAATTCTGCTTGATTATAATGTCTAATACCAGAGAAATGACTACGTTTTAGTATGAGATAGATGAGAAACTTTTAGTGTTTTATTTCTCTGGGTTCATTTTTTTCTTCTTCTTCTTTTTTTTTTCCCACCTGCAACTGTTTTGATTGAGTTATACTCTGGGTTGATTTTTAAGAAATATTTCAGTCAGGCGAATGCCTGTAGTTCTAGCTACTCTGGAGGCTAAGGCAGGAGTATTGTTTGAGCCCAGGAGATCAGGGCTATCTGGTATGCTATGATTGCATCTGTGTATAGCCACTGCATTCCAGCCTGGGCAACAGTGAGACCTCATCTCTAATTAAAACAAAAATTCATTCTTTTCAGAACAAAATAGGCAGCCTGGGAGTGCTAAGGAAAGGTATGTTACTTTTTATTGTTGTTGTTAATTTTATTTACACTTATTTTAAGAAATAATAGATATACTACTACATTAGAAAGTACAAGAGAATATACAGTTAAAAGTCTTTCCTATCCTATTTAGTTCTTTCTGAAGGCAATCACTGTTTACAGTTTCTTGTTTTTTCTTTTTAACCAATGAAATTCTGTGCAATAAGGCATTTAGCTATTCTAAAATTGCATAAATATAAGAAATATTTTATCTTCCACTCTGATACTGAACCCTGATAATATTTTATACTTTTTGAGAAGAGTCTTAGTCTGTTATCCAGTCTGGAATGCAATGGTGTGGTTATAACTTACTGCAACCTTGAAGTCCTGGGCTCCAGTGATCTTCCCACCTCAGCTTCCAAAGTAGCTGGGACTGTAGCCATGTGCCACCATGCCTGGTTAATTAAAAAAAAAAAAAAAATTGTAGCGAGACAAGGTGTCATTATGTTGCCCAGGTACTATTTTAGAATAGATCATTTAAAAGATAGTTTTAGAAGCCTTTCAAGGGAAATAGTGACTGCTAGGATCAAACATGTCTTCACTAAGTCACATCAGACAGTAGTTGCCTAGAATTGACTTGGTTACTTAACTGATACATAAAGGAAATGCAATAGTTGCACTTTATCTAGATGTCAGCTAGGTTTTTTCATGCCATCTTTGTGGAAAGTATGAACATATGTGTCCTAGATTTCATGAGGACAGGAGCTATCTAATAGGTACTTACTAAATACTTGATGAATGAATGGATGCCAACATAATAATGTGAATTTACAACCTGTTGAATGGCTATCCCCGGGAAATAAAGAGGTGCTTATTGAGCTTGGTGTTAGGTAACTCATCCATACATTTATTGAAATGACACAGGATGGTAGCAAGACTGGTGGCATAGAGGATAATGGCAGCTGTGAACTAGTTGCCAGCATATCCTTACTGAGTATGGGGGATGTCCAGGTCATCATTAGGTGATAGTGAAGAGGTCGAAAGAAGTTGACTGTGCTACTGAATAGCATGAGAATTAGACTAAACATTTTATGTAAGGGTTCAAGAATAGTGGTCTGGAACTGGCACTGGCAGAAAGGAAAGTACCAGCCTTGTTTCCCAATATTGTGTGTGGAGTGTCAGAGACTGAGTAGCTTTCACTTAAAAGGACTATATGAGAAGAGGTGTCCTGATTGGAAAATTAGGTTTCAGTTAAGGCAGAGAGGTAGCAAGAACATTTCCCAAGGAAGTTGAGGACTTGTAGAGGAGTTTCTTGATAACAGAATGAAGTTCCATGAGAATGTATTTTTCCACCCTATCGGATTCATGTTATCATTATTTAAACTTTAAAATATCTCTTCATCTTGATAAAAAAACTCCAGCTTCATACTTTATTGCTGTAAAGTTGCTCTCTGCTTTACAGCCACACTGTTAAAGAAAAGTTGTTTGCATTTGCTATATATTTCCATTTCTTCACCTGTGACTTTCTTCTCAACTTATTTCTGTCTTGTTTCTATCTCTACCATTTCAGTGAAACTGAAAATAGCCAGTGGAAATATGAAAATAGTCAATGTCTATTTTTCTATCTTGTTCTTATTTAACCTCTTAGCAGCTGTACTGATTGTCTATTGGCTAGGTAACAAATTACCCCCTAACTTAAGGAACATTTATTGTTTCACAGTTTTTGTGGGTCAGGAATGTGGGTGTGGTTGGTACCTCCGCTTTCAGGGTCTTTTACAAGGCTGCAGTCACCTCAAAGCTCTACTTGGGGAGGCTGTTTCCAAACTCACTCATGCGGCAATTGGCAGGCCTCAGGTCCTTGTTGGCTGCTTCCTGGAGAGATCAGTCCCTTACCATTTGGGTTTCTGTGTAGGATTACTTAAAATATGGTTCCTCACTACTTCTGTATCAAAAGCTCTGTCTGGGAAGAGGACAGATATTAGCCAGAGTCTTTTTGTAACCTTATCTTGGAAGTGATGTGCTATTTGTTGTATTCTGTTCATTATCAGCTAGTCACTAGGTCTACCGCCCTCAAGGCGGGATTTCACAATGGCATGAATATTGGGAGGCAGAGATCATTCATTGCCATTTCAGGACTGCCTATCACAGCAGCATATCACGCAGTCAACACCTCTCCTTCCTTTGTAAAGCTCTTTGTTCTCTTGAGGTCTTCAAAGCACTTCTCTGTTTTTCTTGCTGGTTCTCTGAGCTTTTTCTCAGTCACCTTTTTTGTTTTTTTGAGAGACAAGAGTCTTGCTCTGTTGCCCAGGCTGGGGTGTAGTGGCACGATCTTGGCTCACTGCAGCTTCCACCTCTCAGGTTCAAGTGATTCTCCTGCCTCAGCCTCTCCAATAGCTGGGATTACAGGTGTGCACCACCACACCTGGTTAATTTTTGTATTTTTAGTAGAAATGGGGTTTTGCCCTTCTGGCCAGGCTGGTCTCAAACTTATGGCCTCAGGTGATCTGCCCACCTCAGCCTCCCAAAGTGCTGGGATTACAGGCGTGAGCCACCGTGCCCAGCCTCTCGGTCACTTTTTGAATGTTTCTGTTCTCATTTATTAAATGTTTTAATTTCTCTGGGCTTTCTCATCACCTTCTATTTCATTTTTCATCTGTATGCTGAGTATTCATTTTTATGTCTTCAGTTTTCACCTTTCTCCTGAGTCTGAGGACCAGTGTATCTAATTGCTACTGAATGTTTCCATTTGGATGCCCCTCACACTGAGCACATCCAGAACGGAATGTATGATTTCTGCACTTCCTCTGGTGTTTCTTAATTTGTTAAATGACACCACTGGGTGCTTACGCCAGAAATGTGTGTGCTGTTCTTGATTTCTCCCTTTCTTCCACCTTCCATTTTACTATTCCTTATTTATTTTATTAAAATCATGGGTGTTCAATGATGGTGTGAATGTTTTTATGAGGTAGTGCATTCTCTGCCAGGTTGCAAGCATTGAACCTGGTGCTAGGTGATTTTTTTTTTTTTATTTGAGATGGAGTTTCACTCTTATTGCCCAGGCTGGAGTGCAATGGCATGATCTCAGCTCATTGCAACCTCCGCCTCCCCAATTCAAGCGATTCTCCTGCTTACCAAGTAGCTGGGATTACAGGCATGTGCCACCACCATGCCGAGCTAATTTTGTATTTTTAGTAGAGGTGGGGTTTCTCCATGTTGATCAGGCTGGTCTTGAACTCCTGACATCAGGTGATCCACCCACCTCGGCCTCCCACAGTGGTGGGATTACAGGTATGAGCCACTGCACCTGGCCTGCTAGGTGATTTTTAACGTTCCTTTCAATCTCGAGATACTGCTTGTGTAGCTATTGAAGATTTTTGCATAATCAGGGCTGTCCTTTGAAAGGTAGAAACTCTTGAACGGTCATTTTTAGTCGTTCACCAAAGAATGAAACTAAACAGTATTCTTTTTAACTTTTATTATGGTGTGCTAAGTGATGAATAGACAGTAATTTTCATCTGACAGCCCTTTTGTATATATCATTTGCATTTTTTTTTCTGTTTTATTGTTAAGCATTTATGTTTGAAAGCCCTTTTGCACGGAAATAAGATAATCAGGCCAGATGCAGTGGCTCATGCCTGTAATCCCAGAACCTTGGCAGACTTAGGTAGATGGATCACTTGAGGCCAGGAGTTCAAGACCAGCCTGACCAACATGGCGAAAAACCCCATCTCTACTAAAAAATAAAAAAAATTAGCTGGCTGTGGTGGTGCATGCCTGTAATCCCAGCTACTCTGGAGGCTGAGGCATGAGGATCGCTTGAACCCTGGAGGCAGAGTTTGCAGTGAACCGAGGTTGCACCACTGTACTCTAGCCTGGGTAACAGAGAGAGACCCTGTCTCAAAAAAATAAATAAATAAGTACAAAAAAATAATGGGGTGAAAATTTGTGTGAACTTAAATTAAGTCTCTGAAATTGTAAAAACTTTTCAAGAAATAAAAGTTCAGAACTTAAACATAATTTTACTGTAGGAATATAGCTTGTCTTTTGAAGGAATTCCTTCCTGAAGCCATTATTTATGTATTTATTTTTATTTTTTATTTTTTTTTGAGACGGAGTTTCGCTCTTGTTACCCAGGTTGGAGTGCAATGGCGCGATCTCGGCTCACCGCAACCTCAGCCTCCTGGGTTCAGGCAATTCTCCTGCCTCAGCCTCCTGAGTAGCTGGGATTACAGGCACGCGCCACCATGCCCAGCTAATTTTTGTATTTTTAGTAGAGACGGGGTTTCACCATGTTGACCAGGATGGTCTCGATCTCTTGACCTCGTGATCCACCCGCCTCGGCCTCCCAAAGTGCTGGGATTACAGGCGTGAGCCACCGCGCCTGGCCTTATGCATTTATTTTAAATTAATTAATTCATTTATTTTTTTGAGATGGAGTTTTGCTCAGGCTGGACTGCAATGATGTGATCTTGGCTTACAGCACCCTCTGCCTCCCAGGTTCAAGCCATTCTTTCACCTCAGCTTCCCAAGTAGCTCGGATTACAGGTATGGGCCACCACGCCCTGCTAATTTTTGTTTTTAGTAGAGATGGGGTTTCACCATGTTGGCTAGGCTGGTCTCCAGCTCCTCACCTCAGGCGATCTGCTCACCTTGGCCTCCCAAAGTGCTGGGATTACAGGCTTGAGCCACTGTGCCAGCCTATTTTAAATTTATTTTTTAGAGAGAAGGCCTCACTCTGTTGCCCAGGCTGGGTGCAGTGGTGAGATCATAGCTCACTGCATTTTCAAACTCGTGGGCTCGAGTAATCCTCCTGCCTCAGCCTTCCCAGTAGCTAGGACTGCTGGTGCTTGCCACCTTGCCTGGCTAATTTTAAAACTTATTTTTGTAGAGAGTGGGTTTTGCTTTGTTGCTCAGGCTGGTATTGAATTCATAGCTTCAAATGATCCTGTTGTCTTGGCCTCCGAAAGTGCTGGGATTACAGGCATGAGCCACTGTGCCCAGCCTTGAATCCCTTCTTGAATGTAACACGTATGTAGAAAAGTATGTAAAACAAAAGTAAAGGTTTACAATTTGTGAATTAGACACTTGTATGACCATCATGTAGGTCAAGCACTAGGACCTTGCTGACATTCTACAAGTTTTCCTTGCAGCTTCCCAATCACAACCCACTCCTTCTCTCATAAATGTAATCTCTGTCCAGATTGTAGGGGAATCACCTTCTTGATCTGTGTGTGTGTGCGTGTGTGTAGACCTTTTTTATTTTGGCTTAGTTTTGACTGTTCTGCATCTTTATATACATGGAATCATATTGTATGTATTCATGTCTGGCTTTGACTCAACATTTTGTAAGATTCACATTTGCATGTAACTTCATTTTCATTGCTAAATAGTATTCAATTGTATAAATATACTACAGTTTATTATATTACTGATGGATATTTAGGTTGTTTATAGTTTTGGGCTATTATGGATTATGCCACTATGACTATTCTTGTAAAGTCTCCCCGCCCCCCCCCCCCCCCCCCCGAGATGGAGTCTCATTCTGTTGCCTAGGCTGGAGTGCAGTGGTGTGATCTCTGCTCACTGGGTTCAAGTGATTTTCCTGCTCTAGCCTCCTAAGTAGCTGGGATTACAGGTGCCCACCATCACATCCACCTGTTTTTTATATTTTTAGTAGAGACAGGTTTTGCCATGTTGACCAGGAAATGATCTGCCTGCTCAGCCTCCCAAAGTGCTGGGATTACCGGTGTGAGCCACAGTGCCTATGTTTTGTTTTGTTTTTTTTTTTGAGACAGTTTTGCTTTCTTGCCCAGGCTGGAATGCAGTGTTGTGATCATGGCTCACTGCAGTTTTGACCTTCTGGGCTCAAGTTATTCTCCCACTTCAGCCTCCTGAGTAGCTGGGACTACAGGTGCATACCACCATGCCTGGCTAATTTTTTTTTTTTTTTTTTTTACATTTTTTTGTAGAGATGGAGTTTCACCATGTTGCTTAGGCTGGTCTTGAACTTCTGAGCTCAAGTGATCTGCCTGTTGTGGCCTCCCAAAGTGCTGGGACTACAGGCATGCGCTACTGTACCTGGCCTTATGCAAGTCTTTTAGTGCATATGTGTATATAATTCTTTTGTGTATTTAGCCAGAAGTGAAAGTCCTGGGTCATAGGAGGTATTTATATGTATGTACAATTTTAGATAATTTCCAAACAATATTCCTCCTCTGTGGTTGTACAAAATTACATGCCCTAAAGAAGTGTTTGAGAGTTTGTTTTGTTCTGTATCTTTATCAATACTTATTATTGTCAGTATTATTAACTTGAGCCATTCTAGTGGATTTATAGTGGTATCTCTTGGTTTTAATCTGCATTTCACTGATGACTAATGAGGATGAATAATTTTATGTTGGTTACTTAGGAAACCTTTTGTGACATGCTTATTCAAATGTCTTGCTCAATTTTATTTATCCTTTTTTTTTTCTAGTTATAGGAGTTCCTTATATATTTTGTGATGTCCCTTCTTTGGTTATTTGTGTTGCAAGTATTTCCACCTCACTTTGTAGCTTGTCATTTAAGACATCTTAAGGAGGCCAGGCACCGTGGCTCATGTATGTAATCCCAACACTTTGGGAGGCTGAGGAGGGTGGATTGCTTGAGACCAGGATTTCGAGACCAGCCTGGGCAACGTAGCGAAACCCCATCTCTATGGAGGAAAAAAACCAAAAAAACCAAAAAACCCAAACCGACTCAAAAAAGAAAAAAAAGAAAAATGAAAACAAGTATGTTGGGACCCTGATTGGGATTTAATTGGATTTGTAGATTAATTTGGGTAGAATTACAGTTTTGTAATGTGGAATCTTTGACTAATTGAATATGGTAATCTCCGTTATTTATGTTGTATTTCACTCTCAGTAATGTTTTATAGTTTTCTGTGCAGTATTACATATCTTTTGTTACATTTAGTCCTAGGTATCTGATGGTATTATAAATAGAATTCTAAGATCGGCCGGGCGCGGTAGCTCAAGTCTGTAATCCCAGCACTTTGGGAGGCTGAGGCGGGTGGATCACGAGGTCGAAAGATCGAGACCATCCTGGTCAACATGGTGAAACCCCGTCTCTACTAAAAATACAAAAAATTAGCTGGGCGTGGTGGCGCGTGCCTGTAATCCCAGCTACTCAGGAGGCTGAGGCAGGAGAATTGCCTGAGCCCAGGAGGCTGAGGTTGCGGTGAGCCGAGATCGCGCCATTGCACTCCAACCTGGGTAACAAGGGCGAAACTCCGTCTCAAAAAAAAAAAAAAAAAGAATTTAAGATCAATGCTATTTTCCATTTCTTTTCTTTTTTTTTTGAGACAGAGTCTTGCTCCATCGCCAGGCTGGAGTACAGGGGCGAGATCTTGGCTCACTGCAAACTCTGCCTTCCCGGGTTTAAGCAATTCTCCTGCCTCAGCCTCCCGAGTAGCTGGGACTATAGACGTGAGCCACCTCGCCCAGCTAATTTTTGTATTTTTAGTAGAGATGGGATTTCACCATGTTGGCCAGGATGGTCTTGATCTCTTGACCTTGTGATCCGCCCACCTTGGCCTCCCAAAGTGCTGGGATTACAGGCATGAGCCACCGCACCCGGCTTTATTTTCCATTTCTTGTTGGTATATTGAAATAAAACTGATTTTTGAGTACTGACTGTGTTTTGCTAATCAGGCCTTATAATAATTTTATCTGTAGATTCTGTTGGCTTTCCATTTTATGTAACCATATCATTTGAGAATAATTACTGTTTTCTGTTTTTCTTTGCAATTCTTACACCTTTTTCTTTCCTTACTTCACTGGCTAGGATTTCTGGCATGTTGCTGAATAGAGATAGGAGATGTCATTGTCTTTTCCCTCCTCAAAGGGAAGTTGTTCAGCTTTTCATTGTTAGGTATGATGTTGTTGTCAAGCACACTTACACAAGACAAGGCAAGGCTAAGACCTTCCCTGTCTGATTTCACTGGCAGAGACACAGTGAACCTCTTTAGACTCAGACAGTTTATCAGTTACATAGTCAGCAGAAAGAAGAATAAGCCAAAGGTGCCTGCTCCCTGTGATCTTTGTCCCACATACCAAAAAGGATAACACCACAACAAAAGGGGCTGATGCCTGCAGTGTGAGCTCTGGGATACTCTATTAATGAGGAGCCTATTCTAGGCTGCTGCTAAGTGGTTTTGTATTCTACAGCTCTGTTCTAAGTTAGGCAGGGGTGAAGGTTCTATGTCTTGTCAGAACCCAGGATGCCGTGAGAAACTATCATGACAGCTTCTAAGGAAGATGGGGAAGTGGTGGGAGATGGCCCTTGAGCAGTTCCTTATAGGCCTTCCACCATCTCCTGTTCTGGGAGGATTACAGGGCATTCCTCCAAGCCTCAGATAAGCTGCAGGTCATCAGAACACCATGGTGGAATCGTTTCCCTACAGATACTTGTTATAGTTGCTTTTACACATATCCTTTATTAGATTAAGAAAGTTTCCTCAGAGCTTTTTATTCATTAGTAAGTGTTAAAATCTGTCCAGTGTATTTCATATCTATTGAGATTGGATGCCCCCTCTTTCAACCCATTAGTATAGCCAATTACATGGATTTAAAAATTAATTTCTACCGGTTAACAAATTTCTAAGCATTTTTTTTTCCTTAGAAGGATTTTGCTTATTTGAAAAAAAAAAATTATTATTGATGACTTTCTTCTTTCTGGTTGCCTGCCTTTTTCTCTGTGTGTGTGTATAAATTTTTATTTCTTTCTTTCTTTATTTATTTTTTTTATATTCCTTTTTTATTTTTATTTTTTGTTTTTAAGATGGGGTTTCACCAATGTTGGTCAGACTGGTCTTGAACTGCCGACCTCAGGTGACCCGCCAGCCTTGGCCTCCATAGTGCTTGGATTACAGGTGTGAGCCATCACACCCAGCCTATGTTTTTCATTGTTCATAAATAATTCAGGTTGCTGAACTTTTCAAGGAAGAAAGACCATATTTAACTTCTGATTTATCATAAAGAAGTTATTATTAATGGTCTGAGAGACTCATAGGGTTTCTTTTGAAGTAAGAAACTATGTTTTACATCTTCAGATGCCACATAGGTGACTTTTCTACCTTCATGATAGTATTCACTTTCATTAAAGGCAAGTAATTTTGAGTACTTCAAATTAGTTTTCATCCCTTTTCTAACTTAAAACATTTTAAAAGAAATCTTTATTTGACTTGGGGTGTCTCGTTCTGTCACCCAGGCTAGAGTGCAGTGGTGCTGTCACAGCTTACTACAGCCTCCACCTCCCAGGCTTAATCGATCCTCTTGGCATCAGCCTCCCAAGTAGCTGTGACTACAGGAGTGTGCCACCTCACCCAGCTAAGTTTTTGTATTTTTTGTAGAGATGGGGTTTCACTGTGCTGCCCAGGCCGGTCTCAAACTCCTGAGCTTAAATGATCTATTTGCCTTGGCCTCCCAAAGTGCTGAATCTTTTCTTGATGTCATTCTCCCCTGCATTTAGGTATAAAGTTATTAAACAGAAAAAGTTACTAAAGGTAGATGGTTATTGGCTATGTCAGGTGATTTTTCTGGTGATTACTGTAGTCAATTTTATAGTATTGCCAAGTTTCTGAATCCATTTTGAGTAATGTGATTGTTTATTCTTTTTTTTTTTTTTCTTTTTGAGAGGGAATCTCACTCTGTCACCCGGGTTGGGGTGCAATGGCGTGATCTCAGCTCACTGCAACCTCTGCCTCCCGGGTTCAAGTGATTCTCCCACCTCAGCCTTCTGAGTAGCTGGGACTACAGGTGCGTGCCACCACACCCGGTTAATTTTTGTATTTTTAGTAGAGACAGAGTTTCACTATGTTGGCCAGGCTGGTCTCAAACTCCTGACCTCGTAATTCGCCTGCCTCGGCCTCCCAAAGTGCTAGGATTACAGGTGTGAGCCACTGCTTCCGGCTGGTGATTGTTTATTCTTATGCTTTGGGCCTGATACTTTTTGTAGAGCAGCAATTCTTATCTGGTTTCCTGTTATTTTAAAAATAAATTAATTGAAAATGGGCATAAATTATTTGTTAAATTTGAACTTGACAAATGCAGGTAAAATATGCTATTAATATTTCTGTATATCAAGTATGTACATACATATTTTAAATCATCAATCAGGATTTCCTTCAAAAGTTTAGAATTAGGTTTTGATTCTTAAGAGTTTATATTAAAATTCTTATTACTTTTTTAAAAAAATAGACCTAGTCTCGTTCTGTTGCCCAGGCTGGAATGCAGTGGCTCAATCTTGGCTCACTGTACCTGTATCTCCTGGGTTGAAGCGATTCTCCTGCCTCAGCCTCCCAAGTAGCTGGGATTACAGGTACCCCCCACCACGCCTGGCTAATTTTTGTATTTTTAGTAGAGATGGGGTTTCACCATCTTGACCAGGTTGGCTTTGAACTCCTGACCTCATGATCCACCGCCTTGGCCTCCCAAAGGGCTGGGATTACAGACATGAGCCATGTGCCTGGCCAGTATGCTTATTATTTTTTGAGATGGATTTTCTTGCTCAGGCTGGAGCTCATTGCAGCCTCCAATTCTTAGGCTTCAGCAATCCTTCTGTCTTAACCTTGCAAGTAGCTGGAACTATAGGCATGCACTAGCATGCCTAGCAAATTTTTTTTTTTCTGAGACAGCGTGTCACACTATGTCACCTAGGTGCAATTTTGGCTCTCTGTAGTCTTGACGTGCTCTCAAGCCATCTGCCTACTTCGCCTCCCGCATAGCTGGGACTGCAGGGGTATGCCACCATGCCCAGCTCATTTTTGTAATTTTTTTTTGTAGAGATGCGTTTATGTTGCCCAAGTTGGTCTCAAAAGCCTGGGCTCAAGTGATTCCCCCACCTTGGCCTCCCAATGTGCTGGGATTACAGGCGTGCATCATTATGTCTGGCTTTTTCTTTTTTTAAAAAGAGACAGGGTCTTGCAGTCCAGGCTGGTCTTGAACTCTTTGACCTCAAGCAATCTTCTGCCCCGGCCTCCGAAAGCCCTAGGATACAATTGTTCTAATAGTATAGCAAAAATATCTGCTTTGTAAATTTTTCATTTTATAGTTGTTCAAGAGTACACATGTATTTCCTTTTTTCTTTTTCTCTTGTTCAAAAATATGGAAAATCTAATATACAGTATATATATGTGTATATATAGTAAAGATAATGTATATATATAGTATAGTGTGTGTGTATATGTATGTGTGTGTGTAAAAATGTGTGTATGTATATATATATACACACACATACACACACATATATATATATGATTATATTGTGTTTCATCTTGGCAGTACAATGTTTGAGACACTGTCTCCACCCTGAGGATGCTGGTGACCAGGGAGGGAGCAGGGAGGAAGACAGTAAACAGGCAATTAATTTGAGTGTGATAAGTGGTAAAGATATGTGCAACAACTGGAAGGTGTAAGGGAGTGGTAAAAGAGGCTGGAAATTGGGTTTGGATCTTGAAGGGCTTTGTAAACCCTGTTAAAATATGACTTTTTTTTTTTTTTCTTTTTTGAGATAGAGTCTTGCTTTGTTGCCAGGCTGGAGTGCAGTGGTGTAATCTCAGCTCACTGCAACCTCTGCTTCCCAGGTTCAAGCAATTCTCCTGCCTCAGCCCCAGAGTACCTGGGACTGCAGGTTTGTACCACCATGCCCGGCTAATTTCTGTATTTTTAGTAGAGATGGAGTTTTGCCATTTTGGCCAGGCCAGTCTCGATCTTTTGACCTCGTGTTCCACCGGCCTCAGCCTCCCAAAGTGCTGGGATTATAGGCGTGAGTCACCGCACCAGGCCAAATCTGACTTGACTTTGGAGACTTTTGAGTAAAGGAAATAACAAGTGTATATTTGTGTTTTACAACAAATGAATAGGAAGAGGCTAAGTGAGGAAGCCAAGTCGGAGGCTGTGGACTTGCTCCCACTAAAGTCTAAAAACTGAAGTGGTGTCAGTGAGGATAGAGACACCTGTGGAGTTGAAAGGTTTAACAGTACTGGGTAATTCTTATTTGTATGTGTGTATGTGTCTGTGTACACTTTGTGGGGAAAGGACAGTTGCTGGGGAGGAAGAAGACTCAGTTGACTCCCAGATTTTCAGGTGGAACCCATAGGCTAGGAACAGCTCTGTTGGGTACAGTAGCCAGTAGCCACGTGTGGCCATTAAGGTATGTCTAAACTAAGTGAAATAAGATAAAAAAATTCAGTTCTTCAGTTGCACAAACCACACAAATATATTACAGACTCTTAAATTCTGCAGATTTAGTCCAGAGTACTATGAAGTTATAAATTCAAGAGTGTCCACAGAGATTCAAGCAGAAAAGAGTATCTGGCTATATGTTTTTAACAGCAGTATGGGACTAGTGGCCTCTGTATTGGAGAGTGCAGATATAGAATATTTCTGTTACAGAAAGTTCAGCTGGACAGCACTGTTATGCAGTTTTTGGTTTCTACTTTTTTTTCTCCCCGGAGGAAAGTCAGAATAACAGGTGGTTTTCTCTATTCTCCTAAGAACTTTGGCTTCACAATATTCTGGTGTGGGATATTGCTAGCGAGGGATTCTGCTAGATACCATCTTAGTACTGTCAACCACCATCACACCATCACTCAATCATCAGGTATAGGATGTTTCTGTAATCAGAGAAGGTTCTTTTGGTCAGCACTGAGCTAAAGAGATGCTGATGTCATTCACTGAGCTATTGATGGTTGTGGTAGGGGACAACAACCTCTAGAAAGCACTGTTTATGGCCGGGCGCGGTGGCTCAAGCCTGTAATCCCAGCACTTTGGGAGGCCGAGGCGGGTGGATCACGAGGTCAAGAGATCGAGACCATCCTGGTCAACATAGTGAAACCCCGTCTCTACTAAAAATACAAAAAATTAGCTGGGCATGGTGGCGCGTGCCTGTAATCCCAGCTACTCAGGAGGCCGAGACAGGAGAATTGCCTGAGCCCAGGAGGTGGAGGTTGCGGTGAGCCGAGATCGCGCCATTGCACTCCAGCCTGGGTAACAAGAGCGAAACTCTGTCTCAAAAAAAAAAAAAAAAAAAAGAAAGCACTGTTTATGAGCCACATACATAAAAAGAGTAAAAATAAATAATTGAATTTTATAACTTATTTAACCCATTATGTCCAAAATATGATTTACAACACATTAAAACATTTAAAAAATTAATGAGCTATTTACATTAAAATTTTTTTCTTTTCTTTTCTTTTTTTTTGAGACCGAGTTTTGCTCTTGTTACCCAGGCTGGAGTGCAATGGCGTGATCTCGGCTCACCGCAACCTCCGCCTCCTGGGTTCAGGCAATTCTCCTGCCTCAGCCTCCTGAGTAGCTGGGATTACAGGCACGTGCCACCATGCCCAGCTAATTTTTTTGTGTTTTTAGTAGAGACGGGGTTTCACCATGTTGACCAGGATGGTCTCGATCTCTTGACCTCGTGATCCACCTGCCTCGGCCTCCCAAAGTGCTGGGATTACAGGCTTGAGCCACCGCGCCCGGCCTTTTTTTTTTTTTTTTTGAGACGGTCTCGCTATATTGCCCAGGCTGATCTCGAACTCCTGGGCTCAAGTGATCTGCCTGCCTCAGCCCCTTTAAGTGCTGGGATTACAGGTGTGAGCCACCATGCCCAGCCACATTATTTTTTAGTATTAGAGCTTTGAAATCAATTGTATACTTTTATAGTATATCTTAATTGAACTAAGTTTTTTTTTGTTCTTTTGTTATTTTCAAAATCCTACTTTTATTAGAAGTATTTCATCTGCATTTATATCTGTAAATCATAAAATTTACAGTTGAAAAAGTAGATTTATATGCCCAGGTTATTCTAAACGTGCTTAAAACTTTTCCAGCAACAAAATTAAGTATTGTTTTTTAAATTTGGCTTTTAATTCCCATTAAATAAGATTAAAAATTTAGCTCCTCAGTCTCACTAGCCACCTTTCAAGTGCTTAGCACTCAGCAGCTGCAAATGGCTAGTGGCTACGATATTGGACAACACAGCTCTAGAATAACTACGTTCACTGGACAGTTGGAAATTCAGATCTGGAGTTTAGGAAACAGGTAATGAAACAAGTTAGAAGGGAGGAATTGTGGAGGAATATGAGGATTAAAAAAAAAGTTTGTGAGTTGAACAAACTAATTTTAACCTCTGTGCTCCATTTAAAACAAAATCGATAAAGACATCTTGGTGAGAGTGTAATAGTAGATGAATATGCAGTATCTTGCAGTGGTGAAGATTTTGACTCTAGAGTCCGATAGAGCTGTGTAGTCTTGGGCAACTTACTGGGTCTTCTTGACCCTTAGTTTCCTCATCTATAAATGGTATAAGAAAATCTTTCTCCCTGAAAGGTTTGCTATTAGGGTTAAATGAAGTATTGTGACCAGTGTTTACTGCATATAATACTATATTTCTTTATTTTTAAGTTGCCATTTCTTTTTGGTGGGGTGTACCAGCAACTTAATAATTCATTCTTTTAGGAAAAAAAGAAACATAATTTAATTATACATGTTAATTATAAGCTGCATCCCAATTTGGAAACTTTAAAATATGGAAAACTCTGTATCTTCAGATATTAATATTGTCAAATATTCATTATAAATCAGATACTGTGTTAAATGCTATATATGGCTATGTAAAAGGTTTGATTTTTATAAATATGCAGTGTAATACCATATTTCTGTTGTAAAGTTTCACTTAAAAAGATTTTGCAATATAAATCTCTTTTACTTCTGAAAACTTTAAAATGCATGATGGTATAACTCCTTTTCTTAGTTATTTCAGGAACCACTGAATTCTGCTTGAATCTCTTCAGATACTTTTATGATTTCTCCAGGCTGAATCTGCAGAATTTCAGAGGCTGTAATTCTACCTTTGTGTGTATACATATAAAGAATTACTATTTTTAAAACTGCTTTGGTAGAGTTTATGGTAACTGAGGGGAGGAAAATGGACTTTTCCAGGTCAAAGAGAAAGGAAATAATTGTTCGGTTGCAGTGGCTCATGCCTTTAATCCCAGCACTTTGGGAGGCTGAGGTGGGCGGATCACTTGAGGTTAGGAGTTCGAGACCAACCTGGCCAACATGGTGAAACCCCATCTCTACTAAAAATACATAAATTAGCTGTGTGTGGTGGCAGGTTCCTGTACCCAGCTACTTGGGAGGCTGAGGTAGGAGAATCACTTGAGCCTGGGAGGCAGAGGTTGCAATGAGCTGAGATTGCGCCACTGCATTCCAGCCTGGGTGACAGAGTGAGACTCCATGTCAACAACAACAGCAACAAAAAAAAACAGAGAAAGGAAATATGATTTTTTTTTTTTTTTGAGACAGAGTTTCACTCTTGTCGCTCAGACTGGAGTGTAATGGCGTGATCTTGACTCACTGCAACCTCCACCTCCCGGATTCAAGTGATTCTCCTGCCTCGGCCTCCTGAGTAGCTGGGATTACATGTGTGCGCTAGCACACCTGGCTAATTTTTTAATTAGTAGTAGAGACAGGGTTTCACCATGTTGGCCATGATGGTCTTGAACTCGTGACCTCAGGTGGTATGCCTGCCTTGGCCTCCCAAAGTATTGGGATTACAGGTGTGAGCCACCGAACCCAGCCAGCTATATGATTTTTAATGCTCTGCAAATTGTTTTCCGAGGTCTTTTTCTTAAGTCTCATCTTCTGGCCGTGTGCCATTCCACCAGTTTCTTGAAGAAATGCTTGCCCATGCATTGTATACACAGTGTGTACTGGGAAATCTTGCTGCCTTTTTTGTGGTAGTTTCATTATACCCATTTAGTTCTGAAATAATATTAGGCATTTTACATCTGTATTATTGGAAATGATGAAAAATTTTTATGATGCCTTTAGGGCCAACAGATGTATTTTATATGTGCCAACTACATTTGGTGATAGCAACTGCAAGTGCTGTTTTGAAAATGGTTTTCAGACTAGTTACAAAAGGACAAAATGTTTACCCTGGAATTACAGTGGCTTTTTCCTTTAAGTCTTCTTAACATTTTTCCTTTTTTTGTTTTTTCGAGACAGGGTCTCACTCTGTTATTCAGGCTGGAGTGCAGTGATGCCATCACTGCCCACAGCAGCCTCAACCTTTTGGGCTCAAGCTATCTTCCTGCCTCAGCTCTCAAGTAGCTGGGACTATAGGCATGCATCACTATGCCTGGCTAGTGAAAAAATATATTTGTAGAAACAGGGTCTCTCCATATTGCCCAGATTGGTCTCAAACTCCAAGGCTCAAGCGGTCTGTCTGCCTTGGCCTCCGAAAGTGCTGTTAGGATTACAGGTGTGAGCCACCTTGTTCGGCCAACATTTGCCTGTTTATTTATTTTTATTTTTTCTTTATTACTGTTTTTTTTCTGAGATGGAGTCTTGCTCTGTCGCCCAGGCTGGGGTGCAATGGCGTGATTTCGACTCACTGAAATCTCCAACTCCTGGTTCAAGCATTTCTCCTTCTTCAGCCTCCTGATTATCTGGGACTATAGGCACCTGCCACCATGCCTGGCTAGTTTTTGTATTTTTAGTAGAGACGGAACTTTACTATGTTGGTCAAGCTGGTCTCAAACTCCTGACCTCGTGATCTGCCTGCCTTGGCTTCCTAAAGTCCTAGGATTATAGGCATGAACCACTGCACCTAGCCAACATTTTCCTTTTTTAAAAAAGTAGAGTTTACCTGTTTGGAAAATTTTGACAACTATTGGGAAAACTAGGTTTTGCTTCATTTTTTGGCTGTGCTTATATTTGCAAAATTGAGAGTATACTGTACATTAAAATATATTCTTGAAGGCTGGGCACAGTGGCTCATGCCTGTAATCCTAGCACTTTAGAAGGCTGAGTTGGGTGGATCACCTGCAGTCAGGAGTTCGAGACTAGCCTGGCTAACATGGTGAAACCTCGTCTCTCCTAAAAATGCAAAAATTAGCCGGGTGTGGTGGTGCATATCTGTAGTCCCAGCTATTTGGGGAGGCCGAGGCACGAGAATCGCTTGAACCCAGGAGGCAAAGGTTGCAGTGAGCCGAGATTGCGTCACTGCACTCCAGCCTGGGCGACAGAATGAAACTCTGTGTGGAAAAAAAATGTATATCCTTTTTCATTATCATATTATAAACATTTTTTAATGGCGGACATTGGTTTGTAAATGTTTTTTGTAGGCTTCATATTAAGTCATACAGATTTCATTTAAACATTTCTCAATGAAATGAGTACTAATAAAGCTGGTATATCTTTATAAATTTTTCTCTGTATTTTGGATCATTTGAGTAGATTGATTTTTCCTGTTCATATAATTACTGGATCAAAAGATATGTTTTTAAGTCCCTTAACATAACCATTTTTAAACTTGCTGCTTCTCAGATACTTTTATTATTTTTGGGAAGAAACAAATGCTTATTGGATACTTATAATTTTTCACTTAAACCATTTTTTTTTTTGAGATGGAGTCTTTCTCTCTCTCCCAGGCTAAAGTACAGTGGTGTGATCTCAGCTCACTGCAACCTCTGCCTCTCTGCAATCTCTGCCTCCCGAGTTCCAGCAATTCTCCTGCCTCACCCTCCCGAGTAGCTAGGACTACAGGCATGTGCCAGCATGCCTGGCTAATTTTTGTATTTTTAGTAGAGGTGGGTTTTCACCATATTGGCCAGGGTGGTCTTGAACTTCTGACCTTGTGATTTGCCTGCCTGGGCCTCCCAAAGTGCTGGGATTACAGGCTTGAGCCACTGTGCCCAGTGCCCACCCCCCGCCTTTTTTTTTTTTTTTTAAGACAGGAATTTCACTCTTGTTGCCCAGGCTGGAGTGCAGTGACACAATCTCAGCTCATTGCAACCTCTGCCTTCTGGGTTCAAGCAATTCTCCTGCCTCAGCCTCCCAAGTAGCTGGGATTACAGGCATATGCCACCACATTTGGCTAATTTTGTATTTTTAGTAGAAATGAAGTTTCTCCATGTTGGTCAGGCTGGTCTCAAACTCCCGACCTCAGGTGATCCACCCACTTCGGCCTCCCAAAGTGCTGGAATTACAGGCATAAGCCACCTTGCCTGGCCTCACTTGAACCTTTTTAAACTTATGAAATGTTTCAGATGTGCAAAAAGATATAGAGAATTATGTAATTAATATCCATGTACCTACCACATAGCTTAAGAAATAAACAGTTACAGAATAAAAACTCCTGTGCAGCTCTTCCTGGTTATAAATATCTGTATTTACCAACAGCGATGTGGATATTTAATATTTATTTATTTATTTATTTTGAGAAGGATTCTTGCCGTGTCGCCAGGCTGGAGTGCAGTGGCACAATCTTGGCCCACTGCAACCTCCGTCTCCTGGGTTCAAGCGATTCTGCTGCTTCAGCCTCCTGAGTAGCTGGGACTACAGGTGTGTGCCACCATGCCCAGCTAATTTTTATATTTTTAGTAGAGACGGGGTTTTACCATGTTGGCCAGGATGGTCTCGATCTCTTGACCTCATGATCTGCCCGCCTTGGCCTCCCGAAGTGCTGGGATTATGGATGTGAGCCATCATACCCAGCCAATATTTACTCTTAACAATTAATACAAGTCTGCATCCAAGATCTTTTGAGCCAGAATTCAGAATTTTTTTCAGATTTTTAGACAAGTGGTTTGCATGTATAACCTAACTTTTCAAGCAAGTTTTGGGGAATGCTTCCTGATTTCTTCATCAAACACTTTGGGATTACTGATTCAGTTCAGGTCTGGTTTTATTACCATATTAGTTACAAATTTTTGGATTTTTGGAGATTTTTGCTATTAAGTTTTGTGAATAAAGGTTGTGAATGGGTACATCTGTTTTATTCAGCTTAATCACTGGTAGAATTTGTTGAACTTTGTGTTGAGCTGATCACAATGTAGTATGAGATGTATAACAATGCAAGTTAACAATTTGATGTCCAAGCAATTTAATTTTTTAGGTTTTTATGAAGTCAGTATATCAGTGAGGACCAGAGTTGTTGGGGAAGGCTACACAACCTAGAACTTTACCTGTTTCAACTAAGTGGCAAAGATTATTGATTTAAGTAGAGAACCACTATGATTAACAACCTGTGTTTATTTCTAATTATCTAACTTGACAAAATATTTGTCATGAGAACTTTGAGAGAACTTATAATTAACTTGATTAACTGATAAGAATTATTAAAAACTGCAGTTTACTTGATTGTAAACTGAGTTACTCACCCTTGCATTAAAATAAGGTGAAATGGTAACTGACAGGTATTAGGATTGCTCCTTTACAATTGATGTGTCGTTGCTGCTCCCAGTCTCGATATCATTTCAGATAAGTATGCCAGCAGTGCTGCTTTAGCCACACTGTTCTATAGTTTTGGTCTCTAGTCAGTATTGGAGAATCAGATTAAGGTTATACAACTAGATGCATAGTGTTATTAGCCAACTTAATACATTTTAGTTACGTGCTGCTGTAGAAGCAGAGAAATCTGTGCCTTCATTAACTTGCAGATTTTCTTTCTTTCTTCTTTATTTTTTTAGAGACTGTCTTCCTCTGTCATCCAGGCTAGAGTATAGTGACGTGATCATAGGTCACTGCAGCCTTGAACTCTTGGGCTCAAGCTGTCTTGCTGCTATAGCCTCCCAAGTAGCTAGGGCTACGGATATGCACCACCACACCTGGCTAATTTTTAAAAATTTTTCGTAGAGATGAGGTCTTGCTTTGTTGCCCAGGCTGATCTGAATGATCCTTCCACCTTGGCCTCCCAGAGTGTTGGGATTATAGGCATGAGCCATGTGCCTGGTGTTTTTTTTAATCAAACCTCCTGCTACTTACAGAGATATTAGCAATCAGTATTTGTGCCTAGCCCATTAATTACTGTGTAAATTAGTGCTGAATGGTTGTGGAGATCTTTATTTAAACTTATAGTTTATAATGAGACTTAAAAAATGTTTGTTACTGTTTTTGAGACAGGGTTTTACTTTGTTGCTTATGGTGGGGTACAGTGGTGTGTTCTTTCTTGGCTCACTGTAGCCTTTGCCTTCCAAGTTCAAGCAATTCTTGTGCCTCAGCCTACTGAGTAGCTGAGATCATAGGCATGTATCATTATGCCTGGCTAATTTTGGTATTTTTGGTAGGACGGGGTTTCACCATGTTGCCCAAGTTGTTCTCGAACTCCTGACCTCAGGAGATCCACCCATCTTTGTCTCCCAGAGTGCTGAGATTACAGGCCTGAGCTGCCACACCAGGCCAAAAAAAAAAAAAAAAAAAAAAAAGTAAAAGTAATACACGCTCACTATAAAAAGAAAATGGAACAGAGAGGAAAAGTATATAAGTAGGGAAAAAGGTGATTCCATCTGATTTTTCAGAAATATGATGTTGCCATACAAATCATTTCTGTGTATATACAAACATATATATATATATATACATCCTTTGTATACAAATGAGATTGTCTTGTAGGCATTCTTCTGTAACTTGCTTTCTTTTCTACTTCACAATATGTTTTTGCATGTCAGATATAGATATTTACTTATTTTTGTTTGTTTTTGTTTCTTTTCATTTTTTTTTGAAATGAATTCTTGCTCTGTCACCCAGGCTGGAGTGCAGTGGTGGGATCTTGGCACACTGCAACCTCCATCTCCCAGGTTCAAGCGATCCCCCTGCCTCAGCCTCCCAAGTAACTGGGATCACAGGTGCGTGCCACCATGTCTGGCTAATTTTTGTGTTTTTAGTAGAGATGGGGTTTCACCATGCTGGCCAGGCTGGTGTTGAACTCCCAACCTCAGGTGATCTGCCCGCCTCAGCCTCCCAAAGTGTTGGGATTACAAACATGAGCCACCATGCCTGGCCTCTTTTTCTTTTCTTTCTTTCTTTCTTTTTTTTTTTTTGAGATAGTCTTGCTCTGTTGCCTGGGCTGGAGTGCAGTGGCAGGATCTTGGCTCACTGCAAGCTCTGTCTCCTAAGTTCAAGTGATCCTCCTTGAGCCTCCTGAGTAGCTGGTACTTAAAGTCATGTACCACCTTGCCCAGGTAAGTTTTGCGTTTTTTGGTAGAGATGGGAATTCACCATGTGGGCCAGGGTGGTCTTGAACTCCTGACTTCAAGTGATCTGCCCGCCTCAGCCTTTTAAAGTGCTGGGATTACAGGCATGAGCCACCATGCCTAGTCATTGTTTTTCTTTTTTTTTTAAATTAGGATTGTCTGAAATTTTTTTTTTACAGTATTATTTTCTTTTATAGTTTAGAGATACAGAAATTTATTCAGCTTATCTGTTGTTGGAAATTTAAGCTTTGCCTTGCTGGTACAAACAACACAGTAATTGAATATTATTGCACATTATATACTTGAACCTGTGAAAATATATTTTATGGAGAAAAATTTTTAAAGTGAAACTTCTGGTTCAGCAGTGTGCACTTTTTTTTTTTTTTTTTGAGACAGAGTTTCGCTCTTGGTACCCAGGCTGGAGTGCAATGGTGTGATCTTGGCTCACCGCAACCTCCGTCTCCTGGGTTCAAGCAATTCTCTTGCTTCAGCCTCCCGAGTAGCTGGGACTACAGGCGTGCGCCACCATGCTCAGCTAATTTTTGTATTTTTAGTAGAGACAGGGTTTCACCATGTTGACCAGGATGGTCTTGATCTCTTGACCTTGTGATCCACCCGTCTCGGCCTCCCAAAGTGCTGGGATTATAGGCATGAGCCACCGCACCCGGCCAAGTGTGCACTTTTTAAATCTTGATAGATTATGCCAAATTCTACATCAGTGGGATTTTAAAATTTTGGTCTATTGTTAATCTTTTCATACAGTGTCTAGGATAGGAGCATATTTCTCGCCCCTAGTAATAATATTTATAATGCTTTGAGAAAATGGACAGGATCTTTAAAAATGTTGAAATACAGTATTAAGAACATTTGACTTGTTGAAGAGCATAACCTCATTACATCAGGTTGGACTAGTAATTTTGAGATTTATTTCAGAATTTCACCTGTAGTTCTTTAAATAGCCAAATTGGCGGCATGTTAAATTTTCTGGTTCAACTTATAAATATCATAGCACATCTGTGTCAGCCTAGTCAATTGTAGTTAGTTTGAGGGACGCTACCATGTTGCTATTAAAGATTTTTTGCTTTCATTTGTCTTAAGAATACTTGGTGTTCCTTTGGAGACTCAGGTCGTAAAGAGCTATTATTATTTTTCTAATCTGTGAGGAGAGTGAGAGATTGCTGTCTGCAGTTGCATGTTATGCTTGAAGCTTTTTGTGGGAAGAGTGAGAATTAAAGGCTAACATACAATCATTGTGGGTAGAAGTATTTTTACTTTTAGACCTCTGAGTGTGATGGGTTTCTGTGGGGTGGGGCCAGACTGGGGCTGTTTTTCTTTCACAGTATGTATATAACCATAGGGATCAATGCTTTTTTTTTTTTTTCTTTTTTTTTGATACACAGTTTCATTCTGTCACCTAGGCAGGATTGCAGTGGTGGGATCTCAGCTCACTGCAACCTCTGCCTCCTGGGTTCAGGTGATTCTCCTGCTTCAGCCTCCTGAATAGCTGGGTTTACAGGCATGTACCACCACACCTGCTAAGTTTTCTGTTATTGGTAGAGACGGGGTTTCACCATGTTGGCCAGGGTGGTGTCAAACTCCTGACCTCAAGCAATCTGCCTTCCTTGGCTTCTCAGAGTGCTAGGATTACAGGTGTGAGCCACTGTGCCTTGCCTCAATGCTTCTCTTATAGGGAACAATGATTCTAGAATATTCCTTTTTTTTTTTTTAAAGACAGAGTCTTTCTCTGTCACCCAGGCTGGAGTGCAGTGGTGTGATCCTGGCTCACTGCAACCTCTGCCTCCTGGGTTCCAGCAATTCTTCTGTGTCAGTCTCCCAAATAGCTGGGACTACAGGCGTGTGACACCACACCAGCTAATTTTTGCATTTTTGGTAGAGATGGGATTTTGCCATGTTGGTGAGGCTGGTCTCGAACTCCTGACCTTAGAGGATGCACTTGCCTCAGCCTCCCATATTGCTGGGATTACAGGCATGAACCACTGCGCCTGGCCTGAATATTGTTTTTTTTTTTTTTTTTTTTTTTTTTTTTCTGACCGGCTCTGTGATGTGAATAGTAGTGAATTGATGTTGAAACTGTATTGTTAATAAACACATAATTTAAGATAAGCCAGATTTCTGGTAATGTTCACTTTAGAATTAGATTTTAGGAAATTTCTCCAAATGTAAATTCTGGCAAGCCTGCAGAGATTTAAATGCTGTCCTGGTTTTTTTTTTTTTTTTTTTTTTTTTTTTAAGATAGAGTCTTGCTCTGTCACTTAGCTAGAGTGCAATGGCATGATAACAGTTCACTGCAACCTCCGCCTCCTGGGTCCAAGCAATTCTCATGCCTCAACCTCCCAAGTAGCTGGGACTATAGGCGTGTATCACCATGCCCTGCTAATTTTTGTATTTTTTGTGGAGATGGTGTTTCACCATATTGGCCAGGCTGATCTCGAAGTTCTGGCCTCAAGTGATCCACCCGCCTCAGCCTCCCAAAGTGAGCCTCCATGCCTGGGCGTCTGTTATTTTTTAAAAACTCAAAGTATAGGATATAAAATTCATCTTAAGAGTTGGTACATCTCTGGGTTGGTAGGTCTCTGACATAGAGTTTTAATAGAGATTTTTTAGTGTTGAGAACCAGTTTTTCCCCACAGACACGATATTTTCTGCATGTGATTGCTCTGTGTGTTGTGAATTTTTAATTTCTTTCTTAGATGAGGGACATTAGTCTGTTGTTGAGCTTATGCCATCTATTTTTAATTAATTCAGGAAGAAGTTTTTTTTTTTTTTTAAAATGAATTCTTGCCTATTTAGTTTATTATTGTCGGGATAGATGACAAATGAATAGCAAGACGTACTATGTACATGACAACAGGAAGTTACCAGTTTGTGGAATTTATTTATTGATTTATTTTTATACAGAGTCTCACTCTGTCACCCAGACTGGAGTGCAGTGGCATGGTCTTGGCTCGCTGCAACTTCCACCTCCTGGGTTCAAGTGATTGTCCAAGCAATTCTCCTCCCTTAGCCTGTGAAGTAGCTGGGAGTACAGGTGCATGCCACCATGCCTGGATAATTTTGTATTTTTTAGTATAGATGTGTTAGTCTATTCTCATGCTCTATGTAGAACTGCTCATGACACTGGGTAATTCATAAAGAAAAGAGGTTTAATTGACTCAACAGTTCTGCAGGGCTCGGGAGGCCTCAGGAAGCTTACAATCATGGCAGAAGGGGAAGCAAACACATCCTTCTTCACATGGCAGCAGGAAGAAGTGCTGAGCAAAGCGGGAGGAGCCCTTTATAAAACCATCAGTTCCAGGCTGAGCATGGTGGCTCACGCCTGTAATCCCAGCACTTTGGGAGGCTGAAGTAGGTGGATCACTTGAGGTCAGGAGTTCGAGACCAGCTTGGCCAACATGGTAAAACCCCATGTCTACTAAAAATATAAAAATTAGCTGGATGCACTCATTTGAACCCAGGGGGCAAAGGTTTCAGTCAGCCGAGATTGTGCCACTGCACTGAAGCCTAGGTGACAGAGCAAGACTGTCTCAAAAAAAAAAAAAAAAAAAAAAAAATTTAGTCTTGTGAGAACTTACTATCAGGAGAACAGTATGGGGTAACTGACCCCATGATTCAGTTACCTTCCACCAGTTCCCTCCCATGACATGTAGTGATTATGGGAGCTACAATTCAAGATGAAATTTCTTGGGAGACAGCCAAACCATATCAGTCCTCTAATCAGTGTTTTTCAAACTTAGGGTCATGACCCAGTAGTAGGTTGTGAAATCAGCTTGATAAACTGCAACCAAACTTGTTTTTATTTTATTTTATTTTATTTTATTTTTTCATATACTGAGTCTCGCTCTGTCCCCCAGGTTGGAGTGCAGTGGTGCCATCTCTGTTCACTGCAACCTCCGCCTCCTGGGTTCAAGCGATTCTCCTGCCTCAGCCTCCTGAGTAGCTGGGACTACAGATGTGTACCACCATGTCCGGCTAATTTTTGTATTTTTAGTAGAGACAGGGTTTCACCATGTTGACCAGGCTGGTCTTCTTTTGACTTCAGGTGATCTGCCTGCCTTGGCCTCCCAAAGTGCTGGGATTACAGGCCTGAGCCTGGCACAATTTATTTTCTCATAATTCTGGAAGCTGGAATTCTGAGATGAAGGTGTTGGCATAATTGGTTTCTTCTGAAGGCCTCTCCTCTTTGGGTTGTATATGGCCATTTTCTGGTGTCTTTACATGGTCTTTCCTCTGTGCTTGTCTGTGTCCTAATCTGTTTTTATAAGGACACTAGTCATATTGGATTAGGGCCCACCCCAATGTCCTCCTTTAACCTTAGTTACTTCTTTAAGGACACTATCTAAAATATAGTCACATTCTGAGGTATGGGGGTTAAGACTTCAATTTTAGGAATTTTGGATTGGGGGACACAATTCAGTCTGTAATATGAAGTCATTTGCTAAAAGTGAGAGGCAGAAGACCAAGATTTGAAATAACACGTCATAACAAATATTGCTTAGGAACCTAACTTAAGGGACTTATGGGATTCTGGGGGAATCATGGCCACAGCTGAGGTAGGAAATCAAACTGAACAGCTGCATGATTTTCTCCAGCAGCAATCAGGACTCCAGGTATATAAATCACTAAAGATGCTTCTTTAGGATTAATTAAGGGCAAGAGAGTTTAAAATGTGTGCAATTATTTTTCCAGACTTTTTGTGGTATAATTTATATACAGTAATTGCACATATTTAAAATATACAGTTTGATCAGAATTTTGACATACATATATGCATGTAAAACCATCATCCCAGACACAATAGAGAACATTTTAATCACCCCCAAAAAGTTTCCCCCTGCCCCTTTAGGATACGTTCCTCTCTCCACCCAGTCCCTAGTCATGTACTTGTTAGCTTTCTGTCATAATAAATGTAGAATTTTGGCCGGGCATGGTGGCTCACGCCTGTAATCCAAGCACTTTGGAGGCTAAGGCGGGTGGATCACCTGAGGTCGGGAGTTCAAGACCAGCCTGACCAACATGTTGAAACCCTGTCTTTAAAAAAAAGAAAAAAAATTAAAACAAAAATTAAAAATTAAAAAAAAAATCTAGAATTTTACCTGAATTGAGTCATACTGTATGACTTTGGTTATATTTTTCATCAAATTGTTTAAAGTGTAAGGATTATTATTTTGTGGCTTTCTTCCATATTTTTAAAAAGAATTTTTTAAAAACTCTATCTTCCCTGAAGTTCATGAGGTTAAAAAGCCGATATGAGGGCTTCCTTCAGAAAGACCTGATGAATTCCTTCCCTAGTCATATAAATGAATATAGTTCTAAAAATAACAGACTCCACTTACAAAGAGCATTTTGGATTTCAAAGTGATTTGAATATTAGAGTGCATCCTAAACAAAACATAATGTTGAAAACAATGTTTTTGTTACTGGAGCTTAGCCTATTTAGTGTGATTTAGTTACTCCACTACATGAAAATAGAGTTCTGCACAGCAGCACGGTTGGGATTTTTCTTTTTTTTCTCAGGAGTGTGGCAGTTTCAAGTTCTCATGGTGTGATTCCTGAAACTCTTGAATTTCTGAATTATTCTTTATTGTTTTACTTATTTTGTTCTGCCTTCTGTTTTTTAAAAAGGAGTTTCTCCTTCCTAATAGATATAAGTGATTGTTTAAATTTTACACTTGGGAAATGTAAGATGTAACCTAAGGTTTAGATTTAGAGTGGTAAACTAGTAGGATACTCTACCTTAAAATTGTGAGAGCTTTTAATACCCTATGGTCAGTTGAGATGTTAACATCAGCAGATGATGGTGATCAAGCATGATAGTTAACAGCCTCGAGGGATCTGGAATTAGGCTGCTTTAACTTGAATCTTGACCCTACCATTTAATAGCTGTGTGTCTTTAGATAAGTCACTTAAACCCTATAAACCTCAACTTTCTTCATCTGTAAAATGGAAATAATGACAGGACCCATCTTATTCATAGAAAATATTAAATTATAAATGAATATTTAATATTTATATTATATATAAATATTAATATATAAATATTAAATCTTATAAAACTCATAGTATAATGCCTGGCATATGAAACAGTCACTAAATGTTAGCTTTTGTTCTCATTCAAAGCATTCCAGATAATGAATGGCTCTCTTATTTTAAGCAATATTTAAATTACTGGGAAAAAAACCCCAGCAACTTTGTATCCCTCTTTGATCTTGAAATAGATTTCTTCTTAAGTAGCAATTTGTAGATTACTGTCTGTCACCACTTTACAGTCCAGATTACTCATGAAAAGGAATTTTTACTTCATGAGCTAGGTTAGTCCTGGAAAGGAATTTGTTAACATTACTAACAAAATATTGCAATTTCTGAACTTAGTGTACCATAGCAGTTTCTGAGATGGTAGCAGTTAGTGTACTGTAGCAGTTTCTGAGATTGGAGTCTTTCCTGAAAGGTTCAGGTTCTGTGTATTTCCTGTCTTGTTTGTTGTTAGCCCAGGGCTTTCTTTACTGGTTCACTAATTTAGAGATGAGATCACCTGTGTGGTTCACATTTTTGAGGATTTTTAACCTGTTTGAGTTTGACCAGAATAGGTACTGTCTTTAGAATCTTATTTTTGATAATATAATTTACTTGGGTACTATTTTCAATGAAGAAACACTTATAATAATCAATTTACATAACAATGGATTTTTGGAAAATATTATTTAATATGCTGAAGCATATTGTTTCTTGACTTAAGCCAATTCTTTTAAATAATGTCAGGAAATCAGAGAGATCTAGTTTAGATCTGTATTGTCTTTGAAAGAAGTATATAAAGTTGATAGGTATAGTATAGTGAGTTCTGCATTCATAAATCTAACCAACTGTGGGCCAAAAATATTTGGGAGGGAATCTTAAAGTCACCTTGGAAAAAAAAAGGGGGGAGCAGGAATAAAAGAAAATACTTTGGAAAAAAAAATACTTGAAAAAATAATGCAAATAAAAAAACACAGTAACAACGATTTACCTAGCATCTACATTGTATTAAGTATGAAGAATAATTTAGAGATGATTTAAAGTATACTGGAGGATGTCCATAGGTTTTATTCAAATACTGTGCAATGTTATATCAGGGACTTGAGCATCCTGGGATAATTGGTTTCTTGAGGGGAGTGGGAGGGCGGTTCCTGGGTATCCCTAAACTTTCTGCTGGAGCCAGTCTTCAGTAGATACCAAGGAACAACTGCTTGTATTTTTAAAATTTGTTTTAATTATACTTGTAGAGTATGAACATGTTTTCTTTCTTTCTTTCTTTTTTTTTTTAAATTCAGGCGCTTTGTGGTAGTTTGAGTGTAAAGCTTTATAAGCGGAGCTAAAGCCTCCACAAACGTTTCTCCCCTTTATAACACAAATTTCCTTCCCTCTAATCATTGCTGTTTCGAAATTGGCATTTCCCATGTGGGAGTTCTTTACATATTCTGTTTAAAGATCATTATACATATGTTGACTGTATTTTTCACCTAGCTTTTGGTTTATCTTTTAACTTTATTTACAGCATTTTTTGGTATAATATTTTGTCATTTTGACATAATTGTACTGGGACAAGTCTTAACGTGTATGATAAATTATATTGTTTGCTGAAAATGATGGCAAGGAAAACCTGGCTGGCTACCCCCAAGTGGAAGACTGCTTGGGGCATTCTAAAATAGCAAAACAGTATAGGTATATCATACACTGGTTAAAACAATGTTTAAGCATGGGATATGTGACCCTGACCCTGTGGCTCCCTTGTGGAGGATACTTTCTAATTTGTCCTTGATCAGTGGTAAGCAGGCACCAGCTGCCTACCTAGTTTGTCTTGGTTCTATGAGAAAACACAGAACATCTGTTTGTTAATAATAATTACCTGTTCAGAGAGAATAAATGCATGAGTCAGAGTCTGTTCGAGGCCGTTAGCCCATCAGCCCCCTGAGGCTCTCAGCTTGGAAGACTGTTGACCCCTGGATAGTCACACTTTGCTGTTCTATCTGGGTGTCTGCTTCTTAATTCCTTCAGTGCTGCCTGGGAAGGGGTCTCTATAGCTCAGCTGGTTTCAGTATTAGTTGTTGTTCTTCATGGTTTTTGGTTTTTGCTTTTGGTTTTTTAAAGAAACCTTATCCTAACTCAAGTTCACAAGGATAGTCTTCAAAATTTTTTTCTAGTACTTTTATTTATTTTTATTTTTATTTTATTTTATTTTTTTAATAAGAAAAAGAATAAAGAAGAGGAATAAAGAGAAAGAGGAAGAGGGAGAGAGAATGGGGGTATTGCTTTGTTGCTCGGGCTAGAATGCAGTCTAACTATGGGTATGCCTATAATTGTCCTTAATAATGGAGACATGAAAGAAAATGAGGGAAGAGAATAACAAACAAGGAGCCAACCAACATTTCGTTTAAACTTCTAAGTTGATATGATGTGGTACTGATAAGAGTGTATATTTTGTGTATTTAAAGTGGAGAGTTCTATAAATGTTAATTACATTACTTGTTCCAGATCTGAGTTCAAGTCCTGGATATCGTTGCTAATTTTCTGTCTCATTGATCTGTCTAATATTAATGTTGAAGTCTCCCACTATTATTGTGTGGGAGTCTAAGTCTCTTTATAAGTCTTGTATGTCTGGGTATTCCTGTATTGGGTGCATATATATTTAGGATCTTTAATTCTTCTTGTTGTTGCGTTGATTCATTTATCATTATATAATGTCCTTCTTTGCTTCTTTTGATCTTTGTTGCTTTAAAGACTGTTTTATCAGAGGCAAAAATTGTAACTTCTGCTTTTTATTTATTTATTTTTGCTCTCTGTTTGGTTGGTAAATCTCTCTCCATCCCTTGTTTTGAGTCTTTGTGTATCCTTGAATGTGAGATGGGTCTGGGTGCAGCATGCTGATGGGTTTTAGTTTTTTGTCCAAATTGCCTGTCTTTGAATTGGGGAATTTAGTGAATTTAAATTTAGAATTAATAATGATATATGTGAGTTTAATACTGCCATTTAATATTAGCTGGCTATTTTGCCCATTAGTTGATGTAAATTCTTCATTACATTGATGTTCTTTACTTTTTGGTATTTTTTTAGAAAGGCTGATACTGTTCCTTTCTATGTGTAGTGGTTCTTTCAGAAGCTCTTGTAAAGCAGGCCTGGTGGTGATGAAATCTCTGAGTGCTTGCTTGTTCACAAAAAACTTTATTTTTCCTTCACTTATGAAGCTTAGTTTGGCTGGATGTGAAATTCTGGGTTGAAAGTTCTTTTCTTTAAGGATGTTGAATATTGGTCCCCACTCTCTTCTGGCTTGTAGGGTTTCTGCTGAGAGATCTGCTGTAAGTCTGATAGGCTTCCCTTTGTGGGTAACCTGACCTTTCTCTCTGGCTGCCCTTAGTATTTTCTCCTTCATTTCAACCCTGGTGAATCTGACGATTATGTGCCTTGGAGTTGCTCCTCTTAAGGAATATCTCTGTGGTGTTCTCTGTATTACCTGGAGTTGAATATTATCCTGCCTTACTAAGTTGGGAAAATTTTCCTGAATAATATCCTGAAGCGTATTTTCCAGCTTGGATTCATTCTCTTCGTCACATTCAGGTACACCTATCAAGCGTAGATTAGGTCTTTTCACATAGTCCCATATTTCTTGGAGACTTTGCTCGTTCCTTTTTATCCTTTTTTCTCTAATCTTGTCTTCTTGTTTTATTTCATTGAGTTGGTCTTCGACCTCTGATATCCTTTCTTCTGCTTGATCAATTTGGCTGTTAAAACTTGTGCATACTTCACGTAGTTCTCGTATTGTGTTTTTCAGCTCCATCAATTCACTTATTTTCCTCTCTAAATTGTGCATTCTTGTTGACATTTCGTCAAACCTTTTTTCAGAGTTCTTAGTTTCTTTAGATTGTGTTAGCACAAGTTCTTTTAATTCACAGGAGTTTCTTATTATCCATGTTTTGAAGCCTGCTTCTTTAATTGGAACACACTCGTTCTCCATCAAGCCTTGTTTCGTTGCTGATGAGGAACTGGGATCCCCTGCTAAGGGAGAGGCATTCTGATCTTGGGTATTCTCAGCCTTTTTTGACTGTTTTCTTCCCTTCCTTGTAGATTTATCCATCTGTGGTCTTTATAATTACCGTCTTTGTAATTGGGTTTCTGAGTGGACGTCCAACTTATTGATTCTCAGCGCCGAAATCTGAGCAACCCACTGCGCCGACTAAATCAGCGGCGTTAAGATTGATGGTGCTTTTCTGACTCTGCACCAAGAACTGACGCTCCGAGGCGCCGGCAAAACCGCCTCGCCGGTCACAAGAGTCGCGCTGGCGACCCGTGGGGCTCCTCCGCTGGGAATCTCCTGGTGCGTGAGCAACAAGAATTCATGTGAAGGTGTGGTGTCCTCTCATTCTTTGCGTTTTCACTGGGAGCTACAATCCCGAGCTGCTAGTGATCAGCCATCTTGGATCTCTCCCCCTCTTCTAGGTTTAATTTTTTCAACTTTTAATGGTTTAAAAAATTTATATCTTTAACATGTGGAATTTATTTTGGTGTACTATGTGAAGATGGGATGTACTTTATGTTTTTCAAAGAGCACCAGTTATTCAAACTTCATTTATTGAGAGATTTTTCATTTCCTAACTGTGTTAGGCTGTTCTTACGCTGCTAATACAGACATACCTGAGACTAGGTGATTTAAAAAGGAAAGAGGTTTAATGGACTCTCAGTTCCACATGGCTGGGGAGACCTCACAATCATGGTGGAAGGTGAATGAGGAGCAAAATCACATCTTACATGGTGACAGGCAGGAGAGCTTGTGCAGGGGAACTCCCATTTATAAAACCATCAGATCTCATGAGACTTACTACGACTAGAACAGTAGAGGGGAAACCGCTTCTATTATTCAGTTATGTACACCTGGCCCCACCCTTGACACATGAAGATTATTACAATTCAAGGTGAGATTTGGGTGGGGACACAGCCAAACCATATCACTCACTGTTTTTGAAATGTTACATTTAATATACATGAAATTCTTACATTTAACATACATTAAATTCCCATATGTAATTTAGACCCTATTCTTGGGTTAGTACTATACATTTCCATTACTATAGCTTTACAAGGCTACAACATACTATGAGAAACCTTGCTGGTCAAATGTGGTTTTGTCAGGAAATTTTTCCAGTAATAGTGGGGATTATGTAGTATTCAGTAATCACACACATTGTTTTCTCAATGAAATATGTGAAGTCACACTATGTGGGATACATATAAACAGTAAGCTCAGGTCAGATTTTGCTGCTAGATAAGTTAAGGAAAAACTATTTTCAGAGCTTTTGAATTTTTGCAGTACAAATAATGAATTACGGATTTGTAATTTATCTTGCTGCTGAGGGATGTATGTCTTCCTTCTTTGTTAATCTATTTTAAATTGTTTACTCTTGTGTCTTTACTCTCCATTTGAATTTTAGAGTCAGCCTGTTGAGTTGCTTGAAAAATCCTTCAACACCTGTGAAAGGGAGGATCTATAGCTGGCTAGCAAAATCCTGTAGAGATTTTTCACTGGGATTGTACTAAGTAGTTGGGGAAGAACTGAATCTTTTTTTTTTTTTTTTTTTTTTTTGAGACAGAGTCTTGCTCTGTCACCAGGCTGGAGTACAGAGGTGCAGTCCCGGCTCACTGCAGCCTCCACCTCCTGGGTTCAAGCAATTCTTCCGCCTCAGCCTCTGAAGTAGCTGGGATCACAGGCGCGAGCCACCAAGCAGGGCTAATTTTTGTATTTTTAGTCACCATGTTGGCCCGGATGGTCGTGATCTCCTGACCTCGTGATCCGCCCACCTCAGCCTCCCAAAGTGCTGGGATTACAGGTGTGAGCCACCACGCCCAGCCAGAACTGAATCTTAATAGTGTTTGTCTTCTCATCCATGAACACAGATAACTTTTCTTTGTAGTTTTCTTTCATGTCTTTTAGTAAAGTTTTATAGTTTTTATCCCCCAAAAAATGCTTGCCCATTTTTCTTGATTTAAATCAAAGTGATTTTACGGTTTTGTTACTGTTGTGAATGGAATTTAAAATTTCTTTTAAATTAAAAACTGCATTTTCTAGTTGTTACTACTGAAATATATGTGAAAGTATTGGTGTTTATATATTGATCTAGAGTCTGAACGGTTTGTTGAGTTCTGTTATTCCACTAACTTGTCAGTTGATTATCTTGGGTTTTCAGTTAGAAAATTATATATTCACATATTTATTTTAATCTCTTTCGTGTCAGTGTTTATACTTCTTGTTTTTCTCTTTTTATTTTTTGTAGAGACAGGGTCCTGCTATGTACCCCAGGTTGGTCTTGAACTCCAGGCCTCAAGCCATCTTCCCACCTTGGCCTCCCAAAGTGCTGGGATTATAGGCATGAGTCATTGTACCTGGCACTTTTTTTTTCTTTTTCAGTTGCATGGTATCTTTTCAGCATTCAGTTTTGAGACATCTAAAGTATCTCTAAAATACTGTTTTCTCTGAAGTACATAATGCTGTAATCACATTTTGAATGCGTAAGTACATGGTAGAGAAGGGGTGGATCTTCCTTAAATGAGGGTAATGGAAAGTTTTTGAGAAGGGAAATATTTATTATTCGAGGATTTGATGTGTGATCTTTTAATTGCAGATATGGTATAAGATACTTCTTCAAGATTGGACAGCTGGGACCTTCTTCTGATTAACCTTAAACCAACTTACAGCCACAGAGACACCTCACAAAGTTCCCATTTTTTTTTTTTTTGCTTTACACCTTTTCTGACTCCTAAGTTGACCTGGCAACCATGTATGGAAGTGCTCGCTCTGTTGCGAAGGTGGAACCAAGCAACCAGAGTCCTGGGCGTTCACCCAGGCTTCCACGTTCCCCTCGCTTGGGTCATCGTCGAACCAATAGTACAGGAGGGAGTTCTGGAAGCAGTGTTGGAGGTGGCAGTGGGAAAACCCTTTCAATGGAAAATATACAATCTTTGAATGCTGCCTATGCCACATCTGGCCCTATGTACCTAAGTGACCATGAAAATGTAGGTTCAGAAACACCTAAAAGCACCATGACACTTGGCCGTTCTGGGGGACGTCTGCCTTATGGTGTTCGGATGACTGCTATGGGTAGTAGCCCCAATATAGCTAGCAGTGGGGTTGCTAGTGACACCATAGCATTTGGAGAACATCACCTTCCACCTGTGAGTATGGCATCCACTGTGCCTCACTCTCTTCGTCAGGCAAGAGATAATACAATCATGGATCTGCAGACACAGCTGAAGGAAGTATTAAGGGAAAATGATCTCTTAAGGAAGGATGTGGAAGTAAAGGAGAGCAAATTGAGTTCTTCAATGAATAGCATCAAGACCTTCTGGAGCCCAGAGCTGAAGAAAGAACGAGCCCTAAGAAAAGATGAAGCTTCCAAAATCACCATTTGGAAGGAACAGTACAGAGTTGTACAGGAAGAAAACCAGGTAAGTTCTACGTGCGTTTACCTTTAGTGGTTGAATTCATATATATAAATGAAATAACCTTTTTTTCCCGTCTTAGATTTTTCCCTTCGTAGTATATGCATCTTCCTTTTTCCTACTTATTTTACTATTTTCTATCCTCCATTTCTCAACCTTCTCCAAATTTGGTCCTGTGTTCTGTTTTTTTCTAGTTGCCCATGTGTGCTTGCTCCCATTCTTGCTTGGTTCTTTTCACTGGTTTCTGTTTCTCTTCCTGTCTTTCCTTTCAGCATATTTTATTTTTTTTTCAATTCTTGTGAGTATTATTTTGCCACACACTGTTAATGTCTACTACCAAATTTATTTAGACGAGGTAACTTAAGTGTAAGGAATACCATTAAGATTTGTCATTATGTCAAAAAGTCATTGTTAAAAAAGCAAAACAAATGACTATCGCAAGGTAATGTTGGCCAGTATTGCTGGCTCAGAACAGAAATTACTTTTAAAAAGTTAATGTTGGCTGGGTGTGGTGGCTTATGCCTGTAATCGCAGCACTTTGGAGGCCAAGGTGGGTGGATCATTGAGGTTAGGAGTTTGCAACCAGCCTGGCAACATGGTGAAACCCCAATTCTACTAAAAATACAAAAATTAGCTGGGTGTGATGGCACATGACTGTAATCCCAGCTTCTCAGGAGGGCGAGGCAGGAGAAGCACCTGAACTTGGGAGGCAGAGGTTGCAGTAAGCTGAGGTCCTGCCACTGTACTCCAGCCTGGGTGAGACTCTGGTTAAAAAAAAAAAAAAAAGTTGATGTCGAATGATGTATTTATTAAGTACTAACAATAAGTAACTGTTCTTTTTGTAGCCATTCATGAAAGTTTTAACTTCAGGATGCTTATGTAGCTTTTTGTTCTTTAATTCTTTACATTTAAAGTGGAGGAAAAGCAACTTGGTGTGATTGTTTGCTTTTAGAAAATGAATGAGATACAGCCGGGCGTGGTGGCTCAAGCCTGTAATCCCAGCACTTTGGGAGGCCGAGGCGGGTGGACCACGAGGTCGAGAGATCGAGACCATCCTGGTCAACATGGTGAAACCCCGTCTCTACTAAAAATACAAAAAATTAGCTGGGCATGATGGCGCATGCCTGTAATCCCAGCTACTCAGGAGGCTGAGGCAGGAGAATTGCCTGAACCCGGGAGGCAGAGGTTGTGGTGAGCCGAGATCGCGCCATTGCACTCCAGCCTGGGTGATAAGAGCGAAACTCCATCTCAAACAAAAACAAAAACAAAAAAGAAAATAAATGAGATACCAAAAAAAAAAAAAAAAAAGGAAATGAGATGACGGGGCATTGTAATTTTGTAATTATGGGGCTTTGTAGTTGGAGAGCTAAGTGCTGTCACATCAGCTGTAGGTTCCATTCACTTAATTTTCTGTGCTCGTCCAGGTTATAGTTGATGTTTGGTGATAGCCATGTTGTGTTCAGTGAGAAAGCTGATGACTCCAAAGATATGAACAAATCATATTCAGGCTCTACCATTTAAAATTTTTTTTTTTTTTTTTTTGAGACGGAGTTTCGCCCTTGTTACCCAGGCTGGAGTGCAATGGCGCGATCTCGGCTCACCGCAACCTCCGCCTCCTGGGCTCAGGCAGTTCTCCTGCCTCAGCCTCCTGAGTAGCTGGGATTACAGGCACGTGCCACCATGCCCAGCTAATTTTTTGCACTTTTAGTAGAGACGGGGTTTCACCATGTTGACCAGGATGGTCTCGATCTCTCGACCTCGTGATCCACCCGCCTCGGCCTCCCAAAGTGCTGGGATTACAGGCTTGAGCCACCGCGCCCGGCTAAAATGTTAACATACCCTTTTTTTTTTTTTTTTTTTTTTTTGAGACGGAGTCTTGCTCTGTCTCCCAGGCTCCCAGGCTGGAGTGCAGTGGCGAAATCTCGGCTCACCGCAGCCTCTTCCTCCCGGGTTCAAGCAATTCTCCTGCCTCAGCCTCCTGAGTAGCTGGGATTACAGGTGCCTGCCACCATGCCTGGCTAATTTTTGTATTTTTAGTAGAGATGGGGTTTCACCATGTTGGCCAGGCTGATCTTAAACTCCTGACCTCAGGGATCCACTTGCTTCAGCCTCCCAGAGTGCTGCGATTACAAGCCTGAGCCACCGAACCCAGCCCATACTTTTTGTTTAAAAGATTTAGAGAATTTTTCTCTTTTCACATTTTTCCCCCTGTGGTCCTGGTCGTCTGTACTTTTAGAACTTAAACTTGCGAGCTTGATGTTTTTTGTTTTTCCTTAAAAAAGCTGTCTTATACTCTTAAAGGAGAATTTTAAATTAGCTACCTTATTTTGGTATTACACTTTATTTTTGGATTAGGTTAATGAAAATTATAAACTAACTGATTTCAATTTCTGCAGTGTTTTTAAATGATACTAAGAACTAAAGAAGGAATTAGAAATGATCTGTGTCTTTGATGAGGAAGTCATCTGCCACACAAAGTAGTTTAGGTCAGTGATGGACCTCATGTGTGATTGTGGTCTCGTAAGATTACAATATAGTAAAGTATTAGGCAGATGTGGTAGTTCGTGCCTGTACTCCCAGCACTTTGTGTGGCTGAGGGGTTGCAGTTTGCTTGAGGCTAGAAGTTTGAGACCAGTCTAGGCAAGATGGTGAAACCCTGTCTCTACAAAAAATTGAAAAAAATTAGCCAGGTGTGGTGGTAGGTGCCTGTACTGCTTGGGTGGCTGAAGAAGGAGGGTCACCTGAGCCGGGGAGGTCGAGGCTGCAGTGAGCTGAGATTGAGCCACTGTAATCCAGCTTGGGTGACAGAGTGAGACGCTGTCTCTAAAAACAAAGATTATAATACAGTTTTTTCACTGTATCTTTTCTATGCTTAGATATATTTAGATACACAAATACTTAGCATTGTGTTACAGTTGCTTACAATATTCAATACAGTAACATGCTGTACAGGTTTGTAGCCTAGAAGCAGTAGGCTATATCCTGTATCCTAGGTGTGTGGTAGGCTGTACCAGATGGGTTTGTGTAAGTCCATTCTATGATCTTTGCACAATGAGGAAATCGCCTTTCTCAGAACGTATCTCTGTTATTAAGCCAGATATGACTGTAAATCTAAGATTTCTGTTGATTGTCTTACCATTCTTACTAATATGCAGTCCAGATATTCAGATCTATTGTTTTGGCTACTTGAAGATCTCTAGTTACATTACATTTTGTATGTTAAAGCTCCAGACACATTTTCAACAATAAAAAATAGCTCATTTTTTCTGTTCATAAATATAAAACAGAAAATCATAGCTATGAAAGCAAAATTTATTCCAGATCCTCCCATTTACTGATAACTTTGCTATTCCACTGTTAACATTTTGATATTTCTCCTTACTGAAATATGTCTATGCAGACACACATTACAGATTTACCTGATTGGAATACTGTTGGTGTTTTGCTGTGAACTTTTTTTAGCTAATAACATTTCTACTCTATATTAAAAGCCTCTAATAAATATCTAAATCATTTTTAATGCCTCATGCTATTCTATTATATCTGTTCTAGTTAAGTTAATATCAGAGGGCCAAAATTCTTCAAATTTACTTGGTAGTACAATGCAAATTAAAAACTGAACCTTGAATTCATTTGAATCAGAGATTTCTAAGTAATTAGAAATTATGGTAGTTTTTTTCTTTCTCAGATACATTATAACTTCAAACGACTTTGCTTTTACTTTTTAGTTGGTTATTAAATTTAAGTTGTCACTAAAAATTTGAATGTTTTAATATACTTAAAATAAATCTCCTTTTTTTTTTTTTTTTTTTTTTTTTTTTGTTTGAGACAGAGTCTAGTTCTGTTACCCAGGCTGTAGTGCAGTGGCATGATCTTGGCTCACTGCAATCTCCGCTTCCCAGGTTCAAGCAATTCTTCTGCCTCAGCCTCCTGAGTAGCTGGGATTACAGGTGCCCGCCACCATGCCCAACTAATTTTTGTATTTTTAGTAGAGATGGGGTTTCACTGTGTTGGCCAGGCTGGTCTTAAACTCCTGACCTTCTGATCTGCTGGCCTCGGCCTCTCAAAGTGCTGGGATTACAAATGTGAGCCACTTCACCCAACCACTTAAATGTCTTTCTTAGAGAACTAGCTGCTTTAAAGAGAAATTGTCCTTTAAAAAATATTCTGTAGGAAGTTTTTTGAGTTTGAGCCATCAGGACTTTAATAATGTGTAAAAAAAGAAAAAAGCTAAAGTAGGCTCCACTGATAGAGTCTAAAATTAAGAACAGGGTTCTTAAATGCTGGCTCAGAAACAACATCAACAGGTATATTTGGTTAAAACATAGATTGCCAGGCCTTCCTTTATACCAGCTAAGCACAATCTCTCGAGATGGGACCCAGGAACTTACGTTTTGAACAAGCTTCTCTGGTGGTTCTGATGAGAAACCACTCTTGGGATCTTTGGAATTTAGTAAATCTAAAAATCTAACCTAATTGTTTTTTTTTGAGATGGAGTCTTGCTCTGTAGCCCAGGCTGGAGTGCAGTTATGCAATCTTGGCTCACTGCAACTTCTACCTCCTGGGTCCTGTTCAAGCAATTCTCCTACCTCAGGCTCCTGAATTGCTGAGATTACAGGTGTGCATCACCATGCCCAGCTAATTTTTTGTGTTTTTAGTAGACGTGGGGTTTCACCATGTTGGCCAGGCTGGTCTTAAACTCCTGACCTTGTGATCTGTCTGCCTCAGCCTCCCAAAGTGCTGGGATTACAGGTATGAGCCACTGCACCTGGTGTAAATCTGGTTCTTAAACTTGTCTGTTGCCTGTCAATTTGTGATGGTTCTGTTTTGGCACTTTTGAGTTCAACTGTAAAAGAAGGGAAAAGAAACAAGGGACTACTTGTTCAGTATGTCCCATCCTTTATTCTGCCATTTTACATCTCAGGACTGTGACCTCTCCTGTTCATAATGATCATTAACTGTGACAGGGACCCTCAGTGGATGGGGTGTTTGCAGGGGAAAAGGGTGTTTAAGATCTTAGATATTTTTAAAAAGAGCCCTCCAGGTGATTTTGATGTCTCCTCACCTTGTGAATCATTGATGCACAAGATAAATGTTCAAATGATATGACAGCAGAACAGTGAAGTATGTTTTCTTAAGTTGACATTTTTGAGTTGTCAGTACAACACTGACAATTTAGTTTTTAATTTGCACTGTACTATCAAGTAAATCAGTTGAATTTGTCAGTTGAAGTACAACACCAAAAGAAAAATCATTCTTAAATATAAAATAATAGTACATTCTCAGTTTTTTGTTTTTTTTTTGAGATGGAGGTTTACTCTGTTGCCCAGGCTGGAGTGTAGTGGTGCAGTCTCAGCTCACTTCAACCTCTGCCTCCTGGGTTCAAGTGATTCTTTTGCCTCAGCTTCCTGAGTAGCTAGGATTACAGGCATGTGCCACCACGCCCAGCTAATTTTTGTATTTTTAGTAGAGACAGGGTTTTGCTGTGCTGACCTGGATGATCTCAAACTCCTGACCTCAGGTGATCTGTCTGCCTCGCCCTTCCAAAGTGCTGGGATTGCAGACAGAAGCCAGCGCGCCTGACTTGCATCTCAGTTTTTATAGTTTGCTATTGAATTGTAAATACCAGGAGAAAAAAATGAGTTTGCTTCTTTTAGTTTTGTGGTTATGTGTCAATATAACCTAGGTCTTGGAAACCGTATCTGTATTCTTAGGGGTTATTGTTTTTGTTTTTGTTTTTTCTTTCTTGGTAAACATGAAATTGGTAAATTTGGAGTATGTAATGGGTATACTAGTGCCCAAATATGAGATTCTTTATATGTATTTTGATAATTATTATAGTGTATCATATTTGGATATTATACAATATCAAATGTATTGTTAATTAAAATAATTACAATTTACTTAGATTTAATTGAAAATTGGCTGAGACATAATGTTTTATTATAATGAATATTGTGAGCTGGGTATGGTGACATATACCTGTAGTCCCAGCTACTCAGGAGGCTGAGGCAGGAGGATCTCTTGAGTCCAGGAGTTTGAGACCAGCCTGGGCAACATAGTAAGTGCTTGCTTCTTAAAAAAAAAATTAAAATTTAAAATAATTAAGAAATACTGTGGAAAATTGCATATGAATAAACACTTTTTAAAATTTATTTATTTATTTTTATTTTATTTTTTTGAGATGGAGTTTCGCTCTTGTTACCCAGGCTGGAGTGCAATGGCGCGATCTCGGCTCACGGCAACCTCCACCTCCCGGGTTCAGGCAATTCTCCTGCCTCAGCCTCCTGAGTGGCTGGGATTACAGCCATGCGCCACCATGCCCAGCTAATTTTTTGTATTTTTAGTAGAGACGGGGTTTCACCATGTTGACCAGGATGGTCTCGATCTCTCGACCTCGTGATCTACTCGCCTCGGCCTCCCACAGTGCTGGGATTACAGGCATGAGTCACCGCGCCCAGCAACACTTCTTTTTAAAGGCTCTACTTTTCAAGAATAGATTGACATTACATGTGTGTATAAGATTATGTGTGTGTATCAAATTTAGAGTAGATTTGAAGTTACTGGATTTATCACCATTATACCTTGAATTAGCTAGTCACCATTATACCTTGTTGATGATGCTGAAACTATGCCCCTCATCAAGATGGTTTTTATTATCAAGTGACTCAGAAATGTCAATTTTAATGAAAAAAGTTATTGGCATACTTGTTCATTTTGAGATAATTGAAGTAATTGTTTATACCTATCCTTCAGAAGCTGTGTGGAAAATATGTAATATACTTTCAAAGTATCAGTCTACATTCAAAGGCAAAATATTTGAATCTTCTGAAAAGACAATAGTAGATACTTCAGTTCCAGTGAAACAACCCACGGGATTTTCATGCCAAAAAACCCATATGTGCTGAAGAATGGTGAACACTGCCTTATCCAGATTCCACCCCTTGCCCTAATTAAACATCAGTGCTGGCAGTGATATATTCTTTCTATACCCACTGTAATTACCACACAATCCTAAAATTGTATAACTTTGGTCCAAAAAATGAAGGGTGCAATTTTAAAGTAAAGTGAAACACTGCAATAAGATACAGAGACAGAGAATGCTAATTAATAGATTATAGTCTGCCAGCAGTGGGGCCTAATTAAACTCTGCATTCATTATACCCTCTGTAGCCCTCAGAGGTCAGGCATCTTCCACTTTATAAAGAAGATTGGTTTAATAGGATTTACAGTAATTAAATAATTTCCCCATTTCCATTTGAGACTGGGAATTTAGGTCCATTCTAAATATTTGATCTGATTGGAGCATAGAGGTCTTGGTCTAGGATTCTATCAAATGTAAAAACACATTTGCTTAGAATTGCTTGATATGTGTGGTTCTTTATTATGGAGTTCTTTTAGAAGATAGTTTCTAGTATAAATACTCAGCTATTTTTTTGTCTTATCCTCCTTTTGTTAACTGAACTTGAAATACTGCTGGTTGGAGAGTTAGAATAGCATGTATTTAACAGGGAAGGCTTTTTCTTTTTCTTTTTTAAAATTAGGAATAAGGAAGGTTTTTAGTGTATGTTTCCTTCACGAAGAATGAAAATCTAGTGAGCTTGGTGGAATTGCAGAGCTAATCAGACTTTGGATGATTTATATTTTTTTATTCTAAACAGCATTTAACCAGATATCATACTTCTTTCTTGATTATGCCTTGAAATAATTATATATGTTGAATTTATTTGGAAGCTTATTTTAAAAATAATTATTTTAAAGCACTATTATTGAAATTTTGCATGAACAGAATACTGTTTAATATTATAGGATGGCAGGTGAATTTAATGTTTTTTTGTCTTGTACGTTTCTTTTCTTTTTGGAGTCTGATTTTTATGATTCTCATTTACTTAGGAATCAAGAGAATTTCTAGTTTAGAAATGCAAAATGATAAACTTAACCCTGTGTAATTCTTTGTCATTTTTTTCTCATTATTTGGAGACTTTTAATTATAAACATTAATATAATTTTAGGTTATACCTTGATTTGCCACATTGTAAAAACCTTTATTATTTGCCGTTAAATAAACTTTTTTTTTGGAGACAGAGTTTCTCTCCTGTTGCCCAGGCTGGAGTGCAAAGGTGAAATCTGGGTTCACTACAGCTTTTGCTTCCTGGATTCAAGCAATTCTCCTGCCTCAGCCTCTGGAGTAGCTGGGATTACAGGCGCCCACCACCACGCCTGGCTAATTTTTTATATTTTTAGTAGAGATGGGGTTTCACCATGTTGGCCAGGCTGGTCTCGGACTCCTGGCCTCAGGCCATTGACCTTGGCCTCCCAAAGTGTTGGGATTACAAGTATGAGCCACTGCTCCCGGCCTTACATAAACTTTTTCATGAGGTTGCTGATTGTTTCACTGTCATTTAAAGTCTGATCTTAAAATTTGGGATTTATGTCTTAGATTATTGTTTAAATTTTTTTTCAATAATTCTGATTTAACAAGGAGATGTAGATAAATTGGTATCTTTGTTTATTGTCCAGATAAGTTTAATCTTTTTTGTTGTTTCAGAAAGGGAATGTGTTAAAGGCACTATGCAGAGTACCATGAGAAAATGAAATCAAATGTAAAATGGATAATGTTCCTTTTGGGGAGTTAACAATCATTTCAAGAAGCAAAATTTGTACATGTATGGGTTACAGAAGTTTGAACTACCTACCCATTTACCAGGTCTTGATCATATGTGAAGGTATTTAAATGGGTATGGGAAATTTGCTGCTTCTGTAGTTGGTAAGTTTGCTTATCTGGTATTCAGTGAAATTTTATGAAAAATAATTCAGCAACTCTAATAAAAATGTTGCACAAATATGAGATAGGGCTTATATGAAGAAATAAGGGCAGAGTTTGCTAGATAATTGGAGTCTTACTCACTTTTTATTTTCCTCTGTCTTTTTGGATTTCACAGTGCAGTGTAGTGTGTGATTTCATCTCAGTGAAATTGTTTTTAGAGATTTGCTAATTTACTGCTAATTTGCAGATGGCATTTTAAATATAATTTGAGAGTTCTACTTTTTATTCTCTTGTGCAAAAGAAATCAGAAAATGGGTTTAGCTTTTAGTTACATTAATATTAATCAGTGGAGGTCATAGTTTCATTTTACCATTTAAAATCGTACCACCTTCTGGAACTTGACATCTGTTGTGAGTGCTCTGTTATGCCTAGAAGAGTATAGGAGGTGCCCGGAAACTTTATGAGAAATGCTTTATAAGATGGTTGAAGGAACTCAAGAAGAGAAGACTTGCAGCATTTTAATTATACTCTATTTGATGTACAACCATACTGAAGGAGATTTTAATTTTTTTCTTTCTTTGAAAATAGTTTTTCAGGTTTTTTTCATTGTTTATATTTTTCATTTCCTGTGAAATCTAAGGAGAGATGTGTCTGTAATTCAGGTATTTTTATCATCAAACATATAAATAATAGTATGTTATACTTTATCTGTGTGGGGTAAAGAGTTTTGAATGGTATTTATAGTTTTATTTCTTTGTACATCAGTGTCATTCCCATTATTTGTCTAATGATATTAAAATGAAAGCAAAATTGCCATAATTAGCTGTTTACAGATAAGTTTTTTTTTTTTAAGCAGAGTATTTTTATTTTTTGAGATGGAGTCTAGCTCTGTTGCTCAGGCTAGAATGCAGTATGATCCTGGCTCACTGCAACCCCTGCCTCCTGGGTTCAAGTGGTTCTCCCGCTTCAGCTTCTTGAATAGCTGGGATTACAGGCGCCTGCCACTGTGCTCGGCTAATTTTTGTATTTTTAATTGAGATGGAGTTTCACCATGCCAGGCTGGTCTCAAACTCCTGACCTCAAGTGATCTGCCTGCCTTGGCCTCCCAGAGTGCTGGGATTACAGGCATGAGCCACTGCACCCTGGCCAGTATTTTTATTTTTTTTTTAAACACAGTTGCACTGTATTTACATTATAAACCTACAGCATTTGTTGTATTTCAGAGAAACATTTTTGGGAACTTTGTTGGACTTAAAATCTAGTCAAAAATTGGGAGAATACATTCCAAAAATATTCTTTTGGTTATCTTTCATGGATTTGATAAAATGCATAATTAGTAATTTCTTCTTTTCACATGACTCTTCTTTATGGGCTTAGGAACTTAAAATAGGTGCCACATTCTTAGGAGAGAAGCATATTTTAGTGAATGTTTCTAGCCCTTCCTATCTTGTAATTTCATGAGGGCCTATTTCTTATTTTCCTATGAAAGCGTGTTACTTATGGTACAGAGTATTTTTAAGAGATGAAATGGGTAAAAGGTTATCTACTTAAATGATAGCAGATAAATTTTTGGATTTCTCTTGGTATTTCTGATGAAAGATACTTATTTTCAAGGGATGGTGTATTGGATCTAAATTGTTTGGGAAGTTGTGGGAACACTGGCTATTAGAATAACGAGGGGGTAGAAAGTGTTTATAGGATATAGGGTGGAAAGGGCTTTAAGTTACCACATCCCCTGCACTGCTTAGGACAGGTCTGCATACTGAAAAGCTTTCCCTCGTACCGTATGATTTTCATATGTCTTGCTAGAAATTTGATAGGGGCCGGGCGCGGTGGCTTACGCCTGTGATCCCAGCACTTTGGGAGGCCAGGGCGGGCAGATCATGAGGTCAAGAGATCGAGACCATCCTGGCTAACATGATGAAACCCTGTCTCTACTAAAAAAAATACAAAAAAAGTTAGCTGGGTGTGGTGGCGCACGCCTGTAGTTGCAGCTACTCAGGAGGCTGAGGCAGGAGAATTGCTTGAACCCAGGAAGCAGAGGTTGCAGTGAGCTGAGATTGTGCCACTGCACTCCAGCCTGGCGCCTGGCGCCTGGTGCCTGGCAACAGAGCAAGACTGTTTCAAAAAAAAATTTTTTTTGATAGGCAAAAAAATCTGTTGATACTCATTTGAGCCTAGATCCTAACTAAATAAATGTTAAGTACATTAGCACTGTTTGAGGAGGAAGTTGATAGAGGATTGTACTTCACTTTGTAACTTTACCTTGAGTTTTTGCCTCAAGGTAACCTGCATAATTAGTAATTATGGAAAACCACTTCAACAGCAACATTGCTATGCTGTCTATTTAGCCTGTGTTTGCTAATGTTGCTAATGCCGTCTCTTTAGCCTCGTTTGCGTATGGCTTTTGGTGTAGCTGTACCCTAGCATTTAGATGTGAACATACATACTATTTTATTATAAATTCTTCCTTTTTTCCTTCATACAGCATTATATAATTTGTTTTGAAATTGTTTGTGGGAGCGGGCTTATTATCTGTGCATTTCAGGATAGTGAAGGGCATGTTTATAAAGTGTTTGTTATAAAATGTGAGGGTATTAAGTCTGACAAGCCTGAAATTCACTGGTGTAATAGATTGAACAGTGAATTTGAAATCAGGAGATCTGTGTTCTAGTTCTGATCCTGACTCTGCCAGGTGTATAGCCATGGCAGTGTTTAAGCTTTTTGAATGCGTTTCTTCATCTTTAAAACCCAAGAGTTGGACTATGTGATCTTTAGAGGTTCTTTCTTCTGAAATGACCTGATTATGTTTTTGTCAATTATCCTAGTGGAATTCTCTGAGTCTGTTCACTTTTATCGTAATGGCCAAATTCAGAATTGATTTATATAACCAAGTTGAGTGCTTCTGAGAATGAGAAATACATAACTAATGAAGTTCTTTTCAAGGTAGGTAGCATAAAATCAGTGTTTACATATAAAGGGCAAAGAGCCTTCGTGTGAATTTCATCAGTTGACAAATGGGGATAATAATTACTTGTATTGTTGGTGCAATATGTAAGTGAGATTAAGGAAGATAATATGTGTAAATTATGGACAAAATTACCTGACATAATAGGTATGCAGTGTAATAAATGTTACTTGAGTTAAAATTAAGTCAAATATCTCTTAAGTACAAATACATTTTATTAAATATTTTCTTTTTTTTTTTTTGAGACGGAGTTTCGCTCTTGTTACCCAGGCTGGAGTGCTATGGCGCGATCTCGGCTCACCGCAACTTCCACCTCCTGGGTTCAGGCAATTCTCCTGCCTCAGCCTCCTGAGTAGCTGGGATTACAGGCACGCGCCACCATGGCCAGCTAATTTTTTTTTTGTAATTTTAGTAGAGACGGGATTTCACCAAGTTGACCAGAATGGTCTCGATCTTTTGACCTCGTGATCCACCCGCCTCGGCCTCCCAAAGTGCTGGGATTACAGGCTTGAGCCACCGCGCCCGGCTTAAATATTTTCAGGTATGAAATAAACCTTTCATGATCTGCTACCAGAGGCAAACAGTAGCATGGGACCTATAAATTTTTTTTAGAAAGCGGGTCACAGTGAATAATAAGTTTCATTTGGATATCTCGTCACTACCAGCCCAGCCTTTATATTCCTGAAGGAGTTATCAGGAAGTTTGAATAGGGTAATTAGCTCTCAGGATTTTCAGTTACAGTCATATTCATTATTTAACATTTTTATTTCCACAATGACTCATCCATGAATAATGGAGTGCTTTCCCAAAAGAAATGTAGTGTTGCAGGAAATACATTTTTTTTTTTTTTTTTTTTTTGAGACGGAGTTTCACTCTTATTACCCAGGCTGGAGTGCAATGGCGCGATCTCGGCCCACCGCGACCTCCGCCTTCTGGGCTCAGGCAGTTCTCCTGCCTCAGCCTCCTGAGTAGTTGGGATTACAGGCATGCGCCACCATGCCCAGCTAATTTTTTTGTATTTTTAGTAGAGACGGGGTTTCACCATGTTGACCGGGATGGTCCCGATCTCTTGACCTCGTGATCTACTCGCCTCGACCTCCCAAAGTGCTGGGATTACAGGCTTGAGCCACAGCGCCCGGCCTCGGAAATAAATTTTTTATTGCTCTCTTTTCTTTCTGTGGTAAGGGGTTCCTGGTTGGTTAGTTGGTCCCAAAACTCCACAAATAATTTAAAATATGTGCTTTTGTATGAAGAACACTTAACCTTCACAAGGCAGTGGAGATTCCTCTTGAATGGGCAACATAGAATGCTTATATTTTCTTATTCTGCGTATTTTAAATTATTAATTTCTATACTGTGCTTTTAAAATTCTTACATAAGTGTATGTCACTAAAAGGTATACTTTGCTCACAATATCCCTATTTACTGACATTAAAATTGTAACATTACATCTGAGGTTCCCTTTGGTTTTTATGCATCATCTGCTGTTGTATCCTTTAAAAAATACTATAGTAGATTTGTCAGTGAAAATCTCTTACTGTGTTACTGTTATCAAATGCATCTCGGAGTACCTATTATAGAGAACTAGTGAAGGTGTTAATAATATCTATTATAGATATAGATACTAATATATCTAGACAATTATAGATGCTAGTAATAATTATTATAGAACATTTATAGATACTATCCTAGATGCTTTCATATACATTGCTTCTAATCCTTACTTACAGTTCTGTAGGTAAGCAATGTTGTCCTCATTTATAAGTGAGGAGATTGAAAATTAAGAGAGGAACTTGTTCAGGTCTCACATCTAGCAAGCAGCAGATATTGGTCCGTCTGGCTACAAAAGCCAATTAAATGTCATTGTAGTGTTTTTGACTAAGGACAGATGAATGAAATATACATACTTGTTTAAAATATTTATTGAAAAATTAATATTTATTCAGTTATTTATTAAACGTAAAAGATGGCATTAAAATTCCTCTGTGTTTTAGTTGGAGGAGGAAATACAAGAATAGGAGTATCAGGCTCCAAAGGCTTCTGAGAAGGGGTTAACATTGAGTGAAGGGGTAGAGAAAAGAAATAATAGGTGGTCAGTTGATAAGATGATAAATATAACTTGATTAGTTTAAATAGTATCAGTAGGTGTTAATGACATGCATCAGTACTTTTCTTGTTTTGATTAGGCAGAAAGCATTAGATTAATGATTCCCAGGCTTGGATTTCACACACTAGGAAAATAAAAAATAACCAAGAAAAGGTAGGGGAGACTGGCATGGGATTGTCAAATAAAAACAATTAAAAAAGATGATAAACGACTACATACTATTATTATTGTTACTTTATAAGGGGAAAGTCATTCTAACACAAAAGGAATTGTGCATAATTTCATAGTAAGAGACAGTTCTTTCAAGAAAATACAGATTTTAACTTTGTAGTGACAGTTTTAAGGAAACCTGGTCATGGACTGGCTTTGAGAAGCATTAGTTTATAATAGGAATCACCATGTTTTAGCCCATGGGCCAAATCATTCCTACAGTTGTACATCCTACAAGAAAAGAATGGCTTTTACATTTTTAAATGATTAAAAAGGTAATATTTTGTGATGTGTGAAAATTATATGAAATTCAAAATTCAATGTGCATAAATAAAGTTTTATTGGAACACAGTTGTGCTTATTTCTGTATAATGTATGGCTGCTTTCACATCAGTGGTAGATAGAGTAGTTGTGATAGAGTCTATATGACTTGCTAGACCTGAAATAGAATGTTTACTTTGACCTTTTTACAAAGTTTTTCAGTATTTGGTTTAGATAACAGAATAAATAATAATAGCTAACACTTGTGTAGTGTTTACTAAGGAACAGGCCCTGTTTTATGTGCTCTATGTTATTAACCATCGTAACAATTTTATAATTTTTTTTTTTGAGGTGGAGGCTTGCTCTGTTGCCCAGGCTAGAGTGCAGTTGTGTGATCTCGCCTCACTGCAGCTTCTGCCTTCTGGGTTCAAGCAATCTTGTCTCAGCCTCCCGAGTAGCTGGGACTATGAGTGCGTACCATTTGCAGCTAATTTTTGTATTTTTAATAGAGACAGGGTTTCACCATGTTGGCCAGGTTGGTCTCGATTTCCTGACCTTGTGATCTGCCCACCTTGGCCTCCCAAAGTGCTGGGATTACAGGGGTAAGCCGTGTCACCCAGCCGGTACTATTATTTTATTGAAGTAGAAACCTAGTCTGAGAGAGAGTAACTTGCCCACGGTCACATGGCTGTCAGGTGGCAGAGGCAGCCTTCCAAGCAGATAGTGCGGCTCTGTGCTATGTGCTTTCTCATTGCTCTTGGCTGTCAGAGAAGGGAAACAAAGACTTCAGGATGTGACACACCCTTCATATTTGCCTTAGTTGTTTTAGAAAAAGAATAAAGTAGCCTTATTCTATGGTTGCCCAAAATGTTATCATTGAGTAGTTGAATTAAGAATTCAGCATTATTCGGCCAGGCACGGTGGCTCACGCCTATAATCCCAGCACTTTGGAAGGCCAAGGAGTATGGATCACAAGGTCAAGAGATCGAGACCATCCTGGTCAACATGGTGAAACCCTGTCTCTACTAAAAATACAAAAATTAGCTGGGCATGGTGGCACATGCCTGTAGTCCCAGCTACTCGAGAGGCTGAGGCAGGAGAATTGCTTGAACCCAGGAGGCGGGGGTTGCAGTGAGCCGAGATTGCGCCATTGTCCTCCAGCCTGGGTAACAAGAGCGAAACTCTGTCTCAAAAAAAAAAAAAAAAAAAAAAAAAAAGGCCGGGCGCGGTGGCTCAAGACTGTAATCCCAGCACTTTGGGAGGCTGAGGCGGGTGGATCATGAGGTTGAGAGATTGAGACCATCCTGGTCAACATGGTGAAACCCCGTCTCTACTAAAAATACAAAAAATTAGCTGGGCATGGTGGCACGTGCCTGTAATCCCAGCTACTCAGGAGGCTGAGGCAGGAGAATTGCTTGAATCCAGGAAGCAGATGTTGCGGTGAGCTGAGATCGCGCCATTGCACTCCAGCCTGGGTAACAAGAGCGAAACTCCGTCTCAAAAATAAAAAAAAAAAAAAATCAGCATTACTTCATGATGCATAAACATTTGGTGTATTTTTATGTGACCCAGTGGATTTTCCCCAGAAGTCTGTTTATTGAGATGTCCTACTTATTGATGTCCTACTTATTGAACTTTTGAACAAAGAAGACTGTCATTTCTGAACTATCGACTTCATTTTTGGTACAGTTAAAATAATAAATTACACTATTAACATGGTGGAGGGTAACTATTTCTCTATCTTAAATATTTGTTGTGTTGTTAAGGAGCATAAGGCATACCCCCCATTATTGATTTAATTTAAAAATAAAACATTTATTGACATATATGCAGAAAAATTTTAATTAAAGAGTTGTTAATCTTTTTTTTTTTTTTTGGTATAATAGATATGTCTTTGTATGCCAAAGCCTGAAAGAAGAATTAAATTACCAGTAGCTGGGTATTTAGCTGAATCTATTCAAGGAAAAATCACTATTTTCTTTTTAGAAATGGCTTTGAGTGGAGGAGGTAAGGTTTCAGGAACTGGTTGAATGCAAGAATATTGACAAGTAAGTGAATAAACTAGAATTAGTGTGACCACTTCTGATTTTACGAATAATGTTTTTATTTTATAATGTGATTTAAATAAATAGAGGTTTAGTGGCTATGCTTTTTCTAAGTGAAACCTCACTATATTCTGAGATTTAAAAATGACAGTAACTAATGTTAGTTTTGTGCTCCTCTGAAGGTTAGAAACCTATTATATATGTCTGAAATGGATTTTAATGGGTTTAAGACCATAGAGAAGATAGGACTGACACTTCAGTAAACACTTAGTAAGATTATTTTTTTTCAAATCTATTTAATGACTACCTTATTGAAGATGAAGTCCCAAAGAAGGTGATGGTGGATGAATTAGGGTGGGTAAAGGTAGGGGGAATTGAATGATAAAGGTTGATTTTTGACTCATAGTTCACTTTTATCTTTAAATTTTGGAAGTTGTCATCTTTTGTTCATTTTGAAGTTTTGGTTAAATGTTCGTAGGCTAGATGCAGATGATGCAGATAACAACTGCCGCACTTCCCGTGCTAGAGGAGGTTGAATTTCTCAGTGTTGACTTGTTTCTGATTTTTATGCATATATTTGGTTTCTGTTTGCTGCTACGTTGTTGCTCTTCCCAGTATGAGATATGGTTATGGTATTGGTAGAATTACACTGTTGGTGGTTTTTCTTCCTTTTCCCATTCCATCCATAACCTTGAGGCTAATAATTTTGAAAACTGTTGTTTATTACAAGGGTTAAAATCTAAAATATGACTGTGCAGGTTGAGGTGGCATGTTACAGCTCCTACCACCTCTTTTTCTTGTGACAGATGGCTTCCCCTCCTGGTTGTAATCTACTGCTGATTTTTTTCAAAGAATGAATACCATGTGTTCCCCATTTTGGCTCTGGTTGTGTTCTGCCCACTCATTGGCTTCAGAGGAACTTGAAATAGGATGTACCTGCTGCTGGCATTTATGGCAGGAAGTGGATACAACTGTGATACTTTGTGCCAAGTGTTCATTTATTGGAAAAACTGCCCTTCCTAAAATTAAACATTATTTCTCTGTCACATAAGAGTAAAGCTAAATTTTATTACTTTTTAGAATATGCTTTTCACTTAATGTTGTATTATAAATATTTTTTGGTGGCAAATTTATTACAAAATAGATTTTAAAATCTGAATTTCACATACTCAAAGTTTTATAGTCTGTGCAAGACATTGAATGAGTAGCTGTAATTTCACTAGTATAATGTAATTATGAAAGGGATCTGCTGTATCACAGAGACTTCAGAAACTATTAGAATTGTTTGTGATGTGTGATATTGAACTTGTGATTGCATATGCTTTGTGGTACATATAAACAGTAGTATTTGTCTGTCTATTTTAACTCTCTTGTTTTGGATCTCCCCTTCAATAGATTCAGCTAAATACTTTATAAATTTTACCATCTTAGGCCTTGTTGAAAATTATAAGTGTGTATCTGAGACAGGTTAATTTCATAAAGCTACTTTGCTTATTTAGAGTTTTTTTTTTTTAAATTTTGGGAGACGGACTCTCATCCCTCTCCAGGCTGGAGTGCAGTGTTGCAATCTCAGCTTACTGCAACCTCCACCTCCTGGGTTCAAGGGATTCCCTTTCTTCAGCCTCTTGAGTAGCTGGGACTACAGCTGCACACCACCACACCCGGCTAATTGTTTGTAGTTTTTAGCAGAGATGGGGTTTTACCATGTTTGCTAAGATGGTCTTGATCTCCTGACCTTGTGATCCACCAGCCTTGGCCTCCCAAAATGCTGGGATTACAGGTGTGAGCCCACCACACTTGGTGTTTGGTTTTTTAAAAATACCTGGCAGAAAAAAAAAAAAATACCTGGCAGACCAGAGTAAACAAATATTTTTTTATGTTTTTTGTCAAGAAATACCGAAGATAAATGTAAACAAATATTTGCATATTACCCTTGGTAATATTGGAATTGGACATTTCTGTCCTCAGAAGTTACTGTTCTGTCAGAGTCTCCTGTACTTGACTGAGTGAATGTAGTGCAGGATTGGCAAAACCGTTGCCCATTTATAGCAGATCATCTCTAAATCTCTCTTGGCAACATCTCTAGCTGGACCCAGATCAGTGGTTCTTAACCTTAGTTGCATATTGGTATCACTGAGAAACTTAAAAAACAAACCAAAAACTGATGGCTGAATCTCACCCACACCCTCAGATAATTTGATTTAATTGCATTTAGGGTAGTCTTGCTGTGGGGATTAAAAAAAGCTTCCCAAGTCATTCTAATGTGAAGTCAAGGTTGAGAACCACTGGTTACTACTAATGAGTAAGAGTTGGTAGTATGAACTGAAATGTATTTGCCATCATCAATCTAGTGAGGGACTTTTCTAACCATGCCACAATATATAAACAATTTGCAATTTGAATGGATAGAGGATGGTTATCATTGGAATTTGGTGATTTATCAGTGCTTTGTGACTTTTTTTTTGAGATGGAGTTTCGTTCTTGTTGCTCAGGCTGGAGTGCAATGGCACCATCTTGGCTCACTGCAACTTCCATCTCCTGGGTTCAAGTGATTCTCCTGTCTCAGCCTCCTGAGTAGCTGGGATTACAGGCGCATGCTACCATGCCCGGCTACTTTGTATTTTTAGTAGAGTTGGGGTTTCACCATGTTGGCCAGACTGGTCTCAAACTCTTGACCTCAGGTGGTCTGTCCACCTCAGCCTCCCAAAGTGCTGGGATTACAGGTGTGAGCCACTGTGCATGGCCAATGACATTGTAAAAGAGTTGCCTTGGAACAAGAGATTGTCTTGTTGGGCTGGGGATCACTCTGTAGTGATGTTAAGGAGAGAAGAAGACAGCAAAATAATGATAAGCCCTGGATTTTGGGACTTGGCCAAAAAATAAAGGATGGAACAGGACGTCAGGATAAGATCTAAGACTTGGAGCAGAAACCGGACTTCTTCCTTACCCAAGAGGTGTGAGACCGGGAAGTGGTGGTAACAAATGGGATAGAATGAGAGGGTCCCTTTGTTCTTTGCTTAGTGGCAGAAGGCTCAAATTTTTCTTTATTGGAGTATTTGTTGAGCTTTGCTATACATATATGTACATATATTTATGTATATATATGTGTATGTATATCTATATGAGAATCACCTGTTAGCACTTGTTAAAATTTAAAATTTCTGGACCCCTCTCCCAAAGTTTCTGGTTTAGGACTACTGAGGGAGGGCTCAGGAATCTGTATTTGTGAAGGTTAACCTGAACCTTTTTTTGTTTGCTTACCATCTATTCAATGTTTTTCCCATTCTTTGTTCTATTTTTTATTTAGTAATTTTTTTTTTTGAGACAGAGTTTCACTTTTGGTGCCCAGGCTGGAGTGCAATGATGTGATCTTGGCGGGATCTCGGCCTACCACAACCTCTCCCTCCCAGGTTCAAGTGATTCTTCAGCCTCAGCCTCCTGAGTAGCTGGGATTATGGGCATATGCCACCATGCCCGGCTAATTCTGTATTTTTAGTTGAGGCGGTGGTTTCTCCACATTGGTCAGGCTGGTCTCGAACTCTCGACCTCAGGTGATCCATCCGCCTTGGCCTCCCAAAGTGCTGGGATTACAGGCATGAGCCAGCGTGCCCAGCTTTATTTAGTAATTTTTAGAATTGACTCACTGTAAAAAATGGAATCTTATTTTAAAATGAAACACTCAGTACTTCACATGGAAAACGTTTGCCAAAAAAATGTGAAAATGTAAAGTAAATACAGAACTATTAAGTAAAAGGTCATATATATACCACTGAAGATTATTTTTAATATCATTTTGGGTAATATACTTCTAGCAATTCTGATATAGATAATTTTCTCATCATACTTAGAGAACTATTGAACTAGAGACAAAAAGTTTCACTTAGATAGCATGATTTTCAGCTATTGTTGAACACTGGAATTGCCTGGGGTGCTTTTAAAATACTTTTGGTCAGTTCACACCCCCTGATTTTATTGGTCTGGGCTACAACCTGGACATTAGGATTTTTAAAACACTGTCTATAGTAATCGTAATGTATATTCTGGGTTGAGGATTTAGAGGTTAAAAAGCTTATAATGCAGTTAGACTAAGAAGCATAAATTCATGTGTACTAAAATAAATTTATTTGGGTATAATTAGAAATAAAGGGCCGGGCACGGTGGCTCAAGCCTGTAATCCCAGCACTTTGGGAGGCCGAGGCGGGTCGATCACGAGGTCAAGAGATCGAGACCATCCTGGTCAACATAGTGAAACCCCGTCTCTACTAAAAATACTAAAAATTAGCTGGGCATGGTGGCGTGTGCCTGTAAACTCAGCCACTCAGGAGGCTGAGGCAGGAGAATTGCCTGAACCCAGGAGGCGGAGGTTGCGGTGAGCCGAGATCGCGCCATTGCACTCCAGCCTGGGTAACAAGAGCGAAACTCTGTCTCAAAAAAAAAAAAAAAAAAAAGAAATAAAGAAGACTGGCTGGGCATGGTGGCTCATGTCTGTAATCCCAGTGCTTTGAGAGGCTGAAGTAGAGTATTGCTTGAGGCCAGGAGTTTGAGACCAGCAAAGGCTACATAGCAAGACCTTGTCTCTACCCCCACCCCCCAACAAAAAGAAAAGGAAGAAAAAAAATTAGGCAGGTGCAGTGGTGCCTGCCTGTAAATCCTAGCTACTCAGGAGGCTAAGGTGGGAGGATTTGCTGGAGCCCAGGAGGTTGAGGCTGCAGTGAGTCCTGATCCTGCCACTGCACTCCAGCCTGGGTGACAGAGCGAGACCCTGTCTCTTAAAACAAGAACCAAAAATACCACAATGACCAACTAGGGGATATGGGCAGGAGAAGGGGAAAAGAAGGTGAATCGGTAAAGCACTAAGTCACCTTGTCCTTACGATCTCCTCTGTCCCTGCCTGCTTCTCTTGTTTTCTGTTCTTGATGAATAGTAAGAACTTTTAAATAGTCAGCTAGTTCCCAAACTTAAGTGTGTATCAGAATTAACTAGAGGGTTTGTTAAAACACAGATTACTGGGACTCATCCTCAGAATTTCTGATTGATTAGGTCTGGGGTGAGGCACAAGATTTTTTGTTTCTAACAATTTCCTAGGTGATGCTTATGCTGCTGGTCAGGGAAGTACACTTGAAGAAACACTAATCAACCAAGCCGAAAACTTAAAACATTAGCCTGACATTTATTGTCTGTATATTTTATATATATCCAGTGAACTTTAAAAGTAATTGTGTAAACACAAACCTGTGTTTTCATCACCTAGAATTATTAGATGTTAATGGGTGTGTGGATTAGTATTATGAATAAATATTTCCTTTTTGGTGATAATATGCTGTTGTATTTTATTTCACACTTTTGAGTACAAGTAATAAAAAGTATGATGAATTTTCTGGGCTTAAGATTAGTGCTCATTAGGGAAAGTTGTAACACTGAAGAGAAAATAGTGCTCCATTAACTTGTTTTTTTTTTTTTTTTTTTTTTTTTTTTTTGAGACGGAGTTTCGCTCTTGTTACCCAGGCTGGAGTGCAATGGCACGATCTCGGCTCACTGCAACCTCCGCCTCCTGGGTTCAGGCAATTCTCCTGCCTCAGCCTCCTGAGTAGCTGGGATTATAGGCACGCGCCACCATGCCCAGCTAATTTTTTGTATTTTTAGTAGAGACGGGGTTTCACCATGTTGACCAGGTTGGTCTCGATCTCTCGACCTTGTGATCCACCCGCCTTGGCCTCCCAAAGTGCTGGGATTACAGGCTTGAGCCACCACGCCCAGCCCATTAACTTGTTTGATCAGTCTTTTAGGCAACCAAATGAGATAAGGAAAGAAAAACAGTACAATCCAGATTATATACTCAATCTGAGAAAAAAACATTAAAAAGTATTACATATTTGAAAATGAAATAAATTGTCAGCTGCAATTATTTTATCCTGTGTTTTTCCTTTAGAATAGTTTATTTGAATAGTTCACAGGATTAATAAGTTGAATTTATATCTATATCTAGAAACTTGGGAGGAGAATGGTAAACTGCTATGTATGGTATAAAAAATTTAAACATGTGGTGAAAACATTATTTTCAATTCTAAAACACTTGTTCAATTCTAAAATGACTTGTTTTCCCCTATGCTTGATATAGGTCAAGAGGGAAAAAAGTATTAATGGGTATTCACTCAACAAACACTGAGTTCATATTCAGGACTGTCAACTTGATTGTGGAACAGTTCAAGTAGTTTTCATCAGTCTGGCCTACCGTTTTGTTATGCATTAAATATGTACTTCATTCAGGAAGAGATCACCCCAGCCAGGTTAGTTTTGTCAGATAGAAAGAAAGCTGTTTTCATAGTCTCCTGAAGGGCGTTATTAATCACTGCTATATATCTTTTCATCTTGGAGCTAATATTAGGATTCCCTGAAATTTGCTAGCTTCTGTAAATTATCCTCACCAGAAGTAAGGATTTGTACATGGCTTTGGAAAGTATGGACTTACTGTCTGTTGAAAATCCTTGTATAGCTTCAAATTGCCTTCCCTCCTATTTATTTTTCATGAAATTATTCTCTTGACATACTTGTTTATTTTCTATTTTGTCTTTCCAGACTCTTCTGTTTGCTTGCTTCTTGGACTATTTATTGTTCCTTCTTGCTAGAACTCTTGATCTTCACTCATTAACTAAACTTTAAGAGTCCTTCCCATGTTTCCTTTAACAGGGAGGCCAGCTTGTTTTTATAGCTCATAATATATATGCAGATAGCAGAAGACAGATGAAAGCAAGTACTTTGCAAATTTTGGTATGTTTACTTCAGTTTTCATATAGTCTGAGAGTTTGGTCTTTTTTTCCCTGGAAACCACCTCTGTTTTGTCTTGCAGATGAGGGTGTGATCTTTAAGGTAGCATTGACCTTTCGGGTAGTCTGTGCTTATCTTTCAAGTGTTTGCAGTAATTAGAACCAGCATGTCAAAAAAAAAGCACTCTTCTTAATGTTATTTTTATTGTCCTGATCTTCTGGATTCAGAAAAAATAAAGGTGGTTATTTTTATAACCGGATTTCCTATGTTTATGGTTAAGAATTCCAAAACCAACAAAGAGAAAATTATTTTGACTATATGTGCTATAAAAATCATATATGTTCAGAGTTTGTACTGTCACATTTCTGAGTTCATGAGGATTTGCTAAACATTCAAATTAAAGCCTAATCAATAACTTGCTTTTTTGTAGAGGGCTGTTCTAAGGCCGGTACTTTCCCAGGACCGGAGTATATTATATAGTATGATGAATATCACAGAGCAAGTGTCCTTGGTTAGGAACTGCATATTGGGAGTCCTTTAGGATTTTTCTTTTAACTTATATTTCACTAGGAGTCTTCCTTACCACACCCCCAGCTCTTTAAAAAAAAAAAAATTACCTACTTTGTACCTTGCCTGTTTGGCTACTAGTTATATTTATCTGACCTTTGACAGTGCTGCAGTCAAAGTTCAGCATTTAGGCAAAATGGATGGCAGTGTTCGCTGTTTTTCTCCTGGCATGTCACTGTGCATTATCTGGGGTGGCATGCTTTGTGACTATCTGTGTGGTTTCCCAGTGGGAGAAGGGAGGTCTGGCTGCATTCACTCTGACAAGATGACCTTTGTTTCTGCACATTCTCTACTTTAATAAAGCGTTGTCTAATTAGTCTATCAATACATATTTATTGAGTGCCTACTATGAATGCCCAGTAGTATGCCAGGTACTTTGAGAGTTTGTTTTCAAAAGGGGGCAGGGTAGAAAGAAAAAGAACCATGCATTTGAGTTTAAAATAATGTTGACATGAAATATGTATATTTTGTGTTGTTTTATGAACATGAATTTTTGGAGGAGCAGAATTCTGGAGTATTTTGGCCCACATTAGCTTCCAGAATTGAATTATTCTTTAGAGTAAAATCACTTAAGCTAGAATTCCAGGCTGCTGTGAGCAGTGTCTCTGCACTCAAGCCTTGGTGACAGGAGACCTCTATCTAAAAAAAAGAAAAAAAAAAGAGTGAATTGTTTTCTCATTGAGGTGCAACTTATTCATGTAAGAGAGATACTTAATGTTAAGGATTTTACCTTTTCTCCCTTTTCCCCTTTGCCCTTTCCCCTCCCCTTCCTTTCCTCCCCTTCTCCTTCTTTTCCTTTTTTTTTCTTTCCTTTTCTTTGACAGAGTCTCACTCCATCACCCAGGCTGGAGTGCAATGGTATAATCTCCGTTCACTACCACCTCCACCTCCTGGGTTCAGGCAATTCTCGTGCCTCAGCCTCCCTAGCAGCTGAGACTGCAGGCACATGCCATTATGCCACTAATTTTTGTATTTTTAGTGGAGATGAGGTTTTGCCATGTTGCTCAGGCTAGTCTCAAACTCCAGACCTCAAGTGATCTGCCCACCTCAGCCTCTCAAAGTGCTGGGATTATGGGCATGAGCCACTGCACCTGCCTTATTAAGGATTTCTTTACATGTGGTATTTGATATAGAGACTTACACAATTAGTATATCTTAAAATATGTAATGAATTTCCCACAATTTCAGCATTTAAAAAATGTTTGGAATAGTAAGATGCTCATAATATTTTAGGGGAAATGTGTGTGTGTGTGTGTGTGTGTGTGTGTGTGTGTGTGTATATATATATAGAGAGAGAGAGAGAGAGAGAGAGATCGCGCGATAGATATCAGTTTTTAGAAGCAACATAGTGTAAAAAGCACAAGCTATGACTTAAGATTGCTGGATGGTTCTGCCACTTCAGAACAGGTCAATTTAATTATTTGTTTCCTTTTTTTTGTAAAGTGAAAATAATGGTACATTATGGGTGAAATGTAAAGTTTAAATGAGTTAGAATGGATAAAGCATTCAGAAAAGGAGCTAGCCAGGTGTGATAGCTCATACCTGTAACCCCAGCATTTTGGGATGCCCAGGTGGGTGGATTGCTTGAGCCCAGGAGTTTGACCAGCCTGGACAACATAACAAGACCCCCGTGTCTTAAAAAAAAACACATAAAAATGAAAATAAAAATAGAACTGAGGCTGGCCTGTGGTAAGCAGTTAATTATTTTATTGTAGCCTTTTTTTTTTTTTTTAAGTGAATGTCAGCATAAAAAAACTGTTTCGAAGAATACCCATGCAATATTTTTTAGTGATTTTTTTCGGATTCATAGGACTATTAATTTTTCTTTCTGTCTGTAATTCCTTTTTCTCCCTATAATGGTTATGTGTTTCTGGTATAATAAAGTAGAATATAATGAAGAATAAGATTTAGTCTGAATGTTTGTATGAATCCTTATGAAGCAGTGTCATTGTCTGTCATTGTCTGGGGTAAATACCCAAGATTCGTTGTCTTATGGCCATGGAAAACTAGGACACAGACACACACAGAGTGAGGTTCAGAGTGGAAGTTTAATAGGTGAAAGGAAGAGAAGAACTCTCTGCCACAGAGAGAGGTCCTGGAGAAATTGGTTGCTGGTTCTGTGGTGGAATGCAAGGGGTTTTATAGATAAGCTTGAGGAGGTGGTACCTGATTTACATAGGGCACCAAGATTGGTTGGACCAGGTGTGCCATTTATGAAAACTGGTTAGGGCTAAATGTTCCATTTGCCTAGGGCACGAAAATCTGGCCAACGCTAATTTTTTATTATACAGATGGATTCTCTGCCTGGCCAGCGCCATGTCTATTTCTTTACTGTACACGTGGTGACAAAGAAAATGTTGGACATACCTGGCCCCCAGGTAGCCCTTTTCTATTAGCATAGTTGCTGACATTCATCTCTGCAAGCTTCTGACTTGCTTATTTATGTTTGCAGCTTGATTTTTCAGCCTGTTCTTTGTTAGAAAAGAAAATTCTTTTGGGGCTGCTTTTTGTTAAAAGGGGAAATTCTGCCAAGGACTCTATTGCCCTTATTATTTGCCTAAATAATTTCTTTCTACCTCCTGTATCAATTACACAATAAAATCTAGAATTAGTTGCTAGGAAGTTAGTAAATATTTGAATGACATGGAAAGATCTACATAGATGATGATGTTTTTTTCTTGAAGCTGATCATAATTTAGCATAGAAAACATGGCAAACGTGACAGAACTACCGTGGATCATATGCTTGTTCTGTTTTTTTTTAGGTTTTTTTTTTTTTTTAAATTTGTTTTATTTATTTATTTTAAGACAGTTTCTCACTCTGTCACTGAGGCTGGAGTGCAGTGGCGCTGTCTTGGCTCATTGCAACCTCTGCCTCCTGGGGTTCAAGTGATTCTCCTGCCTCGGCCTCCTGAGTAGCTGGGACTACAGGTGCATGTCACCATGCCCAGCTAATTTTTGTATTTTTAGTAGAGACTGGGTGTCACCCTGTTGGCTGGGATGGTCTTAAACTCCTGACCAAAAGCAATCCACCTGCCTTGGGCTTCCCAAAGTACTGGGATTACAGGGGTGAGCCACTGTCCCCAGCCTCTATATCTTCTTTTAAGAAGTGTCTGTTTAAAAAAATAAATGAAAATAAAAATAGAACAGAGGCTGGGCTTTGGTAAGCATTAATTATGACTTTTATTATATTCTTTTTACAAAAAGGTGAATATCAGCACAGCAAAACTATTTTGAAGGATGCCCATAAAATTTTTTTAAGTGATTTTTTTCTCAGATGCCTAGGATTATTAGATTATTTAGATCCTTTAGATCTAGATTATTTAGATCCATTGCCCATTTTAAAATCAGATTAGATTTTTTTTTTTTTTTTTTTTTTTTTTGGCTGTCGTTTGAATTCCTTGTATATTCTGGATATTAGTCCCTTGTCGGATGCATAGTTTGCAGATGTTTTCTCTCATTCTACAGATTTGTGTTCGCTCTGGTGATTGTTTCCTTTGCTGTGCAGAAGCTTTTTAAGTTTGTTGTAGTCCCATTTGTTTATTTTGTTTTTCTTACCTGTGCTTTTGAACTCTTAACCAAGAAAATCGTTTCTTAGACCAATGTCCTGAAGTGTTTCCTGTACATTTTTTTTCTAATAGTTTTATATTAATAGTTTCAGGTCTTACATTGAAGTCTTTAATCAGTTTTCAGTTGATTATTGTATTTGGTTAAAGGAAGGGGTCTAATTTTTTCTGCATGTAGATATCCAGTTTTCCCAGTACTATTCATTGAAGAGGGTATCCCTTTCCCAATATATGGTCTTGGCCCTTTTTTGAAAATTAGTTGGTTGTAAATATTTGGATTTGTTTCTGGTTTCTCTGTTCTGTCCTTTTGGTCTATGTGTCTGTTTTTATACCAGCACCATGCTGTTTTGATTACTATAGCTTTGTAGTGTATTTTGAAGTCACATAGTGTAATGCCTTCTGCTTTGTTCTTTTTGCTCAGTATGGTTTTGGCTATTCAGGGTCTTTGTGGTTCCATATAAACTTGAGAATTTTTTTTTTTTCTGTGAAGAATGTCACTGATACTTTGATATGGATTGCATTGAATCTGTAGCTTGCTTTGGAAAGTATGCTCTTTTTTTTGTTTGTTTTTTTTAGAGATGAGGTCTTGCTTTGTCACCCTAGCTGGAGTGTTATAGTATATCATAGCTCACTGAAACCTCAAACTCTTGGGCTCAAATGATTCTCCCACCTCAGTGTCCCATGTAGCTGGGACTACAGTGGTCATTTTAACAGTATTTAAAAATTGGAAAGAACATGGTATGTCTTTCCAATTTTTTTGTGTGCTCTTTGATTTCTTTCGTTAGTATTTTGTTGTTTTCATTGTAGAGATCTTTTACCTTCTTTGTCAAATTTGTTCTTAGAGTTTGTTTTTGTAGCTTGTTGTAAATGGGATTGCATTCTTGCTTTCTTTTTTAGCTAGTTTGTTATTGGTATATGGAAATACTGATTTTTGTATGTTGATTTTTTTTCTTTTATCCTTCAACTTTAGTGAATTTGTTTATTAGTTCTAAGAGTGTTTTAATGGAATCTTTTTTCTAGATATATGAATATGTTTGCAAACAGGGACATGTGACTGGCTCTTTTGGAATTTGGATGCCCTTTATTTTTTTCTCTTGCCTGACAGCTCTAGCTGGGACTTCCAGTACTATGTTGAATAAGAATGATGAAAGTGGGCATACTTGTCTGGTTCCAGTTCCTAGAGGAAATGCATTCAACTTTTCCCTATTAAGTGTGATGTTAGCTGTCACTTTGTTATATGTGGTGTTGATTATGTTGAGATACGTTTCTTCAGTGCCTAGTTTATTGAGAGTTTTTCTCAAGAATGTATGCTGAATTTTATTAAATGCTTTTTCTGCATCTATTGAAATAATCATACGGTTTTTGTTATTCATGCTAGTGATGTGATATATCACATTTATTGTTTTATGAATGTTGAATCATCCTTGCATCCCTGGGATAAATACCATTTTGTCTTGGTGTATTACCTTTATAATGTGCTGTTGGATTTCACTTGCTAGTATTTTGTTGAGGATTTTTGCATCTATGTTCATTGGGGATATTGACCTGTAGTTTTTGTTGTTGTTGTTTTTGCATCCTTGTCTGGTTTTGGCATCAAGAGAATGCTAGCTGGCCCTATGGAATAAGTTATAAAGAATTAGCAGCTTTTTGGAATAGTTTGAGAAGATTTGGTGTTCTTTAAAAGTTTTTTAGAATTTAGCATTAAAGCTATCTGTTCCTGGATTTCCCTTTGTTGGGAGACTTTTTATTACTGATTCAATGTTGTTACTTGTTATTGTTCTGTTGAGGTTTACTACTTGTATTAGTCTGTTTTCACATTGCTGATAAAGACATACCAAGACTGGGGAGAAAAAGAGTTTTAATTGGACTTATAGTTTCACATGGCTGGGGAGGCCTCAGAATCATGGCAGGAGGTGAAAGGCACTTCTTATGGCAGCAGCAAGAGAATATGAGGAAGAAGCAGAAGTGGAAACCCCTGATAAACCCATCAAATCTTGTGAGACATTACTATCACAAGAATAGCATGGGAAAGACTGGTTCCTATGATTCAGTTACCTCCCCCTGGGTCCCACCCACAATACATGGGAATTCTGGGAGATACAATTTAAGATGAAATTTGGGTGGGGGCCACAGCTAAACCATATCATTCCACCTCTGACCCCTTCAAATCTCATTTCCTCACATTTCAAAACCAATCATTACTTCCCAACAGTCTCTTAAAGTCTTAACTCATTTCAGTATTAACCCAAAAGTCCCTAGTCATTTCAGTATTAACCCAAAGTCTCATCTGAGACAAGGCAAGTCTTTTCTGCCTATGAGCCTGTACAATCAAAAAAGCAAGCTAGTTACTTTCTAGACATAATGGAGGCATAGGTTTTGGGTAAATACAGCCATTCCAAATGGGAGATATTGGCCAAAACAAAGGGGTTACAGGGAACATGCAAGTCCACAATCCAGCAGGGCAGTCAAAATTTAAAGCTCCAAAATGATCTCCTTTGACTCTAGGTCTCACATCCAGGTCACACTGATGCAAGAGGTGGGTTCTCATGGTCTTTGGCAGCTCCACTCCTGTGACTTTGCAGGGTACAGTCTCCCTCCTAGCTGCTTTCATGGGCTGGCATTGAGTGTCTGTAGCTTTTCCGGGCACATGGTGCTAGCTGTTGGTGGATTTACCATTCTGGGGTCTGGAGGATGGTGGTCCTCTCCTCATGGCTCCACTAGGCAGTGCCCCAGTAGGGACTCTGTCTGGACTCCAACCCCACATTTCCCTTTTGCACTACCCTAGCAGGGGTTCTCCATGAGGGCCCCAGCTCTGCAGTAAACTTTGGCCTGAGCATCCAGGTGTTTCCATACATCTTGTGAAATCTCAGCAGAGGTGTTCAAACCTCAGTTCTTGACTTGTGCACATGCAGGCTCAACACCACGTGGAAGCCGCCAAGGCTTGGGGCTTCCATTCTCTGAAGCCACAGCTGGAGCTGTACTTTGGCCCGTTTCAGCCATGGCAGGAGTGGCTGGGACACAGGACACCAAGTACCTAGGTTGCACACAGCATGGGGACTCTGGGCCTGGCCCAGGAAACCACTTCTTCCTCCTGGGCCTCCAGGCCTGTAATGGGAGGGGCTGCTGTGAAGGTCTCTGACATGGCCTGGAGATATTTTCTCCCTGATCTTGGGGATTAACAGGCTGCTTGCTACTTATGCAAATTTCTGCAGCTAGCCTGAATTTCTCCCCAGAAAATGGGTTTTTCTATTTGATCTCATGGTAAGGCTGCAAATGTTCCCAACTTTTGTGCTCTGTTCCTTTTAAAATAGAATGTTGGCCTGGCACGGTGGCTCACGCCTGTAATCCCAGTGCTTTGTTTGGGAGGCCAAGGCAGGTGAATCATGAGATCAGGAGTCCAAGACCAGCCTGGCCAATATGGCGAAACCCCATCTCTACTAAAAATACAAAAAAAAATTAGCCAGGTGTGGTGGCAGGCATCTGTAAACACAGCTACTTAGGAGGCTGAGGCAGGACAATTGCTTGAATCTGGGAGGCAGAGATTGCAGTGAGTTGAGATTGTGCCACTGCACTCTAGCCTGGCGGACAGAGTGAGACTCTATCTCAAAAAACAAACAAACAAACAAATAAATAAAAGAAACAAATGAAATGGAAATGTGGAGGTAGATTTGATTAGAATAGATAATTAGAGGCTGGGCGCGGTGGCTCAAGCCTGTAATCCCAGCACTTTGGGAGGCCGAGGCGGGTGGATCACAAGGTTAAGAGATCGAGACCATCCGGGTCAACATGGTGAAACCCCGTCTCTACTAAAAATACAAAAAAGTAGCTGGGCATGGTGGCGCGTGCCTGTAATCCCAGCTACTCAGGAGGTTGAGGTAGGAGAATTGCCTGAACCCAGGAGGCGGAGGTTGCGGTGAGCCGAGATTGCGCCATTGCACTCCAGCCTGGGTAACAAGAGCGAAACTCCGTCTCAAAAAAAAAAAAAAAAAAAAAAAGAATAGATAATTAGAGATACATATAAAAGGTCAATGAAACAAAAACTTGTTTTGGGAATTTGTTCTTCTTGTTGTTGCTGTTGTTTCTGAGACAGAGTCTTGCTCTGTCACCCAGGCTGGAGTGCAGTGGTGCAATCTTAACTCACTGCAACCTCTGCCTCCCAGTTTCAAGCAATTCTCATGACCCAGCCTCCCAAGTAACATGGACGCCACCATGTCCAGTAAACTTTTGCATTTTATTTTTAGTAGAGACAGGGTTTCATCATGTTGTCCAGGCTTATCTTGAACTTCTGGGCTCAAGTGATCTGTTGGGTTCAGCCTACCAATGTGCTGGGATTACAGGTGTGGCCCACTATACCCAGCCAAAAACTTGTTTTTTTGAGAAGATAAGCAAAATTCATAAACCATTAGCTAGGCTATGGAGAGAGAAGACTAAAATAAAATCTGAAATGAAAAAGAAAACTACAGAAATACAAAGAATCATTAGGCACCATTATGAACAACTGTACACCAACAAATTGGAAAACGTAGAAGAAATGGATAAATTCCTGGTTATATAGAACTTACCAAGATTGGACCAGGAAGAAGTAGTGCATATTCAAAGAAGTTTGGCCATGTCCCCACCCAAATCTCAACTTGACTTGTATCTCTAAGAATTCCCACATGCTATGAAAGGGACCCAAGGGAAGGTAACTGAATCATGGGGCCAGTCTGTCTATCTCCTTGTTGAATTTCTCACTGATGGCTTGTTTTCCTTATTTCTTTGTACTGTTTATCTGTGTGTGTTTGTGTGTGTGTGTGTGTGTGTGTGTGTGTGTGTGTGTATTTGTATATTGCTGAGTTTCCTGAAGATCATTGTTTTGTTTTTTCAGGCATTTCAGAGATTTATTTTTCTTTGGAATCTGTTCCTGGGGAATTATTGAGTTCCTTTGGAGGTGTTGTATTTCCCTTGCTTTTTTATGTTTTGTGTGTCTGTATGTTGACATCTGTGCATCTGGTGCAGCCACCTGCTCTTTCTAATTTTATGGAGCAGTATTTGTGAGGAAATACTTTTTCCTGTAGGTAAATCTATAGTATTGGTTGGGTAATGTGCTTTAGCTGTGCAATAGAATATTATTCAGCCATTGTAAGGAATGAAGTGCTGATACATTCTGCAGTGTGTGGTTGTACCTCCAAAACTGTATCCTGATTGAAAGTAGTCAGATACAAAAGGTCACATATTGTATGGTTCCATTTACATGTAGCATCTTTTTTTGTTTTGAGATGGAGTTTTGCTCTTGTTGCCCAGGCTGCTGGAGTGCAATGGCACGATCTCAGCTCACTGCAACCTCCACCTCAAAGGTTCAAATGATTCTCCTGCCTCAGCCTCCTGAGTAGCTGGGATTACAGTCATGCACCACCATGCCTGGCTACTTTGTATTTTTAGTAGAAATGGGGTTTTTCCATGTTGGTCAGGTTGGTCTCGAACTTCTGACCTCGGGTGATCCGCCTGCCTCAGGCTCCCAAAGTGCTGGGATTACAGGCGTGAGCCACTGAACCCAGCCTACTTGTAATATTTTTTGTAGATAAATCTACAGATATAGAATGCTAATTGGTGGTTGCCGAAGCTGGGAAGAATGAGGAATGGGGAGAAACTGCTTTAGGGGTAAGCAGTTTTACTTTGGAATTATGGAAATATTTTGGAACTAGATAGAGGTTGTCATTGCAGAGCATTGTGAATGTTCTAAATGCTACTAAATTATTCACTTTAAAATGGTTAATTTTATGTGATGTGAACTACACCACAATACATTATTTTTTTTAAAGTTCTATGAACAGTCATAAATAAAAACAAATATTCACTGTTGTGATTACTGTAATTGCCCTTTGTTGAGTATTTACTGTGGGCTGGAGTCTTCACCTATATTGATTCTAAGCCTTATGTCAGCATTGGAAGATAGACTAGGAAGAACAGAAACAAAGATCTGTATTAGTAGTTTAAAATAGTGACTTTAAACTGCTTTATACCTTGTTTATCAAATCAGGTGAGCCCTTGAAATTTAATCAGGGAGTGGACAGTAGGGGTCACCCATGTTATTTATGTTGCTCTGGCTATGTTTAGAGCATCTTAAGTCATAAACACAGATTTGTTGAATGAGTTTGATGCTTTGAAAATTATGAACTAGAGGCAGGGCACAGTGGCTCACACCTGTAATCCCAGCACGTTGGGAGGCTGAGGCAGGTAGATCACCTGAGGTCATGAGATTGAGACCAGTGTGGCCAACATGGCGAAACCCCATCTCTAATAAAAATACAAAAATTAGCCAGGTTTATTATAGGTGGTGGATCCCTATAATCCCAGCTACTTGGGAGACTGAGGCAGGAGACTCACTTGAAGCCTAAGGTGGACGTTGCAGTGAGCCGATATTGTGCCATTGTACTCCAGCCTGGGCGACACTCTGTCTCAAAAAAAAATTATCAGGTAGAAGCATTTGATTATGAACTTATATTTATTTGAATTCTGTATTTTATTTTTCAATTTTAAGTTTTATAGTTTAAAATATGTTTTTTGCCATAGAAAAATGATTTATATTTGAAACAGTATATTTGAAGTTTGTATTCGAAACCATGTTTTGAAGACACTATGAAAATTACACTTAAAAATTTAATTCGAGAGGCCAAGGTGGGAGGATTGCTTGAGGCCCAGAGTTTGAGACCAGCCTGGGTAACATAGCAAGACCGTGTCTCTAAAAAAAATTTTTTTTAAAATTAACCAGGCATGGTGACATGTACCTATAGTCCCAGCTTCTTGAGAGGCTTAGGTGGGAGGATCACTTGAGCCCAGGAGGTTGAGGTTACCTTGAGCCATGATCATGCCACTGTACTCCAGCCTGGGTGATAGAGTGAGACTCTGTCTCAAAAAAAAAAAAAAAAGTTAACAAAAATATATCTGTGTTGTATGAGATAAGTTAAGAGACTTATTTAAAAGAATTAGTAAATCTCTCTCTCTGTTTTTTTTTTTTTTTTGACTTAGAAAAGAGTTTCATTTTTGATTATCTATTCTTCCCCTTCTTTTTTTCACATCTAGTTGTAAATTCTGGTTAAATATAATACTCTTTTTTTTGTGTTTGTCAAATATTGGTGTTTTAGGCATGGTTGGTCCAGTGAAATTATACGAATGAAGCTTTGTATCCTTCAGTAGCACTTTGACTTTAAAACCTGGTGGTCATTTTTATGAAAAATTTTAATAGGATTTAGTAGCTAACATTAATATATTTTTTAAGCTGTGTAATAACATCTAATATTTTGAATTGTTTTTGGGATATATATTTTAATTTAGCACAAATGAATCACTTTTTGGACCATAATGCATTGTAGAAACATATATGTCTTAATAATAAAAAGTTTTATGTATGTATGTATGTATGTATGTATGTTTTGAGATAGGATCTCACTCTGTTGCTCAGGCTGGAGTGCATTGGTCTCTCATGGCTCATTGTAGCCTCAACCTCCTGGGCTCAAGTGATTCTCACACTTCAGCCTCTTTAGTAGCTGGAACTACAGGCGTGTGCCACCACATCTAGCTCATTTTTGTATTTTTGTAGAGATGGAGTTTTGCCTTGTTGCCCAGACTGGTCTCAAACTCTTGGCCTCAAGCAGTCTGCCTGCCTCCACCTCTCAAAGTGCTGGAATTACAGGCGTAAACCTCTGTGCCTGGCCAAAACATAAGTTTTAGAATGTAACAATTGCTTTGTGGGAGATGTTAGATATTTTAAATTTTATTTTCTTTTAATGAGAAAAGGTTGGCACTCAACCACTAAATTGTTTTTACAACTCGTTTTATAACAAGCCAGTTTGAAAAGCTGCTAGTGTAAAATGCCAGTGTTTCTGCTATCCTTTGAAGACCATCAGAATCTATAAAATTTCACTGTTGGAAAGTTAGGGTTTGGGGAAGACTATTCTAAATACATGTAACTTTGTAATCATAACACGAACAGAAGTAATATTAATAAATGGTACCTGAGGAGATTACCTGGGTAGCCCTAGGATGCCAGGTCATAGTAGCCAGAGAATGCTTCAACATATATTGAAAACTCGCAGAAATAATTGAGTAGAAATGCTTGCTTCCAGTGCTGAAAAAATGCTGATGGAAGTAGATCTCTGAGCGCAGGAGAAAGTGCAGTCTGTCTTGAGCAGAGAGCCATAAGTGCTTAGGGATGTGCCCTTCTAGGAAGGGAACCCTGGATGCAGGTGTTCTTTTTTAGTTTTCTTAAATAGAGCCGAAAGGATTACGATTTATGCAGCAGCCAAGCCAAGGGCATTTTCCTTTGGAATTCTGCCTCTGTAGTTCCTTAGCCTAGGAAAAGATATATATGAACCAGCACAGCTTTGTTGTAATGATAGTCCTCTATTTACCATGATAGTGTATGAGCTAATTTATATTATTAAAAATATATTTAGAGCCAAACAGTCTATATGTGTGTCCATTGTAGTTTCCCAATTTTACTGTATTTCATTTTAGCCACTGCTTTTTAGAGTAATTGCCATAGCTGGTTGTGTCAGTTTGACATTTTATTTCAAAGATTGTATTATAGTCTTTTGCCAAATTTCAGTGATTTCAGAGTTCTTAAATGATAGGTGTAACTCACTGGTGCTTTGTTTGCTAAGAGTATTGTTAAGATGATATTATAGTTTCTTTGTTGTTTTGTCGGTAAATTCTGTGTGTAGTGCTTAAATGAGAGTTTCCCTTGACTCTAAAGATTGTATTGCCTAATAAAGCTTTTATGTATTGATTTCAGGTTATTTGCTGCCTAACTTTAATACTTAAGTGAACTTTTAACTTGATTAGAACCTTGATGATACTGGGTGGGGAAGGGATTTTCAAAAAGTAGGCAGATTTTACTTATAGGCCAAAATCTCAAGGACAACTATTGCTTACTAGCTTGAAAATGACCCTCATTAGTGTATTTCTGAAGGTTCAGCAAATTTCTTAGTTTTAATATACTAACTGTAGTACACATTTAGTTTACTGAAAGTTCATTAGTTGTAATCAGTGTTTCTTGACTGGAGATTAACTTTGGAACTGACTTTGGAGTATGTGGAAGAGTGTATTGTAAGAGTAGCACTGTTAAGATTCTTGATCTGTGTATTTTTTATTTGTTTTTGAGACAGGGTATCGCTCTATAGTCCAGGCTAGAGTGCAGTGGTATAATAATGGCTCATTATAGCCTTGACCTCCCCAGCTCAAGGGATTCCCCCAACCTCAGTCTCCTGAGTAGCTGGGACCACAAGCATGTGCCACCATGTCAGGCTAATTTTAAATTTTTTTTTTGTTGAGACAGGGCCCCACCTTGTTGCCTAGGCTGGTCTCAACCTCCTGAGCTCAAGCGGTTCTTCCTCCTCGGCCTCCTAAAGTGCTGAGATTACAGGCATGGGCTATTGCATCTGGTCTGATTTCTGTATTCTTTAAGAAGAATATTATATTCAGTCTCCTTTACTTTATAAGCACAATTATACCATCTTCAGGAAGCATTCATTATCTTTTAGCAATGTTGCTTTTCTCTAAACACAGAGTAGGTAACATAGTGATTTGTAGAGTTATTTCTTTAACATTTTTTTTTCTCATTGCAAAGTAGTACTCAACATATAATAAAAAATGTTTAGGAATACTAAAGGGTAAGGCCGGGCACAGAGGCTCCTGCCTGTAATCCCAGCACTTTGAGTGGCCGAGATGGGTGGATCACGAAGTCAGAAGATTGGAACCATCCTGGCCAACATGGTGAAACCCCATCTCTACTAAAAATACAAAAATTAGCTGGACATAGAATCCCAGCTACTCAAGAGGCTGAGGCAGGAGAATGGCTTCAACCCAGGAGGGGGAGGTTTCAGTGAGCCAAAATCACACCATTACACTCCAGCCTGGCGACAGAGTGAGACTCTCTCTCTCTCTCTCTCCAAAAAAAAAAAAAAAAAAAAAAAAAAGAATGCTAAAGGGTATATAAGAAAAAAACCTTCTATACTTCTATGTGTTATAGACATACCCAGTTGGGATTATGCATGTATGTGTACACATACCACACATACTTTTTTTGTTCTTAGAGTGACACAGGGTCACTGTGTTACTCAGACTGTGGTACAATGGTACATCATAGCTAACTGAGCTTCAAACTCCTGGGCTCAAGTGATCCTTCTGTCTCAGCTGCCCCAGTAGCTAGGACTACAAGTGTGAACCAATAGTCTGACTAATTTTTAAAAAATTTTTTGTAGAGACAGGGTGTCGCTCTGTTGCCTGGGCTGGTCTCAAATTCCTGGCCTCATGCAATCCTCCCTCCTCAGCCTCCCAAAGTGTTGGGATTACAGATATTAGCCACGGCACCTGACCCATACACTCTTTATATTACTTTTAAAAAACCAATAAAAAAACTTTAGAGCATCTGCCCAATGTTATTAAATATTCTTCAGGAAGGTTATTTTAAGTGACTATATGAAATGTTGTCATACTTTTAGCCATTCTTTTATTGTTGGATATTTAGGATATGTCTTCTTTTTGTTATAATACTGTTACGGCTATCTTTGCTAATATATTTTCACATTTTCTGATTATTTTCATAAGGTAGATTGCTAAATCATTGAATCTATTTGTCAAAGATGATCAGAGGAATTACAGGAGAGTCCTTTTCACCCCATATACGTTATACATTCTTAAAGTGTTTAACATAGTATTCATTACCTTGTAATGAGAAAGATGTTACAAATATGAGTTCACAGATTGTTAGATTATCTGCTTTGTGTTTGGAAAGAAAAGCAACATTGCTAAAATACAGTCTCGGCTTCTTGTTAATGACACAATTGTGCTTGTAAAATGAAAGAGTAGTATTATAATATTCTTAAAGGATACATCTTTTTAAAATAGCTCTTGATCAACCCTTCTCAATTTGTTCCTTGAGGAAATTAAGCTCTAATGCCCTGAGGTCTCTACTCTGTGTAGTGAAATTAACTTATTTCCTAAGCATCTTGAACTATACTGGCTTGAACTGTCCTTGAGAGAATTGAGAAAACAGTCATGAAATTACTTTATGCAGGGCTTAGTTCTTAGCAGAATACAGTACTGGTTTAGAAAGGCTGTTCTGGATACAACTATTGACAAATTGTTTTCCATAAAGATTAGACCACCTCATTAGCAGTGTGTAAGAATGCCCTTCTTACTTTACGTCTTAAGTAATTTTTTTTTTTTTTTTTTTTTTTTTTTTGAGATGGAGTCTGGCTCTGTTGCCCAGGCTGGAGTGCAGGGATCTGATCTCGGCTCGCTGCAACTTCCGCTTCCTGGGTTCAGGTGATTTTCCTGCCTCAGCCTCCTGAGTAGCTAGGATTACAGGCGTGTGCCACCCCACCTGGCTGATTTTTGTATTTTTAGTAGAGACGGGGTTTTACCAATTTTGTCATATTTTTTGAGAAATTAAAAATTCAAACAATCTCAAATTTAGAGGAAAATTACAAATTTAAAGAAAAATTGCAAATATAGTAGCTTTTTTGCCTCCTTAACCATTTGAGAATAAATTGCCAACATATATATCATCATACCGTGTCTCTTCCTGTGGTGTATGTTTCCCACAAAAAGGGACCTTTTTATAACCCTCTCACATTCAGGAAATTACCTTTAAATTAAAATTTCATTTGTTGTTCTAATAAAAATCATCTTTGTAAGTAAAAAAAGATTCAGTTCAGAATCACAGGTTACATGTCTCTTTTATCTCCTTCAATCCACAGGTTGTATGTCTCTTTCATCTTCTTCAATCTGGGACAGCTTCTGTCTGTTTTGACTTCATTACCTGGATACGTTGAAAGATTAGAGACTAGTAATTTTATAGAATATACTTCTATTTGGGTTGTCCTGTGTTTCTTCGTTGTATGCTCAGGTTGTATATCATTGAAAAGAATATCACAGAAGTGATGATCTGTTCTTGTCATTGCACTCTGGCAGATGGCACATGATTGTCAGGTCGTCTCATTACTGAAGATGATCACTTTGATCGCTTGAGCAAGGTGATAATATCTGTCCACCTTCTCCACTGGACAGATACTCTCCTTTTGTAATTAATACTTAATTTTGTGAGGAGATGCCTTGAAACTATATAAATATCTCATTTCTCATCAAATGTTCAATCTATTTATATCATATCTGTATGGATTTATAGATCCCTGTTTTTTTCAATAGTTTGTATGTAACCACCATTATTGAATTTGATGCTCAATCTGTCCTGGAGTTGGCTAGTGGGAGCCCGTTCAGGCTCACTCCTGTGTCTGTTAGACATGTTCCTATTATTGAGTACTTCCTTTCTGGTATGAAAATTTTAGGTTCACTAAGGTTATTAAATATTCTTGTGTGAACACAGCATTTGAATTTTCTTGTTTTTGTATCGACACCTTAAAGTTAAACAGGTAGCTTTATTTGAAATATCAATTACCCCTATAATATGAGGACCAAAAAATTTGTTGTTAAAAACTGTCAGAAAAAGCTGCACATGGTGGCATGTGTGCCTGCAGTCCCAGCTAGTCTAGAGAGGCTGAGGTGGGAGGATTGCTTGAGCTCAGGAATTTGAGATCAACCAGGGTAATAAATAGAAACTCCCATCTCGCTATTAAAAACACATGCACGCGTGCACACACACACACACACACACACACACACACACACACTAGCACATAGAAATTGTCAGAAAAACATATGTAATCATCTATCCTACCTCATATATTTGGATTAAAAAATGGTAAGCATCAGTAAATAATCAGGTATCCATGTGTAACTAATATGTGTTTTTAATTCCTGAAGTGAAAAGTAATTCTTTTGTATACAGTAAGAAAGAAAGGGCCAGAAGAGAAACTTGATTATTGTGTCTTTTAAGCCTTTAGGTTTCTTATTTCCAAGATAATTTTATAGAGATCTTTGAGATCAGAATTTTGGCACCTTAGTGTACAAGTACAGTACTTGGCATTTTGTAGGGATTCTCAGGGTAAGATGTTATTTTATGATGTTAGGTGAAAGGAGGAGAGAAATTAGAATTATTCCCAATCTTTTTTGTTTCTTCTCTCGAATTCCTTCTTTGAGAGAGATTATAGTTGAAAAGAGGAAGCAGCAAGGTGGGAAGGAACATAGATGGAGAGACAGGTTCAAGTTTTTGTGGAATAATTTTTATTCCTCTAACAGTAAAATGATGTAAAAAGCCCTTGAAAAAAATGAAAATTAATTTCATTTCATACACTTTAAGCTCTGATTTTGTTGATAATTTTGTGTTTTAAGTGAACAAAACCTCAAAATATACTAGCATGGAAACTTATTGATTTCTCCTCTTATGCCTGATTGCTTATCAATTTGGTTCTTTTGTCTAAGAAGTCCACTAATTGGATTACCAATTAGTAGACTAATTTTTTTTCAACAGGGAAATTTCACCTTCTTTTTTTTTTTTTTTTTTTTTTTGAGACGGAGTTTCGCTCTTGTTACCCAGGCTGGAGTGCAATGGCACGATCTCGGCTCACCGCAACCTCCGCCTCCTGGGTTCAAGCAATTCTCCTGCCTCAGCCTCCTGAGTAGCTGGGATTACAGGCACACACCACCATGCCCAGCTAATTTTTTGTATTTTTAGTAGAGATGGGGTTTCACCGTGTTGACCAGGATGGTCTCGATCTCTTGACCTCGTGATCCACCCTCCTCGGCCTCCCAAAGTGCTGGGATTACAGGCGTGAGCCACCGCGCCCGGCAATTTCACCTTCTTACACTGTGTTCTCACTGGAGCATTGCATAGTCTCTGCATAGATAGAGCATGAAGATGGCATCTTTCTGTATACCTTCTTAAGTAAGCTAAACTATCTTGAAAATGGCAGTAAGTAACACATTAAGACACAAAAGGTTATTTGTTTTTTGGCGAGTGGTTCTTTGTTTGAATGGAGAAACATAAGGTCTTACATTGAAGAATTATTTAATATTCCATAGGTATAATTTAAAAAATATTTCTTCTGCCTCAGAATGAAGTGAGGGTTCTGCTAAGGCATTTTTGTAATTCAAAGCTTTTAAAATGCTGTGCCTTTATTCCTTATTGATGGAATTGAATGCACAATCGTTTGTAGGTTGTTTTGTTTTTATGAAATAGCAGTTTGATCATTTATGCCAAAAGTTAGTGCTACATGATTAGATATAAAAGTTCCTTAGATAGAAACATTCCAGGCTGGATATCTGATTCCTTTTATCATCTGCACGATGTACTTAGCCATATATAAAGTGGAAAAGTAGCAAGTTTAAATGCCTCGTAAAGTTGGAAGCACTCTCTGCTACCTAGTGGTTCTGTTTTTGTGTTTTCTTGAGAGAAACTTTTACCCATGTGCTAAAGGATCTAGATAGATGGAGGTGTATTTATTATAATAGTGAATAAGTGTCCAGGGGCAGTGGCTCATGCCCGTAATCCCAGCACTTTGGGAGGCCGAGGTGGGTGGATCACAAAGTCAGGAGATTGAGACCATCCTGGCCAACATGGTGAAACTCGGTCTCTGTTAAAAAATGCCAAAAATTAGCTGGGTGTGGTGGTGCACGCCTGTAGTCCCAGGTATTCAGCCTGGTGACAGAGCAAGACTCCATCTCAAAAAAAAAAAAAAAGGTGGATAAGTACAAAAATACTTAACTGTTCCTTAGTAAGTGAATGGATAAATTGATATTTATTCATGTAGTAGAATATAAGTACACAATCCTTTTCTCCAGAATACTTAGGGCAGATGTATTTTGGAATTCAGAAATTTTCAAACATTAAAGGTAATTCAGTATGTATACCATTTATTGTATAACACTCCCATTAGGATTCGGGAAATACCTCCTAATTAAACATACTAATTTTTCAGTGGCAAAATTTATGCTTGCATATTAAGTGTGATAAATAGATTATAAATGTCTTTATACTATTTGGGTTAATTACATTTTAAAATTAAGCTATGGGAAAACTTTTTTTTTTTTTTTTTTTTTTTTTTTTTTTTTTTTTTTTTTAAGGAGAGGAAGAAAGAGGAAGAGGAAGAGGGAGAGAGAACGGGGGTGTTGCTTTATTGCCCGGGCTAGAATGCAGTCTAAAAATGGATATGCCTATAATTGTGCTTAATAATGGAGACATGAAAAAAATGAGGGAAGAAAAAAACAAACAAGCAGCCAACCAAAATTTCATTTAAATCTGTAAGTAGGTGTGATATGGTACTGATAAGAGTGTGTATTTTGTGTATTTAAAGTGGAGAGTTCTATACATGTTAATTAAGTTTACTTGTTCTGGATCTGAGTTCAAGTCCTGGATATCGCTGTTGATTTTCTGTCTCATTGATCTGTCTAATATTGATGTTGAAGTCTCCCACTATTATTGTGTGGGAGTCTAAGTCTCTTTATAAGTCTTATATATCTGGATATTCCTGTATTGGGTGCATATATATTTAGGATCATTAGCTCTTCTTGTTGCATTGATCCTTTTATCATTATGCAGTGTCCTTCTTTGCTTCTTTTGATCTTTGTTGCTTTAAAGTCTATTTTATCAGAGGCAAAAATTGCAACTCCTGCTTTTTATTTATTTATTTATTTTTGCTCTCCATTTGGTTGGTAAATCTTTCTCCATCCCTTTGTTTTGAGTCTTTGTGTATCCTCGCATGTGAGATGGGTCTGGATGCAGCATACCGATGGGGTTTGGCTTTTTATCCAATTTGCCTGTCTGTGTCTTTGGATTGGGGGATTTAGTCGATTTAAATTTAGAATTAATAATAATATTTGTGAGCTTAATACTGCCATTTAATGTTAGCTGGCTATTTTGCCCATTAGTTGATGTAAGTTCTTCATTATGTTGATGCTCTTTACTTTTTGGTATTTTTTAGAAAGGCTGATACTGTTTGTTCCTTTTTATGTGTAGTGGTTCTTTCAGAAGCTCTTGTAAAGGAGGCCTGGTGGTGATGAAATCTGAGTGCTCGCTTGTTCAGAAAAGATTTTATTTTTCCTTCACTTATGAAGCTTAGTTTGGCTGGGTGTGAAATTCTGGGTTGAAAGTTCTTTTCTTTAAGGATGTTGAATATTGGCCCCCATTCACTTCTGGCTTGTAGGGTTTCTGCTGAGATATCTGCTGTAAGTCTGATAGGCTTCCCTTTGTGGGTAACCTGACCTAGAAAGGCTGCTCTCGGTATTTTCTCCTTCATTTCAACCCTGGTGAATCTGATGATTATGTGCCTTGAGGTTGGTCTTCTTGAGGAATATCTTTGTGGTGTTCTCTGTATTACCTGGAGTTGAATATTGTCCTGCCTTGCTAGTTTGGGAAAGTTTTCCTGAGTAGGATCCTGAAGTGTATTTTCCAGCTTGGATTCATTCTCTTCGTCACATTCAGGTACACCTATCAGATGTAGATTAGGTCTTTTCACATAGTCCCATATTTCTTGGAGACTTTTCTCATTCCTTTCTATCCTTTTTTCTCTAATCTTGTCTTCTCATTTTATTTCATTGAGTTGGTCTTCGACCTCTGATATCCTTTCTTCTGCTTGATCAATTTGGCTGTTAAGACTTGTGCATACAAGTTCTTGTGTTGTGTTTTTCAGGTCCGTTAATTCACTTATATTCCTCTCTAAATTGTGTATTCTTGTTAGCATTTTGTCAAACCTTTTTTCAAAGTTCTTAGTTTCTTTGCATTGGATTAGAACAAGTTCTTTTAACTCACAGAAGTTTCTTATCATCCACCTTTTGAAGCCTGCTTTTGTTAATGGAACATACTCTTTCTCCATTAGGCCTTGTTCCCTTGCTGATGAGGAGCTGTGATCCCCTGTAGAGGGACAGGTGTTCTGATTTTGGGTATTCTCAGCCTTTTTAGGCTGGTTTCTTCCCTTCGTTATAAATTTATCCCTCTGTCATCTTTATGACTACTGACTTTATAATTGGGTTTTTGAGTGGACGTCCAACTTGTTGATTCCCAGTGCCAGAATCTGAGCAACCCACTGCGCCACTGTTGGCGTTAAGATTGATGGTGCTCTGACAGCACCGAGAACCGCCGCACCGAGGCACTGGCAAAACCTCCTCGCCGGCCGCAAGAGTCTCACTGGTGACCCGTGGGGCTTCTCCGCTGGGAATCTCCTGGTGCGTGAGCAACAAAAATTTGAAAGTGTGGTGTCCTCTTGTTCTCGGTGCTTTCACTGGGAGCTACAATCCGAGCTGCTGGTGATCAGCCATCTTGGATCTCTCTCAAAATGAATGAAATAGAGCTTCATGTATCAGTGTGGGTAAATCTCAAGCATATTATGTTGAGTAACAAAAAGAAGTTGCAAAGATAACCTTGTGCAAATGAAGTCATTTATGTGAATTTTAAATAAGCAATAGTGAGAGAGAGAGAGAGACGGAGATCTGAAGCAAATAAGGCAAATTATTGGTGGTGGTTTTCTTTATTGTATGTTTGAATGTGTCTTTATAACCCCAAATTTCTGCTTTTAAACCTTCTCTTTTACCTTAAAAATGTAAGGTTACATTGAATTAGGCAATAAGAGTATGCTACAAAGCATGTTAGAACTTTAAGAGTTCTTTAAAATTATTTAAATCGGGCCGGGCGCGGTGGCTCAAGCCTGTAATCCCAGCACTTTGGGAGGCTGAGGCGGGTGGATCACAAGGTCGAGAGATCGAGACCATCCTGGTCAACACGGTGAAACCCCGTCTCTACTAAAAATACAAAAAATTAGCTGGGCATGGTGGTGTGTGCCTGTAATCCCAGCTACTCAGGAGGCTGAGGCAGGAGAATTGCTTGAACCCAGGAGGCGGAGGTTGCGGTGAGCCGAGATTGCGCCATTGCCCTCCAGCCTGGGTAACAAGAGCGAAACTCCGTCTCTAAAAAAAAAAAGAAAATTATTTAAATTACCCTTTTTTTTGAGACAGGATCTCACTCTGTTACCCAGGCTGGAGTATAGTGGCATGATCATCATTCACTGCAGCCTCAGACTACTGGGCTCAAGGGAACCTTTGGAGTGTCTGGGACTGCAGATGCATGCCACTGTGCCCAGTGAATTAAAAAAAAATTTTTTTTTTTTTTTTTTTTTTTTTGTAGAGACAGTATCTGTGTTGCCCAGGCTAGTCTTGAACTCCTGGGCTCAAGTAGTTCTTTCTCCTTGGCTTCTCAAAGTGCTGGGATTATAGGTGTGAACCACTGTGCCTGGTCTTCTCTTCTTCTCTGTGAAGTCATTCCTACTTGTTAAGAGATTCTCTTGAATATTTATTTTCCCTTTTTAAACTTTTTATGTGTTTTACTTCTTTTCAAAACATATTTTGGTTACAGTTTTCATGCAGTGAAATGCACACACCTTAAGTATCTTGGTTCTATGAGTTTTGACAAATGCCAGCACCTATGTAATCTACAATTCTGTCAAGATACAGAGCATTTCCATCATCCCACAAAGGTGCCTTGCATCCCTTCCCAGTTAGTATCATCCCTGCTCCCCCGCCCCGCACAGATAATGTTCTGATTCCTTTTACTTTAATTTTACCTGTTCTAGAACTTCATTTAAATGGAATCATACAGTCTGTACCCTGTTGTGTCTGGCTCTTTTTGTTCAGCATGTTGTTTTTTACATTTAACAATGTTGTTGCATGTGTCCCTACCCCTAGTTACTGTTTTAAATCTGAATAATACTCTGTTGTATTAATATGGTACCATCAGTTTATCTAATTTTCTATTGGACATTTGTGTTGTTTCCAGTTTTTGGCTGTTATGGATAAAATGGCTGTAAATATTTTTAAATGATTTTGTTAATGGGTACATGTTTTCATTTCTCTTGGGGTAATACCTAAGGGTGGAATTCCTGGGTCCTAGGGTAGGTGCTTACTTAACTTTATGAGAAACTACCAGATCAATTTTTAGTGTTGGTTCTGGCTGTTTCACATCCTTGCCAACATTTGGTATTGTTAGTTGTGTAAATTTTAGCCATTCCGGTGGATGTGTAGTGGTACTTATTTATAGTGGTTTTGATTTGCATTTTCCCAATTACTGAAGATACTAGTCACTTTTTCATTTGCTTCTTGGTTAGTTCAATTGCTATTGTCCTTAGAAGAATGTTCGTCTTCCCTGGGAATGTATTTTCCTTTTTGAAGTATATAATTCTTTTACTCACTTTTTAAAAGTTGGTTTATTATTACTATTATTACTGAGTTGTAGAAGTTGTGTATATATTCTGGATTCAAGTCCTTTGGCAGTGATATGTGGCAAGCCAATTTTATTTTTATAGTGCTCTCTTTCTTTTTAAAATTTTTGCTCATTACTCTTTCTATATGATATAATGGTCTCTTGATAAGCAGAAATTAAAAATTTTGAAGTCTAATTTGTAAATGTAAAATTTTATCATTAGTACTTCTGAACATAGCTATAAATATCTTTCCCTTAAAAGTAAATCTGAGACTGGGCACAGTGGCTCACGCCTGTAATCTCAGCACTTTGGGAGGCTGAAGCTAGTGGATCACCTGAGGTCAGGAGTTTGAGACCAGCCTGGCCAACATGGTGAAACTCCGTCTACTAAAAATACAAAAATTATCTGGGTTTGATGGTGGGCATCTGTAATCCCAGCTACCCTGGAGGCTGAGGTAGGAGAATCGCTTGAACCCGGAAGGTGGAGGTTGCAGTGAGTCAAGATCGAGTCACTGCACTCCAGCCTGGCCAACAGAGTGAGACTCTTCTCAAAAAAAAAAAAAAACCAACCAAACAAACAAAAAAACACACACAAGAAAGAAAAAAAGTATTGCTAAAGTGATGTGAAAGGTTTTGTGATCATAGACCTAAGCATTTGAATTGCAGATAAAACTTGGTATGTAAAACCTCTGCAGTATAGATGCAGGAATTAAATGTCTGTCTGGAAATAATGGTAGTAAATGTATTTATTGGGGTTTGTGTGATAGAACTGGCAGATAACCAGGAAAGCAAATTTATTTTCATTTTAAATATGACGTGAAGATTTTATGTGGTATCCTTAATCTCCTCTTAACAGTGCTGCTAAAACATGAAGTAATATTTTGTACTGTTTACTACCTAAATTGATTGCCTTTCTCTGCATTAATTTTTCAAAAAAAAATTTTTTTTTATACTTGAAGTTCTGGGGTACATGTGCAGAACATGCAGGTTTGTTACATAGGTACACATGTGCCATGGTAGTTTGTTGCATCTATCCCCCCAACCCCCCGTCATCTACATTAGGTATTTTTCCTAATGTTAACTCTCCTCAATCTCCCCACCCCCCGCTATACCTCCCAACCCTCCCCACACCCCCCAACAGGCCCTGGTGTGTGATGTTTCCCTACCTGTGTCCATGTATTCTCATTGTTCAATACCCACTTATGAGTGAGAACATGCAGTGTTTGGTTTTCTGTTCTTGTGCCAATTTGCCGAGAATGAATGATCGTTTCCAGATTCATCCATGTCCCTGCAAAGGACACGAACTCATCCGTTTTTGTGGCTGCATAATTTTCCATGGTGTATATGTGCCACATTTTTTTTTGTCCATTCTATCATTGATGGGCATTTGGGTTGGTTCCAAGTCTTTACTATTGTAAATGGTGCTGCAATAAATATACATGTACATGTGTCTTTATAACTGAATGTTTTATAATCCTTTGGGTATACACCCAGTAACGGGATTGGTAGGTCAAATGGTATTTTTATTCTAGATCCTTGAGGAATGGCCATACTGTTTTCCACAATGGTTGCACTAATTTACCACCAACAGTGTAAAAGTTCCTATTTCTCCACATTCTCTCCAGCATCTCTTGCCTCCTGATTTTTTAATAATCACCATCCTAACTGGCGTGAGATGCTATCTCAATGTGGTTTTGATTTGCATTTCTCTAATGACCGGTGATGATGAGCTTTTTTTAATGTTTGTTGGCGGCATAAATGTCTTTTTTTTTTTTTTTTTTTTTTTTTTTTTGAGACAGAGTTTCACTCTTGTTACCCAGGCTGGAGTGCAAGGGCGCAATCTTGGCTCACTGCAACCCCTGCCTCCTGGGTTCAGGCAATTCTCCTGCTTCAGCCTCCTGAGTAGCTGGGATTACAGGCACACGCCACCATGCCCAGCTAATTTTTTGTGTTTTTAGTAGAGACGGGGTTTCACTGTGTTGACCAGGATGGTCTTGATCTCTTGACCTTGTGATCCACCCGCCTCGGGCTCCCAAAGTGCTGGGATTACAGGCTTGAGCCACCGCGCCCGGCCAAATGTCTTCTTTTGAGAAATTTCTGTTCATATCCTTTGCCCACTTTTTGATGGGGTTGTTTTTTTTCTTGTAAATGTGTTTAAGTTCTTTGTAGATTCTGGTTATTAGCCCTTTGTCAGATGGGTAGATTGCAGATTTTTTTTCTCATTCTGTTGGTTGCCAATTCACTTTACCAATGGTTTCTTTTACTCTGTTAAGTTTAATTAGATCCCATTTGTCTATTTTGGCTTTTGTTGCTGTTGCTTTTGGTGTTTAGTCATGAAGTCCTTGCCTATGCCTGTGTCCTGAATGGTGTTGCCTAGGTTTTCTTCTGGGTTTTTGTGGTGTTGAGTCTTATGTTTAAATATTTAATACATCTGGAGTTAATTTTTGTACAAGGTGTAAGGAAGGGATCCAGTTTCAGCTTTCTGCATATGGCTATCCAGTTTTCCCAACACCATTTATTAAATAGGGAATCCTTTCCCCATTGCTTGCTTTTGTCGGGTTTGTCAAAGATCAGATGGTTGTACATGTTGTGGCATTAATTCTGAGGCCTCTGTTCTGTTCCATTGGTCTATATCTCTGTTTTGATACCAGTACCATGCTGGTTTGATTACTGTAGCTTTGTAGTATAGTTTGAAGTCATGTAGTGATTCCTCCAGCTTTGTTCTTTTTGCTTAGGATTGTCTTGGCTATGTGGGCTCTCTATTGGTACCATATGAAGTTTAAGGTGTTTTATTTCCAATTCTGTGAAGAAAGTCAATGGTAGCTTGATGGGGGCAGCATTGAATCTATAAAGTACTTTGGGCAGTATGACTGTTTTCAGAATATTGGTTCTTCCTAACAATGACATGGAATGTTTTTCCATCTGTTTGTGTTCTCTCATTTCCTTGAGCAGAGAAGTGGTTTGTAGTTCTCCTTGAAGAGATCCTTCACATCTCTTGTAAGTTGTATTTGTAGATATTTTATTCTCTTTGTAGCAATTGTGAATGGGAGTCCACTCATGATTTGGCTCTCTGTTTGTCTGTTATAAGAATTTTCTTCATTAATTTTCTTGAGCTTTTTATCTACTTAATGTCTTTACAAACGCATGTGCAAAAGAGTCTTAGACACATCTAATTTGATGATTGCTATGGAAAATATTAAGGGTTTGTATACAAATATTTATATTATGATTTTTTTGCTTCCAAGAAAAATTTATGGTCTTCTCTATGCAAGTTTTACCATTTTGGTTGTTAGTTGTTTTTGTTTCTAGTTCCTTTCTGTTTTTATTTCTTTTATTTTTGTTTTTATTTTTGAGACAGTCTCACTCTTTCACCCAGGCTGGAGTGCAGTGAGTGGTGCAATCTCAGCTCACTGCAACCTCTGCCTCCTGGGTTCAAGCAATTCTCGTGCCTCAGCTTCCCTAGTAGCTGGAATTACGGGCATGCACCACCATGCCTGGCTATGTTTTGTATTTTTAGTGGAGACTTTGCCATGTTGTCTGTGCTGGTCTCTAATTCTTGACCTTAGGTCATCTACATGCGTCCACTTCCCAAAGTGTTGGGATTATAGGCGTGAGCCACTGCACCTAGCCAATAAATTCTTCAAAAAAAAATTTTCAGCAATGTGTGAAAAATATACATAAGATGTAAGAACAATAAAATGCTACTGTCTAAGAGGTGGGGTGTCTCACACCTTTACTCCAGCTCCGAGGCAGCGGATCACCTGAGGTCAAGAGTTTGAGACCAGCCTGGCCAACATGGTGAAACTCCATCTCTACTAAAAATACAAAAATTAGCTGGGCATGGTCGCTTATGCCTGTCTGTAATCCCAGCTACTTGGGAGGCGGAGGCATGAGAATTACTTGAATCTAGAAGGCGGAGGTTGCAGTGAGCTGACATCATACCCTTCATTCCAGCCTGGGTGACAGAGCGAGACCATCTCAAAAACAATAAAGAACAGAAAGGATCTGGAAATAAAAACAACTAACCACAAAAACCTGCAACATAGTCATTTATTATCAAGTATTATGTACTGTATATAATTGTATGTACTACACTTTTATATGACTGGCAACACAGTAGATTTATTTATACTAACATTATTACAAACACATAGGTAATACATTGTGTTACAACATTATGATGGCTTTGACAATGTGATAGGAATTTTAGCTCAATTGTAATGTAACAGAGCCACCATCATACATGCATTTATGACAGTAGGACTTCCCCATTTTGATAGTGTATTTATTTATTTATTTTTTGAAACAGAGTTTTGCTCTGTCACCCAGGCTAGAGTGCAGTGGCATGATCTTAGCATTCTCCAACTCCTGGGTACAAATGATTCTCCTGCCTCAGCTTCCTGAGTGGCTGGGATTATTGGCGCTGGCCGCCATGTCCGGCTAATTTTTGGAGTTTTAGACATGGAGTTTCATTATTTTCGTCAAGCTGGTCTCAAACTCCTGACCCCAAGTGATCCACCCACCTCAGCCTCCCAAAGCGCTGGGATTGCAGGCATTAGCCACTGCGCCCGACCACATTTTTATTTATTCTTTAACTTCTGTTCTGGGTTGTGGTAGCATAAAGATGGATTATGTCTATTGCTGAAATAAACCTGTTGTCCAAATTTTGATGTTCCTCAAGAATATCTTGCTACTTAGATTTATGTACAGCATTCTCAGAGCAAAAAGATAATCTTGTTTTTCCTGGATTCAGAGGCAGAGAGTTGTTAGAATTCTCGTGTAATTGCTCGTTCATTTTTTTTTTTTTTTTTTTGATTCTGACATCTTTTTTTAGAGGAGAATAATTTTGGTTAGTTAGCTCCAGATAATGGTTGAGAATGTTAAACAGTTTAATCCATCCCTTTGAGTTTTAGTGTGGGTCTTGGATTTTGGTGAGTCTCCTGCTGGCATTTAGATTAGTCTGAAAACTTTGATTTGGTTAAATATTTGAAGGCATTCTGTGTGCTTTGCTGTACAGAAAATGTATCTGTCATTAACTCAGAGAATACTGAACTAACAATCAGGAGGAATGAATTACCTTGGAGGCTCTTCCCTATCTCATTCTCTGCAGTTCAGACTCATTAAATTAGTTACCTAGTTTCCTCTTTTAAAATAATGGAAATTAGAATTCAGTTGACTTTTGCACTAAGTGGAGGTTATATCTGTGTATAAGTTTTGACTCCCCCCAAATTTAACTATTAGCCTACTCTTAACCAGAAGCCTTACTGATATGATAACATTGTTGATTAATACATATTTTGTATGTTGTATGTTAACATGTATTTTTTTTTTTTTTTGAGATGGAGTTTTGGTCTTGTTGCCCTGGCTAGGGTGCAATGGTGCAATCTTGGCCCACTGCAACCTCCTCCTCTTGGGTTTAAGCGATCCTCTTGCCTCAGCCTCCCAAGTATCTGGGATTACAGGCATGTGCCACCACACCTGGCTAATTTTGTGTTTTTTGTAGAGACGGGGTTTCTCCTTGTTGGTCAGGTTGGTTTTGAACTCCTGACCTCAGGTGATCCGCCCACCTCAGCCTTCTAAAGTGCTAGGATCACAAGTGTGAGCCACTATGCCTGGCCCATATATACTGCATTCTTAAAGTAAGTTAGACAAAAGAAAATGTTATTAAGAAAATAGGCTGGGCGGGGTGGCTCATGCCTATAAGGAGGTTGCAGTGAGCTGATGGTGCCACTGCACTCCCGCTCTGGGTGACTGAGCAAGACTCTGTCTCGGAAGCGAAAAAAAAGAAAAAGAAAATCACAAGGAAGAGAAAATTACATTTACTGTTTATTAAGTAGAAGTGGACCATCATGAAGATCTTCATCCTCATCATTTTCATTTTGAGTAGGCTGAGGAGGAGGAAGAAGAAAAGGGGTTGATACTGCTGTTTCAGGGATGTCAGAAGCTGAAGAAAATCCATGTGTAAGCAGACCCTCAAAGTTCAAACCTGTGTGGTGCAAGAGTCAACTGTACTTTGTTTTCATAGAGATATATTAAAGTTTTATGAGTTAAGCTTGTAATGCTTTATCTGTGTTCCCTTTGTCTTTCTTGAATGTTGTAGTTAATTTAAAATTTGTAATAGGTTATAACTCTTAGGTTTTGCCCATTTGTGAGCTTTATTTTTGGATAAGAACTTCATCCTGTACTTTTGGTGTGCTTTTTATAGTATTACAACTATGACAGATTCTTGCTGACTGTTAATTATCTGAAAATACTTCTTTTTGCTTCAGGTCAAATACTGAATAAATCTAGAGTATACAATTAACATTTTTATTAGGATTGTGTTTCGTATTTTGGTCAGTTTGGATTTAAGAAGAATTACTTGTATTGTTTGGAGTAGAACTGATTTTTTTTTTCTCTTTTGAGGCTGTCCCCCAGGCTGGAGTGCAGTGATGCGATTTTGGCTTGCTGCAGCCTCCGTCTCCCAGGGTTTATCGATTCTTCTGCCTCAGCCTTCTGAGTAGCTGAGATTACAGGCGCGTGCCACCATGCCCAGCTAATTTTTGTATTTTTAGTAGAGACAGGTTTTCACCATGTTGGTCAGGCTCATCTTGAACTCCTGACCTTGTAATCTGCCTGCCTCAGTCTCCCAAATTGCTGCGATTACAGGCGTGATTTTGTTTTTTTAAAAGAATAAGAGTAATTCACTGCCTTTTTTTTTTTTTAAAGGAAGAGGTATAATAACTTCCCAGATACTTGAATTGCAACTAGTATACAGTAGTCATTTACTTTCAACATAATTTCTCAACATTAAATTATTGTCAGTTTTTTCATCAGAAAGTTATTGACCAGTTATGGTAGTCAATTACTGTGCTGTGCCCAGGGTAAAAAGATAACAGTCCTAAGTCCTAGAAAGTTTATTGACGATAAATACAAAGAATTAAATTGCAGATCAGTTGATAAGTGCTATTTTATGGATATATATACAGCCCTGGGCAGCACAGAGAACATCAAATAGCCCAAGGAGACTGGAAGCTTGGCTTGGTTGACTTAAGAATTATTTAAAACTCTTTTGCATGTTGCATTAATAAAATTATTTAATACATGTATTTGTGTTTCAGAAAAAATTGTTTTCGATTTAACATTTATAATAGGGTGCAATACTGGAGTTTTTTCTGACTCTGATCTTCTTGATAAACAGTATTTTGAGTTTTCTGTGATATATTATATGTAACCATGACCATTTTATGTATCTATAATTTTTTTTTTCGCTAAAAATATCTCTAGACTACATAGTTCAGTTATTTTAGGAATGAGAATAAATGGGATCAAAGTGTACTCTTGTTTTAAGAAACTAATGATAGTTTATTTGTTGGAAGTTCTGCCTCAAAAGAGCTTCTGATATTTATCTAAAATATATAAATAGTAGTTGTGATCCGTCATTGTTTTTGCAGATACATTATTGTTGTAATAAAAGTCATAGTCCCTGTCAGATAGTTAAGAATTTTCATTGCTGTTGTTCACAATATCCTACCATTTCATTGAGATATTGCTTGGTGTAATAATAGTACAGTCCCTGGAGTAAATTTTAGGCAAATACTTTCCCAGCCCTTTAAAATCAAGCTGAGTATTAGAGTGGGAAGTAGACTAGTGGGTGTTGCTATAAAATTTGCAGTGTGTTGGAAACAGACTTCCCAAATAGACGTTCTAGTAACATCTTACAACTTAGATGTTTCCTTAAACTAAATGTATCTGTTTTTGTTTGATCATTATAGATGTCTGTGATGTGTGAATATGCCCATTTTATCCTCTGTGTGAATATGCTGGAGAAAGAGTAGCCTGGTTTATAGTCTGCTTTTTTTCTTCTTTTTCTTCTGAAGGAGTTGGCAGGAATTTTTATAAAATAAAGCTAGCCTGATTGTAGCCAAACGAGGAAATGTTGGTTTATATTTCAGTGGGGAAATCTGCTGTGTAGACTTCTAGGCTACCAGTCAGAGCATTGTTTTATTTTTATACTATAGTAAAATGGGTGCAAGCAGAGCTGAAGAACCAAACACATCAGTACTTTTCTTTCTTTACCAAAATAGTAATTGTCATGCTACATTTAGTTGTATGTGCCAAAGCATATGTGAAACTATTAGCTCTAGCCATATTTCTCCTGACTTGAATGAACTGATGATGAATGTTCAAAAAAGAAGGAACAGTCATACAGAGAAATCAGCTTCCCTGTTGAAGTTAACATCTGGTATTTACCTTTGGGATATATTCACTCAGGAGTGTTAGGATTTTTTTTGACTTCCAGAGGAAAGAATCTAGGCTTCAGAGAATTAGCATTTTGATACATCTTTTTATTGAGTGTCTTTTGAACTCCAGCAGCTGTTAGTCTTTAAAAGATGATGCTGGTAGTGAAATGCATTTTTAAATTTATATTTGTGAATTTAAATACCTGCTTTTTTTTCGTTGTGTTGGAGTCTTGCTCTTTCACCAGGCTGGAGTGCAGTGGTGCAATATCTTGGCCCACAGCAATATATGCCTCCTGGTTTCAAGCGATTCCCCTGCTTCAGTCTCCTGAGTAGCTGGGACTACAGGCATGCACCACCACACGCATTTTTTGCATTTTAGTAGAGATGGAGTTTCACCATGTTGGCCAGGATGGTCCAAAGTGCTGGAACCGTACCTGGTCCATGATTTTTTTTTTTTTAAGTTTTTTCTTTGAAGAAATAGCAGTGCTTTTCAAGAGTTTGAAGACTACTAGAATTGAAAGTTCACTGCTTGCTAAAAGCATACCAGAAATAATAAAGGAAAATGTCATTGTCTTTGTAATAAAAGACATACCCAAACCAGAAATAATAAAGGAAAATGTCATTGTCTTTGTAATAAAAAACAAAATATTTATTAAAAGTCATCACAAAAATGTTAAAAATAACAGATTTGGAAAAATATTTGTAAAATACACAGCAGGTGAAAGATTATTTTCCTGATATGAAGAACTCTTAAAATGGATTAGGAAAAAAATGTTCAATGGCAAAATGGGCAAAGAACAAGAGAGGAGTCACAAAAGTAGATATACAAAGATACAGAAATAACTTGTAATATGTGTCAAAATTACAATTGTGCATACTTTGTGATCCAGCAATTCCTTCTTTGAGAATTTTTTCTCAAGAAAAATGTGGGTTCATGTATAGAGATACATATGTGTAGGTGCATCTAGTGAAATAGTGAAAAATGAGAAAATATCCATAAGTGGAATTTCACGAAAGACATCTTCTCTCCAACTAATTTTTTATTATGGCAAAATACATATAACTTAAAATTTATTGTCTTAACCATTTTCAAGTGTGCAGTTCAGTAGTATATTCATGTTGTTGAGAAATCACCACCATCTTTCTCCAGAACTCTTTTTCATCTTGACAGATTGAAACTATATCCGTTAAACAGTAACTCCCCATTTCCTCCTCCTCCTATGTCCTGGCAACCACTGTTCTATTTCCTTCTTAATCAATTTGACTGCTCTAATACCTCATGTAAATGGATATGTAAATGGATTTGTCTTTTTTTGATTGACTTATTTCCCTTAGCACAATGTCTTTAAGGTTCACCCATGTTGTAGCATGTATAAGAATTTCTTTCTTGTGCCGGGCGCGGTGGCTCGAGCCTGTAATCCCAGCACTTTGGGAGGCCGAGGCGGGTGGATCACGAGATCGAGAGATCGAGACCATCCTAGTCAACATGGTGAAACCCTGGCTCTACTAAAAAAAAATACAAAAAAATTAGCTGGGCATGGTGGCGCGTGCCTGTAATCCCAGCTACTCGGGAGGCTGAGGCAGGAGAATTGCCTGAACCCAGGAGGCGGAGGTTGCGGTGAGCCGAGATCGCGCCATTGCACTCCAGCCTGGGTAACAAGAGCGAAACTCTGCCTCAAAAAAAAAAAAAAAAAAAAAAAAAAGAATTTCTTTCTTTTTAAGGCTGAAAAACATTGGCGGGTGATAATGGTTTGGCTATGTCCCTAATCAACTCTCTACTTGAAGTGTATCTCCCAGAATTCCCACATGTTGTAGGAGGGACCTAGGAGGAGGTAGTTGAATCATAGGGGCTGGTCTTTTCCATGCTATTCTTGGGATAGTGAATAAGTGTTATGAGATCTGATGGGTTTATCAGGGGTTTCTGCTTTGCTTCTTCCTTATTTTCTCTTGCTGCTGCCATGTAAGAAGTGCCTTTTGCCTCACACCATGATTCTGAGGCTTCCCTAGCCATGTGGAACTGTAAGTTCAAAACCTCTTTTTGTTTCCAGTTTTGGGTATGTCTTTATTAGCAGCGTGAAAACAAACTAATACAGCAGGCACCTTGTTTTTAAAAAAAGATTTTTTGAATGGATAATGCAGGTATTTATACCCTCATTTAAGTTTGAGGAACCTGCAACCCAGAAAGATGGTGACATGTCTAAATGTCATAACTAGTCAGTATGAGAGCCAGAACCAAAACTTGTATGTTTTTTCATCACAGTTTAGTGTTCTTCTCAGTATGGTACACTCCTAGGCCTTGAATACAAGGAATGATCTTTTATTGTGGCTTCTTCATTCCTAAAGATAAGTTTCTTGATGTGACAGCCTTTTGGAATTCATTGTATAATGTGCTGGAATTTACTTATCTGATTAAAGGTTCATATACCCTCTTTACGGATACAAGCTAAAGATATGCCCTCTCAAACATTTTTAGTAGTTTATCTGCATTAACACCTTTAATTAGTCACCCATGTTGTTATTGTCCCCTGTATAAAAAGCTTTGCATATTCTAACTAAAAAAAACTTTGCTGTGTTATCATCTTTGGGTATTACCAGTTTTGATTTCCTCAGTCTGCTCTGTTTTTGCTACTACAGGAGGAAAGCTGATTTGGAGTTTTCTTTTTTTCTTGGTTCTAGTTTCAGTGGGCTGCAAGGATTGCTTTGAATGCCAGCTCTATAACTTACTGTGTGATCCTGGGCAAGTGCTTAAGCCCCTCTCAGCCTAGTGCCCTTATCTATAAAATGAAGTAATAGTACATGTGTTGGGTGTCTAAAATAGTTAAATTCACAGAATCAAAAAGTGTAATGGTAGTTGCCAGGGATGGGGGGAAATAGATAGTTACTAATCAACGGGCATAAACTTTTGATTAAGATGATAAGCTCTAGAGATTTGATGTACAACATTGTACCTGTAGTCAGCGATAATGTATCGTACACTTAAAAGTTGTTAGGAGAGTAAATGTCACATTAAGGGTTTTTACTACAATAAAATAATAAAGGTCATTGTGTCATGAAGATTGAATAACAAAAATGTGTGACACAATCTGGCATGTACAAACCACTTGTTAAATGTTAATATTTATTATTTAATGTTTATAATACTTAAAAGTCATTTCGTGTTTTGCTATGCTTTGTTATTTTTTCTTTTTGAGATAGAGTCTTGCTTTGTCACCCAGGCTGGAGTGCAGTGGCCTGATCTTGGCTCACTGCAAACTCCGCCTCCCAGGTTCAAGCAATTCTTCTGCCTCAGCCTCCGGAGTAGTTGGGATTACAGGTGTGCGCTACCATGCCTGACTAATTTTTATATTTTTAATAGAGACGGGGTTTCACCATGTTGGCCAGGCTGATCTCAAACTCCTGACCTCGTGATCTGCTTGCCTTGGCCTCCCAACGTGCTAGGATTATAGGTATGAGCAACAGTGCCCAGCCAATTTTTGTATTTTTAGTAGAAATAGGGTTTTATCATGTTGGCCAGGCTGGTCTCGAACTCCTGGCCTCAGGTGATCCGCCTGCCTCGGACCCTGAAAGTGCTGGGATTACTGGTGTGAGCCCCCATGCCTGGCCACCCTTTGTATTTTATGAATGAATATATTCATATTCCTGTAGATTTCCCATTTCCTGCATTCACTCAACCTTAGTTTCTGTGTAATACCTTCTATTAATTTTGATCAGTGTTTTTATTATCATTTATGCAAAGTGAGGAGTGTCATACTGTTTTGCTTCCTGTTGGGAATAAACCCAAGTTAGATTACTGACACTTTGCCTGTTATCTCAATCATTTTTTAAGGACCTGTAAAACAGAATAAGGTGAATCCTAATTTGCTAGATGCAGATTTCTTGTAGCTATTTTTAATTCCTGCAGTCTGCTCTGATTTGCTACTTGAGGAAGAAAGCTGATTTGGGGTTTTTTGTCTTGGTTCTAGCACATGCAGATGACGATCCAGGCTCTCCAGGATGAATTGCGGATCCAGAGGGACCTGAATCAGCTGTTTCAGCAAGATAGTAGCAGTAGGACTGGCGAACCTTGTGTAGCAGAGCTGACGGAGGAGAACTTTCAGAGGCTTCATGCTGAGCATGAGCGGCAGGCCAAAGAGCTATTTCTTCTTCGAAAGACATTAGAGGAAATGGAGCTACGTATTGAGACTCAAAAGCAGACCCTAAATGCTAGGGATGAATCCATCAAGAAGCTTCTGGAGATGTTGCAGAGCAAAGGACTTTCTGCCAAGGCTACTGAGGAAGACCATGAGAGAACAAGACGACTGGCAGAGGCAGAGATGCACGTTCACCACCTAGAAGGCCTTTTAGAGCAGAAGGAAAAAGAGAACAATATGTTGAGAGAGGTATGTGACTACTTTTTTAGTTTTATGATTTCTTTTTTTCTCCCTGATTAATCAGCATCTTGCCCCCGATTAATGTACATACTCTGCTGTGCTTTTGGAAGAGAATTTCATCTTTTGTATTTAAGTGCGTCACTGATTTCTATTCTGATTTGCTCTGTTTTATGGGGTGACATTGTCTGGTTTGTATGCAGGCTTAGTGACTTTCTGGGTCTTTTCTCTCCTGCTCCCCTGATTTTGAGAGTCCATTTGTTGCTTAGAGGGGTACAGAATTTTCTTGATTTTTCACTCATTTCTAGATTTGTTCATAGAGACAGCAAACACAACAAAACCAGAATCAGAGTAGCTAACTATTGCTCAATTAAAAAATATTAATAAAAGAGAGTAAGCAGTTATCTCAGCTTATGTTTGCTTATGAAAGTCCTTGGCAGCAATAATGGATATTTGCCCTGTGGTTTCCATGGAAACTGTTGCCTTGCTGTAAAAGATACGTGATAAAAAGCATTGGCTGCCATGGAGGCATAGCTGGAGAGAGTGATACAGAGACATGGGGTTACTTATTTTTAGCTGACCTAGGTGACTAGTGATAATATTTTACTTTTCTAAATAACGTATCATTTTAAGAAGACATAAAGGAAGAAATCATCTTATATTGAATAAAAAAAATTAATAGCCATAATTTTTCTATATATGGTCAGACTTCAGATAATTTTCACATTTGGGCAGGGGAAAATAAAACCCCAGTTTGTGTTAGTATGAGTCTGAATAATTTCTTTTAAATGAAATGTGAAGAAGGAGGTTAAAAAATTAGCATATTCCCAAAGCAGCAAAATAATAATTGAAAAAATACTTTTAAGTTTGTAGGTTGTTCTATAATTTTTCCTTTTGTCAAAAGTCTGAAATATTTATTTACAATGAGGGCCAGTTTTATTTTTGAAGTAGAACATCATTGCTTTTTTAAAAACATGATTTTATTACACTGGAAATCTATTGTAAAATTAGGAAATAGATTAATAAAAACTTACAATCCAAGGTATTGTTACCTAGTGATAATCGTTAACTTTTGTTATGTGTATGCTTAGTCATTTTTTTGTTAAATTTAAAATTTTTATTTTTAGAGATAGGATCTCACTCTGTCACCCAGGCTGGAGTGCAGTGGCACAATCATGGCTCACTGCAGCCTTGAACTCCTGGAATTAAGTGAGCCTTCTGCTTTAGCCTCCCTGTAGCTAGGTCTTCAGGTGCATGCTGCCACCATGTATTGTTAATTAAAAAAAAAAAAAATTTTTTTTTGTAGAGACAGTCTCTCTCTCTGTTTCCTAGGCTGGTCTTGAACTCCCGGCCTCAAGCAGTCCTCCCACCTTGGCTTCCCAAAGTACTGGGATTACAGGCAGAACGCCCATGCCTGGCTCATTTTATTATTATTATTTTTTGAGATAGAGTTTTACTCTGTCCCAGGCTGGAGTACGGTAGTATGATCTTGGATCACTGCAACCTCCGCCTCTCGGGTTCAAGCGATTCTCCTGCCTCTGCTTCCCAAGCAGCTGGGACTATAGGTGCGTGCCAACTAACTTTTGTATTTTTAGTAGAGACAGGGTTTCACCATGTTGGCCAGGCTGGTCTCAAACTACTGACTACTGACCTCAGGTGATCTGCCTGCTTCTGCCTCCCAGAGTGCTTGGGATTACAGGCGTGAGCTACTATGCCCAGCCCCATTTTTATTATTTATACATTCCTTCATTATTTCTGTTTCTTTTTTTCTCTTGCAAAGGTGGAATACTGGGCATCAGCACTGTTCAGTAAGATTTTCCCAGTGGAGTGTTAATTATGTTGGGAAGGGGATTTTGTAATAGGGTAAGTGTCCTTTAGGAGGTGCCCTTTCAGTGGAGCTCTGAAGAGAAGCCAGCTTTGCTGAGCATTTGAGTAAAATCGTTTCATGAAGAAGCACTAACAGTTTCAAAGGCCTCATAGGAAGGAGTTTTGAGGAAACAGGAGGGAGGCTGGAGGGCAAGAATATACTGTATAAGGGGAAGGCTTAATGAGATGTGAAGTTGGAGAGGTAGCCAGAATCAGATTCACTCATCACATGATTATTGGAATCAGCCATGTGCACAGCACTAAGGATAAAGCAGCAAACAAAACAAAATCCATGCTGTCTTTGAGGAAAAGTACGTGCCTTTATGGTCCTTGCAGATAATGCAACAATTTTATTCAAAATGGGAGAGAAAACCATTCCACTCTTTAATCAAGGGAGTGACACAATCTGATTTAGCTTTTAAAATTTACTCTGGTTGTGCTGAGAATAAATGGAGGAAGGAGAGACAGGAATGAACAAGGGAGTAATTTAACTGCTGTAATCTAGGTTAGGGAATAGGGACTTGAAATGACTGCTGGAGATGTACAGAATATCACTAGCGTATCCAGAAGCAGAAAGAATTATGGGCTAGCAGTGTTAGGGTATCCAAAAATTTCATTATTTATTGAATTATTGTCCGTCTTTTAAAAAATCAGCACCTAATCAATTCTAAAGGTCACAGCTTTCCCTATTTTAACAATGAAATTGAGTTAAGTCTTAACACTTGGTTTCATTGTAACAGTATCAGCAAAGCAGCAGTCCTGGTATATTTGTTTGCCCATGTATTCACAGATATAATAACCATGGCCATTCATTTTGTCGTCATCTCAGCTGAGGTATGAGCATTGTTGGTATTTCCCATGTTAACTTTGTTGTTCAGTGTGTCTATGTGAATATTCTGTGAATCAGCATTGGAAGGAAATTACTGGGTGTGGAGAAAGTTATGAAAACAGTTTATGATGATATATGATTAAATTCTGTTTAAGTTTTAAAAAACTAACTCTTGCAATCAGTATTAAGTAAAAATTCTAGGCCGGGTGCATTGGCTCATTCCTGTAATCCCAGCATTTCGGGAGGCCAAGGCAGGGGTATCACTTGAGGCCAGGAGTTTGAGACCAACCTAGGCAATAGGGCAAAACTCTTTCTCTACTAAAAATACAAACATTAGCTGGGTGTGGTTGTGCGCCTGTAATCCCAGCAGCTTGGGAGGCTGAGGCAGGAGATTCACTTGAACCCGGAAGGCAGAGGTTGCAGTGAGTGGGGATTGCACCACTGCACTCCAGCCTGTGCAACAGAGTGACACTCTGCCTCGAAAACAAAAAAGCAAACAAACACACAAACCCCTAAATGATAAAGTTTTGTGCCGTGATTTATTTGGAGGCATTTCCCCTATTTCTTTTCAGCATGTACAATAGTATGTTTTATAATCAGTGACATCTTAGGTTTTATGAAATAAGGTAGCATTAAAATGGCATTTGTAGCTATTAATATTATATTAATAGTAACATTTGTAGCTATTAATATTAACATTTGTAATTTTACGTGTTTTTTTTTTTTTTTGAAACGGAGTCTTGCTCTCTTGCCTATATTTTCCTTATGAACATGATTTTGTAGATAGCAGGTAAATCTCCCCTGAAAAAAGCTGAAAGATAAAAAGTAAGATTTCAGTTAAGCATTGTATTTTCTGTTTGTACTCAAATCACATTGTTGTGTGACTGCTTATTCTTACATTTTGTATTATTTTGCTGTAGCTTTCCTTTGATAGAAGAGTGGGGACATCTATTGGAGAAATGCTGAAATACAGACAAGACTTGGTTAGTACTGGCAGCTTTACAGGGTGATTCTGTTAAACACCAACACTTGAGGCCCCAACTTTGGTTTTCAGTCCGCTAACAAAGGATACCTAAGTTAGCTGTGGAATTTTTGTGTCTTCAATCCATATGCATACCAAACATTGTCTATAGGCCAACTAAATAATATATTTCAGTATGTGCTTTTACTTATTTAAATACTGGTAGATGCTATTGTGATTAATAAAATGCAACTCTGTTTTAAAACATTATTGCAGTCTACTAGTTTTTTCTCTCTATTTTAGTCAACAAACCGTTATTAGTACAACTGCTATCATGTTAGGTTTGCAAAAATCTTTGAAATTAAAAGTGCGAATATTTGAGTATATTCTAGGCTAGGGAATTCTGAATCTAACTAGCATATCTGAGGACTGCTTGCCAGTATTATTGGTAGTTGGAAGGTATAAGCAGAGGAGATTGGAGAAAAAAAAGAAATATATATATATATATATATATATATATATAGACAATAAATAGGTGGAATTTAAAGTTTTTTTTTTTTTTTTTTTTTTTTTTTTTTTTTTGAGATAGAGTCTCTGTCACCCAGGCTGGAGTGCAGTGTTGCAATCTTGGCTCACTGCATCCTCCAGCTCCCTGGTTTAAGCGATTCTCCTGCCTCAGCATCCTGAGTAGTTGGGACTACAGGTGCCTGCCACCACTCCTGGCTAAGTTTTGTATTTTTAGTAGAGACGAAGTTTCACCATGTTGGTCAGGCTGGTCTCAAACTCCTGACCTCAAGTGATCCTCCTGCCTCAGCCTCCCAAAGTGCTGGGATTACAGGCATGAGCCACTACACCCAGCCAAAAAAGAAAAAGAAATTCTTAGTTTATCTTTTGTAGTGGTTTTGGAAAATGAGAACAGTTGCATGCCTTATTTATTCCTCCTCTCCTTTTTTTTTTTTTTTTGAGACAGTTTCACTGCATTGCCCAGGCTGGAGTGCAGTGGTGTGATCTCGGCTCACTGCAACCTCCGCCTCCTGGGTTCAAGCAGTTCTCCTGCCTCAGCCTCCCAAGTAGCTGGGATTATAGACATGTGCCGCTACACCTGGCTAATTTTTGTATTTTTAGTAGAGATGGGGTTTTACTCTGTTGGCCAAGCTGGTTTTGAACTCCTGACCTCAAGTGATCTGCTTCCCAAAGTGATTTGGCTGCTTCAAGTGATTTGGCTTCCCAAAGTGCTAGGATTACAGATGTGAGCCACTGTGCCTGGTCCCTCCTTTCCTTTTTTAAAAATTATATCATTTGTCCTCCATTTTGATTTTGACAAAATAACATTTTCTTAGCATAGTGCTATTACCAGAGATGGTAACAGGTTCACGTACAATGGTGTGTGACACTGGGCAAATTAAGATATGTAAGAGTGGTAAGGATTCTTTCCATTTACCTTCCCTTCTTTATTTCTGTTTCTTCTGTGTTGTGAGTATGGTAAATTCAGAACTTGTGTGGAGGAGTGAATCTGTGAAGGGACTTCACGAATAACGTGAAGCTTCTACCCTTGAACCAAGGGTGCTGAGGGCTAAAATTTGAAACCTAAAAAAAAATTTTCAGAGGTAAGTTTTGCTCTTTAGTTATAAATACTTCTTTCTTTCAGGTGTATAAGTAAAAATTGACTTACTTTTACAAAGGAACAAAAGGAGAATTATTAAATTTTGTTTCTCGGGTACAGTGGCTCATGCCTATAATCCCAGCACTTTGGGAAGCTGAAGTGGGTAGATCACTTGAGGTCAGGAGTTCAATATCAGCCTGGCCAACATGCTGAATCCCCTTTTCTACTAAAATATAAAAATTAGCTAGGCATGGTGGCGCATGCCTGTGGTTCCAGCTACTTGGGAGGCGGATTCAGGAGAATCGCTTGAACCCCAGAGGTGGAGGTTTCAGTGAACCAAGATCGTGCCACTGCACTCCAATCTGGGTGACAAAGCAACTCCATCTCGAAAAAAATATATAACTGTTTATTTTCTAACTGTGAATTAGTCATTATTCTTAATTAATGAGAGAAAATGAACATATTTCCTATTGTCTACCACAGTTGAAAGTATAATATAGTAACATTAAATGGAATAAGACAAAAAAAGTATAGCAAGATACAGATAATTCTACCTCTAATTTTTTTGAATGAAAATTTTGAGCCCAAAAGGAGTGAAATAAAGTGAACAAATAGCATATTCTACTTCTTAGACTTCTTTGAATAGTACTTCTGTTTTCAGTCTTCTCTCTTTATTGACAGTGCAGGAGCATAGGCTTGATGGGCTTGGTAGGAAAAGGGAGCTTACTAGCTCACTGACTGGAAGATGTGTTCATAGTGAACTATAAGATGCAGGTTTCTGGGTGGGATTTTGTTTTGAGCAGTGGGTTTTACAGTGTCTTTGCAGAAAAACTTTATGCTTATGAATGGTTTAAAATACATCCCAATTATTTATTGTATGCAGAGAAGGATTTTTTTTTCCCCCCCCGAGATGGTCTCACTTTGTCACCTAGGCTGGAATGCAGTGGCAGGATCTTGGCTCGCTGCAGCCTCAACCTCCCAGGCTCAAGTAATCCTCCTGCCTCAGCCCCCAAGTAGCTGGTACTATACGTGAGCACCACCACACCCAGCTACATTTTTGGATTTTTCATAGTGATGGAGTTTTACTATGTTGCCCAGGCTGGTCTCAAACTACTGAGCTCAAGTGATCTGCCTGCCTCAGCTTCCCCAAGTGTTTGGATTACAGGCATGAGCCACCGCACTTAGTCAGGACTTTTAATTCAAATGGATTTCTGTTTTCTTTATATTTTGCTTGTGTGCTTGCCTTGCTAGGGCTTAAAAATGAAATTATAATAGTTTCACCTTAAAGTGAATCATTTTGGAATTACCGATTTGGAATTAGATAGTGCTAAAGAGGAGAAGTCAGATGAAATAAGTTGAAAATCTAAATTGTATGGTATTTTTTAAAAAATGCAGTTTTGGCTGGGCGAGGTGGGTCATGTCTGTAATCCCAGCACTTTGGGAGGCCAAGGTGGGCGGATCACGAGGTCAGGAGCTCGAGACCAGTTTGGCCAGCATAGTGAAACCCCGTCTCAACTAAAAATACAATAAATTAGCCTGGTGTAGTGGTGTGTGCCTGTAATCCCAGGTACTCAGGTGGCAGAGGCCAGAGAATCGCGTGTGAACCTGGGAGGCGGAGTTTGCAGTGAGTGGAGATTGTGCCATTGTACTCCAGCCCGAGTGACAGGGCAAGAATCTGTCTCCAGAAAAAAAGTGGGGACGGGGAGCACTTTTAATGTTTTCAAATAGATATAGAAATACCAATAAAAAATATTGTATAGGTTATAAAGTTTTGTCAAATAGATGAAGATTGTTTACAATTAGCAGAGTTCATATTTTTACTCAGACAATTTAAAGTCTGACACTCATGTAGTGAACAAATAGTATTAAATATCTACTGCATTGTTTAAATACTGTGTGCCCAATTGATCACCTTGTAGTGTGGAGAACAGATTCAATGTGGACAAACTGTAGGCTGGGAAGGCAACTGATGAGTGTGTTGTTTTAAGGCAGGGGAGAGATTATGGCCTAAACTAATTAATGTGTTAGGTTTTAGAATGGAAGAAAAATAATTTTAGGAGATTTTAAAAACTGTTTTTTGATACAATATAGAATACATGTAGAAAATAGAATAAAACAGGTATATAGTTAAGTAAATTATAAAATAAACATCCTAGTAACCACTACCTAGGTCTAGAAGTAGAATTTTTTAACAGCCACCCAGAAGCCCTGTAGGTGAACATCCCAGTCAGAATTCCTTCTTCCCTCTAAAAATAACCAGTATTACGGATTTTATAGTTATCATGCCTTTGCTTTCATTATATTTATCACATCTAATCCTTAACATTATAGTATTGTTATATTGTATTACATTTTAAATTAATATAATTCCTAGATATCTTCCCTAAAAATTGTGGCTTTGCTTTGTCTGTTTTTCAAAAATATGCTTTAAATCTCTTAATTACAGATTTGCCCTTAATTCTTCCCTTTTTTTTTTCTCATGCAGTTCGACCATTTCTTAGCTTATAAGCTGGAATACTAATTCTGTCATCTTTATAATATCCATGTTTATTTCAGTGGAATGACTTGTCTCCTGGTTATAGGTCGTATTTTCCTACTTTGTATGTATAGAATTTGTTGTATAATGGACATTATGGACACGAGGTTACCGAGTATCTGGATTTTGATATCTTCCTTAATGAAGGGTTGTTTTGTCTTGCAAGAGTTAATTTACTTGTGGATTAACGTGATCCTTTCAAGACTTGCTTTTAAACTCTGTTAGGGCTAGTTTAGAATAGCCTTTCCTCTAAGGCTACATTAGCTCCACTCCTAAGTGTCTACTCTGTTTTCCCCACTATTTGGAACTTGAATTTTTCCCAGCCCTATGGGAGTTCAGGTAGTTGCTCAACTCATGGCTCCCTTATAGTTGCTCTTTCCCCAGTAGCTCTTTATCTCACCTTGTGGAGGCTTGCCTTATACATGCACAGCTTAGTATTTGGATGAAGACTCAAGGAGACCCTTGCCAGGTTAGACACTGCTGCTTTTCTAGTGAGCTTCCTTCTCTGTTGTTTTGTTTTTATTTTATTTGTTTTGAGATGGAATGTTACTCTGTTGCCCAGGTTGTAGTACAGTGGTGCTTTCACAGCTCACTGCAGCCTCTGCCCCACAGGTTCCAGTGATTCTTCTTCCCCAGCCTCCTGAGTAGCTGGGATTACAGGTGCCCCCAACGATGCTCAACTAATTCTTGTATTTTTGATAGAGACAGGGTTTTGCCATGTTGGTCAGGCTGGTCTCAAACTCTGGGCCTCAAGTGATCCGCTGCCTTGGCCTCCCAAAGTGCTGAAATTACAGATGTGAACCATGGTGCCCAGCCCTCTGTTATTTTGCTCTGCAATTTTTCACAGATTAATGGGAACCTTACCCATTAATCTGTCTTTGGAGCTTTGCAAGACTACTGTTCTTTGTTTGGGCTTCCCCCCCCTCTCTATCACATACCAGACGTATCTTGGCCATCACCTTTTTTTTTCTCTCTCAAGGACCATAGTTCTGTACTGCTTGCTGTCCAGTGTCTGAAAACTGTTATTTCATGCATTTTGTTTAATTTTATGATAGTTTATGACAGGAGGGCCAGTCTTATATCTGTTACATTACGGTCAAAGTGAGAGGTATAATGGTAAATTTATTGACAGATTTAAAGCAGATTAATGTCATGATTTGTGGCTGTTTTATGATCACTTTGGTGCTCTCTTAAAAATTGACTCCGGGCACGGTGGCTCAGGCCTGTAATCCAGCACTTTGGGAGGCCGAGGTGGGCAGCTCAGGAAGTCAGGAGATCGAGACCATTTTGGCCAACATGGTGAAACCCCGGCTCTACTAAAAATATAAAAATTAGTTGGGTATGGTGGCGTGTGCCTGTAATCCCAGCTACTCGGGAGGCTGAGGCAGAAGAATCTCTTGAACTAGGGAGTTGGAGGTTGCAGTGAGCCAAGATTGTGCCACTGTACTCCAGCTTGGTGACAGAGTGAGACTCCATCTAAAAAAAAAATAAATAAATAAAATAGACTAAGGAGGTGGAAGGAAGCTAACAAGAGGCTGTTGCAAACTAGACTGGAAATGGGGTGAAATGGTTAGACTCAAGAAATACTTTTGCACTAAAACAATTAGCATCTGCTGTTGACTTGGTTATGGGAAATGAAAATCAGAAGGAATGAAAGGAGAGCCTGGTTTGGCTTGAGCCACTGGAAAGGCAGTACCACTTAATGAGAAAGAAAAGACCCATCTCTCATCAGTCATCAGATGAGGGGTGAGGTTGAAGAAGAAGAAATCAAGAATTTTTTTTGGATAAAATATGTGTGAGTTGCCTATTAGGTATCTAAATAGTGATACCAAATGGGCAGTTGCATGTATGAGTCTTGAAATCAGAGCAGAGGGCAGGCCTAGATATTTGTCAGCATTTCCATTGTATTTTAAACCACATAGTAGATTAGAGAGTTTAGATGGAAAAGAGAAAAAAGTTAGAACTGATCACCTGGTCACTGGTCTAATTTAGACCTGGAGGTCTAATTTAGAAGGAAGAACCTGTGAAGAAAACAGAGAAAGTGCAATTGGAAAGAGAGAAGTGAAAATAGGAGAGTGTGGGTTCGTAATAGTCAAGACAAAACATGTATCTCGGAGGGATTGGGTCATTGCTTTGAATGCTTCTGAGAGTTCCGGGAAGATGAGAGCAGAAATGTGTTCATTAGTTTTGGTAACTTAGAATTCGTTGGTGGTCTTGATGAGTTGTTTCAATGGAGGAGTAGAGAAAGAAATCAGATCGGGACTGCTTTTATGAGTAAAGGGATCTTATATGTCTAAAATATTTTTACAATTAATTGAAAAGAATGAATGGGAGAGGAGGAAGGAGAGATAGCAGGTGTGGACCAGCAGTCTTCAGGGTGGGTATTTGAACACCTTGGAGTTCCCAAAGACTCCAGTGGTGTTTGGGTAGCGTGCAGGGCAATTTCAGATTCTGAACTCCCACATGTCATTTTCTGCATTTTAATTGGCTGAAAACATACCTGTGAGATCTTTTTTCCCCTCCTTTTTTGTGGTTGCATTTTGCCCATTCTAACTCCTGTTCATCCTTCAACTCTCAACTGTTTCTTAGGAACCTTTACAAGATCCCAAGACTAGGTCAGGATCTTCTAATTACTCTTTTACAGTATTATGAATATTTTCTTTGTAACACTTTTTACATATGAATTATATAGTTACTTAAAAATTTCTTCTTCATTTGACAAATATTTGAGTACTGTCATTGTGCTATGTATCATTCTGTGTGTCTGATATACATCAAATAACAAGAAAAATCCCTGGGATAGGAGAGACAAACAATAAACATAAATAAAGAATATGCTAATTAATAGTTAGGAATGCCAAGAAAAAAGTAGACCTTGGTTAGGGATATTGGGAGTGTATAGTAGAGTCAAATTGTAATTTAAAATCAGGATGAGCCTGCTTGAGTTTTTTACTTTTGAACAGACTTCAACAGTTAAAGGAAGGACAGAGCCTGTCAGAGGGAGCAGTCAGTGCAAAGGCCTTAAGAGGGTGACTGACGTGTTGAGGGAAAGCAAAGAGGCGAGTCTGCCTGGATCGGACTGGGTGAGAGAGAGAAGTATAAGAGATGAGGCCAGAGACGTAACAGGGCTGAATCCTGTAGAGCCTTCTACGTCAGCATAAGGACTTTGACTTTTACTGTGAGTGAAAAGAGAGTGTTTTGAAAATTGCAAGCATGTTTTGACTTCTGTTTTAAAAAGATCACTCTAGATGCGCTATTGTAAATGGCGAGATAGATTTGGGAGACTGTTAGTGTAATCCAGGCAAAAGGTAATGGTGACTTAGAGCGGTGTGACAGTTGAGGTGTTAAGTTTCAGGATATATTTTGAAAATAGGAAGAGCAGGATTTCCTTATGTGTTAGATGTAGGTGTAAGAAAAAAAGTGACTCTTATGTTTTTGGCTTGAACAACTGGCTGGATGCATACCATGAATGAAGGCAGGATGAGTGAAGCAAGTTTATAGGGGAAGGCCAGGAGGTCACTTGTAGATGGGTTAATAGTGGGGCAGGTAATTCAATATGCCAATAAACAATAAAGCAAAGTACATACAACTATGGATTTCAGTAGGATGTAAACATTTGGGAGTTATCACTGTGTGCATGATGTTGAACGGTAAATACCAAGGGAATGAATATAGGTGGAGAAAAGAAGTGTACAAAGGACTGACACCTGAGACACTCCTGAGGAGTTGGGAAGAAAAGGAACCAGTAAGCTAGGAGGAAAAGCTTAGAGTGCCATATCTTGGATACAAAAGGAAGAGAGTGGAATAAGGAAGAGGGATTGAGCAATTGTGTAAAATGCTGGCGGTAGATCAGGTAAAGTGACTAAGGATGAATCATGGGTCTTAGCCATGTGGAGATCGTCAGTGACCCTGATGAATTATGTAGATGATTATTTGATGAAACTCTATTTTTCCTATTAAAGGTTCCATGATAAAAGGGACCAAATATGTTACTCCTCATCATTCTATCTCCAAAACTTAGTTCCTGGAGTGCATAAATGGGATAAATACGTAGGTCCTAGAGCCTCTGGGAAGACTAGAGAACTTGGCTCAGAAGTTACGTAGACAAGAACAATGCCTCTAATCAATCATACTCCTATATTGGTTTGGTGATGACAGTGCTGTGTGGCACAGGTATGTTAGTGTGTGTTACGCTGACATCAATGACACTGTTTACCACCACTGGAGCCTCTGCTGTTGGTGTGTCTGGAAGCCTGAGATGGCTGCTGCCTCTGCCACCCATTGATGAAATTGTCTGTGCATATTGATGTCCTGTCTTCTTTATGTCACAAGATTTTGTATCAAAGTACTTGATGAGGCTCACACCTGTAATCTGAGCACACTGGGCGGCTAAACCTAACCCTAACCCTAACCTTATATACCAGTTACTAAAATTTTGCCACACTTCCTTCATGTATCCTTTTTTCTTTTTCCTCTTTTCTTTACTAAAGATTTTAAAGCAAATTCCTGGCATGATGTAATTTTCCTCTGTAGATTTTAATATGCATCTCTAAAATTTAGGGACATTTTCTTTCGTAACAACAATGGTGTTATCACAACAACTGAACTTAATAATAATACAAAAGAGGCATTTGAGCCCAGACTCTCAAGGAAGTGAAGTCTTCCCTTAGCAGCTATTGCAAAGGGCTTAAGGATCAGGAGCATGCTTATCATATTTGAGAGCAGCAAGGAGTCCAGGGTGGCTAAAGCATGGTGACCAAGAGAAGGGCAAGAAGAGATGAGACCTTGCAGGCTACCGAGAGGACTTTGGCTCTACTTTGAGTTGAATGGTGAACTATGATGGGATTTTCAACAGAGGACCGACATGGACAACTTTATGTTTGAAAGGGTCACTTTAAGTGCTCCGTTAAGAATACACTGTAGTGGAGCAAGATGAAGCTCAGTTAGAAGGTTGTTATGGATTAAAAGGTGTATTTTTGTTTAGTGGCTCATTCCAGGTGGTGGCAGTGGAGATGGCAGGAAGTGCTTGGATTTTGGATATGATTTGAAGCTAGAGCTAACTGGATTTCCTGATTGTGGCTTGAGAGTGAAAGGAAGGCATTAAGAAGACTCACAGGTTTTTGGCCTGAGTAACAGGAAGGATGGAGCAAGTTTGGGGGCACCATCAGGAGTTGAGTCCTTCTCTTTTTTTTGTAGAGGCGACGTCTTGCCATGTTGCCCAGGCTGGTCTTGAACTCCTGGTCTAAAGTGATCTTCCAACCTTGGCCTCCCAAAGTGCTGGGATAACAGGTGTGAGCTATCACACTTGGCCAGGAGTTGAGTTTTGAGCACAAAGAGTTTGAAATGTTTGTTGAACTTGAAAGTGGAATAACTAGGTGCATAGTTAAAGCTGGAGGCAGAGAGAGAGGTAGCAGAAAGCATTAATCTCTGTATTCCCTGGGTTCCCCAGAGCCTGTCCCCAGGTGCTTTGAAAGTACGGACTGATTTATTTAGAGACATTCAGAGTCTGACAAGAAAATCACTGAGGTGGTTTGGTAATTTGGAAGACTCTGATATCCCTTCCTTCCTTTTCGATCCTGAACTCTGTAAAATTTGGGTTAAAAAAAAGATATGTTTTTCTGACATTTTCTGAACCTGAACTACTTAGGAAGCTTGTTCAACAGTATCATCTTTTTCTTCTTAACTGTAGCACCACTGGAAAGAGATCTTCATCATAGGTAACCAGGTGGTTACTCTAGGGTGGATCTCGTGGAAGGGATGTTGTCAACACGGATTGCTTTCCATAGCTTTGTGCAATGAAGGCTGATCATGATGGTGTTATTTCTCCGTTGAAAAGGGAACATTTCTAATCCCCTTTTTGGGTCATTTGGAATTCTGATTACATATTTTGGAGTCATGTGGAAGATTTGACACACAACCTGGGGACGTGAAACAGTAGTTTCAACTGTTAACAGTAGCTGGCATCTGTGTGACTGATTTTAAATAACTAAGTGTTCAGAGATAGGGATCCTTCTATGCATGGATGGTTGAGTGAGCCTGAATGCAGTCTCTGGATTCCCTGATTCACAGGTAAAGCTTGGTAACACAGAGGGGTCAGTGTCTTATAAGGCTATAGTGATCTTTTGCATACAACTGCCCTCTCTCCCCTTTCAAAAAAAATGAGGTGAGCAGGAGAGCACTGAATCTGTTTTTGACTCTTTTGTATAGGAGATGCATCGAAGGTTTGAGAATGCTCCTGATTCTGCCAAAACAAAAGCTCTGCAAACTGTTATTGAGATGAAGGTAAGTGAGAATCTAGTAAAGAATTGTATGAATCACCTTATTATTTAAAGTAATCAAAAACTTCCCTGTGTGAGTGTTAGGAAATGGCATGTAATAGTATTTCACTTACTTGGAGATTGAGAGTGAGAATCAATGAAAATGACATCTTAAAATAATTTCAATTTTATTTCCTTTCACTTATAGACCATAATGTAAATTGGACCAAAATGAGTTGAACAGAATTTCTTTAAATCTGCTATTTGCAAATGTCTTGGTCTCAGGACCTCTTTATTCTCTTAAAGTGGCAGACTTCCTTTATTTTGAGAAAATGGCTGCCAAATAACAAATCTGGGTAACCATAGCTTGTCAGTTGTTCTTTCAAGTAAAAATAGTGTTCCGTGAAGAAAATATTGAATTCAGCTTACAACTCAAAGCAACATACAAGTACTTTGCTTAGGGACAACCATCGTATTTCAGTATGCAGCCTCATGCCATTTTGTAACACTCAATATTAACAGTATGTGTACTCCAGAGTTGAGATTTATTAAAAGTAATACTTTTTGCTGCTTCCTCACGGACAGTCTGAAGTGGTCTTTTAAAAATTTTATTTCTTATTTTTCATTTTTTTTTCCTTCAAGTACCTGACAGTGACAAATATTAATAAAATGACTACAAGTGTGGTTTGATGTGATTGCCTTGATTTGTGCTAAGGCACTATAGCAGTTTTGCCCATCATTGCTTTGTGTCTTTATTTTAGACAGTGGAGAAGTCAAGTGACGTCATGGTATTATTATGAAAATAGTTCATAAAAGTATGATTATAAAAGTAGAAAATAGTTCATAAAAGTATAAAAATAGTTCACAAATTATGATCATGCATACTTGTGAAAGGGTTGAGGGTACCCTGAGGGTTCCATAGACCATCCTTTGAAAACCTCTGCTTTAAGTTAATGAACATTTAGAAATCTTTAGGCTGTTCAGTACTGTATAGTGATTAAGAGCTTACTTTCTAAGTTAAACACCCTGGATTCAAAATCTCACATCACTTAACCAATTGTAAAATACAGAGCAAGTTATCTGTGCCTCAGTTTCTTTATCAACAAATGGTGATAGTAATAGTACCGTCCAAGTGGGTCATTTTGAGATTTCAGTTAGTTAAAATATGTAAAAACACTTTAAACAGGACCTAGTGCATAGTAAACATTCAATCCATACTAGCTGCTGCTGCTATTATTATTTTTGTTGACAATCTGTTCTTTCTCATAAAAGCTCTTGTAGATAGGGACGTCCCCCCACAGGTACTTCATATCCCCTAGAAAGCTCAGTACTGTGTTTTGCATTGTGGGCCTCCATTTAATAGTTGTTGGTATAACAAGAATATTTCGTCAATGGCATATAATTTTATTGTAAATAGATATTCTGAAGTAGTTATGGGAACTATTATCTTAATTTGCATGATTTCTTCCTAAAACTTAAAAATAATGAATACAACCGGGCGCGGTGGCTCAAGCCTGTAGTCCCAGCACTTTGGGAGGCCGAGGCGGGTGGATCACGAGGTCGAGAGATCGAGACCATCCTGGTCAACATAGTGAAACCCCGTCTCTACTAAAAATACAAAAAACTAGCTGGGCGTGGTGGCGCGTGCCTGTAATCCCAGCTACTTAGGAGGCTGAGGCAGGAGAATTGCCTGAGCCCAGGAGGCGGAGGTTGCGGTGAGCCGAGATCGCGCCATTGCACTCCAGCCTGGGTAACAAGAGCGAAACTCCGTCTCAAAAAAAAAAAAAAAAAAATGAATACATTTTTATTCTTGGTGGGGAAAGGATTTACCAAACAAATTCCAAATTAGTGGATTCTGGGTTCTTTGTAGTTAATTAGTAGTCTTGAGTATCATCTTGTAAAGGGCCTTTAGGATGGTTCACTTGCATGGTTTTACCTTTTTCACATTCACCACAAGTTTATTTGACATATTATTTCCTGATCCCTGTTAAAACCTCAGAATAAAACACATGAATGTACCTGTGTTCACAAAATTATTTGTTTAACCACCTTTTGACAGAATGAGGGAAATAATAGTATTACTTGGCAATGGATGTATTTTAACTTGGGTGAACCTTCAGCCATTATACTAAGAAGCAAAAAGATTCTAGTGGCCCGGTGGAGTCAAGAGGATGTGATGCTGAAATCACAACAGAAATAACTGTGTTGCTGAGAATGTGGAATGCACTGGAGAGAATTAGAAAAATCTAGAATAGTCTTTAGGGAAAATAAGGAAGAAAGATGATTGAAGTAAAAGAGCCCAGTAATCTTAAAGGTGTCGAAATTTTCTTTTTTCTCTCCTCTTTCTCCTCTTTTTCTCTTCTTATCCCTTCTCCCACCATTTCCCCTCATTCCAGCCCTTCCTTCTTTGCCCCTCTTCTTCTCTTTCTCCTCTTCCCCTTTTTCTACTTTTGTTTGTTTGTTTTTCCTTTACCAGTGGAGAAACAGGGAATAATTACTGTAGTGCTCTAGGGTTAGAGTTTTGTTGGGGTAGATAAGGCAGGGTGATTGAAATGCAAATGAATTGAGGGTGGGATGATGATAGAGTAGTTTGGAGGTTGGTTCTGGACTGTACCCTGGATGTGGAAAAAGGAAAATGTAGGTGGATAGGTTGAGAGAAATGTAACAGTTAGGAAAGTGGAGTTCTCTGTGAGGTTGAAGAACAGGAAATAATCAGGGTGAGAGTATGACATGCCTGGAGAAGAGAGTTCTGGGTGATGATAGGATCCAGAGTAATGTCCTATAAACTGGATCACTAAAATGGACTGAAAGATGAGGTCATTGCAATTAAGGGCATCAAGGAATTCTGACATTGCGATCCTAGGATTATGGCAAGAGTGGCAATTGAAGGAGGTATTGTAAAGTCAGGTGCCAAAGACTGCCAAAAGTGGGCAGGAGTGATTGAGAAGTCCCTGGATGGCAGCAATGAGGAGGGTAGGGTGAAAAGGAATATGAGCTTTCCATAAAGGGAAACAGCCTTGAGGAACAAACCAGGAGAACTTCAACCCTTTCCCCTGCTCCTTTGTGGTGTTGGGGTATTACTGGCCTTCACTGGAGAGAGTTCATGGGGAAAAGGTTGAGGATTTGAGGGAATTTGACAAAGAGCAGAGGATTTCAGTAAGTCCAGTGGGATTGTTTGGACAATGATGGGAGAGCTGGGGCCAGGGAAGTATACAGTGTAGTAAAGTGAAAAGGAATTTATTTATTTAAATATTACACATTCTAGGAGGAAGAAACTTGGTTGGAATGACTTTCCTCAAATCTAGCATTAGTACTAAATGGGTTGGTGCTAGAACTGCTTGAGAGTATCAGGCCTTTTGATTTCCTTGATGGGGTCTTTTTCTGGTCAGTCAGTACCTGCTTCCTGGTTTTCAGAGCGGCAGTCATGATCCCTTTTTCGGAAGATTTTATGGCACATGATTTGGTAGTGAGGGTGCTAATTTGTCAGGAGCTGCCTTTGTCTCCATTTGGGTTAGGGGAGAAGATAATATTTTTTAAGGGCCTTGTGGAGACTTTCTACAGGCTCTGTACAGATAGAGGCTGCCATGTGATGTACAGAGTTGGAGTTTCTACTTGGGGGCTAAATTGTCTTGGGTGGAGCCCCAGTGCTGCTGAAGATAGACCTGTCTTTCAGCTGGTCCAGTTTTGTTACCACCCAGGGTAATGACAGAGGAGAACTTACATTTCACTTTCACTTTCTTTCTTTTGTAGGCTGGTCATATGCTTATGCCTAGTATTTCAGTCTTTTTAAAGGGACTATGTTCTGATATTTCCAGATAAATTTTATAGCAATCTTAAAAGTGAATTTTCATGTAGTGCACATGAAGTAGTACTCTTTATAGGTCAGTTGTTTTACATGAGTAAATCAAAACCCACCCTGGTTTAGGTTTAGAATGTCTCTGATTGTATTAATTTAATACAATGGATTTGGAACGGATACATTTTAAGTTTAATTTTAATAAATTTATAAAAGGAAATTTTCATTTTGATATTTTTAAAGGTCATGTGATGAGCATGACAGAGTAATAAATCCTCTCTTCTCCCTTCCCTTGAACCTAAAAATAGCTGGGTTTAGTTTTCTCAAGGTAAATCCTTAAACTCTTTTATCTTCATGCTCTGAGAATTACGATAGCAAGGAGGAGACTTAGTCAAGAAATCATTGAGGTAAAGTAGAAAAGGAAGTTAATCTCAAAATAGCTTCCAAAGGAACGGTTTCTCTAACACTCCAAGTAAAATAAAGCTATACTTAATTTATGTTCTTTAAAGTCTCTATTTCTTCAATGAGTAAGCATATGCAACTGCAGGTATATAAAACTATTCATTCCATGTAGGAGTCTTTCTGTAATTCATGACATGTAAAGCAGTCTGGGGAGAAACTAGGTACTACAACAAACAAAATCAAGAAATTGAATATGAAATAATGTTCTATTAGAAGGTGATATTTGTGGTAGTGTTGATGATTTATAAGGACAGTGATTTTAAAAAATTATGAATTACTTTAAATGTATGGAGAAGTATAGACAGTAAGGATTTCTAACATGTTAAAAGTAACAACTTATCCCTCATTTTTCTGCAATGGGATGTTATGTAATTTTTATTATTGCATATATAGCTGTACACATTACTGTATAAATCTTTGAAACCCTCTTACTCTTTTCCCTTCCTTTGGGCATAATGTGCTTTTTAGGGGTCACCAAGTAAAATGATAAAATATTAGAATTTGCAAATTTTTTCATGCAAAGAAATTTTAATCAGTTTTTCATTGCATTTACTTCTTTAGTTAATTATTTCAACTTTAAAGGATGCAAAACTGGAGGCAGCCATGGAGGCAAAATTATTCTGTGGATATGAGTGCTTCTCCTTCCACTCAAATGGCTGTAAAGCTGGGCATGGTGGCTCATGCCCGTAATTAAGCCCAGCACTTTGGGAGACTGAGGCGGGTGGATCACTTGAGGTCAGGAGTTCGAGACTAGCCTGGCCAACATGGCAAAACCCTGTCTCTTCTAAAAAAATGCAAAAATTAGCCGGGCGTGGTGGTACACACTTGTTGTAATCCCAGCTATTTGGGAGCCTGTGGCAGGAGAATCGCTTCAACCCGGGTAGCAGAGGTTGCAGTGAGCCAAGATGACACCACTGCACTCCAGCCTGGGTGACAGAGCAAGACTTCATCTCAGAAAAAGTCAGCAAGACACCAATTGCCAGACAGCAGTTTTTCTGTATATTTGTTTATCTTTATTAAATGTAACATCTTTAAATATTATATCATTCGGCTTTTCTGTTTTTTTTTGTGAATAGTTGAATCACTAAATCTCCGTTTTCTTCAGGATTCAAAAATTTCCTCTATGGAGCGTGGGCTTCGAGACCTGGAAGAGGAAATTCAGATGCTGAAATCGAACGGGGCTTTGAGTACTGAGGAACGGGAAGAAGAAATGAAGCAAATGGAGGTGTATCGGAGCCATTCTAAATTTATGAAAAATAAGGTAATGGCATGTAAGACTTTGATTCTTAAAAGGGATTTGAAAATTTGATGCATATTTTTTACTTCTCTAGCAATGATAAAGCTGTATTTTATACTGTTTGATCAGACTTCAGGGAAGAATGCTTCTAGCACAGTTCTTTCAAATGAAACTTCTCCAGAATTAAAGTCAGAATTATTGACATAGTTATTACAAGTTTTTACTTAAAAAGACAATTCTCTCTATGAGACTACATATGTATTGACACAGTTTAACCTTTCATACCTATTAGTACGTCCGAGATTATTTAATTTAAACTTCAGATGAGTTTTTCTCACCATATGAAACATCAAGTTCTTTACCTCTTGTGAATTATTTAAAAAGTTAAAACCCAAAGAGGCTCTCCCCCCCACCCCCAAGATGGAATTTTGCTCTTGTCACCCAGGCTGGATCACCCAGTGGCATGATCTCGGCTCACTGCAACCTCTGCCTCCCAGGTTCAAGTGATTCTCAGCATCCTGAGTAGCTGGGATTACAGGTGCGCACCACTGTGCCTGGCTGATTTTTTGTATTTTTGGTAGAGACGGGATTTCACCATGTTGGCCAGGCTGGTGTTGAACTTCTGACCTCAGGTGATCTACCCACCTTGGCCTCCCAAAGTGCTGAGGTGACAGGTATGAGCCACCTTGCCCGACCCTAAGAGGCTTTTTAATGAAATGGGTTAAATGAAGTTATGTTTCCCCTCCAAATACAGTTCTGTAAAGGAAAGCTCTTTCTTTGCCCTATCCTATGGGGAAGATCCACTTGCTGTCAGTTTTATTGCTTCCCATGTGCACTTCAGGCGTAATATGACAAAAATAGATACCACCGGGACCTATCAGTCTGTGTTTGTAAATCAGTCACAAAATTCCTTCCTTGCATCCAAAGTCATTTAGTTTGATTCTCTAAACTATTTAGGCAAGTTGGAGGATTTAGTTTATCACTGTTAAAATTTACCAGTTTTGTTGTAGTTTAATTAAACATCATGAATGCAATTATAAAGTTTTAGCTAGAAAATAAGTGTTTTCCCCCTTTATTTCCCAGTTGTATTCTCCAAGTTCTTAGAAATGAAAATGGAAACATCCCAGTAATGTGAAGGAATGATAATCAAAACTTCCCCTCCAGTTTCTGTCTTCTTGCCATGATACCCATACCTGGCATATAAGTCTACAGAATATTCCTCTACTACCTTGAGACTCTATTATTAATCATTTCTACTAATTTCATTTCAGTTTTAGAATGTAAAAACTCATATATCCAACTTTCTTTTATTGTTTTTTTTTTTTTTTTTTTTTTTGAGACAGAGTTTCGCTTTGTTACCCAGGCTGGAGTGCAGTGGTATGATTGATCTTGGCTCACTGCATCTTCCATCTCCAGGGTTCAAGCAATTCTCCTGCTTCAGCCTCCGAGTAGCTGGGATTACAGGTGCCTGCTACCATGCCCAGCTAATTTTTGTAGTTTTAGTAGAGTGGAGACGGGTTTCATTATGATGGCAAGGCGGGTCTCGAACTCCAAATGATTCTCCCGCCTTGACCTCCCAAAGTGCTGGGATTACAGGTGTGATCTGCTGCGCCTGGCCTCACATACCCAACTTTCTATTAGTTTGGATTTTTCACCCTAAATTGAGAATAAAACATAGTGCAGTATAATCTCTGTGTTTATGTTTTTCGTTTGTTGATTAGCACATTACAGTCCACTGTGGGGGAAAATAAACGTGTGAACATAGAGAAACTACCTGTGGCTCTTTAAAGAGGGAGGGAATGAGGGGAACAGATTTGATTGTATTATATAAGTTACTGTTATTTCCAGTTACCATTCTGGCTCAAAAGCAGATAATAAGAAGACCTAAGTTGATATCTAAGTGAAAAAAAAATAATAATGTCGTGACAGGTAGAACAACTGAAGGAGGAACTAAGTTCGAAAGAGGCTCAAGGGGAGGAGCTGAAAAAGAGAGCGGCTGGTCTTCAGGCTGAGGTCTTTGCCGTAAGATTTACCTCTGTGTATGCAGTGATCCCACAGTGGGACCCTGCTAGCTCTATGGCTTCTGGGTGGCTTACACTTTCATTCTCTATGGTTGGCAGCTTTGCCCATTACTAGCACTAACCAGCCTGCTCTGCTCTTTAACTGACTTCTGTTCACCAGTTTGACCCACATGTCACTTTGTGTGCAGTGAACTTTCACATGTTCTGGAAGCCTTATTATACCTGGTACTTCATTGTTGCTTTTGTCACTCTATGGATGGCATTTCAAAGCTTGTTTTTTCTCAGCCCCTTATTGTTGATTTATATGAATGGTGGTCTTATTTTCTTCCTAGGTACAAGAATATATTCAGTTGTTCTAGGCCTATCACTTAGAGTTTATTTGAATTTGAAGCTCTTGAGTAAAGTGGTTTGCCTTCTTATGTAGATGTTACCTTTAAATCTCCAGTGAATGATTTTGCCACAAATGTTACTTTCTTTAGGACAAATGTATAGAAAGTATCTAGTAAATCAAAATTACTAAGAGACTTACTTCAGGTGTCTAAATCTAGTTCAATATTCTAATGAGCTTAAAATTTTATTTCAGAGCATAATAAATACAGTTGGCTCTCCATATCTGTGAGTTTTGCATCTGTGGATTTAACCAACTGTTTTTTATTTTCAGGCTAAAAAAAGCAGATGTTGTATCTGAACTGAACATGTACAGGCTTTTTTCCTTTGTCATTATTCCCTAAACAATACAGTATGACAAGTATTTACATAGCATTTACATTGTATTAGGTATTACAAGTAATCTAGACATGATTTAAAGTATACTGGAAGCTGTGCATAGGTTATATGAAAATACTACATCATTTTATATTAGGGACTTCACCATTCATTAATTTTGGTATCCAAGACCAGTCCTCCATGGACCCATGGATACCGAGGGATGGATGAATAATAAAATAGCTAATACTTGCACACTTACTATAATGTGCTGAGTTAGACATATTTTCAACTCCAAATTATAGATGAGAAAACTGAGGTAACAGAATGGTGCCTAGGAAAACACAGCTAGTTAAGAGGCAGGATTTGGTTTTATACAAGCAGTCTTCTTCCACAAACTGTGCTTGTAAGTTCTTGGGTGGTGCACACATTTATCAAAGTGTCAGCAAAAACTGCTTCTGAAAATAATTGTGAGCTAAGAACTGGAATACGGCATTTAAAAAACCAAACTTGTGCTACTTTGGTAGATTTGTTGTTTATTGTCTACTTTATAGTATATATTAAAGAATGAAATATTTTGATAGAAAGGGTCTAATTTGGTTAATGGAAACCATATATTGTCTAGAGGGGAAGTTGATTGATAACTTCCTTTTTTAAATAGCTACTGTTAGTGTCAGGCAACAGGCTAAGCACATTTCACACTTTATTTTATTGAATCCATCAACAGTACAGTGGCATTGGTATAATTTCTCCTTATTACTGATTAGGAAACTGAATAGGAAGGGAATTATTCAGGGACACATAGCTAGCTTAGTTCTGATGTGTGATTGTCTGCAAATCCTTGTGCTCCTAAGCTTTGTATTGTATTTGCTTCCTATTTATAATCTCTTCCCTGCTTAGTCTTTAAGGAAAATTTGTGCTTTCTAAACTCTGCCTTTTTTTTTTTTTTGAGATGGAATCTTGCTCTGTGGTGTGATCTCGGCTCACAGCAACCTCTGACTCCCTGGTTCAAGTGATTCTCCTGCCTCAGCCTCCAGAGTAGCTGGGATTACAGGCACGCGCCACCATGCCCCGCTAATTTTTGTATTTTTAGTATAGATGGGGTTTCACCACTTTGGCCAGGATGTCCTCGATCTCCTGACCTCGTGATCCACCCGCCTTGGCCTCCCAAAGTGCTGGGATTACAGGCGTGAGCCACCGTGCCCAGACTAAACTGTGTTTTTTGTTTAAAACATTTTCTTTCCTTTCTTAGTGTTTAAGGTCAATATAGCTTATTATTTGAAGCTTAATAATACAGATGATGATGAAACAGATTTTTATATTTATTTTTGACCACATGAGTGGAGGTAGCTGGGAATTTGAATAATCTTTAAGTCATAATTCCTTAGCTGTGAGAAAATGGTAACACTTTGAATATCCCCCAAATATTCATTCATCCAACAAATGCATTTGTGTTATAATCAGTATGTTAGGGAATGGAATAATAGTAATATGTGGTTTTTATTGGTAAAGGGATATCATAAAAGACTCCACGTTGTTACAGTGTTTGGTAACTCCTGGATACATACCTATTTTGCAGAATGAATATAGCCACCATTTACAATTATCTTCCACTTAACGTTTTTAGTATCCTCAGATACTTTGTATACAATAAGCGTACAGAAACATTTGTTGAATAAATGAATAACTATATCTCTAAGCAAAGATTTCATGTATATGAGAAAAATAGTTATCTTTTTAGAAAGAGAGGCTAAACTGGAAATTTATTTTTGGTGCTCCTCAAAAGTCTAATTTTAATTAATGTAAAATTTATTTCTTCATGGGAAATTGTTCTTAAAAGCTTTATCCCTTATACCTAAGATTATTACAGTTATAATACTTTATATACATTCAAGTTTTTAAAAATAAAAAGATAACTTTTTGTTTCATTAGTGACACCGAAATTACTGACTTGTTAAATTTATGCTTCTAATAATTAATATATTTTTTAGTTCCTTGCTAGGTTGTAGACATAATGTAAAAGCAGATTTAATTTCTGTTTACTTGGCTTATACTCAGGGTAAAAAACTATTTAAAAAATTCTTACAAATAGTAGGAATGTAAAGAAGGTGTTTGAAAGAAAATACTTTAAATGTTAAGAGAGAAATTAATACATATACGTAATATCAAATTATAGAATTTTACAAAAGCACATATGTATAACATTAAAAGTAGCTTTTTAAGATAATTTTATGCAGACTTTTGAGAATGAAAAATATAACTTAATGAAAAACAAGCACAGCAGCAGATTTTGAATTTTAATAGCAGTACTAGGAAGTTTCTTTTTTCCCTTTTCTGTTATATCTACACTCATCCTGCATTTGATCCATCTGACGTGTTCTGAAGAGGTCTCACCTAAAAAAATGAAAACCATGTTATCAGTACAGTGGTGTTCTTCTGCTTACTGCTGTCTCATTGTCATCTAATTGAATTGGAATTTTCTTTCCCTTCATTGTCTTTCTAAGGGGTTTCAAAGAATATTTAGAAGACATAATAAATGAAAACTGGACATTTCCTTATTTGTTGAATAAGCTTAGTTTTTTTGGGGGGGAGGGGTCCAAGATTATGTGGATGCAAAAAGGTGAATATGTTCTATCATATCATTTGTGCTGCATTTAGTTTCATATTTTGTGACTCACCCCTGTCAAAGATCCACATAAGAGTTGCTTATTTTACTTCTTTTTTCCTTAAAGTGTTTTACTTCTTTTCTAGATTGGCCAGGTGAAACAGGAGCTGTCCAGAAAGGACACAGAATTACTTGCCCTGCAGACAAAGCTAGAAACACTCACAAACCAGTTCTCAGATAGTAAACAGCACATTGAAGTGCTGAAGGAGTCCTTGACTGCTAAGGAGCAGAGGGCTGCCATCCTGCAGACTGAGGTAAAAAGAATTCTGGGATTTGTGGGGAGTTGATTTCTTGGCACCTTTTCATAAGCATTACTTGTTCTATTTTTGTTATATTTAGAATTGGGAAATATGAGTAATCTCATGATTAATTCTTTAGCAGCATGATAAGTTATTGTACTAAAATGTAACCATCTTGTTTCAGTTTTTCCTAGATCTAACAAGTTAAAATGGGTGCAGTTTGTTTTTAATTATTTAAACTTTCACCGAGTCTGTACTTCAAACTATAAACTAACAGTATTAAAAATGAAAAGATAATTGTAAAAGAGAAATCATTGATTTAGAAGCTTCATGAATGACAATGAGCTTGATTATGCTGCTTTTGGAGTACATTTAAGTGTTCTTAAGTTGTGATACTATGAATAACTGTGTAGGAAACTGGAATATATTTAAGTTCTAGATAGTCTAATTTTAAACCACAGATTATTAGACAATGTGTCTTTATATCCTGTTTGAAAATGAAGTTAGTGGTTTTAGAAATCTTAGATTATCTAGACTGTTGGCTGTGACTTCAGATAGGTGTTGACCATCTTCAGATAAGCATATGACTTCAGGTAGATATTTAGCATATTGCTAAATAATCCCAGATGGATTCTTATCTGTCTTATTTTCAATGATCAGAGAGAAAGAGTTGATGATGCTATGTGGATTTACTGTCTTAATATGAATTTTTTTTTAAAGGTCACAGTGAAATAGGTAATTTCAGAATAGATAAGTAGTTTTGCTTTATAGAAGAAACATAAAGCATATGATTTAGATTAGCTTTTTTTCTTTAAAGAAACATAATAGATAAAAGCATAATTTGATGGAAAAAAGGAATGAGGAGGAAAAGAAAGAATAAAAACATCATAGTCTTTGAAGACAAGAATCTTTAAGGAAGAATGAAGAAGGAACCTGAACTATTTCATGTAGTATTTTTATCTGTACAATTTGGGGCTTTGATAAAAATGGTAGATTTTAGATGACATATTTGTAATTTTTCTTATAACTGACACTTTCTCTATTTTAGTTATGTTTCATTTTGTTATGATATCAGCTCCATTCTATCTCACAGAGATGTTTTGGATATAAAATCATGAGATTCAGTAGTGGCTAAGGCTCTGACTCTAGAGTCATGTTAGAGTTTGGACGTCATCTTTACCATTTACTACAAGTTGCATGGTCCTGGGAGTGTATTTAACTTCATTACGCCTCACTTTTCACATCTGTAAGATGTAGAGAATAGTAGTGCTTAACTCATAAGTTTGTTGTTAGAATTAAACTCATTTCTTCACTGCTATTGTTTGGCACATAGTAAGTCTTTGGACATTCATCTTTGCCATCATTTTGTAATTCTTGTAATAAAATCAACTAATAGATATGCTACTAAGATGTTAAGAGAACAGTTTTCTCTTTCATTGCCACAGTTTTGTTTAGAAGATCTGCTTTTTCATATTTTTATTAAGCTAAACTTAGGTTTATTCAGAAATTACAAATATAAAATTATCTAGAAAATGTTAAAAGTTACTCATTTATAGCTTTATTAATTTTTAAAATTTTTTGTGGGCACATAGTAGGTATATTTATGAGGCATGTGAGATATTTAATACAGGCATTCAATGTGAAATACATAAATAATGGAGAATGGGGGTATCTATTCCCTCAAACATGTGTCCTTTGAGTTACAAACAATTCAATTAACACTATTTTAAAATGTAAAAGCTTGAGTGCGTGTAATACTGCAAAAGGGTCAGAAGAGGGTGTCAGTGTTCTAGAGGTCAACTCTACTTCCAAATTGGCTACTGTAATAGCTTTGGATGGAGGGGGCAGGTGTGCAAACCAGAGAACCAAGCAGTTGGTTAATGATAATGCAAACATTTAAAAGCTTGTCACAGTCTAATAAATGAATTTTCCCCCTTGGCAATCTATCCTTCTCTTTGTACCTCTCTCAAATAATGTTCTTATTAGCCAGGTCTCACGAAGATGGGCTTGTGATTGGTTTCTTGTACCATAGAGAATAGATTGTATTTGTTGTCATTCTTGAGTGGTTTTTATATTTGTTTTTAGCCATTACAAGAGTAGCTGAGTCTCATGATTATTTCTGTAAGTTACTAGGGCCACTGCTCAAATAGAACCATATGATCATAAAAGAGAAAAGAATGAAAGCTAACTTCCTTTTGAATTTGGAATGATTTTAAGAATGTAATATGTATTTATTAGCATTACTTAAAAAATTACTCTGATGACACTTGACAAGAGTCCCTTTTCCAAAGCAACTTTCCAATGTTAGAGCCCAGTAAAAGGCAGTTTGTGCCAGCTCTTTGAAAGTTTTCATGTATTTCTATAATTTGCTCTTAGCTGATTTCATCCTCTTTTCTGCAGCTGTCCTAGACTTGGTTCTAATACTCAGATCACTAAATTAAGTAAATGTGGAAAAAGAACATGGATCATGGATTTTTTCATTTATTTATTTATTTTTTTTGAGATAGACTCTTACTCTGTCACTTAAGCTGGAGTGCGTGGCACGATTATATTAATAGCTTATTGCAGCCTTGAACTTTTGGGATCAAACACTCCCCCTGCCTCAGCCTCCCAAGTAGTAAAAACTATAGTCATGCACTATCACACTTGGTTAATGTTTAAATTTTTTTGCAGAGACGGGGGTCTCACTATATTGTCAAGGTTGGTCTAGAACTCCTGAGCTCAAGCAATCCTCCTGCCTCTGCCTCCCAAAGTGCTGGGATTATAGGTGTGAGCCACTGTGCCTAACCTGGAGTTTAAAAAATTTTAAAAATTCTTTAAGTAAAACAATTATATGTGAAAAGATCAAATTTTTTTTTTTTTTTTTTTCCTGTTCGGACCACATGGACTGAGGTCCTTTGATATTGTACAAGGTACAATATGTATGAATTGTTCCTGTTTTGTAATCATCTCTTTTGATCTGATGATTGTCACAGTGGTAGTCTGGATTTACTTGGAGTCAGACATAGTCTTGAAACCCAACCCTCTACCATTACTGGTTGTGTGACCTTAGAGGAGTTACTTTACTTTTTTTGTTGTTGAGACAGAGTTTTGCTCTTGTTTCCCAGGCTGGAGCGCAGTGGCGTGATCTTGGCTCACCACAACCTCCGCCTCCTTTGTTCAAGGAATTCTATCTCAGCCTCCCAAGTAGCTGGGATTATTGGCATGCCCTACCACACCTGGCTAATTTTATATTTTTAGTAGAGACGGGATGTCTCCGTGTTGGTCAGGCTGGTCTCAAACTCCCGACCTCAGGTGATCCACCCACCTCGGCCTCCCAAAGTGCTGGGATTACAGGCATGAGTCACCGTGCTCGGCCAAGCATTACTTTACTTCCTTCCCTCCCCCTCTCCCGGGATGGAGTCTTGCTCTGTCACCCAGGCTGGAGTGCAGTGGCACAATCTTGGCTCACTGCAACCTCAGTACCCTGGGTTCAAGCGATTCTCCTGCCTCAGCCTCCTGAGTAGCTGGGATTACAGGTATATGCCACCACGCCTGGCTAATTTTTTGTGTTTTTAGTAGAGATGGGGTTTTACTGTGTTAGCCAGGATGGTCTCGATCTCTTGGCTTTGGAGTGCTCCTTCCTCTTTCAGCTTCCTCTCTATACATGGGGCAGAGCATTTGTTGTAGCAGTGGTACAGAGGATTATACCAGAGGCTTTCTGATCTGGGAGGCTTCCTTCCTGCCACAACCACTCCCCCAGCTCCAGACGGTGAGTTGGCACTGTTTACAGTAGTTATGGAGTAATGTCCTATTTGCAGGAAGATATAGATAATGATAAGCTTAAGAAATTGACAAGAAAATATAAGCATAAGTATGGCTCTTAATACACTAGAATAATCAAAATGGAATGTATAAATTTCAGACCGTCAGAGTAAAACTCAGTTTACCCAATGGAAAATAGAAAAGGATGGGGAGGGGAGAGAAAGAAATGTGATGGTTTGTGGACATCATGAAAAAGGAAGGCTGAAATAAGTATAAATAATGGGAAAGTCAATAAATACAAATAAGTACTTGGATTAAAATAAAAATGTAAATCTTAATTAGGCTAAAAAGATATAGAAATATACTGCCAACAAGAGTTAAACAGAGATAAAAAGTAACAGCAGGCTGGGTGCTTTGGCTCACGCCTGTAATCCTAGCACTTTGGGAGGCTGAGGCAGGTGGATTGCCTGAGCTCAGGAGTTCAAGACCAGCCTGGGCAACATAGTGAAATCCCGTCTCTCCTAAACTACAAAAAATTAGCCGGGCGTGGCTGTGTATACCTCTAGTCCCAGCTACTCAGGAGGCTGAGACAGGAAAATTGCAAGAACCCAGGAAGCAGAGGTTGCAGTGAGCCAAGGGTGCGCCACTGCACTCCAGCCTGGGCAACAAAGCGAGACTTGGTCTCAAAAAATAAAAAAATAAAAAAATTAACAGCAAATTTAAAAATACAGAGATAGAAAAATATTTAAAAATAAAAGTTATGTCAGGAAAATATGCCTCCTCAAATATGATTTACTTTAATATTAAATTATCTTTTAAGACATATGAAGCAATGTTATATACTGATAAAAGAAACAGTGGGTCAAGAAAATATAATCGTGTCCATTTATGCATCTAACAACATGGCATTTAAATATATAAAGCAGACTGGGCATGATGGCTCATGTTCGTAATCCCAGCACTTTCGGAGGCCGAGGTAGGTAGATCACCTGAGGTCAGGAGTTTGAGATCAGCCTGGCCAACATGGTGAAACCACATCTCTACTGCAAATAGAAAAACTAGCTGAGTGTGGTAGCATATACCTGTAGTTTCAGCTACTCAGGAGGCTCTAAGGCAGGAGAACTGCTTGAACCCAGGAGGCAGAGGTTGCAGTGAGCTAACATCATGCCCCTGGGTGACAGAGTGAGATTATGTCTCAAAAAAGAAAAACGCATGCATGCATGCGTACATACATACATGCATGCATACATACATATATGATATGTATATATGTCATGTGTATCATATATTTGTCAGATATATATCATATATATATATGAGATATATATATCAGCAATAAATAGATAAATCAACAATTGTAGTTGGTCATTTGGATGTGCTCCTGTCAGAATTTGATGAAGTAAACAAAGAAATATCAATAGAAAGTTTTAATAACATTAACAAGCTCAAGCTCATAGATGTGTATATAGAATTTTGTACTAACAGAGAATAAGCAATATTTTCAGGAACTTACTGAACAGTAATAAAAGTCAGCCATGTACTGGATCATAAAGGAAACTTCAAAATTCCCAAGAGTCAAAATCACATGGACTATGTTCTCTGACTTCTAATGCAGCAAAATTAGAAATCAGGAGTAAAGAATAGCAGCATAAAACCAAAGTCTACAATCTGAAACATACTACTGAAATGACCTGTGGGTTAGATAAATATAAACATTTTAGAAATAAGTGGCAGTGAAAGCTCTCTATATAAAAATCTGTGGAACATAAATAGAAAATCTGTGGGTTATCACTAAAGCAGTATTTAGAGGGAAATGTCTAGTTTTTAACGTATTTATCAGAGAGTAAAAAAGCAAGTAATCTAGGTGTTCAAATGAAAAAAGTTACAGTTAATCCAAAAACAATAAAGAGTAATACATATAAAGTGAGAAATTAACAAAGTAGAGAATAAAACAACACCAAGAGGTAGTTATTTGAAAAAGCTTAATAGGACAGGAACAGCTCTTATAGATGTTAAAGGAAAAGTAGCTAGTAGTACTACAAAGTTTAAAAATAATATAAGACAGCTAGGCATGGTGCTAACACCTGTAACCTAGCACTTTGGGAGGCCAAGGCAGACTGATCACCTGAGGTCAGGAGTTAAAAAACCAGCCTGGCCAACATGGTGAAACCCCATCTCTAATGAAAATTCAAAAATTAGCCAGGTGTGGTAGTGTGTGCCTGTTATTCCAGCTACTTGGGAGGTTGAGGCAGGAGAATCACTGGAACCCGGGAGGTGGAGGCTGCAGTGAGCTGAGATTACACCACTATACTCCAGCCTGGTGACAGAACAAGACTCTGTCTCCAAAAAAAAAATATATATATATATATATATATATTTAAAACAACTCTAAACAGTTATATTCTAATAAGCTTGAAAAACAAGCAGAAATAAATTTATGGAAAAATATAAGATGACAGAATAAGTTCAAGAGGTAAGAGAAAACATGAACAACAGTCACTATAGAAATTAAAATGGTAATCATCCTCAACACTTTTTCCCTCCCAAAATCCTAAGGCTCAGATGGCTTTCCAGGAGAAAATATTTGATATTTTCTATCAAGTATTTGAAAAAGTCATTCCATCCTCCAGTTATTTCCCCTCCCCAAGAAAAAACAAGAAAGCCTAATAGTCTACCAAAGGATATGGGGAAAAACAAATAAATTAAAAGCTACTCCATTTCAATAGATGGTATAATTTAATACTGCAGGGGTATCAGTCTTCCTGAAGTTAATGAATATGTTCTTTTGCATTTCCAATGAAAACACCAAGCAGTAGGCTGGGCACAGTGGATCACATCTGTAATCCCAGCACTTTGAGGGGAGGTGGGTGGATCATTTGAGGTGAGGAGCTTGAGACCAGCCTGTCCAACATAGTGAAACCCCATCTCTACTAAAAATAAAACTAGCTGGGCATGGTGGCACATGCCTGTAATCCCAGCTACTCGGGAAGCTGAGGTAGGAGAATCACTTGAACCTGGGAGGTGGAGGTTGCAGTGAACCAAGATTGTGCCACTGCATTCCAGCCTGGGTGACAAGAGTGATACTCCATCTGAAAAAAACAAAACAAAACAAAACAAAAACCAAGCAGTATTTTTTAGGAGCTCATTTTACTTTAAATTTTGTAAGGATGAGTTACAAAAAGAAATACTAATATGACTTCATTTGTCATACCTAGAGTCAAATTCATGGAGACAGAAAGTAGAAAGGTGGTTACCAGAGACTGGGAAGGAGAGAATGGGAGTTCAATGGGTATAGAATTTTAGTTTTGCAAGATGAAATGAGTTCTGGAGATTGGTTGTACAGCAGTGTGAATATATTCAACACTACTGAACTGTACACTTAAAATGGTTAAGAGAGCAAATTTTATACCTGTATATTTTACCACTGTTAAATTTTTAAAAATTTATATGGATGAATAAAGCTATTCTAACATTAGAGTAAAAAGGGAAGATGGGAGAACCCTGCCCTATGAGACATGAAAATATAGAGTCATAAACTAAATGAAACCAAACAATACACCTCAAAACAGTGCAGTACTAGCACAGGAAGGAGCAGATAGTGAAAAGAATAGGGAGTGTGAAATCAGAAACATTTATGTGGAGGGAGAGTCAATCATAAACTAGTGGAAATTAAGCAAGTATGAGAGAATTGAGATATCAAAGGGAGAATAAAGTTGGCCACCTACTTCATGCTAGATGAAACAGTGACCTCTAAATTGATTAAAAACCTCAATGTTAAACTGCAAAGCTAATCAATGAAAATGTTGGGTAGGGATATATTGGATAAGATAACTTAAATGACTCCATCAAATTGAAGCATTTCTCTTCAAGAAAGAAAACCATTGGCAATGTTAACAAATGAGATTGGGAGAAGAGTTTTTTCAGGGCCTCTTAAAATAGTAAGTATTCGGATGTAGAATGAAAAAGAGAAGTTTGAAAATCAGTAAGAAACAGACTATAGGGAGAGAGAAGGATTTGAATAGACAATTAACAGATAAGGAAACCTAAGTGGTAAACAACTATGCTATGATATCCTCAATCTCACTAGTAAATAAAGAAATGCAAATTTCAAAGCTGATGAAATACTATATTTTGTTCATCAAATTGATAAAAATTAGAAAATGAGATAAGCTTGTGAGGATTTGGGCAAACAGTAACACAAATGACGTAGGTGCTTTCAGTAATCCCATTCCTTGGTGTATTTCCCAGAAAATGTTCCCACTGGTCCACAAAAGGACATGTGTAAGGATGTTCACCACAGTATTATTTGTGGGAACAAGGAATTAAAAGCAGCGTGAGTGTTTATTACTAGGAAGTTGGATAAATACATTATTGTAGATATGTACCATGGAATACTGTACAAAAGTCAAAAGTATTCTGTACAAAAGTCACTGTATTCTGCAGTGGTACAGAAGCATGTATACATTGGACCGTGGATAGATAAAAATACTATACATGTTTCTTTTTTCTTTTTTTGAGACAGAGTTTTGCTTTTGTTGCCCAGGCTGGAGTGCAATGGTACGATCTTGCCTCACTTTATAGTACTTGTTACAAGTAGTATATTGTTTAAAAAACAGCATCCATCCCGTTTTTTAAAAGTAAAAAAAACAGGATGAGGTATATAGCATTAATATAAATTGAAAACATGTATGAATATAAAAATCACCCACTGTGTTTCTAAGATGCATATTCAGAAACATATTAAAACGCATTAGAGTAGCTGCGTATTAAAGGAGGGATGAGTATTGGACATAAATGGAAAACCAGTAAAACAAGAGTAGAACTTTACATGGATCAATGTTAACATGTGGATAGCAGATAGACCTTGGTCCTAATAGAGATTTGAAGCCAAGCCCTTTGCATAAATCTAGTACTCTCCTGGGAAAGGTTGGATGAGAAAAAAATTCCTCCTACCAGTATTGGCGGCAATATGAGAGACTGACTTATTCTCCTGGGCTTTGATTTAGTGAAAAGGTCTCTCAGCATGCAGGTTTGAGTTTGAATAGACATAACTATTTTGAAGGGACATTATTTCAACCTAGTACATGTGGGTTCCCACAGATAAAAGCATTGCTTAGAATGAAATAATGTGAGTAAGAACAGATAGAATGATTCGACCCTTAGGAACATTGGATAATAGAATGAGACTATAAATTAAATGATTAATGGATGGACTAGGACGCATGGGAGCACTCTCCAGAATGGATGGTCAGATATATCTTGTTGGGGTGTTGTTTCAGAACTATTGAGAGCAAAAGCTGATGCAGTGTAGCAAGTAAACAGCTAGGTAGCACAAGGTGTTTAATTTTTATTTTCTTAATTTTTAATTTTTATAGAGACCAAATCTCCTTATGTTGCCCATGCTGTTCTTCAGCTCCTGGGCTCAGGAGATGCTCTGCACTCAGCCTTCCATAATGTTGAGATTATAGGCATGAGGCACTGTGCCCAGCTAGCACTAGCTGTTTAGTATAGTGTCTTTGAAATTTGGATCTGCCACTTACTGTATGAGTGTATACGTTTTTGCCTCAGTTTCTCATCTGTGAGAAGAAGAATAGCCTTACCTCATAATGTTGTGAGAATTAAATGTTAATGTATCTATATAGTAACACTCAGTAAATATCAGCTGCTATTATTATAATGAAATGCATAATGCATAAAGGAATGTGTGAGAAAAAAACAAGACAGTGTAAATAAAACCAACTGGGTTATAAAAGATCAAAACAGGATTTAGACACGAAACATATAGTAACTAAAATGGAAAACTCAGTATATTAGTTTAATTGCAGATTATAGAGTGTTGCAGGAACAGTAAGTGAATTGGAACATAGATCTGTTGAAATATTACCCAGAAAACAATAAGAAAGATAGGAAGATGGGAATCATTAAAAAGAACTCTTTGGAGATTGGGCCCAACTTATATCTGCATGAGTTTCAGAAGGAGAGGATAAAGAAAATGGGAGGCAATCCTAAAAGGATTGCTGAGAATTCTTCTGACTTTGATGGCAGGAATGAATCCTTCAATTCAGGAACAAATTATTCTTGAGCAGGAAAATATCTATACCTACATAGAGCAAAATGGAACCATAGATAAACTGATCTTAAAAACTGCCAGGTAGACTGGGCATGATAACTCATGCCTGTAATCCCTGTACTTTTGGGTGGTTGAGGTAGGAGGATCACCAGGAGTTTGAGTCCAGTCTGGGCAACATAATGAGACCCCGTCTCTACAAAAAAACAAAAAGACAGAAAAAAGCCAAAACAACAACAACAAAAAACTAACCAGATATGGTGGTGTGTACCTGTAGTCCTGGCTACTCAGAATTCTGAGGTGAGAGTATCCCTTGAGCCTAATGGGTTCAAGGCAGTAGTGAGCTATGATTATGCCACTGCACTCCAGCCTGGGCAATAGAGCGAGACCTTGTCTCTAAAGAAGACGACAAACAACGTGCTAGGGAGAAAAAAAAATTACCTACAAACAATTAACAATTAGGCCAACATCAGACTTTTCACTTGCAACAACAGTAGTGAGAGAGAATATAGTAATGTAAAGTCTTCAAAGTTTAGTGAAAAACATTGGCAACTCAGAATTCTGTACTAAGCTGAACTATCACCATTCTTCAGTAAAGACTGAAGAAAGACTTTTTCTTTCAGATTAATACAAACAAGAGTTTACTGCTCAGGATCCCTATAGAAAGAACTATTAAAAGATATATGTTAGAAAGAAAGAAATTATATTCAGACATACCCACAACCATCTGATCTTCGACAAACCTGACAAAAACAAGCAATGGGGAAAGGACTCCCTGTTTAATAAATGGTGTTGGGAAAACTGGCTAGCCATGTGCAGAAAGCAGAAACAGGACCCCTTCCTGACACCTTACACCAAAATTAACTCCAGATGGATTAAAGACTTAAACATCAGACCTAATACCATAAAAACCTTAGAAGAAAATCTAGGCAAAACCATTCAGGACATAGGTGTAGGCAAGGACTTCATGACCAAAACGCCAAAAGCAATGGCAACAAAAGCCAAAATAGACAAATGGGACCTAATCAAACTTCACAGCTTCTGCACGGCAAAAGAAACAGTCAGTAGAGTGAATCGGCAACCAACAGAATGGGAAAAAATTTTTGCAGTCTACCCATCTGACAAGGGGCTGATATCCAGAATTTACAAAGAACTAAAGCAGATCTACAAGAAAAAAACACACAAGCCCATTCAAAAATGGGCAAAGGATATGAACAGATACTTTACAAAAGAAGACATACAGGAGGCCAACAAACATATGAAAAAATGCTCATCATCACTGGTCATCAGAGAAATGCAAATCAAAACCACATTGAGATACCATCTCACACCAGTTAGAATGGCGATCATTAAAAAATCGGGAAACAACAGATGCTGGAGAGGATGTGGAGAAATAGGAACACTTTTACACTGTTGGTGGGAATGTAAATTAATTCAACCATTGTGGAAGACAGTGTGGCGATTCCTCAAGGACCTAAAAATAGAAATCCCATTTGACCCAGCAATCCCATTACTGGGTATATATCCAAAGGATTATAAATCATTCTACTACAAGGACACGTGCACACGAATGTTCATTGCAGCACTGTTTACAATAGCAAAGACCTGGAACCAACCCAAATGCCCAACGATGATAGACTGGATAGGGAAAATGTGGTACATATACACCATGGAATATTATGCAGCCATCAAAAACGATGAGTTCACGTCCTTTATAGGGACATGGATGAACCTGGAAACCATCATTCTCAGCAAACTGACACAAGAGCAGAAAATCAAACACCGTATATTCTCGCTCATAGGCGGGTGTTGAACAATGAGAACACATGGACACAGGGAGGGGAGCACTACACACTGGGGTCTGTTGGGGGGAAATGGGGGAGGGGCGGGGGTGGGGAGGTGGGAAGAGATAGCATGGGGAGAAATGACAGATACAGGTGAGGGGACGGAAGGCAGCAAAGCACACTGCCATGTGTGTACCTATGCAACAATCTTGCATGTTCATCACATGTACCCCAAAACCTAAAATGCAATAAAAAAAAAAAAAAAAAAAAAAAAAAGAAATTATATTCAGAAGGAAAGAATGAGATCCAAGAAAAAGCAGGAGACAAAAAGACATTAATGTAACAAATAGCAAAAAAATACCCTAATATCAATATGATAGTATGTCATAGACCTTACGGTAATAGTGCCATTAAAGCCAAAACTTCAAAATCAATTGAGGCTTATTCAGTAAAGGTAAAACATTTCAGAGAAAGATCACAAAAGGAAGAGCTTGTCTGTTGATTTTCCTTGTTGGCATAATGTTGCTAAATAATAGAGCAGGTGGAATTCTGCATCTAGATTGTTTCTGTCTTCCCTGTCAAGAAGAGCATAGAAATGAAATGAGTAGAATATATATTTCAACAGTGGCAAAATGAAAATGAAGCTCAAGGTGTGTGAACAGAGAAATTGTAAGAAAACATAAAGACCTCTGCAATGGCTCGGCACTGTGACTCGTGCCTTGTAATTCCAGCACTTTGGAAGTCCAAGACAGGAGGATCACTTGAGCCCAGGAGGGTTTTCACATAGAGAAAGATACAAGGAATTCTCCCTTTCTGTGAAGTTTTTGCATAGAGTTAGAAGGCTTTGTTGATGTTAGTTCTGATACCAGAATGAGGAAGTGTTACATATATGTTGGCTTAAAGGGGTCAAAGTAGGTTGACTGACTGCCATGCTTTATTACGTTTGCAGAGGCCAGGAGTAGTCACATTTTTCTTGAGGCTGCATACCTGAATACCACTTATTGCAGTATACTTTGTATAGCCAATTCTGTATCTTCTTTGTCTGCTATGAATTTTCAAGGGAAAGTGAGTGAAGATATCACCATTAAATTTTCAGAATATAAATCTGTGAAATGTATAGTTTTTTATTTTTATTTTTTATTTTTAAAAACTTTGCTATGGAGTGGCTCATTTCTACTTTGACTATTTTGATACCTGAGCTTTTCATCTTTTTGTCAAGTATGGGGCATCAAACAGAGCTCAATGCAGTTTGTTGAAATAGTACTCTAAAAGGTTTACTTATGTGTGGTTTGTAATTTTTTTAGTCCCATGGCTAAGTGCCCTTCACCTAGCCTTCAGCCTCCCTTCTAGGTGGGAACAATGGGAAGTGTAGTCATAGGATATATCATTTATAGTGGACTTGAGCAAGTCACTTAATTAGTTTAGACCTTGCTTTTCCTTAGCTTGAAAGTTGGGAGTTTAAATTATTTAACTCTTAAAAAATTTATGAAATACTGCAGAATACAGGAAAAATGCAGAAAATATAATAGATGCCAGTCAGATTTAACATATATTAAAAAGTTCTTAAAAATGTCTCATTCTAAACTAATCAATGGAAGATGTGGTTTAAATAAAAATTGTTAGAGTTTTTGGTTTTTAGAAGTAGTTGGGGCCAGGAATAAAGATTTGGAAGCTGTGGAGATGGTGGCTAAAGCCTTAGAATTAGATTAATTTCTCAAGAGGAGGCTCCATGCAGTGAGATGTGAGGAGGGGGAAATGACAGAGGATGGAGAACACTGAAAAGGTGTGATCACAGAGTTAGAAAGGAAAAGTGTCATGTTGGCAAAGCCAAGAGAGGCAAGATAGGAAACAAGCTATATTTCCATACAACTAATTATTACTACTAATGTGCCTTTAGTTAGATCTATTTATTGATTTAAGACAAATCAAAGTTAAGGTAGGTTGAGAGAATTAATTGTTTTTGTTTAGAAGTGAGAGGCCAAAACAGTAGTGTAGCCATTTTCTGTTCACTTCCATTGGTAGAGAAAACCTTGTAGACAAAAGCCTTCTGTTTTTATTGAAGTTGGCATGACCTGTTTGCCATAGACAAACTTGGAAAGCTGGGTGAATGCTCTTCCTCCAGCTCCATTGATGTGAATAAACAAGGTTTTATTCTTCCTGCTAGGAGTGGTGTTAGGGCGATGACTGTGTGTCCTGCTGGCCTTTGAGGGGTTTTCCTGAATATGTTTTTTGTGATTTGCAAAATAAGGACCTCATGCAAAATTACACTACAAATTTAGTTCATTCCAAACCAAAAGATCAGTGTAGAATTCAGAGCAATTAATCTATTCATAGCAAAGTGGTTTTTGTGGTGGTTTTAATCTCAAATCTCCAGACTAGCATATTTAAATTCTGTACTGCACCAAAAAGCAGACTAAGAAAAAGTGTACACAGGTGATTTAAATTGAATACTTAGAAAGGAAAAGATCATTTAGTAATTAGGGGTATGGACTTGGGCAGTTTCTGTGTCTAATATTTATAATATGAAATATTTTTTATATCAAAGTCTATGTTTCCAGCCACACTTACACTAAAGGTTTGTATGTTATAACAAGAGTCTTATTCTTCACCTTTTTTGGTTACCAATTCATACTTGACATTCTCTCAATGCCATGTAGGTATTTATGTCTGGTCAGCATTGATACATTTCCTGGTCACTTAACTGAATCATGAATCCAATATAAAGTGCAGCTTGCGTATCTGGGGACCTTTCATAAAGAAGCAGTAATGTGGGGTTTCACAAATGTCGTCCTATGTGATATTGGTGCCATCAGAATGAAAAACACTTAGAAGTGATGAGGGATGTTTTCCTACGTACAGATCCATGTCATACAGATGGAAAGCCTTTTATTTTTCTGAAATTAATGCTTAGAAGAACTGAGAAACAAGTAAATTAGTCAGTTGAGACTTTAGGTTTGAATGCTTGACTTTTTGCCATTATAGTAAGAATTTAATTATTTAATTGTGTACCCTATATCAATATAGGGTAAACTAATTTTTTTTTTTTTCAGAGTTTTGCTCTTGTCCTCCTGGGTGGCGTGCAGTGGTGCAATCTCAGCTCACTGCAACCTCCTCCTCCTGGGGTCAAGTGATTCTCCTGCCCGAGCCTCCCAGGTAGCTGGGATTACAGGCATGTGCTACCACGCCTGGCTAATTTAAAAAAATTTTTTAGTAGAGATGGGGTTTTACCATGTTGGCCAGGCTGGTCTTGAACTCCTGACCTCAGGTGATCCACCTGCCTCGGCCTACCAAAGTGCTGGGATTACAGGCTTGAGCCACCATGCCCAGCCAGTTTTTTTTTGTTGTTTGTTCGTTTGTTTTTAATGAATTGGCTTGGTTTTTGCTTTTGGTTAGAGGTAGCAGTAGAAGAATGTATAGTATACAAAATACAGATTAGCATGTAGAAATCAGATGCAAATGATTATAGATTTATTCACTTTTAAAATTTCTGGCATGTATACCTTTCTAAGACTTTGACATTCTTAACTGTGTAGAAGGGTCAACAGATTCAGTAAGCACCCTCAGTGTGACTGATGCCCTGTAATGGGTTCAGCTAATAGGAACCAAATCTGATACTGTTAAATGGGATTAGTAGTGACACTGGCTGGCTTGAGCTGTGCCTGAATGCCAATGGGTAAGGGTCAGTGTGTTCTTCGGCATCTTGAGCAACCTGGTTGTTGAATTTCGTATTCCACTAAGGTCTTTACTCTGTGGTTGCAGTCCTTTTCTTTCAACTGAATAAATATTCAGTCTGTTCTGACACTTCCCTTTTGGACCTTTTTGGTTTATGGTGGAGTATTCTGATTTTTACTCTCTTAGCAAATTTCAAGTATATAATACAGCATTATTAATTACACTGTACTATGTATTAGCTCCCAGAACTTACTCATTTTATAACTGAAGGTTTGTACTTTTTGATCAACATCTCCCCATTCCTCTCCCTGTATCCTATCCCTAGACCCTGGTAACTACCATTCTTTTTTTTTTTTTTTTTTTGAGATGGAGTTTCGCTCTTGTTACCCAGGCTGGAGTGCAATGGCGCGATCTCGGCTCACCGCAACCTCCGCCTCTTGGGTTCAGGCAATTCTCCTGTCTCAGCCTCCTGAGTGGCTGGGATTACAGGCATGCAAAACCATGCGCAGCTAATTTTTTGTATTTTTAGTAGAGACGAGGTTTCACCATGTTGACCAGGATGGTCTTGATCTCTTGACCTCGTGATCCACCCGCCTCGGCCTCCCAAAGTGCTGGGATTACAGGTTTGAGCCACCGCGCCCGGCCGGTAACTACCATTCTATTCTGTTTCTTTGAGTTTAACTTTTTAAACAATTCCCTATGTAAGTGAGATCATACCATTATCTGTTATTTCTGATTTCAGTTTTCATTGAATGCTTTTTGTCCTTATTATGAGTTGTCTTTTTCTGCTTCTTTGCATGTGTGATGAGTTTGGAATGGATGCCAGGCATTGTGAGTTTTATCTTGTTGGGTGATAGGCGTTTTGTATTCCTGTAGATACTGCTGAACTTTGACGTGTGATGCAGATAAAGTCCTTTGAAATGGTTTCATTCTTTGGGGTCTTTCATTTAAGCTTTGTTAGATGGTACCAAAATTGCATTTATTTTAAAGATAGTTTCCTCATGCCCCCCCTTTAATTATAAGCCAGAAATTAAAGAGATTTGCAAAAATTTAAAACAATTATATTCTTCTTACTATTTTGGAGGGGGGAATCTAGGTTTTGAAATTAAAATATTTCTTGCCAGGCGCAGTGGCTCACGCCTGTAATCCCAGCACTTTGGGAGGCCGAGGCGGGTGGATCACGAGGTCAAGAGATTGAGACTATCCCGGTCAACATGGTGAAACCCCGTCTCTACTAAAAATACAAAAAAAATTAGCTGGGCATGGTGGCACGTGCCTGTAATCCCAGCTACTCGGGAGGCTGAGGCAGGAGAATTGCCTGAACCCAGGAGGCGGAGGTTGCAGTGAGCTGAGATGGCGCCATTGCACTCCAGCCTGGGTAACAAGAGCAAAACTCCATCTCGGGAAAAATAATAATAATAATAAAATAAAATATGTTACTTTTATTAACATAATGGGCTTATTGTTATTTAAAAACTGATCTAATTTTTTTTTTTTAAAGATACAGTGTCTTGCTTTGCTACAGAGGCAGGAGTACAGTAGTGTGATTATAGCTCACTGCAGCCTTGAACTCCTGGGTTCAAGTGATCCTCCTGCTTCAGCCTCCTGAGTAGCTAGAACTATAATTGTGTGCCACCATGCTTGGCAAATTTTTAAAACATTTTTTTTTGTAGATATAATGTCTTGCTATGTTGCCCAAGGAGGTCTCGAACTTTTGGCCTCAAGTGATCCTTCTGCCTCAGTCTCCCAAAGTGTTGGGATTACAGGTGTGAGCCACTGTACCTGGCCCTAATTTTGAGTATAGCAAATATTGATAGGTATAACTCACATAAACAAAAGCTCAATAATTGGGGGTCCTCAGTAATTTTTAGGAGTGTTGAGGAGTCCTGAGACCAAAGGGTCTAAGAATGGTATTGTAAGGGAACATTTAGAACATTCGGGTGCCTGAGGCTCCTCTAGAGCAGAGCAGTTGCCCAAAGGGGGCTTTGGGATTTTGCTTTCAGTTCCAACTTCACCTTTGTGCTGCCCCATTATCTTATTTTCTGTTACTGGAGGCTTCTTCCAAACTCAGTTCCCTAGGTCACAGAAACAAGTAAATGAAGAAGCAGGAGGACAGGCATCATTTCTGTTATAAGCTTACCACTTTGGGCTTCTAGTCTCTGTTTTCAACATTTTAGTCATTATATCTCTTTTTGTATGTGTACATATGCATGCTGATCTGTGAATTTAAAAAGAAGTTTGTTGTGCTTTATCTAGCATTTCTGGGTGTTTTGTAGCCATAGGTCTGGTGGGTTGAACAGTGTCTTCCATAAATCTGTGTCTGCCTGGTACTCAGAATGTGACCGTATTTGGAAATAGGGTCTTTGAAGATATAATTAGTTATGGTATGAGATAAGATCATGATGGATTGGGTGGGCTGTAAATCCAATGACTGGTGTCCTTATAGAAGAGAGAGGACATATACAGATACGAAGAAGGTGGTGAAGTGAAGGCAGAAGCAGAGATTGGAGTGATGCATCATCTAAAAGACAAGGATTGCCAGGAGCCACCAGAAGACAGCAAGAGGCAAGAAAGGATTCTTTCTTAGAGTGTCATAGAGATCAAGGCCCTGCTGATGCCCTTATGTCAGCCTTCTAAACTCCAGAACTTTGAGAGAGAAAAAAATCTGTTGTTTAAAGCCACCTTGTTTGTGGTACTTTGTTAGGGCAGTCCTAAGAAAGTAAAATAGTTAGGTTTTTCTGGAGATCTAGCTCATACTCAGGTCATTATCAGATATTTTCAGGTCATTATCAAGCATTTCAGGTATTGTCAGGGAGCTGTTAAGATATATGTCATGTCAGAAGTAACACACCAAAAATAAAGTTCTTGGTCTCTCTGAAAGCTAAAAGACATTCAGTCTTCCTCATCAGAAACCTGGGAACCCATCTTTGACTTTTCTCTCTTTTATCCCTTATTTACAACCAATAAAATTCAAGTTCCTAGACATGGCACTAATGCTTTCCATGGCTAGGGCCTTGTCTTCTGCTGCTCCTCACGTAACTTACCACTTATCCTATGCTTTAGCAATTCTCTATTCATAGCTTTCTGAGAAGTTAACATCCTTTCTAATCTTCAGTATTTGTATCTCTGCTGAAAGCTTTTTTCGTTATCTTTCTTATGCTATCTTCGGCTCATCTTTACCTGCTTTGAGGTATCTCCAAGCAAGCTAAGTACTTCTTTTCTGTACTTTAAGAAAATATTCTCTATACTTCTGTTGCAGCATTTTCTGTAATATATTTATGTGATCTGTTTTTGCAACATTCTTCTCCGTTAGGTTGTAACTTCTGCAGAAGACAGGGAATATCTTAGTTATCTTTGTGCCTTGGGTAACCAGCCCAGCATAATCTTTCCCACGCACAAATACCATGACTTTCCCCTGCTTAAAAATCTTCACTTACTTCTATCTGTAAGTAGGATAAAATTTAAGCATCTTATTTTGGCAGTCAAGGATTTATGATCTATCTTTTCAGACTTGTCTCTTGTCTTTCTTCTGTTACTTTATGCTAAGCAATACCAAATGAATTTATAAGTATATCATGCTGTTTCATGTTTCTGTATTTTTAAATATCACATTTCCTCTTCCTAGAATGTCTGTGCATTTCTGTCTGCCTTCCCTTTTGTATCTAGTGATGTTCTTTTCGTCATTCAAAAACCAATCCAGACATTTCTTCTTTTAGAAAACTTTGCTGACTCTTTAGACATGCTGTTTATAGGAGAGATTTCCCTGCTTGCCTGTGTTCACCTGTGTTCCTTTATAATGATATTCTTTGGTATGTGATAACAGATTATAATCTTTGAAGTCATATCTAGTCTTTGAGTTCCAGTCCTTCTACTCACTGGTTCTTTTCTTTTCTTTTCTTTCTTTTTTTTTTTTTTTTTTGAGAGGGAGTCTTGCTCTGTCGCCAGACTGGAGTGCAGTGGCGTGATCTTGGCTCACCACAACCTCCAACTCCCTGGTTCAAGCAATTGTCCTGCCTCAGCCTCCCAAGTAGCTGGGATTACAGGGATGCGCCACCATGCCCAACTAATTTTTATATTTTTAGTAGAGACAGGGTTTCACCATGTTGGCCAGGATGGTCTCAATCTCCTGACCTCGTGATCTACCTGCGTCAGACTCCCAAAGTGTTGGGATTACAGGCGTGAGCCACTGCGCCTGGCCGTAGTCCTTCTATTCACCAGTTCTATAATATCATATGATGTAAACTATTTAACTCCCCTGAGTCACAGTTTTATCATATTTTAAAACAGGGAGATAATATTAGCTTCTTTACAGTGCTCTATGTTTTAAGTGAAATATGATTACTCAGGATTAAAGGGTGGGCAAGATATGGTTCCTTAAGAAACATAGAAATATGGTAAGTTCTGTATGATAATGTTATTACGTTCTATAAGAAAAAGAAAAAGTGTTAAATTCTGTAACAGAATGCCCTGGGAAAGGATGAGGGACACAGTACTTGTCTTTTGGGGGATTTGGAAAATATTTATTAAAATGGTAGTATAGGAAGAGGGCCTTAAAAGATGTGTTCAGTAGGCAGAATTTTTTTTAAGTATTAGAGGTTAAGGATATTACAAGTATAGGACAAAATGTGAACAATGACGAGAAAGAAAGAATGGTATTTATTCAGAGACTGGCAGTAGTGCTAGAAAAGAGAGTCACTGGAAGTGGGGCAAGGAGGCATATGGTAAAGGTTACGCAGTGGTAATACATGGGGACTGTCTGACCATGGAAGGCCTTGAATTCCCTGCTGGGCATTCCCAGGGGTAGGGTGGATTTGAGAATTAGTGGTTAAGACTGTGGTCTGGAGGCAAAACCATTTAATCTTAAATCTCTGTTCTAGCGCTTATTTGTAGCTGTGAGATCTTGGGCCTACTACCTTCTCTAAGGCCCAGTTTCCCACATTGCCATGAGAGTGTGACATTTTCCACAGGGAGAATGCAAGGGAAAAAAATACGATACCTCAGAATAGAACTGTGAGGATTTTAATGTACTGTATACAGTAGTCCTCCCTTAACTTCTTTTTTGCTTTCCTTGGTTTCTATTATCTGTAGTCAGCTGTGGTCCAAAAATAGTGAATGGGAAATTACAGAAAAACAGCATGCAGGTTTTAAATTACGTTGTTTTTCTGAGTAGTGTGATGAAATCTTGTGTCATTCTGCTCTATTCCATCCTGGATGTGAATCATTCTTTTGTCCAGTATATCCATGTATCCACACTACCTGCCCTTTAGTCTCTTGGTAGCTATCTTGGTTATTAGATCGACTGTTGCACTATCTCAGTGCATGTGTTCACATAACCCTTATTTTATTTAATGGCCTCAAAGCACAAGCGTAATGATAGTAGTATATTGTTATAATTATTCTGTTACTAGTTATTGTTTATCTCTCACTGTGACTAATTTGTAAATTAAATTTTATTATCCAATAGGTATGTATATAGAGGAAAAAACATAGTATGTATAGGCTGTCTGTGCTTTCAGGCATCCATGAGGGTCTTGGATTGTATTCCTTGATGATAAGGCGGGGAGGATTACTGTATATGGTGATGAGAATATACATGAACACATGCAGGAAGATCCAGAAAACTGTTTAATTCAGAAAGTAGTAATTTATTTAAATTTAAACATTTAAATAAATTTATTTAAAAATCAGATAAGATTTTTTTTTAAATTTTTTTAAAGGAGGCATGAGACTGTTTGAAATCATTGCTTGGGCTGGGAGGAAAACAAAAACAGAATAGAGACGCATGACAAAAAAAGGAAGATGATGGAAGTCATGCTATGGACAAAGGGTCGATTTAGTAGGTGTAGGAGAAAGAAAAGAATAGTATTTGTGATTCCGAAAAAAAGATCTTTAGAGTTTGAAAGTTCTCAGGTAGATCTTTCCAGATTATAATTAGGTTAACAATGTATATTTATGAAAGTAGAATAGAGTTAAATTACAAATGAAAGTCTTTTGAAGGAGCATGGTAAGACTTGTAGTGAAGAATTATAAATGGGAGCTCAAATGATTGTTCCCTACTTTCTGGCTTGGTGAGACTGGTTGCATAGAAGTGGTTGGTAGAAATGTAGTTTAGCAGAATGAAATATGGTTTATCTACATGTTTTTCCTTTTCAGTACAGCCCAACATTATTCATAAATACTTACAGCAGTAGCGAGTACTTAGTATAGCAGTCTCCAATGAGACTAGTCCCTTAAGAAATTTTCCTGCTGGGCATGATGGCTCATGCCTGTAATCCCAGCACTTTGGGAGGCTGAGGCAGGCAGATCACAAGGTCAGGCGATCGAGACCAACCTAGCCAACATGGTGAAACCTCGTTTCTACCAAAAATACAAAAATTAGCTGGTTGTGGTGGTGCATGCCTATAATCCCAGCTATTCGGGAGGCTGAGGCAGGAGAATGGCTTGAACTTGGAGGTGGTAGAGATTGCAGTAAGCCGAGATAGCGCCACTGCACTCCAACCTGGTGACAGAGCGAGACGCCATCTCAGGGGGAAAAAAAAAAAAAAAAAAAAAGAAATTTTCCATTCTACTTAACGGAGCAGGAAGTACCACCATATTACCATACAATATTGATTCTCAGATACCTTGTAGTTTAGATACACTACACATTGGATATCCCTTACCTAAAATGCACGGGACTAGAAGGGTTTCAGGGTTTGCGTTTGGGAATATTTGCATTATACTGATGCTTACTGGTTGAGCCTTCCTAATCTGAAAATCCAAAATGTTCCAGTGAGCATTTCCTTTGAGTGTCATGTCAGTGCTCAAAAAGTTCAGTAGTTTGGAGCACTTTGGATTTTGGATTTTCAGATTTTGTGATGGTCATCCTGTATTATTAGATCTTCCTGAGTGCTTTGATATACCTTAAATGTGAAACATTATTCATAATAGTCTTTGTGGCTTAATCCATGGTCAGAGAGGAAAAATAAGATAAGGCAAGTTAAAGACGAGAGACCATAGAACCATACTTGATTTCTTAGATTTGCACTGTTCGGTATGGTAGCTACCAGCCATTTGTGGCTATTGAGCACTTGCAATGTGGCTAGCCCAAATTGAGATGGGATATGAATGTGAAATATACATTAGATGTCAAAGAGTTAGTATGAAAAAAATATAGTTCATTAATAGTTTTTTATATGGATTATATATTTGAAATGACAATAATGAAAAAAGAAGGTAACAACTTATTAACAATTTTAGGCTTGAAAATATGACTCATTATTTTCCTGTTGAACAGCGCTGTCTTAGATAAATCCACTTTCTTCTTTTCTTATAATCAAATATTTAACTATTTGTTATTAATCCTTGGTGGAAAAGCAAAAAACAAATTTGGCGTGTGAATATTTATGGGGTGCTAAAAGCTTAATAAAATTTGTTGTGAATGGATTTTAAAATACATTTCCTGTTATTTTAAAGTTATATCTAATGAAAGGCATTAAAGTTCAGGGATGAAGTTAACTAGATACCAGAAATTTTAGCTCGTTAGTCTTGCTGTCTAGAAGTAGACCTTTGCTTTTGCTTTGTATGGATATCTAATTGCATTATGGAGTTGTTTTTCATAAGAGCATCATAGCTTATGACTAGATTTTGTTATCTGATAGAGCTAGTGTTATGCTTGGTGATGCTTTTTTTTTTCTTTCCCCCTTTTCCTAGTTTTAGACTTTCTAAAGCAATGTAGCTTCACTTGAAAACTTGTTAGAAATACTAATTTTGAACCTCTACCCTGTTGAATTAGAAACTAGGGGCTGGACCTGGCAATCTTGATTTAGCCCTCCAGATGATTCTGATGCGTGTGAAGTTTGAGAAACATAGTTGTAGAGGTTCCATTCTGTAATGGTGAGCACACTGCACTCTGAAACCAGAGAAACATAGATGTAGATTATACCAGTTTAATAGCATTTAACAAAATGCAACCCTCTTGTAACCTTTATAACTTATCTATTTGAAAGGAATTACATTCTTTTCTTTTTAATTCATCACTTGTAAAAGTGTTACGTTCTTATTCTTAGGTGGATGCTCTCCGATTGCGTTTGGAAGAGAAGGAAACCATGTTGAATAAAAAGACAAAACAAATTCAGGATATGGCTGAGGAGAAGGGGACACAAGCTGGAGAGATACATGACCTCAAGGACATGTTGGACGTGAAGGAGCGGAAGGTTAATGTTCTTCAGAAGAAGGTAAGGTGTAGGTGTTTTGAGTTTAGTGGCCCACCCCTCATACATCCTCACTCCTACCACTAAGTCAAATTTAATGCTGTCAGAGTTTCTTGCTCATTCCTCGGTTTACGTTTTTGTGATGAGTAATTTGGAACTGTTGTTGCGGTAGGTAGATTGTTAGGACTGCTCTACATAATCAGTTTTTGAAAATTTAAACACTGTTAGTATCTTCCAATAGTGCTATTCATGCTGTTTCTCGCAAGTGCCTTGTAAATTGCCAAAGTGTTTGAACTGACACTGTTTTGCTTCTTCTGTCTTTTATTGAAACTGTACTGAATTGGTATAGTACATGGACTTGGGATGGTACAACTTCATTTATGTGTTTAATAAGATGACAATTTCAAGCAGAGACCAGTGGCATCTAGACAAACACGTAATTCATAAAAAGTGTGTGTTTGTGTATTTCAATACAAATCTTACTGTTCCTTACTGCTTGTTCTTTCCCCTTTTTTTCAGAAAAGTTAATATATTTTGGTACTCTTTCCAAGGGTTTCTTCATTGTTGTTAATAATAGCATTGTATGTGTGTACTGTATTTAGCAAAATTTCTACTGATGGACATTTATTTTGCTAAAAATTTCTTCCTTTACATAAAATGATTTTACAGTAAAAAATGTCATACGTATTTAGTTTATATGTATGTCAAGTATATTTCTTTATTTATATTTAGTTTATACAAGTCAGGTATATTTCTAGGATAAATTCCTTGAAGTTGAACTGTTGAGTGGAAGGATATGCGTTTATAATTTTGCTAAGTAGCCTTAAAGAGATTGTACCAAGTTTCATTTCTACTATCAGTGATGAAAGTGTTATATTCCCGACATACAGAGTGTGTTAAAAGACTTGTACTTTTTGGCAGTCTTATAGGTGAGAAAACAATGTCAGTGTAGTTGCAGTTCTTTCATTATTAGTAAGGTTGAACATATTTCTATATTTAAAATCCTTTGTATTTTCTGTTACTTGTTCATATGCCTGATCCATTTTTATTTTAATTTCTTTTCTGCTTTTTTAAAAGTTGTTTTATAGAAATCCCTTCCCAATTTAAAAATTAGCGCTTTTGTCTAACGTGAGTCCTAAACATTTTTTCCTATTTGGCTTATTTATTTAATTATTGAGATGAAGTTTCGCATTATTGCCCAGATTGGAGAGCAGTGGTGCGATCTTGGCTCAGTGCAACCTCTGCCTCCCGGGTGCAAGTGATTCCTCTGCCTCAGCCTCCCAAGTAGCTGGGACTACAGGTGCCTGCCACCACATCTGGTTAATTTTTTGTATTTTTGGTAGAGATGGGGTTTCACCACCATGTTGGCCAGGCTGGTCTTGAATCCTGTGGCCTCAAGTGATCCACCCGTCTTGGCCTTCCAAAGTGCTGGGATTATAGGTGTGAGCCACCATGCCCGGCTCTCTTTTTTTTTTTTTTTAATATTGTCCAGGCTGGTCTCAAACTCCTGGGCCCACGCCATCTTCCCACCTAAGCCTTCCAACAGCACTGCTCCTAGCTCTGTTTGGCTTTTGACGTACGTGTGTGTGTGTGTGTGTGTGTGTGTGTGTGTGTGTGTGTGTGTTTCAGGCTTTTTAAATAAGGTGAATGTTTAAGGCTTCTGGATTTTGTGATGTACTACAAAAGTTTTATTTTAGAATGTTTCTTTTCTAGTGATATTGATCTATCTATGCATCCAGTAACATTGTTTTCATTTTTGTGTTTTTGTGATATATGTTAATAATAGCTAATTCTTTCCAAGGTACTTTTCTTTGTCAGAAGTACCCTAGCTTTTTAAATTTTTTTCTTGGTTATCTTTCCGTTTGAAATTTAGAGTTAGTTTTTATCATCTCCTGCCTTTAATTCTTGTGTTTTTTTTTTTTATTGTGATTACATAAAATTTGTAGTTACTAATTTATAGAGAAATGACAACAATAGGGTATATCTTTCCATGAATTCATTTTTTGTTTCTCAGAAATGTTTTAAGGGTTCTTTCATATAGATTTTATACATTTATTAAGTTTATTCCTAGGTTTTCTGTTTGTTATAAAGTGTTAACATTTTTCATTATATCTTCTAACTGCTTCCTTTTTTGTACACATGAAGGCTTGTGATTTCTGTATGTCAGTTTGTACTTAGTTATACTGAATTCTCTTAAAGTTTGGATTTTTTTTTTAGTTGATTCCTTTGGCTTTTCCAAATATGTAGTGATATCATTTCTAAACAGTGATTATTTTCCTGTGTTCAATTTTAATGTAGATAGCCCATTTTCTTCTCTTTTCTATTTATGTGTACCAGTGCATCCGAAACCACACTACATGATAGTGGACATCTTCACATTATTATACCTATTATACCTGATCTGAATGAGAATGCTTTTAGTTCTCTCCCACTAAAGTACAATTTTTGCTTTTGTGTTAGAATTGATAAATACACTAAGAAAGTACCCACTGAAACAAAATGAGTAAAATTTTTAAAATTATTTTTTGGTTCAATATTTTTTGGAGAACAGGTGATGTTTGGTTACATGAATAAGCTCTTTCGTGGTGATTTCTGAGATTTTGGTGTACCTATCACCTGAACAGTGTACACTGACCCAATCTGTAGTCTTTTATCCCTGATCTCCTCCCACCCTTCCCTTTGAATCCCCAAAGGTCATTGTATTTTTCTTATGCCTTTTGTCCTGATAGCTTAGCTCCCACTTATAAGTGAAAACATACGATGTTTGGTTTTCCATTCCTGAGTTACTTCACTTAGAATAATGGTGGTCTCCACCTCCATCCAGGTTGTTGCAAATGCTATTATTTCATTCCTTTTTATGGCTGAGTAGAATTTTATAGTGTATATATACCCCATTTCTTTATCCACTTGTTGATTGATAGGCATTTGGGCTGGTTCCATATTTTTTACAATTGCAAATTGTGTTTTTTTTTGAGACAGAGTCTAGCTCTGTCACCCAGGCTGGAGTACAGTGGTACAGTGGCATCTTGGCTCACTGCAACCTCCATCTCCCAGGTTCAAGCAATTTTCCTGCCTTAGCCTCCCTAATAGCTGGGATTACAGGTGTCCGCTATTCAAGGCCCAGCTAATTTTTGTATTTTTAGTAGAGACAGCGTTTCATCATGTTGGCCTGGCTGGTCTCGAACTCCTGACCTCATAATCCACCCACCACAGCCTCCCAGAGTGCTGGGATTACAAATGTGAGCCACTGCACCCGGCCTGAGTTGTGCTATTATAAACATGTCTGTGCAAGTGTCTTTTTCATATAACACGTTCTTTTCCTCTGTACCAGTAGTGGGATTGCTGGATCAAATGGTAGGTCTACTTTTAGTACTTTAAGAAATCTTCATACTGTTTTCCATAGTGGTTGTACTAGCTTACATTCCCACCAGCAGTGTAAAAATGTTCCTTTTTTTCTTTTTTGAGGTGGAGTTTTGCTCTTGTTGCCCAGGCTGGAGTGCAATGGCCTGATCTCGGCTCACCGCAACCTCCGCCTCCTGGGTTCAAGTAATTCTCCTGCCTTAGCCTCCCGAGTAGCTGGGACTACAGGCATGCGCCACCATCCACATCCATGCCAATATTTATTATTTATTGGTTTTAAAATTATGGTCATTCTTGCAGGAGTAAGGTGGTATTGCATTGTGGCTTTGATTTGCATTTCCCTGATAATTAGTGATGTTGAGCTTTTTTATATGTTTGTTGGCCATTTGCATATCTTCTTTTGAGAATTTCCTATTCATGTCCTTAGTCCACCTTTTGATGGGATTATTTGTTTTTTTTCTAGATGATTTGAGTTCCTTATAGATTCTGGACATCAGTCCTTTGTTGGATGCTCAGTTTGAGAATATTTTCTCCCACTCTGTAGGTTGTCTGTTTACTCTTCTGATTATTTCTTTCAGTGTGCAGAAACTTTAGTTTAACTCCCATCTATTTATCTTTTTATTGCATTTGCTTTTGGGTTCTTGGGTTTGAAGTTTTTGCCTAAGCTAAGTCTGGAAGAGTTTTTCCAGTGTTATGTTCTAGAATTTTTATGGTTTCAGGTCTTAGATTTAAGTCTTTGATCCGTCTTGAGTTGATTTTTTATAAGGTGAGAGATGAAGATCCAGTTTCATTTTTTACATATGGCTTGCAAACTATCGCAGCGCTGTTTGTTGAATAGGGTGTACTTTCCCTGCTTTAAGTTTTTGTTTGCTTTGTGGAGTATCAGTTGGCTGTAAGTATTTGGCTGCTTTTCTGGGTTCTCTATTCTGTTCCATTGGTTTATGTGCCTATTTTTATACCAGTCCCATGATTAGTTTTGGTGACTATAGCCTTGTAGTATAGTTTGATGTTGAAAAATGTGATGCCTCCAGATTTGTACTTACTGCTTAGTCTTGTTGCTTTGGTTATGCAGGCTGATTCATTTCAAAGAATATTTAAATTTCCATCTTGATTTCATTGTTGACCCAGTGATCATTCAGGAGCAGATTATTTAATTTCCAAGTATTGCATGGTTTTGAGGGTTCCTTTGGTAGTCGATTTCCAGTTTTATTTCACTGTAGTCTGAGAGAATACTTGATATAATTTTGATTTATTAAAATTTATTGAGACTTGTTTTATGGCCTATCATATGGTCTATCTTGGAGAATGTTCCATGTGCTGATGAATAGGATGTATATTCTGCAGTTGTTGGGTAGAATGTTCTGTAAATATTTGTTAAGTCCGTTTGTTCTAGGGTATAAGTCTCTTGTTTCTTTGTTGACTTTCTGTATTGATGAGCTGTCTAGTGCTGTCAGTGGAATACTGAAGTCCCCCACTATTATTGCGTTGCTGTCTGTTTCATTTCTTAGGTTTAGTAGTAATCGTTTTATAAATTTGGGAGCTCCAGTATTAGGTGCATATATATTTAGGATTGTGATATTTTCCTATTGGACTATCTTTTTATCATTATCTAATGTTCCTCTTTATTTATTTTTTAACTGTTGCTGCGTCGAAGTTTGTTTTTGTCCAATACAAGAGTAGCTACTCCTGCTTACTTTTGGTGGCCATTTACATGGAATGTCTTTTTCCACCCATTTATTTTAAGTTTATTGAGTCCTTATTTGTTAGGTGAGTCTCTTGAAGATAGCCATACTTGGTTGGTAAATTCTTATTCTGTCATTTTGTATCTTTTAAGTGGAGCCCTAAGGCCATTTACATTTAATATTAGCATTGAGATGTGAGATATGTCCTGTTTATGGTGCTAGTTTTTACCTGAATACCTTGGTGTTTTTTTTTTTTTTTTTTTTCATTGTGTTACTGTTTTATAGATCCTTTGAGATTTATGCTTTAAGAAGGTTCTCTTTTGGTATATTTTGAGGTTTTGTTTCAAGACTTAGAACTCTTTTTAGCAGTTTTCTTGTAGTGCCTATTTGGTACTGGTCAATTCTCTCAGCATTTGTTTTTCTGAAAAAGACTGTATCTTTCCTTCATTTGTGAAGCTTAGTTTTGCTACATACAAAATTTTTAGCTGATACTTGCTTTGTTTAAGGAGGCTAAAGATAGGACCGTGGTCCCTTTTAGATTGTGGGGTTTCTGCTGAGAAACCTGCTGTTAATCTGATAGGTTTTCCTTTATAGGTTTCCTATGTTTTTGCATCACAGCTGCTAAGATTTTTTTCTTCATCTTAACTTTAGATAACATGATGACTAAGGTAATGATCTTTTCGTGATTAATGTTTGGTGTTCTTTGAGCTTCTTTTATTTGGTTATCTAGATCTCTAGCAAGGTCAGGGAAATTTCCCTTAATTAAGGAATACATAAATTCCCTTAAATAAGGAATAATTTTCCCTCAAATAAGTTTAGCAAACTTTTAGATTTCTCTTCTTCCTCAGGAACACCAATTATTCGTAGTTTGGTTAACATAATCCCAAACTTCTTGGAGGCTTTGTTCACTTTTTAAATTTTTTATTCTTTTTTATCTTTGTCAGATTGAGTTAATTTGAAATCTGTATCTTTGAGCTCTGAAATTCTATATCCTGTATTATTTAAAAAATTTCAAGTTAATTTTCAGTGTTCTCTGGTGTCTCCTTGAAAAGCTTAATAATTGATCTTCTGAATTCTTTTTCTGGCAATTCAGACATGACTTCTTGGTTTAGATCCATTGCTGGTGATATAGTATGACTGATCTTCTGGGGGTTTTATAGAACCTTGTTTTGTTGTATTGACAGAATTGCTTTCGTGATTTCTTCTCGTTTGGGTAGACAATGTTAGAGGAAAGATTTGAGACTCAAGGGCTACTGTTCAGTTTCTTTTGTCCCACAAGGTGATCCCTTAGTGTGAGCTCCTGCCTAGGGAGGAGGCTTCCTGAGAGCTGGACTGCAGTAATTGTTATTTCTTTTCTGGGTCTAGCCACCTAGCAGAGCTACCGGGCTCTGAGCTGATACTGGGAAGTGTCTGGAAGCAGTCCTGTTAATACAGCCCCAGGGTCCTTGGTCTTGCGCTGATAGGATTAATGAGAGGGACACACGTGGAGTGGTTTAAGAAGTGAAAAGTTTAATAGGCAAGAAAGAAGGAAGAAGAAAACAGCTCTTGGGTACAGAGACGGAGGGAGGGGGGATTCAAAGAAAATCTGGAGTGCAGCAGAAAACAGCCAGTTATATGAGGCAGCTGGAGGAGGTAGTATCTGACTTGCATACAGCTCAGGGGATTGGTTTGACCAGGTAAGACATTCACACAGCCCACAGCAAAGACTGGCCCTCCCACTCTAGCCTTTTAATATGCAAATACAGGGCACCTTGATGTTCTACGTATGTGGGGACAGCCACGTTGCCAGGCACATGTAGGGACAAGGGCAAGAAGATGGTGGGAATCGCCATGTTTGGGTGGACCCAGTTTCTGATGGCCTGCATTTGCATATAAAAGCTTGGAGCTTGGGCTTTCCTGCTAGACAAGAAATATTTCTGAAGCTGCTTTAGAAGAAACAAAAACTTCCCAAAGACCCCCCTTTCCTTTCTATCTGCCTAAAATACTTTCTTAATAACTCCTGTAACACTGTGGTGTGATCTGTGTTTAGGTCTCTCAGCCGTGGATACCAGCACCTGCTCTGGTAGAGGTGGCAGGGGCGTGAAGTGGACTCTGAGGGTTTTTGGTTGTAGTTTTGTTTGTGCTCTGGTTTTCTCAAATACTGGTTATGCTAGCAGTTAAATTGTCACATGGACAAACTCAGGATCTCTGGGTAGCCAGGATGTTGCAGGCGTAGAATTAGCTGTTGTTTTCTACTTCCTTGGAGCAGGCTTGTCTGTTATGAGCTGCTTAATGGCTTGGGTTGGTTGGCTTCCAGCCAGGAGGTGGCAGTTTCAAAAGAGCATAAGCTGCAGTAGTATGGGGGATACAAGTTTGCCCTGAGGTTGCCTGAATGAGTGTTAAATGCGTGCTTTGAATGAAGAGACACCCCTGCGCAAACAGGCTTTCTGTGAGCAAAGTGGCTATTTATTCACCTGGGTGCCACGGGGCTGAGGCCGAAAAAGGAAGGCATCAAAGAAGGGTGGTGGGATAGGAGTTGGTTTTACAGGTTTGGGATTGGCAGTGGAAAGTTAATAGAAGTTACAGTTTAGGGCAGTTTTTTGCAAGCTGGGAGGGGGTCATAGGGTGTGGAGTCACGAGGTACACCAAGTTCAGTTACAAAGTCCAATGGCCTTATCAGTTGTGGGGGGAATAAGGAACAATAGAGAATGTCTCAAAGTTAAGTAGGCGCTGCAGGGGTTGCTCATTTCTTCCTCTTTTCATGGTCTTCCAGTTACTTCAGATTTTCCAGGAACTCATCTGGAGTGTCCCTGCAGGTCACAGAGGTTAACATGGCATCCATGGTGCCATCAGTCAGCCTAAAACACCTTACGATGAGTATTTGGTTTCTTGGGTGATGGGCAGGGCTGTAGAACTTCCACAAGTTTTATATCTTCTGTCTTTGTTTACCAGGGCAGGTAGAGAAAGACCATCAGGTGAGCACAAGGTTGGGCGTGTCTTAGCCCAGACTCTTCTTGGGCGGGGCTTGCTCCAGCCACTGTTGGGGATTGGGGATGGTTCTCAGGCCAATGGAGTTATGTTCCAAGGGGGATCATGGCTGCCTATGCTGCTTTGTACAGGTTGTCAGGCAAGTGAGGGAAAGCTGGCAGTGACAGGCTTCACCTAGCTCCCATGCAGCCAGCAAGTTCAGTCTCAGTCCTGCCATGCTCCCCCAGTACCCAACAGAATGGAATTTGTAACCATGCCTCCTGTGTGCAGGGTTGAGATACTGCCTCAAGCTACAAGCCTCCTCACTGAGAAAGCAAGCAGGGCTTTCAGGCCTTGACCCTCCCTGTCTCTTGGGGCTTCTGTGCTCCTATCTGCAGCTTCCCTCCCACTCCCCACCCCCAGATTTTACCTGGAAAAATTTATGCTCAGTCAAAATTACTGCAGAGTTCAGTTGAAAGTCTCCTCCCTGTGGCCCTTCCCCAATTCCACTGGCTGCCCTCCCTAAGGGCTCCGATGAGATCAAGTCAGAAATGGCTTCCCTGGGGTCCGGGAATGCCTACAGGGCTCTTCTCGCTGCTGCTGCTGAGTCACTTTTATATTTCACTTGGCTCTCTAAATTAGTTTCAGCTCTAGGTAAGGTTAAATTGTTCTCCTATGATCTGGATTTTCAGATTTTCCAGTGAGGATTTGTATTCCGAGGCTGGCATTCCCTTCCTCACACTTTGGACATGGACAGTTTTTTTGCTGTCTCACAGATTTTACAGAGGCAAGCTGATTCTTTCAAAGGATTCTTTTAGTTTTTCTGACATGTTCCTGCAGTGGTTCTTGGAGCAAAAGTTCACAATGTGAGTCTCCAGACGCTGTACTGTCTGAGTAGGAGCTGTAAGTTAGTACTGCCTCCTATCTGCCTCTCTCTCTCTTTTTTTTTTTTTTTCCCAGTAAAATGAGATACTTATCACATATTTTTTTTGGCAACCATCAAAGTGGACTGGGTTTTTGTTAGTTTTGATCTTGCAACAGTAATATTTTCAAGTAATAGACTTAATAGTTTCAAACATTTTTCACTTCTCACGCACTTGATCATTGTATATTTTTCTCTCATCATGCTTCTCATACTTTTACTTTTTATTAGGCACAATACTATGTTGGTAAGAAATATCAGATAACTTAGTGGATAAGAAGTTATTTATAATTTTCACTATGATTAATAATGTGTAAAGCCTTTTGGATTCTGCTTCCTATTCAACTTTTTGTTAAGTGTAGGATATTATTAATTAAATATGAATTTTAAAAATGTCATTGGTTATTGTAGTTGTGGAGTTTGTGAGGAAGGGAGTGATTTAATTACTTAGTTTCATACATTGCAAGTTTCTGAAGACATCTTGATGCTCAGAGACTTGATTCACTACTGTGCCAACAGCATCTTCGTCCCTGTAGGCTGATTATACCCAAAATGTTGGTGACATGATGAATTATCACTTTTATTAGGTCATAAGCATTAGGAGCATATATTTTACTTTTAAAACATTTATTTTTCAGCTCTTGTTTTCTTCACTCTCATTCTATAAGGATTACTTCATTTAAAACCAAAATGTCGAAAGATTGCATGAGTCTTTAGTCATCACTAAACTTTGCCTTTCAGATCATGAGAACAAGCTACTAAAAAAGCCTTAGATGATTAACGTTACTGGAAGAAAAAATATACTGGTTAGAATTCAAAGGCTGTTTGGAAGTAATGCATTTCTTATTTTCAACTATGTAAAAAATTTTAGGAAAGTTTTTGTTGTTATTAGTCCATTTTCACACTGCTGTAAAGATACTACCTGAGACTGAGTAAGGTATTAAGAGGCCTATCTGAGTGGCTGGGGAGGCCTCTGAAATTTAATCATGACAGAAGGTAAGGGGAAGCAAGGCACGTCTTACATGGCACCAGGAGAGAGTGAGAGAGGCAGAGAGAGGAGGAGGGGCAGACAGAGGGGAGGAGCTGCCGAATACTTTTAAACCCTCAGATCTCAAGAGAACTCACTATCACGAGAACAGCATTCCCGTGATTCAGTCACTTCCCACCCGCTCCCTCCCTTGACACATGGGCATTACAATTCAAGGTGAGATTTGGGTGGCGACACAGAGCCAAACGATTATCAGTTTTTAATAACTGTGACCAACAATTTATTATAATTAACACTTCATTATCCAGAAATAATCATAGTTTGTTAAATTAGAATTCTGGGACTGTGCTAGCCACTTTGTATTTGTAATCTTGTTTAATTCTTAACAACTCTTGGCAGTATCTTTTAAATCCTTACTCTATCACAGTAAGTGGGATTTTTTTAGACCATAACACCTAAGAAATGTATTTTACATTGTGACTCAGTATACACATACACCCATATCTGTATATATAACTGATCTTTAGAATGATAAGCTGAAATAGAACTTTCACAAAATGAACTTACTCTCACTTTATGAAAGGTGCTCTGAACTATATTCTGTTTCTTAAAGGAAAGTTAAAAAGTTTGGCTGGTCACTGTGGCTTATGCCTGTAATCCCAGGACTTTGGGAGGCCAAGGCGGGCAGATTACCTGAGGTTGGGAGTTCAAGACTAGCTTAGCCACCATTGTGAAACCCTGTCTCTACAAAAAATACAACAATTAGCTGGGGGTGGTGGCAGACACCTGTAATCCCGGCTACTCAGGAAGCTGAGGCAGGAGAATCACTTGAACCCGGGAGGCAGAGGTGCAGTGAGCCAAGGTTGCCATGAGCCAAGATCATGCCATTGCACTCCAGCCTGGGCAACAGAGCAAGACTCCATATCAAAAAAAAAAAAAAAAAAAAAAAAAAGGTTCATTCTGACCTATTTTATTATTTCAGTATCCACAAATAAAACACTGTCTTCCCCTTGAGTGTCCTCTCTCCTATGCTTCCTTATTCCTCCTCTTGCAACAAAAACAAACCAAAAGCAAACAAACCCAAACCTGTTATATGTTAAGCATGGTTAATTTGCACAGGTTTATTTAGCCAGAATATGATAGCTTCAGATTTTGACACAGGCTTGGTCTTCCTCCAGAATGCAACTTTTCTCATTATAGCAACTTCCCTGTTGGGAGGATTACCTGATAATACATGGTAATGCTTTTTGATACTGTGAAGCATCATGCAAATATTGTATCTATTTTCTTTGTCCTTCCTCTTCACCCTTCACAGGAGGCAGCAGAGGACCAGTAATTGTGCTCTCTTAGTACACTGCACTGCCCCAATAATTCATCATGTTACAAACTTTGATTGTCCTAAGCTTATCAAATAGTTAATACAACTATTTTCAAAATTGGCTTATATTATTAGTGCTTTTTATATTTTATTTAATTTTTAATTTTTTTTCTTTTTTCTTTTTTTTGGAGACTGAGTCTCGCTCTGTCACCCAGGCTGGAGTACAGTGGTGTGATTTTGGCTCAGGGCTACCTCAGCCTCCTGGGTTCAAGTGATTCTCTTGCCACAGCTTCCCGAGTAGCTGGGATTACAGATTCCTGCCACCATGCCCAGGTAACTTTTGTATTTTTAGTATAAAGGGGGTTTTACCATCTTGGTCAGGCTGGCCTTGAACTCCTGACCTCAGGTGATCCACCCCCATCTGCCTCCCAAAGTTTAGGGATTACAGGTGTGAGCCACCACACTTGGCCTAGTACTTCTTTTTAGACAATTACCTTTATGCCTTTTATTTTCAGTGCTTAGGTCTTTCACATTCTGTGTACTTTTTTTGTTAACATTACTGTATTAATGTGGTGAGAATCAACATTTGTGATGTATTTCCAGCACCATTGTTTGCTGATAAAATAGAGATAGCTTTATATTTTATATCTATGAAAAATAAAATGCATACAGTAGGTTTAGAGACAGTTTAAAGTTCTCAATGCATCTCTGTATTTTTAAAAAAATTATATGAAAATAACTAAAATAAATAATCATTTTCTTTTTCTTTGTAAGGCATGCAGTTTTATGTATTTTCAGGCAGGGGTCACAACTTTTTGCACACTTCCATCCAGAGAGCAAAGGTCAGAACAGCATTTATTCTAGTCATGTTTTTGCTGTTTAAACTTTTGAAATTGTGTGTAGGACTATGAAGAGAAGAGTGGTGCTTACAGTTGAAACTTAGTTTAAATACATACATATATGTTGGTTTGTTTGTTTGCTTTTGAGACAGGGTCTCACTTTGTTGCCCAGACTGTAGTGCAGTGGTACAGTTATGGCTTACTGCAGCCTCTGTGTCGGGAGCTCAAGCAGTCTGCCTACCTCAGCCTCCTGAGTAGCTGGGACTACAGGCACACACCACCATGCCCAGCTAATTTTTTGTAGAGACAGGGTTTTGCCATGTTGGCCAGGCTGGTCTGTAACTCTTGGACTCAAGAGGATCTGCTTGCCTTGGCCTCCCAAAGTGCTAGGATTACAGGCATGAGCTGCCATGACTGACATCTTTTTTTCATTTCATATCATTACTTATTTCTGAAACTCAGCCAATATGCTGTATAGTGACAAATACTTAGATATTGACAGGCAAAATGTCATGGAGATAAAGTGTATTACTTGAGTAAGACTTCAGATTGAATATTATTATTTAGCTTTTATTCATTTGCCTGCTTTGTGAGATATTAGGAATGACATGGGTGGTAGTGGAGAAAACAGAAAAATTTTACCTACCTAATATTACTTCAACTAATTTCTAGGACCATAGTCTCTTGGCCATAACCAAGACTGAGAAGAATCAAGTCAAGATTTTGCTTTAGGGGAAGGTTGTTTTGAATATCTTAGGGGAATTTACAGTGTATTCTCCTGAAGCTTACAGTATAAAGCATTTTGGCATGGGATAAAATGTTCATAACTGTGTGTGTTATCTTTAAGCAGAGTCTTTGAAGCAGTTCCTCCAGACAGTATAGGACATTTTCCTACTGAAGGAACTCAGATACTGTTTGGGCATACATATATGTAGAAACTATGTAGCTCATAGTTTACTACTGAACCCTGAATTAGCTGGTAGCAACAACCTCCTATCCTCTCTCTCCTGGTCAGAGGTTTCTCTTAATAGTCATGGCAGTAAAAATAGAACAGTAGAACTAAAATATTTTCCAGAAGCAGAACTTATTGGTAGGGAAAAATTGAAGTTATTTATAAATCTTTTATCTTCAAGCCATTACATATAAATTGATGAAATAAAAATAGCCAGTCTAATGTGATTTGAGCAGTTATTACCATTTTTATTATTCTTTATATTGCTTATTTTTGGATCATGATATTTCAGGCTTCATATTTGATGCGTCAGTACCTTAAGATTCCTAATGAGAATGGGATATAAAAAGTAATTGGATCATTGTTGATAATAAGTCATTTTGACAGTATGTGCACTTGATATGATCAATAATATTTCACCTCTGTGGTTCTCTTCCGGGATATGCACAATCCCAGTCAAACCGTGAACAAGACAATAGACAAATTCTATATAAAAAACATTCCACCAAACACCTGACTAGTACTCTCCAAAACTGCCAAGCCTCCAAAAACAAGGAAAGTCTAAGAAACTGTCACAGTCAAGAAGAACCCAAGGAGACATGCCATCCAAATGTAAAAAAATGACAGTAGACAAAAACTAAGGAAATGTGAATTAAGCAGGGACTCTTATTAAGAATAATGTATTCGTGTTGATTAATTATGACAATGCATCATACTGATGTAAGATGTTAACAGTATGGGAATCTGGCCTCTGGATACACAGGAACTCTCTGCATCACCTTCTCTGTATCATCCTCACCTTTCTGCAAATCGAAAACTATTCTAAACAAAAAGTGCATTTAAAAAATCCATTCAAATTTGGCAGTGTATTAGGGTTAAGGAAAATAAAGTAATAGTGATTTTGAGAGAGTCAAAAAAAAAAATTTGGAATGGCATTCTTTTCAAAGCTTGCTGGACTCAAAACCTATAAATATACTTCATTGGGGGAGATCAGGGATTTTACCTTGAAAACATTAAGGTCGTGTGAATTTATTGGGGAATAAGGAAGGTTACAAAGTAGTCAATCTAATTCTATTTATCCAACTTTTGGTGGGTCAGGAGGCAGCAGGTAAGATAACCAAGTAGCCACCAAAATAAGACTGAGATGCTTTCTGCAAAAAGACAACTTTCTGAAATGCTTGCTGAAACTGATCGTTAGACAGAATGTACATCACCGGATTGATCATGGAGTTTAAAAATAACTCGAGTATGATCCAAGATGGCCGAGTAGGAACAGCTCTGGATTGCAGTTCCCAGCGAAAACATAGAGGGTGAGTGATCACTGCATTTCCAAATGAATTTTTACTGCCCACAGACCAGGAGATTCCCGGGCAGAAAAGCGCCACGAGTCTCCAGCGTGGCTGTTTCAGCCGGTGCAGTGGGTCTCTGCCCAAAAACTCACACAAATCCGGGCGCCATTTCAACTGGCAACTGGAACATCTGGTGGGAAACAGAGTCGCCCGTTCAACTGAAAAAGTCGGGGCTGAAACAGGGAGCCAGGTTATCTGGCTCGGCTGTTCCCACCCCAACAAAGACAAGCAATTTGGAATGCTCTAGATTGAGAGTTTCATTGCAAGCACAGCTGAACCCAGGATGGTCCAGCTCTGTGGGGGGAAGGGCATCCGCCATTACCGAGGCAGTTAACCACTACCGAGGCAGTCCATCACTGCCGAGGCAGTCTACCACTACTGAGGCAGTCCACCATTACTGAGGCAGTCTGCCATTACCAGGCAGTCTGCCATTACAGAGGTAATCTGCCATTACTGAGGCAGACTGCCATTACTGAGGCAGTTCTAACTATACCCCTATAAACAAAACTGCAAGGATGTTCACAAAGCAGCTGGGCAGAGCCCACGGCAGCTCAGCAGTGCCTCTGCTGGCAGATTGTGGCTAGGATACCTTCTCGTTGGGCAGGGCATCTCTGAAAAAGGGCAACAACACATCAGAACTTATAAATAAAGCCCCACCTTCCTGGAACAGAGCACCTGGGGAAAAAAGGCAGTTATGAGTTCTGCTGCAGCGGACTTAAACATACCTGCCCAGCAGCTCTGAATAGAACAATGGAGCTCACAGTTCAGCACCTGAGCTCCTATAAGGGACAGACTATCTCCTCAAGCAGCTCTCTGAACCACATATAACCAAAGAGACACCTCATAAAGGAGAGCTCAGGCTGACATCTGGCGGGCATCCTTCTGGGACAAAGATAACAGAAGAATAAAGTGGCAGCAACCCTTACTGTTCTGCAGCTGCTGCAGGTGATCCCCAGGCAAGCAGGGTCTGGAGCGGACCTCCAGCAGTCCTACAGCAGGAGAGCCTAACTGTTAGAAGGAAAAAACTAAGAAACAGAAATAACTTCATCAGCAACAAAAAGAACGTTCACTCAGAATCCCCATCTGAAAGTCAACCACAAAGACCACAGGTAGATAAATCTACAAAGATGGGAAGAAACTAGCACAAAAAGGCTGAAAATACCCAAAACCAGAACACCTCGCCTCCTCCAAGGGATCACAACTCCTCACCAGCTAGGGAACAAGGCTGGACGGAGAATTGATAGAAACAGGCTTCAGAAGGTAGGTAATAACAAACTTCTCTGAGCTAAAGGATCATGTACCAACCCAATACAAAGAAACTAAGAACCTTGTAAAAAAGGTTTGAAGAAATGCTGATAAGAATAAATAGCTTAGAGAGGAATATAAATGAATTGATGGAACTGAAAAACAGAATACGAGAACTTCGTGAAGCATACACATGTTTCAGTAGCTGAAATGACCAAGCAGAAGAAAGGATATCGGAGATTCAAGATCAGCTCAATGAAATAAAACAAGAAGGCAAGATTAGAGAAAAAAGAGAAGAAATGAACAAAGCCTCCAAAAAATATGGGATTATGTGAAAAGACCTAATCTATGTTTGATAGGTGTACCTGAATGTGACGGAGAGAATGAATCCAAGCTGGAAAACACTCTTCAGGATATTATCCAGGAGAACTTCCCCAACCTAGCAAGGCAGGCCAACATTCAAGTCCAGGAAATACAGAGAACACCACAAAGATACTCCTCAAGAAGAGCAACCCCAAGGCACATAATCATCAGAATCACCAGGGTTGAAATGAAGGAAAAAATGCTAAAGGCAGCCAGAGAGAAAGGTTGGGTTATCCACAAGGGAAGCTCATCAGACTCACAGTGGATCTCTCAGCAGAAACACTACAAGCCAGAGAGAGTGGAGGCCAATATTCAACATCTTTAAAGAAAAGAATTTTCAGGCCAGGCACGGTGGCTCAAGCCTGTAATCCCAGCACTTTGGGAGGCTGAGGCAGGTGGATCACGAGGTCAAGAGATCGAGACCATCCTGGTCAATATGGTGAAACCTTGTCTCTACTAAAAATACAAAAAATTAGATGGGCATGGTGGCGCATCCCTGTAATCCCAGCTACTCAGGAGGCTGAGTCAGAAGAATTGCCTGAACCCAGGAGGCGGAGGTTGCAGTGAGCCAAGATCACGCCATTGCACTCCAGCCTGGGTAACGAGCGAAACTCCGTCTCAAAAAAAAAAAAAAAGAAAAGAAAAGAAAAGAATTTTCAACCTAGAATTTCATATCAGCCAAACTAAGCTTCATAAGCAAAGGAGAAATAAAATTCTTTATGAACAAGCAATTGCTCAGGGATTTCATTACCACCAGGCTTGCTTTACAAGAACTCCTGAAAGAAGCACTAAACATAGAAAGGAACAACCAGTACCAGCCACTCCAAAAACGTACCAAATGGTGTAGAACATTGACAGAATGAAGAAACTGCATCAACTAACGGGCAAAACAACCCGCTTAGCATCAAAATGGCAGGATCAAATTCACACATTAACCTTAAATGTAAATGGGCTAAATGCCCCAAACAAAAGACACAGACTGGCAAATCGGATAAAAAGTCAAAACCTGCCAATGTGCTGTATTGAGGAAACCCATCTCACGTGCATGGATACACGTAGCCTCAAAGGGATGGAGGAAGATCTACCAAGCGAATGGAGAGCAAAAAAAAGGAAGGAGTTGCAGTCCTAGTCTCTGATAAAATAGGCTTTAAACCAACAAAGATCAAAAGAAACAAAGAAGGCATTACATAATAGTACAAGGACCAATGCAACAAGAAGAGCCAACTATCCTAAATATATATATGCTCCCAATACAGGAGCACAAAGATACGTAAAGCAAGTTCTTAATGACCCACAAAGAGACTTAGACTGCCACACAGTAATAGTGGGAGACTTGAACACTCCACCGTCAGTATTAGACAGATCAATGAGACAGAAAATTAACAAGAATATTCAGTACTTGAAGTCAGACCTGGACCAAGCAAACCTAATAGACATTTATAGAACTCTCCACCCCAAATCCACAAAATATACATTCTTCTCAGCACCACATCACACCTACTCTAAAAATGACCACATACACTCCTCAGCAAATGCCGAAGAATGGAAATCAGCAGTCTCTCAGACCACAGTGCAATCAAATTAGAACTCAGAATTCAGAAACTAATTGAGAACTGCACTGAACAAGTGGCTCTTAAATGTTAATTGGATAAACAATGAAGGCAGAAATAAAGATGTTCTTTGAAAACAATGAAAACAAATTTACAACATTCCAGAATCTCTGGAACACATTTAAAGCAGTATCTAGAGGGAAATTTATAGTAATAAATGCCCTCATGAGAAGCAAGGAAAGATCTAAAATTGATACCCTGTCATCAAAATTGAAAGAGCTAGGGAACAAGATAAAAAAAAACTCAAAAGCTAACAGAAGAGAAGAAATAACTAAGATCAGAGCAGAACTGAAGGAGATAGAGGCATAAAAAACCCTTAAAAAAATCAATAAATCCAGGAGTTGGTTTTTTGAGAAGATCAACAAAATACACCACTAGTAATATTAATAGAAAAGAGAGAATAATCAAATAGATGCAATAAAAAATGATAAAGGGGATGTCACCACTGATTCCACAGAAATACAAACCCCCATCAGAGATTACTACAAACAACTCTATGCACATAAACCAGTAAACCTGGAAGAAATAGATAAATTCCTGGACACTTGCATCCCTTCAAGCCTAAACCAGGAAGAAGTCAAAATCCTGAATAGACCAATAACAAGGGCTGAAGTTGAGGCAGCAATTCATAGCCTACAAAACAAAAACGCCCAGGTCTAAATGGGTCCGCAGCTGAATTCTACCAGACATCAAGGAGGAGCTGGTACCACTCCTTCTGAAACTATTCCAAACAATTCAAAAAGACGGAATCCTTCCTAAATCATTTTGTGAGAACATCATCATCCTGATGCCAAAAACCAGCAGAGACTCAACAAGAAAAGAAAACTTCAGGCTAATATGAATGATGAACATAGATGCAAAAATCTTCAATAAAATACTGGCACACTGATTGCAACAGCACATCAAAAAGCTTACCCATCAGAATCAAGTAGACTTCATCCCGAGAATGCAAGGCTGGTTCAACATACGCAAGTCTATAAACGTAATTCACCACATCAACAGAACCAAAGACAAAACCACATGATTATGTCAATAGATGCAGAGAAGGCCTTCAACAAAATTCGGCAGCCCTTTATGCTAAAAACTCTGAACAAACTAGGTATCGACTGAATGTATCTCAAAATAATAAAAGCTATTTACAACAAATCCATAGCCAGTATCATACTGAATAGGCAAAAACTGGAAGCATTCCCTTTGAAATCTGGCACTAGACAAGGATGCCTTCTCTCACCACTCCTATTCAGTATAGTATTAGAAGTTCTAGCCAGAGCAATCAGGCAAGAAAAAGAAATAAAAGGGTATTCAGTTAGGAAAGAAGGAAGTCAAATCGTCTATGTTTGCAGACGACATGATTGTATATTTAGAAGACTCTGTCATCTCAGCCCACAATCTCCTTAAACTGATAAGCAACTTCAGCAAAGTCTCAGGATACAAAATCAATGTACAGAAATCACAGGCATTCCTATACACCAATAACAGACTTAAAGAGAGCCAAATAAAGAACAAACTGCCATTCACAATTGCTACAAGGAGAATAAAATACCTAGGAATACAACTAACAAAGGATGTAAAGGACCTCTTCAAGGAGAACTACAAACCACTGCTCAAGGAAATAAGAGAGAACACAAACAGATGGAAAAACATTCCATGCTCATGGTTAGGAAGAATCAATATCGTGAAAATGGCCATACTGCCCAAAGTAATTTATAGATTCAACATTATCCCCATCAAACTACCTATGACCCTCTTCAAAGAACTGGAAAAAAAAAACCACCTTAAACTTCATATGGAAACAAAAGAGAGCCCACATAGCCAAGACAATCCTAAGCAAAAAGAACAAAGCTGGAGGCATCACACTGCCGGACTTCAAACTATACTACAAGGCTACAGTAATCAAAACAGCATGGTACTGGTACCAAAACAGAGATATAGTCCAATGGAACAGAACAGAGGCCTCGGAGGCAACGCCACACATCTACAACCGTCTGATCTTTGACAAATCTGACAAAAACAAGCAACGGGAAAGGATTCCCTGTTTAATAAATGGTGTTGGCAAAACTGGCTAGCTGTGTGCAGAAAACAGGAACTGGACCCCTTCCTGACCCCTTACACTAAAATTAACTCCAGATGGATTAAAGACTTAAACATAAGGCCTAACACCATGAAAACCCTGCAAGAAAACCTAGGCAAAACCATGCAGGACATTGGCATGGGCAAGGACTTTATGACTAAAGCACCAAAAACATTGGCAACAAAAGCCAAAATAGACAAATGGGATCTAATTAAACTCCAGAGCTTCTGCACAGCAAAAGAAACAATCATTAGAGTGAACCAACAACCAACAAAATGGGAAAAAGTTTTTGCAATCTACCCATCTGACAAAGGGCTAATATCCAGAATCTACAAAGAACTAAAACAGATTTACAAGAAAAAACAAAAAACAAAAAACAAACCCATTCAAAAGTGGGCAAAGGATGTAAACAGACACTTTTCAAAAGAAAACATACACGAGGCCAACAAACATAGAAAAAAATGCTCTTCAGCACTGGTGATTGGAGAAACGCAAATCAAAACTACTTTGAGATACTATCTCACGCCAGTTAGAATGGCGATCATTAAAAAATCTGGAGACAACAGATGCTGGAGAGGATGTGGAGAAATAGGAACACTTTTACACTGTTGGTGGGAGTGTAAATTAGTTCCACCATTGTGGAAGACAGTGTGGTTATTCCTCAAAGGCCTAGAAATAGAAATTCCATTTGGCCCAGCAATCCTATTACTGGGTATATATCCAAAGAATTATAAATCGGTCTATTATAAGGACGCATACACACATATGTCTGTTGCAGCACTGTTTACAATAGCAAAGACCTGGAACCAACCCAAATGCCCATTGATGATAGAATGGACGGGGCAAATGTGGCACATGTACACCATGGAATACTATGCAGCCATAAAAAATGATGAGTTCGTGTCCTTTGTAGAGACATGGGTGAACCTGAAAACTGTCATTCTCAGCAAACTGACACAAGAACAGAAAATCAAACACCACATGTTCTCACTCACAGGCAGGTGTTGAACAATGAGAACACATGGACACAGGGAGGGGAGCATCACACACTGAGGTCTGTGGCGGTTGGTGGTGGGGACTAGGGGAGGGACTGTAGTGGGTAGGGAGGTTGGGGAGGGATAACATGGGGAGAAATGCCAGATATAGGTGATGGGGATGGAGGCAACAAACCATGTTGCCATGTATGTACCTTTGCAGCAATCCTGCATGTTCTTCACATGTACCCCAGAAACTAAAATGCAATGCAATAAAATAAATAAGAAATAGCAAGACTGAGCATGGGAGTAATGCCTGTAATCCTAGCACTTTGGGAGACTGAGGCAGTCGGATTGTTTGAGGTCAGGAGTTTGAGACCAGCCTGGACAACATGGGTAAAACCTTGTCTCTACTAAAAATACAAAAATTAGTGGGGAGTGGCAGCTGGCACCTGAAATCCCAGCCACTCAGGACGCTGAAGCAGGAGAATTGCTCGAACCTGGTAGGTGGAGGTTGCAGTGAGCTGAGATTGCACCATTGTACTCCAGCCTGGGTAACAAGAGTGAGACCTCGTCTCCAAAAAAAAAAAAAAACAAAACAAAAAACCCAGCAATATGAAGGTGTTCATTATGGCTGGCCAGCCTTGGCTGGCAGAGACACAATAAAGAAGGGCAGCCAGCAGATGATACAGGCCCTTTAAATGATCCCCAGGGTTTCTGGGGATGTACCACAGTTTATCTAATTACCTGTTGAAAGACGTCATGATCTTGGTTGCTTCCAGTTTTTGATAAGTTTGAATTAACTACTATAAACATTTTGGGGTGGATTTTTGTGTTGTCATAAATTTTCAGCTCATTTACATAAGTGCCCAGGAGCATGATGGCTGGATGTTTAGTTTGTAAGAAACTATGTTGCTATGTTGCCCATATACTGCTTTTGAATTGGAGACTTTGAAACACATTAGCTTTACAAAACATATTATACAATTTCAGTATTTTTTTTCTTGGCCAATGTACATTAATGTTTTGGCTTGCCATCAAGCCCTTGGGTTATTCCTGCTGTGGATTATTGCTATAGCTTTGCTACTGACTGCTAGCATGCCAGCAGTCTTTTTTTTTTTTTTTTTTTTTTTAATAGAAAAAGTAATTTCAAAGTGTCCCTTGGGAGGAGAGAGGAATATACGACCATAGTAAAAGTTTGGCCACTGAAACTTTTTTTTCTGGTTTTTATGTGTAATCTAGAACCACTATTATATTTGAAATAAAATGCATTAAACTCTTATTTTTTAAATTTTATTTCAATGACTTTAGGAGTATGAGTGGTTTTTGGTCACATAGATGAATAGAGCACTGGTGAAGTTTGGGTTTTAAGTGTACCTGTCACCTGAATGATGTACATTGTATCCAATAAGTAATTTTTCATTTCTCCCCTGCCTGCCTCCCCCTGGTCTGAGTCTCCAATGTCCATTATACCACTCTATATGCCTTTGGGTACTCAGCAGTTCCTCCCACTTATGAGTGAGAACATGCAGTAGTTCACTTAGGATAATGTCCTTCAGTTCTACCTAGGTTGCTGCGAAAGGCACAATTTCATTTTTTCATGGCTGAATAGTGTTCCATGATGTGTGTGTGTGTGTGTGTCTGTGTGTCTGTGTGTGTGTGTATGTATGTGTGTGTATGTATGTATATATGTGTGTATACACACACACACACACATATATATATATATATATACACAAACAACATTTTCTGTCTCTTGCCACATAAAAATTAACCAAGATGGATTAAAGACTTAAATCTGAGACCCGAAACAATAAAAATTCTGGAAGATGACGTAGGAAAACCCTTCTGAACATTGGCTTAGGTGAAGGATTTATGACTAAGATCTCAAAAGCAAATGCAACAAAAATAAAAATGAATAAATGGGACTTAATGGAGTTAATTAAACTAAAAAGCTTCTGTATAGCAAAAGAAATAATCAAAAGTACATAGACAACCTGCAGAATGGGAGAAAATATTTGCAAACTTCATATTCAACAAAAGACTAATATCCACAGTCTACAAGGAACTCAAATCAGCAAGAAAAAAAAAAAAATCCCACAGAAAGTGGGCAAATAGCATGAATAGACATTTCTCTTTTTTTCCCCCCAAATGGTTAGGCAACTGGAAAATAGACATTTCTCATAAGAAGATATACACATACCCAAAACATGTATGAAAAAATGCTCAATATCACCAATGATCAGGGAAATGCAAATTAAAATCTCAAGGAGTTACCACCTTACTCCAGCCAGAAGGGCTGTTATTAAAAAGTCAGAAAACAATAGCTGGTGTCATGGATGTGGTGAAAGGGAACTCTTCCACACTGTTGGTGCAAATGTAAATTAGTACAACCTTTATGGAAAACTGTATGGATATTTCTCAAAGAACTAAAAGTAGATTTATCATTTCAGGCTGGGCGTGGTGGCTCACGCCTGTGTAATCTCATTACTTTGGGAGGCCAAGGCAGGCGGATCACCTGTGGTCAGGAGTTCGAGACCAACCTGGCATCATCGCCAACATGGCACAACCCCGTCTCTACTAAAAAATACAAAAATTTGCTGGGCACGGTGGTATGCGTCTGTAGTCTCAGCTATTTGGGTGGCTGAGGCACGAGAATTGCTTTGCTCTGGGAGGTGGAGGTTGCAGTGAATAGAGCAGAGATTGCACCACTGCACTCCCAGGGTGAGACTTCATCTAAACAAACAAACACACACACAAAAAAACCAAAAAAAAATTTATCATTTTATCCAGCAGTTCCACTACTAGGTGTCTGCCCAAAGGAAAAGAAATTCTGAAAAAAACAAAAAACAACAACAACAACAACAAAAATCTGTGATATGGAATCAGACTGCATCCCCATCAACCAATGAATGGATAAAGAAATTTAAACTTTCCAAAAAGCCTAGATAAGTATTTTTAAAAAGCATTGAGAAATGACAATGTGGAATTTAAAGAATTATTAGTATTAACACTATAAAAGTAATATGCATTCAAGGTTTAAAAAAAAAGGAGTTACCAAAACATGTGGAGTGAAATAAAAGTTCCTTCTCCCTTCCTTTGCTCCTCCCAGTGCAGTTCTTTAGGGATATTAACTGTTGTTAACAGTTCTTTGTGTGCCGTTTCATAAAGTTTCTATGCATATACAAGCATTTATGTGTTACACACCTTCTAAAAAATAACTGGAGTCATACTTACTAATTTAAAAATAAACATTTTAGTATCATTTTATACGCAGCTTTATCTCATCTTAATAAAGATCTACATGGGCTGGGCACGGTGGCTCAAGTCTGTAATCCCAGCACTTTGGGAGGCCGAGGCGGGTGGATCACGAGGTCAAGAGATCGAGACCAACCTGGTCAACATGGTGAAACCCTGTCTCTACTAAAAATACAAAAAATTAGCTGGGCATGATGGCGTGTGCCTATAATCCCAGCTACTCAGGAGGCTGAGGCAGGAGAATTGCCTGAACCCAGGAGGCGGAGGTTGCGGTGAGCCAAGATGGCGCCATTGCACTCCAGCCTGGGAATGAGCGAAACTCCATCTCAAAAACAAACAAACAAACAAACAAAAAGATCTACAAGGATTTCTGAATCGTATTTCTACCATAATGTAGCTAATACCTTATGCTTTATAGGTAGATGAATTATAGGGGTTTTCCTTGTTTTATTTTTATTTTATTTTTTTGAGACATAGGCTTGCTCTGTTGCCCAGGCTGGAGTGCAGTGATGCGATCTCAGCTCACTGCAACCGCTGCTTTCCGGGTTCAAACAATTCTTTCCTGCCTAGGCCTCCCGAGTAGCTTGGATTGTAGGCATGTGTCACCATGCCTGGCTAATTTTTTTATTTTTAATAGAGATGGGGTTTTACCATGTTGGCCAGGCTGGTCTCAAACTCCTGTCCTTGTGATCTGCACATCTTAGCCTCGCAAACTGTTGGGATTACAGGCGTGAGCCACCATACCCAGCCTCTTGTATATTATAACAGTGTAACACATAATGATATAACCATCTCATTCATGGTTTAATATTGTATGCATCTAAAATATTGATAGCTGTTTAATTGTCCACCAAAAGTCTTGCACTGGTTTATACTAAGAATGTCTTTCTGCACAGTTTCATTAAACATTTGTTATCAAACCTTTTTAAATTTTCACTGACTTGGCACGTAAATCTGAAGTGCCTCTTTTCTTGCTTAGTATTTATTTAAAGTTGAGTTCTCATTGAGCGTTTTTTCATAGTTTTTTGTTTAGGAGCTATATGTTCATTTATTTTCCATATTTTTCTGTTAGATGATGTATTTTTTCTTGCTGATTTACAGGAATTTTTTTCTCTAATAAATACCTTAGTCTATTTTCTTTTATGTTTTACAAGTATATTTTCCCTTTTTACTTTATGTATTTGTTTTGGGGTTTATGTCACCAAGTTTAGTAGTAGTTTTCTTTATGTCCTCTCAACCTAAAATTCTTTAGGTCACACACTTTGAAAGTCTTTATACATGCCAAAGTCATTTATAGTTTTATATTTTTTTGAGATAGGGTCTCGCTCTATCACCCAGGCTGGAGTGCAGTGTCGCAGTCTTGGCTCACTGCAACCTCTACCTCCCAGGCTCAAGCCAACCTCCCATCTCAGACTTTCCAGTAGCTGGGCTACAGGCACACACACCACCATGCCAAGCTATGTTTTTAGCTTTCTGTAGAGACAGAGTTTTGCCATGTTGCCCAGGCTAGGCTGGAACTGCTGGGCTCAAGCAATCTGCCCTTGCTAAGGTTATTAAATAATTCATACATGCTTTTCTCTGGTACTTCTTTTGCCAGGCTGGCGTGCAGTGGCACAATCTTGGCTCACTGTAGCCTCCTCTTCCTGAATCCAAGTGATTCTCCTACCTCAGCCTCCCGAGTAGCTGGGACCACAGGCGCCCGCCAGCACGCCTGGCTAATTTTTTTGTATTTTTAGTAGAGATGGGATTTCACCATATTAGCCGGGATGGTCTTAATCTCCTGACCATGTGATCTGCCCACCTTGGCCTCCCCAAGTGCTGGGATTACAGGTGTGAGCCACCACGCCCGGACTCTCTGGTACTTTTAAAGTTTCTTTTTTTTTACACTTAAAAATTGGTTTATAAAATTTATATATTGCTGTAATGATTCAGTTTTATGTTTTTACATGTGGCTAACCAGTTGTCATTATAGTATTTATTAAATAATCTACCCTTTCTCTTCTGATTTGAAATGCCGCAAACAAATTATCAGATTAGTAGATTTTTCTGCTCATTAATGTTATTTTTTTCAGGAATTTCTGACTATTCTCACTGGTTTATTTCTTCAGATGAACTTGTTGGTACAATTGTGCCAAATTTTCCTCTTCCAAAAAATGACCTTGTTGCTATTTTTACTGAATGTGGTATCTCAGAAGTCAAGTGAAGAAAGGGATTCAAAGAAGAGAGGATGATCAGCTTTTTCAAATACTGCTGATGAGTTACAAAAAAATGAAAACTGACCCTTGGCTTTAATAAAGTGAAGATATATCTCAATATGGCCCCATGTTAACTCAGTCCACAGATACTTTAAGGAGTCAATTTTTTTTGTTTTTTTTTTTTTTTGTTTTTTTTTGAGATGGAGTCTCAAAACTCTGTCATTCAGTCTAGAGTGCAGTGGCACAATCTCAGCTAACTGCAACCTCCGCCTCCCAGGTTCAAGCAATTCTTCTGCCTCAGCCTCCCAAGTAGCTAGGACTACAGGTATGCCACCACACCTGCCTAATTTTTCGTATTTTAGTAGAGATGAGGTTTCACCATGTTGGCCAGGATGGTCTTGATCTCCTGACCCCGTGATCCGCCTGCCTCAGCCTCCCAAAGTGCTGGGATGACAGGCATGAGCCATCACATACAACCACTGATTTTTGTATTTTTAGTAGAGATGGGGTTTCATCTTATTGGCCAGACTGGTCTCAAACTCCTGACCTTGTGATCTGCCCGCCTTGGCCTCCCAAAGTGTTGGGATTACCGGCATGAACCACTGCACCTAACCCTAAAGAATCAATTTTAAAGAGGGTCAAACTGTCCAAAACTGATATACACATTACCTGGGAGGAAATCAATTCATATGTTATAATTGGACGTATAGCAAAATCAAAGTATAATCCTTTACTTTAGCTAATATCATTATATGTCCAGTAGAGTGGGGAAAGTTTATAGTTTGTGCCTAGTTTCTCCTGTGATTATCTATTACTTTAAACAATATTTTAAAACTTTCTGTGTCTTGATTTAACACATATAAAAATGAAGCCACGTTTATTGACTACTTTTTATTAAACATTGTTTATATTAAAAAATTGTTTAATATATAACAATATTAAAAATTGTTGATTTTGTTGGTAAACTTTGTTGTATTTTGCTGAGTTTATAGTACTTTTCAATTTTATTTTTTTTTTGTAAAGGAAAAACATTGCTTACTATAAATATGATTAATATTTAGCTTTTATTTCCAAATTTCAGTATTTTCAATACTTATCACTAGTCATTAAAAAAATCACAGCTTACTGTTCCCAAGTTTTAAACTTTAATTTTTGGCTACCCAAGAATTTATTTGAATTGTTTTATAAGAAGGGTTATGGGTGCTATCCCAAGTCCTTGTTTGTTGACTATGTGTTTGTTATCTTTTTATATTTTAAAAATTATCTCAGAGATACAAAAACATATAGAGAATAATATACTGAGTATAATCACTCAAGTTAACATTGCAAATGTTGTTTAAGTTCACCTTGATAGTATTCCTTTCTATTCTGTCCCAGAGATTAATACTTGATTTTGGTATTTATGCATGTTCCTATATCTTACGTCAGGATGCATGTTTTTGTACTTCTACAACCTATGAATGTTTCATAAAATAGAGGAAATACATGTGGCAAATAAACATAAGAAATATTTCCAATTATGATGAATTGATTTCCTCTTAGGTGGCATGTATCAGTTTTGGACAGTTTTGACACTCTTTTGTTTAACCAGAATTTATTCCTTAGAGCAGCAATCCCTAGCCTTTTTGGCTCCAGGAACCAGTTTTGTGGAATACATTTTTTCCGCAGGCCAAGGGGCAGGGTACGGTTTTTGGGATGAAACTGTCCCAAGTCAAATCATCAGGCATTAGAGTCTCATAAGGAGCATGCAACCTAGATCCCTCAAATGCACAGTTCACAGTAGGATTTATGCTCCTATGAGAATCCAATGCTGCCACTGAACTGACAGGAGGTGGAGCTCAGGTTGTAATGTTTACTTGTCCCACTGCTTACCTCCTGCTGTGCAGCCCAGTTCCTAACAGGCCACAGACTGGTACTGGTCCATGGCCCAGGGATTGTGGACCCCTGCCTTAGAGTATTTGCTGATTTAAATTAACTTGGTGGCATATTGAATAAGTCAGATCTTTGTATGATATTTAGATATTTGGGGCTTGTGCTTTGGCAGCCCCCAAATCTTAATATCCTATGTAAAATATTTTTATTATCCCCATTATTCTTACTTGCTTTGGTTATTTTTTCTGATTATGTGTCTAAAATCATTTTTCTTCCATCCTGACTTGTTGAGTTAGAATTTTGTATCTAATTCTAAGAGAGATGATTAAAATGGGATTTATGTTCCATTCAGGGCCCTTAGCTGAAATGTGGTCTATTCAGTGAAACTCACTAAGGTTCAGTTTCTTCATCTGTAGAATAGATATAACTACCTAAGGAGGTTCTTGTTGAATGATGTAATGTGTGTGAAAGCACCTTGAGACTTGTAAAGTGGTATATACTCAGGATATGAGGTGTCTATATAATTTATTCTCATTAAATTTTATTTTGTTAAATTCTGCCAATTACTTTGAATTTAGAGTTATGGAGAGTCTTTTGATTTGATTGTTTAGTCTAACAGTTGTTTAGTCTAACAAATCTTGATTTAACTAACAAATTGTTTAGTCTTGATTTGATGGAAGGATTGTCAGTTCTTCAGTTCCATGCCTTCTATCTATTTACAAGGATGTTCTTTATGCTTTCACATAGGCAGTAAAATGTTGAACAAGCCCCCAAAAGATTTAGGTGATACATTGTAAGAAACTGCTGATCAGATTGATGTGTTCATCACAACAATTCTAAAAGCTTTTTTTGTTGCCTGCAGAATTTTTTTTTGTAAGCTCACTTTGTTTACAAGTCCAGATCTTTATAAGTCTATATTCCTATTTGTCCTTCATGTATATTCTTCAATAAGACCCTTATAAATATGTCTTAAAAATCGAATCCCAGAACTTTGGGAGGCTGAGGCGGGTGGATCACCTGAAGTCAGGAGTTCAAGACCAGCCAGGGCAACATGGTGAAACCCTGTCTCTACTAAAAATGCAAAAAATTAGCTGGTCGTGGTAGTGCACACCTGTAATCCCAGCTACTCAGTAGTCTAAGGCAGGAAAATCACTTGAACCCAGGAGGCAGAGGTAGCAGTGAGCTAAGATCGTGCCACTGCACTCCAGCCTGGGTGACAAGAGCAAGACGCCATCTCAAAGAAAAAAAAAAAAAAATCTAAGATCAGCCTGTAAAACTCTTTGTTTAAATTTTATTTTTCTTTATTTTTATTTTTGTGGATAAAGGGTCTTACTATGTTCCCCAGCCTGGTATCAAACTCCTGGTCTTAAGCAATCCTCCTGCCTTGGCCTCCCAAAGTGCCAAGATTACAGGCATGAGTCCCTCTGCCCAGCCTGAAATTCCTTCTAATGATGATGCCTTGATAGTGAACCACCAGCATACCTGATTGTTTTGGCTTTTTTAGGACCACCACCTACACATATTTTTCCTAGCATTCTAAGCAGTGTATGCACTGTAGTAGTCTTTGCTGTTTCTTCTTCTTTTCCCTTAATGAGTACATTTATAGTTGTACAGTCCAAATTATGTTCTTGTGGGTCTCCCAGACTTCCCAGTTTTCTAAACTGCCCTCATTCTACATAGTATCTTCTACCATATGCTAGGCATTGTGTTAAGTGCAAAGGCATATCTCTGCTCTCAGGAGTCCCAGAATTATGGGACTTTAGAAAGGTATGATATGAATGGTGTATGGTGGTGCAAAAAACCAAGATATTTTAGATTTGGCCCTGTATGAAAGGAGTCTAAGGAATGGCCTTGTCTCCTTAGACTCCTTTCATACAGGGCCAAATCTAAAATATCTTGGTTTTAGGTAGACGGAGAAGGGGGCATCTAAGCCTAGGGACTGGTGTGAATAAAAACGAGGAGGGGTGTTCCTTTCCAGTGTGTAGTGCTCTGGCATTTCACTTCTGTTATTTAAACATTTGTAATATATGCTTTTAAAAATTTCTGGGAGAACTCTGCATGTGAATGCTGTTTCTATCTTATTATGAACTCTGAAATCACTTGCTCCCTGGGAAAACTAGACCCAATTTTTACATAATGGGAAACATTTCAGTGAATGTGGTCATCTTTATTGTCCTGTTTATTTATAAAACAATTCAGTTTTTTTTCCTCTGTCCCAGAAGATTTTCAATCAAAAACTTTAGAAATTTATCTTCAATGGGATATTGTAAAACTTTCAGGGTAGAACTTTAGGTATCCCTGGAAAATGCCTTAATGTACAACAAGCCTTAATTCTGTACTTTGCTTCTTGATTCAGACACTTGTTCCATACGGAAGAAGAAGAAGGTAATGCTACATTTATCTTTTTCTTGTTCTTTGGTGTCTACATTCTCTAATCATTTTTTAATGAATATTATTTATAGTTGTATATTTAATATTTAAATATTGTAATATTTAGGAAGGAATACTGAGAAACAATATGCTGTTTTGGCATTTATCTAGATATGCTTTAAAAAATTTTCGTTTCTGAGCACAATGGCAGTTATGATAATTACTGGGTTATAAGTTAGAGTCACATACTGTGGACTCTCTCTGTCTGGGCCACCACTGTCCACCCATCATCTTCCTTGCCTTCTAGGTAGTAGTATGCATATTTGTATGCACTAGGGTAACCCTGTGCTTAGAGAATGAAATGAGACAATAGCAGATGGCCAAGCGTGCTGTACAATGGGATTAGTATTGGACTCCTCCTTCCCAGGGTTCTACCCTATGGTTTAAAGTAGTTTTGTGTTACAGTAAATTTCTTATCTTTATAATAAATCACTGACCTGGAAAATGTAATTGAGCATTTAAATCTGAGCTGCATTCAGAATCTGTGTTAAAATTGTACAGCTTCTTGCTTGATTGATTATAAATGATAATGTAGCTTGGGGTTTAATTTGCTTACACAGATGCTATCAACATTCCCTTCCATGCTTCTGTAACTTCTGTTTATTTTGTTTTGCTTGCATCTCCAGTTTCCTAGGTTTTTATATTTAGAGTTTAGATTTAGCAACAGAAAGCTGATTGATATATAGAAGGTTTTTTATTTGATTTTAGTTGGTTCCTTACGTCTCTTCTATTTTGTTTTGGGTAGGAAGTCAGAAAGAATAGGTCCTTTGTATGTTCTGTTTGTTTTCTGTGAAGTCTTGGATAAGGCAGTTAGTTGTTAATTTCTTCATTTTTTCTGTATCATAAAATCTACCAAAGAGTAAGGTAGTAAGGTTTTTTTTAAAAAAAGAGAATATTTGCTAACATATTCTGAGAAAATCTTTTACTTTAAAAATCATGCCTTTTTATTTTTAATAAGAATCAGTTTCTGTATTATCTAAATGTTATTATTTTAAATTTTAAGCCAGCTGTGGAATAAGCTAAGTTTAGAGAAGACTGTGTTAGGACTAATTGGATTTTAAGTCTGAAACAAGATTTAGTTAGATATTAGAATTGTTTCCTTTTCTTTTGTTATAATTGTCTAATAGAACTCACTTTGCAGTTCTTTGTTGATGGAGAATATGTATAGTTAAACTCTTGAAATATCGTTTTATTGAAAAAATGCACAGTAAATGAAGTTTGATTTGATGATGATATTTTTACTGGTAACTAAGGAAATAACTCTGTGTAAACTTACATTGCTTCATATAACTTTTTCTCCTCCCTTTTAAAAAGTAAACCTTAAGGAAGTAGAGAGTTTAACTTGGACAGTCTGATTTAACTTCTGTATGTCAACAGGTTTCTGGTTTTAAATGATGCTGATCCTATGCAAGTGATATTTTACAATTATTGAAGAATTCTCTTAGGAAGGTTATTTTTTACCTTGTTATAATGTAAGTCTTTTATCTATTACTTCTACTTTCAGAACACTCCTCTCCAAAAAAATATTAAATAACAAAACACCCCCCATCCCTACATTATGGTAATCTAGAAATAATAAACTTCAGATATAAGTGATTAAAACAACAATAAAAATTGATGTATTACGATAGATTTAGCAAATTCTATTGCTGCATAATAACTATCCCTAAAACACAGTGGCATAAATAGCCATTTTATTTTGCTTATTTATTTGTGAATTAGTAATTCTGGAAGGGCTCACATAGGTAGTTTGTTCTTAAATTGTGTATTTTTACCTGGAAGTGTCTATGATTGGATGATTTCCTACGAAGATGGCTTATTCACTTGCATATATTCTACCTTTGCTCCTTAGCCTCTGTCTACATATTTTCTTTTTTTGATAGAGTCTCGTTCTGTCACCCAGGCTGGAGTGCAGTGGCATGATCTCAGCTCACTGCTGAGATGGGGTTTTGCCATGTTGGCCAGGCTGGTCTCAAACTCCTGGCCTCAAGTGATCTGCCTGCCTTGGCCTCCTGAAGTGGTGTAATTACAGGCCTGAGCCACCATGCCTGACCTACATGCTGTCTTTTGTCCCAGCTTCTGGAGATGCTTTGGGTTCCTCATGGCATGAGGAGAGTAGTTACACTTCTAATGTGGAAGCTGGCTTCCAGATTTATAGATGTCAGAACCAGAAGCTGCTTGGTCAGTTAAGGATTATTCTTGGAAGTAGCTTAGAAGTAGCAGGTCACTTCTGTTGTATTCTGTTGTTCATCAGAGTCACAGGACCTGCCCTTATTAAAGCAGGGTGTAGTGGAGGTTTAAGAATGGGACTCTGCCTCTTTCTTGGGAAGAGGTAGAGTTCATGGCAAAAGAGCATGTGAGATGGGACATATTGTTGTGACCATTTTTGGAAAATACCTACTCCAGTTGGATCACCTCAGGTTGGGAGTTCAAGACCAGCCTTACCAACATGGGGAAACCCTATCCCTACTAAAAATACAAAATTAGCCATGTGTGGTAATGTATGCCTGTAATCCCAGCTACTCAGGAGTGTGAGTCAGGAGAATTGCTTGAACCTCGGAGGCGGATGTTGCAGTGAGCCGAGATCATGCCATTGCACTCCAGTCTGGGCATCAAGAGTAAAACATTGTCTTAAAACAACAACAACAACAACAACAACAAAAACCATTAAGAACAGATAAGCTTGGATAAACTGTTTTGAATTATTTGAGGGGAATAAAGCAAGATACATTTCAGAACTTAGAGTGTTTTGACACTGCATTGATGGATATTGCTTTGAGTTATCACTGAGGCATTAATTTGGATGGAATTTTTTTGCAATCAATAGAATAGAATTTACCTGTCATAAAATTTACCATTTTAAACTATATGATTCAGTGGTTTTTAGAATATTTACAGTGTTGTGCAACCATCACCACTGTCCAATTTCAGAGCATTTTCATCACTTCAGAAAGAAGCCCACATCTGCTGGCAATTATAACCCCTCATCCTCTGACAACCACTAACCTCCTTTTTGTCTCTGTGGATTTGCCTATACTGGATGAGACTTTGGACTGTGGACTTTTGAGCTAATGCCGAAATGAGTTAAGGCTTTGAGGGAGTGTTGGGAAGGCATGATTAATTTTGAAATGTGAGGATATGAGATTTGAGAAGGAGTGGGGTGAAATGATACGGTTTGGCTGTGTCCCTACCCAATTCTCATCTTTAATTGTAATAACCACAATTCCCATGTGTTGTAGGAGGGACCCAGTGGAAGGCAATTGAATCATGGGGAGGGTTTTTCTCGTGCTGTTCTTGCAATAGTGGAGTAAGTTTCACGAGATCTGATGGTTTTATACAGAGGAATCCCCCTGCAGGAGCTCTCTTTCTCTCTCTTTGCCTGCTGTCATCCATGTAATATGTGACTTGCTTGCCTTCCACTATGATTGTGAGGCCTCCCCAGGCATGTGCAACTGTAAGTCCGTTAAACCTTTTTCTTCCCAGCCTCAGATATGTCTTTATTAGCAGCATGAAAATCGACAAATACAGAAGGTTTTCAGTCTTCACCTTGAAGTATGATGTTGACTGTGGTGGATTTTTTCATAGATAGTATTTATCAGGTTGAGAATTCCCTACCATTGTTAGCTTGTTGCATAATTTTATCATGAAAAGATGTTGGATTTTATAAAATTCTTTTTCTGTATCTACTGAGATGATCATGTGGCTTTTTTCCTGTGTTCTGTTAATGTGGTACATTATATTGATTGATTTTTTGTATTTTGAAACTAACCTTGCATTCCTGGGTAAAGATAGATGTGTTTTTAAATATCTTTGTGTTTTTCAGCTGAATGAATGTAGAAACTTGTTCTGCCAGCATTATTATGGTGACAATAGAAGTGGATCTGAGAGAATATAGCCTTTGCTTAAATGCTTACTTTTCAGGTGCTAAGGTGTAATAAAAATGGACATATTCAAAGGCTTATATTGTAATATTTTTACATCATGGAAGTAATTTTGACTTTTACTAAACATTATTGCTTTGGGTTTTTAGGTAACTTAGTGATAATTTGAGGATTTATGCTTATCTGTGTCTTCCTTTTTTATCTGTTGATAGTACACTACATTAATGTTCTCGGAGTCTTGCAAGTTCTACTTGAGTGTTTAGACTGAGCACACATTTTTTTTTTCTTTTTTTCTTTTTTTAAGATGGGGTTTCACCATGTTGGTCGGGCTGGTCTTGAACTTCCGACCTCAGGTGATCCACCTGCCTTGGCCTCCAAAGTGCTTGGATTACAGATGTGAGCCACTGCACCCGGCCTGAGCACACATTTTAAACTTGAAAAATGATAATTAAGAAATCAATAAGGAAGGGTCAGATTTCTCTTCTAACGAAGATTGTTCTTAGTTGTTTCTCAGGATACCCTGTAGCAGGAACTTGTCATAGTAATAAATATATAGATATACATAGAAAGAGACAAAGGATTTTGGGAAAAGTGCTTGGTCACAGTTTTATTTTATTTTAATTAATTAATTTATTTTTGAGATGGAGTCTTGCTTTGTTGCCTAGGTGGGAGTGCAGTGGCACAATCTCAGCTCACTGCAACCTCCGTCTCCCAGGTTCAAACGATTCTCCTGCTTCAGCCTCCAGAGTACCTGGGATTACAGGCACCTGCCACCACACCTGGCTCATTTTTGTATTTTTAGTAGAGACAGGGTTTCGCCATGTTTGCCAGGCTGGTCTTGAACTCCCAACCTCAGGTGATCCACCACTCCGGTCTCCCAAAGTGCTAGGTTTACAAGTGTGAGCCACTGCGCCCAGCTTTGGTCCACAGTTTTAAAGCAGAGTCAGTATTTTCTTCTGCTTAAAAATGCTTATAACTTGATATGAATTATGTTACACTGCATTCTTATCTGTGGGAATGGCTGTTTGATTAGATGCCCAGGTACCTGTCAACTCTAGTTGAGAAATTGAAGTAACCAACCACTTGAAGAAGTTATTAAATCAGACTCTGACAAAGCAGCCTTTTATGCTCTTCATTTTTCCTACTACACCAGTATGTATATCCTAACAAGAAAATAGCTTCAAGAATCAGATATGTATTTTGATCTTTATCTGTTTTATCTTCCTTTAATTGCCAGACTTCCTCATCTTTTTTCTCCTAACAATTTCTTTTCCTCAAGGAGTTTTTCAGATTAGAAAAATCATGTACTTTTACAGAGAAAAGATTGAAAAATTCTATAAGATCTTTGGGCTTATTTCTTTTTTTGAGAGAATCTCGCTCTGTCACCCAGGCTGGAGTGCAGTGGTGTGATCTCGGCTCACTGCAACCTCTGCCTCCTGGGTTTGAGCGATTCTCCTGCCTCAGCTTCCTGAGTAGCTGGGACTACAGGTACATGCCACCACACCTGGATAATTTTTGTATTTTTAGTAGAGATAGGGTTTCACCATGTTGGCCAGGATGGTCGTGATCTCCTGACCTCGTGAACCACCATGCCTGGCTGATCTTTGGGCTTCGTGTATACATTGCATATAGGTAAGGAACTGACATTTGGATTTGTTCTCCTTGCATCCCACCCAGGCCAAATTCTGCTTGTATACACAGAAAATTTGGTATTTTTATTTTTTTGAGATAGGGTCTCTGTCACCCAGGCTGGAGTGCAGTGGCACAATCGTGACTCACTGCAGCTTCAACCTCCTGGGCTCAGGTGATCCTCCTACCTCAGCGCTGCAAGTAACTTAAGATTACTGTTGTACACCACCATGCCTGGCTAATTGTTAGTGTTTTTTGTAGAGATGGGTTTCACCACGTTGCTTAGGCTGGTCTTAAACTCCTGGGATCAAGAAATCTACCTGCCTTAGCCTCCTGAAGTGCTGGGATTACAGGTGTGAGCCACTGTACTGGCCAAATTTGGCACTTTTATAAAGCAGCTAAATAAACAACTTTAAGTGAAGTGGCTGGTTATTTTAAACAACATTCTGGATTCTTGAAAAGAATGCCACTGATTAATGATTAGTAACTTCTCTTACACTTTTTACAGCGATGAAAGCTATGGGATTTCTCCATTTAAAAGTGTGCATAGTTCACTCATGTGAACTGGGATGTAATAAACACCTTAAAGTTTATTCATGAACTTCTGGTTAAAAACACCCACCTTTCATCATGATATAGTGAAGAAAAAATAAGTAAATGAAAACACCATCTGTGGAACAACCAAGCTGGTGATATTTGCTGGTCTCTAGGTTTTATGAAATCATAAAATATGTATATGGTTCAAATTCAGGGTAACTACAATTTCGTGTTAATTATAATTTAACTAGAAAGAGTATAGCTGTTGGGTATAATGGATGCTCCAATGAGTGACCTGGATCTCTCCTGAGTGTTGAAAGACATATTCCCTCACATTGCTGGAAGTGTTACTGACAGAAAGCCCTCAATTTTCCTAAGAGATTGTCTTGGCTAAAGATACCACCTTGCCTGAGGGCATGTCCCCTTCCATGGACATCTAGGATGTCTTGTGACTGATCCTTATGAGATACCAGGGTTTGAACTCCTTTCCCCTTCTTGGGACAGCAGCTTCAGAGCTCCTTATGAGGTTGTCACAATCCTTTGGGACTTCATGGCAGCTGAAATTCTCCTTCTGCACAGTCCTGATTTTTCTCTTCTTTTCTACTGATAATGATCCCAAAGAGCACCCTCTAATAAACTTCTTATATAATAATGTCTATCTCAGGGTCTACTCCTTGGGTGGAATGTAGGGTAGGATATTAGTACAAATTAGCATCTTTCAACCCATGAAATTAGATCTGGCTAAAATAAAAATCAGTGAGATGAACTTGAATTTAAATTAAAAATAAGTGAAACATCTCATTATATTTCCTTCAGACCTTATATTCAAGTAGTTTTTGAAAGTCTTAGTTTCTTTGAATTTATTTGTGTGTCTCAGTCTTTCTTTGGCATTGAAGAAAACTCCCCAAATCTCTGAAAGCTTGATTTGTTTGGTTACCCATTATGAACTTGTGAAAGGTATGGGTTAAATAATACAGTTGCTTACATGCCCCAAGGAAACTCCTAGAGATTTTGTATGTTGACAAATGAGTATGAGAAGAGCTCCCTTTCCTAAATTTCTTGGATTATATTTATAAAATAGTTGGTTTTGTCATTGTCATTAAAATTATAGATGTCCATTTTAAATATATGAAAAGTATGGAGAATCTATAAAAAGGAAAAATCTGTGTAAAAATAAACTTTTCCTCATTTGAAATTGATATAATATTACACATACGTTTTGGTCAATAGTGTATAATAAGCAAGTTTTTGTATTCTTAATTCTCAAGAATATGAGTTGTAATGGTTGTATAATATTCTTTCTACCCAGTGGATAGGCCGTATTTAATTTGGCTAGCCTTCTATTGTTATGTGTTTAATTGTTCCCAATTTTTAAATTAGTATAATACAATGAACTTAAAAAAAATTAAGACCCTTAGGCCTGCTTTAGTTTAAAAAAAAAAATTGCATCTCTTGTCACTAAAATGTAGTGAACTGTTAGATCTGAGACTATGCTATCTAGATAGCCACTGTATCTGAACAACTTGAAGGGATGCTATTCACATAAATGATGTGAATTGAGGGCCTCAGTGAAATCTCGTCATTGCTACTGCCACAGAAGGATTGCCATTGTGGATTTATGTGGCCTCTTGATCTTTTGAGCAATTTTAGCACAGGGAGGTCTGTCAATTCTTTACAAATGCCTAGATAGAGAAAGAAGAGTTTGAGCTATTTTCCATAATTATCTACCAGGCAGATCTTGACTGGCAGTGACCTTTGGTCTCACCAGCTTTTGTGTCATTTTATCCACTTGTTCTAATGCAAGAGGCTCCTAGTTTCATGATCTGTACCATGAGCAAATCTTTCAAGGAACTTTCTTCTTTACCAGCAATTAATAAAATCTATCTGGAGCAGTGAACTCTGAAAATCTATTTTCTTAAGGGCTATACCATGCCTGTATATTTAAGTTTGAACAGTTTTAAAGATAAAATATAGTAGTATTCTGGTAAAGTTTATTACTTTTTAAATGTTCTTATCTTCCTTATAAGAATATAGTTATATTTTAGAATTGAAAGAGATACTGTCTTGTTTTACAGTTAAAGTGATGAGAAAGATTAAGCAAATTGCTCAATGCCACATAACTAGTCATTCATTACAATAATTCATTCCATAATCTGTCCTATGAGAGAATAGCACAACTGAAAGATAAAGCCAGCCAAGGAAATAATAATTGCTGTCTGAAGTCTTTGCTGGGCTTATTGAAGACCATAAGCAGTAATTCAAAATACTGATATGAAAACTTTTTTTAAAAAACCAAATTGAATTTCAAATATAGCTTAGAGTTTGCTGCAGTTTTGTCAGTCTTGCAGCTTCTAATCACTGGAAACATATGGGGGAGCAAAATTTAGATGTTTACATAATAGTTTGGGCAAAACATTATAGTTTTGCCTTATTAGTACATTTTGTCCAAGTTTCTGATGGTGGACAAACTGTTGACTAGAAATCAGGAGACTTAGAATCTGAAAAGGAAAAGTTCACTATTTTAGATCCCTCTTTGCCAACTGGTTATGACCGGTTTATCCAGACTGTGCTTCTGCCATCAATACTGAAAAGTATTATTAACAAACAAAGTAAAGGTCAGAGCCTTTTTGAATAACTGGCTTCACACAATAAATTTGATGCTGATGGTTACTTAAAACAACAGTGGAGGCATCCTCAAAGATGTTCCTTTCCTTTAAATGATATTTAAAGTGAGCCAGGTGATTGCAAGAAGCGTTTTGAGATGTCTTGCCATCAGAAATATGTACTACAGGAAGCATCTTCTGCATTTGTCCAGTGATTTGGGCCTCAAAGGCAGAGTAATCGGTTCCACTTGACTAGAAATAAATCACCCACACAGAAACGTGATAGCTCCTGACAACTGGGCAGTGCTGATAAAAGCCAAAAGAAAAGATGTCAGTAGATCTGTGCCAATGTGAAATTAGTGTGCAGATTTGACGAATTCGATATGTAGCATTGCAGTCAGCATTAGACTTCTCTGATTTCATCAGCTTCTCTCTCTTGTTAAAATAAAAATTGTATGAGGACAAGAAAGCCTCTCTATAAAATAACAACTATTTTATTTCTATTTCTTTCTACCCTAGTAAACAGAACTATACCATGATTACAGATGCCATTTTAAGGAATAATGTTGTCTTTCTCTACACAGTTAATTTAAAAATATTTCTTCCTTGGGCTGGGTGTAGTGATTCACATTTATAATCTCAGTGCTTTGGGAGGCTGAGGTGGGAGGATCACTTGAGGCCAGGAATTTGAGATCAGCCTGGGCAATGTTGCAAGACCTCATTTCTACAAAAATAAAAAATTGGCTGGTATGGTGGCCTGTACTTGTGGTCTTAGCTACTCTGGAGACTGAGGCTGGAGGATTACTTGAGCTCAGGAGTTCAAGGATGCAGCAAACTGCGATTGCACTGTCATATACCAGCTTGGATGAAAGAGCAAGACCCTGCCTCAAAAACAAAGCAAACAAATATGGATTTCTTGAGTTTTCCACTCAATAATTATAGTAATCTATGATAGTAAACTATATATATAAATCTGTTTGATATCACCCCCCCTTCTATTTATCATTGAGGGCACAGATGTTTAGAATAAATGCCAATTCCTTTGATCTCTATGGAATTTTGCTAATACAAAATTGAACAGCTGGGCTTGGTGGCTCACATCTGTAATCCCAGCACTTATGGAGGCCGAGGTGGGTGGATCATGAGGTCAGCAGTTTGAGAGGAGGCTGACAAACATGGTGAAATCCCATCTGTACTAAAAATACAAAAATTAGCCGGGTGTGGTGGTAGGTGCCTGTAATCCCAGCTACTTGGGAGGCTGAGGCAGGAGAATCGCTTGAACTGGGAGGCAGAGGTTGCAGTGAGCCAAGATTGCGCCACTGCACTCCAGCTTGGGCAACAGAACGAGACTCCATCTCTAAAAAAAAAAAAATAATAATAATAATTAGAATACATGTTAATAGGTAGTGATTTCTTTCTATGACAGGGAGAATTTGTACAAAAAAAGCCTGGCAGGACACAGTGGCTCACACCTGTAATCCCAGGGCTTTGGGAGGCCGAGGTAGGCAGATTGCCTGAGGTCAGGAGTTTGAGACTAGCCTGGCCAACATGGTGAAACCCTGTCTCTACTAAAAATACAAAAATTAGCTGAGCTTGGTGGCAGGCGCCTGTAATTCTTGCTACTCAGGAGGCTGAGGCAAGAGAATCTCTTGAACTGGGGAGGCGGTGGTTGCAGTGAGCCAAGATCAGGACATTGCACTCCAGCCTTGGGTACAAGAGCGAAACTTTGTCTCAAAAAAAACAACAAAAGGGATTATAAAATATATCATTTTCTGCGACAATTACTTTATTAATTTCAATTTTAAAACTAATTTATTTAACGGAAGAAAAACCTTTTAAATATTTTGTCATGTCCTCCTTGGTCCACCTCTCTGTAAATAAACTAGCTTCCTTTAGCCTTGAAAGTTAGGCTAAACAGATGATTTTAATAACATTATGGCCCTGAAATAATTATATCAAGTACCTTTGGCTTTGTCCACCAGCTTTAGTCTATGGTGATTGGATATATGTTTCATCCAGGAAGGATGTACTTTTCCATTTGCAGTGGTTTGCTACCTCATTCTTCCAGGGTTCATTTTATTCTTTGCTTCAGTAGGGGGTACATTTTAAATACATCATTGTAGTAATGATATACTATATTTATAAACACTATAATAATAAGGAATCATTTATGGAAAGATGCTTTTTGTGATTACTTTTTCAGTTTTTTACCATAGAACATAGTATTTATAAAGTGGTAATTAAGAGTAGATTCTGGAGCTAGATTGCCTAGCGATTTTCTCATAGTCTTGTAGTGATGCTTAAATCATTGTTACGTATCAAGTCTTTACACCAGTACCTGGCATGTTTTTAGTGTTGGCTGCTCCTGTAATCTACCTACCCACTGCCGCGGTTATTATTGTTGTTCTTGTTACTGTATTTTAGGGATTCTGTGTTTTATAGTCCTACACAATAGAGAGTTTTTTAAAAGTGGATATTCTGAGGATATTTAAAAGGGTATTTTTCCGCTAAACGTGATTCTGAACAATTGTTTTTTTTTTTTTTTTTTTTTTTTTGAGACGGAGTTTCGCCCTTGTTACCCAGGCTGGAGTGCAATGGCGCGATCTTGGCTCACCGCAACCTCCGCCTCCTGGGCTCAGGCAATTCTCCTGCCTCAGCCTCCTGAGTAGCTGGGATTACAGGCACGTGCCACCATGCCCAGCTAATTTTTTTGCACTTTTAGTAGAGACGGGGTTTCACCATGTTGACCAGGATGGTCTCGATTTCTCGACCTCGTGATCCACCCGCCTCAGCCTCCCAAAGTGCTGGGATTACAGGCTTGAGCCACCGCGCCCGGCTACAATTGTTTTTATCTTTATATTCTAGTATGTGCATAATGGATCCAGTTTTTCTCTTGGCTGTTCAAATTATATATTTCAGATCCTGTGGATAATTGAACTTAGTATAGAATAGGATCTCTGCTGAATATTTATAAAAATTATATAATACATACTGAAATGACATGAGACTATCAGAGTACAAACATCATTTTATAACCTCAACTTTAGCTTTGTGGGAAAAAGAATAATGATAAGAATAATGGGGTATCATTCATACTTCAGCTGGTTAATGACACATATAAACCCAGAGGTCCTTGATCATAAAGAAAGTAAGGAAATGTCACAGGAGCCTTCAGTGGGGCTCAACTGTTATCCATTATGATGCAGGATAAATGGAAAGAGAAGGATTTTTATAGACACACATTCCACCCTGCACACCCACCTCCCACCCCCTGCATGTTTTGGGCTTGTTAGGTGGTGCTAACACAGCTAGTTTGCACCCATTTGTGTCTATTTCAGGTCTTCCTCACTGATGGCAACTTGCCCAGAGGAGGTAATCTTAGTGTCCACTGTTCTTTTTTTTATGAAATCCTTTCACTATGGAATGTTTGTTTCTCCTCTTTTAGAAGTAAATAAGAGTCTAAGAATAGCCATTCCTTTTTACCCCTCCAACTCAACAATCTGTCTGTCTAGAGTGAGTAATTGAAAAAGAAAGTAGCTTGTCAAGAACTTGCAGATGGGATTTTAACCTGGTTCGGCAGCTTCTGCACCTGAGTATATCAGCAGAAGTGTTTACCAGCAAAGAATATCAGCAGAAGTGTTTACCAGAAAACTATTAAAGAAAATAAAGGGATTCCTTTAATAGTTTAACTAATACAGGGTATAAAAGCAAAATTGTTAACATTTTAATTCCTTAATTTCTCCCTAAATGCAGATGATAGAGTAGAAAGTAGGCTATTGTCCTTAAGTATGTAAGGGCTGTTTATAAATTAGGTGGGCTTATAAAACAAATATGTCTTCTTATATGTAAAACTTGGTTGGTTCTATGAAGTTTCATTTTAAATAATGTTTCTTGTACTGTCCTTTTACGGCAAGAAAGTCTAATCAACCACATGGCCATAGCTTTTCTTTGTATAAGATCTATATGTTAGCAATTGGTATGACCTGGTTAAACATGTAAACATGAAGGCATTGTGTTCTGTGTATACAGGTATACCTTGGAGATATTGCAGATTCATTTCCAGACCGCTGCAATAAAACAAGTCACACATACTTTTTGGCTTCCCAGAGCATATAAAAGTTATATTTATACTATATTGTAGTTTAAGTGTGCAATAGCATTATATCTAAAAGTATACATACTTTAATTTAAAAATATCTTATTGCAAAATATGCTAATAATTTTCTTAGCCTTCATCAAGTCATAATATTCTTGCTGGTGGAGGGTCTTGCCAGTGTGTTGGTGGCTATTGACTGATCAGGCGGTAGTTGCTCAAGGTTGGGGTGGCTGTGGCAATTTCTTAAAGTAAGACGTCAATGAAGTTTGCTGCATCAGTTGATGCATCCTTTCAGAAAAGATTTCTCTGACGCATGCAATGCTATTTGATAGCATTTTACCCACAGAAGAATTTCTTTCAAAATTGGAGTCAGTCCTCTCAACCTTTGGCATTGCTTTATCCTCGAAGTTTATGTAATACTCTACTTATTTTGTTGTCATTTCAGCAATGTTCACAGAGTCTTCACTGAGAGTAGATTCTGTCTGTCTCAAAAAAACCACTCTTTTTACTCAACCTGTTTAATTTTTTTTTTTTTTTTTTTTGACATGGAGTTTTGCTATTGCTGTCCAGGCTGGAGTGCAATGACACAATCTCGGCTCACTGCAACCTCTGCCTCCCAGGTTCAAGTGATTCTCTTGCCTCAGTCTCCTGAGTAGCTGGGATTACAGATGCCCACCACCACACCCAGCTAACTTTGTGATTTTTGGAGAGATGTGGTTTCACCATGTTAGCCAAGCTGGTTTCGAACTCCTGACCTCAAGTGATCTGCCTGCCTTGGCCTCCCAAAGTGCTGGGATTATAGGTGTGAGCCACCATGCCTGGCCCATCTGTTCAAATTTTATCATAAGATTGCAGCAGTTCAGTTACAGTTTCAGGCTCCAGTTCTAATTTTGATTCTCTTGGTATTTTCACATCTTTAGTGACTATTGAAGAGCCTGTTAAAGTTATCTATGAGGATTGGAATCAACTTCTTCAAAGCTCCTGTTAATGTTGCTATTTTGACCTCCTCTTGTGAATCACAGATGTTCTTAACGGCATCAGGAATAGTGAATCCTTCACAGACAATTTTCAATTTACTTTGCCCTGATCCATCAGAGGAATCGCCAACCATGGCAGCTATAGCCTTACAAAATATATTTCTTTCTTTTTTTTTTAAAAAATATATATTTTATTGCATTTTAAGTTTTGGGGTACATGTGAAGAACATGCAATGTTGTTGCATAGGTACATACATGAAAATATGGTTTGCTGCAATATATTTCTTAAATAGTAAGACTACAAATCAAAATGACGCCTTGATTAATGAGTTGCAGAATGGATGTTGTGTTGGCAGGCATGAAAAAAACATCAATCTCCTTGTACCTCTCTATCAGAGCAGGTGACCAGATATATTGTCAATGAGCATTAATATTTTGAAAGGAATCTTTTTTCTGAGCAGTAGCTTTCCACAGTGGGTTTAATACATTAAGTACACCATGTTGTAAACAGATGGGCCGTGATCCAGGCTTCTTTGTTCCGTTTATAAAGCACAGGCAGATTAGATTTACCATAATTCTTAAGGGCCCTAGGATTTTCAGAATGGTAAATGAAATCTGGCCTTAAATTTCAGTCAACAGCTGTATTATCTCCTAACAAGATAGTCATTCTCTTTCGAAGCTTTGTTTTCTTTGTTTATTGTTTTTGTTTTTGTTTTTGTTTGTTTTTGAGACACAGTCTCGCTTCATTGCCCAGGTTAGAGTGCTGTGGCATGAACTTGGCTCACTGCAACCTCCGCCTTTCTGGTTCAAGCAATTCTCCTGCATCAATTTCCTGAGTAGCTGGAATTATAGGCATGTGCCACTATACCTGGGTATGTTTGAAGCTTTGAAGCCAAACATTGCCTTATTCTTCCTAGTTATAAAAGTTCTAGGTGGCATCTTCTTCCAGTAAAAGGTGGTTTCATCTATTAGGTTGATGCAAAAGTAATTTTTGCCATCAGTGGCAAAAACCACAATTACTTTTGCACCAATCGAATACATTGAAAATCTGTTGTTTATTATAGTCACCTTCATTGATTATCTTAGCTAGACCTGGATAATGTGCTGCAGCTTCTCATTAGCACTTGGTGGCCACCCCCCAACAACCAACAGTGTGTGATGCTCCCCTCCCTGTGTCCATGTGTTCTCATTGTTCAACACCCGCTTATGAGAGAACATGCAGTGTTTGATTTTCTGTTCTTGTGTGAGTTTGCTGAGAATGATGGTTTCCAGATTCATCCATGTCCCTGTAAAGGACATGGATTCATCCTTTTCTGTGGCTGCATAGTATTCCATAGTGTATATGTGCCACATTTTCCTTGTCCAGTCTGTCATTGATGGGCATTTGGGTTGGTTCCAGGTCTTTGCTGTTGTAAACAGTGCTGCAATGAACATACGTGTGCACGTGTCTTTATAATAGAGCAATTTATAATCCTTTGGGTATATACCCAGTAATGGGATTGCTGGGTCAAATGGAATTTCTATTTTTAGGTCCTTGAGGAATTGCCACACTGTCTTCCACAATGGTTAAATTAATTTACACTCCCACCAACAGTGTAAAAGTGTTCCTATTTCTCCACATCCTCTCCAGCATCTGTTGTCTCCAGATTTTTTAATGATCACCATTCTGACTGGTGTGAGGTGGTATCTCAATGTGGTTTTGATTTGCATTTCCATAATAACCAATGATGATTAGCATTTTTTCATATTTTTTTTGGCTTCCTATATGTCTTCTTTTGAAAAGTGTCTGTTCATATCCTTTACCCACATTTGGATGGGTTTGTTTTTTTCTTGTAAATCTGTTTTAGTTCTTTATAGATTCTAGATATCAGCCCTTTGTCAGATGGGTAGATTGCAAAATTTTTTCCCCATTCTGTTGGTTGCCAGTTCTCTCTAATGATTGTTTCTTTTGCTGTACAGAAGCTCTGGAGTTTAACTCGGTCCCATTTGTCTATATTGGGTTTTGTTGCCATTACTTTTTAGTCATGAAGTCCTTGCCTATGCCTATGTCCTGAATGGTTTTGCCTAGGTTTTCTTCTAGGGTTTTTATGATGTTAGATCTTATGTTTAAGTCTTTAATCCATCTGGAGTTAATTTTAGTGTAAGGTGTCAGGAAGGGGTCCAGTTTCTGCTTTCTGCACATGGTTATTAAGGATTATTTCTATTATAATCCTTAATAAAAGGATTCCCATTTGTTAAATAGGGAATCCTTTCCATATTGCTTGTTTTTGTCTGGTTTGTTAAAGATCAGATGGTTGTAGATGTGTGGTGTTGCCTCTGAGGCCTCTGTTCTTTTCCATTGGTCTATATCTCTGTTTTGGTACCAGTACCATGCTGTTTTGATTACTGTAGCCTTGCAGTATGGTTTGAAGTCAGATAGTGTGATGCCTCCGGCTTTGTTCTTTTTGCTTAGGATTGTCTTGGCTATGCGGGCTCTCTTTTGTTTCCATATGAAGTTTAAGGTGGCTTTTTCCAGTTCTGTAAAGAAGGTCATTGGTAGCTTGATAGGGATAGCGTTGAATCTATAAACTACTTTGGGCAGTATGGCCATTTTCACAACATTCATTCTTCCTAACCATGAGCATGTAATGTTTTTCCATGTGTTGATGTTCTTTCTTATTTCCTTGAACAGTGGTTTGTAGTTCTCCTTGAAGAGGTCCTTTACATCCTTTGTTAGTTGTATTCCTAGGTATTTTATTCTCTTTGTAGCAATTGCGAATGGGAGTTTGCTCATGATTTGGCTCTCTTTTAGTCAGTTATTGGTGTATAGAAATGCTTGTGATTTCTGCACATTGATTTTGTATCCTGAGACTTTGCTGAAGTTGCTTATCAGTTTCAGGAGATTTTTGGCTGAGATGTTGGGGTCTTCTGAATGTACAATCATGTTGTCTGCAAATCGAGACAATTTGACTTCCTCCTTTCCTAATTGAATACCTTTTATTTATTTATTTATTTATTTATTTATTTTTATTTTATTTTTTTTTTTTTTGAGACGGAGTTTCGCCCTTGTTACCCAGGCTGGAGTGCAATGGCGCGATCTTGGCTCACCACAACCTCCGCCTCCTGAGTTCAGGCAGTTCTCCTGCCTCAGCCTCCTGAGTTAGCTGGGATTACAGGCACACACCACCATGCTCAGATAATTTTTTGTATTTTTAGTAGAGACGGGGTTTCACCATGTTGACCAGGATGGTCTCGATCTCTTGACCTCATGATCCACCCGCCTCGGCCTCCCAAAGTGCTGGGATTACAGGCTTGAGCCACCGCGCCCGGCTATTTATTTTTTTTGCCTAATGCTCTGGCTAGAACTTCCAATACTGTATTGAATAGGAGTGGTGAGAGAGGGTATCCTTGTTTAGTGCCAGATTCCAAAGGGAATGCCCATTCAGTATGATACTGGCTGTGGGTTTGTTGTAAATAGCTTTTATTATTTTGAGATACCTGCCATTGATACCTAGTTTATTGAGAGTTTTTAGCATAAAGGGCTGTTGAATTTTCTCGAAGGCCTTCTCTGCATCTATTGAGATAATCATGTGGTTTTTGTCTTTGGCTCTGTTTATGTGGTGGATTACATTTATAGAATTGCGTATGTTGAACCAGTCTTGCATCCCGGGATGAAGCCTACTTGATGGTAATATATAAGCTTTTTGATGTGCTGTTGCAATCGGTGTGCCAGTATTTTACTGAAGATTTTTGCATCTATGTTCATCATTCTTATTAGCCTGAAGTTTTCTTTTCTTGTTGAGTCTCTGCTGGTTTTTGGTATCAGGAAGATGTTGGTCTCATAAAATGATTTGGGAAGGATTCACTCTTTTTGGATTGTTTGGAATAGTTTCAGAAAGAATGGTACTGGCTCTTCTTTGTACATCTGGTAGAATTTGGCTGTGAACACGTCTGGACCTGTGCTTCTTTTGGTTGGTAGGCTATTAATTGCTGCCTCAACTTCAGTCCTTGTTATTGGTCTGTTTAAGGTTTCAAATTCTTCCTGGTTTAGGCTTGGGAGGGTACAAGTGTCCAGGAATTTATCCACTTCTTCCAGGTTTACTGGTTTATGCCCATGGAGTTCTTTGTAGTAATCTCTGATGGTTTGTATTTCTATGGAGTCTGTGGTGATGTCCCCTTTATCATTTTTATTGCATCAATTTGATTATTCTCTCTTTTCTTTTTTATTAATCTGGCTAGCAGTCTGTCTGGTTTGTTTATCTTTTCAGAAAACCAGCTTCTGGATTTATTGATTTTTTTTTTGAAGGGTTTTTTTGTGTGTGTTTATATTCTTCAGTTCTGCTCTGATCTTAGTTATTTCTTGTCTTCTGCTAGCTTTTGAGTTTTTTTGATCTTGCCCCTCTAGCTATTTACATGTTGATTATAGGATGTTGATTTTAGATCTTTCCTTTCTTCTCATGTGGGCATTTATTGCTATAAATTTTCCTCTAGCCACTGCTTTAAATGTGTCCCAGAAATTCTGGTACATTGTGTCTTTGGTCTCATTGGTTTCAAAGAACATCTTTATTCCTGCCTTCATTTCATTGTTTATGCAGTTGACATTCAGGAGCCAGTTCTTCAGTTTCCATGAAGTTGTGCCTTTCTGAGTTAGTTTCTTAATCCTGAGTTCTAATTTGATTGCCCTGTGGTCTAAGAGACTGTTATGATTTCCATTCTTTTGCATTTGCTGAGGAGTGATTTCCATCCAATTATGTGGTCAGTTTTAGAGTAGGTGCAATGTAGTGCTGAGGAAAATGTATATTCTGTGGATTTGGGGTGTAGATTTTTTTAGATGTCTGTTAGGTCCACTTGGTGTAGCTCTGAGTTCAAGTCCTGGATATCCTTGATGATTTTCTGTCTCGTCGATCTGTCTAATATTGACAGTGGAGTGTTGGTCTTCCACTATTATTGTGTGGGAATCTAAGTTTCTCTGTAGGGCATTGAGAACTTGCTTTATATATCTGGCTGCTCCTGTATTGGGTGTATATATATTTAGGATTATTAGCTCTTCCTGTTGCATTGATCCTTTTACCATTATGTAATGCCTTCTTTGTCTCTTTTGATCTTTGTTGGTTTAAAGTTATTTTATCAGAAACTAGGATTGTAATTCCTGGTTTGTTTGTTTTTTTTTTTGCTCTCCATTTGCTTGATAAATCTTCCTTCATCCCTTTATTTTGAGCCTATGCGTGTCCTTGCATGTTATAGGTTTCCTGAGTACAGCCCACTGATGAGTTTTGACTTTTTATCCAATTTGCCAGTTTGTGTCTTTTGATTGGGGCATTTAGCCCATTTACATTTAAGGTTAATATTGTTATGTGTGAATTTGATCCTGCCATTTTGATGCTAGCTGGATGTTTTGCACATTAGTTGACACGTTTTCTTCAATGTGGTGTTGGTCTTTACCATTTGGTACATTTTTAGAGTGGCTGGTACTGGTCGTTCCTTTCTTTGTTTAGTTCTTCTTTTGGGAGCTCTTGTGAGATGGGCCTGATAGTGACAAAATCTCTCTGCAATTGCTTGTTCATAAAGAATTTTATTTCTCCTTTACTTATGAAGCTTAGTTTGGCTGGATATGAAATTCTAGGTTGAAAGTTCTTTTCTTTAAGGATGTTGAATATTGGTCCCCACTCTCTTCTGGCTTGTAGTGTTTCTGCCAAGAGATTCACTATGAGTCTGATGGGCTTCCCTTTGTGGGTAACCTGACCTTTCTCTCTGGCTGCCTTTAGAATTTTTTCCTTCATTTCAACCCTGGTGAATCCCATGATTATGTGCCTTGGGGTTGCTCTTCTTGAGGAACATCTTTGTGGTGTTCTCTGTATTTGAATGTTGGCCTGCCTTGCTAGGTTGGGGAAGTTCTCCTGGATAATATATATCCTGAAGAGTGTTTTCCAGCTTGGATTCATTCTCTTTGTCACATTCAGGGACACCTGTCAAAGTGGGTTAGGTCTTTTCACATAATCTCATATTTCTTGGAGGCTTTGTTATTTCTTTTCACTCTTTTTTCTCTAATCTTGCCTTCTCATTTTATGTCATTGAGCTGATCTTCAGTCTCTTATGTCCTTTCTTCTGCTTGGTTGATTCAGCTATGAAACTTGTGTATGCTTCACAAAGTTCTCATGGTGTGTTTTTCAGCTCCATCAAGTCGTTTATATTCTTCTCTAAGCTGTTTATTCTAGTTATAATTTCTTCTAACCTTTTCTCAGGATACTTAGTTTCTTTGCATTGGGTTAGCACATGTTATTTTAGCTCTGAGAAGTTTGTTATTACCCACTTTCTGAAGCCAGTTTCTGTCAATTCTTCAGATTCATTCTCCATCCAGCTTTGTTCACTAGCTGGTGAGTTGTGATCCCTTGGAGTAGGAGACGCATTTTGGTTTTTGATATTTTCATCCTTTTTGCACTGGTTTCTTTCCATCTCCGTGGCTTTATCCACATGTAGTCTTTGTAGTTGGTGTCTTTCGGTTGGGATCTCTGAGTGGACATCCTTTTTGTTGATGGTGAAGCTATTTCTTTCTGTCTCTTAGTTTTCCTTCTGATGGTCCAGCCCTTCTGCTGCATTACTGCTGGAGGTCCACTGCAGACCCTGCTCTCCTGGGGATCACCTGCAGGGGCTGTAGAAAAGTAAGGGTTTCTCCTGGTTTCTTCTTCTGTTATCTTTTTTCCAGAAGGGTATCCAACAGATGTCAGCTTGAGCTCTCCTTTATGAAATGTCTCTTTGGGTATATGGCGGTTGGGGAGCTGCTTGGGGAGACAGTCTGTCCCTTATAGGAGCTCAAGTGCTGTGCTGGGAGCTCCATTGTTCTGTGCAGAGCTGCTGGGCAGGTACATTTAAGTCTGCTGCAGGGGAACTCATAACTACCTCTTTTCCAGTGCTCTGTCCTAGGAAGGTTGGGCTTTATTTATAAGTTCCTGAGTGCTGCTGCCTTTTTTCATAGATGCCCTGCCCTGCCCTGCACGGAGATAGTCTAGTCACAGTCTGCCAGCAGAGCCAGCAGAGGTGTTGCTGAGCTGCTGTGGGCTCTACCCAGCTCCTGTGTGAACTTCCTTGAGGTGTTGTTTTTAGAGGTACAGTTAGAACTGCCTCAGTATTGGCCGACTGCCTTGGTAGTGGCGGATACCCTTCCCACCACCGAGCTGGACTGTCCTGGGTCCAGCTACACTTGCTGCAAAACTCTCTATCCAGAGCATTTCAGATTTCTTGTTTTGTGGAGAGGTGGTACCTGCCGAGCTAGATCACCTGGCTCCCTGTCTCAGCCCTCTCTCTTTCAGTTGAATGGATGGCTCTGTCTCCCAGGCATTCCAGGTGCCAGTTGAAATGGCTGCCCATATTTATGTGAGTTCTATGTGCCAACCCATGGCTCTGGCTGAAGCAGCTGTGCTGGAAACTCATGGCACTTTTCAGCCAGGGAATCTCCTAGTCTGTGGGCAGTGAAAATTTGTTTGGAAGTGCAGCAATCACTTACCCTTTGCATTGTTCTTGCTGGGAACTGCACTCCAGAGCTGTTCCTATTTGGCCATGTTGGATCATCTGAAAAATTTCTTAAATTTACCATCTTATATGGGTAGAGTTCATGGCACCCCAGATAAATTATAACAGTAACATCAAAGATCACTGATCATAGGTCACCGTAATAGATATAATAATAATGAAAAAGAAATATTGCAAGCATTACAAAAATGTGCCAGAGACACCAAGTTAGCCTGCTCTTGAAAAGTAGTGCTGATAGACTTGCTTGATGCAAGGTTTCCACAAACCTTCAGTTAGTAAAAAACCAGTATCTGTGAAGAACAATAAAGCAAACTCTAAGAAATCGAGGTATATTCGTATATGAAATATACAGATTTTTGGAGTATATGAGTTTTTGAGTGGCAAATTTCTCTTTAATGGTTATGAGTTTACCTAAGTATTGATTCATATGAGATTTTAGTAGCAGTATCTAGTAAAATCAAGGGGTGACTAATACTTTCCATCTGTGATGAACTCAGTTCTTATAATGGGCTTTGGACTCTTACTGGCACTAAATAGATTGGAGCCCATTTCAGGTAATTCATGGTTCAGCTGTATGATTATCTCTCTGTTAAGTGAAAATTTAAGCTTCAGCGTATTCATGTACCCTATTCTAAACATATCAAATCTCTTTCTTAGTTTTTTTGTTCTGCCTGTCGAGTTCTTCTTGACTCTAGAGAGGTACCTTAAAGAGCTTGTAGTAAATTTATTAATGTAAGAAACTATGTGACAATTCGATCCAGGATTGTTTTGTAATTCCCTTCTTGGCAGGAGTTTTTGTGAATCCCTAAATGCAGTTTATGAAAGTCCAAACTTATATTTTATTCATTTATTGATTAATGTTTACGATCTGAGATGTACCATTTAGGAAGGTACAAAACAGATGGAGGGGTAGGATCTATGTCTACTTGTGGAGACATGTATAAAACAAAGAATTACGTATGGTTACATACGCTAATCAGTGCTGTAATGATAGATGGAAGAATGGAGATGTGTGATCAATACATAGATACATGGAAGAATGGAGGAGTGTATATTTATATACAATATATAGATGTATATGTATCATTAATGGTATACAGACAATGATCAAGTTTTTCTCATGGGGGTGAGGGCGACATACTATTCCCAGAGGAGATAATGTTTATCTTGCATTTTGAAAACCATGTAAAAAAAATTTTTCAGTATCAGCTCAAGAGGAGACTGTGATTATATTCTCCTGCTTCATTTTTCTCGATAGAACTTATGTCTGCCCTGTGCTGTATTGATTCATTCATTTGTTCAATCACTTATTCCTTCCTTCTTTCATTCATTTGTCTACCTTACTAGAATATAAGCTCAATGAAGGCAGGGATTTGGTCTGTTTTCATTACTCTGTTTCTTCAACAACTGGAATAGTGCCTGATCTATAGCGGGAAGTTAAACTTGTATGTATATAGTGAATGAATGAACTTCATGAGTAGCTGGTTTATTTATAATTTTTCTTTAGCTTATTAAGGATATCTCCTTAGAATTTCCTCATAGTTTTTACTTGAATAATTTTTTTATTGTACTTCAGTCTCCTTGTACCTGAGTGATAACATGCTATTTCCACAATGTTACCTCATAGTGTATTTAGTCCCCATAATCTTACCTGAATTGATACGACCCCTAATGGTTTTCCATGTCTATATGCGAGTCCTCTTAAATTTTCATTGAAAGAATGGGTCCAATCCTTGCATGCTGACACTGCCAACACTGACATTGTTATTTATTTAAAGTACAGAACTGGTCAACCAAAAATCTCTAATGGTTTTCATTTCTCTGAATAAAATCTGTGCTCCTTAGGTTGGCACACAAGGTCTTCTATAGCTTGGCTTTAGCTGTATAATGATGCATTTTCTTACCATCTCATAATAGAATAAAAATGAGCACATTCATTTTTCTTCGTATCAGTCATGTCTGGCATGTAATACAGAATTCAACACAATTTTTTTGAGTAAATTAATACATGTAAGTGTGTATAAACGAATGACTACAAAAAATGTTTGCTGCTTAGATAAAAGATGATATAAATCTAACATAACACTAGCATTTAAGAACAGCCTTTTCTTTGCACAGCAGATTCATCTTTCTCCCTGTTTAGCTTGTCTGTTCTCTGTCTTCCCTTTATTCTTTGTGAAAGAATTCCCCTTGCATTTACAATGTCATTTTAGAAGTAATCCTAAGCCTCATGGCTTTCCTCTCTACATGGCCATCTCTATATTGGATCTTTCCTGCTAGCTACTTTTCTTGTTTTATTAGAGATTTGTGTATATGTGTCCATATACTTGTGTACCTTTTTTTCTTTGTTTTGCCTACAAATTCCTGGGTTTCAGGTTTTGCGTGTAATTCTGAAAATTAGGATTAAATAATTTCTACAGAAGGCACATAGGCAACCCTGAGCTGTTTTCAAATTAAAATGATTTTGATCGTGCTATTGTTTTTTTAAAAATGTTCTCTTTTTTCCCTTAAATATTTATGTACACTTAGATTGAAAATCTTCAAGAGCAGCTTAGAGATAAGGAAAAGCAGATGAGCAGCTTGAAAGAACGGGTCAAATCCTTGCAGGCTGACACCACCAATACTGACACTGCCTTGACAACTTTGGAGGAGGCCCTTGCAGAGAAAGTAAGTGAATGGCCCGACTCTCCACACGTTTTCTGCTTTCTCATTAATCTAAAACTGGATATAGAACACAGAAGACATCCCTGTGGGCAAAAGGAAAAAGAGCTACTGTGTGCTATTGCTGACATATGTAGTGTAAAGGGAAAAGAAACTCCATTGAGTTGTGGCCAGTTTAAGCATCTGTTGCTAGCTAGGCAAAGTGGACTCTGCACTACAGAGCAGTGGCCACATTTTCTAAAGAATCAGCCAGATTTTCTCCATTTCCTATCTTCTGAAGAAAAAGAAAAAATTTTTAAATTTATATGGTCAACTAGAATTTGAGGATGTGGGAATAGCAGACGTGGTCATTAGGAGGCAATACATAATTAGTCCTCTTTTACGATCCCATTTTGGTACCTAGTATATTCCTGGATTTTAGTTATTAATATAACGTGCTTTCTAATTTTCTAGTCTTGGCCTTGCTACCTTCTTTTGCCTTTATAAACAAACTTAGTTTCTTTGTTTGTTTGTTTATTTATTTATTTATTTATTTATTTTCGAGACAGAGTTTCACTTTATTGCCCAGGCCAGAGTGCAGTAGTGGTGCTAACTCAGCTCACTGCATCCTCTGTCTCCCGGGTTCAAGCGATTCTCCTGCCTCAGCCTCCCGAGTAGGTGGGACTTCAGGCACCTGCCACCACGCCTGGCTGATTTTTCTATTTCTTAGTAGAGACTAAAAGATTTTAGTCTCTATTAAAATAGGCCAGGCTGGTCTGGAACGCCTGACCTTGTGATTTGCCTGCCTCAGCCTCCCAAAGTCCTGGGATTACAGGCGTAAGCCACCACACCAGGCCAACAAACTAAGTTATTTAGGAATGGTTGACTAAGGAAGTAGCCCAAACCTCTGACCATTGTTAATGTCTTGGAAGGAGGTTTAGGGCATCTTCTTGGGTCCTTGTAATTGGATTTTTTTTTATTTAATTTTTTTTTAAACAGGATGAGGGGATCACTGTTCTTTAAGTCTCTTGGATTCAGAATGCTTCAGGCTGCCTGCCGGAATTGAGGCTTTATTCCTGAATATATTTAGAAATGGTACCCAAAATGACACTTTTAAATTGCTCTATTTTTTTTTTTTTTTTGAGACGGAGTTTCGCTCTTGTTACCCAGGCTGGAGTGCAATGGCGCGATCTCGGCTCACCGCAACCTCCGCCTCCTGGGTTCAGGCTATTCTCCTGCCTCAGCCTCCTGAGTAGCTGGGATTACAGGCACGCACCACCATGCCCAGCTATTTTTTTTTGTATTTTTAGTAGAGACGGGGTTTCACCATGTTGACCAGGATGGTCTCGATCTCTTGACCTTGTGATCCACCCGCCTCGGCCTCCCAAAGTACTGGGATTACAGGCTTGAGCCACCGGGCCCGGCCGTTTTTTTTTTTTTTTTTTTTTTTTTTTTTTTTTTTTTTTAAAGACAGAGTCTCACTTTGTTGTCCAGGTTGGAGTGCAGTGGTGTGATCTTGTCGCACTGCAAATTCCACCTTCTGGGTTCAAGTGATTCTCCTGCCTCAGCCTCCCAAGTAGCTGGGATTACAAGCATGAGCCACCATGACCAACTAATATTTTGTAGAGACTGGGTTTCGCCATGTTGGCCAGACTGGTCTTGAACTCCTAACCTCAAGTGATCCACCCGCCTTGGCCTCCCAAAGTGTTGGGATTACCGGTGTGAGCCACTGTGCCTGGCCAAATTGCTCTAATTTTCAAACTTCATGAGTATCTGCTGACAGAAAGTTTTGATGATTTCTTTTTTCTTTACCCTTCTTTATATTTTAAGCTCAAAATATCAAAATCTTTCCCATTGCCCCCTTTTTTGGTGTGTGAGTTGTGAGTTGTTTCCATTGCCTTGTAGGCAACATGTGAATAATATATGAGAAGAAATAGTTAATTATTATGTTAGTTATTGTCCTTAGGGCATGTATATAAGCTTTTAGTTACTTGGAAATTAAATAAATGGAAATATTCCCAAAGAATACTTTAACAATATCAAATACTAGTTGAGATCACAAGAAAAAAAAAAAACCAAAAAACCCTTGGGATTCAGTTGAATAAAGCTACATCCTTGTTATGGCAAGATGAATAAGAAGGATTCTTTAAAAAGTGGATTCTTTAGAAACTTACCATTGTCTTTTGAATATAGAAGTTTGAAATTTTATCAGCTAAAAGCAAAATTAAAGTCATGTAAGTACAAAAAGGAATTTCCTCACATGTTGATATATTCTCTCATCAGGAGCGGACAATTGAACGCTTAAAGGAGCAGAGGGACAGAGATGAGCGGGAGAAGCAAGAGGAAATTGATAACTACAAAAAAGATCTTAAAGACTTGAAGGAAAAAGTCAGCCTATTGCAAGGCGACCTTTCAGAGAAAGAGGTTAAGCTCACCAAAATATAATTAGTTTGCTTAATCATTGCATTGTGTCTGTTGTTGGTGTTTATATAATGCATGTGAAAAAGTATTTGATGGAAAATTTTCTTAATATTCTTTTAGTAGGCAAGCCAGGCCTGGTGCCATGTTTCCATGACTGTAATCCTTGCACTTTGTGAGGCCGAGGCAGGCAGATCACAGGGCAGGAGATCAAGACCATCCTGGCTAACACAGTAAAACCCCATCTCTACTAAAAATACAACATTTAGCTGGGCGTGTTGGCAGGCGCCCATAGTCCCAGCTGCTTGGGAAGCTGAGACAGGAGAATCACTTGAACCCGGGAGGTGAAGGTTGCAGTGAGCTGAGATCACGCTACTGCACCCCAGCCTAGGTGACAGAGCAAGACTCATCTCAAAAAAAAAAAAAAAAAAAAAAAAAAAAAAAAATTTTTTTTTAGCAGGCGTTTTGTGAATACCTTAAGGAATATTTCAGAAAGATTGGTTCATTCATTTTCTAAGTGTTACTGTTTTGAGTTGTTTTTTTGCTTGTTAATAGTATTTTTATAGACCCTAAAATAACTGAAGCTTAGATACATTTGGAGAAATAGTGTGCTAAAGATAAGAAAGTTGACAGATAAAAGCAATATGCAAAAGGAAGAAATTTTATGTATAGCAGCTATCGAAGAAAACAACAGCTGTTAAATTAGGTGACTTAACATATTTGATCTTGTTTTGGAGAATCCTGTTAATGTGATGTAAATAGCAAAGATGCCTCGTGCTATGTAATCAGATGATCATAATGCATGAGCTTTAGCATCTTTCTCTGGATTTTCTTTCTAATATCTTTAGGAAATGTTATGCAGGTTTAAATTCCTAATATAATTTTTCTTCTAATAGGGAAAAAATGTGTTTTTTTTTTTTTTTTTTTAAGAGACCATGTCTCACTCTGTTGCCCAGGCTAGAGTACAGTGGCATAATCATAGCTTACTGCAGCCTTGAACTCCTGGGCTCAAGGGATCCTCCTATTCAGTCTTCCAAGTACCTAGGACTATATGTGTGCACTACCATGCCAGCCTAAGTTATTTATTTATTTATTTATTTTGTGAAGACAGGGTCTTGCTATGTTTCCCAGGCTGGTCTTGAACTCCTGGCCTCAAGTGATTCCCCCTGCTTTGGCGTCCCAAAATGCTGGGATTACAGGCATGGAAACATGGCATCTGGCTGAAAAATATTGTATGTTTAAGTTAATGTAGCTACTGAGGTTTGACTACTTAAATTTACAAAACTTGATCTACTTTTGTTTATATTGTGAGAATGGGTATGTATTAACAGAACTCTTTAAATCACCATTCAATTGGTATTTCTTGAGAATCCATCTTATTTTTTAAGAGGTGAAAGCTAGAGCTAATATTGTTTTAGATTTCCTGAATTATCTTGAAATGGAAATATATCAGTATTTGGTAATGGAAAGGAAATGACAGCCACCATGATAATAAATATAAAATTCAAAATCTCTATTTTCTTTATAGTTAGTTATTCTACATGTGTGTTGCCTCTTTTAGGCTTCACTTTTGGATCTGAAAGAGCATGCTTCTTCTCTGGCATCCTCAGGACTGAAAAAGGACTCACGGCTTAAGACACTAGAGATTGCATTGGAGCAGAAGAAGGAGGAGTGTCTGAAAATGGAATCACAATTGAAAAAGGTTAAAGAAAATTTTTTACATTTTTTTTGCTTTGCTTTAAGAGCATAGTAGATAACCTTAGGGGGTTTATAAGGAATAATTTACCAATGGAGTAATAATCCCTAGATTTAAAAATACCATTTATGCCTAAAGTAATTCTCTTAGCATTCTCATTCTACTTTATTTTATTCAAGATAATCCCCCAAATCATAGAAAATCGACAGTTCAGAGAAAGATAAAAATATGCAGCTCCCTTGTGGGTAAAATATGAGACGACAGTGTGAAAATCTCAATTACCTGATACTTTTCTTCCATTAGAATCAGGCTTCTGCCAGGCGCAGAACTACAAAAAAGATCTTGATAACTACAAAAAAGACCTTAAAGACTTGAAGGAAAAAGTCAGCCTATTGCAAGGTGACCTTTCAGAGAAGAGGTTAAGCTCGCCAGAATATAATTAGTTTGCTTAATCATTGCATTGTGTCTGTTTGTTATTGGTGTTTATATAATGCAGGTATTTTTCAGTAGAACAAGGCCTGTGGATGGAAGGCTTAACTTTAACTCAGTATTTTAAGGATGATTATTCACTTGTTACGTCAGCTTCTTTTGTCCAAAGGTGATATTTTATACAATTACAGGCTCATGCCTGTAATTCCAGCTTCTTGGGAGGTTGAGGTGGGAGGATTACTTCATGCCAGGATTTGGACACCAGCCTGTGCCACAGAGTGAGACCCCATCTCTTAAAAACAGAAAAAAAAAGGCTGGGCATGGTGGCTCACACCTGTAATCCCAGCACTTTGGGAGGCCGAGGCGGGTGGATCACGAGGTCAAGTGATTGAGACCATCCTGGTCAACATGGTGAAACCCTGTCTCTACTAAAAACACAAAAAATTAGCTGGGCATGGTAGCACGTGCCTGTAATCCCAGCTACCCAGGAGGCTGAGGCAGGAGAATTGCCTGAACCCAGGAGGCGGAGGTTGCAGTGAGCCGAGATCGTGCCATTGCACTCCAGTCTGGGTAACAAGAGCGAAACTCTGTCTCAAAAAGAACAAAAAACAGAAAAAAAGAATAAGTAAGAGTGTATTTGCTAATTTAACCTATGGAGTAAGATCTGAGACTCAGAACAGTTATTAAATATCCTGTTTCAGATTTTATCTCATTATGGAGAATGTTAATTTCCTAGCATTTTTTTAAAGACAGGGTGCATATCGTCAGAAAGTTTTTTTTTTATTTGTTATACTTTTAATTTTCATAGCAATTTATTAGGCCTAGAATTTTGTTATCTTCACCTTCTACATTAGGGTCTATTTTTTTGCTTTATAGTTTCTTTGTAGATTTATGTGAAGGACTAGTTGGCATATTTTCTTCTTGGAAACTATTACTTGTGTATTATTAGTGTTCTAATTTATATTTATTCAAAACCCTGTGCTTATCATTGAAATTTTTAAAGTAAGATTTATTCTCAGTTTTGTTTGGAATAGGAAATGACTGGTTTTGAGGTAATGATAATTGAAGTCATTTTTGACCTATTTTATAGCTTAAGAATTTATATCCTGTATCTGAATGTTTGCATTCCATGTCTTCAACATCAGATAATATCCTCAGAATATATTAAGGAAAGGATTGAAACTCAGCTTTTGAGTTATCAAATTCTTATTGTCTTTTTTCTTTTTTAGAGATGGGTCTTGCTCTGTCGTTCAGTCTGTAGTGCAGTGGTGTAAGCATAGTTTGCTGTAACTTCAGACTTACGGATTTAAGTGATCTTCCTGCCTCAGCCTCCCAAAGAGTTGGGACTACAGACCCATGCCACAACATTTGGCTAAGTTACAAAAAAAATTTTTTTTTTTTTTTAACAGAGTGGTCTTGCCATGTTGCCTGGGCTGGTCTTAAACCCCTGCCTCAAAAGATCCTTCTATCTTGGCCTTCCAGAGTACCAGCAGCAAGGCCACTAGGCTCAGCCTTGAGTTAACAGAATGTTTAAAATGCTTAATTGTTTTTTTTTTCTTTCTACGGTGAAATATTTATTTCTAGACTCTGATTTTTTTTGTTGTTGTTGAACCTTTTTTTCACCATTTTAACCATTAATTTCCTTTCCCTTGATTATCCTACTCTTAAACCATTTTCACTACTTTTCTTTGTTCTTTTCTGCCTGATGCTTCTGTCTTTAGCATCCTGTAGTAGTGTGGGGCCACTCATCCAAGCCAGTCAGTGAACTAGCCAAGTGGTACATAAAGTACCAGTTGTAGTTTTTTCTGGCTTTTGTGGGAATGACATTTTTATCACCCAATAGATAAATGAATATATTTAACCTTCTCGTTTCTCCCTTCCTGAAATAGGAACTCTATTGATTTTTTTAAGATTTTTTTTAATGACATTTTTATCACCCAATAGATAAATGAATCCTTCTCATCTCTCCCTTCCTGAAATAGGAACTCTATTGATTTTTTAAAATGATTTTTAAAAATTATTCCTCTCCAAAGTATATTGAGGTTAATACAAAATAGAAACGTTTCTTTTAGACCAAAATCATACTTTGGGAAGTGTTTGCATTTCTGCTGCCTTTGCTTTGTTTTGTTCTTAGTGAGTTAATTCATTCAGGACTGCTTCTCTTTCCTTTTATTTCCACCCTGTTACGGCTTTTAGCCACACCGGTTTAGGGTACAGTTTTGCTAACACATTAAAATATGTATCTGCCAGTAGAGTCTTGTATAAAGGCCATGCTTAATAACTGCATTTTGACAACTGATGACACCTGAAGCAAAAGAAATTGGTCAAGAACTTCATCTTGAAAGTAACTCTGTTGCTTCCACAAAGCATTTAACAAAATGTACATAAATGTTTCTCTTTTACTTTAGGTACTTTGAATCAGAGATTGCCTAAGTATATATATTTACCCCTTTAATATTTTTTGAAACCATTTTAAGGGACTAAATATGTTTTGTTGTTTATTGAATAAGGGAAAAAAAAACTTGTCTTAGTCTTTACTTTCTCATTAAATAGGTTATGTGGTAAAAAGGTTGATTTCTATGGGAATACGATTATCTGCATGGTTTTGTAATCTTACATGTTTTACTATGACATGTATGAAATACAAAAGAACAAAATCTTTGCCTCCAGTGTATGAGTACTGCGGTTTTAATAATGTAAAAGGTAGGTATTTTTCAGAACAAGGCCTGTGGATGGAAGGCTTAACTTTAACTCAGTATTTTAAGGATGGTTATTCACTGTTACATCAGCTTCTTTTGTCCAAAGGTGATATTTTACACAATTATTTAATATTGTTATTTCACTAACGTTTGTAGCTTTTGCTTTTGAATGCTCTTGACCTCACGTTCTAAAAGCAAGGTGTATAGATTATCTGCATTTTTAAAACATATGTTAACGTACAGTTAGAACTTAATGGATAAGAGAGGGGAGAGGAGAATGAAGCCATGAAATGAAATAACTTCATCCAGAAAATACCTTTCATGCTGATACTGTGATAAGTGACTCTATGCACAGAAGAAATGCTTGCATCTTGAATTAAATGTCATATTCCACAATTTAGAAATCCATTTTATTTTTATTTACTTTTTTTGTGACAGAGTCTCACTCTGTTACTCAGGCTGGAATGCAGTGGCATGATCTCGACTCACTGAAGCCTCCACCTCCTGGGTTTAAGCAATTCTCATTCTTCACCCTCCCAAGTAGTTGGGATTACAGGTGTCTGCCACCACGCTTGGCTAATTTTTCTACTTTCTAGTGGAGACGGGTTTTGCCATGTTGGCCAGGCTGGTCTCGAACTCCTGGCCTCAGGTGATCCACCCACCTTGGCCTCCCAAAATGGTGGGATTACAGGCGTGAGCCACTGCACTTGGCCTAGAAATACATTTTAAAGGGATGTTTATAACACTGATTTGAAAAATGTGCCTTTTTTGGAGTTTGTATTGTAATTTATAAAGTTGTAAGGATCTTTAAGGTGGTTTAAAATTCTTAGAATTTTATTTAAAAGTACAAATGAACTCAGCAAGAGTTAGATGTAAACTACTCTGATAAAGAATTTGTTGTAATAAAGGGAAGGGAAGGTTTATAGTAGCTTTGATTTTCTTTTCTAGTTTGATTTATTTTGTCTTTAAAGATTGTCATTTAATATTCTTTTATTATCTTTATTGTTATTATTTTATCATTTTTTTGTAGAGGCAAGGTCCCACTATGTTGCACTGGCAGATCTTGAGCTCCCGGGCTCAAGCAGTTCTCCACCTTAGCCTCCCAAAGTGCTGGGATTAGAGGCGCGAACCACTGCACCTGGCCTCATTCCATATTCTTAATCATCTTCCCGGCTACATTTAGTCTTACATTTATATTTAATTACTGATTAATATCTCTTCTTCCCATTTTTTCTTTTCCTACCGTTTAGGCCTATGGGCTGTTTTACATCAAATGGAAACTAGCCCACTGCTTTTTGCGTATTCATTTTTTCTACAAATAGTTAAGTTTTTACTCTGTCAGTTACCACACTGGGCACTGAGGATATAATGGTGGACAAAACAGACCTGTCCTCTAACTCATATAATTTATAGCATCTCTCAGGAAGATAGACACTTAAAAAGGTAATTGTAGTAAATCACATCGTGTGAGGTAAGCTTGTATCAAAGAAAACTTAACCTAGGTCAAGGTCATGGAGTACCTCCTAACAGAAGTGACCCTTTCTAAGCTGAGACTTCAGAGTAAGGACTCACCAGCATGTATGAAGACCCAGAATGCTGATATGTAGTAGTTATATTTGTGGAGTTATAAATAATATATTTATAGTCATATATTTATAATAAATTATTAGAAATCAGCATTATCTCAGTGACACTAAATGGCCGCTGGCCTTCACGTTTGTTTACACAGTCATTTTTTTGCCCCTACATCAAGTCTCCTCCTATTGCCTTTTTCATCACCTTCTTTCTTTGTGGATACCAATAATTTTCTCAGTTACTTCTGCTTTTGTTTGCATCTTCAATCTGTTCCCTTTTGTTGTCTCTTCCCTTTATGTGTAATATGATCAGCTTTCTATTGAAATATTTCCTGATCTTGGTACTCCTTATGCTGTCTTCCCTCTCTGCTTTTCTATGAGATGTACTCTATAGCCACCTTCTGCCCATGAAAGATTGACTGCTACAGGAGTTTCTCTTCTACAATTAACAACTCAAAAGCTGGCAAATCATGTGAAACAAGTGATTTTAGACATTGGACAGCATTCAGTGCAGAACAGTGATCTCTTCTTACCTTCCAAACTTAACATATGATTTTTGTTTCTTAAAATATACTTCGTGTGTTGATCAAGGTTAAGGGTTAGGGAAGTCTATATTTAAGACAGATAAAAGATTGTTTTTTCTCCATGTGTGAAGCCTTAAACAAATGAACTTGAGAAAGGACTTATCTTAAAAGTATAGCCGTTACTTTCACCAAGTGTTTAGCACAATTTACCCAAACATTTCTTATTTACTCAAGGTAGTTTGCTTCAGAGCTTTCTGAAATATTTCCTAAGATTATATATTTTCTCCTTTAATATTTTTTCAAACCATTTTAAGGGACTAAATATATTCTGTGGTCTATTGAATAAGAAAAAACAGCTTTTGTCTTCTCATTAAATACATTCTGCATTCCAGAAGAAAAGTCAGGTCTTGAAAATTAGTTTGTAATTATTGAAACTGTTTTGTATTCCAAAATGCATTAACAATATTAGTTGACTTTTATAATAGGATCCTGAAGAAAAATTTTTTTCTCAGATCTTAGTATGGTTCTTTAAAAAAATTATTTTAAATATATATTTTTTCTAATAGTGATAGGGCCTTGCTGTGTTACCCAGGCTGGTCTTCAACTTGTGGCCTCAAGCAGTCCCCCTGCTTGGGCCTCCCTTAGTGCTGGGATTACAGGCTCAAGCCAGTGAGCCCAGACTTAAGTGTGGTTCTTGATTTCTGAATTCATTTGTTTCTTCCATATTATTTTGTAAATTCTCTAATCTTTGCATGAGGGAGGTATCTGTGTAGTGGTGGTAGCAACTATTTTCTTAACCTAACTCACATTTTTATGGCATCACACCCACAGTGTCTGTATGGTTCTAGATGTCCAAGGCTATGTGATTCACACAAGTTAGGTAAAGCAGCATATAGGAGATGGAAATGGAAGTTAGTCTAGTGGGAATTAAGTCTCTGCACTGATCTGGCTATCAGATCAGCAGTGAGTCCCTGATGTTGCCTTTTGATATTATCTTGGAGAGATCAGTAACAGTCCAGTGACTTGTTAGTTTGTCTCACTAAATTCTGAAGCATCTTTTGGCTTATGATGATTTTTAATCTAGTAATATTCAGAGATGTATTATTTAAAACAACTAATCTTTTTGGAACCTAAGATAATTCTCCATTTTTTACTAATATTTTTCTGTATAATACTTAAGCAGATAAAAACCTTATAAATTGCAGACTAGCTGTTAGATATTTGATAATATGGTTCTTAAATTGGAATATAAATAGTTATTTGGGATACGGTTTGCCCATTGCCACTTGTGTGTGTCTGATAGGATTGAAATGCTTTTCTTTGTTAGGCACATGAGGCAGCGTTGGAAGCCAGGGCCAGTCCAGAGATGAGTGACCGAATACAGCACTTGGAGAAAGAGATCGCCAGGTACAAAGATGAATCTAGCAAGGCCCAGGCAGAAGTTGATCGACTCTTAGAAATCTTGAAGGAGGTGGAAAATGAGAAGAATGACAAAGATAAGAAGATAGCTGAGTTGGAAAGGTAAGAAAGGGAAGCTGATTGGGACTCATGAGGTTAAAGTATGGTTTTATAAGTATATGCTTTTGAGAATAGACTTGTTCAATGTATCTGACTCTGAATTTAGGTTCTTGAGTCCTAGCTATTAGCCGCCTTTTTTCTAGGTCAGTGTACATTCTTTGTTGCAGTATCTAAAAGGAACATAGAATGGGAGTAAATTGGGAAGCTATGGACTGCAACATCATTGATTGGCAAAAGAGAAAGTATTCATTAATTTAAAATTTGTGTTTTTACTGGCAAATCAAGAAAGGACAAATGTTTACTTTTAAATTTCTTCATGTAATGAAAAAATGATCCTCAAGCATAAGAAGTTAATCTTTTATCACTGATTGAGACCTTCATTATTGAGCTAATGCTCCTTTGGGATTTTTAGACTTTTCAGTTTTTATTGTTGAAAAGCAAGCTGTTACATCAGTGCATTAGATCAAAATTAGGAGGAGAGACACTTTGAGGACGATTTAGGAGCCTTGGATGTGTTTTTTATGAAGCTGTCTCTTACTTGGGATTCTTCAAAATATTCTGTGTTTGAACACATCTAGGCAGACAGGTATCTTTCTTAGAAGTTTTGTGGTGTTTTTTCTTATTATTTTATGCTAAAGCTCAAGCATGTGCCTCTTCACCTCTTCTTTGACACCATATATTTAACGTAAATTTAAAAGTGTGCAGAAATAGCTCTGCTGGTAGAACTTTGTTAATTACCTATATTCTGAACAGCCAGAAAGACTGACAGTGACAGAACGGTGTCACTAATCTTCATGGCCTTTTGGGGACTGATCCTTAAGAATATTTTTTTTTCATGCTCTTGAAGGCTGAGAAGTATTAGAGTACTTCCATAAATTTTTTACTAAGTTTTGAAGTTTTGGGTTGACTTGATATGGTCCTCTGAAGTTATTTTTTTCCCATTCTACAGTCATACACTTTTAATTTTCAAGAAACCAAAACTAGGCTGGACGTAGTGGCTCACATCTGCAATCCCAGCACTTTGGGAGGCTGAGGTGGGTGCATCACCTGAGGTCAGGAGTTTGAGACCAGTCTGATCAACATGGAGCACCCTCGTCTCTACAAAAAATAACAAAAATTAGCCGGGCATGGTAGCAGGCGCCTTTAATCCCAGCTGCTCAGGAGGCTGAAGCAGGATAATTGCTTGAATCCGGGAGGCAGAGGTTGCAGTGAGCTGAGCTCACATCACTGTACCCCAGCCTGGGCGACAAGAGTGAGACTCTGTTTCAGAAACAAACAAAAAAAAGAAACCAAAACTATAAAGTCTACCTTCATAGCCCTTCACTGTATGGAAAGTGTAAATTACATGGGCTGATTACCTGCACACCAAAATATGAAGGATCTTATTTTGGTATTAACTCTACTCATTTTCTTCAGTTCTGGATAAGATATATGGATAAAATTCTTTAAGTCAGAATTTTAAAATTATCATTGCCTCAAGATTTGATTATGTGCATTTTTTATATCATCATCTCTGTACTGCACTCTCCCCCACAACACACACATGCCACACCCTCACCCCTTACATACTTATGTGAATACATGCCTCTCTTGGCTTTTGGAAAGGCCTAAAATCTGCAACAGTACTGCATAGATACGAAAATTAGAGTGCTTTTGATTGATTAGTGACTTTCCACTAAATATATTTCACTAAAGAAATTCCTTGAATAAGTTTTATTTTATGGTTTGATTTCTTGTATTAGAAGTCTACAGTTGTAATTATTGTTTGCTATTCCAGGCAGCTTGCTTGAAAACGCTTTTTATTCATTTTGGGTGCCAATATTGATTTTGGGAGATGGATGTGAACAGAAGGAGATTAAGAAATAGGACTAAGTCTGTATCTGATATCCAGAGCGCACCAAATAGCAATTTTTATTAGCCACTATATTTCTCACATTTTTAGAAAGAGTTGTAAATGATCTACTCTTTCCACAGAATGTAACTCTTTCAAAAGTTGGAAAAAGCCCTTTACAGTTCTGTCCTCTGGCCCTATAGCATTATAATTTTGTTTTAGGATTTAACACAGTTTTTTGGCTACTGGAAAAAAAAAGAAAAAGGAAACAGCTTTCATAACTCAGCTTTTGCTACCAGCTTTGAATTTGTGACTTGGTAACACAGTTTAAGATGTTGAATCATAGAATTTGTGAAAGTGATCTAGCATAGCATTTTATGAAAGAGGAAACTGAGACCCAGAGAAGTTATTCCTGAAGTGACACAGTGGTTGAGCGAGAGCTAATAGAATGGGGCTTGCAAATTCCAACTCAGTTTTCTTTCTGTTCTGCCAAGGTTAGTTATGTTCTTTTTGGACTTCTTGGCAACTGTTATGTGAAGGCTTCTTACTCTTAGGTGATTTATTCTTTTATCCCATCTAGACCCAATGTCTTAAGCAGAAGTGGCTATATTTAGTATTATGGCTTGCTTACAAACTAAGGTAGATTTTAGTTTCACTTATGCCCTTGAATGCCATTTTTATTAACTGAGCTCTTCTTATTTTAGGAGATAATCAGTGCGTTCTGTGTCAAAGACAATTGGAATTATATTATACCTCTTGTTCCCAGATTTAGTACTGATTTGCATGTGTGTGGCTTCTGTGTTTCTTACTAACCATTTGCTTCTTATGTTGTCATTCCACTATTTTCTATGTTTGTGTCTGACTCCCTGTACTTTATCATTTGACTTTCTTCATTTTTCTTTTTGTCTTATCATGGTCCTGTTCTATTGGGGTTTTTGGTGTCTGTGTGTTTATATGTGTATGCTTCTTCTGCCCCTTGGCCATGTTACTTCTCCGAAAGCCAATCTCTCGAAAATTGTACCCTCCGCACCAGGTTTCTGTCCCTGTACCATCAGGGGGTTTTGTTGTGGACTTCCTGGGAAAGTGAGTATTATATAAGGCTATAGTCTTAAACTAGAGTGAATTGCTGCTGCTGCTCTTGCTACTGCTGGGGCTTGCTTGGAATTTAGCTTGATCAGAATTAAACAACAACTGATTTTATGTCAAGTTGAACTGTACCTCTTTAGGTATCCTGATTTCTGATAAAAATCAGTCTGTGTTTGTTCTGATAAAGTTCTGATATTGCTAGTTGTAATTGTTTTCATCTTTGTTTCTAGCCCATCTTTTATTTGGTTGTTCTTATGCTGGAATACTCTTTAAATAATAGTTCCTCAACTAATGTAACTGTAGTGCCACACTGTAGATTCTGCATGTAGAATTAATGTCTTAAGGATGTTCAGCAATCTACTAAGTGCAAAAATAAAAGCAGACTGTTAGAATAATTGAACTCAAGAAAATCCTTAGTATTCTTTTCATTTTATAGTGCTTCTTATATAAGGATCTCCAGTATTAAAACGTTCAGATTATATTACAAAGGATTCTCAGGCTTGTTCTTTGTGATCTAAAGAAATAAATGAATAATTTCTTCCCATGTTGGCTGTTACAGAAAATAGTAGTTCTTGTCAGAAGATGATTTAGTGTTATACTACACCCTTGACCCACTGCAATTTTAAATGGAGGGTTGGGGAAGCCCACTAATACATCTGTAAATATAAAACATTTTCCCCAATTAAATCTAAGAAGTAGTACTTATAAATTTATATTCCATACTGTGGTGCATAGTAGTTGGAATTCAGTGAGAAGCAGAATTAGTAGGGTGTGTATATATATATATACACACATACACACACACACACATGCGCACACACACACACAGAGATAAATACATATATACACACACACAGAGTCATATACAAACACATACAGAAGCATACATGCCTACACATATTAAGATATTTATCACAGAGAAAAAAATCTTAAATTGTGGGGTTGGCCAGGCAAGACTGAAATCCCTGTGGAAGGCTGTCAGGAAGAGATGATGATCATGAGCAGGGTGGAATCTTTTGCAGGCATAGCCAAAGCTGTGGTCCACAGGCAGAATTTCTTTTCTCTCCTGGGGAAACCTCATCCCTGTTTTTAAATTTTTCCAAAGGATTCACTTATGCCTGTTGGGATTATCTAGGATAGTCTTCCTTACTTAAATTGATTAGAGGCTTTAAGTATGTCAGCAAAATACCTTCACAAGCACCATGTAGACTAATATTTGATGGAGTAACTGGGCACTGTAGTATAGCCAAGTTAGTATTTCAGAAAAGTCATCATCTGGTGGTTCTGGATGCTATAGAAAAAACAAACAAACAAGAGCTTGAAAAGTCATTAGAAAAGTAGATAAATTTAGATTAGCCTCAGGAACCCTGAATGTAACTGAGAATTTCTCTCCTAAAAGGAGTTTCTGTTTAGATTAATAAGGAGTAGGATTTTCTTTGGTATAATTTTTTTAGATTTTTTTAAAATTGTACTTTAGGTTCTGGGGTACATGTACAGATCTTACATAGGTACATATATGACAATGTGGTTTGCTTCCTCCATCCCCCCATCACCTATATCTGGCATTTCTCCCCATGGTATCTCTCCCCAACCTCCCTACCCCGCCGCTGTCTCTTCTCTAGTCCCCCGCAACAGACCTCAGTGTGTGATGCTCCCCTCCCTTTGTCCATGTGTTCTCATTGTTCAACACCCGCCTATGAATGAGAACATGCGGTATTTGATTTTCTGTTCTTGTGTCAGTTTGCCGATAATGATGGTTTCCAGATTCATCCATGACCCTACGAAGAACACAAACTCATCATATTTCAAGGCTGCATACTATTCCATGGTGTATATGTGCCACATTTTCCTCATCCAATCTATCATTGATGGGCATTTGGGTTGGTTCCAGGTCTTTCTGTTATAAACAGTGCCACAATGAACATATGTGTGCCCGTCTTTATAATAGAACAATATATAATCCTTTGGGTATGTACCCAGTAATGGGATTGCTGGGTCAAATGGAATTTCTATTTCTAGGTCTTTGAGGAATTGCCACACCATCTTCCACAATGGTTGAACTAGTTTACACTCCCACTAACAGTGTAAAAGTGTTCCTATTTCTCCGCATCCTCTCCAGTATCTGTTGTCTCCAGATTTTTTAATGATCGCCATTCTAACTGGTGTGAGATAGTATCTCAATGTGGTTTTGATTTGCATTTCTCTAATAACCAGTGGTGATGAGCATTTTTCATATGTTTCTTGGCCTCATATATGTCTTCTTTTGAAAAATGTCTGTTCATATCCTTCACTGACATTTGGATGGGTTTTTTTTTTCTTGCAAATTTGTTTTAGTTCTTTGTAGATTCTGGATATTAGCCCTTTGTCAGATGGGTAGATTGCAAATTTTTTTTCCCTTTTTGTTGGTTGTCAGGTCACTCTAATGATTGTTTCTTTTGCTGTGCAGAAGCTCTGGAGTTTAATTAGATCCCATTTGTCTATTTTGGCTTTTGTTGCCAATGCTTTCGGTGTTTTAGTCATGAAGTTCTTGCCTATGCCTATGTCCTGAATGGTTTTGCCTAGGTCTTCTTCTAGAGTGTTTGTGGTGTTAGGTCTTATGTTTAAGTCTTTAATCCATCTGGAGTTGATTTTAGTGTAAGGGGTCAGGAAGGGGGTCCAGTTTCTGCTTTCTACACACAGCCAGTTTTCCCAACACCATTTATTAAACAGGGAATCCTTTTCCCATTGCTTGTTTTTGTCAGATTTGTCAAAGATCAGATGGTTGTAGATGTGTGCCGTTGCCTCCAAGGCCTCTGTTCTGTTCCATTGGTGGATATGTCTGTTTTGATTACTGTAGCCTTGCAGTATAGTTTGAAGTCAGGTAGTGTGATGCCTCCGGCTTTGTTCTTTTTTACTTAGGATTGTCTTGGGCTCTCTTTTGTTTCCATATGAAGTTTAAGGTGGCTTTTTCCAGTTCTTTGAAGAGGGTCATAGGTAGTTTGATGGGGATATCGTTGAATCTATAAATTACTTTGGGCAGTATGGCCATTTTCACAATATTCATTCTTCCTAACCATGAGCATGGAATGTTTTTCCATCTGTTTGTGTTCTCTCTTATTTACTTGAGCAGTGGTTTGTAGTTCTCCTTGAAGAGGTCCTTAACATCCTTTGTTAGTTGTATTCCTAGGTATTTTATTCTCTTTGTAGCAATTGTGAATGGGATTTTGCTCATGATTTGGCTCTCTTTTAGTCTGTTATTGGTGTATAGGAATGCTTGTGATTTCTGCACATTAATTTTTTATCTTGAGACTTTGCTGAAGTTGCTTATCAGTTTAAGGAGATTTTGGGCTGAGATGATAGGGTCTTCTAAATATACAATCATATCGTCTGCAAATACAGACAATTTGACTTCCTCCTTTCCTAACTGAATACCCTTTATTTCTTTTTCTTGCCTGATTGCTCTGGCTAGAACTTCCAATACTATATTGAATAGGAGTGGTGAGAGAGGGCATCCTTGTCTAGTGCCAGATTCCAAAGGGCATGCTTCCAGTTTTTGCCGATTCAGTATGATATTGGCTGTGGGTTTGTTGTAAATAGCTTTCATTATTTTGAGATATGTTCCATTGATACCTAGTTTATTGAGAGTTTTTAGCATAAAGGGCTGCTGAATTTTGTTGAAGGCCTTCTCTGCACCTATTGAGATAATCATGTGGTTTTTGTCTTTGGTTCTGTTTATGTGGTGAATTACGTTTATAGAATTGCGTATTTTGAACCAGCCTTGCATCCCCGGGATGAAGCCTACTTGATTGTGATGGATAAGCTTTTTGATGTGCTGTTCCAATTGGTTTGCCAGTATTTTATTGAAGATTTTTACATCTGTGTTCATCATGGATATTGGCCTGAAGTTTTCTTTTCTTGTTGAGTCTCTGCGGTTTTTGGTATCAGAATGATGTTGGTCTCATAAAATGATTTGGGAAGGATTCCCTCTTTCTGGATTGTTTGTAGTAATCTCTGATGGTGGTTTGTATTTCTGTGGAGTCTGTGGTGATATCCCTTTATCATTTTTTTATTGCATCTATTTGATTCTTCTCTCTTTTCTTCTTTATTAATCTGTCTAGTGGTTTATTTTGTTGATCTTTTCAAAAAACCAGCTCCTGGATTTATTGATTTTTTTGAAGTTTTTTTGGTGTCTCTGTCTCCTTCAGTTCTGCTGTGATCTTAGTTACTTTTAGTCTTATGTTAGCATTTGAGTTTATTGATCTTGTTCCTCTAGCTCTTTCAATTTTGATGATTGGATGTTGATTTTAGATCTTTCCTTCTTCTCATGTGGACATTTATTGCTATAAATTTCCCTCTAGACACTGCTTTAAATGTGTCCCAGAGATTCTGGTATGTTGTATATTTGTTATCATTGGTTTCAAAGAACATCTTCATTTCTGCCTTCATTTCATTATTTATCCAGGCAACATTGAAGAGCCAGGTGTTCAGTTTCCATGAAGTTGTGCAGTTCAGAGTTAGTTTCTTAATCCTCAGTTCTAATATGATTGCACCGTGGTCTGAAAAACTGTTGTTATGATTTCCATCCTTTTGCATTTGCTGAGAGGTGATTTCCTTCCAATTATGTGGTCAATTTTAGAGTAGGTGCAATGTGGTGCTGAGAAGAGTGTATATTCTGTGTAGTTGTAGTGGAGAATTCTATAGATGTCTATTAGGTTTGCTTGGTCTGGATCTGAATTTCAGTCCTGGATATCTTTGTTAATTTTCTGTCTCGTTTATCTGTCTAACATTGACAGTGGAGGGTTAAAGTCTTCCACTGTTACTGTGTGGGAGTCTAAGTCTCTTTGTTGGTCTTTGAGAACTTGCCTTATGTATCTGGGTGCTCCTGTATTGGGTGCCTATATATTTAGAATAGTTAGCTCTTCTTGTTGCATTGATCTTTTACCATTATGCCCTTCTCTGTCTCTTTTGATCTTTTTTGGTTTAAAGTCTATTTTATCAGAGACTAGGATGCAACTCCTGCTTTTTTTTGCTCTCCATTTGATTGGGAAATCATCTTCCATCCCTTTATTTTGAGCCTATGTGTGTTCTTGTATGTGAGATGGGTTTCCTGAATATAGCACACTGATGAGTTTTAACTTTTTATACAGTTTGCCAGTCTGTGTCTTTTGATTGGGGCTTTTAGCCCATTTACATTTAAGGTTAATGTTGTTATGTGTGAATTTGATCCTGTCATTTTGATGCTAGCTGGTATGTTTTGCCCGTTAGTTGACGCATTTTATTCAATGTGTTGATGGTTTTTACCTTTTGGTATATTTTTGGAGTGGCTGGTACTGGTTGTTCCTTTCTATGTTTAGTGCTTCTTTTGAGAGCTCTTTTTTGGGGGGGTGGGGGGAAGAAAGAAATAAAAAGAAAAAAGAAAGAGAGAGACAAAGAAAAAAATGAAAAAGAGGAAGAGGAAAAGAAAGAGGGAGAGAGAACGGGAGTCTTGCTTTATTGCCCAGTCTAGAATGCAGTTTAAAAATGGGTGTTAAAAACCTCTTTTATGCCAATAATTGTTCTTAACAAGGGAAACAGGAAGGAATAAGGGAGGAAGATAACAAACAAGCAGCCAACCAATATTTCATTTAAACCTGTGAAATGCTATGCAGTTACTGAAGAGTGATTTAGTTCCACTTATGTAGTCACTTTTAGAGTAGGTGTGATGTAGTACTGAGAAGAATGTATGTTTTGTGGATTTGGGGTGGAGAGTTCTGTAAATGTTTACTAAGTTTACTTGTTCTATGTCTGGAATTCAAATCATAGATGTCCCTGTTAATTTTCTATCTCGTTGATCTGTCGAATATTAACAATGTGGTGTCAAAGTCTGCCGCTATTATTGTGTGGGAGTTCAAGTCTCTTTATAAGTCATTAAGAACTTGTTTTATATATCTATGTGTTCCCATATTGGGTGCATATATATTTATGATCATTGACTCCTGTTGTTGCATTGATCCTTTTACCATTATGTAATGTCCTTCTTTGTTTCTTTTAGTCTTTGTTACTATTAAAGTCTATTTTGTCAGAGGCAAAATTTACAACTCCTGTTTTCTTTTCTTTTTTTTTTTTTTTTTTTTGCGCTTTTGGGAGCTCTCGTAAGGCAGCCCTGTTGGTGACAAAATCTCTCTGCAATTGCTTGTTCATAAAGGATTTTATTTCTCCTTTGCTTATGAAGCTAAGTTTGACTGGATATGAAATTCTAGGTTGAAAGTTCTTTTCTTTAAGGATGTTGAATATTGGCCCCCACTGTCTTCTGGCTTGTAGGGTTTCTGCGGAGAGATCCACTGTTAGTCTGATGATTTTCCCTTTGTGGGTAACCTGACCTTTCTCTCTGGCTGCCCTTAGCATTTTCTCCTTCATTTCAACCCTGGTGAATCTGACGATTACGTGACTTGGGGTTGCTCTTCTTGAGGAACATCTTTGTGGTATTCTCTGTATTTCCTGGATTTGAATGTTGGCCTGCCTTGCTAGGTTGGGGAAGTTCTCCTGGTTAATATCCTGAAGAGTGTTTTTCAGCTTGGATTCATTCTTTCCATCACATTCAGGGACACCTATCAAAGTGGATTAGGTCTTTTCACATAATCCCATATTTCTTGGAGGCTTTGTTCGTTTCTTTTCTCTCTTCTTTCTCTAATCTTGCCATCTCCTTTTATTTCATTGAGTTGCTTTTCAATCTCTGATATCCTTTCTTCTACTTGATTGATTCGGCTCTGAAACTTGTGTATGGTTCACGAAGTTCTCCTGCTGTGTTTTTAAATTCAATCAAGTCGTTTATGTTTTTCTCTAAGCTGTTTATTCTAGTTAGCATTTCTTCTAACTTTTTTTTTTCCAAGATCCTTAGTTTCTTTGTATTGGTTTAGAACATGTTCCTTTAGCTCAGAGAAGTTTGTTATTACCCAGTTTCTGAAGCCTGCTTCTGTCAGTTCATTAAGCTAATTCTCCGTCCAGTTTTGGTCCCTTACTGGTGAGGAGTTGTGATCCCTTGGAGGAGGAGAGGCATTCTGGTTTTTGGTGATTTCATCCTTTTTGTGCTGGTTTCTTCCCATCTTCGTGGATTTATCTACCTTTGGTCTTTGAAGTTGGTGACTTTCAGATGGTGTCTCTGAGTGTACATCCTTTCTGTTCATGTTGAAGCTATTTCTTTCTGTTTTTTAGTTTTCCTTCTAACAGTCAGGCCTCTCTGCTGCAGGGCTGCTGGAGATCCACTCCAGACCCTGCTTGACTGGGAATCACCCACAGGGGCTGCAGAACAGCAAGGATTGTTGCCTTTTCCTTCCTCTAGTGCTTCGTCCCAGAAGGCTACCTGCCAGATGTCAGCCAGAGCTGTCTTGTATGAGGTGACTCATAGGGATATATCGGGGTCAGGGAGTCACTTGAGGAGGTAGTCTGTCCCTTATCAGAGCTCAAGTGTTGTGCTGGTAGCTCTGTTGCTCCCTTCAGAGCTGCTGGACAGGGACATTTAATCCTCCTGCAGCAGAACTCACATGGCCCCTTTTCCCAGGGGCCCTTTTCCAGAGATGCCCTGCCCAGCAAGGAGGGAGTTTAGTCACAGTCTGCCTGCAGAGGCGGTATGGACCTGCCACAGGCTCTGCCCGGCTACTGTGTAAACTTACTTTTGTTTTTGTTTACACAGGTAAGGTTAGAATTGCCTTGGTAATGGCGGACTGCCTCGGTAATGTCAGAAGCTCTAACCGCCACCCAGGTTGACTGTCCTGGTTGAAGCTCAAACTGCTGTACTAGCTGTGAAAATCCCAAGCCAGTGGGTTTCAGTTTGCTGGTCTCTGTGGGCGTGGGGACCGCTCAGCCAGATAACCCGGCTCCCCGCCTTTAGCCTATTTTCTCTCAGGGGTATGGGTAGCTCTGAGTGCCAGCCAAAACAGCTGCTGAGATTTGTGCTGCAAATTTGCAGTGCTGGCTGAATTGGCTACCCAGATTTGCGCTGGAAACCTGCAGTGCCTGTCAGCCTGTAGGGAATCCCCTGGTCTGTGGGCTGGAAAGACTGTAGGAGATGTGCAGCATTCGAACCAGAGTGCCGGAATGGCTGGAAAAGTCCCCAGTGGCCTCCATTGAGTAGTGGGGAGGTCCTTTAGCCCGCTGCACTTCCTGGGTGAGGCAGCACACCACCCTGCCTCGGTTTGCCCTCCTTGGGCTATACCCACTATCCAACCAGTCCCATTGAGATGAACCTGGTACCTCTGTTGGAAATGCGGAGATCACTGCCTTCTGTTTTGCTCTTGGTAGGAACTGTGCTCTGGAGCTGTTCCTATTCAGCCATCTTGGCAGAAGTCCCCATTTTGGTTCTTTTAAAAGAAGGTGGTAATTTGAGGGTAATAGTTAAACCAGTCATAGATTGTTCTACTGTGCTATTCTTTTCAGATCAGCTCACGCAGGTGTCAATCCTACTTTTCCTTTGTTTTAGTCCTCTTTATTTTGCTTTGTCTCTGCTTTCACCTCATGCCCCACCCTAATGCCTGGAACAAATCTCACCCCTTCATCTTTTGAGAGGAATACATATAGCAGATGTTTGCCTCCAACTAGGCAACTACTTTAAAGTGGGATGTATTTTGAATTTAAGAAAGATATCCAAAAATTTTAATGCAATTTGTTATATTTTTTTCATTTTAGCTACCCTTTCTATATCATGACTTTTTGGATTGGGGGGTAGGTGTTGGAAAGGTTGTTTTATATAGGTTTTTTATTTTAGACAGAATCTCACCCCATTGCCCAGGATGGAGTGTAGTGGGGTGATCACAGTTCACTATAGCCCAGACTTCCCAGGCTCAAGCGATTCTCCCACCTCAGTGTTTTGAGTAGGTGGGACCACAGGCACACACCGCCATGCCCAGCTAATTGTTTAATTTTCTGTAGGGATAGTGGCTCACTATGCTTCCCAGGCTGGTCTTGAACTCCTGGGCTCAAGTGATCTCTTTGCCTCAGCCTCCCAAAGTGCTGGAATTACAGGCATGAGCCACCACACTTGGCGGGGGCGGGCACGGGGAGAGAAAAAGAGGTTTGGGGGTGGGGAGGGGGAGAGAGAGGTTTTTTTAAATTTTTGAGACAGAGTTTCTTTCTGTCACCCAGGCTGTTGTGCAGTAGTGTGACTTGGCTCACTGCAACCTTAGTAGAGATGGGGTTTCACCCATGTTGGCCAGGCCGGTCTCAAACTCCTGACCTCAAGTGTTCTGCCCACTTTGGCCTCCCAAAGTGCTGGGGTTACAAGCATTAGCCAGTAGCTAGCTTTTTGTTAGACAGATGTTTGAAGTTAAATGACTGGTCCTGTATTAGATAAGTAGGTAGCAGAATCATGCCTAACAATTCCAGTGTATGTCTCTTCTTCCTGAAATGAAATCCTTTTCAGTTGTCCAGTTTTCATTAATGACCTCACCTCCTAGAAGAGAAGCATATAGACAGTTGAATGATTCAGAGTCTGTTCACTTGAGGATCTTACTGAGGCCATAGTGTTTTCCCACATGCTGGATTGCCCTCTTACAGGACAGGTACTGTGGAACGGACATGTGGGTTGTTTTGATGCTCGGGGCCAGTTTTTCTACACATGTAATTTTTAGTGCTTCTGTCAATCTTGACTCAGTTAAAGGGATGCATCTGGCTCCGAGAGACTAAGACTTCATCGATACAGAAGCAATTGTCATTTCTTTTGTACATGATGCTAGTATTGGCATTTTCTGTAGCTTGTCTAATAGCTAGAAATTCCAGTGATGAAATTTTAGTTCCTTAAGGTCTGGTTGAGTTCTACTGGAAGGTATCATTCAACATACCACAGAAACTGGTCATTTCAGTTAACATGTGCCCAGAATGTAGTAGTATCAAAAAGAAAGGACTTCTTGAACTTTGGACTCTATTTATTTATTTAGTGATAGGGTCTCATATTTATTTATTTATTTATTTATTTATTTATTGATAGGGTCTCTTATTTATTTATTTATTTATTTATTTATTTATTTATTGAGTGAGTGAGTGAGTGAGTGAGTGATAGGGTCTCTGTCATCCAGGCTGCAGTGCAGTAGCATTATCATGGCTCACTGCAGACTTGACCTCCTGGGCTAAGGTGATCCTTTCCTCACCATCCTGGGTAGCTGAGACTGCAGGTGCATGGCACTATGCCCAGCTAATTTTTGTATTTTTTTTTTTTTTTTGTAGAGATGGGTTTTTGCCGTATAGCCTGGGCTAGTCTCGAACTCCTGGGCTCAAGCAGTCTACCTGCCTCAGCCTCCCAAAGTGCTAGGATTGCAGAGGTGAACCACTGCACCCAGCCCTGAACCTTGGACTGTTAAGTCTTGGGTCTTTCCATTTTTGAAGCCAATATTAAATGATAGTAGCTTGGGTGTTATTTCAGTAGAAGGTTAATAAGTAATTTTGGATCCTAAACAATTAATACTAATATCAGGTCCTCCAACTCTAGTAGTGAGATACAGAATACAGAGGGAAAGTCAGGATATTGTACTGGTACAATTATTCTGAGAAAGACAGAACTGGGATCAGTTTTGTTGGTCATACATACATAAAATTTCTAGGGCTAACCTTGTGAGTAGTTATGATGGAGGTAACTTTATTTTTCTACTTTGTGGTGGTTAATTTTATCTTCTTTGCTAACCGTCTTTTCTGTACATCATTGTATTAATTTGTTCTCATGTTGCTATAAAGACATACTTGAGAGTGTGTAATTTATAAAGAAAAGAGTTTTAATTGGCTCGTGTTTCTGTATGCTATATAGGCTTCTGCTTCTGTAGCAGCCTCAGGAAACTTATAATCATGGCAGAAGGTGAAGGGGAAGCAGGCAAATTTTGCATGGCTTGCAGGAGAGAGAGAACCAGCAAAGGGAGAGTGCTTTCAAACAACCAGATCCCATGAGAACTCTATCACAAGACAGCACTAGGGGGATGATGCAAAACCATTAGAAACCATCCCCATGATCCAGTCACTTCCCCCCCAAGCCCCACCTCCAACATTGGGGATCACAATTCAACATGAAATTTGGGTGGGGACACAGAGCCAAGCCATATCATGCATTTAGGACTATTAGCTCTTAGCTTTTACATCATGATTAAACTTTAATTTTGCGAAATACCAAAACAACCTAGTCTGTATTTATAGTATTGCTTTTAAGGGAGCTATATTTTAATTTATAAACAACTGGTTTTGTTTAAAAAATGTTATGACTGGGCATGGTGGCTCATGCCTGTAATTCCAGCACTTTGGGAGGCTGAGGTGGGCAGATCACCTGAGGTCAGGAGTTTGAGACTAGCCTGGCCAACATGGTGAAATCCCGTCTCTGCTAAAAAATAGATTAAAAAAAAAATTAGCTACTTGGGAGACTGAGGCACAAGAATCCCTTGAACCCAGGAGGCAGAGGTTACAGAGAGCCGAGACTGCACCATTGCAGTCCAGCCTGGGCAACAAGAATGAAACTCCATCTCAAAAGAAAAAAAAAAAAGGTTATGTAATCTGTTCATAGGATTTGGGTTAATCTAATTGATTTCTGTTTTTAATCAAGGGTGTTCTTAGTATGCTCAGAATTTAGACACGAGAGCCCCTGAATTAACTGTCTGAATTGTTAAAAGTGGTAACTTTTTTTTTTGAGATGGAGTTTTGTTCTTGTTGCCCAGGCTGGAGTGCAGTGGCTCAATCTCAGCTCATTGCAACCTCTACCCCCTGGATTCAAGCAATTCTCCTGCCTTAGCCTCCCAAGTAGCTGGGATTAAAGGCATGCGCCACCACACCTGGCTACTTTTATATTTTTAGTAGAGATGGGGTGTCTCCATGTTTGAACTCCCGACCTCAGGTGATCACCTGCCTTGGCTTCCTAAAGTACTGGAATTAAAGGTGTGAGCCACTGTGCCTGGCCAAAGCAGTAACTTTTAACTTTATTTTGGTAAGTGAGAGTATCATGTATTTCTCTGAACCAAAAATCAATTAGTTGAGTGAACTGAGTGTGAACACAAAGAATAGGGTCATTTTCCTATCATGACAGTAGTGATTTTTAATCTGGGAGTGTTATTTGCATGTGTGTATGTGTAAGAGAAAGAGAACTTTTCTGGTGGCATTTGGGAAAAGATCAGTGCATTTTGAGTTTTTAAATTTTCTTTTAAAGATATTTTAAGTAGTTCCTAAAATATTTTACAATGAAAATGGAGGTTTTTATTTTTCATAAATCTGCTAAAATGTGTTGGCAAACTTGAACTAGTTCATAGGATGATATTACCAATTTTTGGTTTGATAGCCTGAGAAGAATTTACTCTTTTCTTAGAAAATAGAAGTTGAATTTAGAAGATGAATGTTTTTTCTTAACCTGCTTTTCTCTCTCTCTCTCTTTTTTTTTTTTTTGACTAAAATTTTTGTTCCCTTTTTCTGTTTGTGGGAATCTGACCTGATTTGAGAAAACGTGACTGACCTTCTTTCAGTAGTAATCTTTCTTTCCATTACATGTGCTTTTCCAGTAGTAACTATACATTCTGCCCTGTGACTGTACATTATTAAGAGACCAATATATATATGTTAAAAAATAGAAGTAGCACTCTTTTCTCATTCTGCTATCTGATCATCTCACATTTCCTTTGCTTACCATCACCCATAATATTCAGACCTTTTAGAAATTAAAAAGATACTCAGTATTCTCCCATACCTTGATACTATATTGAAAATATTATTTTTATATTTCTTTTATATGTACATAATATGTTTACACATATACATGTTTATATATGCATACATATATATTTACACAGGCTTTTCCTTCTATAAAAGTATAAGTACATTTATATGCCTAAATATTTTTATACCATTTAATATAATTCAATTGAATTACTTTTAGATTTATAGATTAAACAGAAGTGTAGATAACTTTCCCTTTCCCCTTTTTGTCACAAGGAAATACAAATTCTGACCTTGTTTTTGTATTTTAACATCAGTGAAATTTGGATACACATACAAGTAATGGCATGGTGTAATCTAATTGATGTAACTTTTTTTTCTTTCTCAGTAATATAAATACTTTTTACCATGATGCATCTTCTATCATTGGTGAATTGATGTTAAGGATGCATTCAAAGAGAGTGAATAAAATTTTTTTGTTGAATGTGGGAGTAGAAGAAAATAGTATTTCAAAATTAATATTGTTTTGTCATATATTCCATTTTAAATATACATGTAGTAACCAAATGATTGTATTTACTATTATATATTGCAAATTAGATATTTGACTGATTTACCTGTATCCTGAGTTTGTTTATTTAGGTTGACCCAAAATGGTTTGTTTTGGACTATTTTATTGGAAAAATGGGCTTTATGATATTTTATGATAGTATCACATGATATTCAGGCATCTATTGCATGGTATAACCTGAAAATGTAAACCTAGGTATTTAGTCTTTATTCTTGTACATATTTTTCTCTAAATCTTGAATTAATAATCATTTGTTGTGTCTTCAAATATCTACGATACAGAAATTAAGCCATATGGAAGTTTGACATAAACTGCTGTATAATTCATGAGGAAAGTGTCTCTTTAGAGAAAAAATTCTTACTTTTAAAATTATGGATGTGCATCTTCAGTCCATGAAGTAAAGTGTCAGAGAATATGCTTTTAATGTGGTTACAGTAGAAGAGAGGTGACTGGGGCTGCTGATGGTGGCTCAGAGTAATTATATAATGTGTGTTCTTGCTTGAGGGAGAATGGTCTGTGTTTAAAAAATGAAAAAACTAAAAAGGAAAAGAAAGATGCCAGCATATTACAACTGAAGATGACAGGTTCTTTGTCTGATCCTGCTTGCTTCAGCTTGCTTTCTGGGGAAGCTGCTTGTTTCTTCTTTTCTCCTTGATCAATATCATTGATTTCCTTTAAAAAGAGAATTCATTATAAAGCTTTATGTAGTCAGTTCTGTTAGGTTATCTTCCCAAAGTTTCTTGTGGGCACCACACCATATAATTTGTTACTGTGGTCTTACAGAAATCTGTGTTTAATGGCTACTGTAATGTTTTACCTAAAAGTGTAAACATTAGGATTACATATAATTGGATGTGCAGATTTTTTTCTCCTAAAGTTATTTTCCAGGAGTTATAGTTTGGCCGGATGTGGTTGCTCATGCCTGTAATCCTAGCACTTTGGGAGGCCAACGTGGGTGAACTGCTTGAGCCCAGGAGTTCAAGACTAGCTTGGGCACATGGTGAAACCTCATCTCTACAAAAAATTCAAAAATTAGCCAGGTATGGTGGTACACGCTTAATGTCCCAGCTCTTTGGGAGGCTGAGGTGGGAGGATCACTTGAGTCTGGAAAGTAGTGTTTGCAGTGAGTTGAGATCATGCCACTGCACTCTAGCCTAGGTGACAGTTGAAACCCTGTCTTCCCCCCTCCCCCGAAAAAGAGTTATAATTTGATGCTCAAGTGAAATATGATTCATGAGTAATAAAATAGGTAAAAATTAAATTAATAATTAAAGTTGCTCTCTGGAAGGAATACATTCAGTTTTTTCCCATGAATTTACCCATGGGTTATATAAAAGCTTCCTTACAAAGGAGATTCAGTTAATGTCCTTGTTCATCTAAAATTATTTTGACTTTCTGTGTCATGACCAATAAAATAAAAAATATCATTGGGAGCAATCATTTAGATTGTTTTTTCTGCCTTTGAACATTGTCTACATTTTACATTGTGTTATAGATGCTAAATGTCCATGGAGTTTTATAGATTCCTAAGGAAGCATCATAAAACATATAAATTGTACCCAGATGAGATGTCAGCAGGCTACATTCTTATTCTTTTTGAGACGTAGTCTCACTCTTGTCACCCAGGCTGGAGTGCTGTGATACAATCTGCTCACTGCAACCTCCACCTCCCAGGTACAAGCAATTCTCCTGCCTTAGTCTCCTGAGTATCTGGGACAACAGGCGTGCACCACCATGCCTGGCTAATTTTTGTGTTTTTGGTAGAGACGGGGTTTCACAATGTTGGCTAGGCTGGCCTTGAATCCTTATGTCAGGTGATCTGTGCGCCTCGACCTCCCAAAATGCTGGAATTACAGGTGTGAGCCACAGTACCCGGCTGCTACATTCTTATTCTGGATCTGCCACTCACTCACTACGTGATTGAGAGCAAGTCATTTTGCTTCTATTTTTCATCTCTTCGTCTTATAACAAATCTTGTCCTTATCTTTTTTTATTCTCACAATAGCTTTTTAGAACCTTTGTTTTAAGTACTGAATTAACTTCTGCAAGAAATAACTAAGTTTTAGAAAACATAAAAGTATAAATGGAAATGGTGCTTGCATTCAAGAAATAAATATTTTGTTTCAGATTTTTAAAGTAAAATTTAGACAGTGAAGATAATCCAGATGGTACTGGTCATTAGAAGTCCTAAGTATTTGGAGGATTATACTAATATCAGTGAAACTGATTACATTTTAAAAAGCAAAAAATGGCTTTTTGTTGTAAAAGGCAATCATGAACTGTAAGGGGTACAGGCTATGTAGGAATATTAAGCATGGCTGCTTTGCATCTCCTACTGCTAAACAGCATTGGAAATGAATTGATGTAAACAGACGTGTGTATTCTTGTTCATTATTGCTTTTAGATTGTACTATTTGAGGATTTTGGAAGATTTGGAGTGAGAAATACTGGTTGTTATTAGGATAAAATTATATTTTAACATTTGAGAAAATTATTTCAAGTTATTCCAAGTAAATTAGAGTTCTATAGTCTATAGAAGCTGTGTTTTTCTGCTTTTGCTTTTGTTGATTAGCTTGGACCCTTTTAATGGAATGGGTTGGTTAAGGCATAGTCAGTTAAAACGTGGGTATCTATATAACTAAGTGTGGCGATTCCTCAAGGATCTAGAAACGGAAATTCCATTTGACCCAGCAATCCCATTACTGGGTATATACCCAAAGGATTAAAAATCATTCTGTTATAAAGACATGCACACGTGTATTCATTGCGGCACTAAACAATAGCAAAGACCTGGAACCAACCCAAATGCCCATGAAGGGTAGACTGGATAAAGAAAATGTGGCACATCTACACCATGGAATATGCAGCCAGAAAAAAGGGTGAATCTATGTCCTTTTCAGGGACATGGATGAATCTGGAAACCATCATTCTCAGCAAACTGACACAAGAACAGAAAACTCAACACTGCATGTTCTCACTCATAAGTCAGTGTTGAACAATGAGAACACATGGCCTCAGGGAGGAGAACATCACACACTGGGGTCTGTTGGGGGGCTGGGGAGATTGGGAAGGGATAACATTGGGAGAAATACCTGATATAGGTGATGGGGGGATGGAGACAGCAAACCACCATAGCATGTGTGTACCTATGCAACAGTCCTGCAAGATCTGTACATGTACCCCAGAACTTAAAGTACAATTTAAAAAAAAAAAAAAAAAGCAAAAATGATGACTGACAAGCTAAAGCGTATGATGCTACAGCAGAAAACTGCTCACAACCCATGCCAACAAGTGCTGGGAAGCTGCATCAGGCAATAGTCTTTCCTGCCACAGAAACCCATAAAATCCACTGAGCTGAAGCAGCCCTTTGCCTTGGTTATTAGTATATTTCCTTATTATAGGTGCTTTAAATAAATCTTCAGTAGTTTAAAAAAAAAAACTAAGTAGACTAAAATTGTGCAGTTACTTAATGCCAGTTCTGACTACTTAAATGAGAATCAGATGCCTGAACTTCTCTATTTTTCTTAGTGTTTAAGAAATTGTTTTTTTTTTTCCTGTCCCAGGAAATGGTAAATTTTAGACAATTTTTTTTTCTTTAGAAACTTTCATTAAAGTATGATGGTATAACCTAATAAGAAATTTGTTGAGAGTTGAAAATCTGAAATAACTGTTTTTTTAGTGACTGTGCAGAATTTGTGACTCCTTCTCTTCTCTAATCTTGCATTTTATATTTGCCTATGTCCATGAATAATATTATTTCTGAATATTGTCCTTACTAATTCTTTCTAACTTTCTCTTTCACATTTTCTTCCTGGATTTGCTGTTTCCTTCAGTCTCACCTCAAGGTCAGTATGCTTGTATGAAAACAAAGATTATGTGATTGAGCATTGTTTGCGATCATTACCTTTAATTCTTATCGGGAACTGAACTTATTCCAGGAGAGAGATGTCTAGAAATCTAGGTGTGGCTATAAAATGTCGGGAGTATTGGGTTTATCAGAAGAGTGGGTTCAGATTTTTGTCTTTGAAAAGTAGCGTGAATATCAGAGATCAAGAGCCAGATGGCCAGGTTTTTTGACTGAGAGAGAAGTGGAGATGAAAAGAGCAATCAAAGGAATGAGGAGCGAGGGGAATGCGGGGTGGGGGGGAAGTGGCGGAGGGGGGCGGTGAAATACTGTGTTAATTTAATTAAAAATTCAACAGAGACATTCTGGCTGTAAGTAGGGTAAAGCGTAGCAAGAATGATGGAGGGAAAGTCACAGCTGTCTGTAGTTTTATAGAAGAAACTGATTTATATACTGAGACTGACCTTCAGACACATATACTCCTACATCCTTTAAATTTTGGTTTCATTTTGTGATTCTGCTGGGTGGTAGAACTAGCGATAACAAAAACAACCACCATTACTGCTACTTATATGTGCCGGAGGCACTGTAGTAGAACATATTTTGTTTCAGTTCATCTCAGCAACTATGCAGGGAGATCTGTTATTTGCATTTTTAAGGTGAAAAAGCACAAGTGCACAGATCATTAAGTAACTTCTTTATTAGTAAGTAAATAGTAAGAGAGGCGGCACAAAACAATCAGAAATTTGCATTTAAAAAGTTCTTGGCCGGGTGCAGTGGCTCAAGCCTGTAATCCCAGCACTTTGGGAGGCCGAGGCAGGTGGATCACAAGGTCAAGAGATCAAGACCATCCTGGTCAATATGGTGAAACGCCGTCTCTACTAAAAATACAAAACATTAGATGGGCATGGTGGCGCGTGCCTGTAATCCCAGCTACCCAGGAGGCTGAGGCAGGAGAATTGCCTGAACCCAGGAGGCGGAGGTTGCGGTGAGCCGAGATCGCGCCATTGCACTCCAGCCTGGGTAACAAGAGTGAAACTCCATCTCAAAAAAAAAAAAAAAAAGTTCTTTATTTTGCATGAGTCATGGCAATACACAGTGTGAGGATTTCTGATAGGATTCAGAAATGAGCCTGTTAATATCAGATGTGTTTTACCTAGCAATTACCTAATAATAATAATGATAATATATACATTTTAATGTATTTGCTGTTTATAAAAGCACCTCTTTGACTCTCATAGCTAGCATGTGGGTTACACTGGGATGTGTTAAAGAGTTAGCCCCCCAAAAAAGAAAATAAATTGAAAAAAATTTATGCCCCCCCCATTTTGAGTAAGCTGTGTTCTTACAGTGTTTGTAATAAAAACAGCAAACAAATACTGCATTTAAAAAATGATTTTCCTATTTCTATTCTAAACATTTTCTTCACATATTGTAGTAAAACTGTATGGGTACCACTTAAGTAATTCCAATTACGGCAAAATCTGAAAGCAGTTGAGTTTTGGTAAAAAAAAAAAAAAAAAAAGTTTCTTGAAGTGTTTTGCCTTGTGTTTAGAGAACTAACTTAAGTTTCAAGCTGACTCAGATTTTAGTGGGAAATAAGTTTATTTCCCAAGGAATACAAAATAAAATAGCGATTGTTTTTTCAGTGGCAAAGGTCATCTTAGCTGCAGCATGCAAATGTTTAAAATCTCTCTTCATTCCGTATTATAATTTAGTGCAGTATTTTTTTTCTAGACAGAAACATTTTACCATTTTAATTATGATTTTGCCAAGTCCAGTTGAATAGGTCATCAAGAGAGTATAATTTATTGCTGCTTTGATACTGGATTGGGTGTTTGAGTGACTTTATTATATGACCTTGGGCAAGATACTTAGCCTTTCAGTGTTTATTTTAACCACTTCTTTTGTGTTAATAGTGATGCTTAGCTGTAGTATTTATTTATATTTTGGTGTCTTCACTAAGCATTTCCATTTTGGATAGGTTTATTTTTGTTCCTCTCTTCCTCCCTTGTCTTCTTCCCCTGCTCTCCTCTGTCTTCCTTTGCATTCAGTACAGAGTATTGAGATTTTTAGAGCATTACCGACTGAAGACTCACATTTTCTGTCTTCAGAAATATACATCTTTTTATTTCCTGTTAATGACATTAGCACCAGATAATGAATACAAAGAAATTATCCCATGTATAGATGAAATGTATGATTTGATTCAGAATTCTTCTTTTGGTTAATGGTCGTTCAGAGGTGAGAGCTATAAATGTCATCTCTTTATTCTTGTTAACATTTAGGTCTAAAATTGAGTTTAGTATTATTAGTGTCTGTGTTTCATATCGGTTACCATTGTAGACTTGTTTTCAAAACAAATGTTTGGAATATGTGTGATAGTTCCTACACTTCATTAACCCATTTATGCTGGAGATTGCACTTTTTTTGTGTGAAAATTCAGATCTTCGCGATGACATTGAGCAGCAGGGTATAAATAAGTCCCATAAGCTTAGCATTCCAATAATAGAACACTAGGCATAAATGTGTTAAGACCAGAATCTTAATGTTGTTAAAAGTTAAAATACTTTTATACCTTGCTCAAAAAAAATCCCATTGTTATAGTCTCTTTTATATAGTTTGATGAAAACATTTTACATTGATTTCTAAAATCTAACTCAACTAGTTCTTTCTCTGAACACTTTAGAAAAATTTTTTACATTATTGTCTATGAGTTTATTAAGAGAAAACACTAGTCTGATATCTGATAGGTTTATCAGAAAGAAAGAAAAAGAAAAGAAAAGGCACTAGTCACTAAAACCTCATAAGATACGTCACTGACAAAAATAGATGTAATTGTATTTTTGAAAGAGTTAGTTTCTTATTTTTTTAGCAAAGCTTTCCACACTTTATAGATCCTGGAAAATTTCTGATCCCGTAAGATCTATTTACAAGGAGTTTAACCCAAGAGAACGATTTGTTATTTGTATTTTTGGCTTCCGCTTTTGATTCCTTTAGTTTTCTTAAGCAGCTTTATTGTTCAAGAGTGTATTTTCTTATTTTCCTTTCAAATAATAGTGCCTAGTGTTTTTGTAATAGTCTACACAAGCAAGTGTAGCCATCTTCTCTGTTAAATAACATCTGCTGATGTAGTCATATACTCTTTTGAATAATTCATTGGTAGAAAAAAATACATGAATACAGACTTGTGCTGATTTTCCTAACTCTTTTACTGAAAATGATAGATTTATACTCTCATGCATTGATAAATGGTAAATGGTTTTCTAGATAGCAATTGTAGATCACCACAAATTCTGTAAACGAGCTGAAGATGGCAAATTCAAAAGAGAATAATTTTAAAATTAGCCAAAATTTGAGTTTTCATAGAGTTGCCAGATTTAGCAAATAAAAATATGGATGGCTAGTTAAATTTCGTATAAACCACAAATAATCTTCTAGTATGTCTTATAATAAATATTGGACCATACTTACTCTACTCCCCCGTCTCAATAAAACCACAATAACACGTCTAATTTTTTTCTTTCTTTCTTTCTTTTTTTTTTTTTTTGAGATGGAGTCTTGATCTTTCACCAGGCTGGACGGAGTGTAGTGGCACAATCTTGGCTCACTGCAACCTCTGTTTCCGGGGTTCAAGCAATTCCCCTGCCTCAGCCTCCTGTGTAGCTAGGACTACAGGTGTGCGCCACCAAGCCCAGCTGATTTTTCATATTTTAGTAGAGATGGTGTTTCACCATGGCCAGGATGGTCTTGATCTCTTTACCTCATTATCTGCCCACCTCAGCCTCCCAAAGTGCTGGGATTATAGGCGTGAGCCACTGTGCCTGGCCTAACATGTCTAATTTCTAATCAGAGTTTGACACTGTTAAAAATGCTGTCACATTCTTTATCTCACTTTAACTCATAACAACTATATGAATTGGATGACATTTTCCCATTTCATAAATCAGAAAATTGAGTTTAGAGAGATTAGAGGATTTACTTAGGGTCATAGCTACTAAGTGGCAGAATCTAGGGTACACAAATCTAGTTTGTCTGATTTCAAGTTAACCACACACTTTTCTTTCCTCTATATCAAACTTTTCCAACCCATGGCCCACAGCCCATTGGCTGCATGCAGCCCAGGTCAGCTTTGAATTTGGCCCAACACAAATGTGTAAACTTTCTTAAAATATGAGCTTTTTTTGCATTTTTTAAAGCTCATCAACTATTATTAGTGTTAGTGTATTTTATGTGTGGCCCACAACAATTCTTACTTTTCCAATGTGGCCCAGGGAAGGCAAAAGGTTAGACATCCCTGCTCTGTATCTTGTTCTGTTACGTCTTTGTGAAGTCTAGAGATGACATGTAGGTTATAATACCTTTTAATATTTATGGTTTTTAGATCTTTGGGGTATGGGGGTGGAGGGTTGGATTACTCATATTATTTGGTTTGCACGGTATCCAGAGAAGCAGAATGTGTTGTCTTGTAGTGGAAACTGTAGGTAGCTCTGTCTTTTACTTGGTAACTGTTGGTAACTGGTGTTCCAGTTGTGTCTTCTTTTGTTTATTATATACTAAAGCTATCTTGTATAGGAAATTGATTCATTCTGAACAAAATAATGATATTGCAATTAAACTGGCTTTTTGTTTTGTTTTTTGAGATGGAGTCTTGCTCTGGTCACCCAGGCTGGAGTGCAGTGGCACCATCTTGGCTCACTGCAACCTCTGCCTCCCAGGTTCAAGCGATTCTCCTGCCTCAGCCTCCCGAGTAGCTGAGATTTGAGGCATGCACCACCACTCCTGTCTAATTTTTATGTTTTTAGTAGAAGTGGGGTTTCATCATGTTGGCCAGGCTGGTCTTGAACTCCTGACCTCATATGATCCACCTGCCTCGGCCTCCCAAAGTGCTGGGATTACAGGTGTAATAAACTTTTTAAAGCAGTCTCATGAGGGGCTTATTTTCAGGGGGGCTGTTGGTATGTATTGTTCCCTATGATTATCAATACATTTGGAATTCACACAGTTAAACAAACTTGTGGTTTCATGTAGCAGTGTTTTTTGTAACATGTTTTACTTTTTGCTTTAATTCTTAGGTGAGAATGGTTAGTCTGTCACCATTTACAGGTCATAGTATGAGATGTTCCTATACTAGTTTATTTGTGTTGTCTTATTTATTAGCATTTTCAGCCTTGCTCAAGAAATGTTCTGTAATACAACCTGTATTTTAGATATTGGATAATTTGATTATTTTATATAAGATCCTTTAGAACAGCGCTTCTCAAATTTAAATGTAATACAAATTGAATAGGAGCTTATTAAAATGCAGTTCTTATTTGATGGATTTGGTTGGGCCCTGAATTTTTCTGCATTTCTGAAAGATCCCAGTTGGTACTGATACTGTTGGTCTGTTGAGTATGTGTGGACTCAAAAGACTTTAGTGAGTTAATGTTTTTGGAATAGATATTCCTCCTTTAAAAAAAAAATCACAAATATTTAACAAATTCTTATTGATTTATTTATACCAATTTACATTTGAACTTGTTATAAAAATTGATCCTTCCTTGGTTTTAGGATATCAAGGTGACCCTTTGTCTCTGTTAAAGGACGTCTGAGGTTTTCTGTTGGTATGGATACAAGAGGCAAGTTAAAATTTCAGGATGTTAGAGCAAAAGCACTGTTTTCATTGGCACCTGTTGCCTTGCTACTTAAATGCATGTTGAACAGTGTAACAAAGTGACAAGAAATTTAGGGTGAGGCAACTGGAGAAGAAAGGCACAAACTTCGGAACTACTGAATTGGCTTCTTGGGTATGGCTTAAGCTTTCACAGAAACCTTCCTTCCAGCCTCCAGTTTCTGTTATCCACGTATGTGGGTTTAAGGTCCCAGAATTTGAGATTGTACTTTGGGAGAAACAGATGAGGAAATCAGTGATCTCAACTGGCAGCTAGCAGATCTATAAGTGATTTGGTTTAATTGTGTATACATTGGGATTGCTCTCTATTTAAGACAGTCTTTTTAAGCTGAAGTATATATCCACTATTAGCATTTTCTTTGTTGGTGAAGTTGTATTCTTTTGTTTTAACCTTCCAGCTCTTGTCTGAGTTGTCAGATGTTTGACCATGATAGCAAAGATCGCAAAACTAGTTCTTTTTGCAAGCAGATCTCATCTTTAAGGTATAATGTAATGGGATTCAGAAACTTTACTTCTGTCATAGGCAGGAGGGAAATGTATGTTTAAATTTTTCTTCACTCCGTCCGTTTTTCTTCATTATTATGGTTATTTTTTTTTTTTCCTGATGCGTTTGGGATATTTGCTTTCAACGGCTACGAAAGACAGTTTGAAGATTCTTTAGCTAGCTGTTTGGCCTAGATATTACAAATTTCAATGTTGCTATAAGTTTCTGAATTCAAAAATCACTTAAGTATGTTATACACCTATTTTGAAAGTATTAGTGAAAAATAATCCCCTTCAAATATCTTTTAAATTGAAATTTTTTTTTTTTTTTTTTTAAGGTGGAGTTTTTCTCTTGTTGCCCAGGCTGGAGTATAATGGCACGATCTCGACTTACCACAACCTCCACCTCCTGGGCTCAAGTGATTCTCCTGTCTCAGCCTCCTGAGTAGCTGGGATTACAGGTGTGTGCCACCACACCCAGCTAATTTTGTATTTTTATAGTAGAAATGGAGTTTTTCCATGTTGGTTGGGCTCGAACTCCCGACTTCAGGTGATCTGCCCACCCCAGCCTCCCAAAGTGCTGGGATTACAGGTGGGCCACCATACCCGGCCATAATCAGAACTTTTATAGAATGTGTTGTGAGAGGAAAACTCACCACAGGCTATCTTTACCCTATTTAAAGGAGGTCAATTAATATAAACCACAGTAGCTTGCTTATTGTCATTATTAGTTTATTGATGCAACAGTAGAGTAAGTTGGTCTTTGTTGCATTACTGCAAAAGCTATCTGATGCTTCCTCCTGTCAACGTTCATTATGTTTCCCTTCAGCTTGTTCCAAATTTTGGGAAATCTGATTATATTATTTCTTAAATACTTTGATAAGCTACAAATTCCTTGCTTAACATATAATTATTTGGTTTTGCTTACTTTTAGCTTCCTTTTTCTCTCTCCTCCAACTTTAACTAAGCTATAGTCATTCTGAACCATGAGGTTTTCCCCAACATAACATATTCTCCTTTTCCTTAGGTTTCTGTTCATAGTGTTCTTTCTGCCTAGTTCTGGATCACCTGCCTAGTAACTTGGACTAATCCCTTAGGGAAAGTTCAGATACTGTTTTTCCAGGAATCTTTTCCTGATCTTCACCACCACTCCCACCTCCAGACTAGGTTAGGTCTCTTTCCTGTCCGCTTTAATAGCACTTATTATATACTGCATTTCCTTAGATGCCTGGGAGGTATTTGAGAACAAGAATAATTTTTATTCATGAAATTGTTGTGGGACTTTTCCTTAGTTCAGCTGAAGACAGGGGACCTTGTCACATGGCCACAAAAACTTAGGCATGTAGATAATTGGAAGGGTGAGAAGGGCAGGGTTTTACTGGGTGAAAAGGAAAAGTGGGAAACAGGGACTCTCCGCCATCCAGAGTCCTTGCTAGAATGCTTCCTGTCTTGCAGATTGAATCCCAGGTTACACTCATGAAAAGGAGGGGCTAAGCTCCTCCCTGCTGCACAAGGTGCAAATTTTTGTGGCTTCACCCCAGTGTGCACTCCTTCCAGTGTGCTGCTGGCTGGAGTTTCTCTGGGGACTCCTTCCTACCTGGATCTCTCAAAATTATATCCTCACTGTTTGATATATAATAGTACTATTTAATGAAATATTTGTCTATTTAATGAGTAGTGAATATGTAAAAAACTCAGCAGGCTGTCAAAGCTTAGATAAATGTAGATACTCTTACATTCCACAGGCTATATTCTCCTGGGCAGTGCCTAAAGCATATTTTTTAATTGTCTAGTAATCTTGATTCTGCCCTTTGGTAAGGTTAGTCTTCTTTACCTTCTTTACCTGTAACCTAGCATTTAGTCTAGTTTTCTAACTTCCAGGTAGTTTTTTTCTAAAAGTAAAATTATTTCCTGACTCTTTCTGCCTAAATCCTTTGGCTTCCATTTTGACTGTTCACATAAAGAGGAGGAAAAAAAGCCCATAATGTCTTACATTTATTTAGTACCTAGTAGCTTACGGCGCACTTTCACATTCACCATCTAATGTGAGTGAAGTGATAAATTCTATGGAAGAACTAAAGACTCATCCTGTTATTACTCATCATTTCAAGTGGAAAGAAAGTGATAGCTTTTAAAAGGAAAAGTGCATAGAAATACTGTTTTAGATTCGAAACTCACTTTCAGAGGAGTTGAGTTTTAAGGCCAGGGGTGGTCGCTGATGCCTGTAATCCCAGCACTTTGGGATATTGAGGTGGGCGGATCACTCAAGCTCAGGAGTTTGAGACCAGCAGGGCCGATACGGTGAAACCCCATCTTTACTAAAAATACAGAAACTACCTGGGTGTGGTGGCGGGCACCTGTGGTCATAGCTACTCAGGAGGCTGAGGCAGGAGAATCGCTTGAACCCAGGAGGTAGTGGTTGCAATGAGCCGAGACTGTTGCCACTGCACTCTACCCTCGGCGACACAGCAAGACTCCATCTCACACAAAAAAAGCTGGCCATGATGACGCATGCCTGTAATCCCAGCTACTTGGGAGGCTGAGGCAAAGAATCACTTGAACACTTGTACCCAGGATGCAGAGGTTGCAGTGAGCCAAGATTGTACCACTGACCACTGCCTCTCAGCCTGCATGACAGAGTGAGACTTCATCTCCCCATCCCCCCACATAAAAAAAAAAAAAAGAAAAGTTGAGTTTTAAAAAAATGAAATGAATCCATATGAGAATGTCAGGGGACTTAACATCGTTGGATATGCTATGCTTTTGGAAAGAAAAAAGACACTAAAAGATGAAATTTCTTAAGGACAGAGGAATGTATATAGTTAGCCATGGTAATAGAATCCTGGTAAGGTAAGAGCCCTGTGGAGCAGTGGGTTTCTTCCTTCTGATATATGTACTGTGTATGCCATCTTCATTTAGTATTTGGTGCCAGGTAAACAATATTTGCTCATAATTACTATAGTAGAGAAGTTTAAAGTATTATAGCTATACTCAGACAGACCTTAGTTTGAGTACTAGTTCTAGGATGTTTAAAAATGATTTTGGGTAATGATTAAATTTCATTGAAGGTTTGCTCTTTTCATTTTTAATATGGAGTTAATAAAACCTTATAAGAACATTTTGAACGAGATGATAAATATGCTGTGATAAACATTAAGGTGGTTGGTATATAGTAAGTACTTATAAGGGTTATTACAGTATTTAACATGGGCTAGAGTTAGATATATAACATTGAATAATATCCTCCTTTCCTCCATTCCCCCCTTCCCTGCCTCCCCTCAAAGAATGAAGAAGAAGCATATTCCATGATTATTTAGATCTTAAATGTGTGGGCAAATTTAGATATTTAAATTTATATATTAACATAAAAAACATAAATATGTATGTGTGTGTATATACGCACATCTGGGTATACACACATATGTATACATACACATACATATGTTTGGGGTGGGGAGAGAAAGGATATGTTAGTAACCTTTTGCAGTGTGCCAAATCTTATGCTAAGCATTTTTTGTGTATTATTTCATTTACTTCTCACAACTCTGTAAGAGATAGGCATTATTCCCATGTGATAAATTAAAAAGATAAAACTCTGAAGCTTAGAGAGACTAAAGATCATATAGATAGTGAATAGTGAATCAGTACTTTTTTTTTTTTTTTTTTTTTTTTGAGACGGAGTTTTGCTCTTGTTACCCAGGCTGGAGTGCAATGGCGCGATCTCGGCTCACCGCAACCTCCGCCTCCTGGGTTCAGGCAATTCTCCTGCCTCAGCCTCCTAAGTAGCTGGGATTACAGGCACGCGCCACAATGCCCAGCTAATTTTTTGTATTTTTAGTAGAGATGGGGTTTAACCATGTTGACCAGGCTGGTCTCGATCTCTTGACCTCGTGATCCACCCGCCTCGGCCTCCCGAAGTGCTGGGATTACAGGCGTGAGCCACCGCGCCCGGCCTGTGAATCAGTATTTAACCTAGAGCTCTTTAACCTTTAAAACTTTTACTTTTAACCTCTCTACCACTGTATTCCTGTTAGGGGTCCTCACTTCCCTTGGGAGGTCTTGAACATACTCCGAGATTCACCAGTTACCATGTATGTAAATTTTATGATTCTGTATTTTCATTTCAATCACAATAAAAAAAGGTTTATTTATGTATTCTGGATCACTTGGCTGAATATCTTAAAATGAAATACCCTGTGTAGTTTTATTTATATTTATGGATATCATCTCATTGTCTTCAGGTATTACCGTTGTAATTGTCATGGGCCAATGAGAACAGAACAGTGGTAGGCATAATCCATACTGTTGCTCTTTAACCAAGCAGAGTTCAAATGATGTCATAATGTACTATAACAAGCAAACTTTTTAAAATAGTAATTTGACCAAGAAAATTTCTGAGACAGTTGGATGATCTTATGGCTCAAAACAAAACAACCCTGGACCATAGTAAGTACCATTAAGTGCACTGTGAGTAGCAATTTAACAGCATATTCAATTAATATTGGTACTTTTAATTTTGTCTTTTTGTTTGAATTGTATTTAATTTGGGAACTCTAGTTATAAGATTTGCATTTTTTTTTTACAGTATTACAATTTATCAGTAGTGGATCTAAAAAATATTTTCTTTGACAATTATACTAAATTATACTGCAGTCTAGATACAGACCTGTTAATTCATGAAGATGAAGGAATTAATTCTGTTTAGGGGAATGCTGGAAGGCCTTGCCAAGATACTGCCATTTATGCTGCTTCTGGCAGAATGAGTGCATATATGCTGGGCAAAGACAGGGTAAGGGAAAAGTCAAGGACACTAAGACATCTGAACAGGCAAAAAAACAAAAGAATCTATTCCTCATGCTTACTGCATGAGGGAATATTAAACATATAGGTGGTTGTTAAAGACCTTTAGTCCTAATTAAGGGAATTTGGATTTTATTACATAGTTTGAATCCAAAAAAAGCAAAAATTATGGGAATATAAACAACTATTATAATTCAATTGTGTGCATGTAGAATCTTTGTAAATTTAGTCATGTTTTACATAAAATCAGAATTTTATTGGTTAAAGACTATTTGGAAATGAAATGTAAATATTTTGTATGAAAATAAATTGTCCCTAAATTTTCAGATTTGTAAGTTACATTTTTTGGCCTCTCTCTTCCTCCTCCTTCTGGTCATCCCTTTTTCCTTTTCCTCTAAGTTCATCCTTTAATAATGAAATCAGAAACTTGCAACTTTATTCTTCTCTCCCATCTCACTTGGATACTTTAGCAATTAATAGTTCTTTATCCAGTTGATTTAATGATTTTCATTGTACTTTAACTGACATTTATGGAGAAAACTACTTAAGAGATTTTCTGATCACTAATACTGATTTGAACAGGAAAAAAAGTTACTATTATTTACTTAATAGATCTCTTTTATTAATGATTTTATTTATGCCTTGATTATCCAGTTAGCCTCCAGCTGTTACATCTGTTTATTATGCATGTTACAGTGAAATGTTCGAGTTAAATCAGTTTTAAACTGAGCTCTGTGGAATCACCAAGTGGAGAAATATGGATGACGTTACTATTACCTGCATGTATGTTGTCATACACTACTTGTGCAGTGTAATTATACTGTAGCATTCACAACTTTCATCATTGACATAGCCTTGTGGGGGAAAGTAAATGGAATGGTATCTACAAAAGCACTTTTCAGATGGGGAGAGTGAAACAAGATAACAGGAAAATAGAAGGCCATATTGTCTGTTCAGATTAGTACATTACTTTTCCTAAGTCATGGGGCTAGCAGCCGCTATAGATCTGACTTCTACCAAGAAGGTTGAATCCCCAGTTGACCCTTTGAGGCCTGAGGCATATAAACAAAAAGCATGAAAGGGAGAGGAAAATTAAATGAAGTAGGAGTGTTGGAGAATAATAATAAAATTAAGAGAGAAAATAATAGAGGTAGAAGAAGAGGTTATATACACTTACCCTTATTTCTTTTACTATGAACATTTTACTCAAAAGTCAAAGGTTGCATGTCCTGTTTTATACAGTGATAAAAATTATGATAATGCTTAACATAAATGGATGCTTTCCTCCATAAAAATGCTTGATGCTTTCCTCTGCCATTTTGAATTAATCAGTGAGAAATCTAGAAGTGCGCAACATAAAAGTGTTCCCTCCCCTCCTTTTTTTAAACAGGGAAAAAAGTTGACAACATATTTATTCTGTCATAGATCCAAAAAGCCAAGTCTGCGTTTTATGGCAGGGGTTTTCTTTGGTTTTCTGTTTCTCAACCACACCTTCAAATTTCTTGGCACAGTACAGTCATAGCATTGTGTCATATCCTCGGTCTGTTTTATCATAACTTTATAAATTGATTTTGACTATACTAGCAACACTAGATTTTTATCTTTATACAGTTCGGGAAATGGACAATGACTGTTTTAGAAAAACAGCTCTATTGTGCTGTGGTATGTTAGAACAGGTTCTCTGCTTTGCTTTTCCTCTAGTCTACTGCCATTCCTAGACAGTGTCATTTCTCTGATTTAGGACATTGTGTAGCTGTTTTGGGTAGAGTAAAACTGCCTCTAAGTGTGTGGAATAGATTGCTACCCATCAGAATTCTCCATCTTGGAATGATGCTGCTGAGAGATACAGTGTAGCTTTGGCCAGCACCTCCTGTCTTCCCAGTTCGCTTACTCTTGTCTGCACTCCGATTATTCCATCTAATTAGGACCTTGAAACAACAACCTACTACTTTTTTTGGTTGTTTTTAATCTCTTATGTCCTCACACTTCCTTCCTTACCTGGGTCAGATTTCATGGTCTGCCTGACAATCATTCCCTTCAAAATCTCCTTGACTTACTTGCTTCTCTCTTCTGTCACATTTGCTTGCAAAACCTCAATTCTGATTTAAAGCAAGTGTCTTCCTATACTGCCTCTGCCCTGAGCAGCTGCATATTATCAGGAAAGAAAAGTCACACGGCTTTGCGGACTGGTCTCACATGGAATGTATGGCCACAGATCTCAAATTGCTCCTAATTCTGCAGGCAGTCCTAATAAAGAGGACTATTAGATTTGATTTCCCATTCTCAGAGGTTAACTGTGTAATTCTCTTCTTTTATCAAATCTGCAAATCCTTCCCCTCCACTCACAGTTTCTGGCTTCACTTCATATTACATTGAGAAAATTAAAATAATTGGATGCTACCTTCTGTGTCTCCCCATCATTAAATTACCAACCTACTTGCATCTATACCTGTATCCTTTGCCTGAATAGTGTTACTATTCCTAAGTTCAACTCTGCCGCCTTTTCTCTTAATCTTATCCTAGTTCCCCAACCTAAAGATGTTTCTCCCTCATTATTTTTCTCTCTCCCTTATTTTCAAATTTTTGCTTTCTCCTGGTTCACAAGTTTACTAACCTGCCTTTAAAGTTCCACTTACCATCTTTAAAAAATCCTTCCCTTGACGTGATGTCTTATTCTGGTTGCCACCCTGTTTCTCTCTTTCACTACTCAGCAATTCTTGTTTAAAAAGTTGACTGTACTGTAGTTGCTGTCTGCCTTGCCTTATCTTTCTTCATGTTTGTTTAATCAGGTTTCTATTTTTAGTACTGCAAATCTACTCTTGTCAAGTTATCGTTAATATCCATGTTACCAAATACAAAAATCACTTACATGGCCCCATCTTACTTTCCTTTCAGCATCATTCTATGCACTTCCTTCCTTGAAACACTGTTTTCTTCTGTTATCTCTTATACCAGTTTCTCCTTATTTTCTCCCTATTTCACTTGTCATTCCTTTTTTGTTGTTTCTGATTCTACCACATTCCTCTAAACCTCTAAAGGGCTCTGCTCTCAGTCCTGTTCATTCATATATATATATATATATATATATATATATATATATATATATTTTCTCAGACTTCTCTCTCTCTTTTTTTTTTTTTTTTTTTTTTTTTTGAGATGGAGTCTCACTCTGTTGCCCAGGCTGGAGGGTTGTGGTGCCGTCTTGGCTCATTGCAATCTCCGCCTCCCAGGTTCAAGCAATTCTCTGGCCTCAGCCTCCCTTGCAGCTGGGATTACAGGTGCGTGCCAACATACCTGGCTAATTTTTTATATTTCTAGTGGAGACAGGATTTCACTATGTTGGCTGGGCTGGTCTTGAACTCCTAACCTCAGGTGATCCACCTGCCTTGGCCTCCCAAAGTGCCGGGATTACAGGCATGAGCCACTGCGCCTGGCCTCAGACTTCGTCAAGTCTGTTGCTTTCATTATAAAAAACACAGCAATATCTACCAAATTAATAAAATACAAGGTGCTCCAGAATACTGATTACCTATGCAACGTCTTTAGTTAAATACCAAATTTAGTTTTACTCAGAACAGATCTCTTGATCTGGCCTACTCTTTTCAAAACCTCTTCTTCCCCAGTTTTCCACCCTCAAGAAATGGTACTACCCTTCACTCATTGTGCAGGCAATAAATCACCAAGCAATCCCTGATTTTTGACTTACTTTCTACATTAAATCTATTAGTAAGCCATATCACACTTCAAAAGTGTATCTGTAATTCAGTGATTCCACTCTATTCCCTCTATGAACCATTATCCCTTGCTCAAACTACTGCAGCAGTTTTTCAGCTGCTATCTGCTTCTGTATTATACTTGCCGTCTCCATAGCAATCTGACTGAACTCTTTTTTTCTTTTTTGAGACATGGTCTCACTTTGTTGCCCAGGCTGGAGTACTCTGCCATCATCTTGGCTCACTGCAACCTCTGCCTCCCTAGGTCAAACCATCCTCCCTTCTCAGCCTCCCAAGTAGCTGGGACTACAGGCACACACCACCATGCCTGGCTAATTTTTGCATTTTTTGTAGAGACAGAGTTTTGCCATTTTATCCAGGCTGGCCTGGAACTCCTGAGCTCAAGCGATCTTCCCACCTCAACCTCCCAAAGTGCTGGGAGTACAGGCTACTGTACCCGGCCTGAACTGTTTACTTCCTAATCTATTTAACTCTTGGCAGGCATTCAGTAAATAAGTGCTGAATAGATGAGCGAGGGCCGGCTCTTTTCTGAAAAAGTTGACAATTGAGAATGTATGCTAGCTTTAAATGATAGACAAATATGTGGCTTTACCTCAGTTTAGAGAAACTTGAATGCTTATTAGGTTACTCTAAGTTTTGTGGTTTTTTTTTTTTTTTTGAGACGGAGTTTCACTCTTGTTACCCAGGCTGGAGTGCAATGGCATGATCTCGGCTCACCGCAACCTCCGCCTCCTGGGTTCAGGCAATTCTCCTGCCTCAGCCTCCTGAGTAGCTGGGATTACAGGCACACGCCACCATGCCCAGCTAATTTTTTTGTATTTTTGGTAGAGACGGGGTTTCACTATGTTGACCAGTATGGTCTCGATCTCTTGACCTCGTGATCCACCCGCCTCGGCCTCCCAAAGTGCTGGGATTACAGGCTTGAGCCACCGCGCCCGGCCAAGTTTTGTGTTTTTGAGCAATTCTTTTGTAGTTTGTGATACCAAGTAATTGCTTCCAAATGCAAAAGACTTTGCAGTTACCTGCAAAGCTCTTTAGCAGGGATTGGAAAACTACAGCTCACCTGGCACCTATTTTTGTAAAACCTGTAACCTAAGAATAGGTTTTACATTTTTTTTTTTTTTTTTGAGACGGAGTTTCACTCTTGTTACCCAGGCTGGAGTGCAATGGTGCGATCTCGGCTCACCGCAACCTCTGCCTCCTGGGTTCAAGCAATTCTCCTGCCTCAGCCTCCTGAGTAGCTGGGATTACAGGCACACGCCACCATGCCCAGCTAATTTTTTTGTATTTTTAATAGAGACGGGGTTTCATCATGTTGACCAAGATGGTCTCGATCTCTTGACCTTGTCATCCACCCACCTCGGCCTCCCAAAGTGCTGGGATTACAGGCATGAGCCACTGTGCCTGGCCTTTTTTGTTTGTTTGTTTTATGACTGATAAATATTCCATTTGATTATGTATGCCACATTATCTTCATCCGTTCATCTGATGCACACTTACTTGTTTTCACATTTTGGCTATTGTGACTAATATTGCAGTGATCATGAGAATGCAGATACCTTTTTTGAGATCCTGATTTCAGTTGTTTTTTGATATGTATCAGAAGTGGCATTGGTGAGTCATATGGTAATTCTGTTTTTAATGTTAATAGAGGAAACTTCTTGCTGTTTTCCATAATGACTATACCAATTTACATTCCTACCAACAGTGTACCGGGATTCTCTTTTCTTCACATCCTTGCCAATACTTGTTATCTTTTGTCCTTTTCATAGTATCCATTCTAACTGGTATGAGGTGATATCTCATTGTGGTTTTGATTTGCATCTTCCTGTGATGTTGAGCATATTTTCGTATTTAGCTATCCTTTGGTCTGTTGAGCATTTTTCCATATACTCGGTGGCCCTTTGACCATTCAAAGTCTTCTTTTGAGAAATGTTTATTCAGATTCTTTGCCCATTTTAAAATAAGGTTATTTGTTTTCTTGCTATTGAGTTATGTAGCTGTTTTGAATATTAACTCTTTATCAGATAGATTTTCAAGCATATTTTCCCATTCTGTAAGTTGTTTCTTTACTCTGTTGATTGTCTGCATTGCTGTGCAGAGCGTTTTAGTTTGATGCAGTCTCATTTGTCTTTTCTTGCTTTTGTTGCCTGTGCTTTTGGGGTGATGTTCAAAAAATCATTGTAAACATCAGGAAGCTTTCTTTCTCCTATGTTTTCTTCTACTAGTTTTATAGTTTGAGGTCTTATGTTTAATTCTAATCAGTTTTGAGTCAGTTTCTGTATATGGTTAGAGATAAAAGTCCAATTTCATTCTCCTGAATGTAGATATCCAGTTTCCCCAACACCGTTTATTGAAGAGATCATACTTTACCCAATGTGTGTTCTTGGTATCTCTAATCAAAGATCAATTAACTGTAAATGCATGAATTTATTTCTGGGCTTTCTATTCCATTACATTGGTATAGATATCTGTTTTTATGCTAATACCATAGTGTTTGTTTTGATTACTATAGATTTGTAATATAGTTTGAAATCAGGAAGTGTGATGACTCCAGCTTTGTTCTTCTTACTCATGATTGGTTATTCAGGGTCTATTATGGTTCCGTATGAAGTTTAGAATTATTCTTTTTATTTTTGTGAAACAGTGCCATTTTAATTTTGATAGAGACTGCATTGAATCTGTAGATTGCTTTGGGTACTATGGACTTTTTTTTTTTTTTTTTTTTTTTTTTTGAGACAGAGTTTCGCTTTTGTACCCAGGCTGGAGTGCAATGGCGCGATCTCGGCTTACCAAAACCTCTGCCTCCTGGGTTCTATCAATTCTCCTGCCTCAGCCTCCTGAGTAGCTGGGATAACAGGTGTGCACCACCATGCCCAGCTAATTTTCTGTATTTTTAGTAGAGATGGGGTTTCACTATGTTGACCAGGATGATCTCGATCTCTTGACCTCATGATCCACCCGCCTCAGCCTCGCAAAGTGCTGGGATTACAGTCTTGAGCCACTGCGCCCGGCACTATGGACATTTTAACAATATTAATTGCTTCAATTCATGAACAGAGATTATCTTTCCATTTGTATTTTTTCAATTCGTCTTCTAGTTTTTAGTGTACAAATCTTTCAGCCACTTAAGATTAAGTTCATTGCTATGAAATTCTTGATGCTATTGTAAATAATATTTTTTTAATTTCTTTTTTAGATAGTTCATTGTTAGTGTATAAAAACAACTAATTTTTATATATTTTATATTCTGCAACTTTACTGAATTTATTATAATAGTTTAATAATTTGTTGTGTAGGCTTTAGGCTTTTCTATGTATGAGGCCATGTCATCTGCAAACAGAGATAATTTATCTTTTTATTTTCCAATTTGTGTGCCATTTAGTTCTTTTTCTTGCTTAATAGTCTAGGATGGGCATCCCCAAACTTTTTACACAGGGGGCCAGTTCACTGTTCCTCAGACCGTTGGAGGGCCACCACATACTGTGCGCCTCTCACTGACCACCAATGAAAGAGGTGCCCCTTCCTGAAGTGCGGCAGGGGGCCGGGTAAATGGCCTCAGGGGGCCGCATGCGGCCCGTGGGCCATAGTTTGGGGACGCCTGGTCTAGGACTTCCAGTATTCTGTTGAAGAGAGGTGGCGAAAGTGGGGCTCCCTTTTCTTGTTCCTGATCTTAGGGGAAGAGCTTTGAACTTTTCACCATTACGTGTATCAGCTGTGGGCTAATCATATATGGCCTTTACTGTGTTAAGGTACATTCCTTCTTTACCTAATTTATGAAAGGATATTTAATTTTGTCAAATACTTTTTCAGATAATTGTGTGGTTTTTATCTTTCATGCTGTTAGTGTGATGTATGACATTTATTAATTTGTATATTTTGAACTATTCTTGCAAATTCCACTTGATTATAGTGAATGATCCTTTTAATGTGCTGTTGAATTCAGTTTCCTAGTATTTTGTTAAAACTTTTGCATCTAGTTTCATTAGGAATATTGGACTGTAATTTTCTTTTTTTTTTTTTTTGAGACGGAGTTTCGCTTTTGTTACCCAGGCTGGAGTGCAATGGCGCGATCTCGGCTCACCGCAACCTCCGCCTCCTGGGTTCAGGCAATTCTCCTGCCTCAGCCTCCTGAGTAGCTGGGATTATAGGCAGGCACCACCATGCCCAGCTAATCATTTGTATTTTTAGTAGAGACTGGGTTTCACCATGTTGACCAGGTTGGTCTCAATCTCTCGGCCTTGTGATCCACCCGCCTCAGCCTCCCAAAGTGCTGGGATTACAGGCTTGAGCCACCGTGCCCGGCCTGGACTGTGATTTTCTTATAGTAAAATAAAAAGATAAGGATCTGTTCTTGGTATAAGATCAATACTGGCCTTTTAAAATGAGTTTGGAAGTGTTTTTGCCTCTTTAATGCTTTTTTTTTTTTTCTTTCTTTTCTTTCTTTTTTTTTTTTTTGAGACGGAGTTTCACTTTTGTTACCCAGGCTGGAGTGCAATGGCATGCTCTCGGCTCACCGTAACCTCCGCCTCCTGGGTTCAAGCAATTCTCCTGCCTCAGCCTCCTGAGTAGCTGGGATTACAGGCACGTGCCACCATGCACAGCTAATTTTTTGTATTTTTAGTAGAGACGGGGTTTCACCATGTTGACCAGGATAGTCTCGATCTCTTGACCTTGTGATCCACCCACCTCAGCCTCCCAAAGTGGTGCTGGGATTACAGGCTTGAGCTACTGCTCCCGGCCGTTTTTTTTTTTTTTTTTTTTGAGACGGAGTTTTGCTCTTGTTACCCAGGCTGGAGTGCAATGGTGCAGTCTCGGCCCTCCACAACCTCCGCCTCCTGGGTTCAAGCAATTCTCCTGCCTCAGCCTCCTGAGTAGCTGAGATTACAGGCATGTGCCACCATGCCCAGCTAATTTTTGTATTTTTAGTAGAGATGGGGTTTCACCATGTTGACCAGGATGGTCTCGATCTCTTGACCTCGTGATCCACCCGCCTCAGCTTCCCAAAGTGCTGGGATTACAGGCATGAGCCACCGCGTCCGGCCGGCCTCTTTAATTCGGTGGTTGAATTTGAGAAGAGCTCATACTAGTTTGTCCTTAAACATTTGGTGGAATTCACTTGTGAAGCCACCTGGTCCTCAGTTTTTCTTTGTTGGGAGGTTTTAACTACTGCTGTAGTCTTCTTACTAGTTACTGGTCTGTTCAGCTATTAATATTTCTTCACTTGTCCAGGTACAGTGGGTTGCACCTGTAATCCCAGCACTTTGAGAGGCTGAGGTGGGAGGATCACTTGAGGCCAGGAATTGGGAGACCAGACTGGGCAACACAGCAAGACCATGTCTCTACAAAAAATAAAAAATAACTAGTTGCAGTGGTGTATGCCTGTAGTTGCAGCAACTTCGGAGGCTGAGGCGAGAGGATCCCTTGACCCCAGAATTTTGATGAACTATGATGGTGCCACTGTGCTCCAGCCTGGACAACAGAGCAAGAACTAATCTCTTTTAAAAAAAGGTCTTCATTTTTTTTTTAATCATTCAGTCTTGTTAGGATATATGTTTCTAGAAATATACCCATTTCTTGTAGGTTATCCAAGTCGTTAGTGTATTATTTTTCATAATATTCTCTTTGTATTCCTGTTTATCAGTTGTGATATCTTCTCTTTCATGTCTGATTTTATTTATTTGAATTCTCTTTCTTAGTTATTCTAGCTGGCAGCTTGTCAATTTTGATTATCTTTTGACAAACAACTATTATGTTGATTTTCTTTAAAAAATGTCGTCTCTTTCATTTATTTCTTCTCTTTTATCATTTCCTTACTTTAGCTAACTTTGAGCTTAGTTTTTTTTTTTTTTCCTATTGCCTTGAGGTATAAAGTTAAGTTGTTTGTTTGAGATCTTTTTATTCCTTCAAGTTCATTGCCATAAACTTGTCTCTTCGGGCTGCTTTGCTCTATTTTATAGGTTTTGGAATGTTGTGTTTTCATTTTATTTGCCTGAAGATACTTTTTGACTCTCTCTCTTTTTTACATTGGAGTCTCGCTCTGTCACCCAGGCTAGAGTGCAATGGCACGATCTTGGCTCACTACAACCTTTGCCTCCTGGGTTCAAGCAATTCTCCTGCCTCAGCCTCTGGAGTAGCTGGGACTACAGGCATGTGCCACCACACTTGGCTAATTTTTGTATTTTTAGTAGAGATGGGGTTTCACCATGTTGGTCAGGCTGATCTTGAACTCCTTACCTCAAGTGGTCTGCCTACCTCGGTCTCCCAAAGTGCTGGGATTATAGGCATGAGCTACTGCGCCCGGCCTGACTTTTTGACTTTCCTTTTGAGTTCTTCTTTGACCCAATAGTTTTGTTAAGAGTATCTTGTTTACTTTGCATACATTTGTGAATTTTATAATTTCTCTCCTGTTGTTGATTTCTGATTTTATACCATTGTAGTTGGAAAACATACTTGATATGATTTTGACATAGTCAGATTTAACACTTTGTGGCCTAATATATGATATATTCTGGGGAATTCTCTGCATGTACTTGAGAAGGCTATGTTTTCTGCTGCTGTTGGGTGAATATTCCATATAGTCTGTTATTTGCTCTATACTCTTATTCAGGTCTGATGTTTTCTTATTGATAGACTGAGTGACATATCCATTATTAAAAGTAGGGTAGTAAAGTCTTCTGATATTATTGTATTGCTGTCTGTTTCTCCCTTCAGTTCTGTATTTGTTTTATATATTTAGGTGCTCTAAGGTTGGATGCATATGTATTAATACATTTACAGCTGTAATATTCTCTTGATGAATTGACTCATTTATTGTTGTATAATAACCTTCTTTGTCTGTTGTGACTGATGGTGACTGAAAGTCTATTGTACCTGACGTTAAGTAAGGCCACTTTTATTCTTTTTTGGTTACCATTTCCGTGGAATCTCTTTTTTTAATCCTTTTATTTTCAGCCTGTATGTATCCTTATGACAAAAATGAGTCTCTTAGGCTCACTTATTGTTGGATACTTTAAAAAAATCTGTTGTTGGATACTTTAAAAAAATCTGTTAAACACTCTATCTTTTAACTGGAGAATTTAATTCATTTAAAGTAATTATTGACAGGTAAGGCCATTTTGTTGTTCTCTGGCTGTTTTTTAGATCATTTGTTCCTTTCTCTCTTGCTGTCTTCCTCTGTGATTTGATGATTTTTTTTTTTTTTGTAGTGGTATGCTTAATTCCTGTCTTTTATATATTACTGGAGGTTTGTTTTCTTTGTGGTTGCCATGAGGGTTACATAAAACACAACAGGCTGTTTTAAGTTTATAATAACTAAACTTTAATTACCTACAAAAATTCTACAGTTTTACTTCTCCCTTCTTCACAGTTTATGCTACCGATGTCACACTTTACATCTTTTTATATTTGTGTACTTATTAACAATTGTAGCTATAGTTCTTTTTATATTTTTGTCTTTTAACTTTTATACTGGTTAAAATTGATTTATGTACCAGCATTACAGTATTCTCAATTTGACTGTATATTTATTTTTACCAGTGAGTTTTATACTTTAATGTGTCTTCATGTTTTTGTTTGTTTGTTTGTTTTTATTTTTATTTTTTAAATAGAGACGGAGTTTCACCATGTTGGTCAGGCTGGTCTCAAACTCCTGACCTCGTGATCCGCCCGTCTCGGCCTCCCAAAGTGCTGGGATTACACATGTGAGCCACCGGGCCCGGCCTTGTTTTCGTGTTTTCATTTAGTGTCCTTTAGTTTCAACTCAGAGAACTCCCTTTAGCATTTCTTATAAGGCAGGTCTAGTGCAATGAACTCCCTTAGCTTTTGTTTGTCTAAAAAGGTCTTTATCTCTTCATTATTTCTGAAGGACAACTTTCTTATGTATAATATTCTTGGCTGGTAATTTTTTATCTTTTAGCACTTTGACTATATCATCTCGTTCCCTCCTGTTCTGCAAGGTTTCTGCTGAGAAATCCACTGATTGCTTTATTGGTGGTGGTAATGGTGGTAATGTGTGTTAATTGTGGGTTTTCTTGTATCGTATTGGTTGCTTTTCTTCTGCTGCTTTCAGAATTTTCTCTTTGCCTTTGATTTTTTCAGCATTCACTTATATAATGTGTTTCAGTGTAATCTTTAACTTGAGCTTTTGGACTTCATGAATCTAGATGTTCATATTTCTTTCAAGATTTGAGAAATTCTCAGGCAACATTCATTTAAGTAAGCTACATATTTCTTCTGTTCGCTTTTGGGACCTTGTTAATGCACATGTTCATTCATTTGATGCTGCATCATAGTCTCTGTATGCTTTTGTCATTTTTTAATTCATTTTTCTTTTTTGTTTCTCTAACTGGATAATTTTAAATAATATGTTTGAGTTCACTCATGCTTTCTTCTGCATAGCCTAGTTTCCTATTGAAGCTATTAATTTTTTTTTTTTCAGTTATCAGTGTATTCTTCAGTTGCAGGATTTCTGTTTGGTTCTTTAGAGTTTCTATTCTTTTATTGAACTATTTGTTTTGTTCATGTATTGTCCTGTTTTGTGTTGAGTTTCCTGATTTTTGTTTCTGGGTTCTCTTGAATCTCATTGAGCTTCTTTAGAATGATTATCTTTAATTCTATCAGTCATTTCATGGATCTCCATTCCTTTGGGATCAGTAATAAGAGCTTTATTGGTTTACTTCAGTGATGTATTATATAATTGTATACATAGAAAACCGAAAAGAATCTATAGAAAAATAATTAGAATTAGCAAGAGCGTTTAACAGGTTTTCCAGATATAATACCCGTATGCAGAAATCATGTTCCTGTTTATATGCCAGCAAAAAGCCACTAGAAAATGTAATTTTAAAAAGTTATTAAAATAATTTATTCAGGAAAAGTTCATTAGTGCATGGAGTCACTAGGTGAAAGGTTGATAAAAGATGAATTCTACACACAGAAGAGGCCACGCTGTCACTGCCTTAAAGCACTGGTTAATCTTAGCTTTGTTAAGAGTGAGAAAACCAAGGACCAGGCATGGTGGCTCACGCCTGTAATCCCAGCACTTTGGGAGGCTGAGGCAGGCAGATCACTTGAGACCAGCCTGGCCCACCTGGCAAAACCCCTTCTCTACTAAAAATACAAAAATTAGCCAGGCTTGGTGTTGCATGGCTGTAATCCCAGGTACTTGGGAGGCTGAGGCATCAGCATGGCTTTAACCTGGGAGGTAGAGGTTGCAGTGAGCCGACATTGCCTACTTCAGCCTGGGCAACAGAGCGAAACCCTGTCTCAGCAATAACAACAAAAAAAGTGAGGAAAATCAGACATTATATGCCCTCAGATCTGGGGCAGTGTCAGTTATACAACACGATTATTTATTATTTTCACCTGAAAATGGAAATGGAATATATTCAAGTCTTTAAAGAATATTTAGTATCAGGCCGGGCGCGGTGGCTCAACCCTGTAATCCCAGCACTTTGGGAGGCCGAGGCGGGTGGATCACGAGGTCAAGAGATCGAGACCATCCTGGTCAACAAGGTGAAACCCCGTCTCTACTAAAAATACAAAAAATTAGCTGGGCATGGTGGCACGTGCCTGTAATCCCAGCTACTCAGGAGGCTGAGGCAGGAGAATTGCCTGAACCCAGGAGGCGGAGGCTGCGGTGAGCTGAGATCGCGCCATTGCACTCCAGCCTGGGTAACAAGAACGAAACTCCGTCTCAAAAAAAAAAAAAAGAATATTTAGTATCAAAACAAACAAAAAGCAAGAGATGTAGAGAAACAAGTTGAATTTCACCATGAAGAAGCAAACATACAATCTAGAGTGTGAGTCATTGTATGTAACAATTGATTTCCTTTAATAAAAAAATCACTGGCATTCAAAAAGGGTACTTTGGAGGAGGTAAGAGACTTTTCTCTAGATTACTAGGGATTTCCAAGATCTAACAAATAAGCAAAATATGTGGGCATTTTTTGTATTTTGATTCAAGTAAAGTAGCTGTAAAAATAAACTTTGAGACGAATGTGGAAATTTCAATATGGACTATATATTGATACTGAGGAATTATAAATTTTGTTACAATTTACATCGTTAAAAATGCTCTTTTTTTGGAGATGCGTAAGGAAGCATGTGTAAGGGTGTAATCATGTGGTGTCTAGAATTTTAAATGATGGCAAAACATGTAATGTGCTTAGAAATAAAATATGTAGACATCTTTTATGGAAGAAAATATAACACTTTGTTAGAAGCCTTTTAAGGAGACCTAAACAAATAGATAATACAGACTGACTTACAAATTTTCATCTTAACGTTGGTGCAAAAGTGGTACACATTAGCAAAACCATACTTTGAGTTTTGATATTTTCCTATACTAGCTATATGTAGTATGAGACTGTCTTGTGATGCTGGACAGTGGCAGTGAGCCACAGATTCCAGTTAGCCACACAACTAGGAGGGTAAACAACGGATACTTTCAGATTTGGTGTATTAAATGCATTTTGGACTTAGGATATTTTCAACTTAGAGTGGGTTTATTGGGATATAGCCCAATGGTAAGTTGAGGAGCATCTATAGTATGTTAATGAATTGAAAGATCCAAAGCATGAAGTTTTTCCCAAACTTACATTGCTTCAATGTAATTGGAATCAAAATCCCAGAAGCTGCTGTTGGGTTTTTTGTTGCTATAGTTGGTTGGTTGGTTTGGTGGAACTTGATGGGGTACTTCTGAAATTTCTGTGAGAAGTGTAAAGGGTCAAGAATAGCTAAGACAGTTTTGAAGAAGAAAAAGATAGGAAGCCTTACCTTACTAGTTACTTCTTGTAAAGGTATAGTGATTAAGGTGGTATATCGATCTGGCACAGAAATATACAAATAAAGCCACAAAACAGGTACACATGTATATAGAAACTTTGTACACATGCCAGAAGTGGCAATGCATGTAAGTATTCCTGGGAAAATTCATTATAAATACATGTAAAAAATGAAATTTTATTCTTGTCTTATACCAGATCCCCCAAAATGGAAGTATATTCTTAACTCATAACATACACAACATCAGTTTCAGATGGATTAATGACTACAGTGTAAAAGACAAAGTTTAATGTAGTTTTAGTGTAATATCTTTATAAACTTGGGATGGACAAGATTTTGTAGAAATGTCACAGAATTGTACATTATAAAGGAGAAGACTGATACATTTGAAACAATTAAAAATTTTAGGCTGAACATGGTGGCACATGCCTGTAATCCCAATTACAGGGAGATAGAGGCCAGTGGATTGCCAGCGTAGGCAACATATCTCTACTAAAAATACTAAAAATTAGCTGGATGTGGTGGCAGCTGCCTATAATTTCAGCTGCTTAGGAGGCTGAGGTGGGAGAAATCTTGAGCCTGGGAGGTCAAAGCTGCAGTGAGCTGAGATTGTGCCACTGCATACTAGTCTTGACAACTGAGTGAGACTCCGTCTTGAAAAAAAAATTTTTTTGAATTCTGTAAATGAAAAGATATAAAGAAATCATAGACTAGAATAAAATACTTACATAACATGTAACAGATGAAACATTGTCTTTATGTAAAGAATATGTATAAATCATTAAGAAAAAGATATCTTAATTCTAAAAATGGACAAAAGACATGAATAGCTATTTCACAGAAGTGGAAACAGGAATGACCAAATACTGTAAGGTAAGATATTCAGCCTAGGTGGTTAGAAACATGCATTTTAAAACTATAATGAGGTACTATTTTTTTTTTCTGCGAGATTGGAAACATTTAGAAAGTCAGTACCATGCATTAGTGGATGTGAAGAGGTATAATGGGCACTGTTATGCACTGCTAGCAAGAGTATAAATTGATATAGCTTCTTGGAAAATAAAATAAGGTGTAACTGCTGTATGTCCTAGCAATTTAGTCCCTAGGCCTACACATTGGAGATGTTCTTTCACAGGTATATCAGAGTGTACCTAGCAGTGTTACTTAAAATAGCAACAAAATGGAGACAACCTAATTGTCATCTTCTGGAGAGTAGATTAAAATAATTGCCATATATTATTTCTTACTTCAGTGAAAGTGGAGAGGATTAAAAGATACATTACATTTTGAATGGTCTAAGTCTCGAAACATATTGAAAAGAAATAATGTTGAATATCATTCTGTACTAAAAAAGGAATAATCATCAGTAAACTTTATAAAATTCAAAAACATGAACTATAAATAAACAGTTTATATATATATACACACACACATATATATGTAGCAAAACAATAATAAAAGCAAGAGGGGTTTAAACATAAATTTTGAGATATAGGTTGTTCTTATTAATGGAGGATAGACCAATAATAGAGAGAGAGACAATAGGGAGCTTCAGAAGTAAATACAATGTTCCATTTCTTAAGCTAGGTTTCTAGATTTTTATGTCATTATTTTATATACATCTACATTATATACAGTGTGTTGAATGTTTGAAATATTTAATAATGGTAAAATTAGAGTTGTTATACAAAATTTTCTTTTTCTATCAGCTATTCTAATATTTCAGCACATTGACGTCAGGAGACTGCTTCCATATTTCCAAAATCTCTGATTCAGTTTCTTTTTAGTCATTTCAAATTATCCCATGTCTTTCTTTTGTTTTATGATTTCATTGTTCTTTATAGAGTATATGCTGAAATACATATTCTTTGGGGAAAACTTATTTTTGTGAACAAATGTGCTACCATTGATGGAAAAGAATTTGGAATTGTTGAGAAAATTTGCAGCATTTATGTATATGTTGGTTTTCAATGATTCCTTATTGTCACTGGTGTAAGTCTCTAAATACATATGCAAAGCTTCATTTTTCTCCTTCTATCATTAGGCAAGTGAAAGACCAGAATAAGAAGGTAGCAAACCTGAAGCATAAGGAACAGGTGGAAAAAAAGAAGAGTGCACAAATGCTAGAGGAGGCTCGACGGCGGGAGGACAATCTCAACGACAGCTCTCAGCAGCTACAGGTTAGAACATGAGGAGAATCTGAAAGGATCGGGTGAAGAGATTTGATCCGTAATCGCATGTTGTTTTTCTCTTCATCTTTATCCTCCTCTTTTTTCTCTAACCCTGCTTGCTGCCTTCCTCTCAGACCAACTCTTTAGCAATGAAGGAATGGCTTTAAATAGAAAATGCAAGTTTTATTCCACAGCTTTATGAGGACACCTCAGCATAGGAGAAAGTTCATCTTGCTTCAAGTTGATCACACGTAATTGGTAAGTTCAATGACAGTTTAATGAGTGGGTTATATTAGGCTTCAGGGTTGTCAGTATAACTCTCAGCCAGTTTCATTCGTTAAAATGGATTGCTAATCTTAGTTTGTGTCTTTTTTCTTTTTTTCCATTCTTCTTTTCTCTTTTCCTTCTACCTGTCTAACCTCCCTCTATCTTTCCTTCCTTTCCTTTTTTTAAATATTCAGTTTAGCAAGAATATTTTACAGTTGTACACGATGTGACTTATAAACTATATTTTTTCACTTCAGTGAAGTGATAATTGATGTGTAAAACCAATTATTCAACATTAATTAAATGAGGCTCAATAGCAGCAGTAGCAGCTACCATATTGTAAGTGCCAGTTAGGTCCTCAGTATTTGAAACTAGGCTCTGGTCATTCATTTTGTTCTAACCTGCACAGTAATTCAAATGGAGCAGGTGGTATTGTGTACATTTTGCACCTGAGGAAATAAATTCAGAGACATTGCATTATTTACATATTTACAAGTGACTTCTAAGTAGCTGACCCATGATTTTAACTGGGACTTTCTGAATCTGTAGACTATCCTCTTTGTCTTGATGATAATCCTTCAGAATGAAGGTTTAGATTATAGGGAAGAATACCATAAACATGCTGGAGTCTCTGAAACTCTTGCTAAGACTGCTAAGCCACTGACAGATTGTTTTTCTCTAGTTAACAATTTCTAATTGTGTCTGCTACCATGTGTATGCCGCAATTACAATCTTTACTAGACAGATTTGGAGGAGTTACTATCTAGAAGTCATTTTGAGGCTTTACAGCAAATTCATTTAAGACATGAAGGAGACTCTACTTTTTACTTCTTTTTCTTATCCCTCTTTTATGTAACTTTTACTGATTATAGAAAAAGTATAAATTTCCTCAAATGCATCAAATCTTGTAAAAAGCATACCAAGTTTTCCTCATCCTTGCCAATAGCAGTTAATATTGGTAATGTTCTCATCTTTCTGTTCTTCCTCCTCTTTTTTTTTTTTTTTTTTTTTTAACAAAATACAAATCTGATGAGTGGAAAATATTTCGTTTTATGTTATGTTTCTCTGATTACCAGTGACATTGTTTTTTCATGTCTTGAATTTTCTTTTGCTTTTAAATATAATTTAAATCTCTCTTTTAAATATAATTTAAATCTCTACTTTTAAGTTGTTCTGTCCTTTCATATTTTTACCTTTACTTTTTAATTGAATTCATTCCATGGTATTTGTATGGTAAGGATATTTTTTTCTTTATTGCTAACTTTACTAAAATGTTTATAGGAAATTATTTCATTGCTCACAAACTTTAATTGATATCTTTATATTTTATGAAATAGATGATTAGTCTAAGATTTCAATTTAACTTCCCTTCTTGAACTATGGCCACATTGTTTTTTAATTACAGAAAATATTTATTTTGTGATAAGGCAAGCCCATCTTTATGTTAGCACTTTAACTGTTTTATTTGTCTTCTCTTCTCCTGGCTGCCATTTAATATGTTTTCTCTTAGTCGTCTGTCTTTATAAACCAAAGATACTCTTCTATTCCTCTGTCAGTTGTTAATGATAACATCAAAAGTGCTTTCATATGTAATCTCTTATTTCCTGTTTATGTAAACTAAAAGATAAATAAGATAGATTATTTATTTATATTTTACATATAGGGAAAACTAATTTAGAGTGGATGACTGACTTCTCCAAGGTGTCTAACTAAATGATGGATACCAAAGTTATGAAAAAGATAGCTGATGTCCATATGCAAGTTACACAGAGATGTAGATTTATTCAAATACAGTGAAAAGAGCACTGGACTACAAGTTAGGATACTTAGGATTTGATATCAGTTCTTTTACTAACTACTGAGTTACTTAAGTATATTTCTTTTAGTTTATGTATGTATTTATTTATTTGCTTACTTACTTACTTTAGAGGCAGTCTCACTCTGTCACCTAGGCTGGAGTGCAGTGGTGTGATCCTCCTGCCTCAGCCTCTCGAGTAACTGGGACTGTAGGCTTGTGATTCTTTAGTTTTTTTTGTAGAGATGAGGTCTCACTATGTTGCCTTAGGTTGGTCTTGAACTCCTGGCCTCACATAATCCTCCTGCGTCAGCCTCCCACAGTGCTAGGATTATAGGTGTAAGCCACTGTGCCTGGCCCCATGAATCATAGAGATCACAATCTGGGTATTAGGAATACTCACTACCACTGGGTTGTCATTTATAACAACATAATTAAGAAATATAGCCAGGCATTGTGGCTCATACTAATTCTAGTGACTTGGGAGGTGAGGTGGAAGACCACTTGAGACCAGGAGTTCAAGACCAACCTTGGCAACATAGTGAAACCCTGTCTCTAAAAAAGATTTAAGAAATTAGACTGGCAGGATGATCCCAGCTACTTTAGAGGCTGAGGTTGGAGAAATACTGTAGCCCAGGAGTCAAGGTTGCAGTGAGCTATGATTATGCCACTGTACTCCAGTATATGTGACAGGGCAAGACCCTGTCTTTAAAATAAATTAAATAGAAATAAAAGAAGTTAGAAATTCTTGGAGAAATGACTCATTCCAGGATTGGAGCAAGAAACGTACAAGGTAAACCTAAATTAGTGGTTCTCAAACTTGGGTGCATTGGAGTTACATGGAGGGCTATTAGAAAAATAGATTGCTGTCTCCTGTCCCTAGGGGTTTTGATTCAGTAAGTTTGGGGAAAGCCCCAAGAATTTGTATTTCTAACAAGTTCCTAGGTGATGATAACATTTCTGGACCAGGGACTACATTTTGAAAAGCACTGCACTATAGCATCATGTGATATCAAAAATTAAGAACCTATCAGAGACTACTAGGGTCATAGAAGGATGGACAGAGAAGCAAGAATGAAGGGGCTATCATAGACCTAGGATAGACAGTTAGAGCCTAAGAAAGACTAACGGGTACAGTTGTTTAAAACAAATAAAGTATTTTTAAATCCAGAAACTTCATAATGAGACTATAAAAATAAATTGGAGATTGCTGGGGCACCAACACCCTAACATTGGGATTTACTTTTAAAATTCCAATGGTAGTGAGGGAAACATTCACCAGTTTTTGATAGTTTATTGAAGCTGAGTGATAGTGGCATGAGGTTTGTGATATTATTTTCCCTATACTTTTGCATGTTTGAAATTGTCCCTAATAAAATGCTGAAAAAGAAAGATATCACTTAACTGCTTGAAATTTACATGTCTCTAAAACGAGTCTTAAGACAGATTAAGACTTCACTCCTTGGCATTTAGTGTGTCTTTCAGTTCTGAACTAGCTTTTTAACCATATTTACATAGCCCTGGAATGGAGCACTTGACTCTGGCTTAGTTTCTTCTTCTTTTTTTTTTTTTTTTGAGATTGAGTCTGTCACCAGGCTGGAGTGCAGTGGCACGATTTCGGCTCACACACGATTTCGGCTCCCTGGTTCAGACGATTCTCCTGCCTCAGGAGTAGCTGGGATTACAGGCATGTGCCACCATGCCCAGCTAATTTTTGTATTTTTGGTAGAGACGGGGTTTCACTATGTTGGCCAGGATGTTCTCAATCTCCTGACTTCGTGATCCACCCACCTCAGGCTCCCAAAGTGCTGGGATTACAGGCGTGAGCCACTCCACCCAGCCAACTCTAGCTTAGTTTCTTAGCCAAACTCCTTATTTGTATTTTCCCTTTACTTGAGAAATATTTTCTGTATTTTCCAAGTAACTTTTTTTTTTCATATTTTTGCTTGAATTTCATGGAGTTGGTTTCTTCAGTTTTTAAACTGAAGGTAATATACTTTTGCTTTTGTTTAAAAAATTATAATTTTTAATTAACATACTAGAAAAATTAATCCATAGTATTTGTTTGTTTATATCCCGCTACAGTTTTTTAAACTTGAATTTTACTTACTTGTAGTAGCTATATGTATACATATACTCTTTTGTATCTTGCTTTTTAAAAACTTTATATTGTATCATTTAAACATTTCCAAGAGTTATATGTTTCATAATGATGCTTATACTTATTATTTTCAATTGGATCCAGAGTTCAGTAGCTTTGTACACACTCCTTTTTCTCTGGACATTTCTTAATTTTCAATTTTCCCAGAACAAATTTTTACAGATAAATTGTACCCAGTTTGGTGATTTTCTTTGGCAATTTCTCAGAGCAAACTTAATCAGTCAAAGTATATGAAGTGTTGTAGCTTTTCCCAAATTTCTATTACCAAAGGTGAGCTAATTTATAATACCCCAGCAATTTGCAGGCATTCTATTTTCTCGGTAGCCACTTTGGTTCTATTTAATTTTTTGTTCATTTAACACTCATATAATGATGTCTTCAAGTTGTTACATTTCATTTCTTCAGTGACACGTTTCATTTTTCACATGTAATGATTTATTATCTGAAATGTCTATGTCAAATTTTAATTACATATGCTACTTACCATGAGGATCTTTGTATGTCACTTACTTTGAATTGATTATGTTATAAATTACATTCAGAAATGATGATTTTATATATTTTTTATTTTTCAGTCATTTTTCTTTTGGAATTTATTAGATTTTGTTGTTAAACCTCTTTTCAAAAAAACTTTTAATTTGGAGCTTGAAGACTGTTTTTTCATTTAATCTCATTTGCAAAAGAGTGAAACATATTAGTTTCTTTTAGTTCTTTAGCTATGTGTATGTTTCTTGTAAATATTCATTGCTTTAATGCCTGTGGAATTTATTTGATATATCTTATAAAACATAAATTTAAAGTACTCTTTCTTTACCCTGATACCCAGTTCTCTTGGTAGCATTTAGTAAATAGTTATTCTTTAAAAAAATTTTTTAAATGTACCTAATCATATGCTGGATAATCACATAGAACTTCTAAACATAGAAATTTCCATTTTATTCTAGATTTATTGTTTTGGCTTTAATCCAATTCCTCCCCCTCCCCCTCCCCCTCCCCCTCCTCCTCCTCCTCCTCCTCCCTTTTCTTCTTCTATTTCTTCTTCTTCTTCTTCTTCTTCTTCTTCTTCTTCTTCTTCTTCTTCTTCTTCTTCTTCTTCTTCTTCCTCTTCTTCTCTTCTTCTATTTCTTCTTCTTCTTCTTCTTCCTCTTCCTCTTCCTCTTCTTCCTCTTCTTCTTTCTTCTTTCTTCCTTTCTTCCTTTCTTCTTTCTTCCTTTCTTCTTTCTTCCTTTCTTCTTTCTTCTTTTTCTCCTCCTCCTCCTCCCCCTACCCCTTTCCACCCTCCCTTCCCCCCTCCCTCCTTTCTCTCTTCCTCCTCCTCTTCTTTCTTCTTCTTTTTCCTCTTCCTCTTCTCCTCCTCCTCCTCCTCCTCCTCCTCCTCCTCCTCCTCCTCCTCCTCCCTCCTTTTCTTTCAAGACAGAGTCTTACTCTGTCCCCAAGGCTGGACTGCAGTGATCTCAGCTCACTGCAGCCTCCACCTCTCGGGTTCAAGTGATTCATCTGCCTCAGCCTCCCAAGAAGCTGGGATTACAGGCATAAGCCACCACACGTGGCTTATTTTTTTGTATTTTTAGTAGAGACGGGGTTTCACCATGTTGGCCAGGCTGGTCTTTAACTTCTGACCTCAGGTGATCCACCGGCCTAGGCCTCCCAAAGCACTGGGATTACAGGTGTGAGCCACCATGCCTGGCCTTTTTGCATTTCTTTTGTACTTTGTTTACAAAGTTAGTAGGTCATCTTCAACATCATTAACATTATCTCAAAACCTTTTTTCTAGATGAATTTATCATTTTTTTCAATAACCTTTGAAATATCATTTGAGTCTCTTTAGTTTGTTAAATTATACTAATAATATCTTATATTGTTTACTGAGAATAGCATGGAAAAAAATATTATTCCTTGTAATTTATTGAGTCATCTCCAGCCAGGAACTAAATTCATTCCTCTTTTATTCCTATGTATGTTTATTATTTATTATGTTAAAAATATTTAAGGAATATAAAATATTTTCTAAATAAATCTTATATCCAGATTACAACCAAATTATTAAAGATTTTTGGTAGGTCACAGAGAAGAAAAAGGTAAATGAAACTTCGAGCCATAAAAAAGATGAAAAAAAATTAGCAGATGCTCTGTAAGGTATTCACCTGTAAAATAATGTTTCTTCTTATGAAAACTGAGACAAATTCCTTACAGAGCTTCTGTCTTTAAAGGTTGTGAGCATTAATGAGATGATACATGTAAAAGCTTCTATAAGAGCAAATGTGAACAGGATTGGACTAGATAGTAGTAACATAACAGGTACAGTGGGCCCTCCATATCCATAGGTTCTGCATTTTTGGATTCAGCCAACCATGGATTGAAAATATAGAAAAAAACACCCAACTAAACAAAATAATACAACAATAAAAAATAAATAGAAACTAATACAGTATAGCAGCTATTTACATAGTGTTTACATTGTAATGGGTATTTGAAGAAATCTACAGATGATTTAAAATATATGCGAAGATGTGCATAGATTGTCTGCAAATAGTACAGCTTTTTATATCAGGGACTTGAACATCTGTGGATTTTCATATTCCAGGGGAGTCTTAGAATCAGATCTCAAAAGATACTGAGGTGCTACTCTAGGGATATAATGAAACATGAGAGATTCTGTAATTTTTTTGTAAAAGGGAGGCACTTACTTCATTAGGAGAGAACTTTTAATTTTTCCAATAGAATTATGTGAGAAATTTGCCTCATGTTACTTTATTTAGAGTAATGGTTCTCAATTAGGGCTCAATTTTGGCCCTACGGAATGTTTGTTAGTGTCTAGGGTTGTTTGCAACTTGAGGGGTGCTACTAGCATTGAGTGAGTTGAGTGCTGGCATGCTGCTAAATATCCTGTAATTCACAGGATAGCCCCCACAGCAAAGAATTATTCAACCCACATTGCAAGTAGTGCCGAGATTTGAAACCAGATTTAGCCACCCTTTGAACACCAGTTCTTTATCCAAAGTATTACTGTGGATGAAGTTTTCATGATTAGCTTTGGAAACCTAGTACATATGGTCATATTTATATTTTTTTCTATGTACAGCTAAGACCAATGCTTTTAAGTTAAAACTCTGTAGTGGAAGTGGCAGAGGACCAAATAATACTGCCTAGGCACATAGTTTTTGGGTGTCATATTCTAATTTGATGTGAAATAATGCTAGGAGAGTTGTGGTGAGTGAGTAATTTACATAAAATACACATTAACCATCACTTTCAGGCATATAATTCCAGATTGAAGTAAATATACCATGTAATTGAAGTATTCTGTATTATTGTTAAAGAAGACTGGGTGCTCTAGAAATATTTAATACTTGTCACACAATTGTAATCAGATGACTTTGGTTATATTTTTGGTGTGTCATAGAATAGTAGAATAGCGATTAATTGGGGCTTATTATTTTAAACATTTTTATCGAAATGTTTTGTGTTTTAAATTTCTGGCTGTCTGGATGATCTGTTGATATTTTCATGATATAGGAGAAGTAAGGGGAAACATTACTACCTTATTTCTGTTTCTTGAAGGAATTATTTTAGTATTTCTACTTTAGGTATAATAATAACTCTAGGATTAAAATATTCATTAAGTGTTAAGGGTTTTATAGTTAATGGTTTTGTTTTTTGTTTTTTGTTTTTTGTTTTTGAGTCACGGTCTTGGTCTGTCACCCAGCCAGGAATGCAGTGGCGCGATCTTAGCTCACCACAACCTCCTTCTCCTTGGTGCAAATGATTCTCGTGCCTCAGCCACCCAAGTAGCTGGGACTACAGGCATGTGCCAGCATGCCTGGCTAATTTTGTGTGTGTGTTTGTAGTAGAGACAGGGTTTCGCCGTGTTGGCCAGGCTGGTCCTGGCATCATGTGATCTGCCTGCCTCGGCTTCCCAAAGTGCTGGGATTACAGGTGTGAGCCAGCATGCCTAGCCTTATACTTAATGTTTTAAATTTTGTTGAATAGTTAATATTTAGTCTTTATCAGATCCCATTTTGGTATTCAAATATCAATTTTACTTTAATAAGCTCATAGTAAATGTATTTTATTTGTGAAGATTAACACTTAACCTGGAAGGTTCATTTTCACTTTTTGTTAATTCAGTAACTGCCAGTTGTGATGTGAAGTTCTTCATTGGCTTCACTCTTCTAGGTAGAAGTTACAGTTTGCCGGAGAGCAGTAGTACAACTTTTCTATTTTTTCTCTTTTTTTTTTTTTTTTTTTTGAGATGGAGTTTCGCTCTTGTTACCCAGGCTGGAGTGAAATGGCACGATCTCGACTCACCGCAACCTCCGCCTCCTGGGTTCAGGCAATTCTCCTGCCTCAGCCTCCTGAGTAGCTGGGATTACAGACACGCGCCACCATGCCCAGCTAATTTTTTGTATTTTTAGTAGAGACGGGGTTTCACCATGTTGACCAGGATGGTCTCGATCTCTCGACCTCATGATCCACCCGCCTCGGCCTCCCAAAGTGCTGGGATTACAGGCTTGAGCCACCGCGCCTGGCTTTTTTCTCTTTTTTAACTTTGAAACAATAAAATACATTTTTAACAGTACACACATGCACATACAAATAAACCATGTAAATAATACTTATAAAATGATCATCTCAAAAAATTAGAATATCGTTGACCTCCCAGAAATCATATATATATTCCTTTGCAATCATTTTTATCTTCTGTTCGTCCAGAAATTACTATTTTGACTTTTCTTTTTTGCTTTTCTTATGACCTGCGCATATATCAAACAAAAAGTATAATTTAGTTTTGTATATTTTGTACTTCAATAAATGGAATTATTATATTTATTTTTTCACTTCTTTTGTTGACCATTATTTGTGAGATTCATTTTTATTAGTTGTATGTAGCATTTACTCCTTTATTGTCCTTGTACTGTGTTTTTTATTTAATTCAGAATTTCATTTTATATTGAAAGTGTTCTGAAAGAACAACTTCATTTCTTTACAATTATCCATTCTTTGAATACTTCAGATAGTACCAAAAGTATTCCTTTTGGCAGAAAGTGAGTTTGCGGTTACTTTGTTTTTGTTTTGGGTTTAACACATTAAAAACATTCTGTTTAGATTAAACCAGCTGTCTTACATGTGAAATGAAAATGATACCTGAAAAATTGAGAGAATCTAAGGATGTCAGAAATTCTAATCACTTTTTGTCATTTATCATGGTCTTAGATATGAATACTCTTCTGTATGTCACATTGCCACTCAATTGTATCCTATTTGTACCTTTGTGTTTTGGACAGTTAATTGCTGTGATTTGTAGTAACTTGTCTCACACTTTTTGGAATCAGAAGCCTCTTTACATTTAAATGTTATTAAAGTTCCCAAAGTGTGTTTTTTTTCTTTCTTTTTTTAAAGAGAGACCGAGTCTTGCTATGTTACCCAGTCTGGTCTTGAACTCCTGGCCTCAAGTGATCCTCCTACCTTGGTCTCCCATGCTGGGATTATAGGCATGAGCCACTGCACTGGGCTTCAAAGTGATTTTTTAATATAGGTTACATATCATATACATGTGCAGAGCTTTTGACCCAACTATCCCATGTCTAGATTTATACGAATATTCATGTCCAAAAACACAAAAATACATATGTACAAGATAACTTATAACATTGGTGATTGCAAAATTTTGAAAACCTAATTGACTGTAGATAGGAGAGTGCTAAATTCACTATGGTGAATCTACACAAAAGAGACTGGCAGCTTTAAAAATGAAATGAAATATTTGAGAAAAAAAAGATAGTATTTTAATGATGGAATGAAATATATATCCATGAGTTTATACTAATATAAATAAGTAATCAAATATAAAAATAAATGGCATATAGGCAGACAGCTTTTTCTTATGGAAGAATTTCAATTAATAAATATAGATGGAAATAGACCAAAAGAAAATCACCATGAGACAAACTGATGGTTGTGAAAATTCGTTTGTGAAAGTTTGAGGTTAAACATGACTTTCATAGTCTCAAAATGTTTTCCCCAAGATGTTTATTTATTTAAACAGAAGACTATAACTTTTCAGTAAAGAAACCTACTGAAGAGGACCTTAACAAAGTGTTTAGAGTTAACATTACCAGTAATAAAGAGACATTGACATCATGAACCCTTGATATAATGCACTGAGAGGGACACAGTATCATTTCTGTGTTATTCTTTCCAAAAATGCGTAATAAGAAAATGCCAGACAGACCCAAATTCTGAGACATTTTACAAAATAACTCAGCAGTACACTTTAAATATGTCAAGATGATGAAAGACAAGGAAAGACAGCAGTTTCAGATAGATTTGAGGGGAAATATTAACTAAATGAATTGTGGGATCTTGGATTAAAGCAGATTTCAGAAAAAGGGACAGAATTAGCTGGGCATAGTGGTACATACCTGTAGTACCAGCTACTTAGGAGGCTGAAGACGGAGGATCACATGAGCCCAGGAGTTTGAGGGTTGTGGTAAGCCCTGTTTGTGCCACTGCACTTCAGCCTATGGGGCAGAGTGAGACCCTGTCTCAAAAAAAAAAAAAAAAAAAAAGAAAAGCCAGAAAGGACATTAGTGGAAAAACAACAAAAGTATGATTCTCGATTTGGTTAATAGTAGTGTAAATGTTAATTCCTAATTTTGTTTGTTTTACTATGGTTATGTAAGCTGTTAACATTGGAGGATCCTGGATAAGGTAGACGGGCTCTGCGGTTTTTTGCAGCTTTTCTATATGTCTGTAATTAGTTCAGAATAAAAATTTTATTTAAGAAATTTATATATCTCAGCATTTTTAATCACCCACTTCACTTCCCAATCCCTTTGAAATAAGTATGCTTTTGAATTTAAAAAGTCTTACTACCAAAATTAGCACTACAGGATAGTTAGCACAGGCTTTTTCCCTGTACCATTCCTAAATTTGTAATGCAGATATTATGTTCTCCATCTTGACTTCCTAAACCCATAGTTTAATTAAGAATGTAGCTCATCAAGTTGATCATTCTAAAGATTCGACTCAAATCCTCAAGCCATGATGATGTAATATGACTGTTAGTAGAGTTATACCTAGACCTAGAGATGAACTTAGCATAGAAGGTTTAATTTTACTCATTTTTAGACATACTTGAGATGTCTTTCATTTTTTCAATATAAATTTATTGAATACTTTATAAGTGTCAGGCACTGTTGCTAATCATTGGTTATATGGTACTGAAAAGACATGTTCTCCACCCTTCTGGAGCATGTTGTCTCTTAGAGAAACAATAAAACTAAACAAATTAGTAATTATCAACCAGGATAAATACTACAAAGAAATAAAGAGAATACTGTGATAGATGATGGGGGAGGGAAATATGTTGGGCAACAAATTTAGGTAGTGACATCAGAGGAGTTCTTCCAAAGGATATAACATTGAGATCTGAAAAAGCCATATAAAAAGTGGAGGAAACGGTGTTTAAAATGGAGGTTATCCACAAGGCAATGAAAAGCTAGGCATTATCAAGGTAGAGAATAGGTAAGGATCAGATCAAAAGGGACTTTGTAGGCCGTGATAAGAAGTTTAGATTTTATAAGTAGTGAAACATTCTACGTAAAAAATTGACAGGATCTGATTTGCATTTTCAGGATACTGTTTGTTTGCAATATTTGGAGAATGGTTGGAGTAGGACAAGAGTCATTATAAAGAAAGTGTTTGCTCACTATTTATTTCATGCCTTTTTTTTGTGCTGTGCAGTTTTCTATGCTAGAAGTAGTAATATTGCACAAGACAAACAAGCTCCTTACTCTCAAGATCTCACATTCTGGTAAGGGCTCTGTGAGAACTGAGGAGAGAGGTTTTTATTTATATTAAAACAAATTTTTTTAGAGACAGTCTCTGTCATTCAGGCTAGAGTTCAGTGGCATGTTCATAGTTCACTGCAGCCTCAAAGTCCTGGACTTAAGTGATTCTCCTGCCTCAGCCTCTGGGGTAGCTGGGACTACAGGTGTTTGCCACTATACCTGGCTAATTTTTTTTTTCTTTTGATGATGATGAAATAAGAATATTTAATGGCACGGAATGATATGTACACTCAAAGGTTCAATGTTTTCAAAACATATCCAGCACTTATGGTTGCCTGTGCAGAGTAAAAAGGTAGAAAGGTGTAACAGAGAATAATTTTTACAATTTATAAAGTTTAATGCAATTGAGAAAGGTTTCTATAAAAATTGTTAAAATATTTTCGAGGGCAAATGCTTAACTTTGCATAGCAATGTTTCAGTTACCTGGAATGCCCTCCCTACTTTCTTCCAAGCAAATTTTATGAAGCACTAAGCTCAGTGGCTCTGCTCCAAGTGCCAGCAAAGTGAACAACCCAGTTAAAAATGTGGAACGCTTCACGAATTTGCGTGTCATCCTTGCACAGGGGCCATGCTAATCTTCTCTGTATTGTTCCAATTTTAGTATGTGTGCTGCCGAAGCAATTACTAATTTTTTTTTAAGTAGAGACTGAGTCTTGCTATGTTGCCCAGGCTGGATTTGAACTCCTGGCCTCAAGCAGTCCTTCTGCCTTGGCCTCCAAAGTGCATGGATTATACTTTGCATTACTTACTATAACTTTTTTTCTGCTGGACGTCAAAAGATGTGTTATAGTACAGTTACAATAATTTCAGTTATAGTAATTGCTACACACAGAACTGAATCAGGTAAATTCTAGCAACATCAAGAACTTTTCTTGTTGTTTTAATTTTTTTTTTTTTTTTTTTTTTTTTTAAGACGTAGTTTCACCATGTTGGTCAGGCTGGTCTTGAACTCCCAACCTCAGGTGATCTGCCCACCTTGGCCTCCAAAGTGCTTGGATTACAGGTGTTAGCCACCATGCCCGGCCAAAAACTTTTCAAATAAAACATGTAGAAGCATAGTCTTAGCTGATTTGACTGTTGGTGATTTGAGGATTAAAAAAAGCTTTCTCTTGAAAGCCTACCCATCTTCTAAGGGTCAGATACTTTTTCTTGTGATGCCTGCCTAAATCCTCACAGTTGGAATTAGTCATACCTTCTGCCATAATTTCATTAGTTTCTGCTTTGATTTTGGGACTTATTTTATATTACTTGATATGATATACTAATTATGTGCTGGTTCCTTCACATACTTGAGTTTGGGAATCCTGTCTTGGTACTTCACATATAGTTAGTACTTCATAAATGTTTATTGATTTTGTTATCTGTAGATGTCAAGAACTTTCAGTCACATGCATTTTAGCCTGGTCTCTTAGTCTATTTGGGCTGCTATAGCAAAATACTGTATACTGACTAGTTTGTAAACAATAGAAATTTATTTCTCACATTTCTAAGCCTGGAAAGTTGAAGATCAAGGAACCAGCAGATTTGGTGTCTGGTACAAGCCCACTATCTGGTTCATACATGGCACCTTCTTTGTTGTGTCCTCCCATGGTGGAAGGAGCAAAGCTCTCTGTGGTCTCTTTTATAAGGGCATTAATGCCATTCATGAGGGCTTTGCTCTCATGACCTAATGACTTCCCAAAAGCTCCACCTCCTAATACCATCACATTGGTGATTCGATTTCAACATATGAATTTTGGGGACACAGAAAATTCTGATTCTGACTCTGATCTGATCTGATCTGATCTGATTCAGATCATTGCCCTTGGTATTTGGAGTCTCCTATTAAATCAAGCTAAGTGTTTTTAACCTCATCTTTACGTAAGATGCTCACCTGCATGGCTTCTCTGTTTTACACAAGGTGACAACAGTGTTGGTGTTCTTTGAATATAACATATTGTTTTCCTAATGTATACTCTTCTACTTAGGCAGAATCTTTTTCCTGTGGATTTCCAGTTTTACTAAATAAAGATTCTGCCTTAAGATTAACCTTTGTTCATGAATTCTCCTTGAACTTGTTACTGTCTTATCCATTGTTCCTTAGCCTGTATGTTGAATCATGCTTTATTGTTTTTTTTTTTTTTTTTTTTTTTTTTTTTTGAGACAGAGTTTCGCTCTTGTTACCCAGGCTGGAGTGCAATGGCGCGATCTCGGCTCACCGCAACCTCCGCCTCCTGGGTTCAGGCAATTCTCCTGCCTCAGCCTCCTGAGTAGCTGGGATTACAGGCACGCGCCGCCATGCCCAGCTAATTTTTTCGTATTTTTAGTAGAGACGGGGTTTCACCATGTTGACCAGGATGGTCTCGATCTCTTGACCTCGTGATCCACCCGCCTCAGCCTCCCAAAGTGCTGGGATTACAGGCTTGAGCCACCGCGCCCGGCTCGCTTTATTGTTTTTATACTTTCCAATACACATTGTTTTATAATTGCCTCTGTGTGATTTAACCAATTTAATTTTCCCTTCTCAACTAGTTTATATCTGCCATAAGTGAAGAATTACTTTAAAATTTCTTTTTAGTCTCTCTTAAACATTGTTTTACATAGGTTTTGTTAATTATAGCTGTACTTACTGAGTTATAAATAATAACATTTAATTTAAAGTTTTTTGAAACTGAATGATACTCAGTTCAGCATCCTAATAAATATTCTCTAAAATTCCATAGCTTATTCTTTAAGAGCCTTATACGTTTTAACAAAGGGAATGCCGTCTTCCTTTATTTGAGAATATTAATTCTTTGAGCAGTAACACTCAGATATACCTTTCCACAAGGCTGTAAGTTTTAGTCCATGCTAATAATGCAAAGTAGAGTGGACTGAAAGGAGGCTCTTATCAATAGTGGTTTGGGGCTTTGTTTTTCTTTATAACAAAGATAAGTATCTGAATTTAACCTTGAAAGAGGCTGCTGTGAGAGAGATTAATGGAACTGCTAAAAGAATGCTGTGGTGCTGAGTCAGCTCTAGGGAGACCAATGAATATTAAGAATAAAGTTCAAAGAAAGTGAAAAAAATAGAAATAGAGATGGGGAAAATCAGCTTTACATATATTTAAGCATATTCTCTTCTTAGCTATATAGTCAATGAAACATTTGTGTTTTTCTCTGAGATTTAATTTAACTCTGTCTACAAAAAAAGTTTCTTCATTTTGATAAGACATTTTTTTCCTTTCTCAAATAAACACTGCTTATTCTTCATTTTTAGATTTGCCAGGGGGATAATTATTTAAGGAAACCTTTCTTAAAAATTAATATTGACATCTTTTTAGAAATACTATTTCTAGAAATAATATGTGGTTTGTCACATGCTAGATATATCTAGTATGTTAAGGTTCTTGTTTTTGCAAAGATAAAGTTTGGTTTTCTGTTTCTAGAACTTCTCCTTCACCTGTTTAAATGTTTAATCCTGTGTCATTTCTTCCTTTTTAATAAAAAGTTTTTCTTAGTAAAACAGGGCTTTTTCTATATAGACTATTGTCATATGTGAGTTTTTATGGTGTTCTTAATGAATATTAGAATAACAGATTATAACGGAAGAAAAGTATGCATATAAATCAGCATCTGTTTTTACATCCCTGTGGATAGTTGCTGAAATTACACATGAATATTCTCTTTTACTGCAGGTGAAGCACCTATACAAATTGTTAGTTATGTGTGCAACTTTTAAAAACTCCCATCTCAAAGTGGGTCACTTTTTACCATTTAGAAAAATAGCAAAACAGGGCTTAATATTATTTTTTTAAAACTCTGCAGTGTTTGAAGTGGACTGTATAGTACTTTTCCCTCTGACCAAATGTCAGTTCAATTTGATAGCAGTGAAATTTATTGAAAGTCTGTTTATTGACAGGGCTAATGTGCTATCCATAAAATAATGAATAAAATTATTTTAGGCACTAAAATTATTAAATAGTGAACTACTGAGTTCTCACTTTAGTGAAATGGTTTACTCCTTGCCTTTGTGTTTGAGCTCTTCTTGGTTGCGTTCAGAAGAAGTTGCCAATAAGATTATTTTTTTCGGGCCGGGCGTGGTGGCTCAAGCCTGTAACCCCAGCACTTTGGGAGGCCAAGGCGGGTGGATCACGAGGTCAAGAGATCAAGACCATCCTGGTCAACATGGTGAAACCCCATCTCTACTAAAAATACAAAAATTAGCTGGGCGTGGTGGCGCGTGCCTGTAATCCCAGCTACTCAGGAGGCTGAGGCAGGAGAATTGCCTGAACCCAGGAGGCGGAGGTTGCGGTGAGCCGAGATCGTGCCATTGTACTCCAGCCTGGGTAACAAGAGCGAAACTCCGTCTCAAAAAAAAAAAAAATCATTTTTTTCTTAACTTTTATTTTTATTTTTAATTATAATGGCTACCTAATAGTTATTATACATATTTACAAGGTACATGTGATATTTTGATACAAGCATGCAATGTGTAATGATCAAATCAGGATAATTAAGGTACTCATCACCTCAAGCATATCATTTCTCTGTTAGGAACATTCTACTTTTTTAGGTATTTTAACATATACAACAAAGTGTTGTTAATTATACTTGTCTTATGCCACTGAATACTAGTTCTTTTGTTTTTATTTATTTATTTTTGAGACAGTCTTACTGTGTTCCCTAGGCTGGAGTGCAGTGGCACGATCTCAGCTCACAGCAACCTCTGCCTCTTGAGTTCAAGCAATTACCTGCCTCAGCCTTCCAAGTAGCTGAAATTACAGGCACCTGCCTCCATGCCCGGCTAATTTTTTTTTTTTTTTTTTTTTAAATAGAAATGGGGTTTCACATCTTCCCCAGGCAGGTCTTGAACTCCTTACCTCATGATCCACCCAACTCGGCCTCCCAAAGTGCTGGGATTACAGGCTTGAGCCACTGCACCCGGCCTAGTCCTTTTATTTTTTTAAGAGACCAGAAGCAGGTATGCAAATAGTCCATTTTCTATGACCTCAGTGGCAAAGGTCAACCTCTTATGGACCACATCATTTGTCTGTTATTTTAAGGAAAAGTTATTTTTGGGATTTTTTTGGTAAAGATTTTGAAAACATCTGCTTGTTCATTTTATAAGCATTACAGATCAAGGATTTATAGTGCCCTAGGATTAGGTAAACCCCATGTCCTTGCCCAAGTTTCTTATACTCAGCTACCATGATTTTCAAGATGAGAACCCCCAGTCTATATGGGATATTTGTACTATATGCTCTGTAAAATTTCTTGTTATAAAGCATCATTTTTATTTGTGTATTTTTTCTGTTTCTTTGATGAAATAAATCTGCTTTTGACTTTGGATTTTAACAATTGAGGTTATAACAGAGCACCACTCTAACTGAGGAGAGATATTTGAGGGGTTTTAAAGAGAAGAGGGAAGAGAATATTTTTAAATTTTAATCCACAGTAGTGCCTTAAAGTAGTTGGTGTGTAACTAAATTCTGTCTTTATATTATGCTAGCTTTCTTTTCTTAAAATTGACTTCATGAATGCATCTGGCTTCAATTTTTTTTTTTTTCACACAAAACATCTGAGAAGTTGGTAAATGAATTCTGACATGTTGAATGATTTTAATAAAATCTTCTGCATGTGTATATATGCTTAGGGAATGGGGAAGCGGGAGGCAGAATAAGCAGTGGGGTCGAGGGTAATAAAGAATTACTGTCTCTTTACATTAAGGATAATGTATAACAGTTAACATTAATATCTTTCAGAACAGGTTAAAGTCTATCTGGTAAGTGGTGTTTACTCCCAAGGAAGCAGCTCTTAATATTAATTCAAATAAATGACTTCCATTACCTTGTCAGAGTGAGAGTTGGGAGAGGGAGGAGAGAATGTGGGAGATTGTTACCTTAGATAATCTTTGTGAAATCTGAATTGACCTTCTTTCTGTTGCTGAAAAGGGCAAAAGCATAGTAAGATCTGCCGTTACCAAGTAGTTATTTTTTATGTTACTATACTATAGAGCCTTTTAAGAATTTTTGAGGGAGATGTTTGAGGGAACAACAAACTAATTTTTAATTGCCGTTTCTTGTTTGCCTTTGCTTCCCTGATTAAATGTTTGATTGGAAAGAAAAGCAGTGGAGGGTAGAGTCTTAACAGCTGCAGTGCTGCGTAGCTTGGTGTTGACAGAACTGACATCAAGAAGTGAAGTTCTGAGAGATGTATTAGGAGTGGTATCATGGGATTTGCTGTAGGGTCCAGTCTCTCCCTGTTAATCTGGCTGAGTGAAGCTGTAAGTTAGGCTGTCCCAACTTCTGCCCTTATCTCTTTGAATATAGGAGCCTTCTTATTTAAGGAAATGAGGAAATTTTGATAGATCTTCTTTCTCCCTCTACCAGATCCCTCTAAGTAGTCACAGAAACCTCCTGCTGTTAACCCTATACTATGTAAATGAAGTATTCTTATTTGATTTCAGCAAATATGGCGAGGTTGGCAAAAGTAGGCTTCAGTTACATAATCCAATAGCAGGAAAAAATGGTCTGCGTTCATTTTGGTGAGTGCAAATATGATTAATAGGAGTTGAGTAAAACTCTAAAGATACGGCTTTCCTTTTAGGTGATATGAACTATTTAAAATGATAAAGCATGTTCCTTCCTTTACTATCTCTAGGTAGCTTTTAAGTGAAATGTCTGACACACAGTACATTTCTAAATTTTGGGTTGCCTGAATTGTTTAAGCAGAGTAAAAAAGCCAAGTTAGGACAGGTGAATGAAATAAAACTCTCCCTCTACTTAGTCTTATTTCCCTAGGCTGCCAATTTAATACTTTTTCTCTAATTAATGAGTGCTATAAAATGGCTTATCTCCAAACAGTGCATTTATTAATGGCAAAAACCACAATTACTTTGGCACCAACCTAATAATTCCTCCTTATAATTTTTAAATTTTTATTTTTATATTTATTTTATTTATTTATTTTGAGCCAGAGTCTTGCTCCCTCCCCCCAGGCAGGAGTGCAGTGGCTCAATCTTGGCTCACTGCATCCTCTACCTCCCAGGTTCAAGCAATTCTTCTTGAGTGTTTGGGATTACAGGTGTGTGCCACCACCGGCTAATTTTTGTATTTTCTTAGTAGAGACAGGGTTTTACCATGTTGACCAGGCTGGTCTTGAACTCCTAACCTTAGGTGATCTGCCCACCTCAGCCTCCCAAAGTGCTGGGATTACAGGCTTAATTTTTAATTGACAAGTAATAATTGTATGGGGTACATTGTGATGTTTGAATACATATATACATTGTGGAATGATAAAATCAGGCTAATTAACATATCCATCATCTCACATACTTATTTCTTTGTGGTGAAAACATCTCAAGTCTCCTTTTTTGTCAACAATTTTGAGATACCCAGTATGTAATTTCAAATTAGACTCTGTTTTTGGCTTTTTTTTTTTAAACCCTTTTCCCCTGTCTACTTTAAGACTAGAATCAGTTATAATGAAAATTCATGAGAAACCAGGAGTTTAAAGAAGGCCTTTAATCATTGGGGACCAACAGACTCTGAGTATTTCATTCTTTTTTTCTTTTTTTTTTTTTTTTGAGACGGAGTTTCGCTCTTGTTACCCAGGCTGGAGTGCAATGGTGCAGTCTCGGCTCACCGCAACCTCCGCCTCCTGGGTTCAGGCAATTCTCCTGCCTCAGCCTCCTGAGTAGCTGGGATTACAGGTGCGTGCCACCATGCCCAGCTAATTTTTTGTATTTTTAGTAGAGACGGGGTTTCACCATGTTGACCAGGATGGTCTCGATCTCTTGACCTCGTGATCCACCTGCCTCGGCCTCCCAAAGTGCTGGGATTACAGGCGTGAGCCACCGCACCCGGCGAGTATTTCATTCTTATATTTATTAAAAATAAAAAAGAGGGCTAGGTGCGGTGGCTCACACCTGTAATCCCAGCACTTTGGGAGGCCAAGGTGGGCAGATTATGAGGTCAGGAGATCAAGACCATCCTTGCTAACGTGGTGAAACCCCGTCCCTACTAAAAGTAAAAGAAATTAGCCAGGCATGGTGGCACGTGCCTGTAGTCCCAGCTACTCAGGAGGCTAAGGCAGGAGAATCACTTGAACCCAGGAGGCAGAGATTGCGCTGAGCTGAGATCGTGGCACTGCACTCCAGCCTGGGCAACAGAGCGAGACTCAAGTCTCAATTAAAAAATAAAAAAAAAAAAGGCTGGGCGTGGTGGCTTACGCCTGTAATCTAAGCACTTTGGAGGCCAAAGCGGGCAGATCACCTGAGGTCGGGAGTTCAAGACCAGCCTGACCAACCTGGTGAAACCCCGAAAAAAAAAAGAGTTGATTCTCCAAACAGTCAAATATGAGGATTCATTCAAATGTGATTACTAAGCTTATTGCTAAACCTCCAGTGTGTATCTCTTAAAACATTTGCCCAATGTTTTTTTCACTTGAACTTTGATGATTATCAAATATCACTGAGTATTCTTGAGTATTCTTGGTGTTGAACTATTCATGAATACTTTGAATTACTCTAATTTATAGTGATAGTCACAGGAAGATATCTCTGATTAGAATTCAATTCATTTGCAGATTTTATTCTGAATAATTCCTGACATAATGCATATTTTGCTGATTTCACATTTAGTGAAATGCTGAGCCATATTTCAATTCTATAGTTTCCTAAATATCTACCTTTATATTTTAGGTATGTTTGGTTCCATTTTAATATAGTGTCATACCAGTGGCTGTGTTTTTGCAGTAGAGGTCTTATTAACTTAACAAAAGCATTTTTCTTTGAGAAGAAATTGTGTCTTCATCGATAATCCAGTTTTGTTATACTGGAGCTACATCCTCAGGTTCTGTGATACCCATCCTTCAGTTTGACTCCAAATCATCCTTACCTCCTGGCATTCATCCCCTGTGTAGTCCTCTCCCACACCCTATCAGGATTGGTCTGTGTAAACAGTACAAGAAGGCAGAAGTGATGCTGCTGACTTCTGACGCTAGATCATAAAAGACATTGATGCATCTGCCTTATACTCCTGAATCACTTGCCCTGGTGAAAGCCAGGCTTCATGTTATAATGACACTCAAGCAGCCCTGTGGAGAGGAACAGAGGCCTCTTGCCAATAGCTGCACCAACTTGCCAGCCATCTAAGTGGAAGCAGAGGACTGAAGCCTCGTTGACGTTTTGACTGCAACCTCATAAGAGACCCTGGCACCGGAACTGTTCAGCAAAGCTGCTTTTGAGTTCTTGACCCATACAAACTGTGTGACATAATCAGTGTTCACTATTTTCTTAACCTGCTAAGTTTTGAAGTAACTCATTAATACAACAATAAACAATGATGAATACAGATATTTTATGTTTTAAGTATTAAGGTGATCTACCATAGTCTGATTTCCCCCCGCTAAGTCCACAGTTTGGTTTTCTCTGTTAGAATAGTAAATGCTATTTTAAATTGTTTTATTAATATTATCACCATGGTAATTATCAAGGTTGAGTACTGTTGGAGCTTTTGTTGGTGTTTATTACCTATATAACTCATATTTGTATGCTGATAGCCTATAAACTGGGAAGAGAGTTACAAACGTATGTAAAACATGATGTGTCATATGGCCTCTTATAGATTTATTTCATATGTAAAAACTGCTCTTAACTAGTGCCACATTCTCCATTAGAGATATAATGTGAGCCACATGTATAATTTTGAATTTTCTAATAGCCTCATAAAAAAGAAAAGGAAACAGATGATATTAATTTTGATAGTTTTAATATCCAAAATATTATTTCAACATACAATATGAAAATTATTAAAGTGTTGTACCTCCTTTTTTTAAGACTAAGTTTTTGAAATTTAGTATGTATTTATAGCACATCTCAATTTGGACTAGCCACATTTAAAGGCTTAGTAGCCACTTTTTGCTGTTGGCTCCTGCATTGGTCAGTACAAATAGTATATTAGCTAAAGAAGAATATTTTCTTCTAAGCTAGCAGCAGATTAAGAATGCCTATAAACAACAGGAATCATTTTCTTAAGTTAAGTGTAGCATGTCCTACCTTAATCTCAAGCTACATTTAGTTTCGGTAAGTCAGCTAATTTCCAGATGCTTCAGATTCTTCAAACCTGAGAAATATAGGGATCAGAGAAATTAGGCATCGTAGATGGCATACATAGATTTCTTCAGCATTACAGACTCAGAATGGTTTTATTGTCTCATAGTTTATCATGAAGGTTGGTGAATGTGAACCTTTTGAAGGAGAAAATACACTTTAGTATGTGAAGCATATATTCCAAGCCTCAGGCTATATGTGGTATAATCACTCTCACATTTGAGTCACCAAGAATCACCTTCCAGGGGTTGTAGCACATCCCCTTACTTCATCAGATGTGGTCCTGAGAGCACAAGTATGTGAAGTCTGTTGCATTTTATACTTTCTAAAGTCTAATATGACTTCATATTGGCTCACTCATTTTCAAGGAAGCTAATGATAACTGTCACTTCAACTCAGTCTGACATTGACAGATTAGAGATTTTTCTTTTTGAGATTTATCTTCAGAATCTTCAGAATTTATGGAAGAATTTATTATGATAATATCCCTTTTAAAAAAATGTTCTTTTTAGAATATCCCATGGTTATCAAGAGTTGAAAGAAATTTCTTATCGTAATTCTGACCCGCTTCTGTAAAATATTGCTATTAAGAAATTCATAGGACTTCTGAATAAAAAGTTGAAGAGCACAATGACATATAATCCATACATGTTTTGTTCTCTTTACCTTTTTTTTAACCATGAGCAATGCCTGATGATGTATTTGCCTGGTCTGCTTTTCTCTTTTCACAGTAAACAGTTAACTTACCTATTTAGAGTGTCAGGTATCTAAACAATGACAGTTGTAACTACTTCCAGAAGGTCTTTATATCCTGCTGTGCAAGATACTCTTTTAGCATATTTTTCAATTTGCTTTTGCTTTTATATCAGAACAGTATACATTTTATATTATTTGTACAATGAAATAATACTTACATGTCTTAGAATAATAGTTGCTTCTCTCATTCTTGTCTAACTCTGATTCCTCTTTCTCTGAGATGACTACTTTCACCTCTTTTGGTTATTTCTACTGCTGTTTATTTTTATCTTTTCAAACGACATTTTTATATTATTGTTCTGTTACTTTTCTTATTTGGGCATCATCTGTTGACTTCTTATAGATGATGAGGAATTAGTGTTTTTACACAAACCAACACACACACTTTCTTCTTTCTGTCCTCCCAATATAATTATATCTAAATCTACATTGTTAAATCTGAGGCACATAGTATGTTATGATTTACATTTTGGTTTTTCCTGGTGTGCCTTAGTTTTCCTTTTTGTTTTTCCTTTCTTGGGTATCTTCCCAAATTTCTGTCTATACCTGTGAAATTCCTCCCAGCATCGTTACTACTATAAAATACATCACACCTTATTGATGGCCTTCAGATAGTCTATACATCTGCTTTTTTTCTTGGAAATATTAATTTCTTTTCTCCACTGCAATCTGTACTTAGTCTCTTAAGTTTCCTGTCATCCTTGTGGTTCCCTTCACCATTCACCTATGGTAGAGCTCCTTTTTCATGGATTCCACATCTTCTTTCTAGGTTTACCTCTTCATTTTAGTAGAGTATACCCTAGGGGCCTCCTGAGAGAGTCTTTGAGTGAGGTACTTTTAGGGATTTTGCGTTCTACTCTCATATTTGATTAGTAGTTTAGATACAGAATTCTATATTGGTAATCATTTTTTTTTCCCTCAAGAGTTTTGAAAGCATTATTCAAATTGTCTTTTAGTTTCCTGTGTTGCCCTAAAAACTCCGATGTCTTCTGATTTTTTGATCATACAAGTGATCATTTTTGGCCTTTCTAAAAGTTTTCAAGATTTTTTTTCCCTCTAGTGTTCTAAACTTTTTTCAAAAAGCATTCATATTATCATCCAACACCAAATGATGGGTTTAATAACTTTTTGCAAGAGCAAGGACAAGAAAGAATGATTAGAAATATTTGTAGGACTCAAAGGCTTTACTGTTTTTACACTGGCTCAATATTTTATTAAATTAAATAGGAGATTCAAGCTGTGGTTCAACACAAGAGAAACTTCCTCTGTTTATTTTAGCAGATCTCTCAAGATTCCAAAACTAAAACTGGTGCCAGATTTTACTCACTAGATAGATTAAGTAATTTGGGACTTTGTTAATGAAGGTGAAAGGTGTATTTGCTATCATTGTTCTCTTATATTACATTATCCAAGTTTGATACAGTTACGTTAGAGCAAATGATTCCATACTTAGCTTTACATTGAAATGTTATGTAACTTATCACATAAATATTACTTATCAGTTGTTTCCTTTTATTTATAGTTTCACTCGCCTTTTGTTTTGTATCCTCATTATCGAGAAAGGTTTTGAACCAGGCTTTGCTATTAAGTCCAGAAATCTTTTTTAAAATAAATGGCCATGAACAGTGAGCTCATGTGGTAGGCCGTAGTTTCACTGCTGGTTTCAAATAAAGTTATGAAATAAGTTTTGTAATGAAATACTGTGAAAACCTGATTCCTACATTGTGACAAATTATTAATCATTTTCTCCCTAAACTTTTTTTTATTGATACAGCCACAAAGCTTTTTTTACCCCACACAGATGTACAAGTAAAATTGGTTGCTTGAAATAGATTCCTGGGAAGTTATTTGGAATTAACTGTTTCAGCCTCAATTAGATAATAGAAGCCTGTCAGTAGACTTCCAAAAAATAGTTTAAGAATGGGATATGGTAGACTGCACAAAGACATAATACTGAGTTTTCCCCAAGTTGCTAGTGAGAAACATTATCAACTTTGTGTGTTGATAATTTACTTCATAATCCTTCATACTCCATAATTCTTCTTTTATGTTTAGTTTTCTTTGATTCTGAAGAAACCACCTTGGCCTTTGTTTTGACTGGCATCATTCCTTGTCTCTCTGCGTGGCATCCCTTTAAAAACCTCCACTGTACTCTGCTGTTCATGGCAAGTCAACAGAGGGAACAAAGATTTAACAAAGAACATTTTTTTTGATACAGCTAAATTGCCCTGCATAAAACAGAACCTTACTTATGGGAATAGATCGCGGTATTTTATAACATCTCTGAGAAGAATGAAAACTTGTCTCTTAAGATGAACAAAACGTACATCGTCAAACTGTGAATATTTTTTTCCAAATCTCATTTTTTAAAATTTAGAAAAATGAGAGAGCAAACGGTTTATCAACTATTTATTAGAAAGAATGTTAAATAATAGATTCTGTACTTCCAAAATGGGGAGAAAAATCTGACTTATCTTTGACAGATTGCAAGTTCTAGAGTTTTGAAGGCAAAGTTGTCAAAAAGGACTTAGCAAAGTGGACTGCAGTATAGTTGAGTTTCTTAGATAAAAGAAAAAATTCTTTGATACCTTTTCCTGGTAAGAGTATCCTGAAAATTGGAGAATGTTTTAGCAAATCTTGTTCTTTTGTTTTATAGTTTTATATATTTTTAAAAGGAAACACTTTATTCTTAATCCTTTAGTTTCATAAATTAAAGAAGGAAGTGCTTATAATCTGATGAATCCAGTTCTCCATCCTACTTGAACTCTTCTTCATTTAGTCTTCTTAAGATCTCTCCTGTCTTACATGCACTCAAAGTTCCATAGGATTTTGTTTGACTTTCTAATAGGGCAACTTTCATCTCTTCAGAAGCTGTGTTTTTAACTTGTGTAGAACATGAAGGCTGGGAATTGCTTCATTGGCTAATAAAATTGCTCCTTCTTAGTTCCTTCTTAGTCACTTATATCCAGTTGTCATTTTTGGTTTTCTCATATGAGATGATGAGAAAACTACACATTCTTGAAATGTTATGAAGTATCACTTGCTTTTTAATGTCTTTTAAGAAATTGTTTGCCAACAATTGTCTATGAAGAATATAATCTGAAAGATCATGCAGTTTACTGAACTTTTTCCATCTAGGCTTAACTGCAGGAAAAGAGAATGTTTTGATATTCAATCCAATTACTATTTCATCAAAGCTGGCTTTGCGCTTAGTTTAGAGAGTAGTTCAAAACAACTGTGTGCTTTTAAAAATCATGCCCCTGCTGCCTCTGCTATCTAATACAGTTTTATTCTGTCTATTACAGAGAGCAAATTCCTCACATTTATCTTGCTTAACTAACTTGACCCTTTGCTCTTAACAATATACTTCTTCAGCCTTCTTTACTTTCCTTGCTTTATTATTTCCTCTGTGACAATACCTTGTTGACAAGGATTTGCTTCTCATGGGAAGAACATTTAATAAGCAAATATCCCTTTCTTAATAAATAGGCTCTCCCTGGGTCAACTAATTAATCTACTTCACCTAGTCTTCCATCATTTTCTAGGACAGTCTCCGTAAGAAGGATGACAGGATTGAAGAGCTGGAAGAAGCACTAAGAGAAAGTGTACAGATAACTGCAGAGCGGGAAATGGTGCTAGCACAAGAGGAATCAGCCAGGACCAATGCTGAAAAACAGGTCTGCTATTTTATACAGTTCCTAGCAATGCTGCTGGTTAAGCAAAAGGTAAAACATAACCAGTATAGTTTAGGTAAACTATACACATTTTATGTTTATAGGGTTTCAAAACCACTTCATAGAGTGTAAGTCCCAAGGAGTTCCTTCATAGCTGTGTTAGATACAAGGATGCGGTTTCTTTCATGTGAAGTACAGAAAGAAAGACCAACTTTATTAGCAAAGCTGAGAGAGAATTTATTTCACAGAATGAGTGCCTTACAATGTCCTGTTCCTAGGTAAATGCCTTGTCTACTCGTTCTTAAATAAGAATTGAAATAAGTTGTATGAGAATTGACTCATGTAACACAGAGGTCTCTGCATTAATAACTTAGGTCTGATCCCATATATATTTACGTAGTGTGTGCTAATGTATTGGATGAGATGAAATAGAGTTTGTCTGTCTGCTACAAGACTAGGCATGATCCTGGCTTTTAAACTGAATGAAAAAACACAAACATTTCTGACTGAAAAATGTTGATTTCAAATAGCTAATAATTTATTCATTTCATACCCTGCCTCATTCAAGAGAACACTTAAGGTTGTAACAAGTTAAGGTTAATAGTGAGTATGAAGGACACAGAAACCATGCACTTGAGTCCCAGATAAGCATGTCTCAGCCTTGGAGGGACTTGGCTGAAGAGTTCTGCTGTGGCAGTTTGTGGTGCTTGTTTGATAACTTTCCTGTATCTTTTAAGATCCCCATACTCTTGCTTTTGACTTTTCATTAGGAAGAATAATTATAGATGGGAAGTGTGAATGGAAGAAATAGTTTTAACAAGTGAAGGTTATAATCCCAGTTCCCATTATGAGAATGTGATTTAAGATTTCGAATATATCTGACACAGAGGTTCATAACACTTAATTTACAGAAACTGTTTCCCTTGCATTTCTTTGTGGGAGAAATATAAATGTTACACAGGAAAAAAATGCTCAATGCAAAGGTAACAGGAATCTTTCGAGGAACCCCCTTGGTCAGACTGCTGGTGTTATTGTGAGTTAAGGTAGCTATAGTAAACAAGGGTATGTTTCTGAGGCAGACATAGCATATGCCCCAGGGAGTCCCTTCATAGCTGTGTGAGATACACGGATATGGTTTCTTTTGTGTCAAGTTTAGAAAGAAAGATGAACTTTATTAGCAAAACTGAGAGAGAATATAACTTTTTGCAAAATGAGTGCCTTTCAGTGCCCTGTCCCTAGATAAATGCATTATCTACTCTTTCTTCAAATATGTTTGTAATGCACAGTCACATAGAGCTTGGGTAGTGGAGAGCTTCAGAGGAGGGATGGCGACAGCCATTGTGTCACCCAAGGCTGGGGAAGAATTTTCTTTAATTTTGATTTTACCCTTCTTCTATTCTCTCCTTTATTTTTCAAATAAAGATTTTCTTCTGCTTTGGCCTCATTATTTATTGACAAGTATTAAAAATCAGAGATCATGCAGAGAATTTGTTAGTTTAATAATAGATTATGCCATTATGGGATATAGACTTCTGTTATATATTTTCCTTTTAGAGACTATTGTGTGAACTGATTATAATACGCTTTGGGGGTATGTTTTATTTATGGTTAATAGACTTTGCCGTTTTTAGGTTTATAGAAAAATTGAGCAGAAAGTACAGAGCTTCTTTTTACTCCCTTCTACCTCAGTTTTCCCTATTTTTAACATACTGCATTAGTGTAGTATTTGTTAAAGTTAATGAATCAGTTTTAATGCATTATTATTAACTATGTGGTCCATAGTTCACATTAGGGTTCACTTTTTGTGATGCACAATCTCATGTAAGTTTTGCCAAACGTATAATGACATGTATGCCATTACAGTGTTACACAGAGTAGTTTTACTGCCCTAAAAGTCTTATGCCCTACTGATTTATTCTTCTCCCATCTTCCCAATCCCTGATCTTTTTACTGCCTCTGTAGTTTTGCCTTTTCCTTTATTGATAGTTGGAGGCATATAGTACGTAGCATGTTCAGATTGGCTTCTTTCACTTTGCATTTGCATTTAAAGTTCTTCTTTTTGTGGCTTGATAGCTAATTTCTCTTTATCTCTGAATAGTATTCTATCGTATGGATGTGCCAGTTTGTTTATTCCTTCAGCTGTTGAAGGACGTCTTGGTACCATTCAGTTTTTGGCACTTAGGAATAAGGCTGCTGTAAATATTCACATGTAGACTTTTGGGTGGATATAAATTTTCAGCTTATTTAGATAAATAACCATTAGTGTGATTGCTGGATTCTGTGGTAAGATCATATGGTAAGAATTTTGGGAGAAACTGCCAAACTGTCTTCCAGAGTGGCTGTGTATATTTTGCTTTTAATTGCATGCTTTTTGCCTTTTCAGTTTTCTCATTTTCCAGCATTCTGCTACTCATGGCCTATCTGAAGCTGTTGCATGAAATATTGCGTGAGACCAGTTATTTGAACTTTAAGTGGTTTGGGGTATGAAGAAATTGCTTTTATGTTTATACTTCTGAAGGCTTACAACATTATCTACTGTCTTCTCTCCCATTTTTTATTCTTATTTTGAATCTTTTCATGGTTTTTTTTTGGGGGGGGGGGGTTTGTTTGTTTGTTTGTTTTGAGACAAAGTCTCACTCTCTTGCCCAGGCTAGAGTGCAATGGCACGATCTCGGCTCACTGCAACCTCTGTCTCCCAGGTTCAAACCATTCTCCAGCCTCAATCTCCCAAGTAGCTGGGACTACAGGCATATGCCACCACACCCAGCTAATTTTCATATTTTTAGTAGAGACAGGGTTTCGGCATATTAGCCAGGCTGGTCTCGAACTCCTGACCTCAAGTGATCTGCTCGCCTTAGCCTCCCAAAGTGCTGGGATTACAGGCATGAGCCACCATGCCTGGCCCATCTTTTCCTGTCTTTTAGGTCCACTATTTTATTTTATTTTATTTTATTTTATTTTATTTTATTTTGGAGATAGTCTTGCTTTGTCTCCAGGCTGGAGTGCAGTGATGCAATCTTGGCTCACTGCAACCTCCGCCTCCCAGGTTTAAGTGATTCTTCTGCCTTAGCCTCCTGAATGGCTGGGATTACAGGCATCTGCCACCACAGCCAGCTAATTTTTGTTTTTTAGTAGAGACAGGATTTCACCATGTTGGCCAGGATGGTCTCAATCTCCTGACTTCATGATCCACCCGCCCCAGCCTCCCAAAGTGCTGAGATTACAGGTGTAAGCCACCACACCCAGCGTAACTCCACTATTAATATTACTTATGTATATTAATTATATGTACTGAGATATTCTACAAATGTTCTTTTGAAATGCTTTAAATGAAGCTTTTTTGTTTAGGAACAGTATTCTTATCTTTCTCAGATCAAAAAGTTATCTTTTTCTCACTTAAATATAGCTTCTGGGAAAGAATGACTCCCTCTGATAGAGGTAGAATATCTACATCTCTGCATTCATCCAAGAGCAAAGTAAAATTGTATGGGAGCCATAGTTCTTATTAAAATAAGATGTAGAACTAGCTGGGCGTCGTGGCTCACGTTTGTAATCCCAGCACTTTGGAGGGTCGAGGCCAGCAGATCACAAGGTCAGGAGTTTGAGACCAGCCTGCCCAATGTGGTGAAACCCCATTTCTACTAAAAAATGCAAAAATTAGCCAGGCATGGTGGCACATGCCTGTAGTCCCAGCTATTCAGAGGCTGAGGCAGGAGAATCGCTTGAACCTGGGAGGCAGAGGTTGCAGTGAGCCAAGATCGTGCCACTGCATTCCAGCCTTGGTGACAGAGTGAGATTCTGTCTCAAATGGGAAAAAAAAAAAAAAGATGTAGAACCTTCCAAAGTTCAAGGAAGGAAGAACTTCCATAAGAAAACATCTCCTGATGCCTTTTCTTTTCTTTTCTTTCTTTCTTTTTTTTTTTTTAAAGACAGAGTCTTACTCTGTCGCCAGGCACCAGGCTGGAGTGCAGTGGCACAATCTCGGCTCACTGTAATCGCCGCCTCCTGGGTTCAAGCAATTCTACTTCAGCCACCTGAGCAGCTGGGACTACAGGCACACACCACCACGCCCAGCTAATTTGTGTATGTTTTTTTAGTAGTGACGGGGTTTCACCATGTTGGTCAGGATGGTCTCGATCTCTTGACCTCGTGATCCGCCTGCCTTGGCCTCCCAAAGTGCTGGGATTACAGGTGTGAGCCACCATGCCCAGCCGCCTTTTCTTTATTATCACAGGATCCCCTTACAGTTTATTTATTCCTGATACATGCTGCCCCACCCTGAGCCCATGCTAGAAATTTAGAGAAGTTGTGTAATGTCCTAAAGAAGGAAGGTTCCCCGTAACCTGTGTGAACAAATTGAGAGTTGAAAGTGAATGATCCCCACAAGGGAGAACCGAGCAGCTCCTTTACTTTTGGTTTGTCCCTTTCCACATGGGGATTCTTTTTCCGGAACCTTTCTCTGTTTAACTTTTGGTAGATTTTGTATTTTATTGAATGTGATTATCTGTTTTCCTAAACTGAGCATAAACAACATCTCCTAAATGAGTCTCAGGATTGCCAGGGGCTAAGAAGCAGCATGCATGCTTAGTTCAGCTGTGCTATTATGAACTTTAAATTTTTAAATTTTCTTTTAACACTTTAAAAGAAAGATTTAGATATCTTCACTGAGGCCAGGCAGAGTTGGCTCACACCTATAATTCCAGCACTTTGGGAGGCAGAAATTGGAGGATTGCTTGAAGCCAAGAGTTCAAGACCAGCCTGAACAACAATGCGAGGCCTTGTGCCCCACCAAAACTTTTTTTCAATTAGCTGGGCATGATGGGGTATGCCTATAGTCCCAACTACTTGAGAGTCTGAGGTGAGAGGATCACCTGGGCCTAGGAGTTCGAGGCTGCAGTGAGCCATGATTGTACCACCGCATCCCAGTCTGGGCAACAGAGTGAGACCCTGTCTTTAAAAATAATAATAACAACAATAACATTTGCACATATGAATTAAATTTTTCTATTTTTAACAGTGATACTTAGTGATAAACAGTGATATTTTTCAGATTGCCATTTTCACATTATATGGCTTTTATGTTAAGTATAAATTCTTGATGTTCAAGGTCGTAGGATTATATCTGTATAATGGTTTGCTAGATAAATATACATTATAGAGCATTTTTAAGGCTTGCATTTTTTTCTTTTTCTTTTTTTTTTTTTTTGAGACGGAATTTCACTCTTGTTACCCAGGCTGGAGTGTAATGGCGAGATCTCGGCTCACCGCAACCCCCGCTTCCTGGGTTGAGGCAATTCTCCTGCCTCAGCCTCCTGAGTAGCTGGGATTACAGGCACACGCCACCATGCCCAGCTAATTTTTTTGTATTCCTTAGTCTTTCTTATTGCCTTTTTAACCTTTAGCAGTTTCCAGAGTGTACAATTTATTCTTTACTTTTTAAACATAATTCTTTACTGGTCTGAATATTAAGTTATATTTTTCTCATTGTTTATTAAATGGCAGTGATACTCTGAAAATAAAATTATACTTTTTTTTTTTTTTTTTTTTTTGAGACAGAGTTTCACTCTTGTTACCCAGGCTGGAGTGCAATGGCTCGATCTCGGCTCACCGCAACCTCTGCCTCCTGGGTTCAGGCAATTCTCCTGCCTCAGCCTCCTGAGTAGCTGGGATTACAGGCACGCGCCACCATGCCCATCTAATTTTTTATGTTTTTAGTAGAGACGGGGTTTCACCACGTTGACCAGGATGGTCTCGATCTGTTGACCTCGTGATCCACCCGCCTCGGCTTCCCAAAGTGCTGGGATTACAGGTGTGAGCTACCGCACCCGGCCAAAATTATACTTTCACTTGTGCTTTTTTTTCCTACAAAAGTTTAAAAAGTATCTTTTACTTTTCTGTGCCACATTAGGCACTGAAAATGCAAAGGTAATAGACACAGCCTCTGTCTTCCAAGAAGCTTGTAGTTTATTGGGAAAGACTGAAGAATGAATTTATAATTATGGTTCTATTTGATAACTACCATGATAAAGGTCTTAATATAGAGCTTTAAGAATAAAGGAAGAGGGCAAGCCTGAAATCCAGATTTGGAAGGTCCACAGAAGGCTTCATGAAGGAGGTGTTTATGTGTGAGTTGAGTCTTAAAAACAAAGTATTAGGCAAAGAAGTGAAAGATGTTCAGCATATTCCATGTAGAGGGAACAGAGGTGAAAGCTCGAAGTGTCTAGGAAACCAAATGATTGTTAGTGGCTACAGTTGAGTGTAAATAGGAATGGCAAGAACTATGTAAAGAAGAGAAAAAGATGAGAGAGTAAGAGAGCTCATTTGCGCAGGTGTGCACAGTCAGATCATGCCGTATGAAGCATATTCTATATTCAAGGTAGTAGAGAACCACTGAAGCATTTGAAGCAGAGAATAATGCTTGTTATTAGCTTATTTGCTCATTCATTCATTCAACAGATCTTTATTACTTACTCAGTGGGTGCTATGGTAGTCTTGGATAACACATAGTGATGAATAAAGTAGCTGTAGTTTCTTGCCTGAGATTTACAGTTCAGATGGTGACGCAGACAGTAATCCAGCAAATAACTTTTAATTACTAGTTGTGACAAAAGAAAAGAATAGATTTTCAGAAATACACAGTGATTTATTGAAAGTTAGCAACTATTTTAGATTAAGTGCTCAGAGAGGGTCCTCTGTGAAAGTAGCTTTTTTCCTGCGCCTTGAAGGCTGAGAAGAAGCTTGCCTTGTGACAACTGGGGCAGAAGCAGCAGTTACATTAGTAATAAGGTGGAGAAGAGCTGAACATGTTTAAGGAAGACTAATATAACTGTTGGGCAAGAACAGTGCAAGCTATGCATGACCACCTATGTAAGCCATCGTAGAAGTTTGTGCTTCATAAGAGGGATGGAAGCCATTGAAGAGTTTTAAAGAGGGCATGACGTCATCCAATTTATGTTTTTAAAAGATCATTCTGGGTGTTGGGTGGAGGATGAATTGGTGGAGGGTAAGACTAGAAGGGGGAAGATCAGATGGGTTATTAAAGAAGGGTAGACTAGAGACCTTCTAACTGAGGTGTGTATATACCTGAGTGCATGAGCACTTTCCCAAAAGGCACATTGACACAGCCTCTCAGCTTGTAAACTTATGTATACCTGAAATTGATCTGCTCAAAAGGCTCCTAAGATGTACAGATTCTCCTTTTTCGCTTTCACCTTCACAGTTGTGCAGCCGTCACTTTCGACAGACACAACTCTCCTGATTTTTACTATCCTATATTCTCAGAGGTGAAAGAACTCTGGAATGATAACAAAGGGACAGTTCAGCATATTGGTGTTAAAATAATGGATGAATCTGTCAGGTTTTCTTCAGTTCTTTGTTCTCAACAGAATTGAAATAAGTTGACAGTTGGTAGATTATTAAAAATAATTTTTGGTGACAGGTTACCATCTGGTATAAGGCATGTAATTCTGAAGTAATAAAAAAAATTGAGTTACATTGCTATAACAAAACTACTTCCATTCCTATTCATTTATACATATGAAAATGCTTTCTTAGTGCTTACATCTGTGAAAGTGAAAAATACCAATAGAATTGATGCTGAACCCATATCTTCCTTTTTTGTTGTTGAGATAGAGTCTCATTCCATTGCCCACGCTGGAGTGCAGTGGCGACATCTTGACTCACTGCATGCTTTGCTTTCTGGGTTCAAGTGATTCTTGTGCCTCAGTCTCCTCAGTAGCCGGGACTAAAGGTGTCCACCACCATGCCTGACTAATCTTTTTGCATTTTTAGTACAGACAGGGTTTCATCATGTTGGCCAGGTTCATCTCAAAATGACTTCAGGTGATCCGCCTATCTCTGCCTCTCAAAAGTTCTGGGATTACAGGTGCGAGCCACTGTGCCCAGCCTGAACTTTTATCTTTCTATTAATAAGTAATATTAACAAGGAATAGCTAAACTAATAAAAGTATAAAAGTCCCATTAATTTCATTAAGATAAATGTATTTAATTATACATTTTAATAAAAATGTATTCTTTATGTTTAATAATTTTCTCATATTTAATATTTATGTTGGTTTTGATTGATACTTTATTACTAGTGATTGTAATCACAGCTCAGTACACAAGAATTTTTAAGGGTTATGACCACAGGAAAATATTAAAATATCAAACTTAAATTTACGTAAATGTTTTTATTGAGAAATGTACAAGAAAGGATCCACGCAAACGGTCTAGCACAAAGTAAATTACATTACTATAAAATATTAAGGAGAAGTAGAATGGAAACATAAGGTCAAAGAGAAAAAGGAAAATGTAAATAATAATTTGTCCTTACAGTTTTTAAATAGATGATGATGGATATCAGGTATGGTATTTATATTTTATTGGATACTTCCTTTTTTAAAAAAAGTGATACTTTTTTAAAAAAGTCTTTAATACCCAAGATATTAGGTCCTTTGCAACTCTTTAAACTTATGATGTAAAAAATTTATGTATCAAGTTAAAATCATTCTGTCTCAGTATGTTTGTGAGCAGAAAAAAAGAAGTACAAAAATAAATTTTAAAATCATAGTTGTATAAAGTCTTTTAGGAGGTGTACAAGTAAAAATGTGTAGAGAATCTTGGTGTACACAAGAGGTTGGGCAGATCAGGCAATAGCTGAAGAGATTCCACAGTGACAGTGGAGATAAAGAGAAGTAGGTAGATTTAAAATGCCTTTTGGAAATAGAGCTAAAAGGATTTGGTCAATTACATGTATGGATAAGGATAGAAGAGAAAACAAATAAGGCCCTTGGATTTCTGGTTAACCAATTTGGAGACTGGTGGTACAATTTTTTGAGATGAAAAAGCTGAGAGAAAAATTTGAGGATAAGAAGCAAGTCATGGTGTTAAAGAAATGTTAGCTACATTATCATCAATTTTAGAATTGTTATATCAGATATATTTATTTTTATTATTTCTTTAGAGATGGGATCTTGATGCACTGTCCAGGCTAGACTGCAATAGCTATTTACAGGCATGATTTTAGCACACTACAGCCTCAAACTCCTGGACTCAAGCTTCCACATAGCTGGGACTGTGTGTATGCACAGTTTATGTTTTTAGCCCAGTTTTCTCTCTTGAGATCCAAACGTGTGTAACAGACAGCAGCCCACTTCATATCTTTACGCCAGTATTTCATTGATATCTCAACCAGAAACTGTCCAGGTTCCATCTTTTGATTATTACCTTCAAACCATTTTTTTCTTCAGGCTTGCTCATCTCATCTGAGAGGACTTCTTTGTAATCTTTACAAAGCTGAAAATAGGCTTACTGAATGCGAGGGAAATCAAGTCTGAGAAAGGGAGAAGTGATAGGTTAGTTACAGAAATTTTTATACTGTGGCTCTCTAGTTCAGAAGGTCATTCCAGAACCTTAGGGAAGCTGTATTCCATAACGGCTAAGCAAGTGGACTCTGGAGTTAGAAGCCTTAGTTGGAATTAGGCTTCTACCACTTACAAATTATGATCTTAGGTAAGTTACTTGTGGGTCAGTTCCCTGAACTATAAAAGAAATAGTTATTTTATCTGCCATATTAAAGAGATGATATCTGTATAAAGTACTTATAACAGATTCTGGCACACAGTAGGCCCATAATGAACATCTACCACTATTGGTACTTATGTTGTCACCACTACTGCCCTCTGTAGTTCCAAGGGAAGGCATTGCTCTGACTGAGTTGTTGAAGGCCCCAGAGAAATACAGTATTTATAGACCTTATCTGGTCGATTCAGCATCAGTAGTGACAAACTTATTGTTAAATTCTAATTTACATTATGTAAAGTTTTAATACTGTGACTCAAGGAAATTCTTGTCCTCTCTCCCATCCAGTCTCATATTTTAGAAGTTGTGTATTTACATCAAATGAGAATAACACAGTCACCTAATTGGCTGATCAGATAGACATTATTCTTATCGCCGGATTATTCATTCTCTGAGAGTCTGTCTTAAATACATAAGGGTTTTTAATCTGTACATTATTTCCCATTTTACATCCATGTCTTCTCATATAAATAGCTTGACTAGCTTTAGTAAACTGCTAAAAATGTATGCTATAAAATCCAGTTCTAGTGCTTTCAGTTTTACTAAGCCAGATGTTGTATAGTTTCCAGAAGGAAGGGAGGGAGGGGAAAAATACTTTCTTAGCATTATTTAAAACAAAGTATTGGTTTTAGAACATTATCCTTAGATCTAATGCCTAGAAGCAAGCAGATAAGGAAATTTTAAGACTGTAAAAATGTTTTAAGTGTTTAGTCTTTGTAATCTTAAATTGGAATTGGAAGTATTTCTTTAAATTTATGGCTTCTCTTAAACACATAGTCACACATGCATTTTCTATGTACTGCAAATACCTAGAAAACAAATTATCTTCTCAGAAGCAGTGCTCACTCCTAGTGCTCAGATATGGTTTCTGAATACTATTCAATATTAGAAGGACTTGAAATCTAAAGAGAAATGTCTTTTTTTTTTTTTTTTTTTTTTGCGTAAAGTGAGTACTGTATACATTTTTATTCACAAGTGCTTATTGGCTTCTGAAACCTCTGTATTCTTTATGGCAGCACTATTGAATAGAACTTTCTAAAGCAGAGGTAATGTTTTATGTCTGTTCTACCAAGATGGTAGCTTCTAGCCACCTTTCTATTGAACACTTAAAATGTGGCTAGAGCATTTGAAAAATTGGTATTTTGCCTTTATTTAATTTTAAATAAATTTTAATGGCCATATCTAGCTAGTGGCTACTATATTGGATGGTTCAACTGTATAGTACAGATGGATGGATGGATGGATGGATGGATGGATGGTCAGTCAAATGGTCAGATGGATGGAGAGACAGATCCATGGATATCTATCTGTCTATCTGTCCGTCCATCCATCCATCCATAGCAGATACTCATTAGTTTTTCCTCCTAAGCCTGGCAGAATTGTGATACTGGGATATTCAAATACAAGTATTTTCTGATATAGTTGGTCATTCTTAAAATTTTTGGTTTTGGAAAAACATATGTGACCTAATGGTGTAATGGCAGGCATGCGTAATCCCAGCTACTTGGGAGGCTGAGGCAGAGAACTGCTTGAACCTGGGAGGTAGAGGTTGTAGTGAGCTGAGACTGTGCCACTGCACTCCAGCCTGGGCAACAGAGCAAGACTCCATCTACAAAAAAAAAAAAAAAAAAAAGGAAAAACATGAGAGAGATATATAACTCAATTACTTTGTACAAAGTAATTTTTTATCTAATTACTTTGTACAAAAACATGAGAGAGATATGTAACTCAGATCACCATATTTGTCAAAGTAATTTTTCCTTTAAGAAATGATTGTGGAAGCCTAGATCACTTTCAAGGGATATTATAATTGCATATGAATGTTTTCTTTAATATTCATGTGGTAGTGTCATATAGATGCTTAAAATTATAACATGAGTGTTGCATAGGAGTGTGTACACTGCCACACCTGCCTAATGTTTGTATTTTTAGTAGAGATGGGATTTCACTGTGTTGGTCAGGCTGGTCTCAAACTCCTGAACTTGTGATCTGCCCACCTGGACCTCCCAAAGTGCTGGGACTGCAGGTGTGAGCCACTGCCCCTGGCTGGAAGGCATCTCTTAACACATTGATATTTAAATTGAGACCTGAAAAGTAAGTAGGAATTAGTGAAATTAAGAATGGCAGGTAGGCCAGGCGTGGTGGCCCACGCCTGTAATCCTAGCACTTTGGGAGGCCAAGGTGGGTGGATCACTTGAGGTCAGGAGTTAGCCTGGCCATCATGGTAAAACCCCATCTTTAAAAAAAAAAAAGAATGTCAGGTAGTTTACTTCAACAGGAACCACATATGTGGAGACCCTAATGATGGAAATAGCTTGACAGAGTCTGGAAACCAAAAGAAAACCAGAGTTCAAAACCAGGCTTCCTTCTACTTGTGTCAGAAGGCAGAGTACCTCTTATTCTTAATACAAACTACAATTTTTGTATATTTATGGACACTTACTGATTACCTACTGCCTGCCCGTCACTATGATACATACTTTTTTAATAATATTAGTCAGTTGTTAACAGATTCTCATATATATGTGATCTTTTCTAAGCAGAAAACAAGTGTCAGTGCTTGTTGGGTCCTTTTTCAGAAGAGTAAAGAATGGTTTACATTTCTTAAACTACATGTTCCTTCTGAGTGAAGCAGTCTCTTCAACCTTACCTGATTCTCTTGTCTGGATAAATCCTACTTCTTCCATAAAACCTTCTCTGACCTTCCAAATCTGAGTTACGTATCTCTCTCATGTTTTCCTTTTTTTTTTTTTTTTGTAGACGGAGTCTCGCTCTGTTGCCCAGGCTGGAGTGCAGTGGCACGATCTCAGCTCACTACAACCTCTACCTCCTGGGTTCAAGCAGTTCTCTCTGCCTCAGACTCCCAAGTAGCTGGGATGTCACGTTCCTGCCATTACGCCAGGCTAATTTTTTGTATTTTTAGCAGAGACAGCGTTTCGCCGTGTTGGCCAGGCTGGTCTCAAACACCTGACCTCAGGCAGTCCGTCCGCCTTGGCCTCCCAAAGTGCTGGGATTACAGGCATGAGCCACTGTGCCTGGTCTCTCATGTTTTTGAACTGCACCTGTACTTAGCCCTATGTTTTTTAAATAACACTGCATTATTATTACGTATTTACCACCTATTGCTTTAAGAGACTGTCTTCATTTTGTCTGACAGAATGAAAGCTCCTTGAGGGCAGGAGCTGTGTCTTATTTACTGTTCTATCCTCAGTGCCTGCAGTTGTGCCTGGTACACAATGGCATTCAGTGAATATTTACTGAGTAAATAAATTAACTTATGAATGAGTGAATGAATGAATGAAATTTTGTTCTGACTTTCTTAATGTTTGCAGCATCACTGTACTTAACTAAACAATTTAGGATTTAACGGTAATTTTATCATATTTTTATACTTATCTAAACAGTGTTTTGAAATGTTTTTATTCTTTGTTGCAACTGCTTTTCCACTGGATTTAATAAAGTACCTTTTTATCTGAACAGAAAAAGTTAAAAGATGTCAAAATTGTAAGTTTAAAGAATTAGAATAGATAATTATTTGAAAGTTATGTACATTTTTTTGTGTGTGCTAACATGGTAGCCAGAGTGGAAAAATAAAATTTAGAAATTATTATCCCTGGCCTGTCCTTCAGTGGGAGAACAGAGAGCTTATATGTCTCAAAAAATGAATGTGCAAAATTCTAGGCCCATTTTTGTTGGCCTTTTAACTAATGGGAACTAGCTGAAGTCTTATGTAGCAGTGAGCCTTCCACTCTGAAATACCAGGCAACCATGTTTATGAAAACATGTAATAATTCAAAACATTCTGCAGAGCAGATATAAACTGATTAGATTAGTTTGAAAATCTTTTTGATCCTACTTTATTTCCTTTTAGTGTGACTGATACTTCTGATCATCATTGGTACATTTGACATTAGGTTTTTCAAGATTTGTGTCATCTTTCCCTGACTTGGAATTAAGTTCATAATATTATTAAGAATGGGCCATTTTATATAGTGCTGTAATGGGTTACATTTAATAGTTTACAGAAGTCTCTTCTTAACGTATCCTAAATTTTTACCTACTTTTGTAAAGTTTAAGTCTTAAACCTAATCTCTCTGTGAGAGATACTTGAAATGAGTAGCTAAGCAGTCCAAAAGTGTTACAGTTAGAAGCGTTATTCAGAACTATGTAGAATTGTTCTGTCTCACAAAAATATATACTGCTAAGTTAGCAACATAAACTGTGCTTGTAAAGTAGTTTATGGGTTTCTGCAGAAGTTCATCATGTTTGGTCAATGCACAGATTGTAGATACTGTTGCTCAAAGATAGTTCATTTTAAAAATGTAAGATGTTATTATGAAACATGATATTGATAAGCATATAGAAAGTATATTTTTAATGTTTCAGATATCTAAGATACATGACAGTTAAATTCACAATTATTTTCTCTTTGCCATTATGTAATCAGTTCACTATTTGAATTAAATTCTGTCAAGAGGAACTTACTTAATAAGTTTCATTGTAGACTCTTGCTCTACTGTCAAGGAATTTGAATCCCTTTTGTCATGGTGACTGGTTATGAAATCAGTCACTTGACAGACCCTGAAGTGAGACTGCTGGAAATACGTCATGTCTGACTTCATGGTGACAGCTGGCTACAAAACAAACCCTACCACAGCCATTCTGCAATTGACAAGGGACTTCAAAGGCCAATGGAGCTGCCACTTCAAAGAGAATTCTGCCATCTCTGGCTTGTTGAAAGAAGTTGTTAAATAGCTGTACTGTGCCCTACCAGAAATCTCCATGTTTAGACTTCTCCTTCTTTTGATCTTAGAAAGATGTATGAAATGTCTTAAGTTAGAGCAATGATAAAGTCTCTAGTAATGGCAACCCAGTATTCTGCATTTTGATCCATTTATTGATGGAAAATACCCAAATATGTTCTAATGACAGGAGGTTTAAAAACTCAATGACTCAGAGAATGAATGTCCAAAAGAAGAGTTGAAACTCCATAGTATTGCTGTAGCAGCCTTTAAAAATGTGGAAATAAGATGGTAAAGAAAATGAACCTCAATATGTTTTTTAAAACTTTTTGTTTCTTCATGTAGTTTCTAGCCCTTTTAGTACACTCAGATTCGGAATATTGATAGATTGGAAAACAGCACAAATCTTTAATCATTAAGTCTAATTTGCATGATTAAAACTAACATTTCTCCATTTTTAGTGACTTTGTACTTAAAAGTTGAAGCTACCTTGTACTGTGTTTAAAATTATATTCATCCCTTTCTTCTAGATACAATTTTGACATCATTACCTTGTGTTTATGTTAAACAACAAAGAAAGCCTCAGAGTTTTAATAGAATCCTTAATAAAAGGTCAGAGTACTAACAAGCATCTTCAAGAATAACAAGGGAAAAGGCAGCAACATGAATTCTTTATTTTAGAATACGGATAACCCTAGAAGATATCCCTTTCATGAAGTAATGTTTAGTATACTGGAAAAAGAAAATAGAAAACTGTATAAATATTATGACAGTAAAAAATACAGAGATTTTATATGTGATATGAACCTGGAGTGTGGATTAGTTGGAATTTAAAATTCTTTTAAGTGAATGGCATGACCTTTTCCTAATTATCTGTTTTCTCTCTCATTCTGTGTGTTATAGGAAAATAAAACTAAAGATCTTGAGATTGCTTTGTCCTAATCTCCTATTTTCTTATTTCTCTTAAAATTTCTCTTTATATAAAATTTTTAGAAATTGAGTTGACAGAAGGTTTAGCGACTATAACTTCCTCTATAATTTTGCCAGATGGGGTCAGTAGATAACTGCTAAAGAAATTCTGATGCAGAACTGAAGCCCCCAGGAAATAACCATATGACATGTTATGACCAAAAAATTCTCTAGAAACATAAGTAGTTGCTCTTCAAATAATGTGTTTGGATTTGTCTCTTTTTTTGTTGTAGTTCTCTTAGTTTCTTCTTTGAGAAAATTTTTTGACAAAGTAGCAAAAGTAGCACATGATAGTATTGTCTAGAAGTTCAGGAAATATCTATGCCTTTAAATTTAGGCTTAAGTTTTCCTTTTATTCAGCAAAAGGACTGTAGGTGTTTTCAAAAGTTATAGCCACATGAAAAAATGAACTACAGTGAAAACAAAGCTTTGGCACTTCCAAAATTAAACCGCAGAAATAACTGCCAGAAGTCTATAGATACTGGTTTTCAAAGCAGACTTTTTTTTTCTTTTGAGATGGACTCTTGCTCTGTTGCCCAGGCTGGAGTGCAGTGGCATGGCCTCAGCTCACTGCATCCTCCACCTCCCAGGTTCAAGCTATTTTTCTGCCTCAGCCTCCTGAGTAGCTGGGTCTACAGGCACACGCTACCACGCCTGACTAATTTTTGTATTTTTAGTAGAGGTGGGTTTTACCATGTTGGCCAGGCTGTTCTCAAACTCCTGACCTCATGATCCACCTGCCTTGCCCTCCCAAAGTGCTGGAATTATAGGTGTGAGCCTCTCTGCCCAGCCAGACATGTTTTTATACTACATACTCTCTCCGTTTTTGAGACAGATTCTTGCTCTATTGCCTGGCTGGAGTGCCGTAGCGTGATCTTGGCTCCCTGCAACCTCTGCCTCCCAGGTTCAAGTGATTCTCCCACCTCATTCTCCTAAATAGCTGGGATTACAGGCACTTGCCACCACACCCAGTTAATTTTTGTATTTTTTTGAGGGACTGGGTTTCCATGTTGACCAGGATGGTCTTGATCTCTTCACCTTGTGCTCTGCCTGCCTTGGCCTCCTAAAGTGCTGGGATTACAGGCGTAAGCCACCATGCCTGGCCTGCTATGTACTCTATCTAAACTGCAGAAAACTTCTGTACAAGGAAGCACTCTTGGAGTCTAGTGGCAGATCTATAACAAGTGATAGATCATTTGCTTGTAATGAGTTCCTGGGGTGTTTCGCTCTTATTTCTTTTCTCCTACTGAGAAGTTTGATAAACCAAGTTGTTGATCATAGAAGCAGTCATCCAAGCTATGGCTAAAGGTGAAGCCATGGAAGCCAGATGGCTTCCCGCTGATTTCTATATGCAGTTTATGTTCTCCTTGGCTGTGCCTTCCTGGATGTTTCACTGAAAGATATTTTTTTCTGGAAAAATGTGTACAATGGGGTTTATTCTATTCAACAGATAGTTTGTGTGTGTCATGTCCCAAGCCCTATTTTGACATTCAGTTGTCCCTTCCTCTTATCTTCACCCTCTTTAATAAATGAATAAAGCTGCAATTAAATTAGTGAAAAGTGCATTGGATTAGAAGTCAAGCAATGTGGATTCTAATCCTCGTTCTGTATACTAACAGTGATTTGGCATAAGTCTTGTAATCTCTCCAAGTATCTGTAACTTCACCTAGATTGAAGAAATTATTATCCCTGAAAGTATCCACTCATTACCTCACATTGAAATAAATATTTGCAAGGTTTTAGTAGCTTATAAAGGCAGCATACGAGTGTTGAGCCTTACTATGGCCAAAATCACAAACATATCAGACATGCACATACATACATATATCATACGTGCACATACACATATGTATTATACATACACTTACATGATGTTTATGAGTTCCCGCTTGATGCCCTAGGGTTACCAGACATAAAATCCCACCCTTTTACTTTTCTCCTTTGGCTAATAGTATACTTTTGATAAGGTCAAGTGTCATTTTATTTGCCAACACTGTGTTTCTAACAATTGTCCAGCGTTATGTTGAAATAAATTTTCTCCACAAAGTGTGTGTCTAATTAATGAAATGTCAACTTTATTTATTTCTAGGGGGCAGTTTGATTTTTTTCAGCATTGCAAATGAGAAGGATTAAAATTTCCAGTTAAAATGCCAGTGAACTTTTGTCTTTGTTGAAAACTTAAGGAAACAGTATGAATCTGTTTTACTTACATTATTTCATTTGATCTTAGAAGAAGGGCTCAAGCCCTACATGATCTCTTTTGTTTGCTGTTTTCTGAGTAGAATGTAATAAATATATTCTCCATTTGAAATGATCAGATTATTTCAACTAAGAACAAAATTTCTTTCCAAAATCTGAACAAATTATATAGCCATTCAACACCTACTTTATCCTGTTGTCTTAACTGCCTAGCAAAACAGGAAAAAAAATATTTTTTTCAGAAGGGAACTTACCAGAGCTCAAAGTTCTAGGGATGGTCTTTGTCATTCTACCTCTATTCCTATTTCTTTTCCTAAATTAGACATTTGTCAGAAACCCTCATGAAATATAAAGAGCTCTCAGACCCAGATGCAGAAGAAAGCATAAAATGATGGTTGCCACATCTCTTCGTTACTGCTGCTAGAGAAAGAAAATGCAGTCTGTTAACTTAGATTATTTCTGTCCTCCTTTCTTCCAGGAGTACAGAAGAACCATGGAGCTAATGTGTACCAGTAGATCATTAATTTTTTTGTGCTATTTGATTTTGTTACAATCTCTTGCTGAAATAAGCAAATTATGAGAGATAAATAATATTTTGCTGTCAACGCATGATGTAGACGTAAAAAAAGAAAAAAATGAAATAATATTCTGAAAAACATACTTTTTCAGTGCTTTAATTCAGGTTTTTGTTTTTTACTTTTGGTGCTATGCTGCCAAAGTCACCTAAGTAGAATTGGCAGTGATGAAACATTGGTCTGTCTTAGGTTCTTTCCAACATCAGTGACACAAGATGCTGACAGTCATAGCAGCAGGGTGATGTTTGCTTTGAAAATGTGCAGCCACATTTTATTGTGTCTGATTTTTCAAGCTCTACTTAGGAGTGATGAGTGCTTATTACAGGATTTACCTAAGCCTTCTGAGTTGATTTTTTTTTTTTAAAGAAAAGGAAAATTGAGATGGCTTGAAAAAGAAGCATTACTCTCACACTGATATGTTTCCATTCTCTTTTTAAAAGAGTGGGAATGGGAACATTCCCCAGAGTGACTCATTAGATGCTATTGTGGATGTTTGTCCTCAACACTCATACATCATAGCAAAGCAGCATTCAGTGTGTATAGTAGGATGGAGTCAGACTACCTAGGTTGGAATCCTAGCTTTGCTGTCTCTGACTGTGTGACCTCGGGCAAGGCACTTAAACGCACTAAACCTGTTTCTTCTCGCATCAAAATGTGGATAATAATACTTTATACCACTATATAGGATTATTTTGAGACTTTAATAAGACAATACATCTAAAGCACTTAGAATAGTGTCCTTCAAAGTATTCAAATAATGTAAGTAATTATTATTGCAACAACTATCGCTGTTCCATACTTGTACTGTACCACTGGTATATATCTTTTAAAATAATTACCGTGAGTTGGCAAAAAGAACATATTGGAAAGAATAGATTTCTAGTGTAAATACTAGCCTAAAGCTCTCTTGGGAAATGTAAATTTAAATTTTCATTAGCAATGATTGTGAGATTCCCTAAAGGAATTTCCTAGGAAAGGATGATAGAATGTATCCATGTAGGTATATATGTATGTATGTTCTCACTAATACTTCACAAATGCTCCTCAACCCAGGAGATTGATACCTTGTTTTCTTTGTAATTGTAAAACAGAGTAGGTTTTAATCTAGAATTTTGTTCTAGTCAGGGAAACTAGTGGACTTCCTAAGTGACAATATGACTTACGTGATGACTGCTGAACCTTTAGATAATCTTTTTGTACCACTCTCTTTTTCTTCTAATTGTTTTCTTCCTTTGGAGACTTAAGCCTTTTACTCTCCTAAGAGAGTATAACAAAATTTTCCGTATGTGTCTTAGAAACTACAGAAAAGTATTTTTCTCCTGGTTGTGGAAGAGAAGCTGGGACACTTGGAGAAGCAGGCTTTGCCAGCCTCCAAAGCCCCCTGTTGTGCTGCTTTCTTAAGGAAAATAGGTCTCTGGTAAAGTCATAATTTGTTCCCTTCTTATTCTGAGCAAAAGTTTATTAGCTTGTGATTTAAGCAAACCATCTGGTCCTGCTGGCATTGCTCACTGTCAAGCCCCGTGCTTTCTCCTTAATATGTTACTGGAGGCAGTTAAGTTACATATTTGAGTCCCAGCTCTGGCCTGGGCCTTTCTGTGTTTTAAAACGTCTGCTTTTGAAAATTGTGTTGTGACCTGGAGTATATTTTAAAAGTGTTGAGAAATTCTTTATTGTTTTGTATAGGATTTATCTCCTCTTCTACTCAGCAGTCTTTACCTTCATTTCTCTGGCTGTACCCAATACTGTACAACTGCCCAGTGGTAGGCATGAAATGGAACCAAATGGTTCTAGCTGAAAGTGTTCTCCTGGATTTTGGAAAGGTACCAGAAAATGAAGTAATTAAATTTGACTTTGAAACTGTTTCCCTGGCTTAGAAGCAGAGAGCAAATCAGATGATTAGTTGGAAATCCCGGATTATTGTGCCATTCTTGCCTTGAATACCCAAATGCTTAGAACTTACTTGGATATATGTATAATCTGAGGCAGAAATACTTTGAGGATCTGGCACTCAAATGGATGGGAAAATTAGACAATCTTTAAGAAAACGATTTTACTAACAGATAAAATTCTGGAAGTTAGAGATTTTTAATTTTTTTTAACAATATGTAATAGTTGTAGGTATTTATGGGGTACATGTGATATTTTGCTATATGTATACAATGTATAATGATCAAATCCAGGTAACTGAGCTATCCATCACCTCTAATATCTATTATTTCTTTGTGTTGGGAACATTCCATATCTTCTCTTCTAGCTATTTTGAAATTCACAATAAATGATTGTTAACTCTAGTCTCCCTACTGTGCTGCTGAACACTAGAACTTATTTTTCTATATAACTGTATTTTTGCACCCATTAACCAACCTCCCTTCATCCTCCTCTCCTTCCTACCCTTCCCAGCCTCTGGTAACCACAATTCTATTCACTACCTCCATGAAATCAAATTTCTTCTAGCTCCCACATATGAGTGAGAGCAAGCAACATTTGTCTTCCTGTGCTTTCTGGCTTATTTCAGTTAACATAATATTCTCCAATTCCATTCATGTTGCTGCAAATGATAGGATTTCATTCTTTTTATGGCTCAATAAGATTAGTGTATGTGTGTGTATATATATATATACATACCATGTTTCTTTTATTCATCCACTGATGAATACTTAGGTTGATGCTGTATTTTGGCTGTTGTGAATAGTGCCACAATAAACATGGGAGTACAAGTATCTGTTTGATATACTGATTTCTTTTCTTTTGGATATATACCCAGTAGTGGGATTGCTGGATCACGAGATAGTTCTATTTTTAGTTATTTAAGGAAACACTGTAGCATTTTCTATAGTTGCTGTACTAATTTACATTTCCACTAACAGTGTATGAGTGTTCTCCCTTCTCTGCATGCTTGTCAGCATTTGTTATTGTCTACTTTTTTGATAATAGCCATTTTAACTGGGATGAGATAGTGTCTCATTGCAGGAGTTTTTTAGGAGTGGTTGGTGGCGGGGAGGCAGAGTCTGTTACCTGGTCTGGAGCACAGTGCCGTGGTCATAGCTCACTGCAGCTGCAAACTCCTGGGCTCAGGTAATCCTCCAGAATGGCCAAGACTACAGGTGTGCAGTACGGTGCCTGGCTAATTTTTTGTAGAGATGGAGTCTCACTCTGTGGCCTAGGCTGGCCTTAAACTCCTCCTTTCTGCCTTGGCCTCCCAAAGTGCTCAAATTTTAGGCATAAGCCACTGCGGCCAGCCAAGATTATAGTAGTTTTTCTACTGTTAAGCCAACCTTGAACTCTTGGAATACAACTGACTTGCTCATGCACATTTTTCTTTTTTGTGTATACTAATTTTGGACTGGTGTGATTATGTTTAGGAATTTTTGTTACCTGTTCAGGATTGAGACAGGCCTAAGCTTTTCTTTTCCCTTGTTAATTTCTTTTCCCGTATTAATTTGTAAAGTTTTGATATGAAGTTATGTGAACCTTATTAAATACATTGTTGAGTGATCGTTCCCTCTCTTTTATATTTCCGATTTGTGTCTGCAAGATTGAAACTATTTGTTCCTTTTACATTTGCCAGAAGTTACCACTATAAATCTCCGGGCTTAAAATCTGTGTGAAAAAATTTTTGTTACTGACTCATTTTTCTCAAATTTTCTTTTTCGTATTTAGCTGGCTTTGCTAAGTTCAATTTTCCTTGGCATTTGATGATTTAGTCTTAAATTTTCAAATGTACTGGCAAAGATACCCTTGTATCTTTTTAGCACTGCAAGACTAGTAGTTGGGAACCCTCTATCATTCTAAAATAAATACTGTTCATTGTGCCATTTTTCTTTTTCTCTTTTAGTCTCAAAGACCAGCTGACTTTCTTAGTGTTTTCAAAGAATGAATTTTGGGCTTTGTGGATTCATTTTATAAAAGGGTGAGAAGGATTTGGTTTCCCACTTGACTATCTTGGGCTGTCTTGATCTTTTCTTTTATCCTATGAAGATACAAAACCCAATGTTCAACAGCTTATCAAGTACTTATTTTTGAATTCTCTGCCTGTTCATCCCTGACCTGAGAATTGCTTACCTTTTGCCAACACATAAATGCATGTTTTGTTATCTTCAATTGTTACTTCCCAGCATCAAGTCTGTCATGTTTAAAGACACATTTTACCCTTCATTCAAAACTCTTAACTTCCAAAACAAAACAAAAAAAAAATTGATTAAAATATGAATAAAAGATCTGAATAAACATTTCTCAAAAGACAACATAAAAATAACCAATATGGGTCAGGGTCATGGCTCATGACTATAGTCCCAGCACTTTGGGACTAATCCTAACACTTCGGGAGGCCAAGGTAGGTGGATCATTTGAAATCAGGGGTTCGAGTCCAGCCTGACCAATGTAGCAAAACCCCGTCTCTACTAAAAATACAAAAATTAACCAAGTGTGGTGGCACACACCTGTAATCCCAGCTACTCAGGAAGCTAAGGCAGGAGAATTACTTGAACCAGGGAGATGCAGTTTGCAATAAGCCAAGAGTATACCACTGTATTCCAGCCTGGGCAATAGAGCAAGACTTTGTCTGGAAAAAAAAAAAGAAAAGAATTACTATAATCCACCACAGTAAAAGATGATAGAAGAAAAGTTATATGATCATCTCAAGAAATGCAGAAAATTTAAATTCATTTATAATTTTAAAAATTTCGTAACTACCTAGCAATGGAAGGGAATTTCCTTAACTTAAAAAGGGTATCTATTAAAAATTGTACTACTTATAGATAAAACTTGTAAAGCATTCTTTTTAAAAATATGAATAAAATAGACTGCATGCTATCGTTATGTCTATACAGCATTGTATAATCATTCTAGATTGTGCAGCAAGGCATGTATGTGAAAGAAATGAATATTGTAAGAATTACAAGAAAATAAAACTCATAGTTGTCTATATAGTAAACTTCAAAATCTATCAGTAAATAAGAGCATTTAAGAAGATTGCTAGATACAGAATCAGTATAAAAAAGTCAATTCAGTTTCTATAATCTGCACTGAACAGAAAATTTACATTTTTGTAAAAACGATACTATTTACTAGAACATTAAGAAGTGTATAAAGTAGGGATAAATATTATTAGGATGTTTAACATCTTAATGGGAAAAATTATTAAACTTGATATTAAAGTTCTAAAAAGATATTCATTACCTGTTCTAGAATAGTACCTGGCATATGATAAAATCTAAATATTTTTACAGAAGTTCAAGAATAGCTAAGATGCTCTTGAAGAGAACAAGGTGAGACTTATTTTATTAGATATCAAGCTTTATAACGTGATAATAATTAAGGTAATGAATCTGGTATTGGTGCAGGAATAGGCAAGAGAGTAGAACATAATAGAAAGTATGGAAATATCCATGCTTATGAATATACTTGATGTATGTCAAAGGTTAAGAGAATAGATTTTTAAGTAAATGGTGCTGCGACATTGGCTATCCATATGGAGAAAAATGAAATCAGACTCCTGCCTTAATACCATATACAAAAATGAATTCCAGATGAATTAAGGACTAAATATGAAAAACAATACTTTAAAACTCTTAGGAAGTTTATCAATCAGATATTGTGTAACAACCACAAAATCTCAGTAGCATATTGTGATGGTTAATTTTATGTGATGACTTGACTGGCCACAGGGTGCCCAGATACTTGCTCAGTTAGTATTCTGGGTGTTTCTGTGAGGGTATTTGGGGATGAGATTAACATTTAAGTCAGCAAAATTGAGTAGAGCTGATTGCCCTCCCTGATGTGGGTGGGCCTTATTCAATCAGTTAAAGACCTGAGTAGAACAAAACTCTAATCCTTCCCACGGGAAAGAGAATTCCCTTGGCCTAACTGCTTTCAAACTGGGATATTAGCTTTTCTTTACATTTATTCAGACTCAGACTGAAACATTGGCTCTTCCTCAGTCTGGAGCCTGCTAGCCTTCAAACTGGAACTATACCATTGGCTCTCCTGGTTTTCAGGCCTTTGGATTTGGGTTGGAAGGATGTCATTGACTTTCCTGGGTCTCCAGCTTGCCATCTCACCCTATAGATCTTCCTGTTTGTGAGCAAGTTTCTTATAAGTTGTCTTTGTTTACTCATATACACTCTGTTTCTCTGGAGAATTCTGACTAAGATACATAAAATAACAAGCATTTATTTCTCATTCACATACATGGAGGTCGAGCATGGAGGGCTCTGCGTTAGTTTTAACTGGGGTGGCTCTGCTCCAGATGCTCTTTCTAGGGCCCAACTGAGGGATAGCAGCTATGCAAAATGTTCTCCTGGCAATAGTTGAAATGCAACCTCTCAAAGTGCTGGGATTACAGGTGTAAGCCTGGCCTTAATTACAGCAACCGGGACTGTGAAGATGCTGTTAGCTGAAGACATTTAACTAGCCCACTTCTGGAAGGATAAAGTAATTTAGGTGCCAAAAAAACTAAATGCATCTGTTTACTATCATTGTTTAACAACTGTTACCAATCAACGTGGAAACTTTGTTTAGGTATGAAGCACTAATTTCCAAGGGTCAGCGAAACAACTTTGATTTCTCAGGCTGATTTTTGACTCTAGCCTTCTCTGTTTTAGTTCCTTACAAATGGGTTTTATGTAGGAGTCAATGAACAGCAAATGCACCATCTCTACCTGCCCTGCCCTCTACTTCTGAAAAGACTGGTTATTACCAAGATTATTTCTTGGCAATTAACAATCTAACATAAATTCTTGTAATTGATGCAGTTGGCTGTTTGATTACATTTGCTTCCGAATGAAAATGAACATGTTTATTTAAGTAATTCTGATTTGGTAGCCACTTCGAGTAAGTAGAAGCAACTGATAAAGTACTTACCTTGCTCTCTGTTTCTTTTCCTTCTGTTTTAGCATTTTGTCTTTCTTCTCTGTTGGTTTTTTTGTTCGTTGTTTTTCAGGTCTATTTCTGTCAAGGCTTTTTTTATTTTTATTTATTTATTTTTTTTTGTTTTAAAGCATTCTGTCTCTTTTCTATCTGATAGATAGATAGATTTTTTTTTTTTCTTCCTGCCTTCCTTAAAAAAGAAACCCTACCTACCTGGCTTTAGAGCAAGAAATTATCTTATTGAATTCTAGCAGTTTCTTTTAAAAGAAATTCTTCTCAATGATATAAACAGGAAAATTTTAGTTTAGAAGACTAAAAATTATTCATGTATGTATATGGGGAATCTGTTATTAGTCAAGATTTGTGTCTTTTATTTCCTAAAATTATTCTGTATATGATTTTTAAAATATATATATTTGTATTATATTTTTCCACGGAAATTTCTGGATTATTTCCAAAGAACTTCCTTAAAAGGTATTGTCTGTGGCAGAGTGCGACTTCTTAAACTGATAATTTGGATGCCCTTACATGTATTAGGTTCTTTCTGACCTAAACTGAAAAGAATTATACTGTAGGGATATTATTATCTGCTGTATTAATTCTTGATATGTATACACATATCTGATCCAGAAAAGTTAACAGAATTTTTAATTTGTTCCTGTGTCTCTTCAATTTTCTGTTAACCCAGGTCCTCTGACTTTAATTGATCAAGATGTTTTGTTTTTCTCCTTCCCATATTTATGATAGGTGGAGGAGTTACTGATGGCCATGGAGAAAGTAAAGCAGGAACTAGAATCCATGAAAGCAAAGCTGTCCTCTACCCAGCAGTCTCTGGCAGAAAAGGAAACTCACTTGACTAATCTTCGGGCAGAGAGAAGGAAGCACTTAGAGGAAGTCCTGGAGATGAAGTAAGTGTTTGTAGTCTTATTCTTCAAGCACATGCTTAGTGGAAATACTTTTTCTCCCTGCATTCATCTTCTGGCTCTGTTTATTACCACAATACACTTACTTAATTTTAATGCTAACTTGTATTTCTTAGTCTCTACAATAAATTTGGTCAAAGGTGGAACAAATCCTGGTCAAATAGAAAGGTGCAACCTTGTTTCTACTAAAAAAAAAAAAAAAAAAAAAAAATTAGCTAGGCGTGGTGACATGCGCCTGTAATCCCAGCTACTGAGGAGGCTGAGGCAGAGGTATTGCTTGAACTGGGAAGATAGAGGTTGAGTGCCACTGCACTCCAGCCTGGGCAACAGGGTGAGACTGCATCTCCAAAAAAAAAAAAAAGAAAAATATATTTGGCTCCTCTTTAATGAATTTTAAGTCTTCTGACATATACATATCTGTATATAATTACCTCTCTGAAATTCCTAAGATCTTCTGGAAAGTTCAGGCAAAATGGTAAACTTACTGGGGAAGAGGGCTGTTTGTTCTGAGGTTGTATGAAGACTAGGCAATTTTTAAACACATTTTTTATTGTAAACATTTCCAAAGATACATACAAGTAGAGAAAATGAACTCCCATATACCTATCTCCAAGATTAAGCAGTTAACATTTTGTCACACTGGAAGCAAATTTTTAGAAAATTGTCACTTTTAGCAAAACTTTACTATACAACATTTTCCTACTCCCCCCACATTTTATAAGTTGCTGAGACTATAATCTGTTGTGAAGCATGTAAACAACTGCTCATACATAGTAGATGTTTCTTTTTCTTCTCAGTGACCTTCTGTTTAAAACAAATGTGTCTCTTTTGAATATCCAGTTGTACTCTCTCATTTGCCAGTCGTAAACTTTCCCCTTACCTAAAGGCGCTACTCTTATTTTACTGAAACCAGGCCTATCCTGGAATCCCTCAGTTACCTTCATTATGTCAGCATTATCTTTATTTTTGTTGTCTTCTTTTCTGTCTCAGAGGAGAGGTTTTTTTCTTCTTCATAAGGCCATATTCTTACTTCTGTCACAAATTTTAAGTCCCCACCTGAGCAGCCTTTTGCTATCAGTTCTGTCTCACATAATCTTTGCTCACTTCTCTTCATAAATACACAGTCTGTCTTTGGCCTAAAATAAATTTTTCACTCCAACAGTGCTGTAAACTGACATCAGTTTACTTTTCTGCTATGAGCTGTCAATAAACTTTGAATACCTGAATAATACAGCAGTAGAGGATCTTGCCATGATACCCTGTTCATGAATTCTCATGGGACACGATGAGATGATTGTGATATTGTGACTGGAGCCCAAGAATGTTGAGGTGTCCTCTGTGCGTACAGGTTCCTGGGCTACAATGCAAGGCCAAGAGATTCTTTCCTTTTAGAAAAGCATTATACAGGCAATATGTCTTTGAAGCAATTAGTAAGTGAAGCCAGAAGTGGATTGTTATACGGGGAGAATTTGGAGAGGTCATTCTGTGTAGCATCGTGAGAAAAAAAGCTTGCAAATTTCAGAGGAGAAAGGAAAGTCCTCCCTATGACTATTGGCAGTGACACTAGATTCTTCACTCTGTAGTCATTACAGGATCCACCATATTTTAAAGGTTTAAAATATTCAGTTATTGATAATTGAACAAGCAAAAAGACTTCTCTTCCTAGAGTTCTCTACTTAGAGAACTTAAGAGGTAGAAATAGGGGAATGAAATGTGCAGGGAGACTGAAACATACATATGTGTGATTCTGGATCTAGAATAAGAGTCTTCCCTGAGGAAAAGGTAGTTGGCCCATTTGTTTAGAAAATTCTTCAGCAAAGCACTAGAATAGCCTGTTTTCTAGAATAATCCTGACCTCATCAAGCCAAGAGAAATGAATTAATAGTTATTTTCCATTCCTAGCATATATTATTGTAATTTTTGAACGTCTGTTACAGATAAATGGTGACCATGAGTTTGGGGAAATGTAAAACGGTTCACTTGGTAGCCTGCCAGTGGTGCATTAGAAACATTTGTGTTGGTTAGCCAGCCCTGAAGAGAAGGAACATTTTTATTGGCAGATCCCACAGTGGTTCTTCTCTTCCTTATGCTGTGGTTTTGTTAACCATTACTTTTTTATTCCACTTTTATGTTAGCCTTTTTCCCTCAAGAAAGAAGGATAAAAGGGAGCAGGGGAAAAATAATAAAATAACAACTTTAATAACTGTAATAAATTTTAAGTATCAGTTGAGGTCATGAGGTTCACCATTAAGAATTCTAGATGAGCTAGTTCATTTGACACTGCCCTGCATCCAAACTCCTCCTGCAGTCCCACCTGCATTAGCATTCAGAATAAAGCTTACAAGATCCATTTTTTATTTTTAATAAAATTTTTATTAAGCTATGAATTTGACTGCCCTGAAAACTAGTTTGTTCAGGGAAGGCGTAGCAGAGCTCTTTGGCTTCATTGAGAGTTTAGAGCTATTCAATAGGTAACCTCCTATATGCAGGCAGTTCCTATATGACTTCATTCAAAGAATAAAACAAATGATTAGGAGTTCAACACATTATTATGCTGATTGGGAGCTTAAAAATAAATAAATACAATTTAAAAGGTAATGTCAACACAGATGAAAAAGGAAAAATATTAGAATCTCCTGAACTGACTAGACAGACATGTTTAGAATACTGGTTTTCTCTGGAAACAAGTAAAGCTGGCAGAGAAATCCAAATATCTGCGTGTTAAATTATATACTCATTAGATGGTTTTTGGCTAAGAAAAGGTCTCCCACATCCAGAGAATACATTTTCCTATGTAAGAACAGTCCAGTACTGTCATCTGAATTCTGACATTTAGAACTTTTTGACTGTTAGGAGAGAAAAGTAGAGTACAGTCGCGATTAAGAGAGCTATTAACAGGCTGGGGCAGTGGCTTATGCCTATAATCCCAGTGCTTTGGAAGGCCGAGGTGGGCGGATCACCTGAGGTTAGGAGTTGGAGACCAGCCTGGCCAACATGGTGAAACCCCATCTCTACTAAAAATACAAAAATGAGCCAGGCATGGTGGCGGGCACTTGTAGTCCTAGCTACTCGGGAGGCTGAGACAGGAGAATCACTTAAACCTGGGAGGCAGAGGTTGCAGTGAGCCAAGATGGCACCACTGCTCTCCAGCCTGGGAAACAGAACGAGACTGTGTCACCAGAAAGAAAAACCTGAAGAGCTAATAGAGGAAATAAAATGTAATGCTAAAAATTATTTCATTTTTCCAACTGATAGAGACAGAAAAAGAACAACAAATGAACCAATAAAAGGATCAACAAATAGATGACATAAATTCAGCCATACCAATATTTATGGCAAAATGAAATATACTAAACACACCAAGTAAAGGACAGCGATATTAGAAGGGGGTTATTAGGAAAAAAAAAGCAAAGCTCAACTGTATGCTGTATATAAGACCTATACTACCATAAACACTGGCTGAAATTAAAGAATGGAAAAAGGTAGTTCTTAGAAATAATAATTATAAGAAACCTGGCATTGCTATATTAGTATTAGACAAAGGAGACTTCTAGACAAAGAGTATTTCCAGAGATAAAAAAGAACATATCATAAAGATAAAGGGGACAACACACCCGAAAGACATAATAATCTTTAATACATATATATCTAATAAAGCTTTAAAGTTCATGAAGGACAGACTGACAGAACTAAAGGTAAAACAAATCTGTGGTTATCAGTCATCACTGAGGATTTTCAGCTCCATTTCTTGGAAATTGATAGAATTAGTAAACAAAAGCAATATAGAAGATCTTAAGACTGTTAACTTATTTAGCATTTATAGAATACTACTTCTAACAACTGAAGAATATATGTTTTTAAGTGCATATGGAAGTTTCACAGATACAGACCATATGCTGGGCCTTACAATTAAAAATAAGTCTCAGTAAATTTCAGAAGAGTGAGATATGTCAAAATTGTTCTCTAACCGTAGTAGAATTCAGTTAGAAGTTAGTAAGATACTTAGAGAATTTCTCAAATGTTTGGAAATTAGATAACATAATTCTAAATACTATGGCTCAGAGAAGAAGTCATAAGAAATATTAGGAATCATTTTGAACTGAATGAAAATTCAAATCTGAAATTTTGTATTTCACAGTTGAAGAAGTGGTTAGAATGAAATTTTTACCCTTAAAAACCTACATTAGAAAAGAAGAAAAGTTGAATTTCAGTGATCTTAGTTTTTACACTAAGATACCAGAAAAAGAAGTAGAGTAAACCACAGCAAATAGGATAACAGAAATAGTAAAGATAACAGAAATCAAACACGTAGAAGACAGAGAATCAACCCAGAAAATTCACAAAATTCGTAACCGTTTTTCTTCAAAGAATTTAAAAAATTGATAAGTTCCTAATAAATAGATCAAGGGAAAAAGGAAGGTACATGAATTGTCAATATCTGGAATGAGAGAGAGGTTATTACTCCAGTTTCTAAAGACACTTAAAAAGATAAGAGAATATTTTGAGCAACTATATGCCAATAAATTTAATGAATAGACAGATTCTTTGAAAAATACAATTCATTAAACTGGCTTAAGAAGGAACAGATAATTGGGCAGGGCTTTATCTGTTAAAGAAATTGTATTTGTCATATGGAACCAAATAAGAGCCCGAATAGCCAAGGCAATCCTGAGCAAAAAGAACAAAGCTAGAGGCATCATGCTACCTGACTTCAAACTATACTACAGGACTACAGTAACCAAAACACCATGGTAGTAGTAGTAAAACAGATGCATTGAGCAAAGGAACAGAATAGAAAGCCCAGAAATAAGGCTGCACACCTACAACTATCTGCTCTTCCACCAACCTGACAAAGGCAATCAGGGAAAGGATTCCTTATTCAGTAAATGGTCCTGTGATAACTGGCTAGCCATATGCAGAAGATTAAAACTGCTACTCTGTCTTTATACCATATACAAAAATTGACTCAAGATGGATTAAAGACTTAAATGTAAAACCCAAAACTATAAAAACCCTGAAATACAACCTAGGTAATACCATGGGCACGGGCAAGGATATCATGACAAAGATGCCAAAAGCTGTTGCAACAACAGCAAACATTGACTAATGAGATGTAATTAAAGAGATTCTGGACAGCAAAAGAAACTATCAACAGAGTAAACAGACACCCCACAGAATGGGGGTTAATTTTTCCAAATTATGTGACAAAGGTTTAATATCCAGCATCCATAGGGAATTTAAACAAATTTACAAGAAAACTCCTTAAAAAGTAGGCAAAGGACATGAACAGACACTTCTCAAAAAAAGACACAGGAGTCCGCCAAGATGGCTGAATAGAACAGCTCCAGAGCACAGTTCCCAGCAAGAGCAATGCAGAAGGCGAGTGAGCTTTGCATTGCCAACCAAGGTACCAGGTTTAACTCAATAGGACTGGTTAGACAATGGGTATAGCCCAACAAGAGCAAACTGAGGCAGGGTAGGACACTGCCTCAGCTGGGAAGTGCAACTAGCCAGAGAACCCCCCCTACTCCCACCCAATGGAGGACATCAGGGACTTTTCCAGCCACTTCAGCATGCCTATTCAGATCCTGTGCTTCTCTTATAATCTTTACAGCCTACCGACCAGGAGATTTCCACTGGGTAGGTAAGAGCCACAGGTTTCCAGCACAGATCTGAGCTGCCATTTCAGCCAGCACTGTGGGTTTTCAGCACAAATCTGGGTGGCCGTTGTGGCTGGGGCCTGGAACGCCTATGAGACAGATCCTTCCCCTCCTTTGAAATAAGGGTAGGGAGCCAAGTGATCTGACTGCATGGCTCGCACCCCACAAAGACTGGGAAACTGATGCCCTCTGGCTTGAGAGTTTAACACCCAGCGCAGCAGCTTGAGCTCCACCCGGCACAGTTGAGCTCGGTGCAGGGAAAGGCATCCACCATTGTCGAGGCAGTTCTAACTTTGCCTTTGTAAACAAAAGTGCGAGGAAGTTTACCTGGAGCCCGTTGCAGCTCAGCAACGCCTCTACAGGCAGACTGTGACTAGACATCGTCCTTGTTGGGCAAGGCATGTCAGGAACTTATAAATAAAACCTCACCTTCCCAGGACAGAGCACCTGGGAAAAAAGGCAGTTGTGAGTTCCGCTGCAGCAGATTTAAACGTCCCTGCCCAGCAGCCCTAAAGGGAACAACAGACCTCCCTGCACAACACTTGAGTTCTGATAAGGGACAGACTGCCTCCTCAAGTGGCTTGCTGACCGCTGTATATCCAAAAAGACACCTCATACAGGAGAGCTCTGGCTGACATCTGGCAGGGACCCTCTGGGACAAAGCTACCAAAGGAAAGAACAGGCAGGAATCCTTGCTGTTCTGCAGCCCCTGTGGGTGATACCCAGGCAAGCAGGGTCTAGAGTGGACTTCCAGCAGTCCTGCAGTACAGGGGTCTGACTGTTACAAGGAAAACTAAAAACAGAAATACCTTCAGCATCAACAGAAAGGACATCCACTCAGAGACCACATCCGAAAGTAAAGTAACCAGATTCAAAGACCAAAGGTAGATAAATCCACGAAGATGGGAAGAAACCAGTACAAAAAGGATGAATCGCCAAAACCCAGGACACCTCTCCTCCTCCAAGGGATCACAGCTCCTCACCAGCAAGGGAACAAAACTGGATGGAGAATGACTTTGACAGATTGACAGAAGCAGGCTTCAGAAGGTGGGTAATAAACTCCTCTGAGCTAAAGAACATGTTCTAACCCATTGCAAAGAAATTAACTTTAAAAAAAGGTTAGATGAAATGCTAACCTGAATAACCAGCTTAGAGAAGAACATAAACGACTTGATGGAACTTAAAAACACAGCACGAGAACTTTGCGAAGCATCCACAACTTTCATTAGCCAAATTGATCAAGCCTAAGAAAGGATATCAGAGGTTGAAGATCAACTCAGTGTAATAAAACAAGAAGGCAAGATTAGAGAACAAAGAGTGAAAAGAAATGAACAAAGCAAATACGGGATTATGTGAAAAGACCTAATCGATGTTTGATCAGTATACCTGAATGTGAGGGGGAGAATGAATCCAAGCTGGAAAACACTCTTCAGGATATTATCCAAGAGAACTTCCCAAACCTAGCAAGGCAGGCCAACTTTCAAATCCAGAGAACACCGTAAAAATATTCCTCAAGAAGAGCAACCCCAAGGCACATAGTCATCAGATACACCAGGGTTGAAATGAAGGAAAAACTGCTAAGGGCAGCCAGAGAGAAAGGCAGGGTTACCCACAAAGGGAGGCCAGTCAGACTCACAGTGAATCTCTTGGCAGAAACCCTACAAACCAGAAGAGTGGGGGCCAATATTCAACATCCTTAAAGAAAAGAACTTTCAACCTAGATTTTCATATCCAGCTAAACTAAGCTTCGTAAGTGAAGGACATATAAAATCCATTACAGACAAGCAATTGCTGAGAGATTTCATCACCACCAGGCATGCCTTACAAGAGCCCCTGAGGGAAGCACTAAACATGGAAAGGAACAACTGGTATCAGTCACTGCAAAAACACCAAATGGTAAAGACCACTGACACAATGAAGAAACTGCGTCAACTAACAGGCAAAACCATCAGCTAGTATCAAAATGGCAGGATCAAATTCACACATAACAGTATTAACCCTAAATGTAAATCGGCAAAATGCCCCAATCAAAAGACATAGACTGGTAAGTTGGATAAAACGTCAAGACCCATTGGTGTGATATATTCACGAGACCCATCTCAAGTACAAAGAAACACATAGACTCAAATAAAGGGATGGAGGAAAATTTACCAAGCAAATGGAGAGCAAAAGAAAACAGGAGTTGCAATCCTAGTCTCTAATAAAACGGACTTTAAACCAACAAAGATCAAAATAGACAAAGAAGGGCATTACATAATGGTAAAGGGATCAATGCAACAAGAAGGGCTAACTATCCTAAATATATATGCATCCAATACAGGAGCACCCAGATTCATAAAGCAAGTTCTTAATGACCTACAAAGAGACTTAAACTCCCACACAATAATAGTGGGAGACTTTGACACCCCACTGTCAATACTAGACAGATCAACAAGACAGAAAATTAACAAAGATATCTAGGACTTAAACTCAGATCTGGAACAAGCGGACCTAATAGACATCTACAGAACTCTCCACCACAAATCCACAGAATATACATTCTTCTCAGCACCCCATTGCACTTACTCTAAAATTGACCACATAATTGGAAGCAAATCACTCCTCAGCAAATGCAAAAGAATGGAAATCGTAACAAACAGTCTCTCAGACCACAGTGCAATTAAATTAGAACTCAGGATGAAGAAACTCACTCAAAACCACACAACTACATGGAAACTGAACAACCTGCTCCTGAATGACTACTGGATAAATAAAGAAATTAAGGCAGAAATGAAGATGTTCTTCGAAACCAATAAGAATGAAGACAAAGGCCGGGCGCGGTGGCTCAAGCCTGTAATCCCAGCACTTTGGGAGGCTGAGACAGGTGGATCACGAGGTCGACAGATCGAGACCATCCTGGTCAACATGGTGAAACCCCGTCTCTACTAAAAATACAAAAAATTAGCTGGGCATGGTGGCACGTGCCTGTAATCCCAGCTACTAAGGAGGCTGAGGCAAGAGAATTGCTTGAACCCAGGAGGCGGAGGTTGCGGTGAGCTGAGATCGTGCCATTGCACTCCAGCCTGGGTAACAAGAGCAAAAACTCCGTCTCAAAAAAAAAAAAAAAAAAAAAGAATGAAGACAAAATGTACCAGAATCTCTGGGACACATTTAAAGCAGTGTCTAGAGGGAAATTTAAAGCACTAAATGCCCACATAAGAAGTGAGAAAGGATCTAAAATTGACACCCTATTGTCTCAATTAAAAGAACTAGAGGAGCAAGATCAAACAAATATAAAAGCTAGCGGAAGACAAGAAATAACTAAGATCAGAGCAGAACTGAAGAAGATAGAGACACAAAAAACGCTTCAAAAAATTAAGAAATCCCGGAACTGGCTTTCTTAAAAGATCAACAAAATAGACTGCTAGCCAGACCAATAGAAAAGAGAGAAAAATCAAATAGATGCAATAAAAAATGATAAAGGGGATATCCCCAGCGATCCCACAGAAATAAAAACTACCATCAGAAACAACACTATGCACATAAACCTGTAAATCTTAAAAAAATGGATAAATTCCTGGACAGTTACACCCTCCCAAGACTAACACAGGAAGAAGTTGAATCCCTGAATAGACCAATAACAAGGTCTGAAGTTGAGGCAACAGTTAATAGCCTACCAAACAAAAAAAGTCCAGGTCCCGATAGGTTCACAGCCAAATTCTACCAGACCTACAAAGAGGAGCTGGTACCATTCCTTCTGAAACTAATACAGACAATACAAAAAGAGGGAATCCTCCCTAACTCAATTTATGACACCAACATCATCCTGATACAAAACCTGGCAGAGACACAATGAAAAAAGAAAATTTCAGGCCAGTATCTACGATCAACTTCGATGCAGTGATCTTCAATAAAATTTTGGCAAACTGAATGCAGCAGTACCTCGAAAAGCTTGTCCATCATGATCAAGTAGGCATCATCCTTGGGTTGCAGCATACACAAATCTATAAATGTAATCCATCACAGAAAAAGAATGAAAGACAATAACCACATGATTATCTCAATAGATGCAGAGAAGACCTTTGACAAAATTCAGCAGCCGTTTATGCTAAAAACTGTCAATAAACTAGGTATCGATGAAATGTATCTCAAAATAATAAAAGCTGTTTACAACAAACCCACAGCCAATATCATACTGAATAGGCAAAAACTGGAAGCATTCCCTTTCAAATCTGGCACTAGACAAGGATGCCCTCTCTCACCGCTCCTATTCAACATAGTATTGGAATTTCTAGATAGAGCAATCAGGCAAGAAAAAGAAAGAAAGGGTATTCAGTCAGGAAAGGAGGAAGTAAAGCTGTCTCTATTTGCAGACAACATGATTATATATTTAGAAGACCCCATTGTCTCAGCCCAAAATATCCTTAAGATGATAAGCAACTTCAGCAAAGTCTCAGGATACAAAATCTATGTGCAGAAATCACAGGCATTCCTATACATCAATAACAGACAAACAGAGAACCAAATCACAAGCGAACTCCCATTCACAGTTGCCACAAAGAGAATAAAATACCTAGGAATACAGCTGACAAAGGACGTGAAGGACCTCTTCAAGGAGAACTACAAACCACTGCTCAAGGAAATAAGAGAGGACAGAAACAGATGGAAAAACATTCCATGCTCATGGTCAGGCAGAATCAGTAATTGTGAAAATGGCCATACTGCTTAAAGTAATTTATAGATTCAATGCTTTCCCCATCAAGCTACCATTGACCTTCTCCACAGAACTGGAAAAACCACTTTAAACTTCATATGGAACCAGAAAAGAGCCCACATAGCCAAGAGAAATCCTGAGCAAAAAGAACAAAGCTGGAGGCATCATGCTACCTAACTTCAAACTGTACTACAAAGCTACAGTATTCAAAACAGTATGGTACTGGCACCAAAACAGAGATATAGATCAATGAAACAGAACAGAGGCCTCAGAGGCAATGCCACACATCTACAACCATCTGATCTTTGACAAACCTGACAAAAGCAATGAGGAAAGGGTTCCCTGTTTAATAAATGATGGTGAGAAAACTGGCTAGCCATGTGCAGAAAGCTGAAACTGGACCGCTTCCTGACACCTTATACCAGGCATCCCCAAACTTTTTACATAGGTCCAGTTCACTGTCCCTCAGACCGTTGGAGGGCCACCACATACTGTACTCCTCTCACTGACCACCAATGAAAGAGGTGCCCCTTCCTGAAGTGCAGCGGGGGGCCAGATAAATGGCCTTAGGGAGCCACAGTTTGGGGACGTCTGCCTTATACAAAAATTAACTCCAGATGGATTAAAGATTTAAACAAAAGATCTAACACCATAAAAACCTTAGAAGGAAGCTTAGGCAATACCATTCAGGACATAGGCATAGGCAAGAACTTCATAACTAAAACACCAATAGCATTGGCAACAAAAACCAAAATAGACAAATGGGATCTAATTAAGAGCTTCTGCACAGCGAAAGAAGCAATCATTAGAGTGAACCAGCAACCTACAGAATGGGAAAAATTTTTTTGCAAACTACCCATCTGACAAAGGACTAATATCCAGAACCTACAAGGAACTATAACAAATTTACAAGAAAAAAACAACCCATCAAAATGTGGGCGAACGATATGAACAGACAGTTTTCAAAAGAAGACATTTATGTGGCCAATAAAAATATGAAAAAATGCTCATCATCACTGGTTATTAGAGAAATGCAAATCAAAACCACGTTGAGATACCATCTCATGCCAGTTAGTAAACCACGTTGAGATACCATCTCATGCCAGTTAGAATGGCGATCATTAAAAAATCTGGAGACAACGGATGCTGGAGAAGATGTGGAGAAACAGGAGTGCTTTTACACTGTTGATGGGAGTGTAAATTAGTGCAACCATTGTGGAAGACAGTGTGGCAAGTCCTCAATGATGTAGAAATAGAAGTACCATTTGACCCAGGAATCCCATTACTGGGTATATATCCAAAGGATTATAAATCATTTCATTATAAAGACACATGCACACTTATGTTCATTGCGACACTGTTTACAATAGCAAAGACCTGGAACCAACCCAAATGGCCATCAATGATAGACTGGACAAGGAAAATGTGGCACATGTACAGCATGAAATACTACACAGCCATAACAAAAGATGAGTTCATGTCCTTTGCAGGGACATGGGTGAATCTGGAAACCTTCGTTTTCAGCAAACTGACACAAAAACAGAAAATCAAACACTGCATGTTCTCACTCATAGGTGGGTGTTGAACAATGATAACACATGGACACAGGAGAATATGACACGCAGGGGTCTGTTTGGGGGTTGGCAGTTAGGAAAGGGTTAGCAGGAGGTGGGGAGATTTGGGAAGGATAACACTGGGAGAAATACCTAATGTGGGTGATCAGAGGATGGAGGCAGCAAACCACCATGGCATGTACGTGCCTATGTAACAATCCTGCAAGATCTGCTCATGTACCCCAGAACTTAAAATGTAATAAAAAATAAAGGAGACATACCTGCGACCAATGAGCACATGAATAAAAGGTCAACATCACTGATTATTAGACAAATGCAAATCAAAACCACAATGAGATACCACCATCTCAGGTCAGTCAGAATGGCTGTTATTACAAAGCCAAAAGGTCAGTTGCTGGTGCGGTTGCAGAGAAAAAGAAACACTTATACCCTCTTGGTGGGAGTATAAATTAGTTGAATCATTAGAAGACAATGTGGTGATTCCTCAAAGACCTAAAAACAGAAATACAATTCGATCCAGCAATCCCCTTACTGGTATATATACCCAAAGGAGTATTAATCATTCTATCCTATGTACATCATGGAATACTACTCAGCCATTAAAAGTAACAAAATAATGGGGTTTTTTTGCAGCAACCTGGATGGAGCTAGATGCCGTTATTCTAATTGAAGTAACACAGGAGTTGAAAACCAAAAACCTTATGTTGTTACTTATAAGTGGGACCTAAGCTATGAGTATGTAAAGGCATACAGAGTGATATAATTGACTTTAGAGACTCTGAGGGGGAGGATGAGAGATAAGATAGGGATAAAATCTGTATATTAGGTACCATGTATACTACTCCATTGATGAGTGCACTAAAATCTCAGAATTCACAGCTGTATAATTCATGCATGTAAAGAAAAACCACTTACACCCCAAAAGCTATTTGAAATAAGACACATACACGTATGTTCATTGCTGCACTATTTGCAGTAACAAAGCCATGAAATCAACTTAAATGCTCATCAGTGGTTGACTGGATAAAGGAAATGTAGTACCTGTATACCATGGAATATTATGCAGCCATAAAAAAGAACAAGGAGTTGTCTTTTGTAGGAACATGGATTGAGCTAGAGGCCATTATCCTTAGCAAACTAATGCAGGAACCGAAAACCAAATACGTCATGTTCTCACAAGTGGGAGCTAAATGATGGCAATGCATGTACACATATAGGGGAACAACAGACACTGGGGCGTATTGGAGGGTGGACGGTGGAGGCTGGGAGAAGAGATAGGATCAGGAAGAATGATGATACGTACTAGGCTTAATACCTGGATGATGAAATAATTTTTACAACAAGCCTTCATGACATAAGTTTACCTATATAACCTTCACATATGCCCCTGAACTTAAAATAAAAATTGAAAAAGAAAAAGAAATTTAATTCATAATCAAAAACATTCCTACAAAGAAAACTCCAGGCCCAGATGGCTTTACTGTTGAATTCTACCAAATGTGTAAGCAAGATATAGAGAAACTCATTTCACAAAATAAAAAAGGTATTAAAGAAATACTTTCTAAGTTAGCTTAGAATTGTGATCCTCATGCCTAAACTTGACAAAGATGTTACAAAAGAATAAATTACACATAAATGTCACTCATGAACATTGGCATAAAAGTCCCTAACAAAGTCTTAGCAATTTGAATTCAAGATAAGAAAGCTAATATATCTCAACCAGGTTGGCCTTATTTCCAGAATGCAGGGTTTGTTCAGTATTCACAAATGAATTAATTCACTACCTGAACAAAATAAAGAAAAAAATCATTTAGTCACTTGAGAACATTCAGAAGAGGCTTTTAATAAAAGGTAACACCCATTTGTGATAAAATATCTTAGCTAACTGGAGATAGAAGGGTAATTCAGCTCAATAAAGAGAATCACGAAAAATTTACAGCTAACATCATACCTAATAATGTAAGCTGAACCCTGAAGTTGAAAAAGAGATAAAGATGTCTACATTTACCCCCCTATTCAATACTAGTGATTTGAGAAAGGAAGGAGAGAGGGAGAATAAAGTTCAAAAGAAAATTCTAAAACTGTATTTATTGATAAACATGGTTGTTTAGGGCATTTTAGGCATACTTTGGGGATACTGCAAGATTTGTTCCAGACTACTGAAGTAAAGTGAATATTGTAATAAGGTGAGTCACGCAAATTCATTAGTTTCCCAGTGCTTATAAAAGTTATACGTAAGCAGGGTACAATGGGTCACGCCTGTAATCTCAGCACTTTGGAGCTATGGAAGGTGGATTGCTTGAGCCCAGGAGTTCAGGACCAGCCTGGGCAACATAGGGAGACCCTGTCTCTACAAAATAAAAAATAAAAAGCAGGACATGGTGGCACTCACCAGTGGTCCTAGCTACTCAGGAGGGTGAGGTGGAAGGATTGCTTGAGCCCCAGAGGTCGAGGCTGCAGTGAGCTGTGATCATGCTACCACACTCCAGCCTGGGTGATAAAGTGAGGCCTGTCTCAAAAAGAAAAAGTTGTATGTACACTATGCTATAGTCTGTTAAGTGTGCAGTAGTATTGTGTCTAAAAAATGTTCATACTTTAAAAATACTTAAGAAAAATTCTTGTGATCATCTTGAGTCTTCAGGGAGACATGATCTTTTTGCTGGTGGAGGGTCTTGCCTATGTCTTGATGGCTGCTGACTGATTAGAGTGGGGGTTGTTGAAGGTTTGGGTAGCTGTGGCAGTTTCTTAAGACAATAATAAAGTTGCCATATCAATGGACTCTTCCTTTCACAAAAGATTTCTCTGAAGCATGTGATACTGTTTGATAGCATTTTACCCACAGTAGAAGTTTTCAAAATTGGAGTCAGTCATCTCAATCTTGATGCTGCTTTACCAACTATGTTTACGTAACATTCTAAATCCTTTGTTGCCATCTCAACAACGTTCATAGCATCTTCACTAGTAATAGATTCTGTCTCAAAATAAAACACTTACAAGAAGCAACTCCTCATCTATTCAAGATTTATTATGAGATTGTAGCAATTCAGTCTCATCCTCAGGCTCCATTTCTAGTTCTCTTGCTATTTCCATCACATCCAGTTACTTTATCCACTGAAGTCTTGAACCCCTCAAAGTTATCCATGAGGGTGGGAATCTGCTTCTTCCAAACTCTTATTGTTGACATTTTGACTTCTTTCAATGAGTCACAAATGTTCTTACTGGCATCAGGAATGGTGAATCTTTTCCAGAAGCTTTTCTGTTTACCCCAGTCCATCAGAGGAATAACTGTCTATGCCTTCTGTGACCTTATAAATTGTATTTCTAAATAAGATTTCAAAGTCAAAATACTTCTTGATCCATGGGCTGCAGAATGGATGTTGCGTTCGCAGGCGTGAAAAAAAAAAACATGAATTTCCTTGTACAGCTGTCAGAGCTCTTGGGTTACCAGTTGCATTGTCAGTGAGCTGTTACATTTTGAAAGCAATCTTTTTTTCTGAGGAGTAGGTCTCTGCGTGGATTTAATACACTAAGTACACCATGTTGTAAACAGGTGGGCTGTGATCCAGGCTTCATTGTTCCAATTATGAAGCACAGGCAGAGTAGATTTACCATAATTCTTAAGGGCGCTAGGAGTTTCAGAATGATAAAATAAACATCGGCATCAGCTTTTAAGTTACCAGATGTATTAGTCCCTAATAAGAAATTTAGCCTTTCCTTTGAAACTCTTTTGAAGCTGTGAAGCCAGGCATTGACTTCTCTTCTCTAGCTCTGAAAGTCCTAGATGGCATCTTCCAATATAAAGATGTTTCATGTGTGTTGAAAAATCTGTTGTTTAGATACCTTTGTTGATTATCTTAGCTAGATCTTCTGGATAACTTGCTGCAGTTTATCCATTAGCACTTGCTGCTTCACCTTGCACTTTTATATTATGAAGATGGCTTCTTTCCTAAAGCCCCACTACCCAGCTTCTGCTAGCTTCAAACCTTCTGCAACTTCACCTCTCTACCTCACCTCTCAGCATTGTTGAGATGGCAACAAAGGATTTAGAATGTTACATAAACATAGTTTGTAAAGCAGCATCAAGATTGAGAAGATTGACTCCAATTTTGAAAGAAGTTCTGCTGTGGGTAAAACACTATCAAACAGTATCACATGCTTCAGAGAAATGAAGAGAGTTAGAACCTTGCTCTGGATTGGGCTTTGGCTTAAGGAAATGTTGTGGCTGTTTTGATCTGCTGTGCAGACTACTAAAATGTTTTCCTTATCAGCAATAGGCTGTTCACGTTTTCATCGTTCATATGTTCAGGGGAGTAGCACTTTTGATTTCCTTCAAGAATTTTTCCTTTGCATTTGCAACTTGACTGTTTCATGCACGAGGCCTTGGTTTCCACTTATCTCTAGGCTTTAGATATGCCTTCCTCACTAAGTTTAATCCTAGCCTTTGATTTAAAGTGAGATACATGTGACTTAAACACTTAGAGGCCATTGTAGAGTTATTAATTGGATTAACTTCAATATTATTGTGTCTCAAGGCATAGGGAAGCCTGAAAAGAAGGAGAGAGATGAGAGAATGGCCGATCAGTGGAGCAGTCAGAATATATACAACATTTATTGATTAAGTTTACTGTCTTATATGGGTGTGGTTTGTGGTGCCCCTAAACAATTACAGTAGTAACATCAAAGATCACCAATCTCAGATTACTATGGCATATATAATAATAATAAAAAGTTTGAAATATTACAAGAATCACCACAATCTGACACAGGCACAAAGGCGAGCACATGCTGTTGGGAAAATGGCCATGATAGACTTGCTCGGTGCAGGGTTGCTACACATCTGCAATTTGTAAAAATCACAATTTCTGTGAAGCACAATAAAGCAAAGCACAATAAAATGAGGTGTAGCTGTATATAAAAACCAGTTGTATTTCCATACACTAGTAACAAACCAATGGAAACTGAAATCTTAGAAAATATTATTTATAATGCTATGAAGATGCATAAAATATTTAATAAATTTAACAAAAGTTGTATAAGATCTCTATACTGAAAACCACAAAACATTACTGAAAGAAATTAAAGAACATCTGAATACACTGGACGCAATGACACATGCTATAGACCCAGCTAGTTGTGAAGACAGTAGGGTCGCTTGAGCCCAGGAATTTGAAGCTTTAGTGTCCTATAATCACACCTGTGAATAGCCACTGCATTTCAGTCTGGGCAACATAGAGAAACACTATCTTGATAGGCCTTATGCTGTATACAAAAAGTAATTCAAAAATGGGTCATAGACCTAAACATAAATGGTAAAAGTATACTCTTCTTGAAAATAACAGGATACTTAAGGGTAAACAAAAATTTCTTAGTACATAATTACTACTAAACATTTTTCTTAGTACCACAAAACCAGTAGTATACACTATGTACTAACCACAGGGGAAAAAAAAATCGATAAATTGTACTTGATCAGAATTAGAAGCTTTTCTTCAAAAGATGCCACTGAGAAAATGAAAATAAATAATGTAGACAGAAAGTATTTGAGAAGTATTTTATATAGGACTTTACAATGATAGTTAAATTTCTGTGTCATCTTTTTAGTAGAATTACATTTCTTTATACTCACTGATTTCCAAGCTTTTGTTACCTTCCTCCAATGCTTAACATTCAGAATTGTTGCTCATCTTGAATCCCCCAGAAACAAGCATAATACCTAACATCTAAATGGCACTCAGTAAATGTTTTTAATTTTTTATTGAATTATTTTACTCTTAAATAACATATCCTCTTAGAGGATATATAACAAAAAAACTGATTAAAAAAAAAAAAACTTCTATACTGTCTTTTCTATATGTTAGATCTTGAAGACAGTTTAAACATTCTTTAGACCCATAGTTTATGTTTTTTCTCTGGTTTAAGATTCTAGGAAATTAAGGAAAAGATACATTCTGTTTACAAGCAGTTGCTATGGAAAATATTTATGATGTATGTATCAATTTTACACATAGGGAATTCTCAGAAAACAGACGAACCTTCCACTTGAGCAGAAGCTAACATTGCCATGCATGTGAAAGCAATTGTGGCTAAATTCATTCTTTCTCTTCTTCTTTGCCTTTTCTTTCACAGGATGAAATTCTTATTATGGCCTATCAACGCTGGTTCAACACAGAATAAAGATTTTTTTCAGTGTGTTTATGATCATGCATTTTTTTTGGTTATAAATACTGTTTTTATTTTTTTTTATTTATTGGCATTTATATTTGCTGAATATATATATGAAATTAACTTTATTAGTGTCCTTTTTTATTTTATATATATATTACATATATATCTAATTATATATTATATATACCTATAATATACACGTATATTATATATACATATATAATATATACATATATACGTTATATATATATAACATATATATGTTATATATATAATGCACTTTAGGTTCTGAGGTACATGTGCAGAATATGCAGGATTGTTGCATAGGTACCTACATGGCCATGTGGTTTGCTGCCTCCATCCCCATCACCTATATCTGGCATTTCTCCCCATGTTATCCCTCCCCAACTCCCTACCCTCGCTGTTCCTCCCCTAATCCCCCCTACAACAGGCCCTAGTGTGTGATGCTCCCCTCCCTGTGTCCATGTGTTACTCATTGTTCAACACCCACCTATGAGTGAGAACATGCAGTGTTTGATTTTCTGTTCTTGTGTCAGTTTGCTGAGAATGATGGTTTCCAGATTCATCCATGTCCCTACAAAGGACATGAACTCATCGTTTTTTATGGCTGCATAGTATTCCATGGTGTATATGTGCCACATTTTCCTTGTCCAGTCTATCATTGATGGCCATTTGGGTTGGTTCCAGGTCTTTGCTATTGTAAACAGTGCCACAATGAACATATGTGTGCATGTCTTTATAATAGAATGATTTATAATCCTTTGGATATATACCCAGTAATGGGATTGCTGGGTCAAATGGAATTTCTATTTCTACATCATTGAGGAATCACCACACTGTCTTCCACAATGGTTGAACTGATTTACACTCCCACCAACAGTGTAAAAGTGTTCTTATTTCTCCACATCCTCTTCAGCATCTGTTGTCTCCAGATTTTTTAATGATCGTCATTCTAACTGGTGTGAGATAGTATCTCAATGTGGTTTTGATTTGCATTTCTCTAATGACCAGTGATGATGAGCATTTTTTCATATGTTTGTTGGCCTCATGTATGTCTTCTTTTGAAAAATGTCTGTTCATGTCTTTTGCCCACTTTTGAATGAGTTGGTTTGGTTTTTTTCTTGTAAATCTGTTTTAGTTCTTTGTAGATTCTGGATATTAGCCCTTTGTCAGATGGATAGATTGCAAAAATTTTTCCCATTCTGTTAGTTGCTGGTTCACTGTAATGATTGTTTCTTTTGCTGTCCAGAAACTCTTAAGTTTAATTAGATCCCATTTGTCTATTTTGGCTTTTGTTGCCAATGCTTTCGGTGTTTTAGTCATGAAGTCCTTGCCTATGCCTATGTCCTGAATGGTATTGCCTAGGTTTTCTTCTAGGGTTTTTATGGTGTTGGGTCTTATGTTTAAATCTTTAATCCATCTGGAGTTAATTTTAGTGTAAGCAGTCAGGAAGGGGTCCAGTTTCTGCTTTCTGCACATGGCTAGCCAATTTTGCCAACACCATTTATTAAACAGGGAATCCTTTCCCCATTGCTTGTTTTTGTCATGTTTGTCAAAGATCAGATGGTTGTAGATGTGTGGCATTGCCTCCGAGGCCTCTGTTCTGTTCCATTGGTCTATGTCTGTGTTTTGGTGCCAGTACCATACTGTTTTGATTACTATAGACTTGTAGTATAGTTTGAAGTCAGGTAGTGTGATGCCTCCAGCTTTGTTCTTTTTGCTTAGAATTGATTTGGCTATGTGGACTCTCTTTTGGTTCCATATGAAGTTTAAGGTGGTTTTTTCCAGTTCTGTGAAGGGGGTCATAGGTGGCTTAATGGGGATAGCATTGAATCTATAAATTACTTTGGGCAATATGGCCATTTTCACAATATTCATTCTTCCTAACCATGAGCATGGAATGTTTTGCAATCTGTTTCTGTCCTTTTTTATGGTTTGTAGTTCTCCTTCACATCCTTTGTTAGTTGTATTTCTAAGTATTTTATTTTCTTTGTGGCAATTGTGAATGGCAGTTCATTCTTGATTTGGCTCTCTTTAAGTCTGTTATTGGTGTATAGGAATACTTGTGATTTCTGCACATTAATTTTTTATCTTGAGACTGCTGAAGTTGCTTATCAGTTTAAGGAGATTTTGGGCTGAAATGATAGGGTCATCTAAGTATACAATCATATCGTCTGCAAATACAGACAATTTGACTTCCTCCTTTCCTAACTGAATACCCCTTACTTATTTTTCTTGCCTGATTGCTCTGGCTAGAACTTCCAATACTATACTGAATAGGAGTGGTGAGAGAGGGCATCCTTGTCTAGTGCCAGATTCCAAAGGGAATGCTTCCAGTTTTTGCCCATTCAGTATGATACTGGCTGTGGGTTTGTTGTAAATAGCTTTTATTATTTTAAGATACGTTCCATCAATTCCTAGTTTGTTGAGAGTTTTTAGCATAAAGTACTGTTGAGTTTTGAACAAGGCCTTCTCTGCATCTATTCAGATAATCATGTGGTTTTTGTCTTTGGTTCTGTTAATGAGGTGGATTACATTTATAGACTTGGGTATGTTGAACCAGCCTTGCATTCCCAGAATGAAGCCTACTTGATCGTGATGGATAAGCTTTTTGATGTGCTGTTGCAATTGGTTTGCCAGTATTTTATTGACAATTTTTGTATCTATGTTCATCATGGATATTGGCCTGAAGTTTTCTTTTCTTGTTGAGTCTCTGCTGGGTTTTGGTATCAGGATGATGTTGGTCTCATAAAATTATTTGTGAAGGATTCCCTCTTTTTGGATTGTTTGGAATGGTTTCAGAAGGAGTGGTACCAGCTCTTTTTTCTTTTTTGAGACGGAGTTTCACTCTTGTTACCCAGGCTGGAGTGCAATGGCGCGGTCTTGGCTCACCACAACCTCCCCCTCCTGGGTTCAGGCAATTCTCCTGCCTCAGCCTCCTGAGTAGCTGGGATTACAGGCACGCACCACCATGCCCAGCTAATTTTTTGTATTTTTAGTAGAGACGGGGTTTCACCGTGTTGGCCAGGATGGTCTCGATCTCTTGACCTCGTGATCCACCCCCTTCGGCCTCCCAAAGTGCTGGGATTACAGGCTTGAGCCACCGCGCCCGTCTGGTACCAGCTCTTGTTTATATGACTGGTAGAATTCAGCCGTGAACCCATCTGGACCTGAGCTTTTTTTGGTTTGTAGGCTATTAATTGCTGCCTGAACTTCAGCCCTTGTTATTGGTCTATTCAGTGTTTCGACTTCTTCCTGGTTTAGGCTTGGAAGGGTGTAAGTGTCCAGAAATTTATCCATTTCTTCAAGGTTTACTGGTTTATGTGCATAGAGTTATTTGTAGTTATCTCTGACGGTAGTTTGTATTTCTGTGGAATCTGTGGTGATATCCCCTTTATCATTTTTTATTGTATCTATTTGATTCTTCTGTCTTTTCTTTTTTATTAATCTGGCTAGTGGTCTATTTTGTTGATCTTTTCAAAAAACCAGCTCCTGGATTTATTAATTTTTGAAGGGTTTTTTGTGTCTCTGTCATCTTCATTTCTGCTCTGATCTTAGTTATTTCTTGTATTCTGCTAGCTTTTGAATTTTTTTGATCTTGCTCTTCTAGCTCTTTCAATTTTGATGACTGGGTGTGAATTTTAGATCTTTCCTTGCTTCTCATGTGGGCATTTACTGCTGTAAATTTCCCTCTAGACACTGCTTTAAATGTGTTCCAGAGATTCTGGTGTCTTTTGTCTTTGTTCTGGCTGGTCTTTATTTCTGCCTTCTTTTCGTTGTTTATTCAGTCAACATTCAAGAGCCATTTGTTCAGTTTCCATGAAGTTGTGTGGTTCTGAGTTAGTTTCCTTATAAATACTGTTTTAAGAGCAAGGTGGTTACTAGTTAGCAGGATAGCAAATACTCTTGATCTTGAGATTAAGCTTTGAGTTTCCCAGGTGGCAGTGTGCACGTCTAGAGAGAACCTGTGAGAATGCCTCTGCAGGGCTCTGGCACTGTGTTTGGAGTTCTCTTTTTAGCTCAAAGCATCTGCAGATACATCGTAGCCCCCTTGGTGTTGCTTTGCCTTTGGTGGCATCTACCTTGCATGCCTGCCTTTTGTTTTAGATTTTTACCTTACTGTCTTCCCTGTTTATATTTTCTTTATGTTTATTTTTTCTCAGCTTACTTATAAAATGTTTGTAATCTTCAGGATTGCCAAAGTGCTTTTATCTAATGGTCAAAACCTGGAGTTAGGGGTTAACTCCGGGTTTTGTTAGGAGTTCGAGTTCTCATTTTTTGGAAAAGCATAATTGATTCATATATGTACACGGGTATTAACATTTAAATAACAATCAGGATCTCTATTCATTGTCACTTTTCTTTTGGTAAAAGGCAGATGTTAGAAATATTTCGTACCATGGTTTCCCCTCCTATAATATGAAATGTAATAAATCTCATATTACTATTTTTATTTGTTTTTCTCTTTTTATCTTCAGGTTGTGTATAGCATAATCCACATTACCGAATTAAATATGAACTAGATAAAAGTACTGTGATGACCTTTCTAATACAAGGGTTTGTGTTCAGAACATTTTTTCCGCTTCTAAGTTGTTCAATGGAAATAAATTTTTATACTTTATTAGAAACATAAATCTATGTTGCACTTAAGTTTAGAAACCTTTGGAAGTTCCATTTTTTCATCCAGCCTTCCTTAATATTGTTTCTAGATACATTTCTGGCTTTATTTCGCTTTAAACTTCTTATTACTATTCTCCAGAGACATCTGCCTATTCAGATTTACCTTATATTGTCTCTTTCATGCTTTCGTTTAAACTGTCCTTCTTGTAATCCCAGCACTTTGGGAGGCTGAGGTGGGTGGATCACAAGGTCAAGAGATCGAGACCATCCTGATCAACATGGTGAAACCCCGTCTCTACTAAAAATACAAAAAAATTAGCTGGGCATGGTGGCGCGTGCCTGTAATCCCAGCTACTCAGGAGGCTGAGGCAGGAGAATTGCCTGAACCCAGGAGGTGGAGGTTGCAGTGAGCCGAGATCACGCCATTGCACTCCAGCCTGGGTAACAAGAGCAAAACTCCGTCTCAAAAAAACAAACAAACAAAAAAACAAAACAAAACTGTTCTTCTGTCTTACATTTCTCACAACTTTGCCTTTTAAGGTTCCACCCTTTTTTCAAGGCTTACAGCAGATGATGCTGCCTGTGAAGAAACCTGCCTAAATCTTCTCAGTCAACACTTGTCCCCCAACATAAATTAGCTCTGTGTTTTGTTTGGTTTCATTTTGGGTTTTGGAGCTAAACTATTAATGCCTTGCTTCTGGACTGACTACATTCTCCAAAACTGTACAAGGCACTGTGGATAAAATATTCATTGAGATGATGTTTCCTTACTTCACAGAACTCACAGACTTACACACACACAATGTTTTTTGAAAAATGAGTGTATTATAGAGCAACGCATAGAGTTCTCTTGGCGAATGTAAGTATAAACATAAATAGCCAATGTGAATGAGATACATCTTTTGATAAGACATCCTGGAAGAGACAATATATTTTAATAGAGTTGTTTGTATATGGTTTAAGTTTTGTTGTCACATGTAGGATTTTAATATAATGGCACGTTTGGTACAAGGAAAATATTTTATTTTTGTTTTTCCCTATGGAAAACCGGTTATATATACTACTACCCACATAATGTAGTATGGTCCCATATGTGCTTAAGTGTGTTTCTAGTCTCTGTACAATTTTTCATTCACCTATTTGTTATTGCTATACTGGTTCATTACTGTTTCACTTACTGTCTTAATTCTGGTTCATAGTAGAACAAATCTCTCTAATGTTCTCTGTCAGAAATGACTAAAATGTTCACTCTTGTATATGAATTTTATAATGACGCTGACTAGTTCCTATAAAATCCTTTTGGGACTTTAATAAAGAATTTGCAGTTAGGCAAAATTTGGTATTTTTATAACAGTGAGTCTTGTCATCCACGAATGTGACCTATTTATCTGTTCATTTAACTTCTCCTTTATGACTTTCCTAATATCTCACACATTTTTCAGGAAACTACATGCACATCCATGTTAAATTTATGCCTGGATAACTCATTTGCTGCTATCATTAATGATATTTTTGTTAAATTTTAAAACTTTCTTATCCCTGGTGTGTAGAAAGACTATTTTTAAAAATTTGCTATTGTATACCCTAACATACCTTTATTTGTTTTATTAGAATAACATAAGCTGCTATAAAAAATGAACCCCCAAACTTTCAGTGGCTTACTACAGTAGAATGTTCTTACTTGCCCAGCATTCCAGTGCTATGATTTCTGACTGCTGAGTGCTTTTTAAATCTGTACTGTATTTATGCCTTGTTTTCATTCCTACACTTGGGACTTTTATCTTTTTTTCTTATTCAGATTTGTCTAGTTTATATTTCTTTATAAGGAGCGATATTTAGATTTTGTTGACTCTCTCTTTTGTATTTGTTGTTTTTACTCCATTGGTTTCTGTTCTTACTTTCTTACATTTATCATGCTTTTTCCCCCACCTTAACTGTATTGAATATTTTTAGTCATAATAAAAGACTATGTTTTTTTCTTTTAAAAATTCCATTGGCTGGACGCGGTGGCTCATGCCCGTAATCCCAGCATTTTGGGAGGCTGAGGTTGGCGGATCACCTGAGGTCAGGAGTTCGAGACTAGCCTGACCAACATGGAGAAACCCCATCTCTACTAAAAGTAAAAAATTAGCTGGGCTTGATGGTGCATGCCTGTAATCCTCAGCTGCTTGGGAGGCTGAGGCAGGAGAATCACTTGAACCTGGGAGGCAGAGGTTGCAGTGAGCCAAGATCACGCCATTGCACTTCAGCCTAGGCAACAAGAGTGAAACCCCATCTCAATAAAAAAGAATTCCATTAGCTATATCCAAGGTTTTATATATATATATGTGATGAAGTCTTTGGATTTGTAAGCATTAACCTATCTAGGGTATGGTGGTTTCATTTCATAAAATTGGGGGTTGGGAGTGATGTATTTGTTGTTGGTTTCACAGTGTTATTGTATTGTGGTGAGAAAGCATAGTCCATAAAAGGAAAGCACAGGAGGCATAAATACAACTGCAGTCAAGATCTTAAAAACTATCCACTGCAGATGTACTGGCATTGGACTGTTCTTTGATTTTGTCCTCAGGCTGGTGTCAAGTGATGCCATCCTTTTAAATATTCCTACATCTCTTTCTTAGATATTCAAATTGTTTCTCACAAGTCTGGATATCCATCCTCCCCCAGAAGTATACTTTTACTCCACATTTGTTAGGCCAAACTGAGTCCCATGCCAAGTCATTGAGGAGGGAAAGTGGGACCTTTCTTGGCTTAGTCTAATCAGCATCTACCTCTGAGGTTTAGAGATAGTCTTTAAGGCATACTGTTGAAGGCTAGATACATGAAAAACAACTGGAAGCACAAAATTAAGAGTGCGGATATTGGTTAATCAGCCAAACGAATCTTCAGTTGTCTCTGAGTTGCAGTCTTTTAATATGCCTGGGTAACAGCAAATTTATTGGAAGGAGAAAGAGTATTGGTGGAACTGGAGAGTCTGATAATTGGCATTCTGTTAGGAGAACATCTGTTATACTTACTTAAAGGCCTTTTCACACAGTTCTGTTATGTCTAATATTACAATGTGAAGTCTTCTGTTTGTTGTAACTCTTAAGTGTCCTTAATGAGGACTTCTTTTCTCATCTGTTTGGTAATCTTTGATTATGAGCTCTGCTTCTGTGGAGTTACTTTCCTTCTGAGTCCTGTTCCTTCAGATCAGCTTCAAATTTCTCTCTCTGGGAACTTAATACATTTATTCTTTCTGGACCAGTTTTTATGTTAATTTCTGTGCTTGGGATTCTGCGTGTCTGTCATGTACTAATGATTTCTCGTGAGTAATTCTTTTCCTACCCGTAGCCTAAGAGTCTTTGTTGCTTCATTGGGCTAGTAAGTCGAGTTTTTCTAAAGGTCTCTGTTTTTATAGAGTTAGTCAACTTTTGTGACTTTAACTAAGGTTAGTTCCATCTCCTCCTGAGCCTGAATCCTGGGATCTTCTCCCTAAGGCTTATAAGCCAGTTTTTTACCTACTGCTCCTTCGCCCCACCTCCATAAGCTATTTCCACTTAAATTTGTCAGTTATAACTGAATTCTTTCTTTCTTATTAGCACTTCTCCTGGTTTGGCTAAAGTTCAATACCTAATTTTTATTTTCTTTTTATGCACTATTTTTATGAGTTTGGAGCAAGAAAGGGGAGGGTCCTTTTATGTTGGTGGGTTCCTTCACAATATTTATCACACGTGTAAGTTCCAATTTAAACTAATTTATTTTCAGTCTGTTAGGTTTTCTTTTCTCCTTCTCTCCTAATTTTTGTCAGCTGTTATTTTTTTAATCATACTTTTTCTTGCTGAAGTCTTCAAAATCCGTCACATGGATTTGATTGTTGCTCTTTGGATAGAGTATCTGTTGCAAAGTTTTTGCCATCGCTTATGGGATGGGATGAATTACAACTCTCTTAAACAACAGTTTTATGTGGATAGGCACTTGAGACAATGATGAAAGATGTACTTCCTGCTCTTCATCTCTATTTCTGAAGTCTTACTCTTTTCTCTGAGTTTCTGTAAGAGTTACTTCTGCTTAAAACTTCTGCCTTTACCCAAACTTTATGGTGTCTTCTGGAATAGTTTATTTTTCCAGTATACTTTAAAGAAAAAAAACCTTCTGTTCTCAGCCTGCTCATGACATCCAGCTCCTGTTGCTTTGGCTCAGAGTTCCATTCTACCTCATGATAAACACCTTCGTATCTCATTATATCTTAAATTCTCTAAGCCCTAGGAGTAGACTTACAGAGGGAGCATTCTGTACTATTTAAATGAGCCATGACAAACCTGGGAGTGAAACTTGCTGCTGGGAAGTAGACCAGGTGGTATTAAAGGGGCTTGTTCCATGTGGCAATTGCTCAACCCGTTAATATTGAAGTAGAAACTGGAGGGGTAAACCTCTTTCAGCTGCTAATTTCCTGTGGCGATAAGACAGTCACACTGTGCTTGTGTATTTCCATCTCTCCATGTAAAACTGTATTGGAAAACATTTATTTTTATTTCTAGGTCTGATTTTTTTTTTGTAATTTTATTGGCAGAGGAGATGAATGAAATTGTTATATTATTAAATAGATGCTGCAGCTCTGCTTGCTAGGGGTTGCGTGAAATAATATAGTGTGAAGCGGTTAGTAATTTCCAGATGTAGAAGAGGACCTAATCAGACAGTTTTGTTTTGTTTTTTTGAGATGGGTGCCCAGCTCAGAAAGCTTTTTGACCAGACATGTATACATGTTTCAGTGGGTTAATTACTCATTTTATGATAATTTCATCTGTTAGAAAGTACCCAAATAATTGCGCAATATACATAAAGTTTTATGGATACGTCACATGCAAACAGTAGGTGAACTTCAGCATGGCTGTAGTTGGGAGGTTTCATATGGAGATACTGTGGGTACATGCCCTCTTCTTCCCAGCTGCCATTCTGGGAAGTGCTGATAGGCTCCGGAGCAAGTGAGGCCCTAGAGACTGTTTATGACACGTCAGTGCTCATTTGTGTCTCATCTCTTTGATCACTAAGAAGATAGCTATTTTACTAAAGCTTAAGTGTTGTCAGGTTCTGTGGATTGATTGTCTTAAAGAGAAAGATAAATCAACTTAGCTGTTTTTTTTCCTGAAGGCAGCTAACTAATCAGGTCATTTAATTTCGGACCAATAAGTGAAAGAATATTGAGTTTAATAAGTGTTGCATAAAAGAAGTTCTTTGTGATTTGACCTCAGGTTGAGGTGGCATAAATTTTCTTTCTTTTCAACTCCTGCCGCCCACTTTATGGTGTTGTATAGAATAATGAGTCCACAGGCCCTATAATCGTGTTAGATAAGGTGTTTGTTGTTTATTAGTACATAGTTGGAATTAAGTAGAAGTTACACACTGAATTTGAGTGAAATGACTTTTCTGCACAGTTAACTTGGATGTCATTTGTTCGAAGGATGTCATTTGTTGTAGCTGCTTCTCCCCTTCTACTTTTAGCTGTGGGTGCATCCCTTCTGCATCTTGCTAAAAATTATATTCTTGTTTTCACTTTTAAAGCATAAGACTGTTCCAGAGCTGTTTGGTTTTTATTTTAAACCAATACCAGAGCACCCCTTTAGTTAGTCACCAATCACTGTTTAGGTAAATTGATGATTTCTTTATCCTACCCAAGACTTTTTTATTTAAAATTGAGCATTTTTAACTTGCTTTTTAGGTCCTAGGATTGATGTCCTCTGTGGTATTCCTCCTCTAAGCTTCTTAAAGCAGTATTTTAAATAGAGGCTTTCAGTCTAAAAAGTACTCTGTACTTCATTGACTAGAATTGAACTGAACCGAACTGAACTGTAGGCTAATAAAAAGTACCAAATGAAAGCATTATGGTATCTCCTTGCACTCTATTGTAGATGTAATGTAGTGTGAACAGTAGTAGCTTTGATTCATTGTAAATCCCATCCTAATACTGACAACATAGTTCAAAATATCAGGAGATAAACCTCAAAGGTCACATTTGTGGGAATGGTCATTGTGCATATAAGACCTTGTGTTATTATTTTAAAGATAGCAGTGTTGCTTTTAAGATAGAACAGTATCCTAACCACTGACAGGGATAGAGGTAAGATGAGAATCAGTGGCTACCAAATAGTAATGTTTTTGTAGTTGAGGTTCTGTTTCTTCTTTAGCTGTTTTTATTATTGTTGTTGTTGTTATTATTGCATGAATGGTACCAATTACTTCACAGGCAAATTCCCCTTGAATCTCATAGTATTACAACGGATTTGCAGTAAATAAAGACCTGAGATAAAGGGGAAAAAAATGCTTATATTCAGTTATATTAAAATGAAGACATTTCAATAAAAATACTGAAGCAGTTTATGTTGTTCTGCATGTACAAATTGATAGAATACTTGAAAATTCTTCAACTTGAATGGTAGTCATTATCTTACAGCTTTCTTAAAGGAGGTCCATTTCTTTGTGGTAGGACAGAGGTTCCCAACATTACTTGGTTCTAGCACAATCACTAAATTTTTCATGACCTTTAGGCCAAAATAAATACTTAACAGTTCCTAACAGTACTTAGGTTTGTACAGTTTAAATATTTATGTTCTAACAGTTTGTAATTATGTCAGAAAATAGACATATTCATAATAAATTGAAATAAAATATTTTAATTTCATTCTAATTACTTACTAATCAAATGTGTGCTTGTTGGGCACTGCACAGTTTTTTAAACCTTGGAATCAGATTGGATACTGCCAACTTCATTTCTTGTTCTATACTAATTTCTGTGCAGAACTGAGTTGTGCTGTTAGTGACAGTGCTGTGGTCTGAATGGTTATGTCTCCCCAAAATTTGTACGTTGAAATTCTAACCCCCAAGGTGATGATATTAGGAGGTGTGGAGCCTTTGGGAAGTGATTAGGTCTTGAAGGTGGAGTTCTCATGAATGGAATTAGTGTCCTTGTAAGAAAGATCCAGAGAACTCATTTGCCCATTCCACTGTATGAGAAAAGCCGTGAGTACACATCATCTGTGAACGAGAAAGTGGACTGTCACCAGAATGTTGAATCTTACAGACTTCGATTTCAGACTTTCCAGACTCTGGAACTGTGAGAAATAATTTTTTGTTGTTTATAAGCTACCTAGTTTATGATATTTTGTTACAGCAGCTCAAATAGACTAAGATACACAGAAACCATCAAAGACTCAATTTCAAAAAGATACAATATCATGGACAATAATGTTGCATGATATTGTATTGAACTGTGAAATATCACAAGCTAGTAATTTACACACTTTCTGACAGGTCACTGTGTTTTTCAAAATTTAAAATACTCTACAGTACCCCTGTTAATTCCCCTGGGGTGCTGCAGTGCACAATTTGGGAACTGTGGTAGTATTGCAGATTGTAAAATTATCTAATAATAAGTATTGATGGCATCTTAGATTAGGAATAATTATTAGTATGTCAGACTATAGGGGAAGTGAGTAAATCATGTACTAGTCTGTTAACAGAATGATTATGAATTTCTTCACCCACCTGTAGAGAGACACTTTGGCCTATTTTTTGACTCTGACCCCAATAAAAAAAATATTCTGTACCTTCCCCCTTCTCTCTCCCTTTTTGTCTCCTCTTTATCTCTCACTCTAACAGGCACATACATAATGAAATAAGTATTTAACAAAACAATATTTTTACTATGTGCACTCTGACATTCTCTCTCTCTCTCTCTCTCTCTCTCTCTCTTTCTCTCTCTCCTCTCTCTCTCTCTCTCTCTCTCTGTCTCTGTGTGTGTGTGTGTGTGTCTCCTTAAGACCTACAGAACTGATGAAAACTAGTTAAGGTCACAGACTTGAGGGCCTGACTTGATTTTAAAATGGCCTTCTCCATTTCCTATCTATGTGACTGCAAGCGAGATATTTAACCTCTGAGTTACTCAGTTTCCTTGTCTATAAAATGGGAATTTGTAATAGTACCTAGTGCTGAGGGGATTTTAAGAAAGTTAATACATGTGAAACACTTTAAACAGTTTTTTTTGTTGGTGGTGGTGGTGTTTTGTTTTTTTTTTTGTTTTTTTTTTTTAGACAGAGTTTTGCTCTTGTCACCCAGGCTGGAGTACAATGCCATGATCTTGGCTTGCGGCAGCCTTCGCCTCTCAGGTTCAAGCAGTTCTCCTCCCTCATCCTCCCAAGTAGCTGGGAATACAGGTGGGGGCAACCACGCCCAGCTAATTTTTTTGTATTTTTAGTAGAGATAGGGTTTTACCATGTTGTCCAGGCTTGTCTCAAACTCCTGTCCTCAGGTGATCTACCTGCCTCGGCCTCCCAAAGTGCTGGAATTACAAGCAGGAGAGACCGTGCCCGGCCATTTAAACAGTTCTTGATCCGTAGTTACTGTTTTATTACTAGAATCTCAATGAATAATCACAGGCTAAAACATTTGGGAAATTAGAGAGATGCAGTAGTTCTTTTTTTTTTCTTTTTTTTTTTTTTTTTTTTTTTTAGGGAGGGAGGGAGGAGACCCCATCAGCAGAGAACTGGAACAGAGCAGTAATTATCTGATCATAACTTTATATTAGCCTGGGCAACATGGCAGCCTCTATCTCTCCAAAAAAATATAAAAATTAGCCAGCTGTGGTGCCCTGTGCCTGTAGTCCCAGCTACTCCGGAGGTTGAGGTGAGAGGATCGCTTGAGCCCGGGAGGAAGAGCGTGCAGCGAGCCAAGATCACACCACTGCACTCCAGCCTGGGCAACAGAGCTGAGATCCTGTCTCAAAAAATAAAAATAAAAAATAAATTTAAAAGTCTTTTTATATTACTTTTTTTTTTTTTTTTTTTTTTTTTTAGAAGAACAGAAATTTATTGTCTTATTGTTTTGGAGGTCAGAAGTCAGAGGTGTGAGCAGGGTTGTGCTCCTTCTGCATGCTCTAGGGAAGAATCTGTTACAGGCCTGGTAGCTCCCTGGCTTTTGACTGCATATTACAGTATTCACATGGCAACCTTCCTGTGTGCATATCTAATTCCACATATCTCTTTTTATAAGAATACCAATCAGATTGGGTTAGAGATCCCCTCTACTGGAATATGACTTCAGTTAATGACATCTGCAGCTGCCCTATTTCTTTTTTTTCTTTTTTTCTTTTTTTTTTTTTAAGAAAAAGAATAAAGAAGAGGAAGAAAGAGAAAGAGGAAGAGGGAGAGAGGATGGGGGTATTGCTTTATTGCCCGGGCTAGAATGCAATCTAAATATGGGTATGCCTATAATTGTCCTTAATAATGGAGATATGAAAGAAAATGAGGCAAGAGAATAACAAACAAGGAGCCAACCAAGATTTCGTTTAAACTTCTAAGTTGATATGATGTGGTACTGATAAGAGTGTATATTTTGTATATTTAAAGTGGAGAGTTCTATAAATGTTAATTACATTTACTTGTTCCAGATCTGAGTTCAAGTCCTGAATATCGTTGTTAATTTTCTGTCTCATTGATCTGTCTAATATTAATGTTGAAGTCTCCCACTATTATTGTGTGGGAGTCTAAGTCTCTTTATAAGTCTTGTATGTCTGCATATTCCTGTATTGGGTGCGTATATATTTAGGATCTTTAGCTCTTCTTGTTGTTGCATTGATCCTTTTATCATTATATAATGTCCTTCTTTGCTTCTTTTGATCTTTGTTGCTTAATTGTAACTTCTGCTTTTTATTTATTTATTTTAGCTCTCTGTTTGGTTGGTAAATCTTTCTCCATCCCTTGTTTGGAGTCTTTGTGTATCCTTGAATGTGAGATGGGTCTGGATGCAGCATACTGATGGGTTTTAGTTTTTTATTCAAATTGCCTGTCTTTGGATTCGGGGATTTAGTCAATTTAAATTTAGAATTAATAATAATATATGTGAGTTTAATACTGTCATTAGCTGGCTATTTTGTCCATTAGTTGATGTAAATTCTTCATTATATTGATGCTCTTTTTGATAATTTTTTTAGAAAGACTGATACTGTTTGTTCCTTTCTATGTGTAGTGGTTCTTTCAGAAGCTCTTGTAAAGCAGGCCTGGTGGTGATGAAATCTCTGAGTGCTTGCTTATTCACAAAAAACTTTATTTTTCCTTCACTTGTGAAGCTTAGTTTGGCTGGATGTGAAATTCTGGGTTGAAAGTTCTTTTCTTTAAGGATGTTGAATATTGGCCCCCACTCTCTTCTGGCTTGTAGGGTTTCTGCTGAGAGATCTGCTGTAAGTCTGATAGGCTTCCCTTTGTGGGTAACCTGACCTTTCTCTCTGGCTGCCCTTAGTATTTTCTCCTTCATTTCAACCCTGGTGAATCTGACGATTATGTGCCTTGGAGTTGCTCTTCTTGAGGAATATCTCTGTGGTGTTCTCTGTATTACCTGGAGTTGAATATTATCCTGCCTTACTAGGCTGGGAAAATTTTCCTGAATAATGTCTTGAAGCGTATTTTCCAGCTTGGATTCATTCTCTTTGTCACATTCAGGTACACCTATCAAGCGTAGATTAGGTCTTTTCACATAGTCCCATATTTCTTGGAGACTTTGCTCGTTCCTTTTTATCCTTTTTTCTCTAATCTTGTCTTCTTGTTTTATTTCATTGAGTTGGTCTTCGACCTCTGATATCCTTTCTTCTGCTTGATCAATTCGGCTGTTAAAACTTGTGCATACTTCACGAAGTTCTCCTATTGTGTTTTTCAACTCCATCAATTCACTTATATTCCTCTCTAAATTGTGTATTCTTGTTAACATTTCGTCAAATCTTTTTTCAAAGTTCTTAGTTACTTTAGATTGGGTTAAAACAAGTTCTTTTAATTCACAGAAGTTTCTCAGTATCCACATTTTGAAGCCTGCTTCTGTAATTGGAACACACTCGTTCTCCATCAAGCCTTGTTCCGTTGCTGATGAGGAACTGTGATCCCCCGCTGAGGGAGAGGCGTTCTGATCTTGGGCATTCTCAGCCTTTTTTGGCCGTATTCCTCCCTTCGTTATAAATTTATCCATCTGTGGTCTTTGTATTCACCGTCTTTGTAATTAGGTTTCTGAGTGGACGTCCAACTTACTGATTCTCAGCGCCGAAATCTGAGCAACCCACTGCACCAACCAAATCAGCGGCATTAAGATTGATGGTGCTTTTCTGACTCTGCACCAAGAACCGTCGCTCCAAGGCACCGGCAAAACCACCTCGCTGGTCACAAGAGTCGCGCTGGCGACCCGTGGGGCTCCTCCGCTGGGAATCTCCTGATGCGTGAGCATCAAGAATTCATGTGAAGGTGTGGCGTCCTCTCATTCTTTGCGCTTTCACTGGGAGCTACAATCCCGAGCTGCTAGTGATCAGCCATCTTGGGTCTCTCTCAGTAGTTCTATGCTCTAAAGGATACTACATACAGGCAAAAGGCTTTTCTGAATTTCTGCTCCTGGGCAGATAGATTATGAATTCCTTGCCAAAGATTGTTCATATCTATCCTCCTGAATTTGGATCCAGTTGAGTGGTAAACAGGGGAGTTAAAATAGGGGAGGTGAAAATACTGTCTTTCATTACTGACAAAGCTGATTAGAGAACATGACTTTATATCTGCACCCAAACAGCTTCACTAGTATATTACTCCTGAATTAGACAGATCTGCCCGCCAGCACAGCTGAATAACTGCAGGCTTCTTACTTCATGGCAGAGAGTAGAAGAGGATGGACCTTCTGCATAGGCAGCCAGGTCTTAAGAGAGGAGAGCAGAAGGGGGTGAACTGAGTGTGTTCACCTCTTTCTTCGAAATCTGCCAATGAGGTCACTCAGAAGGGAGCAAGACTGGAAACATAAGCACAGAAATGTGGAGAATGAGAATATCACCCTAACAAAGGGAACATTTTATAGGGATACAGGAGGCCCATAGTCAAGTTCATGTTTCATAACTTTTAGTAGTTAGGTATTCTTTCTGGCACAAACTTTAAGAACAGTTATGCCAGGGTTTGAATCCTGCCTATGTCACTTAATTGATCTGGGGCAGGCATCCTAGAATTTCTAACAGTTGTAAAACAGACAAAACTGCTTTGCAAGAAAAATTGACCACTGACTTCTCTTCCCTGTTCTACTGATATAACACTAAATTTTTTAATGTTTGTTTGTAACAAATTTCAGTAGTGTTAGCGATATGAGATCAGCCTTAGTTGATTAGTAAGAAAGACCTTATGTGCCTAAGATAGCGGCCGGGCGGGGTGGCTCAAGCCTGTAATCCCAGCACTTTGGGAGGCCGAGGCGGGTGGATCACGAGGTCAAGAGATCAATACCATCCTGGTCAACTTGGTGAAACCCTGTCTCTACTAAAAATACAAAAAATTAGCTGGGCATGGTGGCATGTGCCTGTAATCTCAGCTACTCAGGAGGCTGAGGCAGGAGAATTGCCTGAATCCAGGAGGCGGAGGTTGCAGTGAGCCGAGATGGCGCCATTGCACTCCAGCCTGGGTAACGAGCGAAACTCCATCTCAAAAAAAAAAAAAAAGATAGCAAGAAGGGCCTTTGACCTCTGTTATTTATAGGAAAATAATTTATTAATCTAATTTTTATTGTCACTTCTAACCTAAATACACAATTGTTCTATTAATGGGGACCTTTTATTTTTCCTGTGAGTATCTGAAATAGTCTTTTTTTTTTTTTTTCTTCTGTGTAGGTGAAGTGATAATGGTTTTTCTCATGTATCAGGCAACTAAGACGAATAACTTATTTTAGACCAGAAATTTTTGGAAATGGTACCTATCCAGTTGGCATAAAATTTGCAAGCGCTATTCTGTTGTTTCCTCAAAAAGTTGCAATTGCTTTACTCATAGAGTTATCAGTTATTTTTCTGGTTATTTCACTTGAAATAGCGATGCTTTGTCTTTTTTCTTCTGGAGATACATGGCCAAAAGTAAGTCTTTTCACCAGCTGGATAATACAAAATTTGAGTAATATAAGAACTTTCCCACTGGCTTTATATGATTGAATTTCCACTATGTAAAATTAAACTAGTTATTTCTTATGCTACCCAGTATATGGTTTATTATTTGAAAACTGTATCCCCATTTTTCTTCAAGCACATCATTTTGTCTTTTGCATCTCAATGCAGGGATTGGATAGCATAATTTCTTCTCTTAGAAATGCATTTTCGGCCGGGCGCGGTGGCTCAAGCCTGTAATCCCAGCACTTTGGGAGGCCGAGGCGGGTGGATCACGAGGTCAAGCGATCGAGACCATCCTGGTCAACATGGTGAAACCCCGTCTCTACTAAAAATACAAAAAATTAGGTGGGCATGGTGGCACGTGCCTGTAATCCCAGCTACTCAGGAGGCTGAGGCAGGATTGCCTGAACTCAAGAGGCGGAGGTTGCAGTGAGCCGAGATCGTGCCATTGCACTCCAGCCTGGGTAACGAGTGAAACTCCGTCTAAAAAAATAAATAAATAAAAATAAAGAAATGCATTTTCTGCTGTTTGTAGCTACTATTTCTATTATTTCATCAATAGCTACAGGAAGAAGTGGAGCTCTTGACATCTATCTGTAATCAAAAGTATGATTGCATACCCCATGCAGACTTTTTCTTTCGAAGTTAGTGCTGCCAACTGCCTCTTTAGTACCTTGAGCTTGACGTCTAACCTTAAGCAGCAAAGGTCTCGGAGAAAAGCAGTTGCCAGAGTCATTCTGTTTGCTTGTGTCCTCCTAACCCACTGATGACACATCTGACTCCTTGACATTGTATTATTTGTTTCTCAGAGAAGTAAAGCTTTTTTTTTTTTTTTGAGGCAGAGTCTCACTATGTCATCTAAACTGGAATGCAATGCCAAGATCTTCGCTCACTGCAACCTCCACCTCCTGGGTTTGAGCGATTCTCATGCCTCAGGCTCCTGAGTAGCTAGGATTAGTGCCTGCCACCATGCCTAGCTAATTTTTGTATTTTTAGTAAAGACGGCGTTTCACCATGTTGGTCAGGCTGGTCTTGAACTCCTGACCTCAAGTGGTCTTCCCACCTTGGCCTCTTACCCGGCCAAAGCAGTTTTTTGATATATAAGCATTTAATATATTGACTTTGGTTGATTCTTGCCTCACTTCTAAGATAATTGCCTCTGTTAAATTAACATTTATTTTTAGGCTTGAATTATTCACTATGTTATGAGTTGGTCAGTTTAAAAGCCCTTCTGTTTCTGCTGCAGCCACTTTCACTGTAACATTTATCATGTTATTCTTGGCAGCCAGTCTTCTTAACTCTTCTCTTAGCTCTGATCTACCTAACATGTAAATTCTAGAATTATTTCTCTCAGATGTTACTTTGGACAGGTTACAGCTGTATCACTTAAAATTGTCTTAGTTCATTTTTAATGAAAATCCAAAAGATGCCACTATTGCAGTAAAAGTGTAAGAAAATATTAATAGAATGAGTTTATTAATGATAAAAATTAATAGAATATGGGTTTGTTAATATTAATAGAAAAGTGGTTTATTAATAGGCAATTTGGGGCTGCTACAGTGGCTCCATGACACCAAATGGTTCTGGGCTCTATCTTTTCCACTATCCTTAGTATATGGCTTTCTTCATGCTTGCAAAATGGTGGTATACAGAAGCCTTTCATACATATTCCAGACTATGAAGAAAGACAAGGGGAAAAAGGGACGTAGCATGCCCACCCACCATATACGGCGTAGCATGCCCACCCGCCATATACAACAAGCTGGAAAGAAGCCTGGAATGTCACGTTTTAGTTGGGCTGTGACTGTCCACTGCAAAATCCAGATCCCATTAGTAAAGGATGATGATGGAGTGGATGGATATTAAGCAGAAGTAGCAGTGTGTACCTCAGCTTTCCTGTTCAGAAACATGTTATAAGTTCATATATTGCTTTAATTCTATCTATCCTAGATAGATTTACAGGACTAGAATCAGACCTTTAGAGGCACTAACCACTGAAAAGAGGCTAATCACTTCCCATATGTAAGCCAAATTATATAAAAAAATTGAACAAAATACATGTAAAGACGGAAAACATTTTTATTTTTCCCATGACATTTCAGTATTTTTCTGGAATTATCAAATGCTCTTGCTAAAAAAAAAATTTTTTTTTTTTTTTGGCTGGGTGCAGTGGCCTGTGCGTGTAATCCCTTTGGGAGGCCAAGGCAGACGGATCCCCTGAGGTCAGGAGTTCGAGACCAGCCTGGCCAACATAGTAAAATTCTGTCTCTGCTAAAAATACAAACATCAGCCAGGCATGGTAGGCTCCTGTAATCCCAGCTACCTGGGAGGCTGAGGCAGGATAATCGCTTGAATATGGGAGGCAGAGTTTGCAATGAGCCCAGATTGCACCACTGCATTCCAGCCTAGCAACAGAGCGAGACTCTGTCTCAAAAAAAAATAATAAAATAAAATAGAATTGTTTTTTCTTTTTTGTGTGTGGTGATTGTAATAGGCTGGAGGGTATGGTGAGTCTACGTTGCTGACCTGCTAACTCATTCCCTATTTCAGCAATATTTTCTATTTGAAAGATGAGAAGGTTGCTTAAATTTTAACTCCATAGAGGTGATTCATTTACTGTAGAGCCTTAAGAAAAATACTTACCCTATCTGGGCCTCTGTTTCTCCATCTATGAAATGAGAACATTGATCATAATAGAAAAGTAGGCAAAGAACATAAGCAATTCACAAAACCATGCATGCAATGACCAATAAAGCTATAAGAAAATATTAAGCCTCACTTATGATAAAAGAAAATGAAGTTTAAATAAAAAGTTCATTTCTAAAAATGTAGCATAGTAGCAGGGATATAATACCCAGTGCCAATAAGAATATAAAGAAACAAGTACTTTAGTTTAAAGATAGTCTGAAGTAGTAAACCAGGGCAACTAGGTATATTTATCAAAGGTTTTTAAAAATGGGCAAAAATTTTTGGCCCTGCAATTCTACTTTGAGTAACTTTCCTACCAAAATTTTTGACAAGCACACAATGATTGACCCTGGTAAGTTGACATAAGATATTTTTAACTCAAGACAGTTTTTTTTTCTTTCCTATAGTAATTTGTGTGAAGCTTTCTAAGAAGTAAATATATAATTTACTGTCAAACCTTTTTTCTTTTAGAAAATCTAAGCCATGAACATTTAATATGTTTTTCTTTTACATGGTATTAGGAGGATAATGGCAGTCTTTTAAAAATAAAAATTATAATTTCTTTGCTCATTTTTTTCAATTTTCATTTCATTTTTATTTCAATCCATCTATCCATTTTGGTCTTGTCTGTTTTACCTCTGGGCTCTATGTTTACTGCAACCAGTCTTCCTAACTCTTCTCCCAACTTTGAGAAGTACTCTTCTATTTCAATGAAGTATTTCCAAATGAAACTTGTATAATGGTTTAATGCCATAAAGACTTCTGCTTCTGTCTTCTGTCTTCATTGGATTTTAGTCCGTAAATTTTCTTTCTTTCTTTTTTTTTCTTCATTTATTGAGATGGAGTCTCTCTCTCTCTGCTCACTGTAACCTCCACCTCCCTGGGTTCAAGCAATTCTCCTGCCTTAGCCTCTAGAGTAGCTGGGCCATAGGCATGCACCGCCACACTTGGCTAGCTGTATTTTTAGTACATGTGGGGTTTTACCATGTTGTCCAGGCTGAGCTTGAACTCCTGACCTCTGGTGATCTACCCGCCTCAGCCTTCCAAAGTGCTGGGATTATAGACGTGGGCCACTGCACCCAGTCCATATTCAGAAGTTTTCTATAGTATTTTAAAACATGAGGTTGTGCCCCTTCCCAAATTTATTCTCAGACTATTTCCTTCCTTTTTTTTTTAATCCTGAATGGGACATTAGAGAGAGAGAGAGCCAGAGAGAGAAGAAAGAAGGACAAGAGGGACAGATGATATAATTGGGTTCATAGAAAGTCAGTGAAGTGAATCATGGGTATTTCATCACTTTACAAAACTGATAATCATATCATTTCTAGAAACATGAATTTATAGTTTGAAATGGTAAACATCTTTTTATAGCTAATGGGCACTGTCAGGCTGAGTAGTAACCACTATTAAATATGAGAAGCTTTTTAAACCAACTTCCACTTAACTCATAACTACTTGCCAGGTTGAGACTTTCTTTTCTCTGTTAACCATGCCAATTAATGCCCAGAACATGCCCAGAAAAGCCATTAAATTACTCTCAAATTAAAAAAAAAAAAAACAGGCATGGCTCTGTTAACCTTTTGAGTTGTATTATTGCTAAAAATTATATTTGTTCTCAAGCTTGTTTATTTCAGTTACTCTTGATATTTTAATTATACATTTTTATTATAAGAAACCAGTGACATACTCATATGAAAAAAATATTTCTGTGAAACTAAAGAAAAATGTTTTGGAAAAAGGATGCAGGTAAGTCATTTAAAATTGCTGTTGTTGATGCTGGAGAGGATGTGGAGAAATAGGAACGCTTTTATACCATTGGTGGGAGTGTAAATTAGTTTAACCATTGTGGAAGACACTGTGGCGATTCTTCAGGGATCTAGAACCAGAAATATCATTTGACTCAGCAATCCCATTACTGGGTATATACCCAAAGGATTATAAATCATTCTACTATAGAGACATAGGCACACGTACGTTTATTGCAGCACTGTTCACAATAGCAGACTTAGAACTAACCTAAATGCCCATCAATGATAGACTGGATAAAGAAAATGTGGCACATATACACCATGGAATACTACAGAGCCATAAAAAAAAGGATGAGTTCATGTTCTTTGCAGGGACATGGGTGAATCTGGCAACCATCATTTTCAGCAAGCTAACACAGGAACAGAAAAACCAAATACTGCATGTTCTCACTCATAAGTGGTAATTGAACAATGAGAGCATATAGAAGGAGAGAAACATCACACACCGGGGCCTGTTGGGAGATGGGGTGGCTAGGGGAGGGGTAGCATTAGGAGAAATACCTAATGTAGATGATGGGTTGATGGGTGCAGCAAACCATCATGGCATGTGTAACATGGCACCTGTGTAACAGCCCTGCACGTTCTTCACATGTAGCCCAGGACTTATAGTAATAATTTTAAAAAATCAAATCCAAAAAAAATTGCTGTTTTTGAATTAGATAACAAATAGTTACTGAATATTGGGAGACTTTTAGAAATCTTAAAGTTTGAAATTGGCACTGGCTTTCAAATGTCTATGTACTGGCTAGCTCCACTTTCACAGAAGCAGAACTGGAAAGGATGTGAAAAAGATAGGACTGAACCTAAGTCAGTAGATTATATGATGAGCTTTGGATCTTGCCTCCATAAAAAAATAGCAAAGCAGCATATACTTCTACATATACTTTTTTCATTCTTTAATTTAAGAAACATTTTAGTTAATCAGCCAGCTGACTTCAGTGTCACATAAAAAGGCTTCTTCTGGCTGGGTGTGGTGGCTCACGCCTGTAATCCCAACTCTTTGAGAGGCCGAGGTGGGTGGATCATGAGGTCAGGAGATCAAGATCATCCAGGACAACATGGTGAAACCCTGTCTCGACTAAAATACAAAAAACTAGCCAAGCGTTGTGATGCATGCCTGTAGTCCAGCTACTTGGGAGGCTGAGCCAGGGGAATTGGAGTTGGAGGGGAAGGGGTGCCCAAGATGGCACCACTGCACTCCAGCCTGGTGACAGAGCAGGACTCTGTCTCAAAAAAAAAAAAAAAAAAAAAAAAGGCTTATTTTATATTTTTCATAAATAATTTGCTAATTCTGGGAACTCTAAAAGGTAAATATTTTATGTAGCATGTGTATATTGTAAATTGTGTATAAAAAATGTTTCAAAAGGCCTAATTCTGAAATAGTAAATAAAAAATTACCAATACTATTCTCAATAGTAAATAAGTATAAATGAGCTTTCAAGTCAGAACTAAAATTTCCATGATGTGATATCTTATAAGATTTATTTATCAAGGAATATTATAATTTGAGAGGAGTTTTTAAAAACAGATTTTATTTTTTCTACGCCTCACAAAAATCTGAGCCTGGGGAAATCAGGGCAGCTGCATCATGATGTGACTTGCCTGGGGTTTGGTATTTTGCTGAGATACCTGCCAGTTGGAATTAGAACCCTATGGGTATAACTAGGGTAGACTTAATTATTGGCTTACTGTATTTAAATCAAAATGAAAAGCTCATACAAAATTTTGTACCCGTACACTGAAAAAATGTGAAGCTGTTTTTGGACTAAAATTTTATAGCTTTTGTGGCTAATGAGGCATGAAATAAATTGGCAAGCTGGAACTGTTCAGAATACAGTGGTACAGTGTGCATTTTCTAATTCCCAGCCCTTGGGATTCCAGCAAAGGTCACAAATTAAACAAAGTCAGGATTAATCAAGACTATAATCAAATAAAATTCAATCATTAATCCTCTTCTGAGTTACAATAGAGTGATTGTGTAATTGTGTGAGAAGCACTGGAGAGGCTCTTTTGTAGTGCGTAGGAAAATCAACATTAAGGTGTCAAACAGAAAAATGAAACCCTGCAGGTGAAGCTGTCTCTGGAGCCAAGAGAAACTGGCAATTTATGCAGAGTTGCAAGTGAACCTTCGGAGTATTGAAAAGGGTGTTGGCACTGAGCTGCAGAACATGTGGGTCTCTCAGTGGGGCCCTCCACAGAGATTAGTTTATGGGCTGCAGCAGGCCCTGTTTGCTGAGAAAGCTCAGTGTTTGGGTGCAGCAGCTCCAAGCAACAGTCTCTCCAAATTAACTGCCAAAAATTTACTGTGTAATTCTCAGCTCTTTGTAATTTTGAAGAAGAAGTTAAAGAAAAGCATTTCCTCTGTGGGAGTAATTATGTGTCAGAAAATGCCATTTCCCAATAAAGGAGGAAAGTTCACAAAGCACAGAACTTTTGGCTTATTTATTCCATGTTCCTGACTTCTGAACTGATGCTTGCTTTATGATAGCTGTCTTATTATTTCTGGGTTTTTTTGTTCTATAGTGATCATTTTCTTCGTTTTTCATCCCTTTGTCTCAAGTCAGTGTCAGTTTTATTCCCTATTTTTAATAGTCAACAGTGATACTATCCAGTTATGCTAAGAGTGAAACTTTAAGAATAAATTTTGATTTTAATTCATCCCATATTGTATGAGTATATTTTTTATATGTGCTTTAAGGATAGTATTTACCCTTATTTGTTAGCTTTCTGCTTTCCTTCATATATCAAATAGAAAAATTCTCACTCACTTAGCCCCATCTCTAATTTGGTAACTAATTTGAAAGTCTCAAAGCATGTGGCTATTATTTATCACATGACTCAGTTTGAGTTTCTATCTTACAGAATTTCTGTTTCTTACATTCTTTTTCCTATTTATCTACTAGGTTCTCTGTATATGCGAGATACTATTAGGTCCTATATGAGATATTTATTATTTTCTTTAAACAAGCAATATCCATGCATAGCTGGTCAGTTCCATATATTTACATTACCGAAAATATCACTTGACTTATTTTGTTAGCAAGAGTTTATTGTAATGATACATTTCAGACTTTGTCTTTCCATTTAGGTTCATATATATTACATTTTGATATCATTATTGAAACAAATTCCTGAATTGAGCTCATCATTAGAAAATGAAGGCCTCAGAATTTTGGTGATTGTTTTCATACTTCGGGCTGTCACAAAAATAGGCTTGGCATATTTAAATTCTGCATTTTTAAAAATTAGTCAGGCATAGTGGTGGGTGCCTGTAGTCTCAGCTACTTACGTGGCTGAGACAGGGGAATCGCTTGAACCTGGGAAGTGGAGGTTGCAGTGAGCTGAAATTGTGCCACTGCACTCCGGCCTGGGCTACAGAGCGAGACTTCATCTCAAAAAAAGAAAAAAATCTGTATTTTTTTTCACTCAACTGTAATAACTTTTCAAAGTACCTAAAGCTATGATAGAAATGGAAGAGCATATAGAATACTTGTATGTGTGTTTGTAGGCAGGGGGGTTCTTATTTTTGCCTTTTTTCATGATTTTATGTAAATACAATGTTAGATATATTCTACAATTTGTATTTCAGTGGAAGAATATTCATGGTTGTTTTTTAATGTCAGCATAAAGATCTGCTGTATTCTCTTTAACAACTGCTTTGTGTTCCAGTGTATAGATACTGCATTATTTATTTCATCCTTTCTTGGTTGAACGTTATTTAGGTTATTTCCAGTCGTGTAATATTGCAGACAATACTGTAAAGAAACTCATTATACTTGCATCTTTTCACATATGTGAGCACATTTTTCTAGGATAGATAATGGAATTGCTGGGTCGAAACATAATGCATATTTTATTTTGATACCTGCTGCTCAAGTGCTCTTAAAAAAGGCTCTACCTCACTTGTGCTTTCACCCACATGTTTATGAGAGTGTGCGTTTCCTCACGTTGTTAGGTGTACTGGATACTATCCATCTTTTCAATTTTTGCCAACTTACTTTTATATTTGAGATATTTTTCTACACCATTGCTGACTCTTTTCCCTCCAGCAGAGTGGTATTCCACAGTATTATAGTTAATTAGTTCTCCATTAATGAATACTTAAGTTACTTCTAATACTTTGCCATTACATATGATGCTACAAAATATTAACAAATTTGGAATATAAAATTTTCATAAGTTTAAGAATAGCCTTATTACAAAAGTAATTTTTTATATATACAAGTATGGCTACAGGATAAATTCTAAAATGTGACAGAGGGTGCATGTATTCATAATTCTAGTTGATAGTATTAAATGAAAAAGGAAGATGGAAAATAGTATACTACCATTTGTTTACAGGGTGACGGACATAAGAATATCCATGTACAGGCATACATGTTAATGAACATGATGAGTGTGGAGGAAAATGAACTTTCAAGTTAGAATTAAAATTAAGGATACACTGTGACTTAGGTCACAACAGGACATAAACATTTAATTTACTCTGAGCCTCAGTTCCCACATGTTTGTAAATGATCACAATACTGTTTGGTAGTATTGTGATAATTAAATGAAAAATTGTATGTGAAATTATATGACACCATGGCCAGCATAGGATGCATGTAGTAAGTTCTTTTAGATTTCTTTCATTCTGCCAAAGTTATTTCTGTAATATGAAATCCCTGAGAGATTATATTTAGAGAGAGAAAACTTAGTCATGGAATGTCTGTTGTCTGTTCTTCTCTTTTTAAATGTGAACATGGAGGCACAAGTGACCCATTTGTTTTACGAGGAAGGAGGCCATTAACGCTGGCTTGATTTTGACAGTGACTTAAAAAAAAAAAAACCGCCACACAACTAAAGCAGCAAGATAGTGACTTTAAAAGAAGTCATAAAAATGTTACCAGATGGTGGAAAAATGAACATGAGCAGGAAACTGTTATGCCTGAAAGTGAGTATAGAGGCCAGGTGTGGTGACTCATGCCTGCAATCCCAGCACTTTGGGAGGCCAAGTTGGGCAGATCACAAGGTCAGGAGTTTGAGACCAACCTGGCCAATATGTTGAAACCCTGTCTCTACTAAAAATACAAAAATTAGTCAGGCATGGTGGTGGACACATGTAGTCTCAGCTACTCTGGAAGCCAAGGCAAGAGAATCACTTGAACCTGGGAGGCGGGAGTTTCAGTGAGTTGAGATTGCACCACTGCACTCCAGCCTGGGCAACACAGTGAGACTCTATAGTATAGAACTCTAAAGTATAGAACAGAGCTGTTGTCGTAGTACTTCAGTGAGGAAAACACCTCAGAAGCTATGGCTACTGCAAGCAATCCTTAAGCCAGTTTCATACGTTACCAGGCGTGTGTATACTCTTGCTCTGTGTGTGTGTGTGTGTGTGTGTGTGTGTGTGTGTATAGAACTGGATCTGCTTATAAGCCAGTGAAGTTTAGCTTCTGAGTAATTGCTACATTAGTGTTAAACACACACAAACAGTGCAAGAATATCAACTCTTAAATCAAGTACATGTTACCATCAGCATTTTTAAATGTATGGTGTTCCTTCCAGATTTACTCGTTCACCTTTCCCTTCCAAATCATTTGAATCACAAAGACTTCATAAAACTTATCTTGTCAAAGACATCAAATTACAAGACTGCTAAAGAGTTTATTCCTAGCCATTTGTTGACATCCAAGCTGCCCTTGAGCATAGTTACAAACCCAAAATAATTGAAGAAACCCCAAGTGCAATTTTTTTCTAGTGCAGTTGTTTTCTTTCTTTTTTCCTTTTTGCTCTTGCTAAAATTTTGCATATTTTATACTATTTTTTATCTTTTTTTCCTCTGTATCAGTTTGCTTGGTTATGCTTCAGATTACCCAGTCTCCTCTTACCTGATAACTTTTTACCACTTCAGATAGTCAGCATTTATAACAGATAAGTTACTTACTGACGCAAATATATGTGTAGTTCTGAAAGCTACTCTTTTTTTTTTTTTTTTTTTTTTGAGACGGAGTCATGCTCTGTCACCAGGCTGGAATGCAGTAGCACGATCTTGGCTCACTGCAACCTCCGCCTCCCAGGTTTAAGCCATTCTCCTGCCTCAGCCTCCTCAATAGCTGGGACTACAGGCACGTGCCACCACACCTTTTTTTTTTTTTTTTTTTTTTTGTATTTTTAATAGAGACAAAGTTTCACCATGTGGGCTAGGATGGTCTCCATCTCCTGACCTTTTGATCTGCCCGCCTCAGCCTCCCAAAGTGCTGGGATTACAGGCATGAGCCACCGCACCTGCCTGAAAGCCCCTCTTTTTATGTTTACTGCTGAAAAGAACAGAGTGAAGTGATTTTAAGTGCCATAATTAGATTGATTTGATAGACTATTAATCTGACTGTTCTGTAGACCTTCCTCTGAAATGTTATAATAATTCATATTTAGAAACATATGTAAGCACTGTAACTTATTTTAAAGTTAATATAGTATCTACTTATACATTTTTGGATGACCTTTATTCAAATTCAATAAAATATCTGAATGTATAATGTATACACCCACACTACATTCTGTATTTCTGAAAAAATGTTTTACGAAATACTATTCCAGGCCAGGCACAGTGGCTCACACCTCTAATTCCAGGCACAATGGCTCACACCTCTAATTTGGGAGGCCTAGGTGGGCAGATCACAAGGTTAGGAGTTCAAGACCAGCCTGACCAATACGGTGAAACCCTGTCTTTACTAAAAATAAAAAAATTAGCTGGGCTTGATGGCGTGCCCCTGTAGTCCCAACTACTCAGGAGTCTGAGGCAGGAGAATCGCTTGAACCCTAGAGGCAGATGTTGCAGTGAGCCGAGATCACACTACTGCACTCCAGCCTGGGTGACAGAGCAAGACTCCATCTCAAAAAAAAAAAAAAAAAAGAAAAAAGAAGTAGTTTTCCAGTCTACATGCAGAAGATTCAGGTATTTTATTGTTTCATTTGTTTTAATATAGTTAGAACAGCACCGAAGTAATGGATACTACCATGTTCTTTGTTCATCTCAAATTCTGCTGACCAGTATTTCTATTCTTAATAACTCTTTGAAGATATAACTCTTCAGCAGTTTTCAGATATTTTCCCTATAAGGCCAGCCTCCATATAGGTTGTTTTTCTGTAAATATTACAGTTTTTGCATGTGAACTACAGCATACACAACATAGAGCAGGTATGCAATTTTCTATTTCTATCCCATTCTACTTATGCGGCATAGAAGAATTACTCAATTTATATAACATTCAAAAATACTTTTAAAAAACAGATTCCAGTATTAGACACGTCCTTGCTGTCACTACTGAATTTGTATCATCATGATCATTCTAGCTTTTATTTCCTTAATGGCCTCCTAATCGGTCTTCTTATCCCATTGTGATACAGTCTTCACATTGCCTGCCAAAATTACTGGCATAAAATTCAGGTGTGTTGAATCTTCTGTCTAAACTTTTTCAGTGTCCCCATCCTCTCCCCTCATCTCACCAGGAAAAAAAAGCGTTTTCTTGATATGCATATACAGCTCTTCATGCTATGTCCCTGCTTTCTGCTACCCCTGTGTATAATACTAATTTATCTATTCTCATTGCTATGTAGTATTTCACTATATGACTATACTATACTTTATCCATTCAACCATAAATAGAAATTTGAGTTGTTGCAGTTTGGAGATATACAAATAGACCACATTATGTTTTATTTGCCTCTGACAGTATTTTCCAGCAGACTCTGAGCTTATTGAAGGCATGTTATTTTTATTTTTGTAACTTTGATTTCTAGAGTATTAAATAGCATAGAGTGTATAGAGAGAAAGAGGAAGGAGGTTGCTGTAATATTGTAACACAAATTAGACAATACCCACTGCCATTCTTAAAATAACTTAAAAAAAATTCTGCCCTGTTTCTCAGACTCTTTACTTTAGTTAATATTCACTCATAGGCCTTTGTAATGGAAAAGTGAACTGTCTATAAACAGTAGGGGTTTGTTAAACAGCAACTTTTCCATATTTTAACCAAATTCTCCCATTATTATGACCATTGAACACATTTTTATTCTAACTTTGAAGCAAAGTTGGCTACATGAAATCAGTGATAGAGTATTTACATGTAAAATTAACCTCTTACAGTTGCTGAAAGAATACTGACAACAGCTATGATCAGACCTTTACTTTTCTGAACCTTTCTACCTCAAGAATTCACTAGGAGTGAAATTTATCTTACCCTTATAATATGAAATGTAATCTGAGGGAGTAAAAAATTGTGAATTGTAATTTCTTGTTTGGATCCATTTATAAATTTGGTCTTTATTTACCTGCAGTTTTTTTTACAAGTCCTTATTCATGACTTTGTGATGTTCTGATTGAAGGCTAGTAGATCCCTCAGATATTTTGTCCTAGACTTAGGACACATTTCTTGATATGCAGCCTCATTCCTTCTTTTCTAAACTAGAAGCAAAAAGAGGAAGTAGCCCCTGTCAGTTGATGGTCACTCTAATAGGAAGCAGTATTGATTGATGGGGTGGAAAATTAATTAAAGTTTGTTTTTATTGTATTTAGAAACAAGTACAACTTTAGAAACAAGTTAATCTGCATTATTTGTGGATTTCATATTTGTGAATTCACCTTCTTGCTAAAATGTATTTGTAATGCCCAAATCAATACTCATCATGAGTGGATTTCATATTTGTGAATTCACCTTATTGCTAAAATGTGTTTGTAATGCCCAAATCAATACTCATCATGAGTGGATTTCATATTTGTGAATTCACCTTATTGCTAAAATGTATTTGTAATGCCCAAATCAATACTCATGATGTTTTCACAGTCATTCACAGACATGGGCAGAGCAGCAGAAAATTTTGAGTCCCTCAAAGTTCGTGTTCCCGGCTGCAGTCAAACAAGGTGATGGACTGGGCATGGTGGCTCAAGCCTGTAATCCCAGCACTTTGGGAGGTGGAGGCAGGCAGATCACTTTAGATCAGGAGTTTGAGAAAAGACTGGCCAGTGTGGCGAAACTCCCTCTTTACTAAAAATGCAAAAATTAGCCAGATGTGGCGGTACACGCCTGTAGTCTCAGCTACCGGGGAGGCTGAGGCAGGAGAATTGCTTGAACCTGGGAGGCAGAGATGCAGTAAGCAGAGATCGCACTACTGCATTCCAGCCTGGGCGACAGAGCAAGACTTTGTCTCAAAAAAACAAACGAAAAAACAAGGTGATGCTCTGCCTTCTTGTTTCATCTCTCCTACGGTAATCCAGTGTCCTTTTCATAGTCTGTTTAGCACCACATTTTCACATAGTCCATATTTGTATGTTTTGTTGGTGATTTCCCTGTTAAAAAATGGCCCCCAAGCATAGTGCTAAAGCCTAATTTACTCTTCCTAAGCACAAGAAGGCTGTGATGTGCCGTACAGGGAAAATATTGTATTAAATAAGCTTTCAGGCATGCATTATAGTGCTGTTGGCTGTGATTTCAACGTTAATATATCAAATATATGTATTTTATATACACACATACATGTATTAAATAAGGTGTTTTTAAACAGAAACATACATAAAACAAGGTTATGCATTGATTGAATGATAGAAATGTTGTGGTGAGAGGCTTCCAGGAACCTAATCTTCCAGAAACCTGTGTTTCTTTTAGGACCACTGGTTCAGTGTTCGCTAATTCAGTGTTCACTAATTCAGTGTTCCTGGGTATTTTATACAACATAGCTATCGTGGATAAGGAGTAGCAACAGTATTTGATTGGCTTGTACTTCTGGTGCTAGCTAGATTTACTCTTATTTTCTCAGCATCAGATTTTCTCCAGCTTAATTTTTTTTGATCCATATATATATATTTGCTCTATATTGTGCCATATGTGGCACAGATATTTCTTATAAAGGTAGTAATTGCCTGTTGCATTCATACAGTGTGGAGCCTGTTTGTCAGTGATGTTTTTATTTAATCAATTATACATAGAGTTGTCAGCATGGAAAATGCAGCTTCTGTTTTGAATTATGTTTTACTTCTGAGTATAATTTAAAGGCAAAATGGCTTCACTCCTAGAAACTTGAGACCTCTAAAGCTTGTTCTCTTCCTGATGAATGTTCTCTTTGGGCTCTTCAAATAGAGTATCTCACTCATGTGTTTAGGTAATATACTGGGAAAGCATGCAGTTGCTTTAGAAGGCTTTATAAATAATACTTGAGTGTTCAGCATAACAAATGTTTGCCTTCCTTAACCATTTCCTACATCTCTTCTATAAGTTTATTGAATTCACTGTACACATCTATACATTATGAAGCATTTAATCTCTTTTTGTGCTAGTAAAATTAAGCAAAAGACAGTTACTCCCAAGTTCATAGCATTTTCCTTGAAAAATGGTGTTTTTTTCCATGCCACGTTCAGCAGTGGTAATATTTTTTAGACCTACTAATCAAGGCATCCTCTGTGTTTTGATGCTTTTGGGAAGTAGTCATCTGCTTCTAAGGTTGTTGTGATAGTAGATTGAATAAGTGCCCCTGTACTCATGCAGGATAATATACTTAAATAATGATACATCTCACTGATGCAAGTGAGGAAACCAGTAGAACTTAGATTCTGTACTGTTAAAGTCTTTGATGCTTGAATTAATCATATGTAGGGTTTAGAATAATGGAACTTTCTAATCTATACCTGGGAGAAAATACTAACCAGAGATGCCACTTTTTTCAAAATGAAATTTCAGAATTTATTTTTTTCAAATTAACTTTTGAAAGAAGCAGGCGATTATCATCTATTTGGTCCTCATTCTATGTGGCTACTCAGTAGCATTTGCCACCCTACTAAATACTCTTTAAAACTTTAAGATGTTTTCTTGAAACTGTTTCCTCCCTTGGATTGTGTGTTGCCTCACTCTCATACTTTTCTTCAACTATTCCTTTTAATTCTTTGATAATGGCCCTTTTTTTTTTTTTTTTTTTTACTGAATCATCATTACATATTTTAGTTCATGGTTTAAAAGTCTTGTTTCTCTATTTAACTGTGTGTCGTTTCTTATTACCTTTTTACCTTCCAATATCTAGAACATATTGATTGGTATGTAGTCGATGCTTTGTAAATGTTTATGAAGTAAGATATAGCCACTCCTTAAATGCTGATGTTCCCCCTCCAGCCTGAGGTTGCTCATCTCCCATATGCAGTTTCACCTTGAACATTTTTTCCTCTCTTAAACTAACTACTTAGAGGTTATGTTAGAGAATGGGGCTTTGAAACTAGACTTCCTGGGTACAGATCCCAGCTCTACCAGTTTCTAACCATATAAACTTGGCAACATAATACTTGAAATCTTTTCTTCTTTATTTCCTTATTTTTAAAATGCAGATAATAAAAACTCTGTTCTGTATTCTAAAGATATAATGCATTGATCCCCGTTTGCTCTTAGAATCATACCTGGTATTTAGAAAGCCCTTAATCAGTGTAAGATAAGAGTGCTTGTTTTTTTCTTCCTCATCTTCAGTTGCCATGTATGTATCTTTAACTTCCAAACCTTTTATCCTGAAACTCTCAGGACTTACATTTTCTTTTTTTTTTTTTTTTAAAGTTTTCAATTTTTATTTATTTATTTATTTTTTTATTGCATTTTAGGTTTGGGGGTACATGTAAAGAACATGTTTTTTTTTAATTGCATTTTAGGTTTTGGGGTACATGTGATGGACATGCAAGATTGTTGCATAGGTACACACATAGCAGTGTGGTTTGCTGCCTTCCGTCCCCTCACCTGTATCTGTCATTTCTCCCCATGCTATCTCTTCCCACCTCCCCACCCCCCGCCCCTCCCCCATTTCCCCCCAACGGACCCCAGTGTGTAGTGCTCCCCTCCCTGTGTCCATGTGTTCTCATTGTTCAACACCCGCCTATGAGCGAGAATATACGGTGTTTGATTTTCTGCTCTTGTGTCAGTTTGCTGAGAATGATGGTTTCCAGGTTCATCCATGTCCCTACAAAGGACGTGAACTCATTGTTTTTGATGGCTGCGTAATATTCCATGGTGTATATGTACCACATTTTCCCTATCCAGTCTATCATCGTTGGGCATTTGGGTTGGTTCCAGGTCTTTGCTATTGTAAACAGTGCTGCAATGAACATTCATGTGCACGTGTCCTTGTAGTAGAATGATTTATAATCCTTTGGATGTTACCCAGTAATGGGATTGCTGGGTCAAATGGGATTTCTATTTTTAGGTCCTTGAGGAATTGCCATACTTTCTTCCACAATGGTTGAATTAATTTACATTCCCACCAACAGTGTAAAAGTGTTCCTATTTCTCCACATCCTCTCCAGCATCTGTTGTTTCCCGATTTTTTAATGATCGCCATTCTAACTGGTGTGAGATGGTATCTCAATGTGGTTTTGATTTGCATTTCTCTGATGACCAGTGATGATGAGCATTTTTTCCTATGTTTGTTGGCCTCCTGTATGCGTAGGCAAGGACTTCATGACGAAAACACCAAAAGCAATGGCAACAAAAGCCAAAATAGACAAATGGGACCTAACCAAACTCCACAGCTTCTGCACGGCAAAAGAAACAGTCAGTAGAGTGAATCGGCAACCAACAGAATGGGAAAAAATTTTTGCAGCCTACCCATCTGACAAGGGGCTGATATCCAGAATTTACAAAGAACTAAAGCAGATCTACAAGAAAAAAACAAAAAAGCCCATTCAAAAATGGGCAAAGGATATGAACAGATACTTTACAAAAGGACTTACATTTTCATATGGCCATTAGGCATTTTCAAATAAGTGTCCTATAGGAATTTTAAACTAAAGCTTAACGCGTTATTTCTGCCTGTGCGTGTATCCTGCCTTTATATTTCCTACCCTAGATAATGGTATTGGCTGGGCACAGTGGCTCTCATGCCTGTAATCCCAGTGCTTTGGAGGCCTAGGCAGGAGGATCACTTGAGGCCAGGAGTTCAGGACCAACCTGAGCAACATAGCAAGTCCCTGTGTCTCTGCAAAATGAAAATTAGGCCTAGCATGGTTTCTCACACCTGTAATCTCAGCACTTTGGGAGTCCAAGGCGGGAGAATATCTTGAGCCCAGGAGTTTGAGACCAGCCAGGGCAACATACTGAGACCCTGTCTCTACAAAAAAATTAATTAGCCATGCATGGTAGTGTGTGCCTGTGGTCCCAGCTACTCAGGAGGGAGGTAGGAGGATCTCTTGAAACCCCAGAGGTCTTTAGTGAGCAATGATCATGTCATCACATTGCAGCCTGGGTAACAGAGCAAGATCCTGTCTCAAAAATTAAAAATTAGCTAGGCATGGTAGCACACACGTGTAATTTCTGCTCTGTAGGAGGCTGAAGCAGGAGGATTGTTTGAGCCCAGGCGTTCAAGGCTGAAGTGAGCTCTGGTTGTGCACTCCAGCCTGAGCGAGACCATGTTACCCAAAATAATAATAATTTAATAATGCCTCCTGTAGAAATGTCATTAACTAGATTATTTTTTGTCATAGACTTTCTGTCTTTAAGGTTTCTCCTTCTCTCACTTCCCCAAAAAGAAATTTAAGATCTTCACTTCTGCTTTTCATGATTTTCCAGAACGCCCACTCCCTTTACTCCTAATTCTTCTGTCCTGGATTCTCACTAGCTGTCTCAAAACTATCCTCTGCTGTTACCAGGCTCCATCTCAAAAAAGAAAAGGCACTAACTTTAACTGAGTTCCCTAAACTTTAAAACTTGGATTCCTACACCTGACCACACCTCCTTGCCCCTGCAGTTCATCCCTTCTCTAGCCTCACTGGGCCCTGCACAATTTGTTCCTAACCCATCTTTCTACTCCTTCTTTTTCCTTTTCTTTCCTTTTCTCCCTCCCCTTACTCTTGCACCATATGCACATACATCCTAAACAAGATGATTTTTGACCTCTTGTGGATTGATATATCTTGCTGGAAATGGGACCACTGCAGTATCAATGTTATTTCCTCTTAAAATTCTCCAAAGGCTACTTATCCTCCTTTCAGGATAAAATTCAGGCTCCTACGCCTGGCGTTGAAGGTTCCCCATAATCTGGCTTCTCCTGTTGTGCACCATACCCTGGCCTACAGTACGTCATTTTTGTCCTTTCTCTCTTTCAGTTCTTTCCCTCTCTTGCCCTTTTCCCTCTCTCCCCTCTCCCATTTTCTCCCTCAATTCAGATACTACTTCTTCCATGACAAATGATGCTACAGCAGGAAGTCATTTCCTTCTCTGAGTTTGCTTCGAACCTCTATTATTGCTGCTTTTTTTTTTCTTACTGTGGATTAAAACTATCTATATACATGTTTTCTTTTCTGTTGAATTAGGAGCATCTAATTCAGTGTTAGACATGGTTCTACCTGTTAGCAGTATCACCTGGAGTAAGACAGCCTCTGTTCTTGAGGAGGGAGGGTCCTTGTCTTTTTCATTCTTGGAACCTTTTAGAGCTGATTTGACAAATGAATAAATGTCTATTTAAAAGTGATTTAAAATAAAAAAAAGACTTAGAGGCCAGGCACTGTGGCTCATGCCTGTAATCCCAGCACTTTGGGAGGCTGAGATGGGCAGATCACTTGAGGTCAGGAGTTTGAGACTAGCCTGGCTAACATAGCGAAACCGCATCTGTACTAAAATATACAGAATTAGCTGGGCGTGGTGGAATATGCCTGTAATCCCAGCTACTCAGGAGGCTGAAGCAGAATAATCGCTTTAACCCCAGAGACGAGGTTGCAGTAAGCCGAGATTGCACCACTGCATTCCAGCCTGGGCAACAGAGCAAGACTCTGTCTCCACGAAGAAAAAAAAAAGATTATATTTTTTACTAAATTTTTCAATATAGATTCCTCTAATCTGAAAATAATTTTATAATAGCCTAAATAAAATGAATTACATGCATATTAATAATGGCCTTCCATCTCTATTGGGGTTCCAAAATGATGTAATAAATAGAACAATAATAATATATTATTTTACATTTTCCATGTGAGAAAATATTTTACATTTTCCATGTGACTCTGAGGGTCTCACAGCAGCCTGTGAGAAAGCTGCTTTCATTGTACTTGTTTTACAGTTGAGGAAACTGAGACTGTAATGAAGTGAGTAATTTTCCCAATTATACTAATAAATGGAAAGGAACAGATCCATAACTTTGGTTTCCTTTTGCTATCTAATGTTGCTCTTCTAGATCTTACCTAGCTGAGAAAGAGGAAAATGTGAATAAGATACCAAAAAAGTGGATGTTAAAGTAATTCAGGCAAGAAATTATGAATTAGGGTTATGTCAGAGGTGGAGGATCAAGAAATATTGAGGAGGTAGAATGAACAGAAGATTTAATGACAAAGGGATACGTGGAATTTGAAGGAAAGGGAGGAGTTATAGATGATTTAAGCTAAAAGCTCCCAGGCCTTTTGACCCCACTTTTTAGTGTTCTTGGTTTCTCCTTTAAAGACATTCTGGAGAATAGTTTAACAGTTCCCAATGGAAGTAAATTATAAAAGCTGAGATGGGGATATTTAAACCCTAGACCCAGAAGCAATGGATTCAACTCTGAAGTTTCAAGCAGTATCCTTTGTTTTATGACTAAGAACCAATATCATCTGTTATTTAACTAGAAAGAGCAAGTTCACCTTTTACAGCATCAACATTTTATTTTATTGTGTGAAATACATAAACAACATAATACATAATATGGTGAAAAGTCAGTACAGAAAGGCCTGTAAGGAGAAGCAACAACACCTCTGCCTTTTCTGTCCTCCTTTCCACATCCTATAGTGAATGATCCTTTTGAGGTTTCTCCAGTCAAAATTTTGCACTTGATCTTAGCTAAGGCAGACAAGCAATCATCACTCAAAACTTCAGACTCATAATGTTATTTTTTATAGACTCCTTGCTACTGACAGTCAATATTTAACTTACTTAAATTGCTCCCTGCCTTCCCTCACTCTTTCTCCCAGTTTTTATCATTATTATTATTTTAGTACTCCTATTTGTTACCTTTGTAACTTTAAATCATACACTTAACACTCTTAATTTCTCTTTATCATCTTCCCACAGGCTCTCTGCCTAGTCACCATGTAAAATACGGTTATCTGTACCTTTGCTATTCTTCCACTTTTCTTCCCCTCCCTGCTTCTCTCTTCCCCTTTTCTAACTTCTGACAGTTGAATTTTTATTTTTATTCATTTACACAAGACATGCAGCAATATCTTAAAGTTGAAGATTCATCTTGTCCTTCTCTTTTGGAAAATTATGCACAATTATTCTCCCAAATACTGTTTTCTCTAATGTTTTGTTCTGCAGCTCCTAGTACACTTATATTAAATATGAGTCTCTGTCTTTTTACATCTCTCTTAATTTATTTTTTTCTCTTTTTTCTCTCTTTATCTCTCTGTTCCATGTTCTGAGTAAATTCCTAGTACTATCTTTCAATTCACTGACTCTGTCCTCAGCTACATTCAGTGTACTGTCTCCTGCTTACTTAGTTTTTGTCTGTAATTTTACTAACATACTTGTTAAATTTTTTATTGAAGTGTATGCTATACCTCTGAAAGAATGTGTATACTGTCAGTTTAGTTCAATATATTTTTGCAGTCTGAAAAATTTATGTAACCTGACACCCAGATAAAGAAACAGAATATTCCCAGTACTAGAAGCCCTCTTTGTGCTTCCCTCCAGTGAGTAACACCTCCCTTGAGTAATCACTATTCTGACTTCTGAATGCATATTTTAATTTTACCTGTTTTTGTGTTATGTATAAATGGAGTTATAACTTAAGTACTCTTTATTCATGTTTGTACATGTAGCCAATAGTTCTTTCAATTTATGCCGTATGATATTATATTACATGGCTGTATAATATTTATTTGTCCAGCAGTTATCTGTCTACTGTTCCTGGCAGGCCATGTTGTATCATTTTGCAGCTCTGTTCCATTTATGCCCCACACATAGGTTTAAGTTGTATTTGAGCCCAGCTATAGCTTTCTAGATCTCTTCTTACTGTCGTTGCTATGTATTTTATATCTCAGAGCATGTCTTTACTAAACCATCTTAACCAGAAGTATTTCTTTGAATCTGAAGACTCCTGGATTTAGGGATATATTTATGACTTCTTTTTTTTTCCTTTGTTTAAGCTCAGTAAACTTCTTGTATTACTTCCTTGGTCATTTCCTTTCCTTCATTTTCACTAATTCTCACCTTCTAAAACTTCTAGTTGTTGGATTTAAATTTCTCTTAAATTTTTAACTCTGTATTTTTTATCTCCTTTTCTTTCTTCTAGTTCTTGGTTGGGGGGATGAAATATCCTTGACTTTATCTTACAATACTTTTGAATTTTTTTTTCTAAAGAGCATTTTACCTTTCTTATTATTGGAATGTCCTTTTTCATAGTCTGCTGTATCTATTATGTAGCTTTAGCTTCTTCTTGGAAATGTTCTTCTATTTCCTGAATTATTTGTGTTTCCTACAGCCTTAGTTGCTAGATTCATGTATCTTCTCTTTTATTTCAGAGGTTTTTCACATATTAGTTGATGATCCTTCATTGTCCCTTCATGTTTAAGGAGAACTGGATTGATTGTGGTTCATGGCTGAATTGAAATTCCTTTGGTGGTGTTTGTAGGTTTACTTCTCTGCTAGACCTCTGCTCTGGGCAGTACAGCTAACTAGTAGCTTTATATACCTGGCAGAACCTGTCCATTGGCAGACATCTCTTTATAATGGATGGTGTGGATCCACTGTTAAATTGGAGGCACCTCCCCCCACAAATTTCAGAATGAAAAGGAATTTACTCTGGAGGACCAACTGTGATATAAGCAGTTGTAGATCATTCCAGTAGTTTATTTAGTCTCATAGAGAAGATTTCTTCAGGTTTCTTTGTTTGCTTACTTGTTATAGGTAGAGAAAATAATAAACGGCATGTCCTTGTATAAGGATGTAAGGAGGTGAGGAGGGGCAACTATCACAGCTATTCAAAATAGACTTTCTTTTTTTAAATATTTTAAGTACAGGGATACATGTGCAGGTTTGTTACATAGGTAAATTTATGTCATGGAGGTTTGTTGTACAGGTTATTTCCTCACCCAGGTATTAAAACCAGTACCTATTAGTCATAATTTTTCCTGATCCTCTTTCTCCTCCCACCCTCCACCCTCCATTAGGCCCCAGTGTCTGTTGTACCCCTTTATGTGTCCATTGTTCCCCTTTACGTGTCCACATATTCTCGTCATTTAGCTACCACTTAGAAGTGAGAAAATGTGGAATTTGCTTTTCTGTTCATGTGTTGTTTGTTAGGGATAATGGCCTCCAGCTCCATCCATGTGTCTGCAAAGGACATGATCTTGTTCTTTTCTGTGGCTGTGTAGTATTCCATGGTGTATATGTACCACATTTTCTTTAGTCTATCATTGATGAGCATTCAGGTTTTTTTGTGTCGTTGCTATTGTGAATAGTACTGCAGTGAGCATACACGTGCATGTATCTTTGTAATGGAACAATTTATATTCCTTTCAATATGTATGCAATAATGGGATTGCTGGGTCGAATGGTATTTTTGTCTTTAGTTCTTTGAGGAATCATCACATTATCTTCCACAATGGTTGAACTAATTTATACTCCCACCACAATGTGTAAGGGTTCAGCTTCCTTTTTCGACAGCCTTGCCGGCGTCTGTTATTTTTTTTTACTGTTTAATCATAGCCATTTTGACTGGTGTGAGATAATATTGTGGCTTCAATTTGCATTTCTCTGATGATCACTGATGTTGAGCTTTTCTCATGTGCTTGTTGGCCACATGTATGTCTTCTTTTGAAAGCGTCTGTTCATGTCTTTTGCCTACTTTTTAGCGGGGTTGTATTTTTCATTTTTAAATTTCTTACAGATCCTGGATATTAGACCTTTGTCACATGCATACCTTGCAAAAATTTTCTTCCATTCTGTAGGTTGTATGATTACTGTTGAAAGTTTCTTTTGCTGTACAGAAACTCTTTAGTTTACATAGATCATGTTAATCAATTTTTGCTTTTGTTGAAGTTGCTTTTGTCGTCCTCCTTATAAAATCTTTGCCCATGCCTATGTCCTGAATGATATTGACTAGGTTGTCTTCCAGGGTTTTTATAGCTTTGGGTTTTACATGTAAGTCTTTAATCCATTGTGAGTTAATTTTTGTATAGGGTGTAAGGAAGGGGTTCAGTTTCAGTCTATTACGTATGGCTAGCCAGTTACCACAGCATCATTTAGTGAATAGGGAATTCTTTCCTTCATTGCTTACTTTGTTAGGTTTGTTGAAGATCAGGTAGTTTTAGGTGTGCAGCCTTATTTTGAGCCTCTCTATTCTGTTCCATTGGTCTGTGTGTCTTTGTACCAGTTACCATGCTGTTTCGGTTACTGTATCCCTGTAGTATAGTTTGAAGTCAGGTAGTGTGATGCCTCCAGCTTTTTTCTTTTTACTTAGGATTGCCTTGGCTATTCAGGATCCTTTTTGGTTTCATATGAATTTTAAAATAGTTTTCTAGTTCTGTGAAGAATATCACTGGTAGTTTGATAGAAACAACATTAAATCTATAAATTGCTTTGGGCAGTGTGGCCATTAAATGATAGTGATTCTTCCTATCATGAGCATGGAATGTTTTTCCATTTGTGTCATTTCTGATTTCTTTGAGCAGTGTTTTGTAGTTCTCCTTGCATGGTTAACTGTATTCCTAGGTATTTTATACTTTTTCAGGTACGTGTAAATGGAATTACATTCCTGATTTGGCTCTTGTCTTGACTGTTTGTGTATGGGAATGCTAGTGATTTCTATATATTGATTTTGTATCCTGAGATGTTGCTGAAGTTTTTTATTTTATCTTTTTCTTTTTTTGAGATGGAGTTTCAATTTTGTTGCCCAGGCTGGGGTGCAATGGCACCATCTCACTGCAACCTCCACCTCCCGAGCTCAAGCGATTCTCCTGCCTCAACCTCCTGAGTAGCTGGGATTACGGGTATGCACCACCACACCCAGCTAATTTTGTATTTTTAGTAAAGACAGGGTGTCTCCATGTTGGACAGGCTGGTCTTGAACTCCTGACCTCAGGTGATTAGCTTGCCTCAGTCTCCCAAAGTGCTGGGATTACAGGTGTGAGCCCTCATGCCCAACTGCTGAAGTTTTTCATCAGTTTAAGAAGATTTTGGGCCAAAACGATAGGATTTTCTAAATATAGGATTGTGTCATCTGTAAACAGGGATAGTTTTATTTCTTCTCTTCCCATTTGGATGCCCTGTATTTCTCTCTCTTGCCTAATTGCCCTGTCTAGGACCTTCAATACTACATTGTAATAGGAGTGGTGAGCGAGGGTATCCTTGTCTTGTGCCAGTTTTCAAGGGGAATGCTTTCAGCTTTTGTTCATTCTATATGATAATTGGCTGTGGAGTTGTCATAGATGGACATAGATGGCTATTGAGTTGTCATAGAGTAACACTCTCGAAATTTGTTAAACACACCTAATGAAATAAATGCCAGTATCTATGTGATCTGTCTTTTTTGCATGTCATTCATGCAGTCCTCACAACTCCTTCCAGCCCCTAAACTAATCAGTCTGGGCACTAGGCAGCTTTGAAGTGTTTCTTAAGAAAACAGGCCTGTTGTAACAGACAGGAGTTAGAGCACCCAGACTTAAAGCAGGCTTTACACCTCTTCTGGGGACCTCTCTTGTAGACACCATGAGGCCAACAGAGCCATATGCAAACAAGCACAAGCAAATGACCATTTTTTTTTTTCCATTTCGGACTTCTTCAAAAGAGTGTACCATTTGTCCCAACTGGTGTTTTCCCCCCGTTTATCTATATTACTAATGCTAAATTAGTTCATGGGACATTCACATTATAGCAGCTTTGGTATTTGTCTTTATATTTCAGTTTCAGTGCTCTGCTGATTATTTTGGCATGAAAATATCACAGGCAGTCATTATGCTGCTTTAAATTAAAAGGTTCCTGTGAGCTGCACCAGGAATATCATATCTAGTACAAAAACTATGTTCATTCTTCCCTGAAGCAGATTCTCTTACAACTTAAGAATTTAGTTATCTTACTATTGATACTGAGTTATTTTTAGAGAGTTCTGTGGTGGTTAGTGGCTCAGTGTTTTCATCACTCATTCACTTAACTACCCTTTCTGAACATCTGTGCCACTTAACGCTGTCTCACTTCTCACCCAAGTCTTAGATGCTTTTTCATTCTTTATATTACTAGGAAAGATTAGCACATCATCTAATACCAGTGACTGCAGGGCTTTACTTTAAAGCTTCTAAACTACATGCTGATATGCTGAAATAAAATATATTCTGAGGCTTATCATTTAAATTGTAGATTTCATATGTAAAAATGTTTTCATCTTTGTTTATGAGTAAAACATCTGATTTTACTGAAATACTTTTAAGAGGGGAGTCAGGGTTGGGGTGGGGTCTGTCATTTATTTACTTACTTATTTTTAAAAGATACCTGGCCCAGTTCTGTGGTAGTGGCTTTTCTTCGCTAATCATGAGCTTTACTTTGAGTATGCAGTAGATTCAGTCAGTATCTCAGTGGGAAAGAGGGGTTTTAATACAGTTTTAATATAATATTCTCTTTGCATTGAGTGAAGAAGCTGTTCTCTCAAGGAGGCAAAGAGAGACTGGAACCACATGAAGGTTTGTGCTGTAGAACCCTGAAACCCTGACGGTACATTTTGGTCATTGTGTTTAACAAAGTTGACAGTTCTCAACCACACCAATTTTGGGAACTAAAACAAATATCCATTTAACTCTTGACTCAAGGTTAAAAGATACAATTAAAAAGAAATCTAAAACCCAGAGTGGTAATTCCACTTTCTCTTTCTATTGCTGGAACCTGAGCTCTATAGGAAAACTAACATTTGTTAAGAGCCTGCCATGTGTCAGATTCATATCTGTAAGAAAGGTGTGATTATTATTTTATACTATCTCAATCTTAATAACAACTCTGGTAAGTTTACGCATTTCCATTTCCATTGATAGATAAAAACAATGAAGTTCAGGAAAATGCTTCTCTAGGGTCATACAACTAGTAAGTAGCTAGTTTATGCAGCACTATTCAACTCCAAACCACATGCTTTCTGTATTTTAGTGCTTCTTCAGTCAGCTTTTATGATTATAAATTTAAGCAGTGGTAAAAAGTAGAATAAAGGAAAAATAGCCCCAAAGTCAACTGCCTAGAAAATAATCATCATTTGTAGTAGGTAAGCAGGATTCTTGTCCTATTCCTACACACACTAGAAAAATATTAACATGATCATAATAACATGCCATTTTAAATAAAATTTGAATTTAATTTTACTTGACATTAGCAAAATAAACAAAGACTTTCAGTAGAATATTTCTTTACTATAAAGGAGAATTCCTAAGCCATCCTTCCAAGGTTAAGAAAAAAGAAGTTGGTTTTATTTTATAACAGCATCTTTTATTTTTATTTGAATCAATATTAATTTATGCCATGCTCTAAAAAATGAAATTAGCACTTCTCCTCACCAATTTGTTTGTTTGCTTTTGTTTTTGTTTTCCGAGACAAGAGTCTTGCTCTGTCACCCAGGCTGGAGTGCAGTGGCGCAGTTTTGGCTCGCTGCAACTTCCACCTTCCAGGTTCAAGCCTCAGCCTCCCGAGTAGCTGGGATTATAGGCACATGCCACCATGCCTGGCTAATTTTTGCATTTTTAGTAGAGACTGGGTTTTACCATGTTGGCCAGGCTGGTCCTAAACTCCTGACCTCGTGCTCTGCCCGCCTTGGCCTCTCAAAGTGCTGGGATTACAGATGTCAGCCACTGCGCCTGGCCACCAGTTTTTAAAGATACATTTTTATAGCAGCTTCACCAAGGTTTATAACATTTACATCTTATTTTATAACTCTCAGGTTACTTAGTCTAGGTTCTACATTTAAATTCAGCACTTAATCACCTTTTGCCACATTTTTCCTACCTCTTGAGTTTTTTGCTTTATCTTTTTGCTTATTGAATTTTATCTTCACTTGACTATTTCAGGAAAGACTGATGCTGAATTCTGCTCTTCTTATTTTTGCGTGCTTGATAGTATTTGTTTGTCATTCTGCTTGAATTATTACTTAGCTGGTTGTGATATTCTTAGGTGTATTCTTCTGATGCAAAGTGGATGAATGTTCCCTGATGTTCTCTTCCTACCATCACTGTATCTGATGTCACCCCTCTGAGACAGAACAGAAGGGCTAGGAATTTAATTCAGTCTGCTTTTATGTAGTCTGGGAAATGTGAGGAGCTAGGACCATGCTCAGCTAGGGATCTGCACAGTTTTTGTGGAAGTCCAGACTCAGGTGTTTTTTTTTCCCCCCGAAATTTTGATAAATGTCATGTATTCATCCTGGTAAGCATGAGTAGAGTTCAGATCATCTGTGAAATTCCTTAGAGATAGCTAGAAAACAGCATATCTTGGTAATTTGTCTTGCCTTTATGAGGTTGCTATAGTTAAATGTTTTGTCCTGACTCATCTCTTAAACCACCAATTCACCCTTTCAATTCGTTTTTCTCAAAATTTGGGGATATTACTGGGAATTCTCACATTTTTATCACCTGACTTCCGTATTGTTTCTGGGCTTAGAATAGTGTAAATAGCCACACTATTTTTTGCAAAAATTTTTGTTTCATTTTCTTACTTGCAGCCCAACTCAGAAACACTGACAATCTTTCTTTCATTTCTAGGAGAGCCACTGATTGACCCTAATAGAATAAATAGATTCTATCAGTCAGTTACTATAGTGTATAGGAAACAGGGTATGTTGTGACATTTGTTTATTTAAAAGATGATGGCTTTCAGGTTTTTTGGGTTTTGTTTGTTTTGATCCTTTGAGGATGGTATGTTATAGTCCGGAGAAAATATTTAGAATTGAGATACGATAATAAAATTGAGGCAAACACAATTATTAATCTTTGTCAAGACTCCTGGCAATTTTCAGATGTACCATTTTTGAAATGTGTCAGTGAAATACTAGCATACATTTTAGGTACCTTTTTGCTTTTTCAAAGTATGTTTATTAGTCAGTGTAAAATGCACCCAAATCAAAATTGACTACTTTGAAAAGGGAAGTCAGTCGCTTCTTGGCCATTTGGCTAAGATCAATTGAAAAGGGAAGTAGAGATAATACAGTACAGCAATTTATTTTTTGAACAATTAGTTTTTTTAATTGACAAATACAAATTATGTACGTCCATCGTATACAGCATGATGTTTTCAAATATGTACATTTTGTAGAATTATTAAATCAAGCCAGTTAACATAGTCATACTTCATATGCTTCTCGTTTTTCATGGTGAGAACACTTACTATCTATACTCAGCAATTTTCAAGATGTAATTTCTGTATAGAGAAAATCTGTAGAACTCAGGTTTGTCTATTTTGAAGGTTCATAAGATGTGTTTTAAAAATATATAGTATAAATTTTGAGACTGATATCAGTTTTCACCCTAGCCACATAAATTATCCTTTTTGCTCCCAGGTTAAGAATTCAAGGCTTAAAAAAATGAACACAGGGCCGGGCGCAGTGGCTCATACCTGTAATCCAAGCTCTTGGGAGGCCAACACAGGCAGATAATCTTAGGTCAGAAGTTTGAGACCAGACTGGCCAACTTGGTGAAACCCCATCTCTACTAAAAATACAAAAATTAGTGAGGCATGGTGTTGTATGCCTGTAGTCCCAGCTACTTAGGAGGCTGAGGCACAAGAATCGCCTGAACCCGGAAGCAGAGGTTGCAGTGAGCAGAGATCATGCCACTGTGCTCCAACCTGGTCACAGAGTGAGACTCTTGCCTCAAGAAAAAAAAAATGAAACTTAAAAATACATACAAGTTTCTAGTATGTCTCTCCACCTAGTATGATTCTCTAGAGTGTGATACATTTTGCAGTGTGTTATCTGCAGTGTTTATTTACATTGTCTGGCAGGCTACAAAGGTTGGTGGCATTTGCTAATAAGGAACCACTCTACCACTGCCTCTTCCTAGTTTGGATTTTTTTCCTAGCAAAATACAGCTACCAGACGGGAGCCAGACATCTTTAAGAAGGAGCATGTCTGCCACTCTTGTTTCCAAAAGTGTATATTTATTCATTAAAGGACTTCTGTTACTTGAATTCTTTTTAGGAAACCTACTGAACCATACATTGCCTATGTAGCCAATGATCAGATTAAGGGGAAAAAAAAAAATCTATAATGTTCAGCCAGGCACAGTGGCTCACACCTGTAATCCCAGCACTTTGGAAGGCCAAGGTGGGCGGATCACTTGAGGTCAGGAGTTCAAGACCAGCTTGGTCAATGTGGTGAATCCCCATCTCTACTAAAAATACAAAAATTAGCTGGGTGTGTGGCAGGCGCCCATAATCTCAGCTACTCAGGAGGCTGAGTCAGGAGAATTGCTTGAACCTGGGAGGTGGAGGTTACAGTGAGCCAAGGTTGCACCACTGCACTCCAGCCTGAGTGACAGAGTAAAGACTCCGTCTCAAAAAAAAAAATGTACAATGTCTCACAATATAATGCAGCAAGATTTCCTACTCAGGACATACAAAGACCTGTGTCTCTTAAAATACTTGGGTCACTAGAATGTAGGTTTTTTTAATAACTGCTGACCCGTGTCTCTTAAAATACATAGGTCACCAGAATGTAGGTTTTTTGATAACTCGATTTTATGATTCACTGGAAAGCTTTGAGCCTTGAAATGTTTCTGATTTGATTTTTGCAATATACTTTGTCTTCCCATTGCCATGCTCAGATTTCTGCACACCTCATGCACTTATACAGTCCACTCATTTCAGTGACTTGGGGAGGTGTGAAGAGGCTGAGCTAGACTTCGTATTTCTCTGTCCTATGTTCTTATTGTAAAGGAATGTAGTAATGCACTGTCTTTTTTTATGTCTGTTGTTGGCTGTATGTCTCCAAACCATATGCAATAAGTAGATGTCTATTGAAAAAAAGTAAATTTGCCTCATTTGTACCCAAGAAAACCATGACATTGAAGTCAGTTCCATGTTTATAATAGAGTCCCAGCACCTCTTTTTATCCAGGGTTTCTACAAGAAGCAGCATAAAACAGTGTTAGTATGTGACTGGACTTTGGCTTAGAGGCTTCAGTACATCCATAAAGTGAGATCAATTAGGATTAATAGCGTTTTGTCTAGCTGAAAAGTGTTCAAGATCTTGGCTTAAAAAGAGTTCTTTTTGGTACCTCGGAATATGTTGGCCATTTTAGCTGCTTCCAGTATTTTATTCAAAGAGTTGACAACATAAAAGATAGCTTGGTGATTATACTTAGACCTTAAAGAGCTTTTAAGAGTTCAACAAACACATAACCTTTACAACTGTTTAAACTTCCAACTTTCCTAAACAAGAGTATGGTGTTCTTGCCAATCTTGGTTTAAAATATATATAATTTACATAAATAGCACTGACTGAAGCATAGGTCTCCAAGCAGAGAATACTCTGACAACTTGGTCTCCAGGTCCACTCTGCTTCTCCTTATTGAGTTTCTAGAGGGAAAGTAGGTTCACAATCTTGTGCTTTCTTCTTTTGACACCAAAAGGGGCTCCTGGTTTATGAGTTTTAAAGGATCAGGGAAAAATTTGTCATGGGGAATGTTTTCTTTAGTGGGTAAGTAAAGTCAGGTAAAAACAGAAAACAATGGAGATAAGAGGATGGGATGCATTAAATTTATTCTGTAGTTCTTTCACCACAGTAATTCACTCAGAAGGGACTCATTCTGAATTTAGTATTTAGTGTTTAAAGGAACAGGCCTGGGGCAAGCGTAGGCCAGTACTGAAAAACAGTGGTGGGTTGAGACCTATTGTATTTTTTAAGTGGTTCCAAGGCTGTCCAGGTGTCCTGATTTAAAGGCTGCTTCTTAAGTCAGGAAATTGTATCTTGTTCTGAGGTTTACTGTAATAAAGTACACAGTCCTAGGGGATGGTACTTCTGGCTCCATGAATCACTTTGCAGGCTGGCTGTACTGACCCAAGCCTCATGATTTATTTATGCCATACCACAGTAGGAATGGCAAGTATGTAAGCCACACATGGTCTATGGGATGGGCCTTTAACTGGGAAACTGCCACAAATCCATAAAGACAGATAGCACAGAGCCAGCAGCAGCTCATGTCGTCTATAAGATTTCTTCCTGTTTTATAGGGACTTAGAGTTCTAGAGCTAATTAAGTTCCTCATCCTTCTTAGAATGTATCTTAGTCTGTCTTGTGTTGTTATAAAAGAATACCTGCACCTGGGTAATTTATAATGTAACAAGGTTTAATTAGCTCATCAGGCCGAGAAGTTCAAGGGCATGGCCCTGGCTTCTGGCAAGGGCTTTGATGCTGCCTCACGAAATAGCAGAGAAGGTCAAAGGGGAAAGCGCCACATGCATACAGGAAAACCTGAAGGTCCATCCTGGCTTTGTCACAACCCACTCTCCTGGGAACTAATTTGTTCCTTCAGTACCTAATGCAGTCTTGTCAGAGTGGGAACTCACTGTCACAAGAACAGCACCAAGCCATTCCTGAAGGATTCACCCTTCATGAGCTGAACACCTCCCATTAGGCCCCACTTCCCAACACCGTCAGACTGGGGGAATTCAATTTCAACATGAGTTTTGTTGGGGAAAGACAAACCATATCCACACCATAGCAATAACCTAGGATTTTTGTGTGCTGTGTTTTTTTACGCAGTCTTGGATTTACTGCTTACAAATCTAAAGAATAGCTCTGAAATAGAGTCTAGTACTGTTGTCACTGATATTTTCTCTTGGATTTTTTTCTGTAAAGAGTTGCCCATGTTTTTCAAATAATCTCTGTGTTTTGAGTAAATATTAAGAGTGCAATAGCCAGATCTTTTTAATTTTTTTCTTTTTCTTTTTTTTTTTTAACTGATCTTTATGTCTCGTTGAGAGAAAGAGGCCAGATCTTGAGAGTATGTTTAGTTGTGTACAAACTGCCAATCTGTCTTCCACAGTGGCTGTGCCATTTTGCATTGCCACCAGCAGTGAATGAGAATTCCTGTTGCTCCATATTCTTGCCATCATATGGTAGTGTGAGTGTTCTGGATTTTTGTCCATTGTAATAAGTATGTCATGGTATCTCATTGTTTTAATATGCATTTCCTGATTACATATGATGTGAAACATCTTTTCATATGCTTATATGCCATCTGTATATCTTCTTTGGTGAGGTGTCTGTTAAGGTTTTGATGCATTTTTTTCATTTTTTTAAATAATTTTAATTTTTAATTGTACGTATTTATGGGGTACATAGTGATGTTTTAATACATGCAATGTATTATAAGGCCCACTTTTAAATCAGATCATTCATTTTCTTAGTGTTGAATTTTAAGTCTTTTGCATATTTTAGATAACAGTGCTTTATCAAATGTATCTTTTGCAAGTATTTTCTCCCAGTCTGTGACTTAACTTCTTAAGAATTCTCTTAATATTTGAATATTTAAGGCTTGAGCCACTGCGCCCAGCCTGCACCTAACTTTTAAAAGTCTTTCTCTTTTGCAATAAATTACCCTATGCTGCAAAAAAAAAAAAAAAAAATTGAATATTTAAACACATGTAATAATGGTTAAAGAGTTGATAAGTAAATCACTACTGAGTATATACTGCTTTGAAGGCCCCAAGGATCCATTAGGCCTCCAGCTTTAACCCAGCACAACATTCTGAATTCCCAGTTCTCCCCAGAGGTTCGAAAGTCCTCAGGCCTTATCCATCTCATTGCATCAAGGACTCTTAGAGCTCACCAGGCTCCATCTGCCATAAGCCTTTATCATATCACCCTGTTCCTGTTGCATAGGAGCTTTCTCAGGATAGCATTTCAAGATTGAGAACCCATCCTGGTTTTCTCAGTGCTTCTTGTGACCTTTGTCTCATAGAAGGCATTTAATAAATGTGTGCTAAACTGAGCTGAATCAGCAAGGGTAAAAGGGATTTAGAAGACTGCCATTTTAATTGAAAAGGATTAAAAAGACACTGGGAAAGGCAGCATCTATTGGGGGAATATGAGAAATTTCTAAATCACTGGACCATCAGGCTGGAAAATTTAGGTTGGCACCAAACTGCAAATGGTTCGAATATCATCATGTGAGTTTATGGATTTATATATACTTACCTTTCTTATAGAAGGGTGATTTTTCATTATTATAATAGCTAGAATGTTCTTAGAATGTATCTTCTTAATTCAGAAAACATCACATTGAGATCTGTCAGTAGGCCCCAGCCCCCAAATAATTTCTTGTACTCATTGACCTTCAGTCAAAGCTCTTAGTACACTTTTTCTAGTACACTTGCACATGCACATAGTGATCGCAGAAAATTTGAGAGAATGAAAATAATGTGTTTAATTAGAGATTATTTTCTTGGAGAGTGTAACACTTGTTTTTACTTTCTATTGCTTTTCTCTTTTTGTTTCTTTCAAAGTATGTGCAAATACATATTCATTATATCTTATGTAAGGGAATGTGTATTTAAAGGACTACTTCAAGTTTGAAATGACTTTTTCTTTTAAAAATATAGATGTGAGTATGCTTTAAGTATGTATATTCAGTCAGATCTTTTAGCTCTCACCTTGATAAAATTCTAGGGCATGAGAAGCAATCAAGTCTCTTTTATAGAGATGTGTTTGAACAAGAAAAATAATGATCTTTATACATTAAGAGAAGATGTTATGGTTTAATCTCTGTAAAATTTCCTTAAATCAGTCAAATCATGAACGAGCCATGAAGGATCCACATTTCTTGTTTGTACTCTTTGTACTAATTTCTTAAGGCTTACCGTGTTCTATAAAATCATCAGGACAGGAGCCTCCAACATATATTGACTGTTTAATTGAGGTGGTTTTTGTTTTTGTTTTTGCTTTTTTTAAGACAGAGTCTTGCTCTGTCACCCAAGCTGGGAGTGCAGTGGCACGATTTTGGCTCACTACAACCTCTGCCTCCAGAGTTCAGGTGATTATCATGCCTCAGTCTCCCAAATAGCTGGGATTACAGGCCTGCACCACCATGCCTAGCTAATTTTTGTATTTTCAATAAAGATAGAGTTTTTGTCACATTGGCCAGGCTGGTCTCAAGGGATCCACCTACCTCAGCCTCCCAAAAGTGCTAGGATTACAAGCGAGAGCCACCATGCCCGGTCTAACTAAGGTTTTAAGAAATGATTTTACACATGACACAGCTTATAATTGCTTTAAATAAAATATTCCAGACATATTTGCGTATCTTAGAAACACATCAACAAATCAGCCCATCAACCACCAGTTTATACAGGTTACCTGGCTCTTTAAGACTTTGATTCAGTGTACTTGAGCTTAGGGAAGAGCTAAATTAAGCCACAGCAAGTTAGTCAAATTTTTGACAATTCTTTAACACTAAGGAGACAGTAGAACACTAAGAATAGTTTTTGAAAAATGATTAAATTTCTTTATGGAGCTTAAAGGAATAGAAGTAAGATTACAAAGAGACAGAATGAAATAATTATTTCATTCTTAATAATTATGCAAGAAAATAAAAAAGTAAATAAAAAACAGAGATAACTTTCAGGATCAGTTCTATAAGTAATTTTCTAAGAGATTATCAAAGCTGGCATAGACTCCAGCTCATTCAGTGTGTTTAAACATAGGCTGGAGGGCCACTTGGCAGCCATGTGGTGGAACAAAAGCAAGCCGTGGTTTTCATGAATGGATTTGATCTGTAATATCTCTTGTTATGCTAAGAGTTTGTGATTCTAATTTTGTTGTGTGTGATCTTAAAAGACCAATTTATGGTCTCTTTCCACTTCTTCACTGCTGTTTACTGCTCAGTCCATTGCAATATAGCTTCTGCCTCTAGCCCTGAAACTATTCTCAAAAGCAGTAACCTTCAAAAAACTAAATCCAGTGGAAATGTTGTGTTCTTTATCTTGACCTCCCTGTGAACACTTCAACATGTTTAATCTCAATAAATTTCTGGAAACTTTCTTTTTCTTTAGCTTCCAAGAGAACACTTTCTGTTTTCTTTTACCTCTGAGACTGTTCCCCCTCATTTATTTATAGACTTCTTCCACCCATGCTGTGTGCCGCTCCTGTTATCTTGGTGGTCTCGTGTTCTTCTGTGATTTCAGTTGCTTTCAATGCTGATCCTTCCCATATAGTCTTCCAGAACTGTCAGTACAATTGCCTACCAGATATCTCCCAAAATTCATAAGGTTAATGTAAGGATTAATTTACTTAGTTGATGCCAGGTATGGTGGCTCACACCTGTAATCTCAGCACTTTGGGAGGCCGAGGTAGGCCAATCATTTGAGATCAGGATTTTGAGACCAGCCTGGTCAACATGGTGAAACCCTGTGTCTACTAAAAGCACAAAAACTAGCTGGGCATGGTGGCAGGTACCTATAACCCCAGCTGCTCAGGAAGCGGAGGCAGGAGAATCGTTTGGACCCAGGAGGCAGAGGTTGCAGTGAGTCAAGATTATGCCATTGCATTTCAGCCTGGGTGACAAGAACAAAAACTCCGTCTCAAAAAAAAAAATTACTTAGTTGAAGGTGCCTAGTAAAGTATCTTGCTCTATAGTAATCATGCTGGTAATGCTAATATAGTGACTTTTTATCCAATTCGTTCATACTCTTGAAGAACCATTTATTTATCCTTTTTTGGGGTCTGGGGGCAACAGAGTCTTGCTCTGTCACCCAGGATGGAGTGCAGAAGTGCAATATCGGCTCACTGCAACCTCTATCTCCTGGGTTCAACCAATTTTCCTGCCTCAGCCTCCTGAGTAGCTGAAACTACCGGAGTGCGCCCAGCTGGTTTTTGTATTTTTGTAGAGACAGGATGTCACCAAGTTGGCCAGGCTGCTCTCAAACTACTGGCCTCAGGTGATCTGCCCAGCTCTGCCTCCAAAATGCTGGGATGACAGCAGCCCGCCCATTGATTATCTTTAAATCACCAGTTCCCAAACTGTTTTCTTGTATACTAGTATCCCTCTAGGTGTTAAGTGATATTCCACCAAGAAAAAAAGAGAAGATGGGGTTCTATGATCAATTAAGTTTGGAAAATATAGGTAGGGTTGTAACTTTTTCATATGCCATAATGTAAACTTACTGGACTTTGTGAGCCATTTGGTCCCTATCACACTACTCAAATCTCTTGTAGCACCAAGGCAGCCGTAGAAAATGTGTAAGCAAATGAGCATGTTTTTGTTCCATTAAAATCTTGTTTGTAGACACTAAACTTTGAATTTCATATAATTTTCACAAAATAGAATATTTTGGGTCACAAAAATATTATTTTTTTTCAGACATTTAAAAATGGAAAAGCCATTCTCTTATAGCCTCCTGTTAAAGATATGCAACCTCTACACCATAAAAAGCTTTTCTAAGTTCTGCAGCAGTGCTGTTATGACCATTGTTCCTCAAACATATTTGATCATGGAAATCTTTTGTCATGCTCATTTGTTACTGTCTCTTGCTATACTTCTGTGGAATGTACTTTTGAGAAATACTGACCTAGAGAATAGCTATGTAGGCCAGAAGTAAAGTCTGGCCTGTGGAGCAGACTGTAAATAACAAGAGAAAGCATCTTGTCTTTATTCTTCTTGCTCTGATCATCAGCACTAACGGGTCACAGACAGAATGGTATGTTGGGAAACTGAATTCACTCTGTGAGGTAGGCACCAGTCAACCACTAAAGCCGAGTCAAAGACTGGCTGAATTGAGGGTGGACATGATGAAGTTAATTCCATTAACCAGCTTCAGAAATGGGAAAAATGGCTATAACACAAAATAAAATAGAAGTGCTGTAAGTGAGATAAAATACTCAGTCCTGGCCAGGTACGATGGCTCACACCTGTAATCCTAGCACTTTGGGAGGCTGAGGTGGGTGGATTGCTTGAGCTCAGAAGTTCAAGACTAGCCTGGGCAACATGATGAAACCCCGTCTCTACAAAAATTACCAAAAAAAGTAGCCTTGCCTGGTGGTGCATGCCTGTAGTCCCCGCTACTTCTGGGGCTGAGGTGGGAGGATCACTTGAGCCCAGGATGTCGAGGCTGTAGTGAGCTGAGATCATGCCACTGCACTCCAGTCTGGATGACAAAGTGAGACTCTGTCCCAAGAAAAAAAGGTGTGTGTGTGTGTGTGTGTGTGTGTGTGTTTACATATATATGTATATTATATATATATACATATATATATATATATATATATATATATATATATATATATACACATTCCATCAAGAGGAAGAAGTGATCCAGAGGCCATATGCAAAATATAAACAGTAATAGGATTCAGTTTCTAAAGTTTTGAAATCTTTACTGCTATTGTTTAAAAATACACAAAAGTGGCCGGGCGCGGTAGCTCAAGCCTGTAATCCCAGCAGTTTGGGAGGCCAAGGTGGTTGGATCACAAGGTCAAGAGATCGAGACCATCCTGGTCAACTTGGTGAAACCCTGTCTCTACTAAAAATACAAAAAATTAGCTGGGCATAGTGGCGCGTGCCTGTAATCCCAGCTACTCAGGAGGCTGAGGCAGGAGAATTGCCTGAACCCAGGAGGCGGAGGTTGCAGTGAGCCGAGATCACGCCATTGCACTCCAGCCTGGGTAACAAGAGCAAAACTCCGTCTCAAAAAATATATATATATACATATATATATATATATATATATGTATATATATATACACACAAAAGTTTAAAATTTAAAAAAAATTGAGTTTACATATGATAAAATTCTAAAACTTGCTTTGAAATAATATTTTCCGTTTCTGTTTTTTCTATCTTTGAGAAGTAGGATGTGTGACTGACTCAGTAGGCAGTAAAGGTTATTGCTTTACTATTTTGAGCATATTTTTCCATAACAAAAATAATGCCACAGCTAAGGAGAGAACCTTCAAATTAAAAACAAAAACATTTTCATTTTAAAAGTCTACACTTCCCATCTTTTTATACCTACTTTAACCATATGCCCCTTATTAAAAGGAAAAATTGATACAGTAAGCATTGTTTTTAAATTTCATCTAGCATTTGACAAGCAGCTAGACCTATAGGAGGATGCAGAAAAGATGGGATCATCCCAGCTGATAATTTATCTACCTAATACAAGCATAGTCATTTAGCCATTTCCCCAGAATTTACATACCAGGTGTCTCACTCCAAACCAGTGTAGGAGAAAAGGCATTTTTATAGTTTTTGCCAACAAATTGATAGATGATGAATAATAAAATTATGGAATCATTAATGCAAGAAGGTAATAAATTACAGGGTTTGTTTTTATCCATTTGGCCAACAAATGTTTTTGATGTCGTCCAAGATCTCAGTAGCCCCAGTGTCTTCAGGTCTGTCTTCACATCCCAGCATGCACTCATACATATCCCTGACAGCTTTAATAAGCTTCCTGTACACCTGTACAGCTATAGGAGTATACCTTGGATACTTATTGATTGGAGCAGTTCCTACTTTTTTTTTTAAGTGTACCACAAATCCAAAAATTAGATATTCTATATAATGTTGGCTATTTTATGAGATCAACACACAGTTGGATCTTGACTGCGCTGGAGGTGGAGAACTGAGTGCCCTGACACTGCTGGCATTCTTCTAGCAAATGTCCTAGCAAACAGATTTGGAATGCAGCACAGGCTAAAGAAAGGCAAGCAAGCCCCCTCGGTAGCACAGTATGGACAGCTGGTATAGACATGTTATCCATCTAAAACTGGAAAAGGTTAAATAAACAGTGGGACAGTGACAAAGTGCAGAGATTAATTGCCGAAAGCATTCAATAATTCTTAAAACAGACTTCTAAATAAGTGGAAGCATTCTGGAGTTTGAGTTCTGAGAGACAATGTAAGACTTTATTTTCTTTTGGAGACAGAGACTTCCTAAGGAAAGAAGACAAGATAAATGTTGTAGCCCAAAAGTAGGCATATATAATAACAGGTGTACCTTAGTTTGAAGGGACTGCATCTTCATGTGGGAAGATTGTATTCTGAAATTTTCTGTTTATGTTACACACACTATCAGACATGAAGCAGAAAGGACATATTATTGTAAAATAATAAAGACAAAATGAGAGAAAGGGCCAATATAAGTCTTTTTATCAGATCATCTCCAGATGTTACTGTGAACTTACTACTTAACTTCATCTCTTGAGGCTGAAGCTCAGCTTCCCCTCCTCCAACTCCATCCCCAGATCTCCAGCACAGATCAGTGGACTTAAGACATAATTCAGTAGAGATTTTGATAGGATTTGAGTAAATCCCTAACAGAAACTCCCTTGGCTTGCCAGCTGTTTTTAAAGGCAGATATGTAGAAAGCAGAAGATCCTAAATTCATCTATCTGTCTTGTGATAGCCCTTGCCAGGAAAATAGGAGGAGATTTGCCCAAGAATGCATTATAGGATGTTCTCTTAGTACATGCCTATAGTCCCAGCTTCTTGGGAGGATGGCTTGAGGCCAGCAGTTTGAGGCTACAGTGAGCTATGATCATGCCTGTGATCAAAACCTTACACCCCCACCTGGACAACATAGCCAGGCTCTGTCTATTTAAAAAAAGAAAGAAAGAAAAAAGAAATTATCCTGAACTCTTTTCAAATAATCTGTTAGAACTAACCCATAGAAGTCATCTTTGCATAATATTTCTAAGTCTAGTAATGATCAACATTATAAGTGCCTGCAATATCATCAGAATTTAAAAGTTGAAAATTTCTTTGGTCATTTTCACTAAGGGATTGAAAGATCCTTTTTATATACTTATTGAATTAGGAAAGTAGATACAAATGCTAAAAATCCAGTCTTGGCAAGGATGTAGTGAATCAGAAGTATCTAATAGCTTAATGTTTTTCTAAATTAGCTCATCTTCCTCTAAAACAGTGAATCTCAAGTATAGATGTCCATTCGGAATAAAGCACACACTTCCATTTTGATTTTTTATTTTTATGTTTGAGAACCACTACTGTAAAGCAAATCTGATACCACGTAATAAGCTATACAACTCTCCACAGCCGTTGACCTATTTGTGAGCCTTTCTTGGGTTCTGCAGGGAAAAGCGGCTTCCCTATCATAGATACTTCCCTGTATAGGCACTCTGGATTGATTTTCATATGCTAAATCATTTGGAATTTCCATACCCTTTTTCACTTTAACCATTATAGTTTGGCATGACATAAATCATCTCATATCAACAAAGATAGAGTTTGCTTTTTGTTGTTGTTGTTGTTCTTGTGTTTGGGAGTAATTTTCTGGAGGAAAATGCCACTGTCTTTGCTCTGCTGCCTTGAAGTCAGGTATCCAAAACTGTCATTAGTACTATATTGGAGTCCTCAAAACTTTGACCAAAGTGGGGAAAGAGAAAGCATAACAGCTTTAAGGAAAAGTAGGCTCAGTAGAGACTTTCTCCCTGAGCATCAAATTATAGCATGGTGAGGGCTTGAATAATAAATCATTTTAGGTCAAATAAAACACATTTTCTTTATTTTTATGAATTCTGTCAAAATAGGTAGACATGAAGTAGAATCCAGTAATCACTTATATACTCAACAGAAATAGAGACAAATTACTAGAACTATGACTGTAGGGAACAGTCTAACATGGTCTTAGTTCATTTTATGCTGCAATGATAGAGTACCACAGACTGGGTAATTTATAATGAACAGAAAGTTTGGCTTATGGTTCTGGAAGCTGGAAATTCCAGAGTAAGGAACTAACACCTGACAAGGGCCATTTTGCTGTGTCATCCCATGGTGGAAGGGCAAAGAGGGTAAGAGAAAGGCAGAAGGCAGGCAAAAGGAGGTCAAACTCCTCCTTTTACAGAGAACCAGCTTCCTTGTTAGCAGACCTACTCTTATGATAATGGCATTAATCCATTCATGAGGGCACATTGGTAATGGCCTAACATACCCTAAAAGGTGCAACTTATTAATACTGTTACAATGGCAGTTAAATTTCAACATGGTTTGGGAGGGAACAAATATTCAAACCTTTGCCCACTCTTAACTGAATTGATGTTGTTTTCCTTTCTGTTATATAATGTTTCACCGTAAATTGTAGTTCCCTACATATTATATTTAAAGGACTATTGGGCTCTGTATATTTGTGTATCACAAAAGGGTTACATCATCATTAGAGTCTTCTAACATGGAGAATATATGGATACATTTTATATACAGTTTGATAGTTGACTAATTCTATAGATGTAGACTTTTTTTGAAGAAAGATACTGTGTGTCATTATTTTGCAAATTAATGTAGATCTTAAAAATTTTTAGTGGATCGTTTTCTAAACAACTATACCAAATGAGCAGGCATTGTAACAAGGTATTCATTTTTCCTCTGGCATCTTTGTTTGTTTAAGAAGGCATTCTGAGACTTACTGTAATTTCTTAATTTTTCTTCTGATTTTTTGATTTCAGTTATATTGTTTATTTTACTGATGACAGACCTTATTAAATATAATTCAAAAGTAAAGAAGCTTAGAATATAAAAAACAGGGATCTGGATGTCATATTCAGCAGAAGGGAATCTCTAGTCATGAAGAAAATGAGCTTGGTTATGAAGTAGAAGAATATTTCTATCCAAAAATAAGAATGTTGGAACGTAGGATCCAGTAGAGTCTCACAATAGTCATATAGGTGATTTTAAACTTACTTCATTGGGGCTCTCATAGTTCAAATATATTTGTGATCCTTTTCTTGAGAATTGCTTTCAGAGCCAGTTTACAGGATGCCCCTAAAAATAAATACATACTTAGACTTCATTATGGTCCAAAACATATCACTCTGATTCATTGTGCACAAGACTCAGTGTTAAAATTAAAATTCAGTTTAATAAAATTTGTGATAATTCCAAATATGTAAATAATGCAGCAAAACTTTGGAACCAGCTTAGAGATCAATTTGGCAGCATCACTAGAATAAATTTTTGTGTAACTTCTCAAAATTAATTCCTTGAAGAATGTATCTTTCATTTGAAGTATAAGTATAGGTATATTTTACAAAGGAAACAGGTAGATAAATTTTGCTGAAGCAACATTTAAGGAAATATAGGGCCAGGTACAGTGGCTTACACCTGTAATTCCAGCCCTTTGGGAGGCGGAAGTGAGAGCATCACTTGAGCCCAGAAGAGCAGCCTAGGCCACCAGGTGAAAATCCCCTGTCTACTAAAAATAAATAAATAAAATTAGCTGGGTATGGTGGTGCACACCTGTAGTCCCAGCTACTCAGGATGTTGAAGTGGGAGAATCACCAGAGCCTGGGAAGTCTAGGTTGCAGTTCACCATGATCTCACCACTGCACTCCAGCCTGGGTGATAGGAGTGTGACTGCGTCTCAAAAAAAAAAAAAAAAAGATGGGCATAGAAGATGAATGCAAGGGCTGGGCGCATGCCTGTAATCCCAGCACTTTGGAAGGCCAAGGCAGGGGGATCACCTGACGTTGGGAGTTCAAGACCAGCCCGACCAACATGGAGAAACCCCATCTCTAAAAATAAATAAATAAATAAATAAATAAGCAGACAAATAAAAGATGAATGGAAGATACTCAAAGATCCACTAAATTGAGGATATGCTATTTCAGTCTCTGGTCTGAAAAAATAATTGCCTGTTTTTATTTAGTAAATAATTTATAGAAATGTATGATTCAATTAAATGAGTTTTAGATGCCACCTTTGTAAGTGAAGCTAGAACTGTGGTTAAATACCAGGAGCCCTGCTACCTTCTTGATCTTGAGCACTAAAAATAAGACCTATATCTAAAAACTTACTTTAAATTCACATTCCACTGTCACAAATATGGAATGGAAATCTCTCATGAAGTTGTTTTTCATGAAAGCGCCTCCAGGAAAGCAAAACTCAGGAACATTGGGCTACAGAGTACCACATTTATAAGACCATGATTATTCATTAAAAAACTGAGGATGTAGTTTTTGGAAGGCCTTTACTTACTATCAACTCATCAACACAGTATGGGATGAAACTAGCAGCTTGACTCTCTGTATGAAGTATGGGAGAAAGAGTGGAAAGAATGTCCAGAGTTCACTGGGACCTTCGTTAAAGCCATGGGGCTGAATTTTATTGAAAATATTCGTGGAAAAGGATCTGCATTCCAGCACTTCTTAAAGTCATTCTGTTTTTCCATGCAGTTCCTTATTTGCTTTTAGACCTTTTATCTCCAAGTTGCTTTATTTTGTTGCTAGTATTTCTTCAGGTGTCATTATCTGACAGCCCTGTAGAAGATAAGACACGCTACTATGTGCATGTGAATTTAAACCAAATATTGGAATTTCTGTAAATACCACATTTCTTGAACAATTTTTCAGTATCACTATAAATGATATTTAACATTTAGTGACCAAAAACAAGTCGTTCACAGAGATTCTGCATCATATTCAGTCTGACAGCACTAAAGCTGTGGTTGTATATTTTTGACTAAACTTAATAAAAAAGGACATCAGGACCCCAGCAAAGTTGCCAACATTCACCAGATCTTATGAGTTCTTCTGCCCTAGACCTTTTCTCATCTGCTTAGTCCATCTGATCTTGGCACTTGACAACTCTGCCTTGTTAATCCAGCAGTGGCTACATAAGAACCATTGATCTTTATAAGTCTTTTCTCTCTCTCTCTCTCTCTCTCTCTCTCTCTCTCTCTCTGTCCGTCTCACTCTCTCTGTCTCTCTGTTTCTCTCTCTCTGTCAAGAATATAGTAAAGAATATAGTAAAGAGTTTGAAAAGACTTGAAGAAAAAGTATTCATAGGATAATTTTTATCTTCAACATTATTTAAATTTGGAACTATAAAAATACATTGTGCTCAAATCCTGCTACGTGAAATAAGCCAGATACAAAAGGCCAAATGTTGTGTAATTCTGCTTATATGAGGTACCTGGAGTAGTGAAATTCAAACACACAGAAAGTAGAATGGTGGCTGCCAAGGGCTCGAGGGAGCAGAGGAGGGGTGTTAGTATTTCATAGCTATAGGGTTTCTTTTTGGAAAAATGAAAAATCTTTGGATATGGGTGGTGGTGACAGTTGCACAACAATGTCAGTGTACTTAATGCCACAAAAATGTATGCTTTAACATGGTTAAAGTGGTAGATTTTATGTTATATGTATTTGACCAAAATTTTTAAAAACTGCTTATATTTAATCATGTTTGCTATATTAGAACATTCCTCATTCAGAAGATTTTACGGTTTTTAAAGTAACTTGATTGAGGTATAAGTACAATAAAGTGCACACATTTTAGACATACAGTTTGGTGAATTTGTCAAGCTACAGTCATTCATTTCCAGGAGCTTCTCACTGCCCCTTTCCAGTCACTCTCCATTTTCACTACCGGCCCTGGCAACGACTGCTCTGCCTTCTATCCTTGTGGATTAAATTACAATTCATTTTTATATTTTTTAAACAATTTTGAAATACATAAACTTTTATTTTTCAACAAGTGGAGATTCAAATGTTGAGTTTTTGCCCATCTGAGAAGCAGGTAGAGGCTTTATAGCAGAAGTCTCAATAGCACAGTAAAAGTAAGTCTTCTAAACTTGCCATAATCCTTATATGAACATGCTCATTTTTCAGAAAAGGGGAAGGAAAAAACTGAACGCAAGTTTTCCACCTACAACTTTGTTCAATCAGCATCATTTACTGAGCTGTAATCACCAGCAGTTTCTGCCTTTATGATGTTAATTTTGATCCTTTTCAAGAACTTGTGAAAAATGGAAATCAGTTCATATTGAGGTGGCTTCTCTACCCATTCCCTTTGAGTGTCTTTCTTTCCTTTTTTTTTTTTTCTGGAAACAGGATCTCGCACTGTCGCCTAGACTGGAATACTGTGTGGCACGATCAGGGTGCACTGCAGCCTCGACCTCCTGGGCTCAAAGGATCCTCCCACCTCAGCTCCCCAAGTAGCTGGGACTATAGGCAGGCACCACCATGCCCAGCTAGTTTTTTTAATTTTTTGCACAGATGAGGTTCCATTATGTTGCCCTTGAACTCCTGGGCTCAAGTGATCCACCCACCTCAGTCTCCCAAATTGCTGCGATTACAGGTGTGAGCCACCCTGCCCAACCATGAGTGTATTTCTCAATGTAGGTCAGTTCCTTTCCATTGTTTCGGGAGATAGAGAAACATGAGGTGAGTGGCAAATGAGAAGACTTGGACGTTGTGCTTTGCATAGGACTTGCCATTGTGCTGCAGGAAGGCTGTGCTAGGAAGGACCCCAGCATGCACCATTGGAAAAGTGCCTAAAATAGTCTACATTTGGTGACCTTTGAAAGTTTCTTTGCAACATTTAAGCATAAATGTGATTCTTACTTTGTGTGGTATATTCATTGGCTAGGATAGCAGTCTTTCACTTAGAGTCTTACCTGCAATTCTTGAATTCAAGAATCAGACAGCATCATTTATTCTTCATTCTTTAGGAACTGTTTTTGTAATATAATATTTTTACTCTAGCAGTAGGATCCTGGCCTTTCTCCTTGCAGAGTCTTCTAGTCTCTCCTCATTACCTTCAACTCAGTCTGAGACCTTTCTTTACTTGTCTTAAAACTTTTGGGATTTCTATATTATGCACAAAAGCAAATCATTTCTCATTCAACATTTCTGTGTACCCTCTGCCTGCCGGGTTCTGGTTAGAACCCTCGAGGATTTCACATTCAGTGTTTATTCCGTATGCTGCTGTTTCAGACCATCTCTATTCTGATTTAGAGCTACCTCTTCAGCTTCTCTGCCATTTCCTGTCCCTGTAGACACTCTCTAATCCAGCTCTATGATGTGTTCTCACATATGACTGGTGCTCTTACACTTGCCACTCTTTCTTCTTTCTCTGTGAAAATGGGTCCCATTTCAGTTCCCATATCCTTAGCCTAAGGCGATTTCTCTCTGCTGTCCTACTTTGACCTTCACTGCCTACAGTGTATTTGGCACTTAGCACTTATTGTTTTATCTCATTAATTATATTAAAATCTTAAGAGTTGAAAAGGACAGTCTCACCCTGAAAACATAACCACTTACACAATATCTCTGATAATCTCTAAACACCTAGTCATGGGAAGGTCTATAATTTTTTAGCTTTTCGGGATGTTCCTTTTACAAACCAAAATCTCTCTGTTTTGTGACTTCCCCCGCTTTGGTAACAGCTGTGCCCTCTGGACAAACAAAGATTCAGTGTTTTGTTTTTGCAAAACCTAACTTTAAAATGTTGGTAGCAATGACTGTGCTATGTTAGTAAATCTTTTTAGATTAACATACCCTTATGTAATCCCACTATGTCATCTTCCTTTGATACCTTCTACTTTTGTGCTACCTATTAAATTATGGCATATAGAATTGAACCTAGTGAACTTAGAACAGTCACTGTTATAAATGAACAGACAGCTGTTCAGTTAGAGAAAAACACAACTCTAAATGAAATGTAAATTGCCCAAAGCTCATGGTTTCTTTCTAGTCATGGTTTCTTTTATGTTTTTCTTCTTTACGCTAACACTCTGCTTACTCGCCTAGATGCTACTGGCCTGAAAAAAAAATACATTAAAAGTACAGTGGCATACAGCTTCAAAATAAGTGAAAACACTGAACAATTGGGAAACCACCACAACAGATAGAAATGAAGTGAGAATCAGAGGAGCTATCAGTTCAGAATATGTTTACTATGAGCCTACTGTGCTGGGAACTATTCTTAGTACTTGGGATACATTACAGAAGAAAACACACAAAGCTCCTGTCTTCGTGGAGTTTGTATTCCAACTATTCCTAAGCAGAGGCTTTGGGGAAACAGTGAAGACTAGCAAATAATAGAGTGTACTGAGTATAGAGTATATACAGTAATTGCAGCCCTAAATAAAGTAAAACAAGAAAGTTTAAGCAGATTAGGCTAATGCAATCCAGAGCATTAACAATATTTGAAAGCTTCTAGTAAAATTTATGAACCAAGACTCTAGAAGGAAGACATTTTTAAAATGTAAAAATAGCAGCATTATCATAAAACCGAAAACGTAAATGCAACCCAAGTATCCCTAATGGATGAATGGATAAACAAAATGTGGTATGTGCATGCAATGGAATATTATTCAACCTTGAAAAAGGAGATTTGGCTGCATGCTACAACATGAATGAACCTTGAAAACATTGTGTTAAGTGAAATAAGCCAGTCGTAAAAAGATAAATACTGTTTGATTTCACTTATATGAGGTACCTAGGGTAAGTCAAGTTCATAGAGATAAAAAAATAAATGACTGTAAGAGGCTGGGGGAGGAGGAAAAGAGGAGTTATTTTTTACGGGTATAGTTTCAGTTTTGTAAGATGAAAAGATTTCTGGAAGTTGGTCGTACAACAGTGTAAATGTACTTTACTGAACTGTTTGTTTATAAATGATTATAGTAAGTTTTTATGTGTGTTTTACTACAACTAAAAAAATCTGAAAGACAAAAATTAATGAGCTAATAGACAAATACTAGAGATATTAAACAATTTTGAAGAGGTAAACCATAAACATACTATAATCAGAGAAACAGAACCTGCACATGTAGAAGAATCAAAAAACGTATTGATTAATAGCAAATGCCTGTTAATATCATCCAAACTGTGTAAGTGCCGAAAGGAGACACTGAATCGAGAAAAATTAGTCAAGCGAGAAGCCAGATTTTGAAGGAGAGAAAGCTGCAGGCATTTCAGGCAGAGGACATAACATAAACCTAAGTGAAAACACGTAGCAGCTGTGTGACAGAGAGTCCTTGGAAGACAATAAGGAAGAAATGGGTTAAAATATTGTACGTAATACTGAATATTAGGCCAAAATATTTGCTTGGGCAAGAAACCTAATAATGGTGACCTTGGAAAAGTCAGACAGTGTAGAATGAGAAGTCAGAGAAGAGGCTTTAAGAGTAATGTAGGCCCAAGATAAAAGGGTGGGAGTGACCTGCACATACAAAACAGTGGGTACATTAAAGACTATTAGAAAAGAAGAATGAGCAAAACTGGGATATTAGCCAGTGAGAGCAAAGACAAAATCAAATTATTTAAATGTCAACCTGTGGGTCCAGGAATATGATGGCTCTATTAACATTAAAAGGGTAATTCGTTATGATGGAAGGAAAGGTTATTAAGTGTTGACATATTACATTAAAGAGATTTTTGTGGGTACCTAAATAAAGATGACCTAGAGAGGACATAAGAAGATGTACAGGGACCAAAGTTTGAGAGAGCAGATATTTCAGTGAGGTTCACCCACAAAGGCTCTCCCGTGGACTGTGGTTTTCACAGAGCTTATTTAAGATAGTGTATCCATCATTCTCTGTGAAATCTCTGCAAGGGCAGTTGAAGAATCTAGTCATCAGAGGATTTCTTCAGGAGAAGAGATAAAAGAGTAGAAAAGATATACTGGTGGTTTACTAATCACTCTGGGTAGTTAATTGGTTAAATAGCAAGGAAGACAACAGAATCAATGGTTTATTTAGTCCATCAGTATTACTTCCTAGGGACTCATCAGTAAGAGAATCTAGACTTCAGATTTATCTTAGAGTAAATTAAACTTTTCCTACATGTCCATTACATTAAAATGTCCAAAGCTACTTACCTTGTTCTAATTTTCACCTGATATTTTTCCTGATGTTTTCAGGATTATAGAAAATATATAACATAATTATGTAATCCTTCAATTTAACATACTCAGTTGGAGGAGGAGTGAGTAATAAACTTTGGTAACATCCCTTTGTTCATACTGTTTTTTGTCTTGCATTTCTGTTAAACATACATACATATTTAGGATTCACTTGGATTTTTAACCACTATATTCCAACACTAATTATGGTCTCTTACTTATTGGCAATAGAAGGCTAATGTGGTAGTGTTCTCAAGGATTCAGGAATTTTATTCAAAAGCATTTTGAGCTCCATTTACCTTTGATGTTTGCGTCCAGTTTCTGAAATTTGCCCAGATGGAGGAAGGGGATAGGGGGTGTGGTCTTACTATTTCCTGAAGCTCAGATGCCACAGCAGAGTCCTTTTAGAAACATCTTGATTCTATTAGAATTTGCAGGTCAAAGGGCAGGTCCAACTGGCCTGGTAGTTGAAAGCACCAGGGATAGAGTGAATAGACTACTGTAATAAGTTGAAGTTAGATTTCTGCCGCTACCTACTTACTATGCTAGTAATGTACATGTTGGTCGTGCAGGGGGCGATTACTAACCACTTCCAAAGGTTTCACGTCCACATTTTTTTTTAACTGTGGAAAAGAAGGGAACAGAACAAGGAGAATAATTTGACAGGAAGAGCCTTGCAGTTCTTATTTTGCCCTGGGCTTGTGGCATACATTTATTACCGTTCACATTTTATGTGCTTGTATTACTCCCTAGGGACTCATGGGAATGAAGTCAGAATGTGCTACACTAGCAAGTCTCCCCTTTCTGAGGATAGTCTTTAGTTAGTAAAGCTCTTAAAGTCAGTGATTAATTCCCTTTAAGGTTCAATTTCTTTAAATCAGTATTAGAATAGGTGATCTCAAACCATTAACTCATATTAAAAGAAGTTCTAAAAAGGGCTTATTTCTGGTAATTTTTATTTTCTTTATAGTTCTCTGTATCTTTCAGTTTTTCTTCAATGACTGTGTACTACTTTTATCATAAAATACTTTTTTTAAAGAAGCAATTATATTGAGTAGACAGCTACTAAAATAAGATTCTTTTTCAATTTGCTTTTTTTTCCCCACTGTGAATTCCATTCCCTCTGAAAAGCAGAGTATTTTTAACAAAATTTTTGAGTTTAGACACTCTCAAGTGTGCCATGTAAAACTTCATCATGTAAGTTCAGCTATACCATATGGTCCTTTCTATGAATGTATTAGAGGAACAACAATTTTTTCTTATTCCCTAAAAGTCATGGCTGTTACTGTTTACTAGCTTTCACATTCTTGCCTGTCTTCCAAATTTTTTCCAAGAAGTTATTCTCCCTCACAGTATCCAGTTCACATACCAAAATTGTAACCAAGAGAACAATATTGTCTTTGTCCTTTTTGGAAAATAAAAGAAAAACCTGAAAGCTAGTATGCCTATCAAAGATAGACATTACTCAGAATTCATATGATTATATTTATAATGTATAATCAAAACATTTTATTCTGTTGACTATGAATTACCCTTCTTAGGCACCTACACATGTAGAAATCAATATCAGGAGTATACGTTTTAAATGGAAAGGACAAAGACATGATAATTTGTTGGGGAATTTTTAGAGGATGAGAGACATGGCCATAGAGAAAATTTGATTCTGTACTCTCCATAGCATATTATTGCTTAGTAAAAAATAGCATCAATGAAATAAAATCTCTTCGAATTGCATAAAAGATATTTCAAATTATGTATCTTATTAAAAAGACATTATTCCAGTGGCTCAGACTCCAATGCCACATTCTTTAAAACTTTGAAATTAGAAGTCTAAATTGTCATCTGTTACATGGTGATTTGCAAATTTGACATTTTACCCCAGAGATTAACTGTACCACACTAGCTGGCCAAGCATACCATTTATGAGAGTTTAGAATGCAGTCAAGAAGCTTCGACAATATGAAATCGTTTTTACTATGTCATATTAGGATGTTTTAAGGACAAAATAGGCTTCACCAATCACCTTTGTATTTTGCATTCAGCAAAGGTGCTGATATTTCAATCTAATTAGAGTCATTTATTTGTCATTCTTCTGCTGCTATTTCAGTCTAATTAGATAGAGTAATTTATTTGTCATTCATCTTCTCCTGCTTACCTGCTACTATATGTGTGATTCTGACTATTGGTACACAGAAATGTAGTACCCTTACTGAGAAAGCATTCTTCTTATTCCAGCTTTGTCAGTCTTTGAGCTTCCCCAAAGGGAACAGATGACCACAATCAACAGGAAACTGCATAGTTAGACCATCTTGAACTCTTTCACCTTTAAGCTCGTTTCACCACTTAACATATTTTTTTCAAGTGGTCAGTGGATATATTTAGACTGTCATTATCCCTTTAGCTTTGACTGGATCCTCGTAATATAAGTTGCCTGCCATTTCTTAGAATTACATAGTGTGGGGACAGTGCATTGAGAATCTTTCTCCTCTTCCAGCAGCAAAACTAGTGAAACAAATCTTTATTTCCATGATGTAAACTGAGTATACATCTTCCATTTGTTAGTATTGCTTTCAGAGTTGAGTATACCTACGCATCCAGATTAAAGAATATCCATTAGAATATTCAGTAGATAGTCTTCCAGTTTGTGGCTAAACTAAAACTCTTCCATATGACTGCTATTGAAGCTCAATTATCTTAACAAAAGACAGAAGCAAGGATAAACTTGGGCAATGCGTTCTCAGATTCAGCATTTCCTCAGGTCAAAAGCTCAGGCCACTTATATAGTTCCTATAAATCAAATATGTCTTCTTTCATAAAAGATGAGCTACTGAGAAATATATTTTAGATTATGAAACTAATTGTTCAACGACTTCATTCTGATTATTTTGTAAATTTCTTACATCAGCCTCCCCATTAAATCCACCTTTTTTCCCTTTTGGACATAAACCATAAAGTAATTATTAGCTAAACCACAAGGAATCAGTAAAGTTTAAATTACTGTTTCAAAATGTGCAGATCATTGCCAATAAAGCCACAACTGCGAACTTAATTACATTGATGAGATTAAAAGAATGATTGATGTTCATATTGTGCCAGGAATAGATGGCTGTGTTTCTATATCCACTTTATTAAAGTTTGTGATTTGTTGTACACTGTATTCATGAAAATGCTTTCAGTGTCAGTAATGCCTCAGTTTGCTTGGAAGCTACAGAATAATTATCAAAGGAATAAGTTAAATGGATAAAGCATGTAAGTGACAAGATTAAGAACTTAAAGAAAGTAACTTTTTTTACTTTTTACGTCCACCTACAACTGTATCTAAGAACTCTTTTTTTAAAAATATGAAATAGTAAGTTCTTACTAATATAGTGTTTTTTAAGGTTAACAATTTTATTTTATTTTTTGAGATAGGGTCTTACTTTGTTACCCCCACTGGAGTGCAGTTGCACCATCTCAACTCACTGCAACCCGCTTCCCAGGCCCAAGAGATTCTCCTACCTTAGCCTCCCAAATGAGTAGCTAGAACCATAGGCATGTGCCACCACACCCACCTAATTTTTTGGGAGTCTTTCATAGAGATGGGGTTTGCCATATTGCCCAAGCTGGTCTCAAACTCCTGGCCTCAAGTGATCCACTGACCTTGCTTTGCCAAAGTGCTGGGATTACAGGCATGAGCTATTGTGCCTGGCCTAAATATTTTTTAAACTTTATTTTATTGTAGTAAGAAGACTTAACATGGGATATGCCCTCTTATTCACTTAAGTGTACAATACATTATTGTCAATTATAGAAAGAATGTCATACAGAAGATCTCTAGAACTTACTCATCCTGCATAACTTAGGCTTTACGCCCATTAATTAGCAACTCCCCATTTTCCCCTCTCTCCTCTCCCTTGTGATCACCATTCTACTCTCTGTTCGCATGAGTTTGACTATTTTAAATACCTTATGTAAATGGAAACATGCGGTATTTGTCTTTCTGTGACTGGCTTATTTCACTTAGCATAATATAGGGGAACTTTTTGAGATAGCAATATAACAACATGATAAAGACATTTAGAGTCAGAATAGCCTGAACAGGATTCCTGGTTGCACTATTTACTACAAGTGTGAACTTGGGCAAGCTGTGTAAACTCTTGAAGTCTTGGTTTTATCACCCTTAAAATGGAGGTAATGATAATAGTAACTTCAAAGAATTGTTAGAAGGGGTCAGTCACACTGTTGGCATTTTCTTTCTTTTGTAGGCAAGAAGCTCTTCTGGCTGCCATTAGTGAAAAAGATGCCAATATAGCCCTCTTGGAGCTTTCATCCTCTAAGAAAAAGACCCAAGAGGAAGTGGCTGCACTGAAGCGGGAGAAGGATCGTCTAGTACAGCAACTTAAGCAGCAGGTATTATTAAATGCCAGGATGAGGGTCAGTGGGGTCAGCTTTCACAGCATTCTCTACACAGGTCTTTGCCAGCTTGTACTTTAAGGTCGCATGTTTCATATTAGACATCCGATAATTGGATCTAGTTAATTTCCATCATCAGAGGAAATCTGATGGCCGTGTCTAGGAAATGCAGATTATTTTTGGTAAGAGGGCTGTTTTGGACAATGTCACACAGGTCTTTTATGAGGATGTTTTTTAACTTTATACAATTAGTGAAATTAGCCCATTTGACATTGAAAAGACTTTTTTTTTTTTTAACATCCAACGATTTCTGTGACAGCAGGTACTAAGGATATTTTCATTAAAAGATTTTCAGTTATTTAGGATTAGGTAAGCTCTGAAGATAAGAACAAAGGGTTGGCCCTTTTCTTTTCCAGCCTAAACACTCTCAAAATTTAATGCTTAATATTCATGTAGCACCTTTTGTTTGTCAAAGTAAAAGCTAAAAATTTCCCCTTTGTTGATGGTTGCACAACAGTATGACTGTACCTAATACACAAAACCATCAATTTAAAAATGGTTAAAATGATAACATTTATATGTTAGAAATATTTTACCACAATAAAAAAAATGGGGAAAAACATTTCCCTTTGAAAATAAGGAGAGTGCCGGTTGTTTACATCAGAGCCCTGCTTGAACTTCAGCACTCTTCACTGAGTGCTCCTGGCTGTGCGCAGCATCCATATCCCAGCCTCTGTGACCGCACCCTGCATTCCTAGTCACGTTGTCTTTACATTTTGGCTGCCCAGGTGTGCTCTTTCCCCTCAAGTAATGAGACCAAGAAAGAGCTTTTCAAGCGAATAAATTCCTTTTTTTCTATATTTGGAGGTCAGTCATCAATTGATGGTATTTTGGCATATGCTTATATTAACAAGAATCAGTATTTAAACAACGAAGTTATTTTCTCTGTTGGTCAAATTAAAACTGCTTAGAAATAGACTTTATATGTATTTATGTTGCACACATATTTATATTGCAGAGAAAATACCAAAAGATTTTCCTTTTCTTCAGGATGGATAGCTGACTAGCAAAAAGTAACCCACTGCTCATTCACAAGTGAAAGAAAACTTTTCCAGGGTCCTAAAATACTTTTTAATAAGAACAGGACATCATCTAATATTTTGACTACCTGTTATGTAAAATAGGAAGAATGTGCTTATTATTAAAGACATCTGTCCAGTAGTTGAAAACTGAAATTTGGCTCATCAAAGCTGATAATAGCAAATTGGAGGGTCTTATTAAAGAAAGGAGTTTACTGCTGTGTGTTTATATATTTATCAATATCAGTTAAACAGTCTTGAATACATAGGCATATGATTTAAGCAGTTTATGATCCTTTTACTTTAGACACCAGCTAGAATAGAATATCTAGCAGACCAGAATACCATACCTCATTTGTAGTGGTTTTTGATTACTGGTCTCTGAAGACCATATGTTTTCGTTATATGAAAATTAAGGAAATTGGCCAGGCACAGTGACTCACACCTATAATCTCAGCACTTTGGGAGGCTGAGGCCAGCAGGTCATGAGGTTAGGAGATTGAGATCATCCTGGCCAACATGGTGAAACCCCATCTCTATCAAAACTACAAAAATTAGCTGGGCATGGTGGCACACACCTGTAGTGCCAGCTACTTGGGAGGCTGAGGCAGGAGAATCTTGAGCACAGGAAATGGAGGTTGCAGTGAGCTGAGATCACACCACGATGTTTTAGCCTGGCAACAGAGCAAGACTCCATCTCAAGAAAAAAAAAAAAGAAAAGAAAATTAAAGAAATTAATCTATGAGCTTATAATCTTAGAAGGAAGTAGCTAAAAAAAATTTCAGTGTCTTTGTATCAGACCATGTGCCTTGAATTTTCTGTAGTGATGTGCCCTTTATAAAGAGAAAAATAATAACAGTTCTCAGGAGTCCTTCCTATAGTCTTCTCCTGTCTCCCTTTTACATTCCTGCCCTTTCAAAATGTATCTGGATGCTGTGAGCAAGAAGGAAGGAGTCTTGCCAAAGGCATTTGATTCCTTAATTCCTCCAAGAGTGTGTACTAACTTTTGGACAAGGGAGCAGCCTTTTGGAAAGAGGATATGGTATCAATGTTGTTTTAATTTAAAGCTTCTAGTACTTGAATTGCTGGAATGTGCCTCAATCTAAAGGCTATTTCCTAACAGGGAAGCAGTCAGCATTGACCAGGCTTTCCAGCAAATGGAGCTGCCTGATAGGCTCTTGGTGTTCACATGTGATTCCTATCGTCAGAAAGAGGTGAAGCAATGAGGGATATATAGATTTGGGGGTCACCTTCTAATATGGTCCCAATTTACTTATCCCCTCTCACCACCCCACACCCTGCCCCCTGCAGGGTAACTTCTCCTTACTCATTCATGGCAAGGCAGCACTTGGAGAGGCTGCATCAGAGGAAGGGGCCAGGGCCAATGAAAAAAATAAAAACTGAAGGTTGTCTAACAAACTCCAGATGTTCTGTGGTGGGTGCCAACCAGTGTGTTTAGACCTTAAGTCATGAAGAAGAGCCCCTGCTGTGATTGTCAGGCCCCCGCACGAGATTTAATGTAAACTCAGATAGAACCCTGGAAAGCATTAATACAATCTGTTTAGTCACAGCAGCTGTCACAAGATGGCCTTTCTCTCAGCATTATTTTCTTCTTTTCACCTCCAGAATTTTACAGCCTCCATATTGTATTGGTTGCTAGTGTGAAATCTTGCTTTGCCTCTGTATGCTCTACACAGATGTGTCATAGGCAGGCTGGGCTTTGCAAGACAGGCTAGGATTTTTTTTTTTTTTTTCTGTTTTTAAGCATCAGCTATAACAGTATAAAATTAAAGCCTACAAACTTAAACTGATTTGGTTTAATCGAATTTACAACTGCAGTTTTGTAATCCTCTACATTAGAATTAATTGTCACATGATATATTATTTGATTCCAGTATTTTATAGGCATGAGGGATAAAAGGCACAGTACTGGTCTTAAAGGAACTCAGGCTAATGCATAAAACATTGGTTGTTCTAGATACTTGGCAGAACCATTCTGTGTTAGTCCATTTTCACACTGCTCTAAAGAACTACCTGAGACTGGGTAATTTATAAAGAAAAGAGGTTTACTTGACTCACAGATCCACATGGCTGGGGAAGGCCTCAGGAAACTTACAATCATGGCACAAGTTGAAGGGGAAGCAAAGTACATCTTACATGATGGCAGGAGAGAGAGTGCGATCAAACAGGGAACTGCCACACACTTTTAAATTAGGAGAACTCACCATCTTGACAACAGCAAAGGGGATGTTTGCCACCAGTGTCCAGTGTCACCTCCCACAAGGCCCCTCCCTTGACACATGGGATTACAATTCGAGGTGAGATGTTGATGGGGACACAGAGCCGAATCATATCACGTTCTGTAGATGGTAGTCCTGGCCTTCCCATCTTTTTGTACTGACAGCTTCAGCAGGTCATCCAAACATTACGTAACTTACCCATTTACTTCAGATTTACCCCACAGAGTTAGTGTGAAGTTAAATAAGATAGCAAACCTAAAGTGCTTAGAATCCCCATTTCTGTTCCCTATCATTGATAGCCCTGTTCACAGTGAGAACTGTGGCATAGGTGATACATGGTACATTGTACATTGAGAGAGGGGTAGTCGCGGTAAAAATGGCCCTCGTTCTTGGTTGTCTCTAACGAGTTTATTTAATGTACAGACTAACATAGGGTTCAGAATTATACAACTAGCACATGGTGTCCCACTTCTCTCAGGAAGAATATATTTCTCAGGGCAGTTAGGAAAAAGAAGTAGAGGTACTTTTTATCCTTCGTTTTTTCCACTTGTTCTTTTTAATGATATGGCTTTAATGTAGAATTTTTAAAAAATAATTCTAAATTCTAATATGTCTTTCTTAAATCTTACATTTTCGTCACTGAAGAATATTTAAATGCCCATCTGCCTGAAGTCCTCAACTTTAGGAAAAGGATAACTCCCAAGCATACATTCCATCTCACTTGCCTTCTAGTTCTGTGATTTTCCCCGTGTTACCTCTCTATTCCATATATCCCTAAGTAGGATAACTTTTCAGAATTCTGTGAAAATAGAGCAGTGACAGTAATGGCCACTACGTACCATTTGACTGTAGCATGTGGGACACAAGGGCTTTCTATCACAGGATCTTCCCTAGAGGTCTGGATAGTATCTTCATTATGTAGAGGAAGCACTTCAGACCCAAAAAGGTTAAAATTGTGGCTAAATTTCCACAAAATATGGAAATAGTGGGCCCAGAATTAGAATTGATTCTCTTCTCACTGTTCCTCTCTTATGTGAAGATTCCAGATGGTTGGCAATTAGATTGTATTAGAATTAGAATAATACACACAATGCTATTTTATGTTTTTATGATACTGATTTGTTCCCCTGAGAGACAGAAAAGGGTATCTATTTATATTCCAGCCCTTCCTGTCTGTCTATAAAGAACCAGAAACAAAAAAGAAATGGTGTGATTTGTTTTCCTTTTCACTGTTCCAGGCTGATCATCACATTCCTGTACACACAGTCTTTCTCTAGACATCCCAGCACTACTTCCTTGAGATTACATCAGGTGATCCAGTTGGTGTTGGGAATGACCGCATATTCTTCAGTCAAGTATTTCCATAGAGTAGTTGTCTACTGTGTTATGTGTATTTTACTTGTTTAATCCTCCCAAGACTGCTTTATTTCCCTAATTGCTAAGTTCTTGTTGGAAAGAGTGTTTCACTGTTGCCCCAAGTACTTTCAGTAGATATGGTATGAAAAAATACCTGAATCCAGTGAATATTTTGAGTAACTGTCTTTTATTAACTTCTGTGCACTATCTAGTTAGCAATTTTTAGTCTTTCTTGTGGCACTGCATATGATACCGTGTATCATACCTTTGCTCTTCTTACTTATCGTTGCATCAGGTAAAGCTGGGTACTTTGACATTTGCTGATTAGGTTGGGAAAACCAGCCTATGCTTTGAATTGGTCATTTCTGCAATCTAGCAGACATTCTAGCACACCTTCACTCATCTGTGAACCCACACTTGTACATGCTTTCACACTTCCCCATCCCTATTATTATGCTGGTTACTGCAATAACAGGATTCAATGCTCTGTCCACATATCCCACTCAGAAACAATTTGTCCCATTATATGGACTCACTATCTTTTGATTCACTTATTTAGGATTATTTTACTCCTTCGTTGCTAGTGAATAGAAAATGTATATAGATTAATGCCTTTCTTATTTTGACTTTAACCTCTTTTCTTACATGATGTAGGGCTGGCCATTGGCCTACCTTTAAATTGCCATATATCATCTTTTCCTCCTTGTGGCATTGAAGGCCAATGTCTATTATAGTAGCATGGTGTACTAATTATGAAGTTGTGGCTGAAAAGACACTCTAGGCACTTGAAACTTTCCAAATAAATCTACTCAGATTAAAACTTCCCAGGATTTTTTATGGCACAAAGGAGAATACCTTTTTGAGGTTCATTAAACTCTCTGTTTGGAGTAGAGGGTTATGACAACAATAAAATACCTGTTTCAGCTTCAATTTTGGTGCACATGTTCTTTGATCACATCTTTTATGAGAGAATGCAGTTTTATTATTCATTCTTCTCTAGCCAAACTCAAATCATTTTACTGGTTTGAAATGTGTCTTCCTTTTCCTATCTCAAAGTTTTGAGTAAAGAATATAGAATGTTGTTTTGTATATGAAAAATGTGACTACTTCTTATTTACCAAAATTTAGGAAGAACTGGCTTAACATTGATCTGAAGAATATAAGGGTCAGATACTTTTTTAAAAAAATGCTCAAATTTGGTTTTTAAATTCTTAGCCCAGGGTCCTGACCCCTCCTCACTGGAGCAATATTTAGGACCACCAAGTTGGAAGGCAATAAATAATCAGATTCTTATCTGTCAAACTGATTGTTGACTCTCTGTATTATACATGAATTGTTTTTGAACAAAGTTAAAATCCTTTGAAGATATACTAATAATCTAATATGAACTCAGTTTGATGAAAATCACCTTTTGGGACTTACTTTGTTCTGTGAAAAAAGAATTGTTGTATGAAAAATTCTCCTAACTAGCCAAGAAAATACATCTGCCTGTAGTCTACTTAGTGATTTAAAGGCTTTTCCTTATGAATGAAACCCATGATGGAAGCTTGTTGCCAACAAGAATGATGGAGAATCAACTTCTAAAGCCACATACATGATGTTGCCATTATTCTATATTGTAATGGTGAGCCAGAGAGACAAGCGTTTCTAGTCAGTTTTATTAACTACTTTCTACAGCAGTCTTCCCTTCCTTTTCTTTGTCCTATTTTCTGAACCAACAGAGGATTAAATTTTCTTACAGAGGCAGGAAGTTAAGACTTAACATTTAAGGAATATGAGGGGTATACCTTTGACTGGTTACATTTTTGCATCTGAACCTTCAGATGACATCCTGAAATAAATTACATAGAGTATTTTCTACCTATGATTCCCATTAGGGGCTTCACGGTTTTGATAAATACACTATCAAAGGGAAGTACATCCCAAAGAACACTACTTTGAGGCCAAATATTGACTAATTTAGGGAATATATTATGTGATATTTTGATCTAATTTTTCACTTTCAGTTTGTTGCTGTAACACATATAGGGAAGTTTTTAAATACGTGTATTTTAGATTTGTGCTGTTTGTAAATTCCCGTAAATACATAAAAGGGTCATGCTAAGCTGTCTTTGGGGTGGCCACACTAGTGTATTTCCTGTCACATTATACCTTAAGCAGCAAGAAGAAACCAGGCCCACACCTTTAGTACTTTAGATGGAATCACTTAGCTACATCTCTCGGTTCATTCAGTACATTCTCTACTTTCCACACAACTGTAGGTGACCTTGTTGCTAAAGTTCTAGTACTGCATATCAAGGATCCCAGTGACAAGTTCCTCACTTCCTTTAAGATCCAGTGGCAGCCTCCTAAAAGCCCCTATTTCAGTGAACAGCCAGTTCAAGGCACTTTAGGTCTACACTAGTACTCTCAGAATCTTTCCACGTCTTCTGGCTTCTACCCACTGCCCAGCTCCAAAGCCACACCAGGATTTTAAGTTTTTGTTACAGTGTTACCTCATTCCCAGTTATACCAAAATCTATTAGATATCTATTACTGCATAAAAATTACCCTTAACTTAGTGGCTTAAAGTAATAACTGTTGTCTCACACAGTGACTGAAGATCAGGACTCTATCTGCAAGCAGTTTAGCAGGTGGTTCTGACTCAGGGTCCCTTATAAGTTTGCAGTCAGGCTCTTGGCTAAGTCATCTGAAGGGTTGACTAGGGATGGAGGACCCACTTCCAATTCATTCATTCATTTGTTCGTTCGTTCGTTTATTTATTTATTTATTTATTTATTTAGCTATAGAGCATTTATTGCTAATAAAATTGAGGTAAAAGAAGCTGACCCAGAACCCACACCCACCCAGGCTGGGGCTATCTCTATTTGTCCCCATATCAGACCCCAGCACCTCAGGCCCAAAGCAGTCCCCAGAGGACAAACAGGCCTGGCAGACTGAGGTAGCTGTATCTTAAGCCCCAACAACTCCCCAGGGTTGCCCAATTCCCACGCTGATCCCTGTCTGGAGGAGAGGAGGAGGGAGAGGCAGGCAGGTGGAGCCCCAGCTTCAAGTGGGACACACCCCATGCCCCAACAAACATTCCAGCCTCTTAGGCTGGGTGCTTTCCCACCTGCCCACCCAGCCAGCCATGGGGCAGTGGGGCAGCCATCAGAGGTGGCATGCTGTGGTGAGAGGTCACTGCTGCTCCAGGTGGTCCTCAGTCACCCCCTGGGAGGCCAGCTCAACCAGCACATTCTGCAGGTAGTTGAGGTCATGGTGGCTATGGCCTGTCATGTTGCGCTAGATCTCATTCCACAGCACAGTGTCAGTCTCGCCCATGGTGCTACACATGCCCACTGTGAAGATGAGCTGCCCCTTCTGGGCCACGTTCGGGAGCTCGGGGACCTTGCCGCTCTGGGCGTTATCTGGAAACCCTCTGGTGATGAACGGCTTTCCAGGGTTGGGGTGCTCGGGGCCCCGAATGCCGGGTGGAATGTTCTAAACTATGAGGATGGTCCTGCAGTCCTCGTGGCCAGGGAGTGACATCTGGAACCTTACCTCCATCTTCTCCTGGGGCTGGGTTCCTGTTTTCTCTTCAGAGATAGTTTGGCTCTCCACCATATGGACTCCTCTGTAAGGTTACTTAGAACATGACAGCCAGCCTCTCCAGAAAAGTAATGCAAGAGGGAAAAAGAGAGCATCCAAAGTGGAATTCCAGAATGGAATAACCTAACCTCAGAAGTGACATACCATCACTTCTACCTTATTCTGTTGATCACACAGACCAATCCTTATACAGTATGGAAAGGGAGAGCACAGTGATGTGAATACTTGGAGACAGTATTCTTGCAGGCCATCCTGAAGGCTGACTACCACAGCAAGTGCATGAATAAACAAACTTGGTATGTTCATGCAATTAAATGCTGCTTAGCAGTAGATAGAAATGAGCTACAAATACACACAACAGGCTGGATGAACCGCAAAGACACACTGAGCAAAAATGGAGACACAGGAAAGTACATACTGTATGATTCCACCATACTATATATATAGTGTAAGAAAGCAGATCAGACAACAAAACCGAACTTATTTCATCTTTTCTTCCCCTCCTCAACTCACTTAGGGGCCTGCAGTGGGAAAGGGTCAAGTTCCATTCTCTTTCACCTCTGCTTTCTTCATCCTCTGATGCTGCTTCTCTGGCCAACATTGTTTCCTTTGAGGTGAAGCAGCAGCCAAAAGACAAACCTGGAAGCTTTCTGTAACATCACTTGACCCACAGAAAGCTCATGCATCCTTGCCATCCCAAATGGTGAGAATATAGGTTGCCTTGGTACTTCTGTTTCCATCTGCCGTCTGTCTCCTTCTCAGATAAGCACAAGGCAAATGAACAAGTCTGATGCCTATTTAGATACAAAACAAAGGAATGAGATGCCAGTCTCCTTGTCTTGTACTAACACCTAATCTTTAGGAGTGGTTCTCCTTGAGCCCTCTCTCTCTTAGCTAAGGCAAAGGGAACTCTTGTGAATGAACACATACTCTCCATTTGACGAGTCCTTTTTGCAGCCTTAGCACTATGCTCACACCAGTCTTAGACAGAAGGATGAAGGGGCACCTGTTGAGGTACTGGACTGCTGACAATAGTATCTTTTAAGCCACTGGCCACTAAGCTGCCTTTATACATGTTGGTTGCTTACCTCTTTTTTGTCACCAATTCTATAACAACCAGCAAAGCCCATTCATCATACTATTAAAACTGTTTTACGTTCTAAAATAAGATAGCAGTGGTGGAATAAAACTACAGAGAGCTCCTGAGTTGTTAGTGAGAAAAGGGAAAATTAAATAGCAAGTGTTACAACAGCTCGAGTGCTACAGAAGCTGTTTGTGGAAAGTAAAATGTTGTAAACATCTGTTCATCTCTCTTAGTTTAAATTCTTGATAATGAGGCCAGTCTCTGAGAGCATTTATGTACCCATTTATTTTATATATAAATCTGTCATTTATAATGTCAGGTGCCTTTTATATGACTGAACAGACATTCCTCAAAACACATCTATGTTAGGCACTGCCAGGGCCCCTTCACCTTGCCCCTGACAGTGCCTGCTTCGTGTTGTATCTGCTGTGTACGTGAGCATCATCCTCCCAGCCATCCTGTATGATATTATCTCCTTGATGGTAACTGTTATTTTATCCTAGAATATAAAAACTTTGGTTAGAATGTTCAGAGTTTGACAGAAGACTATAATTCAGAACATTCAGAAGATTACAGTTCAGTCTGTATTTAATAATTCACCAACCCTTATTATTTTATTTATTTTTAACAGAGACAGACTTACTCTGTTTCCCAAGCTGGAGTGCAGTGTGTGATCATAGCTCCTGGCTTCAAGCTATCCTCCCACCTTGCCCTCCCAAAGTGCTGAGGTTACACACATGAGCCACCACAACTGGCCTCAGTGGCCCTTATTGACTAGTTAATATAAAAATGTTAATCTTTTAAAAATTATTTTATCTCCTTTTAACCTTAAATTTCTGCATATTAAGTACTCAAGAGTCTTCCTTTGAACTATTACAAATAAGAAGATCAACTAGATTGTTTCTTCTGATGGTATTTACATTGTTTAGAAAGGAACTAGATGCAAACCATTTTCCATTCACTGTCCTCACTTTTGGAATTGCCCTGTACTTCCTTGGCTTAATCTCTACTTTAAGCTTCTCTTCAAGACTCATCATCATAGGTTGGAATTTCCTAGCCATGAAGTCCATATTTTTCCTTATCGCTAGCAAAGCCATTCTGTGCTTTTTGTCATTCCAATGTTCATTTTCCCTTGGGCTTAAGTTGAGAAGAAAGGGGAAAGGGTGGGAGCAGAGAGGAAGAGAAAGAAACTTTTCACTTGGACTAGAGTTGTTAATTTTATTTATTCTTCATTTTAAGCCAGTTTATTCTTGTTGGTGTGATTATTTGTTCAAATGTAAGAATTCCCATTCTGCAACCATTGCTGTCTTGTTTTCCTGTTTGTATGTACAGTGGTGGTACAATAGAAATAGCATTAAACTGAGTGTCAGGAAACCTGAGCTCTAGATCCAACTCTGTTGATAACTAAGTATATAATCTTGAACATAATAACACCATCAATGAATATAAAACACTTCACACTTTACAAAGTACTATTCAGATACTTAATAATGCCTAACGCTAGGGCTGTATGGGCCAGGCAGATGTCATAAATAAAAGGAGTGAGTGAAGTGGTTTAAGACCACAGGAGAAAGAACTGTGATAAACTAGGGGCTACATGCTGTTGTCTAAAGAGGCAGACACTTTTAATTCCAGCTCGTTGTGACCACATAAGATGTAAGATGTGAGCCCTGTGTTATTCAAGCATCCATTTTTCCCTGGAGAATTCAGATTTTTATATAAATCTCTTGATGGCAACTAATTTGTTTTTTATATTTTATAAATCAGGCCACAAGACTGATTTAATTTTTTTTTTTTTAAGCATAAATAAGGCCACAAGCTGCCTAACTCGCCTCTCTGGGCTTTATCTTTCTCAGTTATAATATTGGGTGGATAGATCAAATTATTTTAAAGTCTAAAATTGATTATTTTCTATATTTTGATACATCAACATATTTACCTGTAGCTGTATCATCTGCTAGGTGCTGACTTTAAGAGTTTTAAAAGAAGCAATCATAAAGCATAAGAAAACTTGTGTAAAATTTAAATCTGTCTATAGAAAATAGAAATTCGCTTTTTTTTAAATGAAAGTATTACTGCTTTTACTAAAAAAGTATTGCATTTTGAAGATGAAAAAATCCTGGTTTTTTTTAATACTTCAAAAAATGGATCGTATTTTGATGAATTCTGCTTGATTGGAGTTATTAATAAGTAAAAAGTCCAGAGGCTGGGAATGTGGGAAACCTGGATTCATCCCAGTCTCCTTTCATCCATCTGTTGCATTTTTTTGTCATCAATTCCAGATGTAGGAAAATCCCTCACAACAATTTGATAAGACTCTTCCCTTCACTTCCAGCATCAAGTCTAACTTGCCTTTCCTATCATCAAATTGCTGCCTTTTATGATGCCACAGGGAATTAATTTATAAATCTTCTGAGTTTCCTGATCCCTCTTGAATTGTCTCAATGCAGATAAATCAACCTAGGTTTCCTGCCCGTATGCTGGTGCCCTCCTCTCCCTATTTCTTCTGTGTCCATCAGGTGGTATAATTTATAACTGCCTTTCCTGTGCTCACTGACCTTGGTCTGACGATCTCATTAAGCATATGTAAAACTAGAAAGATTAGTTTGAGGGTCGTTCTCTCTCCATTAAACTTCTCTTGGTGGGAATCAGTCAGACCAATATATTCCAAAAATCTGTTCCTGCTACCTCTTTTGGTCTATTGAACTAATTTAGATACTCATTAAAAGCGAATGTGAATTAGCCAGGTGTGGTGGCATGCACCTGTAATCCCAGCTACTAGGGAGGCTGAGGCAGGAGAATCACTTGAAGCTGGGAGGCAGAGGCTGCAGTGAGGCAAGATTGCACCACTGCACTCCAGCCCGGGTGACAGAACAAGACTCCATCACACACACAGACAGAAAAAGCAAATGTGGAATTAAATGATATTTGCATTCAAGGATAAGAGGAGTGGTGTTAAACTATTAGCTGTCAGTGAGTGCCGTTTTCAGAAGCTGTAATTTACATGACCAAATGTACTCACATGACTTTCTAGAAAACAGTGTTCATGCCATTAGTCATCTCAAAGAAGATAATATTTAAAGTCTAGACAGTTGGGCCCTATTTTGAGTTCTTTATGTGAATCAATTCATTTAATCAATACAGCCCTGAGAATTGTCCTCATTTTACAGAGAGGGAAAAAGGGTAAGTAACTTGCTCTAAGTCCCATAGCTCATAAGATGGGATGAGAGATTGGAAAGGTGTTGTTGAAAAGTTTATAGAAAATGGTGACTGTTGAAGAAGGAACATCTATCATACATGAAGTTCAATATTTTCCCCCATATTTCAAAAATTATATGAAATATAAGAATTTAAAGAAATAAATTGTTGAGCTGTAATACCAAACAGTATTTGTGGTAGTTGGTTTTCAAGGTAGAGAATGCTTAAAGTTTATGGTATTGCCAGCCTTGTTCCTGAATGGAGCATTTTGAATTGGAAATGATGTTTTTCCTGGACTTGCGTGAAATTGCAACCTACTAATGGTTAAATCTAAAATTATGGGTTCTCTGAAAATAATTTTGAACATGTACAGTCTGGGCCTATCCAACTTTTAACTATTTCATTAGAAATATACAGAGGTTGAGGCCGGGCGCAGTGGCTCAAGCCTGTAATCCCAGCACTTTGGGAGGCCGAGGCGGGTGGATCACGAGGTCGAGAGATCGAGACCATCCCGGTCAACATAGTGAAACCCCGTCTCTACTAAAAATACAAAAAAATTAGCTGGGCATAGTGGCACGTGCCTGTAATCCCAGCTACTCGGGAGGCTGAGGCAGAAGAATTGCCTGAACCCAGGAGACGGAGGTTGCGGTGAGCCGAGATCGTGCCATTGCACTCCAGCCTGGGTAACAAGAGCGAAACTCCGTCTTAAAAAAAAAAAAGAAATATACAGAGGTTGAATGGATAATACTGTGTTTAACTCTACATATGCACATTACGAGCATACCCAAATTACAGACCTGAAACAAATACCAAACTGTCTCTGAGACCCAGATTATAAAACACACTTAGAGAAGCCTGGTTGGTTCTCAGTCACTGGCCTGAAGCCAAGGACACAGTTGCATCATATTTCCATAGTCTATAGTGTTCAACATTTCTAAATTTCAATTTCTGCTAAAAGGAAGATTCTTATAATCAAGTTACCTTTCATAACAAGTTTTCTCACAGTTACCTTCCTATCTGTCTTATTATTGAGCAGCAATAGCCAGGAAGAACTGAAGGAAACATGTCTTTAAGGCTGGTTCTAGTTCAGCTGATTGCCATCTAGAGCTCTCTTTGTATTTAGACATCAAGACAGCAATCACAGCAATGTTCCTTAAGCCTGGATTGTCCTCCTGAATAGTTGATGAAATTACCAGCAACTGACTTGCAGCTCTTCTTACGGCTGTACACTGAAATAACTATTTCTCTTAATACATATTTTAACAATCTGAGACTAAGTGGGTCTCTCACTTTTATGTCATCTGGTAAGATGAGCCATAACTTAAATATCTTTATTTTTATTACCATAATGATATAACTATAGAAGAAAAAACATGAGCCATGATTGACAGAAATTACTCTCCTTGTCAGAGATCATTTCCTCCATTGCTTAAAGCTTCTTGCAATACAGCCTTTAAAAAAAAAAATTTAATTGAAATACATACAGTCAGGTGCGGTGGCTCATGCCTGTAATCCCAGTACTTTGGGAGGGCGAGGCAGGCGGATCACTTGAGATTAAGAGTTTGAGACCAGCCTGGCCAACATGGTGAAACCCTGTCTCTACTAAAAATACAAAAATTAGCCAGCCATGGTAGCACGTGCCTGTAATCCCAGCTACTCCAGAGGCTGAGGCAGGAGGATCGCTTGAACCTGGGAGTTGGAGGTTGCAGTGAGCCAAGATCGCACCACTGCAATCTTGGGCAACAGAGTAGGACTTCATCTAAAAAAAAAGAAAAAGAAAAATGCATACATACATTAAAAAGTACACATGTCATAAGTATACATGTCAGTGAAATTTTATGCACTCATTTAAGTAGCTTCTATATCCAGGAAGCAGATTATTCCCAACACCCCAGCAACTAGTTCTTACACTTCCTTTTCAGGTACCATCACCTGCCTGTTCCCGCAAGAGGAACTACTCTACTGAATTCTAACAATATTGGTTAGTTACATTTTTTTAAAATCTAAATTTAAGATTCTGTGTCAACACAGCAACCAGGGACCCAGAGGCAGAAGCCAATGGAGCCACCACATGCAGAGGGCACAGCCTTGAGCCACAGAGGATTGTTCTCAGACCTTGAAACCTAATGGAATTTTCTCTGCTGGATTTCAGACCTGCTTGGGACTGATAACCCCTTTTTTTCTTCCAGTTTTTCCCTTTTGGAATGGGAATGTCTATCATATACTGGTCCCACCGTTGTATTTTGGAAACTGATAACTTGTTTTCTATTTCACATATCCAGAGATGGAGAAGATGGATCATACTCAGTCTCCATCATACCCAATTCAGATGAATTAGATAAGAAGGTTTGGGACTTTTGAGTGATGCTACTTAGATGAATTTTGCGTTTAGAGTTGATGCTGTAGTGGGTTAAGACTTTTGGGAATACTGGAGTGGGGTGAACATATTTTGTGTGTAAGACAGATATGAATTTGGTGAGACTAGAAGGCAGGCTGTAATAGATTGAATGCCTCCCCAAAACATATGCCCTCCCCAAACATATAGCCCCCCAAAAAATATGTCCACATCCAAATTCCTATAACCTGTACATGTAACCGTATCTGGATAAAGAGTCTTTGCAGATGGGATTAGATTAAAGATTTCAAGAAAAACTGATTCTTGATTATCCAGGTGGGGTCCTAATCCCAATGACAAGTCCTTGTAAGAGACAGAAGACAGATACAGAAGATAAGGTGATATAAAGGCAGAGGCAGAGATTAGACTGTGTGGCTATGAACCAAGAAATGTCCACAATCACCGAAGCCAAAAGAGGCAAGGAAGGATTCTCCCTTAGCGTCTCCACAGGGAATGTGTCCCTGCCAACACCTTACTTTTGGACTTGGGGCCTCTAGAACTGTGGGAGAGTAAATTTATGTGGTGCTTATGTTATTTGTGATCATTTCTTATGGCAGCTCCAGGAAACTAACACATGGAGTAGCTTCTCGAGTTCTTCATTTGTGAATATGGCAAGCTTGTTGCCCCTGAGTGTATTAGGGTTCCCTTTATTTGAAGGAAAAAGGTAAATAAATTATCTCTGCTTAATGATTAGCATTTGTTGATAGATATATGCAGAGAAGACATCTTTAAGACAGCCTGGGGGCAGAAGAAGTCAAGTAATATTTTCAGAGAAAGGAGAATACTATCTATCTTCATGAATGAGCTAGAAAAGGAGCCTCTTAGGCAGAGGGATCAGTGTGGCCAGGGGTGCTGAAGCATGAAGCATCATGAGATCAGGGAGCCATACAAAGCTGCTTATTACCAAGTCTGCACCACTCCTAGGCAGTGATGTGAGACTGCAGAGCTAGGAGGGGACAGGTCTTGGAGACCCCTGTATTGACAATGCTGAGAATAGTTTGGACTTGCTCCTGTAGGTAATGCCAAGCCATGGAGAGGCTTTCAGTCTCACTGATGTTTTTAAAGTTTTCTTTTATAGCTAAATCACTGTGGCAGCTAATGGAGGCAGTTAAGGGGAGCCTGGAGTAAGAAGATGGTAAGATTAAAAACAGGGAGACTGTTTAAGAATCTATTCCAGTTACCCAAATATGAAATGATGAGTACAGGAATACAGGGTAGTTGAGATGGAGTAATGTATTCACTAGGCCATTCTGTGTATCAAACACCACCTAATCTTATTGGCTTAACACAGTAAACACTAATTTCTTGATTATGCAAAGTCCACTGCAGATCTTCCTGACTCTGTGAGGAAGTTTTCCTCCATGCAGCAATTCAGTGATCCAACTCTACTTAAAATTTTCTAGTTTAGCTCTTTCAGTATGAAGCCTTCTTGGTCACTGTGGCAAAGGAACAAATAGTTGGTGGTTTCTGTGCTGTTTCTTCTGTGTTTAGGCCCCAAGGTCACTACCCACAGACCACTGGCCAGTCAGATGTCTGGTTTGGCCGAGTAAGTGGAAGTGGTCTCCCTAAATGAAATGAGTAATCAAGAAGAAAGACCATATATAGAAGAGAATGTTGCATGCTTCTTTTTAGTAGAGTTAAACTTGAGGTGATGTATACGCAAATAGATACGTCAAGAAGGTCATTGGCTAGAGATACTCCAGGTAAAGATGAGAGCTAGAAATATTAATGTTGGAGTCATCAGAACAGAAATGCTAGTTAAACTCATGAAAATGGAATAGCTTAGTTAAGAGATAATATAGGCAAGTTATATTTACTTTTTACTGTTTTCTGACATATACTAAAATAGTAACACAGGCCATTCTTTTCATCCTTATAGATTATAACTCAATAAGCCTATGTCCTCTGTACAGCCTGTTGGCAATGGATTTCAGAATTGCTTTACTGGATAGGCATTGCTAGAAGTTTTTATGCAATTCTAGGATTTTTAAGACCTGGTTTTTTTTTTTAACGTCTTAACATGTGTTGAAAATGCTTTAGGCATTTATGGCGCAATATATTGCAGGTGATTGTGATGTTATGTACCCCACAGCCATTTTGCTGTTTTGATATATAAATTAATAAAGCTCTGCTCCTGGAAATGAGGATAATGCTACATGAATACTCCAAAGAGTTAACATTTAAATGTAGTCTTGAAAAGCAGTCTTTCAAGAAAAGAATTCTGTCCAAATGCTATTAATTCCAGGGTATTTTGTCTATTTTCCTTGAAAGCATCTTAAATTTAAAAATCTGTTTTGCATTCAACCTCCTTAAAAGCAAAACTATGTCGTGCTTTTAAAGAAACAACAACCTGGAAACTCTTGGGTAGCTTAATATCTCCATTTTAAGTGCCACACTTCTTTCATGAACAAATCTTTGTATATTTGGGTGGTAAATTATACTTCAAAATACCAGTAGACGTTTTGTTTAAAATTTTGTTATCTTTGTTAGATTATTTCCTTCTAATTATAGTAGTAAACACTGGTATGTTATAATTAGTGATTAGCTTATAACAAACATCTAAACAAGGATAAATCAGCCTGTTTAGTGATAAACCTGTCTCTTGATATAATTAAAACTGATCACTAGCCAGTATGTCTCTATATATTTCTAGGACAGTGTAACACACAGTGACATAAATTAATTTTTTTAAAAATCAAGGATATAGTAAATACCAATTGTCCATTAGTATTAATAAGTCAATACATTTTAAAAATAATAAAATTTAATTTTTCAAATTGATGTAAGTAAAAATTACTAAGTTGATATGTTACTGAGTTAATAAAATTAACATTTATTATTATTAATCTAAATGGGAAGGTGAAACATGGAATGAAGAATGAATTTTTCTGGACCTAAAAACTGGAAGGAAAGTCAAAAGGACTTACCAGAACATGCTTAGGGTGCCCAGAGGTATTGTTGGTTCATCTCCCAGAGGTGGGGGTAGTTTAAATCACCCCCAAAATAAAACTGTGGTCAACCATCAGTTTTGTAGTATTAAAGGAAGCCAGTTGTAGATTCACTGTGGTCAAATTACTGCAAGGACTGAGACTGGAATAGGTTGCTCTGCCCTAGAAGTTTCCTGGATGATTGAGTTGAAGTCTGATTATGTTGAGATCACTTCCAGACACACACAGCCCTGCCCTGATTCAACCATCCCACCACAGGAGTGAGGAGGAAATTAATGAAGCCTTAATGACAAGTTTGATGAGGGAGGGAGCAACTATGTTGGAGTGTCTTGTGAGAGCAGTTTGTGACTCCTGGCGCCCAGCCGTAGCCCAGCTATTGGGCTAATCCGCTGCTGCCTAATTACCTAGCCCTATTTATAAGATGAATGTTTTAGCTCCGTGCTGTGCATTTAATCATAATTGTCTTCTATTCATTCAGTTTGAGATCTTCCTGGTTCTTGGGATGTTGAGTGATTCTCAGTTGAAACCTGGGCATTTTGGATGTTATGCTATGTGACTCTGGGTCTTATTTAGACTTCTGTTTTAGCTGGTTTTCTTTGATACCACTCCAGCAGGGGAAGTGTGGGGTGCTGCCTCAGTATTGCCCAGTGGAGGTAGAAGTCCAGGTTCCCTACTTGGACCCTGCTGACACACAAGGGGTAGAGGCTCCTTGTTACCCCTGGGTAGAGATGGGTATTCATGTCTCCACTAGGCTTCACTAATGTATCCCTGCCTGGTTGGGGTAGGAAGGCCTACACTAACACTGTGGGGGTGAAGAAAGGGGGGCTTTGTTACTGCTGTGCAGTAGTGGAGGTCCGGACTCTCCGCTAGGAGATACAGCTGTTACTGCTTTGTTGGGGTGGAATTCTAGAATCTTCACCTAGTCTCCATGACACTGCGGAGGGGAGACTTCATTGCTGACAGATGGAGATTAAAGCCTTGCCACCCCTGGCTTTCCCTGACACCTTCCAGTGGAGCCAGAAGAGGTGAAGCATCTCCTCATAACCTACTGAGCATGGGACCTGCCACTTGGTCTTTACTGACATGAGTAACAGTGTTGTTATGAAAAATCATAAAAATTTTTTATAATTTTAATTAAAATTAAATTATAATTAACACCGTTTTTTTCTGTGGTCTTTAGAATAGATTGATTATTGTCCCACAGAGTTCTATCTTGCTAGGCTATCCCTTTCCTTTAGAGGCTTCTTTGGCTAGAGAGAATGGGCTTCTGTGTTGAGGCTTTTTCGTCTATGCCTGTTGGCATTTCCAGGCTGTTGACTTTTTCAGCTCCACATCTGGATATATAAGGCAAAAAGAAGATCCAGGAAGCTGTGGGTCACAGCATTCCTGACCGATCTGCCTTCTCTCTGCCTTTTTAATAATGTCTCTCTCTCTGTGTATAGTTTTTGTTGTACTTTTATACTTAATGTGCTGGAAAAAAATATTCCTAATACTTCTTAAAGATGGGAAGGCATACTGTATTCAGGGGACCACTGAGATGGGGATTTGTGTTAGAGGACAGAGATCAGGCTCAATCAGAATACACAAGGACCAATAGTAATGTGTATCCAAGGAGCAGCGTGGGGATCAGTGATGGAAAATTACTAAGAAGAAACGTCATAGCTGGAGTATTCTTGCCAGACCCACTCAACAGGAGTTGAGAGATGACATATTGATAGTGGGAGTTGAGAAATTTGATCAGATCAGATCTCATGATTGATCAGACATCAAGGATGGGGATTTATTTTTGAAGGAAGCAAATTTCCTTTCTCTTTAGGAAAATAAAATGTATGTTTTGGGCTTAGATATCTAAGTAATCAGTAGGTTGAATTTTAGTGCTTACATGCAGATAACGAATTTTTTTAAGTCATAATTTTCATTACTACCTCATCCCTTAGCCCGAGTCACATATTTATGTGTTTTGGAAAACCATACCTCTATCTGGCAGCAGTTAAGTTTTGATGTCTAGTGTCATTACTTTATTCAGCTTCCAGTTAATTTTAAGTAGTCCTTAATGGATATTCGTTTCTTATTAGAATCAATCTATACCTGATATATATTTCTAGAAATCAGAGTTTTTCAAATACTTGAATTTATCAAATTGTAAGTGGAAATATTTCAACAACTATGAAGAGATAGATCATTTAAGGCATAATACCTTTTTTTAAGAAAAGCCTGATTTTGATAAATGGTGGTTTTCTGTTGTTTTTCTTCTACACAAAAGACTGAAAGCCATTTAGCTCGTTTGTACAAAAAAGGAACTTTGGAAAATAGAGAACAACATAAAGAATGCAATAGTAGTTGTGTGAAAATGTTAATAATATAACCACATATACGTTTGTACAAATACACGTATACAGAGAAATCCTTTTATAATGAATGGTCAGAATAGGAGGAAAAAGTGTTATTGGAGAGTTTGGCCTTATATCATTTGCTTTCAATCTGAATGGTTCAGAAAGAATCTAAAAATACTTTTATATCCTCTGGGTTTATTTAAAGATACTTCACTGTATGTACACACAAGTATATAGTTGGCTTATGTTTTGAGTCAGTTGTATTCTTTTCTTACCACATATGGACCATGATTTTGTAAAAAGAAAAGACAAAATTTCCTCAGAACTTCTAGCTTTAAGAACTTTGGCTGGGCGTGCTGGCTCACACCTGTAATCCCAACACTTTGGGAAACTGAAACGCAGGATGATCACTTGAGCCTAGGAGTTTGTGACCAGCCAAAGCAACATGGGGAAACCTCATCTCTACACAACAAAAATTTTAAAAATTAGTTGGGCATGGTGGTGTACATCTGTAGTCCCAGCTTTGATATGGAACAATCACTTAAACCCAGGAGATCAAGGCTGCAGTGAGCTGTGATTATGCTACTGCACTCCAGCCTGGGCGGCAGAGGAGACCCTGTCTCAATTTAAATATTAAAAATAACTTTTATTCTTGTGATATAAGGATTTTTTTTTCCCTTTTAGAGAGATCGTGTGTGTGTGTGTGTGTGTGTGTGTGTGTGTGTGTATGTATGTTTAAAGTGCTTGGATTCTTGAAGATCACTTTCTCTCCTTAGCTTTTCATCAAACGGGAGAGAATGTGCTGTGTTTATGTGATTATGAACAGCATTAAGCAATTTAATTTCTGTATATTTAGTAAGGAAATGATCATACTTCAAAAACTTTTTTTTTTTTTTTTTAGAAATAGGTTCTCCCACTGTTACCGAGGCTTGTGTGCAGTGGCACAGTCATAGCCTCCCAAGGAGCTATGACTCCAGGTGCCTACCACCATGCCCAACTAATTTGTTTTAAGTTTTTTTTATAGAGGCAGGGTTTTGCTATGTTGCCCAGGCTGGTCTTGAACTCTTGACCTCAAGAGATCCTCCCACCTCAGCCTCCCAAAGTGCTAGTATTACAGGTGTAAGCCACCATTCCTGTCCTATAGTTTTATTTGAAGAGGAAGTACTAAACTTACCTACTTTGCAGTAGTAAAATAGTTGGATTGGGATGCAGTTTATGCCACCATCCTTGAGAAAATAATTTTTTTAACTTGCATTTTAACACCATTTAAAATCACACAGACACAAAATGGTCTTTCTGTTACATGTGAAGAAATTTGGTATTACTTCTGGTTTTCATGGCCTCTGTATCTGTAAAATACAACAGTATACTCAGTGACATGGTTTGGCTTTGTGTCCCCAACTAAATCTCATGTGATTTTTATTCCCAGTGTTAAAGAATTGGTCTGGCCGGGTGCAGTGGCTCAAGCCTGTAATCCCAGCACTTTGGGAGGCCGAGGCGGGTGGATCACAAGGTCAATAGATTGAGACCATCCTGGTCAACATGGTGAAACCTCGTCTCTACTATAAATACTAAAAATTAGCTGGGCATGGTGGCACGTGCCTGTAATCCCAGCTACTCAGGAGGCTGAGGCAGGAGAATTGCCTGAACCCAGGAGGCGGAGGTTGTGGTGAGCCAAAATCGTGCCATTGCACTCCAGCCTGGGTAACAAGAGTGAAATTCCGTCTCAAAAAAAAAAAAAGAATTGGCCTGTGAGAGGTGATTGGATCATGGGGGCAGCATTTCTCCTAATTTCTCATGAGATCTGATGGTTTAAAGTGTGTGGCACTTCCCCCTTGCATGTGCTCTCACTCTCTCCTGCCACCATGTGAAAAGGTGCTTGCTTCCCCTTCACCTTCTGCCATGATTGTAAGTTTCCTGTGGCCTTCCAGTAATGTTTCCTGCTAAGGCTGAGGGACTGAGTCAATTAAACGTCTCTTCTTCGTGAATAACCCAGTCTCAGTTAGTTCTTTACAGCAGTGTGAGAGTGGACTAATACACGCAGCCACTCAGATAACCTAAATTATAGACAAACTGTGGTAAATGTTCTTGGATCTTGGCCATTGTTCACTGATTTTTAGGCTAACAGAAAACACTTGCCTACGTTTTCTTCTTTTCTTTAGATATAGTGTTGAGTTTCACTGGATCCAGCTAATAATTCCCTTTAACCATTCTGTTCTTTGAGAACAGAGACAGCTGGGAGAAATGATCCTATGACATTAAAACTAGAATTGGATTGCACTGTGTTTATTGCAAGGATGTGGAGATCTGTACTCTAAAATGTGGCAGAGATCAGGAGCAAAGGCTCAGCCACTCTTGCTTTTTTAACAGTTTCATTTTAGATACTGTGCTGGGCCAGTACAGGCAAATTGGCCCACAAGATATTTCATTCCTGGAACTTAAGTTCATGACCTAATTTTAGGAATGGCTTTTTAGATCTGTTACTTTTTCACCAGAATGTACCACAATTATATACCATGGCCTTGCCAGAAAACAGGAAAGCTCTCAAAAAATTAGGAGTGGAATAGAAATTTGTAATTTTTTTTTTTTTTAGTTTTAAAATGTTGAATATGTCTTTGTCCTTGTGTTAGTATATGTTTGAAGACAGAAAACATAGGCTGCTCCTCTCCAGAGTTCGAAGTTAAAGTCTGCACAGCATCTGAGAAGGTGCTAAATATATATGGTAATTAGAATTAACCATTAAGATGGACATACTCATTCTGGCAGCTAAGAAGGAATATCTTCAGCTAAGGGAAAACTATAAGCTCTTAGTCCACCCAGCTAGGTTATGTGTCTGTGTTATAGAAGCCAGGAATCCCATACAAGAGTTTCTAAGGATTACGAAAATGGTCATGATGAGATGGAAGAGAACAGTTTCTTAAGCATGAGCAGACAGACCAAAAAAATTGTTTTTTTCTTTGCTTCTACCAAAAGAGGGTGAAAAAGTAGTTTTCATGGGAAATACAGAATATGTTGAAAGAACAGATATCTTGTGAGCTTAATGCCATAAATGGTGATGTGTCCAAGAATACCCTGAGATAAGAAGAAAAACTACATGGAGTCTTTTTTTAAAAAAATTCACTGAGTCCTAAAGTAAAGAACTCAATATGCATAATCAAAAGTTTTTCTTTTCATATTAAATCTATTTGTGTATAAGAAAATGAAGGAGAAAACTTTATAAATACTTGTAAACTGGAGTCCCTGGATTCTATAGTTGTTTTTTTTTCAAACTAGTGTGAGGAACAGAAATTGTCTTTTTATCTGGGGAAAAACTGTACAATTAAAATGTCTGTTTTCTTTGCTTTTAACTGAGATAACTCATTGTGGTAACACTGGGTTTTAAATTCTGATTGGTAATGATATATCTATTTTTTATTAATACAGAGAGGAAAATGAATTATTTAATAAAGGACGTTTTATAGAAAAAGCATTCAAAATGTTAAGCTCATTGCTGAAAAAAAATAATATGGTCCTTAATGATAGGAAAGTTGGGAGCTACAAACCTATCATCATTTTGTACCAATTATGGAAAATTGATTCTTGAATTCAACAAACACATATATTAAGGATCTTATCTGTGCTGGCAATTTTCATAGGTACTGAGTTGATAGAACCACTAATTTGGCAATATGTAGCAAAACTGTTTGTCTATGCCTTGACTTTCTGACCCAGAAGCTTTACTTCTAGGAGTTGGTCTCACAGACACATCTTCAAATATACATAGTAACATATACACAGGGTAATTCAGTGCTATAATATTTGTAATAGCAATAGATTCAAAATAACCCAGTTGTCACACAGGGCAGTATTTGTTGTCAACTGTAGTATATCCAACAGAGTGAAATACTGTGCAGCTGTAGAAAGGAATGATAAAGATTATGGAGTGATTCCCACAATATACTGTTAAATAAAAAAGCAATATGCAGAATAATGTGTTTAACATATTACTTTTTATATAAGAAAAGGGGTAACATGTACAATTATATGAGTATATGATTGCTTATAATTGCAAGAATAAACAACTGAAGGATAAATCAAAAATTTACCCAAAAAAATTACCTATAAAAAGGAGGGAACAGGATAGAGGAAGACAGGGGTGGAAGCAAGCCTTCTGTGATTGGACCTGATTATATTGACTTTAGAATTAATTGAATGTGTTACATAATAAAAAATGAAGATCAGAAAGAAGGAAAAAAGCAATCCTTGAAATTTAAAAACAAATGAATCTAATCATATATTAATTGTTAACTTATTCACATTGCACAAATAATTATTTCAGCTAACTTTATAATACTGATTTTTCACTGTACATCCTTAGTAGGATAAACTCCAAGTAGGACAAAATGCAAGTAATTTTTTTTAATAGTCTCACTCTCACCCTGGCTGTAGTGCGGTGACATGATTGCCACTCACTGCAGCCTCAACCTCCCAGGCTCAATCCATCCTCCCACCTCAGCCTCTCAAGTAGCTGGGACTGCAGGCATATGCCACTGTGTCTGGCTAATTTTTGTATTTTTTGTAGAGATGGGGTTTCACCATGTTGCCCAGGCTGGTCTCAAATTCCTGAGCTCAAATGATCTTTCCTCAGCCTCCCAAAGTGCTGGGATTGTAGACATGAGCCACCATACCTAGCCGAAATAAATTTTAGAGTTTATCCTGAAGGCATATTGATAGTAACCGTATTGCTTTTGGTATTTTTAAAGCATTATATTAATAGATAAAACAAATAAGTAATTATGTTATTGTTACGAACTAAAATTTTTCAGCATAAGAGAAAAAAATATAAAGTATATAATCAAAGTAGTTGGCCGGGCGCAGTGGCTCATGCCTGTAATCCCAGCACTTTGGGAGGCCGAGGCAGGCAGATCACGAGGTCAGGAGATTGAGACCATCCTGGCCAACATGGTGAAACCTCATCTTTAAAAAAAAAAATCAAAGTAGTTTAGTAAAAACCCAGTCTTCAAGATTGAGATCTGTGAATCCTAAATGTGAATTTAAAACATTACTGTTAACCAGTAATTTTCCCTCTGAAATACATTAAATTTTAAAATACATTTTAAAAATATGTATTTATAGACGTGAGCCACTGTGCCTGTAATCCCAGCACTTCAGGAGACCAAGGCAGGCGGATCACAAGGTCAGGAGTTCAAGACCAGACTGGCCAACATGGTGAAACCCCATCTCTACTAAAAATACAAAAACTAGTTGGGCATGGTGGCTTGTGCCTGTAATCCCAGCTACTTGGGAGACTGAGGTAGGAAAATTGCTTGAACAGGGACCCGGGAGGTGGAGGTTGCAGTGAGCTGAGAACACACCACTGCACTCCAGCCTGGGCTATGGAGTGAGACTCCATCTCAAAAAAAAAAAAAAAAAAAATATATATATATATATATATATATATATATATATATATGTTTTGCAGAGAGGCTGTACCACTCTATAACCCCACCAACAGTATATGAGCATCCCTACACATTCTCACCAACACTTGTTATTGTCTTTTTTTTAATAGCCATCCTGGTGATGTGGTATCTCATTGTGGGGTTTTGTTTTGTTTTATATTTTATTGCTTCTCCATTGTTCCTGTAGATAACTGTGGCTTTGATATATATTTCCCTAATGATGTTGCACATCTTTTCTTGTGCTTACTGCCTATTTGTAAATCTTCTTTCTTGACTGAAAAAATTCAAATCCTTTGCTCATTTTTAATTGGGGTGTTTGCATTTTTATTGAGTTGTAAGAGTTCTAGACAAAAGTCCTTTATCGTATATATATGATTTATAAACATGTTCTATCCTGTCATTCCCTTTTCACTTTCTTTTTGATATTGTTTGGAGCATAAAATTTTATAAATTTTGATGTGTTCCAATTTATTTTTTTTTCTTTTGCCACTTTTGCTCTTTGAGTACCTTATCTAAGAAATTATTGCCTATCCCAGGGCAAAAATTTACTCTTCTGTTTTGTTCTAAGAGTTGTATAGTTTCAGCTCTTACATTTAGATTTTGGCCCATTTTGAGTTCATTCTTTTATATGTTCTGAGACATAATGGGTTTGCCATCATTTTCTTTGCATGTGGATTTCTATTTGTCCCACACCGTTGGATAAAAAGAGTATTGTTTCTCCATTAGATTGTCTTAGTACCTTAGTTGGAAATCAGTTGACCATAAAAAAAATTATGATTTGTTTCTGGACTCTCAATTTTGTTTCATTGATTTCTTTGTTCATCTTTATGCCGATAACACGCTGTAGGTAAACCTACTTTACAGTAGGCTCTGAAATCAGGAAGTATGAGTCTTCCTAACTTCTTCTTCTCATTCAATATTGTTTTGGCTGTTTTTGTATTATCATTATTATTATTATTATTGTTTTTGAGACGGAGTTTCGCTCTTGTTACCCAGGCTGGAGTGCAATGGCGCGATCTCGGCTCACCGCAACCTCCGCCTCCTGGGTTCAGGCAATTCTCCTGCCTCAGCCTCCTGAATAGCTGGGATTACAGGCACGTGCCACCATGCCCAGCTAATTTTTTGTATTTTTAATAGAGACGGGGTTTCATCATATTGACCAAGATGGTCACCATCTCTTGACCTCGTGAAGCACCCGCCTCGGCCTCCCAAAGTGCTGGGATTACAGGCTTGAGCCACCGCGCCCAGCCTTGTATTATTTTTTAAAATGCCATGTGAATTTACAGTTCTGTAAAAAATTGAAGAAGTAGTAATAGAAGCAGTACAAATAGTAATAGTAGTGGTAGCAGTAGAAGAAATACTGCAGCAAATAAAGGGAAAGGAGGATAAAGGAAACAAGTAGAGCAATAGAATCATTTCTGAAGGAAGACATAGATGTCTAGGCTTTTTTCCTATTCTTTCCTCTTGTGTATGTTTGGAAATTCTCAATATAAAATATAATTGTTTTAGTTTTAAAAGGGGAACAGGCTCTTAAGCTAGACTGTATTACAGCTCTAGCCCTGTGACTTATTCATCATAAGAATGTCACAAAGTTATTTAGGCCCTCTGTACCTCAGTTTTTCATGATTGACATGAAAATTGTACCAACTTCATGTTGTTATGAGGATTAAATTACCCAAGGCTGTTAGAATAATGCATGGCACATACTAAGTATTTAGTAAACATTGGCTTGGAAAGTGACTTTTTTTGGGGAGGGGCGTAGGAAAAAGACTATTTTTAAAAGTACATGTAGATTTACCAAATAATAAATCCAGTTATTCAGTTTAAAACTTAGTGGCCAGTAAATGTATATGAAAAGAGAATGAATAAACTTGAAGATAACACTGCAGAAATTATCCAAAATGCAGTGCAGAAAGATAAAACAAAATTGAAAATATCAAAGAGAGGTTAGTAAACATGGAAAACAGACTGAGAACGTACATTCATCTAATAGGAGTTTTGAGAAAGACCATAGACAAAATTCAGAAGGACCAATATTGCAGAATAGGAAAGTATACATTTTAAAAATTGGAAATTACAAATTTTGCAAATTAGAATATAAGGAAATTGCAAAATATTTAGAACACGGAAAATACTATACATCAACATTTGTGAGATGCTACTAAAGCAGTTTTTAGAGAAAAATTTATACTCTTAAACACATACATTAAATAGAAAATTAAAAGGCTGGGCACAATGGCTCATGCTGTAATCACAGCACTTTGGGAGGCCAAAGTGGGTGGATCAATTGAGGTAAAGAGTTCAAGACCAACCTGTCCAAAATGATAAAATCCTGTCTCTACTAAAAATACAAAAGTTAGCTGGACGTGGTGGCAGGTACCTGTAATCTTAGTTACTGAGGAGGCTGACGCAGGAGAATCACTTGAACCCAGAGGTTGTAGTGAGCCGAGATTACACCACTGCACTCCAGCCTGGGCAACAGAAAGAGACGCTGTTTCAAAAAAATTTTAAAAGGAAATTAATGAGCTAAGCATCCAAATCAAGAAATTAAAAAAACATCTGTGTAACCCCCTTCACTTACACACACACACACACACACACACACACAAAAGGAAGAAAGAAAATAAAAACAAATTAAGTAGAAAACTAGCAGCTGGGCACAGTGGTTCGCGCCTGTAATCCCAGCACTTTGGGAGACTGAGGTGAGTGGATCACTTAAGGTCAGGAGTTTGAGACCAGCCTGGTGAACACAGTCAAACCCCGTCTCTAGCAAAAATACAAAAGTTAGCCGGGCATCACTTGAACGTGGAAGGCAAAGGTTGTGGTAAGCCAAGTTCATGCCACTGCACTCCAGCCTGGGCAACAGAGCGAGACTGTGTTGAGAGACAGAGAGGGGGGAGAGGGGAGAGGAGGGGAGGAATCAGAGAACTTTAGTGAAACTAAAAGCTGATTCTTGGAGAAGATGCGCAAGACAGGATTTAATGACTTAATTAGATGTGAAATATATAGTGGGACAGATTGTTCAAGAAGAAAAGACCAGATATTATAATAATTTTAACAATGACTTTATCTGATGTCCCTTCAGATTTCTACTACTATAGAATTAATTAGTCTGCTTTTAGTCTGGTAAACAGAACCTGCAACTGAACTCTCAGATTTTTTATGATACTAAAACATAAATCTGATTAAAATTTAAACTTTCTCTTTTAATAGCTAGGTTTGGATAACCAGAAACCTAGCCTGTTTCTGATCTTATGTATTATTTTGTGAATATAGTTTCTGTAACAACTTGTTTTAACATTTGGGACATAGACGTTTTTGTCTTAGAAGAAAAGATTCACAGAGTAAACCACTCACTTTTTCCTCTGGGAGAGTATGTATACCTGGATACACAGATATGCATTGATAGTTAAAGAAGTCTATTTCAGCAAGTTTCTTCCTTCTTCCCTTCTTCCTTTTTCTTCCCCCTTCCTTCCTTCCTTCAGGCAATCTTATTCTTTATGTCATTGGGACCAGAGGATTTCATCTATCTGCACATACACTTGGCATGGTCAAGAGGAAAAACTTCTGGATATAAAATATCTTTCATGTCAGTAAAACATGAAGGAATTACTCCTTTTGCTTTTTGGTCTTATCTTGAGAAGAGCATACTATGAGAGCCCCTTAAGAGCACAGAGTCATTTATATGATCTGTGTAACATCTAATGCTCTGTGAGCTGTCAGATACTTAGTGCTCAGCATCGTAACTACGCAGGGAACAGACTTCACACCAAGTTTCCTCATACTAGACCAAGGAACGCTAAACTTTGATCATCTTCATGTCTTTTGGAAATGGAGAAGTAAGTTCTTATAGTTATTTTTTTCATTCCCTGACGTGGATCAAATATGTAATCTTTGGTCTTATAATCTTATAATCTACTAATCTTAGTAATCTTTGGACAGATAAATCCACTTGGATCAGTTTCTTCAGGCAAGCATACATACTCATTCCTAAGAAGTACTTTAAATGCATTCTGCCTTGAAAATGGATTTTTGTGTACTTCATTAGGATTTCTTTTTAAGTTTTTAAACTTATGCGAGATGTCAGATAATAAGGATTGTCTCATGTTCTAAGAAAATAAATAGCCAACTATACTTTCACCCACATTCCTATTAAAGTCAACATAGAAAGGTTTCCTAACTGAATGAATGACATGATACAGATGTTTTGCTCACTTTCTGCATATGCCTCTTTCTTTGCCTCTATTTTCCTTTTTTCCTGAGAGCTGCTTTGCAGTAGACTTTGTCATGAAATACCACATGCCATAAGAAAAATTAGCCTACATCTTTTCATGATTGTCTTAGTCCATTCAGACTGCTGTAATAAAATAGCTTAGACTGAGTAATTTTAAAACAATAGAAGTTTATTGCTCACCATTTTGGAGGCTAGAAGTGCAAGATCAAGGCAGCAGCAGATTCGGTGTCTGCTGAGGGCTTGCTCTTGGCTTCATAGATAGTGCTGTTTTGCTACATCTTCACACTACAGAAGGGCAAACAGGCTCCTTTGGGCCATTTTGTTTTCCAAGTATAATGGAAACGTTTATTTACTCATTCATTTATTTATTCATTCATTTGCAATTATCCTTTGAGCAACTACTGTTTGCAAACAAAAAAAAGTGTGTTATTTGCCATTAATTTGATAATGAAGATAACAGTTCTATGTGAAAAATCTATAGTTGGTCTCACAAGCAAAGTGTGCTGGGAAAGCAAAAACAGAAGGAAAAAAACAAATTGTTTTCTTATTTTCTCTTTTGAGTAAGACACTATCCTCTAGGATTTCAGTCTCCTACCAGTGATACAACTAGATATTTATATCTCCCAAATCATACAAACTTCAGCAGTAGAACCTTGTTCCTCATTATTTTCTTTTTATTTTCAACTTTTATTTTTGATTCAGGAGATACATATGCAGGTTTATTACCTCGGTATATTGCATGATACCTCAGGCCTTTTTTATAAGAGTACTAATCTCATTCACGAGGGTTCCACCCTCTGATCTAATCATCTTCCAGAGGCCCCATTTCATAATACCACCAAATCGAGGGTTAAGTTTCAACACATAAACTTGGGGGGAGCCAGGCGCAGTGGCTCATGCCTGTAATCCCAGTACTTTGAGAGGCTGAGGTGAGCAAATCATTTGAGGTCAGGAGTTCGAGACCAGCCTGGCCAACGTAGCAAAACCCTGTCTCTACTAAAAATACAAAAAAAATAGCCAGTATGGTGGCATGCACCTCTAATCCTAGCTATTTGGGAGGCTGAATCAGGAGAATTGCTTAGCCAGGGAGGCGCAGGTTGCAGTGATAAGAGATGGTGCCACTGCATTCCAGCCTGGGCAAGAGAACGAGACTCCACCTCAAAAAAGAAAAAAAAAAAAAGAATTTGAGAGGAACAGAAACATTCAGACATAGCAAAGATCACTGGGGGTCATCCCAGAAAAGAGAAATTTGATTCACAGATAGTTTATTAATAGGTATTTTTTTTCCTATTGTTATATACTAGAGGGAGAAGTTGACTTTAAAATGTGCTTCCATCATGAGGTGAAAATGTAAAGAACCCAAATCTCCAACAATATGGTACTCATTAAATATTTATTCAGAGGGCTGGGCACAATTGCTCACACCTGTAATCCCAGCACTTTGGGAGGCCAGAGCGGATGGATTACCTGAGGTCAGGAGTTCAAAACCAGCTTGGCCAACATGGTGGCCTGTCTCTACTAAAAATACAAAAACTAGCTGAGTGTGGTGGCAGGCCTCTGTAATCCCAGCTACTCAGGAGGCTGAGGCAGAAAAATCGCTTGAACCCAAGAGGTAGAGGTAGCAGTGAGTTGAGATCGTACCACCACGGTCCTGAACGACAGAACTAGACTCTGTCTCCAAAATAAAATTTAAAAAAAGGATATCCATTCAGCTAAGTACTGTGCAGCCAGTTAAAAGTAGATTTTAGGCTGATCATAGTGGCTCATGCCTGTAATCCCAACACTTTGAGAGGCCAAGACAAGAGGATCACTTGAGGTCAGCAGTTCAAGACCAGCCTAGGCAACATAGTGAGACCCCATTTCTACGGTTTGTAGAAGAAAATACACTTTCTAAAACCAAAAAATAAATACACACACACACATACACACACACACACACACACACACACACACACGTAATTTTTTAAAAATAGGATTTTATAATACTATTTAATGACATGAAAAAATGGTCATGATAATGATGATATCTAACATGTATTGGGTGTCAGCTTTATGCCAAGCACCTTCTAAGTGCTTTCCTTGTATTAATTCAACAGGTTAATCCTCACAGCAGTCTTATATAAGAGATACCATTGTTATCCCCATTTTAAAGGTGAGGAAACTGAGGCTCACAGCATTTAAGTAGCTTGCCTAAAGTCAGCTGGTGAGAGGCAGAGATAGAATATAAACTCAGGCAATTTGGCTCTTTTAAAGCCCTTGCTCAGACACCATTATGTATCTCTGTAAATTTTTTTATGGAACTAGACAAATTATTTTTCATTTATCTAGAAAAGAAAACGTGTTAAAAATAACCAATCAAATAAAGAATTGGTGGACGTATTCCACCAGGTATGAAAATATGCTATAAGATATAGTAATTTTTAAAATATCACAGTGTAGCTGAAATAGAGAAGAAATAGACTAAATCAGAAGAGCATGGCACTTTTCATGTTCACAGGAAGAAGACTGGATACACCTAAATACTAAGAGTGATAATCACTGATAGAGGAATTATAGATGGTTTTTCTTTTTTTCCTCTTTTTTGTTTGTACTTTATTTTTTAAAGTATCTATAGTGCCAGGAGTTCAAGACCAGCCTAAACAACATAGAGACCCTGTCTCTGCAAAAGAAAATTTTTTAATCAACTGGATGTGGTGTACATACCTGTAGTCCCAGCTACTCAGGCTGAGTTGGGAGGATCACTTGAGCCTAGGAGTTTGAGTTTGCAGTGAACTGTGATTGTGTCACTGCCCTCCAGCCTGGGTGACAGAATGAGACTCTCTCTAAAATATAACAACACAGAAAACCCAAATTATCTATAGTGAGCATTTTAAAATCATCCGTTATTAGCAAGTTTATTTGTAATGCTTTATAAGTTCAAGTTTTAACAATATTTTATTGGTATAACATATTGCTGTTTGATTTTATGCATCATGTACCCTGCGTTTTCTAAGTTGCTTACTCTGCAGAGTTAATTCTCTAAAGTGTTCAATATATTGTTCATTTGTTCAAGGACTAAATTAACCACTCACACAGAATCACCAATCCAGTCTTCTTTTTTGGTAAAGATGGAGAAAAGACAATGGAATTATAGCCCTCTTCTGGCTTAGGGTTCAGGAGAAGGATTTCAGAACTTTTTACTTGTTTTTAAAACCCAAATTGTTTATTGATGACATAAAGAAAAGCTATTGGATTACATATGTATGTGCGTGTGTGTGCGTGTGTGTGTGTGTGTGTGTGTGTGTGTGTACAGCTTCTGTCTGATCACCTCACTGAACTCTGTAGTAAATTATAATAGTTTTTCAATTGATTTTTTTTTTAGTGAGACCCTATCTGTACAAAAGAAAATTTTAAAATCAGTTGAGCCTGGTGGCTTCTCCCCATAGTCCCAGCTGCTTGGGAAGCTGAGGCCATAGGATCACTTGAGGTCAGGAGCTTGAGACAAGCCTGAGCAACATAGTGAGACCTTGTCTCTTTGGGGGAAAAAAAAAAAAAATCATGAAGTACTTGATTTGGGGATAATGCCTCTTCCCCCAAAAATTCTTTTTTGTTTTTGAGACAGAGTCTTGCACTGTCGCCCAGGCTGGAGTGCAATGGCGTGATCTTGGCTCACTGCAACCCCTGCCTCCTGGGTTCAAGCGATTCTTCTGCCTCAGCCACCCAAGTAGCTGGGATTATAGGCATAGACCCTGTGCCTGGCCTCTTCCCCAAAAATTTCTGTATCACTTTAAATGCCAGTCGTAGCTCAAGCTGCCATAATAAAATACTGTAAACTGGGTAGCTTAATCAAACAAATTTATTTTCTCATAGTTTGCAGGCTGGAAAGTCCAAGATCAAGGTACTGTTTGATTCAGTTCCTAACAAAGGCTCTTCCTGGCTTGCAGAGGCTGCCTAATTACTGGATCTTCAAATGGCAGAGAAATGAAGAGAAATTCCTCTGTTTTTCTCTTCCTCTTCTTCCAAAGCTCAGTCCTATCAGATTAAGACCCCACCCTTATGAGCTCATTTAACCTTAATTACCTCCTGAAGACCCTGTCTCTGGGTATGGTGACATTGGGGTTTAGGGCTTCTATATATGAATATTGGGGGGCACAATTCACCCCATAGTGGTGCCTAAACTCTTTTCAGTATCCTCGGAAAACCTACATGTAGTTTATTTTACTGCAGACAGGATTAGTTTTATCCTTTCTTACGAAATCCTTAAAATATTCATTACAGTGTGTCATAAAAACTTAAATTTAACCTTATGAATAATTTCTTCCTAGACACAAAATCGAATGAAGCTAATGGCCGACAACTATGAGGATGACCACTTCAAATCCTCCCATTCCAATCAAACAAATCACAAGCCCTCCCCGGACCAGGTAAGATGGCTCTGGAATGTTTTATTTTAAAACCCATAAACTTAAATTTTGACATGTTTTGTACTAGCATGTTGCAAATTCTGAAATACAAGTTAGAAGAAGAAAAATAAATAGCTAATTCAGTTCTGAAAACTATTCTTTAAAAAAATTCAATTTCTTTATAGAAAGTTAGTGATTCTGAATATTTTAAGAGCAGATATTTGTAAGACTTGAACAATAAAGAATCCTTGAATTGGGTTGAGAAAAAAATAAGCTCAGAGATACATACTAATTTTTAACTGTCTTGATTTCCTTTTTAAGGAAATAGTGCCTTATTAGAAAAACAAGACCCTTTCCTTGCAAGCTGAGTGAGGCACAGCTTAATTTAGAGGTTATTTCTGTTTAATTGTAAAGTATAAACTCTGTGTTCATTACCTATTGAAAGTGAAGGTTGAAACAGTTCTTCACTCCCTGTCCTGGCGGATCCCCCCAGCATGTCATGCTCAAGGAAAATTGTTGCCTTCAACTTCTCATCAATGCAAAAGAGACATTGATGAATCTGAAGGGAACCATATTCAATTCTAGTTTCTTGGAAGAAGGGAACTCTCCCAAAATCTTGAAAATGATGGATGGGAGAGAGTGGTGAACAGATTACCTCATATCCCATTGCCAAAAATCAAATTTTAACATCTCCATCACACCCAGCCTTAAAATATATAGCTAAGGAAAAAAAACAGTCAAGTAATTACCTCCATATGACTAAAGCATTGAGGAAAACTCCTGCTAAACATCTCCACTAAATAACAGCTATGGCATTGTCTTAGCAGAAGCAGCAGAAATAGTGCAATGAAAGCAGCAATGGTATTCAAATTGCTGTTGTTTCTAAGATTCAGAAGGTATAGTCCTATTATGATGACATTTACTAAGCCAGTTGAGGCAAGTTTTCTATTTTAGAAGGAAAACAGTATCAGTGTTTAATGTGGGCAAAATGGAGAGCTGTCTGCCTGGCGTCAGCAGTCCTTCCCTGCCAAGAGATCACTTTACTTTTTCTGCCTGCTTCCTGATACGTGGAATTGAATTTATGCCAATGTATATAAGATGCACATTAGATTCCTCATGAAAACAGTTTTTTGATAATAGAAAGGACTGGATGCCTGGAGTAGGAAGAGGCAAACAGAAAGGTTGAAGGAAAAGCTAAACATAAAGAAAAACCTCCAACTTGATAATTTTGCCCAGATCTAGCCCTGAGATAGAAATGGCATCTTGGAAAGTAGGAAGAATAGAAGTATAATGACAAACTACAGTTGTTCCTCAGTATCCTCAGGAGATTGGTTTCAGGACAAACCCACTCACAAATACCTAAATCTATGGTTGCTCAATCCCCTTATATAAAATGGCATAGTATTTGCAAATAAGCTATATACATCCTCCCATATAGTTGATTTTGTTTTGTTTTGTTTTGTTTTTGAGACAGAGTCTTGCTCTGTTGCCCAGGCTGGAGTGCAGTGACGTGATCTCAGCTCACTGCAACCTCCACCTCTGAGTTCAAGCGATTCTCTTGCCTCAGCCCCCTGAGTAGCTGGGATTACAGGCGCCTGTCACCAAGCCTGGCTAATTGTTGTATTTAAGTAAAGTTGGGGTTTCACCATGTTAGCCAGGCTAGTCTGGAACTCCTGACCTCCTGCCTGCCTTGGCCTCCCAAAATGCTGGGATTACAGGCGTGAGCCACCACACCTGGCCCCTCCCATATACTTTAAATCATCTCTAGATTACTTACAATACAGTGTAAATACTATGTAAATAGTTGCTAGACTTTTTTTTTTTTTTTTTTTGAGACAGAGTCTCACTCTGTCGCCCAGGCTGGGGTGCAGTGGCATGATCTCAGCTCACTGCATCCTCCACCTCTGGGTTCAAGCGATTTTCCTGCCTCAGCCTCCCAAGTAGCTGGGACTACAGGCACGTACCACCATGCCCAGCTAATATTTGTATTTTTAGCAGAGATAGGGTTTCACCATGTTGGCCAGGCTGGTCTCAAACTTCTGACCTTGGGCTCCACCTGCCTCAGCCTCCCAAAGTGCTGGAATTACAGGCTTGAGCCATGGCGTCTGGTCTGTTAACACTGTATTTTTTAAAATTAGTTTATTTTTATCATTGCATTGTTATTTTTTATTGGTTTTTATTTATACATATATACATAATATATATTTTATCCTCGGTTGGTTGAATCCACAGATGTGGAACCCGCAGATACAGAGGACCAACAGTAACTACTAATTTTGATAGTTTAGGGAATTACAATCTGTATAAGAGAGTCAAGAAATTCTCTTCTGCTACATTATGCTTATGTCTTTGTTTTAAATACTAACCACCTCTTTTTCATTCCATGCTGCTCTGGGGCGTTGCCCCCTTGTCATCTCTCTCCCTGTAGGATGAGGAGGAGGGTATATGGGCATAGCCAATCAGAGGCTCTTAGTTCAGCCATTTTGTTCAGAACGGTGAGAAACAGCTTTCCTTAACTATAGAAATGGTTTTTGTTTGTTTTCATTTTTCTTTCTACACGGTAACTCTCACATCTCATTTCTCTGTAATTCGTGAAATCCCTGGTGTGCTTTCTGTTTTTTCATTTTCACATGATTCTTGTGTGTATTGCTGTGCTTCTGACATAGTGGGGTTTGGATTTTGTGGCTTTTTTTTTTATCTCTGTGTTTTAATAGTCACTTCTGTAATTTCTTTCTATACATTTTTGGGAGAACTTCTAGGACATGTAACTAAATTTCTCCAGTTGTGATTTTATTAATAAATTATCCTTTCTTGGGTGATTTTACAGTGTCCTGGCAAGGTTTATAGTAACTTATATGAAACTGGCAATAGAAAATTGATTCAATACTCTTGCCATTGGCCCAAGTTTGAGGTATACTTGTTATGATGATTAACTATAAATGCATGGTGTTAAAAAAAAAAAAAAAACTGTACCATGAATTAAAACCTCCTTTTGTTTCTATCTATAGAACAATGAGCTCCACAGTCAGCACCTAGGACACATCCCCTAGGGCTTTGACATTACCCTCAAACTACCCCTAAAAAAAGGGAGGAGCAAAGTACAAGGAGACTTTTTTTAGAAGTCATTCTAAAAATTCTTTTCCCTCCCTTTTCATGGATTGCGGCTGTGTTCAGCAGTTGCCAGGACACTGTCTAGATTCTCCTTTTCAGGCCAATTGGCTGGAAAGTGTAGTCCAGCTGTGGCAGTATCTCCCCTTGATCTGATGCCCTTGAGGCTTGACTAAGGAAATACTTTTCTTAGAAAAAGTGATAATCATGATTAATAAGTTCACACATATTGGTGGCCTTGCACTCCCTGGATTCACTGCCCATGCTTATCAGTGATCTCACTCTGTTGGAGTCAGTTCTCCCTGAAATGTCTTTGTCTTGGTGTTAAACTGCTTAAAATGATGAGGACATGTGTAGACCTCTTAATTGTCAAACACAACCAAGAAGGATGGAGAGGTAAGTTGTGGAAAGGGGCCCTGGACTGTGAGGTGGGAAGCTTTCCAGGTGGCTTTATCCTGAGGGCATGAATGACGGTGAAATGCACAGGATCAACCAGAAAGCTCTTCAGGTTAGAATGCTGCACGTCAGAGAAAGCTAACGCTGAGAGCAATCAGTGTGCTAATTTATCTGCACTCTACAAGGGTAGGTATTTGTCATCATCAACCATGTGAGGCCATGCAGTAGCTGGATGTAGTTTAGTGGTCTCTTAGAAATGAGCATGCTTCTACCTTGTCTATTTTGGCAGAACATAGGAGCTTCTTAGCTTCCCACAGCTAGAAGCACCACATACGTGGACACAATTATATTTTTGATACAAATCCTTTTTCTGGCGAATCAGAGGAAGGCTGTTAGTATTCTGGGAAACAGGCTCATAGGTAACCTCACCAGGAGACTAAAAAGTAAACAAATCAGCACATAAACTTGTTCCTGAAATCTTCATTTTCCTTTCTCTACCAAAATAGAATAACTCTTAACTTATTCCAATTATCTCACTATTGAGCATACTGCACTAATACATTAACTTTCATTGGTTTAATACCATGCATTTGCAATTAGCCAGCCATAGCTAGGATTTCTATGATATGGTGTTCCCAACTTTATAAAATGTGCTGTAAACCTCATTATATCACAGAGATTTTACCTAAAGAAATGTATAAGTGATTCCTAAAACACTGCAGAAGTTTTGACTGGCTATCCACTTTCCTTCTCCTGTTTCCTTACTAATTTTACAGAAAATAGATTGTCTTTAAAAATTCAAACTTTGAAATTGATGATCTACCTTATCAAACTTAAGAACATATGTTTTGCATCTGAAACATTTTCTAGGACACCAGTACATATTGATCAAGTATGAGCCTTACTTGATATAATCCATAGATGAGAAGAGAATCATAGATGTTCTGAGCTGGAAAGGATTCTGAGGTTAGACCATTTCAGGAGTGGTGGTAAAGCATAATGCTTAAGAGTGTAGGCTTTGGAGCAGGATGTCTATGTTCAAATTCTAACACCACCATGTACTAGCTTCTGATTTGGACAAGGTATGTAATCACGCTGTACTTCAATTCTTCATCGTTAGGATGGAAGTCATTGTGGGGAGTAGATGAATTGTAAGACACATGGACTCTAGAGCCAGACTCCACAGCTTTGAATCTAGACCTCTCCACCTGCCCTGTATCCTTGGGAAAGTAATTTAAACTCTCTGAACCCCAGTTCCTTTATCTAAAAAGGGGGCTTGATAATGCCTACTTCATAGGATTGTTGGATAGATTAATAAGTTGATATCAGTAGAATGTTTTGAATAGTGCTGTACATGCTGTTACTGCGTGCTGTTATTATTTCTATTGCTGCTGTTGTCATCATTAACTTAGATCCACCCCCAGGAAATAGTAAGTTTTCAATAAATGTTAGTTACTGTTGTTATTAATATCATCATCTAATCCAGTGCCCTCATTTTATAGGTCAGAATGCAAAGCAAAGATTCAAAGTTGTGACTTAAGGTCCCAGGCATTTCTGTGGTCTGGAAGGAATAACTAGTAGCTGACAGTAGAAGAAATAGTGAAGACATATTGATGGTGATAGCTCTCTTTCATCACCACACGTTTGATCTCCTATGTGTTAAGGAATTTTCTCCCTTGGGGAAACACCTTGAGTTTTAGAAAGAAATTCCCTATTTAATGACATTTAGTCAGTGAAATCTTCTTTGAAAGAATTAACTGTCAAGAGCCCTCCTAAGACACACAGACTGAAGCAAGGACTGCCTCTACTCAGAAAAAATGACAGTTCCTTCATACCTATAATCCCAGCACTTTGGGAGGCTGAGACAGGCAGATCACTTGAAGACAGGAGTTTGAGACCAGCCTGGCCAGCATGACAAAACCCCATCTCTACTAAAAATACAAAAATTAGCTGTGTATGGTGGTAGGCACCTGTAGTCCCAGTTACTTGGAAGGCTGAGGCACAAGAACCACTTGAACCTGGAAGGCAGAGGGTGCAGTGAGCTGAGATCATGCCACTGCACTCCAGCCTAGGTGACAGAGTGAGACTTTGTCTCAAAAGAAAGAAAAAAGAAATTGGTTCTCTCTCACACGTGTTCTTCTGCCCAGACATTCATGTTAGGTGTTTTAAGTTCAGTAACTAAGTAGAATTTGAGCATGATCTGATAATGGTTATATAACTATTCAGTAAATCACTTGAATAAATATGTCTGTATTGTAATTTGTTTAAATGGCATTGAGTCTAATAGCATGAAGTCTTGTATGACTATCTCAGTCAGCTCAGGCTGCTATTGAAAATATCATAGACTGGATGGCTTAAACCAGCAGTCCCCAACCTTTTTGGTACCAGGAACCGGTTTTGTAGAAGACAATTTTCCCACAACAGGGGTTGGGAGGAGATGGCTTCAGGATGAAACTGTTCTACCTTGCTTCATTAGGCATCAGTTGGATTCGCATCAGGGGATTGTAAGTTTGCACGCTGGGAGGGGTTGTAGGGCATGGAGTCAGGAGGTTGGCCAAGGTTGGTTACAAAGTCTGGTAGCCTTGTCAATTGAGGCCAGAATAAGAAACAATAGAAGAATGTCTCAGGTTAGTTCTGTGCAGCAGGGGTTGATCATTTCTTACAGGAACTCATCTGGGGTATATCTGCAGATCACAGAGATTACCATGCCGTTCATGGCGCAGTCAGACCTTACATTAACAATGCCCAGGATATAGTAGATCCTCAGTAAATATATATGTGTATGTGTGTGTGTTTGTGTGTGTATGTGTGTGTGTTTAGTTAACTACTGAATTCACAAAAATCCAGAAAAGTAAGAGTAAAGTTTACATTGAAACCAGGAGCATAAAAATTGGTTGTTAGCTTTAATATCAGCACTGCTGTTACAAGAAAGGGAAGTTTAGAAAGGGAAAATAAGAAAGATGAATAGAAACAAAAGAATTTTAGAGAAATGTTGAGAATTTAAAGAAAATCATAATGAAGTCCTGCCTTCTAAAATTTTATGCTAATAAAATGGAGGTGAATGTAATTCTGAAATCTTTTTCATTTACAACTGAAAATCCTTTGGGTAGAAACTTTCTTTTTAGTAACCTATGAGTTTATAGCCATCAAGAAGAGCAGCATGTGGTCTTTCTGGACTTTATCCTGTGGAGCATTTGTGTAAACTGGTGCCAGGTCCCTCCAGTAAAGGATGTACCTACCAAGGGGCTTAGAATTTGGTCTTGGTACAAGAACATGCCACTTGCTAAAATCTGGAAATGGCATGCCTATTAGATCAGCACTGTAGCATCCCACAACAGGATTTGGACCAGTATGTTATGAGACTTTCCTTGTCTCATTAGTATTTACATTAGAATGATGTAAATATTAACACAGTCTTTTAAGACAAGTGTTGTAAAACAAGTGTCTCTTTCTCTTTCCGCATTTCCTTTTTGTCTGTCTTAGTGGAGTTGTCAAAGTCCTTAACAGTTTGAAACATCCTATAATTTTCTCACCGCAATAGTGCAACAATGGAAGTCTTAAATCTGTAGAGAGTACATCTGTAGAAGGGAGGTGTTAAATTATCTTGCAGAATTAAATGATGCAGTGAATTGCACTATTTTCTTGGTATGGAGAAAATGGTCCAAAAATCAATTTGGACGAATATCAGGACTGACTTTTGATATGACAGACAAGGAAGAAATTTGATCCTCTATTTTCAGAAGTGGATCAGAGATTGTAGCAAGAAGTTTCTCTCCTGGAATACTTAGAAAAGCCAGTAGAATTCAAGAAGCACAAGGATCTAGCTGCAGAGAATTTGGAGGGAGAAAATGAACATTTAATAAGCATTTACTATGGGCCCAGCACTTTCATATATCTTATCTCATATAGAGCTCATAGATGTTAAATAATTTTCCAAGATTACACAGCTAACAAGTGGCAGACATTTAAACCCGAGACAGACTCCAGACCCCCTGCTCTTTCCATTACACCATACCAAAAAGAAGAGTCTTCTATTTTCCAGTCTAGTTCCTTGGACATAGTAGACACTCTGTAGAAGCATGTTGAATTGAATTACATTCCTAACTGGGAAAATAACAAAATGGGCTTTGCTGGTAAGGAATGTCTGTAGGTAACCCAAGACAGTCCCTCACTGAAAGGAAACTAAGCAATTTCTGACTTCACTGATATGTTTTATAAATGTGACTAACCAGGAATCTAGTGAGGAATTTGGAACCATAGAAGGAAGAAAAAGTGGGTCTTGAAGGTTGAGTTGTTTGGAAAGATGAAACAGGAAAAGTATTTTAGATAGGAACTAACTTCAAGGAGGTTCCAACCTAAGAATGAGAATATGATATGTAGGGGCTGGAAGTAGCCTCTATACATCGTATTCTCTCCTTGAAGTTAGTTTCCTCACCAGCCCCTACGCATCATATTCTCATTCTTAGGTTGGAACCTCTGAAAGAGTGGGTGTCTGTCCTTTCATTCCATGGTTATCCCCCACCCACGCTTTTGTTTTAATATTGGACACCCATAATTCAAATAGAATAATTACAAATGTGAGGAGTTCACAAGAATAGTTATATATTGAACTTTACAGAAGATTAACATAGTAATCAGCTTCCTTTGGACATTGTCTGAATCACTGTCTTCTAAGTTGATTGCCCCTTTATCTAGTTCTGTTGCTTTCAGGTCCTAGTCAGAAGGTGGCTTTGGAACCAGACTACTTGGTTTCAAACTTCTGCGTACCTCACTTTCTTTATTTGTAAAATCAGGATAATAACGTACCTGGCTCAGAGGGCTATTTGATGATTAAATGAAGTAATTTAAAGCCCTTAAAACAGTGCTTTTGCATATCAAATAATGAAGACTATCAGTAGTTACTCAGTTAATGTTAGCTATTAACTGGCTTTAACCTGAAGGCACAAGCTGACCACTTACAGCATTAATACCCTTCCCACTTTTCTCTTTCCCCTCCCTTCCTCACTTTCTCTTTCTTCCTCTTGGCTCTCTTTTAATGTGAGGATTGAATAAGAGTTTCTTACTTTTCAATTCTGGAGTAAAACTATTCTTATACCACCTGAACTCCAGTTTAATAGTGTTTTCTCTATATGCTCAGAAATGTCTTTAACTAGTTTATTGTTTGACCCTGGTACACTGTCTGCTTTCTGCTTTTCAGTTTTCTATTTGACTCTCCTCTCCACAAAGAAATTTAAAATCCTCATTTCTGCTTTTCACCATTTTCCAGAGGGTTTACTCCCTTTACACTTCATCCTTCTGTCCTGGATTCTCATTAGCTATCTCAGAATTCTGCCTTCTGCTATTAAAAGCCAAGCTTTCCACCAGCCCTTTTTGCATACCGTAGTCAGCACGTTCCTTCTGTGGGCCCCCATCTTTTCTAAGCCACTATCCTTCTCATGAGCATATACCGAAACACATAAACTGCCCCCGCTCCCATTCCAAGCAGCTTGAACCTGTGTCAAATCAAAAGATTTTGGAAGCCAGGCGCAGTGGCTCATGCCTGTAATCCCAGCACTTTGGGAGGCCCAGGCAGGCAGTCAGGAGTTCAAGAGCAGCCTGGCCAACATGGCAAAATCTCATCTCTACTAAAAATACAAAAATTAGCCAGGCGTGGTGGTGCGTGCTTGTAATCCCAGCTACACAGAAGGCTGAGGCAGGAGAATCGCTTGAACCCATGAGGCGAACGTTGCAGTGAGCCAAGATCATGTCACTGTACTGCAGCCTAGGCAACAGAGGAAGACTCCTTTTCAAAAAAACAACAAAAAAAAAGAGTTTGGAAAAGAGTTATTTTTGGCAAAGACATTGGGAAATAAAGACTAAATGATGAGTGATGCTAATAGTTACCATTTAAAAGCACCTACTAAGTGCCAAACAATGAGTTGTAAGTTTATAAGCACATTGTAAGCATGTTTTCATTGAAACCAGTGTAACAATCCTAGGAGATAGATAACCATTTTCATTATTTTACTGCCGAGGAAACTGAACCATGGAGAAGTTAGCTAACCTATCCAAGTTCACATACCCAGTAAATAGTAGAGGCCAGACTTGAAGCCAGATATGTCTAATTATACCACAATTTGACCTACCTCTGATAAGAAAACACAGCTAGAAGCATTTTTTAAAGAGGTTATTATGCTTTTGTGTTCATACCTATTACAAGAGAAAGGAGAGTAAATGGTGGGATTCAGAACATGCTAACCCAGAATTTGGGACCTTGGCACTGGATAAAACAACAGAAGCAGGAAGGTCTCTCTGACCTTCCCCTCACCCTTCTCTCCTGAAGCAAGCTATAAAAGAATTTTCTGACCTGCCTCTAAAGTAAGTCATAAAACCTTCATTGCAGAGGTACCCACCCTATAGCTGGAGGAAAAGAATGTCCTTATCTCTGAAGACAGAGGAACACAAAGAACAACAAACAGGCCTTGCTAAATTTCCCCCAGTTTATTACCATTAGATTATACCCTTTTGTCCTCAAATCCATTTCTCCATGACTGTCTACTCTTCATCTAACTTAGTATAAAAATACACAGATATTCTTCTTTTTTGAAGTCATTTCTTTCTTTCTTGTCTTTCTTTTTTTTTTTTTTTCTTTTTTTAGAGACCGGGTCTCTCTCTGTCGCTTAGACTGGAATGTGGTGGCATAATCATAGCTTACTGTAGCTTCAGACTCATGGGCCAAGGGACTGTCTTGCCTTTGACTCCTACATTGCAGGGACTATAGGCATGCACCACCATGCCCTGCTAATTTTTGTGTTTTTTGTAGAAGCATAGTCTCACTATGTTGCCTAGACTGGTCTCAAACTTCTGGGTTCAAGCAATCCTCCCACTTCAGCCTCTCAAAGTTCTGTGATTACAGGCCTGAGCCACAGGTACCCGACTGAGGTCTTCATTTCTGAAGGCTCCCATGTTACGTAAAATTTACAGTAAATAAATATGTCTTTCTAATCTCTGTCATAGGGTTCTCCCGCATTAACCTAGCAATGGATGAGAAAAGAAAATCTCCTCTCCCATAAGAATACTCCAATGAGAATATCCAATTATAAATAATGAAGACTATCGATAAACTCCCTTTAAAATCTAGCTGAGTAGAAAGGGACCCCATGGTAGCAATGTATGTATATTAGACTAATTTATAACTATTCTCCTAAGTGTTTACCTTAATCTTTCTAATAATGCATTTTAGGATTAGTATACTACAAATGTCCTTTTCCTTTAAAATTATAAATCCTGGATACATTACTTTATGTTGATATGACATACCTTTCTTGCTTCAAATATCAATACAATGTAGTATAAGAAGCCTCCAGGAATGTGTTCTTTTTAAAGCTGGAACTCACATCCTTTATTCTATCTAGTAAACCATCTCTCAGGTCTCATTCTTGAGAAGAAAAAAAAAGCTGACAATAAAATAAATTTCTACATTTACATTTATTTTTCCCTTAATGTTTTATATCATAATGGAAGCCATGTTTGTCATCATTTCATTCAAAATATAAAACCTTGTGAAAAACCAAAGTAATGGAGGAAATGAGGAATTGTTGTTTAATGACTATAGTGTTTTAGTTTTGCAAGATGAAAAAGTTCTGGAGAATGGCTGCACAACAATGGGAATGTACTTGGCACTCCTAAACTGTGAGCTTCAAGTGGTTAAGACGGTGACTTTTATGTTACGTGTCTTTTACTACAGTTTTAAAACTTTCCTAATTAAAAAATAAGTAATGGTGATTTTCTGGCCAAAAAAAAAAAAAAAATGTATTCGAAATATGCACTGAATATTATTTGGAAAATTTTTCTTGATGAAGAGAAAGGGGCATCTTTCTCTTTCCCAGGTAAATATTTCAAGGTTTTGAAATGGAAAAGAACTGTCATTGAGACTTTTATTTTAGGCTTTTGCTCTCTGCTTGAGAACCGGACTATTTGTTTATTTAACTAGTTGCTTTATTAGCATAATAAAGTATTGCACTGTTTGTTCTTGACTTGAACTGCTTAGAAGTCTTTACAAGAAGCATTTGCAAAATTTATTATTTTAAAATATGTTCACATTCAGCATTTCCTTTAACAAAGTTACACACCTATACCTTTTGCAAAGACTGAATATTTAGGCAACTTAACAGCTGCAAACTGAACTTTTTAATAAATTGAAGCACTTTTCATTCAACAAAGATACAAATTTGGTGACCAACTTTTAGAAAATACTCTGAAATCTCTTAGAAAAAATACTTATTAGAAAATACTCTGAACCAGGTACTAACTTTTAAATAATTTTCCAACATCAATTAAATGATTTTTTTTTTTTAACATTTTTGTTTTGTTTTGCGAGGTTAAATTTTTAAGCAAAACCCTACAGGAGAGTTATCTGGACCTCTTTACAAAATGAGTGTATTTCTTTGTAAGAAGAACAGTGTGTGGAGGGCAAGGGTATGCATTTATTGGTTTACTTTTCCAAGCCCAGTGTTTTGGTTTGTTTGGTTGGGTTTTTTTGTTTTAGGTTTTGTTTTTTGGTGGGAGGGAGATTGTGGGGTTTTTTTTAAATTGTAAAGCATATTATTGTTGTATTTAAATATTTTATTATGATTTTTTTAATTGACATCTATTTTGATAAATGTGTATAATGTGTAATGCTCAAATCAGGTAATTCGCATATCTGTCACCTCAGACATTTATCATTTCTTTGTGTTGGGAACATTTAAAATCCATTCTTCTAGTTGTTAATTATAGTCATCTTATAGTGCTATAGAACACTAGAACTTGTTTCTCTTATGTAGCTGTGGGTTCTTCTCACCCACTGCACAGAAAAGCCAATACACTGAGACAGCAGCATTGCAGTAGAGAAAGAGTTTAATTATCTCAAGGCAGCTGATCAGAGGACAAGAGATAGATCTCAAATCCACCTCCCCAAGATTTCAGAGGCTAGGGTTTTCCAGGATAATTTGGCAGGCAGAGGGCTAGGGAATGAGTACTGCTGCTTGGCTGGGGTTGAGATCATAGAGTTGTCAAAAACTATCTTCATACACTAAGTCAGTTTCTAGATGAGGACCAGTTGAGTCAGTTCCTTGGTATGAGTAACAGGTTCGAGTGGAGTCAGTTGGTTACCAGAATGCAGAAGTCTGACAAATATCTTAAAGACCAATCTTAGGTTTTATAACAGTTATATTATCTATAGGAGCAGTTGGGGACGTTACAAATTTTATAACCTCCAGCTACATGACTCTTGAGAAGTAAGCAATTACAGAAAAGTAAGCTAGGGAACAATGGCTGATTATCATTTAACTACACTCACATCTTAGCAGAATTCAGTCTTTTTCCATAATCCTAACCTTGTGGCCTTTCATTCGTCTTTCAAAGATGCCTTCAGTCCCCAGAGGGAGTCAGCTTGTGGAGGGACTGTTATCATCCTTTGCTTCAAAGTTAAACTATGAACTAAATTCCTCCCATAGTTAGCTTGGCCTATGCCCGGGAATGAGCAAGGGGAGTTAGCTTACGAGTTTAGAAGAAGATGGAGTCAGTTAGGTTAGATTTCCCTCACTTTTATAATTCTTGCAAAAGTTATTTTATATCCATTAACCCACCTCTGGTGTTCCCCTTTACCCTACCCTTCCTGGCCGCTAGTAATCACTATTCTACTCTCTTTTTCTATAAGATCAACTTTTTAAGCTTCCATACATGAATGAGAACCTATGTTATTTATCTCTCTGCCTGGCTGTTTCAATTAACATATTGTCCTCCAAGCTCATTCATGTTCCTGCAGTGACAGAATTTTGTTCTTTTCTTTTTATTCGCTAAATAGCATTCCACTGTGTGTATATATATGCCACATTTATCCATTCATCTGTTGATGGATGCTAAGGTTAATTCCGTATCTTGGCAATTGTAAATAGTGCTGCACTAAACATGGAAATACAGTTATATCTTTGATATACTGATTTCTTTTTCTTTGGATACATACCCAGTGGTATAATAGCTGAATCATATGATAGTTCTATTCTAGTTTTTTGAAAAACCTCCATACTGTTTTCTATAATGGCTGTTCTAATTTACATTGCCTCCAACTTCTTATAAGACATCCTCTCAGCATTTATTTTTTGTTGTTTGGGGATTTTATATAATAGCCATTTTAATTGGTGTGTGATGGTATCTCATCATGGTTTGCATTTGCATGATGATTAGCAATGTTCCACATTTTTTTCCTATACCTATTGCAAACTCAGTATAATTTCGGTTAGGAGGCTGTGAGGCTAAGGCAGCTCCAATGCCAAGTTCCTACATAAACAAACTAAAACCCAACTCTTTGCAAACAGTCATATTCTAGGCCAATCAGAAACCACTAACTAACCCCCTACCTATAGGTTCTCCAATAGTTAAGTTTAACCAATCAGAAATTGCCTGGCTAACCTCTAACCAGGGACTTTCCACTGGAATGGTCCAAAAAGCATTACTTTCCCACTTTAACCAATCAGAGATTTTCTTTGCCATGCTTCTGCTTTCACCTTACAAAAGTCTTCTCCCAGTCTCTTCATCAGAACCCCCAACCACTTATGGCCTAATGCTGCCTGATTCATGAATTGCTTGCTGTCTGCTCAAATAAACTCTTTAAAATTTTAATTTGCCCTTGTTTATCTTTGAACACCTATTTAATCTCACTGTGACCACAAACCATACATTGTATTGTTTTAATTATTTTACATTTTTGAGACTTTTGTTTTTTGGCCCAAAATATGATTCAGCTTACTGAATATACCTTGTGCTCTTAAAGGAATGGTATCTTTAATTGTCACATATATTATTCTATAAGTATCAACTAGGTCAGGGTGTTGATAGAGTTTGTCAGATCTTCCATGTCTTCACTGAATTTTTGTAGAGGGAGAGGCCTGTTAATTGCAGAGAAAGGAGCATTCAAATCTCCAACAAAAATTGGAGATTTTTCTGTTTGTCCTTTGAAGTCTTTCAGGTTTTACATTGTATTTTGAAGCTCTGTCTGCATTGTTTGCAAACTCATTTGTGATTGTTGTATACTCCTGATAAACTGGCCTTCTTATCACTATGAAACATCCCTTTTTATTTTTAGAAATATTATTTGTCCACTTTGCCTGTCTTAAATCAGCAAGGGATTCTACAAAGTAACAGTAAAGATAGATGTAAGTATTGTGTAGCAAGTAATAGGCATTCAGTGGATACTTGTTGAATATTGAATTTTGGTATTTTCTGGGTAGCAGATTGCCAGATAATATGGTTTTGTATGTGTGTGCATATGTGTGTGTGTGTGTGTGTGTGTGTGTGTCTTTTTTAATAACCTATTTTCTAAGTTTTAGAGTGAATGAGAGGCTTTGGATAAAACAGTACTCACTTCAGGAAGTTAGTTATCTCCAAGGTTGACTGAGCATTGGTCCTAGCCTTCGAGTATCTAATATTGAAGGAAGAAGCAGCTTATAATGACATAATGAATGAGAAGACAATCTAGCTGAAATCTTTAGAGAAAAAAAGCTAAACGATTGCACATACAATGTCAGATGTTTTCAATAGAGGCAGAATAGAAGGATTAGAGCAGGTCAGGAAGGGCAGCTTCATAAATACACGATCTATGACCTTTGCCTACATTTTTACTGCTTTCTTGATATTTACTTAAACCAAAGCTCATGGTCTGTGTACCAACACAAATACAATTCTCTTCTTTTCTTTAGTTGTTTAAAACAAAGTGGTTACTTCGTATCACTATTTAAAAAGAGCAGTTGCTCCTGTCTCTAACAGAACCATTGGAAAAAGGGAAAAAAAGAGTAGTTTTTCTTAATTCTAAAGATCCTCAAGATGGTGGTGTCTTAAGCAGGAAAATAGGAGAGACCCATGCAGCCTTAAGGAAGGTCACTATAATCTTCCCCTTTTCCTCTCTTGTTTCTTTATCCCTAGAAGTAAACAAACTAAAACTGGTTTTGACATTTGAAAAAGAAGTAAACACTGAAGTAATCCCATGTGATTCTCTTTACCCAGCCGTCTGCTGAAAGTATGTCTTCAGAAGAGCTCGATATGTATATACGCATAATCTATCTCTATTCCTCAATAATAGCTCACTAACATAGCCAAGGAGATGTCAGAGTAGCTTGAGACCTCAAGAAGCTTTTTCTTAAAAGTTTCTTAAAATCTAAGAACCTTTTTTTTTCCTTTCATGTTGTTCAGTTGCCTGTTAATTTTTTGTGGGGAGTGGGAATTGGAATAGCATGCTACTGCTTAGAGTAGAACAGGGTTAAAATTCTTTCTGCCAGGAGTATTATTTCTTTTAAATTTGTGTTTCTGTTGGGTAAAGAAAACTACTTCCTGGAATATAAGCACATGCATAATTTTAATAGGCACTTACCGCAGGATTGTGCGTGGTAGTTGACAGCGAGAGCACTTTTTAGTGTGATGGCATAGCCACATCTCTTGTGGCTATAGGAATATTTTCCAATTTCAATGGATGGTGACCTCTTCTGCATTCTGTTTTATTCCCTTTCCCTGTAGACTTAGAGAAACTCTTGACAAACAGAGCAAAGAAACAAACTTTCTGTACCAGCATTCTCAGTAGCCCAAATTCCTAATCTTTGACTCTACTAAAACTTTCCAGTCATCTCTACCTATCCAGCCTTTTCTCATAGCAAGGACTGGAACAGAAAAGGAATTGGTTACAATAATCATCATTCCTCTGTGAACAAAGGTCTCATTGCAGTTATTTCTCCTCAGTGTGATTTTGGCTTCACAGAATGACTGTGGGACAATGTTGATCTGTTTACATAGAGCTTTTAGCACAACCTTTAACAGCCAAAGTTACTTTTTTTCTGACAGACTTAGTGTTAGGATCAACTATCATTTTTCTGGCCCTAATGCACTGAGCTATTAAATCCCTCAAGGTTCAGATATGTCTGTTTTTCTGTGCAACATGAATTATCCAATAAAAATGTAGGCGTCTACTTAAAGTAATAGAAAAAGCATTGAATCAGGGTCAGAGACTTCAAAGTAATTCATTAACCTCTTGGTACCTCCATTAATTCATCTCTGAAATGGGTGTGATGATAACTATCCTACTTTTCTTGAGGCATCGGTGTAATGAATGTGAAAGTAGTTTGTAAATCCATATTTGCCATATAATTAATAGCTGTTGTTTACTAACCTGCAGGTAGCCAACATGTACTTCTGTATACTTTTTGCATAGTATCTGAAGTCTAACACAGGGAGTTTTTAGAACATTGTTTTTTTTTTAGTTGGGGTTTTACCATGTTGGCGAGGATGGTCTCAATCTCCTGACCTCGTGATCCAGCATAGTATCTGAAGTCTAACACAGGGAGTTTTTAGAACATTGGTTTTTTTTAGTCGGGGTTTTACCATGTTGGCAAGGATGGTCTCGATCTCCTGACCTCGTGATCCACCCGCCTCAGCCTCCTAAAGCACTGGGATTACAGGTGTGAGCCACCGCACCTGGCCCTTTTTTTTTTTTTTTTATGAGATGGAATCTCGCTCTTGTTGCCCAGGCTGAAGTGCAATGGTGCGATCTCGGCTCACTGCAACTTCCATCACCTGGGTTCAAGTGATTCTTCTGCCTCAGCCTCCCGAATAGCTGGGATTACAGGTGCATGCCACCATGCCCATCTAGTTTTTTATTTTTAATAGAGACAGGGTTTCACCATGTTGGTCAGGCTGGTTTCAAACTCCTGACCTCAGGTGATCCACCAGCCTCAGCCTCCCAAAATGCTGGGATTACAGGTGTTAGCCACCGAACCCAGCCTTTAGAACATTCTTTACAGGTAAGTTAGAGGAATGTCAATTGGAGCAGGGTGTAGTTGTTTACTAATGTTGGAAGATACCAGATTTCTGTATTTTTAGGGTTAGTCTCTCTTCTTAAACATTAAAATTCTCTAGAACTCCATTACTTTTGGATAACTTTCAGAAATTCCCAGAATTCTAGGATCTTTGCTCTAGACTATACAGTTTTTGCCAAATTTAGACTGTAAACTACAGTAGTTCATATAACATGGTATAGTAATGCATACTATTTCAGATTTGAAAGCTCTGGCAACATTATCATAGCAATGGAATGCTGCTTTTATTTCCTAATTCTACTTCAGTTTTTCTTACCATGTTCTGTCTTTGTACCTCTAAATTCAGTGTATCATTCTTTTTTTATATTCATAATTTAGAGTGGTTTGCAACTGGGCCAAATTCTGTCTTCCACTTTTTTCATAAAAAGCATTTTTTCTCCATACAAGTATGAAAACCATTGGGATTCCTTCAAAACAGCTATGCCTGCCCTCCTTCTAGTGCCCCACTAGAACATACATGTCCAGAGAGCTGCAATGCCGGGGACACTACAGACAGGTTTATGTATTTTATTCTCAACTAAGTTTTCTCTGGTAACTGGACACCAGCCTAGAAGTGTCTCAGATCTGCTTTTACCTACTCTTTGTGTTCTTAAATCCCAGACAGACCCTTCCAGAACTAAATGACCATCAAGACAAAAGTATACTGAATTCCCTTTCTCATTCCAGAAGCTGACAAGAAAGGAGTAGGTCTAACATGTGCTCTCTACCTGGCAGACACTACACATACTGTGTAAATTACTACTGGGGGCTTCCTTTGTGTGAAATCTAGGTGCCTCAATGCATATCAGAACTTTTACATAAGGAAGTTGGATTGAAGAGAGATTTATAGTCAACAGTAACCACATAATTTGGATAATAGAAAAGAAAAATAATCAACCATAATCTCATCACCCTGATGCAGTCTCAGTTCATAGTTTGGTGTATCACAGATCAGCATTACTGTTTTTCTTTTGTGGCGTTGTCATGATTGTGCTACATGACAATAGTGTACCTATAAATTTCTGCATTTAAAAAATATATATATTACATTCCACCTATAAAACTGGCAAAATATATTTTCTTTTGCTTCCCCTACAGGGCAGTTGTATTATTTTGAGGGCCCTTTAACTTGGTGGTAAAGAATATGCTTTGCCCTAAGACCTAATTTGAATTCAGTGTGGTAGCTAACTACCCACTAGTCACTTAACCTCTTCTCTTAAACATCAGGTTTCTCATTTGTTAAATGGCAATCATAAAACCTAAACCAAAGGTTATGGTGAAAATTAAGTGTAATAATGTAGTCAGTGCACTCTGCCCTTTGCCTGACATATAGGACATGCTTAATAAATGACAGTGAGGGTGCTGTTGAGGCAGAGACCTCTTAGGCTACACGAGTGCATTGTAAGTAATTTGGGGCAGAACCTTTCATTTAATATATTTTAAGACATCATTTATAGTGTTTCACAAGTAGATCCTGCATTTCTGTGGTTTCTGTTGAATGATTTAAGGTAACATTGTCCTGTAACTCACTTGATTTATTTCTTAGACTGAAAATTATATAGCATTTTATGTATCTCAGGAACATAGGCTCTCAGATCTTTGGGTTCATATCTTAATGATTAGGAGCATTTTACTAATGAAAAGCTGTCTTCCCCTATTTGTGGTATTATTTGTGAGTTAGATATTCTTCCTAGACAACAAAATATCTTTGTACTTTGAAAATAAAACTTCATGTATTTCTTGTTTCTCACACATTCATCTGAAAATGTGGGGATGCTACAGAGCTTAATAAATATTTATTAAATGAAAACATTGGACAATTTTACCCTAAAGTTGCATGTGTGTTATTTACAGTTTTATGCAGTGATAGTAGCTGTTTTTAATCTTTTGGTTTCTCCTTGCAGCCTAATAGGTTATCCTATAATCTGATTCCATTCACGTATATCGGTGTCCCATGCTGATCTTAGCTCCAGTCAATACCTAGTGTGCTTTCTAGAATATTATATCATTCAGTTCATTACTCATGTCCTTCAGCCTATGATTTGACCTTCTTTTAATACCAGTTTTGGAAGACAGGTCTGACCCTTGCGTATCATATCACATTTTGATTTTATAGAGTTACATTGTGGAAGATATGATTCAACTCACATTTTATCTGAAATGTTAAGCAGGAGACTCGTTACGATAGGACTCTACCGTACTGCTTTCATTAACTTGTCCTCAATTCCCTGCTAATTTGTTATTTTCTATACACACTCTCTGTCTGCAGGATTACTATCTGTTTTGGGTTAAAGGAATATTTTCTTAGACACAAAACTGCATTATCAACCAAAACAAAAGAGCTATTCTCCCTGATGTGTCTTCCTTCTTCTTCTTTCTGATCCTAGGACAACGAGGCAAAAGTTTCCAGCTGGATCTAGCGTGGCATTTCTGGGATAAATTAAATGAGCACACTTGATTGAGGTGTAGCTGGACTGTATCACTGGCTTCCTATTATGCCAGGAGATCAAAGCACAGCACAAATAGAGGCTTGGTCTATAAAATATTCAAAACAGATGGCTTGTTCTTTTTGGTGAAAATTCAGGTTTTAAGGCAAAACACTTGTTAGCAAGACTTCATTTCTTTTCATTGAAAGATAGTCACCACTGAACATATACCACTGTTTCTTCCTGAATTTCAAGACTAGGATCACAAATTTTTTGCAGGAGGGGGGGATTTGGCAAACCTAGAAAGGTATCAAACTGTCTGGGTTCTCATGTGAATAAAAAATAAGTTATTACAATTTTGCTTTTGGCATTCTAGAATCAAATGAAAACATCTTACATTTGGTCACATAATCATTTTGTTGTTGGGTCACTATTTAAAAATCTAGTGTCATCATGTTATATCTTCTAAGAATTGAACCAGGATGTTTATCTCTGATTTAATGTTTTAACTGTAAAGTACGTTCTCCGCACTCCTTTATCATTTACATCTGAGTCCTCAAGTTTATGTAGAATAATTCTGTAAGTGTAATATAAAACTTTTATTATTTTGGCTTAAACTGACTGAAATGAGAAAGAAGATTAATTCAAAAATATTTTGGGGACATCTACCATGTGCCTAAAACTGCATTAGGTACATGGTAAAAAATGCATGTTTCAAGACATTGAAACAAATGCTAAATGATGGATTTCTCCAGCAGAAAAAAGTTATACAAGATGCAGTAGAAAAACCCAGGTCTCCAAAGAGATTCAGGGCCACCACGCCCGGCCAGTGCAATTATTAGTTAAGATTATAAGATGCAGAAGATCACCTAAATTAATTTAATTCCAGGCTAATTTAGAAATTCCATGAGGGAAGTAACTGACATTAGAGCAGATAAGGGCAAGCATCCAGGCAAACAGCTGTGCTTTCCTAGAAGTTACAAGTTGTAATTGCTCTAAGAGATGGCAGGATGTAGAAGTCCTAGTTCAGATGAGCCTGGCTCCAGCCAATCAGACATTTCTTAGCTATATGTACATGTGTGTTTTAAATACCATGTTAACCTGATGCTTTATTCTTGTGTACAGAAATATATAATCATTGAGACAGAATGTGTTAATGAAATCAGGGGAAGGTAAAAACCTTCACATACATAGAATGTACAGCACTGACCTCACAGATAGTCTCAGGCACACACACCCACCTTAGAATGGCTTTGCAGTATTCCTTGAAATGCTGCATCTGGGAGATGATGTAAATGGTTTGCTAGCTAGAGGATTATTAATTAGAAGTGTATCTGAGCAATGGCATGAGATTTTATTGCTTAAGTGAACAAGATGGCAGGGGCTTTGCTTCCTGTGGCTGGTCCAACAAAGGTTTTCTATTTCCTGTCAGCAGTAGCATCTCATGCAAGATTACAACTGCTGAAGCCCACAAGGCAACTGAGTATGGAGAATTCCTCAAAGCTGTATGTTGTGTCTAATTGGGCAGACTGCTTAAAGCATAGAGAGAGCTATTTCTTCTGTTAAAGTAGGAATTGCTGTTAAAGTCTGTGATATCAAAAGTATACTCGCTGAGGATGAGGCTGCAGTGAGCTGAGATCACACCACTGCACTCCAGCCTAAGCAACAGAGTGAGACCCTGTCTCAAAGAAAAAAGACTTAATCATTTCACTCTTTATTCTGTTTCCTATTTTCTAAACACCTTAGCTACTCTGATTATATAAAAAAATGTGATATCCATCCTTTGGACTTCCTCACTAAAATTGAATGTGGCTTCATTTGTGCAACTTTTTTTTTTTCTTTTTTTGAGACGAAGTCTCGCTCTGTCGCCCAGGTGGAGTGCAGTGGCATGATCTCAGCTTACTGCAACCTGCGCCTCCCAGGTTCAAGCAATTCTCCTGCCTCAGCCTCCTGAGTAGCTGGGATTACAGGCTCCCATCACCCCGCCCGACTAATTTTTTGTATTTTTAGTAGAGATGGGGTTTCACTGTGTTAGCCGGAATGGTCTTTATCTCCTGACCTCATGATCTGTCCTCCTGGGCCTCCCAAAGTGCTGGGATTACAGTCGCGAGCCACCACGCCCAGCCACAGTAGCTTTTTTGTGAGTACTAAAAGGTGGCACTGGTATGAGAGCCTGAGAGATTAACAAATAGATATATGAAGATTCTATATAAACTTAACTTTTTCTTTTTCCTTTTTACTGTTGGGTCACTTTACAGCTGAACTAGGAGCCTGCTTAGTCTTTATTGACTCATGTAGTTTCCCGTGCTTCAGTCTAGGTGTGTATACCATGTATCCCCTGGAACTTCCTTCTGTGGCCTGCCTGCACCCCATTTTTTCACTTGCCATTACTCTGCTGTTCTCCCATGAGGATCAGTCAGTTCTGTCAAATGCTAGGGTTTGTTCTTTCTGCACATTTCATTTCCTACTTTCCAGTGGGGCTGCCCCACTTTGCCACGACCCTTCAGAACTGATCTCCAGTTTGTGCTTAATAATCTTGTTTGTAGCAGAGGGAATCAGGGCACAGAGGTCCTTCTTCCAGTGATGGGTGATACATACACACAAAGGGTCATCTGACTGGAAATCCTGAGGCTCATCATGGTCCACGCTATTTAATCTTGAATTCTCCTGGCTGTTAACTTAAAACATTCAGCCACCATTTGTAAGATCTCTTGTATTTACCATGCTGAGTCTCTTTTGTCATTGTCAATTTTATATCCTCAAACAATAAAGCTTTGCTTAAGCATCCACAACTATTAATATTGAAGTGGTGATGACCATCAGAGTTTGTGTTGTGCTAAGCAATTCAGCATTTTGAGAGAGAGAGTAATTCAGTGACTGCATGGGTAGTTTTATTCTCAAATAAAGGAAGTTGGTAGAAAAAGCAGTCTTTCTCATGTTTGTTTTTCCCAAATCTTTTTTTCCACCCAAAGCCTGGATTACTCCCAAGGTGAAAGGGGTGATGTCTGGAAATCGTTAATCCATGGGATTTGTTCATGGTGTATAAAATTTTCAGAAAGAATTTGCTTTTTAAATATGATTTCCTGATTGACTATAGCAGACATAAATCCAGGAAGTACAACTCTGTCAGAGTAGCCAAGATCCTTATTAGCTTCTCAGATGTATGAGATTTTTTTAGTGCGTGTGTGGAGTGGAAGAAAAGTCTTCCCTTGGGCAGGTTGGATGGAGAGAGGGAAGGTAGGAGAAGAAAAGAAGAGAATAATAGTACACAGACACAAAGCAAAGGTGCTAAGGTCAGGGGAGGCAGGTGTATATACCCATGGCTTTCCTGGAATTAGCTGCTGTGCCCCTGAAAAAACAGCTTTACTTCAGTTTATAGTACTGAGACCAAGAAGCTAGGGAGACACCCTTAGTGCCTTCTCTCCTGATATGGTTTCATTCTTGAAGTGCTCTTTAATAATATTAAGAAACATTTCCTATTCCTCTTGGTGATACAGAGTTCTTGTGCCACTATTTTCAGAGAAAACTAAGCTGAAAATATTGGCTGAAGACCCTTTTGCTCAGATTTCTCCTCCCATCTGGACTTCGTTCCCCCATGCATTCTTAAACACCAAATTACACCAGTTTCTCACATGTTACAGTGAGAAACAGTTTTCTGGTTGTCGCCAATGTTAGCATTAAGAGTTCAGATTCCTGGCCAAGAGTGGTGGCTCACACGTATAATCCCAGCACTTTGGGAGGCCAAGGCAGGCAGACCATGAGGTCAGGAGATCAAGACCACCCTGGCCAACATGGAAACCTGTCTCTACTAAAAATATAAAAATTAGCTGGGCGTGGTGGCGCCTGCCTGTAGTCACAGCTACTTGGGAGGCTGAGGCAGGAGAATCACTTGAACCTGGGAGGCAGAGGTTACAGTGAGCCAAGATCACGCCATTGCACTCCAGCCTGTCAACAGAGTAAGACTTTGTCTCAAAAAAAAAATGATCAGATTCCTGTATGTGACTTTCCTTTCTCCAATCGAAAGATGCCCATTTCTGATATTTACGCAAAGCTACAGATACATTTACAATTTCCCCTGGATTTTGGATGATAGCCATCTCTTCTTCCCTGCCACCTGTGCCCTCTTAGGCTGTGTTCTTGTTAAACACTCTAATGAGAAGCCATGTCTGCCACAGGCTCCAGAGGCAGAATGAGACCCTCAGTGGTATAGCCTATCTGTGAGTACTCAGCAGTAGACTAGAAGTCTGATAGAATCTGCAGAGTCTGTTGTGTTTGGTTTAACACTAGAGTTCAAATAATAAGGTGACTAATGGCAAATTGTCTCTGCCTACCCCAACCCTTCCGTGTACAGACAGATGGACAGACACAAACACACACACACGCCCTCTTAACCTGACCTTGAAATAACTGCCACTCACAGATGTCTCCTCCAGAGACTGGCCTGTCTTTGGGAGCCTTTGTACAGATAAGCTATCAAATCTCATAGTGACTAGATGATCATACTTGGCTCTTCTTTGTAGTCCTGTGGACTGAGAAGGAGCCAGTAAACATGTCCTCATAATTTCAGTTAACATCTTTGTTATGTTGTTCCTTGTTTATTGAGATGCTGTCAAGGTCAGGAGGTCCCTTTTGTTTAACCTGGGTAACTTCGCTTGCCCTTCCCCGCCACTCCCAATGCTATAGGAGAAAATAAAATGTGATGATGAGGTTATTACACTATTTTGCCCAGTAGGCAACAAACGTATTGCTGTTTTTCAGATCATCTGTCTAGCAGACATGTAATAATGCCAAAAGGTGCTGTTGTGTTTGACTGTAGCAGTTATAGCAGGGCATATGAGGCACCAGGCCTCAGAGTCAGAATGGAGTGAGAGTTATCTATTTCAGTGCTTACGTGTTCACACAGGCATGCAGGGAGTTAAAAGCCACCATTTTCCCCTGAGGCCAGCTGCCTACCTAGCTTTTCCTTTGAAATCCAGCATCAGTACTTGTTGGGCTTGCCTGCTCAAAAACTATGACTGTCTCTTTGCCCTCTTTTGCTTCATGTTTCTTCCACATGCCTAGATTTTTTTTTCCCCTAATGTCTCATTCATAAATCTGTAGTCCTGGAACCATGCAGTAGGGAAGCCATTCAGATATATATATATCTGAGTGCTTATATAGACAGCGTATATAGAGAGAGGGAGCACTTCTATTTAACTCACATTTTTCACTAAAACACAATGAGTGATTTGTTGTGGAGAGGCAAGCCTCAAGCCAAGAACTGAACTGAAAATGTTTTCTCATCTTTGTTAACTCTTAACAGCAATAAATTTGGAACACATTTCTGCTCCTGGAATTTCTGAGTGCAGCAGTTAAGTGGCATTCTGCGTGGCTTTCCTGACTTCTTCATTATGATTATCTCATTGACTTTAAGCAGCCATCCTTTGAGGGTGCATACTGTATGTACCTTTGATTGCTTGGTTTGTAATAGCTTCTATGCTTCCTAGTAGCATTGTCTTCCTCCCATTTCTATGTGCTGTCCTCATCTGTATATACGTGTTAGCCCACCTGCTGGTGAATGACCTGGTTTTAATATATCTTAAGTTTCCAAGTACTAAAGCAAGTATAGAGATGCCTACAGTCTTGACATCCTTTGTAGCATATGAAGAGATACATAGATACACTCAGCTAGAGATGTCCTTCCTTCACTAGTGGGCAAGCTCCTAACAGTCTGCTCCCTATGCACATCCCTTAGATTTCATTTGAGTAGCATTTGTTATAATGCATAAGGTAAAAGAGATTTTAACTGAAGGAAGATTGAATAGGCAGAATGCATTTAGCAGCTCTATAGCAGCTATATAGTTGAAATAAATCTTTCAAGATTTATTTTATTCTGAACACTGTTCCATATCTCCTTACAGCTTTGAGAATATAATGTTTTCTCTCCATATCAGAGTCCAGAAATAGAGGATGTTTTGTTTTGTTTGCTAGAGTGGTAATTCATCCTTAAAGAAAAATTGGCAACAGATTTGTGAGCTGTAAAACTAAGAAGAAATGATCATTTGTTATTTTCAAAAGTGATTCTCACGTTTCTTCACATTTCAAAACCTATCATCTTTTGTGGTTTTTATAGGCACACTTACACTTCGACAGACCATAAAGCCCTTGAAATCTGAAACCTTTGGAGCAAGTTTCTACTTTTAGAACCAGATATTTCTATTAGTAGTGAGATTTCTGATTAACATTTATTCATTCCAGTGACCTAGTGGTGCCTGGACCTGAATTCCTAGTGGCAACTGAATTATAAGATTTTCTGACCTCTTCTTTCACAAAATAGCTGTGCTGAAATGAGAACGAAGCACATTGCTCCAAACCTGTGTGACAAGGCTTGACACACTATTCTTCGTTTTCCTGACCCTGACATACATTATTGACCAAGAAGATATCTTACTTATTGAGGGTAAAGACTTTGAGGCAGAATTTATGAATTTTATTTTCTTGCATGTTTTCAGAGTTTAGCTCTCAGCTGAGACCTCTGGAAAAGAATGCCATTCTAAGGTAATATTTATGCAAAGTTATTCTGTTGGTTATTCTGGGACTTTCTTAATGTACTCTACATTGAGAGACAGCAGTGCAATGATAGTCCAACAAGAAATCAAAACTACCACTAGCATTTATGCACTTAATATATGGACAGTTGAGTGTGCCTCTGAAGACTTCAGCAGGTAGGTAAAAAGAACAAAAAGATTTTGTAGCCACTTAAGAGCTGTGAGCTAGCCACAGAAGAATCATAGTAGACCTAAAAATAATTAGCCAGGAAGACAATATGTGATCAATAAATGTCAGCTTTAAAAAAAAAAATAGCATCTTTCAGGCTGGGTGCCATGGCTCACACCCCTAATCCTAGCACTTTGTTAAGCTGATGCAGGAGGATCACATGAGCCCAGGAGTTAAAGACCAGCCTAGGCAATATTGTGAGACCCTTTCTCTATAATAAATTTAAAAATTAGCCAGGTATGGTGGTAAATGCCTATGGTCCCAGCTACTTGAGTGGCTAAGGAGGAAAGTAGGAGAATCGTTGAGCCCTGGAGGCTGAGGCCTCAGTGAGCTGTGATTGCATCACTGCTCTCCAGTCTGGTGACAAGGCAAGACCTTGTCTTAATTTTAAAAAAAAATTATTATAAAAAATGATGTCTTTCAAAGGACAAAATATTAGTACCCCATGAGCAAATACCTTAAGCCCCAAATAATACTCAGTACTTATCAAATCTTTGTGAGGAGGCTTCTGTGGCTAGCTCACAGCTCTGAAGTGGCTACAAAATCTTTTTGTTCTTTTTACTTACCTGCTGAAGTTTCAGAGGCACACTCAACTGTCCATATATTAAGTGCATAAATGCTAGGGGTAGTTTTGATTCCTTGTTGGACTATCATTGCACTGCTGTCTCTCAATGTAGAGTACATTAAGAAAGTCCCAGAATAACCAACAGATTAACTTTCCATAAATATTATCATCTTAGAATGGCATTCTTGTCCAGAGGTCTCAGCTGAGAGCTAAACTCTAAAAAGTAAAAGATGCAAGAAAATAAAATTTATACCTCTCAAAATGAGTTCTTAGTGTAACTATCTGGCACAGAAACAGTAGAGTGGGAAGAGAAAAGCAGGCCTATTGGACAGAACTTTCACACTGCACATTTCATCCAGGTATTGAAGTCACATGGCCCAAGAGAGTATGTTTAGATCTCAGATAAATGAGTTGCAGAAATGGAATGCTGTAGAGTCTTCTATTACTATTTGTATTGAATGACACAGGAATAACTTACCTGTCTTCCTAAATACCATTAGTTATCTAACCTGACTTAAGTGGAAACTAGGTCAAAATAAACACCTTTGGAAGATTACTGACTGGTCTTGTCACTGTGCCATCAAATGCTGGCCTCTGAAACCTGTTTGAGAATCTAATGCATAAAAAATAAATCTGTATAAGATAAAACAAAGCTCTTAGTCTTAACCAAAAATGTCTCATCCCTTTTTATAATTTAAATTTCCTTAACAATTTTGTAAATGTAGCATTGCGGCCATATTGACATTTTGGCATCATATTCGGTACAAGCAAAGGTTATTGTGAAAAGTTCATTTTTTAATTTCTTTTTTCCTAGTGCAGAAAAATATATTTAACTATAGTTCAGCCTAGCTGTACAACCAGTTTTGCCTGACCACATATTTGATGATTTTAGTAGGACTCCTTGCCAATGTATTGAGGTTGTATGTGGAAAAAAGTTGTAACTTATGGGTCCTATAAGACATTCTCTTTCTACTTGGCAAATGTCCCTCTTCCCTCTTGAGATTAGGCAATGGCAGTTCTACCTTGTGGGAAACACAGTTTCTTTTCTAAGTGGCCTGCTCAAATTAGATAGGAAGAAAAAGGAAGAGATAAGGGCATTTCCCACATGATTGACATGGTTCATGTGTTCCAGAGAGGCTTAAGTAGTTTTTTTATGGATAGATTTGGGGACGATGCTAGCTGGGCAGTTACATATGCTTTCACAGAGTAAGCTCAATAGTTTTGTTTTTAAGACATTTCCCTTTGACAGGGGAATAAAAGAATAGACACTCTAGTCATTGCATAGAATGAGGTTTGTTTGTTTTGTTTTGGAGTAAGGGTTTGTATTTTTTATTGATATATCCTAGTATTTCTTTGTAAAATGAATTTTTATCCTGGATAAACCATTAAGAATTCTCAGGCCAGGCGCGGTGGCTCAAGCCTGTAATCCCAGCACTTTGGGAGGCCGAGGCGGGTGGATCACGAGGTCGAGAGATCGAGACCAACCTGGTCAACGTGTGAAACCGCAACCTCCGCCTCCTGGGCTCAGGCAATTCTCCTGCCCCAGCCTCCCGAGTAGTTGGGACTTCAGCACTCACCACCATGCCCAGCTGGTTTTTGTATTTTTTTAGTAGAAACGAGGTTTCCCCATATTGGTCAGGCTGGTCTCAAACTCCTGATCTTAAGTGATCTGCGCACCTCAGCCTCCCAGAGTGCTGGGATTACAGGCGTGAGCCACTGTGTCAGGCCAAAATTTATTTTTTATTAAGAATAAGGACCTAAAAAGTCAGCATCCCCAGTCAAAGTAGTAGTTGGAGTGAGCTAATATCTTTTAAAATTCCATTTTACTGTAAGGAACTTGACCTTCTCAATATGACCATTTATCACATTGTCCCCTTTCTTCATGGTCATACTTTTTTCTTCCAGTTTGTCAATCAAAAGTAATTACCTAAGATAATCAGCTCTTTCAGCCTTTGCAGCCCAGATGTAGCGTTTGTCATGGCAGCTGTATACACACAAACATGCTTATGTGCGCTAAGAGAATGGGAATAAATTGCACAAACCCAGTGAAAATCCCAAAAGTGATTTTTAAAATCAATTTATCTGTTAAAAAAGATAGAGAAAACCAAGCTTTTAAAAAATGAGGAATGAAATAGGGATGCATTACTTGGCATCATGGAGGATATATTAATAGAACCATGATTAAACTGTTTCGTCATTGGTGCACAAAGTGTATTTTCAGTTAAAATAATGTTACCTTTAAAGACTGCACTTGGAATTCTTTTAAAATTTTCCATAACAAGCAGTGTGTCTGTTTGTGTGTGTGTGTAACTCTGTCACCCAGGCTGGAATGCAGTGGCGCCATCTTGGCTCACTGCAAACTCTGCCTCCTGGGTTCAAACAATTCTCTAGCCTCAGACTCCCGAGTACCTGGGATTACAGGCACACGCCATCACGTCCAGCTAATTTTTGTATTTTTAGTAGAGACAAGGCTTCACCATGTTGGCCAGGCTGCTCTTGAACTTCTGACCTCAAGTGATCTGCCTGCCTTGGCCTCCCAAAGTGCTGGGATTACAGGCATGAGCCACCATGCTCGGCCACAACAAGTGTATATTTATGCTCAGAAATAAAGTACAATATTTTTGAAAGGTTGGCATTGTTTGCCAAAAGCTATCCAACTTCCTCATTCTAAATTCTCTGCTTGATTGAAACATTCTCTTTTTTCTGTGACAGGCTGTGTTGACATCCCTGTTGTAGGTAGGAAATTCCAGCACAGAACTGATACCAGAAACCTGCTGATTAGGAGTCTCTTCTAGAGGCCAGGAGCCTTTCACAGCAGCACTTTGGTGTCTATCCTTTATCCTTAGAGAGAGTGAGTTTTAAAAACAAAAATAATGCTGGCCAAGCACACTGGCTCACACCTGTAACCTCAGCACTTTGAGAGGCCGAGGCGGGCAGATCATAAGGTCAGGAGATCAAGACCAGCCTGACCAACATGGTGAAATCCCATCTCTACTAAAAATACAAAAATTAGCTGGGCGTGGTGGCACGCGCCTATAGTCCCAGCAACTCAGGAGGCTGAGGCAGGAGAATTGCTTGAACCCAGGAGGCAGAAGTTGCAGTGAGCCAAGATCACCCCACTGCACTCCAGCCTGGCAACAGAGCAAGACTCCGTTTCAAAAAAAAAAAATTATAATGCTAAATTGATTCATTTTCTCTGGTTTGTCTAGCCAGACTCCAGCTTCTATGTTATTTTATACTGTATAGACCTAAACAGAACTCTGATCTTTTTAGTAAACTAAAGATTGTTTTAGCCACTAAGCTCTTGCTCTTTATTCTCTTAATTATTTCCTGGAAATAATATTAGAAACAAAGGAAATATGGTGTATTTATTATGCAGCCATTAAAAACATATTTTCAGTCATTTATAATGCAGTGAACAGTACTCAATACAATGTTAAAGAATGTGTCAAATGAAATGTGACGTATGATACTGTTAGAAGCTGATTTATATAAATTTATTAAAAGACTTGGCATAAAAATTACCAAAATGTTACAAATGATTACTTCTTGATACAAGTGTATGCAGTTGTCTTATTTCCTTTACATTTTTCCTTTTTCCCCAATTTTTTGGAGTAAAACATATATTGTTTTTATAATAAAAGCATAAAACTGTATTTGCTTTAAAAACTCTTATAAAAAAAAAAAGAAATAAAGGAAGGTGACAGAAGCAGTCCTTTGAGGGGGTCCAAGGAGGAATCAGTGTTACTGTGGAAAGTAATACCAGGCCTTGCTTCTGTTAACTTGAAGATTATTGAGCTCCCAATTCATTAGTTAGGCCAGAGGTGTCCTCTTGATGAAAACTGCCAGGCTGGTGACATGCAGCAGGTGCAGACCTCTGTAGTGTGAGCCCTGGGAACACACCGAGAACTGCCAGCATTTTGGCAGTGCTTCGCAGCGCTCACAGCTGCTGTGTTTCAAGCAGGTGCTACTCTAACGCTTCAGTGTTCTGTGATGTGAGGTCTGGCCCCACTCTTCCTGAACACTCTAGGCTTTGACCACCTCCCAAATACCTGGCCAGACTATTGTCACGAGAGCTGTCAAATAAAATCCTGGGGCAGGAGTCATCAGTCATTTAGTGCGCGTCCAGAGGAATCAAAGGAGTATCTGTTCATGCAGGGGAAAGGAAAGAGAAAAGAAAAAATGGAGAGCAAGTCTGTTCCTTAAGAAAAACACAGAACCAATGTTACAACTAAGAATTTTAAAGTCCTTGGCTGTGAGTCAGGTGTTTGGTGTTATATAAGGATTTATCAGTCACTGTTTTAGAAGAGTATCGGATAACCTCTGTGAAATGAATGAGGGGAGCATAAGCCAGGATGAGGCAGAATTCATAATGAGTTCGCTCATCACATCTCTTGGCCAAGAAAAACATGCACTTTCTCCAGAGACGGAATTTTTCTTCCATTCCAGGAGGTGGAGGAACATTTGAAGTATATGTAGTCCAGGATTTCAGATGAGCAGCTTTCACTAGCAGTTTTTTGTAATCCACTCATACATAAGTGAAAAGAGAAATTGTGAGGTAACTGGAGTCTTTCTGTATCAGGAATAGCATCTCTGTAAAAACAAGTCAGTCCTGTGCTTTATTCCTGCCTCAATACAGAGCTATCTGCCTAGTGTGGATATATTAAGCCAGCATTCTCTTCCTGTCTCCCAAAAGGGCAGCTGGGTGTGACAGCATAAATGTGTGACAGTGTGTGAAAATGTTTCTATAATCTTGAAGATTTCAGTAGTGATTAGAAGAGCTTTAGTCTCTGGTCAATTATCTTTTACTTGGGAGGCATAAAGAATATTTGAGTCCCTCATTTCAGACTGACCTTGACTTTTCTTACTGTTATGATTTCTTTTGCCTTAGATCATCCAGCCCCTCTTAGAACTTGACCAAAATAGAAGTAAATTAAAGTTGTACATTGGACACCTGACAGCCCTCTGCCATGACCGAGACCCCCTGATCCTCCGTGGACTCACTCCACCAGCTTCCTATAACTTGGACGATGACCAGGTGGCTTGGGAGAATGAGCTGCAGAAGATGACCCAGGGGCAGGTGAGCCTCTCACTCACACTTTGACAAGAGCCTGTGAAAATCCATTTGCTATGTAGGTTGATGCAGCAATGGTACCTTGGGGAATTCTGTGTTCAGATTCAAGATTTTGGGGTGGTAAAGCATTTCCGGATACCATTTTTAAAATGATTTTTCATTGCTTTTTTATTGTTTTATTTTTTTTTAATTCACAAATTAAAAATGCATATTTCTCATGTAAAACATGTAATTTTGAAATGTTTGTCCGTCGTGGAATGGCTGAATAGAGCTAATTAACATTTGCATTACCTCGTATACTTTTCATTTTTGAGTGTGTGTGTGGTGAAAACAGTTAAAATCTACTCTCAGCAATACATTGTTATTAAGTATATTCAGCATGTTGTACACTCGATCTCTCTCTTTTTTTTTTTTTTTTGAGACAGAATCTTGCTCTGTCATCCAGGCTGGAGTGCAATGGTGCAATCTTAGTCACTGCAACCTCCACCACCTGGGTTCAAGCCATTCTCCTGCCTCAGCCTCCTAGGTACCTGGGACTACAGGCATGTGCCACCATGCCCTGCTAATTTTTTTGTGTCTTTAGTAGAGATGGGGTTTCATCATTCTGGCCAGGCTGGTCTCAAACTCCTGGCCTCAAGTAATCTACCCACTTCGGCCTCCCAAAGTGCTGGGATTACAGACGTGAGCCACTGGACCTGGCCAGTTGTACACTAGCTCACTTGAACTTATTCGTCCTTGTCTAATGGAAATTTTGAAACCTTTTAGCAACATCTTTCCAGCCCCTGGTAACCACCATTTTCCTCTTAGATTCAAGATTCTTGACAATGAATAGTCTTCAACAGATACTTGGAATTACCTTTTGAAAGAAATACTACTCGATTCTTGCCTCAGTGTAACTTACTCAAGTATCAGGAAGGGCTGATTTATAAGGGAGAAGGCTAAGGCCAATCTGTTAACATTGTCGTAAGTTATTACAGAGAAGTGGTAGCCACTGAAGGAAAGTCTGAGTAGTTCAGGTTAATCCCATGTCTTAGTCCATTCAGGCTGGTAAAACAAAGTAGCACAGACTGGGCGGCTGATAAACAGCAGACATTTATTTCTCTCTGTTCTGGAGGCTGGAAGTCCCAGATCAGGGGCCCCGGCATTGTTGATTTCTGGTTCCTTTTTTCCTATTGCATTCTGCAGACCTCATGAACTAATCACCTCCCAAAGGCCCACCTCCTAATTCCATCACATTGGGGGTTGGGATTTCACCATATGAATTGAGGGGAGAAGGGTAAACATTCTGTCCATAGTACTCCCTATACTACATTTTCTGTTTACTGTCACCTGTAAAAATCCAGTGATTCCTTTTTTTACATGTTATGATTTTTAGTTCAATAAAGACAGGGTAATGCTAGACTGGAGACAAAAATCAGTAACAAAAGAAACAGAAGACAGGATGAAGTAGGGATAGAGTACAGACATGGAAAGGGAAGCAAAGAAAAAGTTGATAAACACTGAGAAATAAACAGAAAAAGAGAAAAACAGGTCAGTTTTTGAATTTAAAGCTCTTTTTTGCTCCTAGTTTACTGATAGAGGTCAGTGATATTCCTTACCCCTTTCAGACTTCATCATACCAACAGAAGTCTAAAGAAATGCACAGATGTTGTAAACTTACTAACACTCTTCATCAGAACTTTGAAGCTATGCACTATTTCTAGCTAAATACTTTCTATTTGTTAAATATTGTTTGTTTACTCATGGTGTGTGAAGGTAAATTGTATTTAATACAAAACTTCCTGTGGTATGATATTAAAGATAACAGTGACAACACACAAGTCAAGAAATGCAACCTGGTGAGACTTAGAGCTGTACTTACTTTCTCATGATGTGGATATTGCCTAATAGTTCATAGACATATTTCACAGCCTAACTAGTTATTCAAGGCACCTCATTTATTTGCTGTGAAAATATAAGACCTACTTCTCAAATTTAGCCTGTTGCCATAGGAATTTTATTTTCTTCTTCTTTTTTTTTTTTAAATAGAGACAGGGTTTCACCATGTTGGCCAGGATGGTCTCTCTCCTGATCTCAGGTGATCCACCCACCTCGGCCTCCCAAAGTGCTGGGATTACAGGCATGAGCTACCACACCTGGCCCAGGAATTTTTATTTCTTTCTTTCTTTCTTGAAAGAGGAAAAAAATGTAAAGGACAGTATTAAATTCAGTGAGGTGCTGTGGCTTACACCTATAGTCTCAGCTACTCAAGAGGCTGAGGCAGGAGGATTGCTTAAGCCCAGGAGTTCAAGGCTACAGTGAGCTATGATTGTGCCACTATACTCTAGCCTGGGTGGTGACAAAGTGAGACCCTGTTTCCAAAAAGAAAAAAAAAGAAAAGAAAGGAAAGGAAAAAAAAAGGACTGTATTACATTCCTAATAGCTCCTTTTTATATTGATAACCATATAGTAAAAATGTAGTGGAAATAAATAAATATATTCATAATTACAATGCAATCAAAAGCCCATCGAAAACAGGGCCCATGGCTATTCATTTTAGAGACTTTTGCTTCAGAATTTTGCAGAAAAATAGTGCTTCTTAAAACCAGTGCTGCCAGGCACAGTGGCTCACACCTGTAATCCCAGCACTTTGGGAGCCTGAGACAGGAAAATCCCTTGAGCACAGGAGTTCAAAACCAGCCTGGGCAACACATCAAGACCTCGTCTTTACAAATAATTAAAATTATCCAGACACAGTGTCACATTCCTGTAGCCCCAGATGCTCAGGTAGCTAAGGTGGGAGGATGGTGTGAGCCTGGACAATCGTGGCTGCAGTGAGCTGAGATCGTGCCACTGTACTCCAGCCTGGGTGGCAGAGCAAGACCCCATCGCAAAAAAAAAAAAAAAAAAAAACCTGAGTGCTTCTTAATATATTTAAGTTTAACTGGCGTTAAATTATTGCTTTGTAAAATAGCTTGTCTTTGTTTTGTTTTTGTTTTGGAGACAGAGTCTCACTCTGTCACCCAGGCTGGAGCGTAGTGGTGCGATCTCAGCTCACTGCAAACTCCGCCTCTCAGGTTCATGCAATTCTCATGCCTCAGCCTCTTGAATAGTTGGGACTACAGGTGTACAACACCATGCCTGGCGAATTTTTTGTATTTTAGTATGTTGCCCAGGCTGGTCTTGAACTCCTGAGCTCAGGCAGTCTGCCCGCCTCAGCCTCCTGAAGTGCTAGGATTACAGGAATGAGTGACCATGCCTAGCCAGCTTGTCTTTGAAATGGAAAAGGTATTTCTGCTCAGTCTTGTATTTTCAATATGCCTGGATGGACTTAATCTTACCAAAGGGAAAAAAAAAAAGCAAACATCTTCAGGGTGAGACCAAGATAGAAAATTTCAAACTAAGGATTTTTCAGCCAGTTTTGAGTGAATGAAACCTGATTAATAGACTTCCCATTGCACATTGTGTTATAGTCAAGCTACTGCACTCATCCAAACAATTGTGCTCACACACATGAACTCTGTTAATATTGTCATGTTTCCCCTTAATTGAGAATGTACTTCCGTTACTGAAGCTACTGTTTGAGGTGTGTGAAATTGTATTCTCCTCAGCAGTCCCTGAGAAACGAGACCTGGGTCGTCTACAGAGGAATACAACAACTAACAACCCCTACTATAAGTTTCTTCATAGCTTCTAAAGATTGGTGGAGAAACCAACCCATTTCCTGCTTCCTTACCCCAAGTAAGAATGTAAGGGGGTAATTTAGGTTGTCTAACAATACAAAATGACTTGCCTGTGAAAGTATTGTGATCAGAGTTTTGACTTCAGCTTTAAAGGCCAAGAAACATAAGATGTGAGTCACTGCCACCACCCAGACTGTGGTATTTTATTGTGGCAACCCTAGAAAACTAATGCACCTTGTTTGTGAGATGTTCTCCTCTGGGCACAGATTTCTTGGTTGACAGGGATTTTTTTTCCTCATTCCTTTAATACTTTTAAGATGTGGTTCCATTTTCTTTCGGCATGTATAGTTTATGTGGAAATCTTATATATTCTTTTTTTTTTTTGAGACAGTGTTTTGCTCTTGTTGCCTAGGCTAGAGTACAATGGTACAGTCTCTGCTCACTACAATCTCCACCTCCTGGGTTCAAGTGATTCTCCTGCCTCAGCCTCCCAAGCAGCTGGGATTATAGGCATGCGCCACTACACCCAGCTAATTTTGTATTTTTAGTAGAGATGGGATTTCTCGATGTTGGTCAGGCTAGTCTCAAACTCCTGACCTCAGGTAATCCACCCGCCTTGGCCTCCAAAATGCTAGGATTACAGGTGTGAGCCACTACACCCAGCTGGAAGTCTGCTATATTCATACAGCTTTGTTTTGGGCTGAGAGGGTGAGTGGGTGGGTTGGCTGGTTTGTTGGTTGATAAACCATGTTCTTTTTTTCTCCAGCTGCTTTCAAGATATTCTCTTTATCTTTTTCAACCATTTGATAATGTACCTAGTTGTGTTTTTCTGTATATTTATCTTGTTTGGAATTATCTGAGCCCCTTCTCTGGATCTGCGTTTTGTTGTATTTCATTAGTTTTGGAAAATTATTGGCCATTACCTCTTCAGATGTATCTTCTGCCCACTTCTTTCTTCTCCTTTTATAACTACCATTACGTATTAGTTAGATCATTTGAGATTGTCCCATATCTCTTGGATTTCTGTTCTGTTCTGTTTTCTACATTTTCTTATTAAACTTGAAGTTTTCTGTTATTAGTTTGGATAATTTCTATTGATCTATCTTTAAGTTCACTTTCTTTTTTGTGTGTCTCATAATTTTTTACTAAATGTTAAATAGTATCATTGCTTCTCGGCCTTTTGGCTAAGATCAAGTATATTAAATATTAATAGTCTAAGTAAAAAGAACAGTAGAAACCAAGGTAAATAATACTTATATCTGGAAATATACATTCCTCTTCTTCTGTCAGGCCATTAGCATTGGGGACTGAATCAAGTAAGTCTCTAATTGAGCTGGTTTGGGCTTCTTTCCACTATAGTTACCTTCACTGCACCACAGGCCTTAAGATTTCCAGTGGTAGATTGCCACTTTCATATGCTTAATGTGAGCTCTATGGTGCTAATGTTTCTGTTTCATGCTTCTCTCTCAGCTTTCAGCATGTCCTTCGTGCCTGCACCTCAGAGGGCTTTCTCTCTATGCTCTTGTCCTTCTCCAAGCAGTAGACTGTTGTTGTTAACTCAATATAAGACTCTGGGTTGGTCAGGAGTGGCTTCTTCATTTTCCCGCTCCAGTCTCGATCTTGGTGCTTCTGTCCCACCTCCAATGACAGACAACATCTCCCCCTACTCAGCACAGGTCTAGACTGTTGGCGTATTTCCTACCCTGTCCGCAGTAGCAGCAGACTTCCAGTTTGAACCAGTGCATAATTTAGGGGGCCTACTGGACTCCCTGTCTCCTTCCTGGCAGTTTGCTTTTGCCTAATGTCAGCACAAGAGGTAGGGCAGATTTTATACTCCTTCTCTAGCCTAGGAACAGAGGCCATGAAGGTTTCTTCCCTGCCCCCAGCAGCGCACAGCTTTTTCTGTCACAGTAGGGCTAGGTTCCAGGCACTGAAGTCTTTATTGCCCTTCTCTGGGTTTCGTGTTCTTAAAGAATGATAGCATGAGAATCAGAAGGGATTTAAGATGTTCTTTCCACCCAATTTGGAAAATCTCTTCCCTAGCACATTTCTTTTTCTTCATATCAAAGGACAGCCCAGGGTACAGGTGGAACTCATGGGCCTGTCACCACTGGAGCCAGTCACATATGTGCTCACACAGGCCAGAGCATGGCTAGACTTCTCTCATGCGCCTGCTCTGCCCTCAGTGTTGGCAAGCCCACACCTCTGCACCATAGAGGAGTGCTCTCTCAGTTTCCTGCTCTGTGCCCAATCTTTCCAACAAAGCCAATGGGAACCAGTGGAAGAGTTGGACAGTGGGTGAGTACTCCTTTGTGTCTGGGGCTCTGAGGGATTTGGATCAGTCAGGCTCTTTTCTTTCTACCCGCTTTATGGCTGCCACCTCTTTCTCCAGTGTGCCACCAGAGGTGTGTCCCATCTCTCCTCAAATGGGCTCATTACCTATGAATTCAGTTCACCTAGTTACCTTGGGATTGCCACTCCAATGAGCTAAAAAAAATTTTTTTTTTATTTTGTAGCTTGTCCAGCCTGTTCTTGTTAGTGTGGGAACAGTGTTCTTTTAGGGATTTCTACATTCTGTGCAGTAGTAGTACTCCTTATAAACTTGGGTTATTGTCAGGTTTCAAGGTGAAAGAAGAAAATACACAAAGGGACCGGGCATGGCGACTCACGCCTGTAATCCCAACACTTTGGGAGGCCGAGGCAGGCGGATCCCGAGGTCAAGAAATCAAGACCATCCTGGTCAACTTGATGAAACCCTGTCTCTACTAAAGACACAAAAATTAGCTGAGCCTGGTGGTGCGTGCCTGTAGTCTTAGCCACTTGGGAGGCTGAGAGGCAGGAGAATCACTTGAATCCAGGAGGCGGAGGTCGCAGTGAGCCAAGATCGCACCACTGCACTCCAGCCCAGGCAACAGTTTGAGACTCCGTCTCAAAAAAAAGAAAGGAAAATACACAAAAGGCGTTATTTTAAGGCTTTCAGCATCTCCTGGTCCTTTGCACATGTTTACACAAAGTTCTCTTTATCTAGCACGCTCAAGTTCTGCCTACTTGGACAGCTGTAGTCTATTAAACTTATGTGCCAATTTTTTAAATACATTTCTATATCGAATACATATAAAAGAGAGATGATTAAAACAGCCCCATTGTATATGCATTCTTAGGCTTTTTGAATGCTGACAGATTACTGGTACTTTAATTTGTGCTTACTTGGATAGGCGAGGTGGACTGTTTGAACAGCAAGAGAGAGAACATGATAACATCTCATGTTACCATGTTCTGGTAATACCATGCTATGGCTCACGCCTATAATCCTAACACTTTTTGAGGCCAAGGCGGCCGGATCACTTGAGGCCAGGGGTTTGAGACCAGACTGTCCAACATGGCAAAACCCCTCTATACCAAAAATACAAAATTAGCCAGATGTGGTGGCATACTCCCGTAATCCAAGCTAGTTGGGTGGCTGAGGCAGGAGAATCGCTTGAACTCAGGAGGTGGCGGTTGCAGTGAGCTGAGATCACGTCACTACACTTAGCCTGGGGGACAGAATGAGACTCCACTCCTCACCCCTCACCCTCAAAAAGAATGGTAGCATGAGAAGAATCAGAGGGGAAACAAGGTGTTCCTTCTGCTCAACCAGTTTGAAAAATCTTTTTTGACCAAGTAGAAATAAAATTCAAGGAGCATACTCAAGAGAATGGTCCCCACATCTTACACTCTCTCCCCTCTTCCCCCTCCCCTCCCTCCCTCCTCCCCCTTTAATGCTAATAGATGATTGGTGGCTGGGAACTCTAGATGAGACTGGTTGTCAAGGGAACCAACCCTGTGATAGATGGTTGGGGCTCTCCAGCCCACAACCCAGCCTCTTGGGAGAGGAGGGGAGCTACAGGTTGAATTGATTGCCAATGGCCAGTGATGTAATTAATCATGCCTACTTAATGAATCCTCCATAAACACTCAAAGGATAGTGTCCAAATGGGTTCTAGATAGCCAGCCGAACACACGGAGGTGCAGGAGGTAGTGCCCAGAGAGAGCATGGAAGCTCCACACCCCTCTCCACATGCCTTGCCCTATGCATCTCTTCATCTGCCTGTTCATTTGTATCCTTTGAAATATCCTTTGTAATAAATGGATAAACGTAAGTAAAGTATTTCTTTCCCCAAGTCCTGTAAGCCATTCTATCAAATTAACCTAATCCAAGGAAGGGATCATGGGAACTCCAGTTTATAGCTGGTCAGTCAGAAGCACAGGTCACAACCTTGGGCTTGTGATTGGCATCTAAAGCTGGAGGGTGGATATTGTGGGACTGAGCCCTTAATCTATGGGGTCTGACACTGTCTCCAGGTAATTAGTATCAGAATTGAATTAAATTATAGGACATCCAGTTGGTGTCTCCGGTGTCAGAAGAGCTGTGTTGACTGAGTGAGATTAGGAAAAACACTGGTTTTTCCTGCCTCTAGTAACAAGTGAAGTCTTCTTTATACCTCTTCTCAGCTGCATTTTTCTTTTTTCAACTACAGTGGCAGCCACTGTCCTAAATTGGTGGGCGTTTTTATAGTCCACATTTTTAGCTTTTTAATACATTTTTCATGTTTCCGTAAACAAAGTACAATATTGTTTAGTGTGCTATAAATTTGAAATATATCGTCTCATACCACTTAGGCTGGCAGTTCATTATTACTTACTGAACTCAGGCCCTCTAGTCATTTGATATTAGAAGAAAACATATTATTGAAATTTTTCAGAGAGGGTGATTCTTAGATGATTTTATTTATGGTCCTGGAGCCCTAAAGAAGCATTTTTTTAAAAAATAGATTGAGGTAATGTCAAGGTGGAACACTATTATGGTACAGTGTCTTGACCTAGCACTAAGAAAAAGGTTTTATTAAATTCAGGGGTTTTTTTCAATTGATACATCATAGATATACATATTTTTGGAGTATGGATAATAATTTGATACATCCATATATTGTGTAATAAATGGAATAATTGGAATATCTGTCACCTTAAATATTCTTTCTTAGTGCTAGGAACCTTGAAATTCTCTTCTAATCTTCATAAAATGTACAACATATTAATATTAACTGTAGTCACCCTATTGATCTATGGAACACTAGGTCTTATTTCTATCTAACTATATTTTTACCCCCTAATCAACCTCTCTTCAGCACGCCCCAACCCCCTTACTGTCCTCTCAAGTTCAGTTTTAGATTTAAGCATCTTCTCTGTGGATGCTCACATATTTGACCACTGTGTTAGCTTTCAGAATCACAGATCACTGAAATTCCAGGTCAAGGGGTTCTGCACGGCACTTAGAACTTCTCCTTATATATAAGATGCCCTGGTTTCACTGCCAAGCACTATTGCCATCTGTTGGACAGGAAGCCTTGTTAGTGCCTCCATGAATTGAGCATTGACATTAGCTAACATAGAACTAACATCTACTCAGGGAGTTCTGTTAGTGGCTTTTAAGTTGAACTCCATGAAAATTGGGAGAAGGCTGGGTGTGGTGGCTCATGCCTGTAATCCCAGCACTTTGGGAGACTGAGGATCATTTGAGGTCGGGAATTTGAGACCAGCCTGACCAACATGATGAAACCTCATCTCCACTAAAAGTACAAAAAAAATTAGCTGGGCGTGGTGGCACACGCCTGTAATCCCAGCTACTCAGGAGGCTGAAGCAGGAGAATCGCTTGAACCCGGGAGGCAGAGGTTGCAGTGAGCCAAGATTATGCCACTGCACTCCAGTCTGGGCAACAGTGCGAGACTGTCTCAAAAAAAAAAGAAGGCCGACTGCAGTGGCTCATGCCTATAATCCCAGCACTTTGGGAGGCCGAGGCAGATGGTCAAGAGATCGAGATCATCTTGGTCAACATGGTGAAACCCTGTCTCTACTAAAAATACAAAAACTAGCTGGGTATGGTGGTGCACGCCTGTAGTCCCAGCTACACGGGAGGCTGAGGCAGGAGAATTACTTGAACCTAGGAGGCAGAGGTTGCAGTGAGTCAAAATCGCGCCATTGCACTCCAGCCTGGGTAACGAGAGAAACTCTGTCTCAAAAAAAAAAAATTGTGAATAATTTTCAACGAAAACTTTTTTGTCAAATCATCTCTTGTATATAAATTCAAAGTTTTTCATTTTGAAAGTGTCAGACCTTTTCGTAGAACTCAGATTTGAGTCCTGCTTCATTTGTGAAGGGTAACAATGGGTTTTATATAAACATTGTATATGATTTTAAAAGGCAGTAGTGAACATGTGCTACACATTAATTCCTTCGTTTTGAAAGATGCAACAGAGTGGGAAAGTTCTATATCCACAGGTGCAGATATTAGAAAGACCACACTCAAGTATGTGATCTTTCTCATAGCTGCAAGTGATTGTGTTCAGCTTTACGATGAGGTGAGGAAACATTTATGAGCCTCCTATGGCTCTCTTATTCATATACCACTGTGCTGTGTAACACAATTTTCCTGCAACAATAACTTCAACTTTTCAATTTGTCACCAGTGCAATGGCTCATGTAATTGTAGAGTGAAAGTGGTAACAAAGTTGGGGCATAATATTGTTCTTCAAAAGTATCCTAGTTTGAAGAAATTTTATGTATTGTGATTTTATACACATTGGTCAGAGTCAGATAGTCTGACTAAGTAGATTTGGTTTTCGCTACCTATATGTAGTTAATTCTGCATACTTTATTTTGGTTTGCAGATATTTTTTGAAGACTTAAGTATTTGGTTTCTATTTCTTTGGATTTCTTGTCTCTAGATTCTACCAAGCTTATGTTGTTGAAATAATGAATTCAGGGCCACTTTACCTCTAGCTGCAATCTTGTCAAGTTCCAGCAGCTAAGTAAACTTGGACCAGGTCAGATTGGAGACACCTTATGACCAAGAAGATACTGTTTCTAAATATCTTGCATATGTGAAAGAACAGCCATTATTTTATCTCTTCAAAGGAATTTTCTTATCTAGTTCATGTGATTTTTTTACTTCTTTATATAAAATTGGAAGTTATAGTCATATCATACAGTTGTAATGTAAGGCTAAGGGGGAGCACACATCAGAAGATGAAATAAGCAGGCAGAAACTCAGGTCTGAGTCTCACAGTCCTCCAGATGCAGTGAGTAGTTCTGGAGCTGTGCTTCTCAGAGAGGGTGGCAGCCGTCAGAGAGGGTGGGCCATCAGAATCACCAGAAGAACTTTGTTCTTTTCTGCATTCCCATCCCCATAATTCTAATAATCTAGATAAAATGAAGACAGAAAAAGTAAGGTGAAGTCAGGAGTGAGCTCACAGGCACTGTCGGAGATTTAATTATTATCATGCGCAACATGACAATGTTTCAGGCAGTGACACACTCCATATTCCATAGTGCTCCCATAAGATGGTAATACCATATTTTTACCATACCTTTTCTATGTTTAGATATGTTTGGATCTAGAAATACCACTGTGTTCCCGGTCACCTACAGTATTCAGTACAATCACATGCTGTACAGGTTTGTAGCCTATAACCAGTAGGCTGTACCATATATCCTCAGTGTGTAGTAGCCATACCACCTGGATCTGTGTAAGTCACTCTATGATGTTCCCACAAGATCAACTGATGACGCATTTCTCAGAATGTATCACCATGATTAAGTGACACCTCTATAGTATGCAGTTTATAGTATCCCACAAGATTAAAACAAAAACAGGAAAAAATTCCCCCCCATGGGTCCTCATAAAAAATGTAATTGTAAGCAGCATCTTCAACATCCTTCCATATGTACAGCCATGAGGTTCAGAAGACTTCTTTTTTTAAGAAACATGTCAGCAATACCATAATGCCAAAGTACATTTCATAAGAACTATTTTCTAGGAGTCTCTAAATATTGCTGCCCAAGTACTCAAATATCTAATCTACTACTTAATGTAGGGAATAAATTTTCAAGTATTTGGAAAGATTTAGGCAGTACTCTCTAAATACTAGTTGTCTCAACCAAATTTTGTTGTATATTAAGCAGCAATATGTTCAGGATCTACTCTTTGACAGTTACCAGAATGTAGTTATTCAGTGTTCCTTTCAAGTATAGAGTCATACACTTTAAAAGTTAATTGAAAAAGGGAAAAAAAAATAGCCAAGTATGGTGGTGCATGCCTGTGGTCCCAGCTACTTGGGTGGCTGAGGTGGGAGGGTCACTTGAGCCCAGCACACTGAGACTGCAGTGAGCCAAGATCACACCACTGCCCTCCAGCCTGAGCCATAGAGTGAGGCCCTGTCTCAAAAAAGAAAAGAAAAGTCAATCTGCCCCTTCCCCTTTATTGTGGCCAAGGAATCACCTTTCATGGTCAGTGAGGCTGGTCGCAAGTATTCAACTGATAACAACCAAAATGACTGGCAGGACAGAGGTACAGGGTTTGACCAGCATGGTTGATATATTTAGTAGTGGAGCTGGTCCTCAGGATCAGGGCATTTGGCAGGACCATGGATTCTGCTAGCATAGCTGGTGTGTTTGTCAGGCTAGGACCAAGAAGCCAACCCGAATAGCCAACATTTTTTGGCAGGCAAGGGCTGAGGACTCAGCTAGCATGAGTGGAAATAGTAGGCCAGGGCCAAGAAGGTAGCTGACATGGTTGAGAGATTGGTTACATACCAGGATATCAAGCAAATGAGTAAATTATTGGGGCTAATATACTGAGGATAATGTGTTTGTCATGATAGGAGATAAGAGTACCAGATACAGAAAACCCTATCGGGTTGGATTGTTTTTAGAGGTATTGATATGAATTCATGATTTTAAACAGATAAATTGATTTAGATTTCTCTGTGTGTATGTGTATATATACATACATATGCATGCATGTATTTTCTAACCTTATTCTGCTGAAGTGACCTGAAACCAGTGATACTCAGTAACAGAGAGCTCACTTAGTACCCAAATGTTGGTTTATTAGATGCCTTTTCTCACAAGAAGGAACGAGAGCTCTTTGGAGAAATGATTTGAATCTAGGGCTATATGTAAGAAAGCAGATGATAATCCCAGAAAGTAAGGAAGCATTCCAAGAATGGTAGGGATATACCAAAATAACATGGGGAAAATCTTGAGGAATTTGAGCATCAAAGTAAGTAATGATAGTAACAGATTATAACAACACATTCCGGTAATCCCAGCTACTAGGGAGGCTGAGGCAGGAGAATCGCTTGAACTTGGGAGGTGGAGGTTGTAGTAAGCCAAGATTGTGCCATTGTACTCCAGCCTGGGCAACAAGAGTGAACTATATCTCAAAAAAAAAAAAAAAAAGTCTCTAATATATGAAAGGATATATGGAAGGATACCAAAGATGTTGCTTACAATTAGATTTTTTATGAGGACCCATGGGGGAGAAATTTCTTTCAGATCTCAGGACTAGAAATAATCAATATTCTATTGAATAAAATAGAAATCTATGAGTCTGTGATGGTATAAAGAAATGAATGAGTGAAAACATAAATGGAGGAAAAGGAAAACTCTAGCCTGTACTTGAATGCCAGCATAATGTAGACAGAATTACGGAATTAGAGAATCTCCATTTGGCACCATTATAGTAGTAACTGATTTGGGCAAGTATCATCAATGCTTGTGAAAAACACTGGGTACAGGTTTGCTAAGAACAGCCTATTTGCATAGATTGAAAATTTCTCTTCAAACACACAAAAATGTATTTCAGTTAATTGGCACAAAATATTTATAATTTACATTGCAAAAATCTGACACACACCATCTAAACCAAGTGATTAAGGTTAGCATCTCCAATAATGGGACACATCAACATGTGCTTCTTGGTCATATGCTCTGAGAAGAACACAGGTGGTATCCTTGCCAAACAATTGTCACCTGAATTTAACACTAGGAAACATTCACAGAGTGATACAGATAGAGACACAGATAAGGATACAGATATAGACAGATGTGAATACACATGTCCATTTATCAAGAGAATGATATGGCAAATGTAAAATGTTAGCAATTAAGAAATCTGGGTGAAGTCTATACCAGAATAGACTCATAGATTTCTGTTTTACTCAGAGAGATATAATATGTTATAATCATTTATTTCAGTGCCTAGATTCTCCAAGATTTTTCCCACATCCTTTTGGAGAGTTTTAAAAACTAAGGTTGAATCCCAACACTTAATGCCCCCTCCCCAACCTCACCATACTTGTCAATATTATACCCATTTGATAAGATCATCTCATCTAATTAGCCACATGGAATATATGGCCAATTCGATGAGGCATGTATGACCCCTATGTTAAATGAATATTTTTGAAAGTGCAACTTTCATTTTTAAAATCTTTGTCACCCAGGAATTTTAGATAAAGCCAATGTTTTGGTTCTAAAATTGAGCCTTTGACCTGGGCGTGGTGCCTCATGCCTGTAATCCCAGTACTTTGGGAGACTGAGGCAGGCCGATCACCTGAGGTCAGGAGTTCGAGACCAGCCTAGCCAATGTGGTGAAACCCAGTCTCTACTAAAAATACAAAACAGCCTAGTTTGGTAGCAGGCACCTGTAATATCAGCTCCTTGGGAGGCTGAGATAGAAGAATTGCTTGAGCCTAGGAGGCAGAGGTTGCAGTGAGCCAAGATCACACCATTGCACTCCAGCCTGGGCAACAAGAGCAAAACTCTGTCTCAAATAATAATAATAATAATAATAGTAATAAAAGTAAAATAAAATAAAATTGAGTCTTTGTAGCAATGGGTGGTTGTTTTAAGCCTTAATAAAGAATGTGTTTTAATTCCAGATATTAACCGAAAGACACATAACATATTGTTAAAACTACCCCCAATTCAGCAGACATAGAGACATAAATCACTAAACTTAAGAGAACAAAATGGTAAATTGGACTTTATCAAACTTTAAACTTCTGCTCATCATTATTGGGGAAAAATACTCACTAAATACATACATACATACACACACACACACAACAAAGTACTTGTATCGAGAAGATATTTTAAAAATCAGTAACAAAAGATATTTAATAGATATTTAATATCTATTAGATATTTAAAACAACATAAGTTTTTAAATGGGCAGAAGACTTGAACAGACTCTCCAAATATACAAAGTAAGCACATTAATAAATGTTTATGCAAATGAAAGCCACAAATAGAGATAGTACTACAGTATCACTAAAATAGCTAAAATTAACAAAACTGACAGTACCAAATGTTGGTGAGGATGTGGAGCAACTGGAACTCTTGATACGTTGTGATGAGAATGTAAAATGGCATAAGATTTGGGAAAACTGATAAGCAGTTTCCTATAGATGTACATCAGTCCTGTATCCCAGGAATTCCATTCTTACTCAAAAGAAATGAAAACATATGTCCACAAAAAGACTTGTGTAAGAGTGTTCATAGCAGCTTTATTGGAAAAAGTCCAAAAGTGGAAACAACTCAAAGGTCCATTAACAGAATAGGTATTTTTAAATGATTATATATCATATAATGGAATACTACCCAGCAATAAAAAAGAATGAACTACTGATACACACAACTGAATCTTCAAACACACTATGTTAAGCAAAAGAAGCCAAACAAAAAAATATGTACTAAAGGTATTATTCCATTTATATGACATTCAGGAATAGAATAAATTAATCTGTGGTGATAAAAATTAGAACAATGGTTACTTACAGAAATTGACTGAAAGATTATAAAACAGAACCTTCTGGGGTTATGGAAATGTCTTATATTTTGACCGGGGAGATGGCCATGTGGGTAGATATCTTCATCAAAATTCATTAACGTGTGCACTTGTATTTAATTTAAAACAAAAAAAATCATACTCCACCTCCAGTCTCCTTTTGAACTGTTTGAAGTAGTACAACTGATAGATTCTGCTAAAAAGCTAAAAATAGAATTTTTCCCTAGAGTACAAATTCTTTTTTTTTTTTCCCCCTACCATAAATGCCAGCCTCCCATCAGAGGCTGAACCACAGTGGAATGAACTTTCATCAGCCAGCCCCCTCTGTGGGTCATTGAGCTTTGGATTCCAGGTCCCTTTCCCAGCACTTAGTCCCATTTTTAATTTTCAGGAAGTATTGTTCCAAAACTTGGCTCAGACCTATCCTCTCCTTGGATTCCTTTCTCCATTTGTTTTCTCAGTTTTGCTCACTCGCTCTTTGACTTGCACCCTTCTTTTTTCAAGGTGGTGGATTAAGGGTGTTACTGCTGGGGCAATGTTAGACACAGAACCTAGAAGTCATCTTCCTCACTCAGGGACCACATCAATCATCAGTGGCACACATGACAGTTCATTCTTCCCTCCTGAACATCCCTGCACAGATGAGTGTATTGCACAAGTAGCCAAATGAACATAGCTGTTGGGGGGCAGGGCCTGAGGGGCAGCAGGGAGAGAAAAGAAAGAAAGAAAAAAGAATAGTTCTTTGTGGGGCAGCAAACTTTGTTCTGGTTCCCAGCCTGAATGTTTCTGATCTGGTTTTCTTCTCTTTGTGATGTTTGAACTTGTTCCCTCAGCTCAGATGCTGAACTCTTGTCCAAAAGCCTAAGGGCAGCATAGTGTGAGAGACTGTGGGAGGCAGGTCCATCAATCCAGCAAAAAGAATTGCAGAGCCGTGAAGATAAATGTGTGTCTGTATCGGGACTGGGCTGGAGAATGGGGAGAGAGAGAGAGAGAAAGGGAGAGAGAGAGAGAGGGTGTGTGTGTGTCTTGACAAACTGATGAGAAACACTGTAGTTTTCTCCTCTCTGCCCTCACAAAGCCTGGCAGTTTCTTCTTCCTGTGACAGCTGCCATTAACCTTTTAATGCAAAGACAAGGGTATCTTGCCAATTGGATGTTGAAATCTCTGGCAAGGAAAAGCTTCGTTTTAAAAAAGGCGAGGGCGGGGGGATTATGGCGAAGAGCTGGGCAGATGCACCAAAGGTCCATGGGAAGACAGGGTACTAAGTTGGACCTTAGGCTGCAAAATGGCTGCCTTCTAACAAAATCCTCTCAAATGAAGTTGGGGAAAGAAGAGGAAATGGGGATGTGAGTATAAAGGAGATAAGGAATTCTTTTACGTAGTTGAAATTACACAAATATTGAGTATTATTTTCAGTTCTTTTCTGATGGATGTTGAGAACAGCCTCATGCAGTTTTGTTGTATATGTGGGACCTTGTGCTAAATGTAGAATATATCTTGTTTGTGCAGAAAGAGAAAGAAAGAGAAAATATTAGAGGAGACCTCTGTGGACCAAAATGTTTCGATACAAGTGTCCCAACCATTTCCTTCTACCTCTCATCTTAGAGAAGGGGAGTTTTGGTGTTCACAGCTCGCCTATCAGGTCTTTCTGTCCACCTCTACACTAGGGTGACTCTTGGTCCTCATTACCAATACCTACCCCAGACTCACCAGGCCTAAATGAAACTGAGCATTAAAACATCTGTTCTCAATTCAGTTCTTCGGTGCCTTCAACTTTGCAGCAAAGAATGCAAAAGCCTTTTTTTTTTTTTTTTTTTTTTGAGACAGAGTGTCACCCAGGCTCGAGTACAGTGGTGTAATCTTGGCTCACTGCAACCTCTGTCTCCTAGCTTCAAGCAATTCTCCTGCCTCGGCCTCCTGAGTAGCTGGGACTACAGGCACACACTACCATGCCCAGCTGATTATTTGTATATTTAGTAGAGATGGGTTTCACCATGTTAGCCAGGATGGTCTCGGTGTGATCTGCCTACCTCGACCTCCCAAGGTGCTGGGGTTACAGGCGTGAGCCACCGTGCCTGGCCACAATAGCCTTTTTAAATCTAATTTTATTAGCTTGGCCTCACACTGGACTCTTTAGAGTCCTAAAATATGAATATGGAATATTCTATAAAATACAAAGCTCTGCACTTATGGAGATCTTAGTGGTCTTCAGCTGCCCTAATTGCTTTTTTCCTTTGTGTTGAACGTATTCCCATGAGAGAAGAAAGTTTACCCTCCTGAGTCCCTGAGCTCCTGCAGTAACAATTATTTACCATCCTGGAATTTTAATGAGTCTTGACAATTACTATAATCCAGGACATTGAACACGAGTCTGTCGTCACCACTGTCATCTTCCAGAGATAATGCTCCCCCAACTAAGCAGAGAAGAAAATGAGTCCTTGTGAATACCAAAAAAAACATGAACAAAACCTGCACAGGCACTGCAGACCTAAAGCCAGTGGGACTTAGAAACTTTGGAAATGATAGTTTGCCGGTCCGGTCAGAGCATCTGAAATAGATTGCCCAGTTTTCTTCCAACTTTTAAATTCTTTACAAAAGCTTTGGTGGTACCAATCCTACTGAGACAGCCTAGAAATACAAGTAACTTAAATTTCTTACAGAGTGTCTACAATGGTGCATGCCAGGGGCACTCAAAACACCTGAAGGATGTGAAGCTCCTATAGGAACAGAAGCTATGTACAACAGTAATCTCTAGACAACCAGTGTAAATTTGAACAAAGAAAAAGGTGTGGGGCCACACCCTTCTCCTAGTGGGGCATGACTGCCCAGTTGTAAAATCAGACGGGAACCCTGAAATATGAACCATCTCCAGTTACAGACAGACATTGCTGCTCTTCTCCAGTTGACTCCCCTGTGCCCATGCCTGAAAGCCTCACTTCCCCCAGAGAGTCGAGGGCAGTGCTGCCACAGCCACTCTTCCCACCGTACCACCAGTACCAAAAGTCCCAGCCCTCCACAGCAGCACTAGTCATTGTTGCTGTTACTCCCTGAGCCTTCTGGAGAGTCTCCTGCATGCCTTGTGAGAATGTCCTGATGCTGGGGCCACTGCCACAGAGGTGGGGTTTTCTCCCAGACCCCCTTCTGGTGCCAAGTAGGAAAGATGGGACTACGCTACATTCTGTTGCCACTGAGACAGGTGAAGATATATTCCTGATGTCTGGAGTTAGAACTCAGAAGGCACCTTGCAGTCTATAAACTGTTATGAAATGGTGGTTCGGTCCTATGGCACTGCACACCAGCAACACTATCTTAGCTTGCTCAGGCTGCTGTAACAAAATACCACAGATTGCATAGCTTACAGAACAGAAGTTGATTTTCCTATGGTTCTGGAGGCTGGAAGTTGAAGATCAAGGGGTTGGCAGAGTTGGTTTCTCCTGAGGCCCCCTCTCCTTGGTATGCAGATGGCTGCCTGCTGGCTGTGTCCTCACATGGTCTAACCTCACTTCCTGTGCACCCCAGTGTCTTTCTATATCTCCAGATTTCCTCCTCTTATGAGGATACCGGTCATACTGGATTAGAAACCACCCTAACTGCCTCATTTTAATTTAATCACTTCTTTAAAGGCCCTGTCTCCAAATGCAGTCACATCATTCTGAGGTTCTGGGGATTTAGGCTTCAGCCTATCAATTAGGAGGGGACACAGCTCAGCCCATAACAAACATTATGAGTAAAATAGGCTCGTGGCAACAACTTCCAAACCTAACTACTACTTAGGTAATTGTTAAGGGTTTCAAATAACTGACTGCCAAACAAGCTCTGGAAACTGCATTCCAAATAAACTGTGGGGCTCTGCCTGTTAAAAGGTAGGGGGTCCTGGTGAATCTGTTATGTCCACTAATTACTGTATACTCCCTTTGGGGCCATTCAGGGTCTGCTGGTTAATTCAGTAAAGAACACTGTATGAAAGGCACTTAGTGACTGACCCTTTCTAAAAGAGCTGTGTAATAGACATAAAGCCATAATATATGAAGTACATGCTTGTTTAGCAAGTGAATGAAATCAGGAATTTTTCTGGAGATAAGATTATGGTATTCTTCTACACTGTATAAATGCTATCTTACTGCTTTGTTTACCTCTTTTTATACAAAAGACCACCTAGGCACAAAAGGAAGTGCCCCTACCTCTCATATGCTGAACTGGTGAAAGAGGGCCTTTAATTTTAACACTAAAGATAACAGATCTTGCTGTAAAACTGCAGTGATGCTTAATAGCCCTAAAGATCAGGTTCTGATTGATGAGATTTTTCATGGTGTTCTTGTTAAAGATAAATAGTCGTTTTTAATGTTACCAGACTGGAAAAATCTTACTCTTTTCTAATGTAAACTCTAAACCAAACTTCAGACACCACCATCTTATTGCCAACTTAACAGAAAAGTGTGATGGGATATTGGATAAGGGTCCTGCCTAACTTTATCACTCCTACCTGCATGCCTGTAATTTCATTAGTTCGATTTGTTCCTTTGAATTAGGCATCTTTTTGAGGCACTGCCTTTGTAAGTGCAAGTTTTCTAGGAAGGACAGCATGTTGTCAGTTTCTCCTTAGCATGCCCAGTGTATCTAGGATGATACAAACAGTGAGAGCCTGGGAAAAGGAAGATTCAAAAAAGGGATGCAGTGGCCAGACTAAAAACCATCTTGACCTCTTCACTGTAGCCCAGGCCTGATGATTAAGCATCTTTATTCTTAGGATTCTCTGACTTTAGGCTACCTGATACATCTAGAGCAGTGGTCCCCAACATTTTTGGCACCAGGGACTAGCTTCATGGAAGACAGTTTTTCCACCGACAGGGGAGTGGCGGGGAGGGGATGGTTTCAGGATAATTCAAGTGCATTACATTTATTGTGCACTTTATTTCTATCATTATTACATTGTAATTTATAATGAAATAATTACACCCTTCACCATAATGTAGAATCAGTGGGAGCTCTGAGCTTGTTCTCCTGCAACTAGACAGTCCCATTTGGGGGTGATGGGAGACAGTTATAGATCATCAGGCATTAGATTCTCACAAGCAGCATGCAACCTAGATCCCTTACATGTGGGGTTCACAATAGGGTTTGCACTCCTGTGACAATCTGATGCTGTGGCTGATCTGACAAGAGGCAGAACTCAGGCAGTAATGCACACCGTCAAGAGCGGCTCTAAATACAGATGAAACTTGACTCCCTGGTTCACCCTCACCTCCTGCTGTTTGGCCCATTTCCTAACAGGGCCTGGACCAGTACACGGACCCAGTACCAGGAGCTGGGGACTCCCGATCTAGTGTATGAGAAATCACATCAGCCTTTTACAAGGATTGAGCCAAAATTTGAATCAAAAAATACTTATTTCTTAAAGTAACTAGGCCACAGATAGATGTCAGAATACAACTAGCAAGAAGGTAGGACTCATGGAAAAGATGGAGTAATGAGTTTTCTTAGCACTGTATGATACAACACAGAAAAGCTGCAGGGGGAAGCCTTCAAAAAAACAAGAAACTCCAACTAGAAATAACCTGCAGGGGCCAGGTGCGGTGGCTCATGCCTGTAATCCCAGCACTTTGGGAGGCAAGGCAAGTGGATTACTTGAGGTGAGGAGTTCAAGGTCAGCCTGGCCAACATGGTGAAACCCTGTCTCTACTAAAAATACAAAAATTAGCTGGACGTTATGGTGCACACCTGTAGTCCCAGCTACTTGGGAGACTGAGGCAGGAGAATCGTAAGAACCAGGAGGCGGAGGTTGCAATGAGCTGAGATCCTGCCACTGCACTCCAGCCTGGGCAACAGAGCAAGACTCCATCTCAAAAAAACAAAAAGAAAAAAATAGCCTGCAGGCTCTCAGTTGGGGAATCACTGTTCTGCTGTTATTTTATAAGGCAAACCAGGGATGAGCTATATTTAGTCACAGATTATTAAATGTGGAAAGAATTTAGAGATCATCTAATCTCCCCTTTTCTTAATACACATAACGAAGCTGAGGTTAGAGAGTACGCTGAGGCTCAAGACGGTAAAGCTAAGCGCCAGAGTTAGGACTAGACATTTCTTCCACTTCAGACCTTTTCTCACCACTTCCCCATGCAACCTTGGGAAGAAAGTCCTCAAAGCCTGTCGGAAGCATCTCTGGCTATAACTGTTCTCCTTTATGAACGTTAACTCCTCTGCAGGATGCCACAGGGACATTTGCCTTCTAGCTCAAGCAGAGTATTTCAGTAAACCGTAACAGCAGATAAACACGTCTGTGTTAGGTGTTGTGCACTAACCAAGCACTGTGGATTTTGGGGGGGGGGGGGGGGGGAGAAAAAGGAAGAGTAAATAACTAAGAATATCTTATTAAGAGTCTCCTGCAGGCTGTGACTGCATGCAGCTCTCTTGCTCCCTGTCCTGCTGGTGGACTCATTGAGCCCAGCTCTTGAGCACTGTGTAGTGCAGCACCCTGCAGCCCACAGGCAGCTGTCATAAAGTGCCGCACATGGGAGTAGCTGGGGCACCTGTTGAGTGGTATCAGCCTCCACAGGCTGTGTGCAGTGGGGCGATTCCATGCCTCTGGGCTGTGTGGTGCTCGCTCTCTCTCTCGGCTCCTTTGAAGGGTGGGCCCACCGTCCTTTCCTGCTGTTTCCTTGGGAAGAGAAGCAAAGATGGAAGACCTGGTGATCCTTCCAGACTGCTTGCTGTGGTGCGAGCTTTGCCCTCCCTCCTGTGAAAATAAAGCTGTGTGAAGCCACGTGGGGCCTGGAGTGCCATGGCTTCACCCACACTTTCTGGGGGAACTACGCTCACAAGTGTAGTGAGCCTTAAGCATTCGTTGAGCCAGACTGGACTGGAAATTTCCCAGAGTCCCTCATTCTCACCCTTCTTCACCTAAGTAAACACTCACAGCAAAATTCTCTGAGCTTTAGGGGGCTGTGGGAATATTTTTCTTTCAACCCCAACCTTCCCCAAGAGCTTTCAAATCACATCACATACTTTTTTCCCTTTAGCAATCCAAAATTAGTAACATGCAACTCCAGACCCTACCCCACCCCCGCCCCCATCCTCCTCAGCGTCAGCTAAATCAGACATAACTTGCCGTATCATTGTGTTGTGCCATGAACTGGGCAGGCGTGCCCAGGGGTCAATCAGAGCAACCCACTGGACCCCAAAGCTCTGGCAGCTATGGAACCCCTTCCATGGCCCTTGTGAGTAACTGGGCCAGGAGTTTATATCACATTAAAGGGTCATTTCGTCATTTCACCAGGGAGTCAGGAGATACCACTCAGAGAATGTATCAGGTTTATACTAAAAAAAGAAAATCCGGCAAGATCCATAGCTCTCTGTGGGAGCCTTTCCAGTCTCTACCTGATACACTGGCCCTGGAATCAGATACCATGCACTGGAAATAGCAGAGTGCTGTCCTGGACATAGAGGGTGTATTGAGCACGTGCCACTGTGGCTGTGGGGGAAACTTCCTTCTCTCTTCCTGCCTGGCCAGAGACATTGGCTGGACATGATCAGGCTTTGTGCTGGTTTAGCACTTAAATCTCAACTGCAACAAAGCCTTGTTCTTACCGCCCTGACAGTTTCAGCATTAGATTTCTTATTAGTTGTTTGGGTTTGGGGTTTGTTGTTTTTTTTTTCTTCATCTTCTCCCTTTTGACACTTTTCATTTCTGAGAGCCAAACCAAATACACTAGGCTGACTAGCTAACCTGGTTGTGTCTGCGATTCCCAGAGCCCTGCTGCTGTTCTGATGGGTCCCTTTGGCAAGGAAAGAAAGTTTTCTCCATTTTTATGACGATGGGCCCTTAATTTGAATGTCTCTGTTCACTTCAGTTAATAGATTTGTAAGAAATAATGTGAGATATTACCAAATCACCTTAGACAACCGGATTAAAATTCTGCCTAGCTGGGAAATCTGGTTCTTTGTTTAGAATACTCCACACTTTCTCAAGCCTACATCAGCAAATCTTTGGCCTGGTAACCTTCTAGAGTCCATCCATCTATCTCTTGCTTCAGGACTGTATTTCATCCAAGCATTCCACACAGAAGGATAACTGGCTTGTTCTTTGAGTGGGATACCATGTTACAGTTTCTTTGGTGTCCCAGGGACATTTCTACATAAGAGGTGGTTCCCTGTTTTCTTAATGTTAAGAGGCCCATCAGAACAATGTAAATCTCCTGTTGAGTTTTATTTTTTTATTTCCATTTTTGTCTTTGATAGTCATGTTTTCTGTTTTCTTGCCAAACCTTCTATTCCCCTCCCTTCCCAACTTGTTCAGAGAAGGTATAATACCCACATCAAGATAAAACCTGCTGAGCATGGTGGCACACACTCATAGTCCCAGCTGTTCAGGAGGCTGAGGCAGGAGGATCACTTAAGGCCAAGAGTTCAAGACTCACCTGAGCAACATAGTGAGACCATTTCTCTAAAAAAAAATTTTTTTTTAATTAGAAATATATAACTTTTCAGGAGAGAGGATAATCTGGAAAGTTGCTGTAGGCATAGTATATCACATAGAAAAAAACTGAGATTATCTCAGCTAGGGAAGAATGCTTTAGGCAGGAAGACAGCCAGAATTTTAGAAGTGCCTAGACATACATAAGTTAGAAATTAAGACATGACTATGTTGGTGACATCTGCAAGTACAAAATATAATCATCAGAAAGCAAACATTTTTGCTGGTTTATGTCCAGATAATGGTTTAAAACTGAATTGTTGCATCTATTGTACTGCATGGTTCCAGCTCCTGCTAATCTCCTCATGTATGAGAAGATTAATTTGGAATGACTGGTGTTAGCAACTTGTGTTTCTTGGTCCTATAGATTGCCACTGACCCCAATTTGTTTATCCACCTTTGCTTGGGTTACCTGGCCTCTCAGTTGTTGACTTTCACAAAATAATGGTTGACTCTAACCTTCCAAAGAATAATAAGCAACTGTGAGTGATGTGACAGCTCAAAGAGATCTGATAGCTAGCAGCACCAGATTCCTTGTGAAGCTTTCCTCTGGGGCAGGGAAGACTTCCTCTTTTTCTCCATGGAGAGCTTGTACACCTGGATGCAGTACAGCCTGATCCTCTAACCATGCCAGGTTTGATAGATACATATTACGTTCTCCTACAACAGATAGATCTATCAGTCCAACCTGTGTACCCAGCCCTGTACCTCTTGAGACCTCAGCTGTCTTACTTATAATGTTAGAGAATGGAACTAGTGTTTCTTGTAGCTCACTTCTGGGCTGATGTGTCTAAATTTCAGAATTGGCCTGTTTTGGGTGTAGCATTTGTAGCTCTGCTTGTTCCATTGTTGGGTATTTGCCTGAGCTGCAGACAGAGGACAGGGACAGGGTGGAAAAGTAAATGATGAGCTATGTTTTTTTACAGAATTCACTAAAAATCTTAATGGTTTTATTTCTTTTAGAGCTGGGGGCTGCCAGTGTCAGTTGCAGTTTTCAGTGCCATAGCTGAGAAACGGAGAGGCTCTTGATTTGCTTTGTGCTTTTGTTTTGTTTTGTTTTGTTTTGTTTTTTTAAAGATGGGGTTTCACCTTGATGGCCAGGCTGGTGTTGAACTCCTGACCTCAGGTAATCCACCCACCTCAGCCTCCCAAAGTGCTTGGATTACAGGCGTGAGCCACCGTGCTTGGCATGTTTTGTTTTTAACCTTTAAAAATGAGTGGTAGAAATATATGATGACCTAACATTAAAAAATCTAGACCGAGCTATAGACATGGCTCATGTCTATAATCTCAGCACTTCAGGAGGCCGAGGTGGGAGGATTGCTTGAGTCCAGAGTTCAAGACGAGTCTGGGCAACATAGTGAGACCGCCTCTCTACAAAAAAATTAAAATTAGCAGGGGTATGGTGGCATGTGCCTGTAGTCCCGGCTATTTGGGAGGCTGAGGTGGGAGAGTCACTTGAATCCTGGAAGTAGAGATTTCAGTGAGCCATGATCACAGCACTGCACTCCAGCCTGGCCAACAGAGTGTGACCCTGTCTCAAAAAAGAAAAGAGAGAAAAAAGCAGGGAGGGAGAAAGGAGAGGAAAGGAAAAAAGGAAGGAAGGGAAGGAGGGAGGAAGGAAGAATGATAAATCTAGCTACTCTAAGGCGTATGGCTAGCATTCACTCAATAAATATTTAATAAACACTTACTATATGCCAGGCATAAAGTGTTGATAATAGTAGAAAGTAATTACATACTTGAGATTCCCTCCCATCCAGGGAATCCCATCTTCTATCATGAGGGAAGGAAAGGAGGAAGTCACTTTATATCATCACTTGAATCTGGAGGAGATTACTGTGGACTATCAAACTGGTCAGCAGTGGAATTTTGACTTTGGGTAGACAGACCCAAATGAAGCCAAACTCTTGTTTTTATTATGCCATTTTGTTCAAGGTTAGTCATGGGAGAACAGTAACATCTTTCTTACTTTTGATCTAAGCAACAGCCTTTCCTTCCTGTAAAAACAAATTCATACATTGCCTGCCAAAGGAGTTCATCACAAAGTAGAGAGGGGAGCTGGGTGTGGTGGTGCGTACCCGTAGTCCCAACTACTCAGGGTCTAAGGCAGGAAGCCTTAGAGTTTGAGCCCAGGAGTTCCAGCCTGCAGTAAGCTGTGATCTTTCCACTATACTCCAGCCTGGGGGAGAGAGTGAGACCCTATCTCAAAAAAACGAAAAGGACAGGGAGGGAGAAGAAGCCCTCATAGCCACCTCACAATCATTACCACCTCCAGCGCACCTGCACAGAGTCTGCTGCAAGTGTGGACTGGAAATAGCAAGGAATAGAGGACTTTGGAGTTAACTTCAATCTGTGGGAAATAACCGTAGGATAAATTCCTCAAGAACAATTTTAGTTTTCCCTGGTACTAAAGGGATTCTGTAGAGTAAAAAAGTGACCAGATGCCTGTAGAAAAATAGATGTCTGGGCAAAAAATATTTAGGGTTAGAGAGATTACAGATCCCTCTAACCATGTAAGTTTATTTCTTATTCAATAGGTGCTCTTACGGCAAAATACATTTCCATTTATTCCAGTCGTGTAAAATTCCAAACTAGGAAGTAATTTTATCTCTTCATACCTCCTAAGAATCCTGCAGATTCACATTAGGGGCTTGTGGGCCAGACCTAGCCAGGTCAGGCACAGTTTCCACTTGACATGTCAGCTCCAAAAGGCTCCGACCATCTTGCCAGGTTATAGCTCAGACCTCACAGCCTACACATCCTGGGACTTAGCTGTTAGAACCTCAGGTTTAGATTCTTGTCTGCTTAAACCAAACTAGGCATTTCTGAATAATCTCCTGCCCTCCACGAAACCATCTGCAGAAAGGAATTAATCTGAGTCACTGCCAACCACAACGGAATTCATTCAGTGACCCCTCTTGTGACCGTCCCTTCTTTATACCCATCAATACGTCCTCCCTTCCACCTCATGCTTTGTGACTATGAATAGAGTTGTTTACCTTGAAATCAGGCCAAGTCTACAGAGCTCTTAACCATTTTTTTTCTCTTTTATGAATTTGTTTCACGGAGTTCTAGTAGCTCTCTCTAACATCTTTACTTGAGAGAAAATGTGCCTGTTCTAAAATCATGACTTGTGCTGAGCAGTAAATGTTTGGGGCAATCTCCCTGAATCAAGCAGCCCGCCCCTCAGCTCCGCTTCTCTTTCTCCATTCAGCCCCCTTGCATTCCTTATTCTTTAGACTGTCAGCTTGTTCTCTGGCAGTTGTCCTAACACTGAAAGAGGGAAAGGGGCTTGAGCGATTTCCCTGCAGCCAGCCGTAACCATGCTTTTGTCCGGCATGTGCTTGGAGAGCCTCATCTCTGAAGTGTTCCCATTCCTCAGAGCTTCCTCTGTCTGTTTCTTTCCTGCAGTGGTTTGGAGCTCGGGCATTCTCCCCTTCCCTCTGCTGCATACACTTCCAGCGTGTGTTGCTTTGAGCATTCAGATTGAGTTGCTGTTGCATTTGTGATTCTTGGCTCAGGTCCCTCTAGAAATCATTACTACTCTGAGTTCAAGGAGGGCTGGAACAGCTACTAAGAACAGAATACATTTTAATAACATTCAACACACAAAAGCCAGAAAATTTCTACCAGAGGCCACCTTTGTATCCTATACTTGCCCCATATTCCATCTCTTAAGAACTTTAAACAGAGTGGGATGCTGTACTCTGCCGTCTACCAAAGGGCCGGTATCATTGGACTGTTTTGGTTTGGACATGCTTCAAATTTGATCTTAAATAGCTCTTTAGAACGTTATCAAGGCCTTCCCCAGAATTAGTATCTATTCCATTATTTTATTCACCGGTCGTTTTCAGTTTGTCTGCTATTTGCAGGCCTTTTGTTAGGTGACTTGGTATACAAAAAAGAATTTGCCAAATAGCTTTCAGAACAGTTGAAGAATTAAACATATAACCAACTCCTGAAACAGGGGGCAAAATGAATACTGTAGCAGTATACACTTCTAACTAGGGATGCCTTACAGAGAAAAGGGGCAATTGAGCTCAACAGTGAAGGATGAGAAAGAGAGGAAAGATGTTTAGGAAACAAGATTGTCCACATTCTAGAATGAGAGAAAAGGAAAAGCAAAGACAGGGAATGGCAGGTCTGTACCAGGAGATGAAACTGGAGCAGTGGCTCCCATGCCAAAAAGTTTAGTCTTTTATTTCGTAGGAAGAAAATCATTTAGGATATTGGAAGAAGAGGAAGAAACTGTTCCAGCCTATTTTAGAAAGATTACTCTTACACTAGGGTTGAAATGGTTATGAAGTTACTGTAATAAGTAAAAGATGCTAGGACATGAGAGCTTGAATTAGGACTGTGACAAGGAGATCAGAAGTGAAAAAACTAGGTTAGATGTGGTGGCTCACACCTGTAATTCCAGCATCATGGGAGGCTGAAGTGGGAGGATTGCTTAAGGCTGGAAGTTCAAGAGCCTGGGCAACATAGTGAGACTTTTTCTCTTTGTTTAAAAAAAATAATAAACCTTAGCCAGGCTTGGGGGCACTCTCCTGTAGTCCTAGCTACTCAGGAGGCTTGAGGTCAGAAGTCGGAGGTTACAGTGACCTATGATCACTCCCCTGCGCTCTAGCCTGGGCAACAGAGCAAATCTCCTTCTCTTAAAAAGAAAAAAGAAAAGAAAAAAACTAAATTAGAAGTAGCATAATCTAGAAAGATCATTAATAGGAAACTCACAGAAGAAGTGGCCAATAAATATATTTTTTAATGTTTTACCCCAATTTTTGGCTTCACTACAGATGGAGAGAACCTCAAGTGAAAACAGTGCTGTCATATTGGTGAGGTTGGGATTGGTGGGTATGTCTGAGTCCCCAGTATGTTGAGAGAGTGGGAAAGCGCACACCCTTATTTCTTGTTTATAGGCTGAATGTTAGTACAACTGTTCTAGAATGCTCTGGTTACTTATCAAAAGCTTTACACAGGTTTATGCCCTTTGACTCAGGAATTTTAAGTAAAAAATCATAGACATGCAAAGATTTATGTATGGTAAAATATAATACATTAATATTTATGGTAATGAAAACTTGAGAACAAGCTAAATGTCTAATGGAGTTAGTTAAATAAATTACAGTATATTAATAAAATGGATTACAATGCAACCCATTATAAATTGTTTTAAAAGAATATTTTATCACATGAAAAACTGTTTAATTCTTAGGTGAAAAGAACAGTTCATTAAATAATATGTACAGTGTGATTTGATGTGTAAGGGAACATGCACCAAGAGATGTTTATCAGGCACTGGAAAGATGTGAGTCTGAAACTCAATAGAGAAAGAAACTAGAGTTATAATTGTGTTGACCTGCCTTCATAGTGGCTACATGTAGATGGTGGACATGGAAGAGTTATTATGTTTGTTTTGTATGCATGTGATATTTTCTATGATAAAACATTTTTTAAAGAACAAATGCCTACCTCAAAAGAAGTAAATTTGAAAGAAAATGAATTAAATATGTGAATGCACTAAAGCACCTGGAATAATACTTGGCCCATAATAATGCCCAGTAAGTTAATTGCTGTTATTATCATCACCCCTTTTAAAGCTAAAAGTAAACAAGATTCCCTAAGCAGAGGATCTAAGAGGAAGAAGAGTGGACAATCTCCTTAGACCTCAGGAAACCCCTGCACATGTGAGACTGAGCAGAAAGAATAGGAACAGCACCAGGACAGGGAAGAAATATTGGGGCAGGCAGAGGAGAATCAGAAACATGTGGGTGTTGGGGGCTCCTAGGACAGACAGCCTCGCAGGTGTTTTCAGGGTCAGATTGGATTGTACAGTTAGATGATCGCTGGTGGTTCTAGGTAGGTATTTTTAAAGTTTCAAAATATAACTTGCATACAGAAAAGTACACAAATCATATGTGTATAGCTGAATTACATATTGATGTAGCAGGTTCTTAGAACAAGCAGCAGAATGTTACCAGTGCCTCAGAAGCCCCTTGTCCTCCTCCTTCCAGTCACTCCTCACCCTCCAAGGATAACCTGACCTCAAATACCACAGATTAGTTCTGCCTGATTTTAAACTTTCTATGCCTGGAATCGTACCATATAGACTCTCACTGTGTCTGGCTTCTGTCATTTAACGTCATGCTTATGAACTGTATCTGTTTTGTTATACATAGTTCATTCATTCTCATTGCTATCTGATACTCCATTGTATGAATGTGCCACAAAATATCATCTATTCATCATTCAGTATGGACATTTGGGTTGTTCCCAGGTTTTAATACTGTTATCAGTGTCTTCAAGTGAATTTACGTATACCTACAAGTCCACTTGTTCAGCCTTGGCATTCAACTTTAGTAGATACTGCCAGCTGTTTTTCTGAAGTAGTCATGCCCATTTACACTCCCACCAGGAGCGTAGAGAGGTCAAGTAGTTCTCCGTCCTTGTCAGCACTTGGTATTGTCTATCTTTTTAAATTTTAGCCATTCTGGTAGGTATTTAGTAGTATCCTTGTGATTTTAACTTGTATTTTCCTGAGGACTAAGGAGTTATCTACCCTTTTATATGTCTGTTAGCCATTTCAGTATACTCTTGTGAAGTGGTCATTCAAGTGTCTTACTTATTTTTTATTATTAACTGTTGTTGTTACTGGTTTATAGGAGTTTTTTATGTATTATGGATATGCATCTTCTATGAGATATGTATTTTCTCCTGTCTGTGGACTACCCTTTCACTCTCTTAATGGTGTCTTTTAAAAGACAGAAATCCTTAATTTTAATTTGATACAGTTTATCAATTTTTTTCTTTTTGTGATCATTGCTTTTTGTGTCCTGTTTAAGAAATCTTTGCATTCCCTAAAGATGGTCTCTTATATTTCCTTGTAAATGCTTTATTGTTTTACCCTTCACATTTATATATGTATTCATCATGAATTGATTTTTGTGAATGGTGTGAGCTAGAAATCAGATTTGTTTTGCATTTATCAGAAAGACTATCCTTTCCCCACCCCACAGTCAAGTGGCCATGTGTGTGTAGGGTTTTTCCATATTCTCTTTTTGTCCCATTGGTCTGTGTGTCTGTTCTCATGCCAGTGTTACGTATGTTCATCACTGCTGCCTTGCAGCGACAGTCTTCTTCCAGAGAGAAACATTTGTATAGCTTTGTTCTTGGCAGCTATCTTGGCTTTTCTTGGCTCTCTGCATTTCCACTTACTCTTTGGAATCAGCTTGTCTATTCACTTACACACCTGCCAGTTTTGATTTGGCTTGCATTGACTCTATAGATTAGTTCAGGGAGAATTCGCAGCTTTACAGAATTGAGGCTTCTAATCCTTGATCATGTTTATTCCTCCACATTTAAGACATTTTTAATTTCTCCAAATATTTTATAGTTTCAGTGTAGAGGCTTTTGTAATCTTTCAAGAGAACATTTCAGTGAAATAGCAGAAACTAAATTCTTAGTTATTAGGAGAGAACTCAGAAATGCAGGTGACACATGTAGACTGTTCTTTTGAGAAGTTTGGTGATGGGAAGAGAAAAGTTGCTACTAGCTTGAGAGATGCAATTCTGAACATCTTTTCAGGACAGGCAGGAGTCAGTGCCCTTAGAAGCCATAAAGAAAGATCAGGGGACGGGAGGCCTTGGAAACATAGAGTTCATTGAAGGGACAGAGACATGGGAGAGTTAGCTCAAGAGTATGGGCAGGGAGCCCTGCTGGCCTGGAGAAGCCAGATGGGGTCGTTTTGAGGCAGGATGGATCCAGTACAGCATTACCTCAGACTCCCCGGGTGCTCACGTAGTCAACAGCACGAAGCCATTGTAAGCAGTGCCTTTTGCATTGAGAGCACCAGCAAGACCTGCTGCCCTCATGGCTGTCCTCAGCCATACCTCCAAGCCCCTGGAATATAGAATTTGTTATTTAAACAGAGCATATTCCACATTTTCTCTATTGGAGGTGTACATACTTGTGCATCTGTCATTCCAAATGGTCTTTTCCTCCAGAGCATCTTAGTTAATGTAAGGCTTGGTGGAAAGGGGCATTTTTGCAAAATGTTGCAGTGCCCAGGAGGCTTGAGGAACATTTTGTAGTAGAAATTTTATATGTGGAGGAAACTAAGGTGCTGAGATATGAGGCTTCATGCTTAAGTTATAGACAGGGCTGGCAGAATTCATGGAAACAAACTTGTTTTGCAGTTTAGTAAACATTGTTTTACTCTGGAGGTGTTTTAGATGTTTTGTCATTGTTTGGTTTTAGATATAAAGCTTTTGGCACATGCACAGAAAATGGCATCTGCAAATCTAGGGAGGTGATTGGGTAAACTTATGTGCTGCCCGTAATTATGGTGTTTTTAAGAAAGTAAACAAGAAGACAATATTTTTCACTGTCATACTTGCAGTAGTGGGATTACTTGCCAGTATTAGAAAATGGAGAATGGAAACTCTCATTGGATTACTCCGTCTTACATCTACTACCTTTGGATTTGTAACCTTAACAAGGCAATAAAAGTAAGGGGAGAGAAGGAATCAGTTTGTTGTGACAAGAATGTAATGAGCACTTTCATTAAATCACAATTTAATTTGTACTCTTTGGGAAATTCTTTTCTGGTTTTAAGCCTAAGGAGGAGGTGAGGAAGATAAGCAGGTGTGGGAGGGGGGTGTGGGTAACGGACAAGGGGTAGAAGAGAGCAAGACTGTCTCCAGTAAGATCTGTTACGGGAAGTTTTAGACACTAAAATACACCTTTCCCAACTTATCCACAGAATCCGTTGCATTCCAAAGCCATACAAAAACTGCCTTTTTTCATGCACATTTCTTTAGAAATGCGTAAGTCCTCCCTAACTCTGGGGGATACGTTGCAAGGCCCCCAGCGGATGCCTGACACCATAGATGGTACTGAAGCCTACAGATACTGTTTTCTCCTATACCTACATACCTGAGATAAAGTTTAGTTTATAAATCAGGTACTGTAAGGGATTAATAATAAAATAGGACAGTTATGACAATACTCAGAGAACACCATGCACTGTAAAACTTATGAATTGTTTATTTCTGGAATTTTCCATTTTAATATTTTCAGATCACAGTTGACTGAGGGTAATTGAAACCATGGTCAGGGAAACCCCGGACAAGGGGGCGCTGCTGTATTTTACTATAATGAGGTTCTAATCCATTTCGGATTTGGTTTTCACACCTGTGCTGTATAACACATCATATAAGTTTTTAGTTTGGTTTCTTCACATTGCCTCTCTTTCCTGAGCAATCTGAAAGCTTTAACAACACATGCCTGTACTCCTTTGACTTCAGAATGACTAAAGCTTTACAATCAAAGTCAACAAAATAAAAATTGTCATTTTAAAAGTAATCACAGTTACACAAGAGAAGTTGATCTTTGAGATTCTTTCAAGCCAAGAAAGAATATAATGGATCAAGTGCCAATGAAATCTCTCCCTGCTCAGCTGTGCCCACATGTAATACTGCTTTCAGATAAAATTTGAACCATGTGTAATCCCTGGAGAACAGAGAAAGGCCTACCAGATGGAAAGCAACTCCAGCTAATGAAGGAGCACTTCCTTCTCTAAACTTTGCGATTCTGTGATCCCCTCTATTTTTAAACACCTTTTCCGAGGTATACCACACATTACACCTTGGGAAAAGCATAGCCTTATAGTCTGCCTCTGGTTTTTCTTCCTCCTTAATCTTATTCCGCTGCTTCTAGTTATACTTCCTCCTTCAGTGCTAAATCACTTGTCCCCCTTGTTTACACCCTCCTGGCATTTGTAGGTAATAATCACATTTCCCTGCCCTTCATTTTTACTTAGTTCAGGTCTACGTGTTTAGTTTTTCTGATCCTGCCTCATAAAATGATTCTTTCAGCTTCTTAGTCATGCTGCCATTTTTCTTTGAACTTACTCCAGTTTGCTCCATTTTTCTGGTAATGAGGTGTCTGAAACGGAACACAGTGCCCTTAAGGTGTGGCCTCGCTGAAACTGTGTAATGGAATGGGGGTCTGCTGAGGAGTGGTGCCCGTCTGGCCAGCCCAGGGGCTTTTTTTCTCTCTTGAAGAGCTAGAATTGCTTCCGTCAAGATCCAGTGATTCCTGTGCCCTGAACTGCAGTGAGCAGCACAGTGCCTTTCCTCCTTTGTGCCTCAGCTCACACTGTGTTTCCATTTGAAATGACCCTTTTCTGGCCTCTGCTGTCAAGAAAATACCCGCCCCTCCGAACCCCTACCTGCCTTTCTGTCCAAACTGAAGGCAACAGCATTTTATCTCTACCTCTTTGTGGGCATTCACTACACAGCATTTTGCATGGAGCACTCAGTCAGTTTTTTATAGTTTCGATTGTTTGTTTGTTTGTTTATTTGAGATGGAGTTTTGCTCTTGTCGCCCTGGCTGGAGTGCAATGGTGTGATCTCAGCTCACTGCAACTTCCACCTCCTGAGTTAAAGCAATTCTTAAGCCTCAGCCTCCCAAGTAGCTGGGATTACAGGCACCCACCACCACACTCAGCTAATTTTTTGTATTTTTGGTAGAGACGAGGTTTCGCCATGTTGGGCAGGCTGGTCTTGAACTCCTGACCTCAGGTGATCCACCTGCCTGAGCTTCTCAAAGTGCTGGAATTACAGGTGTGAGCCACAACGCCTGGCTAATTTTTTATAGTTTTATTGAGATATAATTCACTTACATATAATTCACTCATTGCAAGTGCATAATTTGGTAGATTTAGTGTGTTCTCAGAGTCGTGCAGCCATCACCATAATCAATTTTCCAATATTTCTGTCATCCCAAAAAGAAGCCCCTACCCATTAACAGTCACTGCCAATCACCCCATCCCACCCCAGCCCCGAGCAGCTGCTAATTTTACTTCCCAACTCTGGATTTGGCTACTCTGGAATTTCATTAAGAATGGAATCAGGCTGGGCATGGTGGCTCATACCTGTGATTCCAGCACTTTGGGAGGCCAAGGTGGGGAGATCACTTGAGCCCAGAAGTTTGAGCCCAGTCTGGGCAACATGGCGAAACCCCATTTCTACAAAAAATACAAAAATTAGCCAGGTGCGGTGGCATATGCCTATAGTCATAGCTACTTGGGAGGCTGTGGTGGGAGGATCACTTGAGCCTGGGAGGCGGAGGTTGCAGTGAGCTGAGATCCCGTCACTGCACTCCAGCCTGAGCAACAGAATGAGACCCTGTCTTGAAAATAAAAAAAGAATAGAATCATACAATATGTGGTCTTTTGAGACTGTTTTCTTTCATTTAGCCTAATGTTTTTATATATTTTACATAGTGTAGCTTTACATAATGTAACATGTCAGAACTTCATTCCTTATTTTTGGCCAGTCAGTTAATACTTTTTCAGTGGTTATTCTATACACTTCACTTTTTCCCTGCTTAAGATCATAGAATATCAGAATTGTAACTTTAAAAGTATATAGTTTTTTTTCCCTTTCTTTCTTTTTTCCTCAGGAAACCACGTGTTAGTATATACAGTTTTAAAGGGTATTTATGTTATATATTTTTGTTTATATCCCTCATTGCAAAATTGATGTTGCTTGTGCTATAAACAGAACAGAAGTATGTACAATAAAATTGAAACTCCTTCCATCCACTGAGGTTTTCAGGTTTTTTTGTTTTTGAGACAGTCTCCCTCTGTCACCCAGTCTGGAGTACAGTGGCACCATCTCAGCTCACTGCAACCTCTGCCTCAAGTGATTCTCCTGCCTCAGCCGCCACCCCCCCGCCAGCCCCCGGGCCGAGTAGCTAGGAATACAGGCGCTCACCACCACGCCCAACTGATTTTTTTTTTTCGCCCAACTGATTTTTTTTTTTTTTTTTTTTTTTTTTTTATTTTAGAGATAGTGTTTTACCATGTTGGCCAGGCTGATCTCAAACTCTTGACCTCAAGTGATTCACCCACCTCAGCCTCCCAAAGTACAGGGATTACAGGCATGAGCCCCTGGACCCAGCCTCACTGAGGTCTTTAGAAAAATTTTTGTTCTTACAAATTGCTTTGGTAAACATGCTTATATATAAATTCTTAAATTTATTACTTGTGTTTCTGTTGAGCATACTCTAAAAGTGGAATTATTTGGTCACAGGGCATATACAATTAAATTTGGCTGATGAGACCAAATTGCTCACCCGCCTATAGTCATTCCACTGGTCATTGTTTCAGTATTCTCACTTCCCACGCCCTAATCAACACTGATTGTCAGTGACCTTGAAAAATCTGCCAGTGTGATGGGGGAAAAATATAAAACTATATTGTGTAATTTATATTTCTTGTTTGTTTGTTTTGAGTTTTTCATTCTTTTTCTTTTTTTGAGACAGGATCTCACTGTGTTACCCAGGCTAGAGTACAGTAACACGATCATATAGCTCATTGCAGCCTCAACCTCCTGGCCTAAAGAGATCTTCCCACCTCAGCCTCTCCGGTAGCTGGCACTACAGGCACACACAACCACGCCTGACTACTTTTTTTATTTTAATTTTTTGTAGAGATCAGGTCTTGCTATGTTGCCGAGGCTGGTCTTGAACTCCCGGGCTCAAGTGATCTGCTTGCCTCAGCTTTCCAAAGTGCTGTGATTACAGGACTTTATTTATTTAATTTGTAATTTTTTTTTTTGTCACCCAGGCTGGAGTGCAGTGGTACAATCTCAGCTCACTGCAACCTCCACCTCCCGGATTCAAGCAATTCTTCTGCCTCAGCCTCCCAAGTAGCTGGGATTACAGCCAGCCACCTGGCTAATTTTTATATTTTTAGTAGAGACAAGAGTTTCACCATATTGGCCAGGCTGGTCTTGAACTCCTGACCTGAAGTGATTCACCCGCCTCAGCTTCCCAAAGTGCTTCAATTACAGGTGTGAGCCACTGAGCCTGACCATATTTCTTTAATCATTAATGAAGTTGGGTATTATTTTTGTGCTTGTTAGCTATTTGCATTTCTTCTGTGAGTTTTTTGTTTATATTCTCTGCCTGGTTTTTTTTTTTTTTTTTTGAGACGAAATTTCGCTCTCGTTACCCAGGCTGGAGTGCAATGGTGCAATCTCGGCTCACCGCAACCTCCGCCTCCTGGGTTCAGGCAATTCTCCTGCCTCAGCCTCCTAAGTAGCTGGGATTACAGGCACGCGCCACCATGCCCAGCTAATTTTTTGTATTTTTAGTAGAGACGGGGTTTCACCATGTTGACCAGGATGGTCTCGAGCTCTCGACCTCGTGATCCACCCGCCTCGGCCTCCCAAAGTGCTGGGACTACAGGCTTGAGCCACCGCGCCCGGCCCTGTTTTTTAAATTAGGTTGTAAGTTTTTAGGCTTATGGTAACACTTCATAATACATTGATGTCAATCCTTTTCATTTTGTATTTATTATGTTTTTCAAGCCAATCATTTGTAGCTGTTCTGTCTCCATGCAGACATTTTAAATTTCTAAATAGTCCAATTTGCCCTTTTATTCCTTTATGACTTCTGAATTTAAAAGCATTTACCCTCCTCCCCAAAATAAAAATACTTTTCTGTCCCTCATCCCAAGATTATAAAAAATATGCTCTTAAATTTATTTCCAGCACTTTCACAGCATGTTTTTAAGTATGCATCTTTTAACCAGTTGGAATGTATATTTCTGTGTGGTATGAGCAAGAATACAACTATAAATGGGCCAGTTAACCCAGACAGTTCATTGACTTCATATGCTTCCTGATCATGTTCTAAATCCCACTTATTATTTAATGATATCAACCAAATACTTTTCTAATTATTGTACTTTTATAGCATGTTTTATTTGGTAAAGCAAGTCTTTTTTTTTGTTTTGAGACAGAGTCTGGCTCTGTTGCCCAGGCTGCAGTGCAGTGGCATGATCTTGGCTCACTGCAGCCTCCACCTCCTGGGTTCAGGAATTCTCCTGCCTTAGCCTCCTTAGTAGCTGGGACTACAGGCACGCGCCACCACACCCAGCTAATTTTTGTATTTTTAGTAGAGAGGGGTTTCAGCATGTTGGCCAGGATGGTCTCAATCTCCTGACTTCGTGATCTACCTACCTCAGCCTCCCAAAGTGCTGGGATTACAGGTGTGAGCCACTGCGCCTGGCCTTTGTAAAGCAAGCCTTAACATCATTCTTCTTTCTTTAAAATACATTCTTGGCTCTTCTCTATACTTATACTTCAGGATAAATTTTAGAATCCATTATCAAATTCCAAAAAGAACTTTTAGAATTTGTTTGGAAATGTATTATACACACAAATACACGCGTACACAACGCCTCACATAATGCATGATAAAATATATAGCAGTGGTTATCTCTAGATGATGGTAATATTCTAGGTGATTTTTTTCTTGGTTCTTTTCTTTATTTTCCAAAGTTTTTACAGTATTTGTGAAGCACTTTTAATGTAATTTTATTTTATTTTATTTTTGAGATGGAGTCTTGCTCTGTGGCCCAGGCCAGAGTACAGTGGCATGATCTTAGCTCACCGCAACATCCGCCTCCTGGGTTCATGCACTTTTCCTGCCTCACTCTCCCAATTAGCTGGGATTACAGGCGGGTGCCACCGCGCTTGGCTACTTTTTGTATTCTTTGTAGAGACAGGGTTTCGCCATGTTGGCCAGGCTGATTTTGAATTCCTGGCCTCAAGGGATCCGCCCGTCTCAGCCTCCCAAAGTGCTGGGATTTCAGGCGTGAGCCACTGTACCCAGCTGTGAAGCACTTTTAAATTGCAGAAAACTCCTGAAAAAAGGTTCTCAAACTAAATTGTATCCTTTAGTAACTTCATGATTATCTACTTAACATAACTGAAGTCCAATTAGAATAAAGAATATTTCATGGGAAATAAATAAGTGACTTGTAGAGAGTGAAGAAGAGATATCTGGCTCAGAATATAAACTAGAATTGTCTGGAATATTCCTGGGAAGGATCGAGATGGAACACTGAAGCAACACTGCCCCACAGCCTCTTCTGTAGCTTGGTTGATGTCAGTTCTACTGAGACTTGAAAGTTTGTAGCCTTTTCACTTAGCAGCATTTCTGGGTTTTCTATGCACTGTATTTACAAGGCACCCAGCCTCCTAGCTTTCCCTGTTAAAGAGATTCTTATTCATGTGGCACAGCCAGAGCTTGAGATGCACCAAAACAGTGTGGTCTAAATGTGGCCCCTCAGTGTCCTGGTCTTTTAGTCACCATTTAGCAGAAAGAAGATTGCTGGATCTGTTCTTAACTCTTTGATATGTTTAAAAAGCACTGTGCTAATTCTTGGCTCAGAGCATCTAGATTCTTTTTTTTCTTTTTCTTTTTTTCCCCTCTGTCTTGTGGTGCTGAGCATCTAGATTCTTGCAGTGGAATTAAAACTTGATTCTCAGTTTGCTTTGCCTTTTTTTGTTTGTTTTAAGATGGAATCTCAGCTGGCTCAAACCTGTAATTTGAACATTTTGGGAGGCCGAGGCAGAAGGATCACTTGAGGCTATGATTTCAAGACCAGCCTGGGCAACATAGTTAGACCCCCATCTCTAAAATACAAAAATTAGCCAGGCATGGTGGCACACACCTATAATCCCAGCTACTTAAGAGCCTGCAGCAGGAAGTCGAGGCTACAGTGAGCCTGATCAAACCATTGCACTCCAGCCTGGACAACAGAGGGAGACCCTGTCTCAAATAAACAGAGAAAGGGAGAGAGAAGAAAGGATGAAGGGAGGAGGGAGGAAAGAAAAGAAACAAGAAAGAAAGAAAAATGGGATTTCACTGGGTTGCCCAGGCTGGACTCAAACGATCCTCTTACCCTCAGCCTCCCAAGCAGCTGGGATTATAGGCATGTACCACTGCACCCAGTTCTCATTTTGCTTTCTAATCTATATGCTGTTACTGAGTGATCTTATCCATTTAATAACAGAATACCTAACATTTGTCAAGCATTTTCTATGTGTTAGGCATTACACTGCACTTCATATGACTATCTCATTAAATCCTTAAAACAGCCCTGTAAGATAGGGCGCAGTAGCTCACATCTGTAATCTCAGCACTTTGGGAGGCTGATGCAGAGGCAGGAGAATCACTTGAACCTAGGAGTTCAAGACCAGGGTAGGCAACATGGACCCCCATCTCTCCAAAAAATTAAAATTTAAAACATTGGCCTGACGTTATTATTGCCTTATTTTACAGATGAGGAAACAGACTCGGAGAGGTCAAGGTCAGATAAAGTGATTGGCAGAACTGACCTTGAAACCCAGGCAGCCTAACTCCAGAGCCTATGTTCTTAACTATACTTCATATTCCATTTTTCATTTTCCTCCTTTCCTTCCTAAAACCTGCTCTGCGTCCTACATTTTCTGTCTTATTTGTCCAATATCCCCAGCTAGAATTGTTCAGAAATGATTCTCCAATTCTCCCTCACATAACACCTTCTCCTTTCAGTCCTGTGTGTCCTTTTCAAGTCACTGTCCCTCCCTTGGCTTCAGCCCTGCCTAAGCCCCACTTGGGCTGAGAACAGGAACTGCCCTTGACGGACTCTTCCTTCTGCTCCGTCTGTCTTTCACATCTTCTAAGTTGTCATCTAAGAAAGTGAAGATGCTCGTGTCACTGTACCACTTAAAAACTCACGGACTCCTTTTTTTGTGGTTTTGGTTTTGGTTTGGTTTTTAAGCAGATCACACTGGAACTCCCTCACTTCACATGCTCAGTCTGGCCCTCAAGTCTTCAGCTCCATTTCCTGTCATTCACCACCCACTCCCCATGCCTTAACACTCCTGCCATCCCGAGGCTTCCCTTTTCGCAAGATCTGGGCCAGGCCTGTCCTCGCTCCATGCATCAGCCTTTGTTCTTTTGCTCTAAGCCTCTTCTGTCTTTGATCTCCCAGGCAGACTCTGGTTAGCTCTCAAGATCCAGCCCCCACGCTCCTTTGGTAGCTTTTCCTCAGACTCCTCCAGGGTGAGACAGTCACTCTTAGGGCTGCCCCGCACGTGCTGAAGCCTCAGCTGGGGTCTCACTCTGCTGGGTGGTCATTTATCTGTTTATGTCCTTGTTTCCAGTGGGTCTTCAGGACAAGGACCAAATCCTTTCAGCTTTTAGCACCCAGCAGAGTTGCTCAATAAATGTTGGTTAAAATGCTTGAAGGAATGTGAAAGAGGTTGTTAAAAACAACAGGAAGTTAGAACTATACTTTCTTCTAAACAAAGGGATTATCTGTGTTTCTCAAAGTAATCTCTTTAGCTAAATCAGCAGGCCTCAGGTAGGGTAGGCTAATGTACCGAATGAAAGTGATACATGCAAATGGAGAAGTCCTTTAATTATAAGTTCCTCTAGGGCAGGAGTCACTTGACAAGGTTAAGATCCCATCTGAGATCATAGCGCCCCTCTCTCCCACTCCCACCTGCATTCGTGAGTCTGACTTGGTGGAACGAACATTCTGTTTAAAGTGAAAGGCCAGGACTAAAGTCACAGCTCTGCAAATGATCTGCTTTGGGCCTAGAACCAGTGACTGACTTCTCAGGCCTCACTTTCATGAAGACACATTTGATACTGACTTTTACACTTTTCTTACGGTTAATTTTGATGCAGAGACACTTCACATAGAAAGTGCCTTTTTTTGTCATTTATTGATGAACAATAATTCTTAGCTCAGTGCAAACAGGATTGTTGTATCTGAAACCCATCTTCCTTTTCCGTTCAGCTTCAGAATGAGTTAGAGAAAGGTGAGCGGGACAACGCAGAGCTGCAGGAGTTTGCCAACGCCATTCTTCAGCAGATAGCAGACCATTGCCCCGACATCCTAGAGCAAGTGGTCAATGCACTGGAAGAGTCCTCCTGACCCTGCTTTGTGCGGAAGCCTGAGGTGGTTGACCCAGGAGCCAAGAAAGGAGAACTACAAGGAACAGGCGCCCGGAACCTTCTTGGCACCAAACACTACAAACTTCATCCCATCTTGCTCACTTGAAGAAGTGTGATTCCAGCCCCGTTTCTACATCTGCCATCTTACTCTGCCTTTCCGCTTTGGATGCGGTCTCTACACTAATCTTCCTGATGTTCAGAGTGGATAAAAGGCCGAGTCTCTCTGAATAAGTGCCACCTGGTCGTCAGCAGTGGAGAACTGTGGGAGCTGGTGGCTGTGCCCTGACAGAAGGCCATGGAGCAGAGGAGACTCTCACCTCCTGTCCTCTGACATGAGAACAAACCAGGAAACTACTTGGAGTTCACTGGGCTGAGAGGATGCCTCCAACCGACCAGAGAGCTGACTGTTCTAATATCACATTAGGTGCTTTCTTCTAAAAGGGTAAACACAATCTCAAAAAGAATATTAGAAAAAGAGAAAGCGGGAGGGAAGAGAAAATCGACTCTTCTTTTTACAGTGAGATGCTTTATACAAGGGAGCTGTGAGCAGGCCTCACGATGGCTTGAGAGTGCTTGTCCTCCACGGTCTGAGTCTTCACCCAGCCCTGCCTGTCTGTCCCAGCCTTCCTCACTCTGTTCCTCAGCCAGTTAACAAGATGGTATGAACTGTTCTCCACCAGTCTCTCCTGTTTGAGACTGCTGACCTTAGCATAGTGAGGTGTTAGATCAAATATCTCTAATTGAAGGAGAGCATTTGAGGTTGAAAGAGAACCAGCCAGGGCAACATGGCGAGACCCTGTCTCTACAAAAAAACTAAAAAGAGAACATACAAAGTTGACATCTGAGGCCCTGTTGGCCCCACCTGCAGCTGTGCCCCAGTAGCAGATGCCCTGATCATCTCCAGGAGGCTGCCTGCCTGCCCCGCACCCATGTCCCAAGCTCCTGCGGCCCAGTGGCTGCTGGTTTTGATCTGTCACTCACCCTGCTAGCTCTGCCCTTGACTTGTCCTCTCATAACCTCAGCCTTGTGCACTGCCTGGAACCTTCTTCTGGCATAAATGAAGGTTTCTCGTTCTACACACATTCCTTCCTTGATCATTTCATTCAGAGAATATTTATGAAATGCCTACTGTGTCCAAGTTACCCATCCTTGAAAAGGTCACTTTTCAGTGAGGGAGAGTTGTAGTGGAGTCTGTGAGACACACCTGCCTGAGCCGGAGCACTAAGTAGCTTGCCCTTCCCTCTCCCCAGCTTAAGAAAAGGTATCTTTTCTAGAAACGTTCCCTAATGGAATTCCTGAGTTTGGGGGCCTCAGTCACCCACTTGCCGGTAGGATTCCATTTGATGATTCTGGATTTTTGCTTTTCATTGTTACCCTTAGAGGGACTCTGAGTATCTACTTGTGGGTGGCCGTTTCCGGACACCTGCATGTACCTTGTGGAACTCAGCCAGCTTCATGTTGCAAATCAGAAAGCGGACCCCAAGACTGCAAATCCAATGGAAGGTATTGGCATTGTTAAGGGCATCTTCCCAAGCGTAGACAGTGGCAGTCATAAGTAATTAGGCACCAAGAAGCAGCCCACTAGCCCGAATCTAGCCCTTTGGTTGTCACCTCTACCACCAGAACCCAGCAGACACTCACATCTTCTGATAAGAATTGCAGGACTCTAAAATGTTTTCATTTTGCATTTTCTCGTCACCTTCCCCACTTACTTAGAGAATTTAAACTCTGTAAAGTCAGCACAGCCCCATCAGTCTAAGAACTTCCCACCACCAGCCTTTGACTGTCCCATTAACTTATATAGTCAGATCTCCAGCTCCCCTTATTCCCTGCTGTAAAACAATTCCTCTCCCTGTGAGAAACTGTGGAGCATTTCTTGCTGAAGGTTTAAATGGACTCTGCTCATAAACCTCTTACTGAGATGCTTCCTGATAGCGAGGCTGGCTAGAGAGGGACAGTAAGTGGTGGTCCTTTGTGGTCAATTACCTCAATTCTGTTTACTGCTGGGCCCATAAATCATGTGGAAAGCTCCCAGTACTTCAAGGCAGGAGTATTAGAATCTCACTTTATCCAGCATAATGTAAAGGAACAGGGTATGATAACAGCCTTCACAGGCCACAGCAGAACCAAGAAAGCAGATGAGGCGATGCCTAAAGTGGCCTGACCCTGGCCCTGGCCAGCTGTTCTCCCTCTGGTCTAGCGGGAAAGACATCAAGCAGGTGCCCCAGATCCCACCCACGTGGACTTTCTCATCAGGTACAGCACCTCCACTCTCACCTGCTGGGTGAGTGACTCTCTCTTCATCTCAACATTCTCTGTCACTTCCCCTCCAGAAAAACTTAAGGAAGGAAGCCATCTGTGACAGTGCTTCTGAGAAGAAAATTTCTGGGACAGATATCATCCGTCTGGTCTCTGTGAACAGCAGGGAATCTTAGTCCCTCTTGGGCACTGGTCTGGCATCTCCAATGATCTGGAGCCTGGCTAAGAGTTCAATAATAAACATGGCCTGCCTTTATACTGTAGGGCAGAGTGGATGCAGTTCGTAGCATTCAGAGTATCTCACTGAATCTAGAACATTCACTGAACCAACACTTACCAAATGTCCCACTCCCATCTCACTAGGACTTGTCGTTCCATGGCCCTCTCCTAGTAGTCATGGTTTCATAAGGTCACGCACCTGCTTCTGACGTTACATAGCCTTGAAAGCTCAACTGTGGGTTGCTCTAAATCTTCCCCAGACTCATCCATTAGCACGTCTAGTTGCCCTTTCGCACCTAAAGATCTGTACCCCAAATCAGTGTCACCATAAAGAGGGCAAGAAGAAGAATGAGTGTGATCCCAGTGGGGTTTTGTAACTGAAGAAGTACGGTGTGAGGTTCCCATCCTTTCCTATGCCTGTAACCCCCATACTCACTGAATCACTCATGAAGGGGCTCCATTGAGATTTGCAAGGACTTTGATACCATTTGAAATGGGAAAGATTTTGAATGGGCTTTAACATGTTTAGAAATATGGATGGGACCGGGCGTGGTGGCTCACACCTGTAATCCTAGCACTTTGGGAGGCTGAGGCAGGCACATCACCTGAGATCGGGAGTCGAGACCAGCCTCGTCAAGATGGCAAAATCCCATCTTTACTAAAAATACAAAATTAGCCAGGCGTGGTTGTGGGCACTTGTAATCCCAGCTACTTGGGAGGCAGGAGAATCACTTGAGCCCGGGAGGCGGAGGTTGCAGTGAGCCAAGATCACGTCACTGCACTCCAGCCTGGGTGACAGAGCAAGACTCGGCTTTGAGGGAGGCAGAGGCAGGAGGATAGCTTGAGCCCAGGAGTTCGAGACCTGCCTGGGCAATATAGAGAGACCCCGTTCTCCACAAAAAGGAGAAAAAAGAAATGTGGATGGGAATCACCAAATTCATCTCAGCTCTAACCTTTTAACCTTTGTCCTTGCACTTTACAATCTAAAGAACATCTACGGATGGCTCTCTGCCTTCCTCACACTTGGGTTTTAGAAGTAACTCGTAAAGCAGGGTACACCCAAGGCCGCCTCCAGTGTTGAGAGTGGCATTGTGACTTGCCATTTTTTGTCAGTTGAAGTCTGATTTTCCATGAGGAACTTGCGGGCTCACCCACCCTCAGAGTGAAAGAGGAAAGCAAAGTCATCACACACACGGTTTTAGCCACCTGCTGAACTAATCCCTCCCCTATTGAGGGTCAGGGTTGTGAAGGAAACCATAATGTGTCACCCCAAAATACAAATGTTTCCGAGCTGCCCATCCTCTGGCATTTGGATTTGCTGCCGCCCTCCTGCTGACCGCGTGACTTGAGTGTAGGCCCTGTGGCTACCCTCGGAGTCTTTGAGGAAAGAGCCAAGTGGAAGACCTCGCTGCATGGAGTGCGACACCACGAGGCACTTCCTAAGCCCAGGGGACCCTGTGTCAGCAAATACCAGTAATTTCAGATCTGCTCCTGGCCTCAGCAAATACCAGTAATTTCAGATCTGCTCCTGGCCTCATCCTCACCTGCCTGGGTTTGGAACTGAGGGAAAAGGATGAGAAGAGACTGCAGTGCACGAAGCATCCTCCGCAGAGCCAAGCCAGCCCGTCCATCACTGCCAGCCCTGGGCTTCTCAGGAAGGGGCTGAACCACTCAAAGGAATGTCTTAAAAAGAATCTGGAGTTTCCCCCATGCAAATTAGGGAATAATTAGGCAAGAAAAGACATACATTACAGGGAAATCCTTCTGAACAAAATGGCTGTCTTTACTCTTTTTAAGCAAAAACTGTCTCTGACTTTTTAGTGTCAAAACTGTAACCAACTGTCTCCCAATTTTTTCTAATGTGTTTGGCAAGTGCTGTGACCCTGTTGTAGGTACTTCTCCTGACTCTTGGGGGAGAAGTGGTTTTAGGGCTTGATTTGGGGGAGCGGGTTTTTGTCCCATCCCACCTCTCTTCTTTCTCTGCTTGTCGATATTGTCTGTGTGATTCAGAGAATTGGGGCAGTTACATTGTGTCTGTTGTTGAGATTATTAAAAGATTAAAACGTAGTTGTAGAAATGAAAAATTAAAGAGCTGTGTTTTAAAAATGCAAACCAATATTTCGTTAATAAAGGAATTCAAGCTATGGGACAGCCACACTCCCCTCCTCCTCCCAAGCTGGCATAGGTGGCCCCGGGCTGGCAGCTTAGGTAGTGGCTGCTTGGGTGAGAGACACCTGCCGAGCAAAAGGAACGAGAATTCGGGGCTCAGAGCCTCGCACTGTGCCAGGTTTTTCCTATACATGCTCAGGATCTCTGGGTAGAGGTTTCACAGTTTGTGACCCCATAACCACCCTCACTCCACGTGGGTCCTAGCTCAGTGTGCCTAATACTGCATGGTAACCTGGGCTTGACCCTGAAGCCCCTGCCTGGCAGGCCACAGGACCTCTCCTGCCCACTTGGTGCTATCTCATCCAGTGACCCACCCAGCATAGGTGAGCACTGACCAGCCTGGAGCCTGCAATCCAGGTGGACGAACTGTACTCCATGTCAGTTCCTTCTGGCTTCGGGCCCTCGATTATTTCCCTTTGAGCTTTTTCAGACCCCAGATCTCCTAGGCCCAGGCTCGCTCTCTTGGCCCCAGAGATGCCACTGTCGATAAAGGAAGTGAACCCTACTGAAGCCAGATGATCTCCCTGGCCAAAGCAAGACCTCTGGGTCCAGCTCCTCTTTCCACACCGTGCCAGTATTACATCCATCTGCTGCAGCTACACGTCCTGAGGGCAGCACCACCCACTCTGGCCTGCTGGCCCATTGCAGGACTGGCCCGGGCACCTGCCGGGCACTGCAGGATGTCCAGTGGGGCCCGTGGTTCACTCCCCTATGCATCAGAAGAGAAGTGTTGCACTTTATGGAGGAGCTGAGGAGCACCAGGCCCGCCCCCTTGTAGCTTGAGTTCCTTTTGGTAACAGTAGCAGCCTCCATGGTGGTGTCTGTGATGCAAATGCACCCGCTGCCTTCAACCGTATGTGTGTGTTCCTGCTGGAGTTGTGTTACTGACAGGATAATGACATTACAAAAAAATCGTGTTATATTCAACTTTGCCTTGATAATTATTGTAAACACTTTGTTCATTTTTTCTTTTTTATTCACAAACTAAATCCACCAGGAATTATAAAATTATTTAAAAACTGTGTGCTGTGTGGTTCTTTGAGTCTCACCCAGCTGATCATTAAGCAAGATTTGTCCTCAAGTGCTAGAAAAGATGGATGAGGCCCGCAGTTCCCAAGAGGCCAACTACAGTGGCAGGAAACCGGAGAGCCGGGGGTCCCAGGGTTTAGGGTGGGTGTGGGAGTCACCTCACATAGCCCTGATGGGCATGGGGCCGCATCCCCCAGCCTGTTGTGACCTCAGAAGAGTGAGCCGCCTTTCCCTTCCCACCTGATCTCCGGGTTTGCATCTTTCGATTCCCAGTTCCCTTTTTCCTGCTTTACACCCTCAGCCCCAGGCCAGGTTTTCCATGTCATATCTCACTCTTCCAGAGCTTAGAGTAGGTGCCCAGTGCTGAGCGATGGGGTTGCTCTGGTGCCAAGATAGAAGAGCTGTGAGGACAGCCCATTGAGGGAGGGCTTTGCCCAGAACTGGGACTCAAGCTTCAGTGGGGCGTGCTCTGATGCACTGACTCGGGCGTGCGGACCGTGTCAACAGAAAGTGTGAGTGCCAAGAGTAAAAGGAGCCAAGAAACCCTGTGCTTGGATGCGGCTGTCGTTTCCAGCTTTGGTGTTTGTCTTGGGCCTTCTGCTCAATAAGAAATTATTCTGGGAATTTTTCTTTTTTTTGAGGCAGTCTCACTCTGTCACCAGAGTGGAGTGCAGTGGTGTGATCTGGGCTCACTGCAACCTCCACCTCAGTTCAAGCGATTCTTCTGCCTCAGCCTCCCCAGTAGCTGGGATTACAGGCATGTGCCACCATGCCCAGCTAATATTTTGTATTTTTAGTAGAGACAGGGTTTCACCATGTTGGCCAGGATGGTCTCGATCTCCTGACTTCGTGATCCACCCTCGGCCTCCCAAAGTGCCGGGATTACAGGCATGAGCCACTGCTCTGGGCCCAGGAATATCTTTTATAAGAATTACTTTTTTGCTTAGCCTCACTTCTGTGTCTACCCCAGAAAGGAATCAAGTCAGCTTCCTGCATTCCTTCCCTCTCCCATGTAAATTCTGTTGTGCACTGGGTGTTGGCACTTGGGAATTGTAGCAGGAGAGTCCACACTCGTTCCTGGTCGGCCTTCCCAGTGCCCGGGTCCCACCCTGGCTTCCCTCTCCACAGCCAGAGCAGCTGTTGGGAAGCTCTGCCAGGGGAGGAGTGCCCAGGAGACAGGGCCGCAGGGCTGAGGTTGCTTGTACTTTCATCATATGAAGCAGGAGCAATTTTACTAGCAAAGCATGTATTATTCTGCACAATATAAAATCACAGCCACAAGCAGATGTGTCCACAGAAAGCTGTCAGATTACACTGCAAGCTGTTTGCAGGGTTTTCCATTCATCTTTTTTACTATTTATTCACCCTACGTTCTACCAGCACCAAGTTGCAGGCAAGTGGACACACAGACAATAGATTTAGGGAGAATGTGACAACTTAAAGAATTCCATCCATTAATATTTTTTTTCTGAATTGAGAAAAGATTACTAATACTTTTTTTTTTTTTTAAGTGGAATATCTCAGACTGGCTCAAAAAATGATTAGGAACTAGTTAGGGACTGGGTGCTTTGGTGGAAACTTTTTTATTTTCTTTTATTTTTTTAGATAGAGTCTTGCTCTGTCACCAGGCTGGAATGCAGTGGTGCGATCTCAGCTCACTGCAACCTCTACCTCCTGGGTTCAAGTGATTCCCCTGCCTCAGCCTCCCGAGTAGCTGGGACCTACAGGTGTGTGCCACCACGCCTGGCCAAGTTTTTGTATTTTAGTAGAAACAAGGTTTCACCATGTTGGCCAGGATGATCTCCATCTGATCTCATGATCCACCTGCCTCAGCCTCCCAAAGTACTGGGATTACAGGAGTGAGCCACCATGCCCAACCAGGTGGAAACCTTTAATCCCAACACTTTGGGAGTCCAAGGTGGGAAGATCACTTGAGGCCAGGAGTTCGAAACCAGCCTGGACAACATAGTGGGGCCTCTCTCGCTACAAACAAGTTAAAAATTTAGCTGGGCATGGTGGCATGTGCCTGTAGTCCCAGCTGCTCTGGAGGCTGAGGCAAGAGGATGACTTAAGCCTGGAAGATCGAGGCTGCAGTGATCATACCACTGCACTCCATCCTACGAGTGCAGAGAAACCCTGTCTCGAAAATAATAATAACTAGTTAGGCTCTGGGGCAAAGGAGAAGCTGGTTTGCAGTTTGTGAGCTTTCCTGGGCGTCCTGGAAAGGCCTGGACTTGCAGACTGCAGCCCTTGACCTCCCAGCCTCTCCTTCCCCTCTGAAAGAATGCCTTCATCCCTGCCCGCAGCCTAGGTCATAATGAAGATGCCATACGATGATCTTTTTCCTTTTTGAAATTTCCTTTAAGACTAGGAGCATAAATTGTTTTCTTCACATCTGTGATTTGCTTAAAAATAATCCAGCATGTCTGCTGGGGAGGAGCAAGGGTGAGGCAGGATGTGGAGACAAAAAGATGGGCCAGAGGTTGGTAATTATGAAGCTAGGGAACTGGGTGCTTGGGGTTTGTTAGTTCATTCTCCTTATTCTTGTGTTTGAATTTTTCCTGAATCAGTTAAATATTCGCATCCTTCAATTGTACTTGCCCAAGCAACATATATGGGCCTCTTCCCCCAGATCCAAGCAATCTGCATTCAGAAATGGCCACTGCAGCGCTCCGTTCAGAATCCGTACTCCCATGTTCTAGACTCCAGACTACAAATACTAAAAGCGAGTGACATGTGGACCACCCGCCAGCTTTAGTTCTGAGCACTGCACAGGTTTTGTGTCAGTTCGCCTGTGTAGCGGTCCTACAAGGTGGGTAGGTCCGCTTTTCCAGGAGAGGCACGAAGTGGACGCGACCTTTCCAGCGTCACACAGCGTGTCGGTGATGAGACTGGAATTCACACCGGCTCTGTCTTCAGAGTGTGCGTTCTTCAGCCCACTGCTGTGGCCACTTCCCAGGGAGGACAGTCTGCTGGGGACAGCTCAGCCCAGGGCACAAGAGCAGGCAGTGCTCATCACAGAACTTCGACAGGTGGATTTTACCAGACAAGGGGTTAAGGGAGGCCAAAAAGACAGATGAGCAAGACCAGGGAGGTGGGGAAGTACAAGGAGGACACTTGGGACAACAAGGGGCCAGTGTGGACAGAGAACATGTGTACTGCCTGGCTTCGGAGCAATGAGGAGCAGACATGGTGGCCACAGGTGCAGCATAAAAGTGGGTCCCCAGGGCCGCAGCTTAAGAGACATGATCTCTTAAGCCCCAGTTATCCTGACCCCTCCCCAGCTACCAATGAAGAAAAGCCTCCCCAGGGGCCGATAGAGAAAAGAAAACACACCTGGACACACCCACTCTGGAGTTACCAGCCTGTGACCTGAGGGAAGCCTTCCAGGCTGTGTGCAGAGAAGCTACGGGAGAGGACACTGCTCCCCTAAGGCAAGGAGGATGTTCTTATCTATACATTTAGAGACACTTCTGGCTCTGACACCCAGGCTGGTGTGTAGTGGTGCAATCATAGCTCACTACACCCTCTGACTCCTGGGCTCAAGTAATCCTCCTGCCTCAGCGCCTTGAGTGGCTGGGATAACAGGTATGTGCCACCACGCCCAGCCAACTTTTTAAACTCTTACAGAGATGAGGTCTCACTGTTGCCCAGCCTGGTCTTGAATCAGGCGATCCTCCCACCACAGCCTCCCTAAATGCTGGGATATAGGTGGGAGCCGTTGCACACAGCTGACACGTGACATTGTTTAGCAGAGCTTCACTGCATCCAGGCAGGTGGGCCCTTTTGAAAGGGCATGACTTCATCTTCAGTTCCTCAGCAGTAGGTGTGTATTTTGCCTCCCTTCACCTGCTTTTCTGGCAGAGAAACTAGAAATCAAAGATTACGTTGCCCTGAGTTACACAGCAACTTAACTGGACCTGGGTTCAGAGTAGCTCCATCAGCTTCCAAAGCTTTCTCTGGCCTCAGACTCCCCAACAGCCTCAGAGGGGTGGAGGCATCAGGGCCACCCTGGGTGTGGGGGCTTCAGAGGAGAGACAAATACCATGAGTGGCGTGGTCACCGTTAGGGTGGATGTGAGTCACACCAGGATTTCAGGCTCCGTTTGGCTCTGGGCACTGTATTTCCTGGGAAGGAGGCGATGAAGCCCTGTGAATGTTCTCTCCTTCAGGCCCTTGACGGGACAGGAATGAGGTCTGCAGGCTTGGTGATGCCCTGCCAGCCCTCCCTGTCCACAGGGACCATTCCTTTGCCATGTCATCTGGGGAAGAAGCCATCCCCTGCCATAGGCAATGGCTTCCAGGGTGGCTTGGGATACCCACAGCCTTCGGCAAGTTCCAGCCGTGAAGCAGTATTCTTCCCATCTCTTCCGCTGTTTCCGGCATGCGACGTTCATCTTTCCCTTCGAGTTAATGCTCGGTTCTGTCTTGGCAGCCCTAGCCCCTTCCCAGCCCCTTGGTCTCAGTCTCAGCCGCACTTGGTCACCTCAGCCTTGCTCGTGCGGGTGAAGAACTTGAGCCTTGCTCCTTTGAAGAGGGAGAGTCAGATGTGTGAAAAAAAAAAAAAGCATCAGATGTCTGAGAAACGTCCATAACGAAAAGCCATCTCTGGCATCTGAAAGAACTCACACTTGAAAGATAGTTCCTGCTGGGTTCGTCTTGAGCTCACGCTTTTTTGTTACCATGGGCTTATTCTTCAGGGTTGTGGGAATCTGCATCTTGACCTGGCCTTGTGCAGCTGTAATGGGTGGGTGTGCCCGGACTCCTGCCTTTGCCTTTGTGCAGGCTCCTGTGCCAGGAACATAACCCAGAATTGAGGACTTCCATGTGACGGCGCCCCAGCCGCCATCTCGCCTCCGGCGGCAGCCAGGGCCAGGCCTTGAGGTCAGCAGTAAACCCCAGCAGACACAGGCAGTGACCTTAGCCAAGCAGGGCAGGTCCAGGTGAATGGGTGCAGGGAGGCACGCCATGTCCCTCCATCCCGAAGTTCTTCTTGGTTTTTATCCTAAGTACTGATGTCAGGACGATCCGGCAGCTTTGAGGAGACATCTGGCCCTTTACGCAAGAAGCCAGTCGGCCCTGCTCATCCCATGGCCAGGCCTGGGCACTTCCATGGGGGCAGCTGCAGGGGGTGGGGGAGGCTGGCTCCAGGGGCCACTGACCTGTCTCAGGGGAGGCTGCCTCCGACTGCGCCGGCCTCCTGGAGCACAGCCTCTGTGGGACCTACATGCTGCGGAATGGCAAAGAACCAGCTCTCCATTTCAGGGCAGAGTGCGGCCTGGATTGTGGGAACCTTGACCTTGAACATGAAGGCAGGTGGGCAAGGGACTAGGGGCCACGTGAGCCCCAACGCACACACAGCAGGGCCCAGCACCCCCGGTTGCGTTCAGTCGGCCTTGGCGGGCTGGCTTCTGCTTGGGAACTGGCTGGGCGGTGCCTGCGGTGGGTCGGTGGCGTCATCCCCAGGGGCTGTGAGGAAACCCTCGAATCGTTTGTCCTAAAGCCTAGAATCCTGAGAACAGGACCATCACCCTTAGGGAGGTCATCCCGTTCTGACCAGATCCTATTCCAAGGACCATTTTCTGCATCTAAAATCCTCCATGAGTGTAGAAGCCAGCTAGAGACAGGAGCACTGAGGCTTGGAATGGGAGCTCTCCTGGAGACGTGAGGGCGGACTGGCCTCTTCCCGCTACCCCTGCTCCAAGTCCCCTCCAGCCCTCACAGAGGCTTCTGGGCCCGCCTTCCTGGGAGGCCACTCCAGGCAGGGCTGTGGTGCCCAATCCACCCCAACGTCAGGGAACCAGATGCCCACAATCAGACTGTTTCCACTTGAGGAGGGAAAAAGCCCAGATGCCAATCCACCAGCCTCGTCATCAGGAGGGGCCGAGTCATCCTCCTGCAGGGAGGGGCTCTTTTTTTGTTGTTTGTTTTTGTTTTTCAGATGGAATCTCACTCTGTCGCCCAGGCTGGAGTGCAGTGGTGGGATCACCTCTGACTTAGAGACGGGGTTTCACCAGGTTGGCCAGGCTGGTCTCAAACTCCTGACCTCAGATGATCCACCCGCCTCAGCCTCCCAAAGTGCTGTGATTACAGGCGTGAGCTACCACGCCCAGCCGGGATGGTCTCTTGAATGAGAGCTTTGTCTGCCCTGCCTATTGCTCACTGTGACAAAGGGGACCCAAGGAAGCTGGAGCCTAACACTGGATTGTCAGGATGTCATGTCATGGGGTTCAGGCTGCAGTGTGCAAGACATCCCTGGCTTCAATACTTCTAAACTCTCCTACATGGACTACACATTGCAAAAGGCCCTCAAAGCGTCCCCAGGCAGCCTCCGCAGCGAGAGAACACTTTGACCTCCATTGCCTCCCACCTAAAACAAGCAGCCTGCTTTCCTTCTCCTGTCTCTTCACTGACTGCAAGCCCCCTGAGGGCAGGGCAGGTGTCTGTTCTTGCTTTTGGGTCCTCTGCACACCCAGGGGAGCATGCTTGTACACACACTGGCCTTGCCAAGTGAGCAGCACTGATTTCAGGACTTGCAGGCTTCCCAGGGCTTCCTATTCCAGGACCTTCTTTTCCACAGCTGGCACAGCTCTAGCCCATGTCATTGGAAATGTCGGGCCTTGAAATATTAGCATGGACATTGTTATGACCCCAGCTTCCCCTGTGGGCGGGGCAGGTCAGAGCAAGCCTGCGCTGTGGCTACCTGATGTCAAGAGGAATCCCAACTGCTGCCTCTGTGGAATTCCTTATTTCCAGGCCAGGATGGGGACAGCAGGGGCTGCTGCAGCCTGAGCTGCCTTGGTGCTGGGCCTGAGTGTGTCTCCAGTGCAAGCAGCCGGGTGGGAAGCGGCTGGGAGGGAAGCAGCTGGGGCTCGACCCTGGAGCCTCGGGATCCTGTGTGAAGATCCAACCATGACCTCCTCTCCTCCCCTTGCTCCCCTGCACTGAAGTCTCCACACAGATCCTCCGGTGCTCTTTAAACTTGTATTTCCTCCCAGGGGCACATAAGAGGCCTGATAAGTCTCCTTCCTTACTTCCCTGGAAACATTACTGACTGGTGAGGAAGCAGACACTCACATCTACCGCAGGTGTGAGCGCTGCAGAGGCGGCTTTCTGCTTAAGGGCTCATTTGATGTCCTGGAAACTCGCCAGGTGCTGAAATTCAGCCAGTCTTCCCAAAGATTCCTCCTCTCCTCTGAGTGCATGTGAGTGCATGTGTGTGTGCCCGCACGTGTGTGCAGCCACACAACCTGTGTCAAGGCACACATGGGCCCTGGCCAAGTGCGAGGGTCTCCACGTTATGTAGGAAACGAGTAAACAACTTCAACATTTTTGTTTCCCTCTGAGGCTTGCAAAGAAGGTGTTAAGAGCACAAGATTTAAATCATAAACTTTATTAAAAGCCAAACAGCCCAACGTGCGACTCTTGCCAACTTGGACAGAGTCTTTGGGGTAATGCTACACTGAGCTAATCCAGAAGGAATCAAGTGGAGGAAGACAGCAGGGTGGGGGTGAGTCCGCACGTCCCAGCAGGACAGGCAGAGCGAGGCACAGCCCAACGCAGCCACCCACCCGGTGGCCAGAGCAGGCTGGCGCAGGAGCCAAGGCCTCTAAACTGTCCCTGCTTCGCTCTCCTCATACTGTTTCCTTAGCAAACGGAACCTCCTTCATGCCTACAGGGCCCAGAGGAAGGCAGGGGAGGGCCAACTCCAGCGAGACTGAGAACTGGCCAGAATTGCCCACTTGCTAGGCTAGCAAGAGAGCGAAGTCCCAGTGGGTCCCCGCTACCGACGAAGGACACCCGTTCCTTACCCCTCACCTAGAGCGACCCTTCCTCCTCCAAACACAAGATGCTGCTTCAGCAGGGGCAGGGACCATATCAGCCTCCCACAAGACACGCATGGGCAATTCCTGCTTGTGAGGGCTCCATGCCCAGGGCAGGAATCAGAATGAAGATACGGCTCAGCAGTGAGCATGGGACTCGGGATGGGACTCGGGACAGGACCCGGCGCGGTAGACCAGCCAGAGCTTTCACAGTGCGAAGAGCTGGTTCCACCTCCCCCCAGAGTGGGCTCCATGACTCCCCACAAGTGCCCTGCCACTCAGGCATCTCCCCCACACCCACTCAGCCTTACCCGCTTGGCGGCTCAACTCCAGAAGGCTTGGAATTGATGACGTTTCTGCACCACGGGAGACTCTTGTGGTTCTGCATTACCGAACTGGCATATCCTCTCTGCAATCCGACAGAAGCTTCCAAGGACAGGACCTCGCGGCACCCAGGTCAGGGACCACCCCATCCTACATGTGGCAAAGGCTGCCTCCATGGAGCTGGCATCTCTGATTTTCTGGCCTGAGAGAAGCAGTGAAGATGGAGGAAGTGGGGAGGGAGTCCTGGTGGCGGGCACGGCTCTGCACGTGCCTTTCACTGGCCACCTAGACTTCAGTGGCCAAATGGCTTCAGGAGACCCGCTGGCCTCTTCCGTTTTAACAAAAGTATTGGTAGTAGCATCGGGTGTTAAGAATTATCCGCACAGATTGGGACTGGCCACAAAATTCTTCTGAATCTCCCCAGGATAATCTCATGAGAGCATGGGTGCTTTTCCCAGAATCTTTGCAACCTAGGAAGGTCTGTGGCAGGGGGTGGGCCCTGTGAGGCTTCACCTAAGACCTTCGGGTTCATTCCCTACCCACGTGTGCATGTAGGTGTCTCTGCAGACAATGATTAAATACTCTAGACTGGACATCAGGTCTGCAAAACAGGGCTTCTATTCAGTGAATTTACCTCTTCCTGGAGTTCCTCTTAATTCCTCTTCCTTAATAGCAAGACACTAGAGGCAGCACACACAGGCTGGAGTGGCTGCTAGCTCTTGCATTTGACCCTCAGCAGAATAACCCCCCCCCTTTTTTTTTTTTTTTTTTTGAGACGGAGTTTCGCTCTTGTTACCCAGGCTGGAGTGCAATGGCGCGATCTCGGCTCACCGCAACCTCCGCCTCCTGGGTTCAGGCAATTCTCCGGCCTCAGCCTCCTGAGTAGCTGGGATTACAGGCACGCGCCATCATGCCCAGCTAATTTTTTTGGTATTTTTAGTAGAGACGGGGTTTCACCACGTTGACCAGGATGGTCTCGATCTCTTGACCTCGTGATCCACCCGTCTCAGCCTCCCAAAGTGCTGGGATTACAGGCTTGAGCCACCGCGCCCGGCCATAAGCCCCTTCTTGAGGCAGCAGCAAGGGAAGAAGTGCTCTGCTTGCCCTCCCTCGACACCCTGGCCCACTTCGCCTGTACCCGCCTCCTTGTGTGACTTTACCTATGCTCGCTTCGCCTGTGCCCGCTAATTACCAGCTGGGCTCTGGGGGGTGCATCTCCAACCCCAAACCTGTCAGGCCCTTGCCCAGAGCTGCCTTTGTTTCCTTTTCTTTTTCTTTTTTCTTTTCTTTCTTTCTTTTATTATTCATTTATTTATTTATTTTGAGACAGTCTTGCTCCGTCTCTGAGGCTACAGTGCAGTGGCGCGATCTCGGCTCACTGCAACCTCCACCTCCCAGATTCAAACGATTCTCCTACCTGAGCCTCCCAAGTAGCTGGGATTACGAGCACCCACCACTATGCCCAGCTAATTTTTGTATTTTTTAGTAGAGATGGGGTTTCACTGTGTTGGCCAAGCTGGTTTCAAACTCCTGACCTTGTGATCCACCTGCCTCGGCCTCCCAAAGTGCTGGGATTATAGGCATGAGCCACTGCGTCCAGCCCCTTTTCTTTCTCTCCTGTTTTTTCCTATGCTTAAAAAGATCCCACCACAAAAATGTTTTCTTCTCTTCCTCCATCTGTAGCGACCAGGATCAGGAAACCGCAGGGTGGAAATCCTGGGGGCCTGTGGCCCAGAGTTCTCCTTATTCGGGTACTGCTCAGAGCTGGTTTGAAGATTGGAAGGAATTTCTCCTGGGTCTCAAGGACACAAAATCGCAGCTGTCTGCAGCTGGGCCGGGTGGAGGAGTTTCCTGACCCAAGCCCCATGATTTCCGTTCTGTGTCACTCACTTGCTTTTGTTGAGATGCCCTCTGAGGTTTGCTGGCATGCGTTTGTCTCAGGTTTGCGTCAGTCACTGCACTGTCAGGGACTCAAGTTCCCAAACCAGCCCGGGTCGGCCGCCTCCACCTTGCCACCTCCCACCACCTGCACCCGAGTGGACGCAGGCGGCCCACACCCACGGGCTGTGCCTGAGGTGCTGTGGCCTTCTTTGCCCAGCCTGGCCTTCATGCGGATGGCTCCTCGCTCCACACCAAGCACCCCGTAGATTTGTTTGTGTTTTTACACAGTGGCCTTCTCTATTTTTTTTTGTTTTGTTTTTTTGAGACAGAGTTTTGCTCTTGTTGCCCAGGCTGGAGTGCAATGGCTCGATCTCAGCTCACCGCAACCTCTGCCTCCTGGGTTCAAGTGATTCTCCTGCCTCAGCCTCCTGAATAGCTGGGAATACAGGCACCCGCCATCATGCCCAGCTAATTTTTTGTACTTTTAGTAGAGACAGGGTTTCTGCATGTTGGTCAGGCTGGTCTCGAACTCCCGACCTCAGACGATCTGCCTGCCTCGGCCTCCTAAAGTGTTGGGATTACAGGTGCGAGCCACCATGCCAGGCCTCTCTGAGTTTTAAAAATGGGAATTAGAGGCCCGTCGTGGTGGCTCACACCTGTAATACTAACTAACACTTTGGGAGGCCAACGTGGGCAGATCATGAGGTCAGGAGTTCAAGAGCAGCCTGGCCAACATAGTGAAACCTCATCTCTACTAAAAATACAAAAATTAGCCCGGCGCGGTGGCAAGCGCCTGTAATCCCAGCTACTCAGGAGGCTGAAGCAGGAGAATCGCTTGAACCTGGGAGGCGGAGGTTGTAATGAGCTGATCTCGCCACTGCACTCCAGCCTGGGCAACAGAGTGAGACTCTGTCTCACAACAAACAAACAAAAAAGGGAATTAGAAGGGCATTCTTTGTGTGAAAACCGCAATAGGAGGTTATTCATGCAAGAACATACAGTATCCTTGATCAACCAACACATACTCCCAGCTACCGAGTTCACGAAGTACTTATGATGGATCAGGCTGAGCTTGCCCTTCCCATCTGTTATCATCAGTACATCCCTGTGCTTAGGAGAGTGTCCCGAGCATTCTAGGTGTTTGATAAAAATGCTTTCCATAAATGGACATGAGGGAAACTGAGGCTCGGAGCAGCAATGCCACTTCCAGAGTTGGGTAGCCCGACAGTGGTCCGGCCGACTGAAGCCCAGGCCTCCTGTCCCCAAGCCAGAGTGCCTCCTCTGCCACCTCCTTGCATGGGCAGCAGCGTCTCTGGGTGTAGCTTGTGCTCTTTCAAAGACCACCCCAAAATGGTATGGTGGTTACTTAAAAAAAAAAAAAAAATCAAACATAGAATACCCTGTGGTCCAGCAATCCCACTTCTGGGCATATACGCAGAATAATAACTAAAGCAGGGTCTCAGAGATACTTACACCCATGTTCATAGCAGCTGCATTCACAATAGCTGGAAGGTGAATCCACTCGAGTCCAGCTCCAGATGAACTGATCATGAGTGATGGTGCAGACATACACGTGCTAGTCCGTCTCCAAAAAGGGTTGAAGTTCTGACACATGCCACAACATACATGAACTTGAAGACCCGCTGAGTGAAACCAGCCGGACACAAAAGGACAAATACTGTAGGATCCCATTTAGAGGAGCCACCTAGGATAGGCAAAGTGACAGAGACAGAGCGGAGCCTTTATGTCCGTTCTACACGCCTCATAGAACCCCTGCTCGCAGGGTCTGGGGGAGGCCAGAACGGGCAGTTAAGGTTGAATGCATATAGAGTTTCAATCCAGGAAGATGAAAAAGTCCTGAGCTGAAGGGTGGTGATGGTCGCAAAGAATGTAAAAGTGCTGAATGCCACTGACCTGTGTACCTAAAAATGGCTACAGTGATAAATTTTGTGTTGTGTAAATTTTCACAATAAAAAATGAATGAAAGGTAGCTAGAGACAGAAGGTGAGGGGAAGGGAGGAAGGGTGAGTTATTGTTTAATGGGTAGAGTTTTTGTTAAGGCTGATGTGCAAAGTTTTGGGTACAGATTGTGGTCATGGTTCTACAATGTGGTGAATGTATTTAGTGCCACTGCATTAAATTACTCACGGTGCGCTTGTGTACATAGGAATGGCTAAGATGGTAAATATTATGTACATTTTACCACAGCAGAAAATTAGTGGGATGGGCACGCTGGCTGACGCCTGTAATCCCAGCACTTTGGGAGGCTGAGGCGGCTGGATCATGAGGTCAGGAGTTCAAGACCAGCCTGACCAAGATGGTGAAACCCTGTCTCTACTAAAAAAATACGAAAATTTGCCAGGCTTAGTGGCAGGCACCTGTAATTCCAGCTACCTGAGAGGCTAAGGCAGGAGAATCGCTTGAACCTGAGGGGCAGAGGTTACAGTGAGCCAAGATCATGTCACTGTACTCCAGCCTGGGTGACAGAGTATAAGACTCCGTCTCAAACCAAAAGAAAAAAATTAGTGAATTCTGGCCAGGTGCAGTGGCTCAGCACTTTGGGAGGACGAGACAGATGGATCACTTGAGGTCAGGAGTTCGAGACCAACCTGGCCAATATGTCAAAACCCCATCTCTACTAAAAATACAGGCTGGTGGCACACGCCTGTAGCCCCAGCTACTTGAGAGGCTGAGGCAGGAGAATCGCATGAATAGGGGAGGAGGAGGTTACAGTGAGCTGAAATCACACCACTGCACTCCAGCCTGGGTGACAGCGTCTCCAAAAAAACCAAATTAATGAATTTAAGAAGCCAATTTGCTGGCTTGGCACCAAGGCCTCTCCCCCGGACAGACCCCTTGCCCAGCACCCCTGGGCCTGCCAGGGCTGCTGCCTATGCTGGGCCTGGTGGAGGGTGGTGTCCCTGGGCTGCTGAGAGGCTCCCGGCCCCCATGCCCGGCCATTCCTCCCCAGCCCTGAGGACCCAGGCGGTCTAGCCGCTGTGCCGGCTCCCTCCCGCCCAGTCAACAGGCATCTCTGAAATGTCTTCCGTTTTCTGAATGGGGAATAGGGCACAAGGAGGTTGAGTAAACGACTTTTTACTTGATTTGTTTGATTTACAGCAGAAACCTCCTGAGAAACTCATTTTATATAAGAATAAAGGAAAGACTGCTTTCTATTAAGGGCCCTGCAGGAGGGCAGTGGGGGTCGCCCCAACTTCCCTCTGGTTAAAAGAATCCCCCCCACGCGCATATCCCCTTTACCTCACGACGGCAGCCAGTCCTTTTTTTTCTTTTGAGACAGAGTCTTTTTCTGTCACCCAGACTGGAGTGCAGTGGCACAATCATACCTCCACCTTGTATGAGATGACAAGCATGTGCCACCACACCTGGCTAATTTGTTTTGTATTTTTTGTAGCAAGGGGTTTCACCATGTTGCCCAGGCTGTTCTCAAACTCCTGGCCTCATGTGACCTTCCTACCTTGACCTCCCAAAGTACTGGGATTACAGGCGTGAGCCACCATGCCAGCCCAGTTCTATTTTTGAACAGATTTTTATGTTAAAAAATTCTTCCTTGAAGACTCATAGACGATTAGAGCAGTAAAGGAATTTAGAAATAATCCTGTCCAGTCTCTTCATTTTAAACATGAGCAGGTCCCAAAAATGCCACCACGTGTTCAAGGTCACACAGCCATGCGTGGCAGCACCCAGACCCTGCTCCTTGGCCGCAGGCTTCCTCCAGTAGCACGCAGAAGGTCTCGGAGCTGGGGCACGCTGGCCCCGGCTAACCTGGACACCTTCTACAGCCAGCTCTTCCTCCTGCCTTATCCCTGACAGTGTGCTCCCCTGCTCTGGGAACCTCCCTGTCCACAGGAAGTGAAGAGCGTGTCTTTCTAAGATTGATCCAAGAGCTGAGCAACTAAACACTGGTGATGGGTGGAGCCTGAATCCCATCCCACAGTCCATTTCTATTTCAGTAAGCATGAATCTGTTCTATCAGAAATAATAGCAAAGGTCAGTCAGGTGTGGTGGCTCACACCTGTAACCCCAGCACTTTAGGAGGCCAAGGCAGGCAGATCACCTGAGGTTGGGAGTTCAAGACCAGCCTGACCAACATGGGAAGCCCTGTCTCTACTAAAATACCAAAAGTAGCCGGGAATGGTGGCACATGCCTGTAGTCCCAGCTACTCGGGAGGCTGAGGCAGGAGAGTCACTTGGATCCAGGAGGCAGAGGTTGCAGTGAGCCGAGATTTCGCTGTTGCACTCCAGCCTGGGCAACAAGAGCAAAATTCCATCTCAAAAAAAAAAAAGAAGAAAAAAATAATAGCAAAGGTCAATACTATTTGCTTCAACCAGAATGGAATTCCCCATTGTGATCTCCTACAGAAGCTCCATGTCACATTTTATTTAATAAAGTGATGTCATCTGGTAGAGACAGCAAAAAACAGTGTGATGCTTCCAATTGCTACCATCACTCAGATTCTAAAATTCAGCAACTACAAAGTATAGACATGAGCCTTTGGGGATGAAGATCGGGATTCACTCATTCCCTAGTTTTGAGCCATAAACTATATTGGCTGCCTTGTATGTACCAAATCTGATGAGTGCCTCTTATAAAAAATGCTCATATGCATCAACTTCATTCATAACCTCTAAAAATGACTTGAGAAAAAGCCCAAGACTTGAAATAACTTTCAAAAGTAACTTATCAACCCAATTATAAAGCATCTGATGTAATTTTTTTAGGCAGTATTTAGCTCTGTTACCCAGGCTGGAATGCAATGGTGTGATCTCAGCTCACTGCAACCTCCACTTCCTGGGTTCAAGTGATTCTCCTGCTTCAGCTTCCTGAGTAGCTGAGATTACAAGCGTGTGCCACCACGCCTGACTAATTTTTGTATTTTTAATAGAGATGGGGTTTCACCATGTTGGCCAGGCTCAAACTCCTGACCTCATGATCTGCCCACCTCAGCCTCCCAAAATGCTGGGAATATAGGCATGAGCCACCGTGCCTGGCCTGAAGTACTTTTGAATGAACTATTATGGCGACTGAAAAATAAGAAGAAATATTTACACATTTAATTTAACTTCATGATTGTCACACAATTCTCCTGATAGTTTTGGTATCAATATGGATGGCTGCCTGAGTCGAGGGGCTGCGGCACAGATCTATGGCACTCACCTGCTCAGCCTCATACACCCTCCCATCCCAACAGGTCATTTTGTCAAAAAAGAAAATGCGTCTAATTTGAAATTATGTATGTATTTATTCATTCATTCACTTATTTATTTAATTTATTATTATTTTTGAGATAGAGTCTTGCTCTGTTGCCTAGGCTGGAGTGCAATGGCATGATCTCGGCTCACTGCAACCTCCACCTCCTAGGTTCAATCGATTCTCCTGCCTCAGCCTCCCAAATAGCTGGGACTACAGGCACGTGCCACCACACCCAGCTAATTTTTTGTATTTTTAGTAGACATGGGGTTTCATTGTGTTAGCCAGGATGGTCTCCATCTCCTGACCTCACGATCTGCCCCCTTCGGCCTCCCAAAGTGCTGGGATTACAGGTATGAGCCACTGCTCCCGGCTGTTTTCTAAAATTTAATTTAGTTTAATTTTTTTGAGACAGAATCTCACTCTGTTGCCCAGGCTGGAGTGCAATGGCATGATCTCAACTCACTGCAACCTCGGCCTTCTGGGTTCCAGGATTCTCCTGTCTCAGCCTCCTGAGTAGCTGGGATTACAGGCGCCCATCACTGTGCTGGCTAATGTTTAGTGAAAACCCCATCTCTACTAAAAGTTATGGTATTACTTTGGAGATACCATAATTTTCACCATGTTGGCCAGGCTGATTTCGAACTCCTGACCTCAGGTGATCCACCTGCCTCGGCCTCACAAAGAGCTGGGATTACAAACATGAGTCACCACACCTGGCCAGAATTATTTTTAGTCAACTCATATTGGGTCCTAGTAGTTAATAATTCCTTTCCAAAGTATCCAGAAACACTTTAATAATTTCTCCTGGATTTTTTGCTGGAGATTAACATTAATAGCATGAAAGAAAAGAAAAAATTTGTTGGTATTTTAGCCCTTACAGCAAAGGTTGGCAATTTTTTTCTGTAAAGAGCCAGAGAGTATTGGGAGGCCAAGGTGGATGGATCACGGGGAAAAGAGATCGAGACCATCCTGGCCAACATGGTGAAACCCCCCCCCCCATCTACTAAAATACAAAAAAATTAGCTGGGTGTGGCGATGTTCGCCTGTAGTCCCAGCTACTAAGGAAGCAGAGGCAGGGGAATTGCTTGAACTTGGGAGGCGGAGGTTACAGTGAGCCGAGATAGCGCCACTGCACTCTAGCCTGGTGACAGAGCAAGACTTTGTCTAAAAAAAAAAAAAAAAAAAAAACTAGAGAGTAAATATTTTAGTCAGGGCTGGATTAATAGGCAATCACACAGGACTCTGGGTTTAGGAGCTACACTTGGTTTAATGCTCGACTGTTGCCATTGTGGAATTCTTAAGAATTTTTTTAAACAAGGGACCCCACATTTTCATTTCGTATGTCAAATTATATGGCCAGTCTTGTTTTTAGCATATGCAACTCATGCGGTCTCTGATGCCATTATCAGAGCGTTAAAGCAACACATAGAAGATTGCCCATGCTGCAATAAAACTATCCGTGTACACGGAAATTTGAATTTCATGTCATGAAATATTATTCTTAAAAATTTTGTTTCCAGCCACTTCAAAATATAAGTCATTTTAGCTTGCAGGCCCTACAAAAATAGATACGGAGCTGGATTTGGGTGGGGAGGCCTAGCTTGCCAACACCTGCCTTAGAGAACCCTTTGGGGTTACCATAATTTTCCTCTTGTTGCAATTCTGCGTGGTGGCCCAGACTCCTGGGAACCTACTAAGCTTTCTCTGCACGGTGTGTGCTGGCAGACCACCTCGCTGGGGCACAGGAATGAGGCGTCAGCAGTAACCAAGAGCTGCGTGTGTCTACACCGCCATGGCAGGAGGGAAGTGCGCCTGCGGCACCTATCCCTTTGACACCCTGGACCTGACCCACATGGGGGCAGTAGAGATGGAAGTCGGGCCATTTTGTGAAGCCCCCACTCCCCCTTCCTCTATCATTATTCAAAGTCGCTCTGGGCCCCAAGGTTATGATCCTGGTTCTCCTCCTCTGCCTGAGCAGACTCAGCAGCAAGACACACATGGCCGAATCCTTCACTAGAGCCTCTTTGCATGGATGCCACAGTGCATTCCTGGGGAATGAAGTTGGAGGTTACAATTCCAGCCTGACTCCTGTGATCCAAGGCTCAAGAACAATCAGAACGCTCCTCTGAAAAACCCCCTTGAGCCTCAAGGTCTAAAAGGCTCAGGAGGATCTCCAAGTGCTGGGATGCTGGCTCAGAAAACCTGGGTGATGGAAAGGAGAGGCAGCTCTTCCCACTCACTGTCTCTGACACAAGCTCATTCTCCCCAGTCATGTGAGTTTCCCAAACACCTTCCTTCCTCTGGCGTGTCTCTCTCAAGCCTCAGTCCAGCCCATGTGATTTATGAAAGGCCGTGAGGTCAGGCCCACTCACGGCACTAGCCCCAGTCCCTTCCCCAGCCTCTAACCCATTCTTCAGTTACGCTTTCCATGGCTCCTTCCTGATTTGCTCATCCCCAGAGACGGATGACCAGGGCTGTGAGCGCTGGTGTGTGAGTTCATTCCAGGTGCAGGCTTGAAATGGAAGGAGCCAAGTCAGCCCCCCAAGGAAGGCTATAGTTGCTGAAGGAACCAACGAGCAGGGAGTGGGGTGGACGGGCTACGGCTAAGAGACTGTGTGTCTTCAGATCTTGGCAACTCAAACTTCTCCACAAAAGCAGAGGAAGAACAAGGAGAAAGTGGCAGCTGGACCCCGAGCCCACCAGCACCCCACCAGTGACTGTGTCTGAAGCAAGGTCACCCACGTAGATGACTGCAGTGAGAGTGGATAAGTGCTGGGTGAGAATGAGCTCTCATTATTAGTGGCTGTTTTAAAATCGTTTAACCAAATGGGCTAAGCGCTGCTGAGAACAGAAAACAACGTAAGCCAACGAACTTTCCAACTGGTTAGAAAGGTAAAGCCAATTTATAAATACACACTGAATCCAAATAAAAGGTCGTACGTGATATAAGGAACTTATTCAAGAAGCCTGTATTGAGCACCTACTGTGTGCTAGAATGTGTTTCAAATATATATATATATATATATATATATATATATATATATATATATATATTTAATACTTTTTTCTTAAACAAGGGGCCCCACATTTTCGAGTTTCATATATATATGTTGGCCAATTCTGTCTCTGAGGAATTCTGTTCAGATCCCTTGCTCATTTTGTAATTGAATTATGTTTTGGATATTAGCCTCTTATTAGATGTAAGGTTTGAAAATATTTTCTCTCAACTCCTGGGTTGCCTGTTCACCCTGTGAATTGTTTCCTTTGCTGTGGAGAAGCTTTTCAGTTTGATGTAATTCCATTCGCCCGTTTTCCTTTTGTTGCCTGCTCTTTTAGAATCCTAGTGAAGACATCATTGCCCAGACCAATGCAATGGAGTTTTCTATGTTTTTTTTCTAGTAGCTTTATATCTTCAGGTCTTTTTTTTTTTTTCTACACACCTATATCTTCAGGTCTTACAATTAAGTCCTTTATCCATTTTGAAGTGATTCTGCATATGGTGTGAGATAAGGGTCCAATTTACTTCTTCTGCATGTGGATATCCAGTTTTCCCAGCACCATTTTTGAAGAGACTGTCCTCTCCAATTGTATGTTCTTGGCACCTTTGTTGAAAATCAATTGACTGTAAATATTTGGATTTATTTCTGGGCTTTCTCTCCTGTTCGATTGGTTAATGTGTCTGTTTTTATGACAGCACCATACTGTTTTGATTATAATCATTTTTTTTTTTTTTGAGATGGAATTTCACTCTTGTTGCCCAGGCTGGAGTGCAGTGGTGTGATCTTGGCTCACTGCAACATCTACCTCCTAGATTCAAGTGATTCTCCTGCCTCAGCTTCCCAAGTAGCTGGGATTACAGGCATGTACCACCATGCTCTGCTAATTTTGTATTTTTAGTAGAGACAGCGTTTCACCGTGTTGATCAGGCTGGTCTCAAACTCCTGACTTGGCCTCCCAAAGTGAACCACTGCACCTGACCTACAATCATTTTATAATTTATTTTTAAATCAGGGAGTGTGGTACCTCAGCTTTTTTTTTTTTTTTTCCTCTAGTTTGCTTTGACTATTTGAAGTCTTTTGTGGTTCCATACAAATTTTAGGATTGTTTTTCTATTTTTATGAAAAATGAATTGTGATAGGAATTTGCATTGAGTTGGTAGTTTGCTCTGGGTTACATGGACATTTTTAGAATATAATTCTTTCAATCTATGAATGTGGGATATCTTGTGATTTGTTTGTGTCTTCTCAAAGACACATCTTGTGTTTGTGTACAGATATTTCACCTCCATGGTTAATTTTACTCTTAAGTATTTTTATGCTATTATAAGTTGTATTGTTTTCTTAAATTTCATTTTCAGATAGTTCGTTGTTAGTGTCTAGAAATGCTACTGATTTTTGTATATTGATATTGTAACCTGCAACTTTACTGAATTTGTTTATCAGTTCTAACAGCTTTTTGGTGGAGTCTAAAGATTGTCCATATAGCCGGGCGCGGTGGCTCAAGCCTGTAATCCCAGCACTTTGGGAGGCCGAGGCGAGTGGATCACAAGGTCAAGAGATCAAGACCATCCTGGTCAACATGGTGAAACCCCGTCTCTACTAAAAATACAAAACACTAGCTGGGCGTGGTGGCGCGTGCCTGTAATCCCAGCTACTCAGGAGGCTGAGGCAGGAGAATTGCCTGAGCCCAGGAGGCGGAGGTTGCGGTGAGCCGAGATCACGCCATTGCACTCCAGCCTGGGTAACAAGAGAGAAATTCCATCTCAAAAAAAAAAAAAAAAAAAAAAAAAAGATTGTCTATATATAAAATCATGTCATCAGCAAACAGAGGCAATTTCACTTTTTCCTCTCCTAGTTGAACACCTTTTATTTCTTATCTGACTGCTCTGGCTAAAACTTCTAGTACCATGTTGAATAAAATTGGGGAAAGTAAGCATCCTTGTCCTGTTCCCCATCTCTTTAAAAACTTTATAAACTAGCCAGGCATAATGGCATGTACATGTAGTCCCAGCTACCTGGGAGCCTAAGGTGGGAGGAGACTTGAGACCGGGAGTTCAAGGCTGCAGTGAGCTGTAATTACACCACTGCACTGCAGCCTGGGCAACAGACCAAGACTCCCATCCACCCACCCCCAAAAAAGAAAAGAAATTCATGAAATCGCAGAAAAAAGATTTTTTTTTTTTTTTTTTTTTTTGAGACAGGTCTTGCTCTCTCACCCAGGCTGGAGTTCAATGGCAGGATCATAGCTCACTGCAGCCACCACCTCTCAGACTCAAGTAATCCTACTCAGCCTCCTGAGTAGCTGAGATTGCAGGCACATGTGAAGACTGGCTAATTTTTGTAAGCTTTTTGTAGACACAGCGTCTCACTATGTTCCCAGGAGGCTGGTCTCAAACTCCTAGCTCAACTGATCCACCCATCTCAGCCTCCCAAAGTGCTGGGATTACAGGCATGAGCCACCATGCTTGGCCTCAGAAAAAGAATTTAAAATGTTGAATTCAAAGAAACTCACTGAAATACAAGAGAATTCTGAAAAACAATACAAAGAAATCAGAAAATCAATTTGGGATAAAAATGAGAGATTTATCATACAGATAGACATCATTAAAAAAGAACCGAACAGAAATTCTGGAACTGAACAATCCATGGGATGAAATAGAAAGTACATCAAAGGCCAGGTGCAGTGGCTGATGCCTGTAACCCCAGCATTTTGGGGGGCTGAGGCAGGCAGCTCACTTGAGATCAGGAATTCAAGGCCAACCTGACCAACATAGTGAAACCCTGTCCCTACTAAAAATACAAAAATTAGCTGGGTGTGGTGGCCTGCCCTGTAATCCCTGCTACTCAGGAGGCTGAGGCAGGAGAATTGCTTGGACCCAGAAGGCAGAGGTTACAGTGAGCCGCAATCACACCACTGCACTCCAGCCTAGGCAACAGAGCAAGATTCTGTCTTAGGGGAAAAAAAAGAAAGAAAAGAAAGAAAGAGAGAGAGAGAAAGAAAGAAACAAGAAAGTACATCAAAAATCCTCAACAATAGATGAGATTAAGCAAAAGAAAGAATCTCAGAACTTGACATAACCCACTCAGAAAAAACAAACAAACAAAAATAATGAACAGAGCTTTCATGATAAAAGGGACACCATAAAGCAACCAAATATACAAATTATCAGTACCCCAGAAAGGAAAGAGAAAACAAAAGGGTTTCAAATCTATTTAATGAAATAATAGATGAAACTTCCCAAGTCTAGCAGGAGATTTACACAACCAGATAAAGAAGGCCCAGTAATCCCCAAACAGAGACAAAGTGAACAGGTTTTCTCTACAACACATTGTAGCCAAACTGTATAAAGTTGAAGAAAAGGAATTCTAAAAACAGCAAGATAAAAATCTTTAATAATCTATAAAGGAACCCTCCTCAGACTAACAGCAGACTTCTCAGCAGCAACCTTACAGCCTAGGAGATAATACTGAAAGAAAAATAATGCCACTAGAGGATACTATATCTAGCAAAATTATCCTTCATAAATGAAGGATAAATAATGTCTTTTTCAAACAAACAATAGCTAAGGGAATGCATCATCACTAGGTCAACCTTACAAGAAATGCTCAAAGGAATACTATACTTGAAGCAAAGAACAACAGTTACCATCATGAAAACACATAAAAGTATAAAACTCACTGGTAAACTAAAGATATGAATGGGAAACCAAACATACAAATGATCAAGTGGTCTCACTACCGAAAACCGTAAGGACAAACAATACGAGAAAAAGGAACAAAGAACATATAGAAAAACCAGAAAACAATTAACAATACGGCAGGAACAAAGCTCACATATCAATAACAACTTTGAATGTAAATACATTAAATTCTCTGCTTAAAGGTATAGATTGGCTGAACGGATTTCTTAAATAATCCAACCGTATGCTGCCTACAAAAACCACACTTTACCTGTAAAGATGCATAAAGACTGCAAGTAAAGAGATGGAAAAAGATATTCTATGCAAGTGGAAACCAAAAGCAAGCTGAAGTAGCTATACTTAGGTAAAACAGACATTAAGTCAAAAACAGTAAAAAAAATTTAAAAGGCAAAGAAGGTCATTATATAATGATAAAGGGATCAATCCAGCAATAGGATACAACAATTCTGAATATATATGCACCCAACACTAGAGCACCCAGTGTCATAAAGCAAATATTACTAGATCTAAAGAGAGAGAGAGACTCCAATGCAATCATAGTGGGGAAGTTTGACATCCCACTCTCAACATTAGACAGATTATCTAGAGAGAAAATTGAAAAAGAAACGTTGGATTTAAGCTGGGCTTTTGACTAAATAGACCTAAAATATATTTACAGAACATTTTATGCAATAACTGCAGAATACACATTCTTCTCATCAGTACATGAATATTTTCCAGGATAGACCATATGGTAGATCACAAAACAAATCTCAACATATTTTAAAAAACCTAAGTTGGCTGGGTACGGTGGCTCACGCCTGTAATCCTAGCACTTTAGGAGGCTGAGGTGGGCAGATATGAGGTCAGGAGATCAATACCATCCTGGCCATGGTGAAACCACATCTCTACTAAAATACAAGAAATTAGCCAGGCATAGTGGTGTGCACCTGTGGTCCCAGCTACTCAGGAGGCTGAGACAGGAGAATTGCTTGAATCTGGGAGACAGAGGTCGCAGTGAGCTGAGATCATACCACTGCGCTCCAGCTGGTGAAAGAGCAAGACTCCATCTAAAAAAAAACCTTAAGTCATAGACCACAATTAAATAAAACTAGATAGCAATACCAAGAGGAACTTGGAAAACTATAAAAATACATGGAAATTAAACAGCGTGCTCCTGAATGATACTTAGGTCAATGAAGAAATTAAGATGAAAATTTTAAAATGTATTGAAACAAATGATAGTGGAATCACAGCCTACCAAACCTGTGGGATACACCTAAAGCAGTCCTAACAGGAAAATTTAGAGCAATAAATGCCTACATCAAAAACACAGAAAGATTTCAAATAAACAATCTAACAATGTACCTCAGGAACTAGAAACTAAAGCCTTTTTTATTTTTATTTTTTTGAGACAGAGTCTTGCTCTGTTGCCCAGGCTGAAGTGCAGTGGTGTGACCTTGGCTCACTGTAGCCTCTTCCTCCTAGGTTCAAGCAATTCTCCTGCATCACCCTCCCAAGTAGCTGGGACTACAGGCACATGCCACCACACCTGGCGAGTGTGTGTGTGTGTGTGTGTGTGTGTGTGTGTGTGTGTATTTTTAGCAGAGACAGGGTTTCACTATGTTGGCCAGACTGGTCTCGAACGCCTGATCTCAAGTGATCCATCCACCTTGACCTCCCAAAATGCTGAAATTACATGTGTGATCCACCACGCCCAGCCTAAGATCACATTTCATTCTCCTAAATGAAATATATTTCAATACAATATTTACCCTAGATTTCTTTCTAGGCTGAGATTAACTACAAAGAATTTCAACCTAAATTGAGTGATTTGGCAAAATTTCTAAAAACCTGGAAAAAGATGTAATTTTTCCACAAAAAAAATGGAACGATTTTCTCTGTTTTTAAAAACGATTTTATTTGTTTTTTTTGTGTGTGTGTTTGGTTAAAGATACACAACAAAAAATTGCCATTTGCCCTGTGCCAGGACATTTTAGCAATTTTTAAGTGTACAATTCGGTGGCGTTAAGTATACATACATTGAGCTGGGCGCGGTGGCTTAAGCCTGTAATTCCAGCACTTTGGGAGGCCGAGGCGGGTGGATCACAAGGTCAAGAGATCGAGACCATCCTGGTCAACATGGTGAAACCCCGTCTCTACTAAAAATACAAAAAATTAGCTGGGCATGGTGGCGCGTGCCTGTAATCCCAGCTACTCAGGAGGCTGAGGCAGGAGAAATGCCTGAATCCAGGAGGCGGAGGTTGCGGTGAGCCGAGATCGCGCCATTGCACTCCAGCCTGGGCAACAAGAGCAAAACTCAGTCTCAAAAAAAAAAAAAGTATACATACATTGTTGTGCAACCACCATCTCCGGAACCTTTTAATCATCCCCAACTGGAATTCCGTATCTATTGAACCACAACTCTCCACTCCCTTCTCCCCCAAGTTTCTGGCCACCACCATTCTATTTTCTGTGTCTCTGAGTTTGACTGCTCTAAGTACCTCATATAAGTAGAATTATGCAGTTTTTGTCCTCTGGTGTCTGACTACCTCACCTAGCATAATGTCTTTCAGGATATCCATGTTGTGGCCTGTGGCAGAATTTCATTCCTTTTTAAGACTGAATAATGTTTCATTTTTGTTTAGGTGTGCAGCCAGTGATGGACACTTGGTTGTTTGCACCTTTTGTCCACTGTGACTAACGTTGCTATGGATGGCTGTGCAAGTGTCTCTTTGAGTCCCTGCCCTGTTCTTTGGGTGTATGCTCAGGAGTGGACCTTTCTCTCCTATGCCAAACCCTAGACTTGTTCAAACATCCGCTCCTTTCCCTTCTTTTGTCAAGACCCCAGGGGCCATCTACAAGAGGGCCCACTGGGCCACTAGGGGGAGCTCCCCACCCTGGGATTTGGTGGGGTCTCTGGCTTGTTTTGTGATCTCCAGCCTGGTAGGAAGTGAAAGAAAACAGTAAGAGAAAAATGAAGGACATGACAGTCCCCACCCCACCCCGCAAGCCATTTCTCGGGGGGTTTTGTTCCATGGAGTTCCAAGCACCACCTGGAAATCGCTTTATTAAAAGCAACACCTCTCTGGCCACAGGGGTAAGAACTGGGGGTAAGAATCAAAGGATGGCCCTATCCTCAGTTCTGAGTTTGGGGAAGATTGGTTTCCTGCCTCACTGTGAACTTGAACAGATTACTAAAAAAAGCACTTCATCTTATACGTTTCTCTCAAGCTTTCCAGCCAACCCATCCTCTCCCACTGTTTATAGAATTAAGTCCAGAGTGGTAGATTTCCTGCCCTGAGTACTTGTAGGAAGGTAGGAATAAAGAACCACTTCCCAGTTTGTGGTGGTTCAGGGCAGAATTTGGCCTAAACAGCAGCGAGTGTCTCCCAGATTTCTCTCCAGACAGGCTTTTCTACAACTGGCTGTGAAGCCTGACTTGGACTCCTGCTAGTGTGTGTGAGTGTGGGAGGTAATTTGGCCTCTCTACGCCTCAGTTTTCTCATCTGTGAAATGGGATAGTAGAGCCAACCTCATCATGTTGCTGTATGGATTAAATTCCCTAGTACACCATACACTCTCAAATAGAGTGGGTTATTACTCTTGTTTTCCCAGTGCTATCATAATTCTGCTGCAGCACTTGGTCTTGGGTGGGAGCTACTGTCCCTGCATGTAACTTCCTCACACCCCGTGCCAGTACAGTACAGAAAAGCTACAGTTCAACTGATAATGTGCCTACATGTAGTAACAATAGAAATATCCTAATCTGAAGCTTTTTCTGGGAGCTGGACTCCAGAGTCTGTGCTGCCGAGGCAATGGTTCTAAAGCTGCACTGTGCCGGAAAAGATGCTCCCTCCCTGACCCTGTCACCTCCCATGACCCCATCACCTCCACCTCATGGCAGCCACCATGCCTAGGATCACAGTGCAGATGTCTACTGAGGGACAGCAGAAAGAGGGGGTGGCCAGGGCCTGGCTCGGGAGGAGCAAACACCCCCTTTCTCTTATCCAAGCCAGGAGCAAGGACCAAAGAGAGTCCAATTCCTTCCTCCTTCTCTCTCAGTTGCCCTTTGGGGCAGAGAAGTGGTCAAATGGGGAGTCACAGAAGCACCTCAGGCTAAGCAGTTTTTTTGTTTGTTTGTGTTTCCCCCTGAGATGGAGTCTCCCTCTATCACCCAGGCTAGAGTGCAATGGTACAATCTTGGCTCACTGCAACCTCCGCCTCCTAGGTTTAAGCAATTTTCCTGCCTCAGCTTCCCTGAGTAGCTAGGACTACAGGCATGCACTACCATGCCCAGCCAATTTTTAAATATTTTTAGTAGAGACAAGTTTTCACCCTGTTGGCCAGGCTGGTCTCGAACTCTTGACATCAGGTGATCCACCTGCCTGAGCCTCTCAAAGTGTTGGGATTACAGACGTGAGCCACTGCACCCGGCTGGTTAAGCAGTTCTTGCTAGTGGCCAGCTGAATGGCAAGGAGTTAGACAGGAAGGGGTGCATACTGGGCTGTCCCACCTTGTCCTGAGGCTGCACCCTACCTGGCGCTTGGACTTCGGTTCCCAGCCCCAGGATCCAAGTGGATACCTGGGGATTCTGCTGCGTAAAATGTCCTTTATGGCTACCAGTCGTCAGCTACTCCTTGACCCCGGTGAAGTGGAAGATAAAGTCTCGGTGTTGTTCTGTGGGAAAAACCGGGTCTAGGCCAGGGGCGGGGTGTGAGTAGGGGTGATGGTGCTACTGATGTGGGAGAAAACACACAACTTCTTGGCAGATGGCTTCTGGAGCCCAGGACTGGGCAGGGTGGAAGTGCAGGCCCCTGGCAGCTCTGTGGGGCCCCGTGGGGAACCCTCCCTCGCCAGGTGTACTCTTCCCTGCCTCCCGTCCTCCGCCCTCTGGGAGCAGGGCTGAGATTCAACTACTCTTTGTTCCAAACAGTAGTGAGACTTGGCCGGGGCCCCTCCAGCCCTTGGCACTGGCTGGCAGGCAGCAGCCTGAGGCTCCTCCCAGGCAGAGGTCAGGTCCTCCCAGGGCTGCCCATTGGCCACCCTCTCTCACGTCCTCTCAGGATGCCCCATGTTCAAGTTCCCCCAGCTCTAGTCCCCCCTCCTATTTCTGGCAGCTCTTAGACAGCTGCTCCCCAGAGAAGAGACTCCCCTTCCTCTCCGAGTCTTGTTCCAGCTGCCAACCTGCGTGATTCATTCCTCTCTCCCCACTACATAAAAGGCACTCGGGCCATTGCTTGTACCTAAGTAAATATTGATGTGCTTAGCATTTGTAGCGAGTGAGTGTCCTTGTCTGTCTAGATAGCTGTCATCAGTCAGCGTGGCAAGCAGGGCCATGCCAAAGGTTTTCTAAGTGCAAAGCAAGAAAGTTTTAAAGTCCTGAGTGTGGCCAGATTTATTCTGATTCTTTAATTGTTACAATGAAGGCATTTTTAAAACACACAGTCAAAACCCCACCCCCGGAGGTAGAATCCTGAGGACTGTGGATTGCTTGACATGGGCTTGCTTACCTGGGCAGGCCCTTCCCTGGCCGACTCCTAAAGCTCCTTGTCCCTGTAACTTACTGCAAACCCGGAGGTACACTTAAATTAAAGAAAGCAAGTAACTCCTGGCTGCCTGCCACCCGCTAGATGATGGTGGAGCCCTGAGCAGAGCCACCCAAGGGAGTGGACTTTGGGTAGGTTGCTGCCTGGGTGGTAGGGTCGAAGGTACTGGAAGGCTCTTAGCAGCTTCCCCACCCGCTCTGGGGATCCAGAATGTCTCCCACGCAGATGCCTTGGTACCTGAAATTCCACCACTGCATTTTGTAGCTTTTGCTGGGGATCTTGTAGCTTTCTGTTTCCAGAAATTCCAGCTTAAAGCACACCACAAATGTCAGCCCAAGAATAAAATACGCAGGTGGGGATACAGGTATGTTATCAAGCTACAAGAAAGTCAAAAGGAAAATTAAAAGTGGGAGAAGAAGGCCTGGGTGCAGTGGCTCACACCTGTAATCCCAGCGCTTTGGGAGGCTGAGCCAGGCAGAGCAGTTGAGGCCAAGGGTTCGAGACCAGCCCAGCCAACATGGCAAAACATGGCGAAACCTGGTCTCTACTAAAAATGCGAAAAAATTAGCCAGGTGTGGTGGTGCACCTTTGTAATCCCAGCAACTCGGGAGGCTGAGGAATGAGTATTGCTTGAACCCAGGAGGCGGAGGTTGAAGAGAGCTGAGATCGTGCACGGCACTCCAGCCTGGGCAACAGAGCAAGACCTTGTCTCAAAAAAAAAAAAAAAAAAAAAAGCTGATGGGAGGGGGACGTAGGAGTGTGGGTGTACAAGAGATGGTCAGCATTTTGCATGAGGATGAAGTGACTAGGTGGTGCTTCTCCCTCTCAGGCTAAGTTGCCTCTCGCCCTTTTCTCTCATTATCAGCTTCCCTCCTATCGACGGTTTCCCTCTTGTCAACTCAGGTTTGGAGCATGAAAATCAGTACCCCCAATACCTTTCAAAGCCTATAAAAACTTATGGTATGTATTTGTTCATTCTTCTCTTAGAACACAAAGGTGTTCAAGGCTCATATTTGAAACATGAAAAAAAAAATCACTGGATATAGTTTCCATCTCTTCATTAATCACTTTGTCTCTATCCTCCTCTTTATGTACTAATTCTTTGTTTTTTTGAGATGGAGTCTCCCTCTATCACTAGGCTGGAGTGCAGTGATGCGATTTCGGCTCACTGCAACCTCCACCTCCCAGGTTCAAGTGATTCTCCTGCCTCGGCCTCCCAAGTAGCTGGAATTACAGGCTTGTGCCACCACATCCAGCTAACTTTTGTATTTTTAGTAGAGATGGGGTTTCACCATGTTGATCAGGGTGGCTTCGAACTCCTGACCTCAGGTGATCCACCTGCCTTGGCCTCCCAAAGTGTTGGGATTACAGGCGTGAACCACCGTGCCCATCCCCCTGACTGCTGTTTTCTATGAGTCATTTCATTGACCAACATACTTAAGAACGTCAACATTTAATAAAGGATGCTACTGTTAGTTACATATTAGGACCTAGATGCTTATACAGTTGTCCCTGGGTACCCACTGGTGCCAGGACCCAGTGATATTAAAATCTATGAATGCTCAAGTCCCTGATATAAAATGGCATAGTATTTGCATATAAACTATGCACATCCTCCCAAATACTTTAAATCTAATTACTTATAATACTCAATACAATGTAAATGTTACATAAATAGTTGTTGTACTATATTGGTTTTTATTAATATTAATATTTTTTAATATTAATATTTTTTATTATTGCATTATCATTATTATTATTTTAATATTTTCAGGCTGGCTGAGGTGGCTCACGCCTATAATCTCAGCACTTTGGGAGTCCGAGGCAGGTGCATCACTTGAGCTCAGGAGTTCATCGTGACCAGCCTGGCCAACATGGTGAAATCCCATCTCTACTATAAAAGTACAAAAATTAGCTGGCTGTGGTGGCACACGCCTGTAATCGCAGCTACTCAGGAGGCTGAGGCAGGAGAACTTCTTAAACCCAGGACAGGGAGGTTGCAGCGAGCCATGATCACACCGCTGCACTCCAGCCTGAGTGAGACTGTCTCAAAAAAATAAATTAAAAAATAAAAATATTTTCAAATATTTTCAATCTGAGGTTGGTTGACTGTGAACATGGGACCCATGAATAGAGAGGGCCAATTGTATGAATACATAGAGTGAAAAATATCAGAGAGAAAGGAAGGGCGCCAGGCTAAATGCTTTAAGCTTAGCATGTTTGCTTGGTGCCTCGGCTCTTCTGGGCTACGGTGAACCTGTTAGCAAGCCTCTCCCCTCCCGCAAGCCTCACTGGGTGCTGGGCCTTTGGGATCCCTGGCTGAGTTGAGGATCAGAATGATCTGTGGAGCCTTAGGAGTCACAGATCAGAGGCGCAGTCTCAGAAACTGGATTTTAAACATTCTTTCCCAGGAGATTCTGATAAACCAGGGACTCCACCCTCAGTGCCCTAGGAAGCCCGTCAAGGAGCTGTTTGTGAGTGAACAACTTTGAGACACCCTCTGGTCACCTGGTACGGTGTGCCTCCCACACTGGGCAGCCACACTGGAGGGGTCAGCCTCTCCTGACAGCCGGAGAGGCCACTTCAGTTTTCCTTGTGGGAGCGCTGTGGCCATCCCTTCTCCCTTTCCTAACAGTCGCTGAAGAGGAGGGAAGAAGGGGCTGCTCCAGCTCTGGAATGCCAGCCCCCTGCCGAGTTCCTGGCCCCCTCTCCCCCTTGTTCCCAGCTGCATCTACCAACAGGAACTGCTAATGCTCCTCACTCCTCCTCGCTTTGCCTCTTTCTGCCTTTGTGTGAGTCTTATTGTGACTCCCTTATTGTGGAGCACACATCACTGGACCCCGGGGCCCCTTCCCGCACCCTCCAGTCCACCCTCTCCTCCTCCTCAACTTGTAGGTCCTGTCTGCACAGGTCACTCACTCCACCGTCTCACTCGCCGTCACCCCTCGCCCTCTGTCCTTCGTTCAGTTCACTTCTGGAAACTGCATCTCCAGCCACCCCGACCTCTAGCCCTCCTTCCATTCTCTATTTCTTGTCGTCAACACTTGAATGACCCCCTTGACCCCTGAAAGTAAGTGTCTTGGCATCAGATTCACCATCTTCCTCTCAAACCTCCATCTTTCTCCATTTCCCCTTTGACTCCATCACAGATTTGTTTACTCCTGGGGAGTATTTAGACCCATGCTCTTTACAGGGGAGGACCAGAGAAGGCGAGTGACCTGCCCTGGGGAAACCAGCTCCTTAGTTGGAGAGAGGGAAGCAGCAGCTCAGCCACCATCCTTAGTCCTAACGGCCTTGAGCTGCCAGGGCTCCGGCACCAGAGGCAGGTGGCCTGGGCATCGGATGCTTGTGACATGCCCACCATAGAGCAAAGCACCCTGTCTCTGTTTCCTCTGAAAAGCCCCTCAGTACAGAAAGCATTAAAGGGCTTCAGTCAAAGTTGAGATGGGGAAAAAGAGGAGGCATATGGGGCTGTTAGAGTCTCCAAAGGGAAAATGGTATTTCTTGTCAATCAGAATTCCAGAGAGTGTCTTGATTTTTGGTCAAGCATTTGAGTAGTTCGTTAACAGGATCGCATTCATTAGTTTTTCCCATGTGTTCGCCATTCTTTTGTTTGTTTGTTTTTAAGAGATGGAGGGGGGTCTCACTTTGTTGCCCGGGCTGGTCTTGAACTCCTGGCCTCAAGCGATCTTCCCACCTCAGTTTCTCAAAGTGCTGAGATTACAGGCATCAGCCACCGTGCCTGGCCCCCATTTTCTCTTGATGGGACCTTGGTGAGTGGTTCTGATGAAACGATGAAACTCTTCCCCTTGCAGTTGGCTACAGCCTCCAGATTTTGCCAGTTTCCAGTGATACCTTCAACTGCTTCATTCTAGATATTAATAAAGCAGTAATTTCTTGAAGGATAATTTAGAACTCTGTCTTCTCTTAGGAGAAAAAAATAGGGATTAAAATCCAGGAGTTCAAGGATAGAGCATTCCATTAGAGTGGACAAACAGAAAATGAGGTCATGTCTATTTAATCATAATAATATAATTATTAATACTTACTGAATATATACTAGGTGTAAGAAATAGTACTGGGGCTGAGCATGGTAGCTCATGCCTGTAATCCCAGCACTTTGGGAGGCTGAGGCAGGCAGATCACAAGGTCAGGAGTTCAAGACCAGCCTGGCCAATATGGTGAAACCCTGTCTCTACTAAAAAATACAAAAAATTATCCAGGTGTGATAGCATGCACCTGTAGTCCCATCTACTCAGGAGGCTGAGGCAGAAGAATTGCTTAAACCCAGAAGGCAGAGGTTGCACTGAACTGGGATCGCACCACTGCACTCCAGCCTGGGCAACTCCATCTCAAAAAAAAAAAAGAAAAAAGAACAAAAAAGAAAGAGTACTGGATTCTTTTTTTGCTTGTTTGTTTCAGACAGGGTCTCACTCTGTCTCCCAGGCTGCTGGAGTGCAGTGGTGTGTAATCACAGCTCACTGCAGCCTCCACCTCCTGAGCGGAAGTGATCCACTTGCCTCAGCCTCCTGAGCAGCTGGGACTACAGGTGTATGCCACAACACCCAGCTAACTTTTGTATTTTTTGTAGTTAGGGCTTTACCATGTTGCCCAGGCTGTTCTGGAACTCCTGAGTGCAAGTGATCTGCCCGCCTCGGCCTCCCAAAGTTCTGGGATTATAGGCGTGAGCCACCCCTCCCAGACAGTATTTGGATTCTTTATATATATTCTCTGACTTCTCACATTGCCATAAAGTAGGTGATCTTACCACCCCTATCTTTTGGATTAGAAAACTGAGGCTTAGAGAGATCAGTGTCTTGCTCAAGATCACACAGTGGTGAGTCCGAATTTCACCTTCGAGCACTGACTTGTAGCCGTGCTCAGTAACCATGCTGTCTTCTCCCTGGAGGGGCACCAATTTCTCTTTGGGGGAGAAGTGGTTAGAGGAGAGCCCTCCAAGTGAGATGAGTAAGGTTGTCATCATTTTGATGAATAGTCATTAAGATAAAACCAGAGGGCCACCTTATTAGTCTGTTTTCACACTGCTGATAAAGAAGTAGCCGAGACTCGGCAATTTATAAAAGAAAGAGGTTTAACGGACTTACGGTTCCACATAGCTAGAGAGGCCTCACAATCATGGTGGAAGGCACAAAGGAGCAAAGTCACATCTTATATGGATGGAAGCAGACAAAAAAGAGAGTTTGTGCAGGAAAATTTCCCCTTATAGTAATCATCAGATCTCATGAGACTTATTCACTATCATGAGAACAGCATGGGAAAGACCTGCCCCCATGAGTGAATCACCTCCCACAGGGTCCCTCCCATAACACGTGGGAATTCAAGACGAGATCTGAGTGGGGACACAGCCAAACCACATCAGCCACGCACAGTGGTGCACACCTGTAATCTCAGCACTTTGGGAGGTCAAGGTGGGAGAATCGCTTGCGCTCAGGGGTTTGAGACCAGGCTGGGAAACATGGAAAAACCTTGTCTCTACAAAAAATATGAACATTAGCCAGGTGTGGTGGCATGTGCTTGTAATTCCAGCTACTCAGGAGGCTGAGGCAGGAGGATACCTTGAGCATGGGAGGCTAAGGCTACAGTGAGCCATGATCATGCCACTGCACTCCAGCTTGGGCAACAGAGTAAGACCCTGAAAAGAAAGAAAGAAAAAAAGAAAGAGGGAAAGAAAGAAGAAAGAAAGGGAGAGAGAGAAGAAAAGAGAGAAAGAGAGAGAAAGAAAGAGAAAGAGAAACAGAAGGAAAGAAAGAAAAAGAGAGAGAGAGGGAAGGAGGGAAGGAGGAAGGAAGGGAAGGAGAGAGGGAAAAGAAAAGCAGTTTATAAACTGGTAAGCTCTATGCACATATGAGGTGTTAAGAACTGTCTTCTGCTTTTATAGAATTTCCTTTATGCTGCTGACATCTTGGTATGAACTTTTCCTTGTACAGGTTCACTGCAGAACCAGATTATAACTCCTGATAGCAGTTTCCTTCTTACCAACCCTGCTGCCTTCAGCACTTAGAATTCCCCTGATCCAGGTGTCCCAAATGGTCTCAGCTATTGTGAGTCAGTGTTGGTAATCCATGGATAGTGTCTGGATATTTCGTTTAGATTCTACCAGTTTTTAAAAAGCCCTCTTTCTTAGCAAAACCATGACTTCTATGTGACGTCCAGACAAGGAGTAGAAGCTGAACACTGAATAACACAATACCACAGGCAATGGGGTCAAGTGCCCGTGAAATAGCTGTTGGGATAAAAGGTTATTGTTAGCTTTGCCTCTCGGTCTTGTTCTCGGCTTTGAAGGCTCATCAGTTCCCCCAAGAAATTTTCTGTGCTTCTTAAAAAACACCTTTGAGGCCAGGTGCGGTGGCTCACGCCTGTAATCCCAGCACTTTGAGAGGCCAAGGTGGGCAGATCACCTGAGGTCGGGAGTTTGAGACCAGCCTGACCAACATGGAGAAACCCTGTCTCTACTAAAAATATAAAATTAGCTGGGCATAGTGGTGCATGCCTGTAATCCCAGCTACTGTGGAGGCTGAGGCAGGAGAATCGCTTGAACTCGGGAGGTGGAGGTTGTGGTGAGTAGAGGTTGAGTCATTGCACTCCAGCTTGGGCAACAAGAGCAAAACTCCATCTCAAAAAATAAAAACAAAAAAATAAATAAATACCTTTGAAAGGTGCCAGAGAAGTGGACTGGGATGGAGTGGAGGGTTGCCCTGCAACAGGGGTGCTTTCCTCCTGCACCCAGAAGCAGCTGAGCAGCAGTGTTCCTGGAGCTCCTCCCCCTGGCACTGGGGGTGCTGAAATGGAGCAGTCAGTCAAAGAGCATGGCTGAGGACCAGTGCTTAGCCCTAGATGCACCCCACAGGAAAGCCACTGAGATCTAAGCACATGGAGGATTCTCAGCCTCCTCTCTGACTGGTTCTGATGGGGTTTTCATTAGACTTTCTGGCTGGGAAGGGACCTTCAAGTGTGGATGGGGGCCTGCAAGCCATGACCATGAGAGGGGAACAATGTCTTCAATAAACAGAGCAGTGATCATTGCACATTTACATTGGGCCAAATAGTCTTTCTTTTCTTTCTCTTCTCTTTTTTTTCTTCTCTTTCCTTCCTTACTTTCTTCTGTCCTTCCTTTTTAATCACAAATGCCAAGTCGGGATATGTTTTATTTGGGAAAGAAGGCAAGAGACCCCACCCAACAGTCACAGACAAAACATGGATGAGATCTGTCTGCATTCCCATCAGTGCCTGCCTTCAGAGCTGGAGGTAGATGCCCTAGCAGTCCAGTGACTCAAGCTATGGGGTGCTCACCACTTCCCTTGGGGAATCTGGCCCACGTCTCTGCTGTCTCCTCATTCAAATGTTTTTCCAGCTACTCAGCCACAAGCTCCTTTCCTGGGGGCACTGCAGCTTCCTTCCCTGTGCCACAAGTTTTGACTCATCTTGGACAGAGATGGCGGGAGGTATGGGACTTGCAGAGCATTCAGCTGGGGGCCAAGCAGTCATCCCTTGTTGCTTGTTCTAGGCTTCAAATTAGAGGTCGGCCTCTCCACACCTCATTCTTAGACTGTAAACTTCCTGAGTGTGGGAATGGTCTCATTCGTCTCTGGGTGTTTAGGGCTCAACAGATAAAGTGAATCTTGAGACTCTCCCGTGTTGCATTCTGGAGTGATCAGGGGCTCCTGGATAAGATTTTCCCTTGACCTCCGGCAAAGACCCTAACACCATGGCCAGGCGCAGTGGCTCACACCTGAAATCCCAGCACTTTGGGAGGCTGGTGTGGGTAGATCATCTAAGATTGGGAGTTCGAAACCAGCCTGACCAACATGGAGAAACCCCATCCCTATTGAAAATACAAAATTAGCTGGGCATGGTGGCGTACACCTGTAATCCCAGCTACTAGGGAGGTTGAGGCAGGAGGACACTTGAACCTGGGAGAAGGAGGTTGCAGCGACCCGAGACTGTGTCGCCACACTCCGGCCTGGGCAACAAGAGATCTGTCAAAACAAAACAAAACAAAACAAAAAACCTAACACCAGAACTAATGTTTTATTCTGAGGAAGAGAGGAACTGAGCCTGTTGACAAAGTGGATTCAGTTTTTTTTGCTTGCTTTAGGCCAGCTCTCCTTGTCCCATTTGTCCCCAAGATAAAGCCTTGAACTAGCTTCCCTCCAGTGCAAGCAGGGCCCCCCACAACAATTATAGGCCATTCATTTATGGTTGCTGGACCTAGTCTCATAAACCCCATTCACTCCGAGGTGAGAAAAGTCACAGTGCACCTGAGGTGAGAAAAGTCACAGTGCACCTCCGGCCCAAGCCAGCACAGTTCCAAGGAAGCCTTGCCCTCTAATTAGTGGGCTATTTGCTACCACAGCTCTTACCCGCCTATTGTAAAATCCAGAGAACAATAGCTCCTTATTGCCTGACCAATGTGGTGGGTTCCCAGCTCCATCCATTCCCTCACCCTCCTTGCTGCCCCTTCCCCCATTGAAAGGGGGAGGGTGTCACCTTGTTTGGTTACTCATTTTAAAAAGGCAAAGCCTTTGATTATTACTATTGTATCTTCCTCACTGTACGGCATTGGAAGTTAATTTATTTAGCAAGGCGACCTCCTACTCATGATAGAGACTAGGTTTTTCAGAACGTAAAACCAAAGGCGCTGGAGGGCAGGCCTGGGATCCTGTTGGCTGTTCTTGGTTGGTCCCTGTTACCTAGGTCTGGAGCAAGGACCAGCAGCTCCTGCCTCCACTGTGACCTCAGCTCACCTGCTTTGTCTCCTGGGACACCCTCTTGGGTAGCTCACATGGGGTGCTATGACGTTACCTACAAAAGGACATGGGACTTCCAGAAAAGTATTTAAATTTGGATCTGAACTAAGACTGAGCACTGAACTCTAGCGACCTTCTCAAGCTATTAGCCCCTTTAGTGACTATGGGCTGGTCGTTGCGCTGCTCTGTGCCTCAGTTTCCCCATAAAACGTCAGGATAATTATTTAGCCCTATATCCACGACAAAAGTATTGAGAGAACACATTTGCCCCTTGAAACCTTCCTGCCTCATTTCTCCCAAATCCAGGGGTCTTTCTGAGCTGGGCGCTGTAGTGAAGGGCCCACGACTGGGAGGGAAATGACCTGGGTTTGCAAAGCAGCAAAGCAGTTCCCGGATCTCTCTACTTCTTTGGGGGATTCAAAGGAGGAGGCGTAGCCAAGAAAGTGGAGGACATAACTCTTTCCCCCTCTCAGAGCCTCCGGCCCCGCAGACCCCGAGGTGGGCGCTCGTGCCAGGATCACGCGGCGCGGGCGCGGGCTCCTTGGGCGCCCCAAGAGAGCTGCTAGCCGGGGTAAGACCCACCGCCCCTTCGGAGGACCGGTCAAGTTCCGGGAGAAAGAGGCGGCGGGCGTGCGAGGCCGGAGAAGGGGGCCTGGGCGGCGGGGACTCCCCGTCCGCATCCCCCGGCGAGACCCCTAGGCCGCTCTTCTCAGGGGCCCAGGGAGCCGGGCGGGAGGCAGGTGCGGAGGTCGCGGTCCCAGCGCCTGGGAGGAGCCCTCGGGAGGGTGTCGCGGCACGGCGGGTGGGCAGGAGCGAGCCGGGGCCGGCGCGGCTGCCGGGGGGCGGGGAGGAGGCGCAGGAGGCGGGGCGGAGGCGGCGGCGCCCCCGGGATCCACTCGCCCAGCGCCGGCCCCTGCACTCCGAGCCGCGGCCACCACCCGTCCCGCAGCCAACTTGGGCCGAAACTTCCCCTGGTACCGCGCTCCGGAGCAGGGCGAGCAGCCCAGCGAGACCGTCGGCGGCCGCCCGAGCAGGCGCCCTGGGCGCAGGGCCTCCCTCCGGCTCGGCCGCGGGCTCCGCACCCCCGACTGTCCCCGCTGGCCGAGTTCGGGGGTCCCCGGCGCGGAGCAGGGAGCCCTCCCGGCGGCAGGAGGGTGCGCAGACTCCGAGCGCCGGGGTTGCCTGGCTGGGCTCCGCTGGCCCCCTCGGAGGCTGCCCCAGCATCTGCGGGGCCCGAGACGCCTTGGCGGGACCCCGGGAGCGGAGCGCGCCCGCCCGCGCCGCCAGCCCCGCGCCCCTGCGGCGGATGAAGAGTCGGATGCAGCGGCCCGAGCGGCCCGCGCGCTGAGAGGAGCGGGCAGGGTCTGCCCCGGGCTCCGCCGGCGGGCCAGGGCCCCCGACCGCCCCCTGCGCCCCCACGGGCCGCGCCTCACCCGCCGACCCAGCGCAGCCGGGCGCAGGAAGAGCCGGGCTGGGCCGAGCGGCGCCCGGAGCCCCCGGGCCTGACAAGCGGCGGGACAGGCAGGTAAGCGCCGGCCCTCGCCCCCGGGGACCGCCCCGCCGCTGCCCCGGCCGCTGAGCCTCGCGTGGCTCCCCGCTTTCCTGGCCCCGCGGCCTCGCTGGGTCTCCGCCGGGTGGGTCTGCGCGCTGCGGGCGTCGGGTCGGGGAGGGCCCGGGTGGGCCGCGGCGGCGACGGCGGGGTCAGGTGGGGGGAAGGGAGTCGCCCCCGGCCCGGGCCAAGAACAAAGCTGGGGACCGCCGGGCCCTCGGCGCGGTAAGGTAGGCTCCGGGGCGGCAGCTGCCGGCGGCTGTCCGAGGAGGGGGAGCCCCTGAGCTTCGCGCTCACTCTCCCGGGCTTGGTCGGGCCCGGCCTGGACCCTCCGCCGAGGTCTGCGCCGGCATCGAGCAGCCCCGCGCGAGGACCACATCTGGATTACTTTACCCGCCAGCAGCGAGCTGGTGCCTGCGTTCCTGCCCCGACTGGGCAGGTAGAGCCCGAGTGTCGCTCAGCTTTGTGTTTCTCCGCTTGCTTGAGCGCTCCCCGTCCCCGCCGTGGGAGAGGCGGGACGTGACCTCCACCTCCACCTTCTTGGAGCCTCGGTGGACATGTGGCCAGCGCTCCAGTCAGAGCCAAACTCCCGGATATTTGCATGCTGCAGATCGTCGGGAGAGGCAATTCAATTTTCGGGGAGGTTGACTGGCTGTTTTACAGGGAGGGAAACTGAGGTGGCCCTGGCCCTGGGTTGGTTACTCAGCTGAAGGAGTGTGTTTGTCGGCGGTTCCTCTCCACTTCATCCGGGCCCTTCTTCACTGCTTTTGCCACCTGGCCACGTTGGCAACAGCTTCCAGTTGCTACTCCCCTGGGCAGAGGCTAAGCCTGGTACCTGGAGGAGAAAGGCTGGAGTCATGGAACCAATCCCCTGAACTGCTCCCAGAAAATGCCCACTCACCAGAGCTGCAATGGGACATCTGTGCCCATGCTGGCAGTGTGGAGTCGAAAACCCTGGTTCAGCAGGGCAGGGTCGGCTGCTGGCCAGCCTCCAGCACTCATCCAGGCACACAGGGGAAGCCTAGGGAGCCCCGTCCTGTGGCTGGCCCCTAAGGCAACAGAGAGCCCAGACAGCAGCCAGTACACCCTCAGAAAGCCTAAGGACTCGGCCTCTCCTGCCATCCAATTAACCTGCAGAATTCACTTATCAAAGGCAGGACTCCCCATCTCAGGCACAGAGGAGCGGATGCCAGACCTGGACCTTGCACCCGCACGCCTGCCTAGGCTCACACACACAAGTCCTGGCAGACACACCCACCTATTAGAGTGGAAGACTGAGGGGTGGTTTTCCTCCATCTCAAAATAGCGTCTGTTCTCTCTTTGACACACAAGATTTGTGGTTATAAATAGCAAGAAGGAGGAGGTGTGTCTCCTTGGAAGGATGGCAGTGCTGAAAGAGACCTCTTAGGCACCCTTGTGAGAGGAGTGATGGAGCCGGAGTCTTCATGGTGATGACAAGTCTAGCAGCCCAAGGGAAGGGTCACAATTAAAACCAGGGCTTCTTACTAACAGGTGCAGATGGCATGGACATCAGGGCAGGAGGCGAAGGGAGTAAAGGAACCTAAATCGACAATGGATGGGTGATACCCAAGTGCAGCCAGGAGGGACATCTCTCCTTTCTTTTTCTCTTCTTAAAGACAGTCAGGCCAACAGCATTCGACGCTCTGTGGGATCTGCCTGCCAGGGGAGCAGGAGCCAGGCTCGGAGGAGCTTGCTGGTCTTTTTCCACCCGTGGATTTCATACTTTCCCAGGCTCTGATATCATATGTATTTGAATATGAATGGGTGAGTGAGGGTGGGTGTGTCTGTGTTTCTCCAGGGTGACTGAAACCAGTCCCCTCTTTAGTTCATGTGGTCACTCTAATATCACCAAGGGTTTCTTACTGACTTCAAACTACCCTTTTCTAAATTTTTTTCTGTCCAAAAAGCATAAGTTAAAGGGATGTTGCCAAAATTGCTGGGAGTCATATGTTGCGAAAAGGAAAAAATCCGGGATTCTTCTTCCCTTGTGTATTTCACCCTCTGACTCTAGTGGCAACTGAAAGATTTTTTTGTTTGCCCTTCTTTAGGTTCAAGAAAGGCAGAGGACTAGGCTAGTCTGTTCTAATTTTTAATTCTAGGATGGTTCTGCTGGTTTCTGGGTTTCCACAGTCTGGCTTCTCTAGCATGGAGGAAAGTTTTTACATGAAGTGGTAGTCTTTGTCTTCTCTGAAATAGAAATCAGTCAGTTCACAAAAGCTTTCGTGTCCGCAATTCATAAGTTTCTTCTCTCTTGCTCTTTTTCAGACCTCCTGCCATTTATCTCCTTAATCTTCTAACCAGGTGTTCAGAGCCCACCTTTGCCCCAGCCCCACTCCTGAATGCAGTCGTGGTGGTAGTTGGTGGTTGTTTGGTAACTTCATCAGGTCTCTGAAGACACACAACAACAATAGATGTAAAAGCCCCCTGGGCAGTGAGAGCAGGTGGGAGCTCCACATAAGGGCAGCCTTGGCTGGTTTTTATTGAATGTCTTCACCGAATCTAGGAGCCTAGAAACATCCAGCAGAGGGACTGTGCATCGATATTGCCATAAAGATGAAAAGACATGCTCATTTTAAATCTGAGTCACGCTTTAAAGTAAAACCTTCCGTCCATCTCTAGGGTGCAGCCTGTGCACTCCCCGAAGCAGCACTCTGGGGGAACCCTGAAAATGGACCTGCTATTTGGTATCATCCTGGCCGGACTGTTCCCTTCAGCGAGAAATGTCCCAACTCTGCAGAGCAGGTGTTTGCACAGCTCCTACCAGGCCCTCTCCACCCCTGGCCAGCCCTGTTTACCTGGCTAAATTTAAACCTCCGCCCCCTCCATCCCAGTTTGACCCACTGGCTTGTGGTCTCGCCACTGGGCTGGCTGCTGCGGCAGCATTTCCTGACTTCTTCGCCCCTGTGGTTGCAGTTTGGCCTTTTTGTGCTGCATGAATCCTCTTCTAGACTTTCTAAAGTTGGTCTCTCTCTCCACTGCTTCTCCACCCATGTGGCTGTCTTCCCAACTCTTTCCTCCTGGATGATTTGGAACCTGGTTCGGTACTGGGGGAAGATACTCTCCCCTAACCCTTCCAGTTACTGTGCACGGAGATCTCAGGAAGCCTAGACTCAAGCTGTCACTTAAGGTCCTCAGGGGGCTGTGCTGACTGTAATCATTACGCAGCCTGGCTGCCAGGCTCTTGGATTCTCTTTGAGTAGGTACATAGCGTGCTGGCAGCAGTGTAGCCCTTAAAGGGACAGGGACATTGTCTAAGATGGCCTTTGGCACCCCAAACCTCTAGCTCCCCAAGGAAGCCAACCCACCTGGATGTTCTGTTCTTTCCATCACTGTCTTTTCTAGAGGTTTTCCTGGGGAGGGCGTTTGAGTGAGTGGGGGTGCACACAGTAGCTTCTCCTCTCTGGGTCTCAGTAATATTTTCTTTTTTTTTGAGACAGAGTCTTGCTTTGTTGCCAGGCTGGAGTGCAGTGGTGTGATGATCTTGGCTCACTGCAACCTCCGCCCCCAGGTTCAAGCAGTTCTCCTGCCTCAGCCTCCTCAGTATCTGGGACTACAGGCACGTGCCACCATGCCCAGCTAATTTTTGTATTTTTAGTAGAGAGGGGGTTTCACCATGTTGGGCAGGATGGTCTTGATCTCTTGACCTCATGATCTGCCCACCTTGGCTTCCCAAAGTGTTGGGATGGCAGGTGTGAGCCTCTGCACCCGGCCCCCCTTTTTTTTTTTGATAGGGTCTTTCTCTGTTGCTCAGGCTAGAGTTCAGTGGTGTGATGATGGCTCACTGCAGCCTCAGCCTCCTGGGATCAAGTGATTCTCTCACCTCAGTCTCCCCAGTAGCTGGGACTATAGGAGGCACGTGCCATCACACCTGTTTTTTAAAATTTTTTTGTAGAAATTGGGTTTCACTATGTTGCCCAGGCTGATCTTGAATTCCTGGGTTTAAGTGATTCTCCTGCCACAGCCTCCCAAACTGCCGGGGTTACAGGCATGAGCCACCTCGCCGGCCTTGCCTGTCTTTCCTATAAAGTGAGAGCATTGGGTTAGGTGGTCCCAGAGGCCCCTTCCAGCTGTAACACCCTGTCACTCTGAACAGCTCCAGCTGTTTCAGGTTTGGGAATCCCTCTGCTGTGGACAGGCCTGGGGGGTCCCTACCAGAGGTGGGGTGCTCTGGGCCTGCTGCTTTCACAGTTACTATTTCACCAATCGTGGTCTCAGAGGCGGGGTTTGTGGTCAGGCTGGAGGCTCAGGTTGTGCTTTGGGCTTGGGTCTGCCAGAGGCTTCTGTGGTTTGCTGGCATCTGGGGGATTATGACAAGCCTCTGTCTCTACCTTTGAGTGACTTCGGGGCTGGTGCCTGAGTTCCTGAGGGAGAGGCACCCCAACCATTCTTAAAGGGATGCGGTCCCTTCTCCTCTGTAGCCTCTTTGGGCCCCAGAAATGCTAACTCCTAAAAGGTTACTGTCTAATTTATACAGTAGATTGACTGAGGCCTGGGAAAGGATGGCTGGGCTTAGCTTAGAAAAGGCAGTGGATGAAAAAGTTCTTGGTTTACACACTTTAGCCCCCGAAGGTCACTTTAGAGCTATCAGCAAATAATCAGTTGTTAGATTTGCTCTGAGTCCTGTTGGGAGAGCAAAAACTGTAACACAAAAATATGTCAGGAAAAATGTAAAGTAACAAAGCTTTTCCGAGGCCAGCTCGTGGCCATCCTGCTCGCTGCTCCATCTGCTTCTCTTAGAGAGGTCAGGTCCAGGGCCGAAGGTGTGCAGCCGCAGAGCAGCCCTGAGCTCCTGGGCTCTTGCTGGTGTCACACCTGCTCTGGTGGCACTTCCTGAACGTAACCAGTGGATGGACATGGCCAAGAGGCCGGTGATCCCCCACCCATTTCTCTTACTGGTGAATACCCCCCAGATGATAGGAGGCTTGCCTTGCTCTGGGAGGTTGGGGCAAAGTTGAGTGCCTGTCACAGACTCCTCCCTAAGGTTATAGATTTCACCCTTATTTGTTGAGAAGTTTCTCCCGAGAAATTTTGAGTAAAGAATGACTAAAATTTTCTTAGAAATCTCCGTTTGGCCGGGCGTGGTGGCTCACGCCTGTAATCCCAGCACTTTGGGAGGCCGAGGCGGGTGGATCACGAGGTCGAGAGATGGAGACCATCCTGGTCAACATGGTGAAACCCCGTCTCTACTAAAAATACAAAAAACTAGCTGGGCGTGGTGGCGCGTGCCTGTAATCCCAGCTACTTAGGAGGCTGAGGCAGGGGAATTGCCTGAGCCCGGGAGGCGGAGGTTGCGGTGAGCCGAGACCGCGCCATTGCACTCCAGCCTGGGCAACAAGAGCGAAACTCCGTCTCAAAAAAAAAAAAAGAAAAAAAAAAATCTCGTTTTGGGGTATGAGATCTGCAATTAAAGCAATTAAACTTTTAAAGAGATTGTGTATATAAATTTAGAACCAGGAGATCCCCCTTGAGGCGGGGCTGGTGAGTGAGGGAAGAGGGGGCATTCTCAGTTGCACTGCCGGGGTATACTCTGGGACGAGGAGGACGACACGAGGGCTTTTGAGGCAGACTTCCTGGATGCAAACCCCAGCACAGCCGTGTCACCTGAGGCAGAGCAGGTTACCTAACTTCTCTGTGCCTCAATTTCCTTACTTGTATACTGGAAACTAACTCTATATCTAGGACTAGTGCCCCTGGATTATACCTGGAGCCTTGCCCAGCTCCAGACATGACAGCTTTTATGGTGATATTGATGGGAGCTGGCTGGCAGGACCGCTAGAACCCCTTGGCACCTGCCTTGGACTTGCTCTGGATTGAAAAAGGGAGGCTGCTTTATATGGGACACTAGTATCACCCACTGTTTATACCAGCATGCATCACCCTTCTCCAGGGACGTGCATCTCACGGACATTGACTGTCTCACCAGGCAGAGGAGTCATTTTGATCATGACATGAGAGGAATAGAAGTTTGTGGAATGACTAGGAGAGCACAGATGCTCAGGGTGGGTTGTCATGAGGGGAAGAGGGAGGCAGGTGAATGGGAAAGGAGAGCTCGATGCTGATGTGGCCCTGCACAGTTGAGAATCTGGCCAGTCCCTGCCTGAAAATGAAGGGGTCCTGCTGACCCCATCTCAGAGACATCTGTCGTTTTAACTAAGCAAATGCTGATCCATTCCTTGGATTTGGGAATCACTCAAAATCTTAACTTGTAGCATTTTGTAATTCTTAAAAAAGTAACCTCTGTGAAGTCATATCGAAAATCAGCTTTAAGCTGGGCACGGTGGAAATCAGCTTTAAGCTGGGCACGGTGGCTCACATCTGTAATCCCAGCACTTTGGGAGGCCGAGGATCATTTGAGGTCAGGAGTTTGAGACTAGCCTGACCAACATGGTGGAACCCCATCTCTACTAAAAATACTAAAAATTAGCTGGGCGTGGTGGTGGGCACCTGTAATCCCAGCTACTTGGGAGACTGAGGCAGGAGAATCACTTCAACCCAGGAGGTGGAGGTTGCAGTGAGCTGAGATCGCACCACTGCACTCCAGGCTGGATGACAGAGCAAGACTCCATTTCAAAAAAAAAAACAAAACAAAACAAAAAAAACATTAGCTTTAAATACAAGGTGGGTGAAACCCTACTTGAGACTTTTCCTTTTCCCCTAGGCCAGGACTGCTGACCCTGTGAGACAGGGCAGTGTGCCTGCGAAGGGAAAGGTTTGAGGGCCTCCCACTTGGGGGCCCCAGGAGCCAGGTGGGTGCCTGAACTGAGTGAGGGAAGAGAGGGCTTAGAATACAAGAGGGAATGGAGGGCCGCCCCCTGTGGCTGACTTGTGAATGCATTCCCACCTAAAGGCATCTTGTTCATCTGTGAGCAGGCTGGGCGCTGTCAGGGACCCTTTGTTAATGAGCATACACCTTGCTAGGCAGGGGTCTCCAGCTGATTAGCGGGACCCACTTGCTTTCTTGATAAAGGCCTTTTTCCAGTGTGGAGGTGAGTGCCCAATCTAAGGGGTTGGATCAGGTCCTTTAACTTGTAAGGGCCCAGGAACAACTGTCCCCCGCCCTGCTCTAACCTAATCAATTCCCCAGCTTCTCTAAGAGAGTGGCATCTCCTACAGAGGTGTCAAGTACTGAGCAAGCACACATTTAGTCCTCTTTCCTACCAGTCTTATGTATCATTCCTGATATCAACAGGGAGATTTCACACTTGCCCTAGAATACCCTCCTTACCATCACAGTAGCTTACAACACAACCCAGACTTGGTACGGTGGCCTGCCAAGCCCACCACGTCTGCCTCCCCCTGACTCTGCAACCTCGTCTTGCACGGCACCCTCTCCCACCCAGTTCCTGATGGGGGCCTCCTTGAAGCTGCATGAGCACCCCGTGCTCTTTCAGGGCCCTCGTACCTGTGCTCCCTCTGCCTGGACTGGCCCCGCTCCCCTCTGTGCTGGTGTGGCTCTTCCCCAACCTTCAGCTCTTGGTGTCTCAAAAAGGCCCTGTCCTGGGAGTAGCCACCAGCCCCAGCTGCTCTCTGTTTCTGTCTGTTTCTTCTAGCAGAAGCCTTGGAGTTTGAGGCTGCAGTGAGCTATGATAGTGCCACTGGACTCCAACCTGGGCATCAGAGTGAGACCCTTGTCTCTAAAAATAAAAAAATAAAATAAAAAGAAAAGAAAAAAGATATGTATAGCTCCTAAACTTTAGGGGCTCTTGTTCTGGTGACTTCCACTATGTACAAGTAGGAAGTGCGCAGTATTCCAAAACCTTCAAGTCTTCCATTCTCCCATACCCTGTGCCTGAGATCCAACTTGTGATGCTACATGTGGAAGGTGGTTTTCAGTATACAGCAGAAATGCAGAGAGAACAGGAAGCCAGAGGAAGCTGCCCAGACTGAGCAGTGGAAGCTGGAGGAAGCGCAGAGCTGACTCCTTGCTCAGGCTAGGTCCTCAGATGCTGCCATTACTAGTAGAATCTATTTCACCCGTCCGTGCGATCAGATTGAGAAGCGGTGCGAGGAACTGGACTGGGATTCCGTGAGTGCCCCACATCACAGGCTCTCGGTCACCGCTGAATCAAACAATGCTGGGCTCAGATTCCACACTGTCGTCACCATCTCCAGCTCATCTCTTTGGTTCCAGGTTGCCAGCACCAGTATTCAGCAAGGCCTCATTAAATACAATTAGAAAAGAACCAACAGGAAAGCGGCCTCCAGTTTCATGGGCAGGTGTATCATTGCCCACCCTTTTTCTTAGAGGTATCTCTCTGTCGCCCAGGCTGGAGTTCAGTGCTCAGTCATAGCTCACCGCACCCTCCAACTCCCAAGCTCAAAGGATACTCCTGCTTCAGCCTCCTGAGTACCTGGGACTGCAGGCATGCACCACCATGTCTGAGTAATTTTTAAATTTTTTTGCAGAGATAGGGTCTCATGATGTTGTTGCCCAGGCTGGTCTTGAACTCCACTTCAAGCGATCCTGCCACCTTGGCCTCTCGAAGCTCTGGGATTGCAGGTGTGAGCCACCACTCCTGGCCCGTTGCCTCCCCTTTGCTGCACAATCTTTCCTTGGCTGCCAGGGCACCTCCCTCTTCTAGTTTCCCTTCTCGATCACTGGTAGCTGCTTAACCTGGTTTTTCTATCTCCTTGGACCTCTTATCTTCTCTGTGTACAGTCACACACTGCATAAAGACCTTTCCGTTAACTATGGACTGCATAGACCACAGGGGTCGCATGAGGTATTTCATTGCCTTTTCTATATTTAGATTTGTTTAGATACACAAATACTCACCACTGTGTTCCAGCCGCCTGGAGTATTCAGTACAGTCACAGGCAGTGCACATTAGCAGCCCAGGAGCGATCAGCTGGAGCATCTCACTGGGTGTGTGATAGGTTCTACCATCTAGGTCTGTGACATTCACACAGTGATGACATTGCCTGATGACATGTTTCTCAGGGTGCATCCCTGTTTTAGGTGACGTGTGATGTACTGTGCACTCTGATGACTGTAAGCAGTGTCTCTACCCTTAGGAGATTCACATTTTTTGTCTTACCTGTTTCTCTCCCTTGAACTCTAGACCAGTGTTGCAGGAGCAGCGCCTCCTGTGCAGAATTGCATCCCTCTGAGCTCGTCCCTGTCTTTGCACAGCCCTCTCCGTCTCACCCTTCTCGTTGCTCATGCTGTAAACCCTGGAGTCACTCTTGACTTTTGCCTTCTCTCCCTTCCGACATCAAATCCATCAGTGATTCTTGCCAAATCCAAATTCAGAACATTCCCAGCACCCTGCTGACGTCTCACTCCTCTACCCATCTCATCCCGGCTCATTAGGAAGAGCCTCTTAATTGGTCTTTCTGAGTTAGTTAGGGCAGTGAACCCTGTTGTAACGTGTCAGATCTTGTCACTTTTCCCTTCAAAACCTTCCAGTGGCCTTTCACCTCACGCAGGAGGAAGGCAAGTTCTCACACTGGCTTACAAGCCCTTGGTGGCCTGCCCCGACTTGCCTCTGTGACTGCAGCCTAGCCAGGGCTTCTGTGACCTTCCTATGTAGACCGTGACCCCCGCACCATTCTCTAGCCCTCTTCTCTGCTTTATTTCTCTCTGTTATACCCATGGAACATACAGGTATTTTATATTTCACTTGTTGGTCCTCTGCTTCCTCTTGCTAAAATAGAAACACCACAAGGGCAGGGATTGCTGTCTGTCTTGTCCACTGTTGTATCTTGATTACATGCAGCGCCTGAAACACAGTGGGTGTTCAGTAAACATTTGCTGAAGGACTTAAGTGGATGAAAGACAGCAGTTTCACCTGTTGGCAGGGAAGAGTGTTAACAGTAGGTACAGACTGGGTGTGGTGGCTCATTTCTGTAATCCCAGTGCTTTAGGAGGGATGGCTTGAGGCCAGGAGTTCAAGACCAGCCTGAGCAACAGAACAAGACACCCGTCTCTACAAAAAATATGAAAAATTATCCGGGTGTGGTGGTATACACCTGTAGACACAGATTCTTGGGAGGCTGAGGTGGGAGCATCACTTGAGCCTGGGAGGTTGAGGATGCAGTGAGCTGTGATTGTGCTGCTGCACTCCAGCCTGGGTGACAGAGGGAGACCTTGTCTGAAAAACCAACAGACAAAACCGTAGGTCCTTCCTCTGCTCCATTGCTCCCTCCCCATCTACGCCTCCCCTTACCACACCACAGAGGTGGGGCAGCTGGCGAGAACATGTGGCCCTGGGATATGCCTGCTTTAAAAACATGGACTTTAAAAAAAAAATTATTTATATTTTCATTGAAAATATGAAGAAAATGGTGATTTGAGTTATCATTGGTAGGATTTTGGTGCATTTTCGTGGGTTTTTTGTTTTGTTTTGTTTTTTTGAGATGGAATCTCTCTGTCACCCTGGGCTGGAGTGGGGTAGCACCGTCTCAGCTCACTGCAGCCTCTGCATCCCCGGTTCAAGCGATTCTCCTGCCTCAGCCTCCAGAGTAGCTGGGAATACAGGTGTGTACCACCACGCCTGGCTGGTTTGTGTATGTTTAGTAGGGACAGCGTTTCACCATGTTGGCCAGGATGGTCTTGATCTTCTGACCTCGTAATCCACCTGCCTCAGCCTCCCAAAGTGCTGGGATTACAGGTGTGAGCCACCATGCCTGGCCTTCCTTTCCGTTTTTTTTCTGCCCATGTGTACATGCACAAATATACTTACAGGCTCAGCTGTGTGTTCCTGCACATGCCTGTCTCCTCCGGACAGACGGTGACACCTTGAGGGTAGCGCTGTGCCTGTTTTCCTCCTCTCCAGGTCCTCTCTCGGGCCTGGCGCAGATCAGGTGCACACAGTGGGAGATTACAGACATGACTGGACAAGTGCGTGTCTGTTCCCTGGTGAGCACCTGTAGTCCCTGCAGAGCCAGTCCCTGTGGTTTCTTTGCCTTTTTGGTTCATAAGCTGCTTGGTGAGGACAACGTCTTCACCACTTTTGTTTCCCCAAGATTGTTCCGGAGTCACGTTTCTCTGCCTTGACACTGTGGATGTTTTGGACCCAATAATTCTTTGAAGGGCTGCTCTGTGCATTGTAGGATGTCTGAGAATAAACATGGCCCCTACCCGCAAAACGCCAATAGCACCCCACTCCAAAGAATGACAACCAAAAATGTCTCCGCACATTGTCCCCCTGGGGACAGCGGGAGGGAGCAGAATCACCCCGGGTGGCGGGGGGAGGGGGGAACTGTTGCTCCAGAATGTCTCTCTGGTTTTTTCCTGACAATCTTCCCTTGTTTTTGCTTTCCCTAAATCCTGTGGATTTATTATCCGTTTTATATCCTATTTCCATGCTACTGCCCAAGGGCAGGCCGTTGGGGAGCTGATGTGAATTATGGCAGCCGCATTCTCACTAGCTGTTTGTCCCTGGCCCACCCCCACAAGGCCATCTCCCCACTGCTCCCAGGTGGACCATGCCACCACCCTCTTCACCCATGAACAGCTGTCCTGCTGATTAAACAGCTCCTCAAGTTGAGTGAGGTGTCCTGTAGCAGAAGAGGTTTTGTTATTTACTGTGTATCTGCCTTCCTCGGTTTAGTCTGGCGGTGATTTTCAGGCTTTTGGAAGTCTTTGCAAGCTTGTACTTTCTGTCCTGTCCAGTGGAAAGCGCGTGGCCTCGAGGCTCAGGTGGACTTAGGTTTGAACTAACTCATTCATCCATTCAAGCCTGATTGGCTTGCCTTGGCTGTTGAAGTTTTCTGAACTCCGGTTTCTTTACTCTTTAAACAGGGGTAATAATGCCCAACTTCTAAGGTCATTTTTGAGAATTAAATATGATAATTTATGTGAATTTGGGCAATGCCTGACATATATTATGTACTTCGTCAATGTTACCTCCCTTTTTTTTTTTTTTTTTTTTTTTTTGAGACGGAGTTTCGCCCTTGTTACCCAGGCTGGAGTGCAATGGCGCGATCTCGGCTCACCGCAACCTCCGCCTCCTGGGTTCAGGCAATTCTCCTGCCTCAGCCTCCTGAGTAGCTGGGATTACAGGCACGTGCCACCATGCCCAGCTAATTTTTTGCACTTTTAGTAGAGACGGGGTTTCACCATGTTGACCAGGATGGTCTCGATCTCTCGACCTTGTGATCCACCCGCCTCGGCCTCCCAAAGTGCTGGGATTACAGGCTTGAGCCACCGCGCCCGGCGCGTTACCTCCCTTTTTAACACTTTATTGAAAAAAAGTGCAAGTGTCAATAAATCGTCCCCTAGATGCTCAAATACCTAGTCAGAGTTTGGACAGAAGAACTGCGTGTTTTATAGTTTGGTTTATTTTGACAATTGAGGAGACAAAAGAGACCTGAAAATTCATTTACAAGACAGCGACTTTTACCGATAGCTCTGCAGCTCCAGGCTCCTGGACTTCTCTGGGACGGTCCTCCCAACGGCAATGTGGATTCCTCAAAGGCAGAAGTGATGTCCTCCTTGTCCCTGCTCCTCTCTCCTCACTGGTAATCCCACCACTCAGCGTTGCTGCTACTCAGCCATACTGCCAAGTTAATGAGCCAGGGACTTCTAAGCCGGTTATCAGCCCCAGTTCAATAAAGCCAGCCTTGAGTTACCACGTTTCATTGATATTAAGATGCATTTCAAAGTATCTGAGGTCAGAATGCATCTCAGAATCAATATTGTATAACAGTTCGATGAGAAGTACTTTTCTTTCTTAGTGGTACAAAATAACAGTGAATGCTAGAATCAGTAGCCTCTTAGGTTTGGTGAAATAAGGTAATTGATCGCTGTTCACTAAGGTGACCTGTTGTCATTTCCTGGTGCCTACTTTGGTGTTCCTGTGGAAATGCACTTTTGTATTTTGCCAAATAGAGTATTTGTTTCCTGTTACCTTCATATTGAACATCCATTAACTAAGGGTTAAAATTGAGAGAGGAAATTCTAGGCAAAGACTGGAAGTCCCATGGACCCTGATGCTTGAGCCTGCTGGGCTGCCTGTGGCCACCTGGGAGTCAGCAGTCCAGGATTCTGCCCTTGCATTACTGAGGATCTTGAGCAAATGTGCTTATCACTGCTCATCTCCCTCTTCTCATTTGTAAATGAGAAGTTTGATTCATGATGTAACCCCTTCATATCTGATAGAATTGTTAGGGTAAAGCAACGTGGTGTGCAGGAAAGTGCTTTATAACCAATGTAAGGTGCTGTTCCCACCTGATATGCAGAAGGGAACTTGTGACCCAGAGACTGACATAACACAGCCCCAGGTGACTCAGTGTTGATTCATACCTGGCACTTATCTTATTTGTCTATTTCTAGGAGAGAAGCTTTGAAATTATAGAAGCTTGTCTGGCAAGATGAAATAGTATCCCAAAAGATCAAAAAGAAGTTACATCCTGTAAATAGAATGCAAGCTTTTTTTCTTTTTTCATTTTATACTTTCCTGTTTCACTGTCTTGGCGTTGGAAAATGTGGCATAAAATATTGTTAACATTAACACAAATATATTTGTCATGAAAGAGTAAGTCTAATCTCTTATGTACAGTGCTTTAAAAAAAGTCAAGTTCTGCAGTGCAAAAGGTGCTGGCTTAATCTTGGCTCCAGAACCTCACAGGCAGTGCAACCACCACACAGAGGTGACCTTGAGCAAATTACCCAAACTTTCTCGACCCCAGTTTCCTCATCTGCTAAAATCTTAAAAGGCTGTTGTGAGGATGAAATGAAATGAATAGAAAGCACTGACATTATAAATGCATGCAGGGCCTTGCACTTAGAAGGCACCAGAAGATGTTGGCTTTTATGCTTCTGAACAACCACAAAACATGCTGTTGTGCAATTGCCAGTGACTGGTTCTGCTGACAGAATCAAAAGCTTGGTATGTCTGGGAAGAAGAAATAGAGTGGTGTTATTTTCATACTTAACCATGGCATTAATAAGCCTCACAAACATGTCAGTTCAACAGTAGCCTGACCTAATTAAGATTGCATTTTTGACACATATAGTATGTTATATAGTAACCAAATCAAGAATCCTGGCCAAAACCTTACCAGACAGCTTTAAAATATTTCCTTTCAAATGAGATTCTTGAGGTTCACTGTTACTCACTCCACGTGCTGAGGTCGTAAGCAGCATCCCACTTTTATGCTTAAAAGCCTAGGAGACCTGACCAGGCATGACGGCTCATGCCTATAATCCTAGCACTTTGGGAGGTTGAGGTGGGTGGATCACCTGAGGTCAGGAGATCAAGACCAGCCTGGCCAACATGGTGAAATCCCGTCTCTACTAAAAATATAAAAATAGCCGGGCGTGGTGGCAGGTGCCTGTAACCCCAGCTACTTGGGAGGCTGAGGCAGGAGAATCACCTGAACCCAGGAGGTGGAGGTTGCAGTGAGCTGAGATCACGCCATTGCACTCCAGCCTGGGCAACAAAGTGAGAATCCCATCTAAACAAACAAACAAACAAAAAACCTAGAAGACCTTCTCTCTAAAAATGGGCTGTAGGGAAATGGTGTCCTACTGATATCTCACATTCAGTATGGAATACAGACTTCTGAGAAGATATCACAAACCTACTTTCATAACTGAGAGAGTCTTACAGTGTGAAATTCACTAGCTGCATGCAGTGTGCAAAAATTCATTAGTTTCGGCCGGGCACGGTGGCTCAAGCCTGTAATCCCAGCACTTTGGGAGGCCGAGGCAGGTGGATCACGAGGTCAAGAGATCGAGACCATCCTGGTCAACATGGTGAAACCCCGTCTCTACTAAAAATACAAAAAATTAGCTGGGCATGGTGGCACGTGCCTGTAATCCCAGCTACTCGGGAGGCTGAGGCAGGAGAATTGCCTGAACCCAGGAGGCGGAGGTTGCGGTGAGCCGAGATTGTGCCATTGCACTCCAGCCTGGGTAACAAGAACGAAACTCCGTCTCAAAAAAAAAAAAAAAAAAAAAAAAAAAAAATTCATTAGTTTCACACATTCTGCCCTCTCTGTATTTCTTTCTCCACTCCCTACCCTGTGTTGCTATAGCTGAATAGTGGATATACCATTGACTTTTTATTCTTTTTTTTTTTTTTTTTTTTTGAGACGGAGTTTCACTCTTGTTACCCAGGCTGGAGTGCAATGGCGCGATCTCGGCTCACCGCAACCTCCGCCTCCTGAGTTTAGGCAATTCTCCTGCCTCAGCCTCCTGAGTAGCTGGGATTACAGGCACGTGCCACCATGCCCAGCTATTTTTTGTATTTTTAGTAGAGACGGGGTTTCACCATGTTGACCAGGACGGTCTCGATCTCTTGACCTTGTGATCCACCCGCCTCGGCCTCCCAAAGTGCTGGGATTACAGGCTTGAGCCACTGCACCTGGCTGACTTTTTATTCTTAATCAGCTTTATTGAAGTGTAACTTACATACAAAAAAATTCACACATTGTACATGTACAGATCAACAAATTTGGACAAATACTCATGCAACATCAGCCCAATCAAGATATTTCTGCTTCCCCACAAATCTCCTTGTCTCCCTTCCCCATAGCCACACCCCACCACCACCCCAACTCAGGCACCCACTGACCTGATCTGTGTCATTTGAGATTACTTTTGCCTGTTCTAGAATTTCACATGAATAGATTTATACCAGAATTATGGTTTTTTTTTTTCCCCCAGCTTTTTGGTGTTTGGCCTCTTTTGCTCAGATAGTATCTGTGGGATTTATCTAGGTTGTTGCAGGTATCAGTAGCTCATTCTTTTTTTTTTTTTTTTTGGAGACAGGGTCTTGCTCTGTCACCCAGGCCATAGTGCATTGGTGCAATCATGGCTCACTGCAGCCTCAAACTTCTGACCTCAAGTGATCTTCCCCCCTCAGCCTTCTGTGCAGCTAAGACTATAGGTATACGCCACCATGCCTGGCTAATTTTTAAAAATGTTGTAGAGGGAGGGTCTCACTATGTTACCCAGGCTGATTGCAAACCCCTGACCTCAAGTGATCCTCCTGCCTCAGCCTCCAAAAGTGTGAGCCACCACACCCAGCCCAGAGAATTATTGAGTACCTTTCACTTAGTTTTCTCTTACACTAACATTTTACATAACCAAAGTACAATGACCAACAAGAAGAAATTAACATTGTTACAGTATTGTTAATTAATTTATAGACCTTCTTTCAATTTCATCAGTTTTTCCCTAATGTCTTTTTCTGTCCCCAGATTCAATCCAGTATCTCATATTAAATTTAGTCATGTCTTCTTAATCTCCTCCAGTGTGTGACAGTACCTTAGTGTTACTTTTGCCTTTCATTACCTCAACCTTTTTCTTTGAGACAGAATCTCCCTCTGTCACCCAAGCTGGAGTGTAGTGGTGCGATCTTGGCTTACCACAACCTCCACTTCCTGGGTTCAAGCGATTCTCCTGCCTCAGCCTCCCAAGTAGCTGGGACTATAGGTGCGAGCCACCACTAGCTAATTTTTTTTATTTTGGGTAGAGACAGGGTTTTGCCATATTGACCAGGCTGGCCTTGAACTCCTGACCTCATTTTTGAAGATACATTTATAAGATGTTCTTCTCTCTATTTGGGCTTGTCTGATGTTTTCTCCTGATTAGAATGTACTTATACAGTTCTGGCAAGCATATCACAAAAGTGGATATTGGATCCTTCTCAGTGCATCATATCAAAGAGTGCATGACATGATATTACTGGTGACATTAACTTTTGATCATTTAATGTAATTTTTGATTTGGGTTTGTTTGTCTACCACGTTGCTATTTGATTTCCATTCTTCTCCCTCCGCACCACAGCTTTTTTACGGTGGTGGTTCTAGGGCTAACTACATGCGTCCTTAACTTTCTGAGTTTATTTAGCAGCAACACTGTACCTCTTCCCAGGCCACACTTCACTAATGTAATAAACTTACCACAGTATATTCCATTTACCTCCCCCCACTTAGCGGATTGTCTATCTTAAAATACATGTCTGACAATCTGCCAAATGTCAACTTTTGCTTTAGTCTGTGGTCTCGTAGTAAATTTTGAAAGGACTAGAAAGTATTTTATATTTACCTGCTTATTTACCATTTCAGGTACTTGTTTTTCTTTTCTGTAGATCCATGTTTCCAGCCTGATGGGTATCCCAGATGTAGCATTTCTCATAGTGCAGATCTGCTGATAACAAATTATCTCAACTTTCATTTATCTTGAGAACATCTTTATTTCATCTTTGTTTTTGAAAGGTATTTTTGCTGGATATAAACATTGTTTTTTTTTTTTCTTTAAGCACTTTAAAAGCATTATTTAAAAACTCTCATTTTTCATCTGGGCACAGTGGCTCATGCCTGTAATCCCAGCACTTTGGGAAGCTGAGGAGGGTGACTCATGTGAGCCTAGGTTGAGATCAGCCTGGGCAACATGGTGAAATCTCATCTCTATTTAAAAAAAAAAAAAATTAGCCAGGCATGGTGGCACACACCTATGGTCTCAGCTATTCAGGAAGCTGAGGTAGGAGGATCGCTTGAGCCCAGGGAAGTTGAGGCTTCAGTGAGCCGAGACCGCACCACTGCTCTCCAGCCTGGATGAGAGAGTTAGACCTTGTCTCAAAAACAAAAACAAAACTAGAAAACCCCTCTCTCTCTCTCTCTTTTTTTTTTTTTTTTTTTTTTTTTTTTGAGACAGAGTCTCACACTGTCGCCAGTGCTGGAGTGCAGGGGCACGATCTTGGCTCACTGCACAACCTCCACTTCCCAAGTTCAAGTGATTCTCCTGCCTCAGCCTTCTGAGTAGCTGGGATTACAGGCACCCATCACCACACTCAGATAATTTTTTGTATTTTTGGTAGAGATGGGGTTTCACCATGTTGGCCAGGCTGGCCTCGAACTCCTGACCTCACGATTCACTTGCCTCAGCCTCCCAGAGTGCTGGGATTACGGGCATGAGCCACCACGCCCGACCAACTTCTAGTTTTTTAATAAGTCGACTGTCTTTTTTTTTTTTTTTTTTTTGCTCACCTTCAACTGTCTTGATCGAGTTATAGCTTGTTTTCTTTTAAATCATCATTCTCTGTTCATAATATGTCATCCCTCTCCACTTCTGCTTTCAAGATTTTATATTTATTTTTTAGCAGTTTGACTGTAATGTGTCTGGGCACGGGTCTTTTTTTGTGTCTATTTCTTGGAGTTTGGTGAGCTTCTTAGATCTGTAAGTTAGCGGTTTTCATTAAATTTGGTAAAATTTTTGCCATTGTTTATTCAAAAAATGTTTTCTAACTCATTCCCTTTCTCTCATCCTGATGCTTTCAGTTCTGCTTATATTAGACTGATTGATTCTGTCACTCAGGTTCCTGAAATTTGATTAATTTTTCTTTAATTTGCCAGGCACGGTGGCTCAAGCCTGTAATCCCAGCACTTTGGGAGGCTGAGGCGGGTGGATCACGAGGTCAAGAGATCGAGACCATCCTGGTCAACATGGTGAAACCCCGTCTCTACTAAAAATACAAAAAATTAGCTGGACATGGTGGCGCGTGCCTGTAATCCCAGCTACCCGGGAGGCTGAGGCAGGAGAATTGCCTGAACCCAGGAGGCGGAGGTTGCGGTGAGCCGAGATTGCGCCATTGCACTCCAACCTGGGTAACAAGAGCGAAACTCCGTCTCAAAAAAAAAAAAAAAAAAAAAAAAAAAAAATTTTCTTTAATTCATTTTTCCTTGTTATTCAGATTCAATAATTTCTGTTGATATCTCGAGGTTCACTGACACTTTCTTCTATCATCTCCAATTTCCTATTAAGATTATCCAGTGAATTTTTCATTTTAGTTGTCCCCGTCTTTAGTTCTTGAATTTTTATTTGGTTCTTTTATAGTTTCCACTTCTCTGCTGAAATTCCCTGTTTATTTTTATGATAAGACCATATTTTTATAAAACTATTTCAATATATTTTCCTTTCCCTATTTAAATATATTTCTGACAGCTGCCTTAAAGTCTTTGTCAGCTAAGTTCAACATCTGGGCCATGTCAAGTCAAGTATCTTTTAACTATTTTCTCTCATTTTCCTGTTTATTTATTTATTTATTAGTCTAAGCATTTTTTTTTTTTTTTTTTTTTGAGACAGGGTCTTGTTCTGTCACCCAGGCTGGAGTGCACTGGTGCAATCATAGCTCACTGCAGCCTCAATCTCCCAGGCTCAAGTGATCCTCCCACCTCAACCTCCCAAGTAGCTGGATCTCCAGGCAGGCACCATTATGTCTGGCTAACTTTTTTTTTTTTTTAATAGACAAGGTTGCCCAGGCTAGTCTCAAACCCTTGAGCTCAAGACATCCTCCCACCTTGGCCTCCAAAGTGCTGGGATTTGTAGGTGTGAGCCCACACACCCTGCTGGTCTATTGATTTTTGATTAAGTATTATACAATGTGATGTATTTTTTAAACTCTGGGTTTTATCATTCTTCCTTGAAGTGTGTTGATTGTTGTTTTTGCAGGCAGTGCAGTGACTGTTCGTGTGGCTCTGTAAAAAGCACAAACTTTAACTCGACAGGACTCAACTTCTAATTCCACCTTTTCTATAGGTCTTATTAGGGCTTAGTTTTAGACTTTATTTGATTGGGTCTAGATGATGTCTTACCCTAGGCCATGCTCCTTATCTTACGGCATGTCTCAGCTGGATTCCAGGAGTGTTAACTGCTACTTACTTTAAAAAAATGTGTTACAGTTTTATTGAGATATACTCACATACCATAGAATTTACTCATGTCAAGTGTACAAGTGGATGGTTTTTGGTATGTTACAAAGTTGTGCAGCCACCAACATAATCAACTTTGTAACGTTTTCATCCTCCCCAAAAGAAACTCATACCCATCAACAGTCACTCCCCGTTTCTTTCCAACTCCCTCACCATAATCTACTTTTCATCTCTGTTGATTTGCCGGTTCTGGACGTTTCATAAAAGTTGAACCATATAATATGTGGTCATTGTGACTTCCTTCTTTTACTTAGTATAATGTTTACAAGGCCCATCCGTGTCATATCATAGCATGTATTAGTACTTTATTTCTTTTTGTGGCCAAATAATATTTCATTGAATAGGGATTTTACCTTTTATTTATTTATTTTTGAGACGGAGTCTCCCTTTGCTGCCCAGGCTGCAGTTCAGTGGTGCAATCCCAGCTTACTGCAACCTCTGCCTCCTGGGGTCAAATGATTCTCCTGCCTCAGTCTCTTGAGTAGCTGGGATTACAGGGCACCCCCCAACCACCACACTGGGCTAATTCTTGTATTTTTAGTAGAGACAGGGTTTCACCATGTTGTCCAGGCCGGTCTCCAACTCTGACTTCAAGTGAGCCACCTGCCTCAGCCTCCCAAAGTGCTGGGATTACAGGCGTGAGCCGCTGCTTTTATTTAGCTTTTTATCAGCGGACAGACACTAAGGTTGTCTCCACCTTTGGGCTATAATGAATAATGCTGTTTCGACATCTGTGCATATGTGTTTATGTGGAAGTGGAAATATGTTTCATTGCTTTTGGGCAAATACTTGGGAATGGAATTGTTGGTCATATAGTAACTCTATGTTTAATGTTTTGAGGAAATAGTCAACTGTTTTTCAAAGTGGCTGTACCATTTTACAATTCCACAAGCAGTGTGCAAGCGTTCCAATTTCTTCACATCCTTGTCAACACTTGTTATTATCTTTTTTATTGTAGCCTCACTAAAGGGTATTGCTGTGGGCTGAATTGTGTTCCCTCTAAATTCATATGCTGAAACTCTAACCCCCATGTGACAGTGTCTGGGGATGGAGCCTTTGAAGGGTAATTAGGATTACTAATCCTACCTCATGATAGGATTGGTGCCCTGTGAGGACACCAGGAGAAACCAGGAAGAGGGTCCTGACCAGAAGCCGATAATTCTGGCCCCATGATATCAGACTGCCAATCTCTAGAACAAAATATGGGAAAACATTTTGTTATGGCAGCCTAAAAAGAGAGGAAATGTATTTCATTATGGTCTTCATTTGCATTTCCCCAATGGCTAATGTTGAACACCTCTTCATGTGTTTATTGGCCATTTCAATATCTTCTTTGGAGAAATGCCTCTTCAGATCCTTTGCCCACTTAAAAAATTAGGTTTTATTCTTGAGTTGTAAGAGTTCTTACATGATTCACAAATAGTTGTTCCCATTTTGTGGGTCACTTACTTTTGGGTACCTTGCTCGCTCCACTGAAGACAAAAGTTTGCAACATGTTAGGTAGCTAATACAGATCTCTGAGGCAGCCTGCATTAGTTATTGGTGAAGGAAGTAACCTGAATGTCTTTAGACAATCTCATCAAGCTGTGATAAAGTGATAAAATGTAAATCTTTACATATTTGGCATGTTGAATATTGTTTTCTTATATAATAAGTAGAAAAATTGATAAATCATTACTAACTGATATCACTGGAGTTTCAAGAGCTCAGGAACCAACTTTCCTTTGGGACAGATGACTTGTGCATCAAAACCCAGTCTGACAATTGGCTTACTGAATCTGAGCACTGACTAAGTGAGACACCTGCTGGTTAGACCTCAGGGATTTTAGGGATATTCAAATTCCATGAGAATTTGAATTGATGCCCATATCTTTTCACAATTTTAGAAGTTTAGGGGGAAGTGAAAGTCCTCCAAAATAAAAGCAAACTTTTTGGAATGGAAGTATTTATTATTATATGTTGTGACAACTCTGCTGTCCCTTCTCCCAAAATACTACATGGTGTGTGTCTTTTAAGGAAATGTGATTAGCGAGACCTCCATCTCCACAAAAACGTTAAAAAAAAAAAATCATCTGGGTGCAGTGTAATTCCAGCACTTTCAGAGGCTGAGGCAAGAGGATTGCGTGAAACCAGGAGGTCGAGGCTGCAAGGAGCTATGATTGTGTCACTGCACTCCGGCCTAAGTGACAGAGCAAGACCATTTTATAAATAAAGAAGAATGGAAGTTAATTTAGTTTTACATTTCATAATACCGCATAAGATAATTGGAGCTAATCAGAGATAACACAAACTTCTACTTGAGCATTACTATCTTGTTAAACACACTGAAACACACTCCTAGGAGTCACATTTCAATGGCATGCCTGCCAGTGGTGAGTGAGGTCTTCCTCTCCACGCATGGCTGGCCTTTCATTATTTTAATTTTTATTTTTACTGCTGGTCTTTCTTTTTCTTTTCCTCTTTCTTTCTTTCTTTCTTTCTTTCTTTTTTTTTTTTTTTTTTTTTTTTTTTTGAGGCAGAGTCTCGCTCTGTCACCCTGGCTGGAGTGCAATGGCGTGAACTTGGCTCACTGAAACCTCTGCCTCCCAGGTTCAAGCGATTCTCCTGCCTCAGGCTCCCAAGTAGCTGGGACTACCGAGTGTGTGCCACCACGCCTGGTTAATGTTTTGTATTTTAAGTAGAGAAGGGGTTTCGAAACCGTGTTAGCCAGAATGGTCTCAATCTACTGACCTCGTGATCCTCCTGCCTCAGCCTTCCAAAGTGCTAGGATTATAGGCGTGAGCCACCGCGCCCAGCCCTGGCTGCCATTTCAATCAGCCAGCAATCAGGGAGTCTATGGGAAGCATTTTCCAAGAGCAATTAGTAAGATGATAATGCTTTGCGTGTGTGTGTGACTCGAGCAGATCGCTTCCTCCTGCTGTTTGCCTGCTGGTGTGGGGTGAGAATGCTTTGAGCTTGGAGTAAAGATGAGGTAACAGGTCCTGACTTGAGGAGATCTGGATTTGAGACCCAGCGGTCTGACCTGAGGCTCACACTTGGCTTTCATGAGTAGCAGTTTCTTTGGGGGGCTAATGTGTGCTCTGCCATTTCCCTGAGGTGCCGTGAGGATCCAGTGAAGTGATACACATGAGAGTGCCGTGAATACTGCACTCATTCCCACAAACCTGAAGCCTCATGGAGGTGCTGCTAGGATTATTTTCCACCGGGTCGCCCTGACTGCCCCTATCAGGACAAGCAGCCGGAGAAGCAGGAGGCCTCAGAGAAGGACAAGGGAGCTTCCCACTTTGGGACTTTCGCAAGGTCTCCAAACCAATGGGCTGCGTGGCCCCAGGTTGTTTCTGTCCAGTCCTGTTTACTGGGATTCTGTCTCACATGTAACTTCCACTGGATGGCTTCTGTGGTCTCAGGAGGTCTATGAATCCTGTGTTCTTAACTTGCTGTCATTTCAGAACTGCAGGGGCTTGTCAGCATTTCGGCATGGTAGATCCATTAAATCCTTATGGAGTTTCTTCTTGGCTGTGTCCCTGGGGACACATTTTCTGTCAGCCACCCCCTATTAAACATGCATGCAGACCTCAGGTTCAGGATTTAGGAGGGTACGTGAGGTGAAGTGAATTAAATGAATTCCTGTGGAGAGCTGTTTGCCCTCTAACATACTCTGCACTTTCTTCAGAGGCGATCTTTCTTCAGAGGAGAAATAAAAGCCTTCTTTAGTACAGATAACTGGGCAATGTGGCTCACACCCATGCCACAGCTGAGTATGTAAGATTGGACTTGTACTGTGTTTGGTTGTTACAGCAGGAGTCAAATTGGGTCTCCTGAAACGCAACTGGCGCTGCTCAGCAATGCATCGTCTTGTCAGGGTCCGGCTGCAATGGTGCTTAGGTGGTTATAGTTGTGATGGAAGCTTTTGTTTCCACAGACCTGTAAATTCGCCGGTCTCTCTCATAGAGACCCTGAACACCACTGCGGAGAGGAGAGTTGGGTGTCCGACATTGGCTCTGAGCCTCTGCTATCTGCCCTTTGGCCTTTGGTGCAGCTGGCTTTAGTGTCCATGTGGTTAGCTCCTTGGCAGTCACACTGGTTTCACAGTGAGGATGCTCATGCCCGGAGGACTAAGGACTCATGTCCCTCTGTTCATGTTGGTGCTGCAGAGCTGGCTGGGGCACCCCAGGTGGGGATGTGAAAAGGCCAAGCCACTCAGGAGTGGCTCATGAGTTTAACGCTTCCCCAGGTGTGCTTGCTGCTGGCAAGGAGGGGTCGCCACTTGGGTGACTGTCAGCCACTTCTATCCAGGGTACTACAATCAACCATCCATTCTTCTTTCCACTTCCTTTGGTACCTTTTTCTCATTATCCTCTTCAATGTGGCAGGCACAAAGTTAGCTACTAAAAATGCAAAAGGTGGTATAAGAAGAGGGGTGCTTCCGCTAGAGAGTGTTTCATCCCAGAAGGATCTTCGTACTCTTCATTTTGTGGCAAGATTCTATAACATGACTGAGGCATAGTTCTCACCTTTCAGGAGGTTATATTCTAAGTGGAAATTTAAAAATTGCATGCAGTGCTATAAGGCTGAACCATTTTGCAGCTCTAAGACTCTGGGAAAGTTGCTGAACTCTGAGTTTGAACTTCCTCCTCCTTAAAGGGGCTATGAAAATTCACCTCAAAGGGTTATTATGACATAATTACATAAGAATGGAATAAGAATGTTTTTCTTTCAATTGATGTGTATCATCTTTGCAGATGGCTACTATGTTATTAGGACATAAGTTCTTATTAAGTTGTTTGTATTTCACTGCTTAATAAAGGGGACTACTAAGTATTTCTTTTGGCCTAGAGACTCGATGTAAAAATTACTACAATGCTAAAGACAACATGAACCAAGTTCATTGACTCTAAGATGCCATTGATTTATACTTTACTTTTATTTTATCTTATCTTATTTTTTGAGACAGGGCCTTGCTCTGTCACCCAGGCTGGAGTGCATTGGCACAATCTTGGCTCACCGCAACCTCCGTCTCCTGGGTTCAAGTGATTCTCCTGCCTCAGCCTCCTGAGTAGCTGGAATTGCAAGCATGTGCCAGCACACCTGGCTAATTTTGTATTTTTAGTAGAGATGGACTTTCTCCATGTTGGCCAGGCTTGTCTCGAACTCCTGAACTCAGGTGATCAGTCCGCCTCAGCCTCCCAAAGTGCTGGGATTACAGGTGTGAGCCACGAAGAAAGAAAAACAGTGCCGATTCCCTGTAAAATAATGCCTTTAAGAAAATATTTTTAAACATGTGAGTTAGTCATGCCAGCCTCTCCAGCTCTGTACTTTCTTCTGTTCTGGGGGACTTGTCCATTTTTCTTGCCTCCAGACATATTGTTTGGCCTGTGATATGGTTTGGCTCTGCATCCCACCCATATCTCACATTGAATTTTAATTCCCAATGTTGGAGGTAGGACCTGGTGGGAGTTGATTAGCTTAATAGGGGTAATAGGGGTGTTTCTAACGGTTTATCCCCAACCCCCTAGTGCTGTCTCATGATAGAGTTCTCACAAGATCTGATTGAAAGTGTGTGGCACCTCCTCACCCCCTCTCCTGCTGGCCATGTGAAGATGTGGTTGCTTCTCCTTTGCCTTCTGCCATGATTGTAAGTTTCCTGAGGACTCCCAGAAGAATAGCCTGTATAGCCTGCAGAACTGTGAGCTGATTAAACCTCTTTTTTTTTTTTTTTAAAGAAATTTCCCAGTCTCAGGTATGTCTCTATTGCAGTGTAAGAACAGACTACTACAGAAAATTGGTGCCAGGAGTGGGGTATTGCTGTAAAGATACCTGAATATGTGGAAGCAACTTTGGAACTGGCTACTGGGTAAAGGTTGAAATAGTTTGGAGAGCTCAGAAGAAGACAGGAAAATGAGGGAACTTCCTAGAGACTTGTTGAATGGTTGTGACCAAAATGCTGATAGTGATATGGACAGTGAAGTCCAGGCTGAAGTAGTCTCAGATGGAGATGAGGAACTTATTAAACACTGGAGTGAAGGTCACTCTTGCTATACTTTACCAAAGAGACTGGCAGCATTGTGCCCCTTCTCTAGGGACCTGTGGAACTCTGAAATTGAGAGAGATGATTTAGGGTATCTGGAAGAATAAATTTCTAAGCAGCAAAGCATTCAAGATATGACCTGGCTTCTAACAGCCTATGTTCTTATTCATGAGCAAAGAGATTATCTGAAACTAGAAGTTATATTTGAAAAGAGCCGGGTGCGGTGGCTCAAGCCTGTAATCCCAGCACTTTGGGAGGCCGAGGTGGGTGGATCACAAGGTCGAGAGATCGAGACCAACCTGGTCAACATGGTGAAACCCCGTCTCTCCTAAAAATACAAAAAATTAGCTGGGCATGGTGGTGCGTGCCTATAATCCCAGCTACTCAGGAGGCTGAGGCAGGAGAATTGCCTGAACCCAGGAGGCGGAGGTTGCAGTGAGCTGAGATTGCGCCATTGCACTCCAGCCTGGGTAACAAGAGCAAAACTCCGTCTCAAAAAAAAAAAAGAAAGAAAAGAAAGCAGGCCAGATACAGTGGCTCACACCTGTAATCTTAGCACTTTGGTAGGCTGAGGCAGGTGGAATCACTTGAGGTCAGGAGTTTGAGACCAGTTGAGCAATGCGGTGAAATCCTGTCTCTACTAAAAATACAAAAAGTTTGCCAGGCTTGGTGGTGCATGCCTATAATTCCAGCTACTTGGGAGGCTGAGGCACAAGAATTCCTTGAACCCAGGAGGCAGAGGTTGTAGTGAGCCATGATCACACCACTGCACTCCAGCCAGGATGACAGAGTGACTGTCTCAAAAAAAAAAAAAGAAAAAGAAAAAGAATAAGAAACAAAAAAAAAGAAAGCATAGCGTAAAAGTTTGGAAAATTTGCAGGCTAGCCGGGCGCGGTGGCTAAAGCGTGTAATCCCAGCACTTTGGGAGGCCGAGGCGGGTGGATCACAAGGTCAAGAGATCGAGACCATCCTGGTTAACATGGTGATACCCCGTCTCTACTAAAAATACAAAAAATTAGCTGGGCATGGTGGCGCGTGCCTGTAATCCCAGCTACTCAGGAGGCCGAGGCAGGAGAATTGCCTGAACCCAGGAGGCGGAGGTTGCGGTGAGCTGAGATCGTGCCATTGCACTCCAGCCTGGGTAACAAGAGCGAAACTCCATCTCCAAAAAAAAAAAAAAAAAAAAAAAAAAAAAAAAAAAAAAAAAAAAAAAAAAAATTGCAGGCTAAACATTTAGTAAAAAAAGAAAAACTCATTTTCTGGGGAGGAATTCAAGGCAGCAGAAATTTGTGTAAGTAAAGAGAAGCCAAATGTTAATAGTCAAGACAATGGGGAAGATGTGGCTCTAGGGCATTTCAGAGCCCTTTGTGGCAGCCCTTCCCATCACAGACCTGGAGGTCTGGGAGGAAAAAATGGTTTTATGGACCAGGCCCAGGGCCCTGCTGCTCTGTGCAGCCTCAGGACATGTCACCTGCATCACAGCTGCTCCAGCTCTAGCTGTAGCCAAAAGGGCCCCAGATATGTCTCAGACCACTGCTCCAGAGGGTGCAAGCCACAAGCCTTGGCAGCTTCCATGTGGTGGTAAGACTGCAGGTGTAGAGAAGGCAAGAGTTGAGGCTTGGCAGTCTCTGCTTAGATTTCAGAGGATTTATGAAAATACCTGGATGTCCAGACAGAAGTCTGCCGCAGGGGCAATGCCCTCATAGAGAACCTCTAATGGGGCAGTGTGGTGGGAAAATGTGTGGTTGGAGCCGCCACACAGAGTCCCCACAGGGCACTGCCTAGTAGAGCTCTGAGGAGAGGGCCACCCTCCTCCAGACCCCAGAATGGTAGATCCATTGACAGCTTCTACTGTTTGTCTGGAGAAGCTGCAGGCATTCAACACCAGCCCATGAAAGGAGCCATGGGGACTGTACCTTGCAAAGTTACAGAGGTAGAGCTGCCCAAGGCCTTGGGAGCCCACTGCTTTCATCAGTGTGGCCTGGGTGTGAAACACGGAATCAAAGGACATTATTTTCGAGCTTTAAGATTTAATGACTGCCTGCTGGGTTTCAGACTTGCACAGGGCCTGTAACCCCTTTGTTTTGGCCTATTTCTCCCTTTTGGAATGGGAGCATTTACCCAGTCCCTGGACCCCCATTGCATCTTGGAAGTAACTAACTTGCTTTTGATTTTTGGGCTCATAGGTGAAAGGGACTTGCCTTGTCTCAGATGAGACTCTGGACTTGCACTTTTGAGTAAATCCTGGAATAAGTTAAGACTGTGGGGGACTGTTAGGAAGGCATGATTGTGTTTTGAAATATGAAAATGACATGAGATTTGGGAGGGGCCAGGGACAGAATGATACAGTTTGGTTCTGTATCCCCACCCAAATCTCACATTGAATAGTAATTCCCAGAGTTGGAGGAGGGGCGTGGTGGGAGGTGATTGGATCAATGAGGGTGGTTTCTGATAGTTTAGCACCATCCCCCTAGTGCTATCTTGTGATAGAGTTCTCTTGAGATCTGATTATTTAAAAGTGTGTGGCACCTTCCTCTTCCCCCAGGCTCCTGTTTGCCATGGGAAGACAAGCCTTCTTCCCCATGATTGTAAGTTTTCTGAGATCTACTCAGAAGCAGAAGTCTGTGCAGTCTGCAGAACCATGAGCCAATTTAACCTCTTTTTTTTAAATAAATTACCCAGTCTCAAGTACGTCTTTATAGCAGTGTGAGAACAGATGAATACAGCCTGTGATAAGCAGATCTTAGTGAGAGGTAACCAGGCTTCTCTACCTATGGGTATCCTCCTTTCTTACGTATCAGGAAGCTTTTTGTTGCTGATTTGCAGGAAAATAATGGAATTTTGGTCACTCCTCCAATAAAAACATTTGATTCACTAATATAAAATGTAGGTTCATGCCTTTCTGTGTACAATTGAAACTTTGTGTTCCAATGCCCAATCATGCTGTCATCTTTTTGATGACATGGCAATTAAACTCAGCATATTTATACCAGCAAAGCACATTACTCAGTGGGAGTGACAAGAATAGGACAACTAGGACCAAGTTCTGCCATTTGGAGACAGTAACAACTGTGTTTTGACTATGGTTTGGCTGCCAGCATTAAATTCCTATGTGGATTCTGGAGTCATTAGCTGGGATGAGATGTGTGCTTGTGTCATCTTGAATGCCCACTTTAGCTGACTGGTGGTGGCCTCCCAGGACCCTACACTTCATTCGGGAGGATTGTGAGGCCATTCACGGGAAAGAACTCCACTGCGCCATCACTCATGTCCTCCAGTTGGTCTCCAAGTGAGGCAGAGGTGGGGCATGTGTTTAAGGATGAGGATTTGCCCTCCCAGCCTTGGAGAACACTGAAAAGGCCACTGTAATTGGGGTCAGGGCAGTGCAGTGAGAGGGCAGAGTGGCGTGGATATAAAAGATCATTGAGGAAGATGTCAGACTTGTCATTGAAGTAGACAGGGGAGGTGGCTGCAGCTGTGGGCCTTGCTGACCGGCAGCACATGGCTGGAGCAGTGGTGTGAATAACTAAGTCAGGGGCTGGATGGAGGAAAGGGTGGATGGAGCCATTTTTGGACCTGCTGACTTTGAGGTGCCTAGTCTATCCAGGCAGTTATAAATGTGGCACTGGAACTTCTTTCAAGAAGTTTGACAAATAGTAGAAATTGGGCAGTAATTGGAGGGAGCAGCAGCGTCCAAGAAAACATGGAGGCAGGTTGGCAGGGGCCTAAGGTGTGCCAGAGAGGAGGGTGATTCGTGGGGCAGGGTCCCAGTACGGCAAGAGGGGAGGAGATCGAGAGTCAGGCGATGGAGTTAGCCTGGAATTACTCATGCGACGTGGGCAGATGACAGGTACCCAGCCCCTTGCTCTTCAGCGGGCTGAGCTGCGCATTGGCCCTTCCCCTCTCTGACTTTTCACCCCGTGGTTCTCTGGCCCCTCTCTCGTTGGGTCTGAGTGTGCTTTCTTGCTAGGCCCTCCTGGCTTGCACGTCGTGCTGTGCCATGGTTCCTTCTCTCCATTCCAGTGGCCCCCAAGGGAACAGGTAGAGGCCATTCTCCTTACAGCCTCCTGATCCCTATCTAGGCCTTTCTCGGTGCCCAAATAATTTCTGTGAAGCTGTCTCATGCTTTCCGAACTTTCCTAAGTTACTAGAGCCTTTTCTTCTTCCAATCAGAATCTTTCAATCAGTATGCCTTCCTCTCAGGCCTTTTCTTTCTCCTGCTTTCTCTGTTATTCTCCCGCTCATGGCCATCCGGCTTCCGTGGACTCTTTTCATCATCAGCTTCATAAAGTCATGCCTGCTTCCGGTTTCGCAGCCTTCTCGGAATCCATGTTAGTATCTCTAAAAATCCAAGTATATATTGGTTACTCAAGTTCCAGGCCCGTGACTTATTCTCAAGCCATAAAGCAGTGGATTTTAATGACTGAAAAGTCAGCTGGAAATCATCTAATCCAGTGCTTCCCAACATCTGTTCCTCCTGAGAAGTTCATAGGCACGTGGAGAAAAAAAAGGTTGTGTGATCAAGTAAGTTTGAGAAATGCCGGTTTCAACCAAATTAAACACATTTTTTAAAACCACAGAGCTTTAATGTGTTCGTATGCCATGTGACTCCCACAGGAGCAGGAGGGTGTATCCCATGCTTATTTGACTGTGGAACCCTTCGTCACAGTGCGTCACTGATCTAATCCTCTGCCGTGTTTAGTGGGCAGGCACACTCGTACGTCCTGAGTGTCTGAGGTCAGTCACTGAGGTTTCTCAGGTTCTGGGGACCTGTCGTTTCTCAGGTGCTGTGGCTCTAACAGGAGCCCTTGGTACAGTGCCTGTTGCTGTGGTGTTTGTGAATCTTTAACCATGCATTTAGCAGCAGTTCAACTCTGCCGTGAACTGTTGCCAAGGGAAAACTGCTTTGAACTTTCCCAAATGAAAAATAAGAATTAGACACACAGTCGGGTGAGACTACAGCCAGTGACCACCCCTTTTACTAGGAAGCACTGAGTAGCACACTGTGGCCCCAGGAGGAAGCTGGACTCTGACTCCTGAGCCGGAGTTCCAAACCCTTCCCGATTCAACTCCATTTCCCACATCCCTCCTGGATGGACCCGGCATCAGGGCGGTGCAGAACCGCCTGCGGCTTTCCTGAGCATGACACCGGATGAGCCCCCCTGGTGGTCCTGGTGATGCCTTGCTGCTGTTGGCAATGTCCTTTTGCAACCGCAGGCCTGGGGGACAACCACGTTTACTCAAGATTCACACCTCCCGCCCTCTCCGAGTGGGCTGCTTTCTCCTCCGAGCTCCTGAAGACACGTGTACACAAAAATTCCGATATCAAACCTAGCACATTCCTTTAACTATTTGGTTTCAGTTTGTCCTCCTCAGCGGACCCCCGTCTTTGAGGGCAGAAACCCCTTTTGATTTACTACTGTGCCCGTGGCCCTGCGCTCATGAAGGGCTTGGCCTGGAGCAGGTCTGGGCGAATTTTGTTCAATGAACGTGCCCTCGCTGGTGAGCCTGACTGGCCAGCAGATGCTGCAGGAGAGCCACCCGTGGGAGGTCCGTGGAAGGCTTTCCGAGACAAATGGCATTTGAGGACTCGGAGGAAACCCCTGGACTGGCAAGCGAGAGAGGGAAACACTGCTCCAGGTGAGGGTAGAGTGGAAAGGGAGGATGATAGGGGTGTGGCAAGGAACAGATGAACAAAGGTGGCAGGAGAAATTCCATCCTGGGCATAGCAGAGAAGCCAGGTGGGGTAGAGGAGTGAAGGAGAGCAGGGATCAGGCAGAAGAAAGGGTGGAAGAAAGGCCTTGACGGAGAAGTGCCGGAGCTGGACAGGGCCAGGCGGCTGCAGGGGCGCAGTTCACATATGGCCTCCAGCTGCCCCGCGGTTTTCAGGTGCCGCCTGGCTCTCAAACATTTACGTAACTGAAACCATCTCAGAGAAGGTTGTATTTTTAGCCAGGGGCTCCGGCTGTGCTAGGCTGTTGTTCCAGTTATCCTGGTTACTGTGGCAGGGAGGCTCTTGTAGGTGAGTAGGCATTAAATTCTCATTCTGACTTGCCTCTGATAGGCTCAGACGCTGGGAAAGCCACCCAACCCTTCTAGATCACCTGCTTGCAGTCTGAGTTTGGTCTCTTTCTGAGGGGCAATGGTAGAAGTTTCCCTTCCATGGCAGGGGGAGGGAGGGGGCCACTTGGGAGAGTCCTTATTTCTCCTTGACGATGGGCATTGGTTCCTAACCCACTGGAACAGTTTATCAGCTTCATTGATCCCTAGTGGTGCAGGGTAAAACCTGTTACGTAAGGTCACAGTACAAAAAGGACTCATATGTCTTTTTATTTTTCAGACTAGGTTTCTCTCTCGTTGCCCAGGCTGGAGTGCAGTGGTGTGATCTCGGCTCACTGCAATCTCCACCTCCCTGGTTTGATTTTCCTGCTTCAGTCTCCTGAGTAGCTGAGATTACAGGTACCCGCCACCACACCTGGCTAATTTTTGTAGTTTTATTAGATACAGGGTTTTACCATGCTGGCCAGGCTGGTCTCAAACTCCTGACTTCAGGTGATCCACCAGCCTTGGCCTCCCAAAGTGCTGGGATTATACGCATGAGCCACTGTGCCTGGCCTCATATGTCTTTTGACCCATGGGATGCTGCTAGCTATCAAATTGGGCAGTCATTGGGATGCATTCCTTTCAGTGTTGGGTTGTATCTGCCTGAGCAGATATAACCACTTCATTCATTGAACTGAAGAAGCTTTATGTTCCAATAGGGACTCATGGAAAAAGACCTTCAGTTTCTTCAATTATCAGATAGGTTCACAAATATTATTGGTTTTTTTAAAAATTACGGTAAAATGTACTTAACAAAATTTTCCATTTTAACCATTTTTAAGTGTATAGTTCCTTGTCATTGGACACATTCACATTGTTGTGTAATCATCACCACATCTATCTATAAAACTTTTCCATCTTTCCCAACTGAAATTCTGTTCAGAATTAACACCATTGTTTAATTAACATTAAACAATAACTTCCTTTCTCTCCTGCCTTCCAGCCCCTGACAACCACTTCTTTCTGTCTACTTCTGCTTTCTTATGTATGTATGTATGCATTTATTTTTGAGACTTGCTCTGTTGCCCAAGTTGGAGTGCAATGGTGCAGTCATAGCTCACTGCAGGCTCAAACTTCTGGGCTTAGGCAATCCTCGCACCTCAGCCTCCTAAGTAGCTGGGACTACAGATGGGTGCCACCACACTCTGCTAATTTTTTAATTTTAATTTTTTGTGGAGACAGGGTCTCATTACGTTAACCAGGCTGGTTAACAAGCGGACCTTCCACTTCAGCCTCTCAAACTGCTGGATTACAGGCATGAGCCACCACACCTGGACCGACTTTCTATCTCTATGAATTTGTCTATTCTAGATACCTCTTAGAAGTGGAATTATAAAGTATGTCCTTTTGTGTCTGGCTTATTTTACCTAGCACCCATGTTTTATCTATGGATGAAACTTATCAATATTTCATCCATGTCATAGCTTGCGTCAGAATTTCCTTGTACGTGTATACAACATTTTATTTACTTATCCCCCAACAGAATATTACCTTTTTATTTTTTAACTTTAATTTTTATTTGTAGTTGACAAATAACAATTGTAGACTTGCAGGGTACAATGTGATGTTTTCATATTGCGGAATGATTATATCAAGCTAATTAACACATCTACCACCTCACATACTTAACATTTTTTGTAGTAAGTGCATTTAAAATCTATTCTTTAGCAATTTTGAGACATATAATACATTATTATTAACTGTGGTTGCCATGGTGGGTAATAGATCTTGAAGACTTATTCCTCCTGTCTAACTGGAACTTTCTACCCTTTGGTCAACATCCCTCCGTTCCCCACCCCCACCTCCAGCATCTGGTAACCACCATTCTATACTCTTAATTCTATAAGTTTGACTTTTTAAGATTCTACATATAAGTTATATTATATGGTACTTATCTTTCTCGCCTGGCTTATTTCACTCAGCATAGTGTCTTCCAGGTTCATTTATGTCAAAAATGACAGGATTTCCTTCTTTTTAAAGGCTGTTAGTAACCCATTACATATATATGCCACATTTTCTTTGCCCATTCATCCATTGATGGACACCTAGGTTGATTTCATATCTTGGTTATTATGAATAATGCTGAAATGAACATGGGAGTACAGATACTTTATTTAACATACTGATTTCAATGATTTTGGATCTATATCCAGAAGTGGGATTGCTAGATCATATTGTAACTCCATTTTTAGGCTTTAAAAAATTTATGAACAATAGAAATTCATTTCTCAGTTCTGAAGTCTGGGAAGTTCAAAAGATAGGCACCAGCAGGTCTGACTTCTGATGGGGGCTTGTTCTCCACTTCCAAGATGGCACCTTGCTGTGTCCTGGGTCCTCACATGGCAGAAGGGATGGAAGAGGGAAGGAGCCAGAGCACTCCTCTCTGCCATTTTTATAAGATGCTTAATCACTTCCCAAAAGGCTCTTCCTCTTACTACTATCACTTTGGGGGTTAAGTTCCAACAAATGAATTTTGGGCGTATAGACACACATTCAGACCATTGCATTTCAACCTTGGCCCCCTTAAACTTATGTCCTTTTTACATACAAAATACATTCGTTCTGTCTCAGTAGCCTTAAGAGTCTTAACATTTTCCAGCACCAATGCAAAGGTCTAAAAACCAGGATCTTATCTAAATATCATCTAAATCAGACACAGATGAGACTCAAAGGTGTCTTTCATCTTGAAGCAAACTGCTGTCCAGCTGTGAACCTGTGAAATCAAACAAGTTAAATGTACTTCCAAAATACAATGGCGGGACAGGTATAGGATAGATGTTTCATTCCAAAAGGGAGAAATAAGAAGAAAGGGCTTGCAAGTAAGTCCAAAACTCAACCAGGAAAACAACAACAAGGCTTGAGATTAATCTTTCCTTCATGTTGATCTTGTGGACACAGTGGGGCAGAGTATTTTTAGTTTTTTGGGGAACCTCCATATTATTAATTTCTAAGGTTTCTTTTTTTTTTTTTTTTTTTTGAGACGGAGTTTCGCTCTTGTTACCCAGGCTGGAGTGCAGTGGCGCGATCTCAGCTCACCGCAACCTCCGCCTCCTGGGTTCAGGCAATTCTCCTGCCTCAGCCTCCTGAGTAGCTGGGATTACAGGCATGTGCCACCATGCCCAGCTAATTTTTTGTATTTTTAGTAGAGATGGGGTTTCACCTTGTTGACCAAGATGGTCTCGATCTCTTGACTTCGTGATCCACCCACCTCGGCCTCCCAAAGTGCTGGGATTACAGGCTTGAGCCACCGTGCCTGGCTAATTTCTAAGGTTTCTTTAGCTAAGGTCTTCAATATTTTTTTTTAACATTTTTTGTCTTTATTTTTTATTTTTTTGGGACGGAGTTTCGCTCTTGTTACCCAGGCTGGAGTGCAATGGCACAATCTCAGCTCACTGCAACCTCTGCCTCCTGGGTTCAAGCAATTCTCCAGCCTCAGCCTCCTGAGTAGCTGGGTTTACAGGCGTGCCATCATGCCCAGCTAATTTTTGTATTTTCAGTAAAGACAGGGTTTCACCATGTTGACCAGGATGGTCTCGATCTCTTGACCTCGTGATCCACCCGCCTCAGCCTCCCACAGTGCTGGGATTATAGGCGTGAGCCACCATGCCCGGCCAATCTTCAACATGTTTTTAAACTACCTGATAATGTCTCTGTCTTCCCCATTAGACTGTAAACTTGTTGATGAGTTTATTCATCTTTGTGCTTCTAGCTCAGTGCCAAGTGGCCAATAATGTGTTAAATAAATAAATAAATGGCTGGTGCTCTGATTTGGATATTTGCCCAAGAATCAGAACTCAGTTTTTCACTGGAATCTGATCTTCTACATAAAACCAAGCCATGAATATTCACTTCTCTGAACCTTTTTATTAGGGACATAATATTCACTCCTAGATTGTCTGCCTGATCCCACAGGCTGAGATTGCTGTTGAAACACTCAGGATTAAAACACTAACATCTTCATCTTTTCCTCTAGAATTTTTCTTGAAATTAGCAAATTCAAAAGCTGCTCTATTGGAAATCATTCGGGAATTGTCATGGGTTTATGTTAAAACACACACACACACACACACACACACACACACAGAGCAATTGTGACATGGAAAGCAAATCACTTGAAAAAGGCCTTCTTTTTCTGTTTTCTTGTGGCTGGATCCTCCTGCCTGAAATCTCCTCTTCTGTCTTCTGTGAAGCTAGACTTGTCTCTTTCCTCTTCTCTTTCTCTGTCCTTTTCAGAGACTCTAAATTGCAGTGTGTCTGCCCTTAGCACTCTTGTCTTTTCCCTATATAATGTTTAACTGCATCTAATCTATTATCTCTACATGGATGATTCCCAAAACTTAATCTCTGGCCCCCAAGCTTCGCGGCTGTGCTCCAGCTGCCTCTGGATCCCTCTCTCTCTGGAGAGCTTCGACGTGCCTGAGACTGGGTCTGCATTTCCTCCACCTCCCAGCATTCTCCCTGGGAACCCATCTTTACTCCGTCTCCCCAGCCTCCCATTCGTGACTCAGCAAGTGTTTATTGAGCTCTTGCTGTGTGCTAGGCACCACTCTAGCTGCTTAATTAGCTGGCTAACCCAACAATTCAAAAATCAGCCGCCGAGCCTGCAATATGCAGTCTTTTAACTCTCCTTTTGCGTCTACTTTACGTATGATTTCCTAGAGCTGTGGGAACAAAATACCACAAAGCTGGAGGGCTTCAAACAGCAGAAATTTACTTTCTCACAGTTCTGAAGGCCCGAAGGCCAAGATCAAGGTGTTGGCAGGATTCGTTCCATCTGAGGCTGGGAGGAGAAGCTGCTCCAGGCCTCTTTCCCCACATCTGGTGATTCGCTGGCCGTCTTCGGCATTCCTAGGCTGCAGAACATCACTCAGTCCCTCACCTTCATGTGGCCTTCTCTCTGTGTCTTCGCATTGTTTTCAGAAAGACAGTGCATGTCTGCCTCTGTGGTCAGATAGCCCCTAAGGTCATTTGCAGAAGGACTGGAAGTTAGGACATCAGCATATCATTTTGGGGAGACACAGTTCAACCTGTAACACCCAATTATCTCTTCTTTCTTTCAGATGTCTGTCTTTTCTGGGCACAGTTAGTCTTCTGGGCTGCCTTTGCCCCGCACTTTTTTTTTTTTTTTTCCTGAGACAGAGTTCCCTTTGTCACCCAGGCTGGAGTGCAGTAGCACGATCTTGGTTCACTGCAACCTCCACCTTCTGGGTTTAAGCAATTCTCCTGCTTCAGCCTCCAATGGCACATGTCACTGTGCCCAGCTAAGTTTTGTATTTTTAGTCGAGATGGGGTTTTACCATGTTGGCCAGGCTGGTCTCGAGCTCCTGACCTTATAATCCACCCACTTCAGCCTCCCAATGTACTGGGGTTACAGGCGTGAGCCACCATGCCTAGCCTGCCCTGCGTTTCCTTTAGCACTGTTAGCTTCTGTCACTGCCTGGGTGTCTGCAGCCCTGCTAGGTAAGCCAGGACTCTGTCTTTCTCTTTCCACCCTCACGGCCTAGCATAGTACATATTCACACTGCCAGGCATTCCTGAATGCCTGGATGGACGGACATTTCAATGAATGAATGGATGAACAGGCAGACAAATGGACGGATGGATGAATGAATGGAATAACTAAAGAAGCTGGTTATGATTTACCTTGCCAGTCTTAGACCCCATCATTCCCATTCAAGCAGTCTGTCCTCCGCCAAATGTTTGGCTTCAGTTCTCCATCCTCTTCCCTTTCTCTGTCCCCTCAAGTTCAGGTTCCAGCCCTCATCCAAGGCCCAGCTCAAATTCTGCTTCAGTGCTGTGCCCCACCCCCCCAAGAGATGTTTGCCTTTTCCTAACTCTCATGACATTTTACTGGTGCCTTTTCTGTGGCACTCTGTTCCAGCTTTGGATTACAGTAATTTACCCCAGAACTCTTTTGTAAAGAGGGATTTTACATATGGACTATGACCAAGATAGCTGTGTTGGATCACCTGGGGACAATTTAAAAATCATTACAGATCCCTGAGCCCCACACTTAGAGATTCTGATGAGCAGGTCTGGGTGGGTCCCTGGAATATGTACTTTTAAAAGGTTCTCCAGGCAATTCTCATATGCAGTCAAGTTTGGGAACCTTTAATCCAGTCCAATCTCCTTATTTTACTTATGGGGAACCGGAAGTACAAAATTGTTAAATAATTTTCCGAAGATCATTTAATTAGTGGCAGAGCCACCCAATTATGTGGTTTTGGTTGTCCTAGCTTTTCGATCAGATGTAAGCAGTTCAGAAGCAGTGCCCATACTGCTCATCTTGTAAGTACCACCTGTGCACCTCAGTCAAGAGAGGCCACTCACAGTAAGTGGCACTGTTAGTGACACAATGGGTGGCTACACCGCACGCCCCAAGAAGACAGACGCCAAGTCTGTTCATACTAACTTTTATTTCCAGCACCTTGCACAGTGTCTGGCATGTAGTAAGGTGTTTCATTAATATTGGTCAAATGAATGAAGCATCTGCTCTATGCCAGGCACTAGAGTAGAAGTTTTACATACATCATTTCATTTCATTTATTCCAATCACGACCCTGTGAAGTAGGCTTTCATAGTCCCATTTGAAAGATGAGGAAACACGGCCGGGCGCAGTGGCTCACGCCTGTGATCCCAGCACTCTGGGAGGCAGAGATGGGCAGATCACCTGAGGTCGGGAGTTAAAGACCAGCCTGGCCAACATATGGAAACCTGTCTGTACTAAAAATACAAAAATTAGCCGGGCGCAGTAGCATGCACCTGTAATTCCAGCTACTCGGGAGGCTGAGGCAGGAGAATTGCTTGAACCTGGGAGGCCAGGTTGCAGTGAGCCAAGCTGATGCCACTGCACTCTAGCCTAGACAACAGAGTAAGAGTCCATCTCAAAAAAATAAAAATAAATAAATAAATAAATAAAGATGAGGAAACAGGACCAGAGGCTGTGTCTTCTGCTCTATGTCATGCAGGAAACAATCAGCTTAACTGAGTTCTTGAACTCCTGACCTTGTGATCCACCCGCCTTGGCCTCCCAAAGTGTTGGGATTATAGATGTGAGCCACCGCACCTGTCCCAGTCAGCATAACTGAGTTCTAAAGCCCATTGCTCTTTCTACAGTGCTGCAGGATGCCCATGCTCCACCCTCAGCATTCTTTAGAAAGCTGGGGATCACTCCGAAACAATATATGGGGAGAGATATTCAAAAGCCTCAGTTTAGAAGCCTCGGTTTTGTTCTCTGCTCTAACCTACCCTTGCTGCTCCATGAGGTAATATAAAAGGTAGTTCTACAATTTTTATTGTGTATGTTTTAGAACATTCAGTACTCTTACCATTTGCATGCTTCTATGTATATGACTCAATACTATCAAAAGCTTTACAAGTATTTCATCCTGTTTCTTTGTTTTTTGGGTTTTTTTGATGCTATTAAAATCCTCCTCCCTTTGTAGGGCAGCAGCGCCAGGACTAGGGCAAACGGAGTTCAGAGAGTGTCCCAGCATGAACTATTCTAATACCAGGTTTCAGATACGAGTTAATGGCTGAGTTAATTCAGAGATGTGAGCGGCCCCCACACACCTAGTCCCCTGCCCAGACCACTTGCTCAGTGAGCGGGTTCTTTTGTACCAGTGGCATCACATGCCAGGGAAGCAGCCTCTAAAATGACAGGGCTCTGACTCCACTGTCAGGCATGAGAGGGAGACCGAAGTCGCCACATTGCAGACACTGAGTTTCAGCTTTGCCGTCTGAAATGCGTCTGTTTCTTTCTTTCCAATGTGATATTTTACTTGGATGCGGGCCTTGAGTTTATGCTTCATGTAGACAGTTTCCTCGTTCTTTGTGGCCTCCTTTTCATTGCTGTTGCTTCCTCAATCAGTCCTTACTGAAACCCCAATTCAGTGGTGGGGGAATGACCATGAGAGACCTCGCTCTGAGGTGCTCACACGGAATTTCCAGTCCCACAAGCCGATGCCCCGCCTTGTCCTCCACGGCTGCTTCCACCCTGCCCCTGCATCTTTCAAATATATATATAATTTCTTTCAAATTGTCACGTATCTTCCCTTCTTTTTTAAAAATTAAAAAAATTATATTTAGAGGCAGGGTCTTGCTGTGTCACCAGGCTGGAGTGCAGTGGCACTATCATGGCTTACTGCAGCCTTGAACTCCTGGGCTCAAGCTCTTCTCCCTCCTCAGCCTTCCAAGTAGCTGGGACCACAGACACGCATCATCATGCCTGTTTCATTCATTTAACTTGCCTTGAACAGAATTACATTAATAAGGACTCTGATCTTGTAAATAACCCAAGATTCCTTGCAGACAAAGCTGGGATCACAGAGCCACCTCCTAGAAAGGCCACACTGAGGCCTTGGGGGAGCCTAGGAAACCTTGGCGGAGCCTCAGAACTCTAGGCTTAGTGTAGCTGATGGTTCTTTTCCTCCTCTATATGCCAGGGTAGCAAATTGCATATCACAGCAGATTACTTGGAAGTAACTAAATGAGATATGGGGATAAACTCCTTGGGGTCCTGGGATAGTGATATCCTAGTGTTGGATTTCATAATATGCAACCACTTTTATGGTGAGGGACTTGAAAGCCAACTGCTGTCAGAATTATTGAAGATACCAACATAAGGCCAATATACACAATATAGGCAAAACCTTTTTATAGTAAAATCCCACACACCATCCAAGTTCTTTTGTAGTATAGTACTAAACTTTTGCTGATTAAATCTCACTGAAGTCTGTAGACCATAAGCTGGGTTTGAATTTAAAAATAAAATAAATGTTCACTGTAGCGATATGTTTAATGGAATCTGATCTACATTACTTCTGCCAAGAAGGAATTCAAAATTACCAATTGGAGTTAATGTGGCACAAAGAACTAGAAACCTCTCGTTCTCAGGAAATGGACAGGGCAGGGGGAGTCTTTAATGAAAGCACTGTGTCAGTAATTTTTGTGGCTTAATATCGCCACGTGTAGTTTCATGGGTTCAGAGTAGGTTCTCAGAGACAGGGTGTTACAGTAGAAAGAGCAGAGGATTAAGCATCAGGAACCAGATTTACCCCTAGTCCTGTAACCCTGGGTAATTTACCTGACTTCTCTGTGTGTCCATTTCCTCACCTGTAGGAATGGAAGGATTGCACAGGGTGCAGTGTGGCTCATGCCTGTAATCCCAGTACTGTTGGGAGACCAAGGTGGAAAGATCCCTTGAGGCCAGAAGTTCAAGGCTGCAGTGAGTTAGGATAGTACCCCTGCATGCCAACCTGGGTGACAAGGCAACACCTTGTTTAAAAAAATAAAAATAGGCCAGGCATGGTGGCTCATGCCTGTAATCCCAGCACTTTGGGAGGCCAAGGTGGGTGGATCACCTGAGGTCAGGAGTTTGAGATCAGTCTGACCAGCATGGCCAAACTCTGTTTCTACTAAAAATACAAAAATTAGCCAGTGTAGTGGTGCGCACCTATAATCCCAGCTACGTGGGAGGCTGAGGCATGAGAATCACTTGAACCCAGAAGGTGGAGGTTGCAGTGAGCTAGGATCATGCCACTGCACTCCAGCCTGGGTGACAAGAGTGAAAATTGAGGGATTGGGCTAGGTAAGTGGTTTTTGAGAACTCTGAGACAGTTCTTACTTGGTGGCCCATGGAGATCCTATTCCCTCCCCAATTTTCAACTACACAAATGTTATTTATTTTGCTTCAACGTATGATTTTAGTGGAAAAAGATAAGAGTTCTACTTCTTTAAAACAAAACAAAACACTGAATTAGATAATTCCTACTCCTAAACCTTTGTGATTCAATATAGAGTCTACCCATCAAATTGTTTAGACCCCTGTGTGATACTCATGTTTTTAGGAAGGGTCCCTACACCGAAAGCCCAGGTCAGCCAGTTTCTGCGTGTAGACAAGTTCCTGCGTTGGTACTCTTGTACAGTGTACAATCTAGAAGTTGCATTGGGGCAGCAGGGAGAGAATTCTTATCAATGAGTTTTTAGTCTGATTGTGCACAGTAGTTACCAGAACAATTAAGAGACACAAAGTTCTCCAACACTTCGATCATCTTTGGTAGAGAGCTTTGGAAGAGACAAATACAGTCTACTTCTTCGGACTTCCTAAGCTGTGGAATAAGGGATTCAGTGTCTGTGGCTTTGAAATGGGGTCTGAGAATCTTATCCCATCAAGCTGACAGGGTAATTTTGAGTTGGGCAACAGGAATTGTAATACTGGGGCAATATTTGCTTGTCATCAGTTTGACCTCTTCTTGACGTGCTCTTTTTGACCCCACTGATTCTTCCTCGATCCCCATGTAAGGTGTCCCATTCCCCCGTCCAAACTGACTCACCACCAGGAATTGTCCTCTGTTCTGAAGAGACTCAGCCAGTTTCGTTTGCCTTCTGTTCAGCTTCCCTCTATCTCTTATCCCCAGTTCTCTGTAAATCCTTATTCCTTCATAAAGTACTCCCTGATTCATGGAAATGAAATGATCCAGCTTAGTATACAAAACTAGGAAATTATTCCTCTGGACCAGAGAGAGAGAGAACAAGAAAGAACAACAAAAAGCCCAAATGGAATATATATAAAGGGAAGACAGATATATTCGGCATTGTTCCCATTAAAATGGAAACCCCGTGGGGAGAGGAGCTGCATCTGTGGAATGTATAGTGGATTTCTTTCACATATGGGCACTCAGTAAACATTATTAATGAATGATAATGATTTGTCAAGTGATTGAAATTGTTTCAGGGCAGGAACAGGGAATGAAATACGGAGACATTCCTCTTTCTCATGGGGAAATTCCTATGCAGGTCATCCAGATGTATTTTCTTTGGGGAGTTGTGAATTCCTTGTGTGTCCAGCTATCACTATGTAATTATATTTTACGTTCTTAGTAATACATATCATCATTATATGTATCATCATTTTATGTGTATATATACAATACCCCTATACATCTATATGTACACATGTATATATTTATATGTATAAAATTAAAATGTGGAACTTCCAGTCTCCTGTCCAGCATATAAGAAGCTTGCAATTGCAATTCCATCCTAACAAGTAAAAAGAAAAGCTGAACAAACTGAAAAAGCAAGTCTCCTTGGATCCGTAAGGGAAGCAAGGTCACAGAGCAAACCACTGTCCCCAGAATTGGAGAAACCGGCTTCAGGAGAATGCAGCTTCACAAGGTACCGGAGCAGAAGCCCTGGGCAGTGCCGAGGCAGGGAGACCTGAGCTGTCATCGCCAAGTTGCTGGAGGCGCAGAGTGGGCACGTCTGACAGTTAAAGATCCGCAGGAACCAAGTCGTCGTCCCCTGTCCCTCACCTTCTGGAGCTTCCCCGAGTTCTCACAGTGAATAATGGAGAAAAATCCCCTCGTGCCTCCTGCAGTGGGAAGAAGAAAAGCGACGATTTTGAAAGAGGCCAGAGCACTCTGCTCTTCCTAAAAAGGTCGCCACCCCTCACCCCACTGCTGCTTTGCCGGCACCTAACTGACCTGGGGGAAAGGAAACCCCCTGGCCAGCCCACCCTAGCCATCTCCCGGCCCACTTAAGGTGGGGGTGGGAGGGAGAACCAAGACGCATTTGTGAAGTTTAGCTGAGGGGTGCAAGCTCACCTAAACTCTGAGGCCTGATTGTAGCGTATAGAATAGACCTTCCCACCACACACTCGCGGCCTCTCTATGGTAGTTCCTTTTACCCAGTCAGAGCCGCTATCAAGAAAACAATATGAGACGTACTAAAAGGCAAATAGGGCCAGGTGCGGTGGCTCACGCCTGTAGTCCCAGCACTTTGAGAGGCTGAGGTGATGGATCACCTGAGGTCAGGAGTTTGAGACCAGCCTGACCAACATGGAGAAACCCTGACTCTACTAAAAAAAAATACACACACACACACACACACACACGTATATATATTAGCTGGGTGTGGTGGCACGCACCTGTAATCCCAGCTACTCAGGAGGCTGAGGCAAGAGAACCACTTGAACCCGGGAGACAGAGGTTGCAGTGAGCCAAGATTGTGCCACTGCACTCCAGCCTGGGTGATAGAGTGGGACTCTGTCTCAAAATTAATAATAATAAAGTAAAAGGCAAACAACAGTGGTTGAAGAGACAGAGCAAGCTTCACAACCAGAGTCAAAGACAGCAGAGATGCTGGAATTATCAGACAGGAAATTGAAACTAACTCTGATTAATGTGAGGGGCTGTATTGGATAAGTAGGCAGCACGCAGGAACAGGTGGGCGATGTAAGCAGGGAGACGGGAATTCTAAGAAAAAAGCAAGTTAAGTGGCAGAGAGCAAAGCATAGTGACGGAAATGAAGAATGCCACTGATGGGTTTTTTTTTTTTTTTTGAGATGGAGTTTCGCTCTTGTTAACCCAGGCTGGAGTGCAATGGCACGATCTCGGCTCACCGCAACCTCCACCTCCTGGGTTCAGGCAATTCTCCTGCCTCAGCCTCCTGAGTAGCTGGGATTACAGGCACGTGCCACCATGCCCAGCTAATTTTTTGTATTTTTTTTTAGTAGAGACGGGGTTTCACCATGTTGACCAGGCTGGTCTCGATCTCTTGACCTCGTGATCCACCCTCCTCGGCCTCCCAAAGTGCTGGGATTACAGGCTTGAGCCACCGCGCCCGGCCTCACTGATGGGTTTTGATGGATTTGTAGACTGGACACAGCTGAGGAAAGGCTCTCTGAGCATAAGTTTATCTCAATAGAAACCTCCAAATCTGAAAAGTGAAGAGAAAAGAAAACACACACACACGTGCGTGCGACACACACACACACACACACACACACACACACACACAGAGAACAGAATATCCAAGAACTGTGGGACAGCTACAAAAGGCGTAGCATGTGTAATGGGAATACTAGGAGGAGAAGGAAGAGAAAGGAAGAGAAGAAACATTTGAAATTATAATGCCTGAGATCTCTCTAAATTAATGTCAGACACTAAACCACAGATCCAGGAATCTCAGAGAATCAGGAAAATGCCAGAAAAACTAAACCTGGGCATATCATTTTCAAACTGTGGAAAATCAAAGATAGAGAAAAAATCCTGGAAAGAGCCAGAGTGAAAAAGTCCATTACCTCTAGAGGAGCAAAGAGAAGAACAGCCGGGCGCGGTGGCTCAAGCCTGTAATCCCAGCACTTTGGGAGGCCGAGGCGGGTGGATCACGAGGTCGAGAGATCGAGACCATCCTGGTCAACATGGTGAAACCCCGTCTCTACTAAAAATACAAAAAATTAGCTGGGCGTGGTGGCGCGTGCCTGTAATCCCAGCTACTCAGGAGGCTGAGGCAGGAGAATTGCCTGAACCCAGGAGGCGGAGGTTGTGGTGAGCCGAGATCGCGCCATTGCACTCCAGCCTGGGTAACAAGAGCGAAACTCCGTCTCAAAAAAAAAAAAAAAAAAAAAAAAATTTTAAAGACCAACTGATATACTAAGAAAGGAGAGAAAATGGGTGCAGTGGCTCATGCCTGTAATCCCAGCACCTTGGGAGGCCAAAGCAGAAGGATCACTCTAGGCCAGGAGTTCCAAACTAGCCTGGGCAATGTGGTGAGATTGCCCCCTGCCCCGTCGCTACAAAAAAATAAAAAATTATCTGGGTGTGGTGGCGTGTACCTATAGTCCTACTTGGGAGGCTGAGGTAGGAGGATCCCTTGAAGCCCGGAGGTTGAGGCTGCAGTTAGCTATGACAGTATCACTGCACTCTTTCCTCGGCAACAGAGCAGACCTTGTCTCAAAACACACACACACACACACACACACACGGGCCGGGCGTGGTGGCTCACGCCTATAATCCCAGCACTTTGGGAGGCCGAGGCGGGTGGATCACAAGGTCAAGGGATCAAGACCATCCTGGTCAACATGATGAAACCCCGTCTCTACTAAAAATACAAAAATTAGCTGGGTGTGGTGGTGCAGCCTGTAGTCCAGCTACTCAGGAGGCTGAGGCAGGAGAATTGCTTGAACCCAGGAGAGGAGGTTGCAGTGAGCCAAGATTGCGCCATTGCGCTCCAGCCTGGGTAACAAGAGTGAAACTCCATCTCAAAAAAAAACAAAAAACAAAACACACACACACACACACACACACACACACACACACGGCCCCACAAAAGGCAGCAGAAGAGTGGAAGACAAACATAGGAACAAAGAATAAGAACAACAAACAGAAAACAGTAAAAATACAGTGCTGTTAATCCAGTTGAATGTCAGTGGTCTAAATGCACCAGTCAAAAGACAGATTGTCATAGTGGGTCAAAAAACAAGACCTAGCTATACGTTGTGTACAAGAAACCCACTTCACACATAAATTGTGTTTCTGTGAGGTCACTTTGGGCTGACCAGCAAAAGGCACAGTCCTGAGACATCAAGAATAATCCAGGCTAATTATCTTTTTTTTTTTTTTTTGAGACGGAGTTTTTTTGCTCTCGTTACCCAGGCTGGAGTGCAATGGCGCGATCTCGGCTCACCACAACCTCCGTCTCCTGGGTTCAGGCAATTCTCCTGCCTCAGCCTCCTGAGTAGCTGGGATTACAGGCACGCGCCACCATGCCCAGCTAATTTTTTGTATTTTTAGTAGAGACGGGGTTTCACCATGTTGACCAGGATGGTCTCGATCTCTCGACCTCGTGATCCACCTGCCTCGGCCTCCCAAAGTGCTGGGATTACAAGCTTGAGCCACCGCGCCCGGCCTTCCAGGCTAATTATCTTTAATAATATAAGCATAATTATAATCTCACAAGTATTTTCATGGGATTGAGATATAAAGAATACAGTGAGGTTTTCACAGAGCAAAAAGGAAAACTGGTGCGCCTTCCTCTCATACATGCTAATCGACATAATCAGGGCTTGTTTTGCTTCTCTTTTTTCTCCTTCTCATTTTCCTTTCCAGGTTCAGGAAAGATCGTGGTTGATTGTGCAGCGGTCATTTACTTTTATCAACTTAATTTTATTGCTGATGTTTTCTTTCTCTGTGTCTCTTCTCTCCTCTTCCTCCCATTCCCTCTCCTTTTCCCCAGGCTTCTCCTCCTCCTTCTTCCCTCTTCAACCCCACGCTCTCACATGCTAACTAAGAAACCACTTGGTTCTTTATAGCTATTGAGCATAGCTCATCCTAGAAGTTTGTTTAATGCTCATTTTACGCCGTGCCACAGAAAAGACCATTGCCAAAGAGCAGAGCCACTTTTGTTGAAGGCTGTGCCACTCACCCACAGTCCCCTGAGCAAAGGAAGGGAGGCACACACAGAGCCAAGGGAGGGCAGGGGGCACCGAAGGTGGGGTCTTGTGCCTGAGCGTGAGGGTGGGAAATGCAGGTGGGCATGGCTGCGTGCTCTGCCTGCAATACCTGCCTGCCGAGCTGCAGCTGATTTCACACTGTGTGGTTCCCTGTAGGCTTTCCTGGATCTGATGGCGAGTAGAATGTCTAGCATTTTGTCTGGTTTTGCAAGTAAAAAAAGTGAGGCAGTGGGGGAAGGGCAGTCAAGTTCAGGACTAAGTGAGCAGAGCAGAACAGAGTCCAGTGTCTGGATCACTTGCGCCTATTTTAGCCAGAGCATGCACCGAATAGTCAGTGAATGAATCTTTGATGACATGATCATCGAGACCGAGTCGGAGTAATTCTCTTCCATCTCTCTTGATCTTCTTCCCTTTGGTGGTCTCCCAGGTGGTGTGGTAATGATGGGAGGAGCAGTGATGGTTTGGACCAGGTTGTCCAGTGTGGCCATATAACACAGCTCCATCTGCCTTTGTCTGCTGATCCTCCTGGTGAGTGGCCACTGCAGGACAGTGGCAGGTTAAATAGGCCGTTATTGTCCGGAGCCCTTGCCCTATGTGGCTTGTGTTTACCACTAATGACGGTCATTGCTATCATTGCTATGACTGCCTTACTGCATGGTCCTTCAGCCACTATTTTAGAATCTTGTATATATCTTATACTTTATATACACTCATGTATATATCCAAAAGCATGCTTTTGCATGGTACTAGGTGTAAAACACTCCTTTTTTTGTTTTGAGACAGAGTTTCGTTCTTGTTGCCCAAGCAGGAGTGCAATGGAGCGAGCTTGCCTCACCACAACCTTCACCTCACCTCCCAGGTTCAACCGATTCTCCTGCCTCAGCCTCCCGAGAAGCTGGGAGTATAGGCGTGTGCCACCACACCTGGCTAATTTTGTATTTTTAGTAGAGACTAGATTTCTCCATGTTGGTCAGGCTGGTCTCAAACTCCTGACCTCAGGTGATCTGTCTGCCTTGACCTCCCAAAGTGCTGGGATTACAGGCATGAGCCACCACACCCGGCTGGTGTACAACATGTTCTTAGTTAGCAGAGCTTAAGCAACACAACTCAGCAGTTGCATAAACAGAAATAGTGCTTTTGAAAAAGACACTTAAAATATCCTAATCATGCATGTTGTTTCTTTGACTTTAAAATGCTTACCTTGGGACAGGGACACAGCAGTTATCAAAGAGCGACTTTTTTAACATATGCTGGGTTTTAATAGAGTTCTCACTAGCAAGGTTACTGCAAGATTGTCCCTATCCCATGTGAAGTCACTACTAATAGTTCAATCTGTCTTCCTCAAGTAGGAATCAGCCGAGCCTCATATATGAGTGTGTGTACCAACTCGAGGTCTTCCCGTCTCCTTGTTCCTCAAATATGGATTGAACACTTACTATATATCAGCACTTTCCTGGGTGCAGGGAGTACCAGAATGAAGACGGTTCTGTGCTCTAGTCCCTGGAGACCCCAGCACCCCAAGCCTATTACTTCTACGAAGTGCTAAGTTCCTTAACTGCAAATTCCCACTGAGGTAATTCGGTGACTTGACCGCCAGGGATGGGGAGGGATGACGGAAACTACGGGAAACAAGAGGAGTGGCCATCACATTTACGTGGGGGAGTCAGGAAAGGCTTTAGAGAGGCAGTGCAGAAAAAAGTAGGGTTTATATGCAGATAGGTGGGGAGAGAGCATTTGAGGTGACAGTATGACAATTCAGGCAAGCTAGTGTTGATAGAGGGAGCTTTTTCAATAACTATGAGGTGTAATTTATGTACAATAAACTGCACTCATTTAAAGTGCACAATATGGTGAGTTTTGACAGAGGCATACCCCCTTATAATCACCGCCGCAGTCACAATGCAGAACATTGCTTGGCTCCCAAGAGTTTCCTGCTGCGCATCTGCAACCAACGCAGGGTATGTTTTAGTGCAAATGATGTGCCTCTTTCAACACAAGAACATTTTGATTTGGCTTTTGTTTGTTACAAAGTAAGATGCACCAGGCACCCTCATCCATAGGTCTGAGCCCGTATGGTACTAGACCACCGAGTCCAGAGGGCCGCCCCGTTCCCAGAGAGGGCGTGGTATGTCACTGGAAGAACCGGGATGGCAGGCGCTCCGTGCTGACGTGCAAACTGGTCGGGATGGGGGGCAGTGGAGAGGAAGACAGGGCCAGGTTATCGAGGGTCCTGGGCAGTGTGCTCAGAGTCTAGATTTTAACCTATTGGCAGGAAGGGGCCCACTGGAGATTGTGACATGGAAGCGATAGAGTCAGATTTGTACATTAGAAAATTCACTCTTGGGAATTGGGTCGGAATGAGAAATGCTGAGGACTGACTGAGGGCAGTGGCGGTGCAGGGAGGGACGGAGAGGAGGTGATGCAGTCAGACTCCAGAAGGCAGAAGCCACAGGGCTGGGACACAATCCTTTGAGCACAGCGGGTAAGAAGAGAGAGAGGAGTTATTCATAACTCCCAGGCTGACCGTGTGGTCAGTCAGGCAGTGCCTTTTATGGAGGCTGTAAATCTGGGCAAGTAGAGTGATTTGGGAGGAAATGTGATGAATTTTGTGCTCCTATGTCTGTGGGATACACTAGTAGAGATGTCTAATAGTTGGTCTGTGGGTCCAGGGGTCTGGGCTGAAATTTGAGGGTCTTCAGCATTTGAGTGACACTTCAGCTAAGAAAACGGACTCAGAGCCTTCCAGCGTGCAAGGCACGGTGCTAGGAACACAAAGGTAAATGCCAGCACTGTCCGGGAGGCATTCTCTGACCCCAGATCAGGTTAGGGCCTCCTGAATGGGGTCACATTAGTACCTGGTGCGACATTTCTTGTCTGTCGTCCCCACATGACTGTAGGCTTTGTTAGGCTGGAATCAAGGTCTGTTCAGCCTTGTCAGCTGAATGCCACCCCAGCCACACACAACTAGGGGGTCCTTCTAGGGAGAGCAGTGACGTAAGGAGGATGTAACGGTGCCGGGCCAGAAGCGCCAGTACCGGAGCCTCAGGCAGCCGAGGGGACACAGGCAGCAATGGAAGGCTGCACAGCGTTCCTTCAAGCCAGGACTTACAGGGTGAGGAAGAGTTCTGCAGTCAAACAGAGAAGGAAGAACATTCTAGGTCCATGGGTACAACGTACAGAAGTTTACAAAAGAGTGAAATGGTTGTGTGTGACCAGAGTAAGAGGCTGTGATCAGGAGGATGAGACCAGGCAGGAGAGGTAGCGTATGTATAACTGGGGCCCCTATAACGGGGTTGGGGTTTGTTCTTCAGGAAACAGGAAGTCAGTGCAGACTTTGAAACAAGATAGTCATGTGATCCTATGACATTTTCAGGATGAAATCTCTAGGGATACAATACAGAGATGGTGAAACTTGCCCCCCTGAAAAATGCTGTTTTGGCCAGCACCCAAGTGATTCCCCTGTGGGTCATCCAGAGAGCATACCTGGAGGAACAGCCATGTGGGTGGAGGCTGGGCTGAGGGGAGGCTGGTGGCAGTGGTGTATGTGGAGGCTGGGGTGAGGAGAGGCTAGTGGCAGTGGTGTATGTGGAGGCTGGGGTGAGGGGAGGCTGGTGGCAGTGGTGTGGATGGAGGCTGGGCTGAGGGGAGGCTGGTGGCAGTGGCGGCACCTTGGGAGGCAGGGACAAGGACAGCAACTGAGAGCAGGTACAGGCCACCCTGCTAAGTAGTTAGAAAGTTTGCAGAACCTTCTTTTGAGGGATATGAAATTCAAGCTCTCAAAGGCCCCAGAGCATTGTGTTCAGAACCTCAGGAAGCTTTGTGGTCCTACCCTGAGCCTGCCTGAACAGCTGGACGTGGGCAGGAGGCTGTGGGAGCCAGCTGTGCCAGCAGAATCCCGCCTTACTCTGGGGACTTAATCTGGTCACAGCCCCTGGTGTCCGAAGGGTCATTTCAGTGTCATTTGAGTATTACTTTGGCTATTGGAAAGGATTTGGTAGGAGTTTATTTGAAAAGTTAGCTTTAAAAAAAATAATTATTTTTGATAAATGTATTTTGAAATAATTCAAAATTATTTTGAAAATACTTTTTAGCAAGCAATGAATGAACAAATTGCTCCTGAACTAGATGGAGGGATCTAAACACATCATCTAAGTACAACAATGTCTGAAAAATATCTCTGCTTGTCTTTTATTTGCCCTTTAAAGTCTGTGCAAACAAATGTGAACAGCCTCAGGACTCAAAGAATAATATTTTTCTATGGATGTGTATGGACAGATAAACAAAACCTCAAGGGAGAAAAAAACTTCTATTAAAATAAAAATAAAGATCCCCTACAGCTTCATCCTCCTTTGCTCACTGAGTTTGCTTTACTTAACTTTGAGATAAAAGTAGGTTGGCTGATTAAGAGTGAAACAAAAAGAAAGTATGTCTGTGTATCTAATCTATCTCTATGTAATGTATCTTATCTACAAGACAGATAGATAAGATAGATTACATAGAGATAGATCCTATCTATCTGGTTTTGAATATTCCATATTCCAGTCATAAGTAGCAGATCTGCACCCCTGGGGTTAATTGTTCTTTGAGCAAATACTGATACTGAGGATCCCCCAGGGATCCCCCAGGGAAACCACCATCTTCCTCATTGGTCAGTGATAATCCTGTGCTCACAGTTCTTCCCGCCCTGGGAACCTCCTGTCTGAAGCCCCTGCAGGACTCTGGGGCCCTCCGAATCAGCCTCTCCAGCTCCAAACCGCTGGAATCCTTGCCTCCGGAGGTTGCTGTTGGCTTCCGCCCATGCTGTGGGTCAGGATCTGCAGCCCACAGGCGTGGGAGTTTAGGAAAGGTACCTGGTGACTTCTCGGTAGGAAAATAGCGTGTGGTGTGTGCGATTGTGTTTGAGGAACGGTTGTGAGAGGGCCACTGTCTCTGTGGTAGTGTCCCTAGGGAACCATCTTCGCCTGGATCCTGCGGTCTGCAGGTTTGGCATGAACTCTGAACTTTCTCCCTCTGCAGGATCTTCAGTAGAAAGATCCTGTCCTGAGTAAACCATCAGAAGCACTTCTCTTGCGGATGAAGCCTGCCGGCATATGTGTTTTTGTCAACACTGAGATGCACATGACAAATTGTGTGCAATGCCTCAGCACAGCCCAGCAGGTTTTTTCTGTTTACGCTTAACTAGCTTTGGACAGTGGGAGGAAACCTTAAATATTTCCTTTTCTTCTTACAAACCCTTTATCTAATAAAACAAAATTACTGCAGATGAAGTAGGGAGTGATTCAAATTGTCATTTAAATCAAGGACCTGGTTTGGTCTGGCCTCCCTGGGAGACTTTTTAGCTTGTGCTATGCTGATAACGCCTGTATAGACTAAACCAACCAGGGCAAAAGGCAGGGTGGCAGTGCCCATGGTGCGGTGGCCAGCGTGGGGGTGGGCAGCGTCGGTCACTGTGTGCTGGGTTGGCCCCTCACTCCTCATATTTCTGTACCAGTAAAATCAGGTTGAAACTGACATCGAGAGCAGCTTCCAGAAGGCTGAGAGACCAAGAGGGCAGCAGTGCAGACAGAGGCTGTCACCCTCTGGGGCTACTGCTCGGGGACTGAGAAGGAATTCAGTCTTGAATACACGTTAACCTCAGTTCCCGCTCCTTATCTGGACTGGCTGGCTCCCTTCTGCGCCAAGAATCTTAAGCCCAGCTCTGTAAAGCAGCAATTCCCAACTGTTTCCCCCTAAAATACATGAGACAAACTCCCATGGGGCATATCTAGATTGCAGGCTGCGGCACAGATAAATCAGGCTGTGGGTTGGGAGCAGTTCCCAGTAAAACCCCACTTCTTTCTCTCCCACTCAAGAAAGCAGACCTCCATACGAGTAAGTGGGAGATGTAGCTTGTCGCCCTAGCCCTTGGCGTGGGACTCGGCCTGTAAAAGCTGCCAAATAAATATTTACTAAGTGAAAGATAGTCCTGAATCCACACTAACTTGTATTTTTTAAAAGTCATTCATAAACTTTAGCATTTTAACTGTTAGTCAGTAATTATTCCCAATCAACTGGTAGGATTTTGTGATTGTGAAACTATTGCAGTGCTGTGGTCAGCAGGAGTATTTGTTAGCATTTTCATGGGCTCTTAAAGTCGCCTTCGCTGTGTCACTGATAAAGCCCGCCACAGGCTTTATCAGTCTTGCCGTTGGCTGTCAGCACTACGTGGATAAACTCCTCATCCTTCCCAGGGAGAAACTTCTAGCAATGCTTAAGCAGGAGGCCAGGGCAGAAAGAATCTTGATGCTGCCTGCTTACCATAGACCCTCTGGGGGCCTGCCCTGTGTGGACAAATGCTTCATTTCAGGATCTTACACAAATCAAGAGCAACAGTCTCATAGCAGCGCTGAGTGTGGGGTGCTTACCACCTCACTGCTGTTGGAACTCTGGAGACAGGACGCAGCCCCTCCTCGGAGGAGGGCAGCGGTGTTAGGTGAGGGTTCAAGAGCTTCTCTTTCCCTTGTCATCTACTTGTCCTATTCTGGGGGAATTTTAAATAGGATTTTTAAAAGGACTTATGTATGATTTTAAAGAGCAGCCTTAAATAGGCAGGCATCTTTTAATAAAAATGGTTTTTTAACCCTGTGGTCTAGAGACTGCCAGTCAAATACAGTGATGGTCATTATCAGTCACCTGCCCAACCCCAGCCTGAAGGAAAGAGTGCAGAGTTAGAATGGTTCTGGAGCATTCCTGGCTGCTGGGAGAAGCCCAGGAGGACCCTGAGGGCAGGGCAGGGTGAGCAAGGAGCTCACAGCAGGAGTGCAGAGGCTGACTTCAGGTGACCAGGCATGGAGATGGCAGGTGAAACAGGTACGTATGCCCCAAAATGACGAGAAAAGAGGGAACAGGGATCACTTAGACATCGGAAGCAATACAGCAAAGGCTAAAGATATCTGAGCAGGAGTTTGGCGTAGACCCTGGATATCAAGAGCATAAACAGAGGAGCTAATGACAACACTAGAGAAGCAAGGCTCCGTTGCCCCCTGAAGTTCCCCCACCTAGTGTGACTGGGGGAAGCTGATGTTTCTTTGATCCGTGGACTCGGCATTTCCAACCTATTTTGGGTATGCCAGTTCAACACAATGAACTTTAGACTGATAACATTTCATCATTCGGTATAATTTCCTTCTCTTTTTAGACTCTGAACAAAATTTTATTTAATTGGAAAGCACCTATTTTGTACTTAATTCTAATTATGTTCATCTTGTTTTTTGAATTATTTGGCCACCTCTAATGAGACTCTGTAAGATGATTACATTCCACAGTACTAACATTTTCAATGGCCCTGAAAGACCCGAGATGCATTGTTGCTACTATTTTATCAAATTATTGTTTCCAAAATGCTGTTTTACTCTTCTAGTAGGAAGAGTGATTTTTAAAACAATGGATATTGGCCAGGCGCTAGTGGCTCACACCTGTAATCCCACCACTTTGGGAGGCCGAGATGGTGGATCACCTGAGGTCAGGAGTTCCAGAACAGCCTGGCCAATACGGTGAAACCCCACATCTACTAAAAATACAAAAAATTAAGTGGGCGTAGCGGTGCATGCCTGTAATTCCAGCTACTTGGGAAGCTGAGGCAGGAGAATCACTTGAACCTGGAGGCAGAGGTTGCAGTGAGCCGAGATTGGGCCACTGCACTCCAGCCTGAGTGACAGAGCGAGATGCCGTCTATAAAATAAAATAACGGATATTTTGGCAAAGTTGAAGAATGATAATGAAGACTAGTGAGGATAAGCAAAGAACTAAACAGGCATCTGCACAGTGATTCAGGATGTGTGTCCGTGAGAGGCGGCTTCGGAGCAGCTCTCCCTGTAAGCAGACTTCTCTCATGGTTCCCTCATCATTCAAAGAGGCCCCTGGGGCTTTGCTTTAGAGATATTCTGTTGTCTCTTTTGATGCTCATGACTATCACTTCACCTTTCTAGAGGTGCTTATCTTCATCTAAAGTAGGGTGAAGCTTGTTCACTCCTGGAGAAAGCTGTGACATTTTTGGGACAACCAGCCGGTATGCTTCAGTGAGCCTGTCATTATCTGGGGAGGGGGCCCCAGATAACACACTCCTACTTGCTTTCTTCAGGGAAACTACATGGTCCCCTCTTCCTGTAACACTCCCAAAAGAAGTATGAAAGCCAACATAAAATATGAATATGATATTTGCATTAAGGATTAAATATAATACCTTAAATGTAGTGTTTGTGCTTCATCCAGTTCTCAATTGTTGTTTTTTTTGTTTTTGAGACAGGAATCTTGCTCTGTCGCCCAGGCTGTAGTGCAATGGCACACTCTTGGCTCACCACAAACTCCACCTCCTGAGTTCAAGCAATTCTCCGGTCTCAGCAACCTGAGTTGCTGGGATTACTGGCACATGGCACCATGCCCAGCTAATTTTTGCATTTTTAGGAGAGACAGGGTTTCACCATGTTGGTCAGGCTGGTCTCAAACTCCTGACCTCATGATCCACCTGCCTCGGCCTCCCAAAGTGCTGGAATTATAGATGTGAGCCACCATGCCCAGCCCAGTTCTCAGTTGTTTAGGGGTCTTCTGAGGGGAAACCAAAAATGTCAATAAAGCAAAATATATCAATAAGGCATTCATACTGACAAAAACAAAACCAGAGGTTTTTAAAAAATCTAGGCTGGGCACAGTGGCTCATGCCTGTAATCACAGCACTTTGGGAGACATGGTGAAACCCTGTCTCTACAAAACCACAGAAATTAGCTGGTCATGATGGCACATGCCTGTAATCCCAGCTACTCGGGAGGCTGAGGTAGGAGAATTGCTTGAACCCAGGAGGTGCAAGTTGCAGTGAGCCAAGATCATGCCATTGCACTCCAGCCTGGGCGACAGAGCGAGACTCCATTTCAAAAAAAAAAAAAAATCTGTAGTTATCGATTTTTTGTTTTTGACTGAAAGTATTTCAGGAACTTTGAAGAAAGGACCTGAAAATTATTACTCAGGCTGGTATTTAGTTTGAAATATATGCTGACTTTTAACTCTCAGAGCTGATCCTTGATCATTCCAGAGTGAGTTTAGGAATTTGTAGTCATTTCCTTTTTACTGGGTGTTTGCATACATCACTAACCAGCTGAGATTAGAATGAGCAGTCTCTTTATGCTGAAATAGAATGATGAGAACTCAGGGCTGGCCTGAAATGTTCATCCTCATTGATTAATCCTTAATGAACACTCATGCATAGATGACATCAAAGGTCCTTTGCAATTTACAGGGAAGACGGACCCTTCCATCATGTACATTCTTTAGGAAGGCTCTAGTAGACCGGCACACATAGTTAACATTTTAGGTTCCAATAGACCGATATACAGAGTTAACATTTTGTATTTTTATCCATGTTTTGCTCCAAGATTAAACATCAGGACTATCATGGACATTCGCTCAGTGTTGAGGGAAGGGTGAATGTGTATAACTAGGAAGAAGGCTATCTGGCAGGGTTGGGAACGTGACCTCTTGCCCTCCAAAGCCTGGGATGCCCAAGTGAATGCCCCCAATCTTAGCAATGTATGGACACAGAGCGAACTCTCCCCTCTGAAAACAGACCAGAGGTTAGAGGTTAATGAATGAGTGCTCTCTCCACAGTCGGGATCCTGTTCAATAGCGGTTTTATAAATAAGGGCTTAAATGGGGTCAAAATAGGACCAGCATATTGCTTCCAAACTCTCTACATCATTTTGAAGCAATAGTGTTCAAAGATGACATTCTTCCACCAGCGAAGAGAGAGACAAAGCTCTTGTGCTTGGAGAACTGGATGGCTACTCCTGGCTCCGTGGGTCTAAAAGCAGGACCAAATGGAAAACAAAGTGGGGTGGGGGTGTCCTTGCTGCCCCCTATTCTTCTCTAGTAATCCCCTAAAAAATAATTGCGGACCCAAACCTCTGGCCTCCAGCACACTTTCCACTTGATTAGAGGCCTTTGTGAGGCAGGGAAAGGGACCTGCAGACTTGTATATTGTGCTGGAGCCTGAAATGTCCAGCTGGGATTTTTCCCATCAAAGGAGGATTCTAATAAAACCATTATCCAGGGCTTAGGGGAGAAAAGCTGTTGAGCTGCAAGTAAGGGGGTAGATTAGCATTAGCGGGCTTATTTTTTGGCACCGGGAAGAGTGGGAAGGTGTTTGCAGCCACTTGCTCACAAGTTCCTTGGTTTCTCTGCAAGTTCCTGGCAGGTGCAGAGGTAGGAATGGATACAGGAGTGGGAACTAACAGGCTTGAAAATGGCACAGGGAGGCTTTATCTCTGAGGCATCAAGTGGAAGGCAGCCCAAATCAGGAAGGCCTGCAAGGTGCTGTTGATACCAGCTTCAGCGTGTAGACAGCCACGGGGCTGGCCTCGCTGCTGTTAGGTATGGCCACGTCGCCTGGAATCCCCTGCCCGCAACATTCCACCCCTCTTGACAGTCTCCATAGACGGCGATCAGAAATTCAAAAAGTGGGAAGTGGCCACGCTGGAAGTCCTTTAACGGGCAAACAGACACCTTTAGGTTGGGGAGTGGGTGCCCTGGTAGAGGCCAAGAGTACAGAGGAAGTCAGGAAAGCAGCAGCAGTGGCCTTCAGCCTGCAAATCAGTGTCCGGGCTGTATGGATTTGCAGACTGAGCTACAGGAGCCTCCTGGGGTGAAGGTTTGGGGAAGGTCACCTAAAACTGAAACCTGGTCTTCTTGGGATTACTGGAGCTCTCAGCTATACCTTCCTCCACAAAATGGAGCCCAGAAACCAGAGTCGCCTGGGTTGGATGGAGAATGCTGAGGCCAGTAGAGTAATTGCTGCCTGAGGGGGCCGTGTGTGAAATGTGAGAGAGAGCCGGCCTGCCCCGGAAACACCTTTTCCTGTTTGTCCCTCTCTACACTGTTGCTCTAGCTTGTCTTCCCCGCAAAAACAGGGTACGGATTAAACAACATTGGTCTTGACTGCTGTGAGCGTACAACTAGAGTGAGGGCTACATGTCTCTGTCCAGGACATTTTCAGGCTTATAGTGCTGTCACCTCAGAGGTCCAGTCACAGGAACATCCTCATGCCAGCCTGGTGGCCACATTTGCAGGAGATTTGTCTAAAGTCAAATTCAAACAACCACAGGAATTGGGCCTACCTTCTTGAAAACGAAGCCCAGGGCCAGGCGTGGTGACTCACGCCTGTAATCCCAGCACTTTGGGAGGCCAAGTTCGGTGGATCACCTGAGGTCAGGAGTTCAAGACCAGCCTAGCCAACATGGTGAAACCTCGTCTCTACTAAAAATACAAAAGTTAGCCAGGCGTGGTGGCACACGCCTGTAGTCCCAACTACTCAGGAGGCTGAGGCAGGAGAATTGCACCCAGGACGCAGAAACTGTAGTGAGCTGAGATTGTGCCATTGCATTCCAGCCTGGGCAACAGAGCGAGACTCCGTCTCAAAAAAAAAAAAAAAAAAAAAAAAAAAAAAAAAAAAAAAGAAACAAAAAAGAAAGAAAATGAAGTCCAGCAAAGCTGTTCTTGGAGGCTATGAATCAAGGAGCAGCCCTCCCATTTCTTCTGAGGAGCAGCTTTAGGAACTGCTGGTCCTCAGTGCTCACACATTCCCTTCACTCAGTTCTCATTCCGGCTCCTCAGCCAGCCCGGTTTTCTCCTCCTTGGCTTTGTGCGGGATGATACATGTTTTCTTTTCTTTCCTCTACAGCTTGTATTCTCTGCTTGGGGTTTCTTCCCTGAACATGTATATATATTTTTTGAGACAGAGTTTCACTCTTGTTGCCCAAGCTGGAGTGCAGTGACCTGATCTCGGCTCACCACAACCTCCACCTCCTGGATTCAAGTGATTCTTCTGGTTCAGCCTCCCAAGTAGCTGGGATTACAAGCACGCACCACCAGGTCCGGCTAATTTTTTGTGTTTTTAGTAGAGACAAGGTTTCTCCATGTTAGGCTGGTCTCGAACTCCTGACCTCAGGTGATCTGCCTGCCTAAGTGCTGGGATTACAGGCATGAGCCACTGCACCCGGTATAGCCACTAAGAATGGTGTATTTCAGCTATTATTTTCCAAAAGTTGCCCAAGGGAGATCTTCTGCTTTCGTAAGACTTTTCATCAATAGTGCCAGGAATGTAATTTGCCTCATGCATAGGCCCCAAGTCCTTGAAACTTTTCCTTTTTTATTCATTCTCTAACCAAAAATGACTTCTATATTACACAGCTTATAAGCTGTGGCTTCTCTGGCCAATATGGCTTGGTAGAAGCATCTGCAGGGGACAGCCACCTCCATCTTTTTGCCCCACTTCTACACCTGCCCTTCCCACTCACACTTTGATTCTCTGAGGCCAGGCTGTTGAGTGCCAGGAGGGCAAGACCCAAAGGCCTCTCCTGCCCTCAGCCTCTCTCTTCTTGTGCCGTTCTACAGAACCTGGCCATGTTAGCTCAGAAGTTCTTTTTAAGTTCTGCTACCTTGTCCTAATGTCAGTTTTCTGTAGGAGGAATTTAGGTCATGCAAGCAACTTCACTTCTTCATCAGGGCTCTTACCATTTTCATCTTCATAGACTCTCAGATTTTATGAAGATGTCTTCATCTGGGCAATAAAGATACTCCTTTTAATAATAATAATAAACATACTCCTAAAATTTTTAAGTTGTTTTTCCTCAAAGGATCTCTAGAATTTTTCATCACAGATGATACACTTTTGATTTTTCTCTAGCAATAATAAAAAAAAATTGGGCCAGGCGTGGTGGCTCAAGCCTATAATCCCAGCACTTTGGGAGGCCGAGGCAGGTGGATCACGAGGTCAAGAGATCGAGACCATCCTGGTCAACAAGGTGAAACCCCGTCTCTACTAAAAATACAAAAATTAGATGGGCATGGTGGCACACACCTGTAGTCCTAGCTACTTGGGAGGCTGAGGTAGGAGAATTGCTTGAACTCAGGAGGCGGAGGTTGCGGTGAGCCGAGATCATGCCACTGCACTCCAGCCTGGGTAACAAGAGCGAAACTCCATCTCAAAAAAAAAAAAAAAATTAGCTCATTTTTTCTTGCTGTTTAAATTGATACCTCTGTGTATGACTAAAATTTTCCCTATTTTTTCATTTTCCTAAACTCCCCAGATATGGCAGTCTAACAAGGATTTGTATGAAATGCCTTTTAAGAAGAATTCAAAGTTTAAAGATTAAAAAAAAAAAAAGCATTATAAGTTGATGTTTGATTCTCTTAGCTCCAAAAGCAGAGAGCTGCAAAATAACACCTGGCTCTAGGGAGTAACCTCACTGATATTTTAAAATTCACTTTCATCTTTTCCAGGAAGTGAGATTCCTTGCTTGTCAACTCTTATGCCCTGAGGAATACTTTGGGGGTGCGGGTGAAGGGGAAAGGACCAGAGGGGATTTGTTAGATGGGAGGAGGTTGTGGATCCCCACTGGAAATAGCTTCCAACTTGCAGACAATGCTGCCACCTACTGACAAAACACGAGGCTTGCAGACTTTGTGGATTTCTCAACTTTCTGGCTTCCACAGTGGAGAACAAATATTTAGTTTTCTGTTAACTATATTTTATTTCACTACCTTATATTGATACCTAAAACCATTTTCATAAACTTGGAGTAAAGGAAAACACAAGGTCAGACTCCTAGCTATTAATACCTTCAATACCGGTTTGGATATGCTTCAGAGCTGCTTCATAATGGGGAAGGTAAATTGTGTGTAAGAGGGTTTTGTTGTTGTTGTTTAGAGGGTTGGGGAGGCTGAGGAACAGTCCAGGAGACAATAACAGTTTTCTAGCCCTACCTTTCAATAATCCGTAGTGCTTGACTTTTACCTCTTAACCCACATAAATGCATTTTTATTTCTAAAGTAAGCAGTTGTAGGCACCTGTATTCTCAGCACTTTGGGAGGCCAAGGGGGGAGGATCACTGAAGCCCAGGGGTTGGAGACCAGCCCACAAAGCATAGCGAGACCCTGTCTATACCAAAAAAAAAAAAAAAAAAAAAAAATTAGTTGGGCGTGGTGGCACATGCCTGTGGTCCCAGCTACTTGGGAGGCTGAGATGGGAGGATTGCTTGAGCTCAGGAAGTCGAGGCTGCGGTGAGCTGTGATCACACTGCTGCACTTCAGCCTGGGGTACAGAGCGAGACCCCAACTCTAAAAATAAATAAAGCAGTGATGAAGCTGTTTGCTGCTAAATCCTGTCTTAGGTTAATGAGTTTCTGCAGTTCCTCTTGCGATTCCATTGAAAATTAGACTCTTCTAGGCCGGGCGCGGTGGCTCATGCCTGTAATCCCAGCACTTTGGGAGACCGAGGCGGGTGGATCACAAGGTCAAGAGATCGAGACCATCCTGGTCAACATGGTGAAACCCCGTCTCTACTAAAAATACAAAAAATTAGCTGGGCATGGTGATGTGTGCCTGTAATCCCAGCTACTCAGGAGGCTGAGGCAGGAGAATTGCCTGAACCCAGGAGGCGGAGGTTGCAGTGAGCCGAGATCACGCCATTGCACTCCAGCCTGGGTAACAAGAGCGAAACTCCGTCTCAAAAAAAAAAAAAAAGAAAAAGAAAAAAAAGAAAATTAGACTCTTCTGTGTGGGGAAGAGAGAGGCCAGCTGCCTTCCTGTGGATCATGCTGTTCTGATTGTTGACATCTGACCTTGAGCACAATGGCAGGGCATCTGTCTCAAGTGCACAGGCGTCAGCTAGGGCTGGAAGAGCCAATCCTCTATCTACTCCAGGCTCTGGAAACTTGAAGACCTGCTCTGCTTCCTACAACAGTCAGCTGTCAGTGGATAAAGTTCAGGGGTCCACAGAACTTAGCCATCCTGTTTTTACAGATTCCTGAAGACTGGCTGAATTCTGTGCATTTGAAACAAATTAGAAGAGGCAGAAATTGTCGCTTTCATCTTGTCATTTTCATGTTTAAGACACACCTACTAGTCATCTTTTTTTTTTTTTTTTTTTTTTTTTTTTGTAGTTCACAGCAGTGGATTTTTGGGCAATGAAGTTAAGGTTTAAATTATTGAAAGTAGAAATGGTTGTCTTCCATCTAAGAACATTAAGCATTTATTTGAGGGGCGTAACTGTTGCAGTCTCTCTCTCTTATCATGTGTCCAATTTTAGCCTCAGTGATTTTTCTAGCTATTCTGAGAAATAGCAGGACTAAATTTTTTGGCTCCTCCCTGTTTAGTGACCACTTCTCAAAAAGCCTTGCCTTGGCCTGGAAAAAGGTAGCAGATATGTACATAAATAATGCCAGTTTGGGGTCAAGATTTCCTAAGGAGAAATATTATGAACCTTGGTAGTAAATATTTCCTCATGTCCTTTTTAGATGAGAAAACCAATGTTTTCCAAGCCATATGAAATAATTCCACATTAATATTTATGAAAAATTAATCTGGTCTCAAAGACCTGTTTCCCCACAGTCCAGTTCCAGTGTCTTGGATCTACGATGTAAGAATAATTGTTGACACACCGCTGTGTGGTAAGTCCGATCCTTCTGGAGTGTGGATTACGTAAATGGGGGAGTAATAAACATAAGAAGGTGCCTAATATTAACAACTTAGACCCTCTTCCTCTTTCTGGACAAGTGGGATTTGTAACTAAAACATCTGTGAAGTCAAGCCTTTTTACCCTTGAATGAAGAGAATAGAGTTTTTGCACCTCGATTCTATTTTACAGAAGGATTGTGCAGCAGATAGTGATAGTCTGTGAAATGCGTGTGTAAGTTCTTAGCTTCGAAGCTAGCATAAGCATGTACAACATTAGTACTCTGCATTACTATGCGTGACAAGGCAGTGTTTTGGAAACTGGCTCAAATCCTCTGAGGGCAACAGATTCACATGGTACCTTACGGACCATTTAACAACCTGTACTAGCCTTCTGGTTTCCCGAATAACCTTATATAATGCTTGCAAACATATCTAGGTTTGTATAATGTAGTGCATAGTAAATAGTAATAACTTTTGGCACTTTGGGTTTTTTTTTTTTTTTTTTAAACTCCTAGTGAAAATAGTATGATTTGGTGGAGCACCTTTAAACAAACTTTTTTTAAAAGGCTGAGGTGGAAAGAACTCTTGAGCCCAGGAGTCCAAGACTGCAGTGAGCTCTGATTATGCCACTGCACTCCAGCCTGGGCAACAGAGTGAGACACTGTCTCAAAAAAAAAGAAGACCAAAAAAATTGTTGTTTTAAGAGATGGGGTCTTGCTCTGCCACTCAGGCTGCTCTTGAACTCCTCTGTTAAGTGATCCTCCCACCTCCTAGTGAGTAGTTGGGACTACAGATGTGTGCCATGCCTGGCTTGGTGCAGCATCTTTCTGAAGAGAGACAGGGTGGGGCTTTGCAATGCCTCTGTGTGCCGTCTCATGTTGGTCTCCTGCGATGGTCATTAAGTCTAGAGCAGCCCTGGTTCTGAGACTAGGTGCTCTTCTAATTACCCAGGCAGAATCTTTTCCACTTTGTTAAGCATCTTTCCCCATTTATAAAAGCACCATATCTGCCAGATTTGGGAAAACAAAAATTTTGAGACAGAGAAGCCGAGCACTACGTTATGAGTGAATTCTTCAGCAGATCACATTCACATTCCTAACCTTGTCTCACTTGGGTGTCTCTGCTGCCGCTGCTGCTGCACACCCAGTTCTCTTCTCTGTCATTGAGACTCCTTCGTTTCCACTATCACAAATGCAAGTATCCTTGTAAGTTTGTTATAAGGATATATAGCATTTGTTCCTTAAACAGTAAAGTAGAAGAGTAATGAAATAATAGAAACTTGTCTTTTTTTAAAAGAAAATATATGCACTTTTCTGGGTTAACAAATAGCAGGCAGAAGAATTCCACTTCTACTGTTTGATTGGGAGGGGTGTTTGACATGCCCCACTCTAGTGCTGAGCGCTCAGTTAAGATCTCAAGCTTACTTTCTTTTGCAACTCAACTGGAGGACTTGGCTTTACATACGACCAAATATTCTGGACTGGTAAAGGCAACTCCACCAGGCAAAAATCAGAGCAATCCCTGGAAAAGAGGAAAAGACTGAAACTGATTATTTGTGGACATTTACATTTACTAACTGTCTAGAAATACTTGTTTCCATACAAGAGCTGAGGATATATGCTCTTACTCCAACTGTGCACTTACCTTTGATACTTCATTAAGTAAAGTATTAGTATTTGGTGCTGATCTAAATATGCGTGTACCATCTGTTTTACAACAGTTTTTAAAATTTTTAACTTGCTACCTAATATTTGAACAAGTATTGACAGAAATGAGGTAAATACAGAGCCCAAGCCTAAGCTTAGGTTTGAATGCAGCTAATTTCTAATCCTGTGCTTTACTCATGATCCACATTATTTCATCAAAAAGCCTCACCCCTCTGACTCCTCAGGGGTTCATAATGGCACAAAATTTAGGTCTTGCCCTCTACTAAAGGGATGGAATTAACTTTTAAAAGGGGTGATGTTTGATGCAGAGAAGAGAAAGAGAACAGAGAGAAGGAACCACTAGATGACTTACTCTAGTCCCTCCCTTTCTACCGCAGAACAGAGCAAAGATCAGAGGCCAGGGCTTTCCCTTTCATGCAACTGGGAAGAGACAGTTGTCAGAAGCTGCATGAGGTCTTGGTTTTGTTTTACAAATCTGATCTTTTAATCAAGAGGTTCTTATTCTTTAGAAACACAGTGGCCCCTGGGGCCACTACCCTTTCCCTTTGAAAACTTTAATTCAAATTCTCTAAGTCAAAAGTGAAAGGTTTTATTTATATTTTAAGACCAGCACCTATCTAGTGACCACTTCAGGAAAGCAGCAAGATTTGGAAGCTAGGCCATGCTTTAATTTACACATCACATTGTCCTAATGTAAGAGAAAGTTCGTACCTTTCAAAAGAAAAAGGAACATTTGCTTTTTTAGATCTTTGCTGTTCAACTGAATTATGAAAGAACCTGATCAGTTTGAGTTTTCTGAACTATTTAAGGATATACTGATACTGGCTTTCAGTTTTAGGAAATATTAAGTTGGACAAGTTAGAGGCCTAGCTTGGGAGCAGCAGCAGTTCTTCGAGCCCCGACAGGTGCATTTGTAGATAATCTTTTCAGTAAGAACATTAAAGGGCTATGCACGATGAGACTTAGAAAAAGAAGGGAAATGAAGCTGTCCCTTGACTACCCAGTTTCTGTTGAGGTTTATTACTTCTAAATGATAAGGTTTACACAAAGTTTACACTATGTTTTTTCAGTTCTCAAGTTTCAGCAAATACCTGAACCAAGTTTATTTATTTTAGAACTGCCCTGGAGTGCCTTTTAACTTTTGTACCACCACACAAAGTGTACTATCAGCTCATGTCCTTTAGCTCTTCTGTTTTGTTTTGTTTTTTTTGAGACAGAGTCTCGCTCTTATTGTCCAGGCTAGACTGCAGTGGCAAAATCTCGGCTCACTGCAACCTCCACCTCCCAGGTTCAAGTGATTCTCCTGCTTCAGCCTCCTTAGTAGCTGAGACTAGAGCTGTGTGCCACCACACCCAGCTAAATTTTGTATTTTTAGTAGAGACGGGGTTTCACAATGTTGGTCAGGCTGGTCTTGAACTCCTGACCTTGTGATCCACCGGCCTCGGCCTCCCAAAGTGCTGGGATTACAGGCCTGAGCCACCGTGCCCAGCCAGCTCTTCTATTCTTTAATGCATTTCTCCCATTCCTGTGGGTATGGTGGGGATCAACCTTTCATACCACCAAGAATCATACCACCTTATTCCCTTTGAAGTAGTGCCCTATGGCATAAGCTTGTTCATATGGTGTTCAAACAGCTACCGTTCACTTCTATGAAGGTCACCCTACTGGAAACCAAGGTATGATGAGTAACTAAACCTTCTCATCAAGCAGAAGCGAGCTGAACTTGAGAAATGGAGCCTGGGCCAGGCAGAGTGACTCACGCCTGTAATCCCAGGACTTTGGGAGCCCAAGGTGGGCAGATTGCTTGAGCCCAGGAGTTTGAGACCAGTCTGGGGCAACATGGTGAAACCGTTTCTACAAAAAAATACCAAAAAAAAAAAAAAAAAAAGCCAGCCATAGTGGTTGGTTCAAGACTGTAGTTCCAGCTACTCAGGAGGCTGAGGTGCGAGGATCACTTGAGCGTGTGAAGTAAAGGCTGCAGTGGGCTGTGATTGATTGTACTACTACACTGCTGCCTGGGTAACAATACCCTGTCAATTAAAAAAAAAAAAAAAGAAAGAAAAGAGGGCCGGGTGCGGTGGCTCAAGCCTGTAATCCCAGCACTTTGGGAGGCCGAGGCGGGTGGATCACAAGGTCAAGAGATCGAGACCATCCTGGTCAACATGGTGAAACCCCGTCTCTACTAAAAATACAAAACATTAGCTGGGCATGGTGGCGTGTGCCTGTAATCCCAGCTACTCAGGAGGCTGAGGCAGGAGAATTGCCTGAACCCAGGAGGCGGAGGTTGCGGTGAGCCGAGATCGCGCCATTGCACTCCAGCCTGGGTAACAAGAGCGAAACTCTGTCTCAAAAAAAAAAAAAAAAAAAGAAAAGAAAAGAAAAAAAGGAGGAAGGGAGGGAAGGAGGGAGAGAAATGTAGCCTAGGTTTGAATCCTGGCTCCCTCACTTACTGGTTGGGTAACTTACCGCAGGCATTATGACTTATCTAGAAAACAGGGATAATACCTGTTTCAGCAGGTTGCTTTGAGATTAAAACTTACAGGTACCTTGTAAAGCACACATAGGTTCTCAACACATTAACTGCTTTCCACCCAAAAAGGCTGAGAGATTAGCAACTGACCTTCACTAACCACTGTATGTAGTTTATCATCATTTCCAGAGAAGCTCTAGCTCTATTAAGTATGCCTCATTCAGGATAACTATAGACCCATGGTCTTAACTTTCAAACATTAATTTGCCAACCTTTAGTCAAGCTTATATTTAACATTTAACATAAAAATGAGACAAAACAGAACATGCTTTAAGTTATAGGTGGTAGGATTATTTTGCATATTAAAATGAAGAATGTGAATACAGAGCCTAAGACTTAGGTGCTCAAGTTTTTATCCGTTCGATCTATACAGCCATGCAGTCTCTTGGAAGAAAAACAGAATAAGAACTCACAGCTTGTGTAACCTTCATGAGTTGTGTCAAATGCTAAATTAGAAAGCTGACCCTAATTCAGAGTCCCTACTTCTTAATAGGCTTCACACATTTTTTTTTCCCCCAGGCATTAAGCACTGTAACCTAAGTGGGAAGAAAGAGATCCACACCTTCCCCAAAGAAATAGAAGATGGATCTAGTGTTAGGCTCAATTAGACCCAATTGTGATGGCTCTCCAAAAAGGAACAATGCAGCTTTTGTGATATGTTCACGCAGAAAGCTTGGACATTTTACAAAACAATCTTACCCCAAAGAGAAACCTGGGTTCTAGCCCTCTTCCTGGAAAGAGGGGTTGATCCAGGAAAGTTTTATACCACTCTTATCAGCTCTTGCTGAGATCAGTATTTTTTAAAAAAACAATCTCAGAAACAACCAAGACCAGTGTGAAACCAGGAATATGAACCATTCCCCTGCTGAAGCATTTACACCCATAGGTCTCCACAGCCAAACCACAGGGTGTCAGATTATTTCGTTATTGTCTACCAAAGGGAACTCTGCTGGAATTGCTGGTATTCATTAATCTGCCCCGGTTTCAGTCTTAAAAAACCTTGACAGAGTGAATCCAGTGGCCAGCCTTGGCTGTTGGAAGTGCTAAAATGCAAATGTGCAAGAATCCTGGCCAAGCTCCCCATCCCCCAGGAAAGTGCTTCCTTACAGCCGAGCCTGGAGGGGAATGTTAAAAAGAGGGCTAGAGCTGCCCTCCTCCTTTCCACCAGGACCCTCACTCACACTGGGAAATTCAGTATGCATGACTGAGCCGGCAAGCACGCAAGGACAGCGCTCTTTTTAACTTTTCTGAACAATGGCTTCAGTCCTTCCACCTTCACATCCTCCCCACACCCAGGGCAAAGAAATCCATCTTTCTTCCCCACGTCCACATCTCATGATCCACTTTTTCAACATCACCCCTAGATCTATCTCACTTTTACCCAAAGAAAAACTGACCACTTGGGGAAACTGTGACTTACATACAAATCTGGTTTTTAAAAAAGTTTCATTTTGTTCAATTTCTTGAAATTTCCACGTTGACAGTTTAAAGCCAAAGATTATATAAATCTCCAGTCTAATCACATTTCTAGAAACAAAACATGTCAGTAGTAAACCTTATACAGAATAAAATTTTCCCCATGAGCTGACTCACGCCCACATAGGATGCACCGAACTCCGCCTTTCGTCCTCTTAGAGTATACAAACAGCACCTCCTGCCTTGGCATGCACCCAAGCACACAATGCCTTAAAAATAATTCGCAGATACAAGGCTGTTTTTTTGTTTTTGTTTTTGTTTTTTTTTTTTTTTTCAAAAACATACTTCATATTTCCTCTTTTATTATATAAATATCAGTTTAACCTTTTACTGTAAGAATATAAACGTTTTAAGAGGATCTTTGTTATTATTTATACAAATTCACAAACAGTACAGTTAATTGATAAAGGTCTCTGGGTTTCTTTTAACTCCATGGTCTCGCATGTTGCTGTGGAGGATTCTAAAAAAATAACAACAAAAATCCAACAAAAATATACATCCTACTCAAAAGTGATTTCTTTAAAGCCACAAGTCCCAATCCCCACCAAAGTAAAGAAAGTCATCTATTCCTCCATTTAGAAACAGAATTTTTTTTTAAACCCACAAACTCTCATTTTGTTAATAGAACAGAGATAAGACATGAGCTTCATCACAGCCCCGGGGCTCTGCAGGCCAGCTCTGCTCCTGCTTCCTGTGGAAGCCGCACTGTGTGACCTTTTAGTGGGGAAAGGTGGAAGAGGATGAGGGCAGGACAGAATTTGCATATATAATCATCATTTTCAAGACACAATCTGCATCTCAAACAAAAACAACGGTTCAACTCTCATTGCGCCCACGTATTTGTGCTATAAATTAAGTCAAGATTTAGAAACAGGTCCTCACATCCCAATGGACAAGCAGAAGAAAGGAATTATAGCCAGAATGTGGAAGTGGGGCACACTGGACGGATGGAGGCTGGGAAGAAGCCAACACTAAAAGACGGACAAACCCAAGGGCATCTTTCCAGTCTAGGCACAAACATGTTTCAGTCTCAAAATATCTCTCTTGTAGAATTCCAGGGCTTCAGAAAAAAAGTAAACTAAAACGAGGTAGCCAGACACATATATGTATATATATATATATATATAATTTATATATATATAATATATAGAATATATTCAGCAGAAAAAAAAGGACCATGGTTTCAAATTTCTTCCAAAAAAATTTTTAAAAAGGAAAGAAAATTAAGACAATGAAATGAGCGTGAATAGCAGAGTACTGTAAAAGGAGGAGTGATGAGAAGAGACTAGGATTAGTCACAAAGTGGAAGAAGGGTGAAAAGGCCATTGTAGCTGGGTTTGCTTTTTATACATTTCAAAATAAAAACCAGATCACAGTATTCAAATGAAAGCTGAAGTGAAGGCAGACATTTTCCTCAACTCCCCAGGGTTGAAAAGACAAGTCACTCCCACCCCTATTTCCAGTCGTAGCAGTGGGGATACAGTAGCTGAATCAGTCCTCCACCCCCTGCAAGGGAGTGGGTGGGTAAGCAGCAGAGTCCATCTCTCCATCCGCAGGGAAAAGGAGCTGGGAGTAGGGTAGAGTAGGAACCCCAGCTGCAAAAAGAATGGGCTGGAAGCCGGGAGGGGGTTGGAGGAGGGAGGAGAAAACGAGCCTGAGGCTTCTGTCACAGCCCCATCTCATCCGCTGCAATGATCTGTGCATACGTGTGCGTGTGAGTGTGTGGGGGACGGTGGTGATGGGAGGATGAACAGGGCGGGACAAGGGGAGCTGGTGCTGCCGCCCTCACCTGACCTTCTCACTGTCCGTCATCTGCCAGAGTCCCAGGTTGAGTACCTTGAGGCAGGGCAGCTGCGTGATTCGCTCCAGGCCGCGCTTGGTGATTCGGGTGCAGCCGTACAGGTCTATGCCGGTGAGCTGGCTCAGGTGCTCAGCGATCAGCTCCAGGCCCTTGTCCGTGATGCGCACACACTGTCCAATGTTGAGTGTGCGCAGCCCGTGCATCTGCCGCACCATGCGGTTGATGCCATCATCACTGATGTGGCAGGAGCAGAGGGAGAGCGACTTGAGGCCATCCAGCCCCTGGGCTATGTAAGCCAGACTCTGGTCCCCCACCTTGTCACAGAACGACACATCCAGCCCCGAGAGGCGCAGGCTGCCCATGGCCAGATGCATGATGCCCGTGTCACTGATGTTGTCACAGGAGCGCAGGTTGAGGCTGCGCAGGCTGCCCATGTGAGACAGGTGCAGGAGGCCAGCGTCCGAGATGCCCCCGCAGAAGCTGAGGTTGAGGAGCCTCAGGCCCGTCAGCCCTCGGGAGATGTGCTTTAGAGACAGATCTGTGAGCTTCTGGCAGTCCTGCAGCGTGAGCTGCTCCAGGCTCAGGCAGCCCTCCGCGGCGCTGCGCGTCATGCCAGCCAGGTGCCCGATGCCCACATCCGAGAGGTGGCGGCAGCTGCGGAGGTTAAGGCTCTTGAGGCGCTGTAGACCCCAGGCGATGAGCAGAAGGCCGGTATTGGTAATGTTGCTGCAACCCCCCAGCTCCAGCACCTCCAGGCCCTTGAGGTACTGGGCTATGCGGCCCAGGCTGCTGTCAGTGATCTGCTTGCAGAGACTCAGGTTGAGAGCACGCAGGGAGCCGATCTCCTGCACAAACGCGTGGCCCAGCCCGTTGTCGGTGAGGTTGTAGCAGCCGCTGAGGTTGAGGCTTTCGATGTTGGCCATGCCCTGAATCACGTAGCTGAGGCTGCGGCGGAGACTCAGGATCTGCACTCGGCGGATGCCCCGGGCCTGCAGGCTGGGGAACAGCGACGGGTTGGCCCGGCGCAGGTGCAGCTTGGCCTCCACCCCCCGCCACACTGACTTGTGGTAGGCGGCGTCCCGCCAGGCCGTGCACACCTGCGCCGCGCGCCCCTTGTCCCGGACGTCCAGGTAGCCGAAGATCATGGCCAGCAGCTCCGGGAACAGGCACGAGATATGGGTCTCCATCTTCCTCCTCCCCCCTCCGCGGCGCTGGGGGGAGGAGGCGCGGGCCCCACCGCTCCGGCCCCGGGCAGGCGACGAGAGCGCTTCACCCCAGCCGCTGCCGCCGCCGCCGCCTCGGGCCCAACGGCCGGCTCCTCCCCGCCTTCCGGCTCCGGCCGCCGCCGCCGCTCCTCCTCCTGGTCCGTCCGTCCTTCCTTCCTGCCGGCTGCGCCTCCGGCCCGGCCCTCCCCCGCCCCGGGCTCCGCGCGGCGCTCACATCCCGGGCGGGGAAGGCGCCTCGCTCTCGCTCCCGGAGGCCGGCCTCCGCCGCCGCCTCGGCTCTACCCACGCCGCGCCCGGGCCGCGCCGCTCCGCCCGCGCCGCCGCGCCCACGCCCCCTGCCGCATCCTCCGCCTCCTGCCGCCGCCGCTGCTCCGCGGGCCGGCGGGCGGCGAGGGGGCCCCGGGGCCGGGCGCACGGGCTCCGGGCGCTGAGGAGGCTTCCTGCTGCCTTTGTCTCTCGCCCGCTTTTCAAACCTCCCAGCCCCGGGCCGCCCGCACTCCGCCGCCCAGGCGGGGGGACCAGGAGGCCAATCGCGGCCGGCGGCGCGTGTTCCTTCTCCCCCGCCGTCCGTGGCCACTTGGGAGCTGCCGGCCCCCCGCACCGAGGACGCCGCGGCCGCCCGGCCGGAGCGCGGCTCGGCGCAAACCCCGGGCGAGCAGGCGGGCCGCGCGTTTGGTAGCGTCCGGGCCGGCCCCGGCCCCGCCGCCCTGCCGCGCGTCCCCTCCGCCGCTCCGGCTCCCCCGCGCCCGCGCAATGGTACGGGCCTGCGCTGCCGGAACTGTGGAGCCGTTGCCCTGGAAACCGAGTTCGGCCTGGTCCCGTGGCCCCTGGTTTTTAACCCTGTGGGCGCCGTGCGGGAGCAGCAGCTGTCAGCAGAGCGCCTCCCCACCCGGCTGCTTTTCACCCCGTAGCCCGTTATTGAGCTGTTCCCTCTCTGGGCCACGCCCCAACCCCGTCCCTTCTCTTTTTCTTTGCTGTAGGCGTCTGCGCAGCCCCTTCCCACACTTCACCCCTGCAATTCCTGACCCTTACTTTACACCCCTGTCGCTTGATTATTCCTGCGAGAGCCTCCTCCTATAGCGGTGCTCAGTAATCACCCCAACCCTCCTTTTCTTACTGTCCCTAATGCCCCTTCACACGTCTCGTTATCACACCCCCAGCTCCCCAGTAGGGGCTGTTTACGACGACTCCTTTCTCTCCAGTCTGGTGTCTTAAATTGGAGAGAAACACGGCTTTACTCATCTTAGGTAAACAATGACCCCCTCCAGTCGGTGTTCTAGAAATTTCTAGAATTATCCATGACTACTTCCTTCGAGCATCTTTTGATGGTTTCCAGACACTCTGTGTGTGTTTCCCTTAGTGCTTAATACATCAACACTTCCTCCACTTCTGCAGCTGCTGCACCACCAATGCCCTCAGCCTGCTTTGCTCCTGGAGGGTAGCAGCCTTCCCCAAGTCTTCTTTTAGGAAGTTTTTCCTTGTCATCAGCCTTAGACCATCAGTTGTATGGCTCAGTTGTACTGATAGTCAATACATTCGTATATGCTGAATCCTATTTACTTTTTGATAAAAATAGAGTGACAATTAAACTTGGTTTAAGACACTCCAGTCGTGTCTGTTGGTTTATGAACTGTTTTTTTTTGGAAACAGGGCAATATTCCATTCTAGGATGTAGCCCCTGCGTCCTAAATGTCCGTACTAAGGATAGAACTTCAGAAGTTTCGTTTTAACTACTCCCAAACCAAGCATTTCTGGATCAGGGAAAATGACCCTCTGTATTTTAATTTATGGATCCACACAACTAGATACAAGACGATCTGATATATCAGAAAGGAAAATGGTTTCATTGATTCTTTGAGGACCTGAACAAGATTTGGTAGGGGTTCCATATTCAGTGTAGGAGAGTAACTTTTGCCCAAGCAACCAATACTAGACCAAATAATACAGATTGAGTAATAGGCATAATACACCTTTTACACCCCACCACTCCTCTTTCCTAAATCAGGAAATGCAGAAGCAAAAATTCTCACCAGCTTGTTACCTCACCCACGTTACACGCAGTGTGAAGCCCATAGATTTTTATAACCTTCCCGAAAAAAATAGACTGTACTGTTAGTCATCCACATGATTCCAGATGGACGGTGGCAGTGTCACGATTCTAGGGTGTGCCTGGGCCTCACTCTTCTCCTGGGCTTATCCAGGCCTCAGTTCTTCTCTGTCACTTCTGCTTAAACTTTACCTTAAATTCTGCATGAAAGTCACTTTTTGGTTGTTCTTTGGACCTAGATGTGTTTGGGTTGATATCAAGGCCTCAATCCAAAGCACCTTAGTGTAACTTAATCCTGCTTAATACAAAAACAAAGTACCCCACCCATTTGGGGGGAATTTTAGACTCGGGGCCTGAGCAGGCTTGGACTAAGAAGGAGCTGAATGGTTTTTCTTCTCTAGAAAGGCCTTTGTTCTCAAATCTGGAGAGTTATTCAGAGGTGCCTGGAAGCACTTTCTCTGGAAGTTGGCCATCTGGTCCTCGTTCTGGCAACAGTTTTTCTTGAGTTGACCTCTAGAATTTTATTAACACAGAGCCTTTTATTTAAGAAATTTAGCATCACGAAGTATCACAGGAAAGCATTTGTGGGGGAAAGGAACTAGGGCATAGAATGAGCCCTGTGCAGAATCTGAGCACCTGGTGACTTTATGCCGCTGAGAAAATGACTCCCCTTTCTGCGTTTCGGTTTCCCTGTGTAACACCAGGGTGATTTGACTAGGTAACCTTCAGGGACCTTTCCAGGAGGAACACTCTGTGAGGCCAAGAGCATAGCCCATGAAATTATGCATTGTTCCTAATGGAGGCTCCCGATATTAAGAATGATTTCACATACAATAACTTCTTGGGAGTTTGGTTTATGCCCAGACTTAGAACACAAAAATATATGGAGAGTATGTATAGACAAGAGACTCTGATTATCTGGCAAAGACGTATACCACTATAGGAAATCCTGGGACTTGCTGTTCATATTTTTTAAACTGATTGAGATTTTTTGTATATGATTTACAAGTTGCAACCAGAGGTTTTTTTTTTTTTCCTGAATGAACTACAGCCCATTTAAAAGCAGAAATGATAGTCTTGTATAGGGAGTTGCTCCAAAACCTTACCAAGAATTTTTTTAAATTCTAGATTTTTCAGATGGCGGGTGCGTTTCACCTGGGTAGGGTGGGAAAATTGAGAGGCCCAACCCAAAGATCAGGCTTACCTAAGGATTCATACATTCTCCTTCAGAAGGGGAAGGCCTGGCAGGAAAGATCAGAAGAGCGCTGTAGTTTTTAACTCCTCATTCAAGAATATATACATCTCCAAAAATAGTGGCCCAGAGTCTAGTTTATGGGTTGGGTCAAAGAAGTTAAAATAGGCCAGGCACAGTGGCTCATGCCTCTAATCCCAGCATTTTGAGAGGCTGAGGTGGGCTGATCACTTGAGGCCAGAAGTTTGAGACCAGCCAGGCCAACATAGTGTAACCCCGTGTCTACTAAAAATATATACATAAAAATATTAGCCAGGCATGGTGACACATGCCTGTAATCCCAGCTACTTAAGAGGCGGAGGCATGAAAATCGCATGAACCTCTGCCTGGAAGGCAGAGGTTGCAGTGAACTAGTACTGTGTGCCACTGCACTCCAGCCTGGGGAAGAGAGCTAGAGACCTTGTCTTAAATAAATAAATAAATAAATAAGCAAAAGAAAGAGTAAGAGTTGGGCCAGGTGTGGTGGCTCATGCCTATAATCCCAGCACTTTGGGAGACCGAGGCAGGTGGATCACATGGTCAGGAGTTCAAGACCATCCTGGCCAACATGATGAAATCCTGTCTCTACTAAAAACACAAAAATTAGCCAGGCATGGTGGTGTGTGCCTGTAGTCCCAGCTACTCGGGAGGCTGAGGCAGGAGAATTGATTGAACCCAGGAGGCGGAGGCTGCAGTGAGCCAAGATCATGCCACTGCACTCCAGCCTGGGTAACCGAGCAAGACTCCGTCTCAAAAAGTTAAAGTATTTTGTGTCTATTTTCCTTGAAGTCTCATGTATTTATGGCACAATGCTTCCTAAGTAGTAGACACTTTGGTCAATGTTGTTGAACTGAAATGAATGAGATGGATAATATAAATAATAATCTCTTTATGAAAGACTTCATATATATCAAAACTTCTTGGAGAGTTCTGGGCAGCCAATAGTAATCTCGGGTTTATAATAAAATGCTACCTTTCCAACTTCAAGGTTTCCTGAGAGTAGCATTCATTCTATTGCTAAGTATTTCTAAGTAGGAAATCATCTCTCTCACGACACTTCTTGGTGACAGAATGTTACCAAGATAAGAGAGGGCGAGGATTTGATTCACTTATTGCAAATAAAAGATTTAAGCAGAAACAACCACCCAAAAAAACCCCTATTTTAAAATGGGCAAAGGATTTAAGTAGAAATTTCTCCAAAGAAGATACAAATGGCCCACAGTACATGAAAAGATGATCAGTATCATTAGTCATTAGGAAAATGCAAATCAAAGCCACAATAAGACACCACCTCATATCCATAAGGATGGCTACTATTAATAAAACGAAAATAACAAGTGTAGGTGAGGACGTGGAGAAAGTAGAATCCTGGTGCACTGTGGGTAAGAATGTAAAGTTGTGGGCCAGACACAGGGGCTCACATCTGTAATTCCAGCACTTTGGGAGGCTGAAGCAGGAGGACTGCTTGAGCCCAGGAGTTTGAGATCAGCCTGGGCAACATAGCAAGACCCCATCTCTATTATAAAAAATTTTGCAGCTGCTATGGAAAATGGTATGGATGTTTCTCAAAAGATTAAAAATAGAACTACTATATGATTCAGCAATTCTGTTTCTAGGTATATAACACAAGAATTGAAAGCAAGTGCTTGAAGAGCTATTTGTACATCCATGTTCATAGTAACATTATTTATAATACCAAAAGGTAGAAGCAACCCAAATGTCCATTGACAAATGAATAGATGCACAAATTGTGGGGTATACACACGAAATAAGATTATTCAGCCTTAAAAAGGAAGGAGATTCTGACACATAGTATGGCAGGGATGAACCTTAAGGACATTATGCTAAGTTAATAAGCCAGTCACAAGGACAAATACTGTACAATTCCACCCATATGAGGTATCTAGAGTAGTCAAAATTATAGAAACAGAAAACATAGCCAGGCATGGTGGCTCACGCCTGTAATCCAAGCACTTTGGAGGCCAAGGCGGGCAGATCACCTAAGGTCGCGAGTTCAAGACCAGCCTGACCAACATGGTGAAACCCCGTCTTTAAAAAAAAAAAAAGAAAGAAACAGAAAACATGATCATTGCTAGGGGCTGGGGAGAGGGTTGATGTGGAATGGGGAGTTGTTTAATGGATATAGAGTTTCAGTTTTACAAGATGGAAAAGTTCTGAAAATTGGTTGCACAATAATGTGAATATACCCAACACTACTGAACTGTACACTTAAAAATGATTCAGATGGCAAATTTTATGTTATGTGTACTTTACAATTAAAATTTTAAAAGGATTTTAGCAGGACATTTTGAAATAAAGATAGAAAAAAAGAGAGAGAAATAGGTGAAAAGTATTCTCACATCAGCAGGTTGCCAGGAACCCCATGAGATGTTTGTTTATGCTCTCCCAAATTATTAGCTTGCTGTATCTTGTAAACCTAGGTTTATCCACTACTGTAGAAATAAGGGCTTGTGATCTGGATAGCAAGAGCCTTCTCGTGAGGGTGAATGTGCACTATATTGTCCACACTGGAAAACCCATGGAGGTGAAAGGGAGGGCGATGCTGTTACTATTCACACACCCCCACCAACCCCATGATGGTCACGCCCTTTTACTCTTGAAATGGGATTGCCATTTGTAATTTGTTATTTGCAGCTTTTGAGTGTTAACTCTAATAGGTGTTTTTATAGTTTCAGGCACCCAACCAAATAATTAGAAATACAGTAAAAGAATAATCTCAAATACCAGCTATTGTTTGTTAATGTTGACAAACACTTTAGGTGCTTGTTACAAGACAGGTAGATAGAAGAACTCTAGACAAATAAAGTGTGTTGTAAATGTAGCCATATCCAGGTCACTGAACACTTAGAAAGATGGGTTTTCAATTTATTCAGTCGTTCAGCCTGGGCAGGGAGGCCATAATCCCAGCTCTTTGGGAGGCCAGGGTGGGAGGATTGTTTGATCCCAAGAGTTTGAGACCAGCCTAGGCAACACAGCGAGGCCCCATCTCTACAAGAAATAAAAATAAAAATAATTACCCAGGCATGATGGCACGCACCTGCAGTCCCAGCTAGTCAGGAGGCTGAGGCAAGCAGGCATATCGCTGAGCCCAGGAGTCCAAGCTGCAGTGAACTGTGCTTGCTCCACTGCACTCCAGCCTGGGTGACACAGTGAGACCATTTCTCAAGAAAAAGAAATTCAGGAAATTATTAATACAAATTATATACATTTCTGTGTGCTATGAAATAAAAAAAGATGTAGAAGATGATGTGTTTGCCTTTAAGAACTTGGGATCCAGCAGGTGAGGTAGAAAATACCTGCAACAGTGACGGTATTTGTTAGTGTTATAAATGCCAGCAGAGGATGGAAGTAAAGTTCTCAGTTTGGAGGATCCATAGTGAAACCTAGAATTTGAATAGGTGTTGATGGGAAGAATGTCATTACATTATAGTGGAAATTTAATTTTCCCAAGAATAAGAGACCTGGCTGGGCATGGTGGATCGTTCCTGTAATCCCAGCATTTGGGGAGGCTGAGGCAGAAGGATCACTTGAGCCCAGGAGTTCAAGACCAGCCTGGGCAACATAGGGAGACCCTATCCCTACAAAATTAAAGAAAAAAATTAGCCAGACACACTGGTGCGCACTTATAGTCACAGCTATGCACGAGGCTGAAGTGGGAGGATAGTTTGAGCCCAGGAGGTCAAGGCTGCAGTGAGCCATGATCACAGCAATGCACTCCAGCCTGAGTAAAAGAGGGGGAGAAGCGGGTAGAGGGAGAGAGAGAGACAGATAAAAGAGAGAGGAAAAAGAGAAACCTTTATTTTAACTCTTATGTATCGAGAATTGGAATTCAGTATCTGAAGTCAGAAAATTTTAATTCATGGTCTGGACTTTGCAACTATTTTTCCAACCAAGATTTGCTTAAAAAAAAAAAAAAAAAAAAAAAAAAAAAATGGGCCAGGCGCGGTGGCTCAGCCTGTAATCCCAGCACTTTGGGAGGCCGAGGCGGGTGGATCACGAGGTCAAGAGATCGAGACCATCCTGGTCAACATAGTGAAACCCCGTCTCTACTAAAAATACAAAAAACTAGCTGGGCATGGTGTCACGTGCCTGTAATCCCAGCTACTCAGGAGGCTGAGGCAGGAGAATTGCCTGAACCCAGGAGGTGGAGGTTGTGGTGAGCCGAGATCACGCCATTGCACTCCAGCCTGGGTAACAAGAGCGAAACTCCGTCTCAAAAAAAAAAAAAAAAAAAATGTTTTAGCTTTCTCCTCATTTGCCCCATTCTCTTTGTCTAACAATAGAGCCAGACAAGGATGGAAAGAGAGAGGTTCAGGGTGTCCTGCCTGCAGCGTCCACGTGTGACTCTCCCCTGAGTGCCCGTGCCTTCTGTTCTGGTTTCCCATGAGCTACGTTCACACCACACTTGGAGTCTGAAACACACAAAAGTGTATTTCAATCCTACCTCTCCCTTTGTAGTTTGTTGCACGGCCTATGGCAAAGTCACTCCATTCTTTGAGCTTCAATTTCCTCATCTATAAAACGAAAGTGTTTGCTGTTCACGGAGCTGTGGTGACTGTTAAGAAAACATCCACAAGAAAGGTGAGGCCTAGTGCCTCCCCAACACATAGTAGGGACCTAGTGAATGCTGTTTTTGTTTTTTTTCTTTTATAAAGATGCACTGTGAAAAAGAAAAAAAAAAAAAAACCCTCACAGATATGACTCAAATTATATAGATGTTCATTTGCTGACAGTTAAACTTTTTTTAAACTTTATTTCCTGTTCTAAAGAAATGTACCGGAAACATAACAGAAGTGCAGGAGCATAAGAGAATGATCATCAGGTAGAGCCAGCCGCCTGCTTGCATCTTACCTTCTCTGTAAGTCAGGGAGAGTAGCGTGTTCCGTTTACCTGCAAAGGAACAGTCCAGAACTCCTCTTCTGCCAGACATCCATCTGTCCTGTGGCTTTTGACCTAGGGCTTCAGTGCCAACTCTTACTCTTTCTTTCTTTCTTTTTTTTTTTTGAGACAGAGTTTCACTTTGTCACCCAGGCTGGAGTACAGTGACACGATCTCTGCTCACTGCAATCTCCACCTCCAGGGTTTAAGTGATTCTCCTGCCTCAGCCAAGTAGCTGGGATTACAGGTACCCGCCACCACGCCTGGCTAATTTTTGTATTTTTAGTAAAGACGGGGTTTCACCATGTTGGCCAGGCTGGTCTTGAACTCCTGACCTCAGGTGATCTGCACACCTCAGCCTCCCAAAGTGCTGGGATTGCAGGCATGAGCCACCGCACCCAGCCCAACTCTTACTCTTTCTTTTGCTTAGAGTGGTAGTTCTCAAGATTGATTAGGCATCAGAATGAACTTGAGAGCTTCTTGATGCAGGATATCTGGGGAGGGGGAGAGGCTTGAGAATTTGCTGACATTGTTGTCAGTATCACCTGGGAACTGGGGATCACAGAACTGAGAATCACTAGTAGAACCTCCTAGTACCCACCTTTTTTTCCTGCTTTAAAACTTTTGTTAAATTATACTTCTTAAAAGCTCTCTGTTTTTGGCAAAATAAAATAATATAGGAAAAAACTGTAGTCCCCCCGCTCTATCTTCCGTCTTTTAGAACCTAAGCTCCTCTGATATAAAGCTCCTCTGAAATTTTCCCCAGTGGCCTGGTGAAAAGAACTTACAATTCATAGTCAGATGAATTCTAGGATAAAATCTTGACCATGTCACTTATTAGCTCAATGACTTTGGACAAGTTATTTAACCACTAAGAGCCTCAATTGTCTCATCTCTAAAGTGGAAGTAGTGATTTCCAAATCTTGGGAGTTCGGTGAGGGCTGACTGGGATAATGTCTGTAATCTCCTAGCGCAACGACAGACCGTAATGAGAACAGCTTAACGTTTATTGAGCAGCTATTGAGTAGCAGGCCTTCTTTTAATGTCTTTGCATATGTAAACTTACCTAGTTGTCACAACAGCTCATTTCACAACCTATGAAGAGAGTTCATTATTATCTCAAATTTTTTTTTTTTTTGAGGCGGAGTTTCGCTCTTGTTACCCAGGCTGGAGTGCAATGGCGTGATCTCGGCTCACCGCAACCTCCGCCTCCTGGGTTCAGGCAATTCTCCTGCCTCAGCCTCCTGAGTAGCTGGGATTACAGGCACGCGCCACCATGCCCAGCTAATTTTTTGTATTTTTAGTAGAGATGGGGTTTCACCATGTTGACCAGGATGGTCTCGATCTCTTGACCTCGTGATCCACCAGCCTCGACCTCCCAAAGTGCTGGGATTACAGGTGTGAGCCACCGCGCCCGGCCTATTGTCTCAATTTTACAGATGAGGAAACTACAGCCCAGAGAAGTGATTTGCTCAAGACCAAACGGCTAGCCGAACTGGAATTTGAATTCTGTGATGTGAATCTAGAACCCATATCCAAACGGTCATGTTTTACCGGGTTAACAATATAAGTTTAGCATTCCACCTTGCAAATGGAATTACTCTATGATGCCACATCAAGAGGGGACCATGACACAGAAAGATAAATGACACATGTTCTCACTCACGTGTGGGAGCTAAAAACAACTGAGCTCAGAAATAGAAGTAGGGGGAGGCACGGTGGCTCATGCCTGTAATCCCAGCACTTTGGGAGCCCAAGGCAGGTGGATCACATGAGGCCAAGAGTTCGAGATCAGCCTGGGCAACATGTGGAAACCTCCATCTCTACAAAAATACAAAAACTAGCCTGGCACTGTGGTGCGCACCAGGGATCCCAGCTACTCTGGAGATTAAGATGGGAGGATTGCTTGAGCCAGGCAGTGAAGGCTGCAGTGAGCTAGGATCATACCACTGCCCTCCAGCCTGGTGACAGAGGGAGGCCTTGTCTGAAAGAAAGAAAGAAGCTGGGAAGTGCAGCAGGGAAGAGGGGACAGGAATAGGCTGGTTAATGGATGTAGAATTACAGCTAGTCAGGAGGAGTAAGTTCTAGTGTTATAAAGCACTGTAGGGCAAATGTAGTTAACAGTTTATTGTATTCATTCCAAAAGCTAGAAGAGAGAATTTTCAATGTTCTCAACACCAAGGAATGGTTTTTGAGGTGATGGATGTGCTGATTAACCTGACTGAATCCATTACACATAGCATACATGGATAGAAATAGCACTGTGTGCTCTATAAACACGTACAATTTTTACATGTCACCTGAAAATAAAAGGGAAAAAAGATGTGCAAATATGTTTTGAGATCTTTAAAGCGCCATGTAAATGTACGGTATGTTTTGATTGTTATTATGAAGAGTACTGCTGTCCATTATGTATTTGAACATCTCCTCGTAAAATAAAGTAACTTTGGCTTGGGAAAAAAAGTAGAGTTAACAGTGAGTGTGACATTGACCATACTGTGAGCAGGACCTGGCCACGGTGGGGTGTGGTGATCATGCAAAACACTCAACGGCTCTGGTTGGTTTGCTAGCCAAAGTAGGTCAGAGTGTGTGTGTGTGTGTGTGTGTGTGTGTGTGTGGTGTGTGTGTGTCAGAGAGAGAGAGAGACATAGAGTTTGTGTGTGTGTGACAGAATTTGTGTGTCTGTGTGTGTGAGAGTTTGTGTGTCTGTGAGAGAGAAAGAGAGACAGAGTTTGTGTGTGTGTGTGTGTGTGTGTGTGAGAGAGAGAGAGACAGTTTGTGCGTGTGTGTGTATGAGAAAGAGACAGTTTGTCTGTGGGGGGTGTGTGTGTGAGAGAGACTGTGTATGTGTGTGTGAGAGTGTGTGTGTGTGTGTGTGAGAGACAGAGAGTTTGTGTGTGTGTGTGTGTGTGCGCCTGTGTGAGTGTGTGTACTGAGGGTAGATATGCTGATATCTGTTTTGTGCTTTCAGGCCCACAGCTGGCTCTGGCCTTGCATGACAAGGAATGTGTTTGTGTGTAATTATGTCACCCTCTAGCGGTGACTTCCCTGCTAGCCCCTTGTGCTTGAAAAGCCCACTCCTGGTGTCGGTGACTTCTCTTTCAAACGAGAGCCAGAAAAGTTCAGGGAGATTTCGGCATGGAGGGGCAGCGCTGGGAAGAGCAGGTGTGGCCGGGCACGAAAAGAGTGGCAGGATCTGGGGAGAGCGAAAAGTATAAATAGGAATAATGATTAGTGCACCCCTGCAGAGCAGAAGGGGAAGCCGGCAAGGCAGAGCATCTGGAGAGGAGAGACGAGAAGAAGCTCTCGAGGGAGGCTCTTGCATGTCAGTTTTTGTCAAGTGCCATTTTATGTTTGTGGGGTGGGATGATTACTGCAATACTGAGGGCCCAAGCGGGAATGGAGAGGCAATATTTTAAAGCAGTTTCAATTCTGTTTTCCAAAGGAAGTAGGCACAGGCTTAGAGACTGCCTAGAGCTGACTAAATTCCAAACTTTCCCCACTGTGGGGTGGACAGCAGACAGCAGACGTGGCTGCTTCTGCCTAGCCTGGGGTTGTGTTCTCTCTGCCAGTAAAGGTCATTTTATCAGGGTCCTCATAGGCTTTTGCATGTTGATAAATATTTCAAAAGGCAAGAGGGGATCAAGATCAGTCTTACTCAGAGCAGATCTGGAACTCCACGTTAGGCGGGACCCTGCCACCTAAAGCCTGTCTGAGCTGGAGTGCAAAGGGTAGTCCCTTTCTGAAAAGGTGCTGGCGCCAGGCCAGGCTTTGCTGGAAAGTCCTATCTGGATGAGCCAAAGCATTTACATTTCTTACATAATGTCATACCCAGAGGAGCTTTAGGGATCGGCCCTGCTGCAGAGTTCACAGCCAGGGCCCCTTTTCTGCCAAGAGGATAGGGTTAAAGGTTTAAAAAAACAGCCAGAATCTCAAGGGGCAGAAAAGCAAAGGCTCAGCCTTGCTAGCATTAACTCTTCACACTCCAGAAAAGATGGTTCTGAGATAAAATTACACCTTTATATCATGCGATGCCATGCCTTCCTGAATCCATTCATTCCTAAAGAGGTCAGCAGCACCGAGCACTGGCCTTCCCCCTTGTGTGCAGGAAATTGAAGAGGCATGAAAACTCTGTCCACATTTTCTCAAAAGTTGGAACAGCTTGTCTGGGGCTTCAGTGTGAAGCTTCAGTGAGATTCTTTGTTGTTTATTTATTATTATTATTATTTATTTATTTATTTATTTATTTATTTTGAGACGGAGTTTCACTCTTGTTACCCAGGCCGGAGTGCGATGGCGCGATCTCGGCTCACCGCAACCTCCGCCTCCTGGGTTCAGGCAATTCTCCTGCCTCAACCTCCTGAGTAGCTGGGATTACAGGCACGTGCCACCATGCCCAGCTAATGTTTTGTATTTTTAGTAGAGACAGGGTTTCACCATGTTGACCAGGATGGTCTCGATCTCTTGACCTCGTGATCCACCTGTCTCGGCCTCCCAAAGTGCTAGAATTACAGGCTTGGGCCACTGCGCCTGGCTATTTTTTATTTTTAAACTTACTATTTGGCCAGGCACAATGGCTCATGCCAGTAATCCCAGCACTTTGGGAGACCGAGACAGGTGGATCACATAAGGTCAGGAGTTTGAGACCAGCGTGACCAACATGGTGAAACTCTGTCTCTACTAAAAACACAAAAACTAGCCAGTGTGATGACATACACCTGTAATCCCACCTGCTCAGGACGCTGAAGCAAGAGAATCACCTGAACCTGGGAGGTGGAGGTCGCAGTGAGCTGAGACTGAGCCACTGCATTCCAGCCTGGGTGATGCAAGACGCCGTCTCTAAATAAATAAATAAGGGCCGGGTGCTGGGGCTCGTGCCTGTAATCCCAGCACTTTGGGAGGCCAAGGTGGGCGGATCACCTGAGGTCGGGAGTTCTAGTCCAGCCTGACCAACATGGAGAAACCCCATCTCTACTAAAAACTAAAAATTAGCCAGGCCTGGTGGCATGCGCCATTGCACTCCAGACTGGGCAACAAGAGCGAAACTCCTTCTCAAAAAATGAAAAAATAAATTAACTAACTGACTTACTCGTGAAAGCCAAAGAGTTCAGGTCACTAACATAAGAAATCAGTGGCTACTATTGTAACCATCAAGAATTCCTGGCCGGGCGCGGTGGCTCAAGCCTGTAATCCCAGCACTTTGGGAGGCCGAGGCGGGTGGATCACGAGGTCGAGAGATCGAGACCATCCTGGTCAACATGGTGAAACCCCATCTCTACTAAAAATACAAAAAATTAGCTGGGCATGGTGGCTCGTGCCTGTAATCCCAGCTACTCAGGAGGCTGAGGCAGGAGAATTGCCTGAACCCAGGAGGCGGAGGTTGCGGTGAGCCGAGATCGCGCCATTGCACTCCAGCCTGGGTAACAAGAGCGAAACTCCGTCTCAAAAAAAAAAAAAAAAGAATTCCTTAATTTAACTGGTTCAGGGAACCTAAATGAGAGTTGTCACATAGTAGCAAAAATTATGTGACAGTGACACCCAGGCTGGAGTGCAGTGGCACAACTCTGGCTCACTGCAACCTCTGCCTCCTGGGTTCAAGTGATTCCTCTGCCTCAGCCTCCCTGGTAGCTGGGACTATGGGAGAACACCACCACACCCGGCTAATTTTTATATTTTTAGTAGAGATGGTGTTACACCATATTGGCCAGGCTGGTCTCGAACTCCTGACCTCGTGATCTGCCCGCCTCAGCCTCCCAAAGTGCTGGGATTACAGGCACGAGCCACAGCACTTGGCCAATAGCAAATCTTAGTAACCAGATGACACCCAAAGCGGGGTGTAGATACTTAATAAAAGCACTGTGTAGACATTTAATGACAGTGCTTGCTCTTTTTTGGTTTGTTTGTCTAAAAATGAATTAAGGCATAGAAGGAGAAGTCGCTTTCTCAAGGTCATGGGAACAAGTCAGGTTAAGAGTATCTCTCCTCGGACCTGTAAGCGTCTTTGAGTCTCCTCACCCAGGCCCATGCTCAGGATTGCAGTCATCTGCTCTTGTTGCCTTTATTTATTTTTATTATTTTTTTTTTTTAGAGAGAGTCTCGCGCTTGGCACCCAGGCTGGAGTACAGTGGCGCTGCAACCTCCGCCCTCCCGGATTCAAGAGATTCTCCTGCTTCGGGCTCCTGAGTAGCGGGGACTACAGGCGTGCGCCACCACGACGGCTAATTCTTTTGTATCTTTAGTAGAGATATTAAGTGCTGGGCCAGGCGCGGTGACTCACACCTATAATCCCAGCACTTTGGGAGGCCAAGGCAGGCGGATCACTTGAAGTCAGGAGTTTGAGAACACCCTGGCCAACACAGTGAAACCCCATCTCTACTAAAAATACAAAAATTAGCTGGGTGTGGTGGTGCATGCCTGTAGTCCCAGTTACTTGGGAGGCTGAGGCAGAAGAATCACTTGAACCTGGGAGGCAGAGGTTGCAGTGAGCTGAGACTGTGCCACTGCACTCCAGCCTGGGCAACAGAGCAAGACTCTGTCTCAAAAAAAGAAAAAAAAGATAGTAAGTGCTTAAAATATGAGCATTTTGAAATCCTCAACCAACATAATCCCATGGTTAACATTGAATTATCCATGGCTCTGGGAGAGAGCAGGTGGTTCAATTCCAATGATAGGTTGTGTTCCAAACTGAGGTTTTTTTGTTTGTTTGTTTTGCTTTTTTCTTTTAAAGAAAATCAAGCTTATTTTTGAACCTGTTCACTTCAGTTCTAAGACAAAGCCAGAAACAGAAGAATGGAAATCCGAAAAAGACATTGTCAACTGTCACCGTCCTACCGTGGGAAAGAAATGTCTTGCAAAGAAAAAAAAAAGTTGGAGAGAACGAGAAGTTTGTGGTGTTACGTAAGAGGAAGCTCCCAGATTACATGTACAAGGCCACTGCCTCACGCCCTGTTCCTAAATATTAGGGATGCAAAATGCATGGTGGCAGTAAGTCAGGGCCTGTTTTCCTAAACATTTCTTAAGTGTTAGGGATTCTGAGCGATCCCCAAACAAGTAGAAAATTCTATTTTGAATGACTGTATGTGTGCCTGCTAGGAGAATATTTCCTAGTATTTCCTGGATCCTTGTAAGTTGATTTCCCATCCACAAACCCCCAAGGAATAAACTATCTCTTTTTTTTTTTTTTTTTTTTTTCTGAGACGGAGTTTCGCTCTTGTTACCCAGGCTGGAGTGCAATGGCACGATCTCGGCTCACCGCAACTTCCGCCTCCTGGGTTCAGGCAATTCTCCTGCCTCAACCTCCTGAGTAGCTGGGATTACAGGCACGCGCCACCATGCCCAGCTACTTTTTTGTATTTTTAGTAGAGACGGGGTTTCACCATGTTGACCAGGATGGTCTCGATCTCTTGACCTCGTGATCCACCCGCCTCGGCCTCCCAAAGTGCTGGGATTACAGGCTTGAGCCACCGCGCCCGGCCCGGAATAAACTATCTCTAAATATCAGAATAAATAACAACAATGAAACAACTTTTAGACTTTTATTTCTTTTTCTTTTCCTTTTTTTTGAGACAGGATGTCTCTACTCTGCTGCTCAGGCTGGAGTGCAATGGCGTAATCGTGGCTCACTGCAGCCTTGAACTCCTGGTCTCAAGCAATTCTCCCACCTAGCCTACCAAGCAGCTGAGACTACAGGAATGCGCCACCACACCCAGCTAATTTTAAATTTTTTCTTTTTTAATTTTTTTTTTTTAAATTAAGATGGGGTTTCACCATGATGGCCAGGCTGGTCTTGAACTTCTGACCTCAGGTGATCCAACCACCTCGGCCTCCCAAAGTGCTAGGATTACAGGCGTGAGCCACTGCGCCCGGCCTAATTTTAAAACTTTTGTAGAGACACGGTCTCCCTTTGTGTCTCCCAGGCTGGTCTCAAGTGATCCTCCTACCTTAGCCTCCCAAAGTGCTGGAATTTCTGTCATGGGCCACGGTGCCCAGCTAAAACAACTTTTAAAAGGTGTATTGGAGATCCAACCAGATTCTACTCTTACATTTATCTGTAGCACATTAACCATTTGGTTTGCCCATGGTTAGGTGGTTCTTGGTCTGGGTCTTAGTTTCATGGATCTATGCATATGTGAAAATGCATCAAACTGTATGTTTAGGACTTGTGTAATTTACTCTGTGTGCTTTGTTTCAATTAAAACAAAGTTTTTATTTATTTTTAAGTCAGAAGGGGTTTAATGGGTCAAGAAAAGTTTACTTCTGTGCATACAAATTATCTCAAGGTCTGTCTGTTCAAACAAGGTAACCAAACAGGGACAGATTCTACTGTGGCTGCTGCCAGAGTTTTACAGAGATAGGAACATGGCCATACCATTGAACCCTACAACCTTCTCTTGCCGGTAATTACCTCTCCTTCCCTGGCCTTTTCTGGCCTGGCTGCTTTCACTGCTGAACTAGGGCAAGGGTTTTGTTTCTCTTCATTAACCTTCATCTTACCAGGCCTCTGTTCCTCCCATCCTTCAGCCCCTAGTACAATGTATGCAGTTAGCACTCAATAAATACTGACTCTAATTTTGATTATTTTTCTCTGGTTAATATGTGTTGGAAGCCGGGTGCAGTGCTCATGCCTGTAATCTCAAAACTTTGGGAGGCCAAGGTGGGAAGATCACATGAGCTCAGGAGTTCAAAACCAGCTTGGGCAATACAGTGAAACCTAGTCTCTTATCTTTTTAAAAATAATTTTAGCCGGGCGCGGTGGCTCAAGCCTGTAATCCCAGCACTTTGGGAGGCCGAGGCGGGTGGATCACGAGGTCGAGAGATCGAGACCATCCTGGTCAACATGGTGAAACCCCGTCTCTACTAAAGGTGCAAAAAATTAGCTGGGCATGGTGGCGTGTGCCTGTAATCCCAGCCACTTAGGAGGCTGAGGCAGGAGAATTGCCTGAGCCCAGGAGGCGGAGGTTGCGGTGAGCCGAGATCACGCCATTGCACTCCAGCCTGGGTAACAAGAGCGAAACTCCGTCTCAAAAAAATAAAAAAATAAAAATAAAAAAATAAAAATAATTTTAAAAATATGTGTTGGGATTGGGCAGTGAGCATGGGAAAGAAGGGGGAAAAGGAGGTTATTTCTAACGTACAGATGGGGAGAAGCCTGGGGCTGTGTAGGAGCTGGGGTGAAGAATACAAAGTGTTCTGGTTTTGCCTCTGTTTGTTTTTTTTTTTTCTTTTGAGACGGAGTTTCACTTTTGTTACCCCGGCTGGAGTGCAATGGCATGATCTCAGCTCACCGCAGCCTCCGCCTCCTGGGTTCAGGCAATTCTCCTGCCTCAGCCTCCTGAGTGGCTGGGATTACAGGCACGCGCCACCATGCCCAGCTAATTTTTTGTATTTTTAGTAGAGACGGGGTTTCACCATGTTGACCAGGATGGTCTCGATCTCTTGACCTCGTGATCCGCCCGCCTCGGCCTCCCAAAGTGCTGGGATTACAGGCGTGAGCCACCGCGCCCGGCTTGCCTCTGTATTTGATGATGCTTTCTTAATGTTGGGAAAATGCAATCGTTTTATCATTTGCCACATACCATCCCATGCTGCTCCCTACTGAACGAAATCAGGTCATATTATATTTGCTATGTTACACTGTGCTGTTTTCCATTGACTTTTTGGTTATTGATATTGGCTTTTAGTGTTGGGTGTGTGGTTTCTTTCAACACAAACACGAATACATTGTACCACTGAAATTTTCCTAGTCATTTTGAGTTGGAGATGGTCACTGGGATGCATTTTTACATTCCTATTCTCACTTTCATGTGCGGGTACCACCCGGAGCCTAGGCTTTCTGTGGAACAGTGCATGTGCTTACAAATGAGTAGAAGAAGTGAGGCTTTTCTTACGCAGCCCGGGAGACGAGGAAACCACAGTGATGCCGTGTGCCAGTAGCACGCATTTATTTGTGGTGTATCCCAGCTTCAGATCCAGCCATCCCAGACAGCAGCGTCCACAAGGATGAGGTCCTTTTGCAGGAGACAGAGGGCACTCCTCCCTTATCCTGCTCCAGTAGTTGAGATCTGCAGGAGACTCTTACTCATGTTTCCTGTACTTGAACTTCAGGACACTGGCCACTGGGCATTTTTTTGCACAGGGTATTTCTCTTTCTGTCAGTTATTTAACTTTATTTTTTAAGCTCAATTTCTAAATGCTTTTGAAACCGACAGTGTTGTTTTATTTTGCCGACAGAACCCACACAGGAGGAGGGAGTTGTTTTGTTTTTTCCATCATTTGAATCACTGCACCAGGATGGTATCACCTAGAAACAGAGGGTGATTTCAGGACAGCTGTGGCCACAAAGCATGGTTAGGTTTGGAAAAGCAGCAGGGCAAAAAAAATTTAAAAAAATGCCTTCTGATTCAACACTTCCGCTCTACGTGATTCAAGCACTTATCTAGTTACAAGGTTTCTTTGGCAAAAACAAATTTTTGCCCTAGAGTTAGCCAGGCAAAGCCAGCGTCTCCCTGGCCAGTTGAGTTTGCGGACCCATCTGGCTCACACATCATTAGCAGCATTGTTTGTTTAGGGCCGCTTCTGTAGAATCTTTATTCATGGAGAAGTAGAAGAAAACGCAAACAGCCCAGCTGGATTTCCAGGTCCTGGATGGAATTTGTAACCTCTTTGACTTCTCAACTGAGAAAATTGGATGCGGCTGTCACAGAAAGAGAATAAATATGGAACCCCACAATGCTATGCTTGCAGCCACTTTTATTCCATTGAATTTCACACATAATGAAAGGCAGGCATACTCTGAGAGGCACAGAGCTGAACCAGTGCTGCGAGTCCTGCAATTCCAAGTAGGTTGAGCTGGTGACAGTTCTGGGCAAAATACTTTAGTCTTCTTTAGTTGGCCACTGGCTAAAACACGCAGGCAGTAATACCTCCTTCTGTTATCCTACAGCAAGGGTTCTGCTTTTACAACTAAAAAAACTATGAAAGAGGAAATACAAGTGATTAGTAAACATCTAAAAAATGTATACCCTCACAAATAATCAAGGAAAGGCAGTTTAAAATTTGAGAGCATTTTTTCCCTATTGTGAGAAGGAATTTTTTTTAATGTTAATATCCAAACATCTTAATTAGCTTTTGTCATTTAAAACTAAAACCCAATTTAGCGTTTTATTAGGCTTTACTTTCATTAAAGGTTGGGAGTTCTAAAAATAACTCATTTTGAAAGAGTAATGAATGGCCCAATAAACTTAATGGTCCAATTTAAGTGGATTGGTTGACTGGTCAATAGATGCTAGAGAAGTTAGGACTGGAGAAGACCTCAGGGCTTCTGTGGCTCTGCCCGTCATTTTCTAACTGAGAAGCCTGGGACCCAGAGACTGTGTGTGACTTGTCTAGGGTCACACAGTTGTATGGAGGCTGGAATTGCATTAGTGAAACACTGAGCTCTTATTTAGATCTTGCTCTCAGCAAGTAGCTTCATATGAGATTAAACCTTTTTTTTTTTCAATACCTCAAGGGTGTTCTTCCCTGTCTTTCCAGAAGTACAAGATGTCCTAGGCCTCAAAGGATAGGAATCAGACACTGTTGCCTCATTCACTCTTTGTTCTTAGATGAACAAGTGGCTGGATACCTCTATATCTTTAGAAAAAAATTTTTTTTAGATACAATCTTTCTCTGTCACCCAAGCTGGAGTGCAGCAGCATGATCATGGCTCACTGCAACCTCCAGCTCCTAGGCCAAAGCAATCCTCCCACCTCAGCCTCCTGAGTAGCTGGAACTGTGGGCGTACACTACCAGGTCCGGCTAATGCTTTTATTTTTGTAGAGTTAGGGGTCTCACTATGTTACCCAGGCTGGTCTGGAACTCCTGGGCTCAAGTGATCCTTCCACCCTGGCCTCCCAAACTGCTGGGATTGCAGAAGTGAGCCACCACATCCAGCCTAGATCTGTTTAATGGGGATAATAATCCTTGCACAGCTGGGCGCGGTGGCTCAAGCCTGTAATCCCAGCACTTTGGGAGGCTGAGGCGGGTAGATCACGAGGTCGAGAGATCGAGACCATCCTGGTCAACATGGTGAAACCCTATCTCTACTAAAAATTCAAAAAATTAGCTGGGCATGGTGGCGCATGCCTGTGATCCCAGCTACTCAGGAGGCTGAGGCAGGAGAATTGCCTGAACCCAGGAGGCGGAGGTTGCGGTGAGCCAAGATCGTGCCATTGCACTCCAGCCTGGGTAACAAGAGCAAAACTCCGTCTCAAAAAAAAAAAAAAAAAAAAAAAAAAAATCCTTGCACAGTTGATGTCCCTTTGATAATCTTAGAAACCCCTTGAGAAACTACAAATAAAAATAAGGTGTTTACAGTCTAAAAGGGGTTAAAAAGTATATAGCTAAGTCTAATACAAAACAGAATAAGTGTTGTGAGAGTTTGTATTAGTTAAGCTCTTGCTGTTCCTGTAACAAACAACTCCCCCAAATGTAAATTGGCTCTAAAATCATAGAAATTTATTTCCAGCCCATGTAAAAGCTAAAATAGATGTTCATTATTATCAAGCAGCTCTCGCCCTGGTAATTCTGGGGCCTGGGCTGCTTCTGATTTATCACTCTATCTTTGGCCTGGCTTTGAAGGCCACCATGCTTGTCTGCATCAAGCTGAAAGAAGAAAAATGAGCTTGGAGGACTCCTGGCTGGAGATTTTTAGAGGCCAGGCCTGGAGGTTGGAGACATCCCTTCTTCTAGCATGCCTTTAGAAGCACCCAGTTGTGTGACCACCTCTGAGTGTAATGGATGCTGAGTGATGTAGTCCAGCAGCATGCAGTTTCAGTGACCATCAAGTGATCTCTGCTACAATGGACTTTGAGGGTCCGAAGGAAGAGAATATCATATGAGGGTGAAGTAATTTCTTGGACAAATATACACATGCCTATGAAGGCAGAAATAATTAATAATAATTTCTACTATTAACAGTCATTTTGTCTTAATTTTTATTTTTATTTTTGGGACAGAGTTTTGCTCTTCTTACCCAGGCTGGAGTGCAATGGCATGATCTCAGCTCATCGCAACCTCTGCCTCCTGGTTTCAAGAGATTCTCCTGCCTCAGCCTCCTGAGTAGCTGGGATTACAGGCGTGTGCCACCACACCCGGCTGTTTTTGTATGTTTAGTAGCGATGGGTTTTCTCCATGTTGATCAGGCTGGTCTTGAACTCCTGACCTCAGGTGATCCACCCACCTGGACCTCCCAAAGTGCCGGGATTACAAGCATGAGCCACCACAACTGGCCCATTTTGTCTTGATTTTAATAAGAGGGTTCTGCTGACTCTTCCTAGGTGGTGGGATATGTACCTCAAACTGTATTTTCAGGAGTGGTGACTCTTTCTGATCCATGGCCTGTGCTTACAAGATAGCTGGATCCCCTGAAGATCACACCTGCTCCAGCCATCTCATGCAGCTGAGGAGGTGACCACAGAAACAGTGGGCTCTCCCTAAAGCCACATGCCAATAGAACACAGTCAGGACTCTTCGTCTCCATTCAGCAGTGACCAGAAGCCAGCGGCCCGGAGCCTGTGCTGGTGGTTGGTTCCCGCAGCTGACATTTGTCATCCCGTGGCTGCCTAAGGCACAGTCCACACCTCCTCCCCTCCATTTTGCTCAGGCTGACAGTGCTCTCATTCCGTACTTTATAGGGTTTCTACGTAATCAGACCTCCCAGCTGGGCTCCCAGCCTCCAGACTTTTACCCTCCACACTCTGTCCATCATGATTGGAGCAAACGATTACCAGAGCTTTCCTAAATCCATATCTGACGATGCCTCTGCTGTTCAAATGTCTCAGAGGTCTCCTGCAGATACAGGAGACACCCAGCTCCTTGTAAGGGGCCCCAGTAGGAAGGTTCTGCTTCACCAACAATTAATGACTTCTGTTTGTCTTTAGATTTTGACTTTGGTTCTCTCTCTCTGTGTGTCCCTCTTTCTCTCCCGCTTCACTTTTCTGTTTTCTGAAGTTGAATTTTGGACTTGAAACTACGCCTCATGCGTTTTTCAGGCCTCTGTGCCTTTGCTCAGTGGGCGAGTCTCATTCTCCTGTCTCCAGCTGTGGGAACTGTGCCTTTCCCCTTAGGGACAGATTCAAACACCATCAACCCCAGGAAGCATCCCCACCCTTGAAACAACATAGTCTTTCTCAGGTGTTTGGATAGTAATTGATATTATAAAGTATTGCCCTGCTAAATATCATAATCACATATGTCTGCCTCACCACTGCAAGATTATCAGAGTTTCTGTTACTCAACTTCAAGTAAGACCTAATAGATACTCAATAATATTAGTTGATTTGAATTAGAGTCACAGAAAGAATTCCATTTAAATTACTTTTTGGCATTTTTCACTGGGTCCGCACTTTTTCATTTACTCTGATCAACAAATTTAAAATAGCAAATCATTTAGTTCTGATCATGAAAAATTGTTCTCAAGATCATTACAGAATGACTGTCTTAGTTCCTAATGATTATCTGTCACAATGGGAAGTATAGGTTGTCATTGGAATAGAAAATGGTGGTCTCTTCCTTCATCTGCTAGGGTTGAAAGAAGAAAAAGAAAATGATTATCTGCATGGCTGGTAGGGGGACTGTCGCTACCGGGAGGCAGGTTAGAGTTCGCCACCCTTACCTTGATTGGTATGGTACATTGCAGGTGACTCTGTTAAAGCTCCTACTGTGCCATTTCAGATGGAGCTTTTGGTTTTGTACAAGTGATGGTTTGTTTTCTTGCCTGGCTTCCACTCTAGACCAGCACTACGAGAGAGTCCATAAACTCTCAGTAGTCACTAGCCACTTGGGGCTACTGAGCCCTTGAAATGTGGCTTCTGCAACAAAGGAAATGAACATTTAATTTTAGTTCTTTTTTTTTTTCTTTTTTCTTTTTTTTTGAGATGGAGTCTCTGTTGCCCAGGCTGGAGTGCAGTGGCACGATCTCAGCTCACTGCAACCCCTGCTGCCCGGGTTCAAGAGATTCTCCTGCCTCAGCCTCCTGAGTAGCTGGGATTACAGGTGCCTGCCACCGTGCCTGGCTAATTTTTTTTTTTTTTTTTTTTTTTTTTTGAGATGGAGTTTAGCTCTTGTTACCCAGGCTGGAGTGCAATGGCGCAATCTCGGCTCACCGCAACCTCCGCCTCCTGGGTTCAGGCAATTCTCCTGCCTCAGCCTCCTGAGTAGCTGGGATTACAGGCACGCGCCACCATGCCCAGCTAATTTTTTGTATTTTTAGTAGAGACGGGGTTTCACCGTGTTGACCAGGATGGTCTCGATCTCTCGACCTCGTGATCCACCCGCCTCGGCCTCCCAAAGTGCTGGGATTACAGGCTTGAGCCACCGCGCCCGGCTAATTTTTGTATTTTTAGTAGAGATGGAGTTTCACCATCTTGGTCAGGCAGGCCTGGAACTCCTGACCTTCATCCAACCGCCTCAGCCTCCCAAAGTGCTGGGATTACAGACATGAGCCACTACATCCAGCAATTTTAGTTCATTTTTTCTTGTTTTTCTTTAGTTCATTTTTAATTTAAATAGCCACATGTGGCCAGTGGCTACCATCTTGGGCAGCAATACTGAGTTCCTAGGAGAGTAGCTTTTTATTAATTTATTGGAATATCCTATCCAGTGCTGTGTACTGGGTAAACCTACAATAAGCATTTGTTAAATGAGGAACAGTTAACATTTATTGAGTGCCTGCTGAATGCTAGGTGCTTCCCAGACAGCAACGCTTGACCCCCATCATTGCAGCCCTCACCAAGAACGCCGGCAGCCGAGGGAGCAATTTAGCAAGAGGGTCAGGAGTTCCGTGAAAAGAAGCCCGGCAGAGCCGTAAAAGAAAAAGAATTTTGACAGTGAACCAAAAGCCTCTGTAACCTGCCTAGGCCTGAATTTGGTGATCATGCTTTTGCCTGAGGCAGCCACGGAAGTTATTTAATTCTCAAAACCGGGGCTTGTGAGACTCACGAACCTGGTCTGAGGTTTGCTGGCAGGGACTCTAGTTTTGGCAAAGGGAATTTGTAAGCTGCTTAGCATTGAAAGGGGAGACAGGACAGGTGACCAGCTTGGCTTTGAACGTTCTCATTGGTGAGGAAGGAGCTGGTGCTGGGCCTGAGTAGGCGTGAACCTGTTTTGCCTCTGGTTTTCTTTGGCAAGCTGCTTGGCTCGTCTTCTCTCAGAAGATTTGGAAGGTCTTCCCCACGCAATCGAAGGAGCAGTTTGAGACGCACGGCTGACAGCTGGGGACAGCATTAGAGAGACCCACATTACTTAGAGCTACTGGTTTCTCCCCAAATAAAAACCCAGGTGTCATTTCTGCATGAGCAGAGAGTGGCGAAGAGAACTCGCTTGCAGCCTCTCCGCTCCCCTCCGCCTTTAGAGTGTTGCCTTTGCCCTTGCCCTTGCATACCTGACAGATGAAGACAGGCTCTGGGGCTCGCCATGGCAGGTGCTGTGCACCCGGCTGCCGTACTTCCGCTGTCCCACTCACTGCAACGTTCATCTCCTGCCTGTCTACAAAAATAAAATAACTATCCTACTCTTCCAAATGGTAATTGCTAGTTTTTGAAGGAGAGGGATGGCAGCTTCAGTAAGATTTCAAGAGAGCAAGAAGACTGTGATTAGGTGAGGCCATAACTTCTTATCTGAGTTTCTGAGGCTGGGCGGGGGCGGAATTACAGAATTGTTTAGAAAGAGTCAATATAACTACTCTCAGAAAACACCACATGTGAAAATCCAGATTTGTAAATGCATTTAGTACAATGATTATTATATATGCCATATATAAGAAACACAATTATATGCATATATATATATATATATATATATATATATATATATATATAATGTGTATATTGAGGTCCCCTAGAGTACAGCTATACTCTAGATCTGGTGAAAATAGATTACTTGCAAGACAAGAGCATCTAAACACCCCTCGATCCTCCAGCCCTTGAAAAGAAAGTCCACAGCCATGTTTCTTGAAACGGTTCCTAAACCACACTGACCTGTGGCTTATACACTTCCGCCTTCTTTTCTAGAGCATCTTTTAAAGTATTTCATCAGTATTCAGGAGAAGGAAAACTCCTCTTTCTTATCATCTGCACGGAATAAGACTTCCAGTGGACTTTTGCTTAATACCTGGGAAGAAAATTGTGCTTTTCCAAGTAAAATGAGTCAGCTGGTATCTGCCATTTCTGGGAACTGTACAGTGACCCAGAGTGTTAGGGATAGGCTCGGCCTACTTTGTGGAATCTCACAGTGCATGAGTTGGTCACTTTCACACTGCTCCAGGCACCAGGAGCTGGAAGCTGGGAAGCTCTATTCTCTGGAACATCAAGCATTAGATTGTAATGTGGAGCCCTCAGAATTTATTTCTGTGTCCCTGCCACTCTGCACTGCCATTGGGTCTGTTTTGCTGTGTGCTTCCCAAATTGTGTACATTATCATTGGGAATGACATACACATTTCTGGGAAAAGGTAGTTTAGCATTTTTCTTAAGGGCCAGAATTTAAATCTCATCATTCCTACAGAGCCCCCACCCCCTCCCCACCCCTAAGACATTTGTTCTCCTGCAAGCTAGAGAAACAACGAGAAAAGACAGAATATTTGGAAGATGAGGCTTCCCAAAAGACTGCTGCAATCGCGGTGGACCTGGTACAGCCTCTCCCCGCCCAATTTTTTATTTTCATCTCTACCGACTGTAGATTACGCACACACACACACAAGCAGATCACACAAAGGAATACTATGCCTCAGGGCTAGGTGGATTCATTGAGCAAAGCTTGGAAGGAAGAACTAGAGAGAGACCTAGAGACAGAGACCCTCGGGAGAAATAATTAAGGCTGGCAGGGAAAGGCTGTGTTAATTGAGCTGAGAAGAAAGACGAGCATCCGGGGATTCTTATAAGAGGTGGGGAATTTGCAGATAAAGTCATTGGTACATTTTTGCATTCATCTTTGGTTACTACTTTTAAAAAATATTTTTTAGGGAAGAATGGTATCTATAAAAAAAAATGCATGCAAGAGAAACAGCTAGCTACAGAACTAAGTAGTAATAACTGACCCCCCAAAAAAAAAAAAACAAAAAAGCAGTGAGACAGAGGGTGATTTTGCCAGATCCTCATTTCCTGGAGTGAGCAAGAGAAGAAGCGAAATGCTGAGTCAGCTCCTGGCGCTGTGGCTGCCGTTCATGTGCAGTTGATCCAGGCCCGGCACTGTCTGCACGATACCCATGTGGTTTGCACTGAACCCCCTCCCACCAGCCCCACCTGCCCTCAAATAGTTATCTTTTTTTTTTTTTTTTAAGACGGGGTTTCACCATGTTGGTCAGGCTGGTCTTGAACTCCCGACCTCAGGTGATCCGCCCGCCTTGGCCTCCAAAGTGCTTGGATTACAGGCGTGAGCCACCACGCCCGGCCTCAAATAATTATCTCATGCGGTTGTCTCTGTACCTAAATTTCCCAACATTTATTTCTTTTTGAGTATGACTGTCCTCTTTTTTAAGTCAAAAAATAAAAATAAAGTCACATGCCCCACAAGACTATAGTTGTACTTTCCACCAAGAAAATATAATATATAATGACCTTCATTCAGTCCTTTAGGTATTAATAAGACTTTTTCATTTTTAAATATTTTTGTTGTATAATATAATGCAGAAAATTGCATACAGCATAATATATGCACCACCTAATAAATAGCTCTAGTGTGAACTGCCACATATCCGCCGCTAGGTTGGGAAATAGAACATCACTGGCATCCCGGGAACTTCCTCCAGCCCCTTCCTCATCACAGCCCCCTCCCTCCCTGACATGATCATTTCCTTGCTTTTCTTTATGGCTTAACCACCAATGTGTGGATCCCTAAATGAGATAGTTTTGCTATGAATGGAACCATAGTTCATGTACTTTCTTAAGACTTACTTCTTCTCAACATTATGTTCATAGGAACCATGCATATGGTTTTGTGTAACTCTGACATTTGTCATAGTATATCACAGTTAATTGTTCTATCCATTCTATTCTCCACCTCCCAGGTTGAAGTGATTCTCCTGCCTGGGCTCCTGAGTAGCTGGGACTACAGGCTTCTGCCACCACACCCAGCTGATTTTTATATTTTTAGTAGAGGTGGGGTTTCACCATGTTGGCCAGGCAGGTCTCAAACTCCTGACCTCAAATGATCCACCCACCTTAGCCTCCCAAAGTGCTGGGATTACAGACGTGAGCCACTGCACCCAACCAGTCAAGAGTGTTGCTATTCTTGACCTATTTCCTGATGCACAGACATCTACAGTGGGGTGGAATTAACTGCATCATCAGTGACACTTTTAAAACTGTAACAGCTTTCCTGAGATATAATTTACATACCATACAGTTCACCCATTGAAAGTATACAGTTCAGGCCAGGTGCAGAGGTGTTCACTTGTAATCCCAGCACTTTGGGAGGCCGAGGTGGGCGGATCGCCTAAGGTCAGGAGTTTGAGACCAGCCTGGCCGACATGGAGAAACCCCTTTTCTACTGAAAATACAAAATTAGCTGGGTGTGATGGTTTGCACCTGTAATCCCAGCTACTTGGGAGGCTGAGGCAGGAGAATCACTCGAACTCGGGAGGTGGAGGTTGCAGTAAGCCAAGATCACACCACTGTACTCCAGCCCGGGTGACAAAAGTGAAACTCTGTCTCAAAAATAAATAAACACATAAATAATAAAATAGGCCGGGCGCGGTGGCACAAGCCTGTAATCCCAGCACTTTGGGAGGCCGAGGCGGGTGGATCACGAGGTCAAGAGATCGAGACCATCCTGGTCAACACGGTGAAACCCTGTCTCTACTAAAAATACAAAAAATTAGCTGAGCGTGGTGGCGCGTGCCTGTAATCCCAGCTACTCAGGAGGCTGAGGCAGGAGAATTGCCTGAACCCAGGAGGCGGAGGTTGCGGTGAGCCGAGATCGCGCCATTGCACTCCAGCCTAGGTAACAAGAGCGAAACTCCATCTCAAAAATAAATAAATAAATAAATAAATAATATAATAAAATACATACGTGTTACTTGAAGGAATTAGTGTATTAATTCATTGCTTATTTCCATGGATGGCTTAAATTACAGTGGTTCTCAAATTTTCATGGGCATTGGAATCACTTGCAGGGCTTGTTAGGACAGATTGCTAGGCTTCATCCACAGAGCATCAGATTTATTAGGTCTTGGCGGGGCTTAAGAATTTGTATTTCTAGGCCGGGCGCGGTGGCTCAAGCCTGTAATCCCAGCACTTTGGGAGGCCGAGGCGGGTGGATCACGAGGTCAAGAGATCGAGACCATCCTGGTCAACATAGTGAAACCCCATCTCTACTAAAAATACAAAAATTAGCTGGGCGTGGTGGCGCGTGCCTGTAATCCCAGCTACTCAGGAGGCTGAGGCAGGAGAATTGCCTGAACTCAGGAGGCGGAGGTTGCGGTGAGCAGAGATGGCGCCATTGCACTCCAGCCTGGGTAACGAGAGTGAAACTCCGTCTCAAAAAAAAAAAAAAAAAAAGAATTTGTATTTCTAACAAGTTTCTAAATGATGTTGATACAGCAGACCACACTTTGAGAAACATGGGTACAGGCTGTTACTTTGAAAGTTAGATAACTGGACGTGGGGAAATTCATTTATTCTTTCAAGAGATAAGAATGGGACATAAGGGCCGGGTGCAGTGGCTCATGCCTATAATCCCAGTGTTGTTTTTTTTTTTTTTAAATAGAGACAGGGTTTCACCATTTTGGCCAGGATGGTCTCGATCTCTTGACCTCATGATCCACCCACCTTGGCCTCCCAAAGTGCTGGGATATCCACTGCACCCGGCCACATTTTCACATTATCTTATTAAGCAGTGCCGGACTTTACTCTTAGAAGCTAAATGTTACTTATGTCTTTGAGGAGAAGGCAGAGAGATATGTCTGGGACCAGGAATCTCCAAAATCTCAATTAGCAGTGGAGTCTCAAAAAGGGGAGGCACAGTCAAAGCAGCTCCGTCAAGGTGAATGGACCGAGTTGTACGGAAGCCAAAGGGACGCTCCTTGTCTTCAAGAGAGGCTGGCCTTCGTGGCCTGCTTCCTCTTTCCCTGAGACCCAGAGGAGGGCTTTTCTTTTCTTTCAGTCAACAAATATTTTTCTAGCACCTCCCAAATGCCCTTGTGCACTTATCCACAGAGGAGAAAATGGTATTTATTTAAAACCATTTCCAGAGCATATGAGGGAAAGAAACAAAACCACAACAGATGAGCATGCCACACTTCCATGTCACGTTAAATGCTGCGGCAAAAACATACGAAAAGCTAGAAACAGAATGGTTGTGCTGGGGGCCTTCTCTGGATGGGATGGTCAGGGAAGGGCTCTCTTGGAAAGTGTGACCTCAATGTCAAAGAAGGCTGCTTTGCACAGAGGAAAAAAAAACCATTCCCAGAAGGCAGCAAGGCACAGTGGGGAGAAACAGGGTGGGCTGGGTGAAGAGGTATAAGGAGTTTGGGGTTCTAGAGCAAAAAGTGAAATCCTAAAGAGGATGGCAAGGTTGGCGGGGTCAGATTCTGGATGGCCTCGTGTAATGTGGTGAGGAGTTATGACTCCATCCTTTAGGAGATACGAAACCTTTGAAGGGTTTTAAGCAGAGAAGTCACGTGGTCAAATCGAGGCTTTGTAAAGAGCTCTTTGGTCGCTGTATCCATGGAAAGGCAAGACAATTTTGTGCTATCAAAGTAGTCTTCTCTTGCTGAGGACATAGTTTCTTGGTCAGTTTCACTGTTAAGGCTGATCTAAAACGTCCTTCCACGTTTTCTCCAAACCTTTGTGTCTTCACATTCACTCTGCACCCCACCTTTGCCAGTGTCTCCCGTGAGCCCCTCACACCAAACCAGGGTCCACCCTGCCAGACCCTTAGCTCTTAACCTGGTTTGTCTTTTCCATCCCAAAATAAAATTAAGTACCACCTCTTTAAAACTATTATATTTTAATTCCTCCAGCTTTAAGCAGCCTGGCCTGTTCTCAACCCGCATAGCATTTTGGCTAGGGGAGAAGTCTAGCTCTTTCCGCCCACAAGGCTCGTGTGTATGTATGTGTGTATTATACTAGTAACTTGGCATGTTTTACAGACCTTGCTTTTTGTGTTACCTCTTGTATAACAGAATGTTGTTTTCTGACTGTCATGCCATTCACAGCCTTAGTAGCAGGGCAATGGTGCGATGAAGAAAAGAAAGCGGGCCGGGTGTGGTGGCTCACGACTGTAATCTCAGCACTTTGGGAGGCCGAGGCAGGTGGGTGACCTGAGGTCAGGAGATTGGGACCAGCCTGGCTAACCTGGTGAAACCCGTCTCTACTAAAAATACAAAAATTAGCTGGGCGTGGTGGTTCATGCCTGTAATCCCAGCCACTCGGGAGGCTGAGGCATGAGAATTGCTTGAACCTGGGAGGCCGAAGTTGCTGTGAGCTGAGATCATGCCATTGCACTCCAGCCTGGCCAATGGAGAAAGACTGACTCCAAAAAGAAAAGAAAAGAAAGCAGAGGAGGCGTTGTGCTCTAGTGGCAGAGAGGACCTGTGTTTGGGGAAAAGTAGAAAGATCTGGATTCCAAGCTAGGGTCAACCATTCAATTGCTGTATGAACAATTACTTAATTTTAGTTTCCTGTTTTCAAAATGAGAATAATAATGACATATACCACAAATTTTAGTAAAGATTAAGTGGGAAAAATAGATGTAAAACACTGAGTTCAGTGCACTAGGAGGTGCTCAATAAATGTTGATTAATCCTAGCTGTTGTCACTGGCTATCAGTCAAGAGACACTTGTTACTGCCGGGTAAAACAACACTGGGCACAAAAGGGCTCTCAAAGAAAGCAGAAAAGGTAAGTTTGAACCTTTGGGAACCATTTGATCTACTAGAGAAGTAAGAAGTATATATTTCACCTGAAAAACAGCGCAAGGCAGCATATGTGGGGCAGGGAGGTTCAGAGCAGACACGTGGATTCGTAAAAGCCAAAGAGGTCTCAGGGAATGAGATTTTCGTGGGTGAGGTTCATCACGCACAGTTGGATGGAGGGAGTGAATCCTGAGCATGAACTGGAAAGTAGCTTAAGATTCGGCCTGCAGCAGAGCAGAGGAGAATGCGTCCTTGGGAAGAGGATCAGAATGAGGTTTTGGGGGAAAAGTAGGGTTTGTTCTACTAGGAGTGGAAGGAGATTGGAAAAGAAGACGGTATTGGGAGAGTCAGGAAAACAATAGGAGGTAAGATGAAGCCAAGTTGGAAATAAGGAACTGGGAACCACTGTAAGTTTTCAAATAGGGGAATATTATGATGTAAAATTGGTATTTTAGAGAAAACTGGTATTGTATCTATGTGCAGTTGTGAGTGAGACCACAAAGAATGACTCTGGTGTTTAGATGTCAGGAGGATGAGTACTCACTTGGAAATTGGGAAGGAAATGAGTGAACCTGATGTACACTTTAGGAGGTATTTGTCTATTGTTCTGAGGTTCATAAACAGTCTTTCTCTGCAGTAGGATAAATGAGTGGCCAAAGGGAGAGAAGGCACAGGACTCCAGCTAGCAACTCCTCTCCTCCTCCACCTGCCCCTGCCCCTGTCCCATGGAAATCATCCAGTCCGAGGCCCACCCTTCAACAGCAATGCAGCCAGGAGTTCACAAAGGGAAGCATTTCCTTTCCAAAGATTGCTAAGATGGTCTACCCTGTGACGCCAGGAATGCTAACAAAATTGCAAATGTATTCTTTTTTTTTTTTTTTTTTTGAGACGGAGTTTCGCTCTTGTTACCCAGGCTGGAGTGCAATGGCGCGATCTCGGCTCACTCACTGCAACCTCCGCCTCCTGGGCTCAGGCAATTCTCCTGCCTCAGCCTCCTAAGTAGCTGGGATTACAGGCACGCGCCACCACGCCCAGCTAGTTTTTTGTTTTTTTAGTAGAGACGGGGTTTCACTATGTTGACCAGGATGGTCTCGATCTCTCGACCTCATGATCCACCCGCCTTGGCCTCTCAAAGTGCTGGGATTACAGGCTTGAGCCACCGCGCCCAGCCGCAAATGTATTCTTATTTTTTCTCTTTTTTTTTTTTTTGAGTCAGAGTCTTACTTTGTCACACAGGTTAGAGTGCAGTGGTGCAATCTTGGCTCACTGCAACCTCCACCTCCCAGGTTCAAGCAATTCTCCTGCCTCAGCCTCCCAAGTAGCTGGGATTACAGGAGCCCACCACCATGCCCAGCTAATTTTTGTATTTTTAGTAGAGATGGGTTTCACCATGTTGGTTAGGCTGGTCTTGAACTCCTGACCTCAGGTGATCCGCCTGCTTTGGCCTCCCAAAATGCTAAGATTACAGGCATGAGCCACCACACTCAGCCTGTTTTTTCTCTTCTTCTTCTTCTTTTTTTTTTGAGACAGGATCTCAATCTGTCACCCACACTGAAGTGAAGTGCAGTAGCACAATCACGACTCACTACAGCCTCGAACTCCTTGGCTCAAGCAATCCTCTGGCCTCAGCCTCCCATGCACCACCATGCTCAGCTAACTTTTTAAATTTTCTGTAGAGACAGGGTCTCACTGTGTTACCTAGGCTGGTCTTGAACTCCTGTACTCAAGCAAGCTTCCCATCTTGGCCTCTCAAAGTGCTAGGATTACAGATGTGAGTCCCTGCACCTGGCCACAAGTGTAGTTTTAAATCACACATTCAATAGCTCCCCATTGGGTGACCAAGTAAGAGTGCTTTTCTTTTCTTTCAGTCAACAACTATTTTTCTAGCACCTCCCACATACCCTTGTGTACTATCCTATCCACTGGGGAGAAAATGGTCAATAAGACCATTCCCAGAGCATATGAGGGAAAGAAACAAAACCACGACAGATGAGCATGCCACACTGTTCCATGTCACATTAAAGGCTGTGGCAAAAGCATGTGAGAAATTAGGAGTAAAATAATGGCAGTAGGGACCTTCTCTGGGAGGGTTGATCAGGGAAGGCCTCTTGGAAGGTATGAGCTCAATGGCAAAGGAGCCTGCTCAGCAACCTTGAAGAGGTGCCCACGTAGCCTCATGGCTATTTCTGCATAGGTTTCTAGATGTGAGGCTGCCTGTCTGGGGAGAGGGGCGGGGTGGGAGGTGGTTACATTTCCCGAAGGAATCCAGAGATGCTTGAGTTCTGGGCACTGGAACGTCAGTCCTAGGCTTCAGTCTAGGGACTGTGTGAATGGCTGAGGACCTGGAATCACCCCTCGTCTGTCTGTGGGGAGGGGATTTTTTTTCAGGCACTGCTCTGAAGTATGGTAGAAAGCACAGACATGCTTGGGGGCTCAGCTCTACCTGTCCCGGGCCCTCTTTTAGGTCTCAACTCTAGGCTTGATGGATGTGGTCCCTTAAGAGAATGAAAATGGGTGGTGACTAGCAGAAAAAGGAAGTTCCTAGCAGAAAAAGGAAGAGATCCTGGAGTTCCTGTCTTCAAACACGCACCTCTTTGGTTGTGATGGTGAAGTGAGACAGTGCTGTCTCTTGGACATGCCGTAGAGGGAGTCTTGGAGGTGTAGCAGGGTTACACCCACTCCCACCATCCTGCCTACACAGTGGTTTTGGGGGCACAGATATTTCAGAAAGTAGTCTTCCCAAGAACCCTACACCAAGTGTAGTACCACCCCTTCCCATACTTGATTCTGGTCCCCTCTTTATTTTTCTCATAGTATTTACTGGACCCGACGTATTAGTATTTGTTTGTTTGCTGCCATATCTCTGGCACTTAGAGCAGTAACTGGCACATACTAGGCACCCGGTGTGTAATTCATTTGATTAATGAATGTATTGAATGGCTGAATGGCTGAATGAAGAGGAGGAGCAGAGCAGATGTCTGACCAGCTCATTCTGGCTTGTGGAAGGATCCTGATTGGGAATTTTGCATCTTTCCCTCCCCACAGTCTTCCAGTAATTACTAAAGAATAGAGACACTGATTCCCACATTCTTTTTTTTTCTTTTTTAATGGAGTCTTGCTCTGTCACCCAGGCTGGAGTGCAGTAGTGCGATCTCAGCTCACTGCAACCTCCACCTCATGGGTTCAAGTGATTCTCCTGCCTCAACCTCCCAAGTAGCTGGGATTACAGGTGTGCACCACCACATCCGGGTAATTTTTGTGTTTTTTATTACAGACGGGCTTTCACCATGTTGGCCAAGCTGGTCTCGAACTCCTGATCACAGATAATCTGTTCACCTCAGCCTCCCAAAGATCCCCACATTCTTAACTAATGTGTTTGGTGTGTTTGAATTGGCATTTGCATCTTAAGAAGGGGAAACTTTTTAGTGGGGATGTCTGTAGTTATTGCAAAGACCTTTCCCTGCCTGCTGGGCATTTACCAGATCTTTCTTCCTACACAACGGAGAGCCTCCCCTGGTTCAATCCTGCTATAAATCTCAAGAGTGACCCGTAAACGGGGTCCCAATGTGACCTGCTCATTAACACAAAACCATCAGCCCCCATACAGCTTCCTGCCTCCCCAGTCAGGTTGAGGCAAGAAGTTTCCATTCTGCTCATGCTGATGAAACCAGTCACCAGCATTTACCTTTTAAGGGGTCCTTTCTCCTCCCACCCCAGCCCACCCCAGCACAAGAATGTAGGAGAGGGCAAACAGCTGCCTGGCTTCAGTGCTGTGGCCACTCAAGGATTGGCTTGCATCTGTCCACCGGGATAGAGAGCATCCAGAGGGGGTTGGTGTGTGTGTGCGAGTGTGCACCCACGTGTGTATGAGGGAATTCAATTTCATGTACCACACATCTGGAAGTCAGAGAAAGAAGCCACTGCACATGTTAGAGCCATTTTGGGGGGCAATTTTAAAAACACGCTTTTAATGGGCTGAGAGTCTGGTGGAAAGCTGAGGGCAGGGGCGGGGGTCGAGGGGCGGAGTGGAAACAGCTGCGGGAGAGATTCCTGACTCCATATATGTTTATTAGGCACCGAGGGCGGGATTCGCAGCTCCTGGGAAGTCTGGCCCTAGTTGCCGTGTCAGCCTGTCCTTGAGGCAGTCAAAGCCACAGTGACCATCGGCAGGGACCAACGCCTGTCTTTGGCTCAGAAAACAATGTAGCCTGGGCTGAAACTAGGACCTGCAGGGCCAGAGAGATTTCACTGGAGCCTGATGGAAGGGTGACAGGTGAGAGGCACTGGCGTGAGGGACAAGTGTCACAGGTGGGGAAGAAGAACTCTGCTACCTGGCGGTGGAAATGTGTGAGGATCAAAGTCCCCTGGGAGAGTAGGTGTTGCAGGCCGCAGGGTGGTGGGCTGGGCATGGGCTGGGCAGGAGGCTGCGGGGCGCAGGGAGAAGGCTGGAGAAGCTGGAGGCCCGGGGCAGCCCTAGCTTTGCAATCCCGGGAAGGACTGGTAGGTGGAGTTAAGGATATTTGGACAAGGAAACGCTTTGAAGCTTTTCTCTCGTCCTCCCTACCCGGGACCTGGTCCCCTCCCATCCATAAAACCATTAGCTCCTGGTGCCAGCCCTATCTCTGCTCCATCTCTCTTGGTTCCAGTCGGTGCATTCACATACCTCCCGCCCTGGGGGACGAGGAGGATTTATGGGGGGAGGGGGGAGGAGGAGGGGCATCCTTCAGAGGAGGGGAGGTCTGAGGAGAGTCGGGTGCGGGAGCTGCTAGTCCCGGGCTGGAGGCCGGCTCATTTCCGAGCTGGCTCTGCATGACAAAGGGGAAGGAGCAAGTTTCTTCTTTGATCTGTCCCCTGCCGGCCCCACACACCTGCCTGTTGGTGCCCCCGCCCCAGCTGAGACTTCGAAAAGGAAAACCCAAAGGGGGTGGGGGAAAGGCTGTGTCTCAGCTCTCCTGGACCCTGCTCGGGCCACCTCCCTCTCCTGGTGGTCCCAGCACAAAAATACTTCCTGGGCTGATGACCCGAAGCACCTGCCGCCCCCTCCCGGAAAGCCTGGGGACGCCGACGCGCGAGAGTGGCGAAGTGAGCCGGGGCGCGCGGGGCCGCGCGCATCAGGTCCGGGGCCTCAGGGGCCCCGGGGAGGCCGCTGGAGGCGCGGGTCACGCCCAGATGGAGGCCCGGGAGGACTGCGGGGGAGCCGCAGGGGGCGTGTGTCTGTAGGCGTAGGCTCGCTCTGGGGTCCAGCAGCACGGATCTGCCGTGGGTCTGAGGGGCTGGGGATTGGGGTTCTTGGGGAAGGATAGAGGCACAGGCTGAGTTAGAGCAGGCAGGAGGCCAAGAGGTGGCACACCTGGGAGCTACCAGGGAAGGGCTGTGGCTTCTGGAAGATGCGTCCTCAGCTCAGGCGTTTGATGCCAGAACTGCCGCCTGGCGCTGGCAGTGTCCCTGGCTCAGCTGCTGGGCAAGATGCTCAGTGCCGCCCTCGAGGGTCACGGTGGCAGGAGGGGCAGGAGCCGCCTAGGGAGGCACCACCTCAGCCACCAAAGCTTTCCAGGCCGGCGGTTTGCGATGTGACTTTTACGTTTCTCGAAGAAGGTGCCTTGAGAAAGTGAAAAGTCCTTGATCTGTAAACAAGGGTTGGGATTCGGAAAACTTGCTGAGGGTGAGAAGGGCACAGATGGAGAGGGGAGACTCCGCTTTGGGCGCAGGTAAATTCAATTCACCATTTTTTAATTTCACAAAGGAGAGCCTGATGGTCAGAGGAGTAAGTCTCTGGGCTGGAGTGAGAGGCAGGGAGGGGCTGGACTGGGTAGGGTGGGCCTCAGTTCTGTGGATGTTCGGCAGCACGCGCAGGTGTGCTTTGCCCCAGACAGAGTGGCCTCCCGGATACCCAACGGAGGAACCGCGCAAGCTCCGTTCTGGAAATGACTTGTTTTCGTTTTTCTTTCTGGTTTCTCAGCTCATTATTTCTTTGGGAATTAGGTCCTGCGCAGGGTTCCCACAGTTTGGGGTAAGAGACAGAAGCCCTAGGGTGGGAAGATGAGCGGCGGGAGTTGGAGGCTGGAGAGAGGCTGGAAAAGAGGCTGGAAAGAGTGTGTAAGCATCAGTGCACTTTTCTCCACCTCACCCCTGGCTCCTGGTCTGCCCTTATTCGCTGAGTTTCCACACCGACTCTCTCTTTATTTCTGTTTTCTCCAGGGAGCCCTACTCTGGAAGCTGTCAGTCCCAGGGCACTGGGGAGGGCTGAGGCCAACCATGCCCAGCCTGCTGCTGCTCTTCACGGCTGCTCTGCTGTCCAGCTGGGTTCACCTTCTGATAGAAGCCAACTCCTGGTGGTGAGTAAGAGGGGCTGAGGTCCTGCCTGCACAGCCTGAGGTCTTCAACGACTGAGATGAGAAGGAAGGGCACCGTATGTCACCATTATGCCTTGATTCCTAGGAATACTAAGGGCCTCTTTTATCCCAGGAAAACTAAGAACGCTCTGTGTCTCTCTCAAGAACCCTTACAAAGGTAAGGGTTTCTTGAGGTTAAAGGACACATTCGTTTTTTTTGTTTTGTTTTGTTTTTTTTTTTTTTTTTGTCTAATCTTGTCCACATTCCCTTTTCCTTGGACCTTGCCTCATGCCCATGAATTGTTAGAAATTGCTATTGGGTCAACAAGAATATCAGTCAGTACCTGGTAGTTTTTTGTTCCCTGGTTTTGTGTGTTTTGCTGGTAGGAGACAGAATTCCTCTTTTCTAAGTCTGAAGAGCAGGTGAGGGGTTCACAGCACCCTGGGTGGCTTTCTTCTTGTGTTTTAAAGGCTATTGTCGTTGCCAAGCTGACATGGAAATGGCAGGCGATCACTACCTATTTTGCGTGGTCTCTGCCACTGGCATTTTTACTCAGATGGCAAATCTGCAGCCTTCTCATCTAATGCTCTGTGTGACTGGTAGATGAGAGCAAAAGGCAGAGCCTCTGAACTGGTGAAGAGTGGATGAGGGGATGCTCGAAGTGAGACATGGCAGTGAAAACATGGAGAATAGATTGTGATGTATGGAAAGCGATTGGATTTTAAAGGCACGAGGAAGCTTCGCAGAAAGGAATTGATTGCTTTCCGTGGTGTATCGTGCACTTGGGCTGCCCTGGACTAGTCACTCCCACTCCTTGAATGAGGCTTGTGCTCTCCCATTGAGGTTTGGCTCTTTTTGCTCTCTACCTAAAATGAAGAGCTGCACCCCCACCCCTTGTCTTCTTATCTGTGTGCTCCCCGATTCTTAAGAGTCAGTTCAAACTCTGGCCATCTCCTTATAAAGGCTTCTCTTCAGCCATAAGAGCTATTTTCCTATCTGATCACAGCAGATCCAGAAGCTCCAGTCTGTCTGAGGCATTTGGCAGTCTCGCATGCCTCAGTTTCCTTCATTTGTCCTTTGAAGGCCAGCACTCTGATTTACTAATTTTTCTTTCCAACACCTTGTACACAGGGAAGCAGTCAATGAATGTGTTGAATGAATGACTTCATGCTGCACACAGGCGTATGCTCACTCCTGGGCCTGTTTTCCCCTTTCTGGATTGCTGTTGTAGGTCATTAGCTATGAACCCGGTGCAGAGACCCGAGATGTTTATCATCGGTGCCCAGCCTGTGTGCAGCCAGCTTCCTGGGCTCTCCCCTGGCCAGAGGAAGCTGTGCCAATTGTACCAGGAGCACATGGCCTACATAGGGGAGGGAGCCAAGACGGGCATCAAGGAATGCCAGCACCAGTTCCGGCAGCGACGGTGGAACTGCAGCACAGTGGACAACGCGTCTGTCTTTGGGAGAGTCATGCAGATAGGTAAGAGGGCTGGGCTAAGGACCTGCACTCATCTTGTCTGGGAGCAGTTAAGCTCCCTCAGGACTGGCACAGGGAGAGCCCAGATGGGGCCTAATGGAGTTCTCTCTAGGCTTGGCAGCGGTGTGCACTGAGAGAGGCCCTCGAGGCAGCGGGCTCTGGGAGACTACAGTAACCACAGCTTGGCGTTCCCTAGTCCTTTGCCTTCCAGCTTCAGCGGGGACAGGCTGCTTGGGACTTGCCCTGAGAGGGGGCAGAATACCTGAGTTGACCTGGAGGGATTAGGAGGCCCGCCCACCGCCACTGCCTTTGTCTCTCAGCGCAAAGAAGAGCCTTGGGTAGAGAACGAGAAATTGCAGCCCTGAGTGTCTGCAGGATCTTTGCCTCTTCCACTTGAACCTTCCAAAGAGGGATAGAAATATCGGGCCAAACTGGTGATAGCCGTCACAACCCTAACCCCATCCAGTCCCAGCTTCTTCATTTAAAAGGGACGTGTGAACGTGGGGGAAGGGGTCAGACGAAAGACAAAGATGAGAGGGAGAGGGCCAAGTCTTCCTGGACTCCTGTCCCTTCCCCTCTCCCACTGCTGGCCAAGGATTCTTGGGCTACCCAATTGCTTAACTGGAGGTGTGATGTGAGGTCTAATTGTTTTGCGTCCTTTTGAAATGCAATCCTCCCCTCTCTGGCGAGAAATTGAGAAATCCGGCCCTATTCTACTGGGTCTTATCCCCAGGGCCATAAAAGGGAAGTGTTAGAACGCTGTGTTCCTCCAGCCTGACATTCTCCCAGAACACCTCCCTTCAAAAGGTTACCTGAGGCTGGAGTCTCCCCAGAGAGGGATTTTAGCCTGGCAGGGGAGTTGGGGAGGTGGAGATTTCCTGCTCCTCTCTTACGGAGAATACTTGGAAGGCTCCTTCCCCCTCCCACTTATTCCAGACATCTTTCCCTACCCTCTCTGTCCCATATTGAGAAGTAGGACCCCAGGCAGTGGCTCACGCCTGTAATCCCAGCACCTTGGGAGGCTGAGGCAGGAGGATTCCTTGAGGCCAGGAGTTCAAGACCAGCCTGGGCAACATAGTGAGACCCCTGTCTCTATAAAAAATTTTTTTTAAAAAAGGGAGAGGGAATTAAAGATGGGGAAAGTACATGTTGAACCTTGCTGCTCTCTTGCTTCCTTCAGTAGTAACTCAGGATATATAAAAGGAAGGTCCTGGTGTTTCTGGGACAGTCTTATGGGGCTGCTTTCCCAAAAGAGTGGACTTGGGTGCTTAGTGTGATTCATTCAGTTTATTGATTCTTCTCAAATCTACTTGGTATTTGCCCTGGCGAAAGTCTTGGCAGCACTCCCCGCCCTGTGTTTTGGGCAAGGAAACTAGGAAGCCTCGGTGCAGGGTGTTCTCGAATCTCTTGAGTGGGGTTCATGTTTATTGGGGACCTAATGCAGGCCTGCTATTGGCTAGATCCTCTTCATGTGTGTTTCATGTGCATAAAGGCCTCAGAGTGAGGCTGTACTTTAGGAAAGAAAGGGGTTGGCAGGAAAAGACACCGTGCTGGGTTCGGGGGTGCCCTAGGTGCCCAGAGAAAGCACACCCTGCCGAAGAGAGCCCATCTCTCTGTGCCCTATTCTGTTACAAAATGGAACCTTTCTGTTTGCCTCATTTTCCTCCTTCCTTTTTATAGCTGCCCTGAAGGCTCATGCTACCTAGTACGCTATCCTCTCTTCCTCCCCACTGGGCCCAGAGTAGCTCCTGGTGAGTCCTTGCCCTATGTTGAGAATGACTTTCTAAGGCTTCCTTTTGCCTTGGAAGCTGTAGCAAAAGTCAGTCACCAGAGGGCGGCAGAGCCCCTCGGAGGAGCCTCCGAGTCGCCCCAGCCTCTGCCTAGGGAGCTTGGAGACACCTTGGGCTGCTGTGGAAGAGAGAGGGCATGAAATTGCTCTGCTGTCTCCTGTGGGGGAAAGGCGCATGTCCCTCTAGTAGCTCCATGGCTGCTTTGTTTTTAGCCATTTATTCTTGAGATGGTTAAACGGTTGCATGTATAGATAAAACACCACATTGCATATCCATCCTGAAGCCCTGAATTATTCCTTTCTTGCCAAGGGTAGCAACAGTAGAGGGTACTCACTGGGCTTACCCAAGGGCCCAAAGGCTGCCCCGTGGAGGCAGAGCTACCCACACCCAGCTTCTGATGGAGACCCAACTGAGAGAGGCAGGCAGTGCAGCGGAGGACAAATTGGGATCCCAGAGAGTAAGGATAGGTTAGAGCCATCAGAGTGTGCACCAGGTCTGGTGTGTTAGTTCAGCTGCAGGTACCTCGTTTTAGAAGGCAATTCTGAGAGGGCTGATTCAACTCTGAAAAATATGTTTGCTAAAGAATGATAGAAATAAATCAGACATATGTAGCTTGGAAAAGTGAAAATGTAAAAGGCGTATTAGTTGTTTTCAAACACTGAAGAGCTGTCAAATGGGAACAGGATTATAGCACAGTGCAACCGCAGCAGGCAGAAATCACAGGAGGCATATTTCAGCTTAATACAAGAAGGAGCATTCTGGTGATTAGAGTCATTACAAAAAGATGGATTGGGTTGTCTTGAAAATCCAGCCTGCTTCTCTGAGGAACTCTGCAGAAGGAAAGCTCCTGGTGGATATGGAGGCTAGCTCAAGGTTGAAGCTCGGGAGGCTCCCTCCTGTTCCAGGATGCCACGTCAGGCAGTTGAGGCTGCATTTTCAGGAGATGAGTTCCTCAAAGTGGGGCCCAGACCCTCCTGCCTAAGAACCTCTTTGGCCATCTTACCATCATCCCCAGTGCTCCTTGTCGCATTCTGAGCCCCCTAGACCAGGTCTTATTGGCTGAATCGTGAGTGTAACTTCCTGCCGCCATTTCCGTTTTTCTTGGGCTGTTCTTATTTCACAACTGACCAAAAGCCAGCCACTGGTTAACAGAGAAAAACAAACTCACTCAGCATGGTCTGCTTGTAAACTTCACTGTGTCATGCCCAGATAATCAAGAAGTAGGGCAAAGGGGGAGATTTTTCTAGGCCTATTGATTGATTTCAGATTGCTTCCCTCTCTACCTTCCAAGACAGAACTGTGGGACTCTACCTGGTTTAATCTCTGAGATCAGGATTGAATCTGTCTCCTGCCAAGAATCACTCCCTTCTGTCCATTTCTAAGTCCCTATGAATATCATTTATTATTTCTTATAACAGCTTTATTGAGATATGTCATTCACATATCATGAAATTCACCATTTTAAAGTGCACACTTCAGTGGCTTTTAGCACAGTCACAGGTTTTGCAACTATCACCATGATCTAATTCCATAACATTTTCACCACTCCATAGTGGGATTTTCACCACTACATACCCGTGAGCTGCCCAACTCTCCACACCCCAACCCGCAACGCCAGGCAACCACTGTTCTTTCTGTCTCTGTGGATTTCCCTCTACTGGGCATTTCTTATAAATTGATTATATAATATGTGACCTTAGGCGACTGGGTCCTTTTACTTAGCATAATGATTTAAAGGTTCATCTGTGTTGTAGTCATATATATACATATACATATATATACATATATATATACACTATATATACATATATATGTATACATATATACATATATGCATATATATACATATATACATATATATGCATATATATACATATGTATATACATATATATACGCATATGTATATACATATATATGCATATATATATACGGTTTTTTTTTTTTTTTTTTTTTTTGAGGCAGGGTCTCACTCTGTTGTCCAGGCTGGAGTGGTGCAATGATAGGTCATTGCAGCCTCCAACTCCTGTGCTTAAGCAATTCTCCCACCTCAGCCTCCTGAGTAGCTGGGACTACACGCATATGCCACCATATCAGCTGATTTTTTTTTTTTTTTTTTTTTTTTTTTTTTTTGAGACGGAGTTTCACTCTCGTTGCTCAGGCTGGAGTGCAATGGTGCAATGCTCGGTTCACTGTAACCTATGCCTCCTGGGTTCAAATGATTCTTCTGTCTCAGCCTCCCAAGTATCTAGGATTACAGGAGCCCACTACCACACCTGGCTAGTTTTTATATTTTTAGTAGAGACAGGTTTCACCATGTTGACCAGGCTGCTCTTGAACTCCTGACCTCGGGTGGTCTGCCCACCTCAGCCTCCCAAAGTGCTAGGATTACAGGCATGAATCACCATGCCTGGCCTAATTTTTTTTTTAATGCTTTTTTAGAGATGGGGTACTGCTGTGTTGCCAGGCTGTTCTGAAACTCCTAACTTCAAGTGATCCTCCTGCTTTGGTCTCCCAAATTGCTGGGATTACAGGTGTGAGTCACCATGACCAGTCAATACCACATTTTGATTACCCATTTACCCATTGATGGACAGTTTGGTTGTGTCCATTTTTTGCCTATTATTAATAATGCTGCCGGAAGCATTCATGTGTAAGTTTCTATGTGGACATGTGTTTTCACTGCTCTTGGGTATAGAGGCATACATCTGAGCCAGCACAGCTTTGGCTCCAGTGTACCGCAATAAAGTGAATATTGCAAGAAAGTGAATGTTTTGGTTTTCCAGCACATGTAAAAGTTATGTTCACACTATCCTGTAGTCTATCAAGTACGTAACAGCAGTCCATCTTTTAAAAAGATATATATCTTAATTAAAAATTAAGATATTGCTAAAAAATGCTAACACAGAAACACAAGGTAGGTACATGCTATTGGAAAAGTCACAGTGATGGCTGTGTAGCAGGATTGCCACAAACCTTCAATCTGTAAAAATAACACAACACCTGCACAGCACAAGAAAGCTGAGCACAGCAAAACGAGGAGCTTTGCCTATGTTCTTAGCAGTGGACTTGCTGGGTCTTATGGGGACTCTACGTTTAACCTTTTGACTGTTAGCCTTAGAATCCCAGGCTGTTTTCCAAAGGAGCAGCACTGCTTACCTCTCCCACCGACAATAGGGGAGCGTTCTGGTTTTTCTGTATTCTCTCCAACTTGTTACTGGATGTCTTTTGAGGATAGCCATCCTGGTGGATGTGATTTGGGCTTACATTTCCCTGATAGCTGAGTATTGTGAAACAGACATTTTATTGCGCTAGAACATATATTATATGAATTTTTAGGTAGTTTGCCGCAGCAGTAAAGGGGACCATAGTTGGGGTTTTCTACTGGAAAATGATCTGGGTATTTGGAGGGACCGTGATGAGGGCCTGGAATTGTCGGTGCTGTAGATGTGATTCCCAGTGCTCCTGAGTTAGGAGGCAATGTGGACCCCTATGGAAGAGAGAGGCAGACAGCTTGGGTTTTTTGGACACTGTAATTCTAGTTCGCTTTCGACTCCTGGCCTCTGCCACTGTCTGGCCAGATAATGGCAGCAATACAGACAGACAGACGTGTGGCTCAGAGAGCGGTGAGAAGTGGCATCTATGCGGCAGAAGTTCCTGCTAGGATACAAAGTCCTGTCATTGATCCCACGATTTCTTCCTCAGCCTCATTCCGTGTGTTTCCGATGCGCATTCTCCCCTCCGCTGAGGTCTCTCTCCTGGGAATCTACAGGTCAGGCAGGCTCTTCTGCAGTGGGTATTAGTGCAGGCCGAGGCCGAGGGACTTCTTGTATTCTGTGTGGTTTCAGAGGGCAGAGCTAGGGCCAAGAGGCGGAAGTAAAACTGAGCCGATTTCAGCCCATTATAAAGACGTTTTCAAGCATCCGAGTTCTGGGAAGTGAAAAGTGCTCCTCCTGATCTCCTGCCCCAGGAGTGTCAGCGGAGGCTGTGGTGTGCAGGTCAGTCGGGGGCGATGGGGAGCAGGACAGGTCTCTGGGAGAGGAGCGTGCACCCCCTTACTGCCCCTGCCTCCTCTTGCAGGTAGTCGAGAGACCGCCTTCACCTACGCGGTGAGCGCCGCGGGCGTCGTCAACGCCATCAGCCGCGCCTGCCGCGAGGGCGAGCTCTCCACCTGTGGCTGCAGCAGGACCGCGCGGCCCAAGGACCTGCCCCGGGACTGGCTGTGGGGCGGTTGTGGGGACAATGTGGAGTACGGCTACCGCTTCGCCAAGGAGTTCGTGGACGCCCGGGAGCGAGAGAAGAACTTTGCTAAGGGATCGGAGGAGCAGGGCCGCGTGCTTATGAACCTGCAGAACAACGAGGCGGGTCGCAGGGTAAGCTGGGCCTCCCCGCACTGCAGACCCACGGGGCCGCTCCCCGGCGCTGCCACCCGCCCTGGGCCTGGCCATGAGGGAAGCAGGCTTGTCTGACCGTGAAGATTCTTCCCTACAATTGCAAATTTAGATGTCCACATTATTGAACAAATCCTTTTCAGAATGCCCCACTTCCCAATGGGCACACGTGCTTTTTTTTTTTTTTTTTTTTTTTTTTTACACTTTATTATTCCACAGTCCCTAGAGGGCTTAGCTGCAATGTTGAGATCCGAATTCCAGACATAGGATTAGAGCAGAACTCTTATCTTGGCCACCCCTGCTTTGCCACTTGAACAGATAAGGCGATTGGATGTTTACGCGATTAGATCTTATCTGGGGTTTATGGTGTGTTAAGGGCTCAGGTAAAACCAGAGTTGACTTTTAAGAACTGCTATCACAGAAACCCAGTCATCCAGAAACCCAGGCAAAAAACAGTTCAAGTACTAATGACAAACACCTTCTGTGCTGGGAGTTTTTAAACCTAAGCAGAAGTTCGAGAAGACAGCCATCTGTTTAAGGCTTGAGCAGCCTCCCCAGCCTCATGTAAGATGTGACCACCTTTTCAGCCTGTTTCAGTAGGGACAACAATACAGTCTGAGGGGAGCTTGGTTCATTGTACGTGCAGAGCACACCTGAGCAGCAGCGTCACGGTCCTCAGGTGGTGTACTGGAGAGCGTGGCTCCTCTCTGTCTGCATCTGGTTCCAGAGATCCGGCCTCCTGTTTTCTTTGCTACCCCCACATCATGGCTGCCTCTGCCACACCAGACTGGATGGCCTGCCTGCAGGAAGCTCTGCCTTTCGCTGCTTCTGCATAGCCAGTGTCGACAGGGACCGAGGGCAGCATGGGTGTGCACTGGGTTTCCCCTGAGAAAGGGCTGAGATCTGAGCGCTGGGTGCTGAGAGGCTCTTTCTGGAAAAAGACCTCTTGGGAAATAGCACGGACTTCTTTCTCTGAGGGTTGTCCCCACTGGGGTCTATGTCAAGCTAGCTGTAGGTCACAGGTGAGGTATCATAACAAAGATGAACTCACTGAAAAATGAGAATGGCGGCCAGTGCAGTGGCTCACACCTGTAATCCCAGCACTTTGGGAGGCTGAGGCAGGAGGATCACCTGAGGCCAGGAGTTGGAGACCAGGCTGGCCAACATGGTGAAACCCCATCCCTACTAAAAATACAAAAATTAGCCAGGCATGGTGGCACACGCCTATAATCCCCAATACTTGGGAGGCTGAGGCAAGAGAATAGCTTGAACCTGGGAGGTGGAGGTTGCAGTGAGCTGAGATTGCGCCATTGCACTCCAGCCTGGCCAACAGCGAGACTCTGTCTCAAAAAAAAAAAAAAAAAAAAAAAAAAAAAAAAAAAAAGTGAACTTACGGATTGGAGCACATATCAAAGAAATGGGATAGGAAGTGTCTTTTGTCTGAAAGGGGATTTTGTAGTATTGGCTGGGTAGAATGTGGTGCACCTGTGTGCATAGCATCATCAGGCATGGGACATCAGGTAGAGACCAGAGTGGGTTATTTGCCCAGGGTCTTTCTTACACTTCCCCTCTCCAAAGGCTGCTTTTGTTTCGCAGAAAAGTGTGTGTGTAATGTGGTGTCAGTCTTCGGTGATATGAGAAGTTCTGGTAGTTGCTAATCTCTGTGGGCTAACCTGGGGCAGAGGGGCTGGAGCCGTCTCAGGTGACTTCTGCTCAGACCGGGTGTGGAGCCACCCAGTCCTCTCAGGCATCCTGTCTCCCAGTCCATTTGCCCACGCCTTTGGGGGTCTGAGCCTGAGGAGCAGAGACGTCAGCGAAGGGGTTAAGGTCCGCACTTGATCTCTGGAATGCCCGAAGTGGATCCAGTTGTTGAGGTCCTGGTTGCAACACTGCCCGCCCCAGTCCCCACAGTTAGTCATCTCTCTCCCACCTGAACTTCGCTCGGGCGTTCATGCTCTCCATAGGTATGCCCCGCTCTACCTTTGCCTTGGCAGGTTGGCGGTAGGTTCCTGCGGGCAGGGATCGCCCTCTCTACCTCTTTGTTTTAACCTTCCGTGTACTGTATTGGGTGGAGCATGTGCATACGCAGACAGGAGCCCTCGGGAGAGGTCAGATTGACCGAGGTGCTTGTGGCTCTGCTGAGCTGTGCTGTGGTGTCCGTAGGTGCCTTTGACCAGGCAGGTGACACCCACTCTTCCCCTTTCCCCTGCTGCTCGGTCCATCTCACTTTATTGCCCTTAATTGTTCATTTGCTTGTCCAGGCTCTTATCTGGCAGCCTTCCCTCCCATTGGGCTTGTTCCTGGCTTGCACACCTTCCCTGTCTCCCGCCTAGCCTCTTCCTCCAGGACCCACACCTCTCCTCTTCCTTAACTCCTTAGCTCTCTCTTTGCCTGTGTCTGCTCCAGGCTGGGATTTCCTGGACCTCTCTCTCTCTCTCTCTCTTTTTTTTTTTTTTTTTTTGTATTTTTAGTAGAGATGGGGTTTCACCGAGTTAGACCATTTAGCCAGGATGGTCTCGATCTCCTGACCTCGTGATCTGCCCACCTCAGCCTCCCAAAGTGCTCCTGACCCCTGCCCTCTTTATTTTTTAATCCCCTCTCCAAGTAACAGGCCTCAGTCATCAGTCACCATCTGAGGCCGGAGGTACTCACTGCTTGCCTCCTCACACCTACATACTAGGCTCTCCAGCAGGACTGAGCGGTGGCTGGGATGGAAAATAGACAGGTATTTTAGAACCAGATTAAAAAGGAAAAAGGCTTATCCAGGATCCAATGTCTTGACACAGAGTAAATCTTAGGCTGCTTTGCCAGAAGTTTCTCTTGGCCCGCAAGAGCCTCTAGAAGCTTCTTCGTAGACAGTAACGGCAATGCCAGTGGTTGACGTTGTTTTACCACTCAAGGGTTTCTAAGCATTTTCCAGATAAAAGCCTGGTGCCTAATCCTGTAACATTCCTGTCTGTCAGTAGGCTTGGGAAGCCATTAGATGGAAGTGGAAGACGAGCTTAGAGGGGGCTTTTCCAGGGACAGATCGTGGAACCAGAACATTTTTTAGAGCATTTTTTCTTTCTTTTTGAGTTAGCAGTCTGGGCTGAAAATTGGCATTTCCCCCATCACCTACAAAAGGAGCTTATATATATTATCAATAGTTAACATATGAAAAGAATACAGACATTCCTATCTCTACAATGTCTTTGAATTAGGGGAAGTATGGGGGGGTTGTGTTTAAACGTGAGAGCACTGGTGTGCTTCCTCTCGGATTTGTTTTCCTAAAATTCTGATCCCTGGAGTCTTGCTCCCACTTTCCTTCCCCAACTCAGCCTGAGTGTTTGCCCTGCAAGAGAGGCTTATCCGGTGCCCCAGTGCTAAGCGGCAAGGTGCACAGTTTTCAACCCGTAATGTTTCCTCCTTTTAGCACTGCCAGATGCCTGCCATCCCTCTCTAAACCAAGGACCATTTCCAGAGGAATGTCAGGCTGCAGCTCAGACCCAGGGCATTTGGGCCAGAAGGGTAATTGTAGGTCCTGTCTTTGAAGTGTCTGTCGGAATGGGGTGTCAATTCCTTTATGTCTTGGGCCTGGAGCTGCCCGGCCAAGTGCTGGTGCTTTTAACCTTGGGAAGAGCCTTCCTTCCTCGTCTGCTCTAAGCTACCTTTAAGCCCTGAGATTGGAGTGGATAAGTGCTTGTTATTCTGACTCCCTTCTGGGTGGCCTTGGAGGTTAGTGAGCCTCTCTAGAGCCTCAGTTTCTCCACCATAAAATAGTGGGAATAATTCTCTGCCAGAAAAAACTCAAGAAGACTTTTGACAGCAGTCATAAGGCCTGATGACGACTGTGCTGTCTCTTGCACCTGCAGTGGTCTCTGCTTAGCTCTGAATAAAGACACAATCCGGGGGCTCTTGAAAAGAAATCTAAGAGAAACCCTTGAAAAATGAGTCCTGACTCAGTTGGTGACAATAGCCATGTATAAGAAAATGTTCTGCAGCCAGCTTGCGTTTTCTTCCTGCCATCTGCACGTCTGGGCCTGCCGCCAGATTTGGTTGCCATGGTGCATGAGTCTGCTGCCACTGAAAAGCACTTTGTAAGCAGCTTTCTGGTCTGCTCTTGCTTTGACGTTCTGATTTGGGATAACAACCCAAGTTCCAGTCCACTCCATGTTGTGGCGGTCCAGTGACTTCTGGGGTAGACCTGTTCAGGCGAACTGCTCCTTCGGGCAGGCCCAGCCTCTTGCCATTCCCTTCACCTGGCCTCACTTTCTTACTCCACTTCTCCCAAGGGGGCACCTCGGGGCTGCTAGGGAGGAAGAAAGTGGTCTTGCTTACAAATGGGATGGCTATGGCAAGACTGCTGATAACTCTGTGGAGTTAGTGACTGCATGGTAACATGGGCAAAGGGGCCATTTAATTCTCAGGGTATTTGACAGGATCAGGGAGAGTTTTGAGCTAATCAGGACTATGCCAGTGATTTCTGTGATACAACTGGATTCTTTTTTCTGACTTGTGCTCCTATGTATGCAAAAGCTGGACACGTGTTGTTGTTTTGTTTTGTCTTGCTCTGTTTCTAGCGATGGAGTCTTGCTCTCTTGCCCAGGCTGCAGTGCAGTGGCATGATCATAGCTTGCCTGGGCTCAAGTGATCCTCCTTCCTTGGCCTCCCCAGTAGCTGGGACTACAGGCATTAGCTATAGTGCCTGGCTGCCTTTTGTTGGCTTTTATTTATTTGTTTGAGACTTTTATCAAGATGGAGATAGCTTTGTTTTCTGATCGTGAAAACGATGCATTGACTGTAACAGGTTTTGAGGAATGAGAAACCGGTAAAGTAGAAAGTGAAAGGGTCTCAGTGCCGTCGTCCCGGCTCATAGGGACCAGTCGCCTTGCCTCCCTAGGGTTCTTTTCTGTGGTGCCCCTTTGTGTTTTTCGAGGATCCCTGGAAAGCTCTTTGCATGCATTTGAAAAGCTCTCTCCTGGCCGGGCGCGGTGGCTCAAGCCTGTAATCCCAGCACTTTGGGAGGCCGAGGCGGGTGGATCACGAGGTCAAGAGATCGAGACCATCCTGGTCAACATGGTGAAACCCCGTCTCTACTAAAAATACAAAAAATTAGCTGGGCATGGTGGCGCGTGCCTGTAATCCCAGCTACTCAGGAGGCTGAGGCAGGAGAATTGCCTGAACCCAGGAGGCGGAGGTTGCGGTGAGCCGAGATCGCGCCATTGCACTCCAGCCTGGGTAACAAGAGCGAAACTCCGTCTCAAAAAAAAAAAAAAAAAGAAAAGCTCTCTCCCCTACCCTACCTGCCCCTCCTGTGTACAAGCCTGTGGCTACCCCAGCCACCCTCTGGGCCTCTTCCGCGGGATCCTCCTTCTAACCCGCTTCTGTCCCCTCCCCCAGGCTGTGTATAAGATGGCAGACGTAGCCTGCAAATGCCACGGCGTCTCGGGGTCCTGCAGCCTCAAGACCTGCTGGCTGCAGCTGGCCGAGTTCCGCAAGGTGGGGGACCGGCTGAAGGAGAAGTACGACAGTGCGGCCGCCATGCGCATCACCCGCAAGGGCCGGCTGGAGCTGGTCAACAGCCGCTTCACCCAGCCCACTCCAGAGGACCTTGTGTACGTGGACCCCAGCCCTGACTACTGCCTGCGCAACGAGAGCACGGGCTCCCTGGGCACGCAGGGCCGCCTTTGCAACAAGACCTCAGAGGGCATGGACGGCTGTGAGCTCATGTGCTGCGGCCGAGGCTACAACCAGTTCAAAAGCGTGCAGGTGGAGCGCTGCCACTGCAAGTTCCACTGGTGCTGCTTCGTCAAGTGCAAGAAGTGCGCGGAGATCGTGGACCAGTACATCTGTAAATAGCCCGGGGGGCCTGCTCCCGGCCCCGCCCGCACTCTGCCTCACAAAGATCTATGTTATAAAAATCTGTATAAATCTATTTTATATTTGTGTAAATAAATGGATGGATGCTAAATAATGGAAAGATGCAAACAAAAAGGAAAGCTTATTTAAGACACGCTGGAGGTCTCTGAGGCGCGGACTTTGCTGGTTCTCCCCTCCTGGTGGGGTGAGTGGCGGGGCTTTGTCTCTGGCAAGGACTCGCAGGATGTAGGAACTTGGAAATATTTACTGTCTGTCCACTGTGGCCTAGAGGAGGGAGGTTGTGGTTGGATGGAGGAGATGATCGTGTCTGGAAGTCTGGAGTCTTTGTTGGTTAGATGACCGCCCATGACCCTGGCCACGAGACCAAGAGGCCCTGTGAAGGTGGCGGGGACTCAGCTTCAACCCCGATGTCTTCAGGGTCTTGCCCGGAATGTAGATTGGTCGCAGAAGAGGCCCTGTGCTCTCCTACTCTCCATTCACTTGCATATGTGCAGCATCTACAGTTACGGGAATGGCTCCTTCCCTAAGAAGAGGAGAAGTCCAATATCATCTCTGGCCCAGTGACCACCAAGAGCTCTACCACCTCCCGGACTTCGGGCCCACCTTCCAGCGAAACTTCTTCACCTTGCACGGTTGACTAGCTGCTGCCACAAGTTCCCCACCCGAGGAGGGAAGGGGCCCATTTGACCTGACGTGTCAGGAAAGCCCTGAACCGAATGTTTGTGCCTGGGCTGCAGAAGCCTGGGGGCATGACCGGGTTGCATGGACACTGTGCTGTCCTGCCCGCCAGCAAGGGGAAGCTTAAGCTGCCGCTGTCACTCCTCCACCCGAGGGAGGCCTGGCAACCCCAGGCCGCAGCAATGGGTCAGGCTGGCGGCCGGCGCGCTCGTCATCTCTGCCCCAGGTGTACAGTTTCTCTCTGACATTAAAGGCCCTTCACGGAGGTTTCGCTCCCTTTCCTTATTTGGACCCGTGCTCGTCTTTCATGAGTCTCCTTTTATTTTTTATTTGATCGTTAGAACTCTGCAGTGTGGAAGAGGGTAAGGAAATTGTGACTCCTTAGACTGTATAGTCTGGCGATTAGGGAGAGGGACAGAAGAATGTTATGAGAATTAAATAAGGTGATGCATTTAGGCATTCACCCCAAGGGCTAGCACACACTTAAATACTCCAGAAGTGGTAGCTGTTAATATTACCACTATGAACAAGGGAATTCAGAGATTTTTTTTTTTTTTTTTTTTTGAGATGGAGTTTTGCTTTTGTTGCCCAGGCTGGAGTACAATGGCGTGATCTCAGCTCACCACAACCTCCACCTCCCGGGTTCAGGCAATTCTCCTGCCTCAGCCTCTCGACTAGCTGGGATTACAGGCATGTGCCACCACGCCAGTCTTATTTTGTATTTTTAGTAGAGACAGGATTTCTCCATGTTGGTCAGGCTGGTCTTGAACTCCCAGCCTCAGGTGATCTGCCTGCCTCAGCCTCCCAAAGTGCTGGTATTACAGGTGTGAGCCATGGCCAAGGAAATTCAGAGATTTAAGTTGAAACCTCACATTTACCTCCACCTTTCCCTTCTCCCATTTAATAGCCTACCAAGCAAACGCTGGCTTGTTCCCTGGTCCCTGGTAAAGCCCGGGCAATGGGGATGCCCTTTGCTGTCTCCTCTGTGTTGCTCTCTGTAGTTTTGGACCTCAGTATCTGGGGCCTGGAGAGTAAGGCTTGGGGTTTCAGAAAGGGAGATATTCTTATCCTAAAAAGGGAGGAAGGAGTGATTGAGACAGAGACACTGAGCCAGGCTGCTCTACAGTAACCAGCCTGCAGGTAAGTGGTAATTACAGAAAGACTTCAGTTTTATTCTAGAGAACTTTACTTCTGGAGAAATAATAAAATTAATGAGTTAACTTGGGTTATAATGAGAAAACGATATTGCAAAACTGCTTAAAAGAGATTCTGCCTGAGGACATTTATGGCCATACATACTACTGGTCTCTTTAGTACCTAAAGGAGAGTGTTCTGACCCAACCAAGAATCTCAGACCTAGAGTTATTTTACCAGCAGCTAACTCAACACTGCTACTTAGATTCCTTTGGTTGACACTTTCAAAGTGACATTTCATTTCTGTGAAAGAAAATGATTGAAGTTATAGCCAGGTGTAGCGGCTCATGACTGTAATCCCAGCACTTTGGGAGGCTGAGGTGGGTGGATCACTGGAGGTCAGGAGTTTGAGACCAGCCTGGCCATCTGTACTAAAAATACAAAAAATAACTAGAACTGGTGGTGCATGCCTGTAATCCCAGATACCTGGGAGGCTGAGGCAAGAGAATTGTTTGAACCTGGGAGAGAGACAGAAGTGGTAGAGAGCAGAGATCACGCCACTGCACTCCAGCCTGGGCGACAGAGTGAGACCCTGTCTTGGAAAAAAAAAACCCAAAAAGATTGAAGTTAATTGATCTACAAAAGATGAACACCATGTCCTTGTCTTCATTCGTCGACATTTTAACCATTTTAACCACCTTTAACCAGAACTATCTATGGTTAAAGGTGCAGAGATCAACCATGAAAATAGGGTTTTGAAACAGGCTAACTTGACTGTTCCCCACATCAGTTCTAGAGGTTGGGGAAATTACTTTGTATCCGGCGCTCAAACTATTGAAGAGTTGAAATCTAATCTATCAGAAGCCCCCAGAAATTAGCTGAGAATGATTGCCCACACCCCCCAAAATCACTTTCATGTTCACGGAGGGAGATGGATAATCCTTATCAGAGTGAGATTTTCCTGCAGAGTCCCGGCAAGTGGTGGAGTAAACCAATTTTCTTTCTGATGTGGGAGCAAGTTGTGTTCAAATACCCGTGTGGTTATTGCATCCACCGACCTATTTTTCTAAGTAGGTTGGAATACAGTTAGAGTTACTTGTCACTTGCCTGTTGAACCCTGCTGGACTGACAGCGGTCTGTGAAGTAACCAGTGGTGCTACAGGAATGTGGGTGGAGAATGTAGAAACCAACCTGAGAAACCCACGTGGGCTTCTGCGCGGAAACATAGAATGCTGGGGCAGGAAGGGAACGGGACAGTTACAACTCAAGTTCCTGGGGCTCCAGATAAAGGATGGGACTCGCCATCCTTTGAGGTGAGAAACAAAACTTGCTATTTGTATTGAAACCTCAAATTGGCCGTGCTTCCTCTCTTTAATCATTACTGTCTTATTTAAGATAAGATAGTAATGGTTGCTAAACTCTGTCATCCCCTGGAGTTTTAGATAAGATCCAGATAAGGACCTCCAGATCCTGAGCAGGTCCCACACCTTAGTGTGCTTGTAAAAAGGCAGAATCCTGCGTCCCCAACACCAGGAATTTGTATTCAGCTGCTCTGGGGCAGAGCCTGGGACCTGCAGGGATCCGATCCTGTTGGCTCAAAGGCTACACTGGACTGGGATACCGAGAGCTAAGACCTGCCGGGAGTCAGGGAGCCTGGTCCTGATTCTCAGCCCAGTGCTCTTTGCAGCCCCAGGCAGGGTTCCCTAGTATCCAAAATGTGTTATAATCTACACGTAGTCTAACCAGATCATTGCATTGGGTGTAATGCCTGGACCAAAGAGTTCTCGCCATCCCGGGGAACCTTTCTGGTGAGTAGGAAAGAGCTTTCTGCCCCAGAGCAGAACTGTGTTCCACCTCCCTCCTCCACCTAGGATGGGTAAGGGCCTACTGATCCAATTCCTGAATGTCTAAAATAAGGCAATATGTTCTTCGCTATTTGTCTTCGCCTTGACTTCAAGATAAAATTAAGAGAAAGGTAAGCCTGACTGCCTCCATTTAATAAAAAGACAGGATGGACAACGAGAGAATGGGAGGATTGGAAGGCAGTCACAGGTGTGGTTCAGGTTGGGGCAGGCCTCCATTCATCCGAGCATCGTGGACAAAGTCTCCAGAACTTGAGCTCCAAGGCCTTACTTGGAAAGACCAGTTTGTTCTCTTCCACTCTCCATCCTTTGAGGTAAGAAACAAAACTTACTGTTTGTATTGAAACCTCAAATTGGCTATTGCCTCGAAATTGTGCCATGCTTCCTGGCTTTAATCGTTAGTATCTTATTTAAGTTCCATCATCCCCTGGGGTTTTAGGAGCTAGCAAGATGTCCTGTCGTGATGACTGCTCTGTGAGATAGAAATCTTGCAGATGCAGCAGTTTATCAGACAAGCCTATTCCTTGGGCAGACGGCCACACCACCCTGAGCGCGTGGGGAGAATAGTGCTTCCATCTTAAAACAGGCTCTGCTGCATTGCCAGACACCACTGACACTGGGCGCATGGATTCTGGGAGAACCTCAGTGTGTGTGTGTGTGTGTGTGTTTGCGCTCATGTACTTATGCCCACAGGAATGAATGTTTTTCATTAATTTAGAGGTGGAGGCGGAGACGCACCAGAGGCATGGAGTATGTAAAAAATTAAAAACAACTCAACACTTCTGGCTGAGGCGTTGCAGAGCATGGGTTGTCTATCTTTATTGGAAATGTTTGTCCTCTGCCTGGCTGGTGATGACAGGCTTCATATCTCTAGAAGGAATGTTGGGGAGCTGAGAAGGGCTGTGAGCCATGGTTGCTAAGTGTTACTCTTAGTTCTTTATTATGTAAGAATCTCTGCATTGTGTTTATACTAAAACAGTAAGTAAAGGGTGCTTTAATTCTGGTTTTACATAAGAAGCATGGGAGTTTGCCCGTTTTTCTCTGAAGTAAGAAGATTTGGGCCCAGCATGGAGGATCGGACATCAGGCAGTGTGGACGACTGAATCCCATCCACAGGTAATTTTCTAGCCTGTTGGAGAATTTGGGCATGCCTCACGTAGATTTTTCCTTCCTCGCTTCCTCCCCCTTGCTGCAGGCCTCCTGGTCTTCACGCTGCTCATCTGCAGCCCTACCAGAAGCAGCAGCAGCAGCAGCAGAGCCAAATCAGTTCATTGAGGCCTCCTAAGTCGTTTTGATAAACAACTGGGTGGGAGGAGGGGTGGTTCAAGTGAGATGTTAAGAATTACAGACGCATGTGTATTATTTGAAGCTCCACAGGAGAACTGAAAATAGCCTGAAAGCTGCTCACAGCCAAAGCCAGAAAGAAACTGCAGGGGAGAGAGAGAGAGAGAGAGAGAGAGAGAGAGAGAGAGAGAGACAGAGAAAAAGAAGGAGAGAGAGAAAAGACTTACTCAGGGCAAGAGAGGGTTTGCTGGTGTGGAAACCAGGTGCTGGGGAGGCATTCAGCAGAGTACCAGGAGGGCCCTCAGCCAGGTCCCAAGGAAAGATGTGAAAGAAAAGATGCTATGGAAAGAGTGAACCCTTTTTATTCAATCTTACTGTAAAGCCAAAAGGAACGAATACTGTTTTAAGTGACCCTGGCCCCATCCCATATTGGTGCTCTGCCTGTTGGGTCAGCCAGCTCTTTGGCTGGTACCCGATTTGAAAGTTATGTCTTTCGTATATTTATTTTCAGAGACCTTTTTAGATGTTGTATTTCATAAAGGAATTTTTAAAATCTCTTTTGGGCCGGGCGTGGTGGCTCAAGCCTGTAATCCCAGCACTTTGGGAGGCCAAGGCAGGTGGATCACGAGGTCAAGAGATCGAGACCATCCTGGTCAACATGGTGAAACCCCATCTCTACTAAAAATACAAAAAATTAGCTGGGCATGGTGGCGCGTGCCTGTAATCCCAGCTACTCAGGAGGCTAAGGCAGGAGAATTGCCTGAACCCAGGAGGCGGAGGTTGCGGTGAGCCAAGATCGGGCCATTGCACTCCAGCCTGGGTAACAAGAGCGAAACTCCATCTCAAAAAAAAAAAAAAAAAAAAAATCTCTTTTGTTCCCTGCTATGTCTGCCAGCACCCACAACAGTGCCTAGAACAAAGCAAGCACTCAGTAAATATTTGCTGAGTGAATGAATGAATGATGAGGAAACTGAGGCACAATGTGATTAACTGCCTGGTTCACCATGTCATTTGTCCTATCAAAACTGGAAGTAATAGAAACCAATTTGAGCCAGATTACAAAGGAGTATGGCACAAGGGGTCCCAAGAGTCTCAAAGACGCCAGGGTCTTCAGGAGTGGACCTGGACACTTCTGGATCCCTCTCCCTTCCTCCTCTCTCTTCTGAAGGCTGCCCCTCTCTCTCTCTCCCTCTCTCTCCTTTTCTCCCTCCCTCCCTCCACAGACCAGCTTCCTCTGCTTCCCACAGTGGGAACAAGGCAACATACAGCTTCCCAGTTAGGCTAGAGTTCCAGCCACAGGAAGGGACTCTGAATCTCTCCTCGTCCTTGTCCCAAATTCACAGGAGGGGCTCCTGGTCAGGGCTCTGTTCACCATTGCATGACTTTGCAGCAGTCAAGTCAATCGTGGAGGGGCTGAAGAACTCCTCAAGGTGAGAGGAGCTGCTCACATTCTCATAAATTTCTCTGTGGATGGTTAGATCCAGAGAACACATAATCCAGCTGGTGTGAACAGAGATCCCTACGTATTTACCTTGGAAATTCTCATGATGTCTTTAGTGAGTTTTTTATCTGTGAAAATGCACAATCATGGGAAAAGTCCTGAGGATCGTCTAAAATAAGTAAAAACCTGAGCCCACTAGTGTGAAGAGGAAGGCTTCTATTCTCTGAATAACCCAGGATGGGACACACACTCATTTCTCTACTTTGCAGGGTCGAGGGAGCAGAATTGCTAAGAAGCTGATTAGAGTCAGGACAGCCCCTGGCTGGCATTCCGCCCTACAGGTGTGTTCATTTGTTTAATACTAAACTGTATTTGAAGTCCAGTCGTTCCCGTGGATGATTTAAAGGTACTTTCCCTCTGACAGGACCACTCTACAGTATCAATTGCTTTCTTCATACATTTTCCTAGTTCTTTAAGGCCTGAGTATGCCAAAAAGGAAAACCCGACAGGAATAGGGGTTGCCAGGATTTTTCTGTAAATCTTCCACAGCTCCTGGGGGCCCCCAGCAGGCATTTGAAACTGACTTACCTCCTGTGGCTGGCCTTTTTTGGTCTGTTTTGTTTTGACAGCAAAAGCCATAGAGCCTTGAATCTTAAGCTATGACAGGCAGGACACATTTGTAAAGTAGGAAGTAATTACACTCACACTTTTTAGGTGCTGTTTCCTTCCTCATTTTATTTTCCAACATGAAAGTAAATTTTCTTTTTTTTTGAGACGGAGTTTCGCTCTTGTTACCCAGGCTGGAGTGCAATGGCGCGATCTCGGCTCACCGCAACCTCCGCCTCCCGGGTTCAGGCAATTCTCCTGCCTCAGCCTCCCGAGTAGCTGGGATTACAGGCACGCGCCACCATGCCCAGCTAATTTTTTTTGTATTTTTGGTAGAGACGGGGTTTCACCATGTTGACCAGGATGGTCTCGATCTCTTGACCTCGTGATCCACCCGCCTTGGCCTCCCAAAGTGCTGGGATTACAGGCGTGAGCCACCGCGCCCGGCTGGAAAGTAAATTTTTTGATGGACCTGAGAACACAGCCTTAGGTCGGAGCAAATGATCCACCGGAGCCCACTCCAGACTGGTCTGCAGTTCTGTATCTGGCCACAAAGTGTCGCTGTCCTCTCAGTTCTAGCCTACTGGCTCAAGCTCGCACCTTTGTTCAAAAAAATTTTACTTAGGCCGGGCACGCCGGCTCATGCCTATAATCCCAACACTTTGGGAGGCCAAGGCGGGCGGATTACTTGAGGTCAGGAGTTCAAGACCAGCCTGGCCAACGTGGTAAAACCCCATCTCTACTAAAAATACAAAAAAATTAGCTGGGGGTGGGTAGCCTGTGCCTGTAATCCCAGCTACTCGGGAAGCTGAGGCAGGAGAATTGTTTGAACCGGGGAGGCAGAGGTTGTGGTGGGTCTAGATCATTCCACTGCACTCCAGCCTGGGCAACAGAGTGAGACTCTGTCTCAAAAAAAAATTATAGGGCCGGGCGCGGTGGTTCAAGCCTGTAATCCCAGCACTTTGGGAGGCCGAGGCGGGTGGATCACGAGGTCAAGAGATCGAGACCATCCTGGTCAACATGATGAAACCCCGTCTCTACTAAAAATACAAAAAATTACCTGGGCATGGTGGCGCGTGCCTGTAATCCCAGCTACTCAGGAGGCTGAGGCAGGAGAATTGCCTGAACCCAGGAGGCAGAGGTTGCGGTGAGCCGAGATTGCGCCATTGCACTCCAGCCTGGGTCACAAGAGGGAAACTCCGTCTCAAAAAAAAAAAAAAAAAAAAAAAATTATAATTGTAAATGAAAATAAAAGTTGGGTGGTGGGTCCTTGCAGATTGATGGCTGAGAACAGAATCTGGACAGCAGCAAAGCTGAGTTCTAGATTTTTCATTTGGATAAATATGGGAAGAATTAGGCCAGTCTTATTTTACTTATTTTTAAAAGATTGAGTGAGGAGGGCAATGCAGTAGGAAAGAAAACATGAAAGGAATGCCTTGTCCTGCTCGGCTGGACCCTCAAGACATCCACAGTACTTTTCATGCTTGAAGGTTATGATGAAGGAGGTGAGTAATCATTATAGCTGACATTTATCAAGTACTACTGTGTACCAGCTGCTTTACATACATTACGTGCAAGACTCTCAGGTCTCTGCTGTGTAGCCAGGATTCTCCACGTGTTTCAGATGGGAAAACTAACACTGAAAGTGATGAAGTGGCATCCTTCGCCTCACACCGTCATTCATTGATGCTGACTCCAGTTTCCTCAGTGGATTTCTAGGTAAGGAATGGGTATCTCCTAAGTCTCAGGGAATGTACAATAATCTTCCCGATCTTGCCACCATGAAGTTTGAACAAGAAGAGAGTGACTAGGGAAATTTCATTTGATAAGGTCATACGGCAGGGGGAATTTGGGGATCCCGAATCTAAAGTAAACAGGTCAGGTGCTGACACCTGCAATCCCAACATTTTGCAGGGCTGAGGCAAGGGGGGTCACTTGAGACCAGAAATTTGAGACCAACCTGTGCAACAGAGCGAGACCCTGTTTCTACAAAAAAGAAAAAAGAAAAAAAAAAAAGGCTGGATGCAGTGGCTTATGCCTGTAATTCCAGTCCTTTGGGAAGCTGAAGTAGAAGGATTGCATGAGTCTAGGAGTTCGAGACCAACCTGGGTAACATAGTGAGACCCTGTCTCTACAAAAAAATACAAAAAACAAGTTGGGCATGGTGGTGCCTGCCTGTAGTCCCACCTACTTAGGAGGCAGAAGTGGGAGAATCACGTGAGCACAAGAAGTCAAAGCACAGTGAGCTGCTGTGATCACGCCACCACATTCCTCCAGCCTAGGTAACAGAGTGAGACCCTGTCTCAAAAAAAAAAAAAAAAAAAAAAAAAAAAAAAAAAAAAAAGAAAAGGAAGAAAGAAAAGAAAAGAAAAAGGCAGGGCAAGGTGGCTCATGCCTGTAATCCCAGCACTTTTGGAGGCCAAGGTGGGTGGATCACAAGATCAGGAGTTCAAGACCAGCCTAGCCAACATGGTGAAACCCCATCTCTATTAAAAATACAAAAAATTAGCTGGACACGGTGGTGGGCATCTGTAATCCCAGCTACTTTGGGAGGTTGAGGCAGGAGAATCACTTGAACTTGGGAGGCAGAGGTTGCAGTGACCCAAGATGGTGCCCTCTTCTCCAGCCCAGGTGACAGAGCAACACTCCGTCTCAAACAAACAAACAAATAAACAAATGAACAAAAAAACCCAGCCTTGCAATCAGACTGTACAAGATCACAGAGCTCATAAATCTGGACAGACCTGAAGGATAGTATCTCAAGAGAAGCCTCTGAATGTCGCTGGCTCCCATGAAGGCCGAGCAGGGAAAAGCCAGCAACCACACAGCTGCACATGCTGCTGGCTCTGCCGCAACACCGGCCCAGAGTCCAACTGAGGCTTCATGTTGTCTCCTGGGAAAGTCCCCAGGGGCTGTCTTCAGTAGTCCTGCACTTGGCAACTTGGGCTGCACGCTGAATTAAGAACTCAGCCAAATGAAAACTCAGTTAATCTGTAAAGTCAGTTTGACTTGTTGAGGGGCAAAGAGATTTTGCTTTTTTTTTTTTTAGACAGAGTCTCACTCTGTCACCCAGGCTGGAGTGCAGTAGCTCGATCATAGCTCACTGCAGACTGACCTCTTGGGCTCCAGAGATCCTTCCATCTCAGCCTCCTCAGTAGCTAGGACTACAGGTGCATGCCACGAAGCCCAGATAATTTTGTTTATTTTTTGTAGAGACAGGGTCTCACCATATTGCCCTGGACTCAAATCATCCTCCTGCCTCAGCCTCCCAAGTAGCTGGGACCACCAGTGTGCACTACCATGCCTAGCTTTTTTTTTTTTTTTTTTTTTTGTGTGTGTGTGTGTGTGTAGAGACTGGGGTCTCACTGTGTTGCCGAGGCTGGCCTCAAACTCCTGGGCCCAAGCAATCGTCCTGCATTTGACCTCCCAAAGTCCTGGGATTACAGGCATAAACCACCATGATAGGTCAGAGATTTGGTTCTTTAATCCCAGGATCGAGAAACCAGAATTGTAGCCCCAGCTCCGATGTCAATTTGTTCAAAAGCCTCGGGAAGAAGCATCAGGCTTCCAGGCTGCATTTGCTCCTCAGTTCCTGGTGCCAGCTCAGGGTTTTTGCAAAGTTTAGCTGCCATAGGAAGTGAGAAAGTGCTCTGGAAAATGTTTGTGATCCCATTCTTGCATTCACTAGTATTTTAGTTCTGCTGTTGACTGTTGTGAACTGACCCAGTAACCACAAGCTAGTTCTTTGTTTTCCAGGCCCCTTATTGCTTTTTTCCAACAACAACAACAACAAAAAACACTTTCTTTGCTAAACAAACTTTGCGCGTGTGTGTGTGTGTGTGTGTGTGTGTGTGTGTGTGTGCGTGCATGTGTGTGGTAACAAAAAGACCAAAGGTGGAAACACAGCATGGCTTGCTTGCTTGCTCTCTCTTTTTTTTTTTTTTTTGAGACAGAGTCTTACTCTGTGGCCCAGGCTGGAGTGCAGTGGCACGATCTCGGTTCACTGCAACCTCTCGGGTTCAAGTGATTCTCCTGCCTCAGCCTCCCTAGTAGCTGGGATTATAGGCGCATGCCACCACGCCTAGCTGATTTTTGTATTTTTAGTAGAGACGAGGTTTTGCCATGTTGGCCAGGCTGGTCTCAAACGCCTGACCTCAAGTGATCTGCCTGCCTTAGCCTCCCAAAGTACTGGAACTAAAGGCATGGGCCACCGCCTCCAGCCTTACAGCATGGCTTTCTAAACAGAATGGCTATTTGTTGCTGGGACAGGTAACTGAGAGGATAGATTTCATTCCCCAGAGAAGTTTAAGAAAATAAGAGCATTTAGATGTTTTTAGAATTTAGTAGAGTCTAGAGCCAGGGAGAAAACCAGACATTCTCTGGAGATTCATTTCAGCTAGAGGGTTTTGTGAGTCCTGTCTCCCTTTCAGGAGTTAACCAACCTCTAAATAGCAAGGGCAACCAGGCACGGTGGCTCATACCTGTAATCCCAGCACTTTGGGAGGCCGAGGTGGGGAGAATCACCTGAGGTCAGGAGTTCCAGAACAGCCTGACCAACATGGAGAAACCCATTTCTACTAAAAATACAAAATTAGCTGGGTGTGGTGGCATGTGCCCATAATTCCAGCTACTCGGGAGGCTGAGGCAGAAGGATCACTTGAACCTCGAAAATGGAGGCTGTGGTGAGCCGAGATTGCACCATTGCACCCCAGCCTGGGCAACAAGAGAGAAACTCCGTCTCAAAAAAAGAAAAAAGAAAATGGTCAGCAAGGGCACAAGATTCAGTGCAGAGGACCTGGCTTCCCAACCAACTGGTTAAGTGATTCTAGGCAGTTTCCTCTGTAATAAAACAAAAACAATACTCTTTCTACCTCAAATTAAATAATGGATGTGAAAGGCTTTTGTAAAATAGAAACTTTTTAAAATATTGAGGCTGGGCATGGTGGCTCATGCCTGTAATTCCAGCACTTTGGGAGGCTGAGGCAGAAGGATTACTTGAGCCCAGAAGTTTGAGGTTGCAGTGAGCTATGATCAAGCCACTGCATTCCAGCCTGGATGACAGAGCAAGACCCTGAAGTGAAAAAGGAAAAAGTACCGGTATATCTTATATAGATACAGATAAGTGTATAAGATATACCTAGCTTTTATCATGGCAAGATCAATAAAATTGTGCTTTTTTAAAGAATAAAATGTATTATGTAAGCTCTTAGGAATCATCTTGATTGAAGCCAACCATAACTGCAAGGGGTCTAACCTTGATGATCTGGATTTGTTTGGTCTTTTGTATACCCAGAAATCCACCGTCTTTCTCTGTGTTGACCTTGGTCTTTCCTGAGAAGGCCAGTACCTGAAAAATGAGCATTCCATCCCCCTCACATGGGAGTTTTTGTTTTCTGGTCTTTTTTTTTTTTTTGAGACAGAGTCTCGTTCTGCCACCAGACTAGAGTGCAGTGGCACAATATTGGCTAACTGCAACCTCTACCTCCCAAGTTCAAGTGATTCTCCTGCCTCAGCCTCCCAAGTAACGGGGACTACAGATGTGCGCCACCACACCCAGCTAATTTTTGTATTTTTAGTAGAGACGAGGTTTCACCATGTTGGCCAATATGGTGTCGAGAGCTTGACCTTGTGATCCGCCCGCCTCAGCCTCCCAAAGTGCTGGGATTACAGGCGTTAGCCACCGTGCCTGACCCTCTTTTTTTTTTTTAGCCCCCTGTTCTGTTTACCACTTTGTCCTAAGGGATGAAGGCCTTAGGAAACGGCCGGGCGCAGTGGCTCAAGCCTGTAATCCCAGCACTGTGGGAGGCCGAGGCTGGTGGATCACGAGGTCAAGAGATCGAGACCATCCTGGTCAACATGGAGAAACCCCGTCTCTACTAAAAATACAAAAAATTGGCTGGGCATGGTGGCACATGCCTGTAATCCCAGCTACTCAGGAGGCTGAGGCAGGAGAATTGCCTGAACCCAGGAGGCAGAGGTTGTGGTGAGCCGAGATTGCGCCATTGCACTCCAGCCTGGGTAACAAGAGCGAAACTCCGTCTCAAAAAAAAAAAAAAAAAAAAAAAGACCTTAGGAAACTTTTTTTTTTTTTTTTTTTTTTTTTTTTGAGACAGGGTCGCCTTCTGTCACCCAGGCTGGAGTGCAATGGCGTGATCTTGGCTCACTGCAACCTCTGCCTCCCAGGCTCAAGTGATTCTCCTGCCTCAGCCTCCCTAGTATCTGGGACTCCAGGCACGTACCACCACACCTAGCTAATTTTGTATTTTTAGTAGAGACGGGGTTTCTCCATGTTGGTCAGGCTGATCTTGAACTCCTGACCTTAGGTGATCTGCCCACCTTGGCCTTCCTGGGATTACAGGCGTGAGCCCCCGCACCCAGCCAAGGAAACTTCAAGAAGGCAAAGGGAAAGAGCCACCCCTGTGTCCTCTGAGGACATGGACAGGCAGCCGACTCTGAAAGGAGCTCTGGGAATAGGCTCTGCCCCCGCAGAGTGGGGTGGCAGCCCTCACCCAGCTGCTTTTCCTCACTGGCCCCTGCCTCAGGCCATGGCAGCCACAGCAGGGGCTCCGAGCTGGAAAGCATCCCTCATCCTCACAGAAGGTCTGTGACAGGGGATAAGATTCCCAGGATCTCAGGCTAGAAGTTGGAAGGCATCTTCTGAGGGCCACATGATTACACCAGCTGGAGTTTCTGTTACCATTGTACAGTCCTTGATTTCTGGGACACAAGACGTTCTTTTGGGCTGTCCTGAATAACAAAGATCACACATACACTTGTTTATCTGTGGAGATGCCTTCCCGTTCTAAACAACTGACTTACAAATTCTCTTTCTGAGAACAATGCCCATTCATGAGTTGGGAACATTCTGTATGAGTGACTTCTGGCTGGAAAGGCACAGTTCTTAGGAAGGGGAGGTGGGTAGGGTTTCACCCCTATGAAGTGGGCCTGTGCTTAACGACACTCGGGTCCCAGTGTTTGCTAGAAACGCTTGGGCACACACAGGTGCCTGGTCCAAGCCTGTCCCAAGGAACACATCTGTGCATGTGACAGTCTCATGTCCTGCCAACATGCCACCTAACCTTCACCCTGAGTGGAACTGGAACGTATTGGGTAACTGTGTCCTCACCAAGGTCACAGTAACACCTTCAGGAAAAAAAAATTCAGGCTGGGCGCAGTGGCTCACGCCTGTCATCACAGTACTTTGGGAGGCCAAGGCGGGCAGATCACCTGAGCTCAGGAGTTAAAGACCAGCCTGGCCAACATGGAGAAACCCTTTCTCTACTAAAAATACAAAAAGCAAATTACAGGCGGCAAATGCCTGTAATCTCAGCTACTCCTGAGGCTGAGGTAGGAGAATAGCTTGAACCTGGGAGGCAGAGGTTGGGGTGAGCCCACATCGCGCCATTGCACTCCAGCCTGGACAAAAAGAGTGAAACTCCCTAGAGTTCTAAGGCAGAGACTGGCTAAGCTTCTGTGGGACCTAAATGTTATATAATCAGGGTAGGGCAATTTAAATTATTACAAATATGAAATTATGAACCGGGGCTCAGAAGGCAAGGGAGAGACCCTGAAACTTGAGCTTCATTCACTTAATAGAAAATGCAACTCTGGTTCTAGGGAAAGAATCTAGAAGATTCCATGAGAATACAATCTTACAGAGCTTGAATTACTTTCCCTAACATACTTTTAATACTTCTTGCCTTATATAGATCCTGGCTTTTCTCTGACAATGTCATTCAGTTGAAAACCCTCTGGGTAAAGGCTCTTGGCCTCCCGGCACCCCCATGCGGGCGGGAGGTGGTGCTCTCGGGGTCTCCACACCCCGGGGTTGCAGCCCCTCGCTGGGCAGTCTCTCCAGCCCGACCTTTCTCTCCGCATTTTGTCCCTGTCCTCCACCCACCGTGGGGCACCTCTGCAAAGCACCCAGGGTCAGGGGCGCGCGGCCGTTTCCTCCTAGCCCCTCATCCGCCAGCGAGCTGAGCCGCGCCTGGGCCACTGTCACCGCGCCTCGCTCCCTCAGGACCCGAAGCCTCCGTGCTCAGCGCCCCCGGCAGCCCACCGCGACCCCACCCCTGCTGTGCCCTTCGCCTCTGCACGGCCCTCCCGGACTTCATTTCGCCCCTGCCCTGCCTGGTTCTCCCACGGCCGGCCACCCCAACCCGCCCCAGCAGCAGCCGCGAGTGCCCTCTCCCCTAGACCGCCTCGGGGGTGTCGCGAGGCGGGAGGCGGGAGGCGGGGGCAGGGGCGCAGCTCCGCCCCCGGGATGCCTCCGTCTCCCTCGCCCGGAACTGCCTGCAGGCGCCCTCCGCCGCCACTCCCCGCCCCGCGGGGCCCTGCCAGCTGCTCCCGGCGCGGACCCGCACCCCCGCGGGCGCAGAGCGGCCACACGTGCATCTTCCCACCCTTCCCCTGCACCGCCCGCGGTCCAGCCCTCTCTTCCTGTTTTCTCCCGCTGCAGAGTTGGCTAAAGAACCTTGCAGACTTGGGACAATTCGCCCCTGTCCCGATTCCCGATCCCTGGCCTCGCAGCCCCACAGCTGTTTTCCTCTCGCCTCCCGCGTTTCCTCTCCCCCGCAGCCCCAGCCCTCTGCGGCCGCGACCTGCTCCAACCGCGCTGCGCCTCCGGAGGTGCCGCCGCCCCCCTCCCCTCCCTTCTTGCCGCCCCCCTCCCGAGAGGCCCGCTGTGGGGAGGGCGAACGCCCCTCCGGAGAGATCCCCTTAGGACACAAGCAGAGCTCCCTGCAGCTTGGTTAGCCCTCACCCACCAGCCGCAAGGGTGGGGACCCCGCCTTCCTCATCGCTCATCGCCCCGGGCCTGGCCTGCGGTCTAACCCCGAGAAGCTGCCCTCTGTTCCGTGCCCGCGAACGTGAGGCCGCGGGGGGTCCGCTGGGCAGAGTGCGGAGTGAAGGGGTGCACAGGGCACTCAGCGCGGCCCTAGGGAGGCAGGGCCGCCCCAGCCTGCTCTCCTGTCCAGTAAGGCCGTCCGGAAGCAGGAACCCCGAGAAAACGGCTGGCTGCTCAGGGTGGCCTTCAGTGTCTCTCTCTCAGCCTGACAGTCGCTTCCCACCAACCCTGCCCTGTGGTCTCCGGCATGCTCCTGCACCTCCTTTCTGTAAAATGCAAACCGTGGCGTCTTCCCTCTCCCCTGAGGATCGTGAGCCGATGCGTGTGAACCACCAAATCCCAGTATGTATTAACGTGCTGGAAGCAAGGGGGCCAGAGCACTTAGCAGCTTTCTCCTCTGGTGGGGACAAAACAATGATTTTCTTTCTTTTTTCTTTTTTTTTTTTTCAGACAGTATCTCGCTCTGTTGCCCAGGCTGGAGTGCAGTGGTATGATCTCGACTCACTGCAACCTCTGCCTGCCCGGTTCAAGCCACTCTCCTCCTCAGCCTTCCAAGTAGCTGAAATTACAGGCACGGGCTACCACGCTAGGCTAATTTTTTGTGTTTTTAGTAGAGATGGGGTTTCATCATGCTGGCCAGGCTGGTCTCGAACTCCTGACCTCGAGAGCTGCCCACTTCAGCCTCCCGAAGTGCTGTGATTACAGGCATGAACCACTGCACCCAGCCCCAACAATGATTTTCTTAAGGACACGCAGTTTGATGCTGGAGGCTTGAGAGTGGCTACAGTTGGGGCCACTGGAGAGAGAGAGATGGCCTCTGGAAAAGGGGTCTAAGTTACCTAGTGACTGATGCACTGTAGAATGCCTGCAGTTGCCTGTGACACTGTTCACTATAGAACCGCCAGCACCAAGCATAGCATGGACTGTTAGCAGCAGCGCAGTAAACATTTGATGACGGAAGGAGAGAATTAAAGGAAGAATAAAGGAAGGAAAGGAGAAAGAAAAAAGGAAGAAGGGAGGGAGAGAAGGAGCGATGGAAGGAAAGGTGGATGAAGGGAAGGAGGGAGAGGAGAGATGAAAGAAAGCAAAGAGGGAAGAAAGGAAGGAAGGAGGGAGGAAAGGAGGGAAGGGATGAAGAGAGGGAGGGAACAGGAAAGAAAGGAAGACAGGAAGGAAGGAGGAAGGCAGGAGGGAAGGAAGGAGGAAGGCTGTCTAGGGGTAAAATGCCTGTCAGGATGATGCAGCCAGGCCAAGAGCCAATAGAAGGTGCAGAATGTCAAGCTGCTAAAGTGGATCATGGAAGGCAAGAATGAGGGAGTGTCCACCCGGTCCTCAATGACAAACAATGATCTCGTTTTATTTTGCTTTTTTGGTCTTAATTTTTAGTCTCCGATGCCTGCATGCTGGTGTTTCGTGCAGATCTTTGTGTTTGGGTAGAGAGAAGGAGAAAGAACACTGGGACCGGCCCACCACGGCCCCGCCCTGACAAACTACAGGAGGGTGGTTAAATGAAAAGGATGATGAGGATACGTGTGTAAAACATGTCAGCACACAAGGCCAGGTGCGGCGGCTCACACCTGTAATCCCAGCATTTTGGGAGGCTGAAGCAGGAGGATTGCTTGAGCCCAGGAATTTCAGACCAGCCTGGGCCACATGATGTAAACCGATCTCTACAAAACAATAGAGAAATTAGCTGGGTGTGGTGGTGCACACCTGTGGTCTCAGCTACTCAGGAGGCTGAGTTGGGAGGATCACTTGAGGCTGTGGTGAGCAATAATGTCGCCACTTCACTCCAGTCTGGGTGACAGAGCAAGACCCTGTTCTAAAGATAAATGAATAAAATAAAATAATGAAAAATAAAGAACACATAAAAGTAGATTCAAAATATTACACATACTTTTACATCTGTATCTCTCTCTCTCTCTATCTTTATGTATTGGAAACCATGAGTTCACACTGACAACCTCCAAGTCCAGGCCAACAGCGTGAGTCCATTCTTGTTTTCTTCCTTTCCTTTCTCTGCCAGTAAGAAACCTTGCTCCAGGCCGGGCGCGGTGGCTCAAGCCTGTAATCCCAGCACTTTGGGAGGCTGAGGTGGGTGGATCACGAGGTCAAGAGATCGAGACCATCCTGGTCAACATGGTGAAACCCCGTCTCTACTAAAAATACAAAAAATTAGCTGGGCATGGTGGCGCGTGCCTGTAATCCCAGCTACTCAGGAGGCTGAGGCAGGAGAATTGCCTGAACCCAGGAGGCGGAGGTTGCGGTGAGCCGAGATCGTGACATTGCACTCCAGCCTGGGTAACAAGAGCAAAACTCCGTCTCAAAAAAAAAAAAAAAGAAACCTTGCTCCACAGGGAGTGAAAGGAATGAAAAGGCAACAGTAGGTCACCAGGGTCCCAGCTTCCCTGTGCCAGCCCTGCCGTGGTGCCTCCAACGGTGCAGGCCTGCCTGGGGCCAAGGTTATTTAAGGAGACCAACTTGGAACCAGAAGTTTCTTCAGATTGAAAGAAGTCTGGGAAGTGTCAGCGTTTAGGACTGATTTAGGATGCCCTATAAATATACAACAAGGCAAATTTGAGTCAAGGGCCCCTGGAGCCTTCCGGGTTATGTTGGCCCTCCAGGGTTCACCTGGATTAACTCTAGGTGTGGCTTCCAGCTGTTGATCTCACCCTAGACCCAGGAATCTGAGGTATGATTTGAGTTAGAAATAAGAAGCAGGGGAGAAATGAGGAAAATTAAATGAAAACAGTAAATTTATCACCACTTAAAAACATTAGTATTGATAAAATTGACTGCATACAAATTAAAAATGTCCATGTAGCGAAAACAACTAAGACAAACCAAAATATAAGCAATTAACTGGGAAAATATTTGCAACACATATGTCAGTTAATTTGCTTCACATGCAAAGTACATTAAGAGTGAATAAGATAATCAGCCCCAAAGAAAAATGGGCAAAGGACCTTAAACCACAGAAAAAGAAACATGCCTGGCTTTCAAACACAGGAAAAGCGCTCACCCTCATTTACCACCAAAGAAATTTTTTTTTTTTTTTTTTTTGAGACGGAGTTTCGCTCTTGTTACCCAGGCTGGAGTGCAATGGCGCGATCTCGGCTCACCACAACCTCTGCCTCCTGGGTTCAGGCAATTCTCCTGCCTCAGGCTCCTGGGTAGCTGGGATTATAGGCACACGCCACCACGCCCAGCTAATTTTTTGTATTTTTTTAGTAGAGACGGGGTTTCACTATGTTGACCAGGATGGTCTCGATCTCTCGACCTCGTGATCCACCCGCCTCGGCCTCCCAAAGTGCTGGGATTACAAGCTTGAGCCACCGCGCCCGGCTAGAAATATTTTTATCATGCTTCTAATACATTACCAATACATGGTTTCCAATAGATAAATTCAAAGTATAAAAAGGTATTTTTTATGTATTAGATGAGTAAAAATTCTGATAAACTACTGTGTGAAAGAAGATGTGGAGAAATAGGTGTTCCATGCATTATTGCTGGGAGTAAAAATTGGTACCCTTTCTTTGAAAAAAACCTATCAAAATAAAGAAGCACTTATCTTTTGATCCAGTAAGCCTGCTTCTACAAAATTATCCTACAGATACACTAACACATGTGCACAAAGATGTCTGCCCAAGAAATTTCCTGTAGCATTATTTGGGGAGCAGAGTCTAGAAGAACCTAAATGCCTGTGAGTAGTGGGAAGGGATATTAAAGATGATTGTTGTGCAAAATGATGCATTATATACATGCATATATACATACATATGTATTATATACATTTATAGATACATCTGTGATATAGCTATGTATGTATATGATATGTAAAAAATTACAGAAAGGCTATAACTGATTTCTTTTTTTTTTTTTTTTTTGAGATGGAGTTTCGCTCTTGTTACCCAGGCTGGAGTGCAATGGCACGATCTCGGCTCACCGCAACCTCCGCCTCCTGGGTTCAGGCAATTCTCCTGCCTCAGCCTCCTGAGTAGCTGGGACTACAGGCACGCACCACCATGCCCAGCTAATTTTTTGTATTTTTAGTAGAGACGGGGTTTCACCATGTTGACCAGGATGGTCTCGATCTCTTGACCTCGTGATCCACCCGCCTCGGCCTCCCAAAGTGCTGGGATTACAGGCTTGAGCCACCGCGCCCGGCCTAACTGATTTCTAATAGTGCTCCCCTGTCAGAGGGGAGGAAGGATATAGGATGGGCCGCAAAGGCCATGGAATATTTCAACTTCATCTGCAGTGTTTTACTCATTTTATGTAAAAGAAAGAAATAAACAACTATACTAAATTTTTTTTTTTAAATCAACTCTGGTTGGTGGAGATGTCATTTATTACGGTCTTATTTTTCTGTATTTTTTCCAGAAAGCCTGATACAGGTGGTTGGGTATAAGATGATATCTTTTGTGTAAAAAAAAAGCCCCCTGAGTTTGTTCATGTGTAAACGTCCCTAGAAAGGTAGTCAAGGTCACTGTGGCTGGCGTGGCAAAGGGCAACCAGGAAGTGGGTGGGGAGACTGGTTTTTCATTGCACGTTTTTACTGCTCATATATTTTGCCATTTGAATATACTACCTACAAATAATGATCGTAAAAACAAGCAGACAAAAGGCATGCCTCCTGAGCCTGAGAGAAAGGGAAGAGGAAAGAAAGGTCTTCTTTCCCATCTCTGAAGTCTTTGGCTGAAGCCAGTGGGTAAATACTGATGCTGAGGAGGAGAGGAGAGAAAGACAGAGAGAGACAGAGACAGAGATGGAGACACAGAGAGAGAGAGAGAGAGAGAGAGAGAGAGAGAGAGAGAGAGAGACAGAGACAGAGACAGAGAGAGACAGGCAGAGACAGAGACTCCTGAAAGGCTGGTCTGCTTTGGAAATCCTCATGGTTTGCCTAGAGGAGCAAGCAACGTGGGCCAAAGTAAGAGCCCTGAGAGCTATTAACACGCCAATTAGGTAGTAGGCCAGACAGGAAAAAACACTGAGAAATGTCCAGTACGGGCCGGACGTGGTGGCTCATGCCTGTAATCTCCGCTCTCTGGGAGGTTGGAGAAGGGGAGGATCACTTGAGGCCAGGAGTTCATGACCAACCTGGGCAACATAGCGAGACCCCACATCTCCCAAAAAGTAAAAAAAAAAAAAATTAGCCAGATGTAGTGGCGTAGCTACTTGGGAGGGTGAGGCAGGAAGAGTACTTGAACCTGGGAGGTTGAGGCTGAAGTGAGCCATGATTGCACCACTGCACTCCAACCTGGGCAACAGAGGGAGACTCCATCTCAAAAAGAAAAATATATCCAGTGTGGCCAAGATATTTTAGGGTGATGAGAAGGAGTAGGGAGCCTCCTGGCCAAACTTAGTCTGCAATCCTGTCCTCAGTGTCTGAGACTACTAAGTCCTCAACAAGAAGCAAAGATTAAGGGTCCAAACAATGAGAAACAAGCCATAAAGAACTAACTACCGATGTGCATAAACTTTGAAGGCCTTGTGCTAGGTGAAATGAGCTAGTCACAATAGGACGACTACTCCATGATTCCACTTATACGAGCTACTACCAATAGTCAAATTCCGAAACAGAGGGTAGAACAGTGGCCACCAGTGGCTGACCGGGTGGGCTGGGGAGTTAGTGCTTAATGGGGACAGAGTTTCAGTTGGGAAAGAAAGAAAATATCTGAAGATGAATGGTGGTGGTGGTGGTGGTGGCACAAAAATATGAGTGCGCTCAATGTCACAGAACTGTTCACTTGAGCATTTAAAAATTGTTCCTTTAGAGACAGGCTCTTGCTCTGCTGCCCAGGCTGGAGGGCAGTGGTGTGATCATAGTTCACTATATCCTTGAACTCCTAGGCTCAAGTGATCCTCCTGCCTTGGCCTCCCAAGTAGCTGGGACTACAGGTATGCACCACCATGCCCAGCTAATTAAAAAAATCTTTATTTGGCCAGGCGTGGTGCCTCATGCCTGTAATCCCAGCACTTTGGGAGACCAAGGTGGGCAGATCACCTGAGGTTGGGAGTTTGGGACCAGCCTGACCAACATGGAGAAACCCTGTCTCTACTAAAAATACAAAATTAGCCAGGTGTGGTGGTGTGTGCCTGTAATCCCAGCTACTTGGGAGGCTGAGGCAGGAGAATCGCTTGAACCTGGGAGAAGGAGGTTGTGAGCCGAGATCATGCCATTGTGCTCCAGCCTGGGCAACAAGAGTGAAACTTTGTCTCAAAAAAAACAAAAAATATGAAAAACATTTTTTTTTTCTTTTTTTTAGAGATGAAATTTAGAGATGTTGACCAGGCTGGTCTCAAACTCCTGGCCTCAAATGATCCTCCCACCTCAGCCTTCCAAAGCATTGAGATTACAGGCATTAGCCACTGTGCCGGGGTCTACTTAAAAATTGTTGAAATAGTATATGTTATGTTAAATATATTTTACCACAATTTTAAATATAAAAGTTACCCACCCGGATGACTGACAATCCTAACATGCCTAAAAACTTTCACTAGACATTTAACCAGTCTTTTTTTTTTTTTTTTTTTTTTTTTTTTGAGACGGAGTTTCGCTCTTGTTACCCAGGCTGGAGTGCAATGGCACGATCTCGGCTAACCGCAACCTCTGCCTCCTGGGTTCAAGCAATTCTCCTGCCTCAGCCTCCCGAGTAGTGGGGACTACAGGTGCGCGCCACCATGCCCAGATAATTTTTGTATTTTTAGTAGAGACGGGGTTTCACCATGTTGACCAGGATGGTCTCGATCTCTTGACCTCGTGATCCACCAGCCTTGGCCTCCCAAAGTGCTGGGATTATAGGCGTGAGCCACCGCGCCCGGCCTTAACCAGTCTTACTACCTCCTCCTGACCTTGAACTAAACACTCCTTTATCCTTTTCCTGTAAATTTTCTTCCAAGAGTGTGAAATACAACTTTGACACACACTTATATGTTTTAAAAACACCTAATAACAACAGAACTAAACTAAAAACAACAGTCAGCTCATATGTGCTGCAGGCAGTAAATCTCAGCTTTCCTGCACGCAAAGTGGAAATGTCCAGTAAACCCACTGCTTTTCCACGCCGGCCAAGGGAGTAAAGCCACACTGCAGACACCCACTCGACCCTTTAGCCTCCAAGCAGACACAATGCTTTTTAACAAAACAAAAACCAGTGAAAAACAACCCAATGACTTAAAAACCACAAAGGAAACCTTTACCCAATCCAAGCTACCCCTTGCTACAGTTCGAGCAGATGGTATTTCCCTGCCTTTTGAGCTTTTACCCAGTACCCTCACTGAATTTCTTTCCAAAGCCAGCATCATAATATGTGAGTGTGAGCATATCTCGAGTGCTGGGCTTTAGGGAGTGCCCTGGTCTTTGGTCTGTGAAAAGAACTAGGGCAGAGGGAATCTGGTATCTCGAGGAGATGACGCTGCTGCCCTACAGGAGCCAGTGCTGCTTTTGTAACTGTAGCGATGGCCCAATCTCTGCTTGCCCCAACTCTGATCAGCCCTCTTTATTTTAGTCTCGCCTTTGAAATAAGTCTTTGAAATAAGAGCCAAGATGTCCTGTGGCCAAGTCATGGTAAGCCACTTCTACCAATGAAATGATTCTTCCAGCCTCAGCCAGCAGAGACTGTCCTCTGGACCCAGAGCCCCACGCGTGGTGCCATGACATCAGCACGTGGGGCCCCACAGCCTGGAAGTGTGATTGGTTTCAGACTCAGAGGGAGAAATGGAAACTCCTGACATTGATTGGAAAGCCTAGTTATAATATTCCTAACCTGGCTTGATCCTTGTCTAAAAAGACCTTTTATTTTGGTTGTAGCTTATTTGACTGGCAAACAGGAGCTCTGGTTTAGGGAGGAGGAATGGGGAGAAGCAGACTGTTACAATAATAGGAGTACAATTTGAATGCTTTACACATGCTGTTTTTAACCACCCTCAAATAAATGCCAGTAAGTTGTCAGAAACATCATGAACTGTTGCTGGGATACAGCCCTTTCATAGCCGGAAGAGCCTCTCGACACATCTTGTTTTTTCTGGTGAAAAAATAAGAGGACTCATTTTAGTTAGGCTCATTCACAAAAACCAGGCAGATTCATTCTGGAGTCATACGGCCTCCAAAAGCTCAGGCCGGAAGCGCGCTGTCCTCCCGCCACACTCTAATCTCTGGAAGAATTTGGAGAGGTGAGTGCTATTACTTTCTCAGGCTGAGAATTTGAGTGGGGAGCAGGGCAGGCTCCCGAGGGAAAGAGAATAAACTGGGAGGAAAGGGGAGCTCAGCCCTTTGGTTTTCCTTGGAAGCCTTGCTTGGAGGCCAAAGGTTCTCAGCCTGCGTCCTCCCTCCTCCTGCCTGGGCGTTCATTAGCAGAGTGCCAGCCTCGCTTCCACGCTGGGCAACTCCACACTACCCCGGGGCATCCTCTGTCCTCCGCCCACTTACAGCTCATTTGAAAAGGCTTTACTCACCAACTTTATTGCTTCAACTAAATTATACCTTTTTATCATAGGAAGTCTAAATGTGCTCCCAGATGGCGTCTGGCCTGGTGTTCTGAGTCACGAAGTCCACAGAGGCCACCGCACCTTGACGCCTGGTGAAAGGTTGAGACGGTGCCCTCACTTGTGATTAGACCTTTGTAAATGCAGTGTTCTTTGTACCCTGTGGTTCTGAACAGGCAGGAATGACTGAATCCGGAAGCTGCAGTGGTGTAGCTTTTCCCTGGGATTCAGATGTATTTACTTTTTCACATTAAAAATAAATAAATAAAACTTCATTGATACAGCTTCACAGACATCATTGCTCCCGCCATTGCTTTTTCTAGCTTTTAAGGCTGGACGTATACCAAGTAAGCTCCACATCGTCACAGGGTCCTTGTCCAGGTCCACAGCAGGGGAATCAGAAGCACATCAGAAATTTCAGCCTAAGCCCCGCTGCTGTGGCTCAGGTGATCGGAGCCCGGCATTTGCTGACAGCTTCACTCGCATTGACTTCACTGGGTTGGGCTTTTGCTTGGCTTCCCAGGCCTCTAGTTTCTTATGATGATTAGAGCCTGTAGTGCCCATGTCCAGCATCGGTTCCTTTAGGTATTCTCTACAATGTAATGTGATCCCGGTGAGGCTAGCAAAGCTAGAGCCATCTCCTGCCCAGCCCTCAGATGACCAGGCACGGAAATGTGGCCTAGGCTGGCCAATCAGAGGACTTTATCCTCCTTGGCTGTGGTGATTGGTATGGTGAAATATAGTATAGACCATTGTCAGCTCAGTTGGAGTCCTTCTTAGAGTTTTTTTTTTTTTTTTTTTTAAATAAAGTTACCTGGAAAGATGGTCTTTGTCCAGCAGGGCTGCTCAACTTGGAGAAAGTAAAACAGAGACGACTACTAGCCCTCTGACCCTTGCCAACAGAGCCTGCACGCAGTACGAACCAAGCGAGGGCAGGCAAAGTTCAGACATAAGACGGTGAGTTGGATCACTCTCAGCTCAGCACACCTTCTCTGAAAATTTGTTTGTTTGATTTCTACACCTTTTGCCATGTGACTTTGCAGTGCCTCCCAAAAAAGTAAATGGAATTCAAATTCCTGCTCATTGACTTTGGGCTTGGCGGCATGCCTTGCTTTGACTAGTAGGCTGTGGATGGAAATGTCCCTCTGAGGCTTTAAGACCTTCCACCAACCATTTTGAACCTTCTCTCTTCTGCCATGAAAAGAACATGTCCCAGTTAATCCTTCTGCCATGGTCACAGGATGGCGACACGGAGCTCATTAGCAGACTGCAGTTCTCGCTTCTGTAGCCAACCTGAGGTCAGGAGTCCAGCTGAGCCCAGTCAAGCCCAGCCAATGCAGCTTACTAGCTTCATCACAGCCAACCTGTGGACCTGTGAGCATGAAAAAAATGCTTGTTATTGGAAGCCATCAAGATTTTGAGGTTGCTTGTTACACAGCATTGATAGGCTGAAGCTACTTGTCATCACGTAGCATGATTACAGCATACCTGGTCATAGATGGCAAGTGAAAAAGTTCCGATTTCATCATTTAAACCCCTGAATCTTAGCCATGGCTGGTGGCTCACGCCTGTAAACCCAGCACTTTGGGAGGCTGAGGTGAGCGGATCACTTGAGGTCAGGATTTTGAGACCAACCTGGGCAACAAGGTGAAACCCTGTCTCTACTGAAAACACAAAAACTAGCCGGGCACCTGTGATGCCAGCTACGTGGGAGGCTGATGCACAAGAATCGCTTGAATCTGCGAGGTGGAGATTGCAGCGTGTCGAGATTATGCCACTGCACTCCAGCCTGGGCAACAGAGGAAACTAAACCAAAAACAAAACAAAACTAACATGCCTTCGATCTCATTGCATCAGAAGCCAAAGTCACCCAATTATTTCTATTGTTGGAACCAAACAAGTCTTGACCAAAGCAGGAACCTTTTCTAAGCTCCTAGGATGCAGTCGTCATACCTTAACTAGCTATCATCCACTTTCTCCCCATGGAATAGTAGCTCTGCATACACGCTGAGATCCTGCCATAAAATGGTCAGGCCATCAGCGATTACACTGTTGCCACACCCTGACTCTTTTTTTTGTTTTTGAGACAAAGTGTTGCTCTGTTGCCCAGGCTGGAGTGCAGTGGTGTGTTTTTCAGCTCACTGCAATCTCTGCTGTCTGGGTTCAAGCGATTCTCCTACCTCAGCCTCCTGAGTAGTTAGGACCACAGGTGTGTGCCACCACAGCCAGCTAATTTTTGTATTTTCAGTAGAGACACGGGTTTCACCATGTTGGCCAGGCTGGTCTCAAACTCCCAACCCCAAGTGATCTGCCTGCCTTGGCCTCCCAAAGGGCTAGGATTACAAGTGTGACCCATCACACCCAGCCCCCACACCCTGACTTTTAATCTTACCTGAAACCCAACACTCTTACCGCAACTGCTGTATCCCAGCTGCCCCAAAGGCTACCTGACCTTTGTCCTCAGGCCTGACAGCTGCCCTAATCCCTGGATGCTGACCTGTTTCTCCGGCTCCTTTGGTCTACTTAGTATTTGGCTACTGCCCTGCCTACAGAGCCACAGATCTCAAACAGAATCCATTCCTACTATGGCAGTGCATTTATTTACTTGACATTTACTGTACTGTTACTAATTTACATTACTGGTAGTACAGTAAATGTCAAGTAAAACAATATGAGGAAAAAAGTCTCTGTCACCCACTACATTGTCTTTGGCTTTAGAACGTTCCTCTCTAACTTACCCTGACTTCTCTTCGGGAGTTAAACTCTTGAGGACATGCCATCTGAAAATGTGGATCAATTTATCGTCAGAATCTAGAAATGGGAGAATGGAGAGGAAAACTGGCAGGTATCCATTAATGGGGTGGGTCCATGACTCCAACAAAGTACACATCTTAGCCAGATCGTTTATATAAAATAGGTGTCTTGGCCGGGCGCGGTGGCTCAAGCCTGTAATCCCAGCACTTTGGGAGGCCGAGGCGGGTGGATCACGAGGTCAAGAGATCGAGACCATCCTGGTCAACATGGTGAAACCCCGTCTCTACTAAAAATACAAAACATTAGCTGGGCATGGTGGCGCGTGCCTGTAATCCCAGCTACTCGGGAGGCTGAGGCAGGAGAATTGCTTGAACCCAGGAGGCAGAGGTTGTGGTAAGCCGAGATTGTGCCATTGCACTCCAGCCTGGGTAACAAGAGCGAAACTCTGTCTCCAAAAAAAAAAAATAATAATAAAATAAAATAAAATAGGTGTCTTTGCCAGACGTGGTGGCTCACGCCTGTAATCCCAGGCTGAGGTGGGCGGATCACAAGGTCAAGAGATCGAGACCATGGTGAAACCTCATCTCTACTAAAAAATACAAAAATTAGCTGGCCATGGTGGTAAACGCCTGTGGTCCCAGCTACTCAGGAGGCTGAGGCAGGAGAATTGCTTGAACCCACGAAGCGGCGGTTGCAGTGAGCTGAGATTGCACCACTGCACTCCAGCCTGGTGCCTGGCGACAGAGCAAGACTGTCTCAAAAAAAAAAAAAAAAAAAAGGTGTCTTTAGGCCAAAATTTTATTTTATTTTATTTTATTTGAGACGGAGTTTTGCTCGTCACCCAGGCTGGAGTGCAATGGCGAGATCTTGGCTCACTGCAACTTCTGCCTCTCAGGTTCAAGCTATTCTCCTGCCTTAGCCTCCCAAGTAGTAGCTGGGATTACAGGCGCCTGTCACCACGTCCAGCTAATTTTTGTATTTTTAGTAGAGATGGGGTTTCAACATGTTTGCCAGGCTGATCTCAGACTCTTGACCTCAGGTGATTCGCCTGCCTTGGCCTCCCAAAATGCTAGGATTACAGGCATGAGCCACTGCACCCAGCCAGGCCAAAATCTGCGATTGCTCTGCGACTCCTTAATTGTCCTTAAGTAAATATATATGTTAAAATAAAAATATACACTTATGTAATACATATTAAATATAAAAATATTGTAAATATATGCACATACATATATTTTTATAATTTTAGGAAATTTATAAGATATTTTTAAAATGTAAGCAAAAATAGTAACATAGAAAGCATAAATATGACAAACACTCCTATTCTCACAATCCAGAATTTATAATTGTTATACTTTTGTCCAGTGTACATCTTTTTCCCCATAAATAAATAAAACATTATAATATAGCTAAACAAATTCTTTAACCACCACTCTTTTTTTTTTTTTTTTTTTTTGAGACGGAGTTTCGCTCTTGTTACCCAGGCTGGAGTGCAATGGCGCGATCTCGGCTCACCGCAACCTCCGCCTCCTGGGTTCAGGCAATTCTCCTGCCTCAGCCTCCTGAGTAGCTGGGATTACAGGCACGCGCCACCATGCCCAGCTAGTTTTTTGTATTTTTAGTAGAGACGGGGTTTCACTATGTTGACCAGGATGGTCTCGATCTCTTGACCTTGTGATCCACCCGCCTCGGCCTCCCAAAGTGCTGGGATTATAGGCTTGAGCCACTGCACTCGGCCTGGTTTAATCTTCTTAAGGGCACACAGTATTACAATGTATATGCATTCCATTCTTTGAATATTCATTCCTATATGGATACACATTTAGGTTGTTTCCATTTTCCTTGCTGTTACAAAGAATGTTCCATGAACATTGTTGCATATGTTTTCTGTTGCATCATGCAAGAGCTGATCATGTTAATAGGCACCTCTCGCCTCCTCCTGAATAGTAAAAGAAACTCCGTCGCCCAGGCTGGAGTGCAATGGCACCATCTCGGCTCACACCAACCTCCGCCTCCCGGGTTCAAGCAATTCTCCTGCCTTAAACGCCTGAGTAGCTGGAATTATAGGCACGTGTCACCACCCCCAGCTAATTTTTGTATTTTTAGTAGATAGGGGGTTTCACCATGTTGATCAGCCTGGTGTCGAACTCTTGACCTTGTGATCCACCCACCTTGGCCTCCCAAAGTGCTGGGATTACAGGTGTGAGGCACTGCGCCCAGCCTACATGTTTATTTTTATGTCAGTCCCAAATTGTCTTTCGTAGTGTAGCTTTAAAGTAAATTTTGAGGCCGGGCGGGGTGGCTTATGCCTGTAATTACAGCACTTTGGGAGGCCAAGGTGGATGGATCACGAGGTCAGGAGTTCAAGACCAGCCAGGATCAACATGGTGAAACCCCATCTCTATTAAAAAATACATACATAAATAAATAAAAGTAAATTTTGAAATTGGGAAGTATGAGCCCTCTAACTCTGATCTTCTTTTTCAAGAATGCTTAGGCTATTCTAGATTCTTGCTTTTCCACGTGAGTTTTAGGATCACTTTGTCTATTTCTCCAAAAAATGTAGTTGGAATTCATGAATCTTTAATTCACACAAACTCCTCACTACAATGTCCTCTGTGAGGACTGGCACATTGTTTGTTATATCTCCAACACCCAGCACAGGCCTGACCTAGAGTCAGCTCTTAATATTTAATGAATAAATGAGGGGGTGGGGGCGGGAAACGCACAGTTTAGAGAACAGCAGTAAAATGTACACAATGGAACATTACCGTACCACAGAAGCCACCTGTATGCCACTCCATGATGAACTCCTCCATCGTTTCATTTTTTGAGACAGAGGCTTGCTCTACTACCCATGCTGGCATGCAGTCGTGTGGTCTCGGCTCACTGCAACCTCTGCTTCCCAGGTTCAAGCAATTCTCCCACCTCAGCCTCCTGAGTAGCTGGGACTACAGGCGCACACCAGCACACCTGGCTAATTTTTGTATTTTTAGTAGAATCAGGGTTTTGCCATGTTGTACAGGCTGGTCTCAAACTCCTGACCTCAGGTGATCTACCTGCCTCGGCCTCCCAAGTGCTGGGATTACAGGCATAAGCCACCACACCTGGCCTCCCTCCATCATTTCTTTGCTTAAAAAAAAAATAACCAACTGTGTGGCTGGGCCCAGTGGCTCACGCCTGTAATCCCAGCACTTTGGGAGGCCAAGGTGGGTGAATCACCTGAGGTCAGGAGTTCGAGAGCAACCTGACCATAATGGAGAAAACCCATCTCTACTAAAAATACAAAATTGACCGGGTGTGGTGGTGCCTGCCTGTAACCCTAGCTACTCGGCTAGGCAGGAAAGTCGCTTGAAAGAGGCTGAGGCAGGAAAATCGCTTGAAGCTGTGAGGTGGAGTTTGCGATGAGGCGAGATTGTGCCATTGCACTCCAGCTGAGGCAATAAGCAAAACTCCGTCTCAAAAAAAAAAGCCCAAAAATACAAAACAACCCAACTGTGTATGTATCCCTAAACAATACATTGGTTAGTTTTGCCGATTTTTTAAAAATGTTGTGTAAATGAAACAATATTGTATGCATTCTTCTGTGACTTGCTTATTTCAAAAAACATTGAGATTCATGCATGTGAATACATGTAGCTTTTGTTTAGTCATTAATTTTCACTGCTTAGTATTCTAGCATATAAATATATAGCACCAGCCAGGCGGGGTGGCTCACATCTGTAATCCCAGCACTTTGGGAGGCCAATGCAGGTGGATCACCTAAGTTCAGGAGTTCAAGACCAGCCTGGCCAACATGGTAAAACCCTGTCTCTGCTAAAAACAAGAAGTCAGCCAAGTATGGTGGCACGTGTCTGTAGTCCCAGTTACTTGGGAGGCTGAGGCAGGAGAATTGCTTGAACTCAGGAGGTGGAGGTTGCAGTGAGCTGAGATCTCACCACTGCACTTCATCCTGGGCTACAAAGCGAGACTCTGTCTCAAAAATAAATAAATAGGTCAGGCTCAGTGGCTCACATCTGTAATTCCAGAACTTTGGAAGGCTGAGGCGGGCAGATCACGAAGTCAAGAATTTGAAACCAAGCCGGGCGCGGTGGCTCAAGCCTGTAATCCCAGCACTTTGGGAGGCCGAGGTGGGTGGATCACGAGGTCAAAAGATCGAGACCATCCTGGTCAACATGGTGAAACCCCGTCTCTACTAAAAATACAAAAAAAAATCAGCTGGGCATGGTGGCGCATGCCTGTAATCCCAGCTACTCAGGAGGCTGAGGCAGGAGAATTGCCTGAACCCAGGAGGCGGAGGTTGCGGTGAGCCGAGATCATGCCATTGCACTCCAGCCTGGGTAACAAGAGTGAAACTCTGTCTCAAAAAAAAAAAAAAAAAAAAAAAAAAGAATTTGAAACCAAACTAGCCAACATGGCAAAAACTCGTCTCTACTAAAAGTACAAAAAATTAGCCAGGCATGGTGGTGGGTGCCTGTAATTCTAGTTACTTGGGAGGCTGAGGCAGGAGAATCACTTGAACCCGAGAGGCGGAGGTTGCAGTAAGCTGAGATTGTGCTATTGCACTCCAGTGTGAGCGAGAGAGATTCTGTCTCAAAATAAATAAATAAATACAAATACAAATACAAAAATTAGCCAGGTGTGGTGGTGCATGCCTGTAGTCCCAGCTACTTGGGAGGCTGAGGTGGAAGAATCGCTTGAATCTGGAGGGGGCAGAGATTGCAGTGAGCTGAGATGGCGCCACTGCACTTCAGCCTGAGCAGAGCAAGACTCTGTGTCTAAATAAATAAACAGCATCTTATTTATTTGGGTTATTCCCAGGATTTTTCTATAATAAATCACGATGTTGTTACCTATTTCTTTATGTCCCTCATACAGAAGGTTCTACGCCTAGTAGTGGAATTTAGGGGTCATAGTATATGTACATATTCAACCATACTTGGCAATTCAAACCAGGCTCGAAAGTGGATATACAAATTTACATTCCCACCCAAAGTAAGTAAGAATTCTTCCCATTGTTCTTTCCTTCTGGGTTCAGTTTTCTTCTTCCACAAGTATACATTTTGCTTTGTTTTATTTTATTACCATTATTATTTTTGAGATGGAGTTGCACTCTTGTTGCCCAAGCTGGAGTGCAACGGCATGGATCTTGGCTCACTGCAACCTCCACCTCCCAGGTTCAAGCAATTCTCCTGCCTCAGCCTCACAGGTAGCTGGGATTACAGGCATGCGCCACCATGTCTGGCTAATTTTGTATTTTTAATTCGAGGCGGGGTTTCTCCATGTTGGTCAGGCTGGTCTTGAACTCCCAACCACAGGTGATCCACCTGCCTCAGCCTCCCAAGTATACATTTTAGGTTTGTTTGTTTGTTTTTTTTTCCAGAGAGGATCTGAATGTTAAACTTTCCTGGACTTTGTTTTATTGAAAATGTCTTTATTTTGTTTGCACTCTTAAATGAGAACTTACCTGAATATAGAATTCTAGATTGATGATGTTTTTTGTTTTTTCCTCAATACTTTGAAAATACTATTCCGTTAACTTTGGGCCTTTATTGTTGCATCTAATTGTACTACTTTTGTCTTCTGTCTGGTAGATTCTAAGATTTTTGTCTGTGGTGTCTGCAATTTCACCATAATATGTCTAGGTATAAATTTCTTCTTGTTTATTGGTTTCGCACTTGTCATGATTCCTGAGTCTGAGGATTCATATCTTTCATCAATTCCGGGAATTTTTTTTTAAATTCTGGGAAATTATCATTAACGATGTCTTGAATATTTCCTCTCCTCCATAGTCGCCCTTTTCTCCTTTGGATCACCTGTTAGTGTTACAGGAGACATACGTTTGCTTCCAAATCTCTGTTTTCTCTTTCTCATTCTATGCCACCTTCTGGGTAAATTCATTCAGTCTATTTAGCTATGTCGAATCTGCTGTTTAATTTATTTACTACATTTTTATTTATAATACCTGGAAGTTTGATTGTTTTGCATTTCTACCTGTTCTTATTTCATTCACGCTTGTTTCTTCTTTCATTTCTTCTTTTACATATTTTATGATTTAAAAATACTAACTTTATAGTATAGCCTCAATCATATTGTTCTAAAATTAAACCTTAAGCTCACATGAGGCACAGGCTCATGCTTATTAATTCCTCAGGGAAGGTTTTTTTTTCTTCTTATTCTTTTCCTTGTCCCCTACCTTTTAGACCAAATGAGGCTTGAATTCACATTACTGGTTCTCTTTGTGTTTCAGGCACCTGGTTATTTAACTTTTTTTCTTGGGTGTTCAGCTTTGTATTTATTTTCCTATTTAGAGACAAAATTTCATTTTGTCACCCAGGCTGGAGTGCAGTGGCATTTCCACAGCTCACTGCAACCTCAAACTCCTGGGTTCAAGAGAACTCAGTCTCCCAAGGAGCTAGAACTATAGGCGCATGCCACTGTGCCTTGTTTTGTAGAGATGGGGGTCTCGCTATGTTGTCCAAGTTGATCTCAAACTCCTGGCTTCAAGTGATCCTCCTGCCTTGGCCTCCCAAAGTGCTGGGATTACAGGAAGGAGCTATTACACTTAACCTGGCTTTGTGTTTTTTTTTTTTTCCCCGAGACAGAGTCTCACTCTGTCGCCCAGGCTGGAGTGCAGTGATGTGGTGTCGGCTCCCTGCAACCTCTGCCTCCCGGGTTCAAGCAATTCTGCCTCAGCCTCCTGAATAACTGTGATTATAGGTGCCTGACACCACACCTGACTAATTTTTGTAGAGACAGGGTTTCACCATATTGGCCAGGGTGGTCTTGAACTCCTGACCTCGTGATCTGCCGGCCTTGGCCTCTCAAAGTGCTGGGATTACAGGCGTGAGCCACCATGACTGGCCCTGGCTTTGTATTTAAAATAAGGCTTATTGAGTTCATTCAGCAGTTATAGGTGTTTGCAGCAGGAGAATTTTCAGGTTATCTGGTCTGCCAACTTCTTAAATTTGAAATCTATTAACTCTATGTTTTCATTAAGCCATTTTAAAATTGTGGTGAAATACACATGCCATAAAAATTATTAATTAATATTTAGTAGGATGGATAAAGTTGCAGAAAGAGAGCCCATTTTGGTCGCGCCACTGCACTTCAGCCTGGGCAACAGAGTGAGACTTCGTCTCAAAAAAAAAAAAAAAAGAGAGAGACAGCCCATTATAGTTTCAGTATGAGGAAGGACTTCGTAATAAGTTGGTAGGAGGCAAAGGGTTTCCAAGGAATGATAGAAAGGCAGAAAGTGAAGGATACATTCTGTGAATGGTAAACAGTTGGTTTAGCAGGATCTTGGTACATGGCACATGTAATAAGATGAGTAAATTTCTGAAGTAGTAAATTAGGGCCAGATTGTAGAGGGCCTTGAATTTCAGCTTGAAGGAATTCGGATTTGAGAGCCTTTGAAAGGCTTTGAACTTAACTCATTTTGAAAGTTGGTCTTGGCAGCAGTAGATGGAGTGGATTGGAGGGTGGTGAGACTTACAGCAGGGAGACCAATTAGAAACCTGTTCCAGTAGTCCAGGAAGGCATGAAGGCACATACTAGGGATAAGGTCTGACAAAGACTCAGAGCCGTTGAAATGATCAAAGCATAATTGTAGTTATTAACCAAACTGGGGCCAAGAGGAGATGCCAATACAGACATATGACATCATTCTCTAGCGTAAGTTACTTCCCAGCAGAGCAGCATTCTGAACTCTTAGAGACTTGCTGATATCCTCTAATGAAGTCACATGCTGTTTATAAAATGTCGGCTCATTAGCCTGTTGAGCCAGCCAGAGCCCTCCTTTGATCTGAACCCAGACTCTAATGCATTAGTGCAATTTGAAAAACAGTATTAAAATAGAGAAATTAGAATAAAACAGATAATTTGTAGTGCTGCAGAGTATGAACAACTGTTTTTAGCATCAGTCCAAAGAGTTTTAAGTGGTCTCTTGTTGTCTGCTTCTACTGTTAATAAGATCTTCTGAAATTATTGCTCTGGACTTCCAGTCTTAACATTTCTCAGCCCAACAATTTAATCACCTATTTCTACTGGGTTATATATCTAGTGAGCATGGTGACAACCCAAATGTCTTGGCTTGCATTTGATTCCCATTGCCCTGCTATAGTCTAAGGTTGCTTTCACATATATCCTGTGTGCGTGTTCCCCTTTCTCAATTTGTCATGGATTGTATTATACTTGTTTGTCAACCAGCTAAATGTAAATGAACATCGGCTTTCTAGAGATGCCACTTTTAGCATTTAATTGCTGAATGAAAAGCAATAGGACTACAAAGCTAAGAAGTTACCTGGAGAAGAACTTGAATTACTTGATTCGGAGGTTGGGTGATCAAAACGTGGTTGTGAAGAAATGGAGTTATATCTATTATATATAATTTATTTATTTATTTATTTATTTCGAGATGGAGTTTCGCTCTTGTTACCCAGGCTGGAGTGCAATGGCACGATCTCGACTCACTGCAACCTCCACCTCCTGGGTTCAAGCAATTCTCCTGCCTCAGCCGCCTGAGTAGCTGGGATTACAGGCACGCGCCACCATGCCCGGCTAATTTTTGTATTTTTAGTAGAGACGGGGTTTCACCATGTTGACGAGGATGGTCTTGATCTCTTGACCTTCTTGACCTTGTGATCCACCCGCCTCGGCCTCCCAAAGTGCTGGGATTACAGGCGTGAGCCACCATGCCTGGCCTTATATTTAATTTATTAACATATATATTTAAAAGTTGAATGACATTTTGAAATCACATTGGGTATACTACTTAGATAGTCTAAGGCAGGGGTCCCCAAACTACGGCCCGTGGGCCGCATGCGGCCCCCTGAGGCCATTTATCCAGCCCCTGCTGCACTTCAGGAAGGGGCACCTCTTTCATTGGTGGTCAGTGAGAGGGGCACTGGATGCATTCGCATCCTGTGCTCCTGGAATACTGTATGTGGCGGTGCCGCAAAGCACAGCATCGCTTACGTACAGTACTACTTCCGGTGACGTGGGACACACGTGTCACAGCTCCGGAAGCACGTCATATGATGCACATCCGGTCTGTGGCTGCGGCACCCTACATCACCGGAAGCAGTGTGAAATAACAGCAGAAGTAGGAAGAAAGGCAAAGCACTATAACCAATACTACACAGTATAATGGCCCCCATACTCCCCCAAATATACAACAACATAATGGCCCCTATAACCTCCCTTTGCTCAAAAGTCTCCTCCGACATTACTACACACTGTGTTTCCCCTATTATAAGACCCTGTCTTATATTAATTTTACCCCCAAAAGACAGGGGCTGTCTTATTTTTAGGAGGTGTCTTATAATAGGGGAAACATGCAGCAGTGGGCTTCCCACAGAAGAGGCCCACTGCCGCTGCAGATGTCCAGGACGCTGTATACACAGTGTCACAGGCTGATCACTGCCATCCCTGTATACAGCACTGGAGGTGGTGCTGGGCCTGTGACACTGTATACTGCTGTCTGGGATAGTGGAGGCAGCAGCGCTGGTTGTGAAGGGTGTCACACCTTGCATAGTCTGGCCCTCCAACGGTCTGAGGGACAGTGAACTGGCCCCCTGTGTAAAAAGTTTGGGGACCCCTGGTCTAAGGAGTCTATAACCCAAAAAAGGTTCGGAGCAACTGTTTGCCTTGCTTCATGCAGCTCCCAGAATAGTGCACTTTGTTACATAGACTAGTGATTATGAGCTTGGGCATGAGAGTCACACTCCCTGTATTTGAATCCTGGCTCTGCTGTGTAATAGCTGTGTGACCTTAAACAAGTCATTTAAGCCCTCTGTGCCTCAGTTTCCTCATCTGTAAAATGGGGATAACAATAGTGTTATGTCATGTGGTTGTGGTGAGGATTACATGAATTAATGTCTATAAATAACTCAGAAAATGCTCAGCACATAGTAATGTAAATGTTCTATACATACATCAGCTATTATTATTATAATAATTACATGGGTGTGGCATTGATGGTAATAATGGTGACAACCATGATGACTTCTACCTTCCTGAACCCACTTAAGAGTGAGTGACAGGGCCAGGTGCGGTGGCTCACACCTATAATCCCAGCACTTTGGGAGGCCGAGGCGGGTGGATCACGAGATCAAGAGATCGAGGCCATCCTGGTCAACATGGTGAAACCCCGTCTTTACTAAAAATACAAAAAATTAGCCGGGCATGGTGGCGCCTGCCTGTAATCCCAGCTACTCAGGAGGCTGAGGCAGGAGAATTGCCGGAACCCAGGAGGCGGAGGTTGCGATGAGCCGAGATCACGCCACTGCACTCTAGCCTGGGTAACAAGAGCAAAACTCCGTCCAGAAAAAAAAAAAAAAAAAAGAGTGAGTGACAACAGCCAAATTTACTTAGGAATAAATGATTAAAAAAAAAAAAAAAAAGAGCGAATGACAATGAACAGCCCCAGGAAATGTGACCCAGCTGGTCATTCTAGGTAATGCTGACACCACCCTTCCCTTCCTGTTCCAGTGTACGGCCAGCCAGGCTCTGAAGGCTCGGTAGTCTGACTCAACTGCTGAGAGGGATGTATTCCGGTGAAGCACAGCAGCAAAAGCAATTTGTTTTTTAGATTTAGCTGAAATATATTCTGATTCTGTTTTTTAGCCTTGGATGGAACTGGCTCTTTGCCATGGTTTGTCCTTCCCCCATGGAATGTGTATTGCTGATGCTCTACCATGATAAACAGCGAGTGGGGAAACGGGAACTTTTATTAGCTGACCTAAATCTCATCTCTCCTAGTTCTGCCACAAAACACTCTGACAGTCTGAGAAACATTTCCTTTATCTCCATCTCCACCTACTGACCTCCCCAGCTGAAAGGGTTAGGCGAAGTAAATCAGACTAGAATTCATTCCAAAGGTCTTTGACTTTTTCTAGCTTTTTTTGAGATGGAGTCTCGCTCTGTCACCCAGGCTGGAGTGCAGTGGCACAATCTCAGCTCACTGCAACATCCGCCTCCCCAGGTTCAAGCAATTCTTCTGCCTCAGCAGACTTTTTCTAGCTTTTAATGATCAAAGTTTTTAGATAATTGAGTTTCAGGATTATCTGATCACCTTTGTTGGGTCAATTTTGCCTCTCCTCAAATACCTGAGAGTGATATTTTTTCATGTATTATTTTTGGGATCTCTCCTTTTTTTTCCTTTATCCATTCCTTGCATAAAGAACTGACAGTTCCTGAAGCTACTGCCCCCAGGAATTTGCATCTTTGATTTTTATTTTTATTTATTTTTTAAAATTTCTTTTTTTTCTTTTTTTTTTTTTTTTAAGGTTCCACTTTCTAAGGGTTTAGAAAAGCAGAATTTGCTTCTTTTAATAACAGCTACTTCTCTGCCTGGGCTCTCTCTCTCGAAAAAGCTCATTCAAGGATCCTGTGATCCCAAAGTGCCAAGCAGAAATTGTGTAAAGTGGGCCAGGCCCGGTGGCTCAAGCCTGTAATCCCAGCACTTTGGGAGGCCGAGGCGGGTGGATCACGAGGTCAAGAGATCCAGACCATCCTGGTCAACATGGTGAAACCCCGTCTCTACTAAAAATACAAAAAATTAGCTGGGCATGGTGGCGCGTGCTTGTCATCCCAGCTACTCAGGAGGCTGAGGCAGGAGAATTGCCTGAACCCAGGAGGTGGAGGTTGCGGCCGAGATGGCGCCATTGCACTCCAGCCTGGGTAACAAGAGCGAAACTCCGTCTCAAAAAAAAAAAAAAAAAACAAAAAAAAAAACACAAGAAATTGTGTAAAGTGACTTAATTCAGATGTTGTGTATCAGGTTTAAAATCCAATAGATACGTATGTAACTGTCTGAATATTTTCTGCAGTAAAAGATTGAAGCCTAAGGTCTAACTCCCATTGCAGTTTTGTAGTCCGTGGGGACTGAACCAGCTACACAAATTGCAGGGCCCAGTGCAAAGGGAAAATGAGGGGTCTCTTGTTCAAAAGTTATTAAAAAATTCAAGACAGTAACAACAGAGCATCAAACCGAGAATAGGGGCCAGGCGTGGTGGTTCATTCCTGTAATCCCAGCGCTTTGGGAGGCCAAGTGGGCGGATCGCCTGAGGTCAGGGGTTTGAGACCAGCTTGTCCAACATGATAAAACTCCATCTCTACTACAAATACAAAATTAGCTGGATACGGTGGTACATGCCGGTAATCCCAGCTACTCGGGAGGCTGAGGCAGGAGAATCACTTGAACCCTAGAGGCAGAGGTTGCAGTGAGCTGAGATCACACCATTGCACTCCAGCTAGGCAAGAAAAGCGAAATGCCATTCCCCACAAAAAAAAACAACCCTAGGCATAAGGCCCTTTTGAGTACAGGGCCCTGAGCAACAACAGCATAGCTCCTCCACCCAGGAAGCGAGGCCTGCATGGAGCCCACAAATCAGAGTCTAGGGAATCTGACTGGAAAAAAAATCTAATTTCTGGGGTCTACCAGAATCTCTGGGATAGTATCTGATAATTGACTTAAAAAAAAAAACAAAAAAAAAAGGATCTTGCTTTGTTGCCCAGGCTGGAGTACAGTGGCTCAGTCCTGGCTCACTGCAGCCTTGACCTCGTGGGCTCAAGCAAACCTCCAACCTCAGACTTCCAAGTAGCTGGTACCACAAGTGTGCTCACACCGGTTATTTTTATTTTTTGAGGAGGAGTTTCACTCTTGTTACCCAGGCTGGAGTGCAATGGCGCAATCTCGCTCACTGCAACCTCCGCCTCCTGGGTTCAGGCAATTCTCCTGCCTCAGCCTCCTGAGTAGCTGGGATTACAGGCACGTGCCATCATGCCCAGCTAACTTTTTGTATTTTTAGTAGAGACGGGGTTTCACCACGTTGACGAGGATGGTCTTGATCTCTTGACCTCGTGATACACCCACCTTGGCCTCCCAAAGTGCTGGGATTACAGGCGTGAGCCACCGTGCCTGGCCCACATCAGTTATTTTTTAAAGGGTATCACTGTGTTGCCCAGGCTAGTCTTGAACTCCTGGACTCAGGTTGTCCTCCTGCCTCAGCCTCCCAAAAGTGCTGGGATTACAGAAGTGAGCCACTATGCCCAGGCAGAATTAACATTCTTAGTAACCTCTGTAGATGTTGACTTTTGAGAATCTCACACCTATTTTCTTCTTCATTTGCTTGGGAAAAAGAAAAAGCAATTTTTTTTTTTTTTTTTTTTTTTTTTTGAGACAGAGTCTCGTTCTGTTGCCAGGCTGGAGTATAGTGGTGCGATCTCGGTTCACTGCAACCTCTGCCTCCTGGGTTCAAGCGATTCTCCTACCTCAGCCTGCCAAAGTAGCTGGGACTACAGGCATGTGCCGGCATGCCTGGCTAATTTTGTATTTTTAGTAGAGACAGAGTTTCTCCGTGTTGGTCAGGCTGATCTCAAAATCCCGACCTCAGGTGATCCACCCACCTTGGCCTCCCACAGTGCTGGGATTACAGGCTTGAGCCACTGCACCTGTCCTGTTTTTTTTGGTTTTGCTTTGTTTTGTTAAGAGACAGAGTAACCCTCTATCACCCAGGCTGGAGTGCAGTGGCGTGATCATAGTCCAAAGCAGTCTTGATCTCCTGGGCTCAAGTGATCCTCCTACCTCAACCTCCTGAGTAGCTGGAACTACAGGTGTGTGCCAGCCACCATGCCTGGCTTTTTATTTTTATTTCTGTAGAGGCGGAGTCTCACTATGCTGCCCAGACTGGTCTTGAACTCTGGATTCAAGTGATCCTCCTGCCTTGGCCTTCCAAAGTGCTAGGACCACAGGTGTGAGCCACCATGCCTGGCCAATTTTATTTTATTTTATTTTATTTTTTTCTGAGACACAAGTTTGGTTCTGTCCCCCAGGCTGGAGTACAGTGGGGTGACCTCGGCTCAATGCAGCCTCCACCTCCTGGGTTCAAGGGATTCTTGTGCCTCAGCCACTGAGCAACTGGGATAATACATGTGCACCACCATACTCAGCTAATTTTTGTATTTTTATTAGAGACAAGGTTTTAACCTGTCGGCCAGGCTGGTCTCAAACTCCTGGCCTTAAGTGATCCGCCTGCCTCTGCCTCCCAAAGTGAGCCACCTTGCCTGGCCCCAATTCTCTTCTAAAAGTGTTTGGCTCGCTCTCCTAGATGGGCAACTGAGACCACTTAGGGTGCATCTCTGGCAGCATTTTTTGAGCTCTCTCACACTTTCTCTGTTTTCCTTTCTTCCCTATTCTCCTTTGTTTTACACTTGTCTTGGGCCTGCCAGCAATACCTCAGGTGTGCCTAGACTTGGCTGATGACATCCAAGACGTATGAAAGGGAAAGGCATTATTAGAGAAAGTTTGGGGGGAAGGAATAAGACTTTTGATAGTCTGGATTTTTCAGTAAGAGTTTTATTTTTGCTAGAGCCCGCTTTTCCTACCCAGTTTTGCTTTTGCTTCTAACCTAAACCAACAGAAAAGGAAAACAAAATATTAGAGAAAGTTATGAGAACAATCTTAATCCCTACCTCAATGATTATTTACTCACAATCACTGGAATTGAATTCCAAATCAGTTCCTGCAAACTGTCACTTCATCAAATTGCGACCTCAAGGGCTTAGGAATTCATCCCATGTAACCTGATGAAAGAATTCCTATCAAACTATCCTGACTAAACCTGGTCCTGAATTCTGAGTTTAGCTGTACATCATTGAGATATTGCAAGGTTAATAAACCTCTTTATATTATAGATTTAATGTTTTAGCACAACAAATAAAATGCTTTTTTTGGCTTACAGTTCTGTGTGTGTGGGTGAGTGCTTAAGCAGCCACCGAGTAGAACAGATGCTGTCTTGAATTTTTCCTTAATAAAAAGCTGACAGATTTTTAATTAACAGGTGCTTCTAAATTACTTAAGAAATGACTTGTTTCTTTATTGATTTCACCTGTATCTCCTGTTTTTCAGTAGTTGTACCTTCTTTTTCTGAGATGGAGTCTTGCTCTGTCGCCAGGCTGGAGTGCAGTGGTGCAATCTGTGCTCACTGCAACCTCCACCTCCTGGGTTGAGGCGATGCTTCTGCCTCAGCCTGTAGCTGGGACTGCAGGCGTGTGCCACCACGCCCAGCTAATTTTTGTATTTTAATACAGACGGGGTTTCACCATGTTGACCAGGATGGTCTGGATCTCTTGACCTCGTGATCCACCTGCCTTGGCCTCCCAAAGTGTTAGGATTACAGGCTTGAGCCACCGCGCCCGGCCAATCCTGGCATTCTTAAAAAAATTTTTTTGCTTGCCTTTTACTTTGGCAATATACTTGTATCTAAAGATATATAAAGAACACTAAGCCAGGTGTAGTGGCTCAGGCCTGTAGTTTCAGCACTCTGGGAGGCCGAGGTGGGCAGATCACAAGGTCAGTAGACTCTGTCTCAAAAAAAAAGAACACTGACTGCCAGGCAGGGTGTAATGCAAGCACTTTGGGAGGCCGAGGCAGGCGGATCAGTTGAGGTCAGAAGTTGAAGACCAGCCTGGTCACCACGGTGAAAATCCCTTTCTACTAAAAATACAAAAATTAGTCCAGGCGTGGTGGTGGCTCACGCCTATAATCCCAATGAGGGAATGTGTTCGCTTTCCGGGTCCACAAGGGGGCGTAGTTTATGGGCAAGAACTTCCCAGCGCCATGCCCCCCTCCCATCTCTCTCCATCTGGGAGATTTAAGGGTCTCTGTTTTAATTTTCGCAGGCGCGGGAAGAATAAAAAAGTCAATCACTCCAGTGGAAATTCTAAGGAAGTCCTTCCATTGGCCAGAGGTCTTGGAGAAGGTGGGGGTTCCTCCCAGGTTAAAAGTTCCCTTCTTCCGCCCCGCGTCGGACACAGTGTTTGGATCCCCCTCCAGCCTCGTGGAAGCTGTCTTTCTCTCTCCCGGATTTCCCGTTCGAAGTCCCCTTCCACACTCTTCATGGAAGTTTTCTCTTCTCCTTTTTCTCTTCCTCTACCTAAAACAAAATCACTTTTCTGCAAAAACTCGGTTTGGGGTCCGGTATTTACGAGCACACCTGGTCCCCTGTCTCATTCTTGAGAGAGCAGGAGACCAAGAACCTTGGAGAAACGTGCTCTCAGGGGAGCTGAGGGCTCCCCTGAAACCCAACACCAGCACTTTGGGAGGCCAAGGCAGGCAGATCGCGAGGTCAAGAGATCGAGACCATCCTGGCTAACATGGTGAAACCCCATCTCTACTAAAAATACAAAAAATTAGCTTGGCCTGGTGGCGTGTGCCTGCAGTCCCAGCTGCTCAGGAGGCTGAGGCAGGAGAGTCACTTGCACCTGGGAGACAGAGGTTGCAGGGAACCGAGGTTGTGCCACTGCACTCTAGCCTAGTGACAGAGCTAGACTCCGTCTCAAAAAACAAACAAACAAACAAACAAACAAAGTTAGCCAGGCGTGGTGGCATATGCCTGTGATTCCAGCTACTCCGGAGGCTGAGGTATGAGAATCACTTGAACCCAGGAGGTGGAGGTGCAGTGAGTAGATTGTGTCACTGCACTCCAGCTTGGGTGACAAAGCCAGAGTCTGTCTCAAAAAAAAAAAAAAAAAAGAAAGAAAGAAAGAAAAAAAGAGAACAGTTACAGCTCAATAATAAAGAGGGGAAACAACCCCGTTTTAAAAAATTGGGCCAAAGGTTTAAACAGACACATCACAAAAGAAAATGTAAGAAAGGCCAACAAACACATGAAAAGTCTCAACGTTGTTAATAATCAGGAAAAGGCAAATTAAAACCACAATGAGATAACACTAACATACCAACTAGAATAGCTAAAATAAAAAATTCGACAATAATAAGGGTTAGCAAGGACGTGGAACAACTGGAAATCTCATATGTTGCTGGTGAGGTCGTGGTGGTGCATGCCTGTAATCCCAACTACTCAGGAGGCTGAGGCAGGAGAAACCTTTGAACCCAGGAGGCAGAGGTTGCGGTGAGCCAAGATTGTGTCATTGCACTCCAGCCTGGGCAACAAGAGTGAAACTCTATCTCAAAAATAAAATAAAATAAAACAATTAATTGGCGAGTTCTGTGGCTCACGCCTGTAATCCCAGGACTTTGGGAGGCCAAGGTGGGTGGATCACCTGACGTCAGCAGTTCGAGACCAGCCTGATCAACATGGTGAAACCCCATCTCTACTAAAAATACAAAAAATTAGCCAGGTGTGGTGGCACACGCCTGTAATCCCAGCTACTCGGGGGCTAAGGTAGAAGAATCATTTGAACCCAGGAGGCAGAGGTTGCAGTGGGCCAAGATTGCGCCATTGCAGTCTAGCCTGGGCAACAAGAGTGAAACCCTGCCTCAAAAAAAAAAAACAAAAAAAAACCCATTAAAAAAATTAGCAAGGCATGGTGGCACATGCCTGTAGTCCCTGCTACTTGAGAGGCTGATATAGGAGGATTGTTTGTGCCCAAGAGATCGAGGCTGCAGTGAGCCATGATTACATCACTGCACTCCATCCTGGGTGACAGGGTGACATCCCATCTCACAAAACTACAACAACAAAAACTAGAAATTACCCAAACATTCATCAATAGGTAGATGGATAAACAAACGGAATACTACCTAGCAACAGAAAGTAATGAACTACTGAGGTATACAATAGCATGAATGAAACTCAAAAAAACTCATGCTGAGAGAAAGACGATAGAACAAAAGAGTAGATATTGCACAATTCCGTTAATGGGAAATTCTAGAAGAGGCCAAACCAATCTACAGTGGCAGAAAGAGTATCAGTGATTGCCTGGAGCCAGGCTTCGGAGAGGAAATACTGACTCCAAACAGGTACGGGGGAATTGTGGGGGGTGTTGGAAACAATCTACATTTTGATTAAGGTTAGGCTTCCATGGGAGTATACATTTGTCAAACCTCATTTCAACTGTACACTTAAAAAAAAGAGTGCATTTTATATAAAATATACTTTAATAAAGTTGTTTTTTTCAACTACTAAAGAAGTTCAGAGAAGCCTCTAATACGTATTCATGTACATACCACCTAGGATTAATAAATGTTAAACATTTTGTTATTTGTTTCATCTTTCTTCATACAGAAGAAATGAAATATTACTGAAAAAGATAAATATCTCCATAGCTCCTAGACCTATTCTTCACCCCTTCCCATCGGCAAGTACATTCCTAAAGCTGTATTTATTCTTTCTGTCCATCTAAAAATGTATTCACAGACAACTTCATTTTATTGCTAAGGGTATCAAAGTTTAACAAGAGCTAATGCACTGCCATAGTTAAACAATGCCTTGGCAGCAGCACAGCCAATAATGATATTGTCTTATGTTCAGTCTGCAGGGCTATGTTACCTAACCTGTGTTTGAGGAGTTGCTAATGTAATTATGTAATTATTGGAGGGTTTATACTGCTCTTTCCACTCGGTTTTAAACATGACTATAACTTGGCACAAATTGGAATTTAGTATGTTATGATGTTTCTCTAAATTTTCAAAATGCACTGCTTGTAAACTTTCAAATCCAAGATTAATGTAGTTTTAAACAATATAGCAATTTGTTATCAGTGATTTGCTTAATTGCAGTTAAGATGGAACACAGAGATTTATGTATTTCCCTCTAATTTTATCAAACATATTGCTAGGCTATTTGCAAAGCACCTAACACCACTGAATCCTAAATAGCTGGCTGGATTTCACTGTTCTATAGATACTATATGAGACAATCGGAGGGACTGATTTGATGACATTCCTTGCCCTTTGGATTTATCTTTTTTAAAGCATATCTTCTATATTGTTCAGATTTCCCTCTCAGTTCTAATGTTTATACTTTGAAAGTTCATAAATATTGGGGCTGAAAAGAAGAGTTTAGGTTAGTATTATTTTGTAATAATGAAGCTGGTAATTTCTCTTTGTAATTTTTTTTTTTTAATTCACAGACACAGGTCTCTGAAAAGATATTACTAATTCTGGTTTTTGCTGGCAAAGTAATTTGTCTTTTCCTATTCTTAAAAATAGAAATTGTTCTGATAAGAAAAATAATAAATCAAATAAATTATCTTTTCTCTATAAGGGAAGCAACAAAAACCAGTTGCAAACTCAAGTTGAAATTCACACTGGGGTTGAGAGTATTTTTTCCTTTTAGAATTTGAAAGTTGGCTAGGTACAGTGGCTCATGCCTATAATCCCAACATTTTGGGAGGTGGGAAGATTGCTTGAGTCCAGGAGTTTGAGACCAGCCTGGGCAACATAGTGAGACTGTGTCTCTATTTTTTTTTTTTTTTTTAGACGGAGTTTCGCTCTTGTTACCCAGGCTGGAGTGCAACGGCGCGATCTCGGCTCACCGCAACCTCCGCCTCCTGGGTTCAGGCAATTCTCCTGCCTCAGCCTCCTGAGTAGCTGAGATTACAGGCACGTGCCACCATGCCCAGCTAATTTTTTTGTATTTTTGGTAGAGATGGGGTTTCACCATGTTAACCAGTATGGTCTTGATCTCTTGACCTCGTGATCTACCCGCCTTGGCCTCCCAAAGTGCTGGGATTACAGGCTTGAGCCACCGCGCCCGGTGTGTCTCTATTTTTATGGAAAAAAAATATTTGAAAGCTGAATGTTCATTTGCTTGAAGCTTTAAATACATATACATACATTTTTTTTTTTTTTTTAAGAGATAGGGTCTCACTCTGTTGCCCAGGTTGGAGTGCAGTGGTGCCATCATAGCTCACTGCAGCCTGGAACTCCTGGGCTCAAGTGACCCTCCAGCTTTGGCTTCTGGAGTAGCTGGGACTACAGGTGCACACTAGCATGCCCTATACATATATATTCAATACTCATTGGCTATTGCCTTGCATATCACAATGGAGTTTAACTCTGTCCATCATGTCAGCAACATACTATAGTGTCACTGAAGCCACACTGGATTATGAATGTGACTCACCTAGTGATGCGTCTTTCTTTTCAATAACATCTAATAATTGTAGAGATGACTCCATTGGACTAGTTGAGCCACAGGGCACTGTTGGGTCACTGGTGACTGTCATGTGGAGTAGAGGTGGAAGGGAATCATTTTTGGTGCTGTAGAAGAGAAGGGACTCTACCCTCCTGTGGAGTAGTATGTTACCCTAAGAATGGAGAGAACAGAGATTCTCAAGATCTGCAGCTGATGCTGGAGCATAGATAATTTTACTACATTTTTATTGTTTTTTGGACAGCTAATCAGAAGAAAATGTATAAAGATTAGTAACTGAAGTATGGTCAGGGAGAGGGCCTGAAAAATCTGCTTTGGCATATTTAATGGTGACATTTAGATAAAGGTTAAGGGTGAAGCCAGCCTTATGGATGTGGGGGATCAGGGGAATGTTCCTCAGGTGTTCAGGTCAGGGACAGTGGCAACATCCTCAATAGCTAAGGAGGTGTGGGCATTTTGAGGAAATGATGTGGTTTGTTAGTCACTATCTGAGCATCAGGAACTGGCAGTAGTGATCTGTGAATGGGATCAAGGTAGGGGACCGAGAACAAGGTATGAAACTCTGGGGAAAACGTTAAGGCTGTCTTTCACCTGGTTCAGTACACAGTGAACTGTTCCAGAGGTAGCTGCTGCTGCTTCTTTTTTTCTTTTTTCTTTTTTTTGAGATGGGGGGGTCGCTCTTGTTGACCAGGCTGGAGGACAATGGCATGATCTCAGCTCACCGCAATCTCTACCTCCCGGGTTCAAGCGAGTCTCCTGCCTCAGCCTCCTGAATAGCTGGAATTGCAGGCATGTGCCACCACGCCCAGCTAATTTTGTATTTTTTAGTAGAGATGGGCTTTTTCCACGTTGGTCAGGCTGGTTTTGAACTCCCGACCTCAAATGATCCGCTTGCCTTGGCCTCCCAAAGTGCTGGGATTACAGATGTGAGCCACTACACTTGGCCTGTCAAAGCAGAGTCTTTTTTTTTTTTTTTTTTTTTTTTTTTTTTTTTGAGATGGAGTTTCGCTCTTGTTACCCAGGCTGGAGTGCAATGGCGCGATCTCGGCTCACCGCAACCTCCGCCTCCTGGGTTCAAGCAATTCTCCTGCCTCAGCCTCCTGAGTAGCTGGGATTACAGGCACATGCCACCATGCCCAGCTAATTTTTTGTATTTTTAGTAGAGACGGGGTTTCACCATGTTGACCAGGATGGTCTCGATCTCTCAACCTCGTGATCCACCTGCCTCGGCCTCCCAAAGTGCTGGGATTACAGGCTTGAGCCACCGCGCCCGGCCCAAAGCAGAGACTTTAAGAGAAAGGGATGCAGGAAAGATTGGAGATCTTTTGAAGAATCTCTTTTTTTTTTTTTTGAGATGGAGTTTCACCCGTTACCCAGGCTGGAGTGCAATGGAGCGATCTCGGCTCATCGCAGCCTCTGCCTTCTGGGTTCAAGCAATTCTCCTGCCTCAGCCTCCCGAGTAGCTGGGACTACAGGTGCATGCCACCATGCCCAGCTAATTTTTGTGTTTTTAGTAGGGACGGGGTTTCACCTTGTTGACTAGGATGGTCTCGATCCCTTGACCTCGTGATCCACCTGCCTTGGCCTCCCAGAGTACTGAGATTATAGGCTTGAGCCACCACGCCTGGCCTTGAAAAATCTCTTTTTCAAAAAAATTATCTTCTGGATGGGCGTGGTGGCTCACGCCTGTAATCCAAGCACTTTGGAGGCCAAGGTGGGCGGATCACCTGAGGTCGGGAGTTCAAGACCAGCCTGACCAACATGGTAAAACCCTGTCTTAAAAAAAAAATTATCTTTTTTGTTGTAGTTCTGTCACCCTTAGTGGACCGTTTATTAAGACTAAGAATCTTACACTTCTCATGTCTACTCTATGTGAGTTGGTGTAATTGGTCAAATTCGCAATCCAGAAATGCCTATATTCTGTTTCTGATGTTCTGAGGAGGTGTACAGTTGTCTTCCTTGATTTCAACCCCTAGAGCTTTATAACTTTACCTGGGAACATGAAAGTCATTATTATTTCATGAATTATGTAAACCTAAAAAAATTTGTATTTTCAATGCAAACTACTCCTTGGAGGAAATTAGTTCCTTTAAAATTTATTTCCTAATTTTAATTTATACTAGTCTTATTTCTTTCAAGCTTAAATGAGTAGGCCTTAGTTCTGTATTATGGCCTATTTATTTATTTATTTATTTATTCATTCATTCCTGAAGCAGAGTCTCTCTCTGTCGACCACAGTGGAGTGCAGTAGCGCGATCTTGGCTCACTGCAACCTTTAATTTTTTTGTGTTTTTAGTAGAGACGGGGTTTTATCATGTTGGCCAGGCTGGTCTGGAACTCCTGACCTCAGATGATCTGTCCGCCTCAGCTTCCCAAAGTGCTGGGATTACAGATGTGAGCCACCGCGCCCGGCCCTTAATTATGTCCTTTGTGATTTCAGTAGCTATACTTTTAAAAATTTACATTTCCATAATGAAGACTTCTGTATTTTTTTTTTTTGTCTTCACATATAATACTCCAGCTCCCTTACGACCTATCGGCAGCGTTTTCCTACACCCTTTGTTATCTCTTGCTGTGGTACAACTGGAAGGACAATAAGCCGTGGCACAGGCTGTCCCTAAATCCTATGGACTTCCTTTAGTCAGTAACCGGAATTTTGATAGTTAAAGCACTTACGCCTGAAGAATGTGATAAATTCCTCCTACTGAATGTAAAGAACTATTTTTGTATGCAGACTCACACCTATATTCACTTTCCTGATAGAATAAATATGTAACCAAATCTGTTTTTGGCTTCTAAGAAGTTAGAACTCAATGTAAAGCTCACTTGTAGAAAATTACTTAACTCATTCTGCGTAGATGGACACAGGTATTTGGTGCTTAAGTAATTTCTGATATACCATTAAACTAACAATATTTAAAAAATCGC